>NC_090279.1:27653291-30174957 GCF_040414725.1 Anabrus simplex | reverse complement strand
TTGCAAATGTTGTATATCTCTATCCGACGTACAGTTGTACATCATCTTAATTACTGCAGATGAAATGATTACTACATATCAGGGGATACCTATGTTCTTAGGAGGTTGATTTTGCGGGATTCGAACACATGCAACAGAGAAACAAATCTGTATAGCGATTTAGTTACCGTAACAGAATAAAAAATCATTCTACTGTGCAGATAAAATGATTTTAGTACTTACCAGGGGGTACCTTTGTCCTACATCATATTGTGTTAAGGATAACATTTATGGATTTAAACCCTGTTGTAACACTATAAAAGATTTTTGGGATTGAAACCTTGTTTACAAGGGAGAGGAATAGAAGTGTACTTCCTCTTAAATCAAAAATCGCTACTATTATGGAGATAAAATGAGCTGTGAGAGGGATCGGTAATGTATATTGTTAACTTACCTTCATTTTAGGGACGGCTTAGTATTTAGAACAGAAACAATTATAACGCGAAACATTATGAGATTTGAACTCTGCATTATGAGATTAATCTCTGTACTGATACAAACGCACTTCTATGCAATCAGCGCGCGCGCACACACATACGCACATGGAATTGCAAATATTGTATATCTCCATCTGACGTACTTCTTCTTAATCACTGCAGATAAAATGATTTTACTACTAAGCAGGGGATACCATGAAAAATCTTTGGCATAAGGATATGGATTTTTGCGGGATTCGAACACATGCAACAGAAAAATTCTGTATCGATTTCGAACTCCGATTTAGTGGATTTCAAAACCTCGCTCTACGTAGTTAAATTAGTGCACACAGGTAGGACGTTGCTAAAATATCAGGTGTCATCTTAACGACGTAGGCGCACGAAATTTAAAATCTGCATGCTTTTTGACAAGTTCTAGTGACATTGGCGTCGATTTTGAACTTCGGGTGCCGACGCAGAATACCATGTTACCGTGACATCACGACCACGTGCTCTTGTTTGTAAACAAAGCCAAGTGCTTGGCCACGTTCTTTTTTGACAGCTGTCATTTTGGCGGACCCTAACCTCATTTTTAAGGACAATATATTATCGCTAACCTCACTGCTACCACATTCACGGTGCTAAACCTCATTGCTGTTAACTTGTGCACGTGGTGGCCAGGAATTCAAAATCCATGTGCTTTTCTAACAGCTGTCAAGATAACAGCTGCCATCTTTAACCACGTTGGTGCGGTATTCTAAACAAAAGAACATCGCTAACCTCACTACTGCCATCATGACGAGGGCTAAACCTCACTGTTGCCACTTTATGAATGTGGTGGCAGGCAATTTAAAATCCACGTAATCCTTATTCGGTACAAAATTCCACGACAGCCAGCCAGCTCGCTCCATGGAAATATTTACTTTGAATGTACTGTGTGTTAAATGCAGATCTGTTCTTTTCCATTTCAATATGTAAGTATTGTTAATCTCAGGAAAGTGTGTGCTCTTCTACCGTGTGGTGCTAATAATTTACACGTCAACGCCTCCGAAAACAGGATGCTTTTTGTGTATGCATGTGTAGTTTTACGATGCAGAGTAATAGTAGGCAGTGATTATTGTTTTACCGTTTATTCACACGCTACTGCATGGAGCGGTCAGGTTTGAAGATGCGTTTCCGTAGTTTCTAATTTTTGCACCAGGTAAATAATATAAGTTGTATCTTAGCTGTAATCAATTTTAGACTTTTGGGTTGACGATATGTTAGCCTCCGGATCGTAAGATATTCGGTTCAAACTGTAATGTTAATCGTGGTAGTGGTGATTGTTGTTTTAAGAGAAATGTAAAGTTTAATTCTGTATTTTTGAAGATCGATTTTAAACATTGTGTGTTCTAAGCATGTGCTGTAAGTGTCGAGACCGTCCTACTGTGTGGCTGGGGGCTCGATTAGCGATTGTAGTGTTTCTTGTTTTATGAGGAAGTACATCTCTCCACTATTTATATCGTTCCGCTGACTTGGAGTTGCCCTTCTGACAATGATTACAGCGTTATCGTTGCACAATTAATTAATCACGTTTTCGATTTCAGGGATTACAAGAAGATGGTAAGTATAGCCTGTTGTGATGTTTTTGAATTCTAATATGAATATCGACAGAAGATATAGTTGCAGAAAATCGCATTTTCTTGCACTATTTTATCTGCATAGTGGTAGTGATTATTGATTTATGGGGAAGTACATCAATTCCTCTCTCCCTGGGATCTAAGGGCGAATCCTATAATTAATTTTTCTTTCTCTATGTTATTTGCGATAAGAGAATAGGGTTTGAATCCATGTTTTCTTCTATTGTAACTAAATCAGACTTCGAAATCCATACATTTTATCTGCAGTGATTAAGAAGAAGTATGTCGAATGGAGATATACAACATTTGCAATTCAATGTAGTGTGTGTGTGTGTGTGTGCGTGTACGCGTGCGTGCGCGCCGAATAAATGGAAGTGCCATTTTATCAAGAGAGAGATTAATCTCATAATGCAGAGTTCAAATCTCATAATGTTTCGCGTTATAATTGTTCCTGTTCTAAACACTAAGCCGTCCCTAAAATGAAGGTAAGTTAACAATATACATTACCGATCCCTCTCACAGCTCATTTTATCTCCATAATAGAAGCGATTTTTGATTAAAAGGAAGTACACATCTATTCCTCTCCCTTGTAAACAAAGTTTCATTCCCAAATATCTTTTATAGTGTTACAACAGGGTTTAAATCCATAAATTATCTTCTTAACACAGTATGATGTAGGACAAAGGTACCCCCTGGTAAGTAGTATAATCATTTTATCTGCACAGTAGTATTATTTCTTATTCTGTTACGGTAACTAAATCGCTATACCGATTTGTTTCTCTGTTGCATGTGTTCGAATCCCGCTAAATCGATTTCCTTAGAACAAAGGTATCCCCTGCTATGTAGGAATCATTTCATCTGCAGTAATTAAGAAGATGTACAACTGTACGTCGGATAGAGAGATACAATATTTGCAATTCAAGTGTGCTCGCTGATTGCATAGAAGTGCGTTTGTATCAACAGTAAGATTAATCCTATAACGTAGATTTTAAATCTCATAATATTTTGCGTTATAAGTTTTTCTGTTCTAAACACTAATTTTAAACATTTCTTGTCTTGTTCTACAATCAATTCTGGCGTGCGCTAATTGTAACTTGTCTTGCCGTTTACAAACATACAGCACAGTAGCGTTAAAAGTTTTTCGGTTCTCAACACTAATTGTCAACATGTTTTGTTATGTCGGATAAAGGCATTCAACATTTGTTTCTTCTACAATCAATTCTAGTATGTGCTAATTGTAATAGGATTAAACTTCTCTTGTCGAATAGACACACACAGCACAGTAATTATTATATTTGCGTTATAAGTTTTTCTGTTTAATAGTCAACATGTTTTCTCTCGTTGGATGAAGACATACAGCACTAGCTTGTCAATTCTGTATTTCTCCTAATTGCATTCTGTAGCTCTATCGAACCTCTTTTGCCTTGTCGGACAGTAACATACAGCGTTTGCCTATCCCACATTCAATTCTATATTTTTGCATGCTAATTGCAATCGAAAAAATATTACCTTCTCCTTACCGCATCATCCTCCTACCGCTCCCTCCTCAATCGAAAAGGGTAAAAACTTATGCGACGAGAAGAATAGGATAACGCTATATGAGTTTAATAACGTGAGTATGTGACGTTCAATTCTATTTGTGCAGGAAGGCATCTGTCCGTAGGAAGAGGGATTGAGCTAACCTCAGTAAATGTAAGGAGGGAGAGTTGGCCTTTTCCCAGGAACAGTGGCCATTTTGCTAGAAAGAGGAGCCCTTTTGTAAGGAGGAGGAGCACTTTTGCCCTTTTGCCAGAATAAGGTGCCTTTTTCCCCTTTTGTTAGGAGGAGGAAGCCCTTTTAGCCTTTAGCCAAACAGATAATGAAGAGAAACACTTTTGCCCTTTTGCCAGGAAGAGGAACCATTTTGCTCTTTTGCCCTACAGATAAAGAAGTGTTGTCCTTTTACCCATTTTCCCTTTTGCAAGGAAGAGGATCCCTATTGCCCTTTTGCAATTTTGCTATACGGAAGAGGAGGAGGAAAAAGAGGAGAGCGGCTGTGCCCCGTGCCCTTTTGCTATACGGATAAGGGGGAGGAGGAGGGCGGCTATTTCCCGTGCCCTTTTGTCCTTTTGCTATATGGATAAGGAGGAGGAGGGCGGCTGTTTCTCGTGTCCTTTTGCCCTTTTTCTATACGGATAAGGGGGAGGAGGAGGGCGGCTTTTTCCCGTGCCCTTTTGCCCTTTTGCTATACGGATAAGGAGGAGGAGGGCGGCTGTTTCCCGTGCCCTTTTGCCCTTTTGCTATACGGATAAGGGGGAGGAGGAGGGCGGCTGTTTCCCGTGCCCTTTTGCTATATGGATAAGGAGGAGGAGGGCGGCTGTTTCCCGTGCCCTTTTGCCCTTTTGCTATACGGATAAGGGGGGGGTGGTGGGCGGCTGTTTCCCGTGCCCTTTTGCCCTTTTGCTATATGGATGAGGAGGAGGAGGGCGGCTGTTTCCCGTGCCCTTTTTCCCTTTTGCCCTTTTGCTATACAGATGAGGAGGAGGAGGGCGGCTGTGTCCCGTGCCATTTTGCCTTTTGCTATACAGATGAGGAGGAGGAGGGCGGCTGTGTCCCGTCGGAAGAGGAGGATGCTATAAGAGCCCATGTATAGCCGCCATCTTGAGCAATCCCGCATGGCCGTCATCTCTCTCTACAAGAGCACATGTATAGCCGCCATTTTGTGCAATCGCCTATGGCCGTCATCTTTCTCTATAAGAGCCCATGTAAAGCCGTCATCTTGTGCAATCGCCATGGCCGTCACCTTTCTCTATAATGGCCCACGTATAGCCGCGATCTTTTACAATCGCCTATGACCGGCATCTTTCTCTATAAGAGCCCATGTATAACCGCCATCTTGCGCAATCGTCCATAGCCGTCATCTTTCTCTATAAGAGCCCATGTAAAGCCGCCATCTTGTGCAATCGCCCATGGCCGTCACCTATCTCTATAATGTCCCACGTATAGCCGCGATCTTTTACAATCGCCAATGACCGGCATCTTTCTCTATAAGAGCCCATGTATAACCGCCATCTTGCGCAATCGTCCATAGCCGTCATCTTTCTATGTAAGAGTCTATGTATAGCTGCCATCTTGCGCAAGCGCCCCTGGGAAGTCTTGTAATGCCTATGTACAACCGGCATCTTCCACAGTAACCTCTAATCCAGGTTCTAGGAATTAGTCTCATAAGAACCTGTGTATAGCCACCATTTTGTGCAATTCACGTCGGGAAGGGCACCTGGCCGTGAAACTATAGTCCTGTGTAGTTAGACTCCTCCATGTAGTTACTTGTGCTCTCTTATGCGATTCTACATTGCCCTACTACATAAGATAGCGTCGCGAGAATCATCATTGTCCTACTACTCAAGATAGCTTCGGGAAGGGTATCTCGCCGTAAAACTATGTCCTTTAATGTTAAGCCCCTCCAAGATAACGACTGTCTACGTCAGGAAGAGCATCTAGCCGTAAAACTAAGGTTAGGCCCCTCCATGAGGTCAGGCTTGTTCTCTTAGGCGACGGGAAGGGCAACTAGCTGTTAAAGTGTAGTTAGGCCCCCTCAAGATGACGAATGTGTTGTTAGGCTCGCTCTCTTATGCTAAATCCGCAAAATCGCAATTGTACCCCTAATATACCAGGGGTAATTGACCCCTAGTAGGGGAGCAATGCTGGTTCTAACCCAAGGGGAGACCCTTCGTGGTTGTGGGACCGGCTTAGCTCCTCTATTTGCGATTGTGGAATTTCTCTGGAGATGAACCAAGGACCGATCAACCCAGTCAACTTGTGTGTGAGGTGAGAGCACCCTGTCCAACTGAGAGAGTGTGCTCATTCACGTTGAATGGTGTGCGTTATCCTGAAATAAATTAGAGTAATACAACAAACGGTGAGCGATTTGTGAAACTAACAATTGTTAAATTTCTCTTTTGAACTTAACCTAATATGTGTCGTATTGGCGTTACAAGTGCTTTAGGCATCCCAGCCATTAGGTCAGAGGCATCCTGAGTTGGAGTTTACTTGAGGTGGGCTCGCTCCTTCTCTACCCAACAGCATGTTGCGACCAGTTTCCGACTGTTTCCAGACAAACCGCACTGTACCAAATGCCATCACTTCGATGCCTAGTGATATATTTGATTCATTTTCATAGCATAATATTTTAAATTTCATAACCATTTTATACGCACAGGATGAGATGGGTATCTCCCTATGGTAATGGAACAGCAACTCTACGTCGAGTGTCGGGTAGTGGAAAATAATCCGACTCCCTGACAGAGTGGTAGAACTATTCTGCGTGGAGGAATTTCCACTCAGTTTGATTACAAGGCATCTGACTTTCCGTTTCAGGAGAACCTTACAAACAATGTAATCCTACTCCTCACTATGTTTAAGGGTGAGAAAATACCTTCATAGACAGTTGAACTGGATATACACCTCGCCAGTCACGTAGGATTTAGCAGGCAAGGGAAAATCTTCTAAGTATTCCCCCAGCAGTGTGTTTCGTGATGTAAATTTGGCTACCTGCCATGTATAGCACAAGTTGAAGCCAAGTGATTTAAGTACTAGTGTGACAGCTGGGCGAGCATGAGAGGGGATGCTGTGAACGCAACGTTACCGATGTAGTGAAGCGCAACGGTCATAGCCAGCTGTTAACACTATGAGAAAAATTTACTGCAAAAATACACTTCTAAAAGCAGTGATTCTAAGTCATCATATTAAACAATGAATACCCAGTTCAGATGTGATCTCACAATGCAATTAAGTTGCCAGCAGAGTAGAACTATCATGTTCAGAGATTGAATCGCTATTCCTGTCACTACCAACATGTATGATGAGTTCTCCGAGCTACATATTCCTCATCCAGTACTCAACTCTTAACTTGTATGCAAGTTCATACTCATTCCATTCCTCACTTGTAACGGCTGCAAAAGCACTGTGGTGATGCACTCTTTATCCCTGAGTACCTGGTACATATTTGTGTCAGCAATTAGTTGCTTCACAGTACTCCAATATGTCATTAGCTAGTTCTCTTAATTCGTATTTATTGCCAGATGTTGAAGGTACTTCATTAATCTGATGGGTGTAGTACAACACGTTGTCACACTTGATATGTTTGGTCATGAAGTTATATACCTTCATTTCACCATGGTAATAACATTTCGTTTTCGATTTGAACATGCAGAGTTCTCACTACCTGCATATCACCTGCACTGTCCAAAGAAAGAAAATCTAGTGAATTATATTCCCAAAACTTCATTACAGTATAGGATGGACGGAAAAATGTTTCATCTAAAAAAGGACCGATCTCTTATCTTTCTCTGCTAAAGTTCTCAAGTACACCAATCTCTTAAGCAGAATTTAGTTTCTTCCATGTTCTTCACACTTATTAAATTTAAAGCCTATTGAAAGCAATACTTACCTCAGACGTTTGCGACTCGCCTTGTAATACAGCAACCTTGAAACGAAATGATTCTGGATCCACCTTATTCAACACCAATGCGTATACCGTTGCCAATACAGGACAGCGAATATGAGATTTATAAATTGCAGATCGCCTAATTCCGTCTGATGATGCACTTACCTGTATCATCTAGTAAGTTTCCATTATTCACTGCTCCATTTTACCCAGAGTGGATAGCATCATCCCATTATCACCTCCCTTCTGATTTAATAAATGGCTGATGTTTCCTTACCACTGAAGCTCGTTTACTTGCTTGAAAGGAAGGCAAGCTAAAGGAAATTTCACTCTTTTCTAAACCACGAAAAGCAATTACATTCCCTATGAACAACCTTGTTTTAGGACTTGCCATCACCTAACATACGGAGACAATACACTTCGAAGGAATACAATACATTAAATCAACGGCGTCAGCTAAAATATCGCACAAGACAGTTCAACATTCGCCATGCAAAAGCCGGCAGCACAGCTAATTAGGCACCTTTCCCGCCAGTACATACCTCGTTCTTACCAAGCTGTGCACAGTACGGACGAGAATTTCTTTTCCACGAGAGTCTAGAAAAAATGGCTAAAATGTGGAGAATCTCAAATCATCTCAAAATAAATGTAATAGTGCCACATTCCCTTGAGCACCTTTGCGAATTGCAACAAAATGTTGGTGTTAGAACTTCTAGTTCAAAGTGCGGCATTCGGGTTATTTTAAACAACGGCATTTTTTGTTGATCTGTCCTGGAACACTTGGATTATTTCTTTTGATCTTATATTTAAGTTTATATGAACACATAAAGGAATGACATAGAAAATAACTTACTTTAGATCAGGGCCTCTCAGGGTGCATGCGCGTGGTGCATGCACTGTGCACGGTGCAAAAGACGACTTGGCTTGGTTGACCAGAGTGCAGACCCCCACTCCTCGATTTGGAGCAATAGCGCTTACTCTCTCTTTCCTTACGCCTCTCTCGCTCGCTCCGCCTGTCTCCCTCTTACCCACTTGCGCCGTAGAGCTCCAAATCCGGGCTGAGTTGAGCCGAGTATAGCCGAGTAGAGTCGAGCATAGCCGAGTAGCCCAGAGACGAAGCGTTGATCCGAGCCATACCGAGCGGCACCGAGCGGCACCGATGCACAGTGCACGGAGCTCTTGCGCCTCGCTCTGCAGGCGTGAGATTTTGGGCGTTTGAGAGGCCCTGCTTTAGATGATCGTTAGAAATGAACACAAAAATAAAAATCAAACTTTCGCAATGGTTCCATGGGCTGTGAATTAGTGGAACATCCTTTTACATTATTTTAAAGACGTAATATTTATTATGAAATGTAAATTTCTCGAACATATGCAATGGTAATTACTTAGTATGTACTTTTTAGAAAATGGAAATTGCATCACCATGAACGCATAGAGTCGTTTGTGTTGATTTTCAAGATATGGAACGATGCCATGTAGGTATTGCCCCCTTCATGCCGGGCTCAGCTCGCCGGAGAGCGAGGGTCTCAGAGGTGGACCGTTCGCTATCGGCTGTGCAGAAATTTTTAAAGGCAGGGATAGATGAAGGACTAGCGACAAATGAAAGGATACTAAAATAGGTTTACACATTTATTAAAACTGACACTCTTTTAAATAAAACAATTAAATTCACAAAATCTGGGTTTGATTCTTGAAAATATCTTCTCCTCGTGCTATCATTTATGAGGGATCCTGCTCAAATTAAAGTTCAACGACTGTTTGTTTCTGTAATAATAAATATAGGAATCATTAATTTACTGTAAATTTGATTGAAAAACAAAATAATATCTGATATCATTCTCCTATAATGATAATCAAATTGTTTAAATTAAAATATTCCATCTGGATTTCGCTTATTTTTACAAGAAAATGATTATTTTCTCTTCCTTATTTAAATTATTGAAAATTATTTAATTCATCAATCTATGGTTAGCAAGTCTTCCTTAGACTTTCCCTTCAACAATTACTTCATTTTTATAATTATTAATTGAATAAACGTCTTGTAATAAATTTTTACTTGAACTTATATCAACCTAAATTTTACTCAATTTTATGCAGAAAGTGACTATA
Source organism: Anabrus simplex (assembly GCF_040414725.1). Lineage (NCBI taxonomy): Eukaryota > Metazoa > Arthropoda > Insecta > Orthoptera > Tettigoniidae > Anabrus > Anabrus simplex. The sequence goes on along the minus strand of NC_090279.1, from coordinate 30,165,349 downwards.
CAATAACTAATAATTAAATCTCGTGACATCAGTCCACGGACGTTGCCTTCTCTTATTCACTTTAACTTAGTGAATTAGGCCCTAATCTACCTTAAATTACCATAAAATCTTCTAAAGATTCAAAATAGATCCAGTTACGGACACGCGAAATAATACAAATCGGTCAAAAATTTGACGCACATAGTGGAGAATATCGTCACAAAATTATACAAGAAATATTCATAAAACACAGAATAGGATCAAATCACACATCACACATTCACACATGGGTACACGGCATTATTATAATATTATTTACACGAACACTAACCCATTATTATTAAATTTAGGATTTACTGTAAACTAGGGAAATCATTCTCTAGATGACACTATCACGCACATCCCAGGTATCAATTTAGAATGTGATGGAATTAAGGTTATCACTTATACGTAGAAATTAACTATACAACGATGTTCAAGGAATATTTTAAACAGAAATCATCCCAATTAAGCAAGTAGAATAACTACAACACAGGTCAAAATATTAGAATACGCGCTTACGGTACATGAGTTGCGGCATTTATTTTTATTCACCTATAATGTCGTGGCTCTCAATTGCTCTGCACTGAAGCTCGAAGAAATCATGTCCAATGACACATCTCTTCCCAAAATTGACTCAAATGGATGCATAAATTATTACTCAAAATATAATGTCCATCTGCAAGTCATACTCAAATTAATAGCGCAGAAAACATACATCTAATTCGTCATTACTCCGTCCGGAGAATTGCCATGTCCCAGGCTTACTTTACATAAAGTGAGCACACGATAATACTTTCCAAGAATAACTAACATTAAACCCATGACCTTATTAAATCATTTTAGCCCGTAATTAGGTTTAATTATTTTTACTCATTATTATTATTATTATATTCCTGACCGTGCATAATCTCACTCGCAAAGCTGTCGTATGAAGTTATTCGGATGACTCTAAACAAACTCGAACCCACAAACATGTCGTACAATCGTAGAATGAAATTCTACACTAAAAAAACACTAGAACACTGTCCTAATTTGTCTCAATTAATATCCAAATTATTTCAAAACCAATCAAAATTAACGCGGGGTTCATTTATTTTTTTATCTCTCCTGCCTTCTAAATTCTTAGGACAGTTGAGGTCACTCTTGACGACATACACTCATTTCTAACTAATAGAACAAATACACACTCATTCCAGAGCACTAACTACCTCTCACCAAAGAAAGAATGAAAAGTCAAACTACTGCAAAACTAACAGAAATCTAAATGAATATGGTAAGGCTACGTTTACAAACATTTTACAAAGATAGAAAGAAATTGAATTCTTAAAGAATACTCATGTGGCTGGTGTGAACTGGATTCTGGCTGATGACCTAGCACGTGGTCACATCACCTTCCATCGAACAAAGTCTCGCCCATGTCCGACGCCTTACATGCTTAGTGACTCATGGAGGAGCTGAAGATACACAGGAACTTGTAGTCTTCTTCGCGGAACTGGATAACCATCTTGCAGTGAACTCGAACCAAGGACCTTCCTTCTTCCAAGTTCTCGTAGAAAGCTGAAACTAACAAAAGTCTTAGCAAAAGCCCAGGATACACACACGATGCTTTATAATTTGGATGTAGACACTTATCTTAGGACAACCCTAAATAAAATCGTAGCTAATTTTTCCGAGTGTCTGAATTGCTGTTTATACAGTCCTCGATGCCTTCTCTAATGTAAAGTCTTCCAGTGAAGCAAACGACGTCCAGTCTCTTCCGTAGCTGCAGTCAGAGTAATGCTCAAATTTAGCGTTCAGAAGTACAAAACCCTCTATAAAATTTTCCTCTGGAATTACCATTAATTTCCTATTCTAAGACGTAGGTGTGCCCCTTAATTACATCTAATTGGTGGATTTGTTGCATTCCTGTGAAGATTGTCATTTTTATTGGCTGCTCCAGTTTCACGTCACTTGACTTTCCATTTATTGATCGATTGAGATCAGGCTGCTCGCCGGGTCACGTGGTACGCACACATGTATTTGAAGGTCACATAACAGGAATTTCACCCTGCTTCCTCGTTCTCTTGGTAGGTCGGGAAAAACCGGTTCGCCAAGTGACTGGCTCGCACTAGCAGGGAAGTACAGAATCTCACCCTCTTGGCGATTAAATAATGTTCCAACACGCTGATGAAATAAATTATTTTCCTTTTAGTAAATTATTACCACTTTTGAAGGAGACAGTATGTAACCGATTAAAGTTTCAGACCCATTGGATTGTTGCTACAAGTCTCTCCACGTGATTGGTCGCGGAGGAATCAACTCCAGTATATGGACTCTGGTGTGGCGTAGTTGACTTGCAGTCTGTGCAGTGAAGTGTTCCCCGTAAAACATGCCTCGACGTCAGAGAAGAGCACGCTATCAACAACTGTCGCCGTTTGAGAGGGCTCGGATAATTGGGCTGTGTGAGGCTGGATTATCGCTAAGGACTGTCGCTGCACGTGCTGGCCGACAGGCATCTACGGTATAACGTGTATGGCAGCAGTGGTCAAATGAATGTACCTACACTCGTAGACCTGGCACAGGCCCAGTGCGACAGACAACTGTGAGAGAGGATCGCCGCATCATTCGGATGGCCCGGATGGAACCCCATGGAACAGCAGCGCGAATTCGAGCAGCTGTTGCACCCCACGTTACACAACAAACAGTTGGTAATCGCCTGCGTGCAGCTGGCTTACGAGCCCGTGTCCCTGCAGAAGGTGTTCCATTGACCCCACAACAGCGACGTGTAAGGCTGGCCTGGTGTCGAGAAAGATCGACGTGGGTCGACGAATGGCATACGGTCGTCTTTAGTGATGAATTGCGCTTCTGTCTTGCCCGCAATGATCGCCGGAATCGTGTGCGCCGACGTACCGGGGAGAGGGGCCGCCCAGATCTTATTGTCGAGAGGCACACATGGCCAACACCCAGCATTATGGTCTGGGGAGCTATTGGCTTTAATGTGAAATCACAATTAGTGCTTGTTGAGGGCACTATGACTGATCGACAGTACGTTGATAGGGTACTCAATCCAGTGATTGTCCCTATGATAACGAACATTGCTAATTGGATGATTCAGCAGGACAATGCCCGGGTTCACACTGCACGCATCTCCAGAGAAGCTCTCCACGACATCACAACCTTAGAATGGCCCACCAGATCCCCGGACCTCAGTCCTATTGAGCATGTGTGGGACATGATGGGTCGACAACTGGACAACCGTCCTCAGCCACCCTCAACTGTGGAACGACTGACCCGTGCAGTGCAGCAAGCATGGTTCGCAATTCTTCAGGAAGCGATCCAGGGCCTTATTGACTCCATGCCTCGAGGAATTCGTCAATGTATTGCAGCTCGTGGTAGGCACATCCTGTATTGATTGTTGTCCAAACTTGCGGTCAGAGGGACCTGAAAGTGCAATAATCGAATCACAACCGAACACTCGTCCTGCATGTTCAATTGCAGCAATGTATCACCACTCCTTCTGGGTGTTGCAATTTCCATTTTCTTCAGTGTATTTCTGGAGCAGATGTCATAAAATCAGATGTCCGCTTCACACTCGCTCGAAGATACTCCCACTATCCCCCATTTATTGTAAATAATTCACTTTACAGATGTATACACATATCTATACAGTGAGCAACATAAACATTGAATCATACAATAATGTTGACTGGACGAATCAGGCAACGTGATCTTGCTGTCACTGAACTGCGACTACCAGAGTCAAGTTTTGTCTGTCATAAACGTGTTAGATTGTTAATAACTTAGTTCTGAATACAGGATGTAATGAAAGTAACATGAACATAAACTGCAATGCCATGTTAAAGAAGTGTATTTTCTGGGTTATCTCCGAAATATTCACGGGCCCATGATTTCCACTTGGTAGCTATCAATATGCACTCTAAGAACTGCATCGCAGTCAAATGATTAGGCTTAAATTAAATGACGGACTTTTACTCGTAGGTTAAGTGTGATGTTGCATACCTGCTTACTTCCCCGTGAATAGAAGGCCAAACTTCCATTCACGACACGACCTGTTGTCCCGTTGCGCACGCTGTCAAAGCCTGTCGTTCTCAGTGTGCCACGTAACTGTGGTGTAAGATGCGTGCTTATGTCCTCGAGAGCCTCATGAGGCATGCTTTTGTGAGAAAAAGCATTGAGAGGTTCTCGAGAAACTTGAGAGATGTCCTCTTGTTTCCTATCCCTAGAGCATAGTGACAAAGCATGGAACTAGAGCTATTCAATACTGGCTTAACGGAAACGTCTCCCATGAGACCTGGGTGAGCACTGACCTGCGTTCACCGTTCGACAACATTGGGCAATCTTCCCTTTTATTGGCTTGTGACGGTACAATCCCCTGTGCAGATTAGAAAGCTATTGGTCTTGGATGACTAGGGCCAAAAGAGCAGGTAAGTTATCGAGAAGTTTGCATTTCCCAGAAGTTTCACTTGGAGTTGCTGAGGTCTAGATGAGGAGGTACAGGCCTCACATGTGCTACTGGTGACTTGATCCGGCATGCGGAATGCGGTATCAAGAGTTTTAGTTCACGCTGGAAAGCTGAACCTCCAAGAGTAAGAGCTGTTTCATGAGAAGGTAGACATTTGTGGCTTCCCCAGAACACATTAGCAATATTGAGACACAACACATCGCAAGGGAAACATTCCTCTACACGATCACGATTTTGTGATTTAGACAATAACACTCTTTCAATTCATGTTTATTACTATTAATTTGCAACATATAAAAGAAACAGAAGAAAAATTCTACTCATGACATCTCTAAAATACAAAATGAACTAAGATTAGCATAAAATCACATAATCTCTGTGTCAAAAAACAATCAAGATCTCGCCACTTAATTGCAGAAAACATAACACATCTCGTTCCATAAGCTGTAAAAAATTTTCTTTCTTGAGGAAACCACTTTTCATTGCTCAGAATTTAAATCCAGACCTCCTCGATAACCAACCAATGGCAATGTTATCCAGAAATCATGCCCCACTAAAATGGTATTGTAAATGTTATTTAAACACCACTACTAAGTATGTTTTAGATTCACACAATATACTATTCCTCATTCAATTCTGAAGAGCTCGAAATAAATACCCTACACAGGGTGGCGCAAAAGTCACTGGACACTGATTTAAACAAAAGATTGAATTACTTTTCATTACAAATACAAACAATGCTAACTGTATTCTGTCTGCATGAATACATCTTTCAAGTCTTTGGAGTATTTACATACTGTATGGCATAGTGTGGTATCACTGTCGAAATCATGAAATGCGTCGTGTATATAGTCTTTTATTTCAGCAATGGTCCGAGGATTTTAAAAATAAACAGAGTCCTTGACGACATGACGTAGGAAAAAATCCATGCACGTGATATCTGGTGAACGTGGAGGCATGTCACCCTTCGACCAATCACTTTTCTATGAAAAGTTTCATTTAAATAATCGCGGACGGCAGTGACAAAATTTGGTGGTGCCCCATCACGTTGAAAGTAATTTTCTTGAAAGTTTTCAGCACACGCTGTAAGTCCTGGTAACAGATAATTCTGGAGCATGTCCAAATACTTATCCACTGTAACTGTTCCGTCAAAAATATGGTCCAAATACGCCAAATAGTGATATTGACCCCAGACACTCACGCCAGGTTGATTTACTTGTTCTTCTAAGAAAAGAAACTTATTCTCAGTATACCAGTACGTGCATTTATGTCCGTTAACTTAAAATTGGCCTCATCAGACTACAGAATGCTATTGAATAGGTTAGGATCATCTTTTTGTTCGCCAAACATCAATTCACAAAACTTAAGACGATATGAATCGTCTTCCAGTAACCCATGTCGTAAACGTGGTATGTTAATTTTAAACTTCTGTTTGTGTAACATTCTTTGCACTGACCCTCGTGATAAAACCAGCTTAGCTGCTAATCGTCTGGTTGATTTCGCGGACTTTGGGTCACAGCTAAACTTACACGCAGTTCATTTTCCTCAATTGTGACTGTTCTTGGGCGGTCAGATCCCGGTGCATCCATAACAGATCCATGTTCTTCAAAACTATTTCGTACGTCGTACGCTGTTTGTCTAGACGGTGGTTTTGATCTAAAGTGTTGTCCCCGTTCATTAACAACTGCAGTAGCACCGCTTTTGAAAATGACAAAATTAAACCAAGATTCGTTGGTAAATCACATCAATGCACACCATATTACAAGAAAAACACAAATTACAGAGGACAATGAAATAACATTCCCAACAAATATACATTCACCAGCCTAGTGATACTTGAAATACACAATTACAGTGTATTTATAAGAAAATGATAATTATTGATAAACAATTTGCTAACACCTTAATGCACCTTTCAATCATCGTTTTCAAATTCATACTGCAATGACACTTATCAAGGTTACAAAAACTGCTCTCAATTAGCAGAAATCCTATCAATAGCACCGCCTCTCTTTGATTCTGTAACTTAGGAAATTCTGGTTTGTAACTGTAACCAAGTAACACATAGAAAATTCTGAACAGTTTGCACAGTGGCGGCTGTAACCCATCCCCACTCCAAAAAATACAAATATTTAGAAACATACCGGTGTGTGGTTTTCTTTTTTGCCATTTGCCTTACGTCGCACCGACACAGATAGGTCTTATGGCGACGATGGGACAGGAAGGGTCTAGGAATGGGAAGGAAGCGGCCGTGGCCTTAATTAAAGTACAGCCCCAGCATTTGCCTGGTGTGAAAATGGGAAACCACGTAAAACCACCTTCAGAGCTGCCGGCAGTGGGATACGAACCCACTATCTCCCGGATGCGAGCTCACAGCTGCGCGCTTCTAACCGCACGGCGAATTCGCACGGTGGTATGTGGTTTTCAAGGGGCTCTCCACTGAGTTTTCCACACTCAACAAACACGCAAACAACCCCAACACATATACACATTCCTCATAAAAAACTACAAACCTATATAATTAAACACACAATAACACCTGCAATGGCAAAATATTCACCAATTCAAACACTTGGTGTGAGCGCGCAAAAACGTAACTTCTTAATGCTACCAACAACATTGAAATAAAAGCAGCAACGTCGTAATGCAAAATTACATGTTATATTGACATTTATAAACTAGAGATTTTTAAATAAGGAAAATCACAATATCATGTCCTTATTTTGACAACATGAGAAGTACAATTTTTATAGTTCATCGATTTACAAATGTGGCTATGGAATAGGAAAGTTGGTGGTATTCTATCCTCTTTGGTATTAAAAGACCTGGCGGGAACACCTCTACAGCATTTTGTGTTCCAGTTTGCTTTGGGCGATCCCCTCTTAAATACTGCCGCTGAGTCAAGAGGGTGCCAGCTGCCACGTTCTCATATCGGTCGTAATGCAAGTGCTGCCTCTCTGTGGTCGAACGAAGAATTGCTGTGAAGTGATGTCTTGGCTGTTGTTTCCACAGCCTGTCGGAACACATTCTGTTTGTATCGAAAAAGTTGGGCACGCATGCGCAAAAGGCAAAGTTCCTGGTTTCTGGCTAAAAGCTTAGCTCTCGCTGAGCTGTGACCACACAGCACTCGGCGTGCAGCGCACCAGTAGTTACCTGGTTGTGAGGGGAGTTGAATAATTTCTTATTCTTTTTCTGATGCCTTTTCCAATGCACTGTATTTGATTGTAGATAATATTATTTTTTAACTAATTTATTTTTCCAATAGGCAATGTGCTGCAGCACTTCAGCACATAAGGTACGGCCGCCACACAGGACATGACCATCAATGATGGACACTTCTAACCACCTCTCTACACTACTTTGGAATACATCACCATTTCCCTGTCACTATCCACAAGCAATTTCTTTTCAGCCTGCAACATTTTAATGCAGACATCACACTTTTTAAATGATATTTTAATCACTTGCAAACTGGTGTAGCTGGCAATGCAGACTAAAATCCATTGTGTTTCAAGGGGAACTCTGATATGAACTACTTCTTCTAATGCAAGCTCTAACCCATCTAAATTATCAATAACTGTATCATGGCTATTGATATAAACATTATGAGCAAAGTCTTTCAAAGTAAATTCACGAAGTTTTGCAGACCTCATCTTTAATACACCTAACAGTTTGATCTTTCTTTCAGACTCAAGAATTCATTCGAAAGAGGCATTAGAAGTGGAACCACTCAATCTCCTGTGGAGACCAAATCTTCTCTCTGAACTGTCTGTCTACAATTTTGTAGTAAACACATAAGGCCAGTGGTAATTATTGAAAACACATTGTGGTAAGTATGTTTATCAAAGTAGTGTATGTTTCTCCTGTCAATCTTCTTTCTCTTTATGACATGTGCCTAAGTACATATATGTTTTAAATATGTAAGGAATGACAGGTTCATGTTACCAGGACCAGTAATTGGACTAGCATCTTCATTCCTGGTATATGTATCTTTCATGGGATGCTATGCCTTACAGACTGACCACCAGTTTTGAATTAATTTTAGGAACTGGACTGAGCCATCAGAAACATCTAAACCTTGAGCTTTAAGCAAATACAAATCAGCAACATTCTTATGATCAAAGACTTTACTGCTAATGATACATTCTGTCCCTATTGTTGTTGGATACAGAGCCATCCTAGATAAATTTGAAGCCATTTTTAGTAACAATTTCTTCTCCGAACGAAACAGCTCTTTATGATCTGAAAATTTGGCCTGAGTAGTTATAATTTACAGACTGGCTCTGTACCAACACCAACACTGACCACATCACTTAAAACATCAACTGTCTTATCAGAGTATGGTATAATAAGAGAATGTCACTGCCCATATCATTAGTTCTGGAGAGTATCTTATTTGATTAATTACAGAGAGCCCTAACTGTTCCGGGACAAATTTTACTTCACTAATTCTCTCTGCATTAAACTCACAGGTCTAACTCAAGTGCATTTTTTTGAAAGGTTCATAGAATGAATCATCAGAATAATTTGCGAAATGACTTAGCAAAGTGTAAAACTTCGTCCATCTGTCATATTTCCGGTCTTCACAAGCACTAAAATGCTCTGTAGGCAAACACACATTTTTGTGAAACATTTGAACTGCAAATGAACTTGAAACTTTAAATCTCAATGTTGCAACCTTAATACATGACTCATCATCCACCTTCACAAACAATGCATAATCTTCTTTCACTATTCCTTTGAATGGTTCAACGAATTTCTTCTGAACTTCACAGATGAAGGGGGTAAAATCTGTAAAATTGTCACATTCACACCACTTAATGAAATAACGTCCAAATACTGAAAACACCACAACATATAAAAATATCTTGATAACAGATAAATGGACACTGCAACACTATTTAACACATAAAAATATTCGGTGGAAAACAAACCAAAACCAAACCCCATGGCACTACTGCCCATGAAGGGCCTTGGCCTACCAAACGACTGCTGCTCAGCCAAAAGGCCTGCAGATTGCGAGATGTCGTGTGGTCAGCACGACGAATCCTCTCGGCCATTATTCTTGGCTTTCAAGACCCATTTGGTGGAAAAATACAAATCGCGAATTCCAGTAGCAAGATAACCTCAACCAACCACACACGTGAGCGGTATAAACCGAACTGAATGTAGGCATGGCCCCACACGCCGTCTACACGTGGCCCAATGTGACAGCCATTTTGTCACGTATCTATATATGCATTCCGGTCTGATAATATTGTATTTGGTCCGGTTTCATACGTGAAGAGAAATTGACAATCCTTTCCAACATACGATAAGTCAAAGACGCCAAAATTTGGTTGTTTGAGATGATAGACGACTTGAAGAGGCTGGGTGGTGCGCATACAGACGTAGAAGTACCGCACGATTGAATTTACTGAAAAGTGTTTCTTATTTCTACAACAAGGAGCAACATAATAAATATAAGGGATCCGTCCGACTCCTTGGCTGAATGGTCTGCGTTCAGGCCTTCAATTCGGAGGGTCCTGGCTTCCAATACCGGCAGGGTCACGATTGTAACTGCTTGTGGCTCGAGGACTGTGTGTCCCAACACTCTCCTCTTCATATTTATGCAACACTACCAACACGCAATAGTGATTACATCCCATCACGCAGGCTTGGCGTCGGGATGAACATCAGATCGTAAAACAGAGTCAAATCCACATGTGAGACACATCTTGCACCCACTACCCCAATGCTGTGGGAAAAGCGGTAAAATATAACAGACCCATGTCATGGCTGCAATTGACTTATATTAAATTATCGACAAGAAGCAGAAACTTGTAAAGAGAATACACGATTATGTAACATGCGCCGCGCGCAGTTGGTACGATCTCAAAACTGACCCTCTTCCTTTCTCCTTACCAGGATGACGATGAAGTGTTGTAACTGCACGTACAGTATTTTATACTTATTCAAGTTAGTTCACTTACGTAGATTACTAAGTACTGTTCATTTGCTAGTTAACATTTCATGAAGTTCATATTTTCTCGTTGTCAGAACGTCGAACATTTTCTTTAGTAAATTGGACTTAGCTATGAAGCATGGTTCATTTACCACGACGCCATCAAGAAACACTGTTTCTCTTGCATTCCGAGACGGAAGTGCGCTGTGTGTCGTCACACGGCTTCGAGGAAATTCGCTGTGGCCCATCGAATGTTTCGAAACAGTCAGCGGTGACATTTAGCCCATATTTACTGTTAAAACTGTATTTAAATATACAAGAGGCTTATCGCATTCTATGTTGTACATATATAATCACGATATAAAACTAGCAATAATTCTTCTTCTTCTACAATTTCCTCATCGCATGTCCGCTGTCATCACGGCGATCGACTCTTGTTCCCAGCCCACAACATTCTCGTGGATTATATACGCAAGATTTTCTCCTTTTTGCCCTACTCCTCTTTCCTTAAATGTCATCTATACGATAAACTGCAGGAGGTCACTTATTCATTTGAGCCAGTCCCATAATACAGTAAAAATTACAAGAAAGATGATACATATTAGAGTGGTGCTGCCTAGTACCAGATACTAGCACTAGTATCAGAGGGATGTTTTTCTTTACGTTGTCCTAGGACCTCCCAATTCTGTTTAAAGACTTCCATGTCGTCCAGGACTCTTCGTAGTAACAGAGAAGCTTCTGTTCAAGTTTCTCAAGTTCCAAGCGATTTAGGAATGTGCGGTTCCTGGTTCAAACATGGTTTCATTTGGATCTGCAAGTAGACAAGTTGATGTCTATGGAGAGGGCGAACTGTACGTCTGCACATTCGCGGCTACTTCACGTCGAGTGTCAGGTGGAGCTATTAGTTTTAGTTGGTTGGTTTTAGATACCCTGCGATCAGTCAGTAAGCTTCTACGAGTGCAACGTAGAACTTCTTGGCATGTACAGATTTATACCATACAGCTGTGGCACTGTTTCTGGATGAGCGGCCCAATCTGATCATGTCAAAGCATTGTGAGAGGACTTTTGCCTCGGTGTTGGAGCAGTGATAAGTGCAAAGCTTGACCTCAGATACTTAGGCGTATCACTGTGTTCCAGTACATTTCCCAATCACTTCACCTGCAACTTTCAGTATTCCCCACGTGAAAAGCATATGTCTGGTTCTTTGATGGATTTGGTTTGAAATTATTATTCCCTAAACGTATAAACCACCACATTACCCCACAATTGCCAATGACATGACCAAAGTACTCTACTTTCTGATATTGTACGTGACCTCCAGCTCGGAGTACTGTAGCCCCACATCTCGAAGGATGGTGTGCAGGCGTCAGCAACATAAAGTAAACCGGGTGAGTTAGTAATGCGGTTATGGGCGCGCGCTGTGAGCTTGCATCCGGGAGGTAGTGGGTTCGAACTCCACTGTCGGCAGCCCTGAATATGGTTTTCTGTAGATTCCCATTGTTACATGGGGCAAATGCTGGGGCTGTACCTTACGAAGGCCACTGCCGATTCCTTCCCACACACAGGCCTTCCCTATCCCATCGTCGCCATAACACCTATCTGTGTCGGTGCGACGTAAAGCAAATAGCAAAACCACCATAAAATAAGACAGGACATACACAACACTGAAGTAAACAGGAACAGAGAAAATGAAGTGACACGGGATTTAAATCATTATCTTGAATGCAGTCCTAGGGAACTAGTTTCAACAAGACTGCTCATGCTGTGATCAAGTACGCTGGTGAGAGACCTAAAGCACTGCACATGCTCCAGTGATCTGTCAGGTACTGTCAACTTTATGGGTTGAATGGCCTGTTTTCTTACGGTCACTAAGTTAGTATTTTTCGTGCTTAAACCCAGAACTTTTTTTGACCAATCAATTTGCCAATATCTGTGGATTTTCATCACTTACTGCAAACAGAAAAGTATCATATGCATATTGCGGATTATTTATTTATTTATTTATTTATTTATTTATTTATTTATTTATTTATTTATTTATTTATTTATTTATTTATTTATTACGATTTATTACGATTCAATGGGATGGGTTTAAAGCAATTGTTGAGGAATGTGAAAATAGGTTTGTACCTTTAAAGGTGGTAAGGAATGGTAAAGATCCCCTATATTATAACAGGGAAGTAAGGAGACTAAGGAGGAGGTGCAGGTTGGAAAGAAATAGAGTAAGAAATGGCTGTGGAAGTGAGGAGAAATTGAAGGAACTTACTAGGAAATTGAATCTAGCAAAGAAGTCAGCTAAGGATAACATGATGGCAAGCATAATTGGAGGCCATACTAATTTTAGTGAGAAATGGAAGAATATGTATAGGTACTTTAAGGCAGAAACCGGTTCCAAGAAAAACATTCCAGGAATCATTAATGAACAAGGGGAGTGTGTATGCGAGGATCTTCAAAAGGCAGAAGTATTCAGTCAACAGTATGTAAGGATTGTTGGTTACAAGGATAATGTCCAGATAGAGGAGGTGACTAATACTAAAGAAGTATTAAAATTACCTATGACAGCAGTGACATTTACAGTAAGATACAAAAGTTGAAAACTAGAAAAGCAGCTGGAATTGATAAAGTTTCGGGGGATATACTAAAGACAATGGGTTGGGATATAGTACCATATCTGAAGTACTTATATGATTATTGTTTGCATGAAGGAACGTTACTAAATGAATGGAGAGTTGCTGTATTAGCCCCTGTATATAATGGAAAGGATGATAGACATAAAGCAGAAAATTACAGGCCAGTCAGTTTGACATGCATTGTATGTACGCTTTGGGAAAGCATTTTTTCTAATTATATTAGACATGTTTGCAAAATTCATAACTGGTTTGATTGAATTTTGGCATTTAATAGGGTAGATCATGGGAGACTATTGGCAAAAATGAGTGCAATTGGACTTGACAAAAGAGTGACTGAATGGGTGGCTCTGTTTCTAGAAAATAGAACTCAGAGAATTAGAGTAGGTGAAATTTTATCTGTCCCTGTAAAAATTAAGAGGGGAATTCCTCAAGGCAGTATTATTGGACTTTTATGTTTTCTTGTATATATCAATGATATGTGTGAAGAAGTTGAATCAGAGATAAGGCTTTTCGAAGATGACGTTATTCTGTACAGAGTAATAAATAAGTTACAAGACTGTGAGCAACTGCAAAATGACCTCGATAATGTTGTGAGGTGGACAGTAGGGAGTGTATGATGATAAACGGGGATAAAAGTCAGGTTGTGAGTTTCACAAATAGGAAAAGTCCTCTCAGTTTTAATTACTGCGTTGATGGGGTGAAAGTTCCCTTTGGGGATCATTGTAAATACCTAGGTATTAATATAAGGAAAGATCTTCATTTGGGTAATCACATAAATGGGGTTGTAAATAAAGGGTACAGGTCTCTGCGCATGGTTATGAGAGTATTTAGGGGCTGTAGTAAGGATGTGGAGGAGAGAGCATATTTGTCTCTTGTGAGAACCCAACTAGAGTAGATTACTTGATTCAGGAACTGGAAAAAATCCAAAGAAAAGCACCTGGATTTGATCTGGGCGATTTCTGACAAAAGAGTAGCGTTACAAAAATGTTGCAAAGTTTGGGCTGGGAAGACTTGGGAGAAAGGAGACGAGCTGCTCGTCTAAGTGGTATGTTCCGAGCTGTCAGTGGAGAGATGGCGTGGGACGACGTCAGTGGACGAATAATTTTGGATGGTGTCTTTAAAGGTAGGAAAGATCACAATATTGTAACAGTAAATGTGGTACTTCGGTAGACGTGAGACGCAGGGCGTGTACCATTCGTTGAAGTGCGTACAGAGGGAGAGGGTTTGTTTAGAAATAAATCTTAAAATTTTTCCTCTGAGTTTATTAACAAATTCAAAGTCATGTCACCTCTGTACAGCAGATACAGTAGAAAATGTTCCTCGTCCTAGGGCTGGCGATGTCCTTGGATTCCGGCAGCTCCTCCTTTTCCCATACCAGTGAATCACCATTCCTCCCCCGATGGAAGTTCTAAAAGATCCATCCGACGTCTTGAAGATCCATACGGTGCTGATGAAGGGCGTTGAGGTAGTCCTCGTAGACGATGAACGTGAATGAATTTCGTTAAGCCTTCGGGCGACAAAATGCAAAGACTGCTTCTGCACAGATGAGAGGAAAGTTTATCAATGGTTTTAACAAGTTTCAAACACGAAAAAAAGGTATCTTTGAGAGTTTATCACACGGTGAAATGTCACTAAATTTTGTGCCGTGTTAAATGAAAAGAAGGCCACTAGACTCGAATGAGCATGTAAGTTTAATACTCATAAAAATAAAAGTCCACTCGAAACTTATCGTCGAATTTTAACAGAGTCACTTGAAGTTTGTGGCTCTTGGCATAATGTAAAGTAATGCCGCACGACTTAGTTCTTAGTTTGAAACATTGTTCAACGTAATTTAATTGGATTAGAAGATAAAGATGTTTCACTCGTGAATTCGAACTCATTCACGTATTGATAATAACATGAAATTAAAAGACGAAATTGATCATGTATTGACAGTCCTCGGTTCGACTGTTCGTAAAATCGAAACGCACAACTGAATGTTCGTAGAATTGAAACGTGCTGTTTAGTATAACTGAAATGCACAGTTCACACATGCACAGTTTACAGTTCATGACCTAAAGTTCATGAAATGGTAAATTAGTGACGTAGTCATGCTTGCAATCGAGTAAATCTGGATTAAAACACAGTCTCATAAACTTGAAGTACTTAGTACTGTGTAAGGAGCAAACTGTTCTAAGTCCTGTCCAGAACATTAAACTTCAAATTACGAGCACTCGAAAACATTCGCAAGTCTTAGACACTCGTGTAGAATAAACAGTCACTTGATAATGTTCAGACGAAGCACAATTTATATCACGTCCCGTCGGAGTAAAAGTTTATCACTCACAGTATAAAGAAATCCGTAAAAGTCCATATTCGACGCGATTGGGTTAAAGTCCACGGACTCGAAGTTTGATAGCCACTTCACGCTAAATCACGGTCCTCGCGAACCGACTGTATGAACTCCACTGCCTAGCGTGCACATACACACTCTGGCCACATACTCAGGCCACACACTGCTCTGCTGAGCGAAGCAGTACTGTATTTATATCTGATCCGGGCCTTCACATCTCGTTCCATAACTTCATCGCCTCATGCCAGATTTTACGTGAAACTCTGCAGGAACGTAGACAAGGGATCGGGTTACACGATGATATTGTTAAATTTGTTTAATTATTATTGTGGGGAAAGTTATTACACATGGAAACTCGAAGAACTTTCCACATCAGTCTAGGCTCTGTGTTGTGGTGAGGCATGCTGTGACGTCACCCGCTCTCTACGTCACACGCACACAGCTGTTGCTCGCCATCCAGTCAGTCTTTCGTAGCCGGCCCGGAGCGTAACGCGTAAGTTTTTTTAAAGATTTCTATTACGGGGACTTAGGGCCGCATTCAGAGACACCACTTCAACTTAACTTCATCTTAACTTAGTGAAGTAAAAATCTAGGCCACTCGAAGTAAAGTTCCGAATTTGTATTCAGAGACAAAACTTAACTTCAACTCGGCTAAGTTAGATCTGAGTTAAAAGCTAGTGACCTGGGTGTCTGACGTCATTATGTAAACGTCATACTTCGTGCGCACAGCTGTTCCGCGCATAAACAGACGGCATTCTTCGCTTAGAAGTGTTTACGTTATTGTGCTTTGCTTTTTGTAAGTACTGGTACCGTCCTTAGAAAGTGATTGAAATGGAAGAAAGTAAAAAAATGATTGTACTTTACAGCAGATGAGAAAGTTTACATAAAGGAACTGGCATTCAAATACAGGGACATCATTGAAAATAAGAAATCGGACGTAGTGTCGGTTTCAATGAAAAAGAAGAAATGGCAGGAAATCACTGATGAATTCGATATGAATTCCCAACATACAAAGGTAAGTGCAATTTCTAAACCATTTAATTGTAAATGTAATATCATGGACTGTGCCTAAAATATTACAAAGGTAGGCTTAGGTAATCGCGGATATTAACTGAGGTGAGGTTATGTACGTACTACTTATTAAATAAGCAAATGCGACCGTATGTAAACTTCACTATTCGCGGAATGTGATAGGTAGGCTACTTCTAAATTAGGTAAGAGGACTTGTACTTGAAATAGTAAACAATGTCTTAAAATTTACGTGCCGGTATGCTTTACTGTTAAAGTTTGGAACCTACAAGGTTGTAATTAACATGATAATTTTACTATACTTAACACTACATGAAATTTTCAAAACTTTTGCTCCTCCAAAATTTACTTAGGTATATACAGCTAAAATATTCATATTGAACCTGGTTTTTTGAGTTCCTAATCGTCCTTTCTTCTCTTCTGAGCTCTCTTCTCCTAATTCTAACTTCCTATGCTGTCTTCTGGATTGCCTTTTCTGATTTCCCTTCTGTGGTCAACTGCAATCAAAGGATTTTTCATAATTTTCCCCACAAACTACTACTGGTAGCACTTTCAGTCTTGAATCAGTTAATCCATTAAAACATATAACAGCATCAAGTACACATGTTCAATGTTTCTACACCCATTATGACAGTTTTGGGTACCATACTAGTATCTGTTGCCACACGTAACTATTGACATTCTTGTTCAGGTTCTCTGTTCTTTCATCTAACAAATTATCACTGAAATCCCTGTATATTGGATTCATAGGTTCTACTTCATCATTGGAAGGGATTGTTTATGTTAGTATTTCTTCACTTCTTCTGCCATTGCCTTTGGATTCCAACACCATGAATCAATGCCAGGTGGACAGAGCTGGTGAACCGGATGGTCATCAGTGGATCCTTTATTAAAGAAACTGTTTTCCTCACCTACCTTCAAGATTGTGATTTTCTTCTCATAACCAAACCATACTACTACTGCTACTACTACTACTACTACTACTACTACTACTACTACTACTGCTCTTTCATCATTGGTTATTTGCCCACAACCTCCCAATTGCCTTAATATCTGAAAGTTTCTGCCCCTTCAGGTCTCCCTTTAGTTTTCTCAACCATGTGCCAATTACATTTGCATGTGTCCAGCACACACTCCTTTTCAATCTTGATATCACTATAAAGATAAGAATCACAAGCTTTCTGAAAACTAAACTTTTGGAGTCCCCACCACCTAACTACTCAGTGTACTTTACTTGCACTATTTTTATGGCCTGTGAAATATTCTCACCGTCCACTCCATTGATACCTTGAAAAATTTGGGCACACCTGTGGTCATCATTAACAGAGATGTAATAATGGCAGTACTTTGTCAAGCACTCATCATCTATAGCTTCCCATTTTCTAATGATGTGGCAGTCAGAACACTATTTAGTACACATGTATTTCCTTAATTTAACTAGACTGTTTCCTAAACAGCAATTTTTTTTAGTCATTTCATCAAACTCTGTAATAAAACATTGTACTGGTACATATAAAATGTAGGTGGCAGCAACAAGTTGATAAGGGCACGATACACCTCATAGCATAATCTAACCTGATATTAGTGTTATAAAGCGTACTATTTGTCAAGTTTGAAGTACTCCCAGTCATATTGATTTCATAAATATCACAAAAATTGATGCCACAGCCTTCCTTCCTTTGGCATAGGCCTACTTCCAATAATGTTTGCCCAACATGCTCTTATCTATAAGATTAGCCAAGGCAGAAAGTTCCACAATGACACAGCCTGAAACATTCACTGCATTATCCTCTCAATCACCTGTTTCAATAGTTTTACACCAATCAAATTGTAAATTTATTGAAATGTTGAGAGTAATAACAGAATTGCATGAGAAGTTTTAGAGTTGTGAGCTCATTCATGTTTAGGTCTACACATTCAAAATGAGGTCAGTCAAATATTATAGTAGAAACAAATACATCAGAAAACAATTAAAATACTACTACAAATTATCATGCTTATTTTCATAAATTATCAGTAAAAGGTTCGTAATGTAGAGAACTGGTATGATTTGGCCTACCAGTATTCAAACAATGAATTAGGCTGTAAGTCATTAAAGAAACTGCATAATCAACATGCTGCATGGCAACTTTATTCTAATATAAAAATAAATAATATTCTAATTCTACTAATAAACTTTAATATAGGCCTACTACATTGTATACATTTACAAAATTATACATAGAATCAGACAAGAAATGTTACATTATAATTAAATACAGTACCTAGTAAAGTACTTAAGTCACCCTGATTGGTGTTTTATCTTAACTATTCTAATGTCAAGTGCCGTGTGACCATACATTACTACGTGTCGTAAAAGTTTCTATTTTAATCTTTTGTCACAGAATTTAGCAGAAAGACAATTTAATTTTTTGTTCTCAGACTGCAAAATGAAAGTGAAGAAATGTACTTAACTGAGAATGAACAACAATGATGTAAACTGCAATGATATTAATCTCAGTATTTGCATGTAGGCCCTTCTCAGAGGAAACAGATAATTATGTATTTATAAATTTAAATTAAACTGATGTCAGAGCAACAATCCAGTAAAACTGTGCCACGTAGGTAGAAAAATAAACTAAATTTACAAAAACTCTTAGCTAGTAATTTTCAGTTGACTTATGTATTACTGAATTAAATACTGGTACTGTATTATGTATAGTCAAGTACCAGTTTGAGGTGAGAGGTTTAATTTACTAGTCATAATTGTATAATGATCCACCTATGATATAAAATTAATGCTTAATAAATCTTGAATTGCTTTTCTTACAGAGGACAGCAGAGCAAGTTAGGAAATGCTGGGAAAACATGAAAACATAAAGAAAACAAGAACTGGCCCAGGAAAAGAGGCAGAGGATGTCTGCTGGTGGGGGCCCATTTCCAGGATCCAGCTCAAATGATGATCCAATAATGGATGCCATCAACTCAGTCGACATTGAAATCATAGATACCATTGACAGTGACACACTGGCATTAGTTGCTCATAAAAGTAATAATGAATCGTACGTTATGCTGAGCGATGGTAGTCTGGGAAGGAATAGTGAAGAATTACAGGAGCATGTAGAGGAGGAAATAGAGAATTCTGCACCTATTAGTAAGATGATTTAAAATTCCACTTCTCATATTATGTCAATAATTGAAATATTTATGATAATGATTATGCTTCCTTCTTTGCAGGAGATCACGACAAGACAACACCTAAAGCCAGCAGAGATGAAAGAAAATCTGCTGTTGCAAGGGAGTCTGAAAAGAGACTTGCAAGATGTGACCTAATGTTGCTGCAAGACAAAGAACTGCATGCTTTGAAAATGAAGGCAGCTGAGATGGCTTGCCAAAAGATAGCTCTTGAGATGGAGCATATGAAAGAAAAGCATGAACTAGAAATAATAATTTTGAAAAAGAAATTGTCTGAATAATGTTAACCATCATCATCTTCATCTTCCTTTCATGTTTGTGATCCTGTTAAGTCTATTTCCAATAATGATACAAAATTTTCCCAGCTTTCTCTATGTTTTAGTTTTACTTTACTTTCTCCTACTGCTATGTTATAAACTGTAATTCAATTTTTCTTCTATTT
This sequence comes from Anabrus simplex, assembly GCF_040414725.1. Classification (NCBI taxonomy): domain Eukaryota; kingdom Metazoa; phylum Arthropoda; class Insecta; order Orthoptera; family Tettigoniidae; genus Anabrus; species Anabrus simplex. Next base: position 30,145,315 of record NC_090279.1, on the reverse strand, counting down.
TACCGAAAAATGTTATGCATGTAATTTAATAATTTAATTAAAATGGCGTTGTATAAATGCAGCTCTGATTGCTTGCCCTCTGGGTCTGTCTTCTGAGGCCATAACAGGTACAACTCTGTCTGGAATGTCAAAATTATTGCACACATCATTTTCATAAGTTATGCCAATATTGTGAAGCACAGCACAAGCAGCTATTACACGAGTTGTTGTTCTCAGATTGGTGTTCAGTTTTTTTGAAAGGCAAGAGAATTTTCTTTTCCATACAACAAATAAACGTTCCACAATATTTCTGGTCCTTATATGGGCACGGTTGTACTTGTTTTCAGCCTCATTTTGTGTGTGAGGTACTGGTGTAAAAAGATATTGTTTCTGGGCATAACCACTGTCACCCGAAAGAATTCCACTTAACCTCCTTTCCTCGAATGCAGTCATGAGAGCACTGTTTTCAAAAATCCTGTTGTCATGTGCTGATCCAGGCCAACGAATTACAATATTCAATATTTCCATTTTTGGACCACACACAACTTGTACATTTAAAGACATCCAACCTTTCCGATTCCTATAAACTTCAGCAGTAGGACCACCTGGACTCCTAACAGGAATGTGTGTGCAGTCAATACAGCCCATAACATCGGGAAAACCAGCTATTTCATAAAATAACTTTTTGTTGTGGTTAATAGCTTCCTGGGTTGATGGAAATTTTACATATATTCCCAGATGTCTGGCTAAGCATTCTGATACCTCAGCAATAATTCTACTGACAGAGGGCTGGCTAATACATCGGAGATCTCCACACACGATCTGAAATAATAAAAATAATGTTGTGTCTTAACTGTTACTTACAAAACAGAGAGTACCTAAGTATTCATATTTTTTTTAAATTGAGTTTTTAGCTTATATCAGTTATTTTATATCAACCATTAGTAACCTATTAAATAGCACAACAGATGTAATTGGTCTCAGAGCAAGGAATTACACTGGGGAGTGTCGGTGGTGGTGATTATTGTTTTTTTTGCTAGTTGCTTTACGTCGCACCGACACAGATAGGTCTTATGGCGACGATGGGACAGGGAAGGGCTGGGAGTGGGAAGGAAGTGGCCGTGGCCTTAATGAAGGTACAGCCCCAGTATTTGCCTGGTGTGAAAATGGGAAACCACAGAAAACCATCATCAGGGCTGCCGACAGTGGGGTTCGAACCTACTATCTCCCGAATACTGGATACTGGCCGCACTTAAGCGACTACAGCTATCGAGCTCGGTGTGATTATTGTTTAAGAAGAAGTACAATTAGGCAATCGTCCTATATTAACATTAATCAGAGGGAAAAATGGAAGGGATACAACACTTCGAAAAATGAAGAAATCGACCGAAAAAAGACAAGGGCCACGAATGGCGTGAAAATCAAAGATTCTCTTGGCCTCGCATACCCAACACCGTCGGGATCATGAAAGAACGAGAGTTGACCAAGGGAGGTCGGAAAGAGTAGATAAGAGTGAGGAGCGTGGCACAAGTAAGTGGAATCCATGTCAGTACCCACCTAAAGGTCCCGTGGTCGCCAATCGACGCTCCCAAGAGCCCTGGGGTCCCCTTTAGTTACCTCTTACGACAGGCAGGGGATACCGTATGTGAAATTCTACCACCCACAGCGAGGTATACGTTGTCGCTATGTGCATTATGGAATGTGCGAGTAAAACTAAAGTAGGATTGAGAGGTTATGGTTGTCTATGTGTACTTCAAAACGTCTACAATAATAATAATTAGGGACCAAATAAAAAAAGAATATTAATTGCTCTTAAACAATAATCACCACCACCATCACCTTACTTATTTAATATTAGTAGTAATAGTGTTACTTGCCTGCATACTGCCAGTTGCACAAAATCTTAGAGCAGTCAATAATTTGATGGGTACTGGCAATGGCAGTCCTCTGCTGTTACGATATCCAACATGTCCATGCATCACCAGCGGCATTATAATGTTATGTACACATTCCTTCGAGAATCTATATCGTATTTTGAATTCACGGTCTGTGAGAGTACCGAAGGGATTTTCACCATTTCTCACATATATCCGTGGTACCAGCAAATTATCTTCGTTCACGTAATCCATAAATTCTTGGAAATCATCGTCTTCAAAATCCATTTCAATCCTAATCGTACTGAACAGATGTTAATTAGACAAGCTGTAGCAAGAAAGTGAGGTGTAAGGTTGGTCTCCAACTGTCTTGAATCTCACTAACTTTTGGCTAGGTTAACACTTATGTGTAAGTTAAGTTTGATCTCTGAATACAAACTCAGGCTTTCCTACACGTGAAAGTAAGATGTAAGTGAAAGTTAAGTTGAAGTGATGTCTCTGAATACGGCCCTTAGTTTTGTACCGCCGTTACCGGTACAATATAAAGAGATAGAAGATTTAATACAATATGTAAAGGTGACGAGAATCTAATTGTGATGGGAGACTGGAATATAGTGGTATGAAAAGGAGGATAAAGTAATATAGTAGGAGAATTCGGATTGGGACAAAGGAACGAAAGAGGAAGTCGGCTGGGTGAATTCTGCACTGATCATAATTTAATCCTTGCTGATACTTGGTTCAAACACCACAAACTAAGGCTGTATACGTGGACGAGACCTGGAGACACTGGAAGGTATCAAATAGACTTCATTATGATTAGGCAGTGATTCAGAAACCCGGTGTTGGGTTGGAACACTTTCCTAGGAGCAGAAGTGGACTCCGACTACAACTTGTTGGTCATAAAATGCCATCTGAAGTTGAAGAAATTGAAGAAAGGAAGGAATGCAAGGGGATGGGATCTAGACATGTTGAAAGAAAAGAATGTGAGGGATTGTTTCAAGGAACATTTTGCAAAAGGATTAAATGAAAAGGCTGAAGGAAACACAATAGAAGAAGAGTGGATATTCATGAAAAAAGAAGTCAGCAGGGCTGCTGAAGAAATGTTAGGAAGGAAGAAAAGATCAAGTAAGAATCAATGGATAACTCAGGAGATCCTAGACCTGATTGATGAACGACGAAAATACGAAAATGCTAGAAATGAAGAAGACAGAAGAGAATACAAGCGATTAAAGAATGAAGTGGATAGAAAGTGCAAGGTAGCTAAGGAAGAATGGCTGAAGGAGAAGTGCAAGGATGTCGAAGGTTGTATGGTCCTAGGGAAGGTAGGTGCTGCATACAGGAAAATTAAGGAAAACTTTATAGAAAGGAAATCTAGGTGTATGAATATTAAGAGCTCAAATGGAAAGCCACTTCTAAGAAAAGAAGACAAAGCAGAAAGATGGCAAGAACACATCCAACAGTTGTATCAAGGTAAGGATGTAGATGATTTGGTTCGGTAACAGGAAGAGGCTGTTGATGCTGATGAAATGGGAGACCCAATTTTGAGGTCAGAGTTTGACAGAGCTGTGAGTAATAAATAGGAACAAGGCTCCTGGAATTGATGACATTCCCTCTGAATTACTGACTACCTTAGGAGAAACCAGCATGGCAAGGTTATTCCATTTAGTGTGTAAGATGTATGAGACAGGAGAGTATAATTAATTTATCTCCCATTTAAAAAATATAAGAGCGGAAATGAACAATCAAATCAAAATCACTTCAAATGCAATGGAGGTGTCTACCTTGGTGGCAAATGGCACACAAAAATATCTTACTATCAAGCATTAAATTGTCAATGAACAGACAGGAAGACAATTTCCTAAAATACAGTATTATAAAATTTACACTAACTTTCTTCTTTTAAACACACAGCTCATCATTAATAAATTTACAATATTTACAAAATTTAACTCATGATGATCATGATGCTTGTTGTTTAATGGGGCCTAACGTCGAGGTCATCGGTCCCTAATGTTACGAAATGGTATGACAAATTAAAAGTCCAAAATTCTCCACTGACCAGAACTCAATACGTGAGGACGAAGAATGAATGAATGGACATGAATTTAAAGCAATCAGTGGATGCGATCCGCAATGCCTTACATTCACAGAAACTTACGTAAAACAATAGGATTACTGACCAAGGGACTGTTGCTATAGCGTAACACTGAATGGATGATGCTTGCAGTCTAAAGGGGGTCGAAAATCCAAGTTATCGGCCCCGCATAACGCTACTTACCTCTAGGAAGGTAGAATATGGTATATGTCAAGTTGCGGTACTAATCAAAAGTAGCAGAGACTTGCGGTATTCCACACATTATGGTACTACACACAGGTTATGAAATTCGACATGCAATACAGACCTATGGGTTTTCTCACCTTGCGGCGCCATTTACAGGCAACGCAAACCTATGGTGTTCATCACATAAGAGTACTAGCCACAGGGACCTGCACTACCCCGCGGTGTTCCTCATAGAGTGGGTACTAATCACAGACAAGGCAGGACCATGGTAGCTATCATCTCATGGTCCCGCTCATATGGTGGTAATAATCACAGGTACTGCAAAAGCCGACCGCACGGTGCTCCTATGATACTAATCACAAACCTATTTGATACCTAATATAGTGGTACTACGCGCAAGTAAAAGGAAACCATGATGTTCTTTGCATGGTGGTACTAATCACAAGTAGTTTCGTGGTTCCTTGGTCGCCCCTTATGACAGGCAGGGAATACCGTGGGTGTATTCTTCGTCTGCGTCCCCCTCCCACAGGGGGGTTGTGTGTTTGTTGCGCGAGAGGTATTTTATTTCCCTCAAGTCCGCCAGCAAGCCGCTTAAGACCCCCTATCCGCCACCTGGGACGCGCCACGTGGGAGTACCACTTCTCCCCCTGCTAAGCCAGCGTAGAAGGTTCGTGGAAATTTTACTCATAATATCCTCTGTATTTAAAAACATTATCAACTCATATACAACATGTGGAGTTATTTCAAACAATAATATACAACTGATATTAGAATAAAATTTACATTGCATTTATATATTTTATTTTCTTATTTTTGGAACCTAACTTGCATAGCGACCTGCTGCGACTAAACCCAAGTCCTTTCGCCACTGCTTTTTAGACAACTGATAAGAGATAGGAATGTGAAAAGCGACACACTGTAGGATAGCAGTAGACAACTTAGCGTAGAAAAAGCGGAACATTTGTAAATATGTACATTTAAAATTACCTATGCATTTCTGAATATTCAGCAGAGAATATGCACACATACATACGGGGATGGAGGCACTTCCGTGTATTTGTACATGTACAATTTTAGGAAAATATATAAATAATAGTATTAATAATAAATACTATCTCCAAAATATTACCCAATACTATTCCTCGCTTCCTTTTTCCTTTCTGCTGATCCCTATTTCAACAATGACTAGCTACTTTATTTATCCTCTTATTACCGGAGTAATAATGTATATCCTCTCTGTGAATACTTTAGTGCTGGCGGCATGGCCATTGAAATTCGTGTCTTTAATGTGGTTTGCCGCTGCGTTATTCATCAAGAGATTCATGGTCACAGATACTATGGTTTACAATATTTATAAACATTAACTTCCACCGGCTTTAAAGTTATTGATGTGCCCATCTGTGGTGTATGGCCAGACAGTGCCTTTTCCAGTATTCTTCTGCATTCTAGTGTCGTCGGTATGAACTATCTCGCCACTCTCCCCCTCCACCGAGGGAGTATGCGCACGTAAACATAGCGACTGTGGTCTGACTTCTGGCTTCTGGGTTGTCGCCAATAAGGTTCTGTGATGGAAGGACGGCGTGCTTCTCCGCTTGGCGGGGTGGATAGACCCAGGGTGAAGTTGGTTTGATAGGGCTTACGCCCTCGTCAACTTTGCAATTTAATTTCAAATTTTATTATCATTTAATGCACCTCGCCTGGAATTTTTCAGTGCACTCTAAGGGTTACCTTTACCATACGTAAGTAAGGATATTATGCTGAAGCGAACTGACGACTAGGGCAAGATACTACACTGTAAGTGTTTTTTTAACTCATCTTTAACTTGTTCCAACTGGTGAACTGAATATTTCTAAATGCCTTGTTCCCCCATTGTGAGGGAATCTTGAAACGGGAAATTTCTGAAGCTATTTCGAAGAATATAAAGATTACGGAATTTCATGAGCTTGTACTATCAACATTTATCCCTTCCTTAGCACTGCAAAATTTGTTTCCTCAATATTGTTTTAGGACTCAACTATATCTTAGACTCGATGTTTTATTGCATGGTATTTCGAATTTCGGTGCCAGAAGAAGAAATGGTGGCACATATTCTGAAAGGTTTTCCTCCCTACAACCGATCCTACCTCTTCCTCAGGAAGAGCCCGGCTAATTTTGTGGAATTAGAGGCTGCTTGTAACTCTGCTGAATATGTCAAACACGGGGACGCGGCCAGACCCATCTGCCACCCTCCTCCTTTTAACCCGGCCTCGCCTCAATCTAGGGATAGTGGAAATCTTAAAAATGGTATAATTGTGGATTACGTGACCACCTTCGGAATGCTCGCCCTTCAATAAAGCGTAGTACTGGTCCTTGTTCTTATTTGTGTGGGTCGAGGCAGCGCATTAAGAATAATTGCCCAACCTCTTTCAAAAAACGCAATCAATAACTAAAGGTTAATAGTAATACTTGTGAATCTTGCCCCTGAATTTTCTGTGGATTCAGAGAGAGTTATTTGTCGGTGGGAATGTAATAAAATCTCCGATTTGGTTGAGTCTAAAAGTGCCTTCGCGAAGGCAGAGCTGAATAATGAAGCGATTGTTGCTTTAAAAGACCCGGGTAACGTTGTCACTTTAATATATGATGATGCTTGTTGTTTTTCTATTTGCTTAACGTGGCACCGACAGAGATATGTCTTATGGCGACGATGGGATAGGAAAGGTCTAGGAAGTGGAAGTGGCCTTAATTATGGTACAGCTCCAGCATTTGCCTGGTGTGAAAATGGGAAACCACGGAAAACCATCTTCAGGGCTGGCGACAGTGGGGCTCGAACCCACTATCTCCCGATTACTGGATACTGGCCGCACTTAAACGACTGCAGCTATCGAGCTCGGTGCTTACCGTCTTTCACCTCCTCACATCGAAGGTCAACGGCCCACATTAATTGATGCCAGTTAGTATGATGAAATAAGGTCCTCTTGTAAACTGCCTCAGTTGCAGAAAGTCAAAATTGCATGTGTCACGGCTAATAAGGTTAATATGGAAATTTTTGGATCTGTTGACGTGATATTGCGTATTGGTAATTTTACTTGGAAGGTTCATTGCTTGGTATCTCCGAAGCTAGCTTGTAGTATTATTTTAGGCACTGACTTCTTGTCAAGGACCGGATTCGTTTTAGACCTCCAGGCTAGACAATTCTACTTTAAATTTTCCTCAAATTGTAACGTCGATATTATTGATGCTCCTTTGGGTACCTTCAGAATTTCTTGTGTAGGTAGGCCGCAACCAGGGAAGAACAAAGAAATCGATCAGTTGTATCTTGATCATTCGGATTATCAACAAGCTAATAAAGTCCGTAACTTGTGCCATCAATTTTCTGAGGTATTTACCAACAAGTTAGGACTGACGGATGTATTGGAGTACGATACTGAACTGTCTGACAACCAACTTGTTAGAACTCCTCCTTACCTCTTTCACCTCCTCGCATGCTAGAACTCTAAAGGATTATCGACCAAATGCTTGCCAATGGTGTCATCAGACCGTCCATTTCTCCTTATGCCTCTCTGGTTTACCTGGTACCTAAACCCTCTGGAGGATACCGTGCCGTTATCGATTACAGATCCCTTAATCGCACAATCATCCTGCAATCTATTCGTTTGCCAGATTTATATGTTTTGGGTGGTTCTCCGCCCATGTTCTTTACCGTGTTAGATCTAAATCAATCCTGTTATCAGATTCCGCTCTCTAAAACTTATATTTCCCTGAACCGCCTTCATCACGGACTGGAATATTTATGAGTACCTCAGGTCGACGTTCGGACTATCTTGCGGAGCAGCTGTTTTAAATAGATTTCTGAATTCTATTCAAGGGGATATCAAGTTTAAGTTTGTTTTCAATTACCTTGATGACTTGTGATCTTCTCGAATACCTTTGAAGAACACGTGGATCATGTCACGTAAGTCGTTGAGCGTTTGAAATAGGCTGGTCTTACTGTGAAACTATCCAAGGTAACCTTCGCCAAGCTATATATATCCTTTCTTGGCCATGTCGTGTCGCCCGACGGAGTCTCCGTTGATCAATCTAGGACCCAGGCTATCAGGGAATTCCAACCACCTAAGGACGTAAAAGGTGTTGCACGCTTTGTGGGTACGGTAAATTTCTTCCGCAAGTTTATCCCCAATTTTGCTGTGGTACCTCACCCCTTAACTATCAGAGGCGTAAGGATGTCAAGTTCACCTGGGTCCCTCCCAGCAAGAAGCCTTTGAAACTCTGAAACTTGCCTTATCGAATGCTCCTGTGTTGGCCATACGCGACTTTAGTAAACATTTCATTGCACAAACTGATGCCTCTGGAGAAGCTGTTGCTGGTGCACTCTTTCAGGACCATGAGGACGGTCGTAGACTCGTTGCCTATGTGTTTAGGGTACTCAATAATCTGGAGAGTAAGTACTCAATCTATGAGTTGGAATGTTTGGGCGTGCTGTTTGCACATGAGAAATTCAGACCCTTTATTGAACGTGTACATTTCGACCTTGAACCGACCCAAAAGAACGGGCAGAATCACTAGATGGGCACTTAGGATTCCCGCTTTTAGTTTTCAGGTTAAGCGTACCAGAGGTTTGGAGAATGTCACCGCTAACAGCTTAAGTAGATGTAATACTGTTAGTGTGGGCGCCATTCTTCCGGATCTACCTTTGTTATACCATGAGTTTGGCGATCAAAAAGCAGATCCTGAGTTGAAAGAAATCACCGACAAGATTAGTGACGGAATGGTAGTAAAACCTTATTCTCTGGTGAAGGGTGTTCTATGTTGAAAAGGTCGAATTGATGCTAATTTCATTATTGTTCTTCCCAAGGTCCTAGTGCCAATCATCTTCAAATATTATCACTGTTGACGCATTGGTGGTCACTTAGGCACATTTAAAACTAGGCAGAAAATTCTTCATTTGGAAAATGGTTAAGTCCTGTAAAATTTGTGCTATCAGTAAACCCAACCTGAAGAACCGTGTTGGTTTATTTTCATCTTCAGAAGACTCTCCGCAAATGGAAAGGTCATTCATCGATTTTGTAGGTCCGCTCCCTCCCTCTACCTTGGGAAACATTCATATCTTTGTGTGTATTGATGCGTACTCGGTTTTCCGGGATTATTCCCACTAGATTTATGACTTCTCGTACGTCTATTAAGTTGCCTTAATTCTATCTTCGCATCCTTTGGTACTCCCAAGTTTCTGGTTTATGACAATGCCAGTGCATTCACTAGCCACTTGTTTAAGAAGTACCTATTCGAGTTGAGCATTTCCCATGCTACTACAACTCCAAACTATCCAAACCCATCTTACGCCGAGAGAATGAACAAGAACCAGAAATCTTCCCTGATTGCATATCATCACAATAACAAATCCAAGTGGGATTCTTGCCAACACTGGTTAGCCCATGCCTTCAATTCTGCCTCACACGAATCTCATAGTAAAACTCCCATGTTCCTTATGTTCTGTTACACCCCGTATTCTCCTATGTCCAACGAACTTGGTACTGATAATATTCCCGACCTGTCTAAACCCAACTATGTTCAGAAGAAGAAATTGTCGGTATCCTGTAAGATAGGCAGAGATAAGTACAACGAATTTAGAAAGTCAACTAGGTTGAAAGTTGGTGATCAAGTTTTTGTCAGGTCCTATACCATTAGTAAAGAAATTAACAAATTGTATGCTAAGCTTGCTCCTAGGTATCAAAGTCCTTGTATTATTTTACAGTTTTTGTCTCCATTATCGGTACTGGGGAGTGAACCCATCACCAAGAGGATTAGGCGAGTTCAATTTTCCCAGTTAAAATCAGGTTATGTGTGATCCCTCTTCTCTCTTAAGGGCTTCTTGATAATACGTATGGTATGTTGTACGGACCTGCGGATGAGGGCTACATTTCAGTGAGAAAATTTGTTTAATTACCTATAGATTATTTTGTAACTATTCTGGTTGCGTGTGAATTGTATTCAGTAACTTTTCCATGTATAGTATTTCTGTTTTGAGTATTGCTTCCTGACCGTATGACCTTTTTCTCTCCAGAAATTGTAGTTTAGTAGTGTGCGAATTAATTACAACGTGTTATGATTTTCTGCACCAAATCTTCTGCATTCATGTCTCACGTGAATCTTAATATCACTGTGTAGTAGCTTACTACCGTGTACTTGTTACATTGTATTTTAAAATGTGATTGTGGTTCGTGGCGTGTGGATCCTTTCACTTGCGCTATTGGCACCGATTTATTTAATCCTTAATATCTCATTGCTCCTTTGGTTTGGGTGCATGCCTGCTCTGTCCATCATAAATTGATTCTATCCTGATCATTCAAGATTACTAAATTTTGATCATTAATTTAATTATGTATTATGTTAGCCTTTGTCTTGTAGCAAATTTTGGAAAATTGTATCTAATATTAGGTCTGTGCATTGTTGTTCACTGGCATGAAAACTGTTAAGGTGTCCTAACCTGTATTTATCTTTAACTGTTCTAGTATTCTATTGCCTATGTCTTGTTATCCGACTTTAATTTGGTGATATAACTACTGTCTATTCCGGTTGTGGTATTGTTAGGTGTGCATTAAACGAACCGAGTAATCTGTTAGGTTAGTTTCTTTATTTGGGGGGTTGACTAGGAACTGGATAGTACCCGGTGTTAGATCCTATTTGTTGAGTTTTGGATTTGCCTGTGGTTATTGGTTATTGCGGAACTCTGTCGATCGGACTTGGTGGTGGTTGGCTGTTTGCCTTTACGGCATGGACTTAACTGTCTTCACTGCTTTCCGTCTCCAACTTCTGGTGGTACGATTTCCTAATTTCCAATTGGTCTCATGCCCAACTTTTAATCATTTCTGTAATCAGTTGTGAATTACCCGTTAAGCGAGTGACCTATTTCTAGTCATTCCTGTCCTTTTGTTTTTCTGGTGAGTAAAATTTTACCCTATCTACCTTCTCAAAATTAGGCATCTGGGTTTTCCTTTCTGGTAATGGTGGTTAACTACGTTGTTATTTGTTGTATTTTTGGGGCGCATGTGGTATTAATTCTGCAATCTTCTACAGACCTTACTTGCCTGGATTCTGTCTCTAAATTGGTGTATTATTCATGAAGTGTGTTAATCTATTGAGTTGTAACGTCCATGTCGTCCTACCTCGTCTACTTGTTATGGTGGTGTTATTTTTCACAAATTGCACCAATGGATCCTCTCCTTTCGAACCTAGTAGGTAATGGTTTTGGTCCTGAGTTAGTTATGTTGTAACGGTACGTAATTTTGTTTTAAGTTTGCATTGTGAGGTGGCATGATTGCTTCACGACATGTCGTTGAGGATGGTTAGTGCTCCCTTCCCCCCTTTTTTGCTAACGCATGTCCGTTGAGATTCATTAAGGTTGTATTGTTATTGTGTTGTATAATTAAATTGTTATAACACTTCGGTATGGTCGGTATTGCATTTAATTTACCCCTGTGTGCCGGTAGATTGGGAAATAAATCCCGGCATGGGTTTACCACTCTTCTTAGAAAAACCTGGTCTGCTGGCATGTAATTTGTGATTCCTGTATGACCTGGTCTATTCTTGTTTTGTTTTAATTCTCTGCATACCCGGGTAATCTGACGTCATCATGTATTTATCCTGTACTATAAAGTTCATTTTGGATTAACCTGCCAGTCTATTGGTCCTTTTCTCTCCGGAGTGTTAGTATCCGTTGCTATCAATTTTTGGTCATCTTGCCGTTCTGCGGGGCGCCGGTTGAGTATGGGATTAACTAGTGCTTCATAGGTGGTATTGAAGCCTCCCACTATTCGATGATCGGGTCTTTTCGTGGTGTTTTCTCCTTCTTCACCGTTCTATTGAGCGTTTTCCCTCGTCCTAGTTCATGATCTACCATTTAAATTTCATTTACCTTTTTCATATATATTTCGCACGGTACCTGCGGCTGTGTGGCTACAGTGTGAGTCTACGGATGCCACTTGTTACTATTCCGGATTTGACCGAGATCCCTTTTGGATAACCGGTAGGGAATCGTGTCACGTCTCTGCTCTCATTTCCAAATTGGCCGCTTAATTGAGGGGTATTTCTAAACCATTTATTTAAATGAGTATTCCATTGTTGATATATATGTTTGAAAATTCGGTGAAGTTGTGAGGAATATAATTTAAGATTGAGTGACACTTCTGAATTTCTTTCTGCCATTTTCTGTCCTGCTCCACCATGGTGTTAATGACTGTGTTATTATGAGTTCCTATATCCTAATACTATTCTTGACTTGGTGTTGCTGATACGCGTATCCACCATCTGAAAGATCTTGAAGTCCCGAACTGCAGCTAACTATATTCATCTTGCCTTGAGTAATTATTATTTACCGTAAGCCATGGATATTGATCTTTTTCTCATATCCAGTTTCTCAGTGTTTCTCTTATTTGTGAGTATCACTATATCTGATCTTATCTCTTCTTTATACGGGTTATGCATGGAGTGTATACGTAGCATTACAATTGATTAATTGCAAAATATAATTTCTAGATTTTGGTCGTGTATTTAACCCTCAAGCACACGCGCCAGATCTTAGGACGCAGACACACGCGTGGTGGGTGCTTTCCACCCCACATATCATTGTATTGTAAAATATGAATTACTGTATTAATTTGATATTTTAAGATAGATTATGTAAGAATGACTCTGTCTGCGGGGATCCAGCCAGAAAGGTACAAGAGCGGGGTGGGCACAGGAAAGTTATTTGTACATTTCACTAGGAAATAAAATGACCTGGGGTGGATTCCACCCCATACGCGTGTGTTTGAGGGTTAATGGGTTTAAAATTTATTTATTGGCTCACTGATTAGTGATTCTACTCTACTGATTTAAAAAAATAATTGTAATTTTAATTAACTTGGATTACTGTATAATGTGTTATTGCTTCGCAACATGTTCTCCCTTGGTCAACGTCTGGTTATTTTGAAATTATGTGTGGATTGCTGTTCTCTTAGTATTTCAATTCTGGAAATGATTTCACATCTCTGGGTAGGTCATCTATATGAAGAGTACTGTCGGTGTGGCTGTGTTCGATAATTTGATGTGTTATCATGCATTGCTGGATCAGCTGTTATGATCCGTAGCGTGTTCTTACTTGATTGATGCCTGGACTTATTGAACTTACCATGTTTGTGGTTTGTTGTATTCTGTCAGTATCTTCTTTCCTAAGCTTAACTTATTTCCGTGTATTGTGTATGTTTGAAGTTGTATGTCTATGCGACAGTAGCTTCTCGTTTTCATTGTTGCTGGTGGTGCCTTTATTATGTGGCATTCCGATAGGGTTGCTGACGTGCACAGAAAACTAATTTGAGGAGATGACTATCTTTAATTTTCAAGTTAATTCTTTTCCTTATATGTTGTGCATCAAATTTCTGCCGATATATTTAATTTTAGCATGATATATTTATGGTTATATATTTCCTAGTACCTGGTCAAGGGCCGTTTAGGTAATTATTGTATTCTATTGTAATCCTGTTCTCCTTTTGCTTTTACTAGTAGTTGTATCCAATGCCATACCGTAGTCATAAGTCAAGTTAATCCAGTTTAAGATTATGTAAAGGATTTACCTGTTGGATCTTGTGATCTTATTACATGCTCACCAATTTTGTTTTCCTATATTTGCTCATTTCTTTTCCTTGCCCTTCTGGGCGTTTTTCATTTGTTAAATTGGTTTATGCCACCCTTGCAATAATAATAAAATGGAAACCAAATGAAGGCGTTTCTTAACTTACGCAAGTCCGATAAAGAATACTAAAATGAATGTCTAACATGTGATAATCTCAATTTGGGTGTATAATCGCGTGCATTTAAATCTAAGAAGGTTTATTATTCTACCAGTGAACATTTAGGAAGTAGTTCAGTTGTGTGTGTACCACAAAGTAACCATATCTTTGAACAGTTGATACATATGAACTTGCGAGACTTGTTCATTGGAATTAAAACTTAGCAAATGATCTGGAGCATGAGTGTCACCATTTATCTAGAACATTAACAGATTTACCTGCGACTTGCGTGTAGCTCCCCTTTAATGCATGGGACGTCTTAATGATTGAAAGTAACTGGACAGCTAGTGTCATTGAAATGCACTCTATTGTTTTTTACTCAATTCATATATGTTTTGGTTCTTAATTGACTATTGGATTTATTTTGCTGGTGGTGCATAAACTGGGACATGTGATCGGTGGTCATTTTCTTATTCGGACTATTCCATTAAAAACTCAGCTTGTATCCAGACCACCACCTTATGAAAGTCATTATATGTTGTATATGTGGAGCTTCGGGGAGGGAGACTATTACCGGATTAAGAATGTATACCTCTCTGCGAATACATTAGTGCTGGCTGCATGGCCATTGAAATTCGTGTCTTTAATGTGGTTTGCTGCTGCGTTATTCATCAAGTGATACATGGTCACAGATACCATGGTTTTCAATATTTATAAACATTAACTTCCGCCGGCTTTAAAGTTATTAATGTGCCCATCTGTGGTGTATGGCCAGACAGTGCCTTTTCCAGTATTCTCATGCATTCTAGCGTCGTCGGTATGAACCATCTCGCCACTCTCCCCCTCCACCGAGCGAGTATGCGCACGTAAACATTGCGACTGTGGTCTGACATGTAGGCTTCTGGCCAGTCGCCATTAAGGTTTTGCTAGTGACCTGTGATGGAAGGACGGCGTGCTTCTCAACTTGCCGGGATGGATAGAGCGATTATCATGGACCCAGGGTGACGTTCGCTTGATACGGCTTATGCACTCTTGAACTGTGAAAGTTAATTTTAAGTTTTATTACCATTTAATGTACCTCGCCTGGAATTTTGGAGTGCACTCTAAGGATTACCTTTACCATACTGTACCATTACGTTACATTTGAGGCAGTAACTATTATGGAAATACAGTGGACAAATATGGCGCGGAGCAGCTTCAGGCGGCGTAAATGCGAACGGAATATAATCTTACTGCAAATCGATCTTGATCACTAGGCGGAGGTCGATATTGACCAGCAAAAGAGTAAAGAGTTTCCAAGATTGAACAACTATGGACCATGAAATAATTGAATTGACTCGATTCTTGGATACCTTGAGAAGAAAAACTGCGTGAAGGAAGAACTGTACGTTTTACTACGAGATAGCGAAAGAAAATCAACGAATTATAAATACTAAAGTAATTTATATATAATAAATCGAAGGAATAAACCACCAATATCTGCAGGATACTTAAGGAATCAAAGAAAAACGCCAAGATATTGAAGTAAAGTGTGACTGCAGCCGAGTCAGATATCGACGTAAAGAAAAAGGCCGGAAGAGCATAATAAGTGGCCAATCTACACTAAAAACGCAGAAAAAACTATTTCAATTATAAGCAGTACTTGTTTAGGCGACATAATTGACGAAAAGCAGACCAACATTGAGGAAATATATAATTTAAGAGCAATATTTCTATCAGTTATAAAATATATAAACTCAAGTACACGTATTGGAAAACCTGCAATTCATCAGAGAAATATCTATTCTACAAAATATTTGTTGTCTTTTCGTTGCATGATCCCTGGTGACGTAATGAATCTCGCCTAAACGGATGGAGGAAGATTGCGCAAGATGAACTCAGCTCAAGCCAAGATGCCCAGCCGAATCCAGCCGTGACGTGATCCTGGGACATGATTGACTACTCCGAGATGTCCTAGTCGATGAAGGAGCCAGCAACGGGAAAGTCGACACGAGATAAGTAATATGGTTTCGAACTTTGCATTATAAAATTTTAATTATTCGCTAGGATATATTTATTTGAGTGCAGAAGTGCCTACAGATATATATAAAGTGCCAATAAGTGAATACTATGGCCTGGATTTAAATAATTAACCGCTGACATGTGCTATTTTAAGTAATACAAACCCTGTGCTCGTGAGATATTTGTAGGTTGTTATAAACAAGATCAATATGAGCATATCCATGTTTTATATGCTAATGTACTTGAGAAGACCAATTTGTATCGAACTATTTGTGGTTAAGAGGAATGTATGCGATGTAACGTAACCTAGTTTTTATGAGCACTTGATCGGCAGACATGGCCAGTACGATTATTGTATTGAAAGGAAATGATGAAATATTAGGGAGTTGCAGTCTATGAATGGAAACTCAGGCTATTGGACTGTTTTCACCGTAACACAGAGGTTATTGAAATGAAGTTGAATTTGTATTGTTTTTATATGAAGGTATCGGGAAGAATTGAAATATGAGAATTGCATAATGTTGTTAGCCTGAGGAAATGTGAATTGTTCTCGGCGTAAGCAAAGCCTAGATGAGGTTATTGCGAGTTTCTGTGTCGGTTACGGTTTTTAATATAGAAGTTAACAATGCAAGAGATGGAATTAGGTCATGTTTATGTGAATGTATGTTGCAGTCCAAGTGTTATATGATCGATAAATAGCACTGATGCCAGACATATCGCTAGGTTATTTGTATATTACATGCAATATAATCTGAATATACGTACAGATGAAGGAACATCGCATAACTAAAAATATGTCTTATTATGTGAATGTATATCGGTAGAGTAGGTTTTTAACCTAATTTTGGCACAGCGGTGAATAACATGAGAGTTGGTTTTATATGCAATGGCACGTATTTATGAAAACATTTGGCACAACTTACGCGTTTACAACTGATTGATCATCGTAATGGTGGCACTCTATAGTAAGAATACTTGAATTAATCTTGCACATATGAATGTATATAATTATAATAAGCTTGATATCGGTATCGATAGGTACATTTATAGTTGCATTGATATATTTTTTAAACCGTAATTAAGAAACATATTACTTATCTCATGTCGTGAAGAAGTTATAATGAAAATCCAAAAGAAAAATTTCAAATGAGAATCCAGTGGATGTCCCAAAGCTAGCCCAAATAATACTAACAGGAATATATACCACTCCCTCCATGATAAATAAAGAATTATCCCTCTCTTACCCAATGAAACATATTAAAATAATGAAAATGGTTATATGACCGGATGATATTCAGTTTAATGAATATAATATGATGAATTCAATTATGTTTACCATGAAGATTACGAGCTCAAGAATGATATTATAATATGAATCCAATTTCTTTTCACTATTGCTAATAATTTAATTCCTATTTTAATTATAAAACATTAGCATGCTAATAAATTAGATCTAGGCTTATTTATCTGTTTCTTTTCCCAAAGTAACTTATAATACGTAGAAATAGGATAGTATTAGAGCTATTTAAGGTTAGATATGCTGAGTAATGAACATCATATCAGGTTTTCACCTACTTGCGGGGGAATTGAATGATTGATTACAATCATGACTACTCTTCAACGGAACCTACGACTGTTTTGTATAATTTGAGAGTTTAATGAGATGTTTTACCCTGAGAACCAAATGTATACCTCCGACCATCGTACTTATACATGCGAGAGACCCCCGCGTACATGATGGTTATCTTAGTTTTGGGTCATTTGCAGCCGAGGCATGATGTTATGATCGCCCAACGAGAGTTATATGAGTAGATAGGTGCCGATGACAGGAGAGAAGATGGTAGGAAAGGTGTAATACGTAAGTAAGGATATGACGCTGAAGCGAACTCACGACTATGGCAAGATACTACACTGTAAGTGTTTTTCCAACTCATCCTTAACTTGTTCCAACTAGTGTACTGAATATTTCAAAATGTGAAGTGCGTACCGCAACAGGATGTAACTTTGCATCAACTAAACTCTACATTTTAGCCCTGCGGTGTTTGAACACTTTTCGAGTCAAAAACTTATATATAAAACACTTTTGTTTACCAGGGACTTGCATCTGCTATGAATTAATATTAATTCTTATTCTTGGAAATTGTAAATTTAATACTCAATAATTGGTAGCGGCTTTCTAGCCCTAATAAGTAGGGGTTAATGCAATGTTTTGGCAGGGTTATTAACCAAGTGGGTTGCTGCAAGGATGTGGAACAAACGTTCGTTTTCCATCTTAATTTTCCTACTTCTGGGTTATATTATTAAATTAATTTGTTTGGTATTTTCGTGATTTTTAAACGTCCTGTTTTTCTTTTGTCTCTTAATATGTACATGCCTATTGTTGTTTGGTGGCCTATGATTGGCCATTTTCCTTAACTGCCTAGCGTATTTTCGTTGCCATGAGAATATTATGTTGATTGATGATGTTGATTGTTGATGGATGTTGGTGAAAATGAATTGATTTCCCTGTTATGAATTTAGTATTGTGGGTTGTTTAACCTGTTTTTGTTTTAATTAATTTTGGCATTTTGCTCTCCCTGCTGGCATATTTTCCTACCATGTGTCGCGGACCTTATTATTATTATTTTGGGGTAAACTAATTCTTGGAAAATTGATCGTAATAGTCCACCCTTCCTTGTGGGAGTTCCTTGGAATATACCCCAAATAACGTTTCAGTATCAAGAATATCACTATTTAAGTACAACTATATAACCATTCTCTAAAAGAGGGGGTGTTTCACTGACATGAACATGACACATATGAAAAAGATTTCAAAGTCTTTTAAGACTTTCTGGAATCAAAACTGATAACCTCCTTAAAACCAGTAGCTAATTATAATGAAACTGAAGCTAATATTTATTTAAATCAAGAGAATTGGTCAAACAGACAAAGGTAAGCATTCCAAAAATTAAAATTACCAAGTTTCGACAGAGACATAATGTTGTGACTATACTTCAAGGGCAATTTTTAAAATAAGATCACTAGAAATTAAGGCGTAACTGGAATCAAAAGTTTCAAAATATCAACTTGTCCCTGAAAGTTTAGACAAAGTAAACCCTAGTACAACATTGCCATGATTGAACCAAATATAACCATACTGTAGAACTTATTTCATAACCACTACCACTGCCCTAAGCTGATTACATTGGAGTATGCGAAGCACATCCTTGAATGTACAAATAACCTCTGCCCCACTTGTAGCATTATAATGAAGTTAGACATTATTATCAGCATCTCGACATGTTCATTAAGGCTTGTCTCTACCCCATTTAATCCTTCTAATCTGAATGGATTGCATCGACCCAGATTTAATGTTCAATTGCTTGTAACTGACAAAATATGAACTGTATATGCCAAAAAACTTGTGTATTTGTTCATCTCCTTTAGTAGGTATTGACACGATTTAAAAATATTTTTCAGTTGCTGACTACTCTATCAGTTCAAAAAATTACATATATGATGAATGGATCAAATGGACATATCCATTAATATCAATGCTGCCCTACCTGCTGGTCACTACACAATGTTAGACTACCCCCACGACTTGGGAGTGCTGCATTGTTTCTGTGATCAAATATGGATGGTCATCAGCGGTTAATGAGAAATCTATATGAAATATATTATATGAAATTAGTGAGAGTAAACATGAAGAGGAAGCTGATGATGCATTGGCTGATCCTGAATTTGTTTTTTCCAACAAACCTGATGACGATCACGTTTCTCTGGAGGGAGAAGAAAATGACGAGCTCCAAGTATCTGGTTATAAACTACAAGATGAGATTGACTCTGTACAAAAAGAAGTGTACATATCTCGAAATGGGACGGAATGGAGAAAACAACCATATTGACAATCAGGTGTAAGGTACGTTCCACATTCAGCAGAACCCCTATTTAACGTTTTTACAGGGACCTGAATTTTTATTGTTAAATAGGGGTTAACATATATTGTGCCATCATACGTTATTTACACAATGACAGCAACAAAAGAAGGAGATATCTACATTATACACTGTACTGTAGTTACAGTTTGTGCTTCATTTTGGCAATTTTTTGTTGGTGAATGCAAATTTCTTCAGTTTAAGGTTTTTCTTATAAGGTTATGCATGATTTTTCATAACAGGCAGGAAAGATACCGAACTCACACAAACCCATTAAAATTACTACAGAACAGCAATCAGTTTGTTTAAACATTATTGCGGATGTTTTCCAAGCAGCAGCCGACTCATTATCATGTATTTTCTAATTCCAATTGACTGAACACCCATATTACATTTCCTTTTTAAGAACTGCAATAGCATCAGTCCAGACGATTGTTGCAAACATTGCCAGTTTCCCATTTCAAGCGGCATCACCTAACCTAGGTATCAATTGCAAGAAATCAGCTTCATTTCCCGTATCAAATCCTATTTACAAAGAAACAGTAACAGTAAAAATGTTCACCTATTTGATACTTATATTTGCATTAAGCAAATCAATTAATCACACACAGTACATGTATCATTCCATTTTGAAATATCTTCAGCTGTATTACATTGCTTAGGTGAAAACATTAAGTATTTATCTTTTTAAGAACATCTCAAACAGGTACCTTGTTTTTCTTAAAATCTACATAAATTTAAAATTTGAAATAAATTAAAATCAATGTGGATGGTTGAATGGGGTGGTGAAATGAGAGGGAAATGGATCTGTTTACGGTTAGCCTATTTTAAAAAATCTATTCACTTGAACAGATGTTGTAAAAAATGTTTCCAGCAATTTTATCACCAAAATATTCTGCTTGTCTCCTAATACGAAGTTTTTTGAAAATATAACTTTCCTTTGTCACTGTTCTGAATATTACAAGGTGTTCTCTTCGTTTGCTCCTTCAAAGGTGATTGCTATTTGTTTTAAATTTACAAAAGTATCTCTTGAATTTGGTTCGTTCAGGATCCCTGAAGCTGATTGTTGTTTTACTTCCCCATAATCTTGTTGCTAAAATCTACTATGTCCTTGGAGGAGCACAGCTAATGCAGCCTTCGACCCCATTCAACCATCCACATTCATTTTAATTTAATGCAAATTTTAAATTTACGTAGATTTTAAGAAAAACAAAGTACCTGTTTGAGATATTCTTAAAAAGATAAATACTTAGTGTTTTCACCTAAGCAATGGAATACAGCTAAAGATGTTCCAAAATGGAATGAAACATGTACTGTGTATGATTAATTGATTTGCTTAATGCAAATATAAGTATGAAATAGGTGGAAATTTTTTCTTTTATTGTTTCTTTGTAACATAGGTTTACCGCGCACATTTTATAAAAATAAATTTCAAGCTCCCTGTAGAATAATAACAATTTTACTATAAATATACATGGGAACAGCCATTCTGAAATTTAACAAGATGCGCAAGTACATAACCTAACCTCTGAAATTAGTTATGCACACCACTGTATCTTGAGAAGTATCACATTCTTATTTTATTTCAGAACATAGTAAATTAAGCAATCTTTTACTTGAACTTTTATTTCTAAGAGTTAACAAGTGCTCTCATTGCACTTATTGCAAAAATATGTTATCCCTATGTTTAATACACCAGTCTGTGTTGTGAGAAGACCTCAGACTCACTCAAGATCAATTCACTCATGCGTAGCAATGAATCAACACAGAAGACAATTGATCACATTCAATATAAACCCTGGAGTAGAGTGTATGAATATTGGTAATGGATGAAAACTAACATCCCTGAATTCGCCTGTGATAATGGATGAAACGGTAACAGGATTCTCATTGTATTGTAACTAAAGGATACTGCACAGATTAATACAGGAATTTTCATAGATTATAATAACATTGTCATTAAAACGGGGGTTCTGTTCTACTACATCGGCCGCGAACAGATGTCAATCAGAGTCAGACATCTCACTTTAGCTCTAAGTGACCATGCTCCAAATTCCTCTCCTGCCTTGAATCATCCTTAGCAAGCTTATGATGTCTTTTGAAGTGGTTCTTAATGTCCCATAACCAAAATGAATAGAAATATAGGAAAATTTTAACATTTCCTTAACGCTAAATGCGAGTTTTGCCTTACAGTATTTTGAATTATGTAAAATTCAATATAAAATTGCATTGCTCTTATGGAATAATTTTCAGGACCTGAAATTTCTTCCATTAAATGCGGGTTTATGCTAAATCGAGGTCACACAAAACTGGGGTTGCACTGTAATATAAACAATGCTATTGCTTCATTTACAACATGGACCTATATCTATAGGCCTATATGCTCTTCAATATTTTAGTTGTTTATATTAATAATACTTCAGAGAAACGTAAATTTCAATTATGCGTATTCCAGATTGAGTAACATAATGAGAATTGCACCTGGACCCACGAGATATGCTCTTCAGAGGACCGGTGATCCCAGATGTTGGCAATGAAGTTATTCATCATTGATAAAATGCTGGAAACCACTTTATGGGAAACACATTTTGAAATGAAAAGGGTTTTTGCAGATAAAGGGACAGCTACAAGCCCATTTCTTTGATAGAGTTTGAAGCATTTCTAGATATGTACGATTTACACAATTTGGAAACAATGGCAGTTTCTGTTTTTTGTTAACTGCTAATAATCACAATCAACAATAACATGCAGTTATCTATATTTGCAGGCTTGATTATGCTGGAGTCTACAAATCAGTGGGCAAATCACTTCGAGAAGTATGGAATGAAGCGGACGGTCACCCTATCCTTCGAGCTACAATATCTCTTCAACGGTCCTAAATGATAACCCAGTTTTGAGCTTCGATAATAAGGAAGAGAGACCAGCTCATACATGTAATGGCAAGTTAACAGCAATAAGAGAATTTCATGACATGTTCGTTTCACAACTAACTAAAGTGTTTGTTCCATATGAGTCAGGAAAATACAAGGACACTAGTGCATGAACAAGAACTGGCTACTTCAGTTGTATTGAAAGACAAGGCACAACAACTTACAAACAGTACAACAAAAAAATCTAAAAGGTAATTCACAACCAAACACAAAGGAAATACTACAAAGATCAGTGAGAGTGTCACTAAGATTTACAATTAGTTTCATTAAACAGAACAGACATTTTCTAACCAACTGTACAATGAGAAATAAAGGAATATTATGTAACAAATAGAAAAAAATAAGAACAGGTGACTGAATAAAAGATCAGCATTTTCAATTACAAAATCTGGGCATACAGTAAGAATTGAAATGACTAGAAAATATAAGCGTAAGCAAGTTCAAGATAAGACTATTATGCAGTTCAGAAATGTAAACAAATTTTTATTTCCAGGATTTTTGAGAGAAATGACACACAGAAAGTTCATTTTCACATCAATTCCAAAAGCATTCCAAATAAAGGAATTAGACATGCAGCTCCACCTGTATGGATACATAATCAAATATTACCACTCAAGAGTCTTGATGATGATGATGGTGATGATGATGATGATGATGCTTGTTGTTTAAAGGGGCCTAACATCTACGGTCATCGGCTCACTCGAGAATCAAGCGCAGTTTACAATACCTTATGGTCAAGAATAAGTCCCATACCAGTGTGAAAATTTAAACCAGCATAAGACAAAGATTTTGCCCTCTGTCCAACAGCCAAAGAGTGCATCAAGGTAACAGGTAAAGACAAATACTTGTATAGACGACATGAAGAGGGGAGGTAGAGGAAAAGTCATGACACATGGCACTAGAAACGCCGAAAACATCCATGAAGAGTGTAGAGTGTACAATCTAAAACCGATGATGCCATCCATGTTTGATGCAGGTAATCGGCTGACTGCAGTCCCGTGACTGCAGCAGTGTGCACATGTCAAATGCCAGGAAGAAAGCAGTGGTAAATGACGAATGCGGCAGAGGTGAGTTGACATGATAAAACCTATGCCTCATCAATCTCTACTCGTATGCAACCTACAAAACAAAATTCACTATTTTGGATAACATAACAGAACAACATCAATGAAAAAACAGCATGAAGCAAACTTCCAGCAACACATGATGACAGACACGTCAGTTAGATACACTGTATAACTCCCTGTGAAGAAATGCTTTAAAACTTGGTTGATCTAAACAAATGGAAATTAAGCATGTCCTGTCCCTGGAAAAAAAACGTCTGAAAAATAAGAAGTTTTGCCAGGAATATATTAAATTCATGTTCGAATTCAAATCACTTGATAACATGAGAGGAATGTGAAAACCTGCAGGAAGAAAATCACTATTAAATTCCAAATTACCCTGTCATAAATCATTCAAGTAAAACAGCAAAAACACTTGTTAAAATCAACGCTTCAGTCAAGACTGACAATGGCATTAGTCTCAACTACATACACCATGAAGGGTCATTCACTCATGAACATCTCTTCTCTATAATCATCTGACTGCGGGCTCAACAAATAGCATTTACGTGTGTATGTCAGATTGTTTAGCAATAAAATGTTGCTCTGTGTAAAATGCAAGGCAGCAAAGCTTAAAAAAATGGTTTTTCATAACTCTCCCTTCAAAGTCTGAGATTTGCGGAGCCTTTCTCTTGACAAGACTATTCAAAGAAAACATTAAAGGCTCCCAGTTTGAAGTTGCTAAAGATACAAATGAGTGGCACCATGTGCCGTCCAAAGAGAAACCCGCTGACTTAGTGTCCAGACGACCACAATGAACACAATTGTCAACAATACAGTTTGTTGGCATAGTTCTGGATGGTTGAATCAAGATCCTTTGAGTAGGAATAAATGAAAAAGTGATGTTCGAATTAATCTCCCAGATCAAAAAATGCCACAAATGCTTCTTAGAGACTTAATGATGACGTATTCATAACAAAAGTTTCAAGATTAAAAAAAGTACAGAGAGTAGCTGCATATTGTTTTTGATTTATCTCAGATTGTTATAAACAAGAGTGAAATTCAAGTCCACTGTTCATATCGGAGTTGAACCCTCCACTCAAATGTTGCATTAATGTTCTGTAGAAAATATTAAATCATATTGATTATAACCATAATCATAGATCAAAAAGCCATCTCCTTGTCGGCAGAAGACTGCACAATATCTTAATTCTAGTGGGGAGGAAATATTAGATCATTCTGTATATATGTACCGGGCGGTACCCCTCCGCGCCGCTAATTCAAACATTGCGCCAGTTGAAACTCCTCTACTGGAGGTAGCCTGAACTTTAACCACCATGTTAATTCTAAAGTTTCTCAGAAGATGTCACTATTGTAAATTTTGAAGAGTTCTGAACTGTGTCTTTTTCGATTTATATTTGTTTTCTCTGTAGTGAGAAGTGTGAACACTCTCTTCTAGATGGCACTACTGAAGAACTACAATTGTACACCCTAGTGCGAAGTGAAGGAACTGTAATTTTTGGAGAAATTTTGCGTTCATAAATTTGTTCTTTGTTAAACTTCTTTCAGTCATTTTTTGGGTTGGCAGTGTAACTCTTCTCTTTCCGCTTGTTTTGAATTTAGCCAATCCCGAATCTCCTTAATTAATTTTTAACCAATAATGTGTGTCTTCTCCGATATGGATATGTTGCTTGATCCTAGCCAATAAAGTTGAGGGGGGTGTGGGTTCTCATTCATGAAACGTCTCGAATTTTCCGCGAGGATATATAAACTGCTGATTTTCTTGTCTCCTGGCCACTTCTGTAACATCGTTCCTAGTGTGATTATGTAGCAGGGGGCGGGAAGCGCCTCTTTCTTCGGGCGGCAGTTCATCCATCAGGTAATGGCCTTTTAATAACTTCTTTTCTTGCTAGCTCAGCAGTTTAACCCTCGGGGCAGGTTCGAAACTTTTATCATGTAACTTTCCTTTAAAATGTAAAAGACACTTGGTATAAAATTCTATCTCTTTAACTACAAATCGAGATAGAGAGTGCCTAACCCTCTCGAGCTCCCTCTCATATTGTTCTAGAGGTGACTACGTTTTAACAACCGTTTTTCTTCGTTTCATAATGTCATAAAGTTTTCCTATCGTGTCACCTCTGTAGTATGGGATTAGCCCTTGCATAAGCGGCCTAGAGCCAAATAGGTTTTTAAAAAGATGTATTAGGAGTGCAAGTTACGCCTCCACTCTAGTTGGTGTTTTGGGGCCATGCAATTGTCCTGTTTCTTTATTGAATAGGCCTCAGTAGGTTGGGTATCATTACCCCTGTTCTTGTGTGCCCGTAGGGCAGCTTGAACGTGGAGTTTGGTGTGGCCTTTGCATTGCCTTGAATTTTGAGTGCGGGTTGCTCTTTCTCAAATTTGGTTTCTGTGTGCCTCGAGCAGGCTGAACTGGGTAATTGGGAGCTAGGGCTCCTTGGTATGATTGGTTTTTTTGCCCCTTTGTTGAACCTTATACAGTGGTAAAGCTGGGCTCATTGCTCAAGGATTGTGTGTCTGGGGGACTCGAAGCCCAAGTTCATTAATAAACTGTAATTGTACATTCTTAACTTGTTGATATATAACTGAGTTCCTGTTGTACTTGTTATTTCTTGATCTCGAAAAGAAAATATAACCGTTGTTAAATTTTAAATTAACTTTAATTTCGTAAGTTGAGACCTATTCATCCCAGCACCTTCTTTCACCTCTGCTGTTCCACAGATACCTCGGAGCAATATATATCATCATCTCACTAATCTAATTATCACTGCGGAACAACTTCGACTACTTCATCATGGCACTCAACCCTTAATCACATCTCTGAGAGGCAAGTTTCGGATCCCATCAGCAAGAGGGGCGGTAAAGAAGCAACATTTATGCACGTCTCAAGGGTCGTAAGTTGAATGCAGATACTTCTGAACAATTAACGCGAAATACACAAAGTGTGCGTGTACCCATTCCTTAATACTTACCAAGAAATGCACCAAACAACGAAAACAAAACACAATACTTACCATAAGGGCAGTAGCACCAAATACGACGCTTGGAGGGCAAAATAGGTGTGAAAAGGGCTGGATCTTACGTTAACATTTGACAGGTTGGCAGGTCAATATTGTTAACTACTAAATGACAGACGAAAAAAAATTGTAAATAAGATGTTTACTTAAAGAAAAGACAATTCATAGCATTTATAGTTAAATAAATACTTTCTTTCTTTAAAAAAATAAAGGGTAAATAACTTTCTTTCAATACACTTAACATTTAAATAAATGAACAGAATTCATTAAAACTTACAGTAAGAGATTCCTACTTTCAAAACTTTAATAATACAAGAAGCAATAAGGTAAATAAATGAGTATTATATTACTAAATTGTACTAACTCAGACCAGTAGCAGAATAATTATAATACAGAAGAGGATTACAATCTTATTAACAAATCCCTTTTGTAAAAATATTATTTTTAATTTTAATATTAGACTTTAAACTTTAAGGTATACCTTTGTAAATTAATTACTGGCCATAGATTATTAACTTGTTGCAACAAGGATTCAATCTTCCTTTTGTCAATCACTAGGCAATACACACCATACACACGAACCCGAAATATGTGGCAAGCAGAACCAAAATTACAAAATAAATTAAAGAAACGAACCAAAAGTTAATAACTAGGAACCAGAAAAATATTCCCCAAATTCATACAATATTACAAGGGGGGGAGAAAGAATTATTATGTTCCACAATGTAAACAGAAAAACAACACACGCTAAAGGTCCACTAGCAACTCACGACCCAAGCTATTGAATTTTTAAATAATAGGCAAAGCCTGCCAAAATCTTTAGCGTTCACCAGATAATAAATATTTAGGCTAGTGACGTAACAAAGCAAGAAGAAAACAAAACTACGTAAGAAGAAGGAATGTGAGCGTTAATCACCTCGAAGTTCATAAACCGGGCAAAGAAATTTCAGATTTCTACAACCGAGGAGTACTGACATGACTAATAATAATAATAATAATAAAATTATAATTACATGTATCATGAGATTAAATCCATAGAAAGTGGCATTTCCTATAAGGAATAATTTTACAAAAGAACAAGATGGTCGTTATTAAATTAACTACGAGGTGGCCTTGGAACCACGACAATGAGCACATGAGATAAGACCGAACGCGGGAGACATCGGCAAGAAAGGGATTACATAACAACAAGACACAATTTGGAAAATCACACGAAATCAGGTACAATAAGAGCACGCATTTCAAAATCAGAAAGAAACAGGCAGTAAGAGAAACACACCGTGCAAAAATAATAATAATAATAAAAATAAGTATACTAATAATAATAATAATAACAATACGAACAACCAAAACAATACGCACACCGTATATGGTGCAAAAAACCAAAAACGTACAACTATCTCAATAATAGCATATATGCTCACCGCGTGTTTCCGATTCGCCTCGTAATTAAATTTACATATCACTTTTACATGAGAATTTTAACAATAGTGATTTAAATTTTTCAGTCGGCTATTAAATTTCCAAATACCGGGTATAGAGTTCAGATTCAATTCACACTACATTGGCGATAACTCGAGGTAGGCCTAAAATTAAATAACAGTGACAACGTTGGTTCGTAAACGGACAAGATAATGTTTTTGAAAAGTCCAAGACGACGGTTGTAAACAATGTCACCTCCAAGTAATCCACTGAAGTTGGCGTTGCTCCAAAATAATTTTTGAATACATATTACTTATATGCTGGTGGTTTTGTATCCAAATTAGTGTAATCCTTTATCACAAACTTACACCAGAAACATGTTTTCAGAGGTAATCTGCCTGCCTTGGCACGCAGGCCCACAGTCAACACTCACATAGTAGAATTAAAAGAATCAGTAAAATACCAAATCACTATCACTAGAGGAACATAAGATTGAAAACGTATTTAGGCATATTGCCTACTGTATCTCCCGCCTAACCGGGAGTATCCAGCTCCATTTCGTTACTTTTCAAAGTCTTCTAAGGAACAAGGCTAAATGCGTCCATCTCACAGCTCGCTGAGAACAAGACTCCTCGCTCGCTAGTTGACGAGACAGAAAAACAACTGCAGAGCGCTCCGTTGAAGACAGACACTACGCATGCTCAAGTCAAGGATTAGCTTATTGGGCCAATAAGGAAAATCAAAATTATTGACGTAATAATGGATTTTAAATCCATTTTAAATAGCCACAGTACCAGCACATAAATTAACGGCAATGCAACAATGGCCGAGAATTGCAGATAAGGTCCCCACACACAAATACATATGTTCAACAAATGAGGGTAACGTAAATTATTGTAACAGAAAATATTAAATCATATTGATTATAACCATAATCATAGATCAAGAAGCCATCTCCTTGCCAGCAGAAGACTGCACAATATCTTAATTCTAGTGGGGGGAAATATTAGATCATTCTGTATACGGTAGGCCTATATATCATCATCTCACTAATCTAATTATCATTGTGGAACAACTTCGACTACTTCATCATGGCACTCAACCCTTAATCACATCTCTGAGAGGCAAGTTTCGGATCCCATCAGCAAGGGGGGCGGTAATGAAGCAACATTTATGCACGTCTCAAGGGTCGTAAGTTGAACGCAGATACTTCTGAACAATTAACGCGAAATACACAAAGTGTGCGTGTACCCATTTCTTAACACTAGAATAGACAATTTGCTGGCTCAATTCTCATAAACATTCACGTGAGATGGAACAAGACCAGACTGCCTAGCTACCAAGTCTCTCTATGATAGACATGATACCTGATAGACATGATAGACATGATAGACATGATACCTGATCTCACAACAACTACATTGCTCGCCTCTCTTTGTTCACTTATTTTCACAGAGGTCACCCCCTGAACATTTACAGTGATAATGGCACAAACTTCTTCAGAGCAGCTAAGGAAATCAAGGCCTTTCTGAAAAACAATCCTGAAAAAAACCAGTTCTTCCCTGCAACTGCAGGCATGGGACTGATACAGCATTCCATCCCTCCTGCAGCACTACACTTTGATAGAAAACGAGAAGCAGCTGTCAACAGTCTGATATATCACCTTAGAAGAGTGATGAATTCTTATTTCTCGGCCAACAAAGAATGGACCACTCTTACAACACATACTCACATCTCCTCACTAAAGTTAAATGACGACCCTTTTGACACTTCTTACCTAACTACATCCAATTTCCTTGTAGGAGAGAAAAATACTACTCTCCCTGATCATGATTATACTTCCTCTCTCATTATCCAGATTGCTGTATATTGAGCAGCCGACCCAGAATTCCTGAAAGAGATTGTCAATTAAATATCCCAATAAATAGCCCATAACAACACAGTGGACGATGGCAGTGATCAGGTGAGTAATGGGGAACATACAAAGCCTGTCCTTTACCACACATGAAACAGAAAGGCAAGATCACTCTTGAAGGGCTCATTTATTCATTGAAAGTTTAAGTAATATTATAAGTCACCATAGACTAGCATCATCACAGAGCACATTAGGAAGGATAAGAATGTTTTCTACTTATAAGTGATGTCCGCCAGTAAGCAAGCACTCACCTGCAACTTGTATCTACAAATAATTGTATTATCTAGAAGTCAATAATTAATATAATCAAGAAGATTACAATGGTGTTTCATTTGGAACAACTAGTAAAATACCCAGGAACAGTAACAAAAAAGTGCCCCTTATAGCAACTCCGTGTTTGAAAATATTCACTAAGTCAAAAATATTAGTAGCAATGATACCACCTCCCAAATGATATACAGTAGAGGTCTTTGGATCTATCCCAACTGCTGCGTGATACATAATGCACGATCTTAAAGAACATGAAGGAAAGGTGAAAATTAGGTAAGTAAACGGTCAATCTCATAAAAAAATGTGTCAATAATATGTATTGAAATGAAGGGTCAACCACTGATATCTGTTCAGCAATTTTCTATTTTCAGTACCTAACAATGGCTTATCAAATTATGCACATTACCTCAAGTGAGTTTTCCTGCATTGGCCCTGGCTCTGTTAATTCTGATTTGGCTTCTTTTTTCAGTGGTATCATTTCTGATACTTTTTCAATATTTTCCTGTGGAAAATATGATACATAAGTTATGCACGTAACACACATTTACAAATACTGTCACCAACAAATGAGCGTGATAATTTACTACTTCCAAGTATTACAGTTACTTTCAAAATTTTACTACTGTTTAAGAGAGATTTCTACCAGCAGAGGATTTCAAAACCAAAGGCTGCACTGAGAATGGTGTTATCATCCTTGTTCAAACCTAATGTCAGAGAAAGCATGAGACTGAGAACCAAATATAAAGTGAGAAGCATTTTCTAGCCATATCAGAAGATATCCTACCAGAGATGGAATTGGGACCATCTCGCACAAAATTTTGGAAGGAATGTGCCACAGACATAAACACTAAATTATATTAATTGACTTTATGTATCCAATTACGTCTATCAAATCATTGAGGTTGTTTGAATCAAATCCAAGTATTAAAACTGTCCTAAATCTTTTGCCATACAGTGAGAAATATTAATACTATGCTCTTAACATACATTTTGTTTAGACAGACAGATCAAAATACCATGAAACATTTTAATCACTTTCTATAATCTGGTTTTGCCAAGCTCACAGGGGATAAACACTGCATTGAGACAGTTCTGTTCATCCAAGTGTAAAAATAAAAAACGAACATGAAAGAAGCAGGCTTATCACAGTCATAGACCAGGGAAACATGTGATGCAGGTCAAACATAAAGCAACTACAAATGAGATGTTTTACTACTACAAGGATGTTATGCAGTGTTCTGTGAAGAACTGTGGGGATGAGAACACCATCAGTGTTGGAGTGTACATCTGCAGTTACAGAAGCTCTTTCATGATCTACGAAGGTCATCCAATAAATAAGTTTCCTTATTTTCTCTCTGCAAACCACATGTTTTAGAATTAAGTTGGTACTGTAGGAACTTCCACTGGCATATGGCTGGGGTAAGGTGACCTTCAACCGCACGTGCTTGCTCTGTGTTCACCAGTACGGCGCTACCTGCCATGGAGCTACCACTTGAAAGCGTTTCCACTTGTGAACTCTGTTCTGTTATTCGCTTTTCCACGGCAAAAAATGAAATGGCTACCAATATTCATTGCCATTTGGTGTGAGTTTATAGTGAAAGATGCATTCTGGCATTCATGGTTCCTGGAACGGCAGCAAGATGTAGATGATGACAAGCGCAGCGCCAGGCCCATTACAGCCACTGTTGGTCAGAATGTGGTGGACAAAGAATAATGCGTCAGCACTGATGAGATAATGAATCTACTGCCTCCCGGCACGGAAACTGGGCAGTACTTTATTGCAATGATATTGTTGAATGTCTTGCAGTATTGAAAAGTCTGTGCAAGATGGGTCCCAAGTTTTCTTACTGATGCTCACAAGCAATAACAGAACGAGGTAGCCTGAGCTTTCCTGCAAATGCTTCAAAGAGAGGGAGATCAAATGTTTTCCCGCATTGTTACTGGAGATGAAAGCAGGGTGCATTATTCAACTCTAAAAACAAAACCACAAAGCATGCTATGGAAGAAACTTGGCGAACATGCTCATAAAAAAGGGCCAAGACCTCAGACTCTTTTTTACAATTTACTTTACATCGCACCGACACAAACAGATCTTATGTTGACAATTGGAGAGGAAGAGCCTAGGAGTGGGAAGGAAGCAGCTGTGGCGTTAATTAAGGTACATCCCCAATACTTACCTGGTATGAAAATGGGAAACCACGGAAAATCATATTCAGGGCTGCCGACAGTGGGGTTCGAACGCACTATCTCCCAGATGCAAGCTCACAGCTGCGCGGCCTTAACCGCATGGCCAACTTGCTCGGTTAGACCTCAGCATCTGTAGGCATAGTTTTGGCTACTGCCTTATGGGACTGTAATGATGTTGTATTGGTTGACTGACTGCCCCAATGCACTGTGGTCACACATGAGAGGTCCTGCACGGTCCTCATGAAGCTCTGAGTTGAAATCCAACGAAAACGTTCTTGTCTTGTCTCAGAAAATATTGCCCATTCAGCTCAAAGGCCGCAGGATTTGCTGCAGAACTTCAAAAGGGACCTTTTTCCCCATCCACCTTATTCTGCGGAACTTGCCCCGAGTGATTTCCATCTCTATCCACAACTCAAGTTGCACCTTGGAGGTAAGCGGTTTGCAACTGATGAAGAGGTGGAAGAGGAAGTGCACCGCTGTCTACAGAGATGGGACCCGACCCGGTATGATGAAGGTATCAAGAAACTGCTGCCAAGATAACAAAATGTTTGGACTGAAATAGTGACTATGTGGAAAAGTAGTGTATGAGTTGTAGAATGAAAATTAATTATTTCTCAAAGGTAAATAAATCCAAGCACCATGGGGCAACAGCCCCCGTAGGGCCATGGATTACCAAGTGACCACTGCTCAGCCCAAAGTCCTACAGATTACGAGGTGTCATGTGGTGAGCACGAACAATCCTCTCCGTCGTTATTCTAGACTTCCTAGACCAGGGCCACCATCTCACTGTCAGATAGCTCCTCAATTTTAATCACATAGGCTGAGTAGACCTCCAACCAGCCCTCAGATGCAGGTAAAAATCCCTGACCTGGCCAGGAATTGAACCCGGGGCCTCTGGGTAAGAGGCAGGCATGCTACCCCCACACTGCAGGGCCAGCACAAGTGTAAATAGCCTGCTTGTATTTTTCGTAAAATAGGGAAACCTATTTATCGGATGGCCCTCGTACTACGAGACCTTTAAATTTTTCACTTGGATTCATGAAACATTTTGACACTACAGGGGTGCAGGAGGGACTGTGACCAAAAGCTTACAATCTATTACAAGTTAGTTTACTAATAAAAGCGAATTAAGTTATAAAATTCCATAATATACTCACTTATCCCATTTAATACAGAAGAAATCGAACAGTAGCTGAACTAAGGAAAGGAAGATAAAATGACGCACAAAATGGAGAGTTTGTTAAAGATGAAGCCATACTTTCCATTGTAGACTTAGTTAAATGTAACAAAAAAACTTTCTAGTTTGTCAAACATACAATTTTAACATAAATTATTACACTATAAACATACCCGTAAAAAATAAACACTCTATTATACAAAGAATGACATGTTTCATTCTACAAGAACAACCTCAGATTCTATGAAATCACACAAAATATGCATATATGTACAGCATTGTTTACGTTGCATAAACTTGTCAACAATAGAGAGTTCAGTGATAATATGAGCCAGTACTGGCAAATAAGAAATTTACAAGTATTAATATTTCGAGAAAACTCCTGAACTTATCTAGACTTTGTTGTCACCAAATACTATTTCAGGACTGTGGTCATGGAGAGGTAAATGGAAAGTTTTGAGTATAGCACAAACCTCACGGAGAGGGGAAGGGAAGCATGAGAGGGGAGTGCCGAACATTGTGGATCCCTCCTATTGGATGTTAAAATCTAGTACACTGTACCATAGAGAGGAGAGGGGAAGTACGTTGGAACGAGTGGAGCACTGTGGAATACTCTTTGCACACTGGAGAGGGGAGAGAAGGTTATTAACCTACTTCATGTTATAATGTACTTTTATGTAAGATGGATGAATGCAACTGAATGATTTTAGATGAATAATGTATGGAATTGAAATAGAGAATATCTATAGGATATTATTGTGATAAATGCCAATTTAATGAGTAAGTATGGTCCAGATATTATGTGAGTAGAGCGATGTGCGGGGTATTTTTTAAGTGTGTATGGTCATTTATGTTGGTTACGTTAGCACTTTTTGCGATGTAGATCTCGATTGCTTCCCTAATATTCGAAGATTTGATGTTATTTTCAATGTGTAAAATTTTTAGATCTGTGTTGATGTCTGTGAAATAGTGTGAACTGTCGTATATGTGCTCCCCAAATGCTGAATGCTGATTATATCTGATCGTTTATTGTGTTCTTTGAATCTTGTGTGGAAATTTTGTTTTGTCTGACCTATATATGTGGCATTGCAGTTAAGTTCTTGGCACTTGAGTTCATAGACTCGTGACTTTGAGAAAGGGTCTTTTTTGTTTAGGTGCACTTGTTGATGTGTCTCTGCAGTGTGTTGTTCATCCTAAAGGTTAATTAAAACCCTGTTTTCTAAAGATATAACCTACTTTTTATGTGTTATTAATAATGTAGTTGATAACCAAGTGTCGTGGTTTTCCAGGGATTTTTCTTTTGTTTGTTTAATATTTTATCTACTGTGCCTGGAGGGTGGTTGTCTTCTTTCATGATTTGTTTAACAATTCGTGCCTCTTCATTGAACTCCATTGTGCTCATTGGTATGGAAACAGCTCTGTGTATCATTGTATTCAATCCAGCTATTTTTAGTGTGTATGCATGGTTAGACTCGTCAATAGCATGCAACACCTGAGTGGGCTTGCTGTACACTTTGTAAGACAGGTTGCCATTATTCCTGCTGATTGTGGTGTTATTTTGTTATTATATTCTTGCTCCATTGTGAAGCTGGTGGAATTTTGTAAATAATTTAGTGTGTTTAATAACTGGTGTGCATTAGTGAAGACATTATCATATGCACATGATGTCGCCTACATACCTGCTCCAGTATAATATTCCTTTTGAATACTGATACATTCAGAAGATGTTTTCAAAGTTATTCGAAAAATGTTTGCTATTATACCTTATAATGGTGAGCCCATGCCTAACCCTTCTTTGTGGCAATAAATCTTGTCAGTGAATGCAAAGCAATTTTGGTGTAGCATTGTACTAATGAGGCTAATTATTTCTTTGGTTTCCTGCAGTGAATATTTTAATGGATTCATCTATTGTTACGTTGGTGTACATGTTAGTGATGTCAAAGGGTATCTTTAACCCTTTACCACCCACATTTTTGCTCCGCTTATCCCCAGGTTTCAACCTATTAATTAGGAAACATTCAAGCAGAGCACACCGTTTCATTTTCAATAATATTAGAAAACATGCCATCATTTACAACATTTAACATACCATCATGTCCATTTCTCTATTCGTTGAGTCATAAGTTTGTCGGTTTATACCCCCACCCGTGCTGGAGATACTCAACACTGAGGTAGGCTGTATTTGTCATATTCTCATGTTGTCTAAATCCCCCTAAGCCAATAAAGATGAGATTCTGGAAGTGTAATGGTGACCTTGTATATCAACTTTCATTTCCTCTAGCAAGTGTCTTCCCATTCTGTTTCTATTTTACTGAAATGCGCCTGTTTGATTGCTGCATTGATATATACCCAATCGGTAATGTCACTGAATAGATTGTCTCCGCCTAACATATGTAAAAATATAACCTATTTCTCATAATACTCTTTTGAAATTATTGATAGGTTCAACATAATCCATATAATCATTGAGTAATGAAACAAAATGTTTGTGTTACGTGAATTGCAGCCGCATCATCATCAGGTCCGATATCTAGATATCCGTTTTCACTTATATCACAGTTATCAGTAAAATTATCTTTGTTGATATGTTATTTACTCACTAAAAATTTACCACCACCCCAGCTCAACAATTTTGTGTCATTTCTTATGCCGTTATTCAGCTCAGTCTCAATATCCGCAGTATTCAATCCCGTCATGTTTACGAACTAAACAGCTGACCAGCACTCGCGGAAGTTGCCTAGACAACTTCAAGACAAATTCTCACTCTTCTTTTATTTCCTAAGCCTTGTATATTGTACTGCATGTTCATCAAAGAATAATAAACAATTCGCTACCAAAAAATACAAAACTATTGCATAGATTGCACACGTATGCAGATAATGCAGCTGGGTGTTTTCGGGCAATATGGACCGTAAGGCAAAGTGAACAGTCGGATGCTTTCGGGCGGGAAGGGGTTGATTAGTTCTAGGCTGGTTTTAATTTATCTGTCTTCTTTAAGTGAGATTTTCTCTTTTAGGATTTTTTCAGTTGTTAGCTTAAATTGTAAATTGGCACATCATAATTTACTATTGGTCTAATGGGACATGAGCTTTTGTGTATTTTGGGGATGGGTCTTAATGTGGGGAGTTGAGGATTTTTTGATAGTGAGGCTTTCCTTTTCTTGTTCTGTGAGAATAAAGTCTGTTTGCTGGATAGCTTGAATTTATTTTGTTTTGAAATATATTTGTAGGGTCACATTGTAGTTCTTGAATTCCGTTGTTGTTGATGACAGCTAATGTTTTTTTCTATATACCCAAGAATAGAACATAACAAGAAGTGTCAAGAGTATAGATCTTGAATAGCAGTGCACTCGCATCTCAGATATGTTCAGACACTGTTCTCTTCTGTAGTGTCTATAATTTAGAACTCAACCAGCAAACATTTATTCAGAGAACAGTGTGCATAAGCAGCAGAATTTCACCTTTAAGCAACTCCTGGACAATATCACATCTATAAATTAGCAGTTCACAGTGTTGGGAGTAGATTTTTGCTGCCGAGTCACAATTATTCATTGAATATCCCTCTTCCAACTCTCAAGGTTTTCAAAGACTCTAAGGTGCAAGAATAATGTGCAGGAATTCACTTTTATGCCAGTATAACTACAGACGTGTGCTGGGATATTCAGCTTCATCAAATACCCCTAGAATGGACCCAAATTACACTCCCCAACATGAAAGTAGAATGTTATCACATCACCATGTAAGCTATCATATGAAGAGAGACTGAACTGTAAGCCACACATTCAGAAGATTACAATGGACTGTGTTTACAGTAGCAAAAGGCAGAGCAAGGAAAGATGATGACAATAAGTCGCTTCTTCTCCAAAATTACTTCACAGCTTCTCCGCCAAGGCAGAGTTTCACTATGAGATCACCCAACATTAGTAACATTGTAAAGAAGTTTAAATGATGCAAATCTTATCTGGAATTTCTTTTGGTGGAAAAATATGTTCACTATGAGATTCAAAGTCCTATTGGCCATAACCGAATTAAATCCAGCACCCACAATTGTCCTTCAGTTCAGCAGCTACTAGCAATAAAATTGGATAATGTATGATAGGAGATGATGTCAATCCCACAACGATACCATTATCAAACCATGGAGAATAAAAACATAACCATACAACCTACAGAAATCCATTTCAATAAACGCCAGAGGTAATCAATAAACAATAAACAGTCATTTGATGGGTACTTAGCTCATGAATTGTCCTGATGCCTCGATCTTGAAACGCTGCCTGTCACACCTTCATTGGTAGCTGGACCTAACCAAGGTTCCTTCACTATCAAGTCCACAACTTTAATTCAGCTTTTTGCCACTATCAAACATAGCATGCACTGCCATCTCCCTAGTAA
Source organism: Anabrus simplex (assembly GCF_040414725.1). Classification (NCBI taxonomy): domain Eukaryota; kingdom Metazoa; phylum Arthropoda; class Insecta; order Orthoptera; family Tettigoniidae; genus Anabrus; species Anabrus simplex. The sequence continues at coordinate 30,107,150 of NC_090279.1, read as the reverse complement.
ATGCTAGAGGCCAATTGTCCACTTGGCGACCATAATCTGGGGGCATGTGCCACCAGAAGCCCTTTCCTTGCCCCAATGAACAAAGTTTCTGTCACTAGTTGGACCTATAGATGTATATAAATACTGTTGTTTGTACTTCCTAAGAAATGGCTGCCTTGCGTAGCACATTATCACATACTCCCAGACAAAGAAACAAAAGAGAGACATACTTTTCCTAGATGCCCATGTAGCAAATGGCGACTGCTGGGGTTATTATTGGGGAAGCACATAGTAAATTATGCCCCTGCCAAACTTATTCAGCTGGTTAGGGTTAAATTCTGACCTCTATAAAGTTATTTGCCATGAGACTCCCAAGTGATGCATTTGTTGTTCTTTCAAGCCAGGCTGGTTCCTCTTTGATTTTTACTTGTAAGTGCATTTCACACTGCAACTGAAGTAGTTAGAAGGTACTGGGGTTCTTGATTACTTCCAATGATTTTACACTAAAACATAGCCCAGAGAAATATATTACCTTATTGCTGTCATAGCTACTTAGGTTATCTGTAAACAGACTAAGCATTATGCTTGAAATTTTACATGCCGCCAATATTATGAACATACCAAAAAGACTCAAAATTTTAGATGACTGTTAATATTGTGATCATACCTACTGGACCTCAAGTTTTCTATGACTGATACTATGCAGAAGAATCTCTATAACAACACTGATAACCATAACAAGAATTCTACGTATGATATCCTAAACGGAAACTTCTCAAAATTTCGAACCCTACTACCATATGTCGCAGCCTACAGTGTAAAGAACAACTCAACATTCACAGCGTCACTATTATTTGGCAAACATAGGTAAGTAACACAGCAAAACAATAATTAAACTTATGCACTACATATTGTAATTTCTTTCTGAAACTAATATCCGCGATTCTTCACCTGCGTAGCCCTTCAGAAATATTCTTCACTCCAAAAAATTTTGATAGGTAAGGTAAGTTACGTTATATTGCTACAACACACGAGGAACAGATTTGCTGGCACTTGTGACACAACGGCCAGGAATTTTCAAAAAGAATGCCAGTTATATGCGTACACAGTTTTAATGCTTAAGTAGAAATAAAATTTAAGAAAATTAAAAATATTAAATGTTAAAAATATGTAGAATGCTGAAACTGAGAAAGATTAGTATTAACTTCTTACTGTTCCCAATTGAGATGTATAATTTTCGCAAAAGTAAATTATAGAACTTGAACCTTACCGACAATAGAGATTGTGGACACAGTGTAAATGATAGAAATCACAATTTCTCAATGAAGAAAATCTGTAGCACAATAAATTAACGGACTAGGCTGTACAAATGGCTAATACGCGTCTTATGTAACACATACCTCACACCTAGAAACAATACCTGATATTTTAATTCAGTGTAATAACTTAAAACCAACACTTAAAGAACGGATTTGATTTGTATCAGTCAGTAGAACGGGCTGAATTTAGGACAGGATGAATTACCAGTGACAACTCCAGAGTACACGACACTTCTTGAAAACAGCACTGGGTGCAATGTCCCGTTATATTTCTAACTATCAACTATCAGTACAGTCCTGCTCTAGTGGGCTTTACACGTGGTCAAAGAGAATGTGTAATAGATGACTCTGAACGTTATTTTTCACTTCTGTACGAAACGGCTGCGCAAAGATCGCCAGGAATTGCACACCAGCGTCTCTAGTGTAAAACAGGGCTAAACTAAAATTACCGGACGAGTGAGTTAAATCGTTTAGCGCGCGGAGGGTCCCCAGGTCCTCGTCTCCCCTCCACTCTTAAATATTATATTAAATATATTTTTTCTTTTTTTCTTTCTCTTATATTTTTCTTTCATTTCCTTTTCTTTCTTTCCTTCCTTCTTTCTGTTACCTTTTTCTGAAATACTGCATTCTGAACAACAATACACCTGGAGGTTGGCCTGTGCTTTATTATTATTATTATTATTAATAACTTTTTTGCTGGAGAAAAGAACCTTACCACTTGTGCTGCTTATTATAATTATTTCAATTATGGAGCTATATTTTATTTTTACTAATTCACAAAGCCTTCAAGGATCGGAGTGACTGGCCTTGCCTGTGCTGCTTTTGTTTGTTTCTGCTGAGGAAAAAGGAAGCTCACTCACACAGGGAGGAAGGAAGTGACCTGAAGGTGAGTTTGATTGTCAATACTCATCTCAGATTAAGACCTATGACAGAAATAGACACTAACATCCCCTCATACATCAGTCCTCTTTAACACTACTTAAGCCAACTGTAACAGTCAACAGTATCAAGATATGCCACTTATGCAGGAAATAAAATATAAATACAATGTAAGAAAGAAAACCATGCACAGGAACCAAAATGGTGAAAGGAAACTCATATGCTAAGGAGGGAGTTTGTAGGATTCAAAGGTAAATTGAAATGAAACATGATCTTTTGATTTATGGAGCTATATTCTACCTCTTATCCACGGTGTTACAGGTATAAAATTGTGTAGAAATTTGAACAAAAGTTTTAGTGATCATAGTATATCATAATCTCATGACATTATATTCAGCATTGTTAATCATCAATTAATATTCATCAGCCAGAAAACTATTCAATACAACACAAATACAAGATCATTCATTTATGAAAGAAAGACTGGAACTGACAAGGTACAACATAATACTTTTCTCTCTTATTGCAGTTTAACGTTGCACTGACGTTGCAAAAGTTTTCAGCAACACCATTTGTATTTTCCCAAGGAACTTACTATATGATACATCTTTCAGTCTGTCAAAAGAGGCACCTAGGGCCACACACTGAAAAATATTGAGATTTGCACTTCTTTTGCATCTACTAGAGGACGGCAAATCTCTGGCAGAGTAGTGTTTGAAGAAACCAAGACATGATAGCACATACTTTGTTCCTACATACTGCCCCAAAACACAACATATCATTCAATCAGTCATCTGCATTTAGATGATAAACAATGTCAAGCTACAAAATTGTATGCATCCCTTGTATTAATTAACCTACACTATTTACAATAAAAAATGGTCTATTTTATGTGACAGTAGGATATATCAACATTTTTCTGCTACATGGAAAAGGATGGAATCATGAATATATTTGAGGGTTTAAAAGACAAGAGAGAGCTTACAGATTCTGTGATTGCTCCCTCTTACAACATGCAAGAGGTACAAATAATGCCTGGCACAAGTAAGCGGAAGCAGTGCCAAAATTCAATTAAGGGCTCCGTGGACGCCTACCCAAGCTCCCAAGTGCAGAGCCCACATGGGACCTCTTTTAGTCGTCTCTTACAGCAGGCAGAGGATGCTGTGGCTGTTATTCTACTGGCCCTACCCACAGGGGGAAAACTATGATAAGGCTGGTTGGTTTACGTTGCACCGACACAGATAGGTCTAATGGCGATGATGGGACAGGAAAGGACTAGGAATGGGAAGGAAGCAGCCATGGCCTTAATTAAGGTACAGCCCCAGCATTTGCCTGGTGTGAAAACGGGAAACCACAGAAAACCATTTTCAGGGCTGCCGATAGTGGGGTTCGAACCTGCTATCTCCCGAATACTGGATACTGGCCGCACTTATGTTTCATATTATCCGAAATTCATTTGCCTTGGTGTGGTACGTTTTCATGTTCTGGCCTCAGGAGATTAGTAAAACAAGAACAGTAAGGATGCTTATCTCAAATATCTTGTACTTTTTCTTCAAACACGCAAACGAAGATAACAGATATGCGCATACAAATCAAAGTAAAGCAAAATGTCACAAACGTCAAAAACGTGGTCGTCCCACGTGGTCCAAGTTGTCAAACTGAAATCGACCAATAGCAATCGGGAGATGTTTCTACCAATAGGAGCAGCCGTATTCGTCACGTGGGCTCAGGGTGAGTCACGTGATGTACAACAGCGCGCCCACGCAAGTGGAGGGCAAAAGTATTCAGTCTGAGCCGGGCCCTCGGAAGGGTAGGACCTATGCCGCTGTCAAACCCTTGCACGTGGTAGTGGTGGGGGTGAGGTTCGGCAGTTCGGTTCACTGCCGTCTCAACCCTACATATATAGATTGAGACGGCGATGGTTCGGTTATTGATGTTGGGGAGGAAGGGGCGCTAGCGTTCAAGGAGGGACTGGATATGGTTGGGGTATAGTAGCCATTACTGAATGAAAACAGCTCATTTGCGAGCTTTAATCTGAAAAATGCAACAACCCGGCAACATTATCGAGATCATTTTGAAGTTGCTCACAATCTTGAAACTTATTTATTACTCTGTACAGAATAACATCATCTGCGAAAAGCCCTATCTCTGATTCCACTTCTTTACACATATCATTGATATATATAAGAAAACATAAAGGTCCAATAACACTGCCTTGAGGAATTCCCCTCTTAATTTATACAGGGCAGGATAAAGCTTCACCTACTCTAATTCTCTGAGTTCTATTTTCTGAAAACAGAGCCACCCGATCAGTCACTCATTAATCTAGTCCAATTGCGCTCATATTTGCCAGTAGTCTCCCATGATCTACCCTATCAAATGCCTTAGACAGGTCAGTCGCGATACAGACCAATTGACCTCCTGAATCCAGGATATCTGTTATATCTTCCTGGAATCCTACAAGTTGTGCTTCAGTGGAATAAACTTTGCAACAGTATGGCTTCTCTTCTGTTTGTGTCCGCATATGAACAGTTAGATCAGACTGCCTTTCTTTGTGAATGATTTGCCACAGACATTGCAGCTAAATGGCTTCTCGCCTGTATAGGTCCGCATACGTTCGGTTAGTTTGCCTCTCTCTTTATGACTCGCCTGTATGTCTCCGCATATGTTCGGTAAGTTCTTTATGAATGATTTGCCACAGACACTGCAGCAGTATGGCTTCTCGCCTGCATGGGTCCGCATATGACCGGTTAGAATGCCTTTCTGTATGAATGATTTGACACAGACATGGCAGCTGTATAGCTTCTCGCCTGTAAGGGTCCACATATGATCGGTCAGACTGCCTTTACTTGTGAATGATTTGCCACAGATATAGCAGCTCTAAGGCTTCTTGCCTGTATAGGTCCGCATATGACTGGTTAGAAAGCCTTTCCTTGTGAATGATTTCCCACAGACATTGCACCTGTAAGATTTCTCGCCTGTATGGGTCGGCACATGTTCGGTTAGTTTACATCTCTTTATGAATGATTTGCCAAAGACATTGCAAATGTATGGCATCACGCCTGTATGGGTCCGCATATGAACGGTCAGACTGCTTTTGGTTGTGAATGATTTGCCACAGACATTGCCACGGTACGGCTTCTTGGCTGTATGGGTCCGCATATGAACGGTCAGACTACATTTCCATATGAATGATTTGCCACAGACATTGCGGCAGTATGGCTTCTCGCATGTATGGGTCCGATATGACCAGTTAGGATGCCTTTCTGTATGAATGATTTGACACAGACATTGCAGCTGTATGGCTTCTCTCCTGTAAGGGTCCTTATATGATCGATCAGACTGCCTTTCGTTGTGAATGATTTGCAACAGACATTGCACCTGTATGGCTTCTCTCCTGTATGGGTACACATATGTTCGTTTGGTTTACCTCCCTGTATGCATGATATGCCACAGATATTGCACCTGAAAGGCTTCTCGCCTGTGTGGGTCCGCATATGAACGGTCAGACTGCCATTCCTTGAGAATGATTTGCCACAGATACTGCAGCTCTAAGGCTTCTTGCTTGTATGGTTCCGCATATGAACGGTCAGACTGCCTTTGGTTGTGAATGATTTGCCACACACATTGCACCTGTACGGCTTCTCGCCTGTATGGGTCCGCATATGAACGGTCAGACTACCTTTCCATTTGAATGATTTGACACAGACATTGCAGCCGTATGCCTTCACGTCTGTATGGCTCCGCATATGATCGATCAGACCGCCTTTCGTTGTGAATGATTTGCTGCAGACATTGCAACTGTATGACTTCTCTCCTGTATGGGTCCGCATATGAACGGTTAGTTTACCTCTCTGTGTGAATGATTTGCCGCAGACATTGCAGCTGATTGCCTTCTCGCCTGTATGGGTCCGCATATGAACGGTCAAACTACATTTCCATGTGAATGATTTGCCACAGACATTACAGTTGTATGGCTTTTTCCCTGTAGGGGTCCGTATATGACCGGTTAAAATGCCCTTGTGTATGAATGTTTCGCTACATACACTGCAGCTGTCAGGCGTCTTATTTGTATGGACCGCATGTGTTCGGCTAGTTTACCTCTCTTTATGAATGATTTGCCACAGACATAGCAACTGAATGGCTTCTCGCCTGTATGGATCCGCATATGAACGATCATAATGCCTTTCCACATGAATGATTTGCCACAGACAATGCAGCTGTATGGCTTCTCGCCTGTATGGGTCCGCATATGATGGGTCAGACTACATTTCTGTGTGAATGATTTGCCACAGACATTACAGCTGTATGGTTTCTCTCCTGTATGGGTCCGCAAATGTTCGGTTAGTTTAGATCTCTTTATGAATGATTTGCTACAGACATTGCACCTGTATAGCTTCTCGCCTGTATGGCTCCGCATATGTTCGGTTAGCTTACCTCTCTTTATGAATGAATTGCCACAGACATTGCAACTGTATAGCTTCTCGCCTGTATGGGTCGACATATTGACGGTCAGACTGCCTTTGATTGTGAATGATTTGCACTTGAGGGTTCGATTTTCCTTGTGTCTCTTCAGATGTCGCAATAGGTCCAACTTCCTAGCCAGGACTTCACTGCACACACTACACCTAATACTAGATGATCCGCCGTCCGGAGGTTGATGATCTCTATAGCTCACCTCGGGTCTCGATCTACAGTGACAAATTAAAACCATGTGACCAATAGTTCAACAGCCAAATCCACTAAAACTCTCACACAGGGGATTTGCTACTAGACATTCCAATCACTGATATCCAGTGTAGAGAGCTCGTTACTCACAAACATTACATTCCTGAGAGTAAACATCATCTGAGGTTAAATTTCAAAAGCTCTCACTTGTTACGAGAATATGTTACGTTTTTCTTAATCACGATATCAGGCGCAAGAAACTTGTCACGGTTTAGAAATGTACGAGTTAATTTTGAAGAAAACATGAGAAATGGTCCAGCCTAAAAGGGTAAATACTCGTACAAGCTCTTTAATCCAGCACATATAATTCTATTTTTTTCTTTTTTTTGCTAGGGGCTATACGTCGCACCGACACAGATAGGTCTTATGGCGACGATGGGATAGGAAAGGCCTAGGAGTTGGAAGGAAGCGACCGTCGCCTTAATTAAGGTACAGCCCCAGCATTTGCCTGGTGTGAAAATGGGAAACCACGGAAAACCATTTTCAGGGCTGTCGATAGTGGGATTCGAACCTACTATCTCCCGGATGCAAGCTCACAGCCGCGCGCCTCTACGCGCACGGCCAACTCGCCCGGTCATATAATTCTATCGAAATCCGTAGTCTGTTCTCCTACATAAAGAACGGCATATGCTTTGGAGTTTTGATCTTGTTGAAGCACTCTGCGCTTTGTCGCAGGCAAGTAATAATTTTTGTAAAGGACGTTGTTCTTGAGGTTGTTTGAGAAAATGTCTGTGTTGTAGATATTAATAAAGTTGAGAACGTTTGTCGACATTCAGCAAGATCTGTTGCAACATGGCTAATCTTTTATGAATGTTATTTTGTCACACAAATATACATATTGTATTTGTGCATTGTTATCATATCACTATACCATTTTATTATGTCACTGTGTCGCTTTTCCGAAATATGTATCTTTGATGTGCAATCAAACATAGCCAACCTATATATAGGACGGTAGGTTTATACAAGGACGTTCATACTTACTACCATGTACTACATCAGTCTACGTCTTAATTCCTGTATTTAACACGGAAGCCACTAATCCTGATGAAATCCTGGAAAAGCTGAAATATAACAAGTATACGACGGCTCTCTCGCTAGCATTGATACTGTCTTTTGTCCTCAAGACACTGCTGTTAAAGACATTATGAAGGCAACACAGAATATGGCATTGGTTGTAGCATTTTATTACAAAGTTCTAATATTCTGATTTTGAAACCTAACGCAACCTATCATGCCCTTGATTATTCTTACACGTATTACTTTAACAATACGGATAGAAGGAGCATGAAAATCAAGGCTTGAGCCAAAATTCGAGATGACAAGACGTTGAATTGCACCGTAGTGGATAGTGCTGCTATGTAAAAGAAGGAATATTATTCTATTTATTTCAAAAGATCACGGGCAACGTGATTATTTTTAGTGGATTCATAACATAGTTGGATAGCATCCATACTGAGCCTGTCTCCCCACCACAGAGTAGTTCTACATATTCTACGGAAGAAGGGCGGGAAATGCAAATATCTTGGTTAAAGGTGAGATCCGCTTACAACTGTCACATGGGAAAATCGATCACGCAGGCTAAAATATATCGTAACATGAACTGGTACTTTCCAATTCATGCTGTATGAACTGAATTCACATGGCCCAGTCGAATGCGTGAACGGCTCACAAGCAAAGTAATGGGAGGCTCGAACATGTATTGTTACTGCACTGTTTGGAGAAAATAAGTGGACAAATGAAAGGGGGTCATTGATTCCAGATATGACAGACTAAATCTCTTGATCATCAAACAAGATATTGATGTTGACACCACTAGACAACAGGGGGCAGAAAATACGACACTGGATTGTATGTCATGCGTTCTGCGGCATATCACACCAAGCAAAGGTGCAAAAGCCTGTAACCCTTCTTCTTTACGCGAATACGTGATTCCTGTGACAAGTAATTTATCAGGTTCACAATTAGTTTTCAGTAAAATAATGTTCCATTTTGCATTGATAAATATTCTACACGAACCAGCTATATTGCTGTAACACGTGGCGCTTCCCAGGTGACGGATACGGGTTCCCCGCTGGCCTGCCGATGAACATGAGCAAAATATAAAAGCTCTCGCGTACCAAACATGTACAAAGTCTTTAATGGCAACTTTGGCGGAGATGGAGACGTTCACTAGGGACCAGATGGCGGAAGAGGTACACTAAATATCTGGAAGATAACGCAGAAAAGAGGGTAGCGTTTCTTCTCTAGAGGAGTGGCTGCAAAAGGCATCTGTTCTCCATGTCCGCAGCTGCGTTACTACCTTCCGTCATGAGCCCTTAAATGCTTCAAGACAAGCCGGCCGTAAAATACCGTTACATCATTACAGAAATATGTCTCATGGTATCGGAGCCAAGGTTAGTGCAGCCCCTGGAAGGGACGCGCATTGCCAGTGCCCAGTCAGCATGAAAAGTATGCTAGGGTTACCGTCGCACGGGCTGTGACGGCTAACCATGCTAGTACCCCCATTTTGTATCCCATCATTGAATTATGCCTGAGTGAAGTAGCGAATACGCCACTGCAATTGAGAGAAGGCTTGTAGGCATCTGAGAGGTGCGGAGAAAAAGATGGAATGGAGAAAAGTCAAGTGAAAAGAGGTGTGGTTACTAACTGGTGTACAAGAGAAACCGAAGAACAGCTCATGGTGTCGACATTGTCATATCAGCTAAATTTGACGGTTCAGTTTCCGAGGTGCACAAGTTTGATAATCGCTTGATGTAACTCGTCTGCATGGGGGAGAGAAGGAAATTCCAATTATTCAGCGCAACGCTCCACAAACTGACATGCGCATGGAAACCAAAGATGCGTTCTGGGCACTGCCTGACAAGAAGACCGCTGCCGCTGATCTGAAGGGACGTGTCGGACCGAGGAAAGAAGAACAAACAGTCCATGGCGTTCATGGACATGGAAAAAAGAACGACGATGCCCAACAAATTCGCGATTATGCAGAAACTGATCATCGCAAACACACGGTTCAAAAAGAGTGATATTCACCTACTCTGTACTACAGTGGCTCCCATCCAATTTGCATTGACTACATCCTTGTGAGAGGGTGAAATCTCGAAGATTTTCTAGAGATAACAGTTGTCCCTTATTAAATCCTTGCGATGCAACAACGACCAGTCATCTAAGCTGTGGATAAAGTCACCAAGAGCCCAATACTTCACAGGAAATATACAAATTGGGATCAAATGGTTGCCCCTGAAGAAGGAGACTAACGTCGTTGCAAAAGTTACAGAGTCACAAATCACCATAGTTGAAGTGAGCCGGACTAAACTGAAAGACGCCTTTCGCTCGATTCCTGGAACAATTAAATCAGGGCGACGACAACGAAGGATTAAACATGATATATGGCCAAGGAATGAAGGTGTTAAATATGCAGTACGGTTGAAGAAGCAGCTGTACCACGAGTTTCTTGCTCGTTGGAATGCCTACAAGGCAGCCACTCGTAAAATGAAGGAGGTATTTGCCGTAACAAAATCAAACCGGTAGCCAGGTCTATATGTGAAACATGACATGCGCGAATTCGAGCGGAATTTTTAACGGCTAGTCCAATCGAGCCATCGCAAAACGTCAGAAGTCCAACGTTTTTACGGCATCAATGAGGAAACAGACGATTTGCTACTGGACAGGCGGGAAGAGCGAGTATTTTGACAACATTTCAACCATGGAATTTCCGTATCTACCAATCCTAATCACCTCCGCTGTTGAAGGTCCAACGTAGGAAAATGACGTCACTAAAGGAAATGAAATCAGGGAAAGCCATCTGTCCCGATTATCTTCCAGCAGAGTTTTGTTTCTCTCAATGGGGGGATGCAGCAGTGTGGCTAAAGCAAGCTTTTCAACCATATCATCAAAGAAGGTCAAAAACAAACAGACTGGCGACGGAGTATCAATTCAGAAATAAGGGAAGCCCTGGCGATTTTTCTAATCACGGCCCGAACATACTTCTGAGCCTCGCAACGAGAGACTTAGAACAAATCTTCGACAAAAGGATTAGCGATTTAGACAAACATACAACAAGCCAAGCTGGATTTGTGTAAAATTGTGGCGCAATAGGAGAAACCCATGCTGCCGGACTATTACTTGAGAAACACTGTGAAAAGAATAAGAGGCTTCATCACAAATTTCTGGACCCTTAGAAGCCCTTCCATCGGGTACTTCATGACCTAATCAGTCAGCCCTACAAGTACATCGTATTCCAGAGCACCTTGCTGAGAGGGTATAATTGCTCTACAAAGAACAAATGAGTTGTGTTCAAGCTGCCGCAGGAGCGTCTGATGACTTCCGCATAACTGTAGGAGTCCATGAAGGCCCCGGCTTATCACCACTGCAGCTTATTCTTGTGATGGACAAAATTACCACAAACCTGCGCAGTCCAATACCATGGACACTTCTCTAAGCAAATGATATCATTTGGCTGAAGAGAATAAGCTAGACCTGCAGCGTCAAACAGAAGACTGGAACAATCGACTAGCACAATAAGCTCCACGCCCCAACAAGAAAAAGACAGAATACATTGCATTACATCGTCGAGAAGTTGGAACCATGCATGTTGACGTTGAAGATATTGCACGAGTAGAGATATTTAAGTATATTGGCTCCACAATCTATGATTTGGCCGACTTACTGATGAAATCAACTTAAGGATATACAAAGCCTGACTGAAGTGGAGAATGACAACAGGCGCCCTTCCGAACTTTGGACGAAGGGCGATCTCTAAACTAAGTTCTACCGAACTGATATCTGTCCTATCGATATCCATCCTGTCGTTTTCTACGGCAACGAATGCTGACCAGCTCTAGAGGTAGAACGCCAACTAAACATAATGGATACAAAGTTGCTTAGGTGGAAGGCTGGCATAATTAGACTAGATCACATTTCAGATGATGTTATTAGAAAACGTTTTGGCATTGCAGCGATCCAGAAGAAAATTGGGGAAAGGCGTGTGCGCTGGTTTGGTCAAGTGTTGCGTGTAGAGGACGATACATTGGGAAAGTCAGACTATTACACAGAAAGTCGGTGAAAAGAGGCGCTAGGGACGAACCAGACAGCATAGACTGATAAAGTGCACAACGGCCTGAAAGTTGGAAGACTACATGCAGACATGGCCTGACACCGCACTAACTGGAGTCAATGAACCACCACACAGGACCCTGCCACCAGATGCAGACTGATGAATATTCTGTTACAAAAATGGAATGCAATGGATATTTTACACATCCTAACATTCAAATTAGTTTATTGTATGTTCAATTTTTCTCCCCTAATGCCTATGTCCGATATCTATAAAAACTTATTTTCACAAAATAGAGTTTGAATGTCTGAACGCTTCTGGATTTCGTGTTTAAGTGACTCCTATAAATGCATTGTGAAGAAAAACTTATAACTGAAAAAAATTAAAATAAATTTGGTATATCTGTGTTAAATGGGAAGGACAGTTTGAATATCCGGTGAAATTCTACGAGTACCTACAAGAGGGGAGTCCGTCAGTGTATTCTAGCCTGAATAGAATTTTGCAATTCATAGTTCTTACATACGTCATGGACAGCAGACGATCATATTAATCAGTTTGTTATTTTCACTCCAATCACGCCTATAAATATGAAGACCATGGAGGAGTGGTACAAAGTGGTCAGCTCAGGGCCATGTGACACTCAACGCTCTAAAGCGGGACGGAAGACACATAACTAAGTGGTTAATTCAGGACCATGTGTCTCTACACAAACGGAAGTAAGCCTCATCACTATTTAGCTCAAGACGATGTGTCTCTCCACAAATGGAAGGTAATCTCATCACTAATTGGTAATCTCAGAAATACGTGTATTTCCACAAATCAGCATTTAGGAAATTTTATGAATCTTAAAATCTTTTCTTATGTAATTCAATACCCAACTGGCATGGCAAATAGTTTAGACATTTTTAAAGGAAGTCATTTAAGTTGCGGCATGATATTTGTAGACTGCTGAAATGAGAGTGAGGAAACAATAGCGCCTGAGGTGAGATATAAAACAAAGTGGGAAGTAGCAGATAAGATCCGGTCGACTGAATCCTTCAGAAGCATCTAAAATCTATGATGTAAAATGGACTAAGCTACGTAGACAATGGACTGTCCTCTGACATATATGAAAGAAAAAAGAAGACACATAAAATGCATGTCGCTTTGCTGGTCTCTGCACAAAATATGTTTAGAATGTAGAAAGCTAATTCAAACTCCATCAAAAATAGAAATATGATTTTGTGTGTGAAAAGGATTCATAAGCAACATTTTTACTGGTGGTCATAATACAAGATTGTTCTCTAACGTAGCCTATTGTGTCCTGTTGCACATGAATTACAAAGAAACAGAGAGTGTGAGCTGGTACTTGGTAGTTCTGAGGACCGACATGGATATTTCTCGCCACTAGTTGTGAAAGTACAGTAGGAACAAGTCAGTGCATCACATAAGAGCCGAGAAGACTCTAACCACTCACAAAATCAAATAAACCATTCAGGATTCATAGTTTCCATCACAAATCTGGTTTGAAGTAAAACCTTAGGCTATGACTAGCCATCGCATGACCTGCTGATACAAGGGCTTGGTTAAGAGCACCAATCCGAGACTATACAATCATTTCCCACGGACTATCAAAGATCATTTCACACAGTAACCAACAAAGGAGTGACAGCAAAAAATTAACTAGCAATGTCACAATTACAGTTCAAAAATACTACTGCATTAAATGTTTTAAAACAGGACATACACTTGTGGTACTTTGTAAGGTCAGTGACAATAATTACAATTTTGAAAGAACATTATATCACTATGTTATTTACCTATTATTATTATTATCAGCATAGGGCAACAAGTTAGATACATATATATAAATATATAGTATTTACAAATGTACACAGACAAGAAACATGTTTTATAGCAGAATGTCCAGTTGAGTGTTACACTGTATAGATTCCTCTGTTGGTTCCAAAAAGTCACTCGGGCTACCTGTGTAGGAACGTCGTGTACATTCACTTACAATATGGGGATCATCTGTCGAGATGCACCACAGTCGCACTCTGGTGATGAGACATATTTCCACTTATAAAGGGCATCCCTGCATCGTCCATGATTTGTTCTCACCCAATTCAGAGTGGTCCAAATCTTGCGCGGTAGATTATGTTCACCAGAAAAGATGTTGTGTAAGGAACAGTCTGTGGCAAATTTCCAGCGACTTCTCCACTCTTCTAAAGGGTGAAAATTCCCATCAGCCAATGCGACAGCATCATGCAAAGATGGATGTCGTGACTCCAACCTCGTTACCATGAGAACAGGAATATCATCCAAAACAGGCAGTTGAGGCTTCATTTCTATCTTCTTGAACTCTCGGATGGGAGCATTTTATCTTTTTCTGACAGAATTGGGAGCCAATAAAAGGATGTGGACTGGATAGTACCAGATATTAACCGCAAGCTAACATTCAGTTGAGCACCAATTAGTCTTGTATATGGGCTATCCAGCCAACCTGGTGCACAGTACTCACCACACGAGAATACCATCCCAAAGCAGATCATAAAGTCTTTGCTGATGAACCCCAACTTGAGCCATACAATTTCTGAAGGATAATATTACGTTTTTGGAGCTTTTTTGACAGATTCATAAGATGTTGTTTGTAAGATAGTGTGCGATCAAGTGTAATTCACAAATATTTGGGATAGCTGCTACGCCGAAGTTCTTGGTGACAAAAACGTATGTGAAGTTTAATGCCAGCTTGGCGATTATTCAGGTGAAAACATGACACTTCTGTTTTGTTAGGGTTAGGACACAGTTGCCATTTCTTGAAGTACGTTTCAAGTGAAATCAGGTCTCTTTGTAGCACTTCTTCTGTCACACTAAGGTATTGATTTTGAGTGGCTGTGTTATGATATCAGCATAACAAAATATTTGCGATGATGTTTCTGGGAGATCGGAGATATACAAATTGAACAGTAGGGGAGACAGTACCGATCCTTGAGGTAATCCATTTTTGAGCTTCCTTTCTCTACTCATACTATTTCCCATACACACTGGAAATCTTCAGTCATTGAGCATATTGCTTATAACCTGCACGATGGTCCTACGGGGTGCAATTCGGAGAAGCTTGTAAATTAATCCTTCCCTCCAGACTGCGTCAAATGCTGCTGTAAGATCAATGAATACAGCTGAGGTCTTGAGTTGTTTCTGGAAACCTGCTTCCATGTGGAATGTCAGTGAAAGCACTTGTTCGCAGCAGCTGCGATTTGGCCTGAATCCAGCTTGATCAACTGTAATACGCTGAAAAATAGTTGCGCTGATTCTGTTGTGGAATAGCCTCTCAAAAAGAAGGGCAACTGGTCTATAACAGCTTGGGTCATTGGCAGGCTTACCTGGTTTCAAGATGGAAATCATTTTCGTTCGTTTGAATTCTGCCGGGAGTTGTCTGTTCTGTAGAAGGTCGGTAAAAAACCTTAACAGCCAACTTCTTGCATTCTTCCCTAAACGAATGCGAAATTCTGGATGAATGTCGTCAAAATCTGGAGCTGCACTTGGTTTAACGTCATTGAGAGCAGCATTGATGTCTTGCACCGTAAGCGGTTGTGAATACCTTGATGTGCGTGGTGTCCTTGATTCCAGAGTTTGGAGCTGGCGCCGTATGTATTTGGTATGTTTCTTATCTGATGGAGTTTGGGAAGTTGTGACGATGTGAGATGCTACGTCATCCAGAGTAACTCCAGGCTGTTGCTTCACACATCACCAGTATGCCGATATTCGTTATAGAGTGCATCAGTCTCTACATTCCAACCAGGGATGTATTCTTTTCTATGGCATACTCTTCTCAGCCGCCATCATAACTGCATCTACGAAACGCTTGTAATTGTGCTTGGGAGCAATCCACCGAACACATTTATCCAGTTCAGTGGTGAATGTTGACGAATTTGCTTTTCTGAAGTTCCTCCGAGCATGTGGTATTGACCGTACAACAGGAATTTTGATGCCAATGTCCACTACAATGGGGCCATGTTGACTGTGGGGAAAATGTCTTAACACTTTACGACTGGTATGTAAGGGTTGTCCTCCCTCATTGCAGCTAACAAATCACAAGTCAAGATTGGAATCCCTATTTCATGCAGCTGACTGTAAAGTACCAAGATCTTTTGGGTCAAAAATCAGATGGAGATTGTTCATTTCTGTCTATTCTACGAGTTTCTTTCCACATTCATTGTCATCCGAGTACTTCCATAGTTCGTGATGGCTGTTGAAGTCGCCTATATAAACTGCAGGGTGTTGAGCAGTCGGGAGTATGGTACCTGACCACTGTGCGTTTGGGGGTTTATAAATGTTAAAAAAAAAATACATGTGCCACTCACACAGCAACACAATGGATGTCTTCGTCTCCGTTTTGAAAGAGCAGTGAGGCATCTTGGATATTATTACGAACATAAGTAGCTATACCATGTGCACTGTGATATGTTGCACCAAGAGCTGTGAAACCATTAATGCGGCCCCTTTTCAGAAACTCTTCTTCATTGGCTGTATGGGTTTCCTGTATAGACACAACATCTATATTATTATTCAGGATAACTTTGGACAGGTAGTCACATTTTGCTCTGCTGATGCTTTCTACGTTAAGCTCGAAAACATGGATGAAAGGTCTGATGTTTCTTGTCCGGTAGCTCTGAGAAGAGCCATTTCCATGAAATACTTCTGCCATTGCTGGAGGATCTTTAAAAAGATAGGTCCAGCAGCCACAGTTATTGCTTTCTTAGCACCACCCGGGGTCACGTGTAGGGCACTCTGAGGGTAAACCTACAGACGTGAAGCAATAATGTACCGCCTATTTATCTACTTTTATGAGATAATAAATTCACTTACTTCAAGAATTCTGATTTTTTTAGGCAACCTGCACAAATTTAAAACTCCACTTGTACCTGTCCATTTTATTAGTTAATACTAATTGTGTAAGTATGTTTGCAATCAACACACTAGAAGCACCTGACTGACAATGAACACTAAAATGAATCAGAAAGTGTGACCACATCACTGGAATGAACATAAATTCAATAGCACAATTTTTTTATGCTTACAACAATGCACAAGTTTTATTTGAAAACTATGATACCGAAGATGTAGCATAACTGACCTCAAAGCTTCATTTCTACAACACATTATCTGCTTTGGCGTCCACAAATGGAGGAATCTGACTTAACACATAAGAGAACAGAAATGTTCAGAAAAAAGGAATCTAACCAAATAATTTCAAAATGACATTCTTTGAGTCATCACATTATTGAACTCAGCCATCATTATATTGATTAATGAAACTGATTATGTTAGTTTTAAATATTTATTGTTTACAATGTACATAAAACTTAACAATTTCGAATGTGTAGATTTAATGTTTAATCTACAAATATCGCTTTTTCTGTGTGTCACTGTTGGCATGAACGTATAAAAATATTACTCAGAATATCTGTAAGCAATAGTTTCAGATAGTATTTCAGATGATACGAATGTGATGAACAAATGATGCAGAGAAAGTGAAAGAAAAAACACGTTTTCATGGTTGCTTAAAGGTATTGTAAACAAATACACTTCAAAAATATCTAGCTTTACCAGAGATTGTTTTTGTAGATATATATTGAATAAAACTACGAGTACATGATGGAACATTAAAAATGATCTTAAAGTTCCTGAATATTTTAGATAATTTTAACCAATAGAATTTTCAGATATTAGTGTTTAAATGTAACCTTGTAGAGAAAGGATTGAACTGATGAAAATGGCCACGTTTGGAGATAAACCAACCACTACTGAACACAACTGTGAATAGGTACAACATATTCCATATTTTATAGGACTTGTAGTAATACATACTTTGTTTCTTCTTTGATGTGTGGCAACAGCTGATCATCAGTATGTTCCTCTATGAATATTTCCTCCTTAGTATCTTCGGAAGGCTGTCAGTAAGAAATAAGAAAAGTAGAATAAGGAAGTAAGGAAATAAAAATATATAGGTCTAAAATAGAAACAGCTGAGAAAATAAATTTCATAGTGGCACAAGAAGAGTATAATTAATTTATCTCCCATTTAAAAAATATATAATGGAAAGGAACAATCAAATGAAAATCCCATTAAATGCAAGAGAGGTGTCTACCTTGATGGCAAATGGTACACAAAAATACATTATTATCAAGCACTAAATTTTAAAAGAACAGAGAAGAAGACAATTTCCTAAAAACAGTATTATACAATGTTTGCTATTTTTTTCTATTAAGCACACAGCTCATCCTTAATAAATGTATAGAATTTACAAACTCTTACTCATAATATTTTCTGTTTTACAAACATAATCAACACACATACCACTTGTGCAACTACTTCAAATAATACTATACAAATTCTATTAGGTTAAAATTTACATTGCATTTACTTATTTATTTGATTTTTGACCCTTTTTGGAACCTAACTTGCATAATGACCTGCTGTGTTTTAACCTGAGTCCCTTTTGCCACTGCTTTTCAAACAATTGATGAGATATAAGAACATGAAAAGGAACACACTGTTGGACAGCAGTAGACACACTAGCATAGAAAGGGAGGAACATTGCAAATTTGTAAATTTAAAATCACCTACATATTTGTGAATATTCAGCAGAGCATATGTACACATACGTGTATGTCAACATGCACAATTTTAGGAAAATAAATAATAGTAAGCAGTATCTACAACTCATTGCCTAATACGATTCCTTGCTTCTGTTTCTCTTTCTGTTGATCCCTAATTCCACAATGACTAGCCATTTTCATCATCCTCTTATATTCATATTCCCCTGTTCCCATCTTCCTACATATGACTTGACTTGTCACCTCTTTGTTCATTTCCATGTTTCTATTTACTTTCTTTCCAAAAACACTTCACTGTAAAATCAAATAATCCCACAGTACTCCCACCACTTTCCCATAAGCACAGAAATATCCATCATCCCCCTCTGTATATCACATTAAGACCAAAAACATAAATCTGTTAATGTCCCAATCAATGAATGAATCAATCAATGAATCAATCAAACCACAGCAATTAGGGCTGTTGGTTGTTTAAATAGAAAAAAGATTGTGGAAATATATGAAACAAATTATTTCAATCACTAAATCGTCTTTCTATAAGTGAACATTTGCCAAAATTTGTCCCCTTGAATTCAAACTTATCTTCATGTTGCGACCTTTCCTAGACTTAAAGAACATGATTTAAATGTATTCATCAACTAATGTCATTCCAAGCCATCTCTCGAATGACATCTCAGAATATACTGCTTAATCAAACAACTTGTCTCCTTTCTCCAAGTCTCCCCAGCTGAAACTTTGCAACATATCTGTAACACAACTCTTTTGTTAGAAATCACCCGCAAGAAATGGAGCTATTTCTGTGGATCATTTCCTGTTCTCTACTCAAGTAATACTGGTGATGGTCTCACACTCTCATTGTGGCTTTGCTGGAGATTTATATGCCCTCTCCTTTACAACCCCTAGAAAACCTCATAATCATATTAAGAGACCTGTAAATTTTATTTTCAATATGTTTAAATGATTACCATAATGAAGCTATATCATTATTATGAATAGCTAGGTACTTACAGACATCCCCATGAAGAAATTTCACCCATCATTACAGTAATAAAACCGGAGAGGACTCTTTCTATTTGTGAAACAAAGAAACTGACTTTTCACCACGTTTACAAATATAGCATTGCCCGATGTCCATCTTACAATATTGTCAAGTTCTTTTTCAGTTACTCATAATCTTGAAACTTATTTATTACAAAGAGCCTCATCACTTATTTCAGTTCATTATTCATATTGTTTAATATATCAGAAAATAAAGGTCTCATAATACTGCCCTGTGGGACCCAATCCCATAATTGTTACAGGATCAAATAAAGTTTCACCTACTCTAATGCTCTGAGTTCTATTTTGTAGAAATACACCAGACGTGGCCAAATGTTAATGGTAAATGGTATATTTCTACCTTTATGTAAACTATTGACCTTTATAGCCTAATCCTTGAATTTGTTTGGAGGCAAAGTTTCCACTTGGGATATCCTGGTCCACACTATTGTATTTTTTCATACAGTGGCTACAGTGAGAACCACAATGTAATTTCATTATTCACATGGTTTTGTGTCATTTTTGTTAGTGATCATGTTCTGTTGTTTATCTTTATTATCTGCATATTGTTGCTGTTTGGAAGTAAATAATGTGACCTATTGTTAAGACTGTGCATTCTGTAAATTACATGTATTATTGATACTATTCAAGAGTTCAGTTGTATTTCTTAAGAGTGGTTCTAGAGAACTGTCAAATTTTGAGGTTATGGGAAGACGAAGAGACCTTCCGCCAAGAAAGGCACTGTCAGAGAGCTACTTCTTGAGAAACGTCATCCACAACAAGAAATAGATTCTAGATTGCAAATACCACAGCAATCTGTAAGTAGAATTTTCAAATGTGAAGATAACGGGAAGACAAAATGTGATGATGATGATGATGATTGTTGTTTTAAGGGGCCTAACATCGAAGGTCATCGGCCCAAGACAAAATGTCAACAACGTGTTGGAAACTGTGGGCAAAAGAAGAAAAAACCCCAAGGAGGAAGCAAAACTGATTAATTTGTCAGTAAACAACCGCAAGGTTACTAGTTTGGATTTACGTAAGAAATTAGAAGAGTATGGGTCAATTGTATTAGCCAGGACTCTGAGGCGAGAGCTGTTTAATGCTGGAATGAAATAAAGATGACCTCAAGGCAAAGCAAAGTTTACTCCTGCTATGGCTGCAAAGAGGTTCCAGTGTGCCATGACTCTCCAGAATTGGTCATCTGATGAATGGAAACAGGCAAGTCCATGACAATTACTGTAATTCCTAAATTATCATTCATTATTCCATTACAACCCAATCTAAGTGATGTAACCGTACAGCACAGTAAATGTATGAAATTCTTCTTTTAAACCTTACAGCTTATTGCATTTAATGCTAGGCTTATTTGTTTTATTTATTTCAGGTTTGCTTTAGTGACAAATTGGTATTTCCTGTCGAAGAAGAGACAAGTCAATATGTCAGAAAATAAGGAGAAGCATTCCATCCAGATTGAGTGAGGCATCCAACTTCAGTGATGGTCTGGAGTGTGTTTTCTTGGTATGGCCGTGGACGATTATATATTGTAGAAGGAACTATCAGACGTGAACAGTATAGTATTAAGAACCCGTTTGGTAGCTCAGGTGCAAGAGTAGGTTGGCCAAAGTGAATTTATTTTTATGCAAGATGGGCCTCCTTGCCACAAAGCCTAGAAACAGTCAAGACATGAACCCCATAGAATATTCTTAGCCGATAGCAAAGAAAAGTCCAAAGAAAAATAACGACAAAAATTGGCTTGATTGAGAAGCTCGGTCAGATGTGGTGTTATGATGACGATTTAAAGAGTCAGTGTAAAATACTGTTTGAGGGCATGCCCAGTCTAATCAAGTCGCTCATGAAAGCTAAGGGGGTGCATACCTAGTACTAATGACATGAACTTAAAAATTGGTAACATCTCATGTGTTCAATTCTCAAATTTTGAATGTTTAATAATTTGGCCATATTTTTATAGTCACCCATTTAGCCATTGTTTTATCTATCCCAAACGCACTAATTTTTTGTCAGTATTTTCCCGTGATCTACCCTAAGAAAATCCTTAGATATGTCAATCGTGATACATTTGACTTCCTGAATCTAATATCTCTGCTATATCCTGCTGGAATCCACAAGATGAGCTTCAGTGGAATAATATTTCCTAAATCTGAACTACCTTCTATCGAGCCAGTTGGTAATTTCTTAAATGTGTATAACATAATCAGAAAGAATGCATTCCAAGAGCTTGCATGCAACACAAGTCAAGACGACTATTGTGTAATTACTAGCTTTAAGCTTAGCACATTTTCTCTATACACAGAGTGCTACTACACTAAGTATTCATTCATCTGGTATAGCTGTTTCAGACATACTCTAATCAATATCTCAAAGAACTGACTTTCGTATATACCAAGAAATTTTACCCATCCCAGCAGCATTTCTAGTTTAAATTTTTTGTATATTACCTTCAATGTTCCTTATAGTGGATATTGTAAAGTAATTTCAAAGGATTAAGTGAAATTGTCAACTGCGTCAGGTACTGCAAAAGGACATGATCATACCATTGGTGACATATCCTATGCATCACGAGGGATGGCTGCAATGACCATCGACTAATGAAGTGTACACATTCCCATGTTGTGTAATTGCTACTTCATACCTTTCTTAATCTGTCAACATTCAACACCGTGCACAGCAACAAGCCGTAGTAACACGGCTGAAAGTAATTCCAGTATCAAGGAAGACAATGTACACTGCCGGCTGGTGCTCTCAGTGCTTTTCAATTAGCATTCTGGCAGTGAAAATTGAATGAGTTGTTCCAACACCCTTAATGAAGATGCATTGGATAGCAATAATGCCGGCGATTTCACCCAGTCAATAATGAAGGCTACTCTAAAAGATCTTCTCATGTACAACTGGGTGCAATTTGGATAGTAATTTGCACATTCTGCTGAATCGTCATTTTGCTCAAAAATAGGCACAAGGATGTTTACAGCCCAATGACTGGGAACAGAGCCAGAGTCAACTCTGGCACTGAATAAGCTTGTCAGCCAGTTGATAATGAGTTCTTTAAACTGCCTCATCTTCCAGAAGTTTGCTGGATGGTCATCCGGTCCTGGCGCTTTTTGGTCCTTCATACTCCTAATGGCACTCTCCACTTCCTTTGATGTGATGCATAAGACCGGACTTACCATCAGGAATAGGGTGATGTGGTAATTCAATGCAGGAAATATCTACAAATGTTGTTGCCGATGATAGAGGATTTATTGTTTGTCCTCTAATCACTGGTCATCTTTGTCTCTAATGCAGACAGTGTGCTCAATACTTGTGTCAATTTTCGTCAGATGGAAAACAGTTCTCGTCTTCTTCCGTTGAGCTCAGTGGTGTACAGAGTTTATCAGGACAACACCGACAAAAATTCAAGGATGCTCTTCGTATTATGTTAAGAATAATGGTTCAATCAGACTGGCGGGAAAAATTATATTTTTGAGAAAATGAGGTTAAATTGTTACTTCCTGGTGCGCGATTGAAATTGAAGAGCTGCTGCCGCCTTTCAGGGAAGACAGGGTTAGGGAGATGTTGTGGAGTGTATGGGCAGACAGAGATAATGCTTCCTCATACGACTTCGAAAGGATTGTCTCTAACAGGCAATATCCACAGTCCATTTATCTAATAGCCGTAACTGCACACAGAGTTAAAGAACACACTGTATTTAAGACACAAATGTAAGTCAAGGTAAGCACCAGATTGTTTCCCCTCTCGTCTGTTTGTCGCAGTAATATTCTATATTAATTAACATGCTCGAAGATTGGGTATTCCTTCCCTCATAATATTGTAAAATCAATGAAATACTGAATGAAGGAATCAACACGCCCAATGATTAGATTACAGTGTATGTTCAATAAGGCCCCTCCTACTTTGGTGTATAGTTCACTATGGCGTAGTAGTGAGTGATCATGTCCAGGATGTGTAGTGTGTGGCTGCCTGTATTCTTGTTACAAGATGCCTTCTCTTTCTATAGGGTTCACATAGTAGTCAATTCGTGTAGAACAAACTGTAAACTGCCTACCGGAGTGTGGAAGCGACTATGCGAGAAGAACGAGAAACTTGTTCATTCGCATCGAGAATTACCTATTTCTCCAAATTTCACTTCCCCTGCCTTCTCTTTTCTGACGCACAGCGGCTGACGATCTGACATAGCAAATAGGGCAAGTTCATCAATCTGAACTGCATGACCGGAAGTAACAAGGTCACTTTAATTTCCTCAAAGGAAACATTTCCCTGAGAATCTGACTGCACCATCATTCTCAACATTCCACGAAGAGCATCCCTGATTTCTCTGTCAGTATAGTTCTGATACACCTTGTACACAGGTCATTACAGTGAGTGCGCCTCGATTGAGATTTATACACATTATGCCTTCGTCTTATCCTACAACTCTTCTTGGACTGTAATCATCCATAGGAACGTTAGATATTCAATACAAGAGGAACTAGGTTATATCGTACCCAAGTTTACTGTGACGGTTGCAGTGAAAGATCTGTAGAATGTGTCTACATGTTGTCAAATGCATTAAAATCAACATGAGGAAAATTTATGTTCTTGCTAGGGTCTCCTTCTAGTTTTAAGCTTCCACCACTTGATGTTTCAGGGGCTAGAGGTCCTTAAATCCGCTATGCCTACCTTATGCAGAGGTGGAATACAGTCAGATGATATGACATTCACATCCTTTCTTCGTCGTAGATCACGGTGCTAAACAACGATAAGGTCAATTTGCTTGCTGCAGTCACCAAAAGTGAAACCTCAAATATGAGTTCCATCATCATATCAGATACCGAAGGTATTACCACCATGGCAGCTATAAAAATTCTTAGTGACCATCATGCGCATTAAGGTCATCACAGTGAAGTGGAAACTCATCTTCAGGATACGCTGCAACATGACCTCGTAGTTCCTGCCAAAGCTCTTCCTTATCCAGGCCATCACAGCCAAATTGTGACATAGAAAACACAAGTTCGAGAGGATGCAACGTCGAATGTAATTCACATAAGGCTGTCGAAATAGCGCTGCAACTCAGCAACTCAATCTTGCATGCTTGCGCACACAATGATATCAACACCATTCCTGCTGGATGTAACCTGGCAGATAAGTTCACAGACATCTTTGATGTCATGAGATTTCTGGCCTTTCCAAAGCAAGCAACTTAAAATCTAATTACATAGCTACACTTCAATTCTAAACCGGACTTACATTATCCAAATTGCAACAGGTTAACAGGAACAATAGAATGAAAAGATTAAGTAATAATAAAGCAAGAATGATATTTACTAATAAAATAACTATTCTACAATAATTCTAAGCCACATTTAGATGTATCCTAACTACAATAGTTTAACTGAAGCAACAAATATTCCTAAAGTATGAATCTATGGAACTTATGAGAATGTAAATATTCATTGACTATGTACATAAAATTTAGTTTCCTTGATTTATCAAAGAGACAAAAAGGTGAATAGTTTGAATGTAATTATCAGTCAAGGAACAGTGGCCAGTTATAATCATAAATTTAAGCCATATTAATGAAAGTTAATTGAACATAAACTACGGCATATTGTTTATTTGATGGTTTCTACCATTTCTCTTTCACACCGACACAGATAGGTCATATGGCGATGATGAGCTAAAAATGGCTAGGAATGAGAAGGAAGCAATTGTGGCCTTAATTAAGGTACATTCGCACCATTTGTTTGCTGTGAAAATGTGAAACATGCACTTCAGGGCTGTCGACAGTGGGTTCGAGCCCAGCATCTTATAAATGCAGACCTAGAGCTACATGGCCAGTTATTCAGTAAAACAAGGATGCAATTGCTTGAATTCCTTCTCTTCCAATACTTTTTTGAGAGTATCTTAATATGTAATTTCAAACAATACGTTAAAAAGTAAGTTTTTATTTTAAAAGTTCAGCTTTCACAGTTCCCCAGATGTACATGCACATTTGGACATAAGTTTTCATATACATGTCCAAAATAAAACGATACATGGGGTTACTTTGGAAAAGTAAAGAGTAAAGTAGAATCCCAAAATTCTATGCAGAGCATGCTTTCCTCCCTTGAAGTCAAGATGGGCTGCCTACGTATGCTCTTCGGATCTAGGATCGAGGTGGCCCTTACTTCTTCGCAGCTTCTATGTATGCCCTTCACCAAGAATCGCTTTAAGAGACTTATCAAGCCTATCGGCATTGTAATTACGATAGACAATGCTTCCAAATTTATGCTTATATTCTTGCAACACATTCCGAAGTAATCCCATGAAAGATCTCCTGCTCAGAAGAACAGCCAAAGACATGATTCTTGAGGTGATCAAGCTAATGCAAGTTGAACCTAACAGAACTTCAGTTAGAGTAGAACAATTCACTTCAACTAACATTTCTTGACAATGAGAATATTCAGTACCACACGATACAACAAGCAAAGTCTCTCACTGAGGGACAAAGGAAAAGAGACAACAATCAAGAAAAAGGTTTATCACAATAGTTCTATGAACTTTGACTGTCCTACATCAACACAGATCTATCCATATTAAGAAACAAAGTACAAATTTATGTGAAGATAAACCGACGTCCAGAATTATCGAATGGAATATATGGAAGCTAATACTCAGAGAAGTGTACGAAAATACTAGTAAATTGCAGGGTATATGCTGTAAACGGGAATCATGCATCAAAGGTATCTGGGCATAGAGAAATACTCACGGGTCAATTTCTCTCCAAAATGAGGAGACAGGGTTGGTTCAAACAAATTTCAATGACACATGGGTGAAATATCAATTAAGAAATAGTAAATGTAATGATTATAATTATTTTACTGTAAAAACTTATAGTATTAACATTAACAGCTAAACGATAGCTGGGCATCTCAGAGAAGTTAACTGTTAATAATGTAGAATGACACTGCGTAAGCACTGTACAAGTCTACAGATAATTTCACCTTAAAGTTCTACACAACAATCTATACTGAAAATGCGATTTTCACACCACACACAGGATTTCTGCAAACGAATTTTACTAATTCAACAAGGCATCAATAAATCAAAATAATGCACTTTTAATACTTCTGTATAATTAATACAGCAGTATATACTGTGGAAATAAATCTTTCATCTACAACACACTGCACCCGAAAATGGCATAATTGGAGTTAAAATTGAGATTGCCGCAAAAGCTTAATTTAATTAGGTCAATGGGTCATTTATAACAGCTCTGGTGAAGGCCAAGATCTGATAACCTTGGAGAAATTCGCCATTAAGCTCATAGCTGCATGGTCGTGTGGCGACCCGTCCCTATTTTCTTATTGGTCAGGAGGTTAACATGCGACAGATATGAACAGTTAAAATTTTCAAGGCTAACACCGCCTGGCAAGTTTTCAGAATTCTTCAAAAGACCAGTTTTGAACCATGATACTATAAGAAGACGTGAAGAAATGTATGATTGGTTTCCTACTAATCAAACCTTCTAGACTGAGGACTGATAAAATCAGTGTGAAACCGACGCTCAACTTACTCAGATTTTACTCTAATGCTCTACTTTAAAGCACAACTTCACTTCGCTTTCCCACTATAATTCGACAAGATATTCAATGCCAAACGTCGTTTATTAGCCGTGATGTCTTACAAAGGGAACACATTATTTCGTCTTCTGCGCGACATAACCACTACAATATTAATTCCAGAACACGTGTGGGGTGCAAATCATCTGAACCCCCAAGTTACCTGTCGACTGACATTTAAATAGGCATGGTTGGAACACATATTAATGTGCCATTTTAGTTTCAGTATGTGTCAGTATGTGTATATGTGTGTGAGTGGAAGCCTACTGTTACAAGAAGCCTGCAAGACAATGAATAAGGGGAATCATCATGCTGCTTGCAAGAGGAATCTCTACTGTCATCATGGTGCACCTTGCAAGGGATATTACTTCCGGAATGTGCCACAAAAAGGGGAGATCCCACAACACCCTAAAGGGTGCTAAAGGGACCAATCGTGAGACGTTGCCAGCCAGGACTTAATCAACTTCCATCATAAAAGGTAGGGAACCTATCTAAATATTAATTTCCTTATCAGAAGGACTTCATTCTTGAAATAATATCTTCTATTATTTTGTGTTGTTACAGATTCTTACCGCTTCTCATCTACTTATTGGTGTTGGTAAATTTTGTGAATGATTGAAATACACTCATGTCCATAAAATCCAGAGCACCTTGAAAGACTAGGAATAGGAAGTTCATATTCACAGGACATATGCATTAGTATGTTCTGAAGAAACGATTAGCATTTGAAACATGCCGATCCTCAGGTTCAAGGTCCACATCGATATCCCTGCGCACAACCACGGACTCGTAAATTGTGCCTGCGGCTCTCGTTGTCACTATAAACCAAAGGTAATGGATCAGCGTGACTTGAGCAGACGTGCCAGATGCCTCGCAGACGTATGCAAGAAAAGTATTGTCAAGTTAGTGAATTTGAAAGAAGGCGAATTATTGGCATGAGAGAACGTGATACATCTATCTGGTACACTGCAGCTTGTGTGCGAAGTGTGTCGGCAGTGCAGTGGTTGTGTACAGAACGTTCATAGAAGGCCGTAGATCACAACGAGATGGGTCCGGTCACACCAACCAGAGAAGATCGACACCTCATCCGGATGGCATTGCAGCACAGATTTGCGTCTTCCTCGGTTCTGGCGCAACAGTGGAACACATCGTTCACTACCAGGAGTGACAATCCGTCCCCGTTGATTACGATATGGGTTACCAGCGCGTCTTCCACTTCTCCGCCTAACTTTGACCAATGTGCATAAACATGCTAGACTGCAATGATGTATGAAACGACGTCACTGGGGACAGGAATGGCAGCAGATAGTGTTTTCGGACGAATCCAGGTCCTTTCTGTATGAAAATGATGGCCGCATTTTGGGTCGCCGCAGACAGGGGGAGAGGCATCACACTGACTGCTTTCACACAAGACATACAGCGCCAACTAAAGGCGTTATGGTGTGGGGTGCTATTGGGTACAACCACAAATCAGAGTTGGTGTGTGTCCAGGTCAATGTTACCAGTTTGACCTACGTGAATGGCATCCTGCGAATTTAGCCACACCCTTTCTGCACAACACCCGAGACGCCTTATTTCAGCAGGTCAATGCGCGACCACATGTCGCTGCATGAACACGTGCTTTCTTGTTGTCACAGAATGTCAGACGGTTGCCCTGGCCCACCTGATCATCGGACTTGGCGCTAATTGAAAATGTGTGAGATATGGTGAAAGGACGGGTGTGGAGCTCTGACCCAATGCCAACCACCAAAGATGAACTGTGGAGCCAGGTGAATGCAGCATGGATGACTATAACCCAGGACCCCATCTGTGCCTTATACGTGTTGATGCCATCACACATGGAATAAGTTATCAGTGCCCCTGGAGGACTCAGCGCCTACTAGGCAACGGGGCACATGCCGAACCTGGGGTACTGAAATGCTAATCGTTTCTGCAGAAAATACCAATGAACATGTCCTGTGACTATGAACTTCCTACCTCTAGTCTTTCAAGATATTCTGTTGTTTATGAAGATGAGTGTACTTCTAAGAGTTGAAATGTGTTGATATTGTAATAGTTCTATTATTGGAATTTCATTAACAACGTAGTGCACTAACAATTAAGTGTTAAAAATCACAGACCAATTTGTTTAACTTAGAACCTAAAACACTAACAGGGATGGATACGGTGCATTCCTTTGTGAATTTTTTACATAATATTACACCTCATCTTGCATTATTTCATCAATGAAGTATAAATTGTCACCCAAATGTTACTTATGTACATTAGGAACTAAACTTATGATATAAAGGTAAGTTATGTTAAAAGTAATGAACGTGGATGTAAATGAAGGAGTGTTAATAATAGGCTTTAATAACATACGATGCTCTATTTAAGAAGGCGGTTAGTGCTCAATTGAAATAGCCTAGCCTTCTTAAGTGACAGAATGGAATGATAGCTCATATTTATGAACAGTGAGGAAGTAGCAACCAATATTGCATTATGGAGAGTATATTATTGAGCATATGAAGCGAAGAGCACAGTTTAAGGTAATAAATCACTCTCTGTGCTCACTCAACAACACCAAGCTTGTCTAATTAAGGAAACGTATCTAATTAATGCAAATATTAAACCATTATTAGGCTATCTTCTATAATGTGGGAAGATAGATTGACAAATCATCTTAATGTGCTAAAGTGATCATTCTTCTAGTTATTCGATCATGATTCTTATAGCGAGAGAGACATAAGTTCTCGAATGTTCAATAAATGATGAAGAACACACGTAATGTAATAATCATGCCTAACTAAAATGATTAACCTCGCATGACCTAACTTTTGGAGGGTGGGTGTATTTGAAAAGTAGGGCTTAGCCAAGAATGCAAACTTAACCTAACATGCATGCATTCGACTCGAGGCCTAACATCACAGGCCATGGACTCAACCCTAGGCTTAACCTTACAAGGTCATTAGCTTTACAGACTCAAGTTTGATGTCCAAGAGTGCTGGCTTAAGCTATCAAGCACGGATTTGCTGCCCGGCTTAACCTTACAAGGGCGTTACAGACTCGAGTTTGACATTCAACCGCAGGCTTAACGTAACTAGACAAGATGAGACATGGTGCATTGTCTTTAGGAGCTGAGCTTCGTAGTGCATGGCGGCCATTCACATTATTTTAATAAGACAAGACAGATGGTGTAAAGCTTAATACATGTGCTTTATTCATGGGGGCATAACGCGGAAAGGTGACATCAGGTCATGCAGTTGAGTGACTGCAAAAGGCCAAAAGGGCTACAAACTAAAGGGCAAAAGGGAATGAGGTATGGTCTAGGGCACAGATCTGAATGTGGAACAAGATGATGGTATGGGACTGTGGAGATGGTGAAAGGTTTAACACATGTGCACTATTCATAGGGACATACCTCTATAAAGCTATTTCAAGGTCCTCAAGCTGAGCGGCTGCAGAGTCACAGATGTTGTTGCGTAATGTACTGCTGGTTTTTAGTGTTTGGAACTCTAAAAGTTTATCGTAACAATTCGAGCTCAGAAATTTGAATTTTAGAATTATTCTAGAATTCTTCTTTTTTGCTAGTTTTTTTACGTCGCGCCGACACAGATAGGTCTTATGGCGACGATGGGACAGGAAAGAGCTAGGAGTGGGAAGGAAGTGGCCGTGGCCTTTATTAAGGTACAGCCCCAGCATTTGCCTGGTGTGAAAATGGGAAACCACGGAAAACCATTTTCTAGAATTCTAGAAATATAATACTGTTGATATCACTTAAGAGATTAAAACTTAAGCGTTCAGAACATCAAAAAAATGTTCACTACATGCGACTGGGACTGCTGAGTATCAAGCTAAGTAAATGACTGCACGCTGAAAGTTTCTATTTAATTCTAAACACCTAACATTTGAGCTGCGTGAAATTAAAAAATTCCCCACACCGACTGGAAATCTAACTCAGCAATCTTTCGGTTGGACTGCTGTCTACCATAGTAACTAAATTATTGTGTGTTAAGTTCTGAAACACCCAACTTTTGAGCTACAAGAAATGAAAATTTCACCGACCCGACTAGGATTTGAACCCGGGACTCATTTACTTGGGAAACAAACAACCATGCTAACGAAATGACTGTACATTAACAGCTTATGTGTTTCACTGAATCACCTAGTTTAGCGTTACAAGATTCAAAGGAAAATCACTAGCAATACTAGGATTTGAACATGGAGCACGCTTTGACCCAAAGCTGAAGTGCTATTCAAATATCTAACTCCAAAAATTCAAACTTCTAATTCTGAGCAAAGAAAATAATCGCTGATTTGGGTTCTCAAACCTGGAGCTAACTTCGACTCAGAACTGAAGGTCTTAAGTTCATAAGAAGAAAAAATGTTGAAAGACCTCAACCTGACCCGGAGTCGATGACAAGCCTTTCTTTCACTGAAGACTAAGTGTGAACGATTCGCACAAACTATGTTAACTGAATGTGGAAAGAGAATGCAACAAATTTTGTATTAAGTAAGGTCGTGACACATGTGCGTCTCAGCAAAAATGAAATTGATTGTAGGAATATTCTGATCAGACTTGGAAATATTTCCTGTGACATGAAATACAAAGTTCATTGTTTTTGCAATTAACCTAGCATGCACATCTTAGAAAAAGAACATTGGCGGTACGAGCAAGTTGACCAGACTTGGAAGTAACTTAATTGCTAAGACAGGGAATACAAAGTTTATTGTTCGCGCATCGAACTGTGGGCTGCAGATTTGAAACTTGGAGATGTGTAATTTCCTGCTGAAATGTTTACATCACATGGTACCTAACATTAGAGCAGGGGGCACTTAAAAAATCCCCAGGCCACCTGGTAATCAAATTCAGCAAACTTTCCCTTGGACTGTTGACTATCATAATAGCTAAAGGATTCAATACACAAAACCATCGAGCTAAACTAAATTAAAAATCACCGACCAGACTAGGAATCGAACCAGTGGCTTCTTTACATTGGCAAGAAACAAGAATGCTAACTAAAGGACTGTACATTAAAAGCTTGTTTGTTTAATTGAAACACATCAAATTCGAGTTCCTTTCACGGGGGTGGGGGCGCAATAATAATATTATCTTTACGTCTTACTAACTACACTCGAAAGTTTGAAAAGTTTGCAATAATAATCTTGAAGAACAAAACTGCTTTCATGCTGAATAGTCAACGTTCACGCACAATAAGAAACATAAGGCCAGCACTTTAACCTCTTCAGCTACTCAGCTCCGCAATGAATTTGCTAAGTGCAGAAATTTCAATCCCCGCTTTAAACAATTTTTCAAGATGCCAATGTGCCAAAATTTAGTCCTGCAAGCTTTCCTTCATGTGCCAGTAAATCTAACGAAACAAGGCAGACGTACTTGAACACTTTCAAATACCATTGGGCTGAGCTAGAATAAAACCTGCCAAGTTGGGGTTAGAAGGCTAGCGCCTTAACCGTTTGAGCTACTCAGCTCTGCTATTCAATTATTAAGTACCATAAAAAACACACAATAATAATGATGATAATAATAATAATAATTTGGAGAATCCAACCCACAAAGAAATGTTACAGTTTTCGTGTTTTTATTGTTGGCGAAAAATATTACAAAATGAGGATCGGGATAAGGTTAACTATGTAGGGAACCACAGCTGAGTACTCTCTAACACTACTGATGAATGATATAAGGAGAAGAAGAAGAGGACGAAAGGCCAGGATGAGGAGAAGAAGGTGAATAAGAAGAAATCTGTCACTCTACAAGCTCGTTTCATAGAGATATTTTTAGCACATACTTTTAAATCTTCCTCGGTTTGATATCCCTCTGACCTCCTGCAGAAGGAATTTCTATTCACGGCTGGCCACAACAGTGAAGGAATTATTGTAGGTAAATGATTTTTGCTTAGGAATAGCGAGCAATGTCGAGCTCAGCGCTCTGGTGTCTTTATCATGGTGTTCAGAAAGGCTATGAAATTGTTCATACAAGTAAGATGGGGATTGTAAGGTTAGGATTTGATGCAATGAAGTTAGGGTATGCAGCTTGCGTATGTCTTCAAGGCGTAGCCATCCGAGGTCGACATAAGACTGGGTAAAATGATCTGAAAATTTCAGATTAAATATAAATCTTACACAGGCATTCTGTGCACATCGTAGTTTATCCCGAAGCTCGGTTTTCATGCCTTTGTAAACTACGTCACAATAATCGAATATTGGAAGAACGAGGGTTTCAACTAGTTTCTTCCTTAAACTGAATGGGGAAAGTAAATTTGAAATTGTTCAATAGGTGCAGCATCGCGAAAAATCGTCTACTCACAGATATTGTCTGGTCCGTCCACGAGAAGTGCTGTTCAATGACCATTCCGAGACTTTTTAGAGTAAAGCTTGCTTTTGAAGTCATACCTGAGGAGTGGACATGCAGTAATTAGTGGAAATAAGTCTTGAGTGGGCAACTGCTATGGTTTGGGATGTTTTGGGTTTAAAATAAATCCATGCTGGGAAGATCATTAGCTTATGGCTTCTAGTGTGCCGTATTCATGTGTGACATATGCTACAGCACAAACAAAACCAACTAGCACGAGGTCCGGAAACATGGCGCCGGAGCAGTTTAGACGAGGACTGGTTTATAAATGTCGAATACGCAATGAAGTGATTGTGAAGAAAGGACTTTACTTTCATCTCTAAGCGGAGAAAACGTGTATATATGTGTAAATATTGTTAGAATTAAATCCAATGTAGAATGTATGAAAACAAGACGAAACCAAAGATTGAACACATAGGGTAATGTTACGGAGTATAAAATATCGATATTTGTTAATAAGAACGGTAGCGACATCTATGTGTCAGTTGATGTAAGTAAATACCTAAGATAGAGTTCCACATCTAGTATCTAATTTTGTTATTCTATGACTTGTGTAAAACGTTAAAAGTATTCTTGTTCATTGTTAATGTCAATGTGATGGTAGTATGGAAATGATACGTAAAAATTAGAAATTGTATGCAAAAGGAAGTTATTAGGGGATATGTATATGCAGTTAAGCGAATGCACCTGGCCTAAAATAACGGTGATATGCTTATGATTGTATAAAGGCCAAACCATTACAGAAGGAGCAATACGATATATAATAGAGATTGTCCGTATCGTAAATAACTTCATATAATCAGAAGTGTATGCGTAATTGATTTACTAGTGGCTCTGTGTGTTGTCAAAGAACTAATATTAACCTTTTTCAGGTGTAATCTGCATGAGTCTAAAATGATGTTGTCAGAAATGTATTCAAGAAGTACCAATTCACAAGAGAATATGGAGTGCTAAATCATGTACGAGTAGGTCCAGCTGAGATGATGGAGTGGTTACCGGGATGGATAACGTAAGCCAGTGATTCATATTACCCTGGCCATTCAAGTCAGTAACTGCTTTCCATTATAATGATGTATTTTTACTGTGTGCACTTTATTTGATGCAACATGCATCTGTATTTTATTTTAGTTACTAGTTTCTTTAATGTAGGTAGTAATGTATATGTAGTACATGTTCTGAAGTAGTTCGCCAAAACGTAATAGTAATTACACCTCGAGCGGCGTGATATTATGTTATTTGGTATATAGGAATTCTCATATGCGTTTGGCGACTCGGCATTCGAAATGATACGATACCATGCGAGTGAATGAATGGTTATGTTAGTGGATGACTTCGACATCGCTTATATTATGTTGTAGTGCCGTGATTACTGGAAGACACGAGCCTATGTATAGATATGTAACAACATTAACATAGAATCAGCATATTTATCGCGAAGCTAAACTTGGTAATGCAGGTAAGTGACACAAATGTAGTAATGTTGTGAGTAATGACACTAGTGTAAATCAACGTGAGATAATAATAATAATAATGACAATGATGATGGTGTGAGTGTCAAATATGTTAAGTACCTGCGATGATGGTGGTCATTGTGTTGATGAATAATTCAAGTGTATTAAGTGCTTGTGGTAGTAATAGTTATTATGATGATGAATAATAAAACATGGGGATGATATCGTGATATACCACTGATGTGTGGGTTAGCTTACATAAAATTTACTGGTTGAAATAATGAGAAGTGCTGTGCTGTGTGGATTATTTAATAAGATGGAAGGTGACAATGAAGATTTATCTTGATGTCGCTACATAGAACGTATTATTTAATTGCGTTATGCCAGTGTGAAGTTAGATAAAGCAAAAGGAGATGTAACACTCGTATATAAGCTAATGCTAAAATTGTAATGCCCTGGTATAAGATGATGTTAAGGTTATAATACTCTTACATGATTGAATGCTGGGATCGTAATGTTGATATGTAAGTGTAGGCTAAGATGGTAAGGCAGATAATTATTAATTGCGATGAGATGTCGGTCACAATTGTCCTATCGATTATCGTTACGTTTCGGATGTCATATTCAAAATTTATGTCAATCATTAGGGTTTTTAGTCAGTATGACGGCGACGTGTTTGAGGCGTGCATAAGGCTTACCACGCGTACGGCTTCGAGGATATATGACTTGATATTAATAAGTTAGATGTTTACTTCATGGACATGGTAGTTTAGTAGATGTAGTAGAGATGTCGTATGTGGTTTTATTAACATTTGAGTGTATATATTCTTGTCCTTATGTATATTATCTTTGATTATTTATTTTATGCATTAGCATTAAGGTAACATGATCCTCGAAGGTATGCGCGAGGATGGACGTGTAATTATTGTCGCGTTGAGGCGAACTTCATCAGGACGTACGAGTTAGTTAAGGTGGTGATGATTATTTATTTTAATTAGGTTAGGTATCACATATAAAAAGACATTATTATCAGCTGAATTTGATATGAACGAGATTCTCCTATTGAAAATCAGACATCAAATCAAAACTGAAGGAATAAGAATACCTAGAACTTGTGGAGTAAAAGAAAGAACACGGTCATAATGGTAATTTTCCAGGTTTAGGCATGTTATTGAATAAATATAGATTTAGGTTTGGAATTTCAAATAGCTATTATAAAATGAGGAATGATCAATTTGAAATCACTGCATTATGCTGAATCGGGTATAAATTAATTAAATTACGACAGCCGTTTTATGTCATTACCAATTTGTTTTTCGGTAATATTTGAAATATGGGTTATACTTTGGTTTCGTCTTAACTAGTAGGATCATTTATATTAATAAATATAATTCGATCCAGAATATCTCCATCTTTTCATTATAAAATAGATATACATGGTCTTACTTATGAAATTAATTCAAATTCCAAGATCATATTTGGTATAATCAATTTTAATTCAAGACAAGGTCTCGATTGTTACAAGCATGTCATAAATTATGAAAATAGGTGATGCAAACATAACGGCGATTGGCTTAGAAACTTTAATATAGAAATTTGATAATAAGCCGCCCGATAGGATTCCGAATCCAATTTTCCACCGTTGATGCGATTTCTATTCACCGGAACATATTAGCTAGCTGAGGCACATACAAAGTCCTGTGATCCTATGCAACAGCCCCACAACAATAAAAGAACCCGTCAAGACCCTGGGTGTAGAGTGCTCCCAATGCTAACCTATGGGGCAATGCCACGAGGAGGGCGTACTAGATCCATGCTAATTTCCTCGATTGCTTCCGAAACGTCTGTTGGTTTTGCATGGATATACAATTGTACGTTGCCAGCAAAAATGTGACATTTACAATGAGTCAGCTGTTTAGCTAAGTCATTGATATAGACAGAAAGTGGCAAGGGAGCTAGGGTTGACCCTTGTGTTACACCTGTTTTTACATATTGCCACGAAGAAAAGGTAACATGATCCTCGAAGGTATGCGCGAGGATGGACGTGTAATTATTGTCGCGTTGAGGCGAACCTCATCAGGACGTACGAGTTAGTTAAGGTGGTGATGATTATTTATTTTAATTAGGTTAGGTATCACATATAAAAAGACATTATTGACGACACTTTGGTGACGTTCGCGTAAATAGGCTCCCATCCATTTCAGAGTACTGTAGGAGAACCCTAGGCTTTAAAGTTTGGATAGGAGCAACTCATGGTCTACAGAGTCAAATGCTTTGCTGAAGTGCAACAATACTAGAATTGTCAGCTTTTGCTCATCAGTAGCCTCATCACTCACGCTTAGTAAGGTAGTACATGTACTGTGATTTCGTCGGAAAGCTGACTAGTGTGGGTCTAGTATGTCGTGGTCGTTGAGATAGTTCGTGATTTGATTATGCACAATGTGTTCGAGTCCTTTGGCTGTTATAGACAGTATATTAATAGGTCTGTAGTCACTGTTTAGTCTAGGAGATTTTGTTTTTTGTAAAGGATGTACCAGGGTCATTTTACAGACAGTTGGAAATACACAGTTTTGAAGGAAGAAGTTGTATATGAATGTCAATACTGGAATAATGGTGTCGATAGTTTTCTTTATCATTATAATGCATATGTTGTCCACCCCTGTGAATTTAGTTTTAATTTGCACGAAAAGCGCTTTCACTTGCAGAGGTGAGACATAACTACAATAAAATTTGTCTCTGCCTATGCGTAGTGGGTTGTAATTTGCACTCAAAAGATTTTCTTTTGCTTCTTCGTTTAACTGAACATGGGAAGACATTAAGTGATTATTGAATTCATCAACAGAAAACTCCAAATCGGCTACCTTGTTCGGTTTATTTAGTCCGAAATGTCGGATTAACTTCCATAAGTTACCGGGTCTTACGTGAGGTTTTATAAGGTCATGGGCGTACGATAGTCGAGCGTTTCTTACTGTATCAGCCGTTTTAATACATAGTCATTTATAATAAAGTTTTCCTCTGTCGGGTAATGTTTATATTTCCTATGAGCTGCATCCCGCTTGGCCATCATTACTTCTAATATTTTTTATCCACGGAGGAGTCTTTTAAAGATGCGTGCTGTTCATAGAGGGGCGTGTTTGTAAAAAATGTGAAATATCATGTTATTGAAAGGGTTGACCATGTTGTCAATGTTAGTTGTATGAGTTATCTCCTGCCACAGCACCGAAATAGCGTCTTTCAATAATTTTTCGATGTCAATATGGCTATAGTCTCTGTAAGTCACATATTTAGGTTTATGTTTGTGGTATTGCAGTGCGTAAGACATAAAGATAATGTCATGGGCTGACAGTCCGGGAGGAGATATCTGGCCATGATGTAATACTCTGTCAGGGTTGTTCGTTACTATTACGTTCAGTAGTGTGTGTGAAGTTTTAGTGTGGTGAGTGGGAGAAAGTAGGAGGATCGCCATACCGCATGCCAGAAACATGTTCAATAGATGGGTGGTTTTGGAAGGATCTGAATCTAGAAGGTTTGTATTGAAGTCTCCCGTCATTATAACATGTTTGTACATAGGTTCTGTTAAGATCTGTCTCTAAGTCATTCAAACGGTGAGCTTTAGGTGGCTTGTATACAGCACCTACTAAGCATTTCACAGTAGAGACCTGTATCTCTATGAACATGTACTCAGGTTTTCACTCATACGGTTGAGGAGACTGACAGATAATTTGAAGTATCAAGCACGAAGAGACAAAGTACAGACCCCACCTCTCCCTTTGCCAAGTCTCTCATTCCTCAGAAGGCAGTAGCCAGGTAATTCCAGATTCTTAGCCTGCTGTTTGACTTTGAACCAACTTTCACTGCATAAGATTATATCAAAGGACAGTAGTATGAAAATCGCTTTTAGTTCATGTATACGAGCTTGAGAAACTAAACTCTTTGCATTAAGGTGACATGTGAAGTGCGCTTTTATGTCTATTTAGGGCTGACTGGAGAATGTGTGTTGCAGCTTCAAGGAGTGGGGATTGGGTCAATGGACTAGCAGGTAGACAGGTTGAAGGGATGGATTGGGAAGGGGAAGTGTGACAAGGGAAAGTATTGCTATGGTCATAGGAAATACGGCTGTGGTATGCATTGCCAATTAGTAAAATAAAATTAACTAGAACACAGCATGCGACTATATCCTATGAATGGTCAGCAATTAACATATTTTACATAGTGAAATTGTCCGTAGTAGTAATAATATTAATAATAATAATAATAATAATGTGCAACAGCAGATTAGGCATACAGAATACACAAGTAGGAGCTTATTGTACGTAGTGTTGGCGTGAGATCTATGTGGATGTAATATGGAGGCCTAACTTAAGTTAGAACCAGTTAGGAAAATTAATAAAAAGGGTAAGTAGATGGACAGGTGGTAGGATCAGAAGGGAGATAAGCAAATAGATATTTAGATAAATAGATAAATAAATACAGTAAATGGATAGATAAGTAGAGAGCTAGATACATAGATAAAGCTACTTGAAAAAACTAGGTTCTCAGCTGTGACATGTTGAAAGAAGGGAGTGGACTCACACTGCCAAGTGATAAGGCAGCACTGCAACAGAAGCTTATGCCATAGAAAGTTCCATTAACTGGCACACTCTTAATTTCATCCCGTCGGCATTTTTGATTACGATGTCTCCTGAGTAAGTCAAAGTGTTTGTACAACCAAAATGCTGAAATGCCATTTTCAAGATGGACATTCTGATAGCCATTAGATCTTCATGGATTTTCGTGGATGAGCCTTTCAGTTTCCTTTTCCTAGTGAAGATATCCTGACATGAGCGATAGGACAAAAATTTCACTAGGATAGGTCTAATTTTCCCTGGTGATCGAGGTCCTGCTCTGTGACACCTATCAATGTCATTAAGCCTAACATCTACACCTACTGCTTTGCGCACGTTCAGCACGGGTTCATCACAGCTTTCGTTCGAACATTCAGGGATGCCGAAAATTCTTACATTACTTCTGCTGTATTGCTCCAATGAATCACACTTGGCATCCCTATCCTTCTTCAGTTTGTGGATTTCTGTCTCTTCTTATCAAGTTTTTTAGGTAACTCTGAAAGTGTTCTGATATAAAATTTTAAACTTTTTTCAAGTTCTTTTATGACCACTTCTGTTATGCAGGTCAAAATGGCCTGCACAATTTTTTCAAGGAAGCTGTCCAAATTAATGAAGACATCCACACACACTTCATGAGGCAGCGTATGTTGGCAGCACTGGTAGTGGCTGGGCTTCCAACTCCATTGTTTCGGTGGGCCATTTTCTTTACAATGAAAATTTGGAACAAAAAGAAGATCAATACCGACAAAACATGAGGGTATATACAAATGTAATATTTCTGCAAGTTTTTATCACTTCCACTGCTGTATAACACCTTCAAATCACTTGATTACTGTGGAGCCTCATTCACTCACGTCCGTCACCAAACATTTCAACAGATAGGTTAGAAACTATACATGGTGCGGCCTGAACGGTGTCCTGATGCATTATACATTTACACAAGATTTACCTACATCAGTACATTTAATAATTGTAATAATAATAATAATAATAATGAGCACTAGAATGAGTATTAAGTTTCAGCGAATTTCACACTTTCCTGCATTTTTGTTGTTGTTGATGCTTGTTGTTTTAAGCGGCCTAACATCGAAGGTCATCGGCCCATTTCCTGCATTCAGTCAGTGTTTTTTGTCAGTATACACATTTTACGAGGTAGTGACTATCGCACACGTCATTTCAAAGTAAACAAACAGTCATCCGTTGGGTTGTGGTATTTTGTCTATACGCAAATTTTGTTGTGGAAGCAATGTATTTAAGCGATTAGAAAATTGAGAATGCAATGTAGGCCTTGCCATTCCCCAACAACACAGAATATACAATAGTAAGCAGATCAAAACATTGAAAATTCGATCGATCAGTTGATCAATCATAGTCGCTACTGCTTGCTATAGCCTATCCATATAGCTACTGATGCTATTGGTTACTTCACATTCAAGATCACACTTGTTTTCTTTAATGTTTATTCAGATTTATTTACAATTTATTCCTGGCATAAAAGACATACCCAAGATTAATGTTATAAAAATTGAAACATGTGCTTCTATTAATAGATAAACATGGTATGACCGTTTCATCTGGTAGAAGAACGAATTTCGAGACTTTTTTCTGAATTCCCTGTTATTTCCTGGATTAACTGCTATTTAATGAATTCCCTGACATTCCCCGGTTTCCCGTATGGGCGAAACTCTGTTAAACCTGTATTTGGAAAAGTGAAAAGATGTTCATGAATGTGTGTTAATGTGTATGTCTTTACTAGCTGATATGATAACCTCCTCCTGTCTTATTAGTCAAATGGGGACGCTCATGCTTGAAGTTGGCTACAGCTTCAATGTTGAAATCTACTATTGAGGGATGTGTGGTAAAGAATCTGTAACGAGAGGAGAGTAGGAAGATATTCAAGATTAGGAAATAAAGGTTAAATTTGACCAAAAAACGCTGTGTATACATTTACTTACCCCCTCGACCTTTCTGGTGTTAACTAGTTGCCTTTGCAGCATCAGAACAAATGACACTTGCACATCTTGTATTGTATCTGTGTGGCATTTAGGGAACGGAGTGTGGCGGAGGAGAGGAGATGGGCGGAGCATTGAGCTTATGCAGTGTTGGCTGTAGGCTGAAAATTTACACCGATAATGGCAAAACTTCTTCGGAGCAGCTAAAGAAATCAAGGCTTTCTCGCAAAACAACCCTCAGAAAACCAACTCTTCACACAACTGCAGGCATGAGACTGACATGGCATTTCATCCCTCCTGCAGCAACACACTTTGGTGGAATCCGGGAAGCAGGTGTCAAGAGTCTGATATATCACCTCAGAAGAGTGATGGATTCTTATCGCTTCACCAACAAAGAATGGACCACTCTCATAACACATGCATCCTTTCACCAAACATCTTTTAGACGTGCCTTAATTGTGTAAATTGGAATTTGTGAATTTAGACATGTCTTAATTGTGCAAATTGTCATTTGTGAAATTACAACAAGTCTCCTCATATTTATAACACATGTTCCTCTATGTAACACTTTGACTAGAGTGATCAGGATCGTGATTTTTATCCCTTAGGAATGAGATCATGGCTGATGATGCCTATGCAATGGGCAAAACATGTCTCCTTAAATTAGTATGACAAGATCCAAATCTTAATATTAAGAACCCAACGTGTACTGAATACATGGATTTCAATAAACTTTTGTAACATTGTTGAATTAATGTACATTTTAATATGGAGCAGTCACGAGATTTGTGACATATAATTATCTGAGATTATTGTAAACAACCCACGGAGTGAAATTAAAGTCCACTGTTTGTATCTGTTAGACTAGTGTTGTGTAGGAAACTATCAACTTATATAAAGACTATACATCCAATCATACATAAGGAAGGCCATCTTCTTGTTGGTGGAAGACTGCACAATACTCCAATACTAGTGGACTGGAAGAATTAGAAATTCTGCTTCATCTCACAAATATAGTTATGATGGCAGAACACCTTCATCTACTTCATAATGGCACTCAACACACTGAGAGAAAAGTTTAGGATCTCATCAGCAAAGGGGACTGAAAGAAGCCACACTCATACACATCTCAAGTGTTCTAAGTTGAATGCAGATAACTCAGAACAATTAATGCAAAATACACAAAGGGTGCCTCTAACCCTGACATACCCATTTGTTATAACTAGCATAGAGTATGCCTGCCCAATTCTAGTAAAAAATCGTGTGAAATCGAACAAGACCAGACCGCCTATCTACCAAGGTTGTCTAAATAGACATGATACCTGATCTCACCACAACATTTCTCTCCACACTTTATCGACTTAGTTCTCATAGAGGTCAACTCCTGAATATTTACAGCAATAATGGAACAAACTTCTTTGGAGCAGCTACAGAAATCAAGGCCTTTCTACAAAACAACCCTCAGAAAACCTACTTTTCACACAACTGCAGGCATGGGACTCAAGTGGCATTTCATCCCTTCTGCAGCACCACACTGGTGGAATCTGGGAAGCAGTTGTCAAGAGTCTGATATATCAGCTCAGATGAGTGATGGGTTCTTATCGCTCCACCAACAAAGAAGGGACCATTATTACAACACATACTCACATCCCCTCACCAAAGCTAAATGATGACCCTTTTGACACTTCCTACCTAACAACATCCCATTTCCTTATAGGAGAGTCAATTACTTCACTCTCTGATCATGATTATACAACCTTGCCCACAAGGCTATACTTTCAGCAGCTAACCCAGAACTCCCAGAAGAGATGTTGAAATGAATATCTCAATAAATGGGCAATGAAATACCCCATAGCAACATAGTCAAACTGAAAGAAGATGACACAAATGCTATGAAGTGGGCGATGACAGTGATCTAATGTGTATCCTGGTAATACCAATATAAATGGTCCATTATTGGACAATTGGGCA
The DNA here is from genome assembly GCF_040414725.1 of Anabrus simplex. Classification (NCBI taxonomy): domain Eukaryota; kingdom Metazoa; phylum Arthropoda; class Insecta; order Orthoptera; family Tettigoniidae; genus Anabrus; species Anabrus simplex. The sequence continues at coordinate 30,063,627 of NC_090279.1, read as the reverse complement.
GACCATTTATATTGGTATTATAAATTTACTCATTCGGAACAAATGTTTGAGGTTCCCTATGGGCATCAACAATCAACATATCCTCGTAATGACGAATTCATTCACGTAACGAAAGTTCAGGTGAGTAACGGTGAACTTACTAGCCCTATGTACAAACACTATCCCTTACGAACTACGAAACATAAAGGCAAGATAACTCTTGAATCGCTTATCTATTCCTTGCATGTTGAAGTAATATTGTTCCGGGATTATCTATGGAACGCAGAGAGGTGAAAAAAGGTGTCGGCTTTGATTGGGTCTATCTACGATATCTAAGATTAATTTAAACATTAAAATAAAGGTTATATTTCTTTTCAGATCTCAAACTTAACAAAAATTTTCACTAGGTGAAGGAACAAAATGTCAGACACAAAATAGCAAACAAAAATAGAAATGCAAGGGTTGGAAATTACAAGTTCTGAGCTTCCAGCTCCAATTTACAAGTTTACAACTTCACAAATGTTGTGTTTGTTTAGATAACGAGAGATATCTCCCAAGACACAGTTCAAGAGCACCTTACTCCAAAGGTTACACGTACAGCCTTCCGAAGGCCCCTCGATATTACACCAATATCACAAAAGAGTTTACATGCTCCTTAAATTCAACCAAGGAGGCTATGCTCAAACCTTACAATTTCTTGCCTCTTCAAGCACAACATACAATTTACAATTCCTTTACACTGGGGTATCTATTACCCATACTACCGGGCCTTTGTGGAAAAGAGGAACAGGATAAAATACTGGCCCAAACTCAAAATGTATGGAGCCGTACACTTGCGCTCCTTTAAAAAAAAGATTTAATACCCTACTTGGGCTTGTGGCCCGATGATGCAGAGGCTAGGGAATCCCACACTACTGAGGTGACTCGTAAAAGAAGTTAATGAGTGATTTACAGGAGGAAAAAAAGTTACAAAATCGTAGTCACCTCAAGATAAATTGAAGGGGAATTCGAGATGGTAAAGAATTCTCTATTCACAGATTTACAGTTTAAGTCTGTATGAAATTTTACATTAGCAGAAAGAAAGTTTACGTTATAGTAAACAGATGGTTACATAGTTAAATATAAGAACCTACCCCTCGGGTGAGTTTGCGGAGATAGATACAGAGATAGAAAACTGGTGGCTTTTACCTGGGCTGATGTACTTCCTGCCGAACAATTAGGCACACCGCCTCCTCTATTAACACACACACTCAGATATTTGACGAGTTTAGACGAGGTAACTAGAAAAAGCCGCGGCATTTATACCCGAGGGGAGGGTTCGAGAAGGCATCGGACTAAATCCGACCACACCCTCTCAATTTATTGGATACCCAAGTAGATACAAGAAGCTTATGATTGGCCAAAAAATAAATACAGAAAATTTGTGATTGGCCAGACTCCAAAGCTGGCAGGATGAGAAGGAAGTGTTGCAAACCATGAACTATCAAAATACATGAAAGTCAATTTAGATGAGAAAACTTATAAACACAAGACTTCTTTAAATCATTAATTATTACACCCTGCACCAGAGTGCATGACTTCAGTTTTTTGTACGGACATCTATGGAGAAAAGTTCAAACTTCTAGATGTACACCAAAACAAAACAAAGAAATCCAGTCAGTTTAACTAACTTTAAAATAAAATATTACTCAGTTATTCAGTAGTGACATCTTCTGATTCCTACTTTATGCATTAGCAGTTTCAAGTTTTGTTCAATAGATAGTGTTCCTTAAGGCACTTCTATTAAATGTGCAGGGTTGAGGTGTACCTCCTGGTAAAAATATTATAAGTCAAAATGGACTAGTAACACCACAGATCACATTAGGAAGAATAAGAATATTTTTCACTTCCCAAGAGATGGCTGCAATGTGTGTGGTATACAAGCGAATGCTGACAGTAAACAAGCACATCAACTACAACTTGTATGAACAAATTACTGCATTATCTAGAAATCAATAATTAATATAATCAATAAGATAACAAAGGTGTTTCATTTGGAAACAAGTAGTAAAATATCCTGTAACAGTAACAAAACAATGTGTCTTTTAGCTACTTTGTGTTCAAAACTATTTACAAATTCAAAAGTATTAGTAGGAATGATACCAGATCCCAAATAACATAGAATAGAGGTCTTTGGAATAATCCTAATTGCTGCACAAATCATAACGCAAGATGGTGGAACAACTTGAAGGAAAAGTGAAAACTAGGTAAGTAAACAGTCAATCTCATAAAAAAGTATATTTTCTGTAGGACTATCACTCATGTACCCTGAAATGAAGGATCAAACCCTGGTATCTGTTGAGTAATTTTCTACTCAGTTCCATTTCCTGATGATGGCTTATCAAATTATGTACATTACCTCATGAAAGTTTTCCTGCGATGACCCTGGCTCTGCTAACTCTGATTTAACTTCTTCTTTCAGAGCTATCACTTCTGATACGTGTTCAAAATTTTCCTGTGGAAAATAAGATATATTAGGTATGCTCATAACACACATCTACAAATACTGTCACTAACAAATGAGCATGTTAATTCATTGATTTCCAGTATTACAGTTACTTTCAGAATTTCACTGATGTTTAGGGATGATTTCTACCAGCAAAGAACTGTTATAACCAAAGGTTGTACTGAGAATGGTGTTACTATTCTTGCCCACTCCTTATGTCAGAGAAAGGATGAGATGGAGAACAAAATATAAAATGCAAAATATTTTCTAGCCATATCAGAAGATATAATACCAGGGATGGAATTGGGGCCATCTCACACAGAATTTGGAAGTAAGCATCGATAGGCATAAACACTAAATTGTTCATATGTACAATCATATCAATCAAATCATAAAAGTTGTGTGAACCAATTAGGAGCGTTACAACTGTTCTAAATAATTTTTTGTTCTCAGCATACAGTTTGTTTATAGACAGATTAAAATACCTTGAAATAATGGAATAATATTCTCTACTCTGGTTTTGCTGAGATCACGGGGGCTACATAAACCATTAAGGCAGTTCTGTTTCAAACAGCATATATCAATGCTTCCAAGTTTAAAATGAAAAAAATAAACATGAATGAAGCAGACTTATCACAGTCATATACCAGCAAAATATGTGATGTAGCCCAAAGGAAAAGCAACTAGAAATGAAATATTTTACTACTATAAGCATGTTATGTAGTGTTCTGTGAGGAGCTGAGGGGATGAGAACACCGTCAGTGGAGAATCAGCAGTGTTGGAGTGTATATCTGCAGTTTCAGAAGATCCCTTATGATCTACGACAAAACATTTAAATTTTTCACTTGGATTCATAAAACCTTGTCAACAGTAAAGGGGGGGAAGGGACTGTGAATAGAAGCTCATGTTTTAATATAAGTTAACCTACTACTAAAAGTGAATTTAAGTATCAAGTTCTACAATATACCAACTTAACGCATTCAATATAGAAGAGAACAGTAGCTGAACTAAGGAATGGATGAAAAGGATGAACAAAAAGGACAGGGAAATAATGAAAAAGAGGAAAGAAAAACTCTGTTTAATGTGCCTTAAGAGCCTTAAGAAATTATTCTCAGAAATCCTGCATTCTAGAGCCCTTAGACATGGTTCTCTATATAACATAGGCTGACCTGCATTTGAGGAATAAAATGAGCTAATCAATACTCAGCCTTTTTGAATGAATTCAATGCCTGAGAAAAATACTTATTTTGAGATAAGTATATTCAGATTTTGAGCTATTTTATCCCTCACATGTCATAGGCAAATCTGCTCTTTCTTCAACACACATAATATCTTCCAGCACATTGTGGATGTGAGGGTAACCCAGAATAATCACACCTGTGTTGACTTTTTGTTTAGCAGACTGGCGTATCGTCTCAAAAATTCTAACGAATGATTTGTGATTTAACTTCTTCTACACTAATTATGGTAGGAGTAATAATTTTTAACATGTGGTGCTAATGGTGGTGCAGTACTGTTGGAGAATATTAGTTTTAAAAAGATACAATGGGCCAACCATCCTCTATTATAATCGGAGGGGGAAAATAGAAGAGGTGCATTCCCTACAGGAAAGTTATTTAGATACTGACAGTAAAAAGTACAGACTAATCCAACCACAACCTTAAGTTCCTAAGATTTGGCAGCTTTGTGTAGCATGTTGTGGTGTATTCCAAGACAAAGAAACAGAACAGAGTCGTACTATGCTTAGATGCCCATGCAGCAAATGGTGACTGCTGGTGTTAATATTGGGGACGCACATAGTAAATTATACCCCTGTCAAACTTATTGAACTGCTAAGAGTAAAATTCTATAACGTTATCTGGAATGAGACTTACAAGAGATGCATTTGTTGTTCCTTCAAGCCCGGCTGGTTCCTCTTTGATCTTTATTTCCAGGTCCATTTCGTACTGCAACTGAAGTAGAAGGTACTGGGATCGTTGATTATTTCCAATGACCTTACACTGAAACATAAGCCAGAAAAATATATTACCTTGTTGATGTCATTGCTACATATGTTGTTTGTCAACAGACTAAGCAACAAGCTTGTAATTTTACATGACCATCATATTATGATCATAATGAAGAACTCAAAATTTGATATGCCTGTTGATATTGTGATCATAGCTAAGGACCTCAAGTTTTCTATGACTGATACTTCGATCATAGCTAAAGGTGTCTAGTTTTACATGACTCCTAAAACAGTGATCACTTCCATAGGAAATATAAGTTAACATATCTGTCAATATCAAGATCATAGTCAATGGACCCCTAGTATTATATGACACCATATATCATATTAATAGCTATATAACATACAGTTTTATATGGAACTGAAACCGCAACAAGATGACCTTTCTTATTAAAAATCCAATGTGATCGAAATGCACAAAACTTCTTGAAAATTAAGTGACTATTCCGTTTGCATATCACTCTGATCACCTGGGTCCATATCTTGAAATCTTCCTACAATTTATGAAAATCTATAACTTGTTTTCCGGTCATTGACCAGGTCAGGGATGGAATGAATGAAGAAGATATAGGCTATTAGTATGATAGGGTCGCCACTCCCAAAGTGATTTATTAATGACTGATAGTTGCTACGAAATGAGAATGGAGAGTGTTGCTGGAATGAAAGATGACAGGGAAAACCGGAGTACCCGGAGAAAAACCCGTCCCGCCTCCCATTTGTCCGGCACAAATCTCACATGGAGTGACCGGGATTTGAACCACGGTATCCAGCGGTGAGAGACCGACGCGCTGCCATCTGAGCCAAGGAGACTCCCTTCCTACAATTTATATCCTTTGCAAATAGCTTCAAAACTAACTGAACAAGATGACAACTCTTTGAGATTTGTTCTATCAAAATTTTCCTTCTCAGGATCAAATTCTCTCAAAACATTCTCCCCTCATCCAGCTGATTCACTATTTCTTTATTTGAGACATTTTCTATCAATCTGATAATCAAGAACTTCTGATATCATGGCCATTCAAAGGATTCAACTCTGTTTTTTCGGCACCAGTTATTATCCGTGTTTCAATTCCATATGGTGTCGTACTACATATTCAGTGTAAACATAATTTTAAAATTTTTCAATCTGTGAACCTAACGAACGTGATGGAGAACAGATGGGAATTTAGGCTGGATTCAGTGATGATATTTATCAATATTTACAAGGCATGTGTTAGTGTACCATGGCACGTGATCTCGGATGCATTGATAAAAACAGGGCAGGGATAGGAGAACCAATTATAAAAGCCATGAAAGACAAGTGAGTAAGTAGTATGAATACTACGATGGGACAAACTATATGGTTCAAAGTAGAAACAGGACTTCAAAAAGGATGTGTTTTATCCCCTCCAATCTTCACTACAGTCATGGACGAAATCCACAAAAGAATACAAAAAATGGGAACCAAGAAGGCATCTCTGCAGATGACACAGTAATATGCGGAGAAGATGAAATGGAAGCACAAGAACAAGACGCTGTATGGAATTAGGAGATAGAGGAATATGGAAAGAAAATAAGTATGGAAAAGTGTATGATAGTAGTGGTGTCGAGAGGTAATAGAGAAGGAAGTGGGAATATTGAAGTAAATGGAAGACCATTAGAAGTTGTGGAAAAATCTTCAAGTATTTGGGGTGGATAATTGCAGAAGATGGGAAAATAAATTAAGAAATTGGAAAGAGAATTGAACAAGCCAATGAGTTTTACTAATGTGTGAGATGTATAGTCTGTAACTGGGACGTCCGAAAGATATATGAGAAAATTCTACACCCAATGTATTAAAAACAATTTTGACATATGCATCAGGCACATGGACAACAATAAAACATGACGAAAGCAGAATGCAAGAGGCCAAGATGAAATTCCTTAAGAGAAATAATAGGGAGGGCAAGAAGGGATAAAGTCAGAAACATAGACATCAGGGAGAGGATTGGATTCCCTGAACTGAAAGGCAAGATGGAGTCCCGTAAGCTAAAATGGTATGGACACATGAAGAGAATGGAAGAGGATAGAGTACCAAAGTAAGTATTTACAGAGAAAGTCATAAGAGAAAGACATCGGGGAATGCCCAGAAAAGGGTGAATGGATATGGAAAGGAGAGTACAGAGAAGAATGGAGTAAATGTAGAAAAAATATCCGAGGAAGGAAGGGAGTGATGGAGAAAAACTTAGGAGGTACTTGATTCACATTTCAATGCAAAATACTGGAAATGGAAAATGAAGAAAATTCTACTGATATGAAGACAAAAATTTATACAATTGTCCTATCAGCTCATTGAGCAATGCCATCAACAATTACCTAAGTGTCCTTTCTTTATTTTTCTGTGCATGTCACGTCTAATGACACAAACGAGTGGTGTTTACCAGAGCGCCCCTTGTAGGGAGTTCCATGTCAAACAATTGGTTTAAATGTTTAGCAGTTTCAATAAATCACTACTGATCTGCATTTAGGGCAGTCACCCAGGTGGCAGATTCCCTATCTGTTGTTTTACTAATATTTTCTTAAATGATTTCAAAGAAACTGGAAATTTATTGAACATCTCCCTTGGTAAGTTATTCCAATCCAAAACTCCCCTTCCTATAAATGAATATTTCCCCCAGTCTGTACTCTTGAATTCCAACTTTATCTTCATATTGTGATCTTTCCTACTTTTAAAGATGCCACTCAAACTTATTCGTCTACTAATGTCATTCCACACCATCTCCCCGCTAGCAGCTCCGAACATACCACTTGTTACAAACCATCACTCTCATTTTGGTTCTATATTGAAAACAGCAAGCACACTTAGTTTACAAAAGGAGTATATTTATTACCCCGTCTATTCAATACAATTAATACCACGTTATGTGGTTAAATAAACATAGATGTTCAAAATTTTAAGGGCACAAGTTCCGCCCATCCCTTCTTTGGCATCATCAGCCTTATTTAATCTTAAAACAAACATTATTTAGAGGACAATAATATTTATCTTTTCCAAAATTTGAACTGTGATGTCTTAAGGTTAAAAACACTAAGGAATAGTAGGTACAATGTATGACGTTGAGATGACATATACAGCACATGTTAAAATCATTGTAAACAATTTTAAAATCTTTGTCCAAAAGCAAATTTTGTGTCATATAAAATTCTAAAAACAACTCTTGTCTGGAACTGAAGTGGATCCTCATCGTAAGAAAATTCGAGCATATGTTAGCTTGAGGCATTTGTCAATACAAGTCTTCAATTGAGTAGCTGGTTGAAACGTTGAGGCTGGATTTTGTTTATTTTTGCGAAGAGGAGCTAAAGAATATTGACCAGGAGAAGGGGCGAATGTTTCAAATTATCTTATTAAGTTGATTGATCCATAAATTACCGTAATATATAGTAATATAACCAATGCAAGGAAAGATGTTGTTGTGCTGGTTGAAGCTGCTTTTGAAACAAGTATATCTGGTATTTGACAGGTATGTTTGAATTTCTCGTGAAACACGGTGTGTGTTTTACCTTCCCCTCAACATTCCGATCCTACTCTACCACATCGATACAACACGAGGAGTAGGAACTCCAGACAGAACAACGCTGCTAATACACAAAGATATACATAGTTACGGCGAATGAGTAAGTACCCGTTTTACATAACACATAACTCTTGGATATTAACATACAATTAAAACACACACCGTCATACACGCCTTTCTTTTTGTTTGTTTCATTACAGTATAACCACATTCTTTTCCACGATTCTCTACAACTTCTAGAGGGACTACACATTCACGAGAATTTCAAACATACCTGTCAAATACCCGATATACTCGTCTCAAAAGCAGCATCAACCAGCATATCAACATATTTTTTGCATTGGTTATATTACGATAATTTATGGATCAACGAACTTAATAAGGTAATTTAAAACATTTGCCTTTCCTCCTGGCCAATATTCTTAGGCTACTGTTCACAAAAGGATACAAAATCCAACCTCAACGTTTCAACCAATCTAGTCTATTGAAGACTTGTATTGACAACTGCCTCAAGCTAACATATGCTCGAATTTTCTTATGAAGAAGATCCACTTCAGTGCCAGACTAGAGTTGTTTTTAGAATTTTATATGAAACAGATTTTCTTTTGGGCAAAGATTTTAAAATTGTTTACAATGATTTTAACATATGTTGTATATGCCATGTCTCAACATCATATATTATAACTACTATTCCTTAGTTTGTTTAACCTTAAGAAAACACAGTTCAATTTTTATAAATCATAAATGTCAATGTCCTCTAAATAATGTTTGTTTTAAGATTAAATAAGGCTGAAGATGCCCAATAAAAGAAGGCGAAACATGTCACCTTAAAATTATGAATTTCTATGTTTATTTAACCACATAACATAGTGTAATGGTTGTAGAGTCCGCCATGCTAACTCGCTACGGCCGAGGCGTCACCCATCGCCCCACCCCTTTTACGCTCGAGCGCGCCAATCCGCGAGCAACACTCAAGCGCTGGGCCAGCCCTTCTCACTCCCTACATTAACACCTAGATACTTACAATGATCCCTAAAAGGAACTTTCACCCCATCAATGCAGTAATTAAAACTGAGAGGACTTTTCCTATTTGTGAAACTTACAACCTGGCTTGTAACCCTGTTTATCAACATACCATTGCCTGCTGTCCATCTCACAACATTTTCGAGGTCACGTTGCAGTTGCTCACAATCTTGTAACTTATTTATTACTCTGTACAGAATAACATCATCCACAAAAAGCCTTACCTCTGATTCCACTTGTTTACTCATATCATTTATATACAAGAAAACATTAAGGTCCAATAACACCGAATTGAGGAATTCTCCTCTTAATTATTACAGGGTCAGGTAAAGCTTCTCTGAGATCTATTTTCTAGAAATATAGCAACCAATTCAGCCATTCTGTTGTCTAGTCCAATTGCACTCATTTTTGCCAGTAGTCTCCCATGATCCACCCTATCAAATGCTTTAGACAGGTCAATCAGGTTATCCTCATCCCTATCCCCATTTTGCAATGTTTTTCACCCACAGTAAACACATGAAAACTGAACATTCGTCAATGTGATATACTTCTGGAATTGGACAAATTAATTGTATATATTAGTAGGTTTATCTACATTATTATTATTATTATTATTATTATTATTATTATTATTATTATTATTATTATTATTAGTATTAGTATTATTATTATTAGTATTAATATTAGTATTGAAATTGTAATTCGTTCTTTGTTGTATGTTAATTTCTTCGCAGGAAGCAAAATGTTAATTTATATTTGTGTATTATAATAGTTATTTTTATGTACAGCAGGATAGCATAGTACCGAAGTAATTTGTTTCAGTCTCTTTTTTCATTTATTCAGTATGTTATATATTTTTATGTTAATAATGTATTTCACTGGTTAAGTGTAAGACAGGGACACGTGTCCCTAACTTTGCCAGTTAAAATAAATCATGTCTATCTATCTATCTATCTAATCACAATACAGTCCATATGACCTTCTGAATCCAAGATATCTGCTATATCTTGCTGGAACCCTACAAGTTGAGCTTCAGTAGAATAATCTTTCCTAAAACCGAACTGCCTTCTATCGAACCAGTTATTAATTTCACAAACATGTCTAATATAATCAGAAAGAATGTCTTCCCATAGCATACATACAACGCATGTCAAACTTACTGGCCTATAACTTTCAGCTTTATGTCTATCACCCTTTCCTTTATACACAGGGGCTACTATAGCAACTGTCCATTCATTTGGTATAGCTCCTTCAAGCAAACAATAATCAAATAAGTACTTCAGATATGGTACTCTATCCCATCCCATTGTCTTTAGTATATCCCCAGAAATCTTATCAATCCTAGCTGCTTTTCTAATTTTCAACTTTTGTATCTTATTGTAAATGTCATTGTTATCATATGTAAATTTGAATACTCTTTAGCATTAGTCTCCTCCTCTATCTGGACATTATCCTTGTATCCAACAAGTGTTTATTGTTCCCCAGGTGGTACAAAAATTGTCTATGTTGAATACCTCAAGTAGTGCCTCAGGGAATTCATTTCACCCAATAGCAGTGTTTTTTAGTCAGTTTGTGATACTTCACTGTAAATGTAAACTTACTGCACTAACAATGAATACTACAATTTCTCCCACAGGTAATATATAAACTTTTCTTACTGTGGCTAATTGAGTCGATTTTTACACATTGCCGGGGAACAGATTTCTATGTAAACACATATCTATTCAGGAAACTATGCTCAATAGTATTTTGTATATTTCAATGTAGGGGACACTACTGAAATGTGCTGTGTTTACTTGTTCTGGCCATCACAGGTTATTCTATTAATATGTTATTAGCTTTACTTTCAAGCAACTGCTTTTACAGCTTCCACAGCCAGAATGTATTCCTGAGGATTGTTCTTCCATTCCTGCTAGCAGTTTAATGTTGCACTAACAACTCCAAGGGAAAGAGATTAGATTAGGTACGCAGCAGCTTTAATTAAGGTTAATTAATGATAAAATGGGGAAAACACGGAAACGTTTTCCAGGGCTGCAGATCCTAGGATTCGACACCATGCAAACTCACTGCCACTCGCCCCTGATAATCTTCTACACACCAATAAATCAGAGAGGCAGCCAACTGTTACCTACATCATCACGAATAAAAACCGGATGTAGCTGCTGTGGGATAATGATGTCATACTGAAGAATCTCCATAACAACACTGATATAACAAGATACAGATATCCTAAATGGAAACATTTCAAGATTTGGAACCCTACTGCCATATGTCGCAACCTGTAGTGTAAAGAACAACTCAACATTCACAGCGTCACTATAAAACTGCACACAGAGCTAAATAACACAGCAAAACAATAATTAAAATTACACACTACATACTGAATTTCTTTCTGAAACTACCATCCGCAATCCTCATCTGCGTAGCTCTTCAGAAAAAGATCGTCATTTCACTAAATTGAGATATATTGCTGCTACACACATCCTGCAGGTACTTGCAACGCACAGGCTGGGAGTTTTTTTAAAAAGCGAGCTAGATATATGTGTATTCATTTTGAATGCTTAATTAAAAATAAAATTTAAGAAAATTAATAAAATTAAATAGTAAAAATTAGGAGAATGCTGAAACTGAGAAAGATTAATATTAACTTCTAATATTCTCAATTGAGATCTATATATTTAGCAAAAGTATATGTCTGAACTTACCGACAATATGTTACTGGTTGTGAACACAGTGTAGAATGATACAAATCACAATTCCTCAAAGAAGAAAATCCGTAAATCACTTAACGGAGTAAGCTGTAGAATTGGCTATTACGCGCCTTATATAACAACATATCAGCAACTTCGAAACAGAACCGGATATTTGAATGTTGATAAATCACCTACAACAAACTCTTGAACAACAAATTTGATTTGCAACAGTCAGTAGATCAGGCTGAAATTAGGAAGGGATGCATTACTAATGACCACTGCACAGTATGCGACACTTCTTCTGCTTCTGCTTCTGCTTGAAATGTGAATGGGCTTGTTATATCACCCAGTTCCAATACTTGTAATAAATCACACTGTAACACTCATATACAGTATACCAAAATACACAACTGTGGGGAGAGTTGTAGTTTAACATATTCGTAATGTCTATATTGCAGTATGCGACACTGGGTGCAATGTCCCGCTAAGTCTGGCTCAAGGAGGATATGTAAGAGAGAAGGAACCTCTCCGGGTGAAAAAGGGAATACCAAAGCAGGTCAATAAGTCTTAACGAGTTTTATGCCATGGAAGGAGGGATCAACTGACTGAATTTTACGATCCAATTCTTCGTACACTAGGGGAAATAAAATCGTCCGGCTTTTATACATATATACATGCATTTTCATTATAGTCCGTTATGCCTTCCAGCGTTCAGTCTGCAAGCCTCTGTGAATTTACTATACGTCGCGACAATCCTCTATTTGCAACTAGTGCCGTGGCCTCATTTAATTCCATACCTCTTATCTTTAAATCGTTAGAAACTGAGTAAAACCACTATCATCTTGGTCTCCCTCTACTCCTCTTACCCTCCATAATAGTGACTATTATTCTCCTAGGTAACCTATCCTGCTCCATTCGTCGCACATGTCCCCTCCACCAAAGACGATTTACGCGTACAGTTTCATCCATCGAGTTCATTCCTAAATTAGCCGTTATTGCTTGTTCCGTGTACTCTCCTGCCATTGTTCCCACCTGTTTGTAAAATCATTAATTCTCGCTACTTCCATGTCTTGTATTTCTAACTTATAAATAAGATATCCTGAGTCCACCCAACTTTCGCTCTCGTAAAGCAAAGATGGTCTGGAAACACACCGATGTAAAAACAGATTCGTCCAGGAGCTAACTTCCTTTTTACAGAACACTGTTGACCGCCACAGCCAGCTCACTGCATTAGCTTTACTACACCTTGATTCAATCTCACTTACTATATTACCATCCTGGGGGAACACACAAAGAAACAAACTTAAAATTATCTACCTCTTCCAGCTTTGTATCACCAATCTGACATTCTTACCTACTGACATCAATTTAGACGTGGAGAGGCTAATTGTCATACCATACTCATTGCACATATTTTCAAGTTCCAACACTTTAGACTGCAGGCTTTCGGCACAATCTGCCATTAAGACGAAGACGTCAGTAGAGGCCAGGCTGCTTACTACATTTCCACCTGCCTGAATCTCTCCCTGCCAATTTATACCTTTCAGCAGATGATACACGTAAATTACGAAGAGCTAATGGGAAAGATTACAGCCTTGTCGAACCCCTGTAAGCATCCAGAACCAAGAACTCATTCTACCGGTACCATCAATTCTCACTGCAGCCCAATTGTTATCATAAATGCCTTTGATTGATTCTAATAATCTACCCTTAATTCCATAGCCCCTCAGTATGGTGAACATCTTTTCCCACGTTACCCTCTCATATACTTTCGCTAGATCTACGAAACATAAGCACAACTGTCTATTCATCTCGTAACATTTTTCAATTACCAGGCGCACACCGTACTGAAAGTCGGATCCTGACAGCTCCTCTGTGGTCTGTAACCACACTGGTTTTCATCCAACTTTCTCTCAACAATTGATCACACCCTCCCTTCCAAGATGCCAGTGAAAAACTTTGCCTGGTAGGCCTATAGTAATCAATAAGATACCTCGATAGTTGTTGCAATTCTTCCTGTTCCCTTGCTTATAGATAGGTGCAATTAATGCATGTGTTCAAACTGAAGGTACCTCACCAACACTCGGTTCTAATCTTAGGTACTACCGGTATTCTATGAAGCAATTTCATCCCTGCCTTGCCGCTATACTTCACTATATCAGGTCTAATTTTACCTATCCCTGCTGCTTTATGACAATGGAGTTTATTTACCATCCTTTCCACTTCCTCAAGCGTAATTTCACCACATCATTTTCTTCCTCCCCATTAGCTTGGTTGTTCGCGACACCACCAGGAAGATTTCCTTTTACATTGAGACGATTTTCAAAATATTCCCTTCACCTGTCCTGTGGTTCCCTGGGATCTATTATGAGTTCACCTGAATTAACCAGAACACTGCTCATTTCCTTTTTCCTTCATTTCCCAAGATTATGTATTTCTGCCCAGAAAGGTTTCTCTGATGCTTTAAATAGCCTTTCTAGGTGATTACCAAAATCTTCCCACGACTTTATTTTGGATTCAACGACTATTTATTTCGCTCTGTTTCATTCTTCTGCGTACAATTGAATGTCTGCATTGGCCCTTGCTTGGAGCGATTTCTGATAAGCCTTCTTTTTACGTTTAGAAGCTGCTGTCACCTCATCATTCCACCAAGATGTTCGCCTTTGCCCAACTTTACACACAGTCGTTCCTAGTCATTCCCTTGTTGTTTCTACTACAGCATCCCTGTATACCACATATTCTCTTTCTATACCAGTAACCTGCTTACTGTCCACTGTTCGAAACTTGTCACTAATAATATCCATGTAGGCCTACTTCTGTCTAAATTCCTCGTCCTGGAGATTTTCTACACTTATCCCTTTCCAGACAGATTTCACTTTCTCTGTCCTAGGCCGTTGAGATACTCGTACTTAGTTCACTACAGATCAGACCGTGCTCTGTATAACAGAAAAGTCACCGAAAAACTCGTACATTCCTAACAGACTTCCTGAATTTGAAGTCGGTTAATATATAGTCTACTCTATGGAACTGGTACCCCTAGCCTTCCACGTGTAGCGGTGAGTAGCCTTATGCTTGAAGAATGTAGTCGTAACTGCTAAACACATACCAGCACAGAAGTCCAGCAAACGCTTCCCTTTCTCATTAGCTTCCATGTCTTCCCCATATTTACCAATCGCCCCTTCGAATACTTCAGTTCCCTTTCCAACTCTCGCATTGGTATCGCCCATTAGCACTATCCTATCTTTGCTGTTAACCCTGACTGCGATGTCACTCAATGTTGCATAAAACTTGTCAACTTCATCCTCATCTCCACCCTCACATGGTGAATAAATTGAGACAATTCTCGTCCTAATTCCTCCAACTGCCTAATCTACCCACAACGTTCGCTCATTTACGTGCCTAACAGAAACTACGCTGCGTACAATAGTATTCCTGATAAACTGTCCTACCCCATACTCTGACTTTCACCTTTTTAACACAAATCAAGTATACTTTATAAGCTCCTGTCTCTTCCTCGTTATTTCTTCTTCCCCTTAATTTCACTTAGGCTACACCTAGTACATCCAGATGCATCCTCTTTTCTGACTCAGCCTGTTCTACTTTCTTTTTTCCGTAGCTCCCCATCGAATTCCATTTCTTTACAAAGTTGTTTCCAAGGAGAACCTTGCCTGTCAAGTGAGAGTGGGTCACCATTACTCCCATAGGTCCGAGGCTTTCTTAAAACGTACTGAACTTGGTAAATCCATGAAGCAGCATGTCACCGAACTTACACATAGTCCTGGTGAGCATTTTTCCTCTAACGGGTTAGGGACCACCGGTGGATTGTGTAGTCCTAGCCGCATGAGCGAATGAAGGGCCATTATACAGAATATCTCTGAGGACCCACTCCTGTTCCGTAGCAACTGGTATCCCGACACTCAGGACCACTTACTAGGCCACTCAGCTGTTGCCCTTGGTTCACGAACTAGAACGTGACTACAGTAACGCACACCATGGACCATCTAATATTATTATTCCGGAAATACCGTGCATCGCAGAGGTGTAAGAAGGTGTTGTGCTGAATGGATGGACAAGGAATTGACAAGAGCATAATTTAATGCCCAAAATTTTGAAATTGTATTCCTTCCGTCTTGTTCTCTTATTTAAAATTTGGTAAATAGAAGATCTAAAAAAAGCAATAACAATATAAAAATGAACTCGTTAGTTCCAACAACAACGACATAAAGTCCAAAATCAGATACAAAAGTAGAGAGAATAATCAGGATGATAATATACGATGGATGAGTATTATTAGCTCTGAAACAGTTATACTATTTTATAAGAGAAGGTTTGCTCCATTAACTTCCATAGCCTAAGAGTCTGAGCTCCAAACTCAGAGGCATAACTTTCTTGGAGTGCACAAGGTTATACAATGGCAATCTTCAAATCAGGTATTTACAGTCACTTCTGCTCAATTGTTTTTTTTTTTTTTTCGGAAACGTAAACAGGGACGATGAGTGCCCATAATAAATGGCTATGATGTAAAAAGGTAAAGGTTGATAAAGATCGGGGGAAAACAAAATCCATGAGGGTGAAAAACCTGCGCTCCTTGTAGAAAACTCTTAAAACCTTAAGTGGGCTTATGGCCCCAACATACAGAGGCTAAGCGTATTGTGCGCCGGGGAGACTAAATGATAAACATTAAATACCAAAATCTGTTAATAATTTTAGAGGATAAGAAACTTTAGTCACCCCATACCGAGATGAACGGTAGTCAACAGAAGGTAATCACTCTTGTCCCCTTACATTATGTATTTCCCAGTAGGGAATAAAACAGATTACTTAGACTGGCGAAATTTTTTACATTTAAACAGCAGAGTTTAGTAATGTACATGAAATAAAAGAGTTTTGAATCATTTCATATGTTAAGAAAATTCTGCCATTACCTTGAGTTGCTGGGCCTTTGAACGCCGACTGCGTCCTCTGCCACTTTAGTATACGCCGCACACAATAAACTGGAGCCATGACCATGACAATACAGCCTTAAAGCGCTCAGCCTTTATAGTATCTGAGTAGTATAATTGGGTGGTTCTGCCGCCTCCTCCGCCGCCCGCGGCGCGGGAAATGTGAATTCTGGCGGGAAATTTGAATTTTGGCGGGAGATTTGAATTTTGGCGCGAGATTTGAATTTGTAAACAAAGCCACGTGCTTTTTGACAGCTGTCATCGACAACAACGCATCGCTAACCTCAGTACTGCCATCTTGACGGACCTAAACCTCACTAGTGCCAACTTAACCTAACTAGCGTGAGGCAAACAAAGCCACGTGTTGTTTTACAGCCACGTGCTTTTTGACAGACAACAACGCATCGCTAACCTCAGTACTGCCATCTTGACGGGCCTAAACCTCAGTAGTGCCAACTTAACCTCACTAGCATGAGGTAAACAAAGCCATGTGCTTTTTGACAGCCACGTGCTTTTTGACAGATTTGTAAACAAAGCCACGTGCTTTTTGACAGACAACAACGCATCGCTAACCTCAGTACTGCCATCTTGACGGACCTAAACCTTAGTGGTACCAACTTAACCTAACTAGCATGAGGTAAACAAAGCCACGTGCTTTTTGACAGCTACGTGCAGCTGTCATCCGCCATCTTTATTCCAGAGAGCACAGTGCTGCCCTCTTTAGCTACTTACCTTTGACAGCTGTCATCCGCCATCTTTAAGCAGTGCTGCCCTCTATGTGGTGGCGGCAAATTCTAAATGCTTTACAAACCTATGCCCTTTTTTGACAGCTGTCATCCGCCATCTTTGAGCACTGTGCTGCCCTCTTTCGTCACCTGTCATCGGCAGTGCTGCCATCTTGACGGGTCTAAACCTTAGTGCTACCAACTTAACCTCACTAGCGCGAGGTAAACAAAGCCACGTGCTTTTTGATAGCCACGTGCTTTTTTGACAGCTGTCATCCGCCATCTTTAAACCACAGAGCACTGTGCTGCCCTCTTTAGATCCACCATCTTTGAGCATCGTGCTGCCCTCTTTAGCTACTTACCATTGACAGCTGTCATCCGCCATCTTGCATCCGAATCCTCAGTGCTGCACTCTATGTAGTGACGGCAAATTCCACGTGCTCTTGTTTGGAAACAAAGCCACGTGCAGCTGTCATCCGCCATCTTTGAGCACCGTGCTGCCCTCTTTAGCTACTTACCTTTGAAATGTGGTACGTCATCCGCCATCTTGCAACCGAAACCTCAGTGCTGCCTGGTGACGGCAAATTCCACGTGCTCTTGTTTGGAAACAAAGCCACGTGCAGCTGTCATCCGCCATCTTGCATCACAAACCTCAGTGCTACACTCTATGTGGTGGCGGCAAATTCTAAATGCTTTACAAACCTATGTGCTTTTTTGACAGCTATCATCCGCCATCTTTAATCACCGTGCTGCCCGGTGGCGGTAAATTCCACATGCTTTACAAACCCATGTGCAGCTGTCATCCGCCATCTTTAATCACCGTGCTGCCCTCTTTAGCTACTTACCTTTGACAGCTGTCATCCGCCACCAGAGAGAACAGTGCTGCCCTGTGGCTGCAAATTCAACGTGCTCTACAAAGCTACGTGCTTTTTTGACAAAAAATTCTGCTCTCGAGATACTCACCGAACTAGACGATGCTATACTTACGAATCTGCTCATTACCTTCTTTCTTCTATGAGTAATAAACAAAAGCTCTATCTTGCAAATAAGGAGCGGGAGGAAGGTAATACCTAACCTAAAATAAAAGAATATGCCAATTCTACATTATTTATTTACATCTTGTATGTACAAGTTTTATCTCGAATCATTTTACCCTAGTGATGTTTGCGTACTTCTCGATGCAATTCTTGAATGTACAAGTTTAAACTTGCTGTACTACGCTCTCAGCGTACCTCTTTGTGATGTAAGACAGCGTAACGTAAGTACACACCTCTAGCATAATGTTTATGTAAAGTAGTACCTATCAATACTACTATGCCCCCAGGCTAGCGTGTTGGTAGAATTTGGAATGACAAACCGTTTACAATCATCGCTATTAAGGGCTACCTTACTAATTAAATGAGTGTACAACTGATGCTTCTTGCTTCTAATGACAGACATTTGCTTATGCAAAACAGGTGGATTACTTTTAATGCAATTGTTATAGTTTTCAAAACTTAGCTGATTCTGAACGACATTCTTTTTAACCCCCTTTAATCTCTTTATTTGTAATTCATTTAAGAGTTTTATGCAATATGACTTGGATTTAGTACCTACAAATGAATCGATAATATTCCCAGCACATTCATCTTTCATTTTACCTAGAACCTTTTTGTTCACTAGCGGTAGATGATATTGATTATCTGCAGGATAGTTACTTGTATCAAACCTACCCAAGTCCGGCTTTATATCATTGTAATAGTCATCAGTTTTGATTTGATAAATAAACGAATCAGTATCTGTGTAGAGCAATTGCGCATTATGCGCGTACTTCTTCATCATATAATCGTAATGGAATTCATACATGAGTGTTTTAGCCAATTCAAGTACTGCGAAGCCGACGTAGGTAGGTTTGTCATACTTAACCTTAACACGATTCATCTGTATAATAACTAAATTCTCATGTATGATGGTGCAGCTGTGGAAATTTGGTTTACTTATTAAATAGTTAGCACCATACCTTTTCTTAATATTATCCCAGTTTGTAATCAATTTTACATCAACGCGTTTGTCAACATTTTCCATAGTCTTACCAAACACACTGTTATTCATGAGCTTGTAGAAATCTTTTTCAAATTCGTTAACCGCATTCGTTCTTAAATTATTGTTCAGATCGATATATGGCTTTAGCCACGGTGACTGATTAAATTCTAGTACGCGATGAATTTTGGATAACTTCAAACCATGCTGCAAACACTGTTTTAAATTTCGGTAATGAATGATATACTTAGATTTATCGCACAAATTAGCAATGAGCATTTTCGTCGTTGATGCAATGTACGGGGGCTTCATATTTTCAGGGCAGAACGGTAGGTCATTATGAGAAGTGTGTAACTCTTTAGGATACTGTAAGTCAACTTCGAGGAAATAGCCTTTATCAGCTTCATCACCTAGGGCGTGTAGCTGTAAAGCATCAATTTCGCACTGCGTCAGCCAGCGGAAACCACTCACCGGTAGATGCTGACTCATCGCCCACCCATACTGATTATTAGCATCGAGGTAAACGATATACCGAGATTCCTGACTGGAATCGAAACTCGGCATGTACTTATTATTAGCCCTCGAATACCGCCCGCTGCACTGACTCAGACCGCCTCGAATTGATGATTTTATGAAGTGCACCATATCGATATCGGTCAGCAGTTCCAAATTCACATGCGTGTGTTTCAACATCGCATCCCAACTTAACCCAGGTGCAGTAAAATACTGACATGGGTCAAGGCTGTAGGTGTTCATGCAAACACAGCGAATATTTTCAAAAACATCAGCTAACAAATGTACATCTGTCTTTAAATATAAATCAGAGTATTCACCCAGCGTTTGAATGTGGAACTGCTCCCAGATATGTTGTGCATGTAAATAGTCATCATCACTAATATCTGCTGAATTCAGCGAGCTGTAAAAGGATTGTTTCGATGGTAAGGCACGTTCTTCGAGGCGGTCTAAGCAGTCGAGATATTCATAACAAAAAACACCCTTACGCCGAAGTAAATTAAACTGCACTTCTTCGGGGAAAACGCGTCGAATTTCTGTAAATTGTTCAGGCTGTAAATGACTAGAAAGTTTATCGAGGCTACTCGCCATAAAGCGAAACGAGTCAAGGAATCTCAGTTTTATAGAATGCTCAGCATCTACTTTTACAGACTTTGCAAACGCAATGTACCGCTCTTTATTCTGAGGGATTATATCTACTTTTTCATCTGAAGCTCCAAATTGTGAAATGATGAAATGAGAGTCGTAACCAGATAAGTTATGAAAAATTACAGGGATAAATTTAGGAACTCTATACTTAAGATTACAGCTATAATGAGCGGCACATCTGTAGAAACCAGTTAAATGATCATGATCAAAAACTTTAGGGTCATTTTCGGAAAATTCCCCATCACAAATGCTACACTTTGTAGCACGTTCATGATCATTTAACTGAATTTCGGTGAGTGGCTTCATAGGAATATTACTATTCAGAATACGACCGAGACGAACTGCATCACTTTCAAGTCTCTCTAAAAATACTTTAGCAGCATCATGTCCTCGATACAGCTCTAACTTGTTAAGCGTACTATCGTAACTACACTTGATGTAATACGCGAAGCTATACAGGACATGCATGTGCGTAGTATTAGTGAAAGAGTTGTCAGGATTAGGTGAGCATGTGTTGCATGGCGTGAGGATGGCTTCAAAGTCTGCATAAATCACGAACGGTACCCACATCTGCTTGTGAAAATTTGTAAATTTTAAAACATTATTGCCTGTAGTAGGTATCTCTGTACGTACATGATTGCAGTCATTCTTGGAATGCTTCGTTAACTGATCTTCAGTTCTAAAATACTGCAAGCATCCATCACATAGCCACTTTTTACACTCATGTTTTGACAACTGACTGCCAACAAGTCTACTCAGATTTTTAATCCAGCAAAAGTGGCTATTCACACTGTTTTCAATATAGAGTAAATTAACATGAGTACTCTTCTTATGACATGTATAATACAGAGGACCTACTACAGAATTTTTCTCTACACCATACACATTAATACTAATGTTATTTAGTTCCTCAAAGCGCTTAATATCCTTTATCTGCACAGGAAATTCTATACTATCGAAATTTAGCTGCGTTGAATAGTGTGGATAGGATGATGTTCTATACGCTACATTCGATTTAGCAGGATTTAAAGCTGACATCACCGCCCATGCAAAACATGCTTCGTCATTGTTTTGGATGTTTACAACAGCTTTTCTTTGCTGAATCCATGTCGGCAGCTCAATGTGCGAAGATCCACGCATAGGATTGTACTTATTGATGTTAACTTCTAGATACATTATTTCAACTAAAGCCCACCCTGATTCCTTTTCCTGAAATTCCTCGCTCTTAGTTGAAATAATGTTAGAGACATCTCTAAGTACATCACCAAAATTAGTCGACTGACTTATAACAAAATTCTTCGTATTAAATGATTTAATGTCCGTTATTTCGGATTCATCCGTGCTTTTAATGTACAAGGCGAAAAGTTCAAAATTAACTTTAAATAAATTATGATTGGACAAAGATTTAGCAAGAAGCTGTTGTACATCCGGTTGAACGCAATTTAAAAAGTTTGAAGTGCTCTGAAACTTTTGACTGGTGCGAATTCTGTAACTAGCAATCCTACTTTTAAATGCTGTATTAATTTCCTCGATGTTTGCGTTACTACCACTCCTACACGCATTATTTTTATGCGCATTACTCCGTAAGTGCCCCTGAAAATGCGAAGATGGTACATCAGTGTTACAGTGCTCGCAGTGAATAGTTTGAAGTTCATGATTTTTTCTAGGTTTTTTACTACTAGTACTTTCTACAGCTACATCAGTAGCTGCACGCTTTTTCCCTACTACTACCTGAGGGCAAGTAGATATTTGATGTACCTCTGCTAAGTGAGCCTTGTATCGCACTACGTTAGCGAAATACACACAGCAAACTTTACATAAAGCAGATGTTATGCTAGGGTGTTTTGATTTCATATGGCGCATGAAGTTATCACGCCTTGCAAACGTTACATTACATTCCTCGCAGCAGGGGAACATCTGAAAAGAGAACGAGATTAGGTGAAAGTTACGGAAGAAACCAAGTTTCAACGTATAGAGGTTGGACATGGCTGTGAGTTAGGCCTATAGCATGAGGATTGAAGAGAACGACTAAAGTTACGATGTTCGGAAGAAACCAAGTTTCAGCTTGTTGAGGATAGACATAGCTATGTGCGCGTGTTTGAAATTATACCACGTCTATAGTATGAGGATTGAAGAGAACAACTATTTATCAATAGCTTAAAGTTACGATGTTTTAGAAGAAACCAAGTTTCAGCCCGTTGAGGATAGACATAGCTATGTGCGCGTGTTTGAAATTATACCCCGTCTATAGCGTGAGGATTAAAGAGAACAACTATTTATCAATAGACTAAAGTTACGATGTTTTAGAAGAAACCAAGTTTCAGCCCGTTGAGGACAGACATAGCTATGTGTACGTGTTTGAAATTATACCACGTCTATAGTATGAGGATTGAAGAGAACAACTATTTATGATTAGCTTAAAGTTACGATGTTTTAGAAGAAACCAAGTTTCAGCCTGTTGAGGATAGACATAGTTATGTGCGCGTGTTTGAAATTATACCACGTCTATAGTATGAGGATTGAAGAGAACTACTATTTATCAATTGCTTAAAGTTACGATCTTTTAGAAGAAACCAAGTTTCAGCCTGTTGAGGACAGACATAGCTATGTACGCGTGTTTGAAATTACACCACGTCTATAGTATGAGGATTAAAGAGAACGACTATTTATCAATACTCTAAAGTTACGATGTTTTAGAAGAAACCAAGTTTCAGCCCGTTGAGGACAGACATAGCTATCTGTACGTGTTTGAAATTATACCACGTCTATAGTATGCGGGTTGAAGAGAACAACTATTTATGACTAGCTTAAAGTTACGATGTTTTAGAAGAAACCAAGTTTCAGCCTGTTGAGGATAGACATAGCTATGTGCGCGTGTTTGAAATTATACCACGTCTATAGTATGAGGATTGAAGAGAACAACTATTTATGATTAGCTTAAAGTTACGATGTTTTAGAAGAAACCAAGTTTCAGCCTGTTGAGGACAGACATAGCTATGTACGCGTGTTTGAAATTATACCTCGTCTATAGTATGAGGATTAAAGAGAACGACTATTTATCAATACTCGAAAGTTACGATGTTTTAGAAGAAACCAAGTTTCAGCCCGTTGAGGATAGACATAGCTACGTGTGCGTGTTTGAAATTATACCACGTCTATAGTATGAGGATTGAAGAGAACAACTATTTATCAATACTCTAAAGTTACGATGTTTTAGAAGAAACCAAGTTTCAACCTGTTGAGGACAGACATAGCTATGTACGCGTGTTTGAAATTATACCACGTCTATAGTATGCGGGTTGAAGAGAACGACTATTTATCAATACTCTAAAGTTACGATGTTTTAGAAGAAACCAATTTTAAGCCTGTTGAGGACAGACATAGCTATGTGTACGTGTTTGAAATTATACCACGTCTATAGTATGAGGATTGAAGAGAACAACTATTTATCAATAAACTAAAGTTACGATGTTTTAGAAGAAACCAAGTTTCAGCCTGTTGAGGACAGACATAGCTATGTACACATGTTTGAAATTATACCGCGTCTATAGTATGAGGATTGAAGAGAACGACTATTTATCAATAGCTTAAAGTTACGATGTTTTAGAAGAAACCAAGTTTCAGCCTGTTGAGGATAGACATAGCTATGTACACGTGTTTGAAATTATACCTCGTCTATAGTATGAGGATTAAAGAGAACGACTATTGATCAATACTCTAAAGTTACGATGTTTTAGAAGAAACCAAGTTTCAGCCCGTTGAGGACAGACATAGCTATGTGTACGTGTTTGAAATTATACCTCGTCTATAGCGTGAGGATTGAAGAAAACAACTATTTATCAATAGACTAAAGTTACGGTGTTTTAGAAGAAACCAAGTTTCAGCCTGTTGAGGACAGACATAGCTATGTACGCGTGTTTGAAATTATACCACGTCTATAGTATGCGGGTTGAAGAGAACAACTATTTATCAACAGCTTAAAGTTGCGACGTTTTAGAAGCAACCAAGTTTCAGCCTGTTGAGGGCAGACATAGCTATGTACGCACCTCGTCTATAGCGTGAGGATTAAAGAGAACAACTATTTATCAATAGACTAAAGTTACGATGTTTTAGAAGAAACCAAGTTTCAATGAATAGAGGTCAGACATACCTTAAAATCTTCGCGCTGCAAACTGTTACTCGGATAAATAAAATGCGTGCGTTCAAGCCTGAAACTCGAATGATAATATTCTGGTCGTACCTAAAAAGAAGAAACATATATGAATGTAGTGTTGGGTACATCATCTAACCTAGTTATCTTTACAACTCAAAGTTCGAAAACATACCTTTAAAAAAATGCACGTGCTGCAGGCTGTTACTGGGATGAATAAAATTGCGTACTTTCGAACGGTACCTAAAAAAGAGCAAACATATATGAATGTAGATGTCTAGCGTAGAAGTTGCTTTGCAAATAAAAAAGTAACTAACAGTTCTACCTTACCTTAAGATAAAGGCTGAAGAATAATATTCACAGCAGACGGGAGATGTGTGTACGTAATAAACGCATACAGAGAACTGTGTGCACTTCGCGCAGACTGCAGCGAGTAAATATGCTGCTTGTTACCAAGCGGATGTGAAAAAATCGCTGACAACTGCGGTACAGTGGGAACGAAGTGTTTATGCAACAAGAGCTCTCCCCCTGTAGTCCCGCAGGCTGACGTATTTAAGACGGAATCGAACCTCCTGTTGATGCCGAGGTGTCAGAATTTAAGAGTTCGAGCCTTGGAAAGTTAGCGCGCGATTCTCGAATTCTCGAGGGTACATACGCGGTATTCCTTACCTGTAGGTATCGAGCTAAAGCTAGATCATGTAATGACGATCGCGCAGGCCCCTCACCTAGCATTTACGGCTTCTAGTTCGAACCCGCTATCTTCCGAAGTAGCGAGAATGATTGAAGAGTGTTGAGGGTAATTCATTTGTCAGATGGAGGCGTTAAGCTATGTGCAGGCTTCTTCAGTAGGAGTAGGCTATGTCAGGATATCGATTTAAAAATCCTAGTCAGGAAGGGTACGCGATTCAAATCCTAGCAACTTATACCGTCGGGAAGGGCATCCGGCTAGATCATGTAATGACGATCGCGCAGGTCCCTCGCCTAGCATTTGCTATTTTTTACAGCTTCTAGTTCGAACCCGCTATCTTCCGGAGTAGCGAGAATGATTGAAGAGTGTTGAGGGTAATTCATTTGTCAGATGGAGGCGTTAAGCTATGTGCAGGCTTCTTCGGTAGGAGTAGGCTATGTCGGGACATCTAGTTATCGATTTAAAATCCTAGTCAGGAGGGGCAACCGGTCGTATAAAACTATGGTGTGAGGCGGGGTGTGCAAAAAAGCTAGCAATAAGTAAGGGTTGTTGATGGGGACGTTAAACCTTGTGCAGACTCCTTCGAAAATGATTTTTTGAGTACAAGACGTTGAGGGTGATTCATTTGTCGGATGGAGGCAATAAGCCTTGTGCAGGCTTCTTCGGTAGGAGTAGGCTATGTTGTAATGTTCGGAAGAAACCAAGTTTCAGCCTACTGAGGTCGGACATTGTCGTGAGGGGTTTGAGTTGAGCTCGAGAAGCTGCTAATAATTTTAGTGCGAACTGTACGCGTGTAGCGGACTCTGTACCCTGCTGAGGCAAACACATTCCAGCGAGGAGCTAGCGAGCCGGATGCAACTTGCGTGCGCGCGTGTGTGTAGGCATGCTATCCCAGAATATTTTTTCCTCGTTCTAGAGTCTGTTACCCTTCCTGATGTAACAAGACTAGGATTAATTTTTTAGACTGCACTTGGCTAGAAATAGCTACATGAAATATCGCAAGAATTTGTTGAGTTGCCCTTCCTGATGCAAAACTGGGAGTATCTAGCCTCATACACTATGGTTTTCAACCGGTTGCCCTTCCTGACGTCAAAGAACTCGGATTAAGAATCTGCCGAGAATCGGGGGATATACAGCTAGATGCACTTCTTAGATTTTAAATCACGAACTATTGTTTTACTGCTGGATGCCCTTCCTGACTAAGATTTTAAATCGCAAGAATTTGTTGAGTTGCCCTTCCTGACGCAAAACTAGCAGTATCTAGCCTCTTACATCATACACTATTGTTTTCGACTGGTTGCCCTTCCTGACAACTCGGATTAAGAATCTGTCGAGAATCGGGGATTTACAGCTAGATGCACTTCTTAGATTTTAAATCACGAACTATTGTTTCACAGCTGGATGCCCTTCCTGACTAAGATTTTAAATCGCAAGAATTTGTTGAGTTGCCCTTCCTGACGCAAAACTGGCAGTATCTAGCCTCTCACATCATACACTATGGTTTTCGACCGGTTGCCCTTCCTGACAACTCGGATTAAGAATCTGTCGAGAATCGGGGGATTTACAGCTAGCTTAGATTGTAAATCACGAACTATTGTTTTTCAGCCGGATGCCCTTCCTGACTAAGATTTCAAATCGCAAGTATTTGTTGAGTTGTCCTTCCTGACGCAAAACTGGCAGTATCTAGCCTCTTACACTATGGTTTTCGACCGGTTGCCCTTCCTGACGCTGAAAGACCAGGATTTAGCCAGTTACCCTTCCTGATGTAACAAGACTAGGACTGCACTTGGCTAGAAATAGCCACACGAAATTATTATATTGAAAGAGAATTGCTAGGCTGATGACAGCTGTCAGAAAAGCATATAAGTTTGTAAAGCACGTGGAATTTGCCGCCACCGGGGCAGCACTGTTCTCTCTGGATTAAAAGCTTTGTTTCCAAACAAGAGCACGTGGAATTTGCCGCCACCCGGCAGCACGGTGATTAAAGATGGCGGATGACAGCTGCACATGGGTTTGTAAAGCATGTGGAATTTACCGCCACCGGGCAGCACGGTGATTAAAGATGGCGGATGATAGCTGTCAAAAAGCACATAGGTTTGTAAAGCATTTAGAATTTGCCGCCACCACATAGAGTGTAGCACTGAGGTTTGTGATGCAAGATGGCGGATGACAGCTGCACGTGGCTTTGTTTCCAAACAAGAGCACGTGGAATTTGCCGTCACCAGGCAGCACTGAGGTTTCGGTTGCAAGATGACGGATGACGTACCACATTTCAAAGGTAAGTAGCTAAAGAGGGCAGCACGGTGCTCAAAGATGGCGGACGACAGCTGCACGTGGCTTTGTTTCCAAACAAGAGCACGTGGAATTTGCCGTCACTACATAGAGTGCAGCACTGAGGTTTCGGATGCAAGATGGCGGATGACAGCTGTCAAAGGTAAGTAGCTAAAGAGGGCAGCACGATGCTCAAAGATGGTGGATCTAAAGAGGGCAGCACAGTGCTCTGTGGTTTAAAGATGGCGGATGACAGCTGTCAAAAAAGCACGTGGCTATCAAAAAGCACGTGGCTTTGTTTACCTCGCGCTAGTGAGGTTAAGGTGGTAGCACTAAGGTTTAGACCCGTCAAGATGGCAGCACTGCCGATGACAGGTGACGAAAGAGGGCAGCACAGTGCTCAAGGATGGCGGATGACAGCTGTCAAAAAAGGGCATAGGTTTGTAAAGCATTTAGAATTTGCCGCCACCACATAGAGGGCAGCACTGCTTAAAGATGGCGGATGACAGCTGTCAAAGGTAAGTAGCTAAAGAGGGCAGCACTGTGCTCTCTGGATTAAAGATGGCGGATGACAGCTGCACGTAGCTGTCAAAAAGCACGTGGCTTTGTTTACCTCATGCTAGTTAGGTTAAGTTGGTACCACTAAGGTTTAGGTCCGTCAAGATGGCAGTACTGAGGTTAGCGATGCGTTGTTGTCTGTCAAAAAGCACGTGGCTGTCAAAAAGCACATGGCTTTGTTTACCTCATGCTAGTGAGGTTAAGTTGGCACTACTGAGGTTTAGGCCCGTCAAGATGGCAGTACTGAGGTTAGCGATGCGTTGTTGTCTGTCAAAAAGCACGTGGCTGTAAAAAACACGTGGCTTTGTTCACCTCACGCTAGTTAGGTTAAGTTGGCACTAGTGAGGTTTAGGTCCGTCAAGATGGCAGTACTGAGGTTAGCGATGCGTTGTTGTCGATGACAGCTGTCAAAAAGCACGTGACTTTGTTTACAAATTCAAATCTCGCGCCAAAATTCAAATCTCCCGCCAAAATTCAAATTTCCCGCCAGAATTCAAATTTCCCGCGCCGCGGGCGGCGGAGGAGGCGGAAGAACCACCCAATTATACTACTTATCTGGAGGGGAAGTTCCAGAACTCTTTACAGATAGGCTGGATGCTTGCACACACCCCAAAACAAAATTTATTTGGCTAGAGAAAGTATACACAAATTATCTTTAATCCCGGCGGAGAGGACAATTAGGCCGATGGTAGAGACATCTAATAGATGAAAATCCAAGTGTATTGCATAACATTAATTCAAGTTCAATTAGATAGATATCCTTATAGAAGGCAAGCAGTCTGACTCGACGGTGAATGTGCACCCCCGGTACCCTAAGGTTTTGCCACGGTATGAACAGCTTTGAAATCTTGAATCTTGCCGTACATAATTTTTGATAAAACATATATAAGTTGGAGTATCACTTGATAGAGAGGCCTTTCATGTTTAGTTGTTGAAGTAAAGTGGTTTAGATAGTGTTTGCGAAGTACTAGAATTTCGGGGTGTTGCGCCCAGAGCCGACGCAAGAGCGGCCGCCGATGACGATGTCAGGATGGGGTCGCCCGGGCCCCCAAGGTACCCTCAGATATCATCCTCCCGTATATTTTGAGGAGCAACCAAGGCGATGGTCACAAAGTACCAAGTAGCATTGTTCGGGCCAAATATAGAGTGGGCGGTTGGAGTTCAGCATCAAAGCCACTCCAGAGGATGATATTCCCAAAGGAGTCAGTTTGGACGTAGTCTCGGCCGGAACGAGGCGGGTCCATACCCCGCGCCGGCATCTCTCGCTCATTGACACGACGTGGCCTCAGGTGAAAATATGGCACTGTAGTATTGATTTTTGGGGCAACTGTAACTTACTCACAGAGAGTGTTACATGTGGTGCAGGTACGGTTGGCAACTTTGGAGGAATAGTGCACGGAGTTTCGACACAGGTTTGGAGGCAGTGTCCTTAATGGCAGAATAATAATGAGATCATTGAAGGGAAGGTTAAAAAAAAAAGGATTTATACAAAAAATGAAATTTAAGTTATGATGTTACTTATATACATACAATATTTCACAGCCAACAGGGGCAGCAAGACTCCTTATTCTAACTTGATTATATAAAACTTAAACTAATAAGATACTAAGGAAGGAAATATAATTAAATCAACAACATCATCCCTTGGTGGCATATACTGAAGAAGCAAATGCCTTTACACAGGTTTTACTTGACACAGGTGTAGCTCAAAAATCTTTTCATTTCATTGACAGGAGTAAGGAAATCAAGCCTAATGCAGGGTTAATGAAATCTGAGGGCAAGCTTGCCCGCGGAAACAAAGTTTTTAACCATTACCTGATCTCCAATTTTTTACTTGGTGGATCTTTGTCCACGGTCATACCTCATTTTTACTCTCCGGAGGCCTTAAGGTTATTTCTAGCTTTTCCCCATAAATCTCGGATATTCTCTGGATCTATTGTCTGTGGCAAAATCTCATTGGTCGACTACGAATTTGACAAATGAGTATTTGGGACAAACTTAAACATAAGAGAAATTGGAGAAACTTGTGCTACTTATGAATGGCTGAGTTAAATGCTAATAATAACCAGTGTAAGGAAATGTCCCTTTGGGAATGATCTTCGTGGTGAAAAGCAATAAGGGCAGGTCGATGATTATGATTAACCCGCTCAGCTAGGGATGGTTGTGGGTGGTGCGCAGATGTCGTGACATGCGAGATAGAGAGATCGAAACAGAACATACGAAATCAATTACAGGGGAACGGCTTAGCGTTATCAGGAACAACATATTGACAGGGTCCAAAAGACGACAAAACAGAACTGAGACAAGAAATAGTAAACTGAGTAGTGGCAAGCCTAGTCGGAAACAGCCATAAAAACCGAGTAAAACCACCCACAATACACAAGAATGAATTTAATCCCATTCCCTTTAAATTGGGGAAGGGTGTGACGTAATCCATGTACAATCGCTCCATAGGGCGAGATGCTTGGTGTGAGGACAATAGTCTTTAATTAGCTGACAACGTGGGCTTGGTAATCAAACAAGACTTACATGCCTTAACCAGTTCCCTAATCTCGCCATCCATGCTCTTCCAGATAAACGTCCCTCTTATATTCTCTCTGGTTTTATAGATGAATAGATTTCCCCTAATACGGTCTCATGGTAATACTTCAAAATCATAGGTACTAGCACTGCTGGAACGACAAATTTTGTCTTCTGATCGTGCCTCGAAGGGCCACACAGATCTCCATTCCTCAAAACATAAGAGACGACATGTTCCCCAGAAGAAAGGGTTTCCATAATAGGAGCATGCACCGTGTCTCCACGCTGGCATTTGGCTATATCGTCAAATAACAAAGAGGCATTAGTCAAAAGTGCACTTATGCAATTGGTTTGAAAATAGAAGGGGAACGTCTTTCCTCCGGATCAACAGAATTAGAATCGCCGGAAAACATTCGGCTTAAGCCACTGCGACTTCGTTCTCCGACACTCGAATGTGTAGCACGTCAAACTGAAAAGCTGAAACCCTAGTCGCCCAACGGGTGATGCGTCCGGTACAACGGGGCCTAGGAAAAATCCAGCTCAGAGCCTGATCGTCGGTCTCCAATTAAAATTTAACGTGCTCAAGGTAGAGGCGGAATTTTTCGAAGGCAAATCAGACGGCCAGTCTTTTCAACTCATATATAGAGTACTTGGTCTCCTGAGGTGACAATGTTCCAGGCGCATTGTTAGTTGGGCGCTTTCCGATTTCATATTCCTGAAGAAGAACCGCCGCACCGCAGATAAAGCGGTGCCTGCCTGTAAAGTTAACTTCTTGGAGAAATCTGGCATTGCCGAGACCGGGGCGTTACACAGAGCTGATTTCAGATCCTCAAACTCAGCTTGCTGTGATGTCCCCAATTCAAACTGGGCACCTTTCCTGCGGAGAAAGTTTAGGGGTGCCTTCCTACTAGCAACGATTAGGAATTCACCATGCTGATGAATCTGGCAACACCTTTAGCATTTTTAGGAGGCTCGATTCTACGGATTGCGTGAGTTCTGAAATGATCGACCGAAACTCCAGAAGGTGACACAGTATGGCCCAAGAAGGACATGGATGGTTTAGCAAAAGGTACCTTTGACAACTTGATCGTCAATCCAGCTTTACACAAGTGTTTAGAGCTTTCTCTAGACGAGCGAAGTGTTCTTCAAAGGTCTCGGAGAAAACAACATAATCCAGATAATGGTACAGATAATTAAATTTAATATTGGAGAAGATGCTAACTAGCAGCCTATTAAAAACCGCCACGTCCCCAGGGAGCCTGAAAGGCATCCCGTTGTATTCATACAAGTTCCATTCACTAGCGAAACCAGTCAGATATTTCGATTCTTCCACCAGAGGTATCTGGTTATAGGTTTGGTTAAGATCTAATATGGTGAAGAACATGGCCTTACGTTTGAAAATATAAGAACAGTCACGTCCGTAGGGAGCCAGAAAGGCACCCGGTTGTATTCATGCAGGTTCAATTCACTAGCGATAGCAGTCAGATATTTCGATTCTTCCACCAGAGGTATCTGGTTTTAGGCTTGGTTAAGATCTAAGATGGTGAAGAACATAGCCTTAAGAAACCATGAAAGACACGAATGCAAGTCGGGAAGGGGTGCTGATTATAGAATTATCTTACGATTTAATGCCCTCTAATCAAGCCGCCTTGAGGTTTCTGAACCAGAAAAATGGGTGAATAATACGCCTACTTGGAGGGTCGAATGATACCATACGTCAGCATTTGGTCAATGATTTCCTTGAGGGACTTTGTTTCAGGTGGAGATAGCCTGTACAGAGGAAATCTTAGACGGACCGAATCCGGAAACTCGATTTTGTATTCAAGTAAATCAGTCACACTAAGATTTTCCGAAAGACTTCGGAAAATGACTGACATAATTTACGACTGCAATTAGCCTGTTCCTCAGGTATATGGCTAACGTCTAACGACATCTCACTCCCGGTAGACGAAATAACAGATGATGATACAGAATTACATTTTAAATGAGGTATATGGAAATTAATCCTAAATTTGAATGTGCAGGAGTTACTTTGAAAATCGAGCACGATACCGGAATATGACATGAAATCTACACCTAATATCACAGGCCATGACAAATTTTTACCAACAAATAACATAAAATTAGATGTGAATTTAGAAATACGAAGTTTCACCTGAGTAAATCTTAAAATTTCTAGTGGGCAAGAGTTAGCGAAAACACATCTTACAGAAGGAGAAACTTATTCAGGAAATTTACAACTAAGCTTTAATTTTGAATACCATTCTTCCGAAACAATAGAGTGAACACTTCCGGAATCTAAGAGGGCAGTAACATGTTCATTGCTTATTTCAATTTTAAGGAATGGAACAAAATCTGAAGTATCGGAGGCAATCTTGAGGCACTCTTTTGGACCTTCAAAGATGGTCTTAGGCGTTCTTCCCTCTTTAGAAGATATGATTTCCGATTTAAACTGGGCTGGGCCTTGAGGTGCAGATAGCGGCGCGGACTCAGCCGAGCACCTTAGTCATTTTCTATTGCTGTGGTTAGCAAAGGTCAAACCAGAAGTAGGACAAGAAGATATACTATTTGACAAGTTACAGTTCTTAGCCTGGTGTGTGAATGGCCCGCATTTGGAACAACCTTGAGAAGACGATCCTCTTCCGTACTGACTTTTAATGGGACAGCATAGTCCCCATTTCTACCCGCAGACCCTGGCATTAATTTATTAACTTTATTAGATAGTTCATAAATATGTTGAGCCAAGGAGTTTGGCATATTTTAGTGCTCATCTCTGATTTTAAGAGGAAATAGGTCCACTACACTATTACAGAAATTAAAGAGTATAGCCTGAACACGTTTAATCTGGTTTACTTTCCGGGTTGAACCGTGTTGTCGTTTTTTGTACATTGCATACAGTTTGCTGACGTTTCGAATACATCGCAGTATTCTTTTTCAGGGCGACTGAAATACCCCTACTCGATCCGAGGTAACCAGTCTCCCAGGCAGCAATCCCACTACAAAGGGTGGTTCCTGACCTTGATCTATATATCCTAGCCTTTCTGGCTGACGTAAGCAGTGAAAAAAAGAGATCTACATCATTCGGAATTCTTTCATCCGCACGAAGAAAATGCTTTCGAGAGCGGATATGAACTCATCATCATCATCAACATCCTAAACCATCTCCACTTTCCCGGGTGTGGTATATGTACCATGTGCCTTGTACCATTCCTCCTCCACCAACTTGTTGCAATCATGACCTCTCAGCAATACATCGTTCTTAACTGAATCTATCCATTTCCTTCGTGCCCTTCCCACGGGTCGTCTTCCTTACTTTTCTGTCAAATTCCTTCCTTGCAGTTCTGTTAACTGGCATCCTCTTCATGTGGCCAAACCACTGCAGTCTTGATATCTGAATCTTATTGAGGAGAAAATAATCTATTCCTACATCTTCTCGAATTTTCTCATTCCTAACCTTGTCTTTCCTGGTTTTATGGGTCACAGTGCGTAGAAATTTCATTTCATCTGCCTGGAGTTTGTAATTATCTCTATTGGTCAGTGTTGTGGTTTCGAGACTGCATGTAAGAATTGGTGTATAATAGGACTTGTACAACGTCATTTTTGTTTTCATATGTATTTGCTCATCCCACAGCATGTGTCTTACCTGGTGGAAAAATTGTGTTGCCTTATTGATTCGATTGTTCACCTCATGTTTTGCTAGGTTGTCATTTGATAGAACGCTACCCAAAAAGAGCGGAACTGAACTAAGCTAACTAATTAAGGAATATTACAATGTAATTAACATGCAGATAATTATGATAACCACACCTGATGATTTTTTATTTGTATAAAAGTTCTAGTCTTCTCTCTTTAGCTCTTGTGTACTGCTCTGTTTCTTTCTTATTAAACTCCGGGATGTTTCCCAAGGCTGAACAGAGCCATCTTCTCATAGTGTTTCTCAGAAAAATGTCAACCCCATTTTGAGTCGAAGAACGACGTTAACTTTCAACAGTTGGCATGTGTATGGTGACGGTTTTATTCACAGCATTGACGCATTACCAGAAAGTTATTCCGAATGAAGAAGCCTTAACAACGTTTTAGCACCGGCAGCCACTCGCAGACCTGGTCTTGAATATAGAACTTGCAATTCTGTTTTCAGTTTTTGTTCATTCTACGATTATATGCCGATCTTACCTCGTTCCTACATCTTTGTTTGTTAAAGGGTTCACTTGCAGTCTCGTCGTATTTATAATCTCTGTGCATTGCTCTTTGTATCGAGATATCGATTATAGGAAATACCTTAGCATTGTTGATTTTACAGCGGTGTGAAAATTATTAGAAAATTTTGTATAAAATCACTTTTATTCATTGATATTTTTCTTCCAATTGAAATTAATCACATATTTAGTATTTGGTATGCATTCGCTTTGATTATATGGCAGATTCAGTGCGATATGGCATGCTTTCTACATTTCTTTTTGCAGGAATCTTTGATTTGCTTGTCACAGTGCCATTTATTAATAAGTATCCCTATGATATTTATCTTTGTTGTAATGCTGTTTTTCTTCACTTTTCATTTCACAATGGCCCAGATATTCTCAATGGGGTTTACATGTGGACTACTGCAGGCCAAGAAAGTGCTTTTACTTTGTTTCCACTTAAAAGCTTCGTCACAGACTTCGCTTTATGGCAAGGAGCAACATCGTGTATGAATACAAAGTCACCATTGGGAATCCACTCTCTCATTTGCGTCAATAATCTTCTTTCAAGTACTGTTTTGTATTGAGGCTGGTTCATCATACCCTCTACAATATACAGACGTCCTATACCATGAACTGACGTAACACTCCAGACCCTAACCTGGATGGGATGCTTGGGGCAAGAACTCTTCATCAGTGCTTCTCCTCACGTACTCACTACTTTCGCCTGTTATTGCAAACACTCGTTCGTCGGAAAAACATACCTGGAAAATTAAAAACATATATAATACCATACACACATCAGTATAATGAAAATTAAATGAATAAGTTTCTTGCAAGGGGAATTTCATTCATTTGTGTTAAATTTGCATTTCTCTTACTTCAGAATATCGTATCATAATTCAGGTTCATTGACTGGTATTATTATAAGTAACCAATTATAATTTTATAATACCTTGCTCCAGTCATCTCCGAATCGTTCACTCACGTCTTTTGCCCACGCTTCATCCAGGTGTCAGCGCAAGACACACACAAGCCAGTAACGGGAACATCTGATTCAGTTGTTTCCAAATCACTGTTTAGGTTCACAGCTTCCTGCACTGATGATGTCAGATTATCCTCACATTACTTCTCTTTGTATGAGTCTACCTTGCAGGTGGGGGTGGCATGTTCATAATTCCACAAAACAAGCTGGTATCTTCCCTTCCAATACCTGAAAATCTCATTCCATAGCACAATCTCAGGTTGCTTCATAAGTCCAGTTATTCACTTCAGACGTTCTAGAAGCAATATAAAACTGACAGCTGTCACGATACAAATATAACGTACAGACTACACCAACCCTCTCTTCGTCATCATATAACTTCAAATCTCGCGCACAACAGTTAGCACATGCACAAGCTGAACGAATAACTTCTCGGAGAATCCTCAAATCTATGAACCTAAACCCACTTGAGGATTTATCTTCCATCTTGTATTCATCGAACGAAATGCCTCAATCAATATTCGTCTCAGCAGCACTGGATATCTTGAACGAAGTACTGCGGATACTGGTATCCTGTTCTGTGCCTTGCCTTGATACATTCGATTTCTTTTTCGTAAACCCAGAAGAACTGTCCTTTTTTTACTTTCTTCAAAACTCTACGTTCACCTCAAGGCATACTGTTACTTTGAATAACATACAACTAACAAAATTAGCAATTGGTAAATCGGATATGAAACCACAGCAACACATATAGATAAATACGCTGTCAACAAAGGAACCTGAAGAATGAGGCGGCCATACTTTTCCACAGCTTTATTGATGACAGGTTTCCATGGAAGAAAGACAAACACGTGGAAATTCTCCGTAAGAGTAATGAAAAAACTCGTCCTACAGAGTTGGGCGTGGCAGTATACAAGCAGTTACAGATACTCATTTTTCTCATATTTACAGATGGCATTGACCTGTAATATTATTTATTAAAATCCTGACATGTTACGGTATATTATGAGCAAATAAAAATTTGTTATTTTTACTCATTTTTACGTATGTTCCCCCTTAAAAGGTGTTTTATGGGTATCATAGGTAGTTTAAGACAGTATAGTACATCATCTGTGTCAAGACACATACAAAATGTAGTTACTAAGGAGATACTCTAATATCAAAATAAAGCTACACCAGAGGGTTCAGTCAAAGCTTTAAGAGTATTATGTCAGCAGATTGGAAAAATGGAACAATACCCACTGGCTGGAAACGATCCATCATCTACGTTCCTATACCAAAAAAGGCGATCTCTTGGACTGCACAAACTACAGTACGCTTGTCCTAATATCACATGCCAGTAAGGTGTTGCTAAAGATCACGCAACGAAGATTAGAACCTTAATTTTCTAAACCTCGAGCTCGTTTTAGGATAGATATCATTAATAATATGCGTTGGATGGTAGAGGGAGCACAGGAGTTGGTCATCAGAAGGCCTTTTATAGTGTAAATCACAGGACCATGAGGGATTTCCTTAGACGGATTAACATCTCTCTGTTTTGGATCCCAACTACCGATTTAAATTCACACTCTTGACTTAGTTATATGGTTCTCCGAGTACTGATATACATTTTACCTGGACTTTTTCTGACCGTAATTTGGCAGGTGCGATCCTAGCTCAGTCAGGTGGTATTTGAAGGTGTTCAAATACGTCATCCCCAAGCTGGTAGATTTACGAGCAGGTAAATGTGCTCTTGCGGGACTAACTTCCGGCACCTCGGCGTCTTCGAAAACTGTACAAGTAGAGTAGTTAGTGGTACGTAAAGCCAATAACAAAAGTATTCAATACTATTGTTGAAATTGTACTTTTTCTATTCTTCTGGGTTTATTTTATCTTATTGTATATTATTTACTTCTCATTGGCAACGGTCAGGTTTGGATTCGTGGTTCCTTCTTATAGTTAACCCCAGGAATACTGACGGGGGGTACATTGTGCCCACCACCTGCTATTTATTGCTCTGTTTCTTTTGACATTTGATATTAAAAGGCTGTAAAATGTATTCATTGTTACCAACTCCGAATGGTGTATTTGGTTTGCTCATTTTTACCGTCTGAAGGCGGCGCAGTCATTCAAACATGAGTGAGCAAGAAGTAACCCCTCCACTTAATTAGTATTGGCAGGATTTATAGCGTTGTTGGCCACTCACAGTAAAACTGAAATAGTTTCTTTCTTGACTGCTAATAGACATTACTAACTGGATAGTTCTGTGTGTACTCCAAGAGCATTGCATCTGATGGATGGATGCTGGAATACTCTCCGAGATAGCTAATTCGTCTGAAGATGACGACATTGATATTAATGTTAGTGAAAACGAAGAAGGACTGAGAATATATATATATATATATATATATATATATATTAAAAAAAGCGAGCTGGATTACCATCATGAGAGAGATACACAGATAAACCCAGTTTCAAAACTGTTATCCGCCAGACGCGTAGAAATGATTCATCAGACTGAATGTATAACATTGAAAATATTTGCACTTTAACAATAGCTCAGTCAGCTGTTTATTTATGGGGTTGACAGCTGATAATGTTACCAAGTTGAAATATATTTCTTTAGTTGATTGTAAGGAATGTGAAATAAGTTGGTAAATATCTCCAATAATAACCATCAGAGAATCACAGGAAATTGACTTTAAGTGTTCGTCACAAAGCACACTCCCGTTGGTATACAATGACATTAAAAATAGGGTTGATATTCCTAGGGTTAAAATTGTAAGTCACGCAGATAACAATAGAACAACAGTGGAAGCTATTGGATGAGGGTGACAGTGGGTTGAGTGAGAAGACGTATGCATAGAGCGGAACTTTCTTTCACACATCACAGGAAAACTAGAATCCAGCTTTGAATTGTTGATGCTAGTAAAATAAATTTTAATTTATCAACTGGGAAAATAAATTGTTAGATGATGCAAATATCTGTGAGTTTTCCGCAAATGTGTAGTAAAGCTGGAAATATGGTCATAATAATTATAACACCAGCTGCGCGGCGGAAATACTTGATGCGAGTCCCTCGACCTCTTGACGCGAGTGTAACGTCCAGCCGTCAGAGCAAATGAACACTATGACTATCTCGAGGAAGAACATCTTTACTATACACTCTTATGCCTTTCAGCGTTCCGTCTGCAAGACCTGTGAAGTTACTAAACGCCTCAAGAATAATCTATATTCAACTATCCCTGAGACCTCGTTTATTTTCGTATTCTTGTCTTTAAAACTGATTCTGACCATCGTCTTCTGTGTTTCTCTCTACGTCACTTACCTTCCACAACTACTTCATTATTCTCCTAGACAACCTACCTTCCTCCGCTCGCTTCACATGACCTCTCCACAGAAGCCGGTTCACGTGTACCGCTTCATTTAACGTGTTCATTCCTAACTCAGTCTTAGTACCTTCCTGCCATTGTTCCCACGTGTTTGTAGCAGCTATTTCTAACAGCAAATAGACTGGTACACAGATAGACTTCTTTCTTACAGAACACTCTGGCTGCGCGGTTAGAGTCACACACCTGTCAACACCACTGTCGGCAGCCCTGTAGCTGGTTTTCCGTGGTTTCCCATTTTGATACCAGGCAAACGCTGGGGCGCTTCCTTCCCACTGCTGTCCCGTCGTCATAAGACTTATCTGTGTCGTAAAGCAAATTGTAAAATAAATAAAACACACACTGCGAGCTTCACACTTACTGTGCTACCATCCTGGGAGAATACACATCCTAAATAGCTGAAGTGATCTACCTGTTCCAGATTTGTATCACCAACTTCAGATTACATTCTCTAAGGTTTCTGGATACTCACTGCACCTATTTTCAAATTACTACTAGGCCACCATATCTTAGTGTTAGAGCAACCAACGCGAAGTTTCTAGATCCCGGGTTTCAGCAGAGTCTGCCAAACTGCTTACTGAATCCCTCCCTGTCACTTTTTACTTTCCAGTAGTTTATCCATTAAAAGTAGGAATAACAAACAGCTTTGTCTAATTCCTGTAACTCCTTCAACAAAGAACTCATTTCGCTCTCCGTACCCCAACTGTCATCATAAATGCCTTTGATTGCTCAATTATAGTATATATATTATTTGCTTTACGCCGCACATAAACTCAGATAAGTCTTATGGCTTCGCTGCGATAGGAGAGGCCTACGAGAAGGAAGGAATCTTCCGTGGCCTTCATTAAGGTACAGCCATCTTTAGGGCTGCCAACAGTGGGGTTCGAACCCACTATCTTCCGGATGCAAGCTCACAGCTGCGCGCCCCTAACCATACAGCCAACTCACCCGATAATTATAGCATATTATATTATGTTATATTATAAGAATAATTTAGTGTGGCTATTTCTAGCCTGGTGCAACCCTTGTAAGGCAGACCCTCCGATGAAGGTGCTCGGCATCTGCCATATGTAGACTACTGCATTATATTGTGGTAGAGGATAGTGTTAGGTGTAGTGTGTGAGTTGCAGGGATGTTGGGGAGAGCACAAACACCAGCCCCGAGTCACTGGAATTAACCAATGAAGGTTAAAATCCCGACCCGGCCGGGAATCGAGCCCGGGACCCTCTGAACCGAAAACCAGTATGCTGACCATTCAGCCAACGAGTCGGATATTATATTATATTATATTATATTATATTATATTATATTATATTATATTATATTATATTATATTATATTATATTATATTATATTATAATAGTGGTTGCAGAGACCATAGGCCTTCGAATAGGAGCAGATGCATAAAAACAGCGAAACATTTTTTTCACTCGGTGACAAATTCTTTCTTTCTTAATCAGTTTACCCCACAGGGTTGGTTTATTCCTCGGACTCAGCGAAGGATCCCACATCTACCGCTTCAAGAGCAGTATCCTCGATCGTAAGACTTTGGGTCAAGGATAAACTGGGAAAGAGGACAAGTACCTCGTCCAGGTTGCCTTACAAAAGTTCAAATAAAGCGTATAGGAATGTTTTGAGATATTAGAGAGCTATCGGCTGTCCTGAAAATACTTTACTGCAGTTTCCTATTTTACTTGCAGGCAAACAGCCGATTCTTTCCAACTCCTCACCCAGTTCCATTTCATCTTCATTTTTCTAGAAAAATGTTCAAATGTTGAGGATTTTTCCTTCATTAAAAATAGTTTACACCTGTTCAAGCAATTTTGCTAATGGGCCTTATTTTTTCAAAATTTAACGATTAAAATCTCTCATACTTTTGTAGTCACATTCGCGCAGATACTTGTGGCTTGTAGTCGCTACGCATTCACGTTTGGAGCTGAAGGTTTCAGCACTGTTTTCTTTTACTAATGCATCTATTTTATTTTATTTTCTCAATATTTTTTTTGTTGTGTTCTCTTTTGTTTTAGAGCTATCTGCAATATTTTGAACCATTGTTACTCCTTGTTGCTCGACGTAAGTCTCGTCTTATTCGTTAGAATTTAAATGCAGCGCTGCGCTACGTTCATTCGCACTGCAACAACGCACTTTGCTCCACAATCAAGCTAAATTCTCTGATTCATCAGCAACTTTCATCTAATCCTATTGTAGGCATGATAATGTATTGTCCACAGCGTCTACGGACAGTAGTGTAAGAGAAAATGATGGAAAACCGTTCGTTTTTTCCTATAAACACCCAGTCTATTCAAAGATTTTAAAAATGATATGCATATCAAAACCTTCCTCCGGATGTGTATACACTAAATATGAGGCTTGGTCGAGATCCATCCAGCCGTTTCGCCGTGATGATGGAACAGACAGACAAACAGACAGATAAACGGACACGAAAAATAAAAATCACCGGATCAGTATTGAGTTGACCTAAAACGGATAAATACCTGAAAATTTGGCAAAACAAATGAAATTACAGACAGCGGACCACCTACAACTTTATTTATATAGATAAGCATGGACACGTCCAGAAGTGCAGACCTTTATTTCGAGAGTCGCTGCTTTGAAACTGTACGACATATCTACAAACGGACCTCACCATCAGACGTCTCATTAAGTGTTTACATGGTTGGCCCTACGACATCTTCTCGTATCACCTATATTTATGGGTTAGATTGAGTTAGAGTCATTGAATTGAGTAACATTTTGTACAGTTTTATCACTCATGTGACTGACAGCCAGAATCACAAAATTTGGCTATCATATGGCAACTGGTCATGTCAACATGCGAGCTGAATGTCGTCACTATATTATGTTTCCTATAAGTGTGCGAAGCGAGAACATAATCGTGTAAGAAGTACAAAATTAACTTGAAATCGAGAAATACATCTCTATTTAACGTATAAGGGATAGAAATACGACCAAAGTTGTAGATCTCTCCAGAATGCAAAAGATTGTGCTTTCTGTTTTGTGAGATGACTTACCGCTTAGCCATCAATTATCCCGAAACGAAGGTCTGCACCGTCGTTAAAATTTCATCCCTATTCCGATATTTCCCGGCGCCAAAATTTATACATTTGCTTAGCTTAGAATATTTCCTCAAAGAAAGAGTGTCCAGGCTTCGCGATTAGCATTCGCATATGTATGGAGGAAGAAAATAATACAGTTAAGAAAGTTGAAATTAATAGAAAATAGGTCAATAATTGAGGACAGTCGGATAGGACAATGATATGTAAACACCAAGTGAATGTATTGGAAAATCAGATGCTGCTCAATAAATTATGCTGATATGAGTTAAGGATATAAGAAAGCGGTAACAGATGGGAAATTTAGTCGCAGGGATTCTTAGGTAAACACATGAGAAGATGACTAATGGTGTTATTACTTAAGCTATTCGATGACGGTTATAACCTCCAACGATATTCTACCAATATCCCGCAGAATGGCCGATTGACGTCTCTCTTGCTTTCTACCCAAGGGACAACCACGAATTTACAGGAATGATGACGAAAATGGCAATATGCTACTTCCTTGCTGGCAAGCAGTCAGAGAAGTTGCCATGGTAACCTGTAGATTCGTTGTCGGTCAGTCGGTCACTCAATGCAGAGCATGATACCCGCAGAAATTAGTAATTTTCTCCGTCATTTGAAGAGCAAGGTCAATTATGAACATACTATAAGTTGTTTATAATGAAGAGATGTTTCACATACAGACCACGACGTTTACAGAAAGACAGTAGTATAACAGAAAATAGGGGAAAACTGTTTGGGTTTTCCTATAAACACCCAGTCTATTCAAAGAGTTTAAAATGATACGCATATCAAAGCCTTCCGCGGGATGTGTATATACCAAATATGACATTTGTTTAAGATCTATCCAGGCGTTTCACCGTGATGGTGGTACAAACAGACAGCAAACAGACAAATGGACAAATAGACACGAAAAATAAAAAACACCGATTCGGTATTGAGTT
The DNA here is from genome assembly GCF_040414725.1 of Anabrus simplex. Taxonomy (NCBI): domain Eukaryota; kingdom Metazoa; phylum Arthropoda; class Insecta; order Orthoptera; family Tettigoniidae; genus Anabrus; species Anabrus simplex. The sequence continues at coordinate 30,020,319 of NC_090279.1, read as the reverse complement.
GACATAAAACGGATAAATATCTGAAAAATAGGCAAAACGAACGAAATTTCAGACAGCGGACCCCTATAATTTTATTTATATAAATAACAGATAACATTTATGAAGCTAAATGAGAATATTTGCATGGTAAAATTTGCTATTAATTTGAGGTAATAACGTTTAAATGAGGTACCTCGATTATTTAACTTAAATATACTAAGTCCTTACAACCAATAATTAATTATTTAATATATCTTGAAGGAAACTGATTACTGCCAAATGGGTTAGAGCTCAAATTCTGGAATCCCCAAATTACAACTGTTTGATCAATCAATCAATCAATCAATCAATCAATCAATCAATCAATCAATCAATCAATCAATCAATCAATCAATCAATCAATCAATCAATCAATCAATCAATCAATCAATCAATCGATCAATCAATCAATCAATCAATCAATCAATCAACACTGATCTGCATTTAGGGCAGTCGCCCAGGTGGCAGATTCCCTACCTGTTGCTTTTCTAGCCTAATCCTAAATGATTTCAAAGAAATTGGAAATATATTGAACGTCTCCCTTGGTAAGTTATTCCAATCCCTAACTCCCCTTCCTATAAATGAATATTTGCCCCAGTTTGTCCTCTTGAATTCCAATTGTATCTTCATATTGTCATCTTTCCTACTTTAATAAACGCCACTCAGACTTATTCGTCTACTAACGTCATTCCACGCCATCTCTCCGCTGACAGCTCGGAACATACCACATAGTCGAGCAGCTCCTCTTCTTTCTCTCAATTCTTCTCAACTCAAACTTTGCAGCTTGTTTGTAACGCTACTCTTTTGTCGGAAATCACCCAGAACAAATCGAGCTGCTTTTCTTTGGATTATTTCCAGTTCTTGAATTAGGTAATCCTGGTGAGGGTCCCATACACTGGAATCATACTCTAGTTGGGGTCTTACCAGAGACTTATATGCACTCTCCTTTACATCCATACTACAACCCCTAAACACCCTCATAACCATGTGCAGAGATCTGTACCCTTTATTTACAATCCCATTTATGTGATTACCCCAATGCAGATCTTTCCTTATATTAACACCTAGATACCTACAATGATCCCCAAAAGGAACTTTCACCCCATCAACGCAGTAATTAAAACTGAGGGGACTTTTCCTATTTGTGAAACTCACGACCTGACTTTTAACCCCGTTTATCAACATACCATTGCCTGCTGTCCATCTCACCACATTTTCGAGGTCACGTTGCAGTTGCTCACAATCTTGTAACTTATTTATCACTCTATAGAGAATAACATCATCCGCAAAAAGCCTTACCTCCGATTCCACTCCTTTACTCATATCATTTATATATATAAGAAAACATAGGTCCGATAATACTGCCTTGAGGAATTCCCCTCTTAATTATTACAGGGTCAGATAAAGCTTCACCTACTCTAATTTTCTGAGATCTATTTTCTAGAAATATAGCAACCCATTCAGTCACTCTTTTGTCTAGTCCAATTGCACTCATTTCTGCCAGTAGTCTCCCATGATCTACCCTATCAAATGCTTTAGACAGGTCAATCGCGATACAGTCCATTTGACATCCTGAATCCAAGATATCTGCTATATCTTGCTGGAATCCTACAAGTTGAGCTTCAGTGGAATAACCTTTCCTAAAACCGAACTGCCTTCTATCGAACCAGTTATTAATTTCAAAAACATGTCTAATATAATCAGAAAGAATGCCTTATCAAAGATTACATACAATGCATGTCAAACTGACTGGCCTGTAATTTTCAGCTTTATGTCTATCACCCTTTCCTTTATACACAGGGGCTACAATAGCAACTCTCCATTCATTTGGTAGAGCTCCTACGACCAAACAATAATCAAATAAGTACTTCAGATATGGTACTATATACCAACCCATTGTCTTTAGTAGATCCCCAGAAATCTGATCAATTCCAGCTGCTTTTCTAGTTTTCAACTTTCGTATGTTATTGTATATATCATTGTTATCATATGTAAATTTTATTACTTCTTTGGCCTTAGTCTCCTCCTCTATCTCGACATTATCCTTGTAACCAACAATCTTTACTTACTGCTGACTGAATACTTCTGCTTTTTGAAGATCCTCACATACACCCTCCCCTTGTTCATTAATTATTCCTGGAATGTCCTTCTTGGAACCTGTTTCTGCCTTAAAGTACCTATACATACCCTTCTATTTTTCACTAAAATTTGTATGACTGCCAATTATACTTGCCATCATGCTATCCTTAGCTGCCTTCTTTGCTAGATTCAATTTTCTAGTACGTTCCTTCCATTTCTCCTTACTTCCACAGCCATTTCTAATTCTATTTTTTTCCAGTCTGCACCTCCTTCTTAGTCTCGTTATTTCTCTATTATAATAAGGTGGGTCTTTGCCATTCCTTACCACCCTAAAAGGTACAAACCTGTTTTCGCATTCCTCAAGTATTTCTTTAAACCCATCCCAGAGTCTGTTTACATTATTATTTACCGGTTGCCACTGATCATAGTTACTTTTTAGAAACTTCCTCATACCTGCTTTATCAGCCATATGGTACTGCCTAATAGTCCTACTTTTAAGACCTTCCTTTCTATCACATTTATTTTTAACTACCACAAAACAGCTTCATGTTCACTAATACCATCTATTACATCAGTTTCCCTATAGAGCTCATCTAGTTTTATCAGCACCACGTCCAAGATATTTTTCCCTCTGGTTGGTTCCATCACTTTCTGAGTCAGCTGTCCTTCCCATATTAACTTATTTGCCATTTGTTGGTCATGCTTCCTGTCGTTCGCATTTCCTTCCCAATTGACATCTGGCAAATTCAGATCTCCCGCTACAATCACATTTCCTTCCATGTCATTTCCCACACAGCTGACTATCCTATCAAATAATTCCAAATCCGCGTCAGTGCTACCCTTTCCCGATCTGTACACTCCAAATATATCAAGTTGCCTATTATCTTTAGAAATGAGCCTTAAACCTAGAATTTCATGTGTCTCATCTTTCTCTTTTTCGTAGCTTACAAATTCTTCTTTCACCAGATTGAACACTCCCCCTCCCACCATTCCTATCCTATCTCTACGATACACACTCCAGTGCCGTGAGAAAATTTCTCCATCCATTATATCATTTCTCAGCCATGATTCAACTCCTATTACAATATCTGGTAAATATATATCTATTAAATTCCTTAATTCTATTCCTTTCTTTACAATACTTCTACAGTTCAACACTAACAATTTTATGTCATCCCTACTTGATTTCCAGTTCCGTGTTCCCTTACCACCGCTCCCTAGGCCACCCTGTTTACCTGAACGTACCTCCCTATTACCCTTGCAAACAAATTTCCTAACTTATACGTACCACTGCGGTTTAAATGAAGGCCATCTGTGCGCAGATCCCTATCTCCTACCCACCCATTAGGATCTAGAAATTTCACTCCCAGTTTCCCACATACCCACTCCATAGTCTCATTTAAATCCCCAATCACCCTCCAGTCAATATCCCTCCTACACAGTATTCCACTAATAACTTCTCCGCTTTCTTAAACTTCACCCGTGCTGCATTTACCAGATCCCACACATCTCCAACTATGTTGGTACTTATATCAGCTTGCCTTACGTTGTTGGTGCCAACATGAAACACTAGTAGTATAATACAGGGATTCGGCGGCCGCCTCCTCCTCCGGGCTCCCAGGGGCCCCTCCGCCTCCCGCGGGAAATTTGAATTTTGGCGAGAAATTTGAATTTTGGCGAGAAATTTGAATTTTGGCGCGAGATTTGAATTTGTAAACGAAGCCACGTGCTTTTTGACAGCTGTCATCGACAACAACGCATCGCTAACCTCACTGCTGCCATCTTGACGGGCCTAAACCTCGGTGGTACCAACTTAACCTAACTAGCGCGAGGTAAACAAATCCACGTGTTTTTTTGACAGCCACGTGCTTTTTGACAGACAACAACGCATCGCTAACCTCACTGCTGCCATCTTGACGGGCCTAAACCTCAGTAGTACCAACTTAACCTAACTAGCGCGAGGTAAACAAAGCCAAGTGTTTTTTGACAGCCACGTGCTTTTTGACAGACAACAATGCATCGCTAACCTCAGTGCTGCCATCTTGACGGACCTAAACCTGAGTGGTACCAACTTAACCTCACTAATGCGAGGTAACCAAAGCCACGTGTTTTTTGACAGCCACGTGCTTTTTGATAGACAACAACGCATCGCTAACCTCAGTACTGCCATCTTGACGGACCTAAACCTTAGTGGTACCAACTTAACCTCACTAGCGCGAGATAAACAAAGCCACGTGTTTTTTGACAGCCACGTGCTTTTTTGACAGCTGTCATCCGCCTTCTTCAAACTACAGAGCACCGTGCTGCCCTCTTTATCGCAGTAGCTGCAAATTCGTCACCTGTCATCCGCAGTGCTGCCATCTTGGCGGGCTTAAACCTTAGTGTTACCAACTTAACCTCACTAGCGCGAGATAAACAAATCTACGTGCTTTTTTGACAGCTGACATCCGCCATCTTTTATCTACAGAGCACAATGCTGCCCTCTTTGTGATGCAAGATGGCGGATGACAGCTGTCAAAAAAGCACGTTGCTGTCAAAAAACACGTGGCTTTGTTTATCTCGCGCTAGTGAGGTTAAGTTGGTACCACTAAGGTTTAGGTCCGTCAAGATGGCAGTACTGAGCTTAGCGATGCGTTGTTGTCTGTCAAAAAGCACGTGGCTGTCAAAAAACACGTGGCTTTGTTTACCTCGCGTTAGTGAGGTTAAGTTGGTACCACTAAGTTTTAGGTCCGTCAGGATTGCAGCAGTGAGGTTAGCGATGCGTTGTTGTCTGTCAAAAAGCACGTGGCTGTCAAAAAACACGTGGCTTTGTTTAACTCGCGCTAGTTAGGTTAAGTTTGTACCACTGAGGTTTAGGCCCATCAAGATGGCAGCAGTGAGGTTAGCGGTGCGTTGTTGTCGATGACAGCTGTCAAAAAGCACGTGGCTTTGTTTACAAATTCAAATCTCGCGCCAAAATTCAAATTTCCCGCCAAAATTCAATTTTCCCGCGGGAGGCGGAGGGGCCCCTGGGAGCCCGGAGGAGGAGGCGGCCGCCGAATCCTTGTATTATACTACTAACACTACCACTTTCTCCTTCCCCTCCTCCCTCTCTTCTACTTTCTTCAACATCTGCCTCAACCTAATTCCTGGATAAGATTCTACCCTGGTTCCCTTTCCTCCACACACTTTCGCCACGTGTCTAACGATGGAATCCCCCATGACCAGAACCTCAACCCTACCCACCTCATTTGCTCCACTCCCCTCCTGGTCAACCCTATCTTTCCTGATAGCTGCAGAAGCTACTTCCTCCTCCCTTTTCTCCTTCCTATGACCCTGTTCCACCTGTCTTTTCCTATCCTCTACTCTACATTTCCCTTTCCTACCTTTTCCCTTCCTCCTACTTCCACGCATCTCAGCAAAAGTTCCCTGTCCCTCATCTTCCCTCTGTTGTTCTACCTGGAGTGACTCGTACCGATTTCGCACAGACACCTGTCCTGAATTCTGATCCTGAATAGAGCCCTTAGCCTTCAATCTCCTTCCCTTTAGAACATTAGATCACCTGTCTTCTACAACTCACCCTCCCCTTCCCCTCCTTCTTGTACACCTACTGTAACCTGTACATTGTTTGAGGGAGTCCTATATTCCTTCCTGTCTTCTGTGAGAATCCTAATTTTCTCCCTCAAACTTTACAACTCCTCCCTCATACCCCTCAATGCCTCGCCACACCCACAGTTCGTATACTCGCGCTCCTTAGCTATTCTTTACGGAAAAAATGAAATTAAAAATAAAATAATTTAAAAAAATAAATGAACGGAGGGATATATTGTCTGGGATAGTACTCAAAGATCACACAACAATAGGGTAATTAATCTACGACTACACTAAAATACTACTCTATTTTTTATCCTACAATCTGTAACAGGATAAAAACTGCTGTTAATTACTGAATATCGAAAATAAAACACAAGAACTACACAATTCCAAACTGCAATTAAGCATATCCTAATTACAACAACAGAATTTTTAATAAAAGTTTCTACGGATACTTCTACTACACCAGTACTGCACAAATATTTAACAATGATAAAATAAGCACACTAAATTCTAATAGGATATTACTCGTATACTACTGTACAGTACACTACAGTAATTTTTAAACTACTTTCAGACGTATCCTAATTTCGATACCGGTACCGTATGTCTAAACTAAGCACAAACAGATATGAACTTTGCAAGAACTACTGTACTCAAAGATTACCAACAAAGCTAAATGCTTAGACAAATTATTATTAGTATTACGGTCTAATAGATACACACAATGTATCTACACTACACTACACTACGTTTGGTTAAATTCTTAAGTATCGAAAGGATTGCCGTACACGAAGTAAAACACGAATATAACTGGCAAGATGCTATCTAATATATTATACCTTATCTTCACCACAATTCTACTGAAATGTGGTTACGTGATTATTACAGCTGGTGGATTACTATTATTTTCCCTACTCCACGTGACTGAGAGTAAAAGTGTCCTTAATTATGCCTACTGAAAAATATGAGGTTGTCTACAATAATTTCTCAAATATTTATATCAAAACTACTCCTACTACTCCAGGGACTCTAACTGCAATTAGGCCTACTGGGATATATGAAATTTATTATTATTAGCTAACCGCTCATAAATACTGAAAGATCGAGGGAGTGAAGTATAAATTACGGATACTTTAACCTACTCAGAAGTACAAATGATTGGAATACAAGGCCAGCTGATTTATATTTATATTTACTTGACTACACTACTCCCTTTGTTCACGACTGTAGTCAACAATGCAATATTTGAATATGAGGAGCGACAATAATCAATAACAATACAACGACTGTTAACTACTACCGTGTAATCTCTTTAACTACTTTTTAAATGGAAGACAGGCGTATCGTCTTTTTAAATGTAGTAAATTATTACCTTCGCGATAGTTCGGACGGATATCTATACGAAATACCGGAGGAATTTCGGCGGAAGTTACGGTACTATTCCTTATGATAGGCTGCCTTTGTAAGTATTATACCAACGAACCTACAGATATTCACAAATATTTTAAAAGTTAATATTACTACCTAAAAGTTAATATTATTACCTAAAGTATTTCCTAAACCTAAATTCGAAACAAGGTACACCTAGCTAGCCTACTTAACCTAGAAAACGTAAATTACTGAAGGCCAACTGAATTACTTGTTATAAAATTTAAATAAATATCACTATTCCCAATTTCCACCAACAAGCACTAAACACCACTATATAAATAGCACTAAATGAATCACAAATACAAAACATTAAGCTATTTCAATAGATTTTAACTACTTTATCACTACAATAATTCAAGAGCTCACTCAACAGCCAACCGTTCTCAAGCGCATCCAACAATGCGAGGCCAGATCAGGAAATAATTAAATCTCAACTTTTACGATTAACGTATTGAGGTGACAATTAATAAATAGATAAACTAGCATCAAATCAATCACTATTTAGGACACAACCACGAAGTGACAAGCGTGAAGAATGTATGTTATAGTCATGTGGTAATGATCAGCACATCAGTTGTCTTTCATTATTTTTTATAAACAAGAGAAAGGGCACAAAAGTATTCATTATCAAAATAAATCCCATTATAAGGCAACAAACCTGAACAATAGACAAGGCATAATATAACGTACTGTAAACTAGTTTTAACCCTAGAACACTAACCCTTCGTAAATTTTACGACATTAGGTAGCAGAACGGTATAGTTTAATGCCTTCCGCGCGTGCGTGCGTGCCGCTATTGTGTGTAGCTGATTTTTTCGAGCAGTTATTGACTGTGGCATGTGCGATTGTTGATAACTTTGCACATTCTTGTAGTAATTGGGTGGGTGTCGTCATATTCACGAACGGTTAGTGATAGTGTGAACTTATAAGTATAATGTTTCGTCATGCCTTTTTTACATTTATACTTATTTAATTTATTTTTTGGTAGTTTTGGTTTCTTTGTGATGTAAATAACCTACATTCATAATTTAAGGGTTTATTTTAATATGTTGTGTTATAAAATTAATTTTTTTATAAAACGTGTTCATTTAATATTTTTTGTGCGCCAAGTTTTCTATGTTTAATAAATAATCACATAAAATTGTTAAATATCTACGTATTTTGATTCATGTTAAGTTCACGACACTATAGGAACTCTTAATAACCAAATTCTTGCCAAATATAAGCTGTTCCGTAGAAAATATAACAATTATAATTTGGAGTAGTCAAGGTTTTGTAATAATGTGTGGCGAAATAATAAATGTGAGGCTTCGTTTACATCAGTAGAAAAGAATGTGACGATATATTATTAGGCCCATCCTCGCATATAAGAAACTTCGATAGACCTTGAATAAACTTTATGCAAGAATGAGATTAGAAATTATGTTAACAGAAGAAAAATTTGGTCCGAACGGTTATTAAGGATTCCCAATTTTATAATTATGAGATCGAACTATAGCTATTTTACCTGCTTATAAAATCGATACAGGAAACTTCTATACATAAACTCTTTATTTAAAGCATGCCAATAACAATATTAGATCATTAAGTTTAAGGTTCTGGAATCAGCACTTACTTAGTTAAGCTGATTATACATAATGAAATCAAACTGTTACAAGGGCATAAGAAAACATAATTGCCCAAAGTTAAATCAAAATGGAATAAAACATTTTGAAGCCTAGCGCGGATGAAAAGTGTTTTTCTAGCCTGAAACCAACTGATATATTTAGCCAGGAACATAATCCAATCCTCTGAACAGCGTCTTTCGCCAGGAACACGAATATCCGCCTGCTGTCGACTCCATCTTACTCCAGACTACATGGGCCATTAGTATTTTGTTTGTATCAGATCATTTGCCACATTGTCGCAATTATGAATAGCGGCCACCAGGTGCGCCACCAACTTTAGTAGATAGTCACGCCAACAGGTAGCGTTCAAATGCACACCAGCTGCACAAATTTCCGGATAGTTCCTAAGGTTATCAAGTTCCGTATTAACGTTACAAACAATACTCCTACAATAATAGAACATTCATTCAGAAAATGTATTTGTGAAGCACGTTCCATATTTTCTGTTTATTTGTGATAACTTTTGATAGCTCTGTTCATAAGACATTCTTTCGAAATATGTGTTTATGAATCAAGTTCTTTTTCTGTGTATTTATGAACATTATGAAAACTAACCAATCTCATTTTCAGTGCCTGTGTCGTTCGTCTGCCCTCTTTGACATCCTGCCAGTTTTTCCTGAGCCCGTCGAGCAGCGCTTTCTTCCACTCCTGTGGTAAAGGGCCTGTCTGTCTTCTGGGTGCTGTCTCCGCCATAAAACCCTGATAGCTTTTCGTCATACTTCTGAAACAACCCGTCATTGATTTCATCCTCGCCGAGCTGAGTGGCTCAGACGGTTGAGGCGCTGGCCTTCTGACACCAACTTGGCTGGTTCGAACTTGGCTCAATTCGGTGGTATTTTAACGTGCTCAAATACATGAGCACCTTGTCAGTAGATTTAATAGCACGTAATAGAAATCCTGGGGACTAAATTCCCGGACCTCGGCAAATCCCAAAGCCGTAAAAGTAGTTAGTGGGACGTAAAGCCAATAACATTATTATATCAATTTAGGAAGGCTCGGAACATAATGGGCTGACTCGGCCCATGCAAGGGGTCACACTCTTGATTATGAAACTATAGGTACAAATATTAACAAATATTTACAACAGAAATAATTACAATATATACATTTAGCGCTTTGCCCGCGACTTCGCTCGCGTCATAGTTGAGTTATGTCCCATTATATTATATTATTTCCCATTTTCTTTTGAAGTCCACTGAACCAACCTTACGCGTTCATCGACTTTCGTACGAAATGTAAGACATGAACGTAAAATGATGTGATTTCCCGTCCCGGCTTCGGTCGGAATTGGAAAGTTTCACGCCTGTTCCGAGTTCGCTGTTAAATGAAATTCTCTTGTAATAACAGTAGCTTCTATTATTTTTTACCCCGTCACACGTAATCTAGTGCCATTGCACAACTTAGGTGGTTTGAGGTTACGTAAAAACATTACAGGTGCTCCTACTTTCAAACGAAGTTTGTGAGATGGGAATCCTAGAGGATTGAGGTAAGGTAAGGGTTGTTCTGCCCGAAGGCAGGTCCGAACCCCCGCAGAGGTGTCCTGAGCCGGAGTTTACGTGCGGTAGGGTGGCCGGTTCCTTTCCGCTCCTCCATTCCCTTACCCCCACCAACAGCGCGTGGCAACTCATCCACTTCTCGACCACGCCCAATGTTGCTTAACTTCGGAGATCTCACGGGATCCGGTATTTCAACACGGCTACGGCCGTTGGCGGAGGATTAAGAGTATTTAGGAATTCTACTGGATAACTGAGAGCATCGTCCGTTTGTAATACCGTGTCGACCGATTTAGACTCTATTTCTTCTGCATCAAAATATGTAAGCAATGATTCATTTAATCCAGGGACTCTCAAACGCCCAAAATCTCACGCGTGCAAATCGAGGCGAAAGAGCTCCGTGCAGTGTGCATCGGTCCCGCTCGGCTCGGCTCTGGGCTACTCGGCTAAGCTCGGCTCAACTCGGCTCGGATTTGGAGCGCTACGGAGCAAGTGAGAAAGAGGGAGACAGGGGGAACGAGCGAGACAGGCGTGGGGAAAGAGAGAGACAGCGCTATTGCTCCAAATCGGGGAGTGGGGGTCTGCACTCTGGTCATCGAAGCGAAGTCGTCTTTTGCACCGTGCACAGTGCATACACCAGGCGCATGCACCCTGAGAGGCCCTGATTTAATTCATTAGCCGTCTCATTAAAGTAAACCTGCAAAAATCCAGGATCTTGATGAGCATTTGGCAATAGACTGCCAATGGAATGCTAAACTTGACCTTGTACTTTGAAAGTAGGCATAAAGTCGTGTTGGATGACTTGCTTAGCACCAAAAGATGTCACTTGAAAACAGCTGCTACGTCTTCTAATTCGATCAAAAAAATTACCATGATCTGGATGGGCACCCATTAGTAACTCTACAATGGTTCAGGTGGAGATTAGAGTGGTGGCAGCAGAACCTTGCCAGAATCGCAACACATGCCTGGTGTTTCATCTTTCCACTTGAGAGCATTGCAGAATTGGCATTTATGGATGATTGTACCAATGGTTATCAAGCTGTTATCTTCGTAATTCATTTCAGGATCGTAAGACATCCCGGAACGAAACTTAATTTTACATGGACGCAGTCGTCTTTCTTTTCGGACCCCTGGGTGATGTTGCTTATGTCGCATTTGAATTGTCCTGTGATATTCGCGATTATTTTGCTGGCGTGTAGCTGCCGCTGCTCTATGAAACTCGGGATTATTTTTCTGGTATACAGTATCAGTGCCGCTGCTCTGTGAACCTTGGGGTTATTCTTCTGGTACGTGACTGCCGCTGCTCTATGAAACTTGAGATTATTCTTCTGGTACGTGTCCGCTGCTGCTCTATGGACTTCGGGATTTTTATTTTGGTATTTACTTCCAGCAATGGTACCGTACGTGCGGAAGGGTTATTTTGTAAAAATGTGGATGCTTCTTTTTTAAATTGTATTTTTCTCGTACCGTTTGAGTATCGAGTACGACGTTTTTCAGAAACTTTTGTAACAACAAATGAAGCACTCGTTTCTTCGCACAGACATTCACATACAGTACGGTACTTCAAAATGTCCGTTAGAGAGATTACCAGTAAATCGCAATCTTTTTACGGGATTAGCTTCATCACTAAATATCCAGTATAACTTTATATCACGATAAACTTCAAAGCGGATTGGAAAATTTTGCCTCCTGCCGTCAACTCACATGTTCCACCATAAGCTGAATCTTCTGACACGATAAGTCGGCACTATTATGAAGAGGAATAGTTATTACCAAGATGATTTTCGGACAAAATGGAGACAACTTACGAAACAATAGCTTCACGAGCTTCTTTATGCCTCAACTGAGTAGAATATAAAATGTAAGAAAGAGATGTAAATAGACATGCACCGCCACCTACAATAGAAACAATGTTATGTGGCAACACTTCACCATTAATGTTTAGATAAGTTACTGCCATTATGCTGTGTGCGTGAAAAAGACGTCATCGCGCTGCAGTCTGTTATCTGTCTCCTTGATATATCACACACCAGTACGTTGTATCTTCTGGTATGAAATGTTTGTACTCTTCTGAGGAGGAGTAGTTATTAGCAAGGATTGCCAAGGTTCAAACCCTTATTGCTCAAGAGTTCTATGGCACTCACTTCATTACTGGTCGACAATATTATGCAAGTTGCCTCCGGTCTCTCCTTCGTCAATATGAGCGACATATCTTCGAACCATAGACAGCTTTGTTAATGACGCATGCTCGTGCCGAACTGGTACTGCTTTCGCCTAGCCTTTTCTACCAGTTGTATGGATGAAACAATTCATTTAAACTGTAAGCGGCTGCATAACTCACTAACAAAATATAAAACCGTAATAAATCTCATTGATAAAACAATATTCCTGAGGCTGCCCACAGGCAGATTCGAACCTGCATTTTTGCAGTCTGTAGTCCGTTGACTTAACCGTTGCGCTATCAGCACAACGTAATAAAACCTCTCACGAATTTACTCACAAACATTCGTATATGTAGGCCTATATACTATGACCATCCAATGACGTGAAATTACGTGTCAGGGAGTCATTGAAGGTCATAAGTATGATACATACATATGGACGGTATGGAGGTAAAATAAACTGTTGATGCACGGCGAATTTATATATTCGTAAGATATGAGCCGACAACTCGCGAATTGATAGTAGATCTTATGGAAGAGGATCGATAGATCAAGCTCAGAACCCCGTGGTAGACATCGTACCGCGTGAAAAACCGCGTAGTCACAAGCGGGTATCAATGAATATTGCAGTAACAGCTGACAAGAAGATAGGCTAGACATTACATCTACTATGACAGACGTTAAGGAGGCCATGGACTGAGCCGGAATTATATGCATTTAATTATCTAACAGGCGTGTGGCGTGACGTATTTCAAGTGGAAAGAACAAACCAACGAGCTAGAAAGAGGACTATAGAGTGGCTAACATGGCTGCTACAGTGCTCTGGGTGGTGCCAAGGCGAAATAGCGACTCCATAGTTTAAGCGCCATTCATATAATTTCTCCGCATACGGTGCGATACTTCTAATAGATTAGATCGAAGAAAATATGCTCTCTACGTGTGTGGCATGCAATTGCATAAATTGTAGAGAAAACACGAAGAATAAATATCATATTTTAGATAAGATTCTTTTTTTACTAAAGTACACAGTTTTGGGCGATTAGCAGAATTACGTTGCCTGTGTAGCACAATCCAGCACGTGTACATTAGGCCTACTTTTATTTTCTTGTATTTGGTATTTGAAGGTGCTCAGATAGGTTACCTTTATGTCAGTAGATTTATCGGCCCGTAAGGGAACTCCACCGGGGCAAATCTCCGGCACTTTAGCTTCTCCGAAAACCGTACTAAGTAGTCGGTAGGACGAAAAACCAATACCACTATTTATTATTACATTGTATCCTACAGAGCACATTTCCCCAGCATTTTAAAAATAAATATAAAGTGAACAACGATGTTACAAGACGCCTGCTGTCCAAAGCCACACCTACAATATTTAGAATTTCCTAGTCACCTCATCCCCTTTGCCAACGATACGGAGTAATATGAGGACTTTCAGTCCTACATCACCACTACTGCTGAGCGAGTTGGCTACGTGGTTCGTGGTATATAGCTCTTAGCTTGCATTCGGGATATAGTGAGTTCTAATTCCACTGCCGACAGCACTGATAGCTGGTTTCCCGTGGTTCCCATTTTCACATCAGGCAAATACGGGGGCTGCTGTGCCTTAATGCCACTGACACTTCCTTCGCAGTCCTAGCATTTCCCTATCCCATCGTAGATATAAGGCGTGTCTGAGAGGGTGCTACATAAGGCAAATAAAAAATCGGCGTTACCATAATCTTCTTCCAAAGATAATCGAAGTGAATTATTCAGGAAAGTTAACTTATGTGATTTAAGATCATTATCACAAGGAGAACTGTTCTCTTTTTTAGCAATTATTTCAAATTGTTTATCCTACAAATTCTTGTTCTTATTTTATTGTTATTATTATTATTATTATTATTATTATTATTATTATTATTATTATTAAGGGATACTTTATTACACCATTGTTCACTTCAAACCTTGTACCCCACGGCTCTAGAATACTTATTTTTCGTAAATTATTATTAGTTTTACGCCCTACTAACTACTTTTTCGGATAAGCCGAGGTGCCGGAATGTTGTCCCGCAGGAGTTCTGAGGGATTTGAGCACCTAAATACTATCGTACTGAGCCAGGATCTAACCTGTCAAGTTGTTTAGTGTCCGGCTTCTTGGCTGAATGATAAGCATGCTGGTCTTTGGTTCAGAGGGCACCAGATTCGACCGGGTTGAGCATTTTAACCGGGTAGTCGACAGTTAATTCCTCTGGATCCGGGACTGGATAACCTTCTTCATCTACACACAACAGAACATTCTACAAACCACTACAGAAGCACGCAATAGTAAATACATCACTCCACCTAGGGTTGGCGTCGTCAGGAAGGGCATCCGGTCGTAAAATTAGGCTAAATCCATACAAAATGCCAATTCCAGGTAAATGGAAAGATATCAGGATTAATTATTATTATTATTATTATTATTATTATTATTATTATTATTATTATTATTATTATTAAAGTTATATGAATTATTTCTCGATATTGTTATATTGCTTTGCACAAGGTTTTCTGTTCTATATTTTCATTCCCTGTAAGTGGGTCTAATATTTTGGCAATGTCTTGTGATTTGTTTTGTAATTCGGACTAGTGGAAATGCGCTAATTTTCTTTCTTTATACAATATGTAAGTACGTAGCCTGTATCTTGTATTTTTTAATGTCCTTTTAAACAGACATTGCGCATCTTTGAGTGCTTCCCTAATAAAGAAAACTGTGAAACGGTATTTATTCCCGCAGCCTCTGTACTTGCTTCATCACAAGCCCACTCGATTTGGTCGCTTACAATATGGCGGACGTGGCTTTCAAGTAGATTCAAATATGGCGGTCCAATAGCCACTCTATAGTCCTCTTTCTAGCTCGTTGGAACAAACAATAGTAGCGTGTGTTCCTTTGTGGATCTCTGTGATAACGTTCCTCAATGTCAAAACCAGATGTAAAGTAGTCAGGATCGTAGTTATGTAGCTTATGGAAAGCAGCCTAGTTTTTTTTATTGAAATAATGAAGTTTGAATTTGTTTTAATGTCAATTCTTGAATAGTACAAAAAGGATCGTGAAGCAATAGAAAGCTCAACCCTTGTATGCGAATTAAAGCTCATAAAATTTAAGAAGTTGAGGCTTAAATAACGTTAACAAACAAAGTATAGCATTGAGCGATATAAAATTTACACAGGCCAGTATTAATCTATGACAGTAGATTAATAAATCTATACGAATTCGTTCTAACTACTCTGTTCAAGTTTCAGGTTGAACTCAAGATGTTGCCTATATTTGTGAATAAGGAAGTCCATATAAAAGAGATGTCCCAGTAAACCAGTAGGATCCTGGTGGATCCGCACTCTGCCGAAATGAATGAGATGGCTGAAGAAATAACCTGACGACCAATACCCAGGGAAAAACGAAGAAGTCAGATGAGTAGTCGAACCTTGCCCTTCTTGTTTACTTGTAGATGCTTATAGTAGAAGTATATTTTTTTAAATGTCACACAGGTGATATAAAATGAAATGACTTGTATATTCTAACGTGCTAACGGTGTTGGTAACGTCATGTAATGCTACTACGTATATAAGAATATCGTTTTCCGTTGGTGAATACTAGGGTTAGGCGATCTTTCCTGCGTTGTTTTACGTATTTGTGGAACAGTTATAAGGCGTGTGTGATCTTGAATGCCACAGGTAATTTTTTATGTGCTGATGTGTGAAATATTTGAAGTGGTGACCTTATGATAATGTATAATTCCGCGGAGTGTTGTGATATGTTTAGTGATCAACTCAGTGATGGTTGTATGATTAATAGCGAAGCTCTTCAAGATATTTAGCTCATTTATGTAGGGAATGATGATTGTTCTCATTATGTGGTGGACATTGTGTAGTGTAAAATATGTAGGGTCATCTAAAGGTATAGTTGACGGTATAAGCAGAGAATGATTTATTGAGTGGTGAATTGCGGTAGTAATTTAATTCTTTGAGATGGCTAATGGTTAGGATAATAGTATTGAGAGGTATTTCCGCCGCGTATATTTAAGTTATTAGATGAGCGTGTTTCGTAGCGTTGTTTGAATGCTTTTCGAAGAGTTTGGATAGGCATGCGAGTTGACATGAGTTTAATTTAGTATCACATGGGTAGCGGAATGTATTTACGAATATATGAGTAGGATCTTCGACAAGCTACTCGAACGATAATTAGATTGTGAGATTATTGTCACCTGTACTGTAGATCAACTTGTGGTATTGCTAGATGTAGTAAGTCAGCGCTGTAGAAGTATTTTCAGCAGGATGGAATGGAGCCGATGTAACGCAGATCGTCTGGCATTTGATAGTTTTCTTATTTATGTCAGTAGATAGTACCTTATTTCAGGTGCAGCCACATGATGCAGTTGGTTGGATGGAGACATGCAGTTAGCTGATTATGGAACACTGATATTATTATGTATTGGAAGGATTTTCGGTGTTTATCATGCGCTGTTAGAAAATTCAAGTTATTACTCAGTTAGTTAGGTAATTATAATGAAGTAATAAGAGAAGTAGAGCAGGGAGGACAGGTTCGTCTAGTAATACGTCAGAAATGAACAAACAAGATGATCGATTTGTGACTGAAATTGCTCATTTTCCATTATATCAATTTATATTTATTTAAATGAAACAGTGTTGCGTAATGATGTGATTTTGACTTAATGACTGACAATTATCTTTCAAGATGGACTTGATTCTTTAATACGGTGCGGTATTGATGCACAAAGTTAATATATTTTTACGTTGCGTATTCAGTTGTTCAGTTGTAGCCAGTTAATTTCATTTTATTAAAATTATTATACTTCCAATTTCTCATTGCAAATATTCATTTATGCTTAGTTTTAGTGAACCTATTATCTTGAAACTGATGTCAGATTATTATCGGACTAACTATTGATAGGATGTGACCGCTTCCTTTCCGAAGGGCCATGCCCTGAGTGGAGGATCATGTAAACCCCTGAATACTAGTCGTGCAAATTAAAAATTTATTATCATCTCCGAGTTAGGCGTCCCACGAACGGTCACAATACTGTTATTTGTATTTTCTTTTCTTTAAGGATTTGGTTCATTACCGTCTTAAAATACACGGAAGCGGAGTGAATCGGCACGTACACTTATGTGTTGGAGAAAGTGCCGCTGCCATTTTTAATTGGCAAAAGCCAAAGATTCATGCGCGAAAGGCAAGCATTTCATCTGGAAAATCTTGAAAATACATATATTTCCGTTGACTTTTCAAGAAATGCAAGATTTTTGCTGTACTATTGAGGCGATTTGGAAGACTGCATGAATATATATGTAGAATATTGTTAAAAAACGGATATTTTGAACACAAATGTAAAACCACATATCACCCCTTTTCACCCCTTTGAAATCGAAATTTTGCCGCCTCTGTGGTGTAGTGGTTAGCGTGATTAGCTGCCACCCCCGGAGGTCCGGGTTCGATTCCCGGCTGTGCCACGAAATTTGAAAAGTGGTACGAGGGCTGGGACGGGGTCCACTCAGCCTCGGGAGGTCAACTGAGTAGAGGTGGGTTCGATTCCCATCTCAGCCATCCTGGAAGTGGTTTTCCGTGGTTTCCCACTTCTCCTCCAGGCGAATGCCGGGATGGTACCTCACTTAAGGCCACGGCCGCTTCCTTCCCTCTTCCTTACCTATCCATTCCAATCTTCCCATCCCTCCACAAGGCCCCTGTTCAGCATAGCAGGTGAGGCCGCCTGGGCGAGGTACTGGTCAAACTCCCCAGTTGTATCCCCCGACCAAGAGTCTGAAGCTCCAGGACACTACCCTTGGGGCGGTAGAGGTGGGATCCCTCGCGAAGTCCGAGGGAAAAACCGAACCTGGAGGGTAAACAGATGATGATGAAATCGAAATTTTAAAAATTTCTTTTAAAATAGTATTTATGATATATGGAAATAAATATGTGAATTAATATAAGTACCTACAATATTTTTCACAGAAATGGAGAAAATCAACAAAAAAGTAAAATCACCTTTCAACCCTTTTCACCCTTTAAAAGAGGAATTTTTAAAAATCCTTTCTTAGTGCGCATCTAAGCTACGGTAGGAACATGTCCTCAAATTTTCATGCAATTATCTCCAGTAGGTTTTGCTGTGCGTTGATTATCAGTCAGTCAGGACATCTTGCTTTAAATATATAGATGCAAGAAATATGCACAGATGATGTCGCTAAACAACTCCTTATCTCCCCTTTTGGGAATCTGTTCTTCAGTATTACTGGAACTGCGGCCTGGAACGTCATGCTGTTTGGCGTAAGTCAGAGGAAAAGTTATTCCTAGAAACTTTCTCACAATGTGGCAGGTGCTCTGTAGTTCGACGTATGTAAGTGATGCGGCCAGAGAGCTGTGCAACCCTTCTGGAATAACACCGGTACATGATATTACTGTTGGAACTGTCGTGACTGATTCTAGTTTCCACAGGCATTGTATTTCTATTGCCAGTTCTGTGGATTTTAATATCCTTGTGGCTATTTTTTATTTATCGACTAGAACAATATCTGGCCTATTGTTGCAGAGCGTGACATCGGTTATGCCTCCTTGGTACCATAGTAGTTTGTATGAAGAGTTTTCGAGAACGGGTGGAGGTGTATATTTCCAATATGCAGTTGATGACTGAAGAAATCCACATTTTACAGAAAGTTTCTGGTAAATGATTTTAGCTACCTGATCATGTCGGTGCTTATAATCGGTGTTGGTCAAGGATGGGCAGCCAGAGATGACGTGCTTTATGGTCTCTGTAGTTCTGGAACAGCGGCGGCAGTTGTATGAGACGACTCTTGGATCATTCGTGATGAATCTACGGTGGTTCCGTGTAGCAATTACGTGAATTTGGATGGCCAGAACAAATCCTTCTGTTTCAGGGAAAAGACCAGAGTAGGTCGGCCAAGCGTGCGACGCTGGTTTGTCGACATGAGGCTGATCCAGTTCGTTGGGGCATTTCCCGTGAAGAGGTTTTTCCTTCAAGTGTCCATATTCATCTCCTTTGTAGGTGGGGTAGAAACAGGCATTTCCGTCGACGATGGATTGAGAGGTGTATAGTTTATGTCAGCACTGCAAACAGCTTGATGAAGACACGATGTATCAGCTCTCGAGTGGAAATATTCTCTTAGGCTTGATATCAAATTGCTGTGTAAATTGACAATGGGTAAGAAGCCTTTACCACCTTCTGATCTCGGGAGTGTAAGACGATTGATTGCAGATTTAGGATGGTGCATATGGTACCGGGTGAGTGAAAGTGCTGTTTTCGTCTGTAACTGCTGAAGTTCTGATTTGGTCCATTTTATGACGCCAAAGGAGTATGTGAGCAGTGGTACGGAGTACATTATTATTATTATTATTATTATTATTATTATTATTATTATTATTATTATTATTATTATTTCATCCTCCGTAATGACCACTTCTCTCAGATTTTCCGTAGTAGCCTGTGTTCTCCGTTAAGTAGTTTTATTATTGCGCTGGTTTCATTAATTTTTGTGAATATTGATAAGATGTTTGCCCTCGCATATTGCCTCCTAAGTAATGGCCCTGGATTATACAACGAGGTGTATCACTACCTATTGTTACGTGCCAGCCCTGTCGTAGTCCCTTTCACTACTTGCTGAAAGGCCTAAGGAGTCAGATGACCGGGGATCTCCCAGCTGGCCAGGACTTTCTGTGAATTGTACTCATTGGTTGGTTTCCCATTGAGTTTCTGCGAGATACGGAAGTGTTTTGTCTCTAGCCATATCACGCAAGCTGTAGAAATGAGGCTAGCTGCGAACAGTCAGCGTTGGGTTACATATGGCAGAGGTGTTGGCTGTCCCTGGTGACCCACGGGGAGTTGTGGTCCCTGTGTTAAGTGAGCACCAGAAGTGAAGACGGCTGTGGGCTGCCATCGTCGTTACACTGGAGTCACGACATTTTGGGTATGGGACGGAGTACTGTGTGTGCTTTTCTGTGGACTGCGAACTGTCATAGAGTCAGCGTTGGAGCCCAGCTACCGTGAGTAATTCCTGCTGCTCAGCACTGTTGAATAGTTGCTGTGCAGTTGTTAATTGTATGCGATAGTAGAGGAGCTAAGGCGGTCACAGAGTCACGGACTGTCTGCCCTCGGGTTAGAACCATCATTGTTCCCAACTAGGGGTCAATAACCCCTAGTATAGTAGAGGTACAATGGCGATTTAGCATGAGAGAGCGAGCCTAACATCACAGTAGCCATCATGAGGGGTCTAACTACACTTTAACAGCTAGTTACACTTCCCGATGCCTAAGAGAGCAACCTAACCTCATGGAGGGGCCTAACCTTAGTTGTACGGCTAGATGCGCTTTCTGACGAGAACAGTCGTTATCTTGGAGGGGCTTAACCTTACAGGACGTAGTTTTACGGCGAGATAACTTTCCCGACGCTATCTTGAGTGGTAGGACAATGATGATTCTCGCGACGCTATCTTAAGTAGTAGGGCAATGGGGATTCGCATAAGAGAGGCAACGTAACCACATGGAGGAGTCTAACTACGCAGGGCTATAGTTTTACGGCCAGATGCGCTTCCCAACGTGACTTGCACAAGATGGCGGCCATACACAGGTTCTTATAAGACTAAATACTAGAACCTGAGTTAGAGGTTACTGTGCAATATGGCGGCTATACATACGCTCTTACGTGGCCACCCAGGGGTGCTTGCGCAAGATGGCGGCTATACATAGGCTCTTATGAGACGGCCTAGAAGCACTTGCGCAAGATGGCGGCTGCACACGGTTTCCTATAGAGAAAGATGACGGCCATTGGCGTTTGCGCAAGATGGCGACTATACATAGGCTTTTATGGAGAATGATGACGGCCATGGGTGATTGCGCAAGATGGCGACTATATATAGACTCTTATAGAGAGAGATGACGCCATGGGCGGTTGCACAAGATGACGGCTATACATAGGCTCTCATCGAGAAAGATAAAGGCCATGGGCGATTGCGCAAGATGGCGACTATACTTAGGTTCTTATGGAGAAAGATAACGGCCATGGGCGATTGCGTAAGATGGGGACTATACATGGGCTATTATAAAGAAAGATGACGGCCATGGGCGATTGTACAAAATGGCGGCCTTACATGGGCTCTTATAGAAAAAGATGATGCCCATGGGCAGTTGCACAAGATGGTGCTATACATGGGCTATTATAAAGAAAGATGACGGCCATGGGCTATTACACAAAATTGCAGCTATACATGGGCTCTTATAGAGCAAATGCCGGCCAAAGGTGATTGTATAAGATGGCTGCTATAAACGGGCTCTTATGGAGAAAGATAACAGCTATCGGCGATTGCGCAAGATGGGGCTATACACGGCTTCTTTTGGAGAAAGATGACTACCATGGGCGATTGCACAACATGGCGGCTATATACGGGCTCTTATGGAGAAAGGTGACGACTATGGGTGATGGCACAAGATGGCGGCTATGGACGATTGTACAAGATGACTGCTATACAAAGACTCTTATAGGGAGAGATGACGGCCATTCGCGATTCATGTGGATAAAGATTACGGTTATGGGCGATTGCAAAAGATAGCGGCTATACATAGGCTCTTATAGCCTCCTCCTACTCCGACAGGACACAGCCGCCCTCCTCCTCCTCCTCTTCCTCATCTGTATAGCAAACGGGCAAAAGGGCAGGGGACACAGCTGCTCTCCTCCTTCTCCTCCTCCTTATCCGTATAGCAAGATGACAAAAGGGCACAGGACACAGCCGCCCTCCTCCTCGTTTTCCTCCTCCTCATCCGTAGAGCAAAAGTGGAAAAGGGCAAATAGGCAAAGGGCAACTCCTCCTCCTTACAGCTACTGAGGTTTGCTCAATCCATCTTCCTACGGACAGATGCCTACTTACGTTATTAAACTAATGTAGCGTTATCATCTTGTTCTCGTCGCAAAAGTTTTTACCCTTTTCGATTGACGAGGGAGCGGTTGGAAGATGATGAGGTAAGGAGAACGTAATAGTTTTTTGATTGCAATTGAAATGAAAACCTACAACCTGTTTTCCAGTCATTGACCGGGTCAGGGATGGAATGAAAGAGGCAGACATAGGCTATTAGTACGATGGGGTCGCCACTCCCAAAGTGATTTATTAATGACTGATGGATGCTATGAAATGAGACTGGAGAGTGTTGCTGGAATGAAAGAGGACAGGGAAAACCGGAGTACCCGGAGAAAACCTGTCCCGCCTCCGCTTTGTCCAGCACAAATCTCACATGGAGTGACCGGGATTTGAACCACGGTATCCAACGGTGAGAGGCCGACGCGCTGCCATCTGAGCCATGGAGGCTCCTCGATTGCAATTATCATGCAAAAATATAGAACTGAATGTAGAATAAGCAAATGTTGTATGTTACTATCCGACAAGGCAAAAAAGGTTCAATGGAGTTACAGAATGCAATTAGCAAAACTATAGATCTGACAAGCTAATGCTCTATGTCTTCATCCAGCAAGAGAAAACATGTTGACTGTTAAACATAAAACACTTATAACGCAAACACAATAGTTACTGTGTTGTATGTGTCTATTCGACAAGATGAGTTTAATCCTGTTACAATTAGCACAGACACTAGAATTGATTGTAGAACAAGCTAATATTGTATGTCTTTATCCGACATAACAAAACATGTTGACAATTAGTGTTGAGAACAGAAAACTTTTAACGCTACTGTGCTGTATGTTTCTATTCGACAAGTTACAATTAGCACACACTAGAATTGATTGTAGAACAAGACGAAACATGTTTAAAATTAGTGTTTAGAACAGAAAAACTTATAACGCAAAATACTATGAGATTTAAAATCTGCGTTATAGGATTAATCTGTGTTGACACAAGCGCACTTCTATGCAGTCAGCCTGCACACATAGAATTGCAAATGTTGTATATCTCTATCCGACGTACAGTTGTACATCGTCTTAATTACCTCAGATGAAATGATTACTACATAGCAGGGTATACCTATGTTCTAAGGAGATTGATTTTGCGGGATTCGAACGCATGCAACAGAGAAACAAATCTGTATAGCGATTTAGTTACCGTAACAGAATAAAAAATCATTCTACTGTGCAGATAAAATGAATTTAGTACTTACCAGGGGGCACCTTTGTCCTACATCATAGTGTGTTAAGGAGAAAATTTATGGATTTAAACCCTGTTGTAACACTATAAAAGATTTTTGGGATTGAAACCTTGTTTAAAAGGGAGAGGAATAGAAGTGTACTTCCTGTTAAATCAAAAATCGCTACTATTATGGAGATAAAATGAGCTGTGAGAGGGATCGGTAATGTATATTGTTAACTTACCTTCATTTTAGGGACGGCTTAGTATTTAGAACAGAAACAATTATAACGCGAAACATTATGAGATTTGAACTCTGCATTATGAGGTAAATCTCTGTACTGATACAAACGCACTTCTATGCAATCAGTACACACACACACACACACACACACACACACACACACACACACACACACACACACACACACACACACACACACACATGGAATTGCCAATATTGTATATCTCCATCCGACGTACTTCTTCATCACTGCAGATAAAATGATTTTACTACTAAGCAGGGGATACTATGAAAAATCTTTTGCCTAAGGGTATGGATTTTTGCGGGATTCGAACACATGCAACAGAAAAATTCTGTATCGATTTCGAACTCTGATTTAGTGGATTTCAAAACCTCACTCTACGTAGTTAAATTAGTGCACACAGGTAGGACTTTGCTAAGATAGCAGGTGTCATCTTAACGACGTAGGCGCACAAAATTTAAAATCTGCATTCTTTTTGACAAGTTCTAACGACATTGGCGTCGATTTTGAACTTCGGGTGCCGACGGAGCATACCACGTGCCTGTGACATCACGACCACGTGCTCATGTTTGTAAACAAAGCCACGTGCTTGGCCAGGTTCTTTTTTGAAAGTTGACATCTTGGCGGACCCTAACCTCATTTTTAAGGACAATATATCGCTAACCTCACTGCTACCATATTCACGGTGCTAAACCTCATTGCCGTTAACTTGTGCACGTGGTGGCCAGGAATTCAAAATCCATGTGCTTTTCTAACAGCTGTCAAGATAACAGCTGCCATCTTTAACCACGTTGGTGCGATATTTTAAACAAAAGAACATCGCTAACCTCACTGCTGCCATCATGTCGGGGCTAAACCTCACTGTTGCCACTTTATGCATGTGGTGGCAGCAAATTAAAATCCACGTAATCCTAACTCGGTACAATATTCCTCTGTGAGCCACGACATGCAGTCGACGCACACTGCTGTGCCATTAGTAATTTAACGCTTATTTCCAGCCAGCTCGCTCCATTGAAATATTTACTTTGAATGTACTGTGTGTTAAATGCAGATCTGTTCTTTTCCATTTCAGTATGTAAGTATTGTTAATCTCAGGAAAGTGTGTGCTTTTCTACTGTGCGGTGCTAATAATTTACACGTCAACGCCTTCGAAAACAGGATGCTTTTTGTGTAGGCATGTGTAGTTTTACGATGCAGAGTAATAGTAGGCAGTGATTATTGTTTTACCGTTTATTCACACGCTACTGCATGTA
Source organism: Anabrus simplex (assembly GCF_040414725.1). Taxonomy (NCBI): domain Eukaryota; kingdom Metazoa; phylum Arthropoda; class Insecta; order Orthoptera; family Tettigoniidae; genus Anabrus; species Anabrus simplex. The sequence goes on along the minus strand of NC_090279.1, from coordinate 29,995,268 downwards.
GCTATCAGCTTGGAGCTGGCAGGTTTGAAGATGCGTTTCCGTAGTTTCTAATTTTTGCACCAGGTAAATAATGTAAGTTGTATCTTAGCTGTAATCTATTTTAGACTTTTGGGTTGACGATGTGTTAGCCTCCGGATCGTAAGATATTCGGTTCAAACTGTAATGTTAATCGTGGTAGTGGTGATTGTTGTTTTAAGAGAAATGTAACGTTTAATTCTGTATTTTGTAGATCGATTGTAAACATTGTGTGTTCTAAGCATGTGCTGTAAGTGTCGAAACCGTCCTACTTTGTGGCTGGGGGCTCGATTAGTGATTTTAGTGTTTCTTGTTTTATGAGGAAGTACATCTCTCCACTATTTATATCGTTCCGCTCACTTGGAGTTACCCTTCTGTCAATGATTACAGCGTTATCGTTGCACAATTAATTAATCACATTTTCGATTCCCAGGATTTCAAGAAGATGGTAAGTATAGCCTGTTGTGATGTTTTTAAATTCTAATATGAATATCGACAGAAGATATAGTTGCAGAAAAACGCATTTTTTGCAACTATTTTATCTGCATAGTGGTAGTGATTATTGATTTATGAGGAAGTACATCAATTCCTCTCTCCCTGGGATCTAAGGTCGAATCCTATAATTAATTTTTCTTTCTCTATGTTATTTGCGATAATCCATGTATTCTTCTTATATTGTAACTAAATCAGACTTCGAAATCCATACATTTTATCTGCAGTGATTAAGAAGAAGTATGTCGGATGGAGATATACAACATTTGCAATTCAATGTAGTGTGTGTGTGTGTGTGTGTGTGTGTACGTGTGTGTGTGTACGTGTACGCGTGCGTGCGCGCTGAATAAATGGAAGTGCCATTTTATCAATAGAGAGATTAATCTCATAATGCAGAGTTCAAATCTCATAATGTTTCGCGTTATAATTGTTCCTGTTCGAAACACTGAGCCGTCCCTAAAATGAAGGTAAGTTAACAATATACATTACCGATCCCTCTCACAGCTCATTTTATCTCCATAATAGAAGCGATTGTTTATTAAAAGGAAGTACACATCTATTCCTCTCCCTCGTAAACAAAGTTTCATTCCCAAAAATCTTTTATAGTGTTACAACAGGGTTTAAATCCATAAATTATCTCCTTAACACAATATGATGTAGGACAAAGGTACCCCCTGGTAAGTAGTAAAATCATTTTATCTGCACAGTAGTATTATTTCTTATTCTGTTACGGTAACTAAATCGCTATACAGATTTGTTTCTCTGTTGCATGTGTTCGAATCCCGCTAAATCGATTTCCTTAGAACAAAGGTATCCCCTGCTATGTAGGAATCATTTAATCTGCAGTAATTAAGAAGATGTACAACTGTACGTCGGATAGAGAGATACAATATTTGCAATTCAAGTGTGCTCGCTGATTGCATAGAAGTGCGTTTGTATCAACAGTAAGATTAATCCTATAACGTAGATTTTAAATCTCATAATATTTTGCGTTATAAGTTTTTCTGTTCTAAACACTAATTGTCAACATGTTTTGTTATGTCGGATAAAGGCATTCAACATTTGTTTCTTCTACAATCAATTCTAGTGTGTGCTAATTGCAATAGGATTAAACTTGTCTTGTCGAATAGACACACACAGCACAGTAATTATTATGTTTGCGTTATAAGTTTTTCTGTTTAATAGTCAACATGTTTTCTCTCGTTGGATGAAGACATACAGCACTAGCTTGTCAATTCTGTATTTCTCCTAATTGCATTCTGTAGCTCTATTGAACCTCTTTTGCCTTGTCGGACAGTAACATACGGCGTTTGCCTATCCTACATTCAATTCTATATTTTTGCATGCTAATTGCAATCGAAAAAATATTACCTTCTCCTTACCGCATCATCCTCAATCGAAAAGGGTAAAAACTTATGCGACGAGAACAATAGGATAACGCTATATGAGTATAATAACGTGAGTATGTGACGTTCAATTCTATTTGTGCAGGAAGGCATCTGTCCGTAGGAAGAGGGATTGAGCTAACCTCAGTAAATGTAAGGAGGAAGAGTTGGCCTTTTCCCAGGAACAGTGGCCATTTTGCTAGAAAGAGGAGCCCTTTTGTAAGGAGGAGGAGCACTTTTGCCCTTTGCCAGAAAAAGGTACCTTTTTCCCCTTTTGTTAGGAGGAGGAAGCCCTTTTAGCCTTTAGCCAAACAGATAATGAAGAGAAACACTTTTGCCCTTTTGCCAGAAAAAGGTGCCTTTTTCCCCTTTTGTTAGGAGGAGGAAGCCCTTTTAGCCTTTAGCCAAACAGATAATGAAGAGAAACACTTTTGGCCTTTTGCCAGGAAGAGGAACCATTTTGCCCTTTTGCCCTACAGATAAAGAAGAGTTGTCCTTTTACCCATTTTCCCTTGTGTAAGGAAGAGGATTTCTATTGCCCTTTTGCAATTTTGCTATACGGATAAGGAGGAGGAGGGCGGCTGCGTCCCGTGCCCTTTTGCCCTTTTGCTATATGGATAAGGAGGAGGAGGAGGGCGGCTGTTTCCCGTGCCCTTTTGCCCTTTTGCTATACGGATAAGGAGGAGGAGGAGGGTGGCTGTGTCCCGTGCCATTTTGCCTTTTGCTATACAGATGAGGAGGAGGAGGGCGGCTGTGTCCCGTCGGAGGAGGAGGATGCTACAAGAGCCCATGTATAGCCGCCATATTGTGCAATCGCCACTGACCTCTATACCTGGATGGCTGGTAGCTTGGGTAGCAGTAAGCCGAATAGAAAATGACAGGCGTGGTAAGATGGCAGCGAGCGCACGGTGCAGTAGACCACGAGGAGCGCGCTTGCTTTGTTTATGCTTAGTTCAGGGACGCCAGGCCTCTTGATTGTAGTTCCACGGGTGTTTTGTGCTGTGTTATTGCAAAGGAAATAGTGGTGTACTTTACGAATTTAGGTTCGTTGCCTTGTAGTATGCCTGTAAATTACAAGATTAAATTTCAATATGTATGTGTTCATGTGAAATCTGAATGAAGAGTACGGGTTATTAACATGCCGCAGTATTCAGGTTATGGATGTACAAACAGAACCGACCAGCAGAAGGAGAAATCATTTCATCGGTGCGTTTTATCTCCTTCTTCTTTATCTGTTTACCCTCCGGGGTCAGTTTTTCCTCGAACTCCGCGAGGGATCCCACCTCTACCGCCTCAAGGCCAGTGTCCTGGGGCCTCACACTCTGGGACGGGGGATACAACCGGGGAGGATGACCAGTATCTCGGCCAGGTGGCCTCACCTGCTATGCTGAACAGGGGCCTTGCGGGGGAATGGGAACATTGGAAGGGATAGACAAGGAAGCTGCCGTGGCCTTCAGTTGGGTACCATCCCGATATTTGCCTGGAAAAGTGCGAAACCACGGAAAACCCCTTCCAGGATGGCTGAGGTGGGAATCGAACCCATCTCTACTCAGTTGACCTCCTGAGGCCGAGTGGACCCCATTCCAGCCCTCGTACCACTTTTCAAATTTCGTGGCAGAGCCGGGAATCGAACCCAGGCCTCCGGGGGTGGCAGCTAATCACGCTAACCACGTACACCACGGATGGTGACTTTTATACTATACAGAAACAGAACATAATAATCTTCCTGGGGTAGTGTTTTGAGTTTTAGGTTTATTGTATCTCATTTCGCATATTCTGGGAGCAAAATGGCAATTAATTTTTGTAGGTTTCCTTTCTCGAGACCCAAACTTCTAAGATCATGGATTAGGAGTATCAGGCGGGAGAATTGGGAGCCTTCTAAAACAGCTGTTCTCTGGTCGGATCACTCTGAGGAAGACTGTTTTTGATAGAACTGGACAAACTGTACGCCTTAGAAGTGATGCACAGCCAACTGTTTTCAATTTTCCTGAACATTTACTGCAAGTAAGGATTTACTCATATTTTTATTTATTTGTCATCATTAATCTGACGGTTTAGCTGAAATAATTGACGTGATAACAATCTTAGAGAATGAAATATGGAGGAGTTCTAGGCCTTATTACATCAGTAATAATTATGGGTTTCAGACACTGGAGTAGTGGGAGAAGGGAAATTGTGGTGGGTGTTTTAGGCTATCCCATTATAATGTTTGTGGTATTTGGGGCTCTTTTAAGGGGTGTTACATTTTTATGATGATGGCCATCAATGTTGCTTTGCTAGCTGAATTTTATTAAAGAGGTCTATAATAGTTATAATAGTTATTTAGAGTAACAATTTATGAGCTGGAACGAAGTCATAAAACCATAACCTTAATTTACTCTATTCAATGTCATAGGCTTGCAAGTGGCGAGGGTGTTTTGATCACATTTCCCCACCCTTTCATTGTTACACCCCTAGTTTCACGTCATTTTCAGGCAGTAGTAATTTTTTCGGCCGTTATTATACACTCATTTTTATTGCTATTCCGGAGATTTTCTGACTTCGGAATGACATGTCAGTGATCCCAATGTCCTTATGCTTTGAGTGAATATGTCTCTATATTTTTACTTATTCCAATGCGCCATTAATTGCGATTTAAAATTGACTATATTATCATTGCTTCCCCATAAGGAGAGCTCTAGGGTGGGTACGCCAACATGGCGAACCGCGCGCTCAACTTGGCGTACTTTCTCCTGCAGCGGAGAGCTGCCATCAGCGATCCATGTATAGAGATCAGTGGCAATCGCCTATGGCCGTCATCTCTCTCAATAAGAGCATATGTATAGCCGCCATCTTGCGCAATCCCGCATGGCCGTCATCTCTCTCAATAAGAGCATATGTATAGCCGCCATCTTGTGCAATCCCGCATGGCCGTCATCTCTCTCTATAAGAGCATATGTATAGCCGCCATATTGTGCAATCGCCTATGGCCGTCATCTTTCTCTATAAGAGCCCATGTAAAGCCGCCACCTTGTGCAATCGCCCATGGCCGTCACCTTTCTCTATAATGGCCCACGTATGGACGCGATCTTTTACAATCGCCTATGACCGGCATCTTTCTCTATTAGAGCCCATGTATAACCACCATCTTGCGCAATCGTCCATAGCCGTCATCTTTCTCTGTAAGAGTCTATGTATAGCTGCCATCTTGCGCAAGCGCCCCTGGGAAGTCTTATAATGCCTATGTATAACCGCCATCTTCCACAGTAACCTCTAACCCAGGTTCTAGGAATTAGTCTCATAAGAACCTGTGTATAGCCACCATTTTGTACAATTCACGTCGGGAAGGGCATCTGGCCGTGAAACTATGGTCATGTGTAGTTAGACTCCTCCATGTAGTTACTTGTGCTCTCTTATGCGATTCTACATTGCACTACTACATAAGATAGCGTCGCGAGAATCATCATTGTCCTACTACTCAAGATAGCTTCGGGAAGGGTATCTCGCCGTAAAACTACGTCCTTTAATGTTAAGCCCCTCCAAGATAACGACTGTCTACGTCAGGAAGAGCATCTAGCCGTAAAACTAAGGTTAGGCCCCTCCATGAGGTCAGGCTTTTTCTCTTAGGCGTCGGGAAGGGCAACTAGCTGTTAAAGTGTAGTTAGGCCCCCTCAAGATGATTACTGTGTTGTTAGGCTCGCTCTCTTATGCTAAATCCGCAAAATAGCAATTGTACCCCTAATATACCAGGGGTAATTGACCCCTAGTAGGGGAGCAATGCTGGTTTTAACCCAAGGGGAGACACTCCGTGGTTGTGGGACCGGCTTAGCTCCTCTATTTGCGATTGTGGAATTTCTCTGGAGATGAACCAAGGACCGATCATCGTGTGTCGTTCCTTCATTCAAACCCAGCCAACTTCTTTGTGAGGTGAGAGCACCCTGTCCAACTGAGAGAGTGTGCTCATTCACGTTGAATGATGTGCGTTATCCTGAAATAAATTAGAGTAATACAATAAACGGTGAGCGATTTGTGAAACTAACAATTGTTAAATTTCTCTTTTGAACTTAACCTAATATGTGTCGTATTGCCGTTACAAGTGCTTTAGGCATCCCAGCCATTAGGTCAGAGGCATCCTGAGTTGTAGTTAACTTGAGGTGGGCTCGCTCCTTCTCTACCCAACAGCATGTTGTGACCAGTTTCCGACTGTTTCCAGACAAACCGCACTGTACCAAATGCCATCACTTCGAGGCCTAATGATATATTTGATTCATTTTCATACCATAATATTTTAAATTTCATAACCATTTTATACGCACAGGATGAGGTGGGTATCTCCCTATGGTAATGGAACAGACCATATTGCCAGCAACTCTACGCCGAGTGTCGGGTAGTGGAAAATAATCCGACTCCCTGACAGAGTGGTTGAACTATTCTGCGTGGAGGAATTTCCACTCAGTTTGATTACAAGGCATCTGACTTTACATTTCAGGAGAACCTTACAAACAATGTAATCCTACTCCTCACTATGTTTAAGGGTGAGAAAATACCTTCACAGACAGATGAACTGGATATACACCTCGCCAGTCACGTAGGATTTAGCAGGCAAGGGAAAATCTTCTAAGTATTCCCCCAGCAGTGTGTTTCGTGATGTAAATTTGGCTACCTGCCATGTATAGCACAAGTTGAAGCCAAGTGATTTAAGTACTAGTGTGTCAGCTGGGCGAGCATGAGAGGGGATGCTGTGAACGCATCGTTACCGATGTAGTGAAGCGCAACGGTCACAGCCAGCTGTTAACACTATGAAAAAAATTTACTGTAAAAATGCACTTCTAAAAGCAGTGATTCTAAGTCATCATATTAAACAATGAATACCCAGTTCAGATGTGATCTCACAATGCAATTAAGTTGCCAGCAGAGTAGAACTCTCTACCATTGTGCACTGAACTATCATGTTCAGAGATTGAATCGCTATTCCTGTCACTACCAACATGTATGATGAGTTCTCCGAGCTACGCATTCCTCATCCAGTACTCAACTCTTAACTTGTATGCAAGTTCATACTCATTCCATTCCTCACTTGTAACGGCTGCAAAAGCACTGTGGTGATGCACTCTTTATCCCTGAGTACCTGGTACATATTTGTGTCAGCAATTAGTTGCTTCACAGTACTCCAATATGTCATTAGCTAGTTCTCTTAATTCGTATTTATTGCCAGATGTTGAAGGTACTTCATTAATCTGATGGGTGTAGTACAACACGTTGTCACACTTGATATGTTTGGTACCAACTTCAAGTCATGAAGTTATATACCTTCATTTCATCATGCTAATAACATTTCGTTTTCGATTTGAACATGCAGAGTGCGCAGGGTACAAACCGGTTCTCACTACCTGCATATGATCTTTCTCTGACCTGCACTGTCCAAAGATAGAAAGTCTAGTGAATAATACTCCCAAAACTTCATTACAGTATAGGATGGACGGAAAAACGTTTCATCTAAAAAAAAGGACCGATCTCTTGTCTTTCTCTGCTAAAGTTCTCTGGTACACCAATCTCTTAAGCATAATTTAGTTTCTTCCATGTTCTTCACGCTTATTAAATTTGAAGCCTATTGAAAGCAATACTTACCTCAGACGTTTGCGACTCGCCTTGTAATACAGCAACCTTGAAAGGAAATGATTCTGGATCCACCTTATTCAACACCAATGCGTATACTGTTGTCAATAGGCCTACAGGACAGCGAATATGAGATTTATAAATTGCAGATCGCCTAATTCCGTCTGATGATGCACTTACCTGTACCATCTAGTAAGTTTCCATTATTCACTGCTCCATTTTACCCAGACTGGATAACTTCATCCCATTATCACCTCCCTTCTGATTTTCTCAATAAATGGCTGATGTTTCCTTAACACTGAAGCTCGTTTACTTGCTTGAAAGAAAGGTAAGCTAAAGGAAAATGCACTCTTTTCTAAACCACGAAAAGCAATTACATTCCCTATGAACAACCTTGTTTTAGGACTTGCCATCACCTAACATACGGAGACAATACACTTCCGAAGGAATACAATACATTCAATCAACGGCGTCAGCTAAAATATCGCACAAGACAGTTCAACATTCGGCATGCAAAAGCCGACAGCACAGCTAATTAGGAACATTTCCCGCCAGTACATACCTCGTTCTTACCAAGCTGTGCACAGTACGGACGAGAAATTCTTTTCCTCGAGAGTCTAGAGAAAAATGGCTAAAATGTGGAGAATCTCAAAGCATCTCAAAATAAATGTAATAGTGCCACATTCCCTTGAGCACCTTTGCGAATTGCAACAAAATGTTGGTGTTAGAACTTCTAGTTCAAAGTGCAGCACTCGGGTTATTTTAAACAACGGCAGTTTTTGTTGATCTGTCCTGGAACACTTGGATTATTTCTTTTGATCTTATATTTAAGTTTATATGAACACATAAAGGAATGACATAGAAAAGAACTTACTTTAGATGATCGTTAGAAATGAACACAAAAATAAAAATCAAACTTTCGCAATGGTTTCATGGGCTGTGAATTAGTGGAACATCCTTTTACATTATTTTAAAGACGTAATATTTATTATGAAATGTAAATTTCTCGAACATATGCAATGGTAATTACTTAGTACGTACTTTTTAGAAAATGGAAATTGCAACACCATGAAGGCATAGAGTCGTTTGTGTTGATTTTCAAGATATGGAACGATGCCATGTAGGTATGTAACCGATTAAAGTTTCAGACCCATTGGATTGTTGCTACAAGTCTCCCCACGTGATTGGTCGCGGAGGAATCAACTCCAGTATATGGACTCTGGTGTGGCGTAGTTGACTTGCAGTCTGTGCAGTGAAGTGTTCCCCGTAAAACATGCCTCGACGTCAGAGAAGAGCACGCTATCAACAACTGTCGCCGTTTGAGAGGGCTCGGATAATTGGGCTGTGTGAGGCTGGATTATCGCTAAGGACTGTCGCTGCACGTGTTGGCCGACAGGCATCTACGGTACAACGTGTATGGCAGCAGTGGTCAAATGAATGTACCTACACTCGTAGACCTGGCACAGGTCCAGTGCGACAGACAACTGTGAGAGAGGATCGCCACATCATTCGGATGGCCCGGATGGAACCCCATGGAACAGCAGCGCGAATTCGAGCAGCTGTTGCACCCCACGTTACACAACAAACAGTTGGTAATCGCCTGCGTGCAGCTGGCTTACGAGCCCGTGTCCCCGCAGAAGGTGTTCCATTGACCCCACAACAGCGACGTGTAAGGCTGGCCTGGTGTCGAGAAAGATCGACGTGGGTCGACGAATGACATAGGGTCGTCTTTAGTGATGAATCGCGCTTCTGTCTTGCCCGCAATGATCGCCGGAATCGTGTGCGCCGACATACCGGGGAGAGGGGCCGCCCAGATCTTATTGTCGAGAGGCACACAGGGCCAACACCAAGCAGTATGGTCTGGGGAGCTATTGGCTTTAATGTGAAATCACAATTAGTGCTTGTTGAGGGCACTATGACTGCTCGACAGTACGTTGATAGGGTACTCAATCCAGTGGTGGTCCCTATGATAACGAACATTGCTAATGGGATGATTCAGCAGGACAATGCCCGGGTTCACACTGCACGCATCTCCAAAGAAGCTCTCCACGACATCACAACCTTAGAATGGCCCGCCAGATCTCCGGACCACAGTACTATTGAGCATGTGTGGGACATGATGGGTCGACAACTGGACAACCGTCCTCAGCCACCCACAACTCTGGAACGACTGACCCGTGCAGTGCAGCAAGCATGGTTCGCAATTCTTCAGGAAGCGATCCAGGGCCTTATTGACTCCATGCCTCGAGGAATTCTTCAATGTGTTGCAGCTCGTGGTAGGCACATCCTGTATTGATTGTTGTCCAAAATTGCGGTCAGAGGGACCTGAAAGTGTAATAATCAAATCACAGCCGAACACTCCTCCTGCATGTTCAATTGCAGCAATGTATCACCACTCCTTCTGGGTGTTGCAATTTCCATTTTCTTCAGTGTATTTCTGGAGCAGATGTCATAAATTCAGATGTCCGCTTCACACTCGCTCGAAGATACTCCCACTATCCCCCATTTATTGTAAATAATTCACTTTACAGATGTACACAGTGAGCAACATAAACATTGAATCATACAATAATGTTGACTGGACGAATCAGGCAACGTGATCTTGCTGTCACTGAATTGCGACTACCAGAGTCAAGTTTTGTCTGTCATAAACGTGTTAGATTGTTAATAACGTAGTTCTGAATACATGATGTAATGAAAGTAACATGAACATACACTTCTTTAACATGGCATTGCAGTTTATTTTCTGGGTTATCCCTGAAATATTATCGGGCCCATGATTTCCTCTTGGTAGCTATCAATATGCACTCTAAGAACTGCATCGCAGTCAAATGATTAGGCTTAAATTAAATAACTGACTTTTACTTGTAGGTTAAGTGTGATGTTGCATACCTACTTACTTCCCCGTGAATAGATGGCCAAACTTCCCCTCATGACACAACCTGTAAGTCCTGGTAACAGATAATTCTGAAGCATGTCCAAATACTCATCCACTGTAACTGTTCCGTCAAAAAATATGGTCCAAATACGCCAAATAGTGATATTGCCCCCAGACACTCACACCAGGTTGATTTACTTGTTCTTCTAAGAAAAGATGTTTATTCTCAGTATACCAGTACGTGCATTTATGTCCGTTAACTGAAAATTGGCCTCATCAGACTACAGAATGCTATTGAATGGGTTAGGATCATCTTTTTGTTCGCCAAGCATCAATTCACAAAACTTAAGATGATAAGGATCGTCTTCCAGTAACCCATATCGTAAACGTGGTATGTTAATTTTAAACTTCTGTTTGTGTAACATTCTTTGCACTGACCCTCGTGATAAATTCAGCTCACTTGCTAATCGTCTGGTTGATTTTCGCGGACTTTGGTTCACAGCTAAACTTAGACGCAATTCATTTTCCTCAATTGTGACTGTTCTTGGGCGGTCAGATCCCGGTGCATCCATAACAGATCTATGTTCTTCAAAACTATTTCGTACGTCGTACGCTGTTTGTCTAGACGTTGGTTTTGATCTAAAGTGTAGTCCCCGTTCATTAACAACTGCAGTAGCACCACCTTTGAAAATGAAAAATTAAACCATGATTCGTTGGTAAATCACATCAATGCACATCATATTACAAGAAAAAACACAAATTACATAGGACAATGAAATAACATTCCCAACAAATTTATAAGAAAATCATAATTATTGATAAACAATTTGCTAACACATTAATGCACATTTCAATCATCGTTTTCAAATTCATACTGCAATGACACTTATCAAGGTTACAAAAACTGCTCTCAATTAGCAGAAATCCTAACACTAGCACCGCCTCTCTTTGATTCTGTAACTTAGGAAATTCTGGTTTGTAATTGTAACCAATGAACACATAGTTTGCACAGTGGCGGCTGTAACCCATCCCCACTCCAAAAAATACAAACATTTAGAATCATACCGGTGTGTAGTTTTCTTTCTTTGCCATTTGCCTTACGTCGCACCGACACAGATAGGTCTTATGGCTACGATGGGACAGGAAGGGTCTAGAAATGGGAAGGAAGCGGCCGTGGCGTAGATTAAGGTACAGCCCCAGCATTTGCCTGGTGTGAAAATGGGAAACCACGTAAAACCACCTTCAGAGCTGCCGACAGTGGGATACGAACCCACTACCTCCCGGATGAGAGCTCACAGCTGCGCGCTTCTAACCGCACGGCGAATTCGCTCGGTGGTATGTGGTTTTCAAGGGGCTCTCCACTGAGTTTTCCACAGTGAACAAACACGCAAACAACCCCAACACATATACACATTCCTCATAAAACACTATAAACCTATATAATTAAACACACAATAACACCTGCAATGGCAAAATATTCACCAACTCAAACACTTGGTGTGAGAGCGCAAAAACGTAACTTCTTAATGTTACCAACATCATTGAAATAAAACCAGCAACGTCGTAATGCAAAATTACATGTTATATTGACATTTATAAACTAGAGATTTCTTATTAAAGAAAATCACAATATCATGTCCTTATTCTGACAACATAAAAAGTACAATTTTTATAGTTCATCGATTTACAAATGTGGCTATGAAATAGGAAAGTTGGTGGTATTCTATCCTCTTTGGTATTAAAAGACCTGGCGTGAACAGCATTACAGCATTTTGTGTTCCCGTTTGCTTTGAGCGATCCCCTCTTAAATACTACCGCTGAGTCAAGAGGGTGCCAGCTGCCACGTTCTCATATCGGTCGTAATGCAAGTGCTGCCACTCTGTGGTCGAACGAAGAATTGCTGTGAAGTGATGTCTTGGCTGTTGTTTCCACAGCCTGTCGGAACACATTCTCTTTGTATCGAAAAAGTTGGGCACGCATGCGCAAAAGGCAGAGTTCCTGGTTTCTGGCTAAAAGCTTAGATCTCGCTGAGCTGTGACCACACAGCACTCGGCGTGCAGCGCACCAGTAGTTACCTGGTTGTGAGGGGAGTTGAATAATTTCTTATTCTTTTGCTGACGCCTTTTCCAATGCACTGTATTTGACTGTAGATAATGTTTTTAAACTAATTTATTTTTCCAACAGGCAATGTGCTGCAGCACTTCAGCACATAAGGTACGGCCGCCACACAGGACATGACCATCAATGATGGACACTTCAAACCACCTCTCTACACTACTTTGGAATACATCACCATTTCCCTGTTACTATCCACAAGCAATTTCTTTTCAGCCTGCAACATTTTAATGCAGACATCACACTTTTTAAATGATATTTTAATCACTTGCAAACTGGTGTAGCTAGCAATGCAGACTAAAATCCATTGTGTTTCAAGGGGAACTGTGATATGAACTACTTCTTCTAATGCAAGCTCTAACCCATCTAAATTATCAATAACTGTATCATGGCTATTGATATAAACATTATGAGCAAAGTCTGTCAAAGAAAATTCACGAAGTTTTGCAGACCTCATCTTTAATACACCTAACAGTTTGATCTTTCTTTCAGACTCAAGAATTCATTCCACAGAGGCATTAGAAGTGCAACCACTCAATCTCCTGTAGACACCTAATCTTCTTGAACTGTCTGTCTACAATTTTGTAGTAAACACATAAGACCAGTGGTAACTATTGAAAACACATTGTGGTAAGTTTGTTAAATTTGTTTAATTATTATTGTGGGGAAAGTTATTACCCATAGAACCTCGAAGAACATTCCACATCATTCTAGGCTCTGTGTTGTGGTGAGGCATGCTGTGACGTCACCCGCTCTCTACGTCACACGCTCGCCGTCCAGTCAGTCTTTCGTAGCTGGCCCGGAGCGTAACGCGTAAGTTTTTTTAAAGATTTCTATTACGGGGACTTTGTTTTGTACCGCCGTTACCGGTTCAATATAAAGAGATAAAAGATTTAATACAATATGTAAAGGTGACGAGAATCTAATTGTGATGGGAGACTGGAATATAGTGGTATGCAAAGGAGGATAAAGTAATATAGTAGTAGAATTCGGATTGGGACAAAGGAGCGAAAGAGGAAGTTGGCTGGGTGAATTCTGCACTGATCATAATTTAGTCCTTGCTAATACTTGGTTCAAACACCACAAACGACGGCTGTATACGTGGACGAGACCTGGAGACACTGCAAGGTATCAAATAGACTTCATTATGATTAGGCAGTGATTCAGAAACCCGGTGTTGGGTTGCAACACTTTCCTAGGAGCAGAAGTGGACTCCGACCACAACTTGTTGGTCATTAAATGCCATCTGAAGTTGAAGAAACTGAAGAAAGGAAGGAATGCAAGGGGATGGGATCTAGACATGTTGAAAGAAAAGAATGTGAGGGATTCTTTCAAGGAACATTTTGCAAAAAGGATTAAATGAAAAGGCTGAAGGAAACACTATAGAGGAAGAGTGGATAGTCATGAAAAAAGAAGGCAGTAGGGCTGCTGAAGAAATGTTTGGAAGGAAGAAAAGATCAAGTAAGAATCAATGGATAACTCAGGAGATCCTAGACCTGATTGATGAACGATGAAAATACGAAAATGCTAGAAATGAAGAAGGCAGAAGAGAATACAAGCGATTAAAGAATGAAGTGGATAGAAAGCGCAAGGTAGCTAAGGAAGAATGGCTGAAGGAGAAGTGCAAGGATGTCGAAGGTTGTATGGTCCTAGGGAAGGTAGGTGCTGCATACAGGAAAATTAAGGAAACCTTTATAGAAAGGAAATCTAGGTGTATGAATATTAAGAGCTCAGATGGAAAGCCACTTCTAAGAAAAGAAGACAAAGCAGAAAGATGGCAAGAGCATATCCAACAGTTGTATCAAGGTAAAGATGTAGATGATTTGTTTCGGGAACAGGAAGAGGCTGTTGATGCTGATGAAATGGGAGACCGAATTTTGAGGTCAGAGTTTGACAGAGCTGTGAGTAATAAATAGGAACAAGGCTCCTGGAATTGATGACATTCCCTCTGAATTATTGACTACCTTAGGAGAAACCAGCATGGCAAGGTTATTCCATTTAGTGTGTAAGATGTATGAGACAGGAGAGTATAATTAATTTATCTCCCATTTAAAAAAATATAAGAGCGGAAATGAACAATCAAATCAAAATCACTTCAAATGCAATGGAGGTGTCTACCTTGGTGGCAAATGGCACAGAAAAATACCTTATTATCAAGCATTAAATTGTCAATGAACAGACAGGAAGACAATTTCTTAAATACAGTATTATGCAATTTACACTAACTTTTTTCTTTTAAACACACAGCTCATCATTAATAAATTTACAATATTTACAAAATTTAACTAATGATGATGATGATGCTTGTTGTTTAATGGGGCCTAACATCGAGGTCATCGGCCCCTAATGGTACGAAATGGTATGACAAATTAAGTCCAAAATTCTCCACTGACCAGAACTCAATACGTGAGGACGAAGAATGAATGGATGGACATGAATTTAAAACAATCAGTGGATGCGACCCGCAATGCCTTACATTCACAGAAACTGGCGTAAAACAATAGGATTACTGACCAAGGGACTGTTGCTATAGCGTAACACTGAATGGATGATGCTTGCAGTCTAAAGGGGGTCGAAAATCCAAGTTATCGGCCCCGCATAACGCTACTTACCTCTAGGAAGGTAGAACATGGTATATGTCATGTTGCGGTACTAATCAAAAGTAGCAGAGACTTGCGGTATTCCACACATTATGGTACTACACACAGGTTATGAAATTCGACATGCAATATAGACCTATGGGTTTTCTCACCTTGCAGCGCCATTTACAGGCAACGCAAACCTAAGGTGTTCATCACATAAGAGTACTAGCCACAGGGACCTGCACTATCCTGCGGTGTTCCTCATAGAGTGGGTACTAATAACAGACAAGGCAGGACCATGGTAGCTATCATCTCATGGTCCCGCTCATATGGTGGTACTAATCACAGGTACTGCAGAAGCCGATCGCACGGTGCTCCTATGATACTAATCACAAACCTATTTGGTACCTAATATAGTGGTACTACGCGCAAGTAAAAGCGAACCATGATGTTCTCCGCATGGTGGTACTAATCACAAGTAGTTTCGGAGTTCCTTGGTCGCCCCTTACGACAGGCAGGGAATAACGTGGGTGTATTCTTGGTCTGCGTCCCCCAACCCACAGGGGGGTTGTGTGTTTGGACCGCGAGAGGTATTTTATTTCCCTCAAGTCCGCCAACAAGCCGCTTAGGACCCCCTATCCGCCACCTGGGACGCGCACCGTGGGAGTATCACTTCTCCCCCTGCTACGCCAGCGTAGTAGGTTCGTGGAAATTTTACTCATAATATCCTCTGTATTTAAAAACATTATCAACTCATATACAACATGTGGAGTTATTTCAAACAATAATATACAACTGCTATTAGATTAAAATTTACGTTGCATTTATATATTTTATTTTCTTATACTTTTTGGAACCTAACTTGCATAGCGACCTGCTGCGTCTTAACCCAAGTCCTTTCGCCACTGATTTTTAGACAACTGATAAGAGATAGGAATGTGAAAAGCGACACACTGTAGGATAGCAGTAGACAACGTAGCGTAGAAAAAACGGAACATTTGTAAATATGTACATTTAAAATTACCTATATATTTGTGAATATTCAGCGGAGAATATGCACACATACATACGGGGATGGAGGCACTTCCGTGTATTTGTACATGTACAATTTTAGGAAAATATATAAATAATAGTATTAATAATAAATACTATCTCCAAAATATTACCCAATACTATTCCTTGCTTCCTTTTTCCTTTCTGCTGATCCCTATTTCAACAATGACTAGCTATTTTATTTATCCTCTTATTACCGGAGTAATAATGTATATCCTCTCTGTGAATACTTCAGTGCTGGCGGCATGGCCATTGAAATTCTTGTCTTTAATGTGGTTTGCCGCTGCGTTATTCATCAAGTGATTCATGGTCACAGATACTATGGTTTTCAATATTTATAAACATTAACTTCCACCGGCTTTAAAGTTATTAATGAGCCCATCTGTGGTGTATGGCCAGACAGTGCCTTTTCCAGTATTCTTCTGCATTCTAGTGTCGTCGGTATGAACCATCTCGCCACTCTCCCCCTCCACCGAGCGGGTATGCGCATGTAAACATTGCGACTGTGGTCTGACTTCTGGCTTCTGGGTTGTCGCCAATAAGGTTCTGTGATGGAAGGACGGCGTGCTTCTCCGCTTGGCGGGGTGGATAGACCCAGGGTGAAGTTGGTTTGATAGGGCTTACGCCCTCGTCAACTTTGCAATTTAATTTCAAATTTTGTTATCATTTATGGCACCTCGCCTGGAATTTTTGAGTGCACTCTAAGGGTTACCTTTACCATACGTAAGTAAGGATATTATGCTGAAGCGTACTGACGACTACGGCAAGATACTACACTGTAAGTGTTTTTTTCAACTCATCTTTAACTTGTTCCAACTGGTGAACTGAATATTTCTAAATGCCTTGTTCCCCCATTGTGAGGGAATCTTGAAACGGGAAATTTCTGAAGCTATCTCGAAGAATATAAAGGTTACGGAATTTCATGAGCTTGTACTATCAAAATTTATTCTTTCTTTAGCACTGCAAAATTTGTTTCCTCAATATTGTTTTAGGACTCAACTATATCTTAGACTCGAGGTTTTATTGCAAGGTATTTCGAATTTCGGTGCGAGAAGAAGAAATGGTGGCACATATTCTGAAAAGTTTTCCTCCCTCCAAACGATCCTACCTCTTCCTCAGGAAGAGTCCGACTAATTTTGTGGAATTAGAGGTTGCTTGTACCTTTGCTGAATATGTGAAGCACGGGGACGCGGCCAGACCCATCTGCCACCCTCATCCTTTTAACCCGGCCTCGCCTCAATCTAGGGATAGTGGAAATCTTAAAAATGGTATAATTGTGGATTACGTGACCACCTTCGGAATGCTCGCCCGTCAATAAAGCGTAGTACTGGTCCTTGTTCTTATTTGTGTGGGTCGAGGCAGCACATTAAGAATAATTGCCCAACCTCTTTCAAAAAACGCAAAAAAACACTAAAGGTTAATAGTAATACTTGTGAATCTTGCCCCTGAATTTTCTGTGGATTCAGAGAGTGTTATTTGTCGGCAGGAATGTAATAAAATCTCCGATTTGGTTGAGTCTAAAAGTACCTTCGCGAAGGCAGAGCTGAATAAATAACCGATTGTTGCTTTAAATGACTCAGGTAACGTTGTCACTTTAATATATGATGATGCTTGTTGTTTTTTTCTATTTGCTTAACGTCGCACCGACAGAGATATGTCTTATGGCGACGATGGGATAGGAAAGGTCTAGGAAGTGGAAGTGGCGGTGGCCTTAATTAAGGTACAGCTCCAGCATTTGCCTGGTGAAAAAATGGGAAACCACGGAAAACCATCCTCAGGGCTGGCGACAGTGGGGCTCGAACCCACTATCTCCCGATTACTGGATACTGGCCGCACTTAAGCGACTGAAGCTATCGAGCTCGGTGCTTACCGTCTTTCACCTCCTCACATCGAAGGTCAACAGTCCACTTTAATTGATGCCAGTTGGTATGATGAAATAAGGTGCTCTTGTAAACTGCCTCAGTTGCAGAAAGTCAAAATTGCATGTGTCACGGCTAATAAGGTTAATATGGAGATTTTTGGATCTGTTGACGTGATATTGCGTATTGTTAATTTTACTTGGAAGGTTCATTGCTTGGTATCTCCGAAGCTAGCTTGTAGTATTATTTTAGGCACTGACTTCTTGTCACGGACCGGATTCGTTTTAGACCTCCAGGCTAGACAATTCTACTTTAAATGTTCCTCAAATTGTAACGTCGATATTATTGATGCTCCTTTGGGTACCTTCAGAATTTCTTGTGTAGGTAGGCCGCTACCAGGGAAGAACAATGAAATCGATCAGTTGGATCTTGATCATTTGGATTATCAACAAGCTAATAAAGTCCGTAACTTGTGCCATCAATTTCCTGAGGTATTTACCAACAAGTTAGGACTGACGGATGTATTGGAGTACGATACTGAACTGTCTGTCAACCAACTTGTTAGAACTCCTCCTTACCTCTTTCACCTCCTCGCATGCTAGAACTCTAAAGGATTATCGACCAAATGCTTGCCAATGGTGTCATCAGACCGTCCATTTCTCCTTATGCCTCTCTGGTTTATCTGGTACCTATACCCTCTGGAGGATACCGTGCCGTTATCGATTACAGATCCCTTAATCGCACAATCATCCTGCAATCTATTCCTTTGCCAGATTTACATGTTTTGGGTGGTTCTCCGCCCAAGTTCTTTACCGTGTTAGATCTAAATCAATCCTATTATCAGATTCCGCTCTCTAAAACTTATATTTCCCTGAACCGCCTTCATCACGGACTGGAATATTTATGAGTACCTCAGGTTGACATTCGAACTATCTTGCGGAGCAGCTGTTTTAACTAGATTTCTGAATTCTACTCAAGGGGATATCTAGTTTAAGTTTGTTTTCAATTCCTTGATGTCTTGTCATCTTCACGAATACCTTTGAAGAACACGTGGATCATGTCACGGAAGTCGTTGAGCGTTTGAAATAGGCTGGTCTTACCGTGAAACTATCTAAGGTAACCTTCGCCAAGCTATATATATCCTTTCTTGGCCATGTCGTGTCGCCCGACGGAGTCTCCGTTGATCAATCTAGGACCCAGGCTATCAGGGAATTCCAACCACCTAAGGACGTAAAAGGTGTTGCAAGCTTTGTGGGTACGGTAAATTTCTTCCGCAAGTTTATCCCGAATTTTGCTGTGGTACCTCACCCCTTAACTATTAGAGGCGTAAGGATGTCAAGTTCACCTGGGTCCCTCCCAGCAAGAAGCCTTTGAAACTATGAAACTTGCCTTATCGAATGCTCCTTGTTGGCCATACCCGACTTTAGTAAACGTTTCATTGCACAAACTGATGCCTCTGGAGAAGCTGTTGCTGGTGCACTCTTTCAGGACCATGAGGACGGCCGTAGACTCGTTGCCTATGTGTTTAGGATACTCAATAACCTGGAGAGTAAGTACTCAATCTATGAGTTGGAATGTTTGGACGTGCTGTTTGCACTTGAGAAATTCAGACCCTTTATTGAACATGTAAATTTCGACCTTGAACCGACCCAAAAGAACGGGCAGAATCACTAGATGGGCACTTAGGATACCCGCTTTTAGTTTTCAGGTTGAGCGTATCAGAGGTTCGGAAAATGTCACCGCTATCAGCTTGAGTAGAATGTTTGACGGGATCTTTGGCCTTGATGTAAAATCTGAAGTTGAAGAAATTGATGAAACTAATATTGTTAGTGTGGGCGCCATTCTTCCGGATCTACCTTTGTTATACCATGAGTTTGGCAATCAAAAAGCTGATCCTGAGTTGAATGAAATCACCGACAAGATTAGTGACGGAATGGTAGTAAAACCTTATTCTCTGGTGAAGGGTGTTCTATGTTGAAAAGGTCGAATTGATGCTAATTTCATTATTGTTCTTCCCAAGGTCCTAGTGCCAATCATCTTCAAATATTATCACTGTTGACGCATTGGTGGTCACTTAGACAAATTTAAAACTAGGCAGAAAATTAGAAAATTCTTCATTTGGAAAATGGTTAAGTCCTGTAAAACTTGTGCTATCAGTAAACCCAACCTGAAGAACCGTGTTGGTTTATTTTCATCTTCAGAAGCCTCTCGGCAGATGGAAACGTCATTCATCGATTTTGTAGGTCCGCTCCCTCGCTCTACCTTGGGAAACATTCATATCTTTGTGTGTATTGATGCGTACTCGGTTTTCCGGGATTATTCCCACTAGATTTATGACTTCTCGTACGTCAATTAAGTTGCCTTTATTCTATCTTCGCATCCTTTGGTCCTCCCAAGTTTCTGGTTTATGACAATGCCAGTGCATTCACTAGCCACTTGTTTAAGAAGTACCTATTCGAGTTGAGCATTTCCCATGCTACTACAACTCCAAACTATCCAAACCCATCTTACGCCGAGAGAATGAACAGGAACCTGAAATCTTCCCTGATTGCATATCATCACAATAACCAATCCAAGTGGGATTCTTGCCAACACTGGTTAGCCCATGCCTTCAATTCTGCCACACACAAATCTCATAGTAAAACTCCCATGTTCCTTATGTTCTGTTACACCCCGTATTCTCCTATGTCCAACGAACTTGGTATTGATAATATTCCCGACCTGTCTAAACCCAACTATGTTCAGAAGAAGAAATTGTCGGTATCCTGTAAGACAGGCAGAGATAAGTACAACGAATGTAGAAATTCAACTAGGTTGAAAGTTGCGGATCAAGTTTTTGTCAGGTCTTATACCATTAGTACAGAAATTAACAAATTTTATGCTAAGCTTGCTCCTAGGTATCAAAGGCCCTGTACTATTTTACATTTTTTGTCTCCAGTATCGGTACTGAGGAGTGACCCCTCCAAGAGGATTAGGCGAGTTCAATTTTCCCAGTTAAAATCAGGTTATGTGTGATCCCTCTTCCCTCTTAAGGACTTCTTGATAATACGTATGGTATGTAGTTCGGACCTGCGGATGAGGGCTACATTTCAGTGAGAAAATTTGTTTCATTATCTTTAGATTATTTTGTAACTATTCTGGTTGCGTGTGAATTTTATTTAGTAACTTTTCCATGTATAGTATTTTTGTTTTGAGTATTGCTTCCTGACCGTAGTATGACCTTTTTATCTCCAAAAATTTTTGTTTAGTAGTGTGCGAATTAATTACAACGTGTTATGATTTTATGCACCAAATCTTCTGCATTCATGTCTCATGTGAATCTTAATATCACTGTGTAGTAGCTTACTACCGTGTACTTGTTACCATTGTATTGTAAAATGTGATTGTGGTTCGTGGCGTGTGGATCCTTTCACTTGCGCTATTGGCACCTATTTATTTAATCGTTAATATCTCATTGCTCCTTTGGTTTGGGTGCATGCCTGCTCTGTCCATCATAAATTGATTCTATCCTGATCATTGAAGATTACTAAATTTTGAT
This sequence comes from Anabrus simplex, assembly GCF_040414725.1. Classification (NCBI taxonomy): domain Eukaryota; kingdom Metazoa; phylum Arthropoda; class Insecta; order Orthoptera; family Tettigoniidae; genus Anabrus; species Anabrus simplex. The sequence continues at coordinate 29,973,756 of NC_090279.1, read as the reverse complement.
CATTAATTTAATTATGTATTATGCAGTAGCCTTTGTCTTGTAGCAAATTTTGGAAAATTGCATATAATATCAGGTCTGTGCATTGTTGTTCACTGGTATGAAAACTGTTAAGGTGTCCTAACCTGTATTTATCTTTAACTGTTCTAGTATTCTATTGCCTATGTCTTGTTATCCGACTTTAATTTGGTGATATAACTGTCTATTCCGGTTGTGGTATTGTTAGGTGTGCATTAAACGAACCGAGTAATCTGTTAGGTTAGTTTCCTTATTTGGGGGGTTGAGTAGGAACTGGATAGTACCCGGTGTTAGATCCTATTTGTTGAGTTTTGGATTTGCCTGTGGATATTGGTTATTGCGGAACTCTGTCGATCGGACTTGGTGGTGGTTGGCCGTTTGCCTTTACGGCATGGACTTAACTGTCTTCACTGCTTTCGGTCTCCAACTTCTGGTGGTACGATTTCCTAATTTCCGATTGGTCTCATGCCCAACTTTTAATCATTTCTGTAATCAGTTGTGAATTACCCGTTAACTGAGTGATCTATTTCTAGTCATTCCTGTCCTTTTGATTTTCTGGTGAGTAAAATTTTAACCTATCTACCTTCACAAAATTAGGCATCTGGGTTTTCCTTTCTGGTAATGGTGGTTAACTACGTTGTTATTTGTTGTATTTTTGGGGTGCATGTGGTATTAATTCTGCATTCTTCTACAGACCTTACTTGCCTGGTTTCTGTCTCTAAATTGGTGTATTATTCATGAAGTGTGTTAATCTATTGAGTTGTAACGTCCATGTCGTCCTACCTCGTCTACTTCTTATGGTGGTGTTATTTTTCACAAATTGCACCAATGGATCCTCTCCTTTCGAACCTAGTAGGTAATGGTTTTGGTCCTGAGTTAGTTATGTTGTAACGGTACGTGATTTTGTTTTAAGCTTGCATTGTGAGGTGGCATGATGGCTGCACGGCATGTCGTTGAGGATAGTTAGTGCTCCCTTCCCCCCTTTTTTGCTAACGCATGTCCGTTAAGATTCATTAAGGTTGTATTGTTATTGTGTTGTATAATTAAATTGTTATAACACTTCGGTATGGTCGGTATTGCATTTAATTTACCCCGGTGTGCCCGTAGATTGGGAAATAAATCCCGGCATGGGTTTACCACTCTTCTTAGAAAAACCTGGTCTGCTTGCATGTAATTTGTGATTCCTGTATGACCTGGTCTATTCTTGTTTTGTTTTAATTCTCTGCATACCCAGGTAATCTGACGTCATCATGTATTTATCCTGTACTATAAAGTTCATTTTGGATTAACCTGCCAGTCTATTGGCCCTTTTCTCTCCGGAGTGTTAGTATCCGTTGCTATTAATTTTTGGTCATCTTGCCGTTCTGCGGGGCGCCAGTTGAGTATGGGATTAACTAGTGCTTCATAGGTGGTATTGAAGCCTCCCACTATTCGATGATCGGGTCTTTTCGTGGTGTTTTCTCTTCCTTCACCGTTCTATTGAGCGTTTTCCGTCGTCCTAGTTTATGATCTACCATTTAAATTTTATTTACCTTGTTTCATATATATTTCGCACGGTACCTGTGGCTGTGTGGCTACAGTGTGAGTCTACGGATGTCACTTGTTACTATTCCGGATTTGTCCGAGATCCCTTGTGGATAACCGGTAGGGAATCGTGTCAGGTCTCTGCTCTCATTTCCAAATTGGCCACTTAATTGAGGGGTATTTCTAAACCATTTATTTAAATGAGTATTGCATTGTTGATGTATATGTTTGAAAATTCGGTGAAGTTGTGAGGAATATAATTTAAGATTGGGTGACTCTTCTGAATTTATTTCTGCCATTTTCTGACCTGCTCCACCATGGTGTTATTATGAGTTCCTATATCCTAATACTATTCTTGACTTGGTGTTGCTGATACGCGTATCCACCATCTGAAAGATCTTGTAGTCTCGAACTGCAGCTAACTATATTCATCTTGCCTTGAGTAATTATTTTCCGTAACCCATGGATATTGATCTTTTTCTCATATCCAGTTTCTCAGTGTTTCTCTTATTTGTGAGTATAACTATATCTGATCTTATCTCTTCTTTAGACGGGTTATGCATGGAGTGTATACGTAGCATTACAATTGATTAATTGCAAAATATAATTTCTAGATTTTGGTCGTGTATTTAACCCTCAAGCACACGCGCCAGATCTTAGGACGCAGACACACGCGTGGGGGTGCTTTCCACCCCACATATCATTGTATTATAAAATATGAATTACTGTATTAATTTGATATTTTAAGATAGATTATGTAAGAATGACTCTCTCTGCGGGGATCCAGCCAGAACGGTACAAGAGCAGGGTGAGCACAGGAAAGTTATTTGTACATTTCACTAGGAAATAAAATGACCTGGGGTGGATTCCACCCCATACGCGTGTGTTTGAGGGTTAATGGGTTTAAACATTTATTTATTGGCTCACTGATTAGTGATTCTACTCCACAGATTTAAAAAATTAATTGTAATTTTAATTAACTTGGATTACTGTGTAATGTGTTATTGCTTCACAACATGTTCTCCCTTGGTCAACGTCTGGTTATTTTGAAATTATGTGTGGATTGCTGTTCTCTTAGTATTTCAATTCTGGAAATGATTTGACATCTCTGGGTGGGTCATCTATATGAAGAGTACTGTCGGTGTGGCTGTGTTCGATAATTTGATGTGTTTCTTGCTGTGTTATCATGCATTGCTGGATCAGCTGTTATGATCTGTAGCGTGTTCTTACTTGATTGATGCCTGGACTTATTGAACTTAACCATGTTTGTGGTTTGTTGTAATCTGTCAGTATCTTCTTTCCTAAGCTTAACTTATTTCCGTGTATTGTGTATGTTTGAAGTTGTATGTCTATGCAACGGTAGCTTCTCGTTTTCATTGTTGCTGGTGGTGTCTTTATTATGTGGCATTCCGATAGGGTTGCTGTCGTGCACAGAAAACTAATTCAAGGAGATGACTATCTTTAATTTTCAAGCTAATTCTTTTCCTTATATGTTGTGCATCAAATTTCTGCCGATATATTTAATTTTAGCATGATATATTTATGGTTATATATTTCCTAGTACCTGGTCAAGGACCGTTTAGGTACTTACTGTATTCTATTGTAATCCTGTTCTCCTTTTGCTTTTACTAGTAGTTGTATCCAATGCCATACTGTAGTCTTAAGGCAAGTTTATCCAGTTTAAGATTATGTAAAGGATTTACCTGTTGGATCTTGTGATCTTATTACATGCTCACCAATTTTGTTTTCCTATATTTGTTCATTTCTTTTCCTTGCTCTTCTGGGCGTTTTTAATTTGTTAAATTGGTTTATGCCACCCTGGCAATAATACTAAAATGGAAACCAAATGAAGGCGTTTCTTAACGTACGCAAGTCAGATAAACAATACTAAAATGAATGTCTAACATGTGATAATCTCAATTTGGGTTTATAATCGCGTGCATTTAAATCTAAGAAGGTTTATTATTCTACCAGTGAACATTTAAGAAGTTGTTCAGTTGTGTGTGTGTACCACAAAGTAACGAAATCTTTGAACAGTTGATACATATGAACTTGCGAGACTTGTTCATTGGAATTAAAACTTAGCAAATGATCTGGAGCATGAGTGTCACCATTTATCTAGAACATTAACAGATTTACCTGCGACTTGCGTGTAGCACCACTTTAATGCATGGGACTTCTTAATGATTGAAAGTAACTGGACAGCTAGTGTCATTGAAATGCACTCAATTGTTTTTTACTCAATTCATATATGTTTTGGTTCTTAATTGACTATTGGATTCATCTTGCTGGTGGTGCATAAACTGGGACATGTGATCGGTGGTCATTTTCTTATTCGGACAATTCCATTAAAAACTCAGCTTGTATCCAGACCACCACCTTATGAAAGTCATTATATGTTGTATATGTGGAGCTTCGGGGAGGGAGACTATTACCGGATTAAGAATTTATACCTCTCTGTGAATACATTAGTGCTGGCTGCATGGCCATTGAAATTCGTGTCTTTAATGTGGTTTGCCGCTGCGTTATTCATCAAGTGATGCATGGTCACAGATACCATGGTTTTCAATATTTACAAACATTAACTTCCGCCGGCATTAAAGTTATTAATGTGCCCATCTGTGGTGTATGGCCAGGCAGTGCCTTTTCCAGTATTCTCATGCATTCTAGTGTCGTCGGTATGAACAATCTCGCCACTCTCCCCCTCCACCGAGCGAGTATGCTCACGTAAACATTGCGAATGTGGTCTGACATGTAGGCTTCTGGCCAGTCGCCATTAAGGTTTTGCTAGTGAGCTGTGATGGAAGGACGGCGTGCTTTTCCACTTACCGGGATGGATAGAGCGATTATCATGGACCCAGGGTGACGTTCGCTCTATACGGCTTATGCACTCTTGAACTGTGAAAGTTAATTTTAAGTTTTATTACCATTTAATTTACCTCGCCTGGAATTTTGGAGTGCACTCTAAGGATTACCTTTACCATACTGTACCATTTCGTTACATTTGAGGCAGTAACTATTATGGAAATACAGTGGACAAATATGGCGCGGAGCAGCTTCAGGCGGCGTAAATGCGAACGGAATATAATCTTACTGCAAATCGATCTTGATCAGTAGGCGGAGGTCGATATTGACCAGCAAAAGAGTCAAGAGTTTCCAAGATTGAACAACTATGGACCATGAAATAATTGAATTGACTCGATTCTTGGATACCTTGAGAAGAAAAACTGCGTGAAGGAAGAACTGTACGTTTTACTACGAGATAGGGAAAGAAAATCAACGAATTATAAATACTAAAGTAATTTATATATAATAAATCGAAGGAATAAACCTCCAATATCTGCAGGATACTTAAGGAATCAAAGAAAAACGCCAAGATATTGAAGTAAAGTGTGACTGCAGCCGAGTCAGATATCGACGTAAAGAAAAAGGCCGGAATAGCATAATAAGTGGCCAATCTACACTAAAAAACGCAGAAAAATCTATTTCAAGTTATAAGCAGTACCTGTTTAGGCGACATAATTGACGAAAAGCAGACCAAAATTGAGGAAATATATAATTTAAGAGAAATATTTCTATCAGTTATAAAATATATAAACTCAAGTACACGTATTGGAAAACCTGCAATTCACCAGAGAAATATGTATTCTACAAAATATTTGCTGTGTTTTCGTTGCATGATCCCTGGTGACGTAATGAATCTCGCCTAAACGGATGGAGGAAGATTGCGCAAGATGAACTCAGCTCAAGCCAAGATGCCCAGCCGAATCCAGCCGTGACGTGATCCTGGGACATGATTGACTACTCCGAGATGTCCTAGTCGATGAAGGAGCCAGCAACGGGAAAGTCGACACGAGATAAGTAATATGGTTTCGAAGTTTGCATTATAAAATTTTAATTATTCGCTAGGATATATTTATTTGAGTGCAGAAGTGCCTACAGATATATATAAAGTGCCAATAAGTGAATACTATGGTCTGGATTTAAATAATTAACCGCTGACATGTCCTATTTTAAGTAATACAAACCCTGTGCTCGTGAGATATTTGTAGGTTGTTATAAACAAGATCAATATGAGCATATCCATGTTTTATATGCTAATCTACTTGAGAAGACCAATTAATATCGAACTATTTGTGGTTAAGAGGAATGTATGCGATGTACGTAACGTAACCTAGTTTTTATGAGCACTTGATCGGCAGACATGGCCAGTACGATTATTGTATTGAAAGGAAATGATTAAATATTAGGGAGTTGCAGTTTATGAATGGAAACTCAGGCTATTGGACTGTTTTCACCCTAACACAGAGGTTATTGAAATGAAGTTGAATTAGTATTGTTTTTATATGAAGGTATCGGGAAGAATTGAAATATGAGAATTGCATAATGTTGTTAGCCTGAGGAAATGTGAATTCTTCTCGGCGTAAGCAAAGCCTAGATGAGGTTATTGCGAGTTTCTGTGTCGGTTACGGTTTTTAATATAGAGGTTAACAATGCAAGAGATGGAATTAGGTCATGTTTATGTGAATGTATGTTGCAGTCCAAGTGTTATATGATCGATAAATAGCACTGATGCCAGACATATCGCTAGGTTATTTGTGTATTACATGCAATATAATCTGAATATACGTACAGATGAAGGAACATCGCATAACTATAAAATATGTCTTATTATGTGAATGTATATCGGTAGAGTAGGTTTTTAACCTAATTTTGGCACAGCGGTGAATAACATGAGAGTTGGTTTTATATGCAATGGCACGTATTTATGAAAACATTTGGCACAACTTACGCGTTTACAACTGATTGATCATCGTAATGGTGGCACTCTATAGTAAGAATACTTGAATTAATCTTGCACATATGAATGTATATAATTATAATAAGCTTGATATCGGTATCGATAGGTACATTTATAGTTGCATTGATATATTTTTTAAACCGTAATTAAGAAACATATTACTTATCTCATGTCGTGAAGAAGTTATAATGAAAATCCAAAAGAAAAATTTCAAATGAGAATCCACTGGATGTCCCAAAGCTAGCCCAAATAACACTAACAGTAATATATACCACTCCCTCCATGATAAATAAAGAATTATCCCTCTCTTACCCAATGAAACATATTAAAATAATGAAAATGGTTATATGACCGGATGATATTCAGTTTAATGAATATAATATGATGAATTCAATTATGTTTACCATGAAGATTACGAGCTCAAGAATGATATTATAATATGAATCCAATTTCTTTTCACTATTGCTAATAATTTAATTCCTATTTTAATTATAAAATATTAGCATGCTAATAAATTAGATCTAGGCTTATTTATCTGTTTCTTTTCCCAAAGTAACTTATAATACGTAGAAATAGGATAGTATTAGAGCTATTTAAGGTTAGATATGCTGAGTAATGAACATCATATCAGGTTTTCACCTACTTCCGGGGGAACTGAATGATTGATTAGAATCATGACTACTCTTCAACGGAACCTACGACTGTTTTGTATAATTTGAGAGTTTAATGAGACGTTTTACCCTGAGAACCAAATGTATACCTCCGACCATCGTACTTATACATGCGAGAGACCCCCGCGTACATGATGGTTATCTTAGTTTTGGGTCATTTGCAGCCGAGGCATGATATTATGATCGCCCAACGAGAGTTATATGAGTAGATAGGTGCCGATGACAGGAGAGAAGATGGTAGGAAAGGTGTAATACGTAAGTAAGGATATGACGCTGAAGCGAACTCACGACTATGGCAAGATACTACACTGTAAGTGTTTTTCCAACTCATCCTTAACTTGTTCCAACTAGTGAACTGAATATTTCAAAATGTGAAGTGCGTACCGCAACAGGATGTAACTTTGCATCAACTAAACTCTACATTTTAGCCCTGCGGTGTTTGAACACTTTTCGAGTCAAAAACTTATATATAAACTACTTTTGTTTACCAGGGACTTGCACCTGCTGTGAATTAAAATTAATTCTTATTCTTGGAAATTGTAAATTTAATACTCAATGATTGGTAGCGGTTTTCTAGCCCTAATAAGTAGGGGTTAATGCAATGTTTTGGCAGGGTTATTAACCAAGTGGGTTGCTGCAAGGATGTGGAACAAACGTTCGTTTTCCATCTTAATTTTCCTACTTCTGGGTTATATCATTAAATTAATTTGTTTGGTATTTTCGTGATTTTTCGACGTCCTGTTTTTCTTTTGTCTCTTAATATGTACATGCCTATTGTTGTTTGGTGGCCTATGATTGGCCATTTTCCTTAACTGCCTAGCGTATTTTCGTTGCCATGAGAATATTATGTTGATTGATGGTGATGTTGATTGTTGATGGATGTTGGTGGAAATGAATTGATTTCCCTGTTATGAATTTAGTATTGTGGGTTGTTTAACCTGTTTTTCTTTTAATTAATTTTGGCATTTTTCTCTCCCTGCTGGCATATTTTCCTACCATGTGTCGCGGACCTTATTATTATTATTTTGGGGTAAACTAATTCTTGGAAAATTGATCGTAATATTCCACCCTTCCTTGTGGGAGCTCCTTGGAATATACCCCAAATAACGTTTCAGTATCAAGAAAATCACTATTTAAGTACAACTATAGAACCATTCTCTATAAGAGGGGGTGTTTCACTGACACGGACATGACACAAATGAAAAAGATTTCAAAGTCTTTTAAGACTTTCTGGAATCAAAACTGATAACCTCCCTAAAACCAGTAGCTAATTATAATGAAACTGAAGCAAATATTTATTTAAATCAAGAGAATTGGTCAAACAGACAAAGGTCAGCCTTCCAAACATTAAAATTACCAAGTTTCGACAGAGACATAATGTTGTGACTATACTTCAAGGGCAATTTTTAAAATAAGATCACTAGAAATTAAGGCCTAACTGGAATCAAAAGTTTCAAAATATCACCTTGTCTCTGAAAGTTTAGACAAAGAAAACCCTAGTAAAACATTGCCATGATTGAACCAAATATAACCATACTGTAGAACTTATTTCATAACTACTACCACTGCCCTAAGCTGATTGCATTGGAGTATGCGAAGCACATCCTTGAATGTACAAATAAGCTCTGCCCCACTTGTAGCATTATAATGACGTTAGACATTATTATCAGCATCTCGACATGTTCATTAAGGCTCGTCTCTACCCCATTTAATCCTTCTAATCTGAATGGATTGCATCGACCCAGATTTAATATTCAATTGCTTGTAAATGACAAAATATGAACTGTATATGCCAAAAAACTTGTGTATTTGTTCATCTCCTTTAGTAGGTATTGACATGATTTAAAAATATTTTTCAGTTGCTGACTACTCTACCAGTTCAAAAAATTACATATATGATGAATGGATCAAAAGGATTTATCCATTAATATCAATGCTGCCCTACCTGCTGGTCACTACACAAACAATGTTCGACTACGCACACGACTAGGGAGTGCTGCATTGTTTCTGTGATCAAATATGGATGGCCATCAGCGGTTAATGAGAAATCTATATGAAATATATTATACGAAATTAGTGAGAGTAAACATGAAGAGGAAGCTGATGATGCATTGGCTGATCCTGAATTTGTGTTTTCCATAAAACTGATGACGATCAAGTTTCTCTGGATGGAGAAGAAAATGACGAGCTCCAAGTATCTGGTTATAAACTACGAGATGAGATTGACTCTGTACAAAAAGAAGTGTACATATCTCGAAATGGGACGGAATGGAGAAAACAACCATATTGACAATCAGGTGTAAGGTACGTTCCACATTCAGCAGAACCCCTATTTAACGTTTTTACAGGGACCTGAATTTTTATTGTTAAATGGGGGTTAACATATATGGTGCCATCATACGTTATTTACACAATGACAGCAATAAAAGAAGGAGATATCTACATTATACACTGTACTGTAGTTACAATTTGTGCTTCATTTTGGCAATTTTTTGTTGGTGAATGCAAATTTCTTCAGTTTAAGGTTTTTCTTATAAGGTTATGCATGATTTTTCATAAAAGGCAGGAAAGATACTGAACTCACACAAACCCATTAAAATTACTACAGAACAGCAATCAGTTTGTTTAAACATTATTGCGGATGTTTTCCAAGCAGCAGCCGACTCATTGGAATGTATTTTCTAATTCCAATAGACTGAACACCCTTATTACATTTTCTTCTTAAGAACTGCAATAGCATCAGTGCAGAGGATTGTTGCAAACATTGCCAGTTTCCTATTTCAAGCGGCATCACCTAACCTAGGTATCAATTGCAAGAAATCAGCTTCCTTTCCCGTATCAAATCCTATTTACAAAGAAACAGTAACAGTAAAAATGTCCACCTATTTGATACTTATATTTGCATTAAGCAAATCAATTAATCGCACACAGTACATGTTTCATTCCATTTTGAAATATCTTCAGCTGTATTACATTGCTTAGGTGAACTCATTAAGTATTTATCTTTTTAAAAACATCTCAAACAGGTACCTAGTTTTTCTTAAAATCTACATAAATTTAAAATTTGAAATAAATTAAAATCAATGTGGATGGTTGAATGGGGTGGTGAAATGAGAGGGAAATGGATCTGTTTATGGTTAGCCTATTAAAAAAAATCTATTCACTTGAACAGATGTTGTAAAAAATGTTTCCAGCACTTTTATCACCAAAATATTCTGCTTGTCTCCTAATAAAAAGATTTTTGAAAATATAACTTTCCTTTGTCACTGTTCTGAATATTACAAGGTGTTCTCTTCGTTTGCTCCTTCAAAGGTGATTGCTATTTGTTTTAAATTTACAAAAGTATCTCGTGAATTTGGTTCGTTCAGGATCCCTGAAGCTGATTGCTGTTTTACTTCCCCATAATCTTGTTGCTAAAATCTACTATGTCCTTGGAGGAGCACAGCTAATGCAGCCTTCGACCCCATTCAACCATCCACATTCATTTTAATTTAATGCGAATTTTAAATTTACGTAGATTTTAAGAAAAACAAAGTACCTGTTTGAGATATTCTTAAAAAGATAAATACTTAGTGTTTTCACCTAAGCAATGGAATACAGCTAAAGATGTTCCAAAATGGAATGAAACATGTACTGTGTATGATTAATTGATTTTCTTAACGCAAATATAAATATCAAATAGGTGGAAATTTTTACTGTTATTGTTTCTTTGTAGCATAGGTTTACTGCGCACATTTTATAAAAATAAATTTCAAGCTCCCTGTAGAATAATAACAATTTTACTATAAATATACATGGGAACAGCCATTCTGAAATTTAACAAGATGCAAAAGTACATAACCTAACCTCTGAAATTAGTTATGCACACCACTGTATCTTGAGAAGTATCACATTCTTATTTTATTTCAGAACAAAGTAAATTAAGCAATCCTTTACTTCAGCTTTTATTTCTAAGAGTTAACAAGTGCTGTCATTGCACTTATTGCAAAAATATGTTATCCCTATGTTTAATACACCAGTCTGTGTTGTGAGAAGACCTCAGACTCACTCAAGATCAATTCACTCATGCGTAGCAATGAATCAACACAGAAGACGATTGATCACATTCAATATAAACCCTGGAGTAGAGTGTATGAATATTGGTAATGGATGAAAACTAACATCCCTGAATTTGCCTGTGATAATGGATGAAACGGTAAAAGGATTCTCATTGTATTGTAACTAAACGATATTGCACAGATTAATACAGGAATTTTCATAGATTATAATAACATTGTCATTAAAACGGGGGTTCTGTTCTACTACATCGGCCGCGAGCAGATGTCAATCAGAGTCAGACATCTCACTTTAGCTATAAGTGCCCAGGCTCCAAATTCCTCTCCTGCCTTGAATCATCCTTAGCAAGCTTATGACATCTTTTGCAGTGGTTCTTAAGGTCCCATAACCAAAATGAATAGAAATGTAGGAAAATGTTAACATTTCCTTAATGCTAAATGTGAGTTTTGCCCTACAGTATTTTGAATTATATAAAATTGAATATAAAATTGCATTGCTCTTATGGAATAATTTTCAGGACCTGAAATTTCTTCCATTAAATGCGAGTTTATGCTAAACCGAGGTCACACAAAACTGGGGTTGCACTGTAATATGAACAATGCTATTGCTTCATTTACATCATGGACTTATATCTATAGGCCTATATGCTCTTCAATATTTTAGTTGTTTATATTAATAATACTTCAGAGAAACGTAAATTTCAATTATGCGTATTCCAGATTGAGTAACATAATGAGAATTGCACCTGGACCCACGAGATATGCTCTTCAGAGGACAGGTGATCCCAGATGTTGGCAATGAAGTTATTCATCATTGATAAAATGCTGGAAACCACTTTATGGGAAACAAATTTTGAAATGAAGAGGGTTTTTGCAGATAAAGGGTAGGCTACAAGCCCATTTCTTTGATAGAGTTTGAAGCATTTCTAGATATGTACGATTTACACAATTTGGAAACAATGGCAGTTTCTGTTTTTTGTTAGCTGCTAATAATCACAATCAACAATAACATGCAGTTATCTATATTTGCAGGCTTGATTTTGCTGGAGTCTACAAATCAGTGGGCAAATCACTTCGAGAAGTATGGAATGAATCAGACGGTCACCCTATCCTTCGAGCTACAATATCTCTTCAACTGTCCTAAATGATAACCCAGTTTTGAGCTTCGATAATAAGGAAGAGAGACCAGCCCATAGATGTAATGGCAATTTCACAGCAAAAAGAGAAGTTCATGACATGTTCGTTTCACAACTACCTAAAGTGTTTGTTCCATATGAAAATAATACTGTGGACGAACAGCTGGCTTCCTTTAGGGTAAATGCCTCTTTAAGCAGTATTTATCTACCGAACCAAGAGGAAAATATGGAAAAAAATTATGGTTCCTCTCGGATTTGGGCACGGTTTATGTGTGCGCCTCTACAGTTGACTACGCTACACCAGTAAACAGAGAGAGAGAAGTGAACAATGGAAGAAATGTGGTATTGAGACTTGTCAAAGATATTGAGGGAACAGGGAGAAACGTCACTACAGACAATTTCATCACTGACTTTACCCTGGCTAGTGAGCTTCTGAAAAAGAACCACAATTTCAACAATGATAATTTCCTACCGGAACATTCCTAGAGACTTAACACTTGCTGATCCCATTTTGCATACTCCTCAAATGGACCTATTCCCAACAACTCAAATTTTCATACATCATTTAATAATGTATCAGCAAACTCATAAAAACTAACCAGTTCTCCAAAACACAACATTGAGATGAATCTCTGATGGACAGGTTATTACAATTACTTACGAAAGATAAAAGGTGAACATCAAGGAGACATGTGCACGTGCAGGCCAAGAAAGGTTATACTATGGATTGTACAACAGGGGTAAGATATAAATAATGCACAAGCAGTCAGGAAAATACAAGGACACTAGTGCATGAACAAGAACTGGCTACTTCGGCTGTATTGAAAGACAAGGCACAACAACTTACAAACAGTACAACACAAAAAAATCAAAAGGTAATTCACAAACAAACACAAACGAAATATTACAAAGATCAGTGAGAGTGTCACTAACATTTACAATTAGTTTCATTAAACAGAACAGACATTTCCTAACCAACAGCCTTTCTCTTGACAAGACTATTCAAAGAAAACATTAAAGGCTCCCAGTTTGAAGTTGCTAAAGATACAAATGAGTGGCACCATGTGCCGGCCAAAGAGAAACCCGCTGACTTAGTGTCCAGACGACCACATATGAACACAATTGTCAACAATACAGTTTGTTGGCATAGTTCTGGATGGTTGAATCAAGATCCTTTGAGTAGGAATAAATGAAAACGTGATGTTCGAATTAATCTCCCACTTCTAAAATGCCACAAATGCTTTTAGAGACTTGATGATGACTTATTCATAACAAAAGTTTCAAGATTAAAAAAGGTACAGAGAGTAGCTGCATATTGTTTTTGATTTATCTCAGATTGTTATAAACAAGAGTGAAATTCAAGTCCACTGTTCATATCTGAGTTGAACCCTCCACTCAAATGTTGCATTAATGTTCTGTAGAAAATATTAAATCATATTGATTATAACCATAATCATAGATCAAGAAGCCATCTCCTTGTCGGCAGAAGACTGCACAATACCTTAATTCTAGTGGGGAGGAAATATTAGATCATTCTGTATATATATCATCATCTCACTAATCTAATTATCATTGCGGAACAACTTCGACTACTTCATCATGGCACTCAACCCTTAATCACATCTCTGAGAGGCAAGTTTCGGATCCCATCAGCAAGGGGGGGCGGTAAAGAAGCACCATTTATGCACGTCTCAAGGGTCGTAAGTTGAATGCAGATACTTCTGAACAATTAACGCAAAATACACAAAGTGTGCGTGTACCCATTTCTTAACACTAGAATAGACTATGCTGGCTCAATTCTCATAAACATTGGCGTGAGATGGAACAAGACCAGACTGCCTAGCTACCAAGTCTCTCTACATAGACATGATACCTGATCTCACAACAACTAGATTGCTCGCCTCTCTTTGTTCACTTATTTTCAAATAGGTCACCGCCCTGAACATTTACAGTGATAATGGCACAAACTTCTTCAGAGAAGCTAAGGAAATCAAGGCCTTTCTGAAAAACAATCCTGAGAAAAACCAGCTCTTCCCTGCAACTGCAGGCATGGGACTGATACAGCATTCCATCCCTCCTGCAGCATTACATTTTGATAGAAAATGAGAAGCAGCTGTCAACAGTCTGATATATCACCTTAGAAGAGTGATGAATTCTTATTTCTTGACCAACAAAGAATGGACCACTCTTACAACACATAATCACATCTCCTCACTAATGTTAAATGACGACCCTTTTGACACTTCTTACCTAACTACATCCAATTTCCTTGTAGGAGAGAAAAATACTACACTCCCTGATCATGATTATACTTCCTCTCTCATTATCCAGATGGCTGTATATTCAGCAGCCAACCCAGAAATCCTGAAAGAGATTGTCAATTAAATATCCCAATAAATACCCCATAACAACATAGTCACATGCTATGCAGTGGACGATGGCAGTGATCAAATGTGTATCCTAATTCATGTAACAAATGTTCAGGTGAGTAATGGGGAACATACAAAGCCTATTCACAAACACTGTCCTTCACCTCATATGAAGCAGAAAGGCAAGATCACTCTTGAAGGGCTCATTTATTCATTGAAAGTTTAAGCAATATTATAAGTCACCATAGACTAGTATCATCACAGACCACATTAGGAAGGATAAGAATGTTTTCTACTTGCCACAAGATGGCTACAATGTGTGTAGTACGTAAGTGAATTCTGACAGTAAGCAAGCAATCACCTGCAACTTTTATCTACAAATAACTGTATTATCTAGAAGTCAATAATTAATATAATCAACAAGATTACAATGGTGTTTCATTTGGAACAACTAGTAAAATACCCAGGAACAGTAACAAAAAAGTGCTCCTTTTAGCAACTCCGTGTTTGAAAATATTCACTAAGTCAAAAATATTAGTAACAATGATACCACCTGCCAAATGATATACAGTAGAGGTCTTTGGATCTATCCCAACTGCTGCATGATACATAATGCAAGATCTTAAAGAACATGAAGGAAACGTGAAAATTAGGTAAGTAAACAGTCAATCTCATAAAAAAAATGTATCAATCATATGTATTGAAATGAAGGGTCAACCACTGATATCTGTTCAGCAATTTTCTATTTTCAGTACTTAACAATGGCTTATCAAATTATGTACATTACCTCAAGTGAATTTTCCTGCATTGGCCCTGGCTCTGTGAATTCTGATTTGGCTTCTTTTTTCAGTGGTATCATTTCTGATACATTTTCAATATTTTCCTGTGGAAAATAAGATACATAAGTTATGCACGTAACACACATTTACAAATACTGTCACCAACAAATGAGCATTATAATTTACTACTTCGAAGTATTACAGTTACTTTCAAAATTTTACTACTGTTTAAGAGAGATATCTACCAGCAGAGTATTTCAAAACCAAAGGCTGCACTGAGAATGGAGTTATCATCCTTGCTCAAACCTAATGTCAGAGAAAGCATGAGACTGAGAACCAAATATAAAGTGAGAAGCATTTTCTAGCCATATCAGAAGATATCCTACCAGAGATGGAACTGGGACCATCTCGCACAACATTTTGGAAGGAATCTGCCACAGACATAAACACTAAATTATATTAATTGATTTTGTGTATCCAATTACGTCTATCAAATCATTGAGGTTGTTTGAATCACATCCAAGTATTAAAACTGTCCTAAATCTTTTGCCATACAGTGAGAAATATTAATACTATGCTCTTAACATACATTTTGTTTAGACAGACAGATCAAAATCCCTTGAAACATTTTTATCACTTTCTATAATCTGGTTTTGCCAAGCTCACAGGAGATAAACACTGCATTGAGACAGTTCTGTTCATCCAAGTGTAAAAATAAAAAACGAACATGAAAGAAGCAGGCTTATCACAGTCATAGACCAGGGAAAGATGTGATGCAGGTCAAACATAAAGCAACTACAAATGAAATGTTTTACTACTACAAGGATGTTATGCAGTGTTCTGTGAAGAACTGTGGGGATGAGAACACCATCAGTGTTGGAGTGTACATCTGCAGTTTCAGAAGCTCTTTCATGATCTACGAAGGTCCTCCAATACATAAGTTTTCCTATTTTTTCTCTGCAAATAACATGTTTTAGAATTAAGTTGGTACTGTAGGAACTTCCACTGGCGTATGGCTGGGGTAAGGTGATCTTCAACCGCACGTGCTTGCTCTGTGTTTACCAGTACGGCGCTACCTGCCATGGAGCTACCAATTGAAAGCGTGTCCACTTGTGAACTCTGTTGTCATTCGCTTTTCCACGGCAAAAAATGAAGTAGCTACCTATATTCATTGTCATTTGGTGTGAGTTTATAGTGAAAAATGCATGCTGGCATTCATGGTTCCTGGAACGACAGCACGATGTACATGATGACAAGCGCAGCGCCAGCCCCATTACAGCCACTGTTGCAGGTCGGAATGTGGTGGACGAAGATTAACGCGTCAGCACTGATGAGATAATGAATCTACTGCCTCCGGGCACGGAAACTGGGCAGTCCTTTATTGCAATGATATTGTTGAATGTCTTGCAGTATTGAAAAGTCTGTGCAAGATGGGTCCCAAGTTTTCTTACTGATGCTCACAAGCAATAACAGAACGAGGTAGCCTGAGCTTTCCTGCAAATGCTTCAAAGAGAGGGAGATCAATGTCTTCCCGCATTGTTACTGGAGATGAAAGCAGGGCGCATTATTCAACTCTAAAAACAAAACTACAAAGCATGCTATGGAAGAAACTTGGCGAACATGCTCATAAAAAGGGCCAAGACCTCAGAATCTTTTTTACAATTTACTTTACATCGCACCGACACAAATAGGTCTTATGTTGACGATTGGAGAGGAAGAGCCTAGGAGTGGGAAGGAAGAAGCTGTGGCGTTAATTAAGGTACATCCCCAATACTTACCTGGTATGAAAATGGGAAACCATGGAAATCCATTTCAGGGCTGCCGACAGTGGGGTTCGAACGCACTATCTCCCAGATGCAAGCTCACAGCTGCGCGGCCTTAACCGCATGGCCAACTTGCCCGGTTAGACCTCAGCCTCTGTAGGCATAGTTTTGGCTACTGCCTTTTGGGACTGTAATGATGTTGTATTGGTTGACTGACCGCCCCAATGCACTGTGGTCACACATGAGAGGTCCTGCACGGTCCTTACGAAGCTCAGAGTTGAAATCCAACGAAAACGTTCGGGTCTTGTCTCAGAAAATATTGCCCATTCAGCTCAAAGGACGCAGGATTTGCTGCAGAACTTCAAAAGGGACCTTTTTCCCCATCCACCTTATTCTGCGGAACTTGCCCCGAGTGATTTCCATCTCTATCCACAACTCAAGTTGCACCTTGGAGGTAAGCGGTTTGCAACTGATGAAGAGGTGCAAGATGAAGTGCATCGCTGTCTACAGAGATGGGACCCGACCCGGTATGATGAAGGTAACAAGAAACTGCTGCCAACATAACAAAATGTTTGGACTGAAATAGTGACTATGTGGAAAAGTAGTGTACGAGTTATAGAATGAAAATTACAGTCACGAGCGAGACATCGGGAAGTGCGGACGTGTGAATGAGCTGAGGTGCGCAATATGGGAATAACGATACAGCAATACAGGCTAAGAATTGGAAGATGGCATGGTGCAAGGCAGTGTTGGAAGGAAGGTGGAGTTGAGAGAGGAAGAGAAAATAGTGGTTATAAAGGACTGTTGGAGATTATGTTGTGTGCGACGGTTATTGCGACGCTGCTGGTGGTAGGAGGTATAGAAAAAAATCCGGGTCCAAACCAGGGACCGTTCGGCTGGGAGGAGCTTGAAGAGATCAAGAGAGTGGTGAAGGAAGCAAGCAAAGGAGAAGAAATTAAGGAAATGATGCAGGAACACCAGGCAACCCAAATGAAGGAGATGAAGGACTTAAAAAGTTTTATAAAAGAAGAAATTGGAGGTGTAAATGACAAGTTAGCGGAGATAGAAGATGAGGTAGGGAGCTTGAAAAAGAAGGTGGTGGTACTGGAAGAGGAATTAACGGCAATGAAGAGAGAAGTGAGGTTAGCGAGGAACGAATCAGCAAGAAAAAATGTGTTTGTGTATGGTGTACCTGAGGAAGGAACAGAATCAAAAGTGGAATTAGTATTGAAAGTGGTGGACATAGTTTCGAACAAAATGAAGATAAACTTTTCTGAAGTTGATATAGATGATATATATAGAGTGGGAAGGAACAAGGGACATAGGCCGGTGAAGTTAAGATTAATATCAACCCTGATGGCTGATATACTTCTGAGGAATGCTGGAAATTTGAAAGGATCGAACATTTATTTGAAGGCTGAGATAGAGAAAGAAGACAGGATGCGGTCGGATGTCTATAAGCGGCATATGTGGCGTGCTAGAGCGCAGGGATTGCGAGTCAAGATAGTGGGGAGGTGTCTGGTTACTTCAGGCAGAAATTGGTCGCGATCGTGGACACAGGAGGAACTGCTGAGGATGGAAAATTGTGAGGAGGAAATGAGTTGCAGAAATCGAGAGCAGGGCGACATCAGTACGGAGAAGGAAGAGAGAAGAGGGGTCTGCGGTGTCAGCGGGCAGGTAGCGAAGACAGCAGAGTCCTTGGTGAGTCAGAACAGCCCAGGAAGGGGTGAATCAACAAGTAGGACACTAGACCGAAGTGAAGTGGATACAGGTAGTGAAGAGGTGACGGGAAGGGAAAGGAGTCAGGGTAGTGACTCAACCTCCCCGAATAGGAATAATGCAGAAATAAACCTGGAGAGAAAGCAGGCGTTAAATAAGGCGAGATCCTTAAGCTTAAAAGATCTATGGGGTGGGAAAAAAGGCTCTGGCACGGAAAAGGGGAAGGATGGGGGTGAGAAGAAAGAGAGGGGTGGGGTGGAAGCAAAAGGAAGAATTACGAGAAGTAAGGGGGGAAGTGGTGAAATGCAGAAATATAGGGAGGGAGGGGGAGGAAATAAATAACTAGATATGGTGATAGGGATGCTGAATATTGAGGGGTTGATGGGGAAGTTAGGGAATAAGGAAATTGTGGATTTAGTGAAAGATTTTGAGATTATTGCTCTAGTAGAGACGTGGTTAGGGAAGGGGGTTGAAATTACATGGGACGGTTATAGAGTAGTTAACGTGTTAAGGAAAAAAATAGGGAAGAGGGGCCGAAACCCAGGGGGCATAGTAGTTTTAATAAGAAATGAGATAGCTGAATGGGTGGAGACGTTACAGACTAGGGTAGAAGGGGTAGTGTGGTTGAGAGTAAAAATGGGGAAGGGGGCAGCGGAAGCAATTTGTCTGGCACTGCTTTATAACCATCCGAGCGATTCAGTGTATGCAAATAAACATTTTTTGACGAACTGATTGAAGAAATAAACACAATTAAAGGGATGTATGTAGAAGATGGGATGATTTTATTGGGGAATTGGAATGCGAGAGTGAGCAATAGAGTACCGGTATACGAGAAAGAAGTAAAAGTAGACGGGGTACTGCAAAGGAAGAGTAAGGATAATGTTGTAAATAGTTATGGAGAAAGGTTATTAGAGTTATGTGCTCTAGAACATTTATTTATTTTAAATGGGTGGATGAAGGGGGATAGTGTGGGAGATTTGACGTATATTACAACAAATGGAGGGAGTGTGGTGGACATAGGAATAAGCTCAGAGATAGCGTTAAGGAGAATAATAAGTTTTGAGGTGTTAGAATATGGGTTGACAGAACATATGCCTATCAAAATAAAATTGAGAACGTTGGTCGCTGATGAGAAGGGAAAGATGGAGGAAAGTAAGGAGAGGTATAGGAATGGAGGATGGAAGTATGTATGGGATGATAATACTAAAGAGAAATTAAGACGGCATTTGCAAGAGGAGGGAGATATATTAAGGGTAGGAATTGAAAGGGCGGTAGAAGGGAATGATATGGATAACGTGCTAAAATTAATTGAACTCCCTGTATGGAGGGTGGGGAAGAAAGTGAGGAGAAGGGTAGAGGGAAAAAAGAATAAAATGAATGGATGGTTTGATGAAGACTGTACGAGAAAACGTGAGGTTGTAATGAGAGCCCTAGCGGAGTTTAGGAAGGAGGGTGTGCAAGAAAAAAGGAAGGAATATTGTAAATTGAGAAGGGAATATAAGGAGGTATTGAATGAGAAGAAAAGAGGATGGAAGGAGGCGGAAGCTGAAAAAATAAATATATATTGTAGAGAGAAGAAATTTGAGAGAATTTGGGAGTCAATAAACAAGATTAGAAGAACGAAACCGCAGGGGAAGGGGGATAAAATAGGAGAAAACGAGTGGGTTAGGCATTTTAAAAGGCTTTTAGAAGGGGAGAGGAAATTGGGTAGAGAAATAGACAAGTCACAAATTGGAAGGGAACTGGAAGTAGGCATTACAATATTGGATGGGGAGATAACAAGGCAGGAGGTAATTACAGTATTAAAAAATGCTAGACCCAAGGCTGCAGGAGGCGTGAATGGTATTTACAATAGTGTATGGAAAGAGGTAGGGGCAAATGAACCGATGTTGAGAGGGATTGTGAAATTCTTTAATAGGTTGCTGGAAACGGGGAAATTTCCTAGAGAATGGAGGAAGGGGGTATTATGCCCTATTTATAAAAATAAAGGAGCTAGTAGTGATCCAAACAACTATAGAGGAATTACACTCCTAGACTCGCTATCAAAGGTGTACACAGGGGTTTTGGCGAATAGGATAACAAATTGGGCGGAACAGTACGGTAGGATATCTGAGTTCCAAAATGGATTTAGGAAAGGATGTAATACAGTTGATAATGTTTGGATTCTGGACACTTTGATTACAAAGTATGTGAGGATAGCAGGGCGTAAATTATTTATAGCAGCGATTGATTTAGAAAAAGCCTTTGATACGGTCAGTAGGGAGGCGCTATTTTTGAGATTAGGGGAGGTTGGAATGTCGAAAAAAATGAGGGTGGCAATTGAAACTATTTATGAGGAAGTGTTTGTGATGATTAAATTGCAGGATGGAAGGTTGAGTAAGTGTTTTGAGTCAAAAAGCGGGGTGAGACAGGGTTGTAAGCTATCCCCGATATTATTTATATTATTTATAAATAATATTTTAGAGGGTCATGGTGGAGACGCATGGCAATGACCTTGGGTAGGGAAAATGGAGGTTCCGGGGTTGCTATTCGCGGATGACCTATTGATTTTAGCTTTGACGGCAAATGGCTTGCAAAAAGGGTTGGACAAGGTAGTTGAATATACTAGGAAATGTTCTCTCAGAGTAAATGTAAGACAGACTCAGATAATGGTGTGTAGGAAAAGGGGTGGGAGAAAGAATAAGGAAGTCTGGAGGCTTGAGCAGGAAGAAATTAAACCAGGGGGGAAAACTGAGTACCTAGGTGTAATAATTAGTAAGAATGCTTCTTGGAAAAATCAGTGTAAGAAGGCAAAACTTAAAGGAAGAGGAGCGCTTGCTGTAGTAGGAGTATTAGAAAAGAAATTTCCAGACGTTAAATACAAAATTCAGAAAACGGTATTTAAATCACTGGTAATGGGCAAAATGCTATTTGGGGTTGAAGTATGGGGAATGGAGGAAGGCAGGAGTGAACTAAACCAGGTGGTGGCGAAATTTAGCAAGATCATGATGGACCTACCGAATTGTACTGCCAATGCCGGGGCCAGATTAGTCTGTAAAGAATCGATAGAGGTTGAAATTGCTAAGAGGGTGTTCAAGTACTGGATGAGATTGGAGGAAGGGAAGGGTGGGGCGTTAGTACAAGAAACGTTGAATTTTCAGAAAGGTATGACGAATGAAGGTTACTGGGTGAATAAGTGCAAAAAATGGTTACAAAAGATTGGATTGGGGGTATATGGAGAGGTCTGGGGGGATGGTAGGAATAAATGGGTATGGGAAAGGATAAAGGGAAGACTACTAGATATTGAAAGACAGAGCTTAATAGAGGAATGTAGAGAGAGAGTCTCTTTATCAGTATTAAATAAATTGGTGGAAGTAATAAACCCGAAAACGGAGTTTGAGGGTAGAAGGGATAAGAGAGGTTTGTATTGGTGGGTATTGGGTCTTCCGAGGAATAGGGGGTGGGTTGGTAGTGAGAATAGGGATAGATGTGTGTTATGTGGAGAGAAGTGGGAGGACCTGCATATTTTTAATCAATGCCGACCTTTGGCGGAGATAAAGATCAAACTACTAAGTAAGAAGGAGCTGCATATGGTAGGGGAAAGCTATAAGATAACATCTTGGTTATGTAGAGAGTGGGAGAAAGGAACGAATATAGCGAAATTCTTAAATGTGGCCAGAGCTATATTTATAAAGAAATTGAGGGAGTAACAGGGGTTGTGCAGATAATGTGGTTCGTGCTGAGGGAGAAAGGGGGAAGGCATTCTGCTCAGAGGAATGGATATCCGCCCTGAGCAAATGCGGGAAGGGTATCATGGTAATCATGATATCAGAAGAGGGGGCTGTAGTGTTAGGGGAAAGGGGGAGAACACCTTGCCCTGTGGAAAGGTGATCCGCCTGGGGCAAAGGGAAAGCCTGAGAAAATTAGGTAAGCGTTGAGAAAAAGGGAGGTTGAGTAGGTTTGAGGGTAGTGTAAAGCTTAGGTGGAAGTAAAAAAAAAAAAAGCGAGTTGACTGAGTGAACTAATGGACTTGGAATGGAGTACTCTCTGTTGGTGTGTAAATGAGGAGTGAAAAAAATGGATTGTTTAAGTGTATTTGTGTGAGGAGGGAGTATAAAGAAGGTATATGTGATAGAATTGTGATAGATTAAGTGGGAATGTAGTTAAGGAGAAAATGTTGGCAGTATGGAAATTATGAAAGTAGGTCCAAAAAAAATTCTTTTGAAAAGAATTTAAATGGTGTAGATGCCTTGATGAGGGGTGTAAAAATTGAGGGATTCTTGATGTTTATGTATTAAGTTTAATAGGATGGAAGAAATGGGATCTAACAGTTTGATGTAATTGAGGTGTTGTAGACTGAGAAGACGGAGTGAACTAATGGATTTGGAATGGAAACTGTTTGTTTGTGTGTAAGTGAAATGTTTAAAAAAAAGTCAAATTGTTTTAAGTGCGAACTAAAATGATTGTTAGTTGATGTTTAAGTCTGAAGCTTAATAAGGTGAATCGGTTTGATATATGAAGTGTGGTGCGGTAGGTGGAGAAGACTGAGTGAACTAATGGACTTCGAATGAAAAAAGTTTGTCTGTGTAAAAAAAAAGTGTTAATTGTTTTAGGTGCGTTGATGAGGGATTTTAAATGGTTGTTAGCTGATGTTTAAGTCTTCAGTTTTTATAAGGTGAGATGTAAATAGCGGGAGTAGTGCGTGAGAGGTGAGGGTGACGTATCAAGGGAAGAGGGAGGGGTGGGGGACTTGAGCCCACTCCAAAGAAGATAGACTTGAGCATGTCCGCACGGCAATGAAAAGGATAGGGAAGGTAGTGTGCTGACAAGGGACAAGAGTATGTGTGACGTACATAGCGGAAGTGTGTTGCAGGCCACCTGTTGGGTCTGGTTTCAGCCAGGGTGGCTTGTAACACATGATAAGGAAAGGAACACAGTGTTTGTCAGCGAGGGTCGGTGAGATACGATACCAGTTCTCACGTGGCAAGGCTGGTGGCTGCTGTAGACGGGTTGGTGGGCGTGTGTTCCATGCCAGGGCTGTTGCAGCGACCAGTCTAATTAATTTTTTTTTTAGGTGGTAGTTAGGGGTTGGGCTTTGGGTAGTTAGTAGTGCGGTATCGTCCTGCATGTGTGCTGGCTATCCGCGTACCTGTGGGATGATACTGAGTAGATGTAGAGGTAGTAAATGTAGTTAAGTAGTTTTAAGAGATATGTAGTTGTTATTATTGCTTGTTTTCCTTTGTTTTGCTCTGTCTGTCTTTATTGCCTGTAAGCCGATGGTGTACACTAGGGTGGGCAATAAAGATATGTATGTATGTATGTATAGAATGAAAATTAAATATTTCTCAAAGGTAAATAAAACCAAGCACCATGGGGCAACAGCCCCCGTAGGGCGATGGCTTACCAAGTGACCACTGCTCAGCCCAAAGGCCTACAGATTACGAGGTGTCATGTGGTGAGCACGAACAATCCTCTCCGTCGTTATTCTAGACTTCTTAGACCACGGCCACCATCTCACTGTCAGATAGCTCCTCAATTTTAATCACATAGGCTGAGTAGACCTCCAACCAGCCCTCAGATGCAGGTAACAACCCTGACCTGGCCAGAAATTGAACCCGGGGCCTCTGGGTAAGAGGCAGGCATGCTACCCCGACACTGCAGGGCCAGCACAAGTGTAAATAGCCTGCTTGTATTTTTTGTAAAATAGGGAAACCTATTTATCGGATGGCCCTCGTATACTACGAGACCTTTACATTTTTCACTTGGATTCATGAAACATTTTGACACTACAGGGGTGCAGGAGGGATTGTGATCAAAAGCTTACATTCTATTACAAGTTAGTTTACTAATAAAAGCGAATTAAAGTAAAAATTCCAGAATATACTCACTTATCCCATTTAATACAGAAGAGATCGAACAGTAGCTGAACTAAGGAAAGGAAGATAAAATGACGCACAAAATGGAGAGTTTGTTAAAGATGAAGCCATACTTTCCATTGTAGACTTAGTTAAATGTAACAAAAAACTTTCTAGTTTGTCAAACATACAATTTTAACATATATTATTACACTATAAACATACCCGTAAAAAATAAACACTCTATTATACAAAGAACATGTTTCATTCTACAAGAACATCCTCAGATTCTATGAAATCACACAAAATATGCATATATGTACAGCATTGTTTACGTTGCATAAACTTGTCAATGATAGAGAGTTCAGTGATAATATGAGCCAGTACTGACAAATAAGAAATTTACAAGTATTAATATATCGAGAAAACTCCTGAACTTATCTAGACTTCCAATGCCAACTTTGTTGTCACCAAATACTATTTCGGGACTGTGGTCATGGAGAGGTAAATGGAATGTTTTGAGTATAGCACAAACCTTACGGAGAGGGGAAGGGAAGCATGAGAGGGGAGTGCCGAACATTGTGGATCCCTCCTACTGGATGTTAAAATCTAGTACACTGTACCATGGAGAGGAGAGGGGGAAGTAGGATGGAACGAGTGGAGCACTGTGGAATACTCTTTCCACACTGGAGAGGGGAGAGAAGGTTATTAACCTACTTCATGTTATAATGTACTTTTATGTAAGATGGATGAATGCAACTGAATGATTTTAGATGAATAATGTATGGAATTGAAATAGAGAATATCTATAGGATATTATTGTGATAAATGCAAATTTAATAAGTAAGTATGGTCCAGATATTATGTGAGTAGAGCGATGTGCGGGGAATTTTTTAAGTGTGTATGGTCATTTAAGTTGGTTACGTTAGCACTTTTTGCGATGTAGATCTCGATTGCTTCCCTCATATTCGAAGATTTGATTTTATTTTCAATGTGTAAAATTTTTGGATCTATGTTGATGTCTGTGAAATAGTGTGGACTGTCGTACATGTGCTCCCCAAAGGCTGAATGCTGATTATATCTGATCGTTTATTGTGTTCTTTGAATCTTGTGTGGAAATTTCGTTTTGTCTGACCTATATAGGTGGCATTGCAGTTAAGTTCTTGGCACTTGAGTTCATAGAATCGTGACTTAGAGAAAGGGTCTTTTTTGTTTAGGTGCACATGTTGATGTGTCTCTGCAGTGCGTTGTTCATCCTAAAGGTTAATTAAAACCCTGTTTCCTAAAGATATAACCTACTTTTTATGTGTTATTATTAATGTAGTTGAGAACCAAGTGTGGTGGTTTTCCAGGGACTTTTCTTTTGTTTGTTTCATATTTTATCTACTGTGCCTGGAGAGTGGTTGTCTTCTTTCATGATTTGTTTAACAATTCGTGCCTCTTCATTGAAATCCATTGTGCTCATTGGTATGGAAACAGCTCTGTGTATCATTGTATTCAATCCTGCTATTTTTAGTGTGTATGCATGGTTAGAATCGTCAATAGCATGCAACACCTGAGTGGGCTTGCTGTACACTTTGTAAGACAGGTTGCCATTATTCCTGCCGATTGTGGTGTTATTTTCTTATTAGATTCTTGCTCCATTGTGAAGCTGGTGGAATTTTGTAAATAATTTAGTGTGTTTAATAACTGGTGTGCATTAGTGAAGTCATTATCATATGCACATGATGTCACCTACATACCTGCTCCAGTATAATATTCCTTTTGAATGCTGATACGTTCAGAAGATGTTTTCAAAGTTATTCAAAATATTGTTTGCTATTATACCTTATAATGGTGAGCCCATGGCTAACCCTTCTTTGTGGCAATACATCTTGTCAGTGAATGCAAAGCTATTTTGGTGTAGCATTGTTCTAATAAGGCTAATTATTTCTTTGGTTTCCTGCAGTGAAGTGTTTTCTTTATGAAGATTTTCGATAATTTTAATGGATTCATCTATTGTTACGTTGGTGTACATGTTAGTGATGTCAAAGGGTATCTTTAACCCTTTACCACCCAGATTTTCTCTCCGCTTATCCCCAGATTTCAACCTATTAATTAGGAAACATTCAAACAGAGCACACCGTTTCAGAAAAGGTTAATTATTATAAAAAATATTGATCACAATGTATTCACATTTTCAATAATATTAGAAAAAATGCCATCATTTACAACATTTAACATACCATCATGTCCATTTCTCTATTAATTGAGTCATAAGTTTGTCGGTTCAAACCACCACCCGTGCTGGAGATACTCAACACTGAGGTAGGCTGTATTTGTCACATTCTCATGTTGTCTAAATCCCCCTAAGCCAATGAAGATGAGATTCTGGAAGTGTACTGGTGACCTTGTGTATCAACTTTCATTTCCTCTAGCAAGTGTCTTCCCATTCTGTTTCTATTTTACTGAAATGCACCTGTTTGATTGCTGCATTAATATATACGCAATCGGTAATGTCAATGAATAGATTGTCTCCGCCTAACATATGTAAAAATATAACCTATTTCTCATAATACTCTTTTGAAATTACTGATAGGTTCAACATCATCCGTATAATCATAGAATAATGAAACAAAATGTTTGTGTTATCTGAAGTGCAGCCGCATCATCATCAGGTCCGATTTCTAGATATCCGTTTTCACTTATACCACAGTTATCAGTAAAATTATCTTTGTTGATATGTTATTTACTCACTAAAAATTTACCTCCACCCCTGCTCAACAATTCTGTGTCATTTCTTATGCCGTTATTCAGCTCAGTCTCAATATCCGCAGTATTCAATACCGTCATGTTTACGAACGAAACAGCTGACCAGCACTCGCGGAAGTTCAAGACCATTGCCTAGACAACTTCAAGACAAATTCTCACTCTTCTTTTATTTCCTAAGGCTAGTATATTGTACTGCATGTTCATCAATGCCTAATAAACAATTCACCACCAAAAATACAAAACTATTGCATAGATTGCACACATATGCAGATAATGCAGCTGGGGGTTTTCGGGCAATAAGGACCGTAAGGCAAAGTGAACAGACGGGCGCTTTCGGGCGAGAAGGGGTTGATTAGTACTAGGCTGGTTTTAATTTATCTGTCTTCTTTATATGAGACTTCCTCTTTTAGGATTTTTTCAGTTGTTAGCTTAAATTGTAACTTGGCACATCATAATTTACTATTGGTCTAATGGGACATGTGCTTTTGTGTATTTTGGGGATGGCTCTTACTGTGGGGAGTTTGGGATTTTTTGATGGTGAGGCTTTCTTTTTCTTGTTCTGTGGGAATGAAGTCTGTTTGCTGGATAGCTTGTTTTATTTTGTTTTGAAATTTATTTGTAGGATCACATTGTAGTTCTTGAATTCTGTTGTTGTTGATGACAGCTATTGTTTTTTCTATATACCCAAGAAGAGAATATAACAAGAAGTGTCAAGAGTATAGATCTTGAATAGCAGTGCACTCGCATCTCAGATATGTTCAGACACCGTTCTCTTCTGTAGTGTCTGTAATTTAGAATTCAACCAGCAAACATTTATTCAGAGAACAGTGTGCATAAGCTGCAGAATTTCACCTTTAAGCAACTCCTGGACAATATCACATCTATAAATTAGCAGTTCACAGTGTTGGGAGTAGATTTTTGCTGTCGAGTCACAATTATTCATTGAATATCCCTCTTCCAACTCTCAAGGTTTTCAAAGACTCTGAGGTGCAAGAATGATGTGCAGGAATTCACTTTTATGCCAGTATAACTACAGACGTGTGCTGGGATATTCAGCTTCATCAAATACGTCTAGAATGGACCAAAATTACACTCGCCAACATGAAAGTAGAATTTTATCACATCACCATGTAAGCTATCAGATGAAGAGAGACTGAACTGTAAGCCACACGTTCAGAAGATTACAATTTACTGTGTTTACAGTAGCAACAGACAGAGCAAGGAAAGATGATGACAATAAGTCGCTTCTTCTCCAAAATTATTTCACAGCTTCTCCGCCAAGGCAGAGTTTTACTATGAGATCACCCAACATTAGTAACATTGTAAAGAAGTTTAAATGATGCAAATCTTACCTGGAATTTCTTTTGGAGGAAAAATATGTTCACTATGAGATTCAAAGACCTATTGGCCATAACCGAATTAAATCCAGCACCCACAATTGTCCTTCAGTTCAGCAGCTACTAGCACTAAAATTGGATAATGTATGATAGGAGATGATGTCAATCCCACAACGATACCATTACCAAACCATGGAGAATAAAAACATAACTATACAACCTACAGAAATCCATTCCAATAAATGCCAGAGGTAATCAATTAAAAATAAGCAGTCATTTGATGGGTACTTAGCTCATGAAATGTCCTGATGCCTCGATCTTGAAACGCTGCCTGTCACAACTTCATTGGTAGCTGGACCTAACCAAGGTTCCTTCACTATCAAGTCCACAACTTTAATTCAGCTTTTTGCCACTATCAAACATAGCATGCACTGCCATCTCCCTAGTAAATGCTAGAGGCCAATTGTCCACTTGGCGACCATAATCTGGGGGCATGTGCCACCAGAACCCCTTTCCTTGCCCCATGAACAAAGTTTCTGTCACTAGTTGGACCTATAGATGTATATAAATACTGTTGTTTGTACTTCCTAAGAGATGGCTGCCTTGCGTAGCACATTATCACATACTCCCAGACAAAGAAACAAAAGAGAGACATACTTTTCCTAGACGCCCTTGTAGAAAATGGCGACTGCTGGGGTTAATATTGGGGAAGCACATAGTAAATTATGCCCCTGCCAAACTTATTCAGCTACTAAGAGTTAAATTGTGATCTCTATAAAGTTATTTGCCACGAGACTCACAAGTGATGCATTTGTTGTTCTTTCAAGCCAGGCTGGTTCCTCTTTGATTTTTACTTGCAGGTCTATTTCACACTGCAACTGAAGTAGTTAGAAGGTACTGGGGTTATTGATTACTTCCAATGATTTTACACTGAAACATAGCCCAGAGAAATATATTACCTTATTGCAGTCATTGCTACTTAGGTTATCTGTCAACAGACTAAGCATTATGCTTGAAATTTTACATGACTGTCAATATTATGAACATACCAAAAAGACTCAAAATTTTACATGACTTTTAATATTGTGATCATACCTATTGGACCTCAAGTTTTCTATGACTGATACTATGCAGAACAATCTCCATAACAACACTGATAACCATAACAAGAATTCTACATATGATATCCTAACCGGAAACTTCTCAAAATTTCGAACCCTACTACCATATGTCGCAGCCTACAATGTAACGAACAACTCAAGATTCACAGCGTCACTATTAAATTGCAAACATAGGTCAATAACACAGCAACACAATAATTAAAATTATGCACTACATATTGTAATTTCTTTCTGAAACTAATATCCGCAATTCTTCACCTGCGTAGCCCTTCAGAAAAATTCTTCACTCCAAAAAATTTTGATAGGTAAGGTAAGTTACGTTATATTGCTACAACACACGAGGAACAGATTTGCCGGCACTTGTGACACAAAGGCCAGGAGTTTTCAAAAAGAATGCCAGTTATATGTGTATACAGTTTTAATGCTTAAGTAGAAATAAAATTTAAGAAAATTAAAAATATTAAATGTTAAAAATATGTAGAATGCTGAAACTGAGAAAGATTAGTATTAACTTCTTACTGTTCCCAATTGAGATGTTTAGTTTTCGCAAAAGTAAATTATAGAACTTGAACCTTACCGACAATAGTGATTGTGGACACAGTCTAAATGATAGAAATCACAATTTCTCAATGAAGAATATCTGTAGCACAATAAATTAACGGAATAGGCTGTACAAATGGCTAATACGCGTCTTATGTAACACATACCTCACACCTAGAGACAAAACCTGATATTTTAATTCAGTGTAATCACTTAAAACAAACACTTAAAGAACGGATTTGATTTGTATCAGTCAGTAGAACGGGCTGAATTTAGGAAAGGATGAATTACCAGTGAGAACTCCAGAGTACACGACACTTCTTGAAAACAGCACTGGGTGCAATGTCCCGTTATATTTCTAACTATCAACTATCAATACAGTCCTGCTCTAGTGGGTTTTACACGTGGTCAAACAGAATGAGTAAGAGATGACTCTCAACGTTATTTTTCACTTCTGAACGCAACGGCTGCGCAACGATCGCCAGGAATTGCACACCAGCGCCTCTAGTGTAAACAGGGCTGAACTAAAATTACCGGGCGGGTGATTTAAATCGTTTAGCGCGCGGAGGGTACCCAGGTTCTCGTCCCCCCTCCACTCTTAAATCTTATTTTAAATATATTTTTTCTTTTTTTCTTTCTCTTCTATTTTCTTTCATTTCCTTTTCTTTCTTTCCTTCTTTCTGTTACCTTCTTCTGAAATACTGCATTCTGAACAACAATACACCTGGAGGTTGGGCTGTGCTTTATTATTATTATTAATACATTTTTTGCTGGAGAAAAGCTTACCAGCTTGTGCTGCTTATTATAATTATTTCAGTTATGGAGCTATATTTTATTTTTACTCATTCACAAAGCCTTGAAGGATCGGAGTGACTGGCCTTGCCTGTGCTGCTTTTGTTTGTTTCTGCTGAGGAAAAAGGAAGCTAACTCACAAAGGGAGGAAGGAAGTGACCTGAAGGTGAGTGGGATTGGCAATCCTTATCTCAGATTAAGACCTATGACACAAATAGACACTAACATCCCCTCGTACATCAGTCCTCTTTAACACTACTTAAGCCAACTGTAACAGTCAATAGTATCAACATATGCCACTTATGCAGGAAATAAAATATAAATACAATGTAAGAAAGAAAACCATATACAGGAACCAAAATGATGAAAGGAAACTCATATGCTAAGGAGGGAGTTTGTAGGATTCAAAGGTAAATTGAAATGAAACATGATCTTTTGATTTATGGAGCTATATTCTACCTACTATCCACAGTGTTACAGGTATAAAATTGTGTAGAAATTATATTCAGCAGTGTTAATCATCAATTAATATTCATCAGCCAGAAAACTATTCAATACAACACAAATACAAGATCATTCATTTATGAAAGAAAGACTGGAACTGACAAGGTACAACATAATACTTTTCTCTTTTATTGCAGTTTAACGTTGCACTGACATTGCAAAAGTTTTCAGCAACACCAATTTGTATTTTCCCAAGGAACTTACTATATGATACATCTTTCAGTCTGTCAAAAGAGGCACCTAGGGCCACACACTGAAAAATATTGAGATTTGTACTTCTTTTGCATCTACTAGAGGATGGCAAATATCTGGCAGAGTAGTGATTGAAGAAACCAAGATATGATAGCACATACTCTGTTCCTACATACTGCACCAAAACACAACATATCATTCAATCAGTCATCTGCATTTAGATGATAAACAATGTCAAGCTACAAAATTGTAGGCATCCCTTGTATTCATTGATCTACACTATTTACAATAAAAAATGTTCTATTTTATGTGACAGTAGGATATATCAAAAATTTTCTGCTGCCTGGAAAAGGATGGAATCATGAATATATTTGAGGGTTTAAAAGACAAGAGAGAGCTTACAGATTCTGTGATTGCTCGCTCTTACAACATGCAGGAGGTACAAATAATGCTTCCTTTCAGTCCATCCGCAGGAGAGGAGTTCTAATAAATTTACAGAAATATGTAGCATCAGGATCTACATACAATAATATGGCAGCTGATCCAGTACAAAACATTCCCATGCCAAGTCACAACATAGCTCCACCTATTAAGAGCTATGTCCAAGGAATTGCTTGCTAATTTAGTACAGTATTATGAACAATATGCTGCTACTTCCACAACATTATGGTGTGCAAGGGACTTTGCTGTGACCTAGACGAAATGCCAGTTGAAGACAGTTGTAACTCACTTCAGACAGTGCCATTTGTACCTACTGTACATCGAAGGCAGAAATCTATGTTGGTGGTTGCAGAGTAGGCTGATCTGTGGTCTGACAGCATGCACTCCAACCGGCCAACCAAGCAGAGGAGGGGTGGCTATGGTTCCACCGTGTTTCTACACCTCTGCATATGGGACACAGAAACGGGCTGTTCCCCTACCACTGGCTGTCCTGAGATTGGTTTTTCCTTTCGCCTGCAGTAAGGCGAATGATGGGACAGTTCCTAGTATATGACAAGGCCACCAAATATCTTGCCCTCACCACAAATCTCCTTGCTTAAGATGATGATGCCTGTTGATTAAAAAGACCTAAAATCTAGTTCATTGTTTTAAGAGAAAGTACAACTAGGCAACCATCCCCTATATATATTAGTAATCGGAGAGAAGAAATGGAAGGGGGCTGACACTAGGAAAAATGATGGTATCAGCTAGGAAGGACCATGCCTTTTGAGGAAAATAAGACTCCCTAGGCCTCCATACATAATACAATCGGGGGCAGAATAGAACAGATCGTGATCGAGGTAGATCAGATAGGATAGATAAAAGTGGGGAGCTTGGCACAAGTAAGCAGAAGCAGTGCCAAAATTCAATTAAGGGCTCCGTGGTCGCCTACCTAAGCTCCCAAGTACAGAGCCCACGCGGGACCCCTTTAAGTCGTCTCTTACAGCAGGCAGAGAATGCTGTGGCTGTTATTCTACTGCCCCTACCCACAGGGGGACAACTATAAGGCTAGTTGCTTTATGTTGCACCGACACAGATAGGTCTTATGACGATGATGGGACAGGAAAGGCCTAGGAATGGGAAGGAAGCAGCCGTGGCCGTAATTAAGGTACAGCCCCAGCATTTGCCTGGTGTGAAAATGGGAAACCACAGAAAACCATTTTCCGGGCTGCCGATAGAGGGGTTCGAACCTATCTCCCGAATACTGGATACTGGCCGCACTTATGTTTCAAATTATCCGAAATTCATTTGTCTTGGTGTGGTATGTTTTCATGTTCTGGCCTCAGGAGATTAGTAAAACAAGAACAGTAAGGATGCTTACCTCAAATATCTTGTACTTTTCCTTCAAACACGCAAACGAAAATAACAGATATACGCATACAAATCAAAGTAAAGCAAAATGTCACAAACGTCAAAAACGTGGTCGTCCCACGTGGTCCAAGTTGTCAAACTCAAATCGACCAATAGCAATCGGGAGATGTTTCTACAAATAGGAGCTGCCGTATTCGTCACGTGGGCTTAGGGTGAGTGACGTGATGTACAACAGCGCGCCCACGCGAGTGGAGGGCAAAAGTATTCAGTATGAGCCGGGCCCTCGGAAGGGTAGGACCTATGCCGCTGTCAAACCCTTTCACGTGGTAATGGTGGGGGTAAGGTTCGGCAGTACGGTTCACTGCCGTCTCAATCCTACATATATAGATTGAGACGGCGGTGGTTCGGTTACTTATGTTGGGGAGGAAGAGGCGTTATCGTTGAAGGAGGGATTGGATATGGGTGGGGTATAGTAGCCATTACTGAATGAAAACAGCTCATTTGCGAGCTTTAATCTGAAAATGCAACAACCCGACAACATTATTGAGATCATTTTGCAGTTGCTCACAATCTTGTAACTTATTTATTACTCTGTACAGAATAACATCATCTGCGAAAAGCCTTATCTCTGATTCCACTTCTTTACACATATCATCGATATATATAAGAAAACATAAAGGTCCAATAATACTGCCTTGAGGAATTCCCCTCTTAATTTTACAGGGCCAGATAAAGCTTCACCTACTATCATTCTCTGAGTTCTATTTTCTAAAAACAGAGCCACCCATTCAGTCACTCTTTTATCTAGTCAAATTGCACTCATTTTTGCCAGGAGTCTCCCATGATCTACCCTATCAAATGCCTTAGACAGGTCAGTCGCGATACAGTCCAATTGACCTCCTGAATCCAGGATATCTGCTATATCTTGCTGGAATCCTACAAGTTGTGCTTCAGTGGAATAAACTTTGTCACAGTATGGCTTTTCTTCTGTGTGTGTCCGCATATGAACAGTTAGATCAGACTGCCTTTCTTTGTGAATGATTTGCCACAGACATTGCAGCTGTTTGGCTTCTCGCCTGTATGGGTCCGCATATGATCGGTCAGACTGCCTTCCCTTGTGAATGATTTGCCACAGACATTGCAGTTGTTAAGCTTGTCGCCTGTATGGTTCCGCATATGTTCGGTTAGTTTGCCTCTCTTTATGACTCGTCTGTATGGCTCCGCATACGTTCGGTTAGTTTGCCTTTCTTTATGAATGATTCGCCATAGACATTGCAGCAGTATGGCTTCTCGCTAGTATGGTTACGCATATGGCCGGTTAGAAAGCCTTTCTGGATGAATGATTTGCCACAGACATTGCACTGTTTGGCTTCTCGCCTGTATGGGTCCGACTGCCTTTCGTTGTGAATGATTTGCTACAGACATTGCAGCTGAGAGGCTTCTCGCCTGTATAGGTCCGCATATGTTCAGTTAGTTTAACTCTCTGTATAAATGATTTGCCACAGACACTGCAGTTGTATGGCTTCTCGCCACTATGGGTAAGCATATGATCGGTCAGACTGCCGTTCGTTGTGAATTATTTGCCACAGACATTGCAGCTGAAAAGCTTCTCGCGTGTATGGGCCCGCATATGTTCGGTTAGTTAGTCTCTCTCTTTATGAATGATTCGCCACAGATATTGCGGCTGTAAGGCTTCAGGCCAGTATGGTTCCGCATAAGTTCGGTTAGTTTGCCTCGCTTTATGACTCGCCTGTATGTCTCCGCATATGTTCTGTAAGACTGCCTCTCTTTATGAATGATTTGCCACAGACATTGCAACTGTATGGCTTCTCGCCTGTATGGGTAAGCATATGATAGGTCAGATTGCCTTTCCTAGTGACTGATTTTCCACAGACATTGCAACTGTATGGCTTCTCGCCTGTATGGGTCCGGATATGATCGGGCAGATTGCCTTTCTTCGTGAATGATTCGCCACAGATATTACACTTGTACGGCTTATCTCCTGTATGGGTCCGGATATGACTGGTTAGAATGCCTTTCTGTATGAATGATTTGCTACAGACATTGCAGCTGTAAGGCTTCTCGCCTGTATGGGTCCGCATATGACGTGTCAGACTGCCTTTCTGTATGAATGACTTGCCCCTGAAGGATTTTCCACAGACGTTGCAGCAGTATCGGTTCTCGCCCGTGTGAGATGATCCGCCGTTCGGAGGTTGATGATATCTATAGCTCACCTCGGGTCTCGATCTACAATGACAAATTAAAACCATGTGACCAATAGTTCAACAGCCAAATCCACTACAACTCTCACACAGGGGATTTGCTACTCAACATTCCAATCACTGATAACCAGTGTAGGGAGCTCGTTACTCATAAACATTACATTCCTGACAGTAAACATCATCTGAGGTTAAATTTCAAAAGCTCTCACTTGTTACGAGATTATGTTGCGCCTTTTCTTAATCACGATATCAGGCGCAAGAAACTTGTCACGGTTTTGAAATGTACGAGTTAATAGACAACCTCGTTTGAAGAAAGCATGAGAAGTGGTCCAGCCTAAAAGGGTAAATATTCATACAAGTTCTTTAATCCAGCACATATTATTCTATCGAAATCCGTAGTCTGTTCTCCTACATAAAGAACGGCATATGCTTTGGAGGTTTAATCTTGTTGAAGCACTCTGCGCTTTGTTGCAGAGAAGTAATAATTTTTGTAAAGGACCTTGTTCTTGAGGTTGTTTGAGAGAATGTCTGTGCTGTAGATATTAATAAAGTTGAGAACGTTTGCCGACATTCAGCAAGATCTGTTGAAACACGGCTAATCTTTTATGAATGTTATTTTATCACACAAATATACATATTGTATTTGTACATTGTTATATCACTATAGCATTTTATTATGTCACTGTCGCTTACCCGAAATATGTAGCTTTGATGTGCAATCAAACATAGCGAACCTATATATAGGACGGTAGGTTTATACAAGGACGTTCATACTTACTACCATGTACTACATCAGTCTACGTCTTAATTCCTGTATTTAACACGGTAGCCACTAATCCTGATGAAATCCTGGCAAAGCTGAAATATAACAAGTATACGACGGCTCTCTCGCTAGCATTGATACTGTCTTTTCTCCTCAAGACACTGCTGTTAAAGACATTATGAAGGCAACACAGAATATGGCATTGGTGGTAGCGTTTTATTACAATATCCTAATATCCTAATTTTGAAACCAAACGCAACCTATCATGCCCTTGAATATTCTTTCAAGTATTACTTTAACAATACGGATAGAAGGAGCGTGAAAATCAAGGCTTGAGCCGAAATTCGAGATGACAAGACGTTGAATTGCACCGTAGTGGATATTGCTGCTATGTAAAAGAAGGAATATGATTCTATTTATTTCAAAAGATCACTGGCAACGAGATTATTTTTAGTGGATTCATAACACAGTTGGATAGCATCCAAAACTGAGCCTGTCTCCCCACCACAGAGTAGTTCTACATATTCTACGGAAGAAGAGCGGGAAATGCAAATTTCTTGGTTAAAGGTGAGATCCGCTTACAACTGCGACATGGGAAAATCGATCACGCAGGCTAAAATATATCGTAACAAGGACTGGTACATTCCAATTCATGCTGTATGAACTGAATTCACATGGCCCAGTCGAATGCATGACTGGCTCACAAGCCAAGTAATGGGAGGCTCGACCATGTATTGTTACTGCACTCTTTCGAGAAAATAAGTGGACAAATGAAAGGGGGACATTGATTCCAGATATGACAGACTAAATCTCTTGATCATCAAACAAGATATTGATGTTGACACCACTACACAACAGGGGGCAGAAAATACGACACTGGATGGTGTGTCATGCGTTCTGTGGCATATCACACCAAGCAAAGGTGCAAATGTCTGTAACCCTTCTTTACGTGAATACTTGATTCCTGTGACAAGTAATTTATCAGGTTCACAATTAGTTTTGCAGTAAAATAATGTTTCATTTAGCATTGATAAATATTCTACACCAACCAGCTATATTGCTGTAACACTTGGCGAATCCCAGGTGACGGATACGGGTTCCCCGCTGGCCTGCCGATGAACTTGAGCAAAATATAAAAGCTCTCGCGTACCAAACATGTACAAAGTCTTTAATGGCAACTTTGGCGGAGATGGAGACGTTCACTAGGGACCAGATGGCGGAAGAGGTACACTAAATTTCTGGAAGTTAATGCAGAAAAGAGGGTAGCGTTTCTTCTCTAGAGGAGTGGCTGCAAAAGGCATCTGTCCTCTATGTCCGCAGCTGCGTTACTACCCTCCGTCATGAGCTCTTAAATGCTTCAATCCAAGCCGGCCGTAAAATAATGCCGTTGCATCATTACAGAAATATGTCTCATGGTTTCGGAGCCAAGGTTAGTGCAGCCCCTGGAAAGGACGCGCATTGGCAGTGCCCAGTCAGCATGAAAAGTATGCTAGGGTTACCGTCGCACGGGCTGTGACGGCTAACCATGCTAGTACCCCCATTTTGTATCCCATCATTGAATTATGCCTGGGTGAAGTAGCGAATACGCCACTGCACTTGAGAGAAGGCTTGTAGGCATCTGAGAGGTGCGGAAAAAAGATGGAATGGAGAAAAGTCATGTGAAAAGAGGTGTGGTTACTAACTGGTGTACAACAGAAACCGAAGAATAGCTCATGGTGTTGACATTGTCAGATCAGCTAAATTTGACGGTTCAGTCTCCGAGGTGCAAAAGTTTGACAATCGCTTGATGTAACTCGTCCGCATTGGGGAGAGAAGGAAATTCCAATTATTCAGCGCAACGCTCCACAAACTGACGTACGCATGGAAACCAAAGATGCGTTCTGGGCACTGCCTGACAAGAAGACCGCTGACTATCTTATCGCTGCCGCTGATCTGAATGGACGTGTCGGACCGAGGAAAGAAGAACAAACAGTCCATGGCGTTCATGGATATGGAGAAAAGAACGACGATGCCCAACAAATTCGCGATTATGCAGAAACTGATCACCGCAAACACGCGGTTCAAAAAGAGTGATATTCATCTACTCTGTACTACAGTGGCTCCCATCCAATTCGCATTGACTACATCCTTGTGAGAGGGTGAAATCTAGAAGGTGTTCTAGAGATAACAGTTGTCCCTTATTAAATCCTTGCGATGCAACAACGACCAGTCATCTAAGCTGTGGATAAAGTCACCAAGAGCCCAATACTTCACAGGATATAGACAAATTGGGATCAAATGGTTGCCCCTGAAGAAGGAGACTAACGTCGTTGCAAAAGTTACAGAGTCACAAATCACCATAGTTGAAGTGAGCCGGACTAAACTGAAAGACGCCTTTCGGTCTATTCCTGGAACAATTAAGTCAGGGCGACGACAACGAAGGATTTAACATGATATATGGCCAAGGAATGAAGATGTTAAATATGCAGTACGGTTGAAGAAGCAGCTGTACCACGAGTTTCTAGCTCGTTGGAATGCCTACAAGGCAGCCACTCGTAAAATGAAGGAGGTATTTGCCGTAACAAAATCAAACCGGTAGGCAGGTCTATATGTGAAACATGACATGCGCGAATTCGAGCGGAATTTTTAACGGCTAGTCCAATCGAGCCATCGCAAAACGTCAGAAGTCCAACGTTTTTACGGCATCAATGAGGAAACAGACGATTTGCTACTGGACAGGCGGGAAGCGCGAGTACACTGGTGGAACTATTTTGACAACATTTCAATAATGGAATTTCCGTATCTACAAATCCTAATCACCTCCGCTGTTGAAGGTCCAACGTAGGAAAATGACGTCACTCAAGTCCAGACTATGCCGAAGGAAATGAAACCAGGGAAAGCCATCTGTTCCGATTATCTTCCGGCAGAGTTTTGTTTCTCTCAATGGGGGGATGCAGCAGTGTGGCTAAAGCAAGCTTTTCAACCATATCATCAAAGAAGGTCAAAAACAAACAGACTAGCGACGGACTATCAATTCAGAAATAAGGGAAGCCCTGCCGATTTTTCTAATCACGGCCCGAACATACTTCTGAGCCTCGCAATGAGAGACTTAGAACAAATCTTCGACATAAGAATTAGCGATTTAGACAAACATACAACAAGCCAAGCTGGATTTGTGTAAAATTGTGGCGCAATAGGAGAAACCCATGCTGCAGGACTATTACTTGAGAAACACTGTGAAAAGAATAAGAGGCTTCATCACAAATTCCTGGACCCTTAGAAGCCCTTCCATCGGGTACTTCATGACCTCATCAGTCAGCCCTACAAGTACATGGCATTCCAGAGCACCTAGCTGAGAGGGTATAATTGCTCTACAAAGAACAAATGAGTTGTGTTCAAGCTGCCGCAGGAGCGTCTAATGACTTCCGCACAACTGTAGGAGTCCATCAAGGCCCCGGCTTGTCACCACTGCAGCTTATTCTTGTGATGGACATAATTATCACAAACCTGCGCAGTCTAATAACATGGACACTTCTCTAAGCAAATGATATCATTTGGCTGAAGATAATAAGCTAGACCTGCAGCGTCAAACAGAAGACTGGAACAATCGACTAGTGCAATAAGCCTCGCGCCTCAACAAGAAAAAGACAGAATACATTGCATTACATCGTCGAGAAGTTGGAACCATGCATGTTAACGTTGAAGATATTGCACGAGTAGAGATATTTAAGTATATTGGCTCCACAATCTATGATTATGGCCGACTTACTGATGAAATCAACTTAACGATATACAAAGCCTGACTGAAGTGGAGAATGACAACAGGCGCCCTTCCGAACTTTGGACGAAGGGCCATCTCTAAACTAAGTTCTACCGAACTGATATCTGTTCTATCGATATCCATCCTGTCGTTTTCTACGGCAACGAATGCTGACCAGCTCTAGATGTAGAACGCCAACTAAGCATCATGGATACAAAGTTGCTTAGGTGGAAGGCTGGCATAATTAGACTAGATCACATTTCAAATGTTGTTATTAGAAAACGTTTTAGCATTGCAGCGATCCAGAAGAAAATTGGGGAAAGGCGTGTGCGCTGGTTTGGTCATGTGTTGCGTGTAGAGGACGATACATTGGGAAAGTCAGAGTATTACACAGAAAGTCGGTGAAAAGAGGCGCTAGGGATGAACCGGACAGCATAGACTGATAAAGTGCACAACGGCCTGAAAGTTGGAAGACTACATGCAGACATGGCCCGAGACAGAACTAACTGCAGTCAATGAACCACAACACCGGACCCTGCCACCAGATGCAGACTGATGAATATTCTGTTACAAAAATGGAATGCAATGGATATTTTACACATCCTAACATTCAAATTAGTTTATTGTATGCCAATTTTTCTCCCCTAATGCCTATGTCCGATATCTATAAAAACTTATTTTCACAAAATAGTGTTTGAAATCTGAACGCTTCTGGATTTCGTGTGTATGTGACTCCTATAAATGCATTGTGAAGAAAAACTTATATCGCAAAAAAATAAAAAATGGGTATATCTGTGTTAAATGGGAAGGACAGTTTGAATATCCGGTGAAATTCTACGAGTACCTACAAGAGGGGAGTCCGTCAGTGTATTCTAGCCTGAATAGAATTTTGCAATTCATATTTCTGCTTACATACGTCATAGACAGCAGACGATCATATTAATCAGTTTGTTATTTTCACTCCGATCAC
The DNA here is from genome assembly GCF_040414725.1 of Anabrus simplex. Lineage (NCBI taxonomy): Eukaryota > Metazoa > Arthropoda > Insecta > Orthoptera > Tettigoniidae > Anabrus > Anabrus simplex. Next base: position 29,932,368 of record NC_090279.1, on the reverse strand, counting down.
GCCTATAAATATGAAGACCATGGAGGAGTGGCACAAAGTGGTCAGCTCAAAGCCATGTGACACTCAACGCTCTAAAGCTGGAAGGAAGCCACATAACTAAGTGGTTAGTCAGGACCATGTGTCTCTACATAAACGGAAGTAAGCCTCATCACTATTTAGCTCAGGACGATGTGTCTCTCCACAAATGGAAGGTAATCTCATCACTAATTGGTAATCTCAGAAATACGTGTATGACCACAAGTCAGCAATTAGGAAATTTTATGAATCTTAAAATCTTTTCTTATGTAATTCAATACCCAACTGGCATGGCAAATAGTTTAGACATTTTAAAGGAAGTCATTTAAGTTGCGGCATGATATTTGTAGACTGCTGAAATGAGAGTGAGGAAACAATAGCGCCTGAGGTGAGATATAAAACAAAGTGGGAAGTAGCAGATAAGATCCGGTCGACTGAATCCTTCAGAAGCATCTAAAATCTATGATGTAAAATGGACTAAGCTACATAGACAATGGACTGCCCTCTGACATATATGCCAAGAAAAAAGAAGACACATAAAATGCATGTCGCTTTGCTGGTCTCTGCACAAAATATGTTTAGAACGTAGAAAGCTAATTTAGACTCCTTCAAAAATAGAAATATGATTTTGTGTGTGAAAAGGATTCATAAGCAACATTTTTACTGGTGGTCATAATACAAGATTGTTCTCTAACGTAGCCTATTGTGTCCTGTTACACATGAATTACAAAGAAACAGAGAGTGTGAGCTGGTACTTGGTAGTTCTGAGGACCGACATGGATATTTCTTGCCACTAGTTGTGAAAGTACAGTAGGAACAAGTCAGTGCATCACATAAGAGCCGAGAAGATTCTAACCACTCACAAAATCAAATAAACCATTCAGGATTCATAGTTTTCATCACAAATATGGTTTGAAGTCAAACCTTAGGCTATGACTAGCCATTGCATGACCTGCTGATACAAGGGCTTGGTTAAGAGCACCAATCCGAGACTATACAATCATTTCCCATGGATTATCAAAGATCATTTCACACAGTAACCAACAAAGGTGAGAGAGCAAAAAATTAATTAGCAATGTCACAACTACAGTTCAAAAACACTACTGCATTAAATGTTTTTAAACAGGACATACACTTGTAGTACTTTGTAAGGTCAGTGACAATAATTACAATTTTGAAAGAATATTATATCACGACGTTATCTACCTATTATTATTATTATTATTATTATTATTAGCATAGGGCAACAAGTTAGATACATACATACAAATATATAGTATTTACAAATGTACACAGACAAGAAACATGTTTTATAGCAGAATATCCAGTTGAGTGATCCTCTGTATGGCTTCCTCTGTTGGTTCCAAAAAGTCACTCGGGCTACCTGTGTAGGAACGTCGTGTACATTCACTTACAATATGGGGATCATCTGTCGAGATGCACCACAGTCGCACTCTGGTAATGAGATATATTTCCACTTACAAAGGGCATCCCTGCGTCGTCCTTGATTTGTTCTCACCCAATTCAGAGTGGTCCAAATCTTACGCGGTAGATGATGTTCACCAGAAAAGATGTTGTGTAAGGAACTGTCTGTGGCAACTTTCCAGCGACTTCTCCATTCTTCTAAAGGGTGAAAATTCCCATCAGCCGATGCGACAGCAACATGCAAAGATGGATGTCGTGACTCCAACCTCGTTACCTTGAGAACAGGAATATCATCCAAAACAGGCAGTTGAGGCTTCATTTCTATCTTCTTGAACTCTCGGATGAGAGCATTTTATCTTTTTAAAACAGGTGGCATTATACCTGACAGAATTGGGAGCCAATAAAGGGATGTGGACTGGATAGTACCAGATATTAACCGCAAGCTAACATTCAGTTGAGTACCAATTAGTCTTGTATATGGGCTATCCAGCCAAACTGGTGCACAGTACTCACCACACGAGAATACCAGTCCCAAAGCAGATCATAAAGTCTTTGCTGATGAACCCCAACTTGAGCCATACAATTTCTAAAGGATAATAGTACGTGTTTTGAGCTTTTTTGACAGATTCATAAGATGTTGTTTGTAAGATAGTGTGCGATCAAGTGTAATCCCCAAATATTTGGGATAGCTGCTATGCCGAAGTTCTTGGTGACAAAAATGTATGTGAAGTTTAATGCCAGCTTGGCGATTATTCAGGTGAAAACATGACACTTCTGTTTTGTTAGAGTTAGGACACAGTTGCCATTTCTTGAAGTACGTTTCCAGTGAAATCAGGTCTCTTTGTAGCACTTCTTCTGTCACACTAAGGTATTGATTTTGAGTGGCTAGTGTTATGATATCAGCATAACAAAATGTTTGCGATGATGTTTCTGGGAGATCGGATATATACAAATTGAACAGTAGGGGAGACAGTACCGATCCTTGTGGTAATCCATTTTTGAGCTTCCTTTCTCTACTCATACTATTTCCCATACACACTCGAAATCTTCTGTCATTGAGCATATTGCTTATAACCTGCACGATGGTCCTACGGGGTGCAATTCGGAGAAGCTTGTAAATTAATCCTTCCCTCCAGACTGCGTCAAATGCTGCTGTAAGATCAATGAATACAGCTGAGGTCTTGAGTTGTTTCTGGAAACCTGCTTCCATGTGGAATGTCAGTGAAAGCACTTGTTCGCAGCAGCTGCGATTTGGCCTGAATCCAGCTTGATCAACTGTAATATGCTGAAAAATAGTTGCGCTGATTCTGTTGTGGAATAGCCTCTCAAAAAGAAGGGCAACTGGTCTATAACTGCTTGGGTCTTTGGCAGGCTTACCTGGTTTCAAGATGGAAATCACTTTCGTTCGTTTGAATTCTGCCGGGAGTTGTCTGTTCTGTAGAAGGTCGGTAAAAAAACTTAACAGCCAACTTCTTGCATTCTTCCCTAAATGAATGCGAAATTCTGGATGAATGTCGTCAAAATCTGGAGCTGTACTTGGTTTAACGTCTTTGAGAGCAGCATTGATGTCTTGCACCGTAAGCGGTTGTGAATACCTTGATGTGCGTGGTGTTCTTGATTCCAGAGTTTGGAGCTGGCGTCGTATGTATTTGGTAGGTTTCTTATCTGATGGAGTTTGGGAAGTTGTGACGATGTGAGATGCTACTTCATCCGGAGTAACTCCAGGCTGTTGCTTCACCAAAGGTGTCCTTCCTCCAAGTTTTCTGCGGTGCCCCCAAGATCTTCTACTGGAATGAGTTAGGTCGATATTCTCCACTGTCTCAATCCACCATTCTCTCCGGGTAGTATCCATGCTGGAAAGAAGTTCATCAGCTATGTCTTCATCACCAGTATGCCGATATTCGTTATAGAGTGCATCAGTCTCTACATTCCAACCAGGGATGTATTCTTTTCTATGGCATACTCTTCTTAGCCGCCATCATAACTGCATCTACGAAACGCTTGTAATTGTGCTTGGGAGCAATCCACCGAACACATTTATCCAGTTCAGTGGTGAATGTTGATGAATTTGCTTTTCTGGAGTCCCTCCGAGCATGTGGTATTGACCGTACAACATGAATTTTGATGCCAATGTCCACTACAATGGGGCCATGTTGACTGTGGGGAAAATGTCTTAACACTTTACGACTGGTATGTAAGGGCTGTCCTGCATCATTGCAGCTAACAAATCACAAGTCAGGATTGAAATCCCTATTTCATGCAGCTAACTGGAAAGTACCAAGATCTTTTGGGTAAAAAATCATATGGAGATTGTTCATTTCTCTCCATTCTACGAGTTTCTTTCCACATTCATTGTTATTCGAGTACTTCCATAGTTCGTGATGGCTGTTGAATTCGCCTATATAAACTGCAGGGTGTTGAGCCGTCGGGAGTACGGTACCTGACCACTGTGCGTTTGGGGGTTTATAAATGTTAAAAATAGTAACATGTGCCACACGCACAGCAACACAATGGATGTCTTCGTCTTTGTCTTCGTTTTGAAAGAGCAGTGAGGCATCTTGGATATTATTACGAACATAAGTAGCTATACCATGTGCACTGTCATATGTTGCACCAAGAGCTGTGAAACCATTAATGAGGCCCCTTATCCAAAACTCTTCTTCATTGGCTGTATGGATTTCATGTATATCGACATCTTTATTATTATTCAGGATAACTTTGGACAGGTAGTCACATTTTGCTCTGCTGATGATTTCTACGTTAAGCTCGAAAACATGGATGAAAGGTACGATGTTTCTTGTCTGGTAGCTCTGAGAAGAGCCATTTCCATGAAATACTTCTGCCATTGCTGGAGGATCTTTAAAAAGATAGGTCCAGCAGCCACAGTTATTGCTTTCTTAGCACCACCTGGGGGTCACGTGTAGGGCACTTTGAGGGTAAACCTACGGACGTGAAGCAATAATGTACCACCTATTTATCTACTTTTATGAGTTTAATAAATTCACTTACTTGAAGAATTCTGAATTTTTTTAGGCAACCTGCACAAATTTAAAACTCCACTTGTACCTGTCCATTTTATTAGTTAATACTAATTGTGTAAGTATGTTTGCAATCAACACACTAGAAGCACCTGACCGACAATGAACACTAAAATGAAATAGTGTGACCACATCACTGGAATGAACATAAATTCAATAGCACAATTTTTTTATACTTACAACAATGCACAAGTTTAATTTGAAACCTACGATACCGAAGATGTAGCATAACTGACCTCAAGGTTTCATTTCTACAACACATTATCTGCTTTGGCGTCCACAAATGGAGGAATCTGACTTAACATGTAAGAGAACAGAAATGATCAGAAAAAAGGAATCTAACCAAAATAATTTCAAAATGACATTCTTCGAGTCATCACATTATTGAACTCAGCCATCATTATATTGATTTATGAAACTGATTATGTTAGTTTTAAATATTTATTGTTTACAATGTACATACAACTTAACAATTTTGAATTTGTAGATTTAATATTTAATCTACAAATATCGCTTTTTCTGTGTGTCACTGTTGGCATGAACGTATAAAAATATTACTCAGAATATCTGGAAGCAATAGTTCCATATAGCATTTCAGATGATACGAATGTGATTAACAAATGATGCAGGGAAAGTGAAAGAAAGAACACTTTTCCATGGTTGCTTAAAGGTACTGTAAACAAATACACTTCAAAAATATCAAGCTTTACCAGAGATTATTTTTGTAGATATATATTGAATAAAACTACGAGTACATGATGGAACATTAAAAATGATCTTAAAGTTCCTGAATATTTTAGATAATTTTAACCAATAGAATTTTCAGATATTAGTGTATAAATGTAACCTTGTAGAGACAGGATTGAACTGATGAAAATGGCCACTTTTGGAGATAAACCAACCACTACTGAACACAACAGTGAACAGGTACAACATATTCCATATTGTATAGGACTTGTAGTATACGTACTTTGTTTCTTCTTTGATGTATGGCAACAGCTGATCATCAGTTTGTTCCTCTATGAATATTTCCTCCTTAGTATCTTCGGAAGGCTGTCAGCAAGAAATAAGAAAAGTAGAATAAAGAATTAAGGAAACAAAAATATATAGGCCTAAAATAGAAACAGCTGAGAAAATAAATCTCATAGTGGCACAAGAAGAGTATAATTAATTTATCTCCCATTTAAAAAATATATAATGGAAAGGAACAATCAAATGAAAATCCCATTAAATGCAAGAGAGGTGTCTAGCTTGGTGGCAAATGGTACCCAAAAATACATTATTATCAAGCACTAAATTTTAAAAGAACAGAGAAGAAGACAATTTCCTATAAACAGTATTATACAATTTTCGCTATTTTTTTTCTATTAAGCACACAGCTCATCCTTATTAAATGTATAGAATTTACAAACTCTTACTCATATTTTCAGTTTCACAAACATAGTCAACACACATACCAGTTGTGCAACTACTTCAAATAATACTATACAAATTCTATTAGGTTAAAATTTACATTGCATTTACTTATTTATTTCATTTTTTACCCTTTTTGAAACCTAACGTGCACAATGACCTGCTGTGTTTTAACCTGAGTCCCCTTTGCCAATGCTTTTCAAGCAATTGATGAGATATAAGAACATGAAAAGGAACACACTGTTGGACAGCAGTAGACACAGTAGCATAGAAAGGGAGGAACATTGCAAATTTGTAAATTTAAAATCACCTACATATTTGTGAATATTCAGCAGAGTATATGTACACATACGTGTATGTGAACATGTATAATTTTAGGAAAATAAATAATAGTAAGCAGTATCTCCAAATCATTGCCCAATACCATTCCTTGCTTCTGTTTCTCTTTCTGTTGATATATAATTCCACAATGACTAGCCATTTTCTTCATCCTCTTATATTCATATTCCCCTGTTCCCATCTTCCTACATATGACTTGACTTGTCACCTCTTTGTTCATTTCCATGTTCCTATATACCTTCTTTCCAAAAACACTTCACTCTAATATCACATAATCCCACAGTACTCCCACCACTTTCCCAACAAGTGGACAATGCTTATATCAGAAGCATAGCAATATCCTTCATCCCCCTCTGTACATCACATTAAGACCAAAAGCATAAATCAGTTAATGTCCCAATCAATGAATGAATCAATCAATGAATCAATCAAACCACAGCAATTAGGGCTGTTGGTTGTTTAAATAGAAAAAGATTGTGGAAATATATGAAACAAATTATTTCAATCACTAAATCATTTTCCTATAAGTGAACATTTGCCAAAATTTGTCCCCTTGAATTCAAACTCATCTTCATGTTGCGACCTTTCCTAGACTCAAAGAACATGATTTAAATGTATTCATCAACTAATGTCATTCCAAGACATCTCTCCAATGACATCTCAGAATATACTGCTTAATCAAACAACTTGTCTCCTTTCTCCAAGTCTCCCCAGCTGAAACTTTGCAACATCTCTGTAACACAACCCTTTTGTTAGAAATCACCCGCAAGAAATGGAGCTATTTCTGTGGATCATTTCCTGTTCTCTACTCAAGTAATACTGGTGATGGTCTCACACTCTCATTGTGGCTTTGCTGGAGATTTATATGCCCTCCCCTTTACAACCCCTAAAAGAACTCATAATCATATTAAGAGATCTGTAAATTTTATTTTCAATATGTTTAAATGATTACCATAATGAAGCTATATCCTTATTATGAATAGCTAGGTAGTTACAGAGATCCCCATGAAGAAATTTCACCCATCAATACAATAATAAAACCGGAGAGGACTCTTTCTATTTGTGAAACAAAGAAACTGACTTTCCACCACATTTACAAATATAGCATTGCCCGATGTCCATCTTACAATATTGTCAAGGTCTTTTTCAGTTACTCATAATCCTGAAACTTATTTATTACAAAGAGCCTCATCACTTATTTCAGTTCATTATTCATATTGTTTATATATATCAGAGAATAAAGGTCTCATAATAATGCCCTGTAGGACCCAATCCCATAATTGTTACAGGATCAAATAAAGCTTCACCTACTCTTATGCTCTGAGTTCTATTTTGTAGAAATACACTAGACGTGGGCAAATTTTAATGGTAAAAGGTATATTTCTACCTTTATGTAAACTACCAAACTTTATAGCCTAATCCTTTAACTTGTTTGGAGGCAAAGTTTCCACTTGGGACATCCTGGTCCACACTATTGTATTTTTTCATACAGTGGCTACAGTGAGAACCACAATGTAATTTCATTATTCACATAGTTTTGTGCCATTTTTGTTAGTGAGCATTTTCTGTTGTTTATCCTTATTAACTGCATATTGTTGCTGTTTGAAAGTAAATAATGTGACCTATTGTTAAGACTGTGCATTCTGTAAATTACATGTATTATTGATACTATTCAGGAGTTCAGTTGTATTTCTTAAGTGTGGTTCTAGAGAACTGTCAAATTTTGAGGTTATGGGAAGACGAAGAGACCTTTCGCCAAGAAAGGCACTGTCAGAGAGCTACTTCCTGAGAAACATCATTCACAACAAGAAATAGATTCTAGATTGCAAATACCACAGCAATCTGTAAGTAGAATTTTAAAATGTGAAGATAATGGGAAGACAGAATGTGATGATGATGATGATGATTGTTGTTTTAAGGGGCCTAACATCAAAGGTCATCGGTCCAAGACAAAATGTCAACAACATGTTGGAAACTGTGGGCAAAAGAAGAAACCTACCCAAGGAGGAAGCAAAACTGATTAATTTGTCAGTAAACAACCGCAAGGTTACTAGTTTGGATTTACGTAAGAAATTAGAAGAGTATGGGTCATTTGTATTAGCCAGGACTCTGAGGCGAGAGCTGTTTAATGCTGGAATGAAAGCAAGATGACCTCAAGGCAAAGCGAAGTTCACCCCTGCTATGGCTGCAAAGAGATTCCAGTATGCCAAGACTCTCCAGAATTGGTCATCTGATGAATGGAAACAGGCAAGTCCATGACATTTACTGTAATTCCTAAATTATCATTCATTATTCCATTATAACCCAATCTAAGTGATGTAACCGTACAGCACAGTAAATGTATGAAATTCTTCTTTTAAGCCATACAGCTTATTGCATTTAATGCTAGGCTTATTTGTTTTATTTATTTCAGGTTTGCTTTAGTGACGAATTGGTATTTCCTGTCGAAGAAGAGACAAGTCAATATGTCAGAAGATAAGGAGAAGCATTCCATCCAGATTGAGTGAGGCATCCAACTTCAGTGATGGTCTGTAGTGTGATTTCTTGGTATGGCCGTGGACGATTATATATTGTAGAAGGAACTATCAGATGTGAACAGTATAGTATTAAGAACCCGTTTGGTAGCTCAGGTGCAAGAGTAGTTTTACCAAAGTGAATTTATTTTTATGCAAGATGGGCCTCCTTTCCACAAAGCCTAGAAACAGTCCAGACATGAACCCCATAGATTATCCTTAGCTGATAGCAAAGAAAAGTCCAAGGAGAAATAACGACAAAAATTGGCTTGATTGAGAAGCTCGGTCCGATGTGGTGGCATGATGACGATTTAAAGAGTCAGTGTAAAATACTGTTTGAGGGTATGCCCAGTCTATTCATGTCGCTCATGAAAGTTAAGGGGGTGCATACCAAGTACTAACGTCATGAAGTTAAAAATTGGTAACATCTCATGTATTCAATTCTCAAATTTGTAATGTTTAATAATTTGGCCATATCTTTATAGTCACCCATTTAGCCATTGTATTATCTATCCCAAACGCACTAATTTTTTGTCAGAAGTTTCCCGAGATCTACCCTAAGAAAATCCTTAGATATGTCAATCGTGATACATTTGACTTCCTGAATCTAATATATCTGCTATATCCTCTTGGAATCCACAAGATGAGCTTCAGTGGAATTATATTTCCTAAACCTGAACTACCTTCTATCGAGCCAGTTGGTAATATCTTCAATGTGTATAACATAATCAGAAAGAATGCATTCCAAGAACTTGCATGCAACACAAGTCAAGACGACTATTGTGTAATTACTAGCTTTAAGTTTAGCACATTTTCTCTATACACAGAGTGCTACTACACTAAGTATTCATTCATCTGGTATAGCTGTTTCATACATACTCTAATCAATATCTCAATTGAGCGGCAGATTTCTTAGCCACAGGTTCCTCAAAGACAATTCTTTCCCTGTGTTCTGTGGAGTCTTTTGTGAAAGCCAATTTATGTACAGGGAAGGAATTGTCTTTGAGGAACCTGTGGCTAAGAAATCTCAATCTGAACTGCATGACTGGAAGTAACAAGGTAACTTTAATTTCCTCAAAAGGAAACATTTCCCTGAGAATCTGACTGCACCATCATTCTCAACATTCCACGAAGAGCATCCCTGATTTCTCTGTCAGTATAGTTCTGATACACCTTGTACACAGGTCATTACAGTGAGTGCGTCTCGATTGAGATTTATATACAGTATGCCTTCGTCTTATCCTACAACTCTTCTTGGACTGCAATCATCCATAGGAACGTTAGATATTCAATACAAGAGGAACTAGGTTATATCGTACCCAAGTTTACTGTGACGGTTGCAGTGAAAGATCTGTAGAATGTGTCTACATGTTGTCAAATGCATTAAGATCAACAAGAGGAAAATTTATGTTGTTGCTAGGGTCTCCTTCTAGTCTTTAAGCTTCCTCCACTTGATGTTCTCATGGGCATAGAGGTCCTTAAATCCGCTATGCCTACCTTAAGCAGAGGTGGAATACAGTCAGATGATATGACATTCACATCCTTTCATCGTCGTAGATCACGGTGCTGAACAACGATAAGGTCAATTTGCTTGCTGCAGTCACCACAAGTGAAACCTCAAATATGAGCTCCATCATCATATCAGGTACCGAAAGTATTACCACCATGGCAGCTATAAAAATTATTAGTGACCATCATGCGCATTAAGGTCATCACAGTGAAGTGGAAACTCATCTTCAGGATACGCTGCAACATGACCTCGTAATTCCTGCCAAAGCTCTTCCTTATCCAGGTCGTCAAGCCAAATTGTGACATAGAAAACACAAGTTCGAGAGGATGCAACATCGAATGTAATTCACATAAGGCTGTCGGAATAGCACTGAACCTCAGCAACTCAATCTTGCATGCTTGCGCACACAATGAAATCAACACCATTCCTGCTGGATAAAACCTGGCAGATAAGTTCACAGACATCTTTGATCTCATGAGATTTCTGGCCTTTCCTAAGCAAGCAACTTAAAATCTAATTACATAGCTACACTTCAATTCTAAACCGGACTTACATTATCCAAATTGCAACAGGTTAACAGAAACAATAGAATAAAAAGATTAAGTAATAATAAAGCAAGAATGATATTTACTAATAACATAATTATTCTACAATAATTCTAAGCCAATTTAGATGTATCCTAACAACAATAGTTTAACTGAAGCAACAAATATTCCTAAAGTATAAATTTATGGAACTTATGAGAATGTAAATATTCATTGACTATGTACATAAAATATAGTTTCCTTGATTCATCAAAGAGACAAAAACGTGAATAGTTTGAATGTAATTATCAGTCAAAGAACAGTGGCCAGTTATAATCATAAATTTAAGCCATATCAATGAAAGTTAATTGAACATAACCTACGGCATATTGTTTATTTGATGGTTTCTACCATTTATCTTTCACACCGACACAGATAGGTCATATGGCGATGATGAGCTAAAAATGGCTAGGAATGAGAAGGAAGCAATTGTGGCCTTAATTAAGGTACATTCGCACCATTTGTTTGCTGTGAAAATGTGAAACATGCACTTCAGGGCTGTCGACAGTGGGTTCGAGCCCAGCATCTTATAAATGCAGGCCAAGAGCTACATGGCCAGTTATTCAGTACAACAAGGAAGCAATTGCTTGAATTCCTTCTCTTCCAATACTTATTGTGAGAGTATATTAATATGTAATTTCAAAAAATACGTTAAAAAGTAAGTTTTTATCTTAGAAATTCAGCTTTCACAGTTCCCCAGATGTACATGCACATTTGGACATAAGTTTTCACATACATGTCCAAAGTAGTGCACCGCTCCCGCGTCCAGGTGGGATGCACGAGTTCCAGACTAGCTCTTAATAATAATTTCATCTGCCAAATGTTGCTGGGTTGAGAGTTCCGAGTGAGAAAGAACACCAATGGCTTACGGTAGATCCCAACCTACGTAGATGAACGTCTTCAACACGCTATCAGTCGGTTACCGTATTTATATGATACCGCATTTTATCGTAAAAATCAGATTATCATGGCTTGTCAAGGATTCCGTACATGTCATCATCATAATCGCAATTAGAAATATTCATTATAAACTTATATCTAATACTTATTCTAAGTAGACATTGAAAGAAATAAAATGTTTCTACTACTCAGCTTTATTCATAAATTGGTCTAAGAATAAGTTGAAGTTAGAATAAAATGTCTTGAAAAATTATTCACACTGTGGTTGGTTTCCTACGCAATCAGTCTCTAAATGATGTACTTATGTTGCATCGGAGAAACTATGTTTAGGAAAACCTCTAATAAATAAGTGAACTCAGGCCTCCTTTATCTGAATTCTAGCCCTGGTCTGTCAAAGAATTATATCCTAACTGAATAGTATTCAAGGGAATTAAATGAAAAGAAAAATGAATTATATAATCAAATAAAATTATTCTACATAATTGTAAAAATTGGATGCATCCTTAAGGTTTAAATAAAACAAGCTATACTCCCTACTATATACAATGTTCAAGTTGAATTTCAATTGAAAATGTGAAAACGCAAAGAAGGTGGCCAATAATTAATCAATTAATTAATTAATTAGTTAATTAAGATCTGGAATCTTTCCATATTAAGCTAAATTGCTTCTCAAAATTATCAATATCCAATCGTGTGAACCTACATTCACATATAATTAAAGAAATGTATATCACTCGGCTGAACACTTCACATCAATGTCCGCACAGTAGAAAAATCGTGTGAGAAAATTAATATCAGTTCATTAGGGAATTTTTCTAGTTAAGGCTTCAAAATTTTCATGTTTCATATTTCGTTTCCAGTAACCTCCACATAAGCAAATCTAAGTCCACTTTAAGTCGTAAGCAATTCTCAAATTAACTTCATTGTAAGATTCATGTGACTAAAATCATTCAATTATTATTTTAATTCATGGTTGAAATTCCATTAAAGTGCGTATATGACTTAATATAGCATTACCAAGTGTATATAATTAATCTTCCAACGAATAATACCATAGGTAGGAAAAATTGACATATAGGAAGACTCTAACTTCATCTAAAATCCACATGTGAAAGACTAAGTTACCAGTGATGAATTAAGTTGCTCCCATAAAATCACAAGTTAAATTGCCGTTTGTGGGAAAACATGAAAACAATCGTAGGTATGTCAGTGAAGGCCTAAATATTGACGTAGGTGGCCTCTCGGCTCTTCTGATGATCCTACTTACTCAATTAATTCTATTCTGATGGCATTTAGATCGTATTCTAATCTGTATAATATATATATTAGGGAATCAAATAGCAATCGAAAACAGTGTGCTTCAATATCTATACCTTAGCATGTGCAACAAACACATACTACCATCTCTCGAAGAATACTATAACCAACTTCCTAAATATCAATAACTATCACCATCAAAATATACTATCAACTCATATACTCATTATATTCACCATCTAACATTTCAATTAACGCGTAGCATTCACAATCAAAGCACTTGTTTCATCAAAATGCGCCACATATGTGCCTTAACCTACACATATAAATCATTATCATTACTGTCATAGTATCAAAGATCAGCACATCGTAAGCTTTAAATTGTGCCACTATATTTTATCGTAACACTCCCTAAATACGATCTTTACGCATATTATTTGTTAAAGCCATCACGCATATAAATATTAACTTCCTCTTAATATTCTAACACTTCACTGACAGCGAATTATGAAAAATATCAATCACTTCTCCACTACTATATTGACAAACTTACGAACGGCATTCACTGGTATTTTAACGCCTATGTTTGGGATTTACGGTATCTTCAGATGAATACCTATCTCCTTGTAAGTACACTCGTATATTAACTACGCACACACAAAATACTATGACCAAAAGAATAAGGTTTTCTACTTACGACACGACTCAAATGGGGACTTAACTTTGTTTATTGGAGACTGACTTCCATCTCGCTGTTGATCGTCATGGGATGGTAGGCCTCGCTCCATGGTTCGGCTTAAGTAATCGGGTACATCTCGTCATCACAGCTGATTACTGTCCTCCTGGATCATCCATCTCGTGAAGCGTCACCATAGCCAGAGTAGTCTTTGCCTCAGCTTCTTAGAACATCATGATGGTCTTCATTGCGTCAAGGACAGAATAACATAAAGCATTAGTTGATTTATACATGTCGTGATCTGCTTAGTAGTGCTAATGCGAAAAATATATTTGTTTTCTGGTACGTCTAATTTGTTTATATGAGCTCTAAATATCGTTTTATCTCCGCTGCCTTGCTCGCCAAAACGGTGTGAATTTTACGTGCTTTTAGAATTGCACTGTATTTTCCGTCTAATTCAGCTCTCTTAAAGTTGTGCAGTATCGGGCAAATAAAATATTGCGAGCCCAACCGTGACGTAGTACAGATCCAACTTGACGTTTCTTAACAGCTGGTCTTTAATCTTGCGTATACGTCAATCACAGCTGATGTTTAGCAGGTTATCGTAGATTTGATCTTATCTCTAATAACTGAACAAATAATCCGATAAGTATAGGTTTCTTTATGCGATGCCTTCTTACTTCGATGCCGTGTTGAATTGAGATTTGTTCTAATGGAAGCCTTTTTTTTTCAATAATCGATTTAAATAATCCGCTCTCGTCATTCTTTCGCACCGCCTTCTAAAAGTGGTTCTTTCCGTGATTGCCGGTTGAATTTATTGTCTCTTCAGCTCGTACCGCTGCTAATTGCTTTATTTTAATTCTTTAATGGCTGGAGCGCCATTTTTGTTCCAAATACGGCAACTATAGAACGGTGAAATGGCACAGTAGTAAAGTAGATTCCCAAAATTCTATGCAGAGAATGCCTTCCTCCCTTGAAGTCAAGATGGGCTGCCTACGTATGCTCTTCGGATCTAGGATCGAGGTGGCACTTACTTCTTCGCAGCTTCTCTGTATGCCCTTCACCAAGAATCCCTTTAAGAGACTTATCAAGCTTATCGGCATTGTAATTACGTTAGACAATGCTTCCAAATTTATGCTTATATTCTTGCAACACATTCGGAAGTAACCCCATGAAAGAACCTTACTCAGAAGAACAGCCAAAGACATGATTCTTGAGGTGATCAAGCTAATGCAAGTTGACCTAACAGCACTTCAGTTAGAGTAAAATAATTCACTTCAACTAACATTTCTTGACAATGTGAACATTTGGTACCACACGATACAACAAGCAACGTCTCTCACTGAGGGACAAAGAAAAAGAGACAACAATCAAGAAAGAGGTTTATCACAATAGTTCTATGAATTTTGACTATCCTACATCCACACAGATCTATCCATATTAAGAAACAAAGTACACATATATGTGAAGATAAACCGACGTCCAGAATTATCGCATGGAATATTTGGAAGAGAAGTGTACGAAAATACTAATCAATTGCAGGGTATATGCTGTAAACAGAAATCATGGATCAAAGGTATCTGGGCATAGAGAAATACTCACAGGTCAATTTATCTAGAAAAGTGAGGAGACAGGGTTGGATCAAACACATTTCAATGACACATGGGTGAAATATCAATTAAGAAATAGTAAATATAATGATTATCATTATTTTACTGTAAAACCAATTATAGTATTAACATTAACAGCTAAAAGATAGCTGGGCATCTCAGAGAAGTTAACTGTTAACAATGTCGAATGACACTACATAAGCACTGTACAAGTCTACAGATAGTTTCACCTTAAATTCTACACAACACTTTATACTGAAAATGCAGTTTTCACACCACTCACAGGATTTCTACAAACCAATTTTACTAATTCCGCATCAATATATCGAAATAATACACTTTTAATACTTCTGCATCATTTATACAGCAGTGTATACTGTGGAAAGAAATCTTTCACCTACAACATTTGTAACCGAAGATGGCATAACTGGAGTTAAAATTGAGATTGCCGCAAAAGACTAATTTAATTCGGTCAGTGGGTCATTTACAACAGCTGTGGTGAAGGCCAGGATCTGATAACACTGGAGAAATTCGCCTTTAGGCTCATTGCTGCATGGCCGTGTGGCGATCCACTCCTTTTCTCTTATTGGTCAGGAGGTTAGCATGCGACGGATATGAACAGTTAACATTTTCAAGGCTAACACCGCCCGGCAAGTTTTCAGAACTCTTCACAAGAATAGTTTTGAACCATGATACTTTAAGAAGACGTGAAAAAAATTATGATTGGTTTCCAACTAATCACACTTTCTAGGCCGAGAACTGATAAAAGCAGTGTGTAATCGACGCTCAACTTACTCAGCTCCTACACTACTGATTTCATACTGCTCTACTTTAGAGCACAACTTCACATCGCTTTCCCACTACAATTCTACAAGATATTCTTCGCCAAGAGACGTTTATTAGTCGTGATGTCTCATAAAGGGAACACTTTATTTCGTCTTCTACAAGACATAACCACGACTATATTAATTCCAGAACACGTGTGGTATGCATAAATCATCTGAACCCGCAAGTTAAGTGTTGACTGACATTTAAATAGGCATGGTTGGAACACATATCAATGTGCTGCTTGAGTTACACACACAGTGAGAGAGAGAGAGAGGAAGCCTACTCTTACGAGAAGCCTGCAAGACAAGGAACAAGGGGATCATCATACTGCTTGCAAGAGGAATCTTTACTTTCATCATGGTGCACCTTGCAAGGGATATTTCTTCCGCAATGTCTAACTTAAAGGGAAGATCCCACCAAACCCTAAAGGGTGGTAAAGGGACCAATCATGAGACGTTGCCAGCCAGGAATAAATCAACTTCAATCATAAAATTTTAAGTAATTTTTTAAATATTAACTTCATTTCCAGAGGGACTTCATTCTTGAAATAATATTTTCTATTACCTTCTGCTGTTGCAGATTCTTATCGCTTCTGATCTACTTATTGATGTTGGTAAATTTTGTGAATGATTGAAATACACTCATGTCCATAAAATCCAGAACACCTTGAAAGACTAGAGATAGTAAGTCTATATTCATAGGACATGTGCATTAGTATGTTCTAAAGAAAGGTCCACATTGATATCTCTGCGCAACACCGACTGGTAAATTGTGCCTGCTGTATTTTTAGTCTTAAGGTCTGTAAACTGTGCTTAAATGTAGCTGCGTATGCTTTTATAATATACTTTATATTAGGCTTATACCTTGTCAAATTAAGTAATATAGACCTAAAGACTAAAAACAACGCAATATGACAAAGTCATTCTAGGAACTTGTTTTACTCGTAAGACTTGAACGTTAATGATATAATTCAAGATCATATGTACATAGCAAAGTTTTATCATACGTTGTGATCCTTTTAATGTGTTCAAAAAGTGGTATCTTTTTAATATATAATAGTTTTCTAAACTTAGACATAAAAAACAGTATTATTCACTCTGAAACATATTACCTAATGTCAGTCAAGTATGAAATGTTTATGGGAAAGGTACAACTATTAAAAAAATGTATTCTAATGTGAATGTACATGACAGCTGAGGATTACGTGTGAAGAGTCGAAACAGGTCCTGTTGTTAAGAAGAAAATTTTAATAAATTAGTATTGATTAGGTGGATCTCTTTCTTTCTATGACATATTTAGTTCATCTATATGAGTTGAGAAACTAAACTCTTGGCACTAAGATGACATAAGTGAAGTGTGTGCTATTATGTCTATTTAGGGCTGACTGGACAATGTGAGTTGTAACTTCAAGGAGGGGGAGATTAGGGTGAATGGACTAGCAGATAGACAGGTTGATGGGATAGGTGGGGAAGAGGAAGTGTGGCAAGGGAGAATATTGCTATGGTCAGAGGGATTATGGCTGTTTGTGGTATGCATTGCCAATTGCTGAAATGAAACTAAAACACATCATGTGACTACACCCTATTAATGGTCAGCAATTAACATATTTTAGGTAATTAAATTGTCAGTAATAATAATAGTGATAATGTGCAACAGCAGATTAGGCATACAGAATACTCAAGTAGGAGGTTTTTCTACGTAGTGTTGACGTTAGAGCTATGTACACGTAATATGGAGGCCTGACTTAAAAGAGAACGAGTTAGGAAAATTTTATTAAAGAGTACGTAGATCGACAGGTGGTAGGATAAGAAGACACATTAAGTGAATAGATATTTAGACAGATAGATAAATACAGTAAATGGATAGTAGATAGATAGACAAATTTACTTGAAAAAATAAAAAAGCTAGCTCCTCAGCTGTGACTTACGGTAAACGATGGGTTTGGACTCACATAGTCAAGTGATCAAATAGCACTGCAAGAGAAGCTTATGCCATAGGAAGTTCCTTTAACTGGCACACTTTTAATTTCATCCCGTCAGCCTTCTTGATTATGATGTCTCCTGAGTCAGTCCAAGTGTTTCTAAGACCAAAACACTGGATTGCTGTCGTCATGATGGACATTCTGGTAGCTGTAAGATCTTCACAGATTGTTGTGGATGAGCCTTTCAGTTTCCTTTTCCTAGTGAAGACATTCGGCCATGAGTGATAAGACACAAATTTGAATAGGATAGGTCTTGTTTTCCATGGTGATCAAGGACCTAGTCTGTGACATCTATCAATATCATTAAGTATAACATATGCACCTACTGCTTTGCACACGCTGAGCACTAGTTCATCTCAGTTTTCGTTCAAACATTCGGAGATGCCGAAAATCTTACATTATTCCTCCTGCCGTATTGCTCCAATGAATAACATTTGGAGTCCATATCCTCCTTCATTTTGTGGATTTCCACCTCCTTTTCATCAAGATTTTCTCTGATTAACTCTGAAAATGCTTCGAGATTAAATATTAAACTTTTTTCAAGTTCTCTTATAACCATTTCTGTTATGCAGGTCAAAATGGCCTGCACAATTTTTTTTAAGGAAGCTGTCCGAGTTAATAAAGTCGTCCAGCGTGCACTTCATGAGGTGGTCTACGTTGGCATCATTGGTAGTGGCTGGGCTTCTAAGTCTGTAGTTTTGGCGGCCCATTTTGTTTACAATGCAAATTTGGAAGAAAAAGAACAATACCGACAAAATGTGTTGGTGTTGTTGTTTGAGTCATCAGTCCATAGACTGGTTTGATGCAGCCCTCCATGCTACCCTATCCTGTGCTAACCTTTTCATTTCTACGTAACTATTGCATCCTACATCTGCTCTAATCTGTTTGTCATATTCATACCTTGGTCTACCCCTACCGTTCTTGCCACCTACACTTCCTTCGAAAACCAACTGAACAAGTCCTGGGTGTCTTAAGATGTGTCCTATCATTCTATCTCTTCTTCTCGTCAAATTTAGCCAAATCGATCTCCTCTCACCAATTCGATTCATTATCTCTTCATTCGTGATTCGATCTATCCATCTCACCTTCAGCATTCTTCTGTAACACCACATTTCAAAAGCTTCTATTCTCTTTCTTTCTGAGCTAGTTATCGTCCATGTTTCACTTCCATACAATGCCACGCTCCACACAAAAGTCTTCAAAAACATCTTTCTAATTCCAATATCAATGTTTGAAATGAGCAAATTTCTTTTCTTAAGAAAGCTCTTCCTTGCTTGTGCTAGTCTGCATTTTATGTCCTCCTTACTTCTGCCATCATTGGTTATTTTACTACCCAAGTAACAGTATTCATCTACTTCCTTTAAGACTTTGTTTCCTAATCTAATATTTCCTACATCACCTGCCTTCGTTCGACTGCACTCCATTACTTTTGTTTTGGACTTATTTATTTTCATCTTGTACTCCTTACCTAAGACTTCATCCATACCATTCTGCAACTTCTCGAGATCTTCTGCAGTAATACCAATATAAATGGTCCATTATTGGACATTATAATACCAATATAAATGGTCCATTATTGGACATTATAAATTTTCCAGCTAACTCATTCCTGGTGGCCAGCGTTTCGCCCTCATGTGCAGTCTCAGATAAAATAACAATATCATCGGCAAATCTCAAGGTTTTGATTTCCACTCCTTGGACTGTGATTCCCTTTCCAAATTTCTCTTTGATTTCCTTTACTGCCTGTTCTATGTAAACATTGAAAAGGAGAGGAGACAAAGTGCAGCATTGCCTCACTCCTTTCTGGATTGCTGCTTCTTTTTCAAAGCCCTCGATTCTTATCACTGCAGACTGATTTTTATACAGGTTGTAGATAATTCTTCGTTCAAGGTATCTGATCCCTATCATCTTCAGAATCATAAATAGCCTGGTCCAATCAACATTATCGAATGCCTTTTCTAGATCTACGAATGCCATGTACGTGGGCTTGTCCTTCTTGATTCGATCCTCTAAGATCAGACGTAAAGTCAGGATTGCTTCACGCGTTCCTACATTTCTTCTGAAGAAAAATTGATCTTCCCCCAACTCAGCTTCAACTTGTTTTTCCATTCTTCTGTAAATCATACGTGTTAAAATTTTGCAGGCATGAGATACTAAACTAATAGTGCGGTAGTTTTCACACCTGTCAGCACCGGCTTTCTTGGGAATAGGTATAACAACATTCTGCTGAAAATCGGATGGGACTTCTCCTGTCTCATACATCTTGCACACTAAATGAAATAACCTTACCATGCTGGTTTCTCCTAAGGCAGTCTGTAATTCAGAGGGAATATCATCAATTCCAGGTGCCTTGTTCCTATTGAGGTCATTCACAGCTCTGTCAAACTCTGACCTCAAAATTTGGCCTCCCATTTCATCAGCATCAACAGCCTCTTCATGTTCCAGAACGAAATTATCTACATCGTTACCTTGATAGAACTGTAGGATATGCTCCTGCCATCTTTCTGCTTTGTCTTCTTTCCCTAGAAGTGGCTTTCCATCTGAGCTCTTAATATTCATGCACCTAGATTTCCTTTCTCCAAAGGTTTCCTTGATTTTCCTGAATGCAGCATCTACCTTTCCCAGGACCATACAGCCTTCGACATCCTTGCACTTCTCCTTCAGCCATTCTTCCTTAGCTACCTTGCACTTTCTATCCACTTCATTCTTTAATCGCCTGTATTCTTTTCTGCCCTCTTCATTTCTAGCATTCTTGTATTTTCGTCGTTCATCAATCAGGTCTAGTATCTCCTGAGTTATCCACTGATCCTTAGTTGATCTTTTCTTCCTTCCTAACATTTCTTCAGCAGCCCTACTGACTTCATTTTTCATGACTCTCCACTCTTCCTCTACTGTGTTTCCTTCGGCCTTTTCATTTAGTCCTTGTGCAACATGTTCCTTGAAACAATCCATCACACTCTTTTCTTTCAACTTGTCTAGATCCCATCTTTTTGCATTCTTTCGTTTCTTCAATTTCTTCAACTTCAGATGGCATTTCATGACTAACAAGTTGTGGTCAGAGTCCACGTCTGCTCCTGGGAAAGTTTTGCAATCCGATACCTGGTTTCTGAATCTCTGCCTAATCATAATGAAATCTATTTGATACCTTCCAGAGTCTCCAGGTCTCGTCCACGTATACAGCCGTCGTTTGTGGTGTTTGAACCAAGTATTGGCGAGGACTAAATTATGGTCAGTGCAGAATTCAACCAGCCGACTTCCTCTTTCGTTCCTTTGTCCTAATCCAAATTCTCCTACTGTGCTACCTTCTCTTCCTTGGCCTAACACTGCGTTCCAGTCTCCCATCACAATTAGATTCTCGTTACCTTTGACATATTGTATTAAATCTTTTATCTCCTCATATATTCTTTGAATTTCTTCATCATCCGCTGAACTAGTAGGCATATAGACCTGCACTATTGTGGTGGGCATTGGTTTGGTGTCTATCTTGGTGATAATAATTCTTTCACTATGCTGGTCATAGTAGCTTATCCACTGCCCTACACTCTTATTCATTATTAAACCAACCCCTGCATTACCCCTGTTTGATTTCGTGTTGATAATTCGGTAGTCGCCTGACCAAAAATCCTGTTCTTCGTGCCAACGTACTTCACTTATACCAACTACATCTAACTTTAGCCTATCCATCTCCCTTTTCAGATTCTCTAACCTACCACAACAATTCAAACTTCTAACATTCCATGCTCTGACTCGCAGAATGTCAGTATCCATCTTCCTGATGATCGCCCCCTCTCGTGTAGTCCCCACCCGGAGATCCGAATGGGGGACTAGTTTACCTCCGGAATATTTTACCCGGGAGGAAGCCATCATCAGTCCATCATTCATACAGAGAGAGCTACATGTCCTCGGGAGGTGGTTACGGCTGTAGTTTCCCGCTGCTTTCAGCCGTGTAGCAGTATCAACACAGCTAAGCCATGTTGAGTATTATTGCAAGGCCGTATCAGTCAATCATCTAGACTGCCGCCCTTGCAACTACCGAAAGGCTGCTACCCCCCTTTCGATGAACCATTCGTTAGTCTGGTCTCTCAACAGATACCCATCCGATATGGTTGCACCTGCGGCTCGGCTATCTGCATCATTGGGACACGCAAGCCTCCCCACCGCGGCAAGGTCACATGGTTCGCAGAGGAGGAGTATTAGAATATGTTGGTACGATTCATAAATACAAACGTAACACTGCCGCAAGTTTTTATCAGTTCCACTGCTGTATAACACCTTCAAATCACTTGATTACTGAGGAGCCTCACTCACCCACGTCCGTGACGAACCATTTCATCAGATAGGTTAGAAACTCAACATGGCGCGGCCCAAAGGGTGTCACGATGCATTACTCATTTGCACAAGGTTTACCTACAATAGCACATGTAATAATAATAATAATAATAATAATAATAATAATAATAATCGCAATAGCAATGAGCACTTGAATGAGTACTAAGTTCAAGTGATTTTCACACTTACTTGCATTCAGTCAGTGTTTTTTGTCTCTTTTTTACATTTTACGAGGTAGTGACTATCGCACACGTCATTACATAGTAAACAAACAGAGTCATCTGTTGTCTATGTGCACATTTCCCTGTGGAAGCCATATATTTAAGCTATTAGAAAGCTGAAAACGCAATATAGGCCTCTCCATTCAGCAACAACACAGAATATACAATAGTCAGCAAATCAAATCATTGAAAATTGGATCAACCGATCAGAGCGCTATAGGCTACCCATATAGCTACTGAAGCTATTGGTTACTTCACATTCAATATCACACTTGGTTTTGTTTGAATGTTTATTCAGTTTCCTTCAGAATTTATTCCTGGCATAAAAGACATAAGCCAACCCAAGATTAGTGTTATAAAAATTAAAAAATGTGCTTATATTAAGGGATAAATAAGGTACGTCCATTTTATCTGGCCGAAGAACTAATTTCCAGATATTTTCTGAATTCCCTGACATTTGCTGGTTTTTCCGCTATTAATCGAATTCTCTGACATTCCCTGATTTGCGGTTTTCCATGCAGGTGGACACCCTGTTAAACCCTTATTTGGGCCGATGACCTTCGATGTTAGGCCCCATAAACAACAAGCAGCAACAAACCCATATTTGTATGGGGAGGCCATTCACTTTTTATTTTCGTTGAAGTGAAAAAATGTTCATGATCGTGTGTTGCAATGTATGTTTTTACTAGTTGATGTGGTAACCTCCTTTTGTCGAATTAGTCAAGTGGAGACGATCATGCTTGAAGTTGGCTACAGCTTCAATGTTCAAATCGACTACTGAGGGATGTGTAATGTAGAATCAGTAACGAGACAAGGGTAGAACGATATTTAAGATCAGAGAAAAAAGGGTTAAATTTTGTGAAAACCACTGTGTATACATTTACCTACGCCGTCAACCTTTCTGGTATGAACTAGTTGCCTTTGTAGCATCAGAACAAATGACACTTGCACTTCTTGTATTGTATCTGTGTGGTACTGAGGGAAGGGGGTGTGGTGAGGGAGAGGAGATGGGCAGAGCATTGAGCTTATGCGCTGTTGACTGTAGGCTGAACATTTACAGCGATAATGGCACAAACTTCTTCAGAGTAGCTAAAGAAATCAAGACCTTTCTGTAAAACAACCTTCAGAAAACCAACTCTTCACACAACTGCAGGCATGGGACTAAGTTTTCTCCTTTTTATAACACATGGCCCTCTATGTAACACTTTGACTAGACTAATCAGGATCGTGATTTTAATCCCTTAGGCATGAGATCACGGCTGATGATGCACATGCAGTGGGCGAAACATGTCCCCTTAAATTAGTATGACAAGATGAAATTCTTAATTTTAAGAACCCAATGTGTATTGAATACGAGGATTTCAATAAACTTTTGTAACCTCGTTGAATTAATGTACATTTCAATATGGACCAGTCATGAGATTTGTAACATATAATTATCTGAGATTGATGTAAACAACCCACGGAGTGAAATTAAAGTCCACTGTTTGTATCGGAATTGAACCCTTTACACAAATATTATATTAATGTTGTGCAGGAAACTAACAACTCATATAAAGACTATTTATCCAATCATAGATCAAGAAGGCCATCTTCTTGTCAGTGGATGACTGCACAATACTCCAATACTAGCGGACTGGAAACATTAGAAATTCTGTATCACCTCACAAATATAATTATGATGGCAGAACACCTTGGACTACTACATCCTGGCACTCAACACTCTGAGAGACAAGTTTAGGATCTCTTCAGAAAGGGGAACAGAAAGAAGCCACACTCATACACATCTCAGGTGTTACATCGTGTCATACTAATTTATGTTTCGCCCATTGCATACGCATCATCAGCTGTGATCTCACGCCTGGGGGAATAAAAATCAGGATCCTGATTACTCTATGCAAAGTGATACATAGAGGAATAATTAATGAGAAATACATAAATGGTGCCTTTAACCCCGACATACCCATTCCTTAAAACTAGAACAGACTATGCTGGCCCAAATCTAATAAAAAAATTGTGTGAAATCGAACAAGACCAGACTGCTAGCTAATAAGGCTCTCTACTTAGACATGATACCCGATCTCACCACAACAACATTTCTCTCCGCACTTTATCAACTTAGTTCTCATAGAGGTCAACCCCTAAGCATTTAGAGCAATAATGGCACAAACTTCAACGGAGCAGCTACAGAAATCAAGGCCTTCCTGCAAAATAACCCTCAGAAAACCAACTCTTCGCACAACTGCAGGCATGGGACTGATGTGGCATTTCATCCCTCCTGCAACACCACACTTTCGTGGAATCTAGGAAGCAGCTGTCATGAGTCTGATTTAATGCCCCAGACAAGTGATGGATTCTTATCGCTTCACCAACAAAGAATGTACCATTCTACACTCTCTGGTCAGGATTATACTTCCTCTCTCATCACAACCTTGCCCACATGGCTATATTTTCAGCAGCTAACCCAGAACTGCTGGATGAGATGGTGAAATGAATATCTCAATAAATGGGCAATGAAATACCCCATAGCAACATAGTCATAGTAAAAGAAGATGACACACATGCTATGAAGTGGACGATGACAGTGATCAAATGTGCATCTTGGTAATGATGAATTATTCATGTAATGAATGTTCAGGTGAGTAATGGTGAACTTACAAGGTCTATTCACAAACACTATCCCTTACGATGTATGAAATAGAAAGGCAAGAGGACTCTTTAATGGCTTATTTATTCATTGCATGTTTAAGTAATATTGTTCCGAGATTATCTGTGGAACGCAGAGAAGTGAAAGAAGGTGTCAGCATTAATGGGTCTATCTACGATATCAACGATTAATTTAAACTTTAAAACAAAGGTTATATTTCTTTTCAGATCTCAAATTTAACAAAATTGTTCACTAGGTCAAGGAACAAAATATCAGGTACAAAATAGCAAACAAGAATAGAAATCCAAGGGTTGGAAATTAATAGTTTTGAGTTTCCACCTTTAATTTACAAGTTTACAACGCCACAAATGTTGCGTTTGGTTAGGTAACGAGAGATATCTCCCAAGACACAGTTCCAGAGAACCTTGCTCCAAACGTTACACATACGGCCTTCCAAAGGCCCGACTGAAAATTGCACCAATATCAGACAAGAGTTTACATGCTCTTTAAATTCAGCCAAGGATGCTGTGCTCCCAATTCCTTACAGCCTACTCAAGGAAACATTACACAAAACTATACAATTTCTGGCATCTCTAGGCACAACCTACAATTCTTTTACACAGCAATATATTGTACCCATAATACTGGGCCTTCGTGGAAGAGAACAACAGGTTATATTACTGGTCCAAACTCAAAATGTATGCAGTCGTAAACTTGCACTCCTTGAAAACCAACTTTTGAAACCCTACTTGGGCTTGTGGCCCGATGATGCAGTGGCTAATTCCACACAACTGAGGTGACTCGAAAGAGAAGTTAATGAGTGATTTACAGAAGAAAAAGGTTACAAGATCGTAGTCACCTCAAGATAAACTGAAGGGGAATTCGAGAGGGTAACACACTCTCTATCCCCAATTTACAGTTTAAGTCTGTATGAAATTTTACATTAGCAGAATGAAAGCTTAGATTTTTGAAAACAGATGGTTACATAGTTAAACATTAGAAGCTTCCACTCCTGTGAGTTTAAGGAGATAGCTACAGATATAGAAAACTGGTGGCCATTACCTGAGCTGACGTTCTGCCTGCCTAAGAATTAGGCCTCCTGTCTTAACACACACTCAGAAATTTGACGAGAATAAGACAAGGTGAATAGAAAAAGTCGCGGCTTTTATACCCGATGGGAGGGTTCGAGAAGGCTCTGGGCTAAATCCGACCACACCCTCCCATTTTATTTGATACTCAAATAGTTACAAGAAGCTTATGATTGGCTGAAAAATAAATACAGAAACTTTGTGATTGGCCAGACTTCAAAGCTGGCAAGATGAGAAGGAAGTGTTGCAAAACATTGAAGTATCAAAATAAATGAAAGTAAATTTGAGGTGGAAAAAACTTATAAACCCAAAACTTCTTTCAATCAGTAATTATTCCACCTTGCACCTGAGTGCATGACCGTAGCTTTTTGTGGGGACATCTATGGAGAAAAATTCAAACTTTTTGATGTACACCAAAACAAAACAAAGAAATCCAGTCAGTTTAGGAAACGTTAAAATAACATACTCAGTTATTCAGTAGTGACATCTTCTGATCAATATCGCAACTTTATGCATTAGTGGTTTCAAGTTTGAAGTTTGTACCTCCCGGTATAAATATTATAAGTCACATTGGACTAGTACCATCACAGACCACATTAGGGAGAAAAAGAATATTTTTCACTTGCCAAGAGATGGCTACAATGTGTGTAGTATACAAGTGAACAATCACAGTAAACAAGCATATCACCTGCAACTTGTATCAATAAATTATTATTTTGAAAACAATAATTAATATAATCAATAAGATAACAAAGGTGTTTCATTTGGAAACGACTAGTAAAATATTCTGTAACAGTAACAAAAGAATGTACCTTTCAGCTACTTTGTGTTCAAAACTAATTAACGAATTCAAAAGTATTAGTAGGAATGATACCAGCTACCAAATGACATAGAGTAGAGTTCTTTGGAATAATCCTAAGTGCTGCACAATTCATAATGCAAGATCGTGGAACAACTTGAAGGAAAAGTGAAAACTAGATATGTAAACAGTCAATTTCATAAAAAAGTATATTATCGGTAGGACTATCAATCATGTGCACCAAAAAGATGGATCAAACCCTGGTATCTGTTGAGCTATTTTCTACCCATTTCCATTATCTGACGATGGATTATCAAATTATATACATTACCTCAAGGGAGTCTTCCTGCGATGACTCTGGCTCGGTTAACTCTGATTTAACTTCTTCTTTCAGAGCTATCACTTCTGATACATGTTCAAAATTTTCCTGTGGAAAATGAGAAATATTAGGTATGCTTATAACACACATCTACAAATACAGTCACCAACAAATGAGCATCTTAATTCATTAAATTCCAGTATTACAGTTACTTTCAGAATTTCACTAATGTTTAAGGAAGATTTCTACCAGCAGAGGATTGTTATAACCAAAGGCTGTACTGAGAATGGTGTTACTATTCTTGCTCACTCCTTATGTCAGAGAAAGGATGAGACTGAGAACAAAATATAAAATGCCAAACGTTTTCTAGCCATACCAGAAGATATAATACCAGAGATGGAATGGGGGCTATCTCACACAGAATTTGGAAGGATGCAGCCATAGGCATTAACACTAAATTGTATGAAATGTTTTCATATGTTCAATCATATCAATCAAATGATTAAAGTTGTCTGAACCAATTAAAAGTGTTACATTTCTTTTTTTTTTTTTTTTTTTTGCTAGGGGCTTTACGTCGCACCGACACAGATAGGTTTTATGGCGACGATGGGATAGGAAAGGCCTAGGAGTTGGAAGGAAGCGGCCGTGGCCTTAATTAAGGTACAGCCCCAGCATTTGCCTGGTGTGAAAATGGGAAACCACGGAAAACCATTTTCAGGGCTGCCGATAGTGGGATTCGAACCTACTATCTCCCGGATGCAAGCTCACAGCCGCGCGCCTCTACGCGCACGGCCAACTCGCCCGGTGTTACATTTCTAAATGATTTTTTGTTCTCAGCATAGAGTTTGTTTATAGACAGATTAAAATTACTTGAAATAATGGAATCACATTCTCTACTATGGTTTTGCTGAGATCACAGGGGCTACATAAAACATTAATACAGTTCTGTTTGAAACAGCATATTTCAATGCTTCCAAGTGTAAAATAAAAAAAATAAACATGAAAGAAGCAAACTTATCAGAGTCATATAACAGTGAAAGATGTGATGTAACCCAAAGTCAAAGCAGCAGGAAATGAAATATTACACTACTATAAGCATGTTATCTAGTGTTCTGTGAGGAGCTGAGGGGATGAGGACACCGTCAGTGGAGAATCAGCAGTGTTGGAGTTAATATCTGCAGTTTCAGAAGATCTTATATGATCTACTACGAGACATTTAAATTTCACTCTTAGATTCATAAAACCTTGTCAGCTTTACAGGGGGGAGGGACAGTGATTAAAAGCTTATGTTCTCATGTAAATTAAGTAATAATAAAAGTGAATTAAAGTAACAAGTTCTAGAATATGCCAACTTAACACATTCAATACAGAAGAGAAGAGTAGCTGAACTAAGGAATGGATGAAAAGGATGCACAAAAAGGACAGGGAAATAATGACAAAGAGGAAAGAAAAAAATCTGTTTAATGTGCCTTAAGTCCTTAAAGTGTCAGAGCCCACTAAGAAGGGGCATATAAAAGAAATCATTCTCAGAAATCATACATTCTAGAGCCCTTAGACATGGTTCTCTATATAACATAGAATCTGACCTGCATTTGAGAAATAGAATGAACTAATCACTACTCTGTCTTTCTAGAAGAATTCAACAACTGAGCAAAATAATTATTTTGAGAGAACGTACATTCAGATTTTGATCTATTTCATCCCTCGTACGTCATAGGCAAATCTGCTCATTCCTTAAAACACATAATATCTTCCAGCACATTGTGGATGTGAGGGTAACCCAGAATAATCACACCTGTGTTGACATTTCGTTTAGCAGACTGGTGTATCCAGGCTCAAAAACACTAATGAAAGATTTGTGCTTTAACTTCTTCTACACTAATTATGGTAGGAGTAATAATTTTTAACATGTGGTGGTAATAATGGTGCAGTAGTGTAGGAGGATATTAGTTTTTTAAAGTACAATTGGCCAACCATCGTCTATTTTAATCAGAGGGGAAAAATAAAAAAGTGCAACCCCAAAACCAAAGTACTTTCAATACTGACAGTAAAAAGTACAGACTAATCCAAGCCCAACCTTAAGTTCCTAAGAGTTGGCAGCTTTGTGTTGTGCGTTGTGGTGTATTCCCAGACAAATAAGCAAAACAGAGTTGTACTACGCATAGATGCTCATTCAGCAATTGGTGACTGCTGGTGTTAATACTGAGGAAGCACATAGAAAATTATGCTCCTGCCAAACTTATTCAGCTATTAGGGGTTAATTTCTGACCTCTATAAAGTTATCTGGAATGAGACTTACAAGTGATGCAGTTGTTTTTCCTTCAAGCCAGGCTGGTTCCTCTTTGATCTTTGCTTCCAGGTCCATTTTGCACTGCAAACTGAAGTAGTTAGAAGGTACTGGTATGGTTGATTACTTCCACTGACCTTACACTGAAACATAAGCCAGAAAAATATATTACCTTATTGATGTCACTGATACTTATGGTGTTTGTCAACAAACTAAGCAACAATCGTGTCCATTTTATATGAACATCAATATTATGATCATACCAAAAAACCCGAAATTTTACATGACAGTTGATATTATGATAATACCTATAGGACCTCAAGTTTTCTATGACTGATACTTCAATCAAAGCTAAGGACCTGCAGTTTTATATGATTTCTAAAACAGTGATCACTTCCATAGGAAATATAATTTAACATATCTGTCGATATCAAGATCATAGTCAAAGGACCCCTGCTATTACATGGCCGAGCTTGATAGCTGCAGTCGCTTAAGTGCGGACAGTATCCAGTATTCGGGAGATAGTGGGTTCGAACCCAACTGTCGGCAGTCCTGAAGATGGTTTTCCGTGGTTTCCCATTTTCACACCAGGCAAATGCTGGGGCTGTACCTTTATTAAGGCCATGGCTGCTTCCTTCCCACTCCCAACCCTTTACTGTCCCATCGTCGCCATCTGTGTCGGTGCAACGTAAAGCCAATAGCAAAAAAAAAGTATTACATGACACCTTATATCGTATTAATAGCTATCTAACATACAGTTTTATATGCAACTGAATCCGCAACAAGATGACCTCTCTTACGGTTTGCATATCACTCTGATCAGCGGGGTCCATATACTGGAATCTTCCTACCATTTTTATCCTTTGCAATCGGCTTCAAAACTAACTGAACAAGTTCCCAGTTCTTTGAGATGTGTTCTATCAAAATTTTCCTTCCCAGGATCAAATTCTCTCAAACCATTCTCCTCTCATTAAGCTTATTCACTATCTCTTTATTTGAGACATGTTCTATCAAAATGATCTTCAAGAACTTCTGATAACATGGCATTTAAAAGGCTTCAAACTCTGTTTTTCTTGGCACCAGTTATTATCTGTGTTTCACTTACATATGGTGTCATACTCCTTACTCAGTGTAAACATAATTTTAAAAGTTTTTAATCTGTTCAACCTAAAGAATGTGATGGAGAACAGATGGGAATTTAGGCTGGATTCAGTGATGATATTTATCGATATTGAGAAGGCATATGTCAGAGTACCATCGCAAGTGGTCTCGGATGCACTGATAAAAAAGAAGGCAGGGAGAGGTGAAGAACATATTATAAAAGCCATGAACGAAAAGTGAGTAAGTAGTATGAATACTAAGATAGGACAAACAAACTGGTTCAAAGTAGAAACAGAACTTCAAAATGGATGTGTTTTATCCCCTCCAATCTTAATTACAATCATTGATGAAATCCATAAGAGTATACAACAAAAAAATGGGAACCAAGGAGGCAAAGGCCTCACTCTTTGCAGATAAGACTAATATGTGGAGAAGATGAAATGGAAGGACAAGAACAAGATAATGTAAGGAATCAAGAGATGGAGCAATATGGAACGAAAATCAGTGTGGAAAAGGGTACGATAGTAGTGCTGACGAGAGGTAATAGAGAAGGAATTGGGAATATTGAAGTAAATGGAAGACCATTAGAAGTTGTGGAAAGCTTCCAGTATTCAGGGAGAATAATTGAAGAAGATAGGAAAATAAATTAAGAAACTGGATAGAGACTTGAACAAGCCAATGAGTTTTACCAATGTGTGAGATGTATAGTCTGTAACTGGGACATCCAACGGAATGCAAGAAAATTTTGCACCCAATGTATTACACACCATGGATAACAAAAATACATGATGAATGCAGAATGCAAGAGGCCAAGATGAAATTCTTTAGAGAAATAATAGGGAGGGCATAAAGGGATAAAATCAGAAACATAGAAATGAGGGAGTGAATTGGATTCACTGAACTGAAAGGTAAGATAGAGGCACATAAGCTGAAATGGTATGGACACATGATGAGAATGGAAGAGGATACAGTTCCACAGTAAGTATTTACAGAGAAAGTCATAGGAGAATGACATTGAAGAATGCCCAGAAAGGGGTGAATGGATACAGTAAGGAGAGTACAGAGAAGAGTGGAGTAAAATTAGACAAAATATTCGAGGAAGGAAAGGAGTGGTGGAGAGAGAAAAACTGAGGAGGTTCATGATTCACATTCCTACCCAGAAGACTGGAATGGAAAATGAAGAAAATTCTGTTGAAATGAAGACAAAAGTTTATACAATACTGCTATCAGCTCATTTCATCGAACAATGCCAGCAAACTTTACTTAAGTGCCTTTTCTTCATTTTTCTATGCATGTCATGTCTAATGACACAACCAAGTGGA
Organism: Anabrus simplex; assembly: GCF_040414725.1. Lineage (NCBI taxonomy): Eukaryota > Metazoa > Arthropoda > Insecta > Orthoptera > Tettigoniidae > Anabrus > Anabrus simplex. The sequence continues at coordinate 29,900,166 of NC_090279.1, read as the reverse complement.
CCGGGCGAGTTGGCCGTGCGCGTAGAGGCGCGCGGCTGTGAGCTTGCATCCGGGAGATAGTAGGTTCGAATCCCACTAGCGGCAGCCCTGAAAATGGTTTTCCGTGGTTTCCCATGTTCACACCAGGCAAATGCTGGGGCTGTACCTTAATTAAGGCCACGGCCGCTTCCTTCCAACTCCTAGGCCTTTCCTATCCCATCGTCGCCATAAGACCTATCTGTGTCGGTGCGACGTAAAGCCCCTAGCAAAAAAAAAAAAAAAAAACAACCAAGTGGTGTTTACCAGAGAGCCCCTTGTAGGGAGTTCCATGTCAAACGAGTGGTTTAAATGTTAAGAAGTTTTTATTGTTTTGCAGGTCGTTCGAAAATTGTCTATGTTGAATACACACAATATTAAACAGAAGGAAGGATCCACCTTTCAATACTCCGTTTTAAGTTGAACCAAATAGAGGTTACAACTTGTTCGTTTGGGACAGGTTTCAACACATTTGAAGTGTCATCATCAGCCAATTGGCAAAGCAGTCAAAAAATTAAGTCATAAATGTCTAAAAACAACTAACACAGTGATCATTACTTAACAACGGAGTATTGAAAGGTGGATCCTTCCTTCTGTTTAATATTGTGCGTTTCTCTATTCAATACGGGAAAATCATGAAATTTTTAACTTTATATGTTGAATACCTTGAGTAGTGCCCCAGAGAAAATTTATTTCACCCGATTGCAGTGTTCATTAGTCACTTTGTGATATTTTACTGTAAATGTAAAAATACTGCACAAACAATGAATACTACAATTTCTCCTACAGGTAATACAAGCTTCGTTCCTGTGGCTAATTTTGTAGATTCTTACACATTGCCAGGGAATACATTTCTATGTAAACACATATCTATTCAGGAAACTATGCTCATTTGTATTTTGTATATTTTAATGTAGGGGACAATACTGAAATGTACCGTATTTACTTGTTCTGACTACCGTTTACAGTTTCTACAGCCAGAATTTATTCCTGAAGATTGTTCTTCCATTCCTGAAAGCAGTTTAATGTTGCACTAACAACTCCAAGGTAAAGGGTTAAGATTAGGTATGCAGTGGCATTAATTAAGGTTAATTAATGATAAAATGGGGAAACCACGGAAACGTTTTTCAGGGCTGCAGATACTAGTATTTGACCCCATGCAATCTCACCACCACTCACTCCTGAAAATCTTTTACACAGCAATAATTCAGAAAGACAGCCGGCAGTAACCTAAATCATCACAAAAAATACCAAAACTAGCTGCTGTGGGGTATTGATGTGATACAGAATAATCTCCATAACAACACTGATAAAACAAGATACAGATATCCTAAATGGAAACCTCTCAGAATTTGAACCCTACTTTCATATGTTGCATCATACAGAGTAATGAACAACATTCACAGCCTCACTATAAAATTGCACACAGAGGTAAATAACACAGCAAAACAATATCGGTAATTAAAATTACACACTAAATATTGCAATTTTTTGTCTAACTACCATCCGCATTTCTTCATCTGCGATGCTCGAAAGAAAAAAAAAAAATCCTCATTCCACAAAATTTAGATACATGATAGATTGCTACTACACACAACTTCCAGGTTCTTGCAACGCAAAGGCTGGGAGTTTTCTAAAAAGCATGCTAGTTATATGCGTATTCATTTTTAATGCTAAATTAAAAATAAAATTTAAGAAAACTAATAACTTTAAATATTAAAAATATGTAGAATGCTGAAACTGAGAAGGATTAATATTAACTTCTAATATTCTCACTTGAGAACTATACTTTTAGCAAATGTACATTATTGAACTTGAACATTACCGACAATATATTAGAGGTTGTGGGCGCAGTGTAAAAAGACATACATCACAATTCCTCAATGAAGAAAATCCGTAACTTTCTTCACGGAATAAGCTGCAGAATTGGCCTTATTTAACAACATACCAGCCACTTCAAAACAAAACCGGATATTTGAATGTTGTTCAACCAATTAAAACCAACTCTTGAAGTACAAATTTGATTTCTAACAGTCAGTAGAACAGGCTGAATTTACGAAAGGATGTATTACTTAAGACTTCTTCTTCTTCTTCCTCTTCTTCTTGATACTTATGGACTTTTTTACTGTCGTCCAGCCACTATGCGTATAAAAAGGAGATCACACGCCAAATAGAGTCCAAAAAACATAGGATAAGTGCGTTTTGCACATATTATAGAGGGTTGAAAAAACTTATGTCTTGAAAGCAGTCTAAGGGTTCACTGTTCACATACAACCAAAACTTGCACTGGATTCAAAGATCGAAGCAAGAACAGCACGCAATAATGATAGGTATAAACTTGTGGAGAGAACAAAATATATGGAGCACCAGTAAATATGATCGAACTGCGAACATGTCATGTAAATTCTTGTATGGAACGTAACAATGTAAAGCAGGTGAGAAGGGGGAAAATAAGGGTGTGTGACACAGAAAAAAAGCACAGGGACACAAAGGTACTAAACTTCACGCCGAAGTGGCCTGTCTTGGCGACTTGTCTACTACTCAAACACAACACCGGGCCTACAATTGGGATAGACAAACACTTAGGAAAAATGTAGTAGGGAGAAAGGAAAAAAAATAAAGCTAATAGGAGAATTAATGGAAGGAATATGGATGAGTTGAGGTATAGGCCTATACCAGAGAATTTAGTGCAGAAATGAGAATACTATCCTAAAAACAGCAGTGCGCAATGTTCTGATTTAGTTAGTGAAAGACGAATGCACCGGAATTACGTATAGTAATGTTTGAAGCACGATGAACGGGAGTAACAAAAGACTGTAGCTCTGGAAAGTAGCGAGACAAGCAGTAGCAACTAAAGTGAAGTATAACGGGAGCCAAATGAAAACTAAGATAAAATGAAAATGAAATGTCGTATGGCTTTTAGTGCCGGGATATCCCAGGACGGGTTCGGCTCGCCAGGTGCAGGTCTTTCTATTTGACACCCTTAGGCGACCTGCGCGTCGTGATGAGGATGAAATGATGATGAAGACAACACATACACCCAGCCCCCGTGCCATTGGAATTAACCAATTAAGGTTAAAATCCCCGACCCGGCCGGGAATCGAACCCGAGACCGTCTGAACCGAAGGCCAGGACGCTGACCGTTCACCCAACGAGTCGGACACTAAGATCAAATGAAAATGGGTGAATAAACGTATATACCAGTGAAATATGTAATTAAAGGACCAAAAGCGTGGTATGATTAGAGGGTCAAATGAGCATCTTCAATAAATTGATTAAGAACTGCAATGATATCAGATGAGAGATAACTAATAGACAAGTAAGACTTGTAGGAAAGGGAATTTTCATTCGTGTCAGGCTAGCGAGTAACTTTCGCCGGGGTGCAGAATAGACAGGACATTGAAAAATGAGATGGTTACTATCCCCTTCTAATTCACCACATACACAGTTAGGATGATTAAGTAAATGAAAACGAAACTTGTATTGCGGCGTAAGGGAATGATTGAAATGTAATCGAATTATGTTAGTGATATGTCGACGTGTGTATGAACCCTTGGCAAACCAGGGTTTTGTGGTAATATGTGGTTGTAGTTGATAATAATACGTGCCTCTAGAAGGTGCAATTCGATTCCAGTCATCTTGCCAGGAGCTGTAGGCCATGTCCTTAAGACTGGGATAGAAATCAAGTGGGGGTATAGCTACTGTGAGAGGGGGCGTGGGGAGTCGACTTGCTTCTTTAGCAGCAGTGTCCGCTAGATCATTACCAAGAATATTGGAATGTCCTGGTATCCATACGAGTGTAATATATATGCCATTTTGTTCAAGGTGATAAAGTAGGGATTTAACAGTATAAATATATAAATTTAAGGATCGAATAACAGAGGATAATGCCTGTAATATACTTTTAGCGTCGGTATAAATAGTAGCTTTTGGCAAGGAATGTTGTTGTATGTAAATTAATGCTTGTTGAATGGCAAATAACTCTGCAGAAAAGATGGAGAAAGTAGTCGGAAGATGAAAACTTTCAATTGTGTTGGAGTCTCTAATAACAAAAGCAGCACCGACTCCTTGGGGATGTTTTGCTCCATCTGTGTAAAAGTCTACACCGATAACAGAGGGAGATATGCGCATTCTTTTTGACATGGAGTAAGCGCAATCAGCGATAGCTGACGATCCTGTTAATAAAGATGTATGAGAGAAAATTATTGTGGGTGTGTAGTGTAAGCTTGCAAATGGAGTAGAATGCATGGGTATGGAAGGAGTTCTAAGGATCGACGTGCAGAATCTGTTTATAATGGTATATGCAGTATATATAGCTGGCACGCGTCCCGATCTAGGCGGACATTGTTGATAGTAGTCATGTAAGAGCTGTAGCTTTGGAATTAAAGGGGAAGATGAAAAAGCAAGCCTTTTAATCAGATATTTTTGTGAGAGCAGTAAACGCCTTATCGCAAGTGGGACTTCACTCGTTTCCACTAATAATGCATTGGTTGGGGTAGTCTTAAGTGCTCCAATACAAAGGCGTAAAGCTTGAAATTGGAGGGTATTGAGTGGAATAAGCGAGGTAACTGAAGCGATGTCTATTATGTGAGCTGAATAATAAAAAATGGAGCGTATAAATGCTTTGTATAAGGAAAGAGCAGTATTGTGGTCGGCGCTCCAGTTACGACGAACTACAGTTTTAAGAATTTTGATAAATCCATCAACTTTTTGACGTATCAAAGTAATATGACGTTGCCAGGTGAGTTTGTGATCAAAGATTATGCCAAGGTATTTATGATGAGTAGTGAGAGGGATACTTTATCCCTCAAAAGTAAAGGGAGAGTGATCATATGAACGCTTATGAGTAAATATCATTGCCGCACATTTTTCGATGGATAGTTGAAGGCCATTATCTTGAAACCATATATACACGTGACTCATGACCTGGTTCATCAGCTGTCGGGCAACATCAATGTTGTCTTGCGATGTGTAAAGAACTATATCATCTGCATAAATAAGTGCTCGGGCATATTGTGAAATGAGATGTTCCAATTCACTGATATAAAGGGCAAATAAAATTCCGCTTCATATATCACCCTGAGGCAAACCATTACAAGCAGAGCGGCTGGGTACGTGATGATACGATTATTTGATATTTAATGAGCGATATGTATATAATTTTTGCAGGATAACAATAAAGGCGGGAGGTATGCCTTTTACCGCTAATTTTTCCCAAAGACAGTGGAGTCATATGCACCTTTGATATCTAAAAATATAAAAAGAGTACTTTGCTTTCGATGTTTGGCTAGGAGCAGGTCAATAGTAAAAATATTAATAGGATCTTGGGTGCTTTTGCCTTTAAGGAAAGCATATTGATATTTAGGTATTAACTTATAATACTCAATAGTCCATAATAGTCTTTGTAATAATACTTTTAAGAATGTCTTACGAATACAAGATCCAAGTACAATACCACGATAATTGTTTGGATCTGTTGCGGTTTTTTGTGCTTTGAGGATCGGTATCAGAAAAAAATTCAGTCCAATGCGGTGGAATATGCTTATTCAGTAAAATATCATTATAAGAATTTAGAAGTGCATTTTGTGCTCGTAAGGGTAAGAGCCGGAGCATAGTGTATGAAATATAGTCCGGGCCTGGGGTGGATTTAGAGGCGGAATGAAGGACAGCTGATATTTCACTTAATTGAATGGGTTGAATTAGAGTGGAGTACTGTGAGCGAACATTATACGAGGGAAGTTCAAAATAAGGTATCACATAGTCGGGGGTCAGAGAATGCAGAAACTTATTGATAATATCACGTGGGATGATTCGATGTACTTGATGTTGAGAGGCACGCGACAACATACGAATAGCGTTCCATAAATGCAGAGCTGACATATGAGAATTGAGAGAGGAGATGAACGACTTCCACGCAGCACGTCTTTTCTGATTAAAGATAAGTTTAGTTTTGGCAATATGATTCTTTAAACGTAAATAATTATCTCGCGTTAGAGAACGACGATATGTGCGGAATAAAGCCTTGCGGGTTAATATTAATTGGTGACATTCCTTATCCCACCAATGGATATAATGCAACGGGCGAGGAGTAGAAGAGGCGAATGGTTTGGGAGGATGATAGATATCAAGATACTGAGGAAGAAGTGACATAAGGGAAGAGTACGTGTTGATGCGCTCGGAGCTATGACGAAGATGATATTGCCTATAAGATGTATGTGTCTGTTCATCTAATGATCGTATTGAACGTACATTGCTGGATGACATTGAAGTGGCTGTTCTTGTATGGGTCTACCAACTCCATACGTAATCCATATGGGATAATGGTCGCCGGTGTAGGTATCTGAGAGTCTTGACCACGTAATTATAGGGGTCAAGATTGATCGACAGAATGTTAAATCAACCGCACTAGGTGGGGATCCAGGTACAGTGAGGCGAGGGGGACCCATCATTAAGAAGAGTTACGTCATGCTGCTGAGACGCTATGAGGAGATATAAGCCTCGTGGGGTATCACTAATGCCACCCCATGCTGTATTGTGCTGATTGAAGTCCCCAAAGATGATAATATGAGACAAATGATGAAATTGATGGAAAAAGCGAGACCAAATCGAACTCGAAATATAAATATCAGGGGGCAATACAGGTTAATAAGGTGTAGTTGCCGATAAGAAATGGCGACAAGAAAAGTATGTGGAATGTAATACTGTATAGGTAATGATTGATATGAGATCGTATAATGCATAAGAAATGCAGCCCCTCCATACCCCGGGCCATCATGCCGCACAAGATCATATCCGGGAAGTAGAAAATTGGTTTGTTCGGAAAACCATGTTTCCTGTAAAGCAATAACATGTGCTTGAGTTTCATTAATTATTAACTGAATATCACTCTTCTTATGAAGGATACTCCTAGCATTCCATTGGACGATACTGATCATATAACGAAAAAATATCACTTAACCTGTCACGTAATTGGTAAATAACATGCTGTAAAGAAGGGTGACCGCCTACCGCCTGCAGTAGGAGGATAAGAATTTTATGTATGTCCTGTTGTAAGTCGTCTTTTTGGCGATAAACGGGACGTTGTGGCTGGTCAGAAGATGGAAGGGGGAAATTACATTTGCCAAAGGAGCCGGGAATTGCGGCTGTGAAAGGGGTGGGGGGAGCATTATGTTCATAGGCACAGTAAGTGGATTAGGGGTATCCCGAAGGATGGCCATGTGTGCAGCTCGATCATACCCCTGAGCGGGTTGCGGTCTGGGTGATTGAGTAATAATATGAGTAAACTTTCGTTTTCTCGGATTTGAAATAGGAGAAGGGGAGTTATCAGCAACAAGAGGGGGAAATTGTTGGGGGTGTTGCGCTCGGCAGTAGCTAGGTGGTGAAATCTTGGACTTGGTCTCAAGAAAAGATACATGCTCGGTGCTCATTATTTTCTTAATAAGCTGTTGTTGTTTGTACTCGGGGCATGACTCATGTCCTGTGGGATGGTCCCCATTATAATGAGCACATTTGGTATACTGCTCCGTACACTTATCCGTAGCATGCGACAAGGTGCATTTGCCGCATCGGAACGTTTGCGAACGACACTGACGTATTGTATGGCCGTATCGCTGGCATTTTTACAAATTATGGGATTAAAGATAAATGGTTCCACCTCCAGAAAGACACTATATGGAGAGACATATCGTGGCAACTGCTGGGATCGGAAAACTACTTTTTCTGATCCAGTAGGAAGGTATTCGATAGCCTCATTAACAACCGCTTTACGTTTTAATCTCTGGACAGATTTAACAATGTAGTCTGATTTGAGATGTTGGAGTATAGATTCCTCAGTCAAATTTTATCAACCCCTCTTATGATACCAGCACGGAATATGCTTGTGCTTGGAATATATGCCCGTGCACAAATAGATTCTAATAACGGGTGACTCAAAATTTATTTGCTTGGGTAGCATGCTCAAATTGCACCTGAAGACGATTTCTGCCCTTACGTATGATGGATTTTACTGGTAAATTTCGATCATAAAATAACCGACCTAAGGTCATAGGATGCAGCTCTCCAACATTTTTGTCCGTTACAGATTCTACTAGAACAATGTAAGAACCAGAATGTTCTCGAGTGTATTCGTCCGAACTAATCAAAGATGTCGACTTTTGAGTATTCTGAGTGGTTTGTTTGTTAGGTATTGGATCTTGAAAACTTTGATTATTAGATTGACTATTTAGAGGAACATCGTCCATTTCCACATCAATCTCCTTTTCAACTGGTAACTTGGAGATATCCAGAAGGGACCTCCCATCACTGGCGGCAGCCATCACACGCTAACTTCACAAGACACAAAGCACGAACAAACTCATCGCGACCACCAAGTAAATACCGTGCACACTGTACAACCGAACTGATTCGCAGCACAGCGTAGACTGTATTACTTAAAACAACTACAGAGTATGAGACACTTCTTCCGCTACTTGAAATGTGAATGGGCTTGTTATATCACCCAGTTCCATACTTGTAATCAATCACACTGTAACACTCATATACACAACTGTGGTGAGAGTTGTAGTTGAACACATCCGTAATGACTACAATTGTTGTATGAGGCACTTACTGAAAAGTGCACTGTTGGCACTGAGTGAAATGAGTAGTGTTTAAGAACCTTGTGTCCCGCTATGTCTAGCTCAAAGAGGATATATAAGGGAGAAGGAACCTCTCCGGGTGAAAGAAAGAGAATAAGGAAGCAGGTCCGTAAGTCTAAACGAATGTGGACAGCCATGGAAGGAGGAATCAACTGCCTGAACTTTACGATCCAATTCTTCGTACGCTAACGGAAATAAAATCATACGGTTTTAATACATATATACATGGATTATAATTAAAGTCCGTTATGCCATTCAGCGTACAGTCTGCAAGCCTCCGTGAATTTACCAAAACGGCACGTCGCGACAATCCTCTATTTGCAACCAGCGCCATCTTGCGGAAGCGGCCTTAGGCCGTCTCCTAAGAGACTATGTATAGCCGCCATCGTGCGCAGTAGGCCGCTAGGCCGTCTCATATGAGCATATGTATAGTTCTATACCTCTTATCATTAAATCGTTAGAAATTGAATCAAACCATTGTCATCTTGGTCTCTCTCTACTCCTCTTACCCACCATAATAGAGACTATTATTTTTCTACGTAACCTATCCTCCTGCATTCGTCGCGCATGTGCCCACCTCCGAAGACGGTTTACGCATGCAGCTTCATCCATCGAGTTCATTCCTAACATAGCCTTTATCTGCTAGTTTCGAGTAGGTCTACTCTCCTGCCATTATTCCCACCTGTTTTAAAAGCAACAATTCTCGCTACTTTCATGTCTGTTACTTCAATTTTATGAATAATATATCCTGAGTCCACCCAGCTTTCGTTCTCGTAAAGCAAAGATGGTCTGGAAACACACCGATGTAAATACAGTTTCGTCCGGGAGATGACTTCCTTCTTACAGAACAATGTTGATCGCAACTGCCAACTCACTACATTGGCTTTACTAGACCTTGATTTAATTTCACTTACTATATTACCATCCTGGGGGAACAACCAACAAAAATACTTAAAATTATCTACCTGTTCCATGTTTGTATCACCAATCTGACATTCACTTCTGTTGACTTTCTTACCTACTGACATCAATTTAGTCTCGGAGAGGCTAATTGTTATTCCATACTCACTGCACCTATTTTCAAGTTCCAGGACATTAGACTGCAGGCTTTCGGCACAATCTGCCATTAAGACGAAGTCGTCAGCAGAGGCCAGACGGCATACTAAATTTCCACCTGCCTGAATCATTCCATGCCAATTTATACGTTTCAGCAGATGATCCACGTAAACTACGAAGAGCAAATGAGAAAGATTACAGCCTTGTCTAACCCCTGTAAGTATCCTGAACCAAGAACCCGTTCTACCATCAATTCTTACTGGAGCCCAATTGTCGTCACGAATGCCTTTGATTGATTTTAATAATCTACCCTTAACGTCATCCCCCCCGCAGTATTGTGAACATCATTTCCCTCGGTACCCTGTCATATGCTTTCTCTAGATATACTAAACCAATACACAGCTGTCTATTCATTTCCTAACATTTTACATTCACCTGGTGCGTACTGAAAATTGGATCTTGACAGACCCTCCGTGCTCTGTAACCACACTGGATTTCATGCAACTTCCTCTCTGATCGCACCCTCTCTTCCGAGATGCCGGTGAATACTTTGCTTGGTATAGTAATCATACAGGGAACCGATTTATATGTACTAATATTTTTTTGAAATATGTACATATATATTTAGTTATTTTTATTCAAATATGGAATTATATATGGTGTTAGGTTCACCAATTAAAAATCAGAAAACACCCCGCTGAAGTCATATATTGTTACTATTTATTCAGAAGAAAAAATAAGCACTTCTATATGTCACCCGTTCACACACTCTAACCCAGACATCTCTCTCTACTGCCAACCCCATCATATAAAATTTAATTTCAAATATGTTACAAACTCAACATCCTCCCACCTTGAGTTGTGGGAACAACTCAACACATCATTTATCCACATGACAATACAAAACTGAATTTACTATACACAATACAAAACAGCAAGATCACCTCTCCCATTTCTTGTCTCTTTTGGAACTCAAAATAAATAAAAACACTTGAGATAAATATCACATAGAGTAAATGAACACTTGTGAAAAAATATCACTCAATCCTCAAATCTTTTGGGTTTAATCACCAGTCTCCCTCTACTAGTTTTCAGTTTGGAGCTATCGGTCGATGATTTAACTGTCCTCCGGTCACTTTCTTTCTTTTCACACAGCTTAGATTGTCTGAAGACGTGGTCTTCTGCAGATGTCACTTCGAGTGGGTATACCTTCTGCACCGGTCTCACGAGTACCCCTTTTTCAGTCTTCAGACGAACAAGTCTCACAACACCACCTTTGCCAGGGATAACTTCCATCACTCTTGCCAACGGCCAATTCAGTCTCTTGGGGTTGTCATTGTCTACTAGTACTACTTCATCCACGAAGGGTTTGTACTGACTTTTTGTATGGTGGTTCTTCTGAATTAGTTGTCCAAGATACTCATTCCTAAACCTCAACCTTAAAGTTTCTTTTATTTTCTGTCTATATCTGTATCATTTGTCGAATCTTACATTTTCTATCATGTCGATATCGGGCATTCGAACCTCCTTGACCTCTTGCAGAAACATTGCAGGGGTTATTGCCATCAGGTCACTTCCATCATTGGACAGGTAGGTAAGCGGCCGAGAATTCATCACAGCTTCGATGTCACACAAGACTGTCATCATTTCTTGGTACGACAAGCACGAATTTCCCAGAACTTTCCTGAGCATTTGTTTGAGAACACCAATCAATCTCTCCCACCAACCTCCCCACCAAGGTGCAGCGGGAGGATTAAATTTCCATTCAATTTCATTTGCAGAATTATATTGAACAATTTTATCCCACTGAATCGTCTCCAAGGCATTACAGACGCCATGAAAATTTGTCCCATTATCACTGTAGACTATCGCTGGCCTTCCACGTCTGGATACAAAGCGTCGAAAGGCTTCTAGGAATGTTGAGGTAGCCAAAGATGTCACAAGCTCCAGATGGACCGCACGAAAAACAGCACACGTGAACAAACAGACCCAGGCTTTCTCTCCTCCTCTCAAAATCAAAGGTCCTGCAAAGTCTACCCCTGATATCTCAAAAACCGAAGCCTCTCTCACTCTGTCAACGGGTAGATATCCTAGTTAATTTTTGTTGTCGACAATTGTGCAGAAATCTCAAGATCCACCCCATCATGCGAACTGTTTTCCGAAAACTCGAGAAATAGTCGAGGTGCCACTCTTGCGTATTTGACTTATTTTCTATTGCGGTCATAGTGTTGACTTTTCTTCTTTTTTCTTCGAACACTTCTTCATCGTTTCTTGTAACTTCGGAGCAGGGCCATTGAGTAGGGGATTGTTTCAGCCATTTCGGACCCTCCCACCATCTCTGTTCCAGTAAATGCTTTGAATCACATCCTCTTGATGCCAGGTCAGCTGGATTCATGGTTCCAGGAACATGTCGCCACTGTTCAGTTCTGGATAATCTTCGGATTTCTTGAACTCTATTCCAAACGAATGTTCCCCAAGGTTCGTCTAATTTTATCCAGGATAACACTGTCGATGAGTCACTCCAATAATGAGCAATAATTTCCTTTGACCTTAATGATGGTAACACTGATGTGGCAAGTCTAACACCTACGGTAGCTGCTAATAATTCTAGACGTAGTATGGTGATCTTCTTCTTGGGTGCCACTCGTGCCTTTGCTTGTACAAGCCGTAAATCCACGTTATAAATCCTCTGTACTCGCAAGAATATAACTGCTGCATATGCGGTTTGACTAGCATCGCAGAATATATGTATAGAGATATCTTCAACCGATTGCAGCCTTCCAATCAGACATCTGTGAATCTTAATCTCAGCCAGGAGAGGTAGTTCTGCCAAGCATTTCAGAAACCTTTTCTTTGTCGATTCATTTACCTCAGTGTCCCAGTCCAGCTCAGAAGCCCAAAGTTCCTGCAGTATTAATTTAGGGCAGACAGATACAGGACATGAAAAACCAATAGGATCAAATACTCTATGAGCAGCTCTTAGTATTGTCCTCTTTGTTATTACATCAGGTATGATATTAATGACATGTGCCAGATTCAACTCCATAGTATCGTTTTCTTTATTCCAAACGAGTCCCAACACTTGTGATAGGTTTTCAGTTGTTTTGTCGTGAGAATACTCCCACCCTCGCAGGTTGAAAGATGCCTTCTCCATAATTATTTTTGCCTCTTTCATGAATGAATTGAGCTCAGCTTCATTGTTAACACTTGTAGTACAATTATCTGCATAGAAACATTCTCTCAGTCTTTCTATTGTCGGAACCAAGTAGGGATTGTTATCAACTGCTTCTCTCTTCATCTCGTTCAAATGGAATTCTATTGTTGCCGACAGCAAGAAAGGAGAACATGCAAGACCAAAAACAACTCTATTATGACGAAACACTTTCATCTTTTCTGTACTTTCCTTATCCCACCAAAAAAAATCTTAGAAAGTCACGGTCTCTAGGATGGACGCTTATTTGGAGAAATGCCTTTTCTATGTCTGCGATGACTCCAATATCATTTTCTCTGAACTTCAGTAATGAACTAGGAATCAACTCTATAAGGTTAGGTCCTTTTTCAATACAATCATTTAGAGAAGGAGCGTTCCTCTGTTTCGCAGAGGCGTCAAATACAGGTCTTATCTTGGTGGTGCTGTTCTCTTTCAAGACAGGTCGATGTGGTAAATAGTGTCCGCCATTCGCCAGCTCTTCTTCGGATACCATTGCAATAATTCCTTGCCCCATCCAATCTCATAAGACGCCATCGTATCCTCCATAATGTTGTTAGCTTGTAGTTTCATTGTGACTGTCTCCAATCTGTGTTGAGCTATTTCGCAATTGTCCGGAAGAGGTGGATGTTGCTCGCTCCAAGGTAGACACACTTCATATCTGTTGTCTTCATTCAGCCTCACAGTCTCAAGGAAATTCTTCCTAACTCGTTCATTCTTCTCGATGGTAGATTCCTTTTCTGCAGGATCAGTAATTCCAAGAATTTCTAAGTCCCAGAGATGACAAATTTTTGTTTGTTTTGAAAACAATGATGTCACCAACAGTGACGCTGTATCCCTTCTAGGTTTATTACTTATAATTTTTCCCATTAGTGTCCACCCTAGAACAGTCTCAACTAGAACTAGACCACACTTTAGTTGATGTGTCTTTCCAGTAAGCAATTCACCTGCGACATCTGCCCCCAGTAGAATCTGTATGGGTCCTCGGTCTTGTACGTCTGTTAAACAAATCTTCAGATCCTTTATCTCATCACTCCAAGTACCATTCCTAACATATGGGACATCTTCACAAATTGTTTCTTGGCTCAAAACTTGCAGTTACTTGGAATAGTTTCCCTCTAATCTTCTTAAACTTATGTTGTAACAATCATGCTTTACCTCTTGGGAACGTACTCCCCCAAACAAAGAGTGTATTAGAGTTTCCTTTCCGACTGACTGGTACCCCATTTGTTCAGCTAAGCCACGCACAATGTAAGATTTATTAGACCCGGTATCAATGATCGCTCGCACTGTTTTTTGTTTACTCTTACCCATAACAACAACCGCCAGAGTTTGTAAATATACCTCAGGAGAACAAGAGACGTTAGCCATAGACTTATCTACATGAGTTGCATCCTCACTAATCAACTTTCATTCTACCTCAAAATTATTTTTGGAAACACTTTCTTTGTCTTTGTTACCAAGTTTATAACACATTAGTACCACATGCTTCCCACCACAAACAATAAATCTAATAATGGATTTACAAGCTTTACTTTCATGACCTCTCTTTGAACAATTAAAACAACAGTGCTTGTTACTCAAGATTTTCCTTCTTTCCTCCACAGTCATTTGTTGAGCTTTAATGCATTCTGAACTTGAATGAGGTTTAAGACAAAATATACACTCCTGTCTTTTAGAAATATCAGTAGATAACAAGGCAGAAGCGGTGGGGATATTTGGTTCAGCGGCTTCCCTTGGTTTTTTGCCTCCCTTAATCTTGAGCCCTTGAGATGTATTAATGTTGAACCCTTTCATTGCTAATGAAATTCTTTCCTCACTAACAACTTCACTTTGGAGAAAAGTCATGAGCTGTTTCAAACGATCTTTGGAGACAGAATCACATCTGAAAGAAGTATTCCTTTGCCAGGCCCTTAGTAAGTCTTCTGGCAAGGGTGATTCAATTAAGGGGTATAGCATTGCAGTGCACTTTTCTGTAGTAACTCCTAAACTTTCCAGAGACCTGAGATGTGATTCTAATTTATCATATAAACTACTAAGTGTTGGTTTTCCTGTAGAATTTACTGCATTGGTCAAAACTAGCTTCAGTAGTTCACGAACGTAAACTTCTACCTGTAAGTCCTCCCTACCAAATCGAGCTTGAAGACTGTCTATCGCTTTATAATAATTGTCGGCAGTCGGGGGGAAACTTGTGACTAACTCGTACGCTCTAGAACCTTCTATCATAGCTTGAATGAGATACTGGAATTTATCTTCCTCCCCATGTCCTCATCTTCGTGTATTTTACGGAACTGACTCCAAAAATATAACCAGTCAATTATTTCCCCAGAAAACTTCTTCAATTCTATTTTTGGAAGCCTGTATTTCTTTCTTTCGGATATATTTTCATTTACTACACTTTGGGTAGAGGAAGCCGGCACAGTGGTATTCAAAAATCTTGTTGCTTTAGCCCTACAGCTCAAGAATTTACGTCTATATTCATCAGTTGATTCTTCCTCATCTGCTATTTGATCAACCTCACAATTATCATCTATCATCTGTTGAAATGTCCGGCTCTGTAGCGTAACGGTTAGCGCTATTAGCTGCCGTCCTGGGGGGCCCGGGTTCGATTCCTGGTACTGCCAGAAATTTACGAATAGCAGGAGGTCTGGTATGTGGCATAAAAAAATGGTTCATGCAGCTCACCTCCATTGGGGGTGTGCCTGAAAAGAGCTGCACTACGTCGGGATGAGGACACGAGTTTGTTTGTTGTATCTGTTGAAATACCAATCCATCTAAATTAGCGATAGTATCATACCTTTCTTGAAGGATTTCTAGTTGTACCTGAATTTCTTCTGTGTCTGGTTCACCGTCTTGTAACGATGACATAACCTCGTTGTATACTCGTGTAAATAACCGCCGCTTTACGGTCCTTGCTTTCGTGAGGTTTTCCATCTTTTTTATTCTCACGGGGGTCTTCCTTTATTAATGATGTCCTGTCACGGTCGCCATTAATGTTAGGTTCACCAATTAAAAATCAGAAAACACCCCGCTGAAGTCATATATTTTTACTATTTATTCAGAGGAAAAAACAAGCACTTCTATATGTCACCCATTCACACACTCTAACCCAGACATCTCTCTCTACTGCCAACCCCATAATTTAAAATTTAATTTCAAATATGTTACAAACTCAACATATGGACTTAAAATTGCACATATAACATTCATTTCTATTTTTATCAAAGTTCAAAGAAGCTAAACAAAGTAGATCTACATGCAACATAATGTTGCACTTCACATTTTAATATATTTGAAGAACACACAATATTTTATTCTCTGTTACCAAAAGAATGGATTACAAAATGTTCTTTTAAGTGCTGCAAAGTGAATCTCCATCTATTATATGTAAGGACAGTTTTATATTGACTGAAACTGCGTTCAACATCGGAAGACGTAATGGGGGCATAATTCAACTTCACAATACCTACTGGCGTTAAATCCAGTGTTAATTTTACAGTTAAATCTCCACACAGCATTGCAGCAACCTTTGTCATTTCTTCATATCCGGGGTTATTTCAAAGCACAGTGGCCATCTCTTGTTTGCTTCATTTGCAGGATTTAGTTGTTCCACAGTTTTATTCACAATTTCACAACTTTCAGAAAGTGGGAGATGCGAGTTTTGGAGCATTTTCAGTGTTTTTTTGATGCATAAAAAATTATGCTGAATGTAACATAAGTCATTTTTCACATATATGTCGCAAACAACTGTTTTCGCGGCTTCAATTGAGGCTGCATCTTCAGAGTCCATGGTATGCAGAACGTTCTTAATACAGCCTATATATATATTCAACAAAATATTCAATCGCTTGCAGCCACGTACCCCACCTAGTTAGAATCGGCTTAGGCGGCACTGGAATCTCTGGGTACATTTCTTTCAAAAGATGAACTCTTCTGTGGGCTTTGAGAAAAACTGTTTTCACTGAGGAAATCAATAAATTTACCTTGGGGTAACTGCCTTTTACCACTTCAGCCACACGATGAAAGGCATGTGCCACACATGTTAAATGAGTCATCCTTGGATATACAGCACATAATGCTTCTCCGGCGTTCATCATATAAGGTGCAGAATCGCTAATAAAAAGTAACACTTTATTATACTTAACGCCCTGTGGCCAGAGGTTACTCATAGCCTCACTGAACAGTTTTGCTATAGTTTTGTTATCGCACTTTTCTAAAACATCACAGTGTAAGAGAATCCGTTTACAATAATCTTCGCTTAAAAAGCCAATGATTACGTTGCCAATTAGCCTGCCTTCTTTGTCTGTTGTCTCATCCATGGAAACCGAAATTGGACCGTCTTTAATCTCTTGCCTTATCTTCCGAACAGTTTGATCGTATATGGCTGAACAGTACGTTTTTCTGAACGTTGACTCATCCGGGATGGATCGTTTGGTATATTTCTCGAGGAATTCCATGAAGCTCTGATTATAAGAGAGGTATGTCAGCAGAGGTGAGAGCACGGCAGAGATCGATGTTGAACTCGAACGTTACACTGGAAGTTGCTGGTTGTGTCAGAAACAACTGTCTCTGCTTGGAATCTCCTTGTTTGTTAGCCTGGTGTTTACTGGTTGAAACGTGCTGTTGCACTAGGAACATTTGAGTAGAAGTCACTGCACAATGACACAAATTACAAAATAATATCTTACTGTCAGTTGATAAACCATCTTCTTTAAATTCTGATACGTAACTTTTCAATTTTAAACTGGTTGACTGAGCTCCTTTAGGCACATTTTAACAATGTTAATGTCTCCAATGAATATCAAAATACAACTGCACACACTGAACGTACTAGAACACTATGAGCCGTCTCACTGCTAATTCAAACTGTGAAGACTGGTAGTGAACTAGATGGAGTTATGAAGCAATCGACGGGAATGCCCGAATTAACTAATCCGGAAACCACTAGCACATCGTCGTTGAATGAGATTTCCCTAGTTACGAAAGCATGGCACAGACACAGTCGATGTTATATAATGCAGCTTATCAGTGCTGTAAGTGTGATTCAGATAGTCACGGTACTGACCATCTGATCTCCACCACCTCCGGGCTCAACCTCTCTCTTTCTTCGCACCGCTTTTCAGCTTACTTTATCAGCCCAGACCTGGACAGGCGTGATAATACCAATATAATGGTCCGTTATTGGACATTATAAATTTTCCAGCTAACTCATTCTTGGTTGCCTGCGTTTCGCCCTCGTGTGCTAAGTTAGGCTCGTCAGTTGGGACTTAGCACACCACCCAAGACGCAAGGCTAGTGCATACCGTGGAGGCCACTGCATAGGCTACTTGAAGCCACCAGCAGTGCCAATGCACTATGAGAGCTATGTCTCATTTTCAAAAAATGATGCCTGCCTGGCCATCAAATGATGTAGATGTTGATTCCCATGAGGAACCTAAATTATTTGTCCCCAATGAGTAAATTTATAATACCAATATAATGGTCCGTTATTGGACATTATAAATTTTCCAGCTAACTCATTCTTGGTTGCCTGCGTTTCGCCCTCGTGTGCTAAGTTAGGCTCGTCAGTTGGGACTTAGCACACCACCCAAGACGCAAGGCTAGTGCATACCGTGGAGGCCACTGCATAGGCTACTTGAAGCCACCAGCAGTGCCAATGCACTATGAGAGCTATGTCTCATTTTCAAAAAATGATGCCTGCCTGGCCATCAAATGATGTAGATGTTGATTCCCATGAGGAACCTAAATTATTTGTCCCCAATGAGTAAATTTATAATACCAATATAATGGTCCGTTATTGGACATTATAAATTTTCCAGCTAACTCATTCTTGGTTGCCTGCGTTTCGCCCTCGTGTGCTAAGTTAGGCTCGTCAGTTGGGACTTAGCACACCACCCAAGACGCAAGGCTAGTGCATACCGTGGAGGCCACTGCATAGGCTACTTGAAGCCACCAGCAGTGCCAATGCACTACGAGAGCTATGTCTCATTTTCAAAAAATGATGCCTGCCTGGCCATCAAATGATGTAGATGTTGATTCCCATGAGGAACCTAAATTATTTGTCCCGAATGAGTAAATTTATAATACCAATATAATGGTCCGTTATTGGACATTATAAATTTTCCAGCTAACTCATTCTTGGTTGCCTGCGTTTCGCCCTCGTGTGCTAAGTTAGGCTCGTCAGTTGAGTTAGCTGGAAAATTTATAATGTCCAATAACGGACCATTATATTGGTATTATAAATTTACTCATTCGGGACAAATACTTTAGGTTCCTCATGGGAATCAACATCTACATCATTTGATGGCCAGGCAGGCATCATTTTTTGAAAATGAGACATAGCTCTCATAGTGCATTGGCACTGCTGGTGGCTTCAAGTAGCCTATGCAGAGGCCTCCACGGGATCTTCTCTCCAGGATCTCAAATCTGGGTAAACCTCAAGTGAACTCCACAACTCGTCGCAGAAGACACTCCTGTTATTTTTGATCGGCCGGGTGGCTACACATCTTTACTTTCCACTCGCGCCGAGCCAACAAAGCATATAGGCCGACTCCTCGTTGGATGTCAGCCTCCCTACCACCAACCACCATGACGACCACCACCACGACCATCACCACTACCTTTGCGACCGCTGCTCACACCTTTTCCTCGCTTTCCATCACAACTGTTACGTCGTCCCATTCATCGCCGCTTCTATCCACCTCTCTCCCCGCGATACCTCCTGTTGATCCACCTCGACTATTACGTATTCCTCCCCGCTACTTCACCCGCCCTTCTACGCTGTCTACATCTGCCTTGCCGACCACGACATCACCACCACCACTGTCCGTCGAAACAGCAGCAGCCGCTCATCAACTTCCAACACCGTCCGACACATCAGCCACAAACGAAGTCTTCAGTTGCGTCGTCCGCGGCGTAAGCCCACTCATCCCGGCAACCGACATTCAAGAACAACTTCGCCTTCAAGCCATACCCGTCAAGAGGGCGTTCCGTATCTACAACTCCACCGGTCCGACGTATTTAATCAGACTTCAGCTTCGCAGCGCAGCAGCCGTCGCCCACCTGATCTCCAGCGGAGCACTTCTCTACGGCCGTCGTCATCCCGTCGAACCCTCTCGCTCACCTCCCCGCCCTAGATATCACAACTCCACATCTTGTCGCAATACCCGGCCTGATCATCCTCCCTTCCAACGCTCTATCTATGTCCGTCCAACTCCTTCTTCTGCTAATATCTCCATCCCACCACCACCGACCCTTGAACATCTCCGACACCTCACAACTGTCCTCTATCACATCGCTTCAACACTTCACCACCTTACACTCCCACGAACCTTCCTTCTCGACACTCCTGTATAGCCATTCATCCAAATTTTCACACCGTTTTTCCCTCTTCTTCATTTGACACCTCTCACTGTTCTCTCCACATCTCCCGGCCCGAGAGATCGCGACACGATCTAGGGGGCCCGCCCCGTCCTTCGGGCGGGGAATGAAAGCTCTGCAGCAGCAGCCTCCACGGTATGCACTAGCCTTGCGTCTTGGGTGGTGTGCTAAGTCCCAACTGACGAGCCTAACTTAGCACACGAGGGCGAAACGCAGGCAACCAAGAATGAGTTAGCTGGAAAATTTATAATGTCCAATAACGGACCATTATATTGGTATTATAAATTTACTCATCCGGGACAAATAATTTAGGTTCCTCATGGGAATCAACATCTACAGGCGTGATAATGACCTGCACACCACTTAAAATATTAATTTTTTGAATACTGATTTTTAATTTATTTCTTCATTATTGAGATGAATGCTAATTTAATATAATTTAATACTTTTTAACCGAAATATGGACTATATTGATTTTAATGACGAAGAATATGGAACATATGTACTCAACTCCGAAATATGGAAAAATATGGAAAATGAATACTCCATTTTTCAACTCCACGCGTCATGATTCGTAAAAATAATGAAAAATACAATTAATTTTATCTTCCTAAAGAGATATGCATTTACATATAAATCCGTTCCCTGCTAATCAATGAGATACCTCGATAGTTGTTGGAATCCTTCCTGTTCCATTGCTTATAGATAGGTGCAATTACTGCTTGTGTCCAATCTGAAGGTACCTGACCAACACTCCATTCTAATCCTACTACTCTATAAAGCCATTTCATTCCTGCCTTCCCAGTATACTTCACCATTTTGGGTCTAAATTCATCTATTCCTGCTGCCTTATGACAATGGAGTTTATTTACCATCCTTTCCACTTCATCAAGCGTAATTTCACCAACATCACTTTCTTCTTGCCCATTAGCTAGGTTGTTCGCGACACCACCAGGAAGATTTCCTTTTACATTGTGAAGATGTTCAAAATATTCCCTCCACCTCTCCAGTGATTCCCTGGGATCTATTATGAGTTCACCTGAATTACCCAAAACACTGCTCATTTCCTTTTTCCTTTACTTCCTAAGATTCTTTATTACTGTCCGGAAAGGTTTCGCTGCTGCTTGACATAGTCTCTCCAGGTTATTACCAAATTTCTCCCACGGTTTATTTTTGGATTCAACAAATATTTGTTTCGCTCTGTTTCATTCAAGTACGTGCAATTCCCTGTCTGCATCAGCCCTCGTGTGGAGCCATTTCTGATAAGCCTTCTTTTTACGTTTACAAGCTGCCGTCATTTCATCAATCCACCAAGAAGTTCGCTTTTCCTCACCTTTACACATACGCGTTCCTAGGCATTCCCTTACTGTTCCTGCTACAGCATCCCTGTATGCCACCTATTCTCTTTCTATATCCTGAACCTGCTTACCGTCCACTGTTCGAAGCTTCTCACTAATCATATCCATGTACTTCTATCTAATCTCCTCGTCCTGGAGATTTTCTACTCTTGTTCGTTTGCAGATAGATTTCATTTTCTGTATTCTAGGCTTAGAGATAGTTAGTTCACTACAGATCGGATAGTGGTCTGTATCACCGAAAAATCCCCGTAAAACTCATACTTTCCTACCAGACTTCCAGAATTTAAAATCAGTTAAGATATAATATATTTTGTGGACCTGTTACCCTTAGCTCCCCAACTGATTAGCCTTATGCTTGAAGAATACATTCGTAACAGCTAAACACAAACTAGCATAGAAGTCGAACAAACGCTTCCCGTTCCCATTAGCTTCCATGTATTCCCCACATTTACCAATTACCCTTTCGAATACTTCAGTTCTGTTTCCAACTCTCGCATTGATATCGCCCAATCGACTAACGTATGCGGCTGTTGGCCGCAAAATTTGTAACCAACTCGCCGTTTCGTCTCGGCGCATCACAGTGTAATCGAAGGAGCCAGTATTCCTAAGTTACACCCTTCCCCATTAGGCGGTACGGTTTCCAGAAGTCTCCACGACAAGGAGGCGCCCTGTGTGTCTTCTAAGTTCATTGGTGTCAGATCGGCGGCTGTCTGCCAGTGTGTCTCAGCTCTTGGTCACAATGTAAGTGTATTTGTTTTGTGGATTGTTTTGTAAATAGGTGTTTTCAACGACATTAACTATAACATTATTAATGTCTAATACAAATAAGTACATATTATAAAACTTTTGTCATAATATAATATATACGCATCCTTACTTAGAAACTTGACCAGCTACTACTACTTCTGTAGCTAACCGCTTGCTGAGCATCTTCTGAAGAATAGCATTACATTCCTTGGGATTCTGCGAGAAGTCCTTGCAGTGTGATTTTCGAAAGTTCCAGAAATTACTTAGTGACTTTACTTTCTTTTGTACGAGCGTCAATCAATCAATCAAACAATCAATCAATCAATCAATCAATCAATCAATCAATCAATCAATCAATCAATCAATCAATCATTAAACCAATCAGTCAATGAATCAATACTGATCTGCATTTACAACAGTCGGCCAGGTGGCAATTTCCCTATCTGTTGTTCTCCTAGCCTTTTCTCAAATGATTATTAAGAAATTGGAAATTTATTGAACGTTTCCCTTGGTAAGTTATTCCAATCCCTAACTCCACATCCTATGAACGAACATTTGCCCCAATTTTTCCTCTTGAATTCCAGCCTTATCTTCGTATTTTAATCTTTCCTACTTTTAAAGAAACCACTCAAACTTATTCGTCTACTGATGTCATTCCGCGCTATCTCTCCACTGACAGCTCGGAACATACCACTTAGTCGAGCAGCTCGTCTCCTTTATCCCAATTCTTCCCAGCCCAAACTTTGCAACATTTTTGTAACGCTATTCTTTTGTCACATATCACCCAGAACAAATCAAGCTGCTTTCTTTTCGATTTTCTCAGTTTCTTTCTCTCATCAATAACCTGTAAGAGAGATTATTCGTCATATTTTCAGTTTACAGGCTGGTTATATCTTCAAGCTTATCCAGGAAACATAGAGGAGAACTAATGTGCTAAGCTATGTGAACGGAAATTAGGTCAGCTTTCAAGCTCATTTCTGAATTGAGAATAATAATGTTAATATTTCTACTATATAATCTATGGTTTTATAAAGGACGAGGAGCCCATTTTCACACCAGGCAAATGCTGGGGCTGTACCTTAATTAAGGTGTATCTCAGGCTTACCACATTAGGGAATTCTCCAGGGGCACTAATGAGTCAAACAAAATTACCAGATTTTTTTAAATATATTGGCCGAAGTGGCACTAATGAGTCAAACAAAATTACCAGATTTTTTTAAATATATTGGCCGAAGTCACACTGATAGAGGACATGTTGTAAGGCAAGAATGGGATAGGAAAGAGGGCTAATACTAAAATGAAAGGAAGCGGTCTTTGCCTTAATAAAGGTACAGCCACAGAATGAGCCTAAAGTGGAAACGAGGGAACCAAGGAAAAAACAAATATAACTTCAGATCTACCGACTGAGGGGTTGGAATCCATCACCTCCTAAAAGCAAGCTCACAGCAGTGTAATCGAACTGCACAGCCAATTCACTCAGTTTCTTGTGAAGCGCAATACCACATGGGCTTACTCTCTCCAAAATTACACAGTTTGGATTTATACCAGTTATAACCGTATATGGATCTTCAGATCTTTAATGATACAAATAAGTAAGAACGTTATGTACTGAAATAAAAGGCATTTCCCTAGTCTGTAGTCTAATTGGTGCGGGTATAATTAACCGAGTGATGATGATGGTGGTGCTTTTTGCTTGAAGGGGCCTAACATCTAGGTCATCAGTCCCTAATAGTATGAAATGAGACGAAATAGAATGACAATTTAAAATTCAAAATCGTCCACAGAGCAGAATAAAAACGTGATGATGAAGAATAAATTGGTGGATATGAATTTAAAACAATCGGTGGATCCGACCCGGAAACTATCATATACGATAGTATTACTGACCAAGGGACTACTTCTAAAGCATAATCCTGAATCGAGGATGCTTGTTTTCTAAAGGGGGTCCAAAATGCTGGTCAATGGCCCGCCATAATGACACGTATCGCTAGTAAAGTAAAATCATAGTATTTGTCATGTTGTTGTACTAATAAAAAATAGTGTAGACTCATAGTATTCCACACATTATGGTATGACTCAAAAGTATTTTACTTTCGCACAGGTAACGGAGACCAATGGTGTTTCTCACATTATGACGCTACTTATAGGCAACGCAAACCCATATTGTTCCTCACCTAGGTGTACTAATCACGGGTTCCAATATTCGCTTGGTCTTCTTCATATAGTGGGTACTAATTACAGGCAACACACACCCACGGCGTCGCTGATATAGTGGTGCTAATCGCAGACAACGCCCAGACCCGTGGTGTTTAGCTCAATGGTACCAATCACGGGTACTGGAAAACCCATACAGACTCACCTTATGTTGCTACTAATCACAAACCTATTGTGTACCTAACATAGTGGTACCACTCGCAAGTAAAGGTGATCCATGGAGTTCCCCGCATGATGGTACTAATCACAATTATTTTCATGGCTCTAACACTATCATCCCTGTGTCGCCCCTTATAGTCGCCTCCTATAACAGACAGAGTACATCGTGGGTGTATTCTTCATCTTCGTCCTTCACCCACACGGGGTGTATAACAAATCTATTTGGGAAGAAATACTTTTGTACTGTGTCTACATCATAAAGAAGTCATGTTGCCATAGCGACAACAATATGCAATAAAATAAATAACTCCAAAGAGATAAGCATAATTTACTTTATTAAATATTCGTTTATTTACATTTTAAGAGATACCGTGTGTAACATTAATAATAATAACAAAAAAGTATGCAATACAAAATAAATGAACGGTAATTTTCAACATCAAGAGCCATTCCATGGACACTGAATTACCTACAGTGCAGGGAGTGTGAATAAACAAACATAATAAACATGAGTATTTGTATTTAAAAAGGAAAAAACAAAATCATCTCCGTACAAGCAATGGGGGCCATTGGAATGGTGAAAGGTAAAGGCTTCCACCATTCATAACTTTGGCACTTGGTGGGGCAGAGTGTTAGCTCTACATTCAGCATGAACATTGGCACTTGGTGGGGTAGAGTGTTAGCTCTACATTCAGCATGAACATTGGAACTTGCTCACTGACTTGAAGCTGGCTGACCACAAATTCTTCCCGCCAAGTGACATTGATTTGTTAATGGGTACAGAACAGTTCTTTTCATTATTGAAACTTGGTCACAGAACTCGATCACCAGATTATCCTATTCCTCAAGACACTGAACTAGGATGGATTATTGCCGGACACTACCAACAGGGGAAGAGAATAATGTCTTACATTAATCACATGTTTCTCGAAGTCAGAGGACAGGTTAGACACGCAGCTACAGCAGTCCTGGGAAATAGAAGTGATTACGTCCCCAATCATGACAAGAGAAGAGAGAGCAACAGAAAGGCAATTTACAGTGCCACTAGGGAAGCTACAGGTAGATTTGTAGTTTAGTTACCCCTCAAGCACAAACCTGAGATTCTGGGAAACTCCTTCAGTCATGCCATGTCAAGACTAGCACAACTAGAACTGCATTTGAGTAGGCAGCCTTCACTTAAGCACGAGTTCAGTAACCTTCTTCACTAGTATGAGGCCATGTGCTATATGTCTAAGGTCAGGGAATGAAGGTGGAAACTATTATCTACCCCATCATCCAGTTTTTAAGCTTAGTAGCTCAACTACAAAAACGAGGGTTGAATTTGATTTACCTGCTAAAACTTCTAACAATATTTCATTTAATGATATATTAATGGCTGGAACGACAATACAAGATGATCATTACTCCATTATTCTAAGATTTAGAATTCATATCTTTGCCTTCACTGCAGATATTGCTGAAATGTATCGGCAAGTCATGGTTCATGCAGATGATAGGAACGCTGAGCGTATTATCTGGAGTGAATCTCCTAGGGACCCAATCTGTCATTATGGACTGACAACTGTAGCATATGGTACAGCAGCAGCAGCCTTCCTAGCTACCAGACCACAGAAGCAAGTTGCTGAAGATGAAGAATCGAGGTTTCCCCAGAGACGCACAAGTTGTTCGCAGAGATTTTTATGCTGATGACCGAGTAAGCGGCTGTGAAAATATAGAGGATGCTCTTCAGTTGCAGTCGGAAACTATTAATTTACAAGAGAGTGGAGGATTTCACCTCTAGAAATGGTGTGCAAACCATCCAGCATGACTGGAAGCATTTAGGACAGTCGCCCAGGCGGCAGATTTTACCCAGTAAACAGAATAGAAATCTAAATTAAACCACGCTGTAATAATACACATGAGGTAGTATATTGCATACGCATATGCCGTAAGGCAATAAGAATACACAAAGGCTAGGTCTGCAAACCGCATTAAAATTCGAGACAAGAGATGTTTAGCTTAGGTTTGGTTAGGATAGGTTCATAACGAAGAATTTTTCCAGTTCAACTGATTCTCATTGTCAGAAACTTATCACAGGAATAAAGTTAAAATTAACACTTGCCCTAATTAATTGTAAAACTCTTGCCATAAAGTCCATATCACTAAGAGTGACAACTCATCGCCTTCCTTTTTCAATACCCCGTAGCACGGTCTGAAGTGTTCTGTGAACGAGGTAACGTTGCTTTCATTTCGTGGGAGTCCTTGATGACATTTCGTGCTCGTTAGACATCCTAACTGATTTCTGTACGTAAGTATTGGACGAAATAAAACCAAATTAATAAAATGCTGCGTTCACACAAGCTACGTTATCAAATGCCACCTGGCATTAGCCAAACAGATTTACAATTATACCCGCAAATGTAAGACTAGTGACTGCAGTGGCAATACTTAATTCAGGCAATTCACGAGATAACTCCTGACTGTATAGTGCCAACGTGGCAGACGTCGTATCGGAAAGTGGGGTCCCTAAACTGTATGGTGAGCGACACTGAATAGAAACCCAACAGTTAGAAAAGTAACTATAAATCACTATCTTTACATTACAGGGGAGAAAGAGTAAGGTTGCACCCTTGGTGTACGGGCTTACATGTTCAGGAGTACAACAATGGTCATTTGAGTGTTGCAGCCAATGGCCAGAGATGAAAGTGAAGAAGTGAATGACAACAGGGAAACGATCCAGATTCTCTGCCTGTGTAAGTTGAAAGCTCAAGTGGAGAAAATGTTAATGTTTTCCATCAGGTTTTTCGCGAGAAGAATGCTGTTCGCAGGTTGAAAACAGCGGAAAGGGAAAATCTTATACCACTTTAGAGCCAGAGTAATGGAACCACTTAGCGACTATCGATCAAAGTGTAAAGAGAGACTTCGTGAAGACGTATGAGAAAGATTATTGAAAGAATATTGGTCTCTTGGCAGCAGAGGTAAGAGAACACCACATGTTGATACTGATAAGGAGACATTTACAATTGTGTCATGTGTTTCATATCTTAAGACAGATGTAGTATGAGTAAAAGTGCGCAGGGCAGAACACCACGTGTTGATACAGAACAGGAGATCCTGATGAGGGGACATTTAGAATTGTGTCATATGCTTCATATCTTAAGACAGATGGGGTATGAGTAAAAGTGTGCGGAGGATGTTTTATAAACACATCGGCAGTAATGAACAAAGATGCTTCCACATCTGGCATAACGCAAGAAGAAAAGGGAGGAAAATCCACAGTTCTAGGACTCTGGCAAGCAACTCAATGCTGAAAATATCCTAGCGATATGAGCTACGACTGTTAAGTAAATAAAATATAATAAACTATGAGAATATATTCTATATTGATTCCTAAAAACTGCAACCATTTGTTTAATCGTCGTCACCCGGTCGATTAGTTTAGCAATTTGCCTTTGTCTACCACTACGAGCGCTAGTGTGGGTCAATGCATTGTGTCACTTCAGCACCACTACGAGCGCTAATGTGAGTCTATGCAGAGTTTCACTTAAGCCTTCGTCCATATGGCCCCACATGGATCCCGATCTCCCGCGACACCCGACACCGCTACGGTATACTCTACCGCTGGACCCGCCTGCCGATGGGACATAGCCTGGCCGCATCCGTCACGCAACGCTGGGCTGTTGCAGTCCCTTGAGTTCGGTGTTCAGATGATCCCTTATCTCGACGACTGGCTCATCCATAGCCCCGATCTCACGGACGCTCTCATGCGCGAGATCGATGTCTATCTTACCCAGATTCTGGGAATCACCCTCAACTATTCCATGTCGGTGCTGCACCCGACTCCCATACTGACGTATCCTGGCGTCACCATCGACATCCCCAGCCAAGAGGTGACCATGCATCATGTCACCCAGCGGCGCGCCCTCTCCCTTGTGCGCGAGCTGCACGACCTGTCCCCACATCAACTCCAACAGGCTGCCGGCTACTTTTCTTGGCTCTGCTGGGTCATGGGGTGGCCGGTATTCCCTGCTAAACACATCCTTTCAGGCGAGATCTTCTGGGTACGAGGACTCTTCACCCCTCAGTTCCTGTCGACGCCCCGCCAGATGTCCGGTGGCTCTCTACAGCGACGCCACCCCACAAAGCGTTGCAGCAGTCTGCCCTGCAGTGAACCAGGCCTGGGCACAGGCATTCCACCAGCCTCATCGGATCAGTGTGGCCGCGGTCGTGGCAGTGCATCACTTCGTACAGGACTTTGCCCACTTGGGCTATGATCATGTTCTTGTGTGTACGGACAGTTCCGTGGCCCGATACACTTTGTAGTCGGGCCGCGGACCTGCCCTCCATTCTAATGTATTTCTTCTTGATTTGTATGTACAAGTTCTCAATAAAGCAGCACAGAGACGCGTTCGGCTCTCATGGCGGCCCATCGCGTCGGCCGATAATCCTGCTGACGTTCCCTCTCGGGAAGTGATGTCCTCAGTACACGGGAGCCTCATTTCTATATAAGGAGGCTCTCCCCAGGAGGGACGTCAGTCGGCTGTCGGTTCGGGGCGATGGGGCGTCACCTTTCCACCGCCGGGCAGCATTCGGCTCAGCCGCGCGCGTCCGGGCGACGGTGGTGAGAGGCTCTGCTGGAGACCTACAATCGGGCGTCCGACCAGAGGGTACTCCCCAAACTCGCTTAGTCGGCACGTCGATTGTGGCGTCAAGCTGGAACCTTCAAGTGCTTTATTAATATGAAAGAATGCAGGAGGGCGGTCCGAAGACCTATTACAAACAAATTATGCATGAGAATACCATTAACAAAAGAATAAGATCAAGGCTGCATAGGCTGTAATGAACGAAACAATACACAGAATCACTCCACAAGTCCATGACACAACTGGTGATGGCTGATGTACGGCGTGCTGGGCGGCAGGCAATTCCCAGACGTCGTCACTAGGTTGTCCCTCCGGATGGCGCCCCACGGGCCCCGCGAGCGCCACGACCCTTGCCGCGACTGACCCCGGGTAGCCTGGTGGGGTTCTGAAACTGGAAACCGGGCGGCAAGTTGACCAGGTCATCAGCGGTGGCGTTGTCCACCTGGACAGCCATGCTCCACCCCTTGGTTAGTGCGTAGTACAGGATCGATGCCCCGGTATAGAAAAACCTGCGTTGGGCGTGATCCATTTTTCAAAAAATCAAAGATCCCTGAGAGTGCTGAACCAAGGAACGCATTACAGAAAGAATATTGCAGCTAGGATTTGAATAAGATAGAAAACGATTAATGACGAAGCGGTTTTAGGCTCAAGTGATTTTCGAAATTTGCTTTTTTAGTTTGATAGCGCTCTCCAGTGCTCACAACATAACACGTTAGCCCCTCAACTCTCGGCACAATTGAGGAAATTCCCTACTTTTATGGTTTTCGCAGTATGGGGACCCTACATTGTCAGCTGAGAAATGTTTTCTATATTAAAGTCACCTGGTAATGCGATGTGTGGTTGAGGTTCGTTCGTTTGAATCTCACTATGTACTCCGTGTCGGTCGCACTCTATATTCTAGGGAATATCTTTCAAACATGTCACAAGTGTGGAACTCTACAAATGAAATTAAAGCTAGCCAAGGATTAAGAAGAACAAGAGATCAAAAATGAAATTTCTCTTCATCAGGTGAATCCTTCAGTTCGACTGAAATCAGAATGCACACTGAATGATGACACAAACCTGCTTGTATCGAAGAAACTTACAGCCGAATATTTTTTCATCATTGCACTTCCGATTTCCAAGCAAAAGTACAAGTATCTGTTAGTCCTTTACCGCTGATTGACACAGTCTTCGAAGTTGAAGTCCACTGCGGAAGCTGAAAATACACTTCCTGATATAGATGAATTCACTGAATGTAAGTGTGCCCTGTCAGAAGATGTAATTGTGCAAACTACACTTGCATTCCTATGAAAAGTACGACATACTTGGTGTTGTCAAAACAGTTGTCAAGTGTGATACTTAATTTTCTTATAATACTTCAATTATTTTACGTTATTCTCCATTCGTTCTCTCAGTATACGGTATACTAAGTCTACCATGACACTGTCAACAACTGTCCAATTACTGAGCAGGAAGCTCTGCATGAAGAAGAATTCTGATTCACTTAAAGAGAAGCTACTTGCAGTTCTTGTTTTATATTCTTAACCTACGGTCAGGGACTACAATATGTTCATTACAATGGTTATAAGGTCAGTTCTCGATGAGAGAACATGAACCGTACGGTATTGAAAAATGTAATGTCCTATAAGACGGAATGAATATGTTTGCTGATTTTTTTGTTAAAACTATAATATGTCCGTTGTTTAGGATCACTTCATAATTCTCTGATTTCTAAATGTTATAGGTTGATTGAAATGCGACATTGTGACGGAAACTCAAATTAAAATCAAAACTAAAGGACAGGGATGAAAATTTCGTTTATATTTTCTAAGAAGAGTCAGTTCACTTGGAAAACTGTACGCATCCAGAAAACAAAATTTGATTTTTCTTATCTTCAGGGATCTGAAATCCGTATTATAGGAATAAATGGCCTTTTACTAGTTATATGCAAATTCGAAAATTTCGTTTGTTAATTCCATTTTGTATCTCTCCTGTTAAATGCAATATTTTGGACGTGTCCCCTTTTCCAGATGACCGACTCAGTCAGTGCCAATCGCTCAGCTTGACTTACGCCAGGAGAAAGTTGCTGTTCACCACAGGAACTGACTCCAGAGGTGAGAGAACTCAGTTCTTTCTGATAACTACTAGCAGTAGAACTTTGCTGTGTACCACAGAAACAGACTCCAGAGATGAGAGAACTCAGTTCTTTCTGATAACTACTAGCAGTAGAACTTTGCTGTACACCACAGGAAATGACTCCAGAGGTGAGAGAACTCAGTTCGTTCTGATAACTACTAGCAGTAGAACTTTGCTGTTCACCACAGGAACTGACTCCAGAGGTGAGAGAACTCAGTTCTTTCTGATAACTACTAGCAGTAGAACTTTGCTGTGTACCACAGAAACAGACTCCAGAGATGAGAGAACTCAGTTCTTTCTGAT
Source organism: Anabrus simplex (assembly GCF_040414725.1). NCBI lineage: Eukaryota > Metazoa > Arthropoda > Insecta > Orthoptera > Tettigoniidae > Anabrus > Anabrus simplex. Next base: position 29,868,350 of record NC_090279.1, on the reverse strand, counting down.
ACCTACTAGCAGTAGAACTTTGCTGTTCACCACAAGAACTGACTCCAGAGATGAGAGAACTCAGTTCGTTCTGATAACTACTAGCAGTAGAACTTTGTTGTGCACCACAGGAACTGACTCCAGAGATGAGAGAACTCAGTTCGTTCTGATAACTACTAGCAGTAGAACTTTGTTGTGCACCACAGAAAAAGGCTCCAGAGGTGAGAGAACTCAGTTCTTTCTGATAACTACTAGCAGTAGTACTTTGTTGTGCACCACAGGAACTGACTCCAGAGATGAGAGAACTCAGTTCTTTCTGATAACTACTAACAGTAGAACTTTGTTGTGTACCACAGAAACAGGCTCCAGAGATGAGAGAACTCAGTTCGTTAGCCGTAGAACGAGGAACTCTCAGTAACGTTATCAAGTCTAGCCGTTACTAGGAACGTACAACTTACCGGAAGTTCCATGGAAAGGTAAACATCGTCGCGTTAAGAAATGAACAAAGCCAATTACAACGCCTCAGTTCTCTTTGAATGAGAATCCAATTGCTTTTATATGTTTCCAGTTCGCTGAGATACGAGTATAAATGTCCTCCATCACCAGTGAGAGAAATTTGGCTACAAGTGAACAAAACGCATGCTGCATTCCCTAGTACAGCTACGATGAAGAACGAAATCACTTTGGGCGCATGAATTAACCTGCTACTCATTTCTGGAGCAGGCTGAGTGAACCTCTGGGTCATGTGCTGCTCCAGAAAATGAAATCTATTTTCTCACGTTTCTCGAACTCACACCCTTCCAGGAGAATCAAGGACGTGTTGGCAACCTCGACTATGCAGCCCTTGTTAAATAGAGGTCTTACTGTAAGGGTGAGTCTCAATTCTGTGAAGACAGGTGACTGGTGTAAATTCAGGATATTTCTCCCTCTCTCGGACGACCAATGAGTTACATCCAAGTGTTAGGCGATTTAATACGCGTGCCTAACGGGCAACACAAGTGTTCATAGACAAACAAACTGCATTTTATTCGTCGTAATTTGACATTGAAAGAATGTTTAACTTTACTCTGCGCGTTTAGCAGTTACAAGAGCAAACAGGTGTTTTAGAAAATATCCCCAGCGTTGTCATAAGAAAGGCGTTGGTAATAAACAACTGTACATCGCGGGTGTGATTGTACTTCTTAAAGTAGCTGACATTACGGTATCTGTAATGAGAAAATGTGTAGATCTGTTTTTATCGTGAGAGGAATGAGAACTATCAAGTATATCCAGATATATTCATCTAACAAACGTTGAAGAAACTGCAACTCAGGTACATTTTACCGCACGAGCTACTCATCTCTTGAAAGAAGCAGTCATACATCACAATGAAAACCATAACAAGATATTCATAGCACAGCGGACATTGAGCAGGTACGGCAATTGCTTGTTTTAACCACTTAGAATATAATTAACTACTTCTAAATCCCGTAATGGTCCACATAGTTTATTTTCGTGTTATATTAGTTATATTACTCGACTGTAAGCACTTCTGATACGAATAATAGAAACACTCACTCGGATCATAAACTTAATAGTGGGCACTAGGAAAGTTTTGCAATACGCAGAACCAGTTAGGTGGACACCGTATTTATGGTGAGGGATGAAAAGAGGGGTGAAAACCGGTCTAGAAGACAGGAAGGCGCGACTTTCACACCATTTGTTACCAAGCAGTGGGATTGATAGCATGTTAAGATGTCAGTATGGTCTAAGGGTGAATATCGCGCAAATATCCGCTACAATTTTGCTCGTGTATTAACTGTTGACCAGTGCCTGGAGAAAATGACTCCGGTGCTGGGGAAAGACTGTCCACATCGGACACCAATTTTCCGCTGGTATAAGCAGTTCCAGAGGGGAAAATTTGGGGTTCAAGACGATCCTCGTTCTGGGCGACCCTTTGAATCAGTGACTGAGGAAAACATTGAAGCTCTGAGGAAAATGTTGAAGCAAGAGGGGCGGATGGCATATCGGCAGGTAGAAGAGACCTTCCACATTCCTGCACCAGCTATTCATTCAATTCTACACGACCATCTCCATGCTAGAAAGGTTTGTTCACTTTGGATGCCCCATTCACTTTCAGAGCAAAGGGCACATCGAGTGAAATGGTACCGAAAAATGCTTAAACAGTTTGAAAATGAGACTTCGCGTAACGCCAATAGCATCGTTACAGGTGACAAAACTTGACTCTATTGTTACGATGTCCCAACAAAATCCCAGAACAAGGTGTGCCTGTATGAAGATGAGGGTACTCCTGTGACTGAGCGAAAGTCAAGGTCAGTGAAGAAAAGGATGATTGCAGTATTCTTCACTGAAGGGGTCATCCTGACTCGGGTTGTGCTAGAAACACAAAGGGCAGTTACTGCGAAGTGGTACAGTGAGACTTGTCTGCCTCAGGTCACCCAGGCTCTGAAGCAGCTCCGTCCAAGGTCACGGCTCAACACTTGGCTCTTGCATCACGACAATGCTCCAGCACATACAATTTTCCGTTGGTATAAGGAGTTCCAGAGGGGAAATTTCGGGGTTGAAAACGATCTTCATACTGGACGACCGTCTGAATCAGTGACTGAGGAAAACATTGAAGCTGTGAGGAAAATGTTGCAGCAAGAGGGACATCGTGCTAATGCAACAATGGATTTTCTTGCCAGATCAGGGTTGACTGTGCTTGATCGCCGTCCATACAGTCCTGATCTTGCCCTTGTGATTTCGCACTCTTCCCAGAATTGAAGATGAAACTGAAAGGGCGGCGTTTTGCATCCGACTAGGAGCTTCTGGCAGCATGGGATCAAGAGTGCGAAAATGTAATCGAAGAAAAGTGGCAGAGTTGGTTCAGTGACTGGTTTCGACGTATGTAGAAGTAAATTGAGTGGGGTGGAAATTATTTTGAAAAAGTCTAAAGCGTTCACTCACATTGCAAAACTTTCCTAGTGCCCTTTGTATTGGGCATTTGGAAAGAGATCCTCTAGCGAACACCAATCCATGAGCAAGGGAGATGGAGGGAAGATATTTCATTGATCAGTCACAGGCAGTGTGTGGTCTGAGAGCACAAGATTGTCCGTACCAGTCAAGTAATTGAACGATAGGAAGAGAGAGTTATGGTCATGGCAGAGCACCAGGAGATCGGGAACAGATTGTTACAGAACTGATGACAACCTTCCTCTCTTAACACCAATCGGAGGACAATGAAGCTATCGATAAAAGGAAGGGAAGACACAAACCTAATAGCGTCAGAGTCGGAAAAGATTAGGAGTTGAGTAAGGAAGATCGGACAGTGAATACCAAAGTTAGGAGGCTCACAAAAATAACTAGATACTGTGTTAGACTCAGCTACGAGTTTCGTGGTCACCAAGCGTAGAGTCAAGGAGAGGTTACCTCTTCTTTCTCCTACTTAGGATTATGTGATTCAGAGACGGACGATCTTTTCTACAGCTGTCCCCTATCAGTTCAACAAGTTGCATCACTAATCAGATAACTTGGTGGTTACATAGAGTTAGGCACCCCTGTAAGTCCTTTCTTACGAGCGCGCTCAGAGTGATTCTGTTCAGTCTGGTTGTTTGTATACTACATTTAAAAATGATGAGCTTCGTATTGTAGCCAGAGAAGGGGTGTTAGGTCAAAGTGGCGACCGTGGAATCACGAGCTGGGTAAGACAATGTTTCCCCTCTCCCTGTCCGATATCTCTTGGTAAAGTCCTGGTCTCTTCTGACACACAGTGAATCCCTCATTTTCTGTGGACATGTCTTCATTGCATTCTATTTTATCTTTTGTTTTACCTGCGCGCTGTACCGTCCTGGTCACAATCCATACTTTGTAAAGAGCACGAACACTACATTTATGAAGAGCTCGCTTCCAAAATTGGCAAGTTATTGAATTACATGTAAAAATTACTTTATTTGTAATTTTTACTCGTAATTCACTTCTGAAATTAAAATTGTAATCGTTACATTGTAGTAATCGAGATACATCGCAACAAGAGCTTGGTAGCAATGGAGCCCCAGCACTCGCAGCTTGTACTACATTGTTCAGACGGTGGTGGTAATTATTGTTTTCAGAGGAAGTACAACTGGACAACCATCCTCTATTAACACTAAGCAGAGGGAAAATGGAGGAGATATGACATTTAAAGGTATCGGCAAAAGAAAGAGTGGACTCCATAGGACTCGAGCACCTCAAAAAACCGTGGAGGAGCCTTACACAAGAGCCAGCTAGAGGAACAGTGGAGGGGCTCACACAAGACTGAGGTAGCGGAACCGTGGAGGAGCCTCATACAAGAGCCAGCTAGCGGAACAGTGGAGGAGCCTCACACAAGACTCAGCTAGCAGAACAGTGGAGGAGCCTCACACAAGACTCAGATAGCGGAACAGTGGAGGAGCCTCACACAAGAGCCAGCTAGCGGAACCGTGGAGGAGCCTCACACAAGACTCAACTAGCGGAATCGTGGCGGAGCCTCACACAAGACTCAGATAGCGGAACCGTGGAGGATCCTCACACAAGACTGAGCTAGCGGAGCCGTGGAGGAGCCTCACACAAGACTCAACTAGCGGAATCGTGGCGGAGCCTCACACAAGACTCAACTAGCGGAACAGTGGAGGAGCCTCACACAAGAGCCAGCTAGCGGAACCGTGGAGGAGCCTCACACAAGACTCAACTAGCGGAACCGTGGAGGAGCCTCACACAAGACTCAGCTAGCGGAACAGTGGAGGAGCCTCACACAAGACTCAACTAGCGGAACAGTGGAGGAGACTCACACAAGAGCCAGCTAGCGGAACAGTGGAGTAGCCTCACACAAGACTCAACTAGCGGAACCTGGGAGGTAACACACACAAGACTCAGCTAGCGGAACAGTGGAGTAGCCTCACACAAGACTCAACTAGCGGAAACTGGGAGGTACCTCACACAAGACTCAGCTAGCGGAACAGTGGAGGAGCCTCACACAAGAGCCAGCTAGCGGAACAGTGGAGTAGCCTCACACAAGACTCAACTAGCGGAACCTGGGAGGTACCACACACAAGACTCAGATAGCGGAACAGTGGAGGAGCCTCACACAAGACTGAGCTAGCGGAGCCGTGGAGGATCCTCACACAAGACTGAGCTAGCGGAAACGTGGAGGATATTCACACAAGACCGAGCTAGCGGATTCGTGGAAGAGCCTCACACAAGACTGGGCTAGCACCGTGGAGGTGTCTCACACCGTTACCGAGGTAACTTTCTTAGCCTTCCCCATTTATGTTTTGGACTGGCTATCGCTGTAGAAATTAGTGTCACATCATGCTCATCTTTCAAACTGGTTTTCTACGACTACTTCTAAGTTACTGGGGGCCATACTCCTAACTTATTATTTCTACTTGCCTAAAACACTCCGTTCTGTTTTAATTCAAGAACTGTCTGTTTGTGTTTCGCGTTATTCTGTGCCAGGTATGGACCATTGATGGCTAATTAATATAAAATAGGATCAAATAAGTATAAAGTGTGCACTATGGAACAATTAAATGAACTAAAGTGATATGCGGGAGAAATGGTCACAACATTTTGTAACTTTCTATTGTAGTTTAATTTTAGAGTTATCCTTGCAATATATCGTAATTTTTAACTTTAACTCTCTATTAGAACGTAATTAGTAATATAGTCTACTTTTGCTTGCCGTAGTGGTCGATTGGTGTTAGTAGCAGCAGACTTGGTTCAGTGCCTTAGTTTTGTCGTGTTTATTTCCACTTACATTATTGACACATTGCCATTATCGTATTGATCGCTGTAAATTGTTATTTCCATTCCCATTATTGTCATAATCATCTCCAACGTAACTGAGAACAACGTAAGTTACAATCCCCCTGATGAACTTGAGACAAACGATCAGGCTCCCCTATTCCTTGCAAACAGTCCTCAAAACCTTTCATTTACTCCACCCTTCCCCACTGTCGCTGGAACCAGCTGTGCAGGCAACACACACCTATTGTCATCTGAGCTTTCTTGCCATTCCCAGTCGACAATGGACATCATTAACCACCAGCTTTCTGCGTACAGTAATGCTTTAAATATTTGCAATATAAACGCTCAAAGCTTCCTTGCGGAGGCGCGGATGGATGAAATAAAAGCCCTATTTATGCCTCCCAGTTTCCACGCAATATTAATCACTGAATCTTGGTTAAAACCACACCACGCAATAGAAAGACTGCAGCTGGCGGTTTATACATTTCTTAGATCCGACAGATTAAGTAATCCCTCCGGGGTACTGCCGCATATGTTACGACCAGCTTACGCCCTAAAATAACCTGTAGGTCTCCAGGTACGTACGAGCGAAAACCTGAGTTCATGTTCCTGGAAATAACTGTGAATGAAGTAAAATGTCTTCTGGGTGTAGTATATAAACCACCGAAAGCGGGCTTTTTATGCGATCTAGAGACTCAAATACAAGATTAAGTCCCTGATTACTCAAATATAATTTAAACGGGCGACTTCAACATACATCTTCTTGAACCTAACTCTCCTCAGACAACCCACCTATTATCTTCTTTTAAAGCTTGCGATTTAACGTTTCTCCCTCTCAACGTTACACATTACACAGACACATCACACACCTTAATTGATCTCATTACCACTAACCAACCTGAATTAGTTCTTCATCGCGGTCAAATTAGTGCCCCAGGCATATCGCGACATGATGCTATATTTATGGCCTATTCTATTAAAAGTCCCAAGTTCAAACCGAAAATAATTTCATATTGAGATCTACGGAGAATTGATAAGAATAAACTTTTACAAGACACAGTTGCAGTGCCACGTATTTAAACTTAAAGACATAAATGACAAAGTGACTCTCTTCAATCAACATATGACTGAACTGTACGATAGACATGCCCCTGAAAAAAAGGCTCGAGTTACGCGAAAGCCAGCTCCTGGCTCTCAGATGAGATTAGAGCACTAATGGCTGAACGCGATGCTGCTTATAGACGAGTTAAGAAACATTGCACTCCTGACAATCTACTGAACTCTAAGAGACTAAGAAACGCTACGACCCAACAGATTAGAAACGCGAAACTACGACACGCTCACAGTTTAATTCAAACAAATGCTTCAACAGCTGTATTGTGGAAATCCATAAAGAGCTTTGGAATTACCAAAGGACGAAACGACGACGAAAAAAATATACCCTTGGAAAAACTGAACGATTATTTTTCATCTAACTACACATTAAATGCAGCCCTGAAACAGGAAGTTCTAGACGGGAATTATGCAAAGACGCGAACAGATAGGGAAAACTTCTACTTCCGTCCAACAACCCACTCACAAGTCAGGTTTGCTATAAATCGGATAACATCAGCGGCAAAAGGAAATGACAGTATAGGAATAGAAATGACAAAAATTATTCTGGATGTGATATTACCTGCACTAATTAACAAATTTAACTCTTCCCTTGTAGAGAGCACATTTCCCGAAATATGGAAAGTGGGCATTATACGTCCTCTAAAAAAGTAGCATTCCCTTCTGAACCATCTGACTACAGAGCCATCTGCATACTTTCTGCTCTATCCAAAGCGCTAGAGTTCATCGCACATAGACAAATAACAGACTATATGACGACTTACAACATACTTGATCCACTACAATCTGGTTTTCGTCAAGCACACAGTTCTACAACGGCACTACTGAAGGTCACAGAAGACATCCGAGAAGCTATGGACAACAAGGAAGTGACAGTTTTAATACTCCTAGACGCGAGCTAAGCTTTTGACTCTGTTGAAATTGAAATTTTGTTCTCGAAATTGTATTTCCTCTATTACTCGGACAGCGCCCTCCTTTGGTTGCATTCCTACTTATAAGGCCGTCGGCAGTGTGTTACAGATAGAATAAACAAATCAATTTGGCAGTCTGTGCAGTGTTGTGTACCCCAAGGGTCGGTGTTAGGACCCCTTCCTTTTTCTATTTACATTAATGACGTCTCCCAAATCCTAACACACTGCAAATACCATATTTATGCTGATGGTGTACGAATGTACCTCCATACAACTCCAAATCTAATATTTTCCCCCGTAGACAAAATCAATCAGGATTTAACATCGTTTTCTGCTTGGTCTTTGAGATGTGGTCTTAGGTTAAACCCAGCAAAAACGCAAGCCATCATCCTTGGATACCGGAAACTACTCGCGAAGGTCAATCCACCAGAGATTCCATCTATAAGGTTGTGTAATACTAACATATCATTCATGTCATCAGTAAAAGTCCTAGGTGTTACTTTCGGTGATGACATGTCATGGAAAACGCATATTACAAACATCACCCAGAAAACATTCTCTGCATTGCACATGCTGCTCGGATATAAATATTTATTTTCCTGAAAAACTCAAAAAATACTGGTAGAAGCTCTGGTTTTCCCTCATTTCGACTATTGTGACGCGATTTATAGAGACACTCGGAACATGTTATTGAGCAGATTACAACGTGGTCAAAATGCATGTGTGAGATACGTCTGTAACCTACGGTACTATGACCACGTAACTCCTTCATATAACCACCTATCTTGGCCCCGACTAGAAATCCGTCGCACTGTGCATACCCTATGCCATCTCCATAAAATCCTTAATCCTCAAAGCCATTTTACCTTACTTCATATTTCAAATACCTATCCTCTTATCATAGTCTTTGCACCAGATCTGCTAATAATTCCATCCTTGCTTTACCTACCCATAAAACTGCCATCTACGATAAATCATTCACAGTAATTGCCTGCCGTGAGTGGAACCTCCTTCCCGAAAGTATCAGGGGGTTAAGCGCTACTCGCACTTTCAAGGAAGCACTTTGGAGACATTTTATGCAGTAGTAAGGATCATCTGTAAAATTGATGCTGCTACTTACAACCATCCTCTTGTTATGGATGTCCTGGTAGAGAGTCTAAAATTCTTATCCGATTTGTTTTTAAAATCAAGTTTTATGTACTGCCCCTTTCTTTTACATGTAGAATATTAGTTTGAAGAATTTATCCTTTTATTATATCTGATTTATTTCATTTTAATTTAATCTTAATTTATTTCATCTTAATATAATCTCACCATCCTTGTATTTTTATTAATTTAATTTGTATTAGATCTACTTATTGTAAGTAATACAATGTAATATATGTATATTTCACCTCCTGGTTAGATGGAAGACGAGGCCTGAGGGCCTTATATATCGGTTTTATTAAAATCTGTACCCCTTCTGAATGTTCATTCTTGTCAATGGTTTCGCAAGGCTATGTTCCTTACCATATTAGATCTTAACCAGGCATATAATAAATACCTCTGGCAGAAGAATCCAAACACCTGACGGCTTTCGCCACGGATTGGAATCTCTATAAATACTACCGCGCCCCTTCGGGATCCACACGTATGCAGCTGTCCTTACTAGACAGCTGGAGACGGTCTTCTCCGATATCAAATTCGAATATCTGACACATTAACTCGATGATGTCGTCATGTTTTCAGTGACCTCCGAAGAGCACTTAGATCATCTGACGGAAGTCCTCAATCGCCTTTGGAAGGCTGGGTTGACTGTTAAATTATCTAACGTAGCCTTTGCTAATGCTTCTATGTCGTTCTTAGGGCATACTGTGTCGCCCGATGGTGTATATATTGACCATTCCAGAACACAGACTTCAAGCCTCCGAAGGACATAAAGGGAATCGGTAGATTCATAGGCATAGTGGTTTTTTCAGGTAATGTATTCCTAACTTTGCTATTAGGGCGGCGCCCTTGAACTTACTTCGCAAGAATGGTGTGAAATTTGAATGGGGGCCGTCGCAGCCAGCCGCTTTTGAAGACCTTAAATTAGCTCTTTGTAACGTCCCTGTACAAGCCATGCCTGATTTGTCTAAGAAATTCACTGTCCAGAGTGATGCCTGTTCATCTGATGTGGCTGCTGTCCTTTTTCAGGAGACGGAACTCAGAAGGCGGCATACCTTCTATTCCTCTAGGATCTATCGGCTCGAGAAGTAAAGTATTCTAGCTATGAATTAGAGGCTTTGGCAGTCTTGTTTGCCCTGGAGAAGTTACGCCTTTATCTGGAACATGTCAAATTTGAATTGGAAATACACAAGCAGCCTTAAGGTGGGTTTTAGCAAGGCCTCGTAGTAACGGACGTAACGCCCATCGGGCTATCAGGATCTCAGCTTTCCTATATGATGTACGACACATTAGGGGATCAGAAAATGTATGGACTAAGTCACATGTTTTCTAGTGATATTGAGACCAGTGAACAGGAAGTTAGTTCTTCTCTTTCTATGCCCACACCTCCTAGTATTAATGCTATTTTGCTGGTTCCGATAATGGAAACCCTTTCTTCTGGGGAACATGTTGTCCCTTATGTATTGAGGAACGGGGTTTTGTGCTGCCCTTCGAGACATGATCAGAAAATGAAAGTTGTGGTTCCAACCTTTCTTATGCTAATGGTCTTCAAATAGTATCATGAAACCCCATTAGGGATCAAAGGGGAACGGGAATAAATTTATTATTATTGTATGTGTAGACGGCTTCACTAGATTTTCATGGTTGTTTCCCACTAAGCTGACTACCGCTCAGTCTACCATTTCTTGTCTTAATACTATCTGCTTCTTTTGGCCCCTGTCAATATATAGTTTCTGATAATGCAAAGGCTTTCATATCTAACTCATTCCGGAAATTCTGTTTCAATCTGTCCATATCCCATGTAACAAATTCCGCTTATTACACTCAACCATCTCCGGCTGAGGGGATCAATCGTAATCTTCGATCCGTGTTGATCGCTTTTCATCATGGAGATCATTCCAAGTGGGATACTTCTCTGCATTGGTTATGTTTTACTTTAAATTCGGCTGTTCATGAGTCCCACAAGTCCACTCCCGCCTCTCTCATGTTTAAATTTATTCCCAACGCGCCGCTGTCTAATCTTTGGTCACTCAATGACAGATTACCAGAGACAATAGGTCCTGATAATATCAGAGACCTATGGAAGAAGGCTGAAAGTAATCTGAAGGCTTCTCATGAAAAGGTTAGAGAGAGATATGATCGTGGACGTAGGCCCACCAATTTAAAGGTTGGAGATCAAGTTATGGTTAAGAATTTCGTACCTGCAGGAAGTCTTGCCCCCAGATTTCATGGGCCATATATAGATTTTGGACTTCTTTACTCCTGTTATTCTTTCGGTCAGTTACCCAGCCACTGAGAGGATATTCAGAGAACACTTTCGCAGATTAAACCGGCATAATATTTTGTTTTGCAGTATAGGCCACTAAGTCATGGCAGTAAGAAATCAGCTATATTTATTCGGCGTCAGTTCTGTAAATTTTTTAAAAATATCAGCGTGTAAGGTATATGGGGAGGCATTCTGCCCCTCACATATCCACCTGACGGCAGTATCTTTTGCATATACTTAATCCTGTACATACTTCCCCTTTAGTTAGGTTTATTTTATCCCGTTGCCCGCCTCTAAGCCCAAGCCTGCTAGTCACACATGCAGGCCGACTGATCTGAAACTGCAACTTAGAAAAATACACAGCTCTCGCTCCCCACAAAAACAATTTCTTTCGCCAAATAAATGACAGTTTCAGTGCCCTCTCTTTCATCTGCGGCCGTGTCTCAACATCTGGCGAGGGATGCCGGCGTGTGGTAACGGCCCACTCTGCTTTGGCCCAGTCTCCTGCATAACGGCGTACTCGAACACCATCCTTTCCGGCGAGGGCTCTGGTGCCTGCCTATCTTGGAGCAGTATCACCATATTTGGTCTGTGGCGACCATCACCATGGCTACCCCTCTCAAGGTAGCGGGAGAGATGTATCTGAGAGTACTTGGGGATCCGGGCGACCCCACCAGGCAACAGGTTGCGGTGGCTGCTCTTGCCGTCAAAACTTGAACTGTATATCTTGTACTGGTACGGTTGAAAGAAGACTTCAAGACTTGTTTTTAACGTAATTTCTTAAAAATGAACTTTTTCAAGAAAATTTCTGTCTGTAAAATACAACTTGGTATATTTTCTTCTAACAAGTAAAATGTCAAACTTTAACTGTGAGGAGAGACTTTAAGGGAGGGAAGGTCTATACTGCAAGGTTCACCCGCCCCGTTTATTTAGATGAAGCGCCTTGAAGAATGCCATCTGATATATGAATGTCGCAACTACTAGCGCAGGAAGTTTGGACTTTTATCTACAGATGTCTCTACCCAAAATCTTATGTAATGCCCTCTAGTGTGAAAAGGAACTATTGAAATCTTAAAGTAATTTTTTATTTTGAGGTTTCCTAAACTGAGTTGATTATGCTTTGTTTCTGGTGTATTTCAGTTTTCAACACTTCTATCTCTGTCCACTAACTTCAAATATCGACCAATAGAATTTTTTTATATTTTCTTTTTAGGGAATAGGATCCGTCTTGCACCTTTTTGATTATCTAATAGAATTTGGAGGTGTATTGGTCCTTACCCCAGAGCTCTTTAGAACCTTCCTCTCGGGTATAAAATCTAGTACCTTTTCGAGCTACCTTGCCTTATTGATCGTCCAGTCTACTGAGTGTGTGTTGATAGAGGAGGCGTGGGCGTCTCGCCCTCATCGAGAATTCCAGCAGACTAATGTAATGGCAGCCCTTTAATAACTACGTGACAGCGTCTGAAAGCTAACTCGAGGGCAGGGCTTCCGATCATTAACAATGTAACATTAAATTTCCAGCACTTAGTTATAATTCGGGAATAGAGAGTGAGACACCCTTTGAGTTCTCTGTCGATTTAACTTAGAGGTGACTATGACTTTGTAACCGTTTTCTGTCTGTAGCTTTCGTAACTTACATTTTCTCTATCTAGTCATCTCAGTAGTATAGGCTCAGCCTCTGTAACTTCGGGCCAAAGCTCAAATAGGGTTTTGATGTTTTGAGTGCAAATTTCAAGGAGTGCAAGTGTCCGCCTCCCCATCATTTTGATTTTTGGGCCAGTAACTTTAATCTGTGTGTCTTCTCCCACCAAGTTCCGGTATAATGGGTATTCTCTACTTCTGTAAAATTGATGTTACACTGTTGAGTGTGTAAGACAGTGAATACGGTTTGAATTGTAAAATGTAGGTTGTGCCTCGAGAGTCCTGGAAAGTGTAAATTTTATTGAGCAAATGTGCACTGGTTGTAAATGTGAAAGTTGAAGTTTGCCTTGAGAAGGCATTAAGGTTATAAGGTTCGGAGCGCAGCCTCCTAGATATATTCACAGAGCATAGATGCTCTTTCTATTCTTGTAGAGGTGTTAGTGTAAATATTGAATGGTGCCTTTTCGAAGGCGGTAACGTTGTGGAGCAAAAGGTGCTCTCGGAAGATTGTACATTGTGAGTACTCTGTAAATGAATTTGGGAGACCTGTCTCCTTGACCACTGAGTGGATGGAGCAATAGTGCTCAAGTAACATTTGTAAAATTGGGAGACCTTTCTCCTTGACCACTGAGTGGATGGAACAACAGTGCTCAAGTAACATTTGTAAAATTGGGAGCTTTAAGCTCGTATTTTTAATTAGCAATTTTGGTTGATATTTCTGATTTCTCCTATCTTGTATCTAAGCTAATGAGCTAGTTCCGTACCTGAAATCTTGTTCTGTTGCTGAGCGACATGTTTTGTTAAAACTTAGCATAAAAACAGCCAAAAATTTATATATCTCTAATTTTGAAGCTTTTAATTAATCTTTTGATTATCATAGATAGACCCATTCATGCCCGCACTTTCTCTGTCCACCACGGTCTCCCCGTAACAGAAATAAATGATGAAAAAATTTACATTTTCTTGATTAAATCACTCAAATACAATCTAAAGAAGTATGATTTAAATGTAGGAGGTAAAATTTGTAGCTAGTCTCATACTGAAGAATTTTATAATAAATATTCAACCATTGTTCCCAGACTAGCCCCAAAATTAATAAAACAATGTATTTCACTTCCCTCCTTTCAACAATGAGAGTGTATTTAGCTGTTTGGACTGTGAGTCATTCTGTTGCTTGTGGCATAAAGGTGCATGTTCAATTTAATTCACTACCACCCTCTGCAGCTATTAGAGCTGATTTAATTGATATATGTGACATACTATTTGACATCTTGAATTCCTCAAAATGTAGTATCACAGGCCCTAAGCAGTATAGAAAACACTTTTGCAGTAATTCTAATTATTTAGAACATAATGGTAGAAATTGAAAATATCTGAGGCAGATCATTGTGTTAAACAGAGGTGATAATAGTAAACTCAACCAATGTGTATTCAATGTTGGGTAGATAATATCACTGCTCTTAAGATTTTGTGGTCAGAATTGATAGAGCAATGGATTTTCAATTTCTCTTCACTAGAAGACTGACACAAGATTGTCTGGAAAATTCATTTGCCATTGTCAGAAGTAAAGAGGGCAATAATACAGCTCCAGGTGCATCTAATATTCACAGTGCATTAAGAACTGTTAGATAAATAACTTACTATCCCCATCACAGGCTGATGCTGCAGTATTCCTAAACAAATACAATTATTTGAAAATGAGTTACGCTGTGAACGAAAGATTAAATATTAGTGATAAGAGACTTACTTGTAATGAAAAAATGAGATCATCGACTGTAATGTGCAAACTACACAGGCAAATGTAGACAATTATGTTATTGGTTGGGCAATCACAAGACTCCCACACAAAGAGTGTGAAAATGTTTTGATGTCCCTTGACCTTAATTCCAATGACCCAGAAAACTTCCTCTTACTAGTGAAGAAATATGAATCAAGTAACATGATTTTCCCCAATGATTGTTCTCACATGTTGTGTTCTAAAATGTAGCGTGTTTTTCACAATAGTCTAAATTAATTCATATGTGAAATCACTCAGGATGTCAAAACAAGTTAGCGAAGACCTTAATGAATGAATATGTTAGTGTAGAAGGTATGTGTGACAGTTGTTATTCCTTGCTGGCACATAAATACTTTGCAGTCCACAATACAGCTTTTGTAAATAAACAAGGTTTATACATATATCAGCAGAGTCCGGCTCCATGGCTAAATGGTTAGCGTGCTGGCCTCTGGTCATAGGGGCCCTGGGTTCGATTCACGGCAGCGTCGGGAATTTTAACCATCATTCGTTAATTTCTCTGACATGGCAGCTGGGTGTATGTGTCGTCTCCATCACCACTTCATCCTCATCACGATGCGCAGGTCGCCTACGGGGTCAAATCAAAAGACCTGCACCTGGCGAGCCGAACTTGTCCTTGGACACTCCCGGCACTAAATGCCATACTCCATTTCTTTATCTCAGCAGAAAAATAAAAATGCCAAATTACAGAATGTAACACATAAGTAATTGCATGTTCAAGTGCACTGATATGTACATAATATAGTATATATTGTACCGGTTACGACCTGTACATAACTATTTTTTTGAGCATAAGTTACGTTTATTTACCACGCGTAATGTTCCGAGCGCGCCTGGTTTGTTTACCAGCAGCGAGGACCAGCTAGCGAGTGTGTGAGGACTGTGAGCTGTGACGTAGCCACAGGGGCTAGCTAGACCGCCCGCTCGTCTCAACACGTGTTACCAGCCTTGACTGGTATTTTCTGGATTCGACGTCATTTGTTCTAGAGTGTTCGATTGAGAAAATTTTGAGATTTCTATAATAATTGTGCTAGCGAGTCGAGCGATATGTCATCTTGTTTGGGATCACCTAAACGTCCCAATGCTCGAGTTTCAAGCAAATCCATCGACGGATTCGGGAGATATTCAATCAAACCTTATTATGACGTAGACATCCCGGATTGAATAAAAATGGGACCTACTGTAGCCTATTCACACAGTCTCAGCTGAGTAGTCAGCGGGGACACTCTTGCTGCTACTATCATCGTGGAACTCTGTCATTATACAAGTGTAGGAAGACGATTCTTCCAAGTTTTATATAGTGGACTCATAAGACTTCGAGCGTTGTAGAAATTTTTCTAAGTCTTCGTAATTGAACTTAGAATATTTACAAGTGTTCATTAAATGGACTTGTATTATTTACGTGTCTTCGAAGCTGGAATTTTTCTAAGTGTTCACTAAATGGACTCGTATTATTTTCTACGTGATCATTGAATGGACTTGTATTATTTACGAGTATTCGAGATTGGAAATTTTCTAAGTGTTCGTAAAATGGACTTGTGTTATTTACGTGGAATATTTGCGACTGTTGAGGATCCCATCTTTCTAATAGACAGTGATTGATTAACATTGCTAGTGATGAACTTTAACTTTCCAACGGCTCTAAACAAAGTCAGGATTTCACTTGCATTTACTAAAAGAATGGTACATTTGCCAGTGTTGGTTTAAAGGACTTATAAATTTCGTCAGTGAATTTATTTATGTGGAAGGACTTGTGTTTTCGTCAGTAGTCACTCAAAGACTTTATGAATTTCACCAGTGATTAACTTTAAATATATTCAAACATCCAAGTGAATGGACTTGTGTTTTCATTCGAGTTTAGGCAAAGACTTGCATCTTCGCCAGTAACGAACTTTGAGTTTAACTATAATTTCACAAGAAGGGACTTGTGTTTTTTCGTTGCCAAAAGTTATACAGGGAAGGGGATCTTCCTAGTGATGAACTCTAAAATTATTAATACCACTCATATCATTTTAGGAGTGTTGGAAGTCTTGATGTACAATTATCAAGATCTCTGCTTATAAGTTGATCATCCAAGGTGTTCATGGACTCAGTGCTACTAGTGACCTTGGGAACATCAATCCTCTCAGTCTCATTGGGCTGAGGTAGTACATGACTATCTACAACATCGCCTGGATCATCGGGGTTCAACCCGGGCCTCAGAGTTCGAGACATCTCTACTTGCGGTAAATCCAGACAGTCCACCTGCCTCTGTCTGGAGTATCTGGAGTCCCTGGAATCCCTGGAGTCTTCTGGAACGTGCTTCAACCAGCTTGGCTTGGTGAGCTGGAGAACCCAAGCCATACTATTGGAATACGAGGAAGACAGTCCATTTCTACTTAGAGGTGATGTGCAAACTCATGACTTATTTGAATAAACTCTTATACAATCAGAGTCAAAGTTTTTCTGTAGATAGGACCCTACCTCCTGTACCGAGCCCTAGCTACAATTAATACAGTTTTTCGCCCTGAGAACTCTATTTCATGCTACTTTAAAATTCAATCTGAGAGTCGGGCTCTTTTACTGGTACAATATATATATATATATATATATATATATAATTATGGTATGTGCATGGTTTTCAGTATATGTGGTTGCCTATCCAGTAGTTATATGCAAATTGTTACATAAATTTGTCATGACTTAACTTCAATTTGTGGAAAATAGCATGTGTACCGTAGGAAAATATACTTTTGAATGTATATGACACATGTGAAAAAGTGGACGGTAGGCTATCACATGAAAGATCCAGTAGTTTTGGTCTAGGTGTAGCCCTAAAATTGATGTTACTTTTCATGCCTTAGGGTATATCGTGACGAATAAAATGTTATAACCGCAGATCAAACATTTTTTACTTGAAAAGCTATTCCATAATTCGTTTAAAAATTAAAACTTAAAATCAATACAATACAATAAAATTTCGAGACCTCTGGTTCAGGTATTACGTCATAGCAGCCACAAGGAGCAGTCGACAGCGAGCCGCTAGATAGTGGTAGTGGCGCTGTCTCTTCGGAAAGCTATGCACTCTCGAGAGTGTTTCTGCTATTATCTTTATAACCTACTTGGTATGGCCATGCATTGCGTAGAGAAGGTTCGTCTGTTGTACAGAGGGCACTTCGCATCACACCGTCTGAAAACAGGCCACGTGGTCGGTCCTAGAAACACCTTCAAGAAGACATGAGGGATGTTCATCTTGTTTCAAATGATGCTCTTATAGAACCAAGTGAAGATTGGCTTGCAAAAAACAGCAGACCCTGCTCCACTGCGGGACAAGCGCTAACAGGTATTACTTGCCTATGAAGTGCTCAATAACAATCAGGATGTAACAACACAGTAAACTGTACTCTGGTCCGACATCAGTACCGTTGACACGTAGTAATACGAAGTTGTGTCATGAGCACGAATATCTTACTTACAGAGTTGGCAAGTAATTGAATTACATGTAACGACTACCTTCTTAGTAACTTTTACTCGTAATTTACTTCTGCAAATAAAATTGTAATCGATACATTGTAGTAAACGATATACATCGCATCGAGAGCTTGGTAACTTTGGCCCCCAGCACCCGTTTATTTACTCACAGCTTGTTGATATTTAGGTAATCGTGAGACGTTGGTGGTGATTATTGTTCTAACAGGAAGTACAACTGGAGGAGAAGTGAAGGTATCGGCAAAATAGAGGGAAGACTCCCTAGGACTCGAGCACCTCAAACCGTGGAGGAGCCTAATACCAGACTCAGCTAGCGGAACCGTGGTCACCAAACGACACTCCCAAGTTGACTGTCCTTGGTCTCTCTTAATGTCGCCTCATACTACAGGCAGGCAATACAGCCCCCACGTCGTGGAGAACTGAGCCGGAATAAACGCGTGGCAGTGAACTGGAAATAAGTCAGTGATTCTCTGAAGACTCGCGTTCTGCGATGATTGTAACTTTACTGATTACATTCAGAAAGTAATTTCTGCTCGGGTAACTAATTGAGCCCAATCACTTTTTTCCCACTTTTCCCGTCACAGCTTAGTTACAGCATAACGAAAATGTTTCCACAGAGCTAATGACCACATAAATGTCGGGAGAAAATGGGATCAAACCCCACCTCAGCAAACTTGAATATTGATTTCTGTGGTTACCAAATTCCACACCAGGCAAACTAAGGCCAGAGTAACTTCCCTCGCTACCTCATTGTCACCGTAAGACCTGTCCACATCTAGTAGTGAACCTGCCACCTGGTGACTGCCCTAAGTGCAGATCAGTGGCGACTGACTGAAGGTTGCTCCCTTCTGTTCCAATACCACGGTTATTCCTGAATGCATCAAGGAATCATATGAGGCATTTCTTGTGGGTAGATTCGTAAATGATTTGTTGGAAGTAAGAGTTTAAATGTTTAGATTGAATTGCATAATATCGCATAGTGCAACTAGTGACCTACTGAAGTTCCTTATGGGATCAATAGTTGCTTTGTAGCGACAGGTCTCTTATGTCTTTTTTTGCTAGGGGCTTTACGTCGCACCGACACAGATAGGTCTTATGGCGACGATGGGAGAGGAAAGGCCTAGGAGTTGGAAGGAAGCGGCCGTGGCCTTAATTAAGGTACAGCCCCAGCATTTGCCTGGTGTGAAAATGGGAAACCACGGAAAACCATCTTCAGGGCCGCCGATAGTGGGATTCGAACCTACTATCTCCCGGATGCAAGCTCACAGCCGCGCGCCTCTACGCGCACGGCCAACTCGCCCGGTGCCTCTTATGTCATTGGCCGTTCTCCCCCTGTACATGGCTCAGTATGACAGCCGTCAGCTCCCTCTTTTCAACCTGTGTTATATTCAAACCCATTCTGCCATTTCAATGAAACCACGGCATCATAACATTCAGCTAGGGTTCGATTCCAGGTACGTGGTTAAAAAGGTATATGCATCTCCACTGGGGTGCACCTGAAATTAGCTGCACTACTTCAGGGAGAGGACGCGAGTTTACTGAGCCAACGGCTTTTCAAACCAAATATTTACTGCAAAAGATATATTTATCGTCATAAGTTAATTGAGATCATTAATTATTATTTTGATAAATACCATACAATTAAACTCAGAATGTAGTTTCTAATTTCAAGCCCGATTTCATACTCTGGTAAAATCGCATTTCAAGCACTGGGATAAGTGAATCATTAGTCTGCCTTATTCTCCGCTGACACAGCCACTTGCATCGACTCTCACCTTCACCCTTGTTTAAAAGGTAATTCAAATACTTCTGCAGGGCTCAATGCAGGAACTACTGAAAGCATAAATGTAGTGGTGAGGAGGGAAAACATGAAAATTATAAGATGACTGAAGTGCTTGTCGCCTGTGTGATGGGAAATTTACGTACAATATTTCAAGTTTCCCATCTGTGCCACATCTGAAGGCCACCTACCTATCTGAGATCATGCAACATATTTCATTGCCGGTGTCTTCAACGGAAACGTTTCTCGAGGTCACTTACCTGGATGATCTATGGTGCTGACTATCCACACTGTCTTCAGCCTGTAGAGCGGCTTCAACCACTTAATTGGACGATACTGTGCAAGTATATTGCTCTACTCAACTCCCAATTAGAGAGCGGCATATGGTCTGCAGAGAGCTGCTAATTTAATCACAAGGAAGATGGTTCTGGGGCCAACACTAACTCACATTTAACAGTTTTATTACCTTGGAACAATTTATTTGCATTGGTACAAACCTTAGCACAGAATACCATTCGCTTCTAGGCAACGACACAACACAGAGTTCTTTGTTACCGGTAGGATCCCTCACTGTTGTAGCACTGAACCTCCTGAGAGGAGGAAGGGCTCCTCCTCACCTCCACGGCGCAGGTAAGGATCATAGTGTCGATAGAGGGAGATACACTACATTACTGTTGTGTGTCCAAGTAACTTACTTGCTCAGTGAGCACTGCTCTAGGAAGCGTACCACCTCATGGTGGCTTCCCCCCTCCGTTTGGCAATGGACAGAGATGTGCAACTATTAGCCTTAGCATTGAGACTAGTGGGGTCTAGTGTGGTGAGGTTCATCACTATATCGAGCTGACCCCACTGAGCAACTTGTACAAGAGTAGTACCCAGCAACTCCCTAGTAATACCTCCCTTCTCCACCAGGTACATGACCACCTCCAATTGGCCCTCTATGGCTGACAAGGTCAGTGCAGGCACTCCTTCTCTGTGGGTACCAATGTTCATATCAATGTCACTCCTTCCAAAGGAGAGATAGTCCACTCGACCTCGATTTTCTCCTTTCCTACCAGAGCATCCACAGCATGCAGCTGTCCTCTATCTGCAACATGGTTCAAATCGGTGCTCATCCAGTCCACACAGGGATTTCTTTCAAGAAGGAAATTCACCGAATTGATATATCCCTGATCAGAGGCCCAATGTAGAATTTGCTGAAGGATTTCTTGACCTGGTTCGTACTGGACGAGCAGTTCCCGCCACCGTGGACCTTCCTCTTTGTTCCACCACTTTCTCTGTCTCTCTGGAGAGGAAGTTTCTCTCTCATCCCGCACGCCAGCTCTCTCTTCTCAACAAACTTCTCTCCGTCCTTACAAGCTCTTTCCATTTCCTCCTGTCTCTTCTTGAATGCTCTCTCCACCTCCTCTTCTCTGTCCTTACGTGCTTTCTCCACTTCCATTGCTTTCTTCTCAAATGCCTCCTCCCTCTGTTCTATCACCATCTCGCTGTATTTCAGCACTTATTCCCATAAACTCGGGCTGTTCCCTGTCTCCTCATTAGTTCTCTCCAATTCTTCCACCACTCTGGTATCTTCTTTCAGCTGCAATTACCTTATCTCCACATGTTACGCCAGTGATCCGCAGAGTGCCGCACAGAGTTCGCACCGAGGCTGGAACACACAATAACACCTCCTTAGAGCTGGTTTACATGGGATAAATTTTAGTGAAACAGGCCACCATAAGAATTACCTGAAGGGAAATTGATTCAGTTACGAAGTGCTGCAGACATGGCAACCCTGTTATAATGTTCTGGAGACTTAATTCGTCAGCTGAGTGGTACTGTAGTCAGGTTGCCAACAAAGAAAGAAAGAAAGAAAGAAAGAAAGAAAGAAAGAAAGAAGGAAAGAATAAGTTGGACGCAAAAAGGATGCTTTAAACGTTGAATTTATTTGTTATATAGAGCCCTCACTTGCCATACGATTTGTATTAAACTACCTGTATTTCTCAACGTTGACGGTTGAATGTTTACTTCTAGGATTGTCACGACCTGTCAATTATCTATGATGTGAACTTTTGCAGATTTCTTTACTGTGAGAGTAATTGATATTCTTCACTTTTTAATTTTAGTTTCAAACTTATTATATTTTTAAATTAAAAATTATCTTATTCCGTCCTAGTTCTTTTTGGTGGAGCAGTTTTTCTAGGGAATAGTTCATCCTTTCAAATTAATAGCAACCCTCGATTCCCTATTCAAAGCAACTTAAACAAATACAATTAATTCCAGACTCAGCTTGTGGTCCTCTAGCCGCTAATACCACGCTCGGAAGCTAAGAACCCTTAACACCCCTTCTTAGTCGTTTCTTACAGCAGTATCCCATCACCCTCCTACCTATGTTACATCACTCCACCGAGAGTCGCAAGTTAGGAAGGGCATCCGGTTGGGAGGATAGAACCTCGAATTAGGGTAATACGTGAAAAAAGACCTAGCACAGCCTCCACCGGGTTAGTGCAATAAGAGCCCATGTACACGCGTGCTTCTACTTACTTATGTTAGGCCACTCACTTTTATCTATCCTACCGACCTTCCACGGTTAACTCTTGTTCTTTTCCGAGCCCCCACGCTATTAGGTTTACGAGGGCTAAGGAGTGTTTAATTTTCACGCCTTGCGTAGCCTTTGTCTTTCTTTGGCTGATACCTTGCGCGGTCGCTCAACTCTCCAAGACCTAAAGTCGCTTTTCAGCGTTACGCCTCAATGAATAAAGAATATGTATTAAGCCTTACACCATCTCCCTGGTACCATGTCAAGTCCCGCGAGGTTACCGCGTGGTCAACGCAACGTTAGGACTGCAGGGGCATCGAACGTGAAGTGTAGGTAGGGATCGTATTCTGTATTCGGGAATTCTGATAATACGCGAACTCCTGCAGGGCTAAATTCCAACAGCACATTATTTTTTACGTATTATATTGGGTATTTAGTCTGAAGATAGTTTAGGTCTTCCTGTGTGATTGTACTGTACCTAACTTGCGAACTTGTGGAAAAAATGAACTTTGCATTCTATGTATCAGCAAATACATCCAAAGCTAGTCAACTTGCACATGCAGTTATTTCTTGTTGATATGTGCATGCTAGGCTCTCCGTATCTAGAACTTCGAAGATGCTTCCCAATATACGCCCCCTATGAATAAAGCATTTGTATTACACCTTACATCATATTCCTAGTCCTATGTGTAGCCATCAGCTTCCATCAATCTCAGCATCAAAATCCCTGGATCATGACCCATCTCGTCTATTTAGGTTGAGCGTAGGATCGAATCTCAAAGTTGAGACTGTAACGCCCTTGTAAAGTTAAGTTTGGTGTCCAATGCATTGGTTAACCTAACACTTTTGACCATAATCACGTCAGCAGTTAGATTTTGAGAGGTTAACGCGCGGGCGAGGCGGGGTGAGGTACTGGCCATCCTCCTCAGTTGTATCCTCCGATCCCCAGTCTGTAGTTCCAGGACACTGCCCTTGAGGCAGTAGAGGTAGGATCCCTCGCTAAGTCCGATGGAAAAACCGACCCTGGAGCGTAAACAGATAAAGAAGAAGAAGAGGAAGAAGAAGAAATTAGGCCCTGTCTATGCCTATTTACCACTGTGTCCTAGCACAGCTCTCGCCAGAGTTAGCCCTCCCTTTTAGTCACCCTTACGACTGGCAGTATACCATTGACGCAATTCTACCCCTCCACCTCACCTCATAAGAAATGAGGATCTGGGTGGAGTGACGTCATCATAGTAGCTAGAGTTGTAGTAACGACACCACGAACAAGCCGTGTCGTCTCAAAACTCACGAGTTTCAAAACTCACGAGTATCAAAACTCACGAATTCCAGGAAGAGGATTAGTAAGAACAAGTTTCTCTACCTGGGCCAGTCTCAAACTCACGAGCAAGGCCAGTCCTTCTTTGAATGGTTAAATGTCCACCCTATTAGTGATGGGTTAATCGAATACTTTTAATAATCAAATAACTTCCATCCGATTATTTAAATAATTGAATAAATAATCAAATAAAATAACCAAATGAGTTTCAAGTATCATTCATTTATATCGCGCGGAATAATGGGATGCGACAAGGATATTTTTTTCGGTTTAAATGTACCTGGTAGGTAACCGACTGAAGTAAGCGAATAGATGAACGCTTACGAAAATTAGAAATACGCCTTTTTCCAAATGAATCTCCAAATGTTGAAACTAAATAAGTGAATCGACTGGCTTGACATCTAATATATCTAAATAAAACTCCTTATTCAAATAAATGCCGCCTTCTGGCGCATTATGGAGCTAAGCTCCAGTACTAACAACTGACAGTTTCTTTTAACTAGCAGTGGGAAATATACCTACTTTAATTTTATGTCGTCCAGGGGGTCTCGAGTTCGGTTTCCGGTCGGGTGGGAGATTTTAACTTTCATTAGTTAATTCCTATGGCTCAGGGACTGGTGTTCGTGCCGTCATCAGCATTAGACTTCATCTTAGGTAGGACTTCATCCTCACAGACGTGCAGGTGACCTATCCGGCGTCAACTCTAAAGACCTGCACCAGACCTCCCCGGAGGCCCTAAGTCAGTATTATAAATTTATGTGAAAGGTAAGAAATGTATTATATTAACTTTAAGACAACAGCAAAATATTTTTAAAATAATGATATTAATACACCTCGGTCGCTTTCATTCACTAACCATTATTTTTCCTCCTGGGTTGGGGTGGCAGAATAACATTCACAGTATCCCCTGCCTGTCATAAGAAGCGACTAAAAAGGGCCACCGGGGGCTCTTAAATTATTTAAGAAAAGACTAGATAAACAACTGATAGGCAATCTGCTACCAGGATGACTGCCTTAAGTCGATGGAAAAACATGGGTTGAAGGGAAGCATGAGTCACCGCGCACCTCATCCCTCCTGCAGTCATCGCAAGCACCTGCTGTCAGGATTCGTGAATTTTGAGACGCATTAGAATGTTTACTTTAGCTACCAGTTTGTAGTCGTCAGTTTTGATACTATTTGTTACTAATTATAGCCCGTGATTTCTGAGACTCGTGAGTTTTGAGACGTAACCGAACAAGCTTTCACCTGTAGCTGAAGACTGCGGGTTCTCTCAAGTCAGATGTCTTGCGTCATAACACGTTGTCGCAATCCTTTACAACACCAGATTGGAAAAGTACAGTTTAGCTCGCAAAGTCATTTTTTTCCGCTGACATCTACACTGTAGTCATTTACTGTAGTCAGTATACCTCCATCGTAAACATATTTCAATAAGGGTGAGGATATTTGAAATGCAATTAAGCTCTTTAGTTTTTCAGTTTATGTCAACTTCACGTTCGAATCCTTGGGAGTGGCATTTACTCTGCTCACCTAGGGCTTAAGTGCCCCCTACAAGAGTTAGCCAAGGAGGTTAGATAGACGACAGCTTAGCACACAACGTGCCTACACTCAGCTAGAGACCCCCGCGATTTCGCCAATGCAGACAAAACAACAGCATAGGTTGCTCGACTCCTGCCTAAGGCAAGGGTGCCCCTGGAGGAAGTGTCCTACAAGAGTTGGCCCAGGAGGTTGGATAGACAACATCTTAGCACACAACATATCTGGACTCAGCTAAAGACCCCTAGTCCACCAATGCAGACACAACAACAGCACATGTTGCTCGACTCCTACCTAAGACAAGGGTGCCCCTGGAAGAGCTTTACTCTGCTCGATCCCCACCACACCATAATAAAGTTTCCTACAAGAGTTGACCAATGGAGACAACAACTTAGAATACATCATGCCTAGACTCAGCTAAAGACCCCGAGTTCGCTAACACATGCTCTCTCAAGTCAGGCGCCCTTTTCAGTAGCCTCTTTCGACAGTATTCCATAAGATAACGGCATCCTATTGTCTGGAGGTTTCAGAGGACGTAACGCTTGGCTAGACGTGGATTGCGCGTCGCGGCCATCTTGCGCAGTAGCCCCTGGGCCAGCTCCCAGGAGTTAGTCCCATACGAGCCCATGCATATCCGCCAGCTTGCACATTAGCCCCTGTGCCAGCTCCGCCTATTTTCCCTACTCAGGGCATTTGGTATTTTATGAGCCCCAGCAGAAAAGGTTTTCATATGTTTTCTCGCGTTTTTCACACCTTTTAATAATACTTTCCTCTCATCTTTAGATATGGTAGATACAGTTTACACTGTACCCGCGGATACACAACGTAAAATGCTCTCATGTAGGAAAAAGTCGTATTTATTGTTTCTGTATCCTTGTTGGATAGTTTTTATTCGTATATAGAGAAGTAGGTTTCCTTGCTTAGCACGTTCTTTTTTGTTATCCCCTGTAGGAACGTCTTAACGAGATTTTGCTGTCATAAATGTCATAAAAGAATATTTAAACTACCCTATTCATAGTTCATAAAATGAACACACCCGTAAGTTCAATAGTAAATTTTAGAAATAGTCCAACCTCCATGATGGAAAATTTTATCCAGTTTTTTAAGAAATATTTTTAAGTTCGCTTTGACAGCTGTACTGAACAACAAAATTGAATTTTTCAACAGAACCGAGGATTCTGATTTAGAGGAAAGTAACACAAAATAGCATACAAGTAACGTAAAAGACGTATATGCCAACTTATCAATTTCTAAAGCAATAGATATTATAAGTGATGGGAATCCGTATGATGATGAGTTGGAAGAGGAAGATGTGCCTCAAAGTGTTCAACAGAGTTTGCCTCTTGTGCAGGCAGCAAACATGGCATGTAGTCTTCAGGATTTTCTTCTGGCATGAAGTGATGTGCCAGAATCTCTGTTAAATTCACGTGCAGTGGTTGCTAACTGCCTTGAATATTCGTTTGTGTCTGGGTGTGTTCAGAAGAAATTCGCAGACTTTTTCATAATATGAAGTCGAGGAGATATTGTACCGATACAGGGTAAAATTTGAGATGCTGAAAACTTCTAATTATAACATTAACACATACATATTCTCGACAGAAAACTACAAAAACACTGCTTCCTACCGAAAGAGACCGGAATAGATTTATGTTTATCCTGCTTATCTCTAACATCCTCTATTTGTTTTTCAACTTCATAATGGTTATGAAAATCATTTTCAGGCTCCTCTACAGATTGCAGATATCTACGATTTGCCTCAGTACTGGTAAGCATCACTTCACTGTGCTCTTCTTCTTGTTGTTATGCTACCAACTCCTCCACACACCTTTCCTCTCCAGTTATCACAGAATCCTCCCCACAAAAGAAGTCCTCAACAGTGCAGTTTGACTGCAACATTCTCCATACTTCTGGAAGCAGACCTCCTTCTTTCACTGGCAGGCAAGAGTTGAAATTGTAGTCTGCTTCACAACTTTCCAAAACTTCTGAATAAATTGAAGCGCACACGAGATTGAATCTTAAAATGATAAGGAATTAAATATGCTTCACATGGTTCTCCCTACAGAATGACTAAAATCGGCTCACTCACAGGTGGGGAGCGATTTCCTCATTGAATAAAATATTTAATTACTTGCGTAGAAACAATCTTACAAGGGGCATTCCCTACTCGTCACAACCGATTTCGCTCAAATTTATAGAACATGCAGGCCTTGGCTAGGAATAAAAGTACCCGAAGTAGGAATTCCAGATGGCCAAGCGTATAGAAAAAAGTGCGCACGTCGAGCAGTTGTTGGCGAAGCGGTAAGAGCGCGGACTGGTAATTCGATGGTCGTGGGTTTAACTCTCCGTGTGGAGACAGGTTTATTCTGTCAACTTGTATATTATTCATTTTCCAATTAAGCAAAGAGGTGAATAATTTATTTATTTGTACGGAAGAGGCATAGAAAAGGTAAAAAGTTGGGATTTAATTTTCACACATTTTTCTACCTGTGGCAAGAATCTATTGTTTGTGTACAGCCGCCAAGAGCAACCTTCACTTGTCATGTGAAAACGAATCTTACAGCGAAACGACTATTCACGTTTACGGCACATTACCCAAAGAGGGGAGATAGTCAATAAAGGAGAAAAAAGAAGAATTTCTGTTTGAACACGTCAAGAAATTTCGCAACTCCAAATTTTCTACAATTGTGCGCTCATTAAAAAAATGACGTCCTATATGCCTTTTGCATAAAAATAAATAAAATAAATTAAAATAAATGAATATTATAAAAATTGAAAAACTATTCTCCACAAACGGAGTCGAACCCACGACCAGCGAATTACTAGTCCAAGCTCTTACCGCTACGCCGACTACTGCTCGACGTGCGCACTAACGTAAGTGGCTTATACGGTACGAGAGCCGCGTCAATATTTTTATTTTTACTTTTATTTTCTATACGCTTGACCATCTGGAGTTCCTACTTTGGGCACTTTCATTTCTAGCCAAGCCCCGCATGTTCTATAAATTTGAGCGAAATCGGTGGTGACGAGTAGGGAATGCCCCCTTGTTAGAGTAAAACAAACTATAGAAGGGCCCTAAGATAAATATCTATTTAAATATAGTGTATTTAATATTTTAAAAATCCTGTTTTAATTTTTCAACCCTTTACACAAGAAGTTCCAAGAGTTTTCACACTGTGGTACAGAGCTTGTTTCTCCCTAATAGCAGAGCTCAGTACCTTATACCTAAATATTTTAGGCAGTTTACTAACAATCTCTGCCTGGAAATATTTTTTTCTGTATATGTAAATAGTAGATTCACAACGTTTACATGTACTTAAATCGAAAAAATTATAACACCCACGGCATTTTCTATGTTGGTTAGCGCTTTTGAGGGATACAGTGTATAAAGGCCTACCTACAATTCATAAGTGACATACACGGACTATATTACACTACAGGTAATATTTACAGTCTTCACAGTGTTACGTCTTTTACAGCTGTTCATTATGATACACACACAAGCAGATCATGATCATCGCGACTTCGCATTATTTGTATGATTCCATTCCGAAACACGATCGTTTCCTTGGTGTGTAAACTTTCTACCCTGGCCACCACTTCCATAACAAGAGGTTCTCATCAACTGATACTTTTCCATCAGGAGTATAAGCTTCCTAACATTTTCCTACCAGGTGGTTAAATACTGGCCTTATCTTATATATTTAGGGAGGAATTTGTCCATTATACGCCACCATTGTCAGAGAAATGGAAACATGTTGTGGAGGAAAATATAACAATAATATTATTGGATGAAATGACCTACCGAAGAGCTGTACCATTACACTGACAGACTCATAGACACGAACATCAAACGCAGACTAACTTTCTATGGGCACGTACAGAGAATGGATAATAACAGACTTACAAAAAAAATATTTGATGTGGTTCAAGCAAGAAAACAAATTCGTATCATGAAATAGCGATGTCTTAAGGCAGGTGGGGATCAACAGGCAAATAATAAGAGACGAAAAAGAATTTTAAAAAAAATTATGAATACAAAATTCATTTACATTCATTTCAGCAGCTCCGTTAGCGAATCATCTACGAGTGTTTTTTAAGCTATCTTGAAATTTATCAACTTTCCAGGGAAGCACAGTCATTACAGGTGGTTAACGATCTTTTGCATTATTTTGGTTACGTAACTGTGTGTGGCCATGTGACGTATTTTCCTTTACTTATGCCATTTTCAACTCCGCGGGACGGTTGCTTCGATTTATGTACCACCCCCGATTTCCCCTTTTCTTTTTTCCCATTTTCGGGTTCTTTCTTTTTAATGCTCACCAATTCTTGTTATTGTTATTCGAATTTGTATCTGAGATTCGATTTAAGATTTATTTCTTAAAGTGCATTTTACTATTGTTATCTTTCCGACCATTCCAGTAATATGTGGCTGGTACACTGCACCTTGGCCAGTGATTCGTTTAATTAATGTTATACCGTGTTGCTCTCTTAACTTGGTCCTATGAATTGTGCATTTCATTCTTGGCGTAAGTACATGTTATACGTTGAGTTGTTTGAAATATTTGTCTACTATTCTACACAAGCCTCTGGTTGCCTAAATGCTTCCACGAACCTAGTTAATTCCTATTATCATTGCTCTTGGTCGGTTGGTCATTAGTTTTTGTATTAATGTTCGTGAGTATTATTATTATTATAGGCAACTGGCTAAACTCAACTTACCACAGTCTATTAAACATTTGATACCTAAACTAACTCATAACAACCAGAACACAGCACATGTGCACTCCACAACGGTCCTTTGGAGATTGTTCAGTTCCCCAGATCTCATACCTGTTGATGTCTACATATGGGACATGCTGAAATCTCTGTCTAGTAGTAGGCTATGTATGAAGACTGGGTGACATAAGAATGGGGCACAATCAGGAAGGGAAGATATGGGATTGTGTACAACGGCGATCCAAGACTCTGAAGGACAAACGAAAGGACAAAATATACCGAATAATCTCAAGATAATTAGTAAACATATAGCAGTAAGGACTGAAATGTTAACGAAAAGGGAGAAGAGAGGGATAAAGCTGTAAGACGAGAACATCCGGAAATTTGATGCATTAAATGCTATAAAGATATGGAAGTGGCTCATCTACTAGAAGACTGTTAGGAGAAAAAGAAAGATCAGAATGAAACATGGATGAGAAGAAGATAGGTAAAATTGAAACGGAAGCTGAATTTGACGCTCTCGTTACGGTATTAAACAAAGGATGCATACACCAGCAAAACTTGTACTATTATGATAAGAATAGGGGAAACTAAATTAAAAGAAGGTTAAAACAGAGAAGACACATGCAGCTAGCAATAAGGTTATGCATGCGGAGGTATCCTAGACGCTATGACGTAGATGAAGTCTGGGAAGTACATCAAATACTAAGTTTACATAATGACAAGCAAATGTACCCGTGCTTCGCTATGATATTCATTGTATACGGATTTCTCCGTAAATTACTCTAAAGGCAGTTAGTAAGATTATATTAAATTGCATGTCTCTTACCGAGTCCGAGAAAGAAAACAGGGAAGACACCATACGTTGTTTCCGATGTGAGGTAGGCTTTGGGGAAATTTTCTTGATAATGGCAGGCCACATTTCCTACCACCAATCACAATCGAGTTCGGTAATTTCTACTATAATGACAGGCTCATTTGGCAACTACCATTCACAGTAGAGATGGAGAGTTTTCATTATAAAGGCAGGTCCCTTTTCCTTATGCCAGTCACAATCGAGTTGGAGAGATTTCATAATAATCGAAAAATGTAGCGCTGCATATCAACAATCGAGACACGACAATAAATCATAGGACAAAAGTTCTAGATCTCTCCAAATTGAACGGCGATTGTGCTATCTGTTTTTAATACGCCACCATCTACCCAGAAACGAAGATCTGCACCGTTCAGGAAAGAAATATCAAATAAAGTCTGCGGTAAAATAAACAATACTCAAATTACAGACAAGCTACGAATATCAGGATTCGTCATTGTAACATGAAAGGTGACCACGGAGTCACATATCTATGCACCTCGGTCCTTTGGAGATTGTTCAGTTCCCCGGACGTCACACCTGTAGATGGCCACATATGGGGCATACTGAAAGAATTTTTTTCCCATTCAAGACGACTCTATCTGGAAATGTACATCAATTAAAAGATAAAACTGTCTGCTGCAACCAGTATTCACAAATATGTTCGACGATCTACAGGAATCTTATGATCAATGCATGACGCATTAGGCCACACTTTTGACAGACTTGCACAGCAAAGTTCGTGCCAGTGCTTCAAAATAAACACATTGCGCACTGCCTACGCAAACATATGAGGAAACAGAATAAGCGAAGAAGACATCGGCCATTTATCCAACGAATATTTACGGGCTTTTTTACAGTTCTCTACATGTCTTTAGAGGGAAGCTCCCATAGCCAGGATCTCAACTCCATTTTGCAATTATCATGCTTCTCAGTGTTGCTGTTAATCTTCATACAGCAACAGCGATTGCACTCAGACCGGCTACTCCATGCCAGGGAAAGACTGATTGTAAGCTTCAGATTTTGCCAATGAAATCACGTGATTCCTACGGGAGAATATGAGGCATGTAGAGGCAATTGCTTATGGATATCTGTGATCCAAAGTGCTCCCTCTGTTTTCCCGTGTAAGCTGTCTTGTATATGACAACTATTTCCAGGTATTGGGGAGACTCACTTCACTTCATAACAAGCCTAATTTCTTATTAAAATCTCTACAATTATCATTATGAAGGATGCACACTGGTACCAGACATGCTTAAGGGAGAGTGTTTGCATATAAACCTGAACTTAAGGGTACATGTCTGTGAAGGACCATAATTTTAACTACAAATCACACACAAGATGTCGCCAGTAATTTGCTTCATATAACCCGAAATTCACTGTACAAGTGGAATTAACCTTTTAGAACCATAAAACAACAAAGAAAATTTAGTTAGTCAAGTATTTTAACGATTAACCTACTTTGTCCTTTGTATGTAATTTACTTTTTGGGAGTGTAGACAGTTTTTTAGGTACCTTTATCTCAGAAAATTATCAATAAAATCCACCATTTTTAAGTGTATACAGAGAATGTGTGTGTGCATAAAGTAGACTACTACGGAGAACATACAGAAAGAAATGAATTAGCAGCATTAATTAAAACTTGGCACATAAAAGTACAGCAATTTTTTGTTGGGTGTAGCTGAAGTCAAGTCCTAACTTTTTAAGATAGGTCCATGATTGTAGTCTACTTTTCTTCAATTATCGTACTGATTCTATGCACGAAGTTTCAGCCTTCTAGCTTGAGTACTTTTGGTCTATTAAATTAAATATATCAGAAAACTAAACTTTCGGGAAATTGGACTTAAAGTTAAACTTTGCTTTTAATGAAAGTTTTGGCGTAACCTGATGTGTTTAATGTATTCCAGTCCCATAATCATCTTGTTTCAGAAGTTCTTCATCCTCTTTCTTCCTCCTTATATTCCTTTTTCTGGTTCTTGCCTCCTTGGAAGTCACCCTGAACATTCTCTCTGCCTCGGCAACTATTCTGTCAATAGCAGTGAGGAGGTAGAGGAAGATCCATAATTACACAGAAAGTTTGTATTGCTTTATACCCTTTGCCTATACACCGCATACCACATGCTAGTCATGTGTTAATATTATAGAGCCTCTTGTTATTTACCCCTAGGTATATACAGATTCCACATGACCACAGACACTGCACATAATGATAAGTTTTGAGACTAAACTCTTTCTGCTATTTACATCTTCAAGCAGTTCAATACTACTTTCACTTTCACAATATTTACACTTTAAACATTTGTTCTGTAAACTGCACACAACACTCAGTTCAATTATCACAGACCCAGGATTAATGTTTGGAATCTTTTCTTCACGAAAGTTACTGCTGTATGAATCGTCCAAATATTTCAGTAAATTTTTTTGAAGCACTTGATTGCACCTTAACCTCACTCTCACCAGAACCATTGCTGGTATTGATTTGTGTTTCTTGCTCCTTAGATGTAAATCTATTTACGTAGAACTTGCGCCTGCCAGCACCAAATTTCCTTGTCCTCGGCATATCTATGGAAATATTTGCTACTTATATTTTAAGAAAAACTGTTGTGATCAACACTGTAGTTTATTTATTACTGATGTGGAGAAAGATGAACATCGTGCAGAATAGCCAACTTTTGAAAGTTAAATTTGCTATTTTTGCACAGAAATTACCTTTACTGCTCCAAAGTGACTTGTTCAAGAAATATTATGAAGTTTAAATACATTTGACATGTAAAGGGGCGTGGCAGAGTTCTGCAGATATTTAAGATTAGGGCTGTAAAAGGTCCTAAAATATTAATAACCTGTACTTATTGTATAAGGTTGGATTCAGGAAAGACTGGGGGATAGTAAAAGAGCAATTTTTTATGTTAAAAAAATCGCGTACATGTTCCCTTAAAATACTAACTATGGTTACAAGTAAATAATACATAACAATAGTACGATATAGACAAGGAGAATATTTGAGTGATATACATACATACATACATACATACATACATACATACATACATACATACATTATCATTATAGACTGTTATGCCTTTCAGCGTTCAGTCTGCAAGCCTCTGTGAATTTACTAAACGTCGCCACAATCCTCGATTTGCAACTAGTGTTGTGGCCTCATTTAGTTCTATACCTCTTATCCTTAAATCGTTAGAAACAGAGTCTAACCATCGTCGTCTTGGTCTACCTCTACTTCTCTTACCCTCCATAACAGAGTCCATTATTCTCCTAGGTAACCTATCCTCCTCAATTCGCCTCACATGACCCCACCACCGAAGCCGGTTTATGCGTACAGCTTCATCCATCGAGTTCATTCCTAAATTAGCCTTTATCTCCTCATTCCGAGTTCCCTCCTGCCATTGTTCCCACCTGTTTGTACCAGCAATCATTCTTGCTACTTTCATGTCTGTTACTTCTAACTTATGAATAATATATCCTGAGTCCACCCAGCTTTCGCTCCCATAAAGCAAAGTTGGTCTGAAAACAGACCGATGTAAAGATAGTTTCGTCCGGAAGCTGACTTCCTTCTTACAGAATACTGTCGATCGCAACTGCGAGCTCACTGCATTAGCTTTACTACACATTGATTCAATCTCACTTACTATATTACCATCCTGGGAAAACACACAACCTAAATACTTGAAATTATCGACCTGTTCTAGCTTTGTATCACCAATCTGACATTCAGTTCTGTTGGATTTCTTACCTACTGACATCAATTTAGTCTTCGAGAGGCTAATTTTCATACCATACTCATTGCACCTATTTTCAAGTTCCAAGATGTTAGACAGCAGGCTTTCGGCACAGTCTGCCATTAAGACCAAGTCGTCAGCAAAGGCCAGGCTGCTTACTACATTTCCACCTAACTGAATCCCTCCCTGCCATTTTATACCTTTCAGCATATGATCCATGTAAACTACAAACAGCAAAGGTGAAAGATTACAGCCTTGTCTAACTCCTGTAAGTACCCTGAACCAAGAACTCATTCTACCATCAATTCTCACTGAAGCCCAATTGTCAGCATAAATGCCTTTGATTGATTTTAATAATCTACCTTTAATTCCATAGTCCCCCAGTATAGCGAACATCTTTTCCCTCGGTACCCTGTCATATGCTTTCTCTAGATCTACGAAACATAAACACAACTGCCTATTCCTCTCGTAGCATTTTTCAATTACCTGGCGCATACTGAAAATCTGATCCTGACAGCCTCTCTGTGGTCTGAAACCACACTGGTTTTCATCCAACTTCCTCTCAACGACTGATCGCACCCTCCCTTCCAAGATGCCTGTGAATACTTTGCCTGGTATACTAATCAATGAGATACCTCGATAGTTGTTGCAATCCTTCTTGTTCCCTTGCTTATAGATAGGTGCAATTACTGCTTTTGTCCAATCTAAAGGTACATTACCAACACTCCACGCTAATTTGACTACTCTATGAAGCCATTTCATCCCTGCCTTCCCACTATACTTCACCATTTCGGGTCTAATTTCACCTATTCCTGCTGCCTTATGACAATGGAGTTTATTTACTATCCTTTCCACTTCCTCAAGAATTATTTCACCAACATCATTTTCCTCCTCCCCATGAGCTTGACTGTTTGCAACACCACCATGATGATTTCCTTTTACATTGAGAAGATGTTCAAAATATTCCCTCCACCTACCCAGTGATTCCCTGGGATCTATTATGAGTTCACCTGAATTACTCAAAACACTGTTCATTTCCTTTTTTCCTCCCTTCCTAAGATTCTTTATTACTGTCCAGAATGGTTTCCCTGCTGCTTGACCTAGCCTTTCCAGGTTATTACCAAAATCTTCCCATGACTTCTTTTTGGATTCAACAACTATTTGCTTCGCTCTGTTTCTTTCATCTACGTACAAATCCCTGTCTGCCTCGGCCCTTGTTTGGAGCCATTTCTGATAAGCCTTCTTTTTAAGTTTACAGGCTGCTCTCACTTCATCATTCCACGAAGATGTTCGCCTTTTCCCATCTTTACACACAGTTGTTCCTAGGCATTTCCTTGCTGTTTCTACTACAGCATCCCTGTATGCCACCCATTCACTTTCTATATCCTGAACCTGCTTACTGTCTACTGTTCGAAACTTCTCACTAATCATATCCATGTACTTCTGTCTAATTTCCTCGTCGTGGAGACTTTCTACCCTTATTCGTTTGCAGACAGATTTCACTTTCTCTACCCTAGGCCTAGAGATACTTAGTTCACTACAGATCAGATAATGGTCTGTATCATCGAAAAATCCCCGAAAAACTCTTACATTCCTAACAGATTGCTTGAATTCAAAGTCTGTTAAGATATAGTCTATTATGGATCTGGT
The DNA here is from genome assembly GCF_040414725.1 of Anabrus simplex. Classification (NCBI taxonomy): domain Eukaryota; kingdom Metazoa; phylum Arthropoda; class Insecta; order Orthoptera; family Tettigoniidae; genus Anabrus; species Anabrus simplex. The sequence continues at coordinate 29,832,183 of NC_090279.1, read as the reverse complement.
ACCCCTAGCCTCCCATGTGTAGCGGTGAATAGCCTTATGCTTGAAGAATGTATTCGTAACAGCTAAACCCATACTAGCACAGAAGTCCAGCAAACGCTTCCCATTCCCATTAGCTTCCATATCTTCCCCACATTTACCAATCACCCTTTCGTATCCTTCAGTTCTATTCCCAACTCTCGCATTCAAATCGCCCATTAGCACTATTCTATCCTTGCTGTTGACCCTGACCACGATGTCACTCAATGCTTCATAAAACTTGTCAACTTCATCCTCATCTGCACCCTCACATGGTGAATACACGGACACAATTCTTGTCCTAATTCCTCCCACTGACAAATCTACCCACATCATTCGCTCACTTACGTGCCTAACAGAAACTATGTTGCGTGCAATGGTATTCCTGATAAAGAGCCCTACCCCAGACTCTGCCCTTCCCTTTCTAACACCCGTCAAGTACACTTTATAATCTCCTGTCTCTTCCTCCTTATCTCCCCTTACCCGAATATCTTGAGTGATATATGTAACATAAATATTACATACTTTCGTGCTTTGTCTTGGTTGTGGCAGTGAGTTTACAGACGAGGAGGTGACAAGAGTAAGTTAATAAACATAATGAATTATTTTATATTTTATACGAGTTTATTGAGTTGAGTTCTAAAAACTGACCATGTATGTCACAAAAATTTACTGTAAATTTATTTATACCTATTTCCTTATTTTAATTATATTCTGATACCTCAGGGAAGGTGATATTTAATAGTTACATTAAATTAAGTGAAAACTATAATCAATTCATTACATGAATTAGAACAAAAGGTAAGTCATACCTCCTGCAGTCCTGTACCTTAATTACTGTATCTTAATCTCCCTCATTGAGGCAAATGACAACAGCCCCACATTAAACCTTTGACGCCGACATCCATATATCATATACGACTCCTTTTCTACACACGCTGCCGACCTCTATACGTGGTATAGACACCTGCAGGCCCAACATCATTTTGTTGTTGCTCTTAAAGTAATAAATGTTGTAGAGTAGGAAGTGGTATATCTTTGACGGTAATGATCTCTACCTTCATTGTATGTATGAATCATCCCAAATCAGTGTTTCTGTCTTTCTCTCTGAAGTATTTGAAATAGTCTGATCCCTATCCGCTTGAGAGCACGAAGTCGAATCTAGCAGATGTACGTTTCATCACGTAGATTGATAGTGGAAATCGCAATCTCTTCACTGATATGAATGTTGACATCACCTGGTGAATTCATATACCGTAATTCTTTCAATGCCTTGAAATCTGCTATGACTCCTTATTAGTTGAGAAAAAGGATAGAGAGATAAACTACCCAATCAATTACAAAGTCAGTACGGCCAATATGAGCTGATTATCATAATTAATTGACCCGCTGTCAATTTGAAATGACATTGCGTGGAGCAGAAGGATGGCACGGTGCAGTTTGAATGAAAGGAAGTAATACAGGTTTAATAAATCAGACAATGACAGCACTACACCAGACTAAACTGAGCGAAGCGAGAATGGGCATATTAACAAAAGAAATGGGAGTGCATGGTGCGCAGCAAAGTAACGGACGATGAAACATGCCAAAGTGAACTATTCGACCCTTTAAGCTTGGATTGATGACAAATAAATCTTTGAACTATTGTTCTCAGTTCTTCCACTCAGTTACTGAGACAACGATTACCGTAGTTTTCACTCACTGTGAAACATCCCAGGCAAATACAAGAACGTCACTTTCATTCTGTACAAATGCGGAAGGTCCCTTCCCTATTACTAAACTATCAAGGTAAATACAAAATTAATGTAAACTACATTATTTTCAGTCTCTTCTGTAAACGTCTGAAAATAATCTGGACTAAACAGTATAAACTTCATGATCTGTATTGTCAGTGCTGAACTGTGCAAAGTGTAAGTCTTTGTTTTTTCCTCCTATTCAATACCTTGTTCAACCTCCTGAGCGGAACATTATTTATGGACATTTGAGGTACAGCTTTTATTGTACTGAGTTTGAAATAATCTAGATATACGGTACGGTAGTATAAAAATTCACAATTATGGTACACTACATATTAACATTCACAACTTGTGGACCTAAATTTTGTTGATAAAGTAGAAATTGCGTTTGGTTAACAATGGTCTGATGTTGCTAAACTAATTCTAAACTGAGTCTGATTCACATGAACAGATTACACACAAACTTAGCCACATATTAATACTTTGCTTACAGGCGGAATCATTATCATTGACAGTGCTCTATTAACTTGGATGAAACCTTCTCCATTATTCGGACGCTTTTAACCTTCACAACGAGCATTAGTAACTATCTACAAGCACTCAAAAATTTGTTTATCAATAAAATGTTTCATGTTTGTGGGTTACTGTAGTCACGTCCTAGTTCGTGAACCATGGGCAACGGCTGAGTGGCCTAGTAAGTGGTCCTGAGAGTCGGGATACCAGTTGCTATGGAATGGGAGTGGGCATCTCGGACATATTCTGAGTCATGGCCCTCCTTCTGCTCAGGCGGCTAGGACTATACAATTCACCGGTGGTCCATAACCCGTTGGAGGAGAGATTCTCACTTGGACTATCTGCAAGTAGGGTAGCATCCTGCTTCATGAATTTACCGATCTCCGAACATTGTAAGCAAGCATATTCCAGCAACTCAAGGATTCCTATCTTTTTAATATGCACTGGACTTATTATAAATCTCTTTCAGAGAGTTATATTCTAACATAGTGCTGCACAATATTTCACATGGTATGTACTGCAACCGCTCCGGGTTAAACATTCTTTGCCCGATACCTCCATTTCCTAACTCGTCGTTGGGCAGCTTAGTTTGACGGAATGAAGTCGCTCAGCGGATACCTCAGGGTTTACTTATGGCAAGTAGGACATGTAATCCTACTGTAGAATTCGCTTTACGTGAGTCCAAGAGAATTCCAACTCACGGGTGATACCTATCGTTACTCTCGACATAATGATAATCATCGCCGACAACCTAATTAGAGTTTGACCTCGAGAGAAACTTGCCATGGTTAAATAGACACTTAATTATACGGTACCTTACTTAGCTTGTAGTTAACTTACAATCTAGACAGTAATTAAATAACTCATGATACCAACAATTAGAAAAATAAAAAAGTATCTATTAATAAAATATTAAATAACTAACTTCATATTATGCAATGCATTATTCAAATTAACTGAAAATACGTAATGAAAATGAGTCAGCGCTGGCTCGTATAAATAAATGAAATAATATTCAGTATTTAAATTATTTAAAATGATCAGTTCCTTTGTGAAGTTGGAGTTCAATATTTGCTCATTTACAACGATCACTGGACACATCTGTGGTCCACCTCGCATTTGAAATGTAAGTATAACATCGATCCAATTAACTCGCTCCGATAGTTAACTTTCTTTAGTCTTATATAAACAGTCTCACTTAGATACAATATCCAGCCGCAATGCATTTCAAATACACTAATACATTAAGTGTGAATTAATTGGAATACGTTTAAGTGGTTCTGAGTGAATTATAGGAAAACGAAAATAGAACTGAGTATATTAAGTTAGGTTTTAATAAAATCCGAAAACATGATTTTGTTGCAACGATCTCGTTGTGCATTGAAACTCCTTACGAACTAAGGCATTCTTTCCTAATGCCAGATAAATACGGCTCCTACTCTAACCTTTCCCTATCTGAAGTTCGTTAAAGAAATGTCTGTTCAAAACGGAGAATATTAACCAATCTAGCTATCTATCTAACTTCAGCGTAATCTTTGGCTGTCTCACACATGCCCTTATAGGTTCAATGTCCCTTTTAATAGTTATCTTTCAATAACATTCAACCACAATGCAAGCTACTTTACTTTCTTGCAATTAACATGGAAGCGCTAAGCTGTGAGGTTTGGAAAACATAATCTCATATATATCGGTGTCGTAATGCTTCTGGTTAACTACAGCTATTCAGAGTCGTAGTATTCTAATGTTCAAAATAAGCCATCTATACTGAAATATAATTATGTCACGAGCATACGTCTATACTAATAAATCCAGTTCGTACCTTGGCTTGTGTAACTCCCGCGGTGTGGGCACTCTTACGCAAATAAATCATATAATTCACTTGTAGTGTGGCATACCTTAACTTGCAGGGACATGATGGTCCTGCATCGCGTAAAACCTTCTCAAATCACAATACATAACTCGAAACTTTCATCTAATTACCATATTCATATTCTCATTACAACATCAATCTTATATAAACACCGTAGCCTCCATAAAAAATATATCGCGTTTCCCAACTTGACGACTACGATAAAACACCACACTGATTCTTAATAATATTACAAGTCGCAGATTCTCATAACCTACAGACGAAGTTCAATGCCCTCTCTATGAACCAAACAAATGCGTAATTCCATATTTCTTTCTACACCGCGCACAACCATACGTGACGTCGACTTCATGCATTACTTCAATGAAATCTCTATAATCTCCCAGTATGTCATTTCAATCAGCTGTTTCATATTTCTCTTCAAACCTCACGCTTCCTACGAATGTTCAGGTCGATATAGCATAAACTATTGCCATATTACTAAATCGTAACTTCGAACTTAATTATCTCACACTTTGTTGGTAAACATCACTTGCATTGCTATATTATCGGTCTACAATTGCCATCAGCACATACCTAAGGTACATGTGTAAGCAAACCAAAAATTATGCAATAAAATGTTATGAATGACTTAGCTCGCTCATGGTTGTCCCTGGTCCAGCTGTTCCATTCCCATTGGATGTAGATGGGTCTTCGGTTCGGTCACGGGTTAGACATCTGGAACGTCATCCGCTCCTTCGTTCTGGTAGTACTATCTGGTTACCCGTCGCCTTCTTTCGTCACGGCTCGGTCGGATGGTTACCCGTCGCCTTCCTCGTCATTTCCAGGTCGTATGGTAAGATGAATTGTTCCCAGGTCGGTCCATCATGTGAATTTAGCACATCATCTTGATCATCTTCTTGGCAGTCACAATGTTGAAGATAATATTGCAATGTACTGCCATTTTAAAATTCTTCTCTGACGTCGTTTATCCTTAATTTAATTTATTTTTATTTTTCTTCGTAACTCTTCGACGTATCCGCAATTTCTTACGTAACGACTTCAGTACATTTACTTTCGTCTCAACTGATTTTGAATTCAGGCGAAGACTTATATTTTATTCTTATTCAATCGTTGTATTCTTTCTTTTCTTATACGCGATCCTTTGCTTTTCCAAAAGAAATACTCCGTTGACTGCAATTGCGTCCGCTCTCGATGTCGTGAAAATTCAAGATGAAGATTACATAATAATAATAATGTTTTTTCTATTTTTTTTAAAAACAATACTGTAGACCGTCCACTGTCCGTTTTACTCGAATACATGACCATTCCGAGAAGTATATGGCCCTCTGAGACATCATAGCAGGTGACTATTCCTTGCTTGTTTTAGATTACAAGGCCCATACCTTCGGTCAGCGCCATTTTGTAATCTGTCGTGGACGTGCGAACGGGCACATTTATTGTCCCCCGTCACGGACAAAATATATTGGTCACAATATATTTTCCTTTCTTAAACTCGAATCATAAATGTGCCTTCGCTACTTATACATATTCATTGTCCTATTACGACTGGCTAATCGATTTTAATATATCGACCGTTTTTTATCGCTCCTGATTTAGAGATGTTCTTTGCTACGCTCGACTGTGCTTATGTATTCAGCTTATTCTTTCCTTCAATAACATAATAAATAGAAATTTCAAATGACTTGCGGATTATAATTTGTTATTGGTATGTGTCTTATACATTCTTGGCCCTTTAATCTTCTAGTTCTGCGGTTTCATTAGTCTGATTTTCTTGGTAATAAGGCTTGATGTTACAAGCATTGTGCACATTTCTGTACTTTCCATTCATGCTTGTTAATTCGTATGCATTATTTCCTAGCACACGCTCAACTTTATATGGGCCATTGTATAATGGTAGGAACTTCGCGCATACTCTATTCGGTGCATTAGACATTGGTACTGTTTTAATTAATACAAGATCACCTCGTTTGTAAGGTGCATGGAATTTCTTATTTTGCATCCTCTTTAATCGTTTACGTGATTGTTCCTGTAGTTTTTCTTTTATCATAGTCTCTATTTGCTGTGGATCTGGCTTCCTTTCCAAGGGCATATTAAATATTCTGTCCCAACTCCTTTCAGGATGTATATTCTTGTGGGCTACACTGGGTATCTGTCCGATGGATTGATTAATGGTGTTATTCAAGCTCCTTTCAATAATACTTAATATCTCCACCCATCTCCAATGCTGTTGGTTGCAGTATATTCTGCCAAACTTGGCGATTTCCCTCATGTATCTTTCTACAGGGTTCGCTTCTGGGTGTCGTACTGAACACATCGTATGTCTGATACCTTCATTTTTCATTCGTTCACGGAATATTTCAGACGTAAACTGTGTTCCCCTATCTGTGAGTATTTTTTTCGGCTTACCCATCTCAGGAAAAACCTTTTCCACTAGGGCCCGTATGACTTGCTTAGCATTGGCTCTCTGTATAGCTTGAAGTGAAATGTACTTGGAAAATATGTCAACAACCACTAGTATGTACCTTTTTCCTCTTTTTGCGGTCGGTAGCTTGCCAAAAATATCTACCGCATATATCTCGTGAGATCTTAATGGAATGATTGGCACTGGTTTATGTCCGCATACATAGTTGTTGTGTTTAACACGCTGGCATATGTCACAAGTTTTAACTAGGTTCCTGACAGATTTTCGTAGTCCCTTCCAAGTGAATCTTTCTTTTAACGTACTGATCACTTTGTCTATGCCTGCATGTCCCGTGATATTATGGGTATGCCAAATCAGTTCTTTTTGTAATACTCGTGGTATTATAATCCTTCTTTTTCGGTCAACTCTACCCATAATTTTGATCAGTATTCCATCTACAATCTCATAACTGTTCTGCCATTCAGATTCCGGTTCCTTCTTTGTTAACCTGTCGATGATATGTTTTAATTCTTTGTCAGACTCCTGGAATTCCTTTAATTTTTCGAGCTTTCTCAGTAGTTCTTGCTCTCGAGTGTCTAACTCTATTTCTAAGATGTGTTCTTCTTGTTCTGGAGGGTTCCTACTCAAAGCGTCAGCTAAAATATTTTGTTTACCACTGCAATGCTCTATCTTCAAATCAAATTGCTGTGTGTACAACATCCAGCGCGTTATTCTCTCGCTTACCATGACTGCCTTTAATCCAAAAGTTAATGCTTTATGGTCAGTTCTTATAGTTACTGGGTATCCATAAATGATCCTTCTCCACTGTTGTAACGCGTGGATTATCGCTAGAAGTTCAAGTTCGGTGGTAGTGTAGTGCATTTCATGTTTCCTTAATTTCCGGCTGGTGAATGCCAGATATGTTCTTTTCTGTTCTTCTCCTTTTTCCTGATACAAGCATGCGCCTACACCGATACTCGATGCATCTGCCTGAATTATAAATCTTTTCTCATAGTCTGGATATCCCAGTTTTATGCTCTGTTTCATCATTTCCTTCATCTTATTGAAAGCGTGCTCAGCCTCGACATTCCACTTCCACTTGTTATTAGCTCTTAATAAATTGTGTAGTGGTGCGGCTGTCTCAGTATATCCCTCACAGTGGTCTGAGAAAAATCCCGTCATTCCTAGGAATTGTCTGACGTGCTTGACCTTTGTCGGCCGAGGAAACTCGCAAATAGCTTTTATCTTGACAGGGTTAGGTCTTATTCCCTCGCCATCGATTAAGTGTCCGACAAAAAGTACTTGGCTTTGGCAAAATCTTGACTTCGAGATATTTATTTTGAAACCAGTTTTCTGCAGATTCTTGAGCAACTTTTCTAGGTTAATGCAATGCTCTTCAAAAGTGGAACTTCCGAATACTATGTCGTCAATATAACAGTTAATAAATTCCTTCACTTGGCTAGTAAGGCTTCTATCCAATGCTCTTACCAGAACGGCAGAACTATTCTTCAATCCGAATGGAAGACGACAGTAGGCATATGTTTGGTTGTTGAACATAAATCCGGTTAACAACCGTGACCTTTCCTCGAGAACGATCTGATGGAAAGAGGCCGTGCAGTCCATGGTCGTAAAGTACCTCTGACCACGAAATTTCTTTACTACCTCCTTGATCTTAGGAGCCCTATTATACTCAGGAATTAGCCTTCCATTGATACTACGCGCGTCTAGGCACACTCTCAGTTTCCCGTTGTTTTTCCTTACAATTACAATTGGATTCACATAGGGTGTGGTGGTCGTCATGATTATTCCATCGTCTAACATTTGCTGGATAATCGTCTTCACTTCGCTGAAGTACTTCTCTGGTACGTCATATATTTTGCCCATATATGGAGTCCAGTCATTCACTATTATCTTGTACTTGAAGTTCGGTATTTGCCCTGGTTCATCATCGAAAACGTCAATGTATTTATTGATAATTTCGTACAATACTCTTTTTCCTTCAGATGGTACGTCAGCTTGAGCTAATGCCTCCCAGATCTCTGTTTTTTCATTATTTTCTTCCTCCATGGTTATGATTTCTTCGATCCTTTTTATAATTTCGATGTCTTCTTGCTGCTCATCGTCTTTCTCTACCAAGGCTGAATCCTCTTTACTTACTAACTCGACTTCCTTCCCCTCGATCTTCAAGTATTCTTCAGGTTGTAACATGTCGTTAAGTTGGATTGTTTCTATGATTTTATTCCCATCATTCTCTCTGATAGGGAATCTCATTTCATAACGTTCCATATCTATCGTCATTTGGGAAGCCATCATGAAGTCTATTCCGAAAATTATACTGTATTTTATCTTCTTCATTACCAGAAAAGGGTGTTCGAACTCGTGTCTACCTATTCTTATTGTTAGATACGCTTGAGTCTTGCATTCTACCGATTTATCTGGAATGACACCCCTGATCTTAACTCCAGATACGGGTATTATTGGTATTTCCATCCTCTTTGATAATTCTTGAAATAATGTGTTTGATATGACACTAATGCTGGCTCCGGAATCAACCAAACAGTATATTTTTATATCTGCTACCCTAACTAATATTACTGGCAATTTAAATACAGGTTCCTTGGTGTCACATGTCTCATCTCGGACCAAGTCTTCTGGTCGGATGTCCCAGTGATCAAAGTGTGTTATTATCCAACTGCGAATTTTGATAATGTTTCTATTTTCCTGATTATTTACATCTTCCAGCTGAGTTATTGTTCCACCGGCGTTTTTTTTTTCTTACCGATGGCTCGGAATCAGTCGTACCCCCCTGCGTATTGTTTTTTCTATAACTCTCCTCTTCTCTTTTCCTCTTGTAATCTTAGAGCTCGAGACTCTCTGCTCCTTCGAGGTCTCCATTGATATCTTTGTCTCTAATAGCATCCTCCCATCGGGTCTTATTTTGCCTTTGCTCTCGAAGCTCTTGTATATATCTTCTATTTTCTTCATTTCTATTATACTCATTAGGCAGTCGTTTTTCATTATACCATCTTCTGTTTCTTGGATAGGGTTGGCTCCTATTTCTATTATAACGAATGTTGTTCCTATATAGTGGGTTACTTCTGTTATCTCTTGGTTCCCATCTCGCAGGTTGCTCACCGCTGCATCGACAACAATGTCTTTTTCGTGTTTTATCTTGTGCGTTGAAATGATTCTCCGTCCTGTCTTGATCAGACCTGCTCATTCTACCATTCGTGCTTTCAGAGCTCATGGTGTTGATCGCCTCTACTTGCCTAATATTTCTCGGATTTCTTTCTACTAGGCATGATGATGTCATATCTATCTGCCTCAGCCGTTTTTCCATGTCTATAGCGGTCTGTATATCCGTGGCGGCTAACAATCTCTGCACCTCTAACGGTAGTTGTCTCTGTATAGTTTTGATCGCCTCTAACTCACTCGGTGCGCAATCTAAGTCTTGGAAACTGTGAAACTGGTAAGAAAAGAAATCGGAATAGCGTGTTTGCCCTGCATTAGAAAATTTCCTAGAGTAGAGCTCCAATCTCAACTGCTGTTGTATTTCTGAGTCCCAGAATTTTCTCAGGAAAGCAGCTTTAAATTCATCGTATGTGTGAAAGGTGTATTTAAATGCTCGAAACCATATATTCGGGTTCCCATCTAAGTGCTTCTCGATTATGCGTAATTTCTTATCCTCCTGTATTCTCCCTTCCCTAAAGTATTCCTCGATATCTCTAAGGAATTGTTTGGGAGAGATTTTCGCTGAACCGTCGAAGTGTTTGGGCCGATCATCATAATTTTTATTGATATTAATAATGGGAGTGCTATCACTCTGGTTGCTTCCGTTCATCATTTCCATGTCTCGCCTGTTCGGGTCGATTATTACTGAAGGTGTGTTTTCTCATTCCTGTACTTGTGTTTCCATAACTCTTTGCCGTTCACTTGAGTTCGAAAACACGGATTTCGCCGATTGGTTTTCTACCCTCATCTCCTGAAGTTCTTTCCTTATTTGTTTCATTTCCTCATCGGTCTTCTCCATCTTTCGCTCTGAATCAGCCTTATCAATTTCCATTTTCTCCTTCAGTTCGTTTATTTTGTCAGTTACCTGATCTGAAGCTCGGTTAAATTTTCCTACTAAGTCTTGTTGTTTCAGGCTTAGTCCTTCCATGCCCTTCGCTATTTCATTTATCTTCTCATTTTCTAATCTCCTCATAGTTTCCTGACCTCCTGTTATCTTTTTCTTTATTTCATTTACTTCTTCCCATTTCTTCTCACTACTGCCTTTGATTTCCTCTAGCTTGTTAGTCAATTTGGCAATTTCTTCATCCACCAGTGCTGTGATGATATTCGGATTCTGTGCCACTTCTGCCCTCATTCTGTTTATCTCCTCTCGCATCTCTTGGTTTTTATTTTCCATGGTTTCGGTCAACTCGGCACGCAAACCTTGTATTTCATTCCTAACTCCAAAAAATTCTTCAGTCATCTTTTCCTGTTTCCCTTTCAATTCTTGGATCATCCCTTTATGTTCGCATTCAATTCTGCTTACAATTTCCTCTAAAATCTCCTTTTGCTTCATTTGCCACTCTTCTTGTCTCTTATATAATTCCTGTATTTCCTTTTCTCTATCCTCAACTTGTTTCTGTTGGCATTCTCCTAATCTTCGTTCCTTTTCTGTTCGTCTCCTTTCCTTCTCCTCTACCTGTCTTTTCCTTTCATTCTCCCGTTCATGTTTCTCTCTCTGTCTTTCTTCTTCCTGCTTTTTCTCCTTCTCTTCTTGCTTTTTCTCCTCCTCTTCTTGCTTTTTCAAATACTCTAAGAACCATATCGGTGTTCCCTCATGTCTTTCCTGTATTTCTCTCATTTCTTCCTCCTGACCCCTTCTGGTCTGTACTCTTCCTTGCATCGCCATATTTCCGTCAAGTAAAATTCTATTTAGTATGCTTTCTCTAAATTCCTGACAATTTTTCTATTTTCCTAAGATACTCTAAGTTTCCTAGCAATACTCCAAGTTCACAGGATATAAATACACATACATATATATAACACAATTCACAACTCTTTAATCTACTTATGCTAAAATAGTCCCTTATGTCACTATTGTGCACTAGCTTAAAGTTTCTTGTTTCCAATCACTTATGATATGGATGGACCTTGCTGGAGAACAGCTTACTCCTACCAAGTAGACCATGAACAACTAGACAATGACTTCGGATTTTATCATTTTGAGTTCACTCCGGAACTGATCTCAAAGAAGAGAATTAATTATTACTATGTGGCATCTAACCTACACTCAGTATTCACAAGCCTACATAGTGTTTAACATGTGGCGTATTGAATAAATATAACTTAAAATAACTTGTTATTAACTTGACCAGACAAAGAAGAAAAAACATTTGATAATCCTCATTTACTCCTCAACATTGTGCATTTCATCTGATATAACTATATACGCATATATATTACACCTACTTCACCTACATAAACTCTCGTCATATGTCTTGCAAATGTTACAATCCTAATAAATCCTTTCTATTATACCTCTACACAATACTACCTATATTAATCAAGATTATCTGTACTTATTATATTCCAATATAATACGTTCCCACGGTGTCTTCTCTTCTCGCCACATTGGAAATCAATTAAAATTAAACACATATTGGCGCTCCTTATTTTCTTTTCTCGGGTATTCCTCTTTAATCATCCTCGCTGGAACGATCATTAATGTATCACATTCCCACGGTGTCTTTCTCTTCTGGTCAACGTTGATACGGCAATTAAATATACTACACTCCCACGGTGTCTTTCTCTTCTGGTCAACGTTGATACGGCAATTAAATATGCGACAATTTAATGCAACCGCTCCGGGTTAAACATTCTTTGCCCGATACCTCCATTTCCTAACTCGTCGTTGGGCAGCCTAGTTTGACGGAATGGAGTCGCTCAGCGGATACCTCAGGGTTTACTTATCTATCATTGTGAAACTTATTTCATTTAATTAATGTACGAGTTTTCCGCGTGCGGCCAGTATCCAGTATTCGGGAGATAGTAGGATCGAACCCCACTGTCGGCGACCCTGAAGATGGTTTTCCGTGGTTTCCCATTTTCACACCAGGCTGTACCTTAATTAAGGCCACGGCCGCTAACTTCCCACTCCTAGCCCTTCCCTGTCGCATCATCGCCATAAGACCTATCTGTATCGGTGCGACGTAAAGCAACTAGCAAAAAAAAGAAAGTTTTCCGCGGATTTCTCGATGATACAGACCATTATCAGATCTGTAGTGAACTAAGTATCTCTAGGCCTAGGGTAGAGAAAGTGAAATCTGTCTGCAAACGAATAAGGGTAGAAAATTTCCAGGACGAGGAAATTAGACAGAAGTACATGGATATGATTAGTGAGAAGTTTCGAACAGTAGACAGTAAGCAGGTTCAGGATATAGAAAGTGAATGGGTGGCATACAGAGATGCTGTAGTAGAAACAGCAAGGGAATGCCTAGGAACAACTGTGTGTAAAGACAGGAAAAGGCGAACATCTTGGTCGAATGATGAAGTGAGAGCAGCTTGTAAACGTAAAAAGAAGGCTTATCAGAAATGGCTCCAAACAAGGACCGAGGCAGACAGGTATTTGTACGTAGATGAAAGAAACAGGGCGGAAGAAATAGTTGTTGAATCCAAAAAGAAGTCGTGGGAAGATTTTGGTAATAACCTGGAAATACTAGGTCAAGCAGCAGGGAAGCCTTTCTGGACAGTAATAAAGAATCCTAGGAAGGGAGGAAAAAAGGAAATGAACAGTGTTTTGAGTAATGCAGGTGAACTCATAATAGATCCCAGGGAATCCTTGGAGAGGTGGAGGGAATATTTTGACCATCTTCTCAATGTATATGGAAACCATCCTGGTGGTGTTGCGAACAGCCAAGCTCATGGGGAGGAGGAAAATGTTGTTGGTGAAATTACGCTTGAGGAAGTGGAAAGGATGGTAAAAATGGTAAATAAACACCATTGTCATAAAGCAGCAGGAATAGATGAAATTAGATCTGAAATGGTGAAGTATAGTGGGAAGGCAGGGATGAAATGGCTTCATAGAATAGTTAAATTAGCACGGACTGTTGGTAAGGTACCTTCAGATTGGACAAAAGCAGTAATTGCACCTATCTATAAGCAAGGGAACAGGAAGGATTGCAACAACTACCGAGGTATCTCACTGATTAGTATACCAGGCAAAGTATTCACTGGCATCTTGGACGGGAGGGTGCGGTGACTATGGAATTAAAGGTAGATTATTAAAATCAATCAAAGGCATTCTTTTTTTTGCTAGTTGCTTTACGTCGCACCGACACAGATAGGTCTTATGGCGACGATGGGACAGGGAATGGCTAGGAGTGGGAAGGAAGCGGCCGTGGCCTTAATTAAGGTACAGCCCCAGCATTTGCCTGGTGTGAAAAGGGGAAACCATGGAAAACCATTTTCAGGGCTGCCGATAGTGGGGTTCGAACCTACTATCTCCCGAATACTGGATACTGGCCGCACTTAAGCGACTGCAGCTATCGAGCTCGGTCAAAGGCATTTATGTTGACAATTGGGCTTCAGTGAGAATTGATGGGAGAATGAGTTCTTGGTTCAGGGTACTTACAGGGGTTAGACAAGGCTGTAATCATTCACCTTTGTTGTTCGTAGTTTACATGGATCATCTGCTGAAATGTATAAAATGGCAGGGTGGGATTCAATTAGGTGGAAATGTAGTAAGCAGTCCAGTCGTCTGTGAGACAGTGAGCTGAGCGGATGTGCTGAGTAGAGCGCGGAGCAATGGGTATCACGTTGACACAATACAGGATAGCGATCGGCAGATGGAGCTGTAAAAAGGGAAGCAGAATGGAAACAAGAATGGAGTTAAAGGGTGAAAAAAGTAAGATGGTGGCTACGTTACTGGTGGCGGCGGTGGTGATGGTGTTGCTGATAATAGGAGGAGTAGAGATTAATCCCGGCCCAGGTCCAGTAGGTTCCATTGGATGGGAAGAGTACGAGGCGATTAGAGAGATGATAAGAGAGGCTTGTCAGACGGAGCAAATAAAAGAAATGTTCCGAGAGTTATCCAGGGAATTTATGGACCTAAAATTGAGTGTCAAAGAAGATGTAAAGAAGTTCGTGGAAGAGGAAGGGTGTAATAAAGATGAATTAGACCTATTGAAGCAGAAGGTAAGAAGCCTGGAGTGGGACCTGAGAGAAACGAAGAGAGCAGTCGAGAAGAGTTTACAAGACAACGTAAGAAAAAATATCTTCATATACGGTGTCCAAGAAGAAGAAAGAGAGTCTAAAGTCGAACTAGTGTACAAAGTGGTAGAAGTTATCCAGAACAGGATGAAGATCAACTTCAGTGAAGTTGATATTGACGATGTACAGCGTGTGGGGAGAGTGAATGGTAAGAGACCAATTAGAGTGAAATTACTATCGACACTGATGGCGGACATTGTAATAAGAAATTCGAGTAATCTGAAAGGAGAGAAAGTGTGGATAAAACGGGAGATGGACAGGGAAGCCAAAGAGAAGAACAGAATTCTGAATAAACATTTAAGAGAGGCAAGAAAACAAGGTCTTAAGGCATATATTAGAGGGCAGCAGTTGGTGGTTGGAAACGGAAGGTGGAATCGAGTGTGGGGGGCGGGAAGGCTGAAAAAGCTTGATGAAGAACACCAAAAGCAGCAGAACGTGTCCTTGGCAACAGTGGAAGTAGCAAGGAAGGTCAGTGACGTAGAAAGGAGTGATATTACGGAAGTGAGCGAAGTCCACATCACATCAGGTGCGGGAAGTAGGGATGTGCTGAACAGCAGTGCCAGCAACCAGGTGGGCGGAAATGGAGAGTCCTTGAAGAGTCATCACAACACAGAGATGGAGGAAGCAAGTAATGTGCCACAACTGGTGAGGAGTACAGTGAAAATTGTGAATGAAGGTAACAGTAGGCAGGGTAAGAATGCATCCTCTCCGAGTAAAAGGAACACTGAAAATAAAATGGAAAAAAGACAGGCGCTAAATAAGGAAAGATCATTAAGTTTGAAAGATCTCTGGGGAAAGAAAAAAGGCGTAGGTATGGAGAAAGGGAAGGATGACGGGAGAAAAGAGAACGAGGAAAGATCTGGAGAGGACTCACAGGGAAGAGTGACAAGGAGTAGAGGTGGAAATGGAGAAGCACAGGGGCAAAGAGTGGGAGGGAATAAATAACTAGAGATGGCGATAGGGTTGTGGAATATTGAGGGGTTGATGGGAAAAATAGGGAATAAAGAATTGGAGAAAACAGTAAAGGAGTATGAGATTATTGCCCTAGTAGAGACATGGTTAGGAAAAGGGATAGAAATTGAATGGGATGGGTATAGAGTAGTCAACGTGATAAAAGAAAAAAGGGGGAGAATGGGAAGAAATCCGGGTGGGATAACAGTTTTAATAAAAAATGAGTTAGTAGAGAGAGTAGAGAGAATACAGAATGAGGTAGAAGGGGTGGTATGGCTGAGAATTGAAATGGGAAATGATGCGAAGGAGGCAATTTGCCTGGCTCTATTATACAACCATCCTAAAGACTCAACGTATGCTAATAAAACATTTTTTGAAGAACTGATTGAAGAAATAAACAAAATGAAAGGATTATATGTGGAAGATGGAATGATATTGTTAGGGGATTGGAATGCAAGAGTGAGTAATAGGGTACCCGATTATGGGAGAGAGGATAAGGAAGTGAGTGAGTACAGAAGAAATAGTAAAGACAAAGATATAAATAGCTATAGGGTAAGATTATTAGAGTTATGTGCTATAGAAAAATTATATATTTTAAATGGATGGATGAAGGGAGATAGTAATGGTGAGCTGACATTCATCTCATCGAAGGGCGGGAGTGTAGTAGATACAGCAGTTAGCACGGAAATAGCTCTAAAGAAGATAATAAGTTTTGAGGTGACAGAATGTGTGATAACAGAACATATGCCCATCAAGATAAAATTAAGGGGGGAGTATGATGGAGTGAAGAGAAGGGTAGGAAAAAGAGATAGGTATAAGGAGAGATGGAAGTACATTTGGAATGATACCACGATCGAGAGATTAAGAACAGTGTTAAAAGAGAGTGAAGAGAGTATAAGGGTTGAAAGTGAAAGGATGTTGGAAGGAGGAGATGTGGATGAAGTTTTAAAACTAATAGAACGCCCAGTATGGAAGGTGGGTAAGAAAGTGAGAATAAGGGAAGAGATAGACAGAAACATAGGCGCGGGGTGGTTTGATGAAGAGTGTAAGAGGAAACGAATGGTTGTAATGACAGCTCTAGCGGACTTCAAGAAAGGAGGGGAACAAGCGAAAAGAGAGGATTATTGTAAAGTAAGAAGAGATTACAAGAAGTTACTAAATGAGAAAAAAAAGTGCTGGAAAGAGGCGGAAGCTGAGAGAGTAAACAGGTATTGCAAAGAGAAAAGATTTGATAGGGTTTGGGAAACTATAAATAAGATAAAGAGAACTAGATCGACAGGGGGAGGAACAATGATAACAGAAAATGAGTGGATAGGATATTTTGCAGAGCTTTTGGGTGGGAGGGGAGAAGGCCAGGGGGGTATGGAAAAGACGTATATTGTAAAGGAAGTACAAACAGGAGTACAGTTACTAGATGAGGAGATAACAAGTCAGGAAATAGTTAGGGTGTTAAGTAAAGTAAAAACCAAAACAGCGGGTGGGGCAAATGGTATTACTAACAGGATATGGAAGGAAGTAGGAGCAAATGAAGTAATGTTGAAAGTGATGGTGAAATTTTTTAACAAGATATGGGAAACGAATAAATTCCCTAGCGAGTGGAGAAAAGGAGTACTTTGTCCTATATATAAGAACAAAGGAAGTCGAAGTGATCCAAACAACTATAGAGGAATAACACTCCTAGACTCGCTGTCGAAGGTATATACAGGAATTTTAGCTAATAGGATTAAAAATTGGGCAGAGAAATATGAAAGGATTTCGGACTATCAAAATGGATTTCGTAAAGAGAAAAATACTGTGGATAATATATGGATTTTGGATACTTTAATTACGAAGTATGTGAAAATAGCAGGGAAGAGATTATATGTAGCAGCAGTAGATTTAGAGAAAGCCTTCGATGCAGTGAATAGAGAGGCGTTATTTACTAGATTAAGAGAGGTTGGGTTATCGGTAAAAATGAGGATGGCAATAGAAGGAATATATGAAAAAGTATTGGTGATGATTAAAGTAAAAGGGGGTGGGTTGAGTAAATGTATGGAATCGAAAAGGGGTGTGAGGCAGGGTTGTAAGCTATCACCCATATTATTTCTACTGTTTATAAATAATATATTAGTAGTATAATGCAGGGATTCTGGCGCCTCCTCCTCCTCCCTCCTCCTCCTCCCGCGGGAAATTTGAATTTTGGCGGGAAATTTGAATTTTGGCGGGAGATTTGAATTTGTAAACAAAGCCACGTGCTTTTTGACAGCTGTCATCGACAACAACGCATCGCTAACCTCACTGCTGCCATCTTGACGGGCCTAAACCTCACTAGTGCCAACTTAACCTAACTAGCATGAGGTAAACAAAGCCACGTGCTTTTTGACAGCCACGTGCTTTTTGACAGACAACAACGCATCGCAAACCTCAGTACTGCCATCTTGACGGACCTAAACCTCAGTAGTGCCAACTTAACCTCACTAGCGTGAGGTAAACAAAGCCACGTGTTTTTTGACAGCCACGTGCTTTTGACAGATTTGTAAACAAAGCCACGTGCTTTTTGACAGACAACAACGCATCGCTAACCTCAGTACTGCCATCTTGACGGGCCTAAACCTTAGTGGTACCAACTTAACCTCACTAGCGCGAGGTAAACAAAGCCACGTACTTTTTGACAGCCACGTGCTGTTTTGACAGCTGTCATCCGCCATCTTTAAACCACAAAGCACTGTGCTGCCCTCTATATCGCAGTAGCTGCAAAATTCGTCACCTGTCATCCGCAGTGCTGCCATCTTGACGGGTCTAAACCTTAGTGCTACCAACTTAACCTAACTAGCGTGAGGTAAACAAAGCCACGTGTTTTGTGACAGCTGTCATCCGCCATCTTTAATCTATAGAGCACAGTGCTGCCCTCTTTAGCTACTTACCTTTGAAATGTGGTGGCGGATAATTTGAAAAATGCTTTTTTGACAGCAGCCATCTTTGTGCACCGTGCTGCCCTCTTTAGCTAGATACCTGTGGTGGCAGGCAATTCCACGTGACAGCAGCCATCTTTAATCAAGAGAGCACCGTGCTGCCCTCTATGTGGTGGCGGCAATTTGAAAAATTCTACATTCTCTTGTTTGGAAACAAACCCATGCGCTTTTTTTGACAGCTGTCATCCGCCATCTTTGAGCACCGTGCTGCCCTCTTTAGCTACTTACCTTTGAAATGTGGTGGCGGCAAAATCCACATGCTCTTGTTTGGAAACAAAGCCATGTGCTTTCTTGACAGCTGACATCCGCCATCTTTAATCTATAGAGCACAGTGCTGCCCTCTTTATTGTAGTAGATGTAAATTCGTCACAGCTGTCATCCGCAGTGCTGCCATCTTAACGGGCCTAAACCTTAGTGCTACCAACTTAACCTCACTAGCGTGAGATAAACAAATCCACGTGCTTTTTTGACAGCTGTCATCCGCCATCTTTAATCTATAGAGCACAGTGCTGCCCTCTTTAGCTACTTACCTTTGAAATGTGGTGGCGGATAATTTGAAAAATGCTTTTTGATAGCAGCCATCTTTGAGCACCGTGCTGCCCTCTTTAGCTAGATACCTGTGGTGGCAGGCAATTCCACGTGACAGCAGTCATCTTTAATCATGCGAGCACCGTGCTGCCCTCTACGTGGTGGCAGCAATTTGAAAAATTCTACATGCTCTTGTTTGGAAACAAACTCACGTGCTTTTTTCTGACAGCTGTCATCCGCCATCTTGCATCACAAACCTCTGTGCTGCGCTCTTTAGCTAGATACCTTTGAAATGTGGTGGCGCAATTTGAAAAAAATCTATGTGCTCTTGTTTAGTAAACAAAGCCACATGCTGTTTTTTTTTGACAGCTGTCATCCACCATCTTTAATCAATAGAGCACTGTGCTGCTATCATGCGGGTAATTTCATCACCTGTCATCCGTCATCTTTAATCCACAGAGCACCGTGCTGCTCTCTGTAGTAGCGGGTAATTTGAAAAGTTCTGTTAGCTGTCATCCGCCATCTTTAATCAAGAGAGCACCGTGCTGCCATCTATGTGGTGGTGGCAAATTCCACATGCTCTTGTTTAGTAAACAAACTCACGCGCTTTTTTGTCAGCTGTCATCCGCCATCTTACATCGCAAACCTCAGTGCTACACTCTTTAGTTGAAATATGGTGGCGGATAATTTAAAAAGAAAAATTCTACAGCAGCCATCTCTCGGCGCTAATTGCACAAGATGGTGGCTATACATGACTCCTTAAAGGTGCTTATGCAAGATGGCCGCTATACATAGACTCCCTTGGGATGCTTGCGCAAGATGGCGGTTATACATGGCTCCTTTTGAAATATGGTGGCGGATAATTTAAAAAGAAAAATTCTACATCAGCTATCTCTCGACGCTAATTGCATAAGATGGTGGCTATACATGACTCCTTAAAGGTGCTTATGCAAGATAACCGCTATACATAGACTCCCTTGGGATGCTTGCGCAAGATGGCGGTTATACATGGCTCCTTATGAGACGCCCTAGAGATGCTTGCGCAAGATGGCGGTTGCTCTTATGAGGTGGCTTAAGGGTCCTTGCACAAGATGACTGGAGACGCCCTAAGGATGCTTGCGCAAGATGGCGGACACAAGATGGCGGCTATACACAACTCCTTATGAGACGCTTTAAGGGTGCTTGCGCAAGATGGCTGTTGCTCTTAGCTTAGAGGCTAACGTGTCGTGCTAGTTCGATTCATTAAATTTGGGACTTAAATGCAAAATGTTAAATATCTCGAAAGCAGTGCATCGTAGAGCAAAACGGACAAATTTTTTCTGACCAATGATTTAACAGCTGCTGTTATGCATGCGGTGGAGGGCAATTTGAAATTCTATGTGCTTAATCAACAGAGCACCCTGCTACCCTCTTTAGCTGAAATGTGGTGGTGGATAATTTGAAAAATTCTTTTGACAGCTATCATCCTTAAACAATGGCGACTATACATAGGCTGTTAAGGCCTTATCATGCTCCTCCTCCTCCTCCTCCTCCTCCTCCTCCTCCTCTACCTCCTCCTCCGCCGCTTATGTCAAGGCATAGCTTTATATCGAACAAGTTTAAACCTGCATCGCGAAGGCAAGCGTGTGCAGCGATAACATTATTGTGCATGTTTAGACTTTCGAAACATAAGAAGAGTAGAATCAAACGCTGTACTCGATACGACATGTGATCAGAACATTGATTGATGCGTTCAGAAAACAAAATAAGTGATCAAGACTAGAATCGAACACTGTACTCAATACATCATGTGTTTAGAATATGTCATGGGATACCCTTGTTCTAAGAAGATCAGATTGAAACATAACAAGACTAGAATAGAACACTGTAATCGATGTTGTTAACTTCAACATGTGATCAGAACATTGATTGATGTGTTCAGAACACAAAATAAGTGATCATGACTAGAATCGAACACTGTACTCGATACAACATGTGATCAGAACATTGATCGATGTGTTCAGAACACAAAATAAGTGATCAAGACTAGAATCGAACACTGTACTCAATACAACATGTGTTTAGAACATGTTAGGGGGTACCACAACCTCATCGATCGCTATCAGCAAGAACGCTTGTACTTTGTTAAGTGTAGAAAATTAATCTTTATTGGTAAATGGTTTTATGTTCAGAACAAGGAATGGAACCTAGGGGTTACGTCTTACCTAATAAAATCCCTGAGGTGCGATGAGTTACGTTTTTCGAACAACCGAACACTGTACAACATGTTAGGGGATACCTTTGTTTAGATTGAAACTAACAAGACTAGAATCGAACACTGCACTCGATGTCGTTACATGTGATCCGATACAACATGTTAGGGATACCTTTGTTTAGATTGAAACATAGCAAGCCTACAATCGAACATTGTTTGATGTGTTCAGTACAACTTCAATGATTAACATACACACTGTGCACATATCGCATAGCTAAAAACACACTGTGCACATATCGCATACCTAACACTTCAAATGATTTGCTTAGTACGAAAATAAAAATAAAAATCTATACCGCGTAGCTAACTCGTTCATCACACTGCTAAGACGCTTAGTAATTGTGAATACACTCATACGAAAATCAAGAAAGCACACTGCGTAGCCAACTCGCTCGGCACGAAAAAAAATCTATACCGCGTAGCTAACTCGTTCATCACAGTGCTAAGACGCTTAGTAATTGTGAATACACTCATACGAAAATCAAGAAAGCACACTGCGTAGCCAACTCGCTCGGCTCACTCGCTTAGTAATTGCAACACACACGGATAAGAATGTTCCGAGATACTTACATGTTTTTTAAGGGGGGTGAAAGATCATAAATTATATGTACACACATGTTGTCTCCTCCAAGTTGTAAGATGAAATAGACGCAGTACTGCGAGTTTCCGCTCTAGCTGGCGAACGGAAGTAGCATGATATCTCAGCAAAAAATAAAAATACGCGTGAGCTTGCAAGTCAGACACAATGATGGATACCGCGATTCAAATCCTGGTAACTTATGCCGTCGGGAAGGGTATCCGGTGAGCATCTAGCTGTAAATCCCCGATTCTCGACAGATTCTTAATCCCAGTTCTTTGACGTCAGGAAGGGCAACCGGTCGAATACAATAGTGTATGAAGTAAGAGGTTAGATACTACCAGTTTTGTGTCAGGAAGGACAATTAGTCTTAAAACAAAACAGATTCTTAATCCGAGTTCTTTGACGTCAGGAAGGGCAACCGGACGAAAACTATAGTGTAAGAGGCTAGATACTGCCAGTTTTGCGTCAGGAAGGGCAACTCAACAAATTCTTGCGATTTAAAATCTTAGTCAGGAAGGGCATCCAGCAGTAAAACAATAGTTCGTGATTTAAAATCTAAGAAGTGCATCTAGCTGTAAATCCCCCGATTCTCGACAGATTCTTAATCCGAGTTCTTTGACGTCAGGAAGGGCAACCGGTTGAAAACAATTATCGAACACGCATCGCGAAGGCAAGAGTGTGCAGCGATATGCTTGTTTAGACTTGCAGATTACGAAAGAAACATAACAAGACTTGAGTCATAAAACAAATTCTTGCGATTTAAAATCTTAGTCAGGAAGGGCATCTGGTAGTAAAACAATAGTTCGTGATACCGCGATTTAAAATCTAGCTGTATATCCCCCGATTCTCGACAGATTCTTAATCCGAGTTCTTTGACGTCAGGAAGGGCAACTGGTTGAAAACAATTATCGAACACGCATCGTGAAGGCAAGAGTGTGCAGCGATATGCTTGTTTAGACTTGCAGATTACGAAAGAAACATAACAAGACTTGAGTCTTAAAACAAATTCTTGCGATTTAAAATCTTAGTCAGGAAGGGCATCCAGCAGTAAAACAATAGTTCGTGATTTAAAATCTAAGAAGTGCATCTAGCTGAAAATCCCCCGATTCTCGACAGATTCTTAATCCGAGTTCTTTGACGTCAGGAAGGGCAACCGGTTGAAAACAATTATCGAACACGCATCGTGAAGGCAAGAGTGTGCAGCGATATGCTTGTTTAGACTTGCAGATTACGAAAGAAACATAACAAGACTTGAGTCTTAAAACAAATTCTTGCGATTTAAAATCTTAGTCAGGAAGGGCATCTAGTAGTAAAACAATAGATCGTGATACCGCGATTTAAAATCTAGCTGTATATCCCCCCGATTCTCGACAGATTCTTAATGCGAGTTCTTTGACGTCAGGAAGGGCAACTAGTTGAAAACAATTATCGAGCACGCATCGTGAAGGCAAGAGTGTGCAGCGATATGCTTGTTTAGACTTGCAGATTACGAAAGAAACATAACAAGACTTGAGTCTTAAAACAAATTCTTGCGATTTAAAATCTTAGTCAGGAAGGGCATCCAGCAGTAAAACAATAGTACGTGATTTAAAATCTAAGAAGTGCATCTAGCCGAAAATCCCCGATTCTCGACAGATTCTTAATCCGAGTTCTTTGGCGTCAGGAAGGGCAACCGGTCGAAAACAATTATCGAACACGCATCGCCAAGGCAAGAGTGTGCAGCGATATGCTTGTTTAGACTTGCAGATTACGAAAGAAACATAACAAGACTTGAGTCTTAAAACAAATTCTTGCGATTTAAAATCTTAGTCAGGAAGGGCATCCAGCAGTAAAACAATAGTTCGTGATACTGCGATTTAACATCTAGCTGTAAAACCCCCGATTCTCGACAGATTCTAAATCCGAGTTGTCAGGAAGGGCAACCGGCCGAAAACCATAGCGTATGATGTAAGAGCTTAGATACTGCCAATTTTGCATCAGGAAGGACAACTAGTCTTAAAACAAAACAGATTCTTAATCCGAGTTGTCAGGAAGGGTAACCGGTCGTAAAACTATGGTGTATGAGGTTAGATACTGCTAGTTTTGCATCAGGAAGGACAACTCAACACATTCATGAGATTTAAACACATTTTTATCCCCAAGAGAATCGAACCCGAGACTACCGGTGTCCATGAAGTCGTATCAGCGCAGAGCGAGCAGCGGAATGCGTGTGTTAGCTGAAATTGTACACGTATCTTCCGGCTCGGCCTTGAACGAGGACACTACATGCTGATAAGCGGCTTGTAACTCGCGAAGGTCTTCTTAGCTGAGTACCATTCAAGCTCTTAAAACACAGTACGAATTAAGGTTGTAAAATATTCTGAAATAGTCCTCCTCTGTGGTGTAGTAGTTAGTGTGATTAGCTGCTACCCTCGGAGGTCCGAGTTCGATTCCCGGCTCTGCCACGGAATGTGTAGCATTTAGCCTATGTAAGTTCCTAACGTAAACTATCATGATTGTACGGAGAGGTTAAAACACACACAGTGCCTACTCCTATCGAAAGAACCTGCACGGTACCGGCATGTAGGCTTCTCCTGGTGAAGGAGCTTGCACCTGGTTTAACGCCTCCTATCAACAGCCCTTACTTAATGCTGGCTTTTTTGCACACCCCGCCTCACACCATACGACCGGCTGCCCTTCCTGACTAGGATTTTAAATCGCAGTATACGCGATAAATTTGTTGTAGCGGGTTTTATAACTAGATATTCCGGTACCGATACATAGCCTACTCCACTGAAGAAGCCTGCACAAGGCTTATTGCCTCCATCCGACAAATGAATCAGCATCAACACTCTTGTACTCAAAAAATAATTTTCGAAGGAGTCTGCACAAGGTTTAACGTCCCCATCAACAGCCCTTACTTATTGCTAGCTTTTTTGCACACCCCGCCTCACACCATAGTTTTACGACCGGCTGCCCTTCCTGACTAGGATTTTAAATCGATATCCCGACATAGCCTACTCCTACCGAAGAAGGCAGCTTATCGCCTCCATCCAACAAATGAATCACACTAAAACACTCTTCAATCATTCTCGCTACTTCGGATGATAGCGGGTTCGAACTGGAAGCTGTAAATGCTAGGCGTGGGACCCGTGCGATCATCATTACATGATCTAGCCGGATGCCCTTCCCGACGGCATAAGTTACTAGGATTTGAATCGCGGTATCCATCATTGTGTCTGACTTGCAAGCTCACGCGTATTTTTATTTTTTGCTGAGATATCATGCTACTTCCGTTCGCCAGCTAGAGCGGAAACTCGCAGTACTGCGTCTATTTCATCTTACAACTTGGAGGAGACAACATGTGTGTACATATAATTTATGATCTTTCACCCCCCTTAAAAAACATGTAAGTATCTCGGAACATTCTTATCCGTGTGTGTTGCAATTACTAAGCGAGTGAGCCGAGCGAGTTGGCTACGCAGTGTGCTTTCTTGATTTTCGTATGAGTGTATTCACAATTACTAAGCGTCTTAGCAGTGTGATGAACGAGTTAGCTACGCGGTATAGATTTTTTTTTCGTGCCGAGCGAGTTGGCTACGCAGTGTGCTTTCTTGATTTTCGTATGAGTGTATTCACAATTACTAAGCGTCTTAGCAGTGTGATGAACGAGTTAGCTACGCGGTATAGATTTTTATTTTTATTTTCGTACTAAGCAAATCATTTGAAGTGTTAGGTATGCGATATGTGCACAGTGTGTTTTTAGCTATGCGATATGTGCACAGTGTGTATGTTAATCATTGAAGTTGTACTGAACACATCAAACAATGTTCGATTGTAGGCTTGCTATGTTTCAATCTAAACAAAGGTATCCCCTAACATGTTGTATCGGATCACATGTAACGACATCGAGTGCAGTGTTCGATTCTAGTCTTGTTAGTTTCAATCTAAACAAAGGTATCCCCTAACATGTTGTACAGTGTTCGGTTGTTCGAAAAACGTAACTCATCGCACCTCAGGGATTTTATTAGGTAAGACGTAACCCCTAGGTTCCATTCCTTGTTCTGAACATAAAACCATTTACCAATAAAGATTAATTTTCTACACTTAACAAAGTACAAGCGTTCTTGCTGATAGCGATCGATGAGGTTGTGGTACCCCCTAACATGTTCTAAACACATGTTGTATTGAGTACAGTGTTCGATTCTAGTCTTGATCACTTATTTTGTGTTCTGAACACATCGATCAATGTTCTGATCACATGTTGTATCGAGTACAGTGTTCGATTCTAGTCATGATCACTTATTTTGTGTTCTGAACACATCAATCAATGTTCTGATCACATGTTGAAGTTAACAACATCGATTACAGTGTTCTATTCTAGTCTTGTTATGTTTCAATCTGATCTTCTTAGAACAAGGGTATCCCATGACATATTCTAAACACATGATGTATTGAGTACAGTGTTCGATTCTAGTCTTGATCACTTATTTTGTTTTCTGAACGCATCAATCAATGTTCTGATCACATGTCGTATCGAGTACAGCGTTTGATTCTACTCTTCTTATGTTTCGAAAGTCTAAACATGCACAATAATGTTATCGCTGCACACGCTTGCCTTCGCGATGCAGGTTTAAACTTGTTCGATATAAAGCTATGCCTTGACATAAGCGGCGGAGGAGGAGGTAGAGGAGGAGGAGGAGGAGGAGGAGGAGGAGGAGGAGCATGATAAGGCCTTAACAGCCTATGTATAGTCGCCATTGTTTAAGGATGATAGCTGTCAAAAGAATTTTTCAAATTATCCACCACCACATTTCAGCTAAAGAGGGTAGCAGGGTGCTCTGTTGATTAAGCACATAGAATTTCAAATTGCCCTCCACCGCATGCATAACAGCAGCTGTTAAATCATTGGTCAGAAAAAATTTGTCCGTTTTGCTCTACGATGCACTGCTTTCGAGATATTTAACATTTTGCATTTAAGCCCCAAATTTAATGAATCGAACTAGCACGACACGTTAGCCTCTAAGCTAAGAGCAACAGCCATCTTGCGCAAGCACCCTTAAAGCGTCTCATAAGGAGTTGTGTATAGCCGCCATCTTGTGTCCGCCATCTTGCGCAAGCATCCTTAGGGCGTCTCCAGTCATCTTGTGCAAGGACCCTTAAGCCACCTCATAAGAGCAACCGCCATCTTGCGCAAGCATCTCTAGGGCGTCTCATAAGGAGCCATGTATAACCGCCATCTTGCGCAAGCATCCCAAGGGAGTCTATGTATAGCGGTTATCTTGCATAAGCACCTTTAAGGAGTCATGTATAGCCACCATCTTATGCAATTAGCGTCGAGAGATAGCTGATGTAGAATTTTTCTTTTTAAATTATCCGCCACCATATTTCAAAAGGAGCCATGTATAACCGCCATCTTGCGCAAGCATCCCAAGGGAGTCTATGTATAGCGGCCATCTTGCATAAGCACCTTTAAGGAGTCATGTATAGCCACCATCTTGTGCAATTAGCGCCGAGAGATGGCTGCTGTAGAATTTTTCTTTTTAAATTATCCGCCACCATATTTCAACTAAAGAGTGTAGCACTGAGGTTTGCGATGTAAGATGGCGGATGACAGCTGACAAAAAAGCGCGTGAGTTTGTTTACTAAACAAGAGCATGTGGAATTTGCCACCACCACATAGATGGCAGCACGGTGCTCTCTTGATTAAAGATGGCGGATGACAGCTAACAGAACTTTTCAAATTACCCGCTACTACAGAGAGCAGCACGGTGCTCTGTGGATTAAAGATGACGGATGACAGGTGATGAAATTACCCGCATGATAGCAGCACAGTGCTCTATTGATTAAAGATGGTGGATGACAGCTGTCAAAAAAAAAAAGCATGTGGCTTTGTTTACTAAACAAGAGCACATAGATTTTTTTCAAATTGCGCCACCACATTTCAAAGGTATCTAGCTAAAGAGCGCAGCACAGAGGTTTGTGATGCAAGATGGCGGATGACAGCTGTCAGAAAAAAGCACGTGAGTTTGTTTCCAAACAAGAGCATGTAGAATTTTTCAAATTGCTGCCACCACGTAGAGGGCAGCACGGTGCTCGCATGATTAAAGATGACTGCTGTCACGTGGAATTGCCTGCCACCACAGGTATCTAGCTAAAGAGGGCAGCACGGTGCTCAAAGATGGCTGCTATCAAAAAGCATTTTTCAAATTATCCGCCACCACATTTCAAAGGTAAGTAGCTAAAGAGGGCAGCACTGTGCTCTATAGATTAAAGATGGCGGATGACAGCTGTCAAAAAAGCACGTGGATTTGTTTATCTCACGCTAGTGAGGTTAAGTTGGTAGCACTAAGGTTTAGGCCCGTTAAGATGGCAGCACTGCGGATGACAGCTGTGACGAATTTACATCTACTACAATAAAGAGGGCAGCACTGTGCTCTATAGATTAAAGATGGCGGATGTCAGCTGTCAAGAAAGCACATGGCTTTGTTTCCAAACAAGAGCATGTGGATTTTGCCGCCACCACATTTCAAAGGTAAGTAGCTAAAGAGGGCAGCACGGTGCTCAAAGATGGCGGATGACAGCTGTCAAAAAAAGCGCATGGGTTTGTTTCCAAACAAGAGAATGTAGAATTTTTCAAATTGCCGCCACCACATAGAGGGCAGCACGGTGCTCTCTTGATTAAAGATGGCTGCTGTCACGTGGAATTGCCTGCCACCACAGGTATCTAGCTAAAGAGGGCAGCACGGTGCACAAAGATGGCTGCTGTCAAAAAAGCATTTTTCAAATTATCCGCCACCACATTTCAAAGGTAAGTAGCTAAAGAGGGCAGCACTGTGCTCTATAGATTAAAGATGGCGGATGACAGCTGTCACAAAACACGTGGCTTTGTTTACCTCACGCTAGTTAGGTTAAGTTGGTAGCACTAAGGTTTAGACCCGTCAAGATGGCAGCACTGCGGATGACAGGTGACGAATTTTGCAGCTACTGCGATATAGAGGGCAGCACAGTGCTTTGTGGTTTAAAGATGGCGGATGACAGCTGTCAAAACAGCACGTGGCTGTCAAAAAGCACGTGGCTTTGTTTACCTCGCGCTAGTGAGGTTAAGTTGGTACCACTAAGGTTTAGGCCCGTCAAGATGGCAGTACTGAGGTTAGCGATGCGTTGTTGTCTGTCAAAAAGCACGTGGCTTTGTTTACAAATCTGTCAAAAGCACGTGGCTGTCAAAAACACGTGGCTTTGTTTACCTCACGCTAGTGAGGTTAAGTTGGCACTACTGAGGTTTAGGTCCGTCAAGATGGCAGTACTGAGGTTTGCGATGCGTTGTTGTCTGTCAAAAAGCACGTGGCTGTCAAAAAGCACGTGGCTTTGTTTACCTCATGCTAGTTAGGTTAAGTTGGCACTAGTGAGGTTTAGGCCCGTCAAGATGGCAGTACTGAGGTTTGCGATGCGTTGTTGTCGATGACAGCTGTCAAAAAGCACGTGGCTGTCAAAAAACACGTGGGTTTGTTTACCTCACGCTAGTTAGGTTAAGTTGGCACTAGTGAGGTTTAGGCCCGTCAAGATGGCAGCAGTGAGGTTAGCGATGCGTTGCTGTCGATGACAGCTGTCAAAAAGCACGTGGCTTTGTTTACAAATTCAAATCTCCCGCCAAAATTCAAATTTCCCGCCAAAATTCAAATTTCCCGCGGGAGGAGGAGGAGGAGGGAGGAGGAGGAGGCGCCAGAATCCCTGCATTATACTACTTATATTGGATAGACATGGAGGCGAGAGATGGCAATGCCCTTGGATTCGGAAGAGGGAGATACCTGGGCTGCTATTTGCAGACGATTTATTGATCTTGGCATTAACAGCAAAGGGGTTGCAGGAAGGACTAAATGAGGTAGTGGAATATACTAGAAGATGGGCACTCAAGATAAATGTACGGAAGACGCAGATAATGATATGTAGGAAGAGAAAAGCCAAAAAAGAAAAGAAATTCTGGACAGTCGAGCAGCAAGAAATCAGACCAGAAAAACAAATGGAGTATTTAGGAGTTATAATTAGTAGTAACGGCACGTAGGAAAAGCAGATTAGAAGAGCCAGATATAAAGGGAGGGGAGCACTGGCAGTAGTGGGGATATTAGAAAATAAATTTCCGGATATAAAGTACAAAATACAGAGACTGGTGTTCCAATTAATGGTCAAAGGAAAAATGTTATATGGGGTAGAAATATGGGGATTAGAGGAAAATAGAAAAGAACTAAACCAGGTGGTGGCGAAATTTAGTAAGATTATTATGGGAGTCCCAAACTGTACTGCAAATGTTGGGGCTAGATTAGTATGTAAAGAATCGATAGACACTACTATAGCCAAGAGGGTGATGAAGTATTGGATGAGATTGGAAGAAGGGAAGGGAGGGGATTTAGTACAAGACACATATAGGTTCCAGGAAAATATGGAGAACGAGAGGTATTGGGTAAATAAGTGCAAAAATAAACTACGAAAACTGGGGTTAGGAGATATAGGATATGAGAGGTGGAGAGAAAAGAAAGAATGGGTATGGAGAAGGGTTATAAGTAGAGTTGCCGATATAGAGAGACAGAGTCTAATAATGGAATGTAGAGAAAGAGCCTCACTATCAGTATTTAATAAATTGTTAGAAATCATGAACCCGAAAATCGAAGTGGAGGACCGGAAGGGCAAGAGAGGTCTATACTGGTGGATTTTTGGAACTCCTACAAACAGAGGTTGGATAGGTACAGAAAATGCAGGTAGATGTATTCTGTGTGGAGAAAAATAGTCGGACCTACATATATTCATCGAATGTAGGGAGTTAGAAGAGTTGAAAAAGAAAGTGTTGAGCAAAAAAGAGATAGAAAAAGTAGAAAAAATTGAAAAGATGACGGTTTGGCTGGCCAGAGAATGGGGGAGAGGAACAAATATTTCGAAATATTTAAATATGGTTAGAATGAGATTAATAAAGAAAATAAGAGAATAAGGGGTAAAAGAGGGTTACAGAGGGAGGAGAGGAAGGAGGTAGACGAAACTGCTAGGTTATATAGAAATTGAAGACAATAAGAGGAGTTTGAAGTACAATCTGATTGTATGATGAAAAGAAGATTTGTAGATATTTGGAGAGGATTGCATGTGTGAGAGAACGGAGGTGGTAGTTAATGTTAGAAAAAAAAAGAAAAAAAGAATAATAAAGCAACGAGGGATGTGAGTAAGAGGAACTGTTGGACTGTTTAGAAACGGAAATAAGCGGAAGAAAGAGAAGGAATAAGGGAAAGCCAGGTTTGATTGTTGGCAATTCGATGGTTTAAGATTTAAGTTCAAAAAATAAAAATAAAAAAAAATAAAAAAAATAGAGAGTAGTTTTTTAGTTTTTGTCTAAGACTCGTAGGAGCTATAGAATTGTCAACAAATACATTTGTAAATAGTGTTAGAATATGAATGATAGGGCTAGTGGACAAGAAAAGGTGTTTGGATAACATAATAGTAGATAATTTTAAACTCTGGCTTAAAAATTTTAATAAGTAATGAGTGGTCGTGAAGAAGAGGAACTGTTGGACTGTTTAGAGATGGAAAGGATTGATAAGTGATGTGAGGAAAAGACAGATTTGTTTTGTGTCAATTCCGTGGTTTAATATGTAAGTTAAACTATTTAAAAAAATGCAATTAGGAAGTAGTTTTAGTCTAAGAGACGCAAGAATAAGAGAGAAAAGCGATGAGCAAGGAACTGGAAATTGTCAACAAGTGTGTTTGTATATAGTGTATAAATATTAACTATACGGTATAGTGGAAAGTAGTTAGCGAATAAGTATTATAAGAGAGATGGACAGAGGCTAGGAAGAGTAAGAGGGGAAGATTGGGGATGGAAGGGGGGAGGGGTATAAGAGACAGACGGGTGGGATGGTCCAGTCCCATCCCTAGGTGAAAGAGGAAACATGTCCGCTCACAGAATAACAAGGGAATCAAGATGGTGGCAGTAAGACGACACGATTATAGGCGGAGCAGTAGATAAATGCGTGACGGATCGTATGATGGACCGGAAAAAGCCTCTACGATTCGCCACGTAAGATGAGGAGAGAAGTACGAGTTATAGGTGGGGGTAATATCTAACCCGGGAGGAGTGGCTGAAGCGGCCAGGGTGGGATGGCTCTCTCCTCACAGGGAATGCCGCATGCAGCCGAGGTTTCTTATTTTATTTTTTTTATGTTTAGTTAGCTGTAGAGAGTAGATAGGGGATGCCCTTACATGCGGAGGAGTTCCTCGCATACCAGAGGCATCTCAATAGTTTTAGACAAGTTGGTGCAGTGTTAGGCTGGATTCCGCCGACATTGACACCACTAAACAAGTAGAGTAGATAGTAATTGTATTGTTTGGTTTATATTATTTTGTGCGGGGTTTTTGGGTTCTTAGTTAATAGTTTTAGTGTAGATAGTTAGAGCTTTATATTATATATAATAGTATGTTAGTTTATATTGTTTGTTTTGTTTGGTTATATTGTTTTGTTTGGTTTTTTGGGTTCATGTGTATTTTATGCTCTTTATTGTCTGTAACCGATGGTGCAAACTAGGGTGGCAATAAAGAGTTATCTTATCTTATCTTATCTTATCTAGTAAGCAGTCTGGCCTGCGCTGCCAACTTGGTCTTAATGGCAGATTGTGCCGAAAGCCTGCAGTCTAATATCTTGGAACTTGAAAATAGGTGCATTGAGTAATTAACCTGTCAAAGACTAAATTGATGTCAGTAGGTGAGAAATTCAACAGAACTGAATGTCAGATTGGTGATACAAAGCTAGAACAGGTTGATAATTTCAAGTATTTAGGTTGTGTGTTCTCA
Organism: Anabrus simplex; assembly: GCF_040414725.1. Lineage (NCBI taxonomy): Eukaryota > Metazoa > Arthropoda > Insecta > Orthoptera > Tettigoniidae > Anabrus > Anabrus simplex. The sequence goes on along the minus strand of NC_090279.1, from coordinate 29,799,316 downwards.
CAGGATGGTAATATAGTAAGTGAGATTGAATCAAGGTGTCGTAAAGCAAATGCAGTGAGCTCGCAGTTGCGATCGACAGTATTCTGTAAGAAGGAAGTCAGCTTCCGGACGAAACTATCTTTACATCGGTGTTTTCAGACCAACTTTGCTTTACGGGAGCGAAAGTTGGGTGGACTCAGGATATCTTACTCATAAGTTAGAAGTAACAGACATGAAAGTAGCAAGAATGATTGCTGGTACAAATAGGTGGGAACAATGGCAGAAGGGTACTCGGAATGAGGAGATAAAGACTAATTTAGGAATGAACTCGATGGATGAAGCTGTACGCATAAACCGGCTTCGACGATGGGGTCATGTGAGGCAAATGGAGGAGGGTAGGTTACCTAGGAGAATAATGGACTCTGTTATGGAGGGTAAGAGAAGTAGAGGTAGACCAAGACGACGATGGTTAGACTCGGTTTCTAACGATTTAGAGATAAGAGATATAGAATGAAATGAGGCCACAACACTAGTTGCAAATCGAGGATTGTGGCGACGTTTAGTAAATTCACAGAGGCTTGCAGACTGAACGCTGAAAGGCATAACAGTCTATAATGATAATGTATGTATGTATGTATGTATGTATGTATGTATGTATGTATGTATGTATGTATGTATGTATGTATGTATGAGGAATTGGCAGTTGTGTTTATGATTCGTAGATCTAGAGAAAGCATATGGCAGGGTACCGAGAGAAAAGATGTTCGCCATACTGGGGGACTGTGCAATTAAAGGTAGATTATTAAAATCAATCAAAGCTATTTATGTTGACAATTGGGCTTCAGTGAGAATTGGTGGTAGAATGAGTTCTTGGTTCAGGGTACTTACAGGGGTTAGACAAGGCTGTACTATTTCACCTTTGCTGTTCGTAGTTTACATGGGTCATCTGCTGAAAGGTATAAAATGGCAGGGAGGGATTCAGTTAGGTGGAAATGTAATATGCAGTCTGGCCTATGCTGACAACTTGGTCTTAATGGCAGATTGTGCCGAAAGCCTGCAGTCTAATATCTTGGAACTTGAAAATAGGTGCAATGAGTATGGTATGAAAATTAGCCTCTGGAGGGCTAAATTGACGTAAGTAGGTAAGAAATTCAACAGAATTGAATGTCAGATTGGTGATACAAAGCTACAACAGGTCGATAATTTCAAGTATTTAGGTTGTGTGTTCTCCCAGGATGGTAATATTGTAAGTGAGACTGAATCAAGGTGTTGTAAAGCTAATGCAGTGAGCTCGCAGTTGCGATCAACAGTATTCTGTACGAAGGAAGTCGTCTCCTAGACGAAAAATCTTTACATCGGTCTGTTTTCAGACCAACTTTGCTTTACGGGAGTGAAAGCTGGGTGGACTCAGGATATCTTATTCATACGTTAGAAGTAACAGACATGAAAGTAGCAAGAATGAGTGCTGGTACAAGCACGTGGGAACAATGGCAGGATGGTACTCGGAATGAGGAGATAAAGGCTAATTTAGGAATGAACTCGATGGATGAAGCTGTACGCATAAACCGGCTTTGGTGGTGGGGTCATATGAGGCGAATGGAGGAGGATATATTACCTGGCAGAATAATGAACTCTGCTATGGAGGGTAAGAGAAGTAGAGGTAAACCAAGACGACGATGGTTAGACTCGGTTTCTAACGATTTAAAGATGAGGTATAGAACTAAATGAGGCCACAACTCTAGTAGCAAATCGAGGATTTTGGCGACGTTTAGTAAATTCACAGAGGCTTGCAGACTGAACGTTCAAAGGCATAACAGTCGATAATGATAATGTATGTATGTCTATATATATAAAAGCAAGTCGGACTGGAGCGATGTATATATAGATATTTAAAAAGGAAATAAGTCGTAAATTAATGAGGCACTTCCAGAAATCTCAGAAATTTGAAACTTGGTACGAGAGAAGCTGATGACCCGAGGATCCCTAGAAAAATCGAAAATTCTAAACATTTCCTGAAGGGGGCACTTGGGGGACTCATATTTTTGGCTCAGCATAAGAACGCAGTCGTATAATCTATCCAAAGCGACAATCTATTGGTTTCGTGGGCTTAAAAATTTTCAGGATTTTCCTAATTTTTACCCCCGTCCCCCAAATCAAGATGGCGGCACAACCTTTCAGACGAGGTAGAAAATTGAAATTTTGTGAAATTATAGCTCTTGGTTCCCAACCGACGGAAAAATTCCAAGATGTTCAAATTTTTTACCTTTTACCCTTAAAGATATCGAAATATGGGGGCAATTTTAATGACTGTGCAGAGCTATTTTTTTGGCTAAACGGTAAGTCGTTTCATAGCACGGATGGCAAAATCTCCCTTCAATTCGGAGTGATCCACAACTTTCGTCCTATGACATTTTGTCGTATCTCTCTCCCTATACGTTAGATTTGGCCGTATTTCTGAATTGTTCGTAAATTTGGTGATTTTTACAAGTATATTTCATTGTTTGACAGACTTATAGGAAAGATTGGATTATCAAATTCTTCACGTATATTGGCCCACCCAGTAGCCGTATTTGTGCCAAATTGTATGTTTTGAGCTGTCACATATCTGAAAGGTAATTCTATATGTGAAAAGCTTACACCAATTTCACCCTATTCTTCTTTTCTAACACAATCTTACCTCCAAATAGATGAGATACTTGAACGTATCATAAGACCACCCATTTAGATCGCTAAATGTGGCCAGAAAATGCGCCTTATCGTACAATCCGTTTTTCGATTTGACGTACCGTTTAGCAACAGAAATTCTGTAACGGAAGTTAAACATCCATATACTTCCGTAAGACGACTATATTCTTTCATTGACGTCGATTTGTAGCGATGTAGAAAGTGTTTGTCTGCCATTGTTATTAAATACTTTGCAAATCCATAGTGACTGTCAGAAGGAGGGCGTCTGCAATTGTTGACAGGCAGTAAGAATGGGGTCATCCTCCATCTCCTGTGCACTATTTTAATGCATTACTCCCTTTTTAATTCGACTAGCAGAAGAGACGGGAGCGCGCAATTTTCTTCAAATATCTTTTACCCGATCTTATTTGTCAGTAGGCAAGGGTATCTTCCATTATAAACAAATTTACCCATCTAAAATGTGACTGACGTTAGGCATAGTGGCCTGCTATTATAATGGAAACTCACCAACTCGGTGAGACTGGCAGTAAGCCGACTGGCATTAGAAAATGCGTCTGGCATGATAATGATAAGAACGCAACTCACCTTTTGACTGGCAGTAGGGAAGGTCCTTGCAAATATAATAAAAGTTCCTCAACTGTAATCTATCTGAAAGTAGGAAATGGGGTCTGCCATTGTAATGAAACCTCCCCAAATCTATTTTGGCCGCGCACTAGGCAATGGGGCTTGCCGTTCAATGAAAATTACCAAATTCTTTGTAAATTGCAGTGGACAAGTCGACTTGCCGTTATCATCGCAATTCCGCTAATCACACTTGCATTGGAAACAACGTCTGTTGATTTCACAATTCTTTTTCTCGGATAAAGCTGCGACACGTCCAATTTAAAAATCTTATTCACTTCATGTGCAGTAATTTACTTCGATATCCGTATACAATGTAGAGTACCGTAGCGAAGCACGGGTACATTTGCTAGTATGTATGCAATAAGATCAAGTATACACGCAAGAGAAGAGAATACTTCTCAAACAACTGTTCTGAACAAATTGAATTTACTCTGAGAATACACAACAATCTTACTATACATAAAAATGGATGTATGTATGTAAATGACACTTCTCCTCCTAAACCACCAGAGCAATTTCAATCAAATTTTGAAAACTTATTACTTGCTATCCGGAGACGAGCACTGTGGGGTTAAGCCACCTCTAACCCCCTTAGGAGTGGGGGTTAGGGGGATTAGGTAAAAAAAGATCGAAAATAGTGTCGAATCCATAGTTGTCGGGGTCGCTGAGATGAATTGTGAGACTCCGGTTATTTTATAAGTCGAAGTTCATCCCCCTTTGGGATCGGGGGCGAGGGGGGAGTGATATATAAAATTAATCGAAAATAGTGTCGAAAGCATAGTTTTCGATTTCACCGAGGTGAATTGTACACTTCGAAATTTTAGTATCAGGAGACAAACCACGTGTGGGTAGGACACCCCAGGAACCCTTAGGGGCGGGAGGGCGAGGGGGCTGAGATATAAAAATCATCGAAAGCAGTGTCGAATCCATACTTTTCGCTGAGATGAGTAGTAACATTCCGGATTTTTAAAGTCCAGCCACAGCCCCATTTGGCATAGAGGCTGAGAAAGGGTGAAAAAATGAATTGTCAAGAATGCCCAAGGTAATAGACGTGTGTATGTTCCAGTATGACTTTCAAGTATGACTTACTGCGTGGAAAACATACTGTGGGAGTAAGACGCCCCTAGAACCACTTCGGAAGCGGGTGAAATATATAATCCAAATAAATAAATAGAAGTCAGTTTGGCGCGATCTATATATACTGTACCATACATATATAAATTAAGGCATAAAAATGAAAAGAGACGTGAATTAATGAGACCATTCTAGGCATCCTAGAAACTAAAAACTTGGTACCAGACAACCTGATGACTTCAGGATCCCTAGAAAAATCTAAAATTCTCAAAATTCTCTAAGAGGGACACGTTGGGAGTTTCAAATATGCATAAGAACACACTCGGTTACATATATCCAGAACGATAACCTATAGGTTTCATGGGCTTAAAAGTTTCCTGAAAGTCCTAATTGTTAAACCCTCCCCCATATCAAGGTGGCAGCACAATCTCCCAGACGAGTTAGAAAATAGAAATTGGCAAAATTATAGCTTTTTGCTTGTAACCGATGGAAAATTTACGAGATGTTTAAAAATATATTTTTTACCCCCAAAAAATATCGAAATATGGAGGCAATTTTAATGGTGGTGGGGACCTTCCTTTCGCGGTATTTGGTGGCTAAACGGTAAGTCGTATCACAAAACGGATGGCACAATCTCCGTTCAATTTGGAGTGATATACAACTTCGGTCCTATGACTTTTTGTCGTATCTCTATTCCTTATGATACATTTGGCTCTATATCTGGATTTACCTAAATTTTGCACTTTGTACACGTATAATTGATGGTTTGAGTCACTTATAGGAAAGATGGGATCATCAAATTCTACACGAATATTAGCCCACCCAGCCAAATTCTATGTTTGAAGCTGTTGCATAAGTATCTGAAATGTAATTCACTGTGTGAATACCTTACACAAATTTCACCCTATTCAACGTTTCTAAAATAATCTTGCCTTTAAATAGATGAGATACGAGGAAATATCATAGGGCCAGCCATTTAGATAGCTAAATGAGGCCAGAGTCGTCTTATTATACAATCTGTTTTTCAATATGAATGCACCGTTTAGCAGCAGTTATTCTGTAAATGAAGGTGAACATGCATTTACTTCCGTATGCCGATCTACATTTATTAATTTAAGTCGATTTGTAGCGATCTGGCGATGTGTCTTACATTGTAATTAATACTTTACAAATCAATAGTGACTCACAGCAGGAGGGCGTCTGCTGTTGTAATCAGTACTACCCACATCGACTTATATAGCAATAGGAATGGGGTAGTTCTCCAACGCCTGTGTACCATTGTAATGCATAATTCCCTTCTTGATTTGACTAGCAGAAGGCAAGAGAGCGTGCATTTTTTAACACTCTTTTACCTGATTCGCTTTATCATTAGATATAGGTGCCCCCAGTTATAAACAAATTTTCCCATCAAAATGTGACTAACGTTACGCACAGTGAATTGCGGCAGACAAGTGGACCTGTCGTTATCATCACAACTCTGCAAATCGCACTTCACATTGGAAACAACGTTGGCGGACCTCCCTACGCTTTTCTCGGATAACGCCAAGAGACATGCAATTAATTTTTTTTATTCCCTTCATGTACAGCAATTTACTTCGTTATCCGTATACATTCTAAAATACCGTAGCGAAGCACGGGTACATTTGCTAGTTTAGTATAAATTTTGGCATGATGATCATATGATTTTAATACTTTTAATGGGAACGGATATTCAGTATGTTAACAACCACTTTTACTGAATTGTGGGCTTGTGAAAATTAGGCCTACTTTCGACAGAGTCCTTGCAGTTATCCTACTAAGTCTTAAACCTGTTACCATGGTATAAAATTGTATATTAATAATAGTTCGTGGTGTAGGTTACTGTAGTCAGTTTGTGAATCAGGGACAACAGATGAATGACCTAGTAAATGGAACTGAGACTCTGGATACCAGTTGCTACAGAATAGGAGTGGACATCTCGAGAAAACTGTGAGTCACGGCCCTGCTTGTGAAAAGTTACTGCAAGTAGCTCGCAGTTGTGAGACAGCATCTCTACATCGGTCAGTTTTCAGAGGAACATTGCTGCAAAGGAGTGACATTTGTGGAAGTGGGATATCTTATTCATGAGTTTTAAGTAACAGACATGAACAGAGTGAGAATGATTGCTGCTACAAACAGGTGGGGACAATGGCAGGAGATTATTCAGAATGACGGGAGATAAAGGCCAAGTTATGAATGAACTCATTCAATAAATGTGTAAACCTGAGTATTTTTGGGATCATGTAAGGCGAATGGAGGAGGATGTGTTATCGAGGGGAATAATGGACTCAGCCATAGAGGGTAAGTGAAGTAGCAGACTAAGACGACGATGGTTAGACTCAGTTCCTAATGAGGTAAACATTAAAGGTATGAAATTTAATGAGGCCACGAAGCCTTACAGACTTACCTTATCACTCGTTCCAAGTTATACGGAGAAGAGAGAGTGTGACAAGCTGCAGGAAGTGATGGCGGATACACAGCTAGGTCATGTGTTACAGAGCTAATTGCTTCTCTCGCAATAACTGTTGCATTCATAAGTACATAGACTTGTGATGAACGTGTGGATCAGTCTCAATCACTTGGTAGACAACTTCAGATGTAAATGAACTAACAAATACATTTTGGGATGAAAGAAACAAACAATGCTGAAATTACAAACAAGCTATGAACATCAGATTTGTCATTGTAACATGAAAGGTGTCCAGGGAGTCACATGTCTATGTGCCTTGGTACCGCACGTGTTACCTCACAATGGTCCTTTGTTCGGTACTCCGGATCTCACACCTGTAGACACCTACTTATGGGACGTGCTGAAAGAATTTGTTTACCAGTCAGACAACTCTGTCTAGGAATGCATATGAATTACGAGAGAAGACTGTCTGCAGCAACCAGTGTTCATACACATGTTCCACAATCCACAGCAATCTTATGAACAAGGCGTGTTGCATTGCGCCGCACATTTTGACGGAGTTGCACAGCGAAGTGTGTATCAGTCCGTGCCAGTGCTTCAAAATGAAGTAACAGCTGTTCACTGCCTATCCAAACATATGAGGAGGTGGAATAAGTGAAGGGTGCTTTTACACTTCTCTACATGCCTTCATTGGAAAGCTGCCATAACCAGGGTCTCATCTCTACTTTGCTAATTAACATGTCTCTCAGCATTTTGATACAGCAACAGCAACTGCGCTCAGACCAGCTACACCATGCCATGGAAACTTCGAGCTTTGTATGTTTCAATTTGTACCAATGAAATGAAATCATGTGATCGCTATCAGACGAGCAGAGACATGAGAGACAAAAGCCCGTGGATATCTCTGATCCACCATGATCCTTCTGTTTATCAGTGTAAGCTGTCATGTATAGGGGAACTATTGCCAGCGGAGATCGGTTTCATTAAATAACGAGCTTCACCTCTTCTCAAAATCTCTATGAAGCATGTACACTGGCACGAGTTTGCCGAAGGGAGAGTTTTTACCCATAAAAATGTTAAGTATTGTTACGGGTAAATAACACATAATATTGGTATGATGTGGAAAAGGAGGACATTTGAGTGATACATGATACATATATATTACACACCTTCATGATTTGTCTTGTTTGTGGCACTGAATCCGTAGACGAGGATATGGAAATGTAAGTTAAGACAATAAACTTCATGATTGATTGTATTTTACCACAGGAGATTATAGAGTAGACTTCTAAAAACTCGCAATGTATGTCATGTTAATTTAAGTTAATTTGTTTATACAGATTTATTTATTCCAAACACATTTTTGATACTGCGGGAAAGGTTAATTCACTAATTAAACTAAGTTAACGTAGAAATTATAATCAATACCTTATGAAAATTACAACAAAAGTTGAGTCACACCTAAAGTACCCATTTCCTGCAGTCTTGTTTTCTAAAACCGGATAATTCACAGTTAACTTTCAGGATTTCAAGAGAATAATATGGGAGAAATACAAAGAGTAAGGAGCCAAGCTCAGACAACCTATGAGCCCTTAAAGCAGCGTTATTCAGTATAACAAAATTAAATTAAAAGCCATGGTTCAGCTTCTTACTGTGTTGCAAACTTACTAAAGGACAACACTCATTCTGCTCCAACTACATATCATTCATACAAGAACTGAGATGATATGCCATCTGGAGAAACACAATTTATGAAGCAACTTGTGCAAAACTCAATACAGCCAATATTTACTGGTAGGCTGAATGGCATCCTCGATCAATGTTGTGTGAAGAACACTTAAGGAGATCCCGATCATCTTCCGGCGAAAGGCACAGGATAATTTACAGGCAACAAGATGAATGGGTTCATTTTATACAGCCCAATGAATATATTAAGATGGTTATGTGTTAACACATCTCCATCTCCACCATTCACGAACAGGTACAATATGGCGTGGCTCGAACAGTGGCAAAACAAGGCTGCCAACTTAGGAATCTTTACAAGACCATTTGGCTGGATGGGTTAGGTCCGGCAATTGAGAAAAGCTTAGGGATGACTACTCACCAAGGCGGCCTGGGGAGGGGGTGGGGGGCATAGCACTAGTTTAAAGCCGGGAAGCTGCCCCCAGGATTCTAGTACCCTACGTTACATCACCACTGGTATGGCTAGTGAAAAGACCACTGGTCGGCCTAGTGACAAGACCTCTGGTCTGGATAGTGACAAGACCACTAGTCTGGATAGTGACAAGACCACTAGTCTGGCTAGTGACGAGACCACTGGTCTGGATGTGTAGGGTCCGGGCAGTCACCAAACCATTGCGATGGAGTCCTCCATAATTTCTGAACATTGTCACCTCTACTGTTCAACACATGTGCCGAAAAGCCCGCTATGTCGTTCTACATTTGTTGTTGTTTTTGTTTGAGTCATCAGCCCATAGAATGGTTTGATGCCATCCTATTCTGTACCAACCTTTTAATTGTACATAACTGCTTCACCGTACTTCTGCTCTAATCTGCCTCTCATATTCACACCTTGGCCTACCCCTACCGTTATTACTGGCTACACATGCTGAACAAGTGCTGGGTGTCTATCATTTTATCTCTCTCCCTCTCATCAAATTTAGCCAAATCGATCTCCTCTCACCAATTCGATTTAGGGTGATGATGTTAGTCTCTTACGTATCTTATTGCTTTTGGTGAAGGGAGTGATAACCTTGAGAGCTACAGATTTATGTCGGTTTCAAACAACAGGTACACGATTTTTCATTTCATAATTCTTACCATGCTCCACAGAGATTCATAGCTCGGAAATTTTGGTTAAGAACCCAGTGACTGTATCAACCTTAAAAACCCATCCCGCTGACCTAGAAAGTGTGCATCGTCGAATTCCCTTCAAAAGTGAAGGAAAAAGCTACACTGCGAATCAAGATTGAGGCGGTCTATTAGTCTACATTACATTTGGAGTAACAAATTGTGAAGCAAGTTCTCAACGAGTTATCAAAAAGGAATCATTCAGTAAAATGCATTTCTCTTTGTGGAATGACGAAGCTGAAATCCTTTCTTAATCTGTCAAAGCCCAATGTCACCTACAGGTGAGACCTAATATTAATCAAATTTCCTGTTTGAACTTCTCTGCCTGTTGGAAGTACTCAAAGAAAAGTCCTGGGATTTGAAATGGAACATTTTAAATTCGCAAATTGCACTGGTCAGTCAGCTCACGCTCAAGTACAAGAGGTAACAGACTGGATTGAAGAGGAGAATCAACTGCGCGTTATTATGGCATGGAAAGCGTATGATAAAATGTAATTATATTTTGCAGTTTATGCTTGTATATTGCTTAAAGGGTCAGAAATGAAAGTGATACATTCTTAAGCATAATATTATAATTTAAAGATGTGTTATTGACATGAAAGGCATGATGTTACCTATATGTGTCATTGGTCACATCAAGTAGGCACTTTTGTTCAGTTTCAGTTATGAATAGTATCTGATATTCAGTTCATGTTTTCTCTCCCTTTTCAGTCTGACATTGAATGAGGTACTAGAAATGTTGGAAGATCTATAGATCTATAGATGATATTACTATGTTTCTACAAAATGACAGGTATATTACAGATGAGAGAAGTTGCGATGAGGCAACTAATTCTGTCGATCTCAATCCCCTTCCCGGTAGAATGTTGAGATTGACAATGGAAATAAATATATCAGCAGATGATGGTACGCCGGTACCTTCTAATGAAATGAAGCAGGCGCCTGTTTTTTCTGGGAAAAATAAACGAGCACCTTCAAAGGAAAAATACAACAAGTTGTGGGCAGCTACGGAGGAGAATTTTATTTTCCGATTGGGTGAGGAACGGGCATGAGGCAACTTCAGAATATGACGGACCGCAACTGTCTCCAGTTCAATGTTTTGAGTTACTGTTCATTGTAGAAGAAGAATCTCATTGTGAAAATGTCAAAATTATACGTTGTGCACAGGAACCATATGTTAGACATAAATTCAGATGGCATAAGGTTTTATATCACTGTACTATTTTTGACTGGCAAAACGCATCTGGAAAACATACGAACTTAGCAAGGTACAAAGATACTTCAAATTTCTTAATCAAAACTTTGGGCAGCAATTTGAGGGAATCGGTTCAAGTGATCTTGCAGTGGATGAAGCTATGGTTTCCTATTCCAGCAGTCACAGCACCAAGCAAGGGGTAACCTCTAAGGTTCGGACTTAAACTGTGATCAATTCCTACGCGATTTGCTTACCTCGTAGCCTTTGAACCTTACCAAGGATCTAAACCGGCCCAGCAGCCGCGACAGTCCAATATGCGTTAGGAGCAGCAGCTGTGTTCGCAATTGAAAGTAGGCTACCAGCAGGCTACAAATTGTAACTATACTGACCAATGTAATCTACAGGTGGCATCCCTGTATTTCTTTTTTTTTTGTGGAACACTTTTCCTCTGGATTTTTAGTTTTGTTTTGTTTTTCGTAATGTAGCTAACATAATCTAAAATGAAATACATAGATCAATTTCGTACACTGTGTGGGCATTGGCAGTTTAAACTGGTGTGTGTGTGTGCTAATGCCGCTAGTGCCGCTGCTGTTTGCATTCAGGTCTGATAATATTGTAACTGGTCTTGGTTCACGCTCGGTGACTGGGTGTTTGTGTTTGTCGCAGAAATTTCCTCTTCATATTTACACAACACTACCAACACGCTATAGGGATTACCGGTACATTCGATCGGGTAGCCTTGGCCTCAGGAAGAGCATCAGATCGCAAACAAGAGTCAAATCCACATGTACGACACATCTCGCACCCACTGCTGTGGTAGAACATAACAGATCCATGCCATGGTTACTGTACCAGAGGTATGCCCGACTCGTGCATTTAAAACTAGTGACTTGTAGAAGTCCATGAAGATCATGAAATCTGAAACCCATTTTGGAAATAGTGTGAACGTTTCTCGACATATGTCACTACTATCGACTTATGTTGTGCCCTCTGGGGTGAAGATGAACTATTAAAATTCAGGATAAATTTTGTGCGTTAAGGTTTCCTAAACTGGAATATTTAGTGTTTGTTTTAGATGTTGAAAGGTTATCAACACTGCTATCTCTTCCCATACGCTTAAAGCCGCTGAAAAATGTTGTATATTTATTTATCGACCAATCAAAAATTTTCTGTTATTTATTAAATTAACCAATAAGAATTTGGGGTGTGTCAGGGCCTTGGCCCAGAATTTTCTGGATTTTCCTCTCCACTATAAAAGCCGAGGGCTGATGAGCCATGATGTCCTTTGTGACCGCTCCAGTCTAGAGTGTGTACCTAACGGAGGCTCCCTCGTCCATCTTCTGGAGGTCCACAAGCTCGAGATAATGGCAGTTTCGTCTTAACTATGTGATAGTTTTGAGAGCTAGCTTGAGAAGAAAGTTTCAAACGTCTAGTAATGTAACTTTTATTTTGTCAAATGTATATTTCAAACTTTAATTGTAAAATTCAAACAAGTCAAAAGAACTGAACCATAATCAGAGAATAGAGAGTAACTCTCGTGTGTTCCCTCTCAAGTTGACATTGAGGTGACCATGATTTTGTAACCGTTAAAATCCACCTAGCATTTCTGTAACTTAAATACTTTCTCCATGTAGTCACCTCTCTAACGTCGGGCCATAAGCCCAAATAGGGTTTTAAGAATTTCATGTAAATATCAAGTAGTGAATGTGTTCGCCTCCTTACCATTTCGATTTTCGGCCAGTAACTTTACCTTTTGTTTTTATCAAAGGTCAGGTAGGATGGGTACTTGTTACCCCTGTTAGAGTTAACATCATTCACTTCATTTTTAGGCAGTTAGACTGTTGAGCAGTTAGGACAGTGAGTACTGTTTCATTTTGTTAAATGTAGGTTGTGCCTGGATAGGCCAGGAACTTGTAAATTTCGAGAATAGTCTACAAAAATGTGAATTTGTAGAACAAAAAGCTCTTCCCCTGATGTAGAAATTGGAAGATCCGTCTCCTTGACAGTTGATTGAAAGGATCAGTAGCGCTGATTTAAAAATTGTAATTAGGGAGCGTCATGCTTATATTGTTAATTTATTGTTATCTAATTTTGCCAACATTGTACCCAAGCTAACAAGCCAGATCTGTACCTGAATCGTTATTTATTTGGCAAAGTGTAAAATTTAATATTTGAAAAGAAACAGTAGAAGAGAAAGAAATATAGCTCCAATGTTAAAGCAGCTGCCATCGTGTTGTGAGGTGATTGCCGTAATATTTCTGTACTTATCTACGACGAAACGCTTGGAGGTACAGTCATGCGCCTCGTGTTCCGAGCTATAAACGAGGTGGATATCTGCCAACACTCCTGCGTGACGGTACAAGCTACAGGGATGTATGAACATCTGCCATCCACTCTGAATGTTCATAAGCGAAACATTTGCATTTATATTTCAGAGAAGGTGCCTCTAGATTACCTTGCATTTATACCGTAGGCCCAGTAGGCTTCGAAACACTGTGCCGGCGCAATCAACGCATCAAGTCTTCACTGTTTCGCAGCATTGAGATCACTTCGTGTGTCGTGTCGAGTGAACAGGAACCCACACACGTCAGCTTCATCGATGCTTCGGAACAGCAGAGCTTTGAAACAGTGACGGTGCTTTGTTCACCTCCTCGCCACAATAGAAACACTCCGCGTGACATTGTCCTGAAGATAAGCCGAGACTCTTTATATTCCGAATCGCGAGTCAAGTGATTAAAATAACAATGCACTCCACAATGTTAGGTCTTTCACACGGAAACATTACAGTATTGTTCTCAAAGCAGGGTCATATTATAAGAGAAAGTCGCTTCCGTTTGCCAAGTGCAAATGTTTCTAAAATTATTTTTTAAAACTTCAATTTGAAGTAAAATTTTAAACTGGAATAGACCAAGTCTGTTACTATACACATAATACCGATCTTGGGCTCTTCTGAGATTTAATTACTCATTTTATAATTATTCAAGTTGGTCCACTTACTTAGACTGCTTTTGCAACTGGATTACGTATACATAGAATAACTATTTTGAACTGCTTTTATTTTTCGTTAATCATTTTATAATTATTCACATTAGTTACTGTTTGAATGTGCATTTAACGGAAACATTGATTCCTTTTAGTACCATTGTAAGCGCGTAATGAGGAAGGAAACGCTGTATATTACCGGTACTATATACTGGTACTACAATACTGTGCATCATATATTTATCATACTGTACGTTGTACATTTGCACATTAAATACTTCATGATCCTCATATTTTATCTCTATTAGAACGTCGAACATTTTAGTCCGTGAATTAGAATTAGCTATGAAACGTGGTTCATGTTCCACCACGCCATCGCGAAGCACTGTTTCTCTGGGATTCCGAGACGGAAGTGCGCCGTGTGTCGCTGTGCCGTATGAAACATTCAGCAGTGACAGTTAGGCCATGTCTATTAATAAAACAGTATTTAAGCCACACGAGGCGGAATAATTCAGGCTTATTCCATTCTACGTTGTACAGATATATTCACAATATAAATCTAGCAATGATTCATCATCTTGTTCTTCTTCTACAATATCCTTATCATATGTCGGCTGTCATCGGGGCGATCAGACCCTTGTCCTCAGCAAGTTGGGGTACCGAGTCCATACCATTCTCGTACAGTCCGTAGCCAAGATTTTCTCCTTCTTCTACTACACCTCTTTCCTTAAAGTATATCTTTGAGATAAACTGAAGGAGGTCATTTATTTCTTTGTGTCAGTCGCATAATACAGTAAAAATTACAAGAGAGATTATACATATTACAGTGGTGCTGCCTAGTGCCAGATATGAGCACTAGTATCAGGTGGATGTTATTCCTTACGTTGCCGCAATTCGCACTCTCTTTGAAGACTTCCACGTCGTCCAGGGCTTTCCGTAGTTACGGAGCAACTTCTATTCAAGTTTCGCAAGTTTCAGGCGAGCTGGATGAGCAGCCCTGCCTGATCATGTCAAAGCATCGTGAGAGAGGAGTTTTGCCTCGGAGTTGGCGCAGTGATACCTGCAAAGTGTGGCCACAGGTACATAGGTGTATCACTGTGTTCCAGTACCTCTCCCATCTACTTGACCTGTAAGTTTCAAGATGCTTCTTCATTCCTCAAGTGAAAAGTATGGATCTGGTTTTTGATGAATTTGGTTTTAACTCATTATTCTCTAAAGGTATAAACCACTGCACTACCTCATAATTTCGAATGATATTGATTCCGATATTGTACGTGACCTCCAGTTCGGAGTACTGTAGCCCCACATCTCAAAGGATGGTGTTCAGGCCTCAACAACTTAAGTAAGACAGGAGATACACAACACCGAAGTAAACATGGACGGAGAAAATGAAGTCCCTGTTATAGAGGATTTCAATAAATCTCTTGAAGGCAGTCTTTGGGACCTAGTTTCAACAGGACTGCTCAAGCTGTGATCAAGTATGCAGGTGAGTGACCTAAAGTACTGGACTTGCTTTAGTGATGTGCCAGCTACTCTCAAGTTTATAGGTTGAATGACATGTTTTCTTACGATCATTAAGTTAGTATGTTTCGTGTTTAAACGCACAACTCTGTTTGACCACACAGTTCGCTAATATATGTGCACCTTCAACACTTATTGCAAACCGAAGGGTATTATCCGCATATGGCAGATTATTTATTACGATTCCTTTAACAATACTGATATCAGAAAAACACCCTTTCACTCTAGATATTGAAGAGGAGTGGAGTTATAACAGAGCCTCATCCCTTGCTTTATTTCAATAGCACAGGCGTTGGTGTTTTCAACCTTAAGAGATGGGAACTGATGTTAATGCAGGTTGGCAACGTTTCGTATATCTTTTCCATCCAGACCAATATCATATAGTATAGTCAATTTACCATGTAACCAAAGAAGTCTCTGGACAACTGGGAATAAAGCAACACCAGGATGAATTAGTCTCTTCTGCAAGGAAACTTCCTGTCCTTCATGAACATATATACCTTGATCATGACCAAGGGTTTCTAGTGTAATGTGGAATCCGAACCAGAGGATGTCTTCATTTTACGAGGCACGTCCAGAAAGTAAGTTCCGTTTCAATTTATCTCCGCTGCAGCGCTGCGATCGCAGGTCCGCACATGCACGGTAGACGCTCTGTATCAAGGAGAAGAAGCGTGTGCCATTTTGAGATCGCTGTCAGCCACGTACGCTTTGTTGTGCTTGTTTACAATGTCGGTGTTGATTGAACATCCCGCCACTTGTGAAATCAGATCTGTGATTCGTTTTCTGAATGCTAGGAAAGTGAAACCAATTGAAATTTATCGGCAAATTTGCGACGTTTACGAACAAAATGCGATGAGTGATTCAATGGTGAGAAGGTGGGTCCGACAGTTCAATGAAGGACGTAGTGACGTGCACGATGAAGAACGAAGTGGGCGTCCATCTTTGGTTACAGAAGAACTGGTTCACGCGATTGATGACAAGATCCGGGAAAGCCGCAGGTTTACAATTAGTGCTGAAAGAACTGGTTGAAGACACCGGCGGCAAACTTCTATGAAGAAGGTATACAAAAACGTGTGCCGTGCTATGACAAATGCCTGCAAAATTTTGGCACTTATGTGGAAAAGTAGTTTAAGAGTTGTAGAATTTGGTGCAATAAATGTTTCTGTATCTGCACACAATTTAGTTTTATTACCAAACGGAACTTACTTTCTGGACGTACTTCGTATAACTCCCGAATTCCGTGGCCAGAATTCCAACAGCAGCCAGCTCAGTGACAATGATAATAGGCTATCAAGCCCCCTGATCTTTATCGTCAAATTAGTCAGCAATACCCTTATGATAGGAACAGCGGTCCTGGTTGAAATGGGCCTTACTTTGTGTCAAAATTGGATGTCTTCATTTAAGGCACCATTTGGATGGATTCCGTTCCCGGACCACGCCTGGCTTAGGGTCGGTTGCTAAAACTGAACGCGACATTGCGTTCGAAGGGTGGGAGCGTCGCGGTTCGTGCGGCCACGGCCGCCGCCGCGTCTCCAGAAAAGAGCTTCACCCCGGTGGAGCTGGACCGGTCGACACCACCACTAAGAGTGTGTGAGACGGGAGGGTTGGTCCGCGCAGCGTCTTTGTGTCTCCTGGCGCCGGTTCGCCGCCCTTGCCCCGCGACAAAGCTCGAAAGTGTGTGCTGTGTGTGCAGCGACCGAACATTTTGTGCGACACGCACAAGCCAAACACGACCTCAGAGCAGGCGAGACTACCCGCTGAATTTAAGCATATTATTAAGCGGGGGAAAAGAAACTAACAAGGATTCCCTTAGTAGCGAACAGGGAAGAGCCCAGCACCGAATCTCGCAGGTTCACCCTGCCGGGAAATGTGGTGTTTGGGAGGGTCCACTTAACCGGGAACCTGCGGCAAGTTCAAGTCCTTCTTGAATGGGGCCACGCTCCGCAGAGGATGCCAGGCCCGTAGAGACCGCTGCGGCTTTCGGGAGGATCTCTCCTTAGAGTGGGGTTGCTTGAGAATGCAGCCGTAAGTGGGTGGTAAACTCCATCTAAGGCTAAATATGACCACGAGACCGATAGCGAACAAGTACCGCGAGGGAAAGTTGAAAAGAACTTTGAAGAGAGAGTTCAAGAGTACGTGAAACCGTTCGGGGGTAAACGTGAGAAACCCGAAAATACCTCAACCGGGGAGATTCAAGCCTTATCCGCACCTCTTCCCCTGCTTTGGCCAGATGGGTCTGTCCCCCTGCACGGAGCAATCCGGCGTCAGGGTGGTAACGGGTTTCTACTCGGCCGGGTAGTGGTGGGGAGGTCGGTGGGCCGCACTTCTCCCCTCGTTGGACGTCGCGACCCGTTGGGTGTCGGTCTAAGGCCTGGGTGTGTAGCCTGTTCGTCCGCGTCGCAAGGCGTGTTCGTCGGACAGACCCCCGGTGTTCCGGCCGACGGCTCGACGCTGTGTGTGTGCGCGCGGAGTTGATTCGCCGCCCTTCGGGGCAGACGTCCAGCCCCTGACAAGCGAGGGCGCGTGGCATGGACGACGGACCTCCGGCCCGACTCCGGCCCCGCTCAGCTGTTTGTTTGGGGATGCCTCGGACAAAAGAATCTTTTAGACTCCCGTCAGCGGCGCAAAAGCTTCGGGTAATTTCACGATCCGTCTTGAAACTCGGACCAAGGAGTCTAACATGTGCGCGAGTCATTGGGTTGACACTAAACCTAAAGGCGCAATGAAAGTGAAGGTCCCGCCTCGTGCGGACCGAGGGAAGATGGGCCGCGCTGCTGTGCGGCTCCACATTCCCGGGGCGTCTCGTTCTCATTGCGAGTTGAGGCGCACCCAGAGCGTACACGTTGGGACCCGAAAGATGGTGAACTCTGCCTGGCCAGGACACTAGCAAGGGAGATGTGGAGCTACAGGCAAGAAACCAAGAGAATTTAGAGTTTTGTGTCAATATGTTGGAAGGAAGATATTTAAAGATGTCCTTGGTGATGCGGGCAGTCACTTCACCACTGCCTGCTCCTTAGGCTCCAGAGCTTCCTGATCTCCTTGAGACTCTCGGTTCAGCTTTTCACGGCCGGTGTCCTGGCTGTATGCCGTGGTCGAATATCGTTAGTAGTTGCCTATGTCCCACCGGAAACTGAGCGGGGCATTCCCAGGAATCCGGTCAGTATGAAGGTCAGTAGAGTACTGAAGGTGTGGCATCCAGTAAATGGAAGAGCAATCCGAAGCGGCAAGAAATTTACCTGAAAGGAAACATAAAACACTTTGTAGGTGAGGCTCTGAAGATGTAGCAAAATGAAACTGCCGTGAAAGTGGGAATCTGGTAACGCTTGTGGCCGTCGAGTGGAATGACGTTGTTCCTACAAGCTGTGGCTCAGCTTACCTCGCCTTTCCGTTATGTAAAACAGAGGGAGGACTGTTTACTACTCGGCCATTTATACATACTTCAATCTGCACTCAACATACAACAGCCACACCCAGAAATCTCCTGAGCTGTATAGTGATTACCTTCCTCATGACGGAACTGCAACGTGAGTAACAATTAGGTAAGCATACTCCATATCTTCGTGATGTGATGATGATTATTGTTTAAAGAGGCCAAGCATCTAGCTCCTTGGCCCCTAATGATACGAAATGTAAAAACAATTTAAATGTCCAAATATTCAACCTCTGACCGGAATTCATATCTTGATTGTGAATAATGAATGGACTAATACGAAACCAAGATAATCAGCGGATCCAACTCGAATATTAAACATTAAGAAGAATTCCAATAATCAATCCTACGAATACAAATATAAACACGACGATGAACAATTATTATGAACTTAAAACAATCAGCGGATCCGCTCCGAAATGGCGCACCTATCCAGAAGCTAACTTATAACAATGGTATATATTGACCAAGGAGCTGCTTCCAAAGCACATCCTTGAATCGATTATGCTTTGTGTCTAAAGAGGTCGAAAATCTAGGTGAATGGCCCCTCATAAAGGTACCTATCGCTAGTAAAGAAGAACCACGGTGTAATGGATTTAAAATTAATCTTCGCGATGATACGATGCATATTGATTATGTGTCCATTTTCTTGTCTGGCCCACCGTGTATTCAAACTTCAGGATTCCATGCACTTTCTCTAATTGGTGATGGTGTGCTATCTAGCGGTCGACTTGGAATTTAAGCAGCGAGTTAGCTAGGTTGTGCTGCTATCTGGGCGCTAGAAGTGAAGCTTTCTCAGTCGTAGTCAGTCGACAATGCAGATAGCAGTTGTTCTGATTTTTGCTTCTTAACCTGAAGACGCTGGAACCTATTCTCTGCTGATTGTGCCTTAAGAAGAGTAGAAAATCATGATGCAAGAAGAGGAGATGGTTGAGAAATTAGACCCTGGATAATGGATTGTCCATCTAGGCGATAGGCCTGAACATTTGGTTATCCTTTTAGAATATTTAATATATCTTGTTTCCTTCGACCTCGTAAGTAAGTTGCATCCATCTTCTGTACTGAACTAAGCTACCAAGGAATGGATTAGTTAATAGTGTTAATACGCGGAGACATTTAACCTCAAAATTGAAATTCTGCATGTGGTTTTAAAAGAAATTGACTTCCTAAAACAGGTCCTCATAATAATCTTGTAATATGGTAATATTTTCGGGCTTCAAGTTGTAATGGTCATTATGGCATTTGTTTATCTTCTTGACTTTAGTTAATTAAGGTTTTGTGCACAAAACAAGTTATGTTTATTATTATAATATTTTCAATCAAATGTCGGGCTACTAATAGAGAAACATTGTGCCTTTAATGTAGGGCTTCTAATGACTTCCTCGGTACTTCAAGTGCTTGTTTTGATTTCGGTGCTCGTCATCTGTTACACTCAGTGTAACAGAATGAAAACATACCGTGGCCATGCTGTGTTGAATTTGACATTTGAGTATCGAATTATTGTTGGTAACTTGATTTTCAGCTGATTTTTGGTGTGGATCTTCGTGCATATGGAATGTTTTCCTGATGAGTTTGATTAACTCATTTGGTTTAAGCTACCGTACCTTGGAGAATATTAGGGTTATTTATCCTATTTATGGATTTATGTCCATGTTTCGGATGATTTCATGGTGTTAACTGAAGTTATGCTTTTTGGAGGATTTAATTTAATTTTAATGCAGCCCTGGAGTAACCGAGAAATTCATTAGGGAAATTTCAGCTTTCTTTCAGTAATAGTTGTCTTAAGATTTTAAACTTCTATTGATCTACGTTTGTTTATTGTTCAAAAAGATTTTCTGCCTCCTGGCAATTTGAGTTAGTGTTAAAATAATTTATTTTCAATTGATATCCTTGATTAATTATTCTGAAAGGTGTTCACGTTCATTGTGCAGTGGTAATTGATTTTTTAAAAAATCAGTTTTGAGGTCGAAAATTCTTAAATTATTTACCTAATTAAATTTTGTTTGATCAATTTAATTTGAGTTATTATTTCAGCCAATTAGTTAATTAAGCTTATTTTAGTTGATTCGCTAGGCCTCCTGTGTCCAGAGCTTCCTCAATCAACGACGGCTTTCTGTTGGGATAATTCGTAAGTCGTCCTTTTGCTTATTTTATCCCTGGTCGTGCTAACACTCTTGACATTTACCTTATGTTGTGAGAACGGTATTTCTAGAAAATAACGTAAACATTCGGTGTTCCACACAAAAGGGCGCAACCCATAGGCAACTCAAACCCATAGTGTTCCCCACATAGTGGGTACTATTCACAGGGACCCGTTCTACCCCGCGGTATTCCTTGACATATTGAATAGTAATCACAGTGACCCGTACTATACCGTGGTGTTACCCACATAGTTGGTACTAATCACCGGGACCCGTATTATCCCGCGGTGTTCCTCACACTGTGGTATTAATGAGAGGTAAAACCCACACACTTGTTGTTCCTCACATAATGGGCATTAATGAGAAGTAAAACCCAGACCCGTAGTGTTCCTCGGAGGCAAACCCAAAATGTACCTCACACACTTGTACAAATCTCAGGGAACAGTACTATCCGTCGTGTTATTCACATAGTTGTACGAATGACAGGTAAACCCCAGACCCGTGGTGTTCCTCGAAACACAAACCCATTGTGTTCATCACATAGTGGTACTAATCACAGGACCCCGTACAATCCCGTGGTGTTCCTAATATAGTGGGTACTAATGACAGGTGACCCCCAGACCCATGGTGTTCCTGGGAACGCGAACCCACGGTGATCGTCACATAGTTGTACAAATCTCAGGGACTCGTACTATCGCGTAGTGTTCGTCACATAGTGGGTACTAATGCCAGGTAAATCCCAGACCCGTGATTCTCCATGGTGTTCCTCACATTGTGGTACTAATGACAGGTAAACGGAAGACCTGTGGTTTTCCTCAAAACGCAAACCCCTGGAATTCATCACATAGTGGTACTAATCACATGGACCCGTATTATCCGGTGGTGTTCCTCACATAGTGGGTACTAATTTCAGGTGAATCCTAGACCAGTGGTGTTCCATGCAACGCGGACCCCATCACATAGCGTAACTAATCACAGGAACCCGTACTATACCGTGGTGCTCCTCGGAACGAAGCACATGGTCTTCCTCACATATTTGTTCAAATCTCAGGGACCCGTACTATCCCGTGGTGTTCCTCTCATAGTGGTACTAATCACAGGGACCCGTACTATACCCTGGTGTTCCTCATATAGCGGTACTAATAATAGGGAGCCGTATTATACCGTGGTGCTCCTCACACATTTGTACTATTCACAGGGATCCGTAGTATCCCGTAATGTTCATCACAGAGTGCGAACTAATTACGGGGACCCGCACCATCCCATGGTATTCCTCACATTGTGTTGCTAATCAGAGGGACCCGTACTATCCCATGGTGTTCATCACATATTGGTACTAATCACAGGGACCTGTACTGGTGTTCCTCATATAGTGCGTACTAATGACAAGTAAAACACAGACCAGTGGTGATCCTGAGAACGCGAGCCCATGGTGTTCGTCACATAGTTGTACAAGTGTCAGGGACCCGTACTATCCCGTGGTGTTCCTCACAGAGTGGGAACTAATCACAGGGACTCGTCCTATCCCATGGTGTTCCTCACAGAGTGAGAACTAATCACAGGGAGCCGTACTATACTGTGGTGTTCCTGACAGTGCGTACTTATCACAGGTACATGCCAGACCCATGCTGTTCGTCACATAGTTTCAGAAGTCTCAGGGACCCGTTCTATCCCGTGGTCTTCCCCACATAGTGGGTAAGAATGTCAGGAAAATCCCAGACCCGTGCTGTTCCTCGGAACGCAATCCCATGGTGTTCGTCACATAGTTGTGCAAATCTGAGGGACCTGTACATTCCCGTTGTTTTCCTCACATAGTGGGTACTAATGAGAGATAAAACCTAGACTTCAGATGTTCCTTGGAACGCAACCCATGGTGTTAGTCATATAGTTGTACAAATCTCTGGGACTCGTACTATCCGGTGGAGTTCCTCGGAACGCACACCCATGTTTCCACAACCAGATGCTGAAACACCCGAGCGACGTTAGCTTCTTTTATCTCCCTGGGATCCTCTAACCGAATCTAGGCAAAGGGTTAGCCTCCGTCATAGTGATGGATACTATACATGGGTACTATAAATACACAGTGATCCTCTAACAGACCCGTGGTATTCCTCAGTTTGTGGTACTAATCACAAGGATAGTGGAACTAAGCACAAGTAATTTGGTTCAAAATTCAGCATCCCTTGGTCTCGTCTTCCACGCACAGAGATCTGTGTGTTTGGTCCGCGAGAGCTATATTATTTCGCTCACGTCGACTGGAAAGCCAGGTAAGAACCCCCTACACGCCACCTGGGACGCAGCACGTGGGAGTAACACCTCTCCCCATGCTACGGCAGCGTAGTAGGTTCGTTGATAATCTGCTGTTACTTGATGTCGTGTGTCCCCACTCCCTTACCGCTCTTACAACTGCCAATGGCTGCCATACAGAAAAGCCGCATAAGATGACTAGACTCTAATTCTTCTGACCGTAACATTTTGAAGTCTGTTGGTGAGGTTTACCATTTTCCACGAGCTGGTGGGCAATCTGTTTAGCTGTAACATTCGCATGACCCTCTGTAACTGGTTGGTTACAACTCAGACGTTTAAGAAACCTCCAGCCTTTCTGGCTATCCTTCCTTAGATCAGTGTCCCCATCGCTCCTGTTATTAGATATCGCTTTTAAGAAATCTTTCCCAGCTTGGACGGTATCGGATCTCAAATGATCGTTGTCAAAGAGATCACGATAGTTTCTCAATATTTCAATAGTTTTTGTATATAGTGTTCACCGTCAGCGAATTGAGATACGAGAAAAATTTCACGATATTTACATAATCATCACATTAAGGAAAATGCTCCATATTCAAAATGTTCTCGTGCAGTGAAATAATACATTTCCCCCAATCAGCCTTCTTAAAATGACATCATCTTCGAAAAGGCACTCAGATTCTAACGATTTAAAGGTAAGATGTATTGAACTAAGACGAGGCCACAGAACTAGTTGCAAACAGAATTTTGTGGTGGCATTTTGTAAATTAACAGAGAGTCGCAGACTGAACGATGAAAGGCATAAAAGTCTGTAATGAAGATGTATGTATGAAAAGGAACTGTCTGCGGTCTGATTGCAGCATATATCTGGCATATAACAGGACGATGAGGGATTGTTTGCCCCTCTGATTTCGCTGAAAACCGAGATATGTGTTTGCTTACGCAGATAATGTAATTTAATATCTGGATAATATCCATCCTCCATCTCGCACTGTTGAATGATACTGAAAGTTTGTTATCATGCTGTAGAAATAGATTGCACGAATCTGTCCATTCTACGCCAGCTTCTCCTCTTTCTTCGGTACCTGGGTAGCCCCATGTTGTATTATGACTCTTGATGTCACCAACCAAAAAATTCACATGTTGATGCTGGAAGGCTCCACAAATCTAAATACAGTAACTGGTGGCTTATTGATTGAGCTCTACTGTGAGAGTCTCAATGTCATCACGGGAGATGATCTGGATGTTGGATAGCACTGAGGGTGTTCAAACACTAAACACATGACCTTGATTTTTGGACGGCGAAGATTCTAGTCTCGGCGACTTTCCTGAATGCATATTATTAGTGTCCAGTAAATTGCAAGGCTATATATTTTGTGTTGTCTTTCAGATTCTTAAAATTAAGTGAATAATAGAAATAAAATAATCAAAGTGCAAAATATTATTATGAAAACTTGAGTAACATAAACCTGTACATACAGAGGACGAAGTTGAGCAGAAAATGGGAGCTGATAAGAGTTAAATATAGTCTGTGTATTCCAGTAAATTCTACAGTCTGACTCGTTGGCTGAATGGTCAGCGTACTGGCCTTCGGTTCAGAGGGCCCCGGGTTCGATTCCCGGCCGGGACGGGGATTTTAACCTTCATTAGTTAATTCCAATGGCCCGGGGGCTGGGTGTCTGTGCTGTCCCCAATATCCCTGCATCTCACACACCACACATAACACAATAACACGCAGTTCCCTACACGTGGCAGATACCGCCCACCCTCATCGGAGGGTCTGCCTTACAAGGGATGCACTCGGCTAGAAATAGCCACACGAAATTATTTTTATAGTAACTTCTACAACGCAGCATGGTGTATTTTGCTATGTGTAGGTCTGATTTGACCTTGTAATATTTTAGTGGATGTTTATCACAGTTTCAGCTATTAATTTTTGTGCTGAAAAGACACAAGTAGAAATTTACGATGCTTGCGTATGGCAGAAGTGTCACTGTGTTATAACCGACATTTATCCATATTTTTTTAAGGATGGGACGTTAGATTGAGTGCATTTCTCATAAAATTTGTTCAGACGTAATGAGGAACATGTTTGCAGTATAGCAGTGAAATTTAGAGGAATTTTAAGTGTGTTAATTTGTGAGATTGTATGTCCACAGACGTAGGATCAGTTGAGTATGCAAATTGGAAAGTTCTGGTCAACTTCTAATTTGCACATGTCAGTAATTCCAATATTTATTTATTTATTTATTTATTTGGCGTGTGGCTACATCACTAAAACAAATAATATTTACAAATATTATCTCATACTAATAACAATAATTGATTTCATAACGCTAATAAGTTGAAGACAGGGGAGAGTTCGATTTTAATGTATCTCAGCAGTATAACTAAGATATTTAGCATCTGAGGTTGCCTCAAGACACTTTCCGTGAAGCTAGTTAATCATTGACTTCATATCAAATGTTCGGCCTTCACAAAAGGTCTCATTATTTTATCCAACAATAGGCAGGAACGAATTCAGTCCCTGGAAAACTTTGTGCAATTGCATCTAAAACGAATCTAAAACTCTTATAAGAAAACCCAATACATGGGAGGATCTACTCGATAATTACACAAACAAAATCTGGTAACTCATTTTCGCAAAATTACTCAGGTAAATATTTTCAAATACTTGGGGAAATCATCCAACAATCTGCATTAAATCATGAGGAAAACAGAGAGAGATTTCTATATTACAAGTAGGCCATAGAACCACATGGAAAAGTACGACAAAATATCAGTATCAAGCAACGCTATATTAAAGCATTATAACACCGTAATTAAGCCTCAAACATTACACACGTCAGAAACCTTGATCAGTCGAGAAAGATCATTATCTAAAATGATCGAAAAACAAGATAGGGAAGTCCTCAGGGAAACCATGGCCCAGTATGCATAGGAGTGTGGATGAATAGGAGGTCTCCGGAATTATATCAACATATTGAGGAAATATGAGATACAATCTTTGGAAAAGGTGATTGAAATTTGATTGCCATATTCAAAGAATAGATGATGAAAGACTCACTAAAAAATTTAATAATGCCTCCTCGCTTAAAGTCAGAATAACTGGATAATCGAAATTGAAAAGGACCTTCAAGAAATCAACATACCATATGAAATTATATGGGACACGGCTAGCTTTAGAACGTTGGTGAACAAACATCATTTTGCTGACAACACAAGATGAGTACACAGTTACACAGAAGGAAGAACAGATGATAAAGAACAAAGAGGGAAGAAACTCTGGCAAGAGAAGAAAGCACAACCATCTGCAAAATAAGTACAATCGCGCTCCTTAGTGGGGCAAAACATTTTGAAATAATAATAATAATAATAAGTAATGGAATGAGTAATAGTTACCATCCATGTGGTATGCTTTTTTGTGAAGTGTCAGTCTGCGATACATTTGTCACGAGGTGATAGCTCGGGGTTCGGTGTATTGAGGTTTGGGGTCTATGTTGAAGTCAGTGTCATATGCGTCTGGACTATTGTATTTCCAAGTGAAGTGAGAAACTTCGTAACTGTCCTTAACTGTCGGTGGTAGATACGTTCTATTTGTCCATGTAGTTATGAAACCATGCGACTCAGTTTGTGAGACATGCTCCTAGTAGATTCTCCAGAGGTAATGGTGTAGATAATGCCGAGGTTTCTTTGTAAAAATGCTCGACGGAAAAAATCAGGACAGAGTGTTTTGAAATATGGTAAGGTCCATGGTTTGAACACGGAACAGGTTCGTACATTCAGAGGGATTCTTTGTTCATCCAATTACTCCATTAGTACCAGTGAAATGCATATCAAATTCTACAGATCCCATTAGACTTGAAATAATTCGTGATGGCAATAATGTTGACCGATATATTGTGATAATACAAGGATTTGGACGAAGATTTGTGCTGTAGTAAAAGGCCATCCGTGGCGAGATCGGTTTGCTCACTTGTGTAAGCCAGTGGAGAGCGGCAGGTATAAACCTGTTTGACGAGATAACAGGTGTTCACATTTATATGCGGCGGAACCTCTTAGGAAATAGAGGCCCGTGTTACAACATTATTGATGTTACAATAAATGGGGAGTAATTTGAATTTCAATTCTACTGCATAGGCAAATGACAAGAGTGGATTCTCAGTAACATTCCCGAACACTTGACTATGTATTCTAGTTTCGATGTTTCCATAACACAGTCATAGTTCGTATTGCCACTGAGCGTTTAAATAATTACTTTGGTGTCAGAAGGTTGTCCTTAGATATTAAGATTTCCATTTCTTGATATATTCATAGTGCAGCTAGGTGTTAAGGACTGCCGATGGCGTGTCCTTCAGTGGAAAGCAGGATGGTGGTTGAAGTGCATGGAAGGGATTCTTGGGATTGCTCGCCCATGCTAGGATCGTGAAATTACGTAGCTAGCCAACTGCTCCTAGATGACAGGTTTGTTTGACACAATGAGTCAGTACCACTTAGTATTCCATAGGGTGTAGTAGCACCCTGCCATTAGTCCATGGGATACCCATGATTTTTGCCATGTTGTTTATAAAGGAGTTGTAATATTTTGTGTGTTTATATTTTAGCAGGACTATAAGTGGATGCAGTTGAACTCCGTGACCTAAAATATGTAAGGGTTACACATGAGTCGAGTTTATTTTGGGGTTTGGCTGAAGGTTATAACTAAATGTTAACAGAATTTCTTTTCACAGGTTTTCATGAATTTATTCCAATCGCTGACTTCAACCTGATATTTCGGCTCATGAAACATCATTCAGTCAATACAAATAACGCTATATTATGTTGTATAATATTACGCTATTATTCACTGGCACTTGAAGTCCACTTGTTTTGGAGGGTCACTGTGGTCATCACGCACATTCAATTAACTTCAACGATAGGTCACTTTGGTCCTCAAACTTAAACATTAATATAGTGGGTGACCATGATAGCTCAGTGATGTACATTTCGACGTTTCTCAGATTCCATTGAGGGTCCAGGTATCTCGTCCTATGCTGATGGACTGTCAGTGGATGGCCTAAATTAAAAAGGTATCGAAAACACTTCCTCATATTTAGATGATCGAGAAATCGGATGCATAACGCACAGTTGTTTATGGAGCTGAGCAGATTGAATCTCATGTTGTTTTCTAGTTAACCATAAACTAGTTTTCTGTGAATAGCCCTTCAGACTTTTTTGTGGTGGATATTAATTTCAACTCGAAATCGTCCAGCCGCAGCGTTATATTAATATCACTGACCGCAGAACACTGTTTATGGCCATGTTTGTTAACAAACCCGCCATCATTCTTCATTGTATTTTATTGAATAAAATAGTTAGATTATGTAGGCTTTTAATTTATGTAGGCCTTCCTTTATACCCCAATAGTCATGTCTGGAAGTGACGAAGAGCCATTAACACCGCCTGAGATACAAGAGTTAACAATTCATGCTGAAGACCTGGAACAGGCAAACACCAGTTTGACATGACGAAAAGGGTTCATTACTCACTATGTCTCTTCAACACTTGCAACGTTGAGATATAAGAGATATTTAGTAACTTCCTTGTGGCCCCGTTAGAGAAAAGAGAGAGGCCAATTAACTGCCCCCAGGTAAACTAAAATAGAGAAAAGTATACTGCAGCTGTCAACATACGAGTCCCTACTTAAAGACGCCCCTCGAGAATTACGTGACATTCATGAATAGCTATGGGCACTGAAGTAGAACTTTCAATTTGCATTCAGAACCGGCTAACAGACACAATATTATCGTACAAGTGCCGAGGGAGCATGTACAGTTTTGAGCTACTGGTCTACTCATAATTAAAAGAAAACACGACATGTAGGAAACGGGAGCAGAGATATGCTCAGGTTTCAGCAACAATTTCTAAAATTGCGTCGTATTATGACTTGATTCGGCACTTGCTAATTCCCTTGAATTGTTTATCCATAAGTCTGAATACTTCTTTCATGCGCTTCTAGTCTTTTACCAGTTTTCTTTGTCATAGGATCCTTCCGTGTTCATCGGAATTAATTCCAGGACGGCTCCCAAACGATTGTTGATGAGCACACTTCTACTTTGGTCCGAAAAATAAAAAGGGTCGTCCATGGTTGAGAACAAGCGGTTGTATATATCTCTGGTTGATGAGGAGATAATTCATGAAATGACCTTTGCTCTTTTCGTACATGGACCTAGCATTATGTTACCTGAAGATTTTCTCTCAGAGAAAATGGTACAAAAGGATGGACCGCTCCCCGATGTATGTTATGAGGTCGCAGAAAAGGTGCTGTTCTAGCTGAAGAGCTTACTACTTCTCTGCTGTGTGCGACCGCATGCGCCTCGCTACATCTCCGGAATTGGAGGTCTTGTGGAACTCCGGAAACTAGTGTAGTAGTTAGTGGGACGTTAAGCAAAATAACATTGTTATTAAATCACGTGCGGCTTAATCACGACGTGACGTGACACTCGTGCGCCGTATCGCCCGTGTGAACCGACAGCGTGGTGCTGCGTGCGAACGATTTTCCAAGAAACACGGTGGAGTGCGGCATCTCACCAGTGTGGTTTACATATGCGTGGTTAACTTAAATGATTATCTTAACATTTTATCGCAAAACAGAGCACTCGTGTGTGTTCTGATCTGAAATGTTGAAGGGACCTTCTTGGCTGTATATTTGTCACAGACATAACACCAGTATAGCTTCTGGCCTGTGTGAGTCCGCATGTGAACTGGTAGGTCGGTTTTCTGGATGAGGGATTTGCAACAGATATTGCGGCAGTGCGCCTTACACCCGTGTGAGTCCGCATACGACGTGCTAGGTGGGATCTCCTGCTGAATACCCTGATTCAAACATTGCATGAGATTGGCTTCTTGCCTGTGCCAGTCAGCATATGAACTACTAGGCTGACTTTGATGCTGAAGAATATGCCACAGATATTGCAGCAATATGGCTTCTCGCCTAAGTGTGTCCGCATGTGATCTCCTAACTCGCGTTTCTGGATGAATGATTTGCCGAACACATTGCAGCAGTGTAGTATATCGCCTGTGAGGGTACGCATGTGACCTGCATAGATGGACTTTCTGGCTGAAGAAATTCCCACAGACGTTGCAGGAGCATGGCCTCTCAAATGTGTGTGTCCGTCTGTGACTTGCTTGGACGGATTTACTGCTGAATTACTTGCCACAGACATTGCAGCATTATTGCTTCTCATCTATGTGTGTCCGCACGTGAATAGCATGGACGGATTTACTGCCGAATAACTTGCCACAGACATGGCAAGAGTTAGGCTTTCGTCCGTGTGAGAACGCATGTGAATAGCATGGTTGTATTCCCTGCTAAAGGATTCGCCACAGAAAGTCTCGTCTGTTTGGGTCCACATATGATGAGATAGAGTGTCTTTCCGGCTGAATGATTTGCCACAGACTTTGCACCAGGATGATGACTTCCTTTCTGAGTGTGTACACATATGAACAGTGAGTGTGCTGTTCAGGATGAATGATTTGCCACAAACATTGCAGCTGTTTGGTTTCACGCCTGTATTGTTCCGCATATGATCGGTCAGACTGCCCTTCTTTAAGTATGATTTGCCACAGATATTGCAGCTCTAAGGCTTTTCGCTTGTATGGCTGCGCATATGATCGGTATGACTGCCTTTCTTTACGAATGATTTGCTACAGACATTGCACCTGTAAGGCCTGTCGCCTGTATGAGTCCGCATATGATCGGTTAGTTTGCCTCTCTTTATGAATGATTTGCCACAGACACAGCAGCTGTATGGCTTCTCACCTGTATGGGTCCACATATGTTCGGTTAGACTGCCTTTCTTCCCGAATGATTTGCCACAGACATTGCACCTGTATGGCCTCTCGCCTGTATGGGTCCGCGTATGTTCGGTAAGACTGCCTTTCTTCCCAAATGATTTGCCACAGACATTGCAACTGAAATGCTTCTCGCCTGTATGGGCCCGTATATGACACGTTAGAATACCTTTCAGTATGAATGATTTGCTACAGACATTGCATCTGTATGGCTTCACGCCTGTATGAGTCCGCATATGATCGGTTAGTTTGCCTCTGTTTATGAATGATTTGCCACAGATATTGCAGCTGTAAGGCCTCTCGCCTGTATGAGTCCACATATGATCGGTTAGACTGCCTTTCATAATGAACGATTTGCCACAGACGCCGCAGCTGTATGGCCTCTCACCTGTATGGGTCCGCTTATGACCGGTTAGATTGCCTTTCAGACTGAACGATTTGCCACAGACGCCGCAACTGTATGGCCTCTCACCTGTATGGGTCCGCACATGTTCGGTTAGATTGCCTTTCTGTATGAATGATCTGCTACAGACATGGCAGCTGTATGGCTTCTCGCCTGTATGGGTCCGCATATGTTTGGTTAGGTAGCCTTTCTGTATGAATGATTTGCCACAGATACCGCAGCTGTATGGCTTCTCACCTGTATGGGTCCGCATATGTTTGGTTAAATAGCCTTTCTGTATAAATGATTTGTTACAGACATTGCATCTGTATGGATTCTCGCCTGTATGAGTCCGCATATGATCGGTCAGTTTGCCTTTCTGTATGAATGATTTGCTACAGACATGGCAGCTGTATGGCTTCACACCTGTATGGGTCCACATATGTTCAGTCACACTGCCTTTCTTCCCAAATGATTTGCCACAGACATTGCACCTGTATGGCTTCTCGCCTGTATGGGTCCGCATATGATCCGTTAGTTTACCTTTCATTACGAATGATTTGGCACAGACGCCGCAACTGTATGGCCTCACTCCTGTATGGGTCCGCACATGTTCGGTTAGATTGACTTTCTGTATGAATGATTTGCTACAGACATGGCAACTGTATGGCTTCTCGCCTGTATGGGTCCGCATATGTTTGGTTAGATTGCCTTTCTGTATGAATTTGTTACAGATATTGCAGCGGTATGGCTTCTCGCCTGTGTGAGACCGCATAACGTCCGGCCTTTTCCTGAAATTATTATGAGATACTGAGCATTCGTTTATAATCGCACCTGTATGCAATCGCGTGTCCTCTGTCAACATTTTCCTCTTTGTAAAGCATTTATCAGATAATACGCACACTTGGAGCGGGTGGATCCTGAGGTGTTCCGACAGGCTGCTTCGGCTACATAACACCTTTCCGCAGTAATCGCACTTGAAGGGTCGATCTTCCTTGTGTCTCTTCAGATGTCGCAAGAGGTCCAACTTCCCAGCCAGGATGTCACTGCACACACTACACCTAAAACTAGCTGATCCGCCTTCCGGAGGTTGATGATCTCTATAGCTCACCTCGGGTCTCGATCTACAGTGACAAATTAATACCATGTGACCAATAGTTCAACAGCCAACTCCACTACAACTCTCACACAGGGGATTTGCTACTGGACATTCCAATCACTGATATCCAGTGCAGAGAGCTCGTTACTGATAAACATTACATTCCTGAGACTAACCATTATCTGAGGTTAAAATTCAAACCTCTCACTTGTAACCAGAATGTGTTGCGTCTTTTCTTAATCACGATATCACACGCAAGAAACTTGTCACGGTTTAGAAATGTACGAGTTAATAGACAACCTCATTTGAAGAAAGCATGAGAAGTTGTCCAGCCTAAAAGTGTAAATACTCATACAAGCTCTTTAATCCAGCACATATTATTCTACCGAAATCCGTAGTCTGTTCTCCTACATAAAGAACGGCATATGCTTTGGAGTTTTGATCTTGTTGAACCACTCTGCGCTTTGTCGCAGAAAAGATATAATTTTTGTAAAGGACCTTGTTCTTGAGGTTGTTTGAGAGAATGTCTGTGTTGTAGATATTAATAAAGTTGAGAACGTTTGCCGACATTCAGCAAGATCTGTTGAAACATGGCTAATCTTTTATGAATGTTATTTTGTCACACAAATATACATATTGTATTTGTACATTGTAATCATATCACTATAGCATTTTATTATGTCACTGTGTCGCTTTTCCGAAATATGTATCTTTGATGTGCAATCAAACATAGCCAACCTATATATAGGACGGTAGGTTTATACAAGGACGTTCATAATTACTACCACGTACTACATCACTCTACGTCTTAATTGCTGTATTTAACACGGAAACCATTAATACTGATGAAATCCTGGAAAAACTGAAATATAACAAGTATACGACGGCTCTCTCCCTAGCATTGATACTGTCTTTTCTCCTCAAGACACTGCTGTTATAGACATTATGAAGGCAACACAGAATATGGCTTTGGTGGTAGCGTTGTATTACAATGTTCTAATATCCTGATTTTGAATCCAAACGCAACCTATCATGCCCTTGAATATTCTTACAAGTATTACTTTAACAATACGGATAGAAGGAGCATGAAAATCAAGGCCTGAGCCAAAATTCGAGATGACAAGACGTTGAATTGCACCGTAGTGGATATTGCTGCTATGTAAAGGAAGGAATGTTATTCTATTTATTTCAAAAGATCACGGGCAACGTGATTATTTTTTGTGGATTGATAACATAGTTGGATAGCATCCAATTCTGAGCCTGTCTCCCCACCACTGAGTAGTTCTAAATATTCTACGGAAGAACGGTTATAGGTGAGATCCGCTTACAACTGCCACATGGGAAATTCGATCACGCAGGCTAAAATATATCGTAACATGAACAGGTACTTTCCAATTCATGCTGTATGAAATGAATTCACATGGCCCAGTCGAATGCATGACTGGCTCACAAGCCAAGTAATGGGAGGCTCGACCATGTATTGTTACTGCACTCTTTGGAGAAAATAAGTGGACAAATGAAAGGGGGACATTGATTCCAGATATGACAGACTAAATCTCTTGATCATCAAACAAGATATTGATGTTGACACCACTAGACAACAGGGGGCAGAAAATACGACACTGCATTGTATGTCATGCGTTCTGTGGCATATCACGCCAAGCAAAGGTGCAAACGTCTGTAACTCTTCTTCTTTACGTGAATACGTGATCCTTGTGACAAGTAATTTATCAGGTTCACAATTAGTTCTCAGTAAAATAATGTTTCATTTTGCATTGATAAATATTCTATACGAACCAGCTATATTGCTGTAACTCGTGGAGCACCCCAGGTGACGGATACGGGTTCCCCGCTGGCCTGCCGATGAACTTGAGCAAAATATAAAAGCTCTCGCGTACCAAACATGTACAAAGTCTTTAATGGCAACTTTGGCGGAGATGGAGACGTTCAGTAGGGACCAGGTGGCGGAAGAGGTACACTAAATTTCTGGAAGTTAATGCAAAAAAGAGGGTAGCGTTTCTTCTCTAGAGGAGTGGCTGCAAAATGCATCTGTTCTCCATGTCCGGAGCTGCGTTACTCCCTTTTGTCATGAGCTCTAAAATGCTCAAGACAAGCCGGCCGTAAAATAATACCGTAATATCATTACAGAAATATTTCTCATGGTATCGGAGCCAAGGTTAGTGCAGCCCCTGGAAGGGACGCGGATTGGCAGGGCCCAGTCAGCATGAAAAGTATGCTAGGGTTACCGTCGCACGGGCTGTGACGGCTAACCATGCTAGTACACCCATTTTGTATCCCATCATTGAATTATGCCTGGATGAAGTAGCGAATAAGACTCTGCACTTGAGAGAAGGCTTGTAGGTATCTGAGAGGTGCGGAAAAAAAGATGGAATGGAGAAAAGTCATGGGAAAAGAGGTTTGGTTACTAACTGGTGTACAACAGAAACCGAAGGACAGTTCATGGTGTTGACATTGTCATATCAGCTAAATTTGACGGTTCAGTCTCCGAGGTGTAATAGTTTGACAATCGCTTGATGTAACTCGTCCGCACTGGGGAAAGAAGGAAATTCCAATTTTTCACAGCAACGCTGCACAAACTGACGTGCTCATGGAAACCAAAGATGCGTTCTGGGCACTGCCTGACAAGAAGACCGCTGACTATCTTACCACTGCCGCTGATCTGAATGGACGTGTCGGACCGAGGAGAGAAGAACAAACAGTCCATGCCGTTCATGGACTAGTGAAAAGAACGACGATGCCCAACAAATTCGCGATTATGCAGAAACTGATCATCGCAAATACACGGTTCAAAAAGAGTGATATTCATCTACTCAGTACTACAGGGGCTCCTATCCAATTCGCATTGACTACATCCTCGTGAGAGAGTGAAATCTCGAAGATGTTCTAGAGATAACAGTTGTCCCTTATTAAATCCTTGCGATGCAACAAAGACCAGTCATCTAAGCTGCGGATAAAGTCACCAAGAGCCCAATACTTCGCAGGAAATAGACAAATTGGGATCAAATGGTTGCTCCTGAAGAAGGAGATTAACGTCATTGCAGAAGTTACAGAGTCACAAATCACCATAGTTGAAGTGAGCCGGACTAAACTGAAAGACGCCTTTCGCTCTATTCCTGGAACAATTAAGTCAGGGCGAAGACAACGAAGGATTAAACATGACATATGGCTAAGGAATGAAGATGTTAAATATGCAGTACGGTTGAAGAAGCTGCTGTACCACAAGTTTCTTGCTTGTTGGAATGCCTACGAGGCTGCCACTCGTAAAATGAAGGAGGTATTTGCCGTAACATAATCAAACCGGTAGGCAGGACTATATGTGAAACATGACATGCGCGAATTCGAGCGGAATTTTTAACGGCTAGTCCAATCGAGCCAACGCAAAACGTCAGAAGTCCAACGTTTTTACGGCATCAATGAGGAAACAGACGATTTGCTACTGGACAGGCGGGAAGCGCGAGTACACTGGCGGAACTATTTTGAGTAAATTTCAATCATGGAATTTCCGTATCTACCAATCCTAATCACCTCCGCTGTTGAAGGTCCAACGTAGGAAAATGACGTCACCAAAGTCCAGGCTATGCTGAAGGAAATGACATCAGGGAAAGCCATCTGTCCCGATTATCTTCCAGCAGAGTTTTGTTTCTCTCAATGGGGGGATGCAGCAGTGTGGCTAAAGCAAGCTTTTCAGCCATACCATCAAAGAAGGTCATAAACAAACAGACTGACGACGGAGTATCAATTCAGAAATAAGGGAAGCCCTGGCGATTTTTCTAATCACGGCCCGAACATACTTCTGAGCCTCGCAACGAGAGACTTAGAACAAATCTTCGACAAAAGGATTAGTGATTTAGCCAAACATACAACAAGCCAAGCTGGATTTGTGTAAAATTGTGGCGCAATAGGAGAAACCCATGCTGCCGGACTATTACTTGAGAAACACTGTGAAAAGAATAAGAGGCTTCATCACAAATTTCTGGACCCTGAGAAGGCGTTCCATCGGGTACTACATGACCTAATCAGTCAGCCCTACAAGTACATGGCATTCCAGAGCACCTTGCTGAGAGGGTATAATTGCTCTACAAAGAACAAATGAGTTGTGTTCAAGCTGCCGCAGGAGCGTCTGATGAATTCCGCATAACTGTAGGAGTCCATCAAGACCCCGGCTTATCACCACTGCAGCTTATTCTTGTGATGGACATAATTACCACAAACCTGCGCAGTCCAATACCATGGACACTTCTCTAAGCAAATGATATCATTTGGCTGAAGAGAATAAGCTAGACCTGCAGCGTCAAACAGAAGACTGGAACAATCGACTAGCGCAATAAGCCCCGCGCCTAAACAAGAACAAGACAGAATACATTGCATTACATCGTCGAGAAGTTGGAACCATGCATGTTGACGTTGAAGATATAGCACTAGTAGAGATATTTAAGTATATTGGCTCCACAATCTATGATTATGGCCGACTTACTGATGAAGTCAACTTAAGGATATACAAAGCCTGACTGAAGTGGAGAATGACAACAGGCACCCTTTCGAACTTTGGACGAAGGGCCATCTCTAAACTAAGTTCTACCGAACTGATATCTGTCCTATCGATATCCATCCTGTCGTTTTCTACGGCAACGAATGCTGCCCAGCTCTAGAGGTAGAACGCCAAATAAGCATCATGGATACGAAGTTGCTTAGGTGGAAGGCTGGCATAACTAGACTAGATCATATTTCAAATGATGTTATTAGAAAACGTTTTGGCATTGCAGCGATCCAGAAGAAAATTGGGGAAAGGCGTGTGCGCTGGTTTGGGCAAGTGTTGCGTGTAGAGGACGATACATTGGGAAAGTCAGAGTATTACACAGAAAGTCGGTGAAAAGAGGCGCTAGGGACGAACCAAACAGCATAGACTGATAAAGTGCACAACGGCCTGAAAGTTGGAAGACTACATGCAGACACGGCCCGAGACCGAACTAACTGGAGTCAATGAACCACAACACCGGACCCTGCCACCAGATGCAGACTGACAAATATTCTGTTACAAAAATGTAATGCAAAGGATATTTTACACATCCTAACATTCAAATTAGTTTATTGTATGTTCAAATTTTCTCCCCTAAAGCCTATGTCCGATATCCATAAAAACTTATTATCACAAAATAGTGTTTGAATGGCTGAAAGCTTCTCGATTTCGTGTTTAAGTGACTCCTATAAATGCATTGTAAAGAA
This sequence comes from Anabrus simplex, assembly GCF_040414725.1. Lineage (NCBI taxonomy): Eukaryota > Metazoa > Arthropoda > Insecta > Orthoptera > Tettigoniidae > Anabrus > Anabrus simplex. The sequence continues at coordinate 29,761,605 of NC_090279.1, read as the reverse complement.
AAATTTATAACTCAACAAAATAAAAAATGGGTATATCTGTGTTAAATGGGAAGGACAGTTTGAATATCCGGTGAAATTCTATGAGTACTGTGCCGTTACATTGTAAAACACCACAACAACAACCATAACGGCCAGCCCAAGGTATGAACTAGCATTTACACAACTGCACCAGTTCGTAAGAAATAAGTGGAAGCTTAATCAGACACTATACACTCCTTCCAACAACAAGAGAACAAGAAAAACTTACCTTAACAAGTGGAGAAGTGTCACAACAAACCGTGGATAATTTAAATTAACCCCTGTACTGGTCATCACAACACCAAAAAGTGAAAGAAAGAACAACAACATACCTTTAAGAAGGTAAAATAATTTTATCTTGATACCCAAAGTAGAACAACCTTTTTTTTAAATATAAAAATAAAATTAAATAAAACCGTCCATAGAAGAGAAAAACTAACAATAATATAAGGTAATTAACAACTGAGGAAAACTCCTGAAAAACTGAGGTCGGCCAACCAGAAATAAGTGTAAAAGGTACATGACTACATGATAATTACTTTAAGTGAGTAGTGCCTTTGGGGTGCTTTACAAAGGGTGACCTTCAAAGTACAAGTTTTCTCTTCATTTACTCTTACTTTCATTTAACTTATTATATTCGTCCGGATAGTGTGATCATGGAGCTTTCGCAAGGGGATCAGGGTAATTACGTCTCGAGTGACATAAACACAAGTAGAATAAACAGACGTTAAGACAGCCGAACAAACACAAACCGGGAAAATATCAAGTCAAGAAAGTTTGGATAAAGTGTTAAAGTCACACAGACACCAAAATAAAATATTTACAAAAGCGACAGAATCCCAAAAACAACCACTACCAGCACTACAGAGTAGCTATAGTAACCAACATTCGCCATCAAGAGTTGGCAATGACCAATCACAGAGTATAAACATAACAATGGTCGAAACATAAGGAACCCGGAAATTCCAAAACTCATTCATTTTCATTTTACAAGAAAAAAATGAAAGGAAAAGCAGGAATAAAATTAAAAGAGACCCAAACTAAATTTCTGATACGCTGGAGAAAACTCACATGGTCCTAAAACCTTTCCAAGAGGTAGAGTTCCTTTGAAGTACATATAGAGGAGATACACCTTATCTCCCAAAACTCCACATTAATAATAATCATAACTTTTCATAATTTCCCAAACTAGATGAAACGTAATACACCTTCATACCATACATATCCAGATCATTAGGATATGTATACTATATATATATATATATATATATATATATATATATATATAGAAATAAATTTTTACAGAGGAAACCCGAAAAACTTGAACAGTTACTGCCTTTTAAATTTTTGAACCAACAACTAGCATTATGGCTTTTTCAAAGGTCTTAAACACACGAAAGTTCTAGAAGAGGGCATGTTTTCCAAAACATCATTCCGGTCTCCGGCGACTAAGTTCAATTTAAATGAAGAAGAAACTTACAGTTGCAGAATCAGGCTTGTAGTAACATCAAAGCGTCAGTTGCTCCATACTCACGTAATGATATCACAAAATATTGCATTTACTGCAGAAAGGAGGACGGTCTTCAAAATTTAAAAATTAAACCTTTAGAATGGCTGAAAGCCATCGCACTAATATATTATGTCGGATCCATAATGTGCGCTAAGGCCAAAAGCCGGAGCGAGTGAGTAGCATGTCCTTCCTCCATCATGGTCAAGCTTCTTCTCATTTCATAATGGCCGATTACTCCCGCTGGAAGAGAGCAGTTCAAAAAGATGGCGAGGAGCTCCCTGATTGGTCGGAGGCGAGGTCCCGTTTCGACCACACCATAACAGATGGCAGCACACAGCAGAATGAGAGTTAAGTATCGAGAGCAAGTCCCAGAGAATAAATTAATTACTTAAGAAATATGATGGTTTACAAGTATGAGAAATCCAAGTTGAGAATATAAACGTGACACTGTTTTCTACGGCTAATTGGCCAAATCAAAACCGTTCCTTGGGAAAGCAGTTTTAAATCCGTAATACTGTCTCAGTAGCTACAAGAGGGGAGTCCGTCAGTGTATTCTAGCCTGAATAGAATTTTGCAATTCATATTTCTGCTTACATACGTCATAGACGTACAATTCTGAGAAGCTTGTAAATTAATCCTTCCCTCCAGACTGCATCAAATGCTGCTGTAAGATCAATGAATACAGCTGAGGTCATGAGTTGTTTCTGGAAACCTGCTTCCATGTGGAATGTCAGTGAAAGCACTTGATCGCAGCAGCTGCGATTTGGCCTGAATCCAGCTTGATCAACTGTAATACGCTGAAAAATAGTTGAGCTGATTCTGTTGTGGAATAGCCTCTCAAAAAGAAGGGCAACTGGTCTATAACTGCTTGGGTCATTGGCAGGCTTACCTGGTTTCAAGATGGAAATCACTTTCGTTCGTTTGAATTCTGCCGGGAGTTGTCTGTTCTGTAGAAGGTCGGTAAAAAACCTTAACAGCCAACGGCTTGCATTCTTCCCTAAATGAATGCGAAATTCTGGATGAATGTCGTCAAAATCTGGAGCTGTACTTGGTTTAACGTCATTGAGAGCAGCATTGATGTCTTGCACCGTAAGCGGTTGTGAATATCTTGATGTGCGTTGTGTTCTTGATTCCAGAGTTTGGAGCTGGCGCCGTATGTATTTGGTATGTTTCTATCTGATGGAGTTTGGGAAGTTAATAATAATGTTATTTGCTTTACGTCCCACTAACTACTCTTTTACGGTTTTCGGAGACGGCGAGGTGCCGGAACTTTGTCCCGCGGGAGTTCTTTTACGTGCCAGTAAATCTACCGACACGAGGCTGACGTATTTGAGCACCTTCAAATACCACCGGACTGAGCCAGGATCGAACATGCCAAGTTGGGGTCAGAAGGCCAGCGCCTCAACCGTCTGAGCCACTCACCCCGGCGGAGTTTGGGAAGTTGTGACGATGTGAGATGCTACTTCAACCGGAGTAACTTCAGGCTGTTCCTTCACCAAATGTGTCCTTCCTCCAAGTTTTCGGCGGTACCCCCAAGATCTTCTACTGGAATGAGTTAGGTCGATATTCTCCACTGTTTCAATCCACCGTTCTCTCCGGGTAGTATCCATGCTGGAAAGAAGTTCATCAGCTATGTCTTCATCACCAGTATGCAGATATTCGTTATATAGTGCATCAGTCTCTGCATTCCAACCAGGGATGTATTATTTTCTATGGCATACTCTTCTTCTTAGTTGCCATCATAACTGCATCTACGAAACGCTTGTAATTGTGCTTGGGAGCAACCCACCGAACACATTTATCCAGTTCAGTGGTGAATGTTGACAAGTTTGTTTTTCTGAAGTTCCTCCGAGCATGTGGTATTGACCGTACAACAGGAATTTTGATGCCAATGTCCACTACAATGTCCCCATGTTGACTGTGGGGAAAATGTCTTAACACTTTACGACTGGTATGTAAGGGCTGTCCTGCCTCATTGCAGCTAACAAATCACAAGTCAGGATTGAAATCCCTATTTCATGCAGCTGACTGGAAAGTACCAAGATCTTTTGGGTAAAAAATCAGATGGAGATTGTTCATTTCTGTCCATACTACGAGTTTCTTTCCACATTCATTGTTATTCGAGTACTTCCATAGTTCGTGATGGCTGTTGAAGTCGCCTATATAAACTGCAGGGTGTTGAGCAGTCGGGAGTACGGTACCTGACCACTGTGCGTTTGGGGGTTTATAAATGTTAAACATAGTAACATGTGCCACTCGCACAGCAACACAATGGATGTCTTCGTCTTTGTCTTCGTTTTGAAAGAGCAGTGAGGCATCCTGGATATTATTATGAACATAAGTAGCTATACCCTGTGCACTGTGATATGTTGCACCAAGAGCTGTGAAACCATCAATGAGGCCCCTTTTCCGAAACTCTTCTTTATCGGCTGTATGGATTTCATGTATAACCACAACATCTATATTATTATTCAGGATGACTTTGGATAGGTAGTCATATTTTGCTCTGCTGATGCTTTCTACGTTAAGCTCAAAAACATGGATGAAAGGTACGATGTTTCTTGTCTGGTAGCTCTGAGGAGAGCCATTTCCATGAAATACTTCTGCCATTGCTGGAGGATCTTTAAAAAGATAGGTCCAGCAGACACAGTTATTACTTTCTTAGCACCACCCGAGGGTCACGTGTAGGGCACTTTGAGGGTAAACCTACGGACGTGATGCAATAATGTACCGCCTATTTATCTACTTTTATGAGATAATAAATTCACTTACTTGAAGAATTCTGAATTTTTTTAGGCAACCTGAACAAATTTAAAATTCCACTTGTACCTGTCCATTTTATTAGTTAATACTAATTGTGTAAGTATGTTTGCAATCAAAACACTAGAAGCACCTGACTGACAATGAACACTAAAATGAATCAGAAAGTGTGACCACATCACTGGAATGAACATAAATCAATAGCACAATTTTTTATGCTTATAACAATGCACAAGTTTTATTTGAAAACTATGATACCGAAGATGTAGCATAACTGACCTCAAAGTTTCATTTCTACAACACATTATCTGCTTTGGCGTCCACAAATGGAGGAATCTGACTTAACACACAAGAGAACAGAAATGATCAGAAAAAAGGAATCTAACCAAATAATTTCAAAATGACATTCTTCGAGTTATCACATTATTGAACTGAGCCATCATTATATTGATTAATGAAACTGATTATGTTAGTTTGAAATATTTATTGTTTACAATGTACATAAAACTTAACAATTTCGAATTAGAAGATTTAATTTCTAATCTACAAGTATAGCTTTTTCTGTGTGTCACTGTTGGCATGAACGTATAAAAATATTACTCAGAATATCTAGAAGCAATAGTTTCAGAAGGCATTTCAGATGATAAGAATGTGATGAACAAATGATGCAGAGAAAGTGAAAGAAAGAACACTTTTTCATGGTTGCTTAAAGGCATTGTAAACAAATACACTTCAAAAATATCTAGCTTTACCAGAGATTATTTTTGTAGATATATATTGAATAAAACTACGAGTACATGATGGAACATCAAATATGACCTTAAAGTTCCTGAATATTTTAGATAATTTTAACCAATAGAATTTTCAGATATTAGTGTTTAAATGTAACCTTGTAAAGACAGGATTGAACTGATGAACATGGCCACTTTTGGGGATAAACCAACCACTACTGAACACAACTGTGAATAGGTACAACATATTCCATAGTGTATAAAACTTGTAGTGTACGTACTTTGTTTCTTCTTTGATGTATGGCAACAGCTTTTCATCAGTTTGTTCCTCTATGAATATTTCCTCCTTAGTATCTTCGGAAGGCTGTCAGTAAGAAATAAGAAAAGTAGAATAAAGAAGTAAGGAATAAAAGTATATAGGCCTAAAATAGAAACAGCTGAGAAAATAAATTTCATAGTGGCACAAGAAGAGTATAATTCATTTATCCCCCATTTAAAAAATATATAATGGAAAGGAACAATCAAATGACAATCCCATTAAATGCAAGAGAGGTGTCTACCTTGGTGGCAAATGGTACACAAAAATACATTATTATCAAGCACTTAATTTTAAAAGGACAGAGAAGAAGACAATTTCCTAAAAACAGTATTCTACACTTTTTGCTATTTTTCTCTATTAAGCACACAGCTCATCCTTAATAAATGTATAGAATTTACAAACTCTTACTCATAATGTTTTCTGTTTTACAAACATAATCCACACACATACCACTTGTGCAACTACTTCAAATAATACTATACAAATTCTATTAGGTTAAAATTTACATTGCATTTACTTATTTAATTTTTTACCCTTTTTGGAACCTAACTTGCACAATGACCTGCTGTGTTTTTACCTGAGTCCCTTTGGCACTGCTTTTCAAACAATTGATGAGATATAAGAACATGAAAAGGAACACACTGTTGGACAGCAGTAAACACAGTAGCATAGAAAGGGAGGAACATTGCAAATTTGTAAATTTAAAATCACCTACATATTTGTGAATATTCATCAGAGTATATGTACACATACATGTATGTGAACATGTACAATTTTAGGAAAATAAATAATAGTAAGCAGTATCTCCGAATCATTACCCAATACCATTCCTTGCTTCTGTTTCTCTTTCTGTTGATCCCTAATTCCACAATGACTAGCCATTTTCTTCATCCTCTTATATTCATACTGCCCTGTTCCCATCTTCCTACATATGAGTTGACTTGTCACCTCTTTGTTCATTTCCATGTTCCTATATACTTTCTTTCCAAAAACAGTTCACTGTAATATCAAATAATCCCACAGTACTCCTACCACTTTCCCAACAAGTGGACAATGCTTAAATCATAAGCATAGAAATATCCATCATTCCCCCTCTGTACATCACATTAAGACCAAAAGCATAAATCAGTTAATGTCCCAATCAATGAATGAATCAATCAATGAATCAATCAAACAACAGCAATTAGGGCTGTTGGTTGTTTATATAGAAAAAAGATTGTGGAAATATATGAAACATATTATTTCAATCACTAAATCATTTTCCTATAAGTGAACATTTGCCAAAATTTGTCCCCTTGAATTCAAACTTATCTTCATGTTGTGACCTTTCCTACAGTTAAAGAACATGACTTAAATGTATTCATCAACTAATGTCATTCCAAGCCATCTCTCCAATGACATCTCAGAATATACTGCTTAATCAAACAACTTGTCTCCTTTCTCCAAGTCTCCCCAGCTGAAACTTTGCAACATCTCTGTAACACAACTCTTTTGTTAGAAATCACCTGCAAGAAATGGTGATATTTCTGTGGATCATTTCCTGTTCTCTACTCAAGTAATACTGGTGATGGTCTCACACTCTCATTGTGGCTTTGCTGGAGATTTATATGCCCTCTCCTTTACAACCCTTAAATAACCTCATAATCATATTAAGAGATCTGTAAATTTTATTTTCAATACGTTTAAATGATTACCATAATGAAGCTATATCCTTATTATGAATAGCTAGGTACTTACAGAGATCCCCATGAAGAAATTTCACCCATCAATACAATAATAAAACCGGAGAGGACTCTTTCTATATGTGAAACAAAGAAACTGACTTTTCACCATGTTTACAAATATAGCATTACCCGATGTCCATCTTACAATATTGTCAAGGTCTTTTTCAGTTACTCATAATCCTGAAACTTATTTATTACACAGAGCCTCATCACTTTTTTCAGTTCATTATTCATATTGTTTAATATATCAGAAAATAAAGGTCTCATAATACTGCCCTGTGGGACCCAATCCCATAATTGTTACAGGATCATATAAAGCTTCACCTACTCTAATGCTCTGAGTCCTATTTTGTAGAAATACACCAGACGTGGCCAAATTTTAATGGTAAAAGTTATATTTCTACCTTTATGTAAACTATCGACCTTTATAACCTAATCCTTGAACTTGTTTGGAGGCAAAGTTTCCACTTGGGATATCCTGGTCCACACTATTGTATTTTTTTCATACAGTGGCTACAGTAAGAACCACAATGTAATTTCATTATTCACATGCTTTTGTGTCATTTTTGTTAGTGAGCATGTTCTGTTGTTTACCTTTATTACCTGCATATTGTTGCTGTTTGGAAGTAAATAATGTGACCTATTGTTAAGACTGTGCATTCTGTAAATTACATCTATTGTTGATACTATTCAGGAGTTCAGTTGATATTTCTTAAGAGTGGTTCTAGAGAAGTGTCAAATTTTGAGGTTATGGGGAGACGAAGAGACCTTTCGCCAAGAAAGGCATTGTCAGAGAGCTACTTCTTGAGAAACGTCAATCACAACAAGAAATAGATTCTAGATTGCAAATACCACAGCAATCTGTAAGTAGAATTTTTAAATGTGAAGATAACGGGAAGACAAAATGCGATGATGATATGCTTGTTGTTTTAAGGGGCCTAACATCGAAGGTCATCGGCCCAAGACAAAATGTCAACAACGTGTTGGAAACTGTGTGCAGAAGAAGAAACCAACCCCAAGGAGGAAGCAAAACTGATTAATTTGTCAGTAAACAACCGCAAGGTTACTAGTTTGGATTTACGTAAGAAATTAGAAGAGTATGGGTCATTTGTATTAGCCAGGACTCTGAGGCGAGAGCTGTTTAATGCTGGAATGAAAGCAAGATGACCTCAAGGCAAAGCGAAGTTTACTCCTGCTATGGCTGTAATGAGGTTCCAGTGTGCCACGACTCTCCAGAATTGGTCATCTGATGAATGGAAACAGGCAAGTCCATGACAATTACTGTAATTCCTAAATTACCATTCATTATTCCATTATAACCCAATCTAAGTGATGTAACCGTACAGCACAGTAAATGTATGAAATTCTTCTTTTAAACCATACAGCTTATTGCATTTAATGCTAGGCTTATTTGTTTTACTTATTTCAGGTTTGCTTTAGTGACGAATCGGTATTTCCTGTCATAGAAGAGACAAGTCAATATGTCAGAAGATAAGGAGAAGCATTCCATCCAGATTGAGTGAAGCATCCAACTTTAGTGATGGTCTGCAGTGTGTTTTCTTGCTATGGCTGTGGACGGTAATATATTGTAGAAGGAACTATGAGACGTGAACAGTATAGTATTAAGAACCCGTTTGGTAGCTCAGGTGCAAGAAAAATTCGGCCAAAGTGAATTTATTTTTATGCAAGATAAGATTTTTATGCAAGAACAAAGCCTAGAAACAGTCCAGACATGAACCCCGTAGAATATCCTTAGAAAATAGCAAAGAAAAGTCAAAAAAAGTATAACGACAGAAATTGGCTTGATTGAGAAGCTGGGTCAGATCGGGTGTCATGATGACGATTTAAAGAGTCAGTGTAAAATACTGTTTGTGGGTATGCCCAGTCTAATCAAGTCGCTCATGAAAGCTAAGGGGGTGCATAAAAAGTACTAATGTCATCAACTTAAAAATTGGTAACATCTTATCTGTTCAATTCTCGATTTTTTAATGTTTAATAATTTGGCCATATCTTTATCTATCCCGAACGCACTAATTTTTTGTCAGTAGTTTCCCGAGATCTACCCTAAGAAAATTCTTGGATATGTCAATCGTGATACATTTGACTTCCTGAATCTAATATATCTGCTATATCATGCTGGAATCCACAAGATGAGCTTCAGTGGAATAATGTTTCCTAAATCTGAACTACCTTCTATCGAGCCAGTTGGTAATTTCTTAAATGTGTATAACATAATCAGAAAGAATGCAATCCAAGAGCTTGCATGCAACACAAGTCATGACGACTGGTATAGCTGTTTCATACATACTCTAATCAATATCTCAAAGAACTGACTTTCGTATATGCCCAGAAATTTTACCCATCCCAGCAGCATTTCTAGTTTTAAATTTTTGTATATTACATTCAATGTTCCTTATAGTGGATATTGTAAAGTAATTTCAAAGGATTAGGTGAAATTGTCAACTGCGTCAGGTACTGCAAAAGGACATGACCAAACCATTGGTGACATATCCTATGCGTCACGAGTGACGGCTGCGATGCCCATCGACTAATGAAGTATACACATTCCCATGTTGTGTAATTGCTACTTCATACCTTTCTTAATCTGTCAACATTCAACACCGTACACAGCAACAAGCCGTAGTAACACGGCTGAAAGTAATTCCAGTATCAAGGAAGACAATGTACACTGCCGGCTGGTGCTCTCAGTGCTTTTCAATTAGCATTTTGGCAGTGAAAATTGCATGAGTTGTTCCAACACCTTTAATGAAGATGCATTGTATAGCAATAATGCCGGCGATTTCACCCAGTCAATAATGAAGGCTACTCTAAAAGATCTTATCATGTACAATTGGGTGCAATTTGGATGGTAATTTGCACATTCTGCTGAATCGTCATTTTGCTCAAAAATAGGCACAAGGATGTTTACAGCTGAGGGACAAAGGAAAAGAGACAACAATCAAGAAAAAGTTTTATCACAATAGTTCTATAAACTTTGACTGTCCTACATCAACACAGATCTATCTGTATTAAGAAACAAAGTACAAATTTATGTGAAGATAAACCGACGTCCAGAATTATCGCATGGAATATTTGGAAGCTAATACTCAGAGAAGTGTACGAAAATACTAGTAAATTGCAGGGTATATGCTGTAAACGGGAATCATGCATCAAGGGTATCTGGGCATAGAGAAATACTCACGGGTCAATTTATCTCCAAAATGAGGAGACAGGGTTGGATCAAACACATTTCTATGACACATGGGTGAAATATCAATTAAGAAATAGTAAATGTAAGGATTATCATTATTTTACTGTAAAACCAATTATAGTATTAACATTAACAGCTAAACGATAGCTGGGCATCTCAGAGAAGTTAACTGTCAATAATGTAGAATGACACTGCGTAAGCACTGTACAAGTCTACAGATAATTTCACCTTAAAGTTCTACACAACAATCTATACTGAAAATGCGATTTTCACACCACACACAGGATTTCTGCAAACCAATTTTACTAATTCAACAAGGCATCAATAAATCAAAATAATGCACTTGTAATACTTCTGTATAATTAATACAGCAGTATATACTGTGGAAATAAATCTTTCATCTACAACACACTGCACCCGAAAATGGCATAATTGGAGTTAAAATTGAGATTGCTGCAAAAGCTTAATTTAATTCGGTCAATGGGTCATTTATAACAGCTCTGGTGAATGCCAAGATCTGATAACCTTGGAGAAATTCGCCTTTAAGCTCATAGCTGCATGGTCGTGTGGCGACCCGTCCCTATTTTCTTATTGGTCAGGAGGTTAACATGTGACAGATATGAACAGTTAAAATTTTCAAGGCTAACACCGCCCGGCAAGTTTTCAGAATTCTTCACAAGACCAGTTTTGAACCATGATACTATAAGAAGACGTGAAGAAATGTATGATTGGTTTCCTACTAATCAAACCTTCTAGACTGAGGACTGATAAAATCAGTGTGAAACCGACGCTCAACTTACTCAGATTTTACTCTACTGTTTTCATACTGCTCTACTTTAAAGCACAACTTCACTTCGCTTTCCCACTATAATTCGACAAGATATTCAATGCCAAACGTCGTTTATTAGCCGTGATGTCTTACAAAGGGAACACATTATTTCGTCTTCTGCGCGACATAACCACTACAATATTAATTCCAGAACACAAGTGGTGTGCAAATCATCTGAACCCGCAAGTTACGTGTCGACTGGCATTTAAATAGGCATGGTTGGAACACATATTAATGTGCCATTTTAGTTTCAGTATGTGTCAGTATGTGTATATGTGTGTGAGTGGAAGCCTACTGTTACAAGAAGCCTGCAAGACAATGAACAAGGGGAATCATCATGCTGCTTGCAAGAGGAATCTCTACTTTCATCATGGTGCACCTTGCAAGGGATATTACTTCCGGAATGTGCCACTAAAAGGGGAGATCCCACAACACCCTAAAGGGTGCTAAAGGGACCAATCGTGAGACGTTGCCAGCCAGGACTTAATCAACTTCCATCATAAAAGGTAGAGAACCTTTTTAATATTAATTTCCTTTTCAGAAGGACTTCATTCTTGAAATAATATCTTCTATTATTTTGTGTTGTTACAGATTCTTACCGCTTCTCATCTACTTATTGGTGTTGGTAAATTTTGTGAATGATTGAAATACACTCATGTCCATAAAATCCAGAGCACCTTGAAAGACTAGGAATAGGAAATTCATATTGACAGGACATATGCATTAGTATGTTCTGAAGAAACGATTAGCATTTGAAACATGCCGAACCTCAGGTTCAAGGTCCACATCGATATCCCTGCGCACAACCACGGACTCGTAAATTGTGCCTGCGGCTCTCGTTGTCACTATAAACCAAAGGTAATGGATCAGCGTGACTTGAACAGACGTGCCTGATGCCTCGCAGACGTATGCAAGAAAAGTATTGTCAAGTTAGTGAGTTTGAAAGAAGGCGAATTATTGGCATGAGAGAACGTGATACATCTATCTGGTAAACTGCAGCTTGTGTGCGAAGTGTGTCGGCAGTGCAGCGGTTGTGTACAGAACGTTCATAGAAGGCCGTAGATCACAACGAGATGGGTCCGGTCACACCAACCAGAGAAGATCGACACCTCATCCGGATGGCATTGCAGAACAGATTTGCGTCTTCCTCGGCTCTGGCGCAACAGTGGAAAGGTGGAACACATCGTTCACTACCAGGAGTGACAATCCGTCCCCGTTGATTACGATATGGGTTACCAGCGCGTCTTCCACTTCTCCGCCTAACTTTGACCAATGTGCATAAACATGCTAGACTGCAATGATGTATGAAACGACGTCACTGGGGACAGGAATGGCAGCAGATAGTGTTTTTGGACGAATCCAGGTCCTTTCTGTTTGAAAATGATGGCCGCATTTTGGGTCGCCGCAGACAGGGGGAGAGGCATCACACTGACTGCTTTCACACAAGACATACAGCGCCAACTAAAGGCGTTATGGTGTGGGGTGCTTTTGGGTACAACCACAAATCACAATTGGTGTGTGTCCAGGTCACTGTTACCAGTTTGACCTACGTGAATGGCATCCTGCGAATTTAGCCACACCCTTTCTGCACAACACCCCAGACGCCTTATTTCAGCAGGTCAATGCGCGACCACATGTCGCTGCATGAACACGTGCTTTCTTGTTGTCACAGAATGTCAGAAGGTTGCCCTGGCCCACCTGATCATCGGACTTGGCGCTAATTGAAAATGTGTGAGATATAGTGAAAGGACGGGTGTGGAGCTCTGACCCAATGCCAACCACCAAAGATGAACTGTGGAGCCACGTGAATGCAGCATGGATGATTATAACCCAGGACCCCATCTGCCTTATACGTATTGATGCCATCACACATGGAATAAGTTATCAGTGCCCCTGGAGGACTCAGCGCCTACTAGGCAACGGGGCACATGCCGAACCTGGGGTACTGAAATGCTAATCGTTTCTGCAGAAAATACTAATGAACATGTCCTGTGAATATGAACTTCCTACCTCCAGTCTTTCAAGGTATTCTGTTGTTTATGAAGATGAGTGTATTTCTAAGAGTTGAAATGTGTTGATATTGTAATAGTTCTATTATTTGAATTTCATTAACAACGTAGTGCACTAACAATTAAGTGTTAAAAATCACAGACCAATTTGTTTAACTTAGAACCTAAAACACTAACAGGGATGGATACGGTGCATTCCTTTGTGAATTTTTTACATAATATTACACCTCATCTTGCATAATTTCATCAATGAAGTATAAATTGTCACCCAAATGTTACTTATGTACATTAGGAACTAAACTTATGATATAAAGGTAAGTTATGTTAAAAGTAATGAACGTGGATGTAAATGAAGGAGTGTTAATAATAGGCTTTAATAACATACGATGCTCTATTTAAGAAGGCGGTTAGTGCTCAATGGAAATAGCCTAGCCTTCTTAAGTGACAGAATGGAATGATAGCTCATATTTATGAACAGTGAGGAAGTAGCAACCAATATTGCATTATGGAGAGTATATTATTGAACATATGAAGCGAACAGCACAGTTTAAGGTAATAAATCACTCTCTGTGCTCACTCTACAATACCAAGCTTGTCTAATTAAGGAAACGTATCTAATTAATGCAAATATTAAACCATATTAGGCTATCTTCTATAATGTGGGAAGATAGATTGACAAATCATCTTAATGTGCTAAAGTGATCATTCTTCTAGTTATTCGATCATGATTCTTATAGCGAGAGAGACATAAGTTCTCGAATGTTCAATAAATGATGAAGAACACACGTAATGTAATAATCATGCCTAACTAAAATGATTAACCTCACATGACCTAACTCTTGGAGGGTGGGGGTATTTGAAAAGTAGGGCTTAGCCAAGAATGCAAACTTAACCTAACATGCATGGATTTGACACGAGGCCTAACATCACAGGCCATGGACTCAACCCTAGGCTTAACCTTACAAGGTCATTAGCTTTACAGACTCAAGTTTGATGTCCAAGAGTGCTGGCTTAAGCTATCAAGCACGGATTTGCTGCCCGGCTTAACTTTACAAGGGCGTTACAGACTCGAGTTTGACATTCAACCCCAGGCTTAACGTAACTAGACAAGATGAGACATGGTGCATGGGCTTTAGGAGCTGAGCTTCGTAGTGCATGGCAGCCATTCACATTATTTTAATAAGACAAGACAGATGGTGTAAAGCTTAATACATGTGTTTTATTCATGGGGGCATAACGCGGAAAGTTGACATCAGGTCATGGAGCTGAGTGACTGCAAAAGGCCAAAAGGGCTACAAACTAAAGGGCAAAAGGGAATGAGGTATGGTCTAGGGCTCAGATCTGAATGTGGAACAAGATGATGGTACGGGACTGTGGAGATGGTGAAAGGTTTAACACATGTGCACTATTCATAGGGACATACCTCTATAAAGCCATTTCAAGGTCCTCAAGCTGAGCGGCTGCAGAGTCACAGATGCTGTTGCGTAATGTACTGCTGGTTTTTAGTGTTTGGAAATCTAAATATTTATTGTAACAATTCGAGCTCAGAAATTTGAATTTTAGAATTATTCTAGAATTCTTTTTTATGCTAGTTGTTTTACGTCGCACCGACACAGATAGGTCTTATGGCGACGATGGGACAGGAATGAGCTAGGAGTGGGAAGGAAGCGGCCGTGGCCTTTATTAAGGTACAGCCCCAGCATTTGCCTGGTGTGAAAATGGGAAACCACGGAAAATCATTTTCTAGAATTCTAGAAATATAATACTGTTGATATGACTTAAGAGATTAAAACTTAAGCGTTCAGAACATCAAACAAATTTTCACTACATGTGACTGGGACTGCTGAGTATCATGCTAAGTAAATGACTGCACGCTGAAAGTTTCTATTTAATTCTAAGCACCTAACATTTGAGCTGCGTGAAATTAAAAAATTCCCCACACCGACTGGAAATCTAACTCAGCAATCTTTCCGTTGGATTGCTGTCTACCATAGTAACTAAATTATTGTGTGTTAAGTACAGAAACACCCAACTTTTGAGCTACAAGAAATGAAAATTTCGCCGACCCGACTAGGATTTGAACCCGGGACTCATTTACTTGGGAAACAAACAACCATGCTAACTAAATGACTGTACATTAACAGCTTATGTGTTTCACTGGAGCACCTAGTTTAGCGTTACAAGATTCAAAGGAAAAATCACTAGCAATACTAGGATTTGAACATGGAGCACGCTTGGACCCAAAGCGAAGTGCTATTCAAATATCGAACTCCAAAAATTCAAACTTCTAATTCTGAGCAAAGAAAACAATCGCTGATTTGGGTTCTCAAACCTGGAGCTAACTTCGACTCAGAACTAAAGGTCTTAAGTTCATAACAAGAAAAAATGTTGAAAGACCTCAACCTGACCCGGAGTCGATGACAAGCTTTTCTTTCACTGAAGACTAAGTGTGAACGATTGGCACAAACTATGTTAACTGAATGTGGAAAGAGAATGCAACAAATTTTGTATTAAGTAAGGTCGTGACACATGTACGTCTCAGCAAAAATGAAATTGATTGTAGGAATATTCTGATTAGACTTGGAAATATTTGCTGTGACATGAAATACAAAGTTCATTGTTTTTGCAATTAGCCTAGCATGCACATCTTAGAAAAAGAACATTGGCGGTACGAGCAAGTTGACCAGACTTGGAAGTAACTTAATTGCTAAGACAGGGAATACAAAGTTTATTGCTCGCGCATCGAACTGTGGGCTGCAGATTTGAAAGCTGGAGATGTGTAATTTCCTGCTGAAACGTTTACATCACATGGCACCTAACATTAGAGCAGGGAGCAATTAAAAAATCCCCAGGCCACCTGGTAAACAAATTCAGCACACTTTCCCTTGGACTGTTGACTATCATAATAGCTAAAGGATTCAATACACACAACCATCGACCAAACTAGGTATCGAACCAGTGGCTTCTTTACATTGGCAGGAAACAAGAATGCTAAGTAAAGGACTGTACATTAAAAGCTTGTTTGATTAATTGAAACACATCAAATTCGAGTTCCTTTCACGGGGGGGGGGGCAATAATAATATTCTCTTTACGTCTTACTAACTACACTCGAAAGTTTGAAAAGTTTGCAATAATAATTTTGAAGAACAAAACTGCTTTCATGCTGAATAGTCAACGTTCACGCACAATAAGAAACATAAGGCCAGCACTTTAACCTCTTGAGCTACTCAGCTCCGCAATGAATTTGCTAAGTGCAGAAATTTCAATCCCCGCTTTAAACAATTTTTCAAGATGCCAATGTGCCAGAATTTAGTCCTGCAAGCTTTCCTTCATGTGCCAGTAAATCTAACGTAACAAAACGAAACAAGACGGACGTATTTGAACACTTTCAAATACCATTGGGCTGAGCTAGAATAAAACCTGCCAAGTTGGGGTTAGAAGGCTAGCGCCTTAACCGTTTGAGCTACTCAGCTCGGTTATTCAATGATTAAGTACCATAAAAAATACAAACTAATAATGATAATAATAATAATAATAATAATAATAATAATAATAATAATAATAATAATAATAATAATAATAATAATAATAACAATAATAATAATAATAATTTGGAGAATCCAACCCACAAACAAATGTTACAGTTGTCGTGTTTTTATTGTTTGCGAAAAACATTACAAAATGAGGATCGGGATAAGGTTAACTATGCAGGGAACCACAGCTGAGTACTCTCTAACACTACTGATGAATGATATAAGGAGAAGAAGAGGAGGAGGAAAGGCCAGGATGAGGAGAAAAAGGTGAATAAGAAGAAATCTGTCGCTCTACAAGCTCGTTTCATAGAGATATTTTTAGCACATACTTTTAAATCTTCCTCGGTTTGATATCCCTCTGACCTCCTGCAGAAGGAATTTCCATTCACGGCTGGCCACAACAGTGAAGAAATTATTGTAGGTAAATGATTTTTGCTTAGGAATAGCGAGCAATGTCGAGTTCAGCGCTCTGGTGTTTTTATCATGGTGTTCAGAAAGGCTATGAAATTGTTCATACAAGTAAGATGGGGATTGTAAGGTAAGGATTTGATGCAATGAAGTTAGGGTATGCAGCTTGCGTATGTCATCAAGGCGTAGCCATCCGAGGTCGACATAAGACTGGGTAAAATGATCTGAAAATTTCAGATTAAATATAAATCTTACAGAGGCATTCTGTGCACATCGTAGTTTATCCCGAAGCTCGGTTTTCATGAATTTGTAAACTACGTCACAATAATCGAATATTGGAAGAACGAGGGTTTCAACAAGTTTATTCCTTAAACTGAATGGGGAAAGTAAATTTGAAATTGTTCAATAGGTGCAGCATCGCGAAAAATCGTCTACTCACAGATATTCTCTGATCCGTCCACGAGAGGTGCTGTTCAATGACCACTCCGAGACTTTTTAGAGTAAAGCTTGCTTTTGAAGTCATACCTGAGGAGTGGGCATGCAGTAATTAGTGGAAATAAGTCTTGAGTGGGCAACTGCTATGGTTTGGGATGTTTTGGGTTTAAAATAAGTCCATGCTGGGAAGATCATTAGCTTATGGCTTCTAGTGTGCCGTATTCATTTGTGACATATGCTACAGCGCAAACAAAACCAACTAGCACGAGGTCCGGAAACATGGCGCCGGAGCAGTTTAGGCGAGGACTGGTTTATAAATGTCGAATACGCAATGAAGTGATTGTGAAGAAAGGACTTTACTTTCATCTCTAAGCAGAGAAAACGTGTATATATGTGTAAATATTGTTAGAATTAAATGAAATGTAAAATGTAGAATGTATGAAAACAAGACGAAACCAAAGATTGAACACATAGGGTAATGTTACGGAGTATAAAATATCGATATTTGTTAATAAGAACGGTAGCGACATCTAGGTGTCAGTTGATGTAAGTAAACAACTAAGATAGAGTTCCACATCTAGTATCTAATTTTGTTATTCTATGACTTGTGTAAAACGTTAAAAGTATTCTTGTTCATTGTTAATGTCAATGTAATGGTAGTATGGAAATGATATGTAAAAATTAGAAATTGTATGCAAAAGGAAGTTATTAGGGGATATGTATATGCAGTTAAGCGAATGCACCTGTCCTAAAATAACGGTGATATGCTTATGATTGTATAAAGGCCAAGCCATTACAGAAGGAGCAATACGATATATAATAGAGATTGTCCGTATCGTAAATAACTTCATATAATCATAAGTGTATGCGTCATTGATTTACTAGTGGCTCTGTGTGTTGTCAAAGAATTAATATTAACCTCTTTCAGGTGTAACCTGCATGAGTCTAAAATGATGTTGTCAGAAATGTATTCAAGAAGTACTAATTCACAGGAGAATATGGATTGCTAAATCATGTACGAGTAGGTCCAGCTGAGATGATGGAGTGGTTACCGCGATGGATAACCTAAGCCAGTGATTCATATAACCCTGGCCATTCAAGTCAGTAACTGCTTTCCATTATAATGATGTCTTTTTACTGTGTGCACTTTATTTGATGCAACATGCATCTGTATTTTATTTTAGTTACTAGTTTCTTTAATGTAGGTAGTAATGTATATGTAGTACATGTTCTGAAGTAGTTCGCCAAAACGTAATAGTAATTACACCTCGAGCGGCGTGATATTATGTTATTTGGTATATAGGAATTCTCATATGCGTTTGGCGACTCGGCATTCGAAATGATACGATACCATGCGAGTGAATGAATGGTTATGTTAGTGGATGACTTCGACATCGCTTATATTATGTTGTAGTGCCGTGATTACTGGAAGACACGAGCCTATGTATACATATGTAACAACATTAACATAGAATCAGCATATTTATCGCGAAGCTAACCTTGGTAATGCAGGTAAGTGACACAAATGTAGTAATGTTGTGAGTAATGACACTAGTGTGAAACAACGTGAGATAATAATAATAATGACAATGATGATGGTGTGAGTGTCAAATATATTAAGTACCTGCGATGATGGTGGTCATTGTGTTGATGAATAATTCAAGTGTATTAAGTGCTTGTGGTGGTAATAGTTATTATGATGATGAATAATAAAACATGGGGATGATATCGTGATATGGCACTGATGTGTGGGTTAGCTTACATGAAATTTAGTGGTTGAAATAATGAAAAGTGCTGTGCTGTGTGGATTATTTAATAAGATGGAAGGTGACAATGAAGATTTATCTTGATGTCGCTACATAGAACGTATTATTTAATTGCGTTATGCCAGTGTGAAGTTAGATAAAGCAAAAGGAGGTGTAACACTCGTATATAAGCTAATGCTGAAATTGTAATGCCCTGGTATAAGATGATGTTAAGGTTATAATACTCTTACATGATTGAATGCTGGGATCGTAATGTTGATATGTAAGTGTAGGCTAAGATGGTAAGGCAGATAATTATTAATTGCGATGAGATATCGGTCACAATTCTCCTATCGATTATCGTTACGTTTCGGATGTCATATTCAAAATTTATGTCAATCATTAGGGTTTTTAGTCAGTATGACGGCGACGTGTTTGAGGCGTGCATAAGGCTTACCACGCGTACGGCTTCGAGGATATATGACGTGATATTAATAAGTTAGATGTTTACTTCATGGACATGGTAGTTTAGTAGATGTAGTAGAGATGTCGTATGTGGTTTTATTAACATTTGAGAGTATATATTCTTGTCCTTATGTATATTATCTTTGATTATTTATTTTATGCATTAGCATTAAGGTAACATGATCCTCGAAGGTATGCGCGAGGATGGACGTGTAATTATTGTCGCGTTGAGGCGAACCTCATCAGGACGTACGAGTTAGTGAAGGTGGTGATTATTTTAATTAGGTTAGGCATCACATATAAAAAGACATTATTATCAGCTGAATTTGACATGAACGAGATTCTCCTATTGAAAATCAGACATCAAATCAAAACTGAAGGAATAAGAATACCTAAAACTTGTGGAGTAAAAGAAAGAACACGGTCATAATGGTAATTTTCCAGGTTTAGGCATGTTATTGAATAAATATAGATTTAGGTTTGGAATTTCAAATAGCTATTACAAAATGAGGAATGATCAATTTGAAATCACTGCATTATGTTGAATCGGGCATAAATTAATTAAATTACGACAGCCGTTTTATGTCATTACCAATTTGTTTTTCGGTAATATTTGAAATCTGGGTTATACTTTGGTTTCGTCTTAACTAGTAGGATCATTTATATTAATAAATATAATCCGATCCAGAATATCTCCATCTTTTCATTATGAAATAGATATACATGGCCTTACTTATGAAATTAATTCAAATTCCAAGATCATATTTGGTATAATCAATTTTAATTCAAGACAAGGTCTCGATTGTTACAAGCATGTCATAAATTTTGAAAATAGGTGATGCAAACATAACGGCGATTGGCTTAGAAACTTTAATATAGAAATTTGATAATAAGCCGCCCACTAGAATTCCGAATCCAATTTTCCACCGTTGATGCGATTTCAATTCACCGGAACATATTAGCTAGCTGAGGCACATACAAAGTCCTGTGATCCTATGAAACAGCCCCACAACAATAAAAGAACCCGTCAAGACCATGGGTGTAGAGTGCTCCCAATGCTAACCTATGGGGCAATGCCACGAGGAGGGCGCACTAGATCCATGCTAATTTCCTCGATTTGTTTCCGAAACGTCTGTTGGTTTTGCAAGGATATACAATTGTACGTTGCCAGCAAAAATGTGACATTTACAATGAGTCAGCTGTTTAGCTAAGTCGTTGATATAGACAGAAAGTGGCAAGGGTTGACCTTTGTGTTACACCTGTTTTTACATATTGCCACGAAGAAAA
Source organism: Anabrus simplex (assembly GCF_040414725.1). Taxonomy (NCBI): domain Eukaryota; kingdom Metazoa; phylum Arthropoda; class Insecta; order Orthoptera; family Tettigoniidae; genus Anabrus; species Anabrus simplex. Next base: position 29,740,620 of record NC_090279.1, on the reverse strand, counting down.
GGTACCCTGATTGACGACACTTTGGTGACGTTCGCGTAAATAGGCTCCCATCCACTTCAGAGTACTGTAGGAAAACCCTAGGCGATAAAGTTTGGATAGGAGCAACTCATAGTCTACAGAGTCAAATGCTTTGCTGAAGTCCAACAATACTAGAATTGTCAGCTTTTGCTCATCAGTAACCTCATCACTCACGTTTAATAAGGTAGTACATGTACTGTGATTTCGTCGGAAAGCTGACAAGTGTGGGTCTAGTATGTCGTGGTCGTTGAGATAGTTCGTGATTTGATTATGCACAATGTGATCGAGTCCTTTGGCTGTTATAGACAGTATATTAATAGGTCTGTAGTCACTGTTTAGTCTAGGAGATTTCGTTTTTTGTAAAGGATGTACCAGGGTCATTTTACAGACAGTTGGAAATACACTGTTTTGAAGGAAGAAGTTGTATATGAATGTCAATACTGGAATAATGGTGTCGATAATTTTCTTTATCATTGTAATGCATATGTTGTCCACCCCTGTGGATTTAGTTTTAATTTGCAAGAAAAGCGCTTTCACTTGCAGAGGTGAGACATAACTACAATAAAATTTGTCTCTGCCTATGCGTAGTGGGTTGTAATTTGCACTCAAAATATTTTCTTTTGCTTCTTCGTTTAACTGAACATGGGAAGACATTAAGTGATTATTGAATTCATCAACAGAAAACTCCAAATCGTCTACCTTGTTCGGTTTATTTAGTCCGAATTGTCGGATTGACTTCCATAAGGTCTTACGTGAGGTTTTATAAGGTCATGGGCGTACGATAGTCGAGCGTTTCTTACTGTATCGGCCGTTTTAATACATACTCATTTGTAATAAAGTTTTCCTCTGTCGGGTAATGTTTATATTTCCTATGAGCTGCATCCCGCTTGGCCATCATTACTTCTAATATTTTTTATCCACGGAGGAGTCTTTTAAAGATGCGTGCTGTTCATAGAGGGGCGTGTTTGTCAAAAATGTGAAATATCATGTTATTGAAAGGGTTGACCATGTTGTCAATGTTAGTTGTATGAGTTATCTCCTGCCACAGCATCGAAATAGCGTCTTTCAATAATTTTTCGATGTCAATATGGCAATAGTCTCTGTAAGTCACATATTTAGGTTTATGTTTGGGGTATTGCAGTGCGTAAGACATAAAGATATTGTCATGGGCTGACAGTCCGGGAGGAGATATCTGGCCATGATGTAATACTATGTCAGGGTTGTTCGTTACTATTACGTTCAGTAGTGTGTGTGAAGTTTTAGTGTGGTGAGTGGGAGAAAGTAGGAGGATCGCCATACCGCATGCCAGAAACATGTTCAATAGATGGGTGGTTTTGGAAGGATCTGAATCTAGAAGGTTTGTATTGAAGTCTCCCATCATTATAACATGTTTGTACATAGGTTCTGTTAAGATCTGTCTCTAAATCATTCAAACGGTGAGCTTTAGGTGGCTTGTATACAGCACCTACTAAGCATTTCACAGTAGAGACCTGTATCTCTATGAACATGTACTCAGGTTTTCGCTCATACGGTTGAGGAGACTGACAGATAATTTGAGGTATCAAGCACGAAGAGACAAAGCACAGACCCCACCTCTCCCTTTGCCAAGTCTCTCATTTCTCAGAAGGCAGTAGCCAGGTAATTCCAGATTCTTAGCCTGCTGTTTGACTTTGAACCAACTTTCACTGCATAAGATTATATCAAAGGACAGTAGTATGAAAATCGCTTTTAGTTCATGTATACGAGCTTGAGAAACTAAACTCTTTGCATTAAGGTGACATGTGAAGTGCGCTTTTATGTCTATTTAGGGCTGACTGGAGAATGTGTGTTGCAGCTTCAAGGAGTGGGGATTGGGTCAATGGACTAGCAGGTAGACAGGTTGAAGGGATGGATTGGGAAGGGGAAGTGTGACAAGGGAAAGTATTGCTATGGTCATAGGGAATACGGCTGTGGTATGAATTGCCAATTAGTAAAATAAAATTAACTAGAACACAGCATGCGACTATATCCTATGAATGGTCAGCAATTAACATATTTTAGATAGTGAAATTGTCCGTAGTAGTAATAATTTTAATAATAATAATAATGTGCAACAGCAGATTAGGCATACAGAATACACAAGTAGGAGCTTATTGTACGTAGTGTTGGTGTGAGATCTATGTGGACGTAATATGGAGGCCTAACTTAAGTTAGAACCAGTTAGGAAAATTAATAAAAAGGGTAAGTAGATGGACAGGTGGTAGGATCAGAAGGGAGATAAGCAAATAGATCTTTAGATAAATAGATAAATAAATACAGTAAATGGATAGATAAGTAGAGAGCTAGGTACATAGATAAAGCTACTTGAAAAAACTAGGTTCTCAGCTGTGACTTATGTTGAAAGATGGGAGTGGACTCACACTGCCAAGTGATAAGGCAGCACTGCAACAGAAGCTTATGCCATAGGAAGTTCCATTAACTGGCACACTCTTAATATCATCCCGTCGGCATTTTTGATTACGATGTCTCCTGAGTAAGTCAAAGTGTTTGTACAACCAAAATGCTGAATTGCCATTTTCAAGATGGACATTCTGATAGCCATTAGATCTTCATGGATTTTCGTGGATGAGCCTTTCAGTTTCCTTTTCCTAGTGAAGATATCCTGACATGAGCGATAGGACAAAAATTTCACTAGGATAGGTCTCATTTTCCCTGGTGATCGAGGTCCTGCTCCGTGACACCTATCAATGCCATTAAGTCTAACATCTACACCTACTGCTTTGCACACGTTCAGCACTGGTTCATCACAGCTTTCGTTCGAACATTCAGGGATGCCGAAAATTCTTACATTACTTCTGCTGTATTGCTCCAATGAATCACACTTGGCATCCCTATCCTTCTTCAGTTTGTGGATTTCTGTCTCCTTCTTATCAAGTTTTTTAGGTAACTCTGAAAGTGTTCTGATATTAAATTTTAAACTTTTTTCAAGTTCTTTTATGACCACTTCTGTTATGCAGGTCAAAATGGCCTGCACAATTTTTTCAAGGAAGCTGTCCGAATTAATGAAGTCGTCCACACACACTTCATGAGGCAGCGTATGTTGGCAGCACTGGTAGTGGCTGGGCTTCCAACTCCATTGTTTCGGTGGGCCATTTTCTTTACAATGAAAATTTGAAACAAAAAGAAGATCAATACCGAAAAAACAAATGTAACATTTCTGCAAGTTTTTATCACTTCCACTGCTGTATAACACCTTCAAATCACTTGATTACTGTAGAGCCTCATTCACTCACGTCCGTCACCAAACATGTCAACAGATAGGTTAGAAACTATACATGGTGCGGCCTGAACGGTGTCCTGATGCATTATACATTTACACAAGGTTTACCTACATCAGTACGTTTAATAATTGTAATAATAATAATAATAATAATAATAATAATAATAATAATAATAATAATAATGAGCACTAGAATGAGTGTTAAGTTTCAGCGAATTTCACACTTTCCTGCATTCTTGTTGTTGTTGATGCTTGTTGTTTTAAGCGGCCTAACATCGAAGGTCATCGGCCCATTTCCTGCATTCAGTCAGTGTTTTTTGTCAGTATATACATTTTACGAGGTAGTGACTATCGCACATGTCATTTCAAAGTAAACAAACAGTCATCCGTTGGGTTGTGGTATTTTGTCTATACACAAATTTTGTTGTGGAAGCAATGTATTTAAGCGATTAGAAAATTGAGAACGCAATGTAGGCCTTGCCATTCGCCAACAACACAGAATATACAATAGTAAGCAGATCAAAACATTGAAAATTCGATCGATCAGTCGAACAATCATAGTCGCTACTGCTTGCTATAGCCTATCCATATAGCTACTGATGCTATTGGTTACTTAACATTCAAGATCACACTTGTTTTCTTTAATGTTTATTCAGATTTATTTACAATTTATTCCTGGCATAAAAGACATACCCAAGATTAATGTTATAAAAATTGAAACATGTGCTTCTATTAATGGATAAACATGGTATGACCATTTCAACTGGTAGAAGAAAGAATTTCGAGACTTTTTTTCTGAATTCCCTGTTATTTCCTGGATTTCCTGCTATTTATTGAATTCCTGACATTCCCCGGTTTCCCGTATGGGCGAAACTCTGTTAAACCTGTATTTGGATGGTGAGGCCAGTCTTTTTTTTTTTGTAGAAGTGAAAAGATGTTCATGAATGTGTGTTAATGTGTATGTTTTTACTAGCTGATGTGATAACCTCCTCCTGTCTTATTAGTCAAATGGGGACGCTCATGCTTGAAGTTGGCTACAGCTTCAATGTTGAAATCTACTATTGAGGGTTGTGTGGTAAAGAATCTGTAACGAGAGGAGGGTAGGAAGATATTCAAGATTAGTAAATAAGGGTTAAATTTGACAAAAAATGCTGTGTATACATTTACTTACCCCCTCGACCTTTCTGGTGTTAACTAGTTGCCTTTGCAGCATCAGAACAAATGACACTTGCACATCTTGTATTGTATCTGTGTGGCATTTAGGGAATGGAGTGTGGCGGAGGAGAGGAGATGGGCGGAGCATTGAGCTTATGCAGTGTTGGCTGTAGGCTGAACATTTACACCGATAATGGCAAAACTTCTTCGAAGCAGCTAAAGAAATCAAGGCTTTCTCGCAAAACAACTCTCAGAAAACCAACTCTTCACACAACTGCAGGCATGAGACTGACATGGCATTTCATCCCTCCTGCAGCAACACACTTCGGTGGAATCTGGGAAGCAGCTGTCGAGAGTCTGATATATCACCTCAGAAGAGTGATGGATTCTTATCGCTTCACCAACAAAGAATGGACCACTCTCATAACACAAACATCCTTTCACCAAACATCTTTTAGACGTGCCTTAATTGTGTAAATTGGAATTTGTGAATTTAGACATGTCTTAATTGTGCAAATTGTCATTTGTGAAATTACAACAAGTCTCCTCATATTTATAACACACGTTCCTCTATGTAACACTTTGACTAGAGTGATCAGAATCGTGATTTTTATCCCTTAGGAATGAGATCATGGCTGATGATGCCCATGCAATGGGCAAAACATGTCTCCTTAAATTAGTATGACAAGATCAAAATCTTAATATTAAGAACCCAATGTGTACTGAATACATGGATTTCAATAAACTTTTGTTACATTGTTGAATTAATGTACATTTTAATACGGACCAGTCATGAGATTTGTGACATATAATTATCTGAGATTGTTGTAAACAACCCACGGAGTGAAATTAAAGTCCACTGTTTGTATCGGAGATGAACCCTGTATACAAATGTTAGACTAATGTGTAGGAAACTATCAACCCATATAAAGACTATACATCCAATCATACATAAGGAAGGCCATCTTCTTGTCGGTGGAAGACTGCACAATACTCCAATACTAGTGGACTGGAAGAATTAGAAATTCTGCTTCATCTCACAAATATAATTATGATGGCAGAACACCTTCATCTACTTCATAATGGCACTCAACACACTGAGAGAAAAGTTTAGGATCTCATCAGCAAAGGGGACTGAAAGAAGCCACACTCATACACATCTCAAGTGTTCTAAGTTGAATGCAGATAACTCAGAACAATTAATGCAAAATACACAAAAGGTGCCTCTAACCCTGACATACCCATTTGTTATAACTAGCATAGAGTATGCCTGCCCAATTCTAGTAAAAAATCGTGTGAAATCGAACAAGACTAGACTGCCTATCTACCAAGGCTGTCTAAATATACATGATACCTGATCTCACCACAACAACATTTCTCTCCGCACTTCATCGACTTAGTTCTCATAGAGGTCAACTCCTGAATATTTACAGCAATAATGGAACAAACTTCTTTGGAGCAGCTACAGATATCAAGGCCTTTCTACAAAACAACCCTCAGAAAACCTACTTTTCACACAACTGCAGACATGGGACTCAAGTGGCATTTCATCCCTTCTGCAGCACCACACTGGTGGAATCTGGGAAGCAGTTGTCAAGAGTCTGATATATCAGCTCAGATGAGTGATGGGTTCTTATCGCTCCACCAACAAAGAAGGGACCATTATTACAACACATACTCACATCCCCTCACCAAAGCTAAATGATGACCCTTTTGACACTTCCTACCTAACAACATCCCATTTCCTTATAGGAGAGCCAATTACTTCACTCTCTGATCATGATTATACAACCTTGCCCACAAGGCTATACTTTCAGCAGCTAACCCACAACTCCCAGAAGAGATGTTGAAATGAATATCTCAATAAATGGGCAATGAAATATCCCTTAGCAACATAGTCAAACTGAAAGAAGACGACACGAATGCTATGAAGTGGGCGATGACAGTGATCTAATGTGTATCCTGGTAATACCAATATAAATGGTCCGTTATTGGACATTTGGACGGACCATTTATATTGGTATTATAAATTTACTCATTCGGAACAAATGTTTGAGGTTCCCTATGGGAATCAACAATCAACATATCCTGGTAATGACGAATTCATTCACGTAACGAAAGTTCAGGTGAGTAACGGTGAACTTACTAGCCTTATTCACAAACACTATCCCTTACGAACTATGAAACATAAAGGCAAGATAACTCTTGAATCGCTTATCTATTCCTTGCATGTTGAAGTAATATTGTTCCGGGATTATCTGTGGAACGCAGATAGGTGAAAAAAGGTGTCGGCTTTGAATGGGTCTATCTACGATATCAAAGATTAATTTAAACTTTAAAATAAAGGTTATATTTCTTCTCAGATCTCAAACTTAACAAAAATTTTCACTAGGTGAAGGAACAAAATGTCAGATACAAAATAGCAAACAAAAATAGAAAGCCAAGGGTTGGAAATTACAAGTTTTGAGCTTCCATCTCCAATTTACAAGTTTACAACTTCACAAATGTTGTGTTCGTTTAGATAACGAGAGATATCTTCCAAGACACAGTTCAAGAGCACCTTGCTCCAAAGGTTACACGTACAGCCTTCCGAAGGCCCCCTCAATATTACACCAATATCACGAAAGAGTTTACATGCTCTTTAAATTCAACCAAGGAGGCTATGCTCAAACCTTACAATTTCTTGCCTCTTAAGGCACAACGTACAATTTACAATTCCTTTACACAGGGGTATCTATTACCCATACTACTGGGCCTTTGTGGAAAAGAAGAACAGGATAAAATACTGGCCCAAACTCAAAATGTATGGAGCCGTACACTTGCGCTCCTTTAAAAACCAGATTTAATTCCCTACTTGGGCTTGTGGCCCGATGATGCAGAGGCTAGGGAATCCCACACTACTGAGGTGACTCGAAAAAGAAGTTAATGAGTGATTTACAGGAGGAAAAAGAGTTACAAAATCGTAGCCACCTCCAGATAAATTGAAGGAGAATTCGAGATGGTAAAGAATTCTCTATTAACCGATTTACAGTTTAAGTCTGTATGAAATTTTACATTAGCAGAAAGAAAGTTTACGTTATAGAAAACAGATGATTACATAGTTAAATATAAGAACCTACCCCTCGGGTGAGTTTGCGGAAATAGATACAGAGATAGAAAACTGGTGCCTTTTAACTGGGCTGATGTACTTCCTGCCGAACAATTAGGCACACCGCCTCCTCTATTAACACACACACTCAGAAATTTGACGAGTTTAGACGAGGTAACTAGAAAAAGCCGCGGCATTTACACCCGAGGGGAGGGTTCGAGAAGGCATCGGACTAAATCCGACCACACCCTCTCAATTTATTGGATACTCAAGTAGGTACAAGAAGCTTATGATTGGCCAAAAAATAAATACAGAAAATTTGTGATTGGCCAGACTCCAAAGCTGGCAGGATGAGAAGGAAGTGTTGCAAACCATGAACTATCAAAATACATGAAAGTAAATTTATATGAGAAAACTTATAAACACAAGACTTCTTTAAATCATTAATTATTACACCTTGCACCAGAGTGCATGACTTCAGTTTTTGTACTGACATCTATGGAGAAAAGTTCAAACTTCTAGATGTACACCAAAACAAAACAAAGAAATCCAGTCAGTTTAAGTAACTTTAAAATAAAATATTACTCAGTTATTCAGTAGTGACATCTTCTGATTACTACTTTATGCATTAGCAGTTTCAAGTTTTGTTCAATAGATAGTGTTCCTTAAGGCACTTCTATTAAATGTGCGGGGTTGATGTGTACCTCCTGGTACAAATATTATAAGTCAAAATGGACTAGTAACACCACAGACCACATTAGAGAGAATAACAATATTTTTCACTTCCCAAGAGATGGCTGCAATGTGTGTGGTAAACAAGCGAATGCTGACAGTAAACAAGCATATAACCCACAACTTGTATGAACAAATTATCTAGAAATCAATAATTAATATAATCAATAAGATAACAAAATTGTTTCATTTGGAAACAACTAGTAAAATATCCTGTAACAGTAACAAAACAATGTGTCTTTTAGCTACTTTGTGTTCAAAACTATTTACAAATTCAAAAGTATTAGTAGGAATGATACCAGATCCCAAATAACATAGAATAGAGGTCTTCGGAATAATACTAACCGATGCACAAATCATAACGCAAGATTGTGGAACAACTTGAAGGAAAAGTGAAAACTAGGTAAGTAAACAGTCAATCTCATAAAAAAGTATATTTTCTGTAGGACTATCAATCATGTGCCCTGAAATGAAGGATCAAACCCTGGTATCTGTTGAGCAATTTTCTACCCATTTCCATTTCCTGATGATGGCTTATCAAATTATGTACATTACCTCACGAGAGTTTTCCTGCGATGACCCTGGCTCTGTTAACTCTGATTTAACTTCTTCTTTCAGAGCTATCACTTCTGATACGTGTTCAAAATTTTCCTGTGGAAAATAAGATATATGAGGTATGCTCATAACACACATCTACAAATACCGTCACTAACAAATGAGTATGTTAATTCATTGATTTCCAGTATTACAGTTACTTTCAGAATTTCACTGATGTTTAAGGATGATTTCTACCAGCAGAGAACTGTTATAACCAAAGGCTGTACTGAGAATGGTGTTACTATTCTTGCCCACTCCTTATGTCAGAGAAAGGATGAGATGGAGAACAAAATATAAAATGCAAAAATATTTTCTAGCCATATCAGAAGATATAATACCAGGGATGGAATTGGGGCCATCTCACACAGAATTTGGAAGGAAGCAGCGATAGGCATAAACACTAAATTGTATGAACTGTTTTCATATGTACAATCATATCAATCAAATCATAAAAGTTGTGTGAACTAATTAGAAGCGTTACAACTGTTCTAAATAATTTTTTGTTCTCAGCATACAGTTTGTTTGTAGACAGATTAAAATACCTTGAAATAATGGAATCATATTCTCTACTCTGGTTTTGCTAAGATCACAGGGGCTACATAAACCATTAAGGCAGTTCTGTTTCAAACAGCATATATCAATGCTTCCAAGTTTAAAATGAAAAAAAATAAACATGAATGAAGCAGACTTATCACAGTCATATACCAGCAAAATATGTGATGTAGCCCAAAGGAAAAGCAACTAGAAATGAAATATTTTACTACTATAAGCATGTTATGTAGTGTTCTGTGAGGAGCTGAGAGGATGAGAACACCGTCAGTGGAGAATCAGCAGTGTTGGAGTGTATATCTGCAGTTTCAGAAGATCCCTTATGATCTACGACAAAACATTTAAATTTTTCACTTGGATTCATAAAACCTTGTCAACAGTAAAGGGGGGGAAGGGACTGTGAATGAAATCTCATGTTTTAATATAAGTTAACCTACTACTAAAAGTGAATTAAAGTATCAAGTTCTACAATATACCAACTTAACGCATTCAATTTAGAAGAGAACAGTAGCTGAACTAAGGAATGGATGAAAAGGATGAACAACAAGGACAGGGAAATAATGAAAAAGAGGAAAGAAAATCTCTGTTTAATGTGCCTTAAGAGCCTTAAGAAATTCTTCTCAGAAATCCTGCATTCTAGAGCCCTTAGACATGGTTCTCTATATAACATAGGCTGACCTGCATTTGAGGAATAAAATGAGCTAATCACTACTCAGCCTTTTTGAATGAATTCAATGTCTGAGCAAAATACTTATTTTGAGATAAGTATATTCAGTTTTTGAGCTATTTTATCCCTCACATGTCATAGGCAAATCTGCTCTTTCTTCAACACACATAATATCTTCCAGCACATTGTGGATGTGAGGGTAACCCAGAATAATCTCACCTGTGTTGACTTTTTGTTTAGCAGACTGGCGTATCGTCTCAAAAACACTAACAAATGATTTGTGATTTAACTTCTTCTACACTAATTATGGTAAGAGTAATAATTTTTAACATGTGGTGCTAATGGTGGTGCAGTACTGTTGGAGAATATTAGTTTTAAAATCAATAAAATGGGCCAACCATCCTCTATTATAATCGGAGGGGGAAAATAAAAGAGGTGCATTCCCTACAGGAAAGTTATTTAGATACTGACAGTAAAAAGTACAGACTAATCCAACCACAACCTTAAGTTCCTAAGAGTTGGCAGCTTTGTGTAGCATGTTGTGGTATATTCCAAGACAAAGAAACAAAACAGAGTTGTACTACGCTTAGATGCCCATGCAGCAAATGGAGACTGCTGGTGTTAATACTGGGGAAGCACATAGTAAATTATACCCCTGTCAAACTTATTGAACTGCTAAGAGTAAAATTCTATAACGTTATCTGGAATGAGACTTACAAGAGATGCATTTGTTGTTCCTTCAAGCCCAGCTGGTTCCTCTTTGATCTTTATTTCCAGGTCCATTTCGTACTCCAAATGAAGTAGAAGGTACTGGGATAATTGATTACTTCCAATGACCTTACACTGAAACATAAGCCAGAAAAATATATTACCTTGTTGATGTCATTGCTACATATGTTGTTTGTCAACAGACTAATCAACAAGCTTGTAATTTTACATGACCATCATATTATGATCATAATGAAGAACTCAAATAATTGATTACTTCCAATGACCTTACACTGAAACATAAGCCAGAAAAATATATTACCTTGTTGATGTCATTGCTACATATGTTGTTTGTCAACAGACTAATCAACAAGCTTGTAATTTTACATGACCATCATATTATGATCATAATGAAGAACTCAAAATTTGATATGCCTGTTGATATTGTGATCATAGCTAAGGACCTCAAGTTTTCTATGTCTGATACTTCGATCATAGCTAAAGGTGTCTAGTTTTACATGACTTCTAAAACAGTGATCACTTCATAGGAAATATAAGTTAACATTTCTGTCAATATCAAGATCATAGTCAATGGACCCCTAGTATTATATGACACCATATATCATATTAATAGCTATATAACATACAGTTTTATATGGAACTGAAACCGCAACAAGATGACCTTTCTTATTAAAAATCCAATGTGATCGAAATGCACAAAACTTCTTGAAAATTAAGTGACTATTCTGTTTGCATATCACTCTGATCACCTGGGTCCATACCTTGAAATCTTCCTACAATTTATGAAAATCTATTACTTGTTTTCCGGTCATTGACCAGGTCAGGGATGGAATGAATGAAGAAGATATAGGCTATTAGTATGATAGGGTCGCCACTCCCAAAGTGATTTATTAATGACTGATAGTTGCTATGAAATGAGAATGGAGAGTGTTGCTGGAATGAAAGATGACAGGGAAAACCGGAGTACCCGGAGAAAAACCCGTCCCGCCTCCCATTTGTCCGGCACAAATCTCACATGGAGTGACCGGGATTTGAACCACGGTATCCAGCGGTGAGAGACCGACGCGCTGCCATCTGAGCCACGGAGACTCCCTTCCTACAATTTATATCCTTTGCAAATAGCTTCAAAACTAACTGAACAAGATGACAACTCTTTGAGATTTGTTCTATCAAAATTTTCCTTCTCAGGATCAAATTCTCTCAAAACATTCTCCCCTCATCCAGCTGATTCACTATTTCTTTATTTGAGACATTTTCTATCAATCTGATAATCAAGAACTTCTGATATCATGGCCATTCAAAGGATTCAACTCTGTTTTTTCGGCATCCGTGTTTCACTTCCATATGGTGTCGTACTACATATTCAGTGTAAACATAATTTTAAATTTTTTCAATCTGTGAACCTAACGAACGTGATGGAGAACAGATGGGAATTTAGGCTGGATTCAGTGATGATATTTATCAATATTTACAAGGCATGTGTTAGTGTACCATGGCACGTGATCTCGGATGCATTGATAAAAACAGGGCAGGGATAGGAGAACCAATTATAAAAGCCATGAAAGACAAGTGATTAAGTAGTACGAATACTACGATGGGACAAACTATATGGTTCAAAGTAGAAACAGGACTTCAAAAAGGACGTGTTTTATCGCCTGCAATCTTCACTACAGTCATGGATGAAATCCACAAAAGTATACAAAAAATGGGAACCAAGAAGGCATCTCTGCAGATGACACAGTAATATGCGGAGAAGATGAAATGGAAGCACAAGAACAAGACACTGAACGGAATTAGGAGATAGAGGAATATGGAAAGAAAATAAGTATGGAAAAGTGTATGATAGTAGCCGTGTCGAGATGTAATAGAGAAGGAAGTGGGAATATTGAAGTAAATGGAAGACCATTACAAGTTGTGTAAAAAGCTTCAAGTATTTGGGGAGAATAATTGCAGAAGATGGGAAAATAAATTTAGAAACTGGGAAGAGAATTGAACAAGCCAATGAGTTTTACTAAAGTGTGAGATGTATAGTCTGTAACTGGGACGTCTGAAAGATATATTAGAAAATTCTACACCCAATGTATTAAAAACAATTTTGACATATGCATCAGGCACATGGACAACAACAAAACATGATGAAAGCACAATGCAAGAGGCCAAGATGAAATTCCTTAAGAGAAATAATAGGAAGGGCAAGAAGGGATAAAGTCAGAAACATAGACATCAGGGAGAGGATTGGATTCCCTGAACTGAAAGGCAAGATTGAGTCCCGTAAGCTAAAATGGTATGGACACATGATGAGAATGGAAGAGGATAGAGTACCAAAGTAAGTATTTACAGAGAAAGTCATAAGAGAAAGACATCGGGGAATGCCCAGAAAAGGGTGAATGGATATGGAAAGGAGAGTACAGAGAAGAATGGAGTAAATGTAGAAAAAATATTCGAGGAAGGAAGGGAGTGATGGAGAAAAACTGAGGAGGTACTTGATTCACATTTCAATGCAAAAGACTGGAAATGGAAAATGAAGAAAATTCTACTGATATGAAGACAAAAATTTATACAATTGTCCTATCAGCTCATTGCATTGAGCAATGCCATCAACAATTACTTAAGAGTCCATGTCATGTCTAATGACATAACCGAGTGGTGTTTACCAGAGCGCCCCTTGTAGGGAGTTCCATGTCAAACAATTGGCTTAAATGTTTATCAGTTTCAATAAATCAATACTGATCTGCATTTAGGGCAGTCACCCAGGTGGCAGATTCCCTATCTGTTGTTTTACTAATATTTTCTGAAATGATTTCAAAGAAACTGGAAATTTATTATTGAACATCTCCCTTGGTAAGTTATTCCAATCCCTAACTCCCCTTCCTATAAATGAATATTTACCCCAGTCTGTACTCTTGAATTCCAACTTTATCTTCATATTGTGATCTTTCCTACTTTTAAAGATGCCACTCAAACTTATTCGTCTACTAATGTCATTCCATTCCATCTCCCCGCTAACAGCTCCGAACGTACCACTTGTAACAAACCATCACTCTCATTTTGGTTCCATATTGAAAACAGCAAGCACACTTAGTTTACAAAAGGAGTATGTTTATTGCCCCGTCAATTCAATACAATTAATACCACGTTATGTGGTTAAATAAACATAGATGTTCAAAATTTTAAGGGGACATGTTCCGCCCTTCCCTTATTTGGCATCATCAGCCTTATTTAATCTTAAAACAAACATTATTTAGAGGACAATAATATTTATGTTTTCCAAAATTTGAACTGTGATGTCTTAAGGTTAAAAACACTAAGGAATAGTAGGTACAATGTATGATGTTGAGACATGACATATACAGCACATGTTAAAATCATTGTAAACAATTTTAAAATCTTTGTCCAAAAGCAAATTTGTGTCATATAAAATTCTAAAAACAACTCTTGTCTGGAACTGAAGTGGATCCTCTTCGTAAGAAAATTCGAGCATATGTTAGCTTGAGGCAATTGTCAATACAAGTCTTCAATTGAGTAGCTGGTTGAAACGTTGAGGCTGGATTTTGTTTATTTTTGCGAAGAGGAGCTAAAGAATATTGACGAGGAGAAGAGGCGAATGTTTCAAATTATCTTATTAAGTTGATTGATCCATAAATTATCGTAATATATAGTAATATAACCAATGCAAGGAAAGATGTTGTTGTGCTGGTTGAAGCTGCTTTTGAAACAAGTATATCTGGTATTTGACAGGTATGTTTGAATTTCTCGTGAAAGTGTATTCCCTCTAGAAGATGTAGACCATCGTGGAAAAGGATATGCATATACTGTAATGAAACAAAGAAGAAAGACGTGTAACACGGTGTGTGTTTTACCTTCCCCTCAACATTCCGATCCTCCTCTACCACATCGATACAACACGAGGAGTAGGAACTCCAGACAGAACAACGCTGCTAATACACAAAGATATACATAGTTACGGCGAATGAGTAAGTACCCGTTTTACATAATACATAACTCTTGGATATTAACATACAATTAAAACCCACACCGTCATACACGCCTTTCTTTTTGTTTGTTTCATTACAGTATAACCACATCCTTTTCCACGATTCTCTACATCTTCTAGAGGGACGACACATTCACGAGAATTTCAAACATACCTGTCAAATACCAGATATACTCGTCTCAAAAGCAGCATCAACCAGCATATCAACATATTTTTTGCATTGGTTATATTACGATAATTTATGGATCACGAACTTAATGAGGTAATTTAAAACATTTTCCTTTCCTCCTGGCCAATATTCTTAGGCTACTGTTCACAAAAGGATACAAAATCCAACCTCAACGTTTCAACCAATCTAGTCTATTGAAGACTTGTATTGACAACTGCTTCAAGCTAACATATGCTCGAATTTTCTTACGAAGAAGATCCACTTCAGTGCCAGACTAGAGTTGTTTTTAGAATTTTATATGAAACAGATTTTCTTTTGGGCAAAGATTTTAAAATTGTTTACAATGACTTTAACATATGTTGTGTATGCCATGTCTCAACATCATATATTATAACTAGTATTCCTTAGTTTGTTTAACCTTAAGAAAACACAGTTCAATTTTTATAAATCATAAATGTCAATGTCCTCTAAATAATGTTTGTTTTAAGATTAAATAAGGCTGAAGATGCCCAATAAAAGAAGGCGAAACATTTCACCTTAAAATTATGAATTTCTATGTTTATTTAACCATATAACATAGTGTAATGGTTGTAGAGTCCGCCATGCTAACTCGCTACGGCCGGGGCGTCACCCATCGCCCCACCCCCTTTACGCTCGAGCGCGCCAATCCGCGAGCAACACTCAAGCGCTGGGCCAGCCCTTCTCACTTCTATCCGTGGTCGCGCCGCAGCGAACTACGGAAACGACTGGAAGATTAATGTGGAGTCTTCTAATTCGCGAGGTTCCTCGATCCATCGAACATCCGGACTATTCCAGAAGGGCTGGCGCAGGTATAAAAGAGCAGTTACTTGCCTACAGTCAGTTAGTCAGTGAGAATTGGGGAGTGACAGTTAGTTAGTGAGTGAGTGGGAGCGAGATTGAGTTCGCTGGAGAGCAGTCAGTGATAGCCTGACAGAGTGCAGCCTGATCGAGTATCTGTCTGTCGGAGCCGACGACTGGTTCCTGTCTTCCTGATATCGTGTGTGTGTGTGTCCCTTGAGGCTGGCTGCTGGAGGAGAACCTGGAGTGTTCTGGAGCGGCGAAGAAGGGAACACTAGGAGACGACGTGTGAAGACTGCGGAGTTCAACGGGTTGAGTGAACAGCGGATACTATCCCGACCTGCGAGGCTGACGACCGTGACAGCGCTAACGAGTGTGACTGAGTGGCTGAGAGAGTGTACTGTAAATAATCGATGACTCTGTGCGTGTGTGTGTGTCATTGTAGATGGAACCTAAGAGAAACTAAGAGAGAGAGCGCGCGCGAACCGTAAGTGTACTTGTGTAACTTGTAAGCTCGGCTATCGTCTGTGTGTGTGTGTAAATCTTCAATTATAGTGCTTAGTTAATAAATCTTAGAAATAGGTTGCTACCAGGTGCTGTATGCATTTATTTACTTAGTTACCCCGCCAACACGTTACAATAGTATTAATTGTATTTCATATGTGGGGTAATAAATATACTCCTTTTGCAAACTAAGTGACATACCACTTAGCCGAGCAGCTCGTCTTCTTTCTCCCAATTCTTCCCAGCCCAAACTTGGCAACATTTTTGTAACGCTACTCTTTTGCCGGAAATCAACCAGAACAAATCAATGAGCTGCTTTCCTGTGGATTTTCATTCCATGAATCAGATAATGCTGGTGAGGGTCCCATACACTGGAACCATACTCTAGTTGGGGTCTTACCAGAGAATTATATGCCCTCTTCTTTATATCCTTACTACAACCCCTAAAAACCCTCATAACCATGTGCAGAGATCTGTACCCTTTATTTACAATCGCATTTATGTGATTACCCCAATGAAGATCTTTCCCTACATTAACACCTAGATACTTACAATGATCCCTAAAAGGAACTTTCACCCCATCAATGCAATAATTACAACTCAGAGGACTTTTCCTATTTGTGAAACTTACAACCTGACTTTTAACCCCGTTTATCAACACACCATTGCCTGCTGTCCATTTCACAACATTATCAACGACACTTTGCGGTTGCTCACAATCTTGTAACTTATTTATTACTCTATACAGAATATCATCATCCACAAAAAGCCTTACCTCTGATTCCACTTGTTTACTCATATCATTTATATACAAGAAAACATGAAGGTCCAGTAACACCGAATTGAGGAATTCCCCTCTTAATTATTACAGGGTCAGGTAAAGCTTCTCTGAGATCTATTTTCTAGAAATATAGCAACCAATTCAGCCATTCTGTTGTCTAGTCCAATTGCACTCATTTTTGCCAGTAGTCTCCCATGATCCACCCTATCAAATGCTTTACACAGGTCAATCACAATACAGTCCATATGACCTTCTGAATCAAAGATATCTGCTATATCTTGCTGGAATCCTACAAGTTGAGCTTCAGTAGAATAATCTTTCCTAAAACCGAACTGCCTTCTATCGAACTAGTTATTAATTTCACAAACATGTCTAATATAATCAGAAAGAATGTCTTCCCATAGCATACATACAACGCATGTCAAACTTACTGGCCTGTAATTTTCAACTTTATGTCTATCACCCTTTCCTTTATACACAGGGGCTACTATAGCAACTGTCCATTCATTTGGTATAGCTCCTTCAAGCAAACAATAATCAAATAAGTACTTCAGATATGGTACTCTATCCCATCCCATTGTCTTTAGTATATCCCCAGAAATCTTATCAATCCTAGCCGCTTTTCTAGTTTTCAACTTTTGTATCTTATTGTAAATGTCATTGTTATCATATGTAAATTTGAATACCCTTTAGCATTAGTCTCCTCCTCTATCTGGACATTATCCTTGTATCCAACAACTGTTTATTGTTCCCCAGGTGGTACAAAAATTGTCTATGTTGAATACCTCGAGTAGTGCCTGAGGGAATTCATTTCACCCAATAGCAGTGTTTTTTAGTCACTTTGTGATACTTCACTGTAAATGTAAACTTACTGCACTAACAATGAATACTGCAATTTCTCCTACAGGTAATATATAAACTTTGTTACTGTGGCTAATTGAGTCGATTCTTACACATTGCCGGGTAACAGATTTCTGTCTAAACACATATCTATTCAGGAAACTATGCTCAATAGTATTTTGTATATTTCAATGTAGGGGACACTACTGAAATGTGCTGTGTTTACTTGTTCTGGCCATCACAGGTTATTCTATTAATATGTTATTAGCTTTACTTTCAAGCAACTACTTTTACAGCTTCCACAGCCAGAATGTATTCCTGAGGATTGTTCTTCCATTCCTGCTAGCAGTTTAATGTTGCACTAACAACTCCAAGGGAAAGGGATTAGATTAGGTACGCAGCAGCTTTGGTAAAGCTTCCGTACCCGGTGTGCGAAAGTGAGGTTAGACATCCAACATGGCGTGACACGGGCGACGTCACGTAACACTCGGGAGGCTTGCCAACTTACGCATTCTTAGTGACAAGACCAGAGCTTGGCCTGGATTTGCAAAGATAGGTTAGAGCTGCTAAATTACATTTTTTTTCTTGCCGTGCGGGCAGTATGCGCCGCGGCCATAGTTAAGAGCCTCTCGAAGGGAGTGTGGCCCCCGAAGGGGGCCACTGTTCTCATGACAGAGCTTGGCCTGGATTTGCAAACATGATTTGCAAAGATAGGTTAGAGCTGCTAAATTACTTTTTTTTTTCTTGCCGTGCGGGCAGTAAGCGCCGCGGCCATAGTTAAGAGCCTCTCGAAGGGAGTGTGGCCCCCGAAGGGGGCCACTGTTCTCATGACAGAGCTTGGCCTGGATTTGCAAAGATAGGTTACAGCGAGTTAAAATTCATGGTTCTCTTACTTTTAGCGAATATGGCAGCCCTGTACTTGCACACGATGCGAGCTATGTCGGAGACATTAGAAAGCTTGTCCGGCGAATAGGAACTCTTCGCGAATATTAGCCGGCCTATAGGAACACAGCACATGGTCGCTATCATCTCATTTACACAGTCTCGGTTTTAATTCTTCTATATAAGTAAGAATACTTTTTGGGGCGGGATGGTGGGTTTCTAGCAAGCATGAAGGATGGATCTCTCCTTTCTGCTACTTAACGTATCGTTGCACTTCATTCTTATATGATTTTTATCATCCCTAAGTCTGCACACCGGGTACGGAAGCGGCACCGCAGCTTTAATTAAGGTTAATTAATGATAAAATGGGGAACACGGAAACGTTTTCCAGGGCTGCAGATCCTAGGATTCGACACCATGCAAACTCACCGCCACTCGCCCCTGATAATCTTCTACACACCAATAAATCAGAGAGGCAGCCAACTGTTACCTACATCATCACGAATAAAAACCGGATGTAGCTGCTGTGGGATAATGATGTCATACTGAAGAATCTCCATAACAACACTGATATAACAAGATACAGATATCCTAAATAGAAACATTTCAAGATTTGGAACCCTACTGACATATGTCGCAACCTGTAGTGTAAAGAAAACAATAATTAAAATACACACTACATACTGAATTTCTTTCTGAAACTACCATCCGCAATCCTCATCTGCGTAGCTCTTCAGAAAAAGATCGTCATTTCACTAAATTGAGATATATTGCTGCTACACACATCTTGCAGGTACTTGCAACGCACAGGCTGGGAGTTTTATTAAAAAGCAAGCTAGATATATGCGTATTCATTTTGAATGCTTAATTAAAAATAAAATTTAAGAAAATTAATAAAATTAAATAGTAAAAATTAGGAGAAAGCTGAAACTGAGAAAGATTAATATTAACTTCTAATATTCTCAATTGAGATCTATATTTTTAGCAAAAGTATATGACTGAACTTACCGACAATATGTTACTGGTTGTGAACACAGTGTAGAATGATACAAATCACTAGTGATGTGCGCGAGTGATGCCTGGAATCGCGGTACTCGATTCTTTCGAGTCCAGGCTCGGACTCGCTTCGCTTGCGAAGGCTCGATGATAGCATGACGTCACACGTTCGCTCACTCTCCGGCTCGTAGATGGATGAAGCATGCGTACAAGCGGTCGCTGAGGGTTTATGGGATTGCGACAGCGCGGTACGATATGAAAAAATTGAATGAATGCGCAAAAGGAATAACCTAAATTTGATAATTACTTGAGAACGATAATAATGCCACTTAATACGCATAATAAGATATGAAAATATCCGTTTACGGCGTCTCGCACACACTTCACTGAATATGCCATCTATTCTAATATTGGTATAGCTTATCTGGCCTTCATAGCCCAACTTGGCCGGTTCGATACTGGTTTATTCCGGTAGTATTTGAAGGTGCTCAAATACGTCAACCTAGTGTCGGTAGAATTATTGGGACGTAAAAAATCTCCCGGGGGACTAAATGCGGTACCTCGGCATCCCCGAAAACCATACAAATGTACGTACTTGGACGTAAAAGTTATAACATTATTATTATTATTATTATTATTATTATTATTTCAAATCCCTGTCACGGTATGTATGTTGTAATTAGTATATTTTAAACATGTGCTATTTGTAGACTATAGACGGTATTTCTGCACACATTGTATTGCTTCGCTACTGGTAAATTATATCTCATGTAGCCATTATGCATATACACGGGCGTAGATGTGCTAATATGATCGGTAGTATGACAGATTTATTGTAACCATAGCCTATTGCTAACCGCGCCAAAGCCTACAATCGTCCGGGGGAACAGGTGAATTACAGCAGTTTATATGTACATCATACTTTCGGCAGATATAATGTCGGGTATTAAGATGAGGCGTCCAGAATGTGACGTACGTTCACGCAGCAAATCAGCGGACAGAACGTCATTTTGTTCTAGCTAAACAGCTGACAGTTTGTTAGTAAGTCACAACCTTTAGTGCCTATGATGATGATAATAATAATCATAACAATCGAATTATTGACGACCGATGACTGAACAACATCAATCATCAGCAGCAAACATATTGCACTCCACACTACCAAAATATTCTGTGGGTGACCCTGAATGCCGTGCACTCCAGTACAGTAGATTTTAGTTCTAAGGCATGTCCACAGATAGCGACACCAGTATGCTTGGACTCGAGTCTGGAGTCGAGTAATACCGATTCTAAGAGCACATTACTCGATTCTACTCGATTCCGTCGCTAGCCCATCACTACAAATCACAATTCCTCAAAGAAGAAAATCCGTAAATCACTTAACGGAATCAGCTGTAGAATTGGCTATTACGCGCCTTATATAACAACATATCAGCCACTTCGAAACAAAACCGGATATTTGAATGTTGATAAATCACCTACAACAAACTCCTGAAGAACAAATTTGATTTGCAACAGTCAGTAGATCAGGCTGAATTTAGGCAAGGATGTATTACTAATGACCACTGCAGAGTATGCGACACTTCTTCTGCTTCTGAATCTGCTTGAAATGTGAATGGGCTTGTTATATCACCCAGTTCCAATACTAGTAATAAATCATACTGTAACACTCATATACAGTATACCAAAATACACAACTGTGGGGAGAGTTGTAGTTTAACATATTCGTAATGTCTACAATTGCAGTATACGACACTGGGTGCAATGTCCCGCTAAGTCTGGCTCAAGGAGGATATGTAAGAGAGAAGGAACCTCTCCGGGTGAAAAAGGGAATACCAAAGCAGGTCCATAAGTCTTAAGGAGTGTTATGCCATGGAAGGAGGGATCAACTGACTGAATTTTACGATCCAATTATTCGTACACTAGGGGAAATAAAATCGTCCGGCTTTTATACATATATACATGCATTTTCATTATAGTCCGTTATGCCCGTCCAGCGTTCAGTCTGCAAGCCTCTGTGAATTTACTAAACGTCGCGACAATCCTCTATATGCAACTAATGCCGTGACCTCATTTAATTCTATACCTCTTATCTTTAAATCGTTAGAAACTGAGAAAAACCACTATCATCTTGGTCTCCCTCTACTCCTCTTACCCTCCATAATAGCGACTATTATTCTCCTAGGTAACCTATCCTGCTCCATTCGTCGCACATGTCCCCTCCACCAAAGACGATTTACGCGTACAGTTTCATCCATCGAGTTCATTCCTAAATTAGCCGTTATCTGCTTGTTCCGTGTACTCTCCTGCCATTGTTCCCACCTGTTTGTAAAATCAATAATTCTCGCTACTTTCATGTCTTGTACTTCTAACTTATAAATAAGATATCCTGAGTCCACCCAACTTTCGCTCTCGTAAAGCAAAGATGGTCTGGAAACACACCGATGTAAAGACAGATTCGTCCAGGAGCTAACTTCCTTTTTACAGAACACTGTTGATCGCAACAGCCAGCTCACTGCATTAACTTTACTACACTTTGATTCAATCTCACTTACTATATTACCATCCTGGGGGAACACACACAAAAAAAAAAGTTAAAATTATCTACCTCTTCCAGCTTTGTATCACCAATCTGACATTCAATTCTGTTGACTTTCTTACCTACTGACATCAATTTAGACGTGGAGAGGCTAATTGTCATACCATACTCATTGCACATATTTTCAAGTTCCAACACTTTAGACTGCAGGCTTTCGGCACAATCTGCCATTAAGACGAAGACGTCAGTAGAGGCCAGGCTGCTTACTACATTTCCACCTGCCTGAAACTCTCCCTGCCAATTTATACCTTTCAGCAGATGATACACGTAAATTACGAAGAGCTAATGAGAAAGATTACAGCCTTGTCTAACCCCTGTAAGCATCCAGAACCAAGAACTCATTCTACCATCAATTCTCACTGCTGCCCAATTGTTATCATAAATGCCTTTGATTGATTCTAATAATCTACCCCTAATTCCATAGCCCCTCAGTATGGTGAACATCTTTTCCCACGTTACCCTCTCATATACTTTCGCTAGATCTACGAAACATAAGCACAACTGTCTATTTATCTCGTAACATTTTTCAATTACCAGGCGCATACCGTACTGAAAGTCGGATCCTGACAGCTCCTCTGTGGTCTGTAACCACACTGGTTTTCATCCAACTTCCTCTCAACTATTGATCACACCCTCCCTTCCAAGATGCCAGTGAAAAACTTTGCCTGGTATAGTAATCAATATGATACCTTGATAGTTGTTGCAATTCTTCCTGTTCCCTTGCTTATAGATAGGTGCAATTAATGCATGTGTCTAAACTGAAGGTACCTCACCAACACTCGGTTCTAATCTTAGGTACTACCGGTATTCTATGAAGCAATTTCATCCCTGCCTTGCCGCTATACTTCACTATATCAGGTCTAATTTCACCTATCCCTGCTGCTTTATGACAATGGAGTTTATTTACCATCCTTTCCATTTCCTCAAGCGTAATTTCACCACATCATTTTCTTCCTCCCCATGAGCTTGGTTGTTCGCGACACCACCAGGAAGATTTCCTTTTACGTTGAGACGATTTTCAAAATATTCCCTTCACCTGTCCTGTAGTTCCCTGGGATCTATTATGAGTTCACCTGAATTAACCAAAACACTGCTCATTTCCTTTTTCCTTCATTTCCCAAGATTATGTATTTCTGCCCAGAAAGGTTTCTCTGATGCTTTAAATAGCCTTTCTAGGTGATTACCAAAATCTTCCCACGACTTCATTTTGGATTCAACGACTATTTCTTTCGCTCTGTTTCATTCTTCTGCGTACAATTCAATGTCTGCATTGGCCCTTGCTTGGAGCCATTTCTGATAAGCCTTCTTTTTACGTTTAGAAGCTGCTGTCACCTCATCATTCCACCAAGATGTTCGCCTTTGCCCATCTTTACACACAGTCGTTCCTAGTCATTCCCTTGTTGTTTCTACTACAGCATCCCTGTATACCACATATTCTCTTTCTATACCAGTAACCTGCTTACTGTCCACTGTTCGAAACATGTCACTAATAATATCCATGTAGGCCTACTTCTGTCTAAATTCCTCGTCCTGGAGATTTTCTACACTTATCCCTTTGCAGACAGATTTCACTTTCTCTGTCCTAGGCCATTGAGATACTCGTACTTACTACAGATCAGACCGTGCTCTGTATAACAGAAAAGTCACCTAAAAACTCGTACATTCCTAACAGACTTCCTGAATTTGAAGTCGGTTAATATATAGTCTACTTTATGAAACTGGTACCCCTAGCATTCCACGTGTAGCGGTGAGTAGCCTTATGCTTGAAGAATGTAGTCGTAACTGCTAAACACATACCAGCACAGAAGTCCAGCAAACGCTTCCCTTTTCCATTAGCTTCCATGTCTTCCCCATATTCACCAATCGCCCCTTCGAATACTTCAGTTCTCTTTCCAACTCTCGCATTGGTATCGCCCATCAGCACTATCCTATCTTTGCTGTTGACCCTGACTGCGATGTCACTCAATGTTGCATAAAACTTGTCAACTTCATCCTCATCTCCACCCTCACATGGTGAATAAATTGAGACAATTCTCGTCCTGATTCCTCCAACTGCCTAATCTACCCACAACGTTCGCTCATTTGCGTGCCTAACAGAAACTACGCTGCGTACAATAGTATTCCTGATAAACTGTCCTACCCAATACTCTGACTTTCACCTTTTTAACACAAATCAAGTATACTTTATAATCTCCTGTCTCTTCCTCGTTATTTCTTCTTACCCTTAATTTCACTTACACCTAGTACATCCAGATGCATCCTGTTTTCTGACTCAGCCTGTTCTACTTTCTTTTTTCCGTAGCTCCCCATCGAATTCCATTTTTTTTACAAAGTTGTTTCCAAGGAGAACCTCGCCTGTCAAGTGAGAGTGGGTCACCATTACTCCCATAGGCCCGAGGCTTTCTTAATACGTACTGAACTTGGTAAATCCATGAAGCAGGATGTCACCGTACTTACACATAGTCCTGGTGAGCATTTTTCCTCTAACGGGTTAGGGACCAGCGGTGGATTGTGTAGTCCTAGCCGCATGAGCGAATGAAGGGCCATTATACAGAATATCTCTGAGGACCCACTCCTGTTCCGTAGCAACTGGTATCCCGACACTCAGGACCACTTACTAGGCCACTCAGCTGTTGCCCTTGGTTCACGAACTAGAACGTGACTACAGCAACGTACACCATGAACCATCTAATATTCTTATTCCGGAAATATCGTGCATCACAGAGGTGTAAGAAGGTGTTGTGCTGAATGGATGGACAAGGAATTGACAAGAGCATAATTTAATGCCCAAAATTTTGAAATTGTATTCCTTCCGTCTTGTTCTCTTATTTAAAATTTGGTAAATAGAAGATCTAAAAAAACAATAACAATATAAAAATGAACTCGTTAGTTCCAACAACAACGACATAAAGTCCAAAATCAGGTACGAAAGTAGAGAGAATTATCAGGATGATAATATACGATGGATGAGTATTATTAGCTCTGAAACAGTTATACTATTTTATAAGAGAAGGTTTGCTCCATTAACTTCCATAGCCTAAGAGTCTGAGCTCCAAACTCAGAGGCATAACTTTCTTATAGCGCAGAAGGTTATACAATGGCAATCTTCAAATCAGGTATTTACAGCCACTTCCGCTCTATTGTTTTTTTTTCGGAAACATAAACAGGGGCGATGAGTGCCCATAATAAATGGCTATGATGTAAAAAGGTAAAGCTTGATAAAGATCGGGGGAAAACAAAATCCATGAGGGCGAAAAACCTGCGCTCCTTGTAGAAAACTCTTAAAACCTTAAGTGGGCTTATGGCCCCAACATACAGAGGGTAAGCGTATTGTGCGCCGGGGAGACTAAATGATAAACATTAAATACCAAAATCTGTTAATAATTTTAGACGATAAGAAACTTTAGTCACCCCATACCGAGATGAACGGTAGTCAACAGAGGGTAACCACTCTTGTCCCCTTACATTATGTATTTCCCAGTAGGGAATAAAACAGATTACTTAGATTGGCGAAATTTTTTACATTTAAACAGCAGAGTTTAGTAATGTACATGAAATAAAAGAGTTTTGTATCATTTCATATGTTAAGAAAATTCTACCATTACCTTGAGTTACTGGGCTCTTGAACGCCGACTGCGTCCTCTGCCACTTTGGTATACGCCGCACACAATACACTGGAGCCATGGCCATGACAATACAGCCTTAAAGCGCTCAGCTTTTATAGTATCTGGAGGGGAAGTTCCAGAACTCTTTACAGATAGGCTGGATGCTTGTACACACCCCAAAACAAAATTTATTTGGCTATAGAAAGTATACACAAATTATCTTTAATCCCGGCAGAGAGGATAATTAGGCCGATGGTAGAGACATCTAATAGATGAAAATCCAAGTGTATTGCATAACATTAATTCAAGTTCAATTACATAGATATCCTTATAGAAGGCAAGCAGTCTGACTGCACGGAGAAGGTGCACCCCCGGTACAGACCGCCACTCCCTAAGGTTTTGCCACGGTATGAACAGCTTTGAAATCTTGAATCTTGCCGTACATAATTTTTGATAAAACATATATAAGTTGGAGTATCACTTGATAGATAGGCCTTTCATGTTTAGTTGTTGAAGTAAAGTAGTTTAGATAGTGTTTGCAAAGTACTAGAAGTTCGGGGTGTTGCGCCCAGGGTCGACAGCAAGAGCGGCCACCGATGACGATGTCAGGATGGGGTCGCCCGGGCCCCCATGGTACCCTCAGATATCATCCTCCCGTATATTTTGAGGAGCAACCAAGGCGATGGTCACAAAGTACCAAGTAGCATTGTTCAGGCCAAATATAGAGTGGGCGGTTGGAGTTCAGCATCAAAGCCACTCCAGAGGATGATATTCCCAAAGGAGTCAGTTTGGACGGAGTCTCGGCCGGAAAGAGGCGGGTCCATACCCCGCGCCGGCATCTCTCGCTCATTGACACGACGTGGCCTCAGGTGAAAATATGGCACTGTAGTATTGATTTTTGGGGCAGCTGTAACTTACTCACAGAGAGTGTTACATGTGGTGCAGGTACGGTTGGCGACTTTGGAGGAATAGTGTACGGAGTTTCTGACACAGGTTTGGAGGCAGGGTCCTTAGTGGCAGAATAATAATGAGATCATTAAAGGGAAGGTTTAAAAAAAGGATTTAAAAAAAAGAAATTTAAGTTATGATGTTACTTTAATACATACAATATTTCACAGCCAACAGGGGCAGCAAGACTCCTTATTCTAACTTGATTATATAAATCTTAAACTAATAAGATGCTAAGGAAGGAAATATAATTAAATCAACAACATCATCCCTTGGTGGCATATACTGAAGAAGCAAATGCCTTTACACAGGTTTTACTTGACACAGGTGTAGCTCAAAAATCTTTTCATTTCATTGACAGGAGTAAGGAAATCAAGCCTAATGCAGGGTTAATGAAATCTGAGGGCAAGCTTGCCCGCGGAAAAAAAGTTTTTAACCATTACCTGATCTCCAATTTTTTACTTGGTAGATCTTTGTCCACGGTGATACCTCATTTATACTCTCCGGTGAGGGGCCTTAATATTATTTCTAGCTTTTCCCCATAAATCTCGGATATTCTATGGATCTATTGTCTGTGGCAAAATCTCATTGGTCGACTACGAATTTGACAAATGAGTATTTGGGACAAACTTAAACATAAGAGAAATTGGAGAAACTTGTGCTACTTATGAATGGCCGAGTTAAATGCTAATGATAACCAGTGTAAGGAAGTGTCCCTTTGGGAATGATCTTCGTGGTGAAAAGCAATAAGGGCAGGTCGAGGATTATGATTAACCCGCTCAGCTAGGGATGGTTGTGGGTGGTGCGCAGATGTCGTGACATGCGAGATAGAGAGATCGAAACAGAACATACGAAATCAATTACAGGGGAATGGCTTAGCGTTATCAGGAACAACATATTGACAGGGTCCAAAAGACGACAAAACAGAACTGAGACAAGAAATAGTAAACTGAGTAGTGGCAAGCCTAGTCGGAAACAGCCATAAAAACCGAGTAAAACCACTCACAACACACAAGAATGAATTTAATCCCATTCCCTTTATATTGGGGAAGGGTGTGACGTAATCCATGTACAATCGCTCCATAGGGCGAGATGCTTGGTGTGAGGACAATAGTCTTTAATTAGCTGACAACGTGGGCTTGCTAATCAAACAAGACTTACATGCCTTAACCAGTTCCCTAATCTCGCCATCCATGCTCTTCAAGATAAACGTCCCTCTTATCTTCTCTCTGGTTTTATAGATGAATAGATTTCCCCTAATGCGATCTCATGGTAATACTTCAAAATCATAGGTACTAGCACTGCTGGAACGACAAATTTTGTCTTCTGATCGTGCCTCGAAGGGCCACACAGATCTCCATTCCTCAAAACATAAGAGACGACATGTTCCCCAGAAGAAAGGGTTTCCATAATAGGAGCATGCACCGTGTCTCCACGCTGGCATTTGGCTATATCGTCAAATAACAAAGAGGCATTAGTCAAAAGTGCACTTATGCAATTGGTTTGAAAATAGAAGGGGAACGTCTTTCCTCCGGATCAACAGAATTAGAATCGCCGGAAAACATTCGGCTTAAGCCACTGCGACTTCGTTCTCCGACACTCGAATGTGTAGCACGTCAAACTGAAAAGCTGAAACCCTAGTCGCCCAACGGTTGGTGCGTCCGGTACAACGGGGCCTAGGAAAAATCCAGCTCAGAGCCTGATCGTCGGTCTCCAATTAAAATTTAACGTGCTCAAGGT
The DNA here is from genome assembly GCF_040414725.1 of Anabrus simplex. Taxonomy (NCBI): domain Eukaryota; kingdom Metazoa; phylum Arthropoda; class Insecta; order Orthoptera; family Tettigoniidae; genus Anabrus; species Anabrus simplex. The sequence goes on along the minus strand of NC_090279.1, from coordinate 29,711,949 downwards.
AGAGGCGGAATTTTTCGAAGGCAAATCAGACGGCCAGTCTTTTCAACTCATATATAGAGTACTTGGTCTCTTGAGGTGACAATGTTCCAGGCGCATTGTTAGTTGGGCGCTTTCCGATTTCATATTCCTGAAGAAGAACCGCCGCACCGCAGATAAAGCGGTGTCTGTCTGTAAAGTTAACTTCTTGGAGAAATCTGGCATTGCCGAGACCGGGGCGTTACACAGAGCTGATTTCAGATCCTCAAACGCAGCTTGCTGTGATGTCCCCAATTCAAACTGGGCACCTTTCCTGCGGAGAAAGTTTACCTTCCTACTAGCAACGATTAGGAATTCACCATGCTGATGAATCTGGCAACACCTTTAGCATTTTTAGGAGGCTCGAATCTACGGATTGTGTGAGTTCTGAAATGATCGACCGAAACTCCAGAAGGTGACACAGTATGGCCCAAGAAGGACATGGATGGTTTAGCAAAAGGTACCTTTGACAACTTGATCGTCAATCCAGCTTTACACAAGTGTTTAGAGCTTTCTCTAGACGAGCGAAGTGTTCCTGAAAGGTCTCGGAGAAAACAACATCATCCAGATAATGGTACAGATAATTAAATTTAATATTGGAGAAGATGCTAACTAGCAGCCTATTAAAAACCGCCACGTCCCCAGGGAGCCTGAAAGGCATCCCGTTGTATTCATACAAGTTCCATTCACTAGCGAAACCAGTCAGATATTTCGATTCTTCCACCAGAGGTATCTGGTTATAGGTTTGGTTAAGATCTAATATGGTGAAGAACATGGTCTTACGTTTGAAAATATAAGAACAGTCACGTCCGTAGGGAGCCAGAAAGGCACCCGGTTGTATTCATGCAGGTTCAATTCACTAGCGATAGCAGTCAGATATTTCGATTCTTCCACCAGAGGTATCTGGTTTTAGGCTTGTTTAATATCTAAGATGGTGAAGAACATAGCCTTACGAAACCAAGAAAGACACGAATGTAAGTCGGGAAGGGGTGCTGATTATAGAATTATCTTACGATTTAATGTCCTCTAATCAAGCCGCCTTGAGGTTTCTGAACCAGACAAATGGGTGAATAATACGCCTCCTTGGAGGGTCGAATGATACCATACCTCAGCATTTGGTCAATGATTTCCTTGAGGGACTTTGTTTCAGGTGGAGATAGCCTTTACAGAGGAAATCTTAGACGGACCGAATCCGGAAACTCGATTTTGTATTCAAGTAAGTCAGTCACACTAAGATTTTCCGAAAGACGTCGGAAAATGACTGATATAATTTACGAATGCAATTAGCCTGTTCCTCAGGTAGATGGCTAACGTCTAACTACATCTCACTCCCGGTAGACGAAATAACAGATGATGATACAGAATTACATTTTAAATGAGGTATATGGAATTTAATCCTAAATTTGAATGTGCAGGAGTTACTTTGAAAATCGAGCACGATACCGGAATATGACATGAAATCTACACCTAATATCACAGGCCATGACAAATTTTTACCAACAAATAACATAAAATTAGATGTAAATTTAGAAATACGAAGTTTCACCTGAGTAAATCTTAAAATTTCTAGTGGGCAAGAGTTAGCGAAAACACATCTTACAGAAGGAGAAACCTATTCAGGAAATTTACAACTAAGCTTTAATTTTTAATACCATTCTTCCGAAACAATAGTGTGAACACTTCCGGAATCTAAGAGGGCAGTAACATGTTCATTGCTTATTTCAATTTTAAGGAATGGAACAAAATCTGAAGTATCGGAGGCAATCTTGAGGCACTCTTTTGGACCTTCAAAGATGGTCTTAGGCGTTCTTCCCTCTTTAGAAGATATGATTTCCGATTTAAACTGGGCTGGGCCTTGAGGTGCAGATAGTGGCGCGGACTCAGCCGAGCACCCTAGTCATTTTCTATTGCTGTGGTTAGCAAAGGTAAAACCAGAAGTAGGACAAGAAGATATACTATTTGACAAGTTACAGTTCTTAGCCTGGTGTGTGAATGGCCCGCATTTGGAACAACCTTGAGTAGACGATCCTCTTCCGTACTGACTTTTAATGGGACAGCATAGTCCCCATTTCTACCCGCAGACCCTGACATTAATTTATTAACTTTATTAGACAGTTCATAAATATGTTGAGCCAAGGAGTTTGGCATATTTTAGTGCTCATCTCTGATTTTAAGAGGAAATAGATCCCCTACACTATTACAGAAATTAAAGAGTATAGCCTGAACACGTTTAAGCTGGTTTACTTTCCGGGTTGAAACGTGTTGTCGTTTTTTGTACATTATATACAGTTTGCTGACGTTCCGAATACATCGCAGTATTCTTTGTCAGGGTGACTAAAATACCCCTACTCGATCCGAGGTAACCAGTCTCCCAGGCAGCAATCCCACTACAAAGCGTGGTTCCTGACCTTGATCTATATATCCTAGCCTTTCTGGCTGACGTAAGCAGTGAGAAAAAGAGATCTACATCATTCGGAATTCTTTCATCCGCACGAAGAAAATGCTTTCGAGAGCGGATATGAACTCATCATCATCATCAACATCCTAAACCATCTCCAGTTTCCCGGGTGTGGTATGTGTACCATGTGCCTTGTACCATTCCTCCTCCACCAACTTGTTGCAATCATGACCTCTCAGCAATACATCATTCTTAACTGAATCTATCCATTTCCTTCGTGGCCTTCCCACGGGTCGTCTTCCTTACTTTTCTGTCAAATTCCTTCCTTGCAGTTCTGTTAACTGACATCCTCTTCATGTGGCCAAACCACTTCAGTCTTGATATCTGAATCTTATTGAGGAGGAAATCATCTATTCCTACTTCTTCTCGAATTTTCTCATTCCTAACCTTGTCTTTCCTGGTTTTATGGATCACAGTGCGTAGAAATTTCATTTCAGCTGCCTGGAGTTTGTAATTATCTCTATTGGTCAGTGTTGTGGTTTCGAGACTGCATGTAAGAATTGGTGTATAATAGGACTTGTACAACGTCATTTTTGTTTTCATAGGTATTTGCTCATCCCACAGCATGTGTCTTACCTGGTGGAAAAATTGTGTTGCCTTATTGATTCGATTGTTCACCTCATGTTTTGCTAGGTTGTCATTTGATAGAACGCTACCCAAAAAGAGCGGAACTGAACTAAGCTAACTAATTAAGGAATATTACAATGTAATTAACATGCAGATAATTATGATAACCACTTCTGATGATTTATTGTTTGTATAAAAGTTCTAGTCTTCTCTCTTTAGCTCTTGTGTACTGCTCTGTTTCTTTCTTATTAAACTCCGGGATGTTTCCCAAGGCTGAACAGAGCCACCTTCTCATAGTGTTTCTCAGAAAAATGTCAACCCCATTTTGAGTCGAAGAACGACGTTAACTTTCAACAGTTGGCATGTGTATGGTGACGGTTTTATTCACAGCATTGACGCATTACCAGAAAGTTATTCCGAATGAAGAAGCCTTAACAACGTTTTAGCACCGGCAGCCACTCGCAGACCTGGTCTTGAATATAGAACTTGCAATTCTGTTTTCAGTTTTTGTTCATTCTACGATTATATGCCGATCCTACCTCGTTCCTACATCTTTGTTTGTTAAAGGGTTCACTTGCAGTCTCGTCGTATTTATAATCTCTGTGCATTGCTCTTTGTATCGAGAAATCGATTATAGGAAATACCTTAGCATTGTTGATTTTACAGCGGTGTGAATATTATTAGAAAATTTTGTATAAAATCACTTTTATTCATTGATATTTTTCTTCCAATTGAAATTAATCACATATTTAGTATTTGGTATGCATTCGCTTTGATGATATGGCAGATTCAGTGCGATATGGCATGCTTTCTACATTTTTTTGCAGGAATCTTTGATTTGCTTATCATAGTGCCATTTATTAATAAGTGTCTCTATGATATTTATCTTTGTTGTAATGCTGTTTTTCTTCAGTTTTCATTTCACAATGGCCCAGAGATTCTCAATGGGGTTTACATCTGGACTACTGCAGGCCAAGAAAGTGCTTTTACTTTGTTTCCACTTAAAAGCTTCGTCACAGACTTCGCTTTATGGCAAGGAGCAACATCGTGTATGAATACAAAGTCACCATTGGGAATCCACTCTCTCATTTGCGTCAATAATCTTCTTTCAAGTACTGTTTTGTATTGAGGCTGGTTCATCATACCCTCTACAATATACAGACGTCCTATACACTCCAGACCGTAACCTGGATGGGATGCTTGGGGTAAGAACTCTTCATCAGTGCTTCTCCTCACGTACTCACTACTTTCGCCTGTTATTGCAAACACTGGTTCGTCAGAAAAACATGCCTGGAAAATTAAAAACATATCTAATACCATACACACATCAGTATAATGAAAATTAAATGAATAAGTTTCTTGCAAGGGAAATTTCATTCATTTGTGTTAAATTGGGATTTCTCTTACTTCAGAATATCGTATCATAATTCAGGTTCATTGACTGGTATTATTATAAGTAACCAATTATAATTTTATAATACCTTGCTCCAGTCATCTCCGAATCGTTCACTCACGTCTTTTGCCCACGCTTCATCCAGGTGTCAGTGCAAGACACACACAAGCCAGTAACGGGAACATCTGATTCAGTTGTTTCCAAATCACTGTTTAGGTTCACAGCTTCCTGCACTGATGATGTCAGATTATCCTCACATTACTTCTCTTTGTATGAGTCTACCTTGCAGGTGGGGGTGGCATGTTCATAATTCCACAAAATAAGCTGGTATCTTCCCTTCCAATACCTGAACATCTCATTCCATAGCACAATCTCAGGTTGCTTCATAAGTCTAGTTATTCACTTCAGACGTTCTAGAAGCAATATAAAACTGACAGCTGTCACAATACAAATATAACGTACAGACTACACCAACCCTCTCTTCGTCATCATATAACTTCAAATCTCGCGCACAACAGTTAGCACATGCACAAGCTGAACGAATAACTTCTCGGAGAATTATCAAATCTATGAACCTAAACCCACTTGAGGATTTATCTTCCATCTTGTATTCATCGAACGAAATGCCTCAATCAATATTCGTCTCAGCAGCACTGGATATCTTGAACGAAGTACTGCGGATACTGGTATCCTGTTCTGTGCCTTGCCCTGATACATTCGATTTCTTTTTCGTAAACCGAGAAGAACTGTCCTTTTTTTTACTTTCTTCAAAACTCTACGTTCACCTCAAGGCATACTGTTACTTTGAATAACATACAACTAACAAAATTAGCAATTGGTAAATCGGATATGAAACCACAGCAACACATATACATAAATACGCTGTCAACAAAGGAACCTGAAGAATGCGGCGGCCATACTTTTCCACAGATTTATTGATGACAGGTTTCCATGAAGAAAGACAAACACGTGGAAATTCTCCGTAAGAGTAATGAAAAAACTCGTCCTACAGAGTTGGGCGTGGCAGTATACAAGTAGTTACAGATACTCATTTTTCTCATATTTACAGATGGCATTGACCTGTAATATTTTTTATTAAAATCCTGACATGTTAAGGTATATTATGAGCAAATAAAAATTGGCTATTTTTACTCATTTTTACGTATGTTCCCCCTTAAAAGGTGTTTTATGGGTATCATAGGTAGTTTAAGACAGTTTAGTACATCAGCTGTGTCAAGACACATACAAAATATAGTTACTAAGGAGATACTCTAATATCAAAATAAAGCTACACTAGAGGGTTCGGTCAAAGCTTTAAGAGTATTATGTCAGCAGATTGGAAAAATGGAACAATACCCACTGGCTGGAAACGATCCATCATCTACGTTCCTATACCAAAAAAGGCGATCTGTTGGACTGCACAAACTACAGTACGCTTGTCCTAATATCACATGCTAGTAAGGTGTTGCTAAAGATCATGCAACGAAGATTAGAACCTTAATTGTCTAAACCTCGAGCTCGTTTTAGGATAGATATCATTAATAATATGCGTTGGATGGTAGAGGGAGCACAGGAGTTGGTCATCAGAAGGACTTTTATAGTGTAAATCACAGGACCATGAGGGATGTCTTTAGACGGATTAACATCTCTCTGTTTTGGATCCCAACTACCGATTTAAATTCACACTCTTGACTTCGTTATATGGTTCTCCGAGTACTGATATACATTTTACCTGGAGTTTTTCTGACCGTAATTTGGCAGGTGCGATCCTAGCTCAGTCAGGTGGTATTTGAAGGTGTTCAAATACGTCATCCCCAAGCTGGTAGATTTACGAGCAGGTAAATGTGCTCTTGCCGGACTAACTTCCGGCACCTCGGCGTCTTCGAAAACTGTACAAGTAGAGTAGTTAGTGGTACGTAAAGCCAATAACAAAAATATTCAATACTATTGTTGAAATTGTACTTTTTCTGTTCTTCTGGGTTTATTTTATCTTACTGTATATTATATACTTCACATTGGCAACGGTGAGATTTGGATTCGTGGTTCCTTCTTATAGTTAACACCAGGAATACTAACGAGGGGTACATTGTGCCCACCACCTGCTATTTATTGCTCTGTTTCTTTTGACATTTGATATTAAAAGGCTGTAAAATATATTCATTGTTACCAACTCCGAATGGTGTATTTGGTTTGCTCATTTTTACCGTCTGAAGGCGGCGCAGTCATTCAAACATGAGTGAGCAAGAAGTAACCCCTCCACTTAATTAGTATTGGCAGGATTTATAGCGTTGTTGGCCACTCACAGTAAAACTGAAATAGTTTCTTTCTTGACTGCTACTAGACATTACTAACTGGATAGTTCTGTGTGTACTCCAAGAGCATTGCACCTGATGGATGGATGCTGGAATACTCTCCGAGATAGCTAATTCGTCTGAAGATGACGACATTGATATTACTGTTAGTGAAAACGAAGAAGGAACTGAGAATATATATATATTTAAAAAAAGCGAGCTGGATTACCATCATGAGAGAGATACACAGATAAACCCAGTTTCAAAACTGTTATCCGCCAGACGCGTAGAAATGATTCATCAGACTGAATGTAGAACATTGAAAATATTTGCATTTTAACAATAGCTCAGTCAGCTGTTTATTTATGGGGTTGACAGCTGATAATGTTACCAAGTTGAAATATATTTCTTTAGTTGATTGTAAGGAATGTGAAATAAGTTGGTAAATATCTCCAATAATAAACATCAGAGATTCACAGGAACTTGACTTTAAGTGCTCGTCACAAAGCGCACTCCCGTTGGTATACAATGACATTAAAAATAGGGTTGATATTAATACGGTTAAAATTGAAAGTCACGCAGATAACAATAGAACAACAGTGGAAGCTATTGGATGAGGGTGACAGTGGGTTGAGTGAGAAGACGTATGCATAGAGCGGAACTTTCTTTCACACATCACAGGAAAACTAGAATCCAGCTTTGAATTGTTGATGCTAGTAAAATAAATTTTAATTTATCTTCTGGGAAAATAAATTGTTAGATGATGCAAATATCTGTGAGTTTTCCGCAAATGTGTAGTAAAGCTGGAAATATGGTCATAATAATTATAACACCAGCTGCGCGGCGGAAATACTTGATGCGAGTCCCTCGACCTCTTGACGCGAGTGTAACGTCCAGCCGTCAGAGCAAATGAACACTATGACTATCTCGAGGAAGAACATCTATACTATACACTCTTATGCCTTTCAGCGTTCCGTCTGCAAGACCTGTGAAGTTACTAAACGCCTCAAGAATAATCTATATTCAACTATCCCTGAGACCTCGTTTATTTCCATATTCTTATCTTTAAAACTGATTCTGACCATCGTCTTCTGTGTTTCCCTCTACGTCACTTACCTTCCACAACTACTTCATTATTCTCCTAGACAACCTACCTTCCTCCGCTCGCTTCACATGACCACTCCACAGAAGCCGGTTCACGTGTACCGCTTCATTTATCGTGTTCATTCCTAACTCAGTCTTAGTACCTTCCTGCCATTGTTCCCACGTGTTTGTAGCAGCTATTTCTAACAGAAAACAGACTGGTACACAGATAGACTTCTTTCTTACAGAACACGGTGGCTGCGCGGTTACAGTCACACACCTGTCAACACCACTGTCGGCAGCCCTGAAGCTGGTTTTCCGTGGTTTCCCATTTTGATACCAGGCAAACGCTGGGGCGCTTCCTTCCCACTGCTGTCCCGTCGTCATAAGACTTATCTGTGTCGTAAAGCAAATTGTAAAATAAATAAAACACACACTGCGAGCTTCACACTTACTGTGCTACCATCCTGGAGAATACACATCCTAAATAGCTGAAGTGATCTATCTGTTCCAGATTTGTATCACCAACTTCAGTTTGCATTCTCTTAGGTTTCTGGATACTCACTGCATTAGCTTTGCTGTACCAATCACACTTACTGTGCTACCATCCTGGGAGAATACACATCCTAAATAGCTGAAATGATCTACCTGTTCCAGATTTGTATCACCAACTTCAGTTTACATTATCTTAGGTTTCTGGATACTCACTGCGTTAGCTTTGCTGTACCAATCACACTTACTGTGCTACAATCCTGGGAGAATACACATCCTAAATAGCTGAAGTGATCTACCTGTTCCAGATTTGTATCACCAACTTCAGATTACATTCTCTTAGGTTTCTGGATATTCATTGCATTAGCTTCGCTGCACCAATCACACTTACTGTGCTACCATCCTGGGAGAATACACATCCTAAATAGCTGAAATGATCTCCCTGTTCCAGATTTGTATCACCAACTTCAGATTCAAAAATTCTCTAAGGTTTCTGGATACTCACTGCACCTATTTTCAAATTACTACTAGGCCACCATATCTCAGTGTTAGAGCAACCAACGCCAAGTTTCTAGATCCCGGGCTTCAGCAGAGTCTGCCAAACTGCTTACTGAATCTCTCCCTGTCACTTTTTACTTTCCAGTAGTTTATCCATTAAAAGTAGGAATAACAAACTGCTTTGTCTATTTCCTGTAACTCCTTGAACAAAGAACTCATTTCGCTCTCCGTACCCCAACTGTCATCATAAATGCCTTTGATTGCTCAATTAGAGTATATATATTATTTGCTTTACGCCGCACATAAACTCAGATAAGTCTTATGGCTTCGCTGCGATAGGAGAGGCCTACGAGAAGGAAGGAATCTTCCGTGGCATTCATTAAGGTACAGCCATCTTTAGGGCTGCCAACAGTGGGGTTCGAACCCACTATCTTCCGGATGCAAGCTCACAGCTGCGCGCCCCTAACCATACAGCCAACTCACCCGACAATTATAGCATATTATATTATGTTATATTATAAGAATAATTTAGTGTGGCTATTTCTAGCCTGGTGCAACCCTTGTAAGGCAGACCCTCCGATGAAGGTGGGCGGCATCTGCCATATGTAGACTACTGCATTATATTGTGGTGGAGGATAGTGTTAGGTGTAGTGTGTGAGTTGCAGGGATGTTGGGGAGAGCACAAACACCAGCCCCGAGTCACTGGAATTAACCAATGAAGGTTAAAATCCCGACCCGGCCGGGAATCGAGCCCGGGACCCTCTGAACCGAAAACCAGTATGCTGACCATTCAGCCAACGAGTCGGATATTATATTATATTATATTATATTATATTATATTATATTATATTATATTATATTATATTATATTATATTATATTATATTATATTATATTATATTATATTATATTATATTATATTATATTATATTATATTATATTATATTATATTATAATAGTGGTTGCAGAGACCATAGGCCTTCGAGTAGGAGCAGATGCATAAAAACAGCGATTTTTTTTTTCACTCGGTGACAAATTCTTTCTTTCTTAATCAGTTTACCCCACAGGGTTGGTTTATTCCTCGGACTCAGCGAAGGATCCCACATCTACCGCTTCAAGAGCAGTGTCCTGGATCGTGAGACTTTGGGTCAAGGATAAACTGGGAAAGAGGACAAGTACCTCGTCCAGGTTGCCTCACAAAAGTTCAAATAAAGCGTATAGGAATGTTTTGAGATATTAGAGAGCTATCGGCTGTCCTTAAAATACTTTACTGCAGTTTCCTATTTTACTTGCAGGCAAACAGCCGATTCCTTCCAACTCCTCACCCAGTTCCATTTCATCTTCATTTTTCTAGAAAAAAGTTCAAATGTTGAGGATTTTTCCTTCATTAAAAATAGTTTACACCTGTTCAAGCAATTTCGCTAATGGGCCTTATTTTTTTCAAAATTTAACGATAAAATCTCACATACTTTTGTAGTCACATTCGCGCAGATACTTGCGGCTTGTAGTCGCTACGCATTCACGTTTGGAGCTGAAGGTTTCAGCACTGTTTCTTTTTACTAATGCATCTATTTTATTTTATTTTCTCAATAATTATTTTTTTGTTGTAGTCTCTTTTGTTTTAGAGCTATCTGCAATATTTTGAACCATTGTTACTCCTTGTTGCTTGACGTAAGTCTCGTCTTATTCGTTAGAATTTAAATGCAGCGCTGCGCTACGTTCATTCGCACTGCAACAACGCACTTTGCTCCACAATCAAGCTAAATTCTCTGATTCATCAGCAACTTTCATCTAATCCTATTGTAGGCATGATAATGTATTGTCCACAGCGTCTACGGAAAGACAGTAGTGTAAGAGAAAATGGGGGAAAACCGTTCGTTTTTTCCTATAAACACCCAGTCTATTCAAAGATTTTAAAAATGATATGCATATCAAAACATTCCTCCGGATGTGTATACACTAAATATGAGGCTTGGTCGAGATCCATCCAGCCGTTTCGCCGTGATGATGGAACAGACAGATAAACGGACACGAAAAATATAAATCACCGGATCGGTATTGAGTTGACCTAAAACCGATAAATATCTGAAAATTTGGCAAAACAAATGAAATTACAGACAGCGGACCGCCTACAACTTTATTTATATAGATAAGCATGGACACGTCCAGAAGTGCAGACCTTTATTTCGAGAGTCGCTGCTTTGAAACTATACGACATATCTACAAACGAACCTCACCATCAGACGTCTCATTTAGTGTTTACATGGTTGGCCCTACGACATCTTCTCGTACCTCCTATATTTATGGGTTAGATTGAGTTAGAGTCATTGAATTGAGTAACATTTTGTACAGTTTTATCACTCATGTGACAGCTAGAATCACAAAATTTGGCTATCATATGGCAACTGGTCATGTCAACATGCGAGCTGAATGTCGTCACTATATTATGTTTCCTATAAGTGTGCGAAGCAAAAACATAATCGTGTAAGAAGTACAAAATTAACTTGAAATCGAGAAACACATCTCTATTTAACGTATAAGGGATAGTAATACGACCAAAGTTGTAGATCTCTCCAGAATGCAAAAGATTGTGCTTTCTGTTTTGTGAGATGACTTACCGCTTAGCCACCAATTATCCCGAAACGAAGGTCTGCACCGTCGTTAAAATCTCATCCCTATTCCGATATTTTCCGGCGCCAAAATTTATACATTTGCATAGCTTAGAATATTTCCTCAAAGAAAGAGTGTCCAGGCTTCGCGATTAGCATTCGCATATGTATGGAGGAAGAAAATAATACAGTTAAGAAAGTTGAAATTAATAGAAAATAGGTCAATAAATGAGGACAGTCGGATAGGACAATAATATGTAAACACCAAGTGAATGTATTGGAAAATCAGATGCTGCTCAATAAATTATGCTGATATGAGTTAAGGATATAAGAAAGCGGTAACAGATGGGAAATTTAGGCGCTGGGATTCTTAGGTAAACACATGAGAAGATGACTAATGGTGTTAGTACTTAAGCTATTCGATGACGGTTATAACCTCCAACGATATTCTACCAATATCCCGCAGAATGGCCGATTGACGTCTCTCTTGCTTTCTACCCAAGGGACAACCACGAATTTACAGGAATGATGACGAAAATGGCAATACGCTTCTTCCTTGCTGGCAAGCAGTCAGAGAAGTTGCCATGGTAACCTGTAGGTTCATTGTCGGTCTGTCGGTCACTCACGAGCCCGGGACCCTCTGAACCGAAAACTAGTATGCTGACCATTCAACCAACGAGTCGGATATTATATTATATTATAATATATTATATTATTTGAAGAGCAAGGTCAATTATGAACATACTATAAGTTGTTTATAATGAAGAGATATTTCACATACAGACCACGACGTTTACAGAAAGACAGTAGTATAACAGAAAATGGGGGAAAACTGTTTGGGTTTTCCTATAAACACCCAGTCTATTCAAACATTTTAAAATGGTACGCATATCAAAACCTTCCCCGGGATGTGTATATACCAAATATGACGTTTGTTTAAGATCTATCCAGGCGTTTCACCGTGATGGTGGTACAAACAAACAGACAGCAAACAGACAAACGGACAAATAGACACGAAAAATAAAAAACACCGATTCGGTATTGAGTTGACATAAGACGGATAAATATCTGAAAAATAGGCAAAACAAACGAAATTTCGGACAACGGACCCCTACAATTTTATTTATATAAATAACAGATAACATTTATGAAGCTAAATGAGAATATTTTCATGGTAAAATTTGCTATTAATTTGAGGTAATAACGTTTAAATGTGGTACCTCGATTATTTAACTTAAGTATACTAAGTCTTACAACCAATAATTAATTATTTAATATATCTTGAAGGAAACTGATTACCGCCAAATGGGTTAGAGCTCAAATTCTGGAATCACCAAATTACAACTGTTTGATGAATCCATCAATCAATCAATCAATCAATCAATCAATCAATCAATCAATCAATCAATCAATCAATCAATCAATCAATCAATCAATCAATCAATCAATCAATCAATCAATCAATCAATCAATACTGATCTGCATTTAGGGCAGTCGCCCAGGTGGCAGATTCCCTACCTGTTGCTTTTCTAGCCTAATCCTAAATGATTTCAAAGAAATTCGAAATTTATTGAACGTCTCCCTTGGTAAGTTATTCCAATCCCTAACTCCCCTTCCTATAAATGAATATTTGCCCTAGTTTGTCCTCTTGAATTCCAATTTTATCTTCATATTGTCATCTTTCCTACTTTTATAAACGCCACTCAGACTTATTCGTCTACTAATGTAATTCCACGCCATCTCTCCGCTGACAGCTCGGAACATACCACTTAGTCGAGCAGCTCCTCTTCTTTCTCTCAATTCTTCTCAACTCAAACTTTGCAGCATTTTTGTAACGCTACTCTTTTGTCGGAAATCACCCAGAACAAATCGAGCTGCTTTTCTTTGGATTATTTCCAGTTCTTGAATTAGGTAATCCTGGTGAGGGTCGTATACACTGGAACCATACTCTAGTTGAGGTCTTACCAGAGACTTATATGCCCTCTCCTTTACATCCTTACTACAACCCCTAAACAACCTCATAACCATGTGCAGAGATCTGTACCCTTTATTTACAATCCCATTTATGTGCATACCCCAATGAAGATCATTCCTTATATTAACACCTAGATACTTACAATGATCCCCAAAAGGAATTTTCACCCCATCAACGCAGTAATTAAAACGGAGGGGACTTTTCCTATTTGTGAAACTTACAACCTGACTTTTAACCCCGTTTACCAACATACCATTGCCTGCTGTCCATTTCACAACATTATCGACGACACTTTGCAGTTGCTCACAATCTTGTAACTTATTTATTACTCTATACAGAATAACATCATCCACAAAAAGCCTTACCTCCGATTCCACTCCTTTACTCATATCATTTATATATATAAGAAAACATAAAGGTCCGATAATAATGCCTTGAGGAATTCCCCTCTTAATTATTACAGGGTCAGATAAAGCTTCACCTACTCTAATTCTCTGAGATCTATTTTCTAGAAATATAGCAACCCATTCAGTCACTCTTTTGTCTAGTCCAATTGCACTCACTTTTTCCAGTAGTCTGCCATGATCTACCCTATCAAATGCTTTAGACAGGTCAATCGCGATACAGTCCATTTGACATCCTGAACCCAAGATATCTGCTATATCTTGCTGGAATCCTACAAGCTGAGCTTCAGTGGAATAACCTTTCCTAAAACCGAACTGCCTTCTATCGAACCAGTTATTAATTTCACAAACATGTCTAATATAATCAGAAAGAATGCCTTCCCAAAGCTTACATACAATGCATGTCAAACTGACTGGCCTGTAATTTTCAGCTTTATGTCTATCACCCTTTCCTTTATACACAGGGGCTATTATAGCAACTCTCCATTCATCTGGTATAGCTCCTCCGACCAAACAATAATCAAATAAGTACTTCAGATATGGTACTATATACCAACCAGTTGTCTTTAGTAGATCCCCAGAAATCTGATCAATTCAAGCTGCTCTTCTAGTTTTCAACTTTCGTACCTTATTGTAAATATCATTGTTATCATATGTAAATTTTATTACTTCTTTGGCCTTAGTCTCCTCCTCTATCTCGATATTATCCTTGTAACCAACAATCTTTACATACTGCTGACTGAATACTTCTGCCTTTTGAAGATCCTCACATACACCCTCCCCTTGTTCATTAATTATTCCTGGAATGTCCTTCTTGGAACCTGTTTCTGCCTTAAAGTACCTATACATACCCTCCCATTTTTCACTAAAATTTGCATGACTGCCAATTATGCTTGCCATCATGTTATCCTTAGCTGCCTTCTTTGCTAAATTCAATTTTCTAGTAGGTTCATTCAATTTCTCCTTACTTCCACAGCCATTTCTAACTCTATTTCTTTCCAGTCTGCACCTCCTTCTTAGCCTCGTTATTTCTCTATTATAATAAGGCGGGTCTTTACCATTCCTTACCACCCTAAAAGGTACAAACCTGTTTTCGCATTCCTCAACTATTTCTTTAAACCCATCCCAGAGTCTGTTTACATTATTATTTACCGGTTGCCACCGATCATAGTTACTTTTTAGAAACTTCCTCATACCTGCTTTATCAGCCATATGGTACTGCCTAATAGTCCTACTTTTAAGACCTTCCTTTCTATCACATTTATTTTTAACTACCACAAAACAGCTTCATGTTCACTAATACCATCTATTACTTCAGTTTCTCTATAGAGCTCATCTGGTTTTATCAGCACCACATCCAAGATATTTTTCTCTCTGGTTGGTTCCATCACATTCTGAATCAGCTGTCCTTCCCATATTAATTTATTTGCCATTTGTTGGTCATGCTTCCTGTCGTTCGCATTTCCTTCCCAATTGACATCTGGCAAATTCAGATCTCCCGCTACAACCACATTTCTTTCCATGTCATTTCCCACACAGCTGACTATCCTATCAAATAATTCCAAATCCGCGTCAGTGCTACCATTTCCCGATCTGTACACTCCAAATATATCAAGTTGCCTATTATCTTTTGAAATGAGCCTTAAACCTAGAATTTCATGTGTCTCATCTTTATATTTTTCGTAGCTTACAAATTCTTCTTTCACCAGAATGAACACTCCCCCTCCCACCATTCCTATCCCATCTCTACGATACACACTCCAGTGCCGTGAGAAAATTTCTCCATCCATTATATAATTTCTCAGCCATGATTCAACTCCTATTACAATATCTGGTAAATATATATCTATTAAATTTCTTAATTCTATTCCTTTCTTTACAATACTTCTACAGCTCAACACTAACAATTTTATGTAATCCCTACTTGATTTCCAGTTCCGTGTTCCCTTACCACCGCTCCCTAGGCCACCCTGTTTACCTGAATGTACCTCCCTATTACCCTTCCAAACAAATTTCCTAACTTATACGTACCACTGCGGTTTAAATGAAGGCCATCTGAGAGCAGATCCCTATCTCCTACCCACCCACTAGGATCTAGAAATTTCACTCCCAGTTTCCCACATACCCACTCTATAGTCTCATTTAAATCCCCAATCACCCTCCAGTCAGTATCCCTCCTACACAGTATTCCACTAATAACAATCTCCGCTTTCTTAAACTTCACCCGTGCTGTATTTACCAGATCCCACACATCTCCAACTATGGTACTTATATCAGCTTGCCTTACGTTGTTGGTGCAAACATGAAACACTACCACTTTCTCCTTCCCCTCCTCCCTCTCTTCTACTTTCTTCAACATCTGCCTCAACCTAATTCCTGGATAACATTCTACCCTTTTTCCCTTTCCTCCACACACTTTCCCCACGTGTCTAACGATGGAATCCCCCATGACCAGAGCCTCAACCCTACCCACCTCATTTGATCCACACCCCTCCTGGTCAGCCCTATCTTTCCTGATAGCTGCAGAAACTACTTCCTCCTCCCTTTTCTCCTTCCCATGACCCTGTTCCACCTGTCCTTTCATATCCTCTACTCTACATTTCCCTTTCCTATCTTTTCCCTTCCTCCTACTTCCACACATCTCATCAACAGTTCCCTGTCCGTCATCTTCCCTCTGTTGTTCTACCTGGAGTGACTCGTACCGATTTCGCACAGACACCTGTCCTGAATTCTGATCCTGAATAGAGCCCTTAGCCTTCAATCTCCTTCCCCTTAGAACATTAGACCACCTGTCTTCTACAACTCCCCCTCTCCTTCCCCTCCTTCTTGTACACCTACTGTAACCTGTACATTGTTTGAGGGAGTCCTATATTCCTTCCTGTCTTCAGTGAGAATCCTAATTATCTCCCTCAAACTTTACAACTCCTCCCTCATACCCCTCAATGCCTCGCCACACCCACAGTTCGTATACTCGCGCTCCTTAGCCATTCTTTACGGGGAAAAATGAAATTAAAAATAAAATAATTAAAAAAAATAAATGAACGGAGGGATATATTGTCTGGGATAGTATTCAAAGATCCCACAACAATAGGGTAATTAATCTACGACTACACTACAATACTACTCTATTTTTTATCCTACAACCTGTAACAGGATAAAAACTGCTGTTAATTACTGAATATCGAAAGTAATACACAAGAACTACACAATTCCAAACTGCAATTAAGCCTATCCTAATTACAACAACAGAATTTTTAATAAAAGTTTCTACGGATACTTCTACTACACCAGTACTACACAAATATTTTACAATAATAAAATAAGCACACTAAATTCTAATAGGATATTACTCGTATACTACTGTACAATACACTACAGTAATTTTTAAACTACTTTCAGACGTATCCTAATTTCGATACCGGTACCGTATGTCACTACTAAGCACAAACAGATATGAACTTTGCAAGAACTACTGTACTCAAAGATTACCAACAAAGCTAAATGCTTAGACAAATTATTATTAGTATTACGGTCTAATAGATACACACGAAAGATAACACACGAATATAGCAGGCAAGATACGGCACTATCTAAATGTACTGTACCTATACTACAATATATGTACACTACACTACACTACGTTTGGTTAAATTCTTAAGTATCGAAAGGATTGCCGTACACGAAGAAAAACACGAATATAACTGGCAAGATATTATCTAATATATTATACCTTATCTTCACTACAATTCTACTGAAATGTGGTTACGTGATTATTACAGCTGGTGGATTACTATTATTTTCCCTACTCCACGTGACTGAGAGTAAAAGTGTCCTTAATTAGGCCTACTGAAAAATACGAGGTTGTCTACAATAATTGCTCAAATATTTATATCAAAACTACTCCTACTACTCCAGGGACTCTAACTGCAATTAGGCCTGCTGGGATATATGAAATTTATTATTATTAGCTAACCGCTCATAAATACTGAAAGATCGAGGGAGTGAAGTATAAATTACGGATACTTTAACCTACTCAGAATTACAAATGACTGGAATACAAGGTCAGCTTATTCATATTTATATTTACTTGACTACACTACTCCCTTTGTTCACGACTGTAGTCAACAATGCAATATTTGAATATGAGGAGCGACAATAATCAATAACAATACAACGACTGTTAACTACTACCGAGTAATCTCTTTAACTACTTTTTAAATGGAAGACAGGCGTATCGTCTTTTTAAATGTAGTAAATTATTACCTTCGCGATAGTTCGGACGGATATCTATACGAAATACCGGAGGAATTTCGGCGGAAGTTACGGTACTATTCCTTATGATAAGCTGCCCTTGTAAGTATTATACCAACGAAACTACAGATATTAACAAATATTTTAAAAGTTAATATTATTACCTAAAAATTAATATTATTACCTAAAGTATTTACTAAACCTAAATTCGAAACAAGGTACACCTAGCTAGCCTACTTAACCTAGAAAACGTAAATTACTGAAGACCAACTGAATTACTTGTTATAAAATTTAAATAAATATCACTACTCCCAATTTCTACCAACAAGCACTAAACACCACTATATAAATAGCACTAAATGAATCACAAATACAAAACATTAAGCTATTTCAATAATTTTAACTACTTTATCACTACAATAATGCAAGAGCTCTCTCAACAGCCAACCGTTCTCAAGCGCATCCAACAATGCAAGGCCAGATCAGGAAATAATTAAATCTCAACTTTTACGATTAACGTATTGAGGTGACAATTAATAAATAGATAAACTAGCATCAAATCAATTACTATTTAGGATACAACCACGAAGTGACAAGCGTGAAGAATGTATGTTATAGTCATGTGGTAATGATCCTTCACTATCAGCACATCAGTTGTCTTTCATTATTTTTTATAAACAAGAGGAAGGGCAAAAAAGTATTCATTATCAAATTAAATGCCATTATAAGGCAACAAACCTGAACAATAGACAAGGCATAATATAACGTACTGTAAACTAGTTTTAACCCTAGAACACTAACCCTTCGTAAATTTTACGACAGTAGGTAGCAGAACGGTATAGTTTAATGCCTTCCGCGCGTGCGTGCGTGCCGCTATTTTGTGTAGCTGATTTTTTCGAGCAGGTATTGACTGTGGCATGTGCGATTGTTGATATCTTTGCACATTCTTGTAATAATTGGGTGGGTGTCGTCATATTCACGAACGGTTAGTGATAGTGTGAACTTATAAGTATAATGTTTCGTCATGCCCTTTTTTATATTTATACTTATTTAATTTATTTTCTTGGTAGTTTTGGTTTCTTTGTGATGTAAATAACCTACATTCATAATTTAAGGGTTTATTTTAATATGTTGTGTTATAAAATTATATTTTTTTTTATAAAACGTGTTCATTTAATATTTTTTGTGCGCCAAGTTTTCTATATTTAATAAATAATCACATAAAATTGTTTAATATCTACGTATTTTGATTCATGTTAAGTTCACGACACTATAGGAACTCTTAATAACGAAATTCTTGCCAAATATAAGCTGTTCCGTAGAAAATATAACAATTATAAATTGGAGTAGTCAAATTTACGAAGGTTTTGTAATAATGTGTGGCGAAATAATAATTTTGAGGCTTCGTTTACATCAGTAGAAAAGAATGTGACGATATATTATTAGGCCCATCCTCGCATATAAGAAACTTGGATAGATCTTGAATAAATTTTAAGCAAGAATCAGATTAGAAATTATGTTAACAGAAGAAAAATTTGGTCCGAACGGTTATTAAGGATTCCCAATTTTATAATTATGAGATCGAACTGTAGCTATTTTATCTGCTTATAAAATCGATACAGGAAACTTCTATACATAAACTCTTTATTTAAAGCATGCCAATAACAATATTAGATCATTAAGTTTAAGGTTCCGGAATCAGCACTTACTTAGTTAAGCTGATTATACATAATGAAATCAAACTGTTACAAGGGCATAAGAAAACATAATTGCCCAAAGTTAAATCAAAATGGAATAAAACATTTTGAAGCCTAGCGCCGATGAAAAGTGTTTTTCTAGCCTGAAAACAACTGATATATTTAGCCAGGAACATAATCCAATCCTCTGAACAGCGTCTTTCGCCAGGAACATGAATATCCGCCTGCTGTCGACTCCATCTTACTCCAGACTACATGGGTCATTAGTATTTTGTTTGTATCAGATCATCTGCCACATTGTCGCAATTATGAATAGCGGCCACCAGGTGCGCCACCAACTTGATGAAGCTTTAGTAAATAGTCACGCCAACAGGTAGCGTTCACCAGCTGCACAACTTTCCGAATAGTTCCTAAGGTTATCAAGTTCCGTATTAACGTTACAAACAATATTCCTACAATAATAGGACATTCATTCAGAAAATGTATTTGTGAAGCACGTTCTATATTTTCTGTTTATTTGTGATAACTTTTGATAGCTCTGTTCATAAGACATTCTTTCGAAATATGTGTTTATGAATCAAGTTCTTTTTCTGTTTATTAATGAACATTATGAAAACTAACCAATCTCATTTTCAGTGTCTGTGTCGATCGTCTTCCCTCTTTGACATCCTGCCAGTTTTTCCTGAGCCCGTCGAGCAGCGCTTTCTTCCACTCCTGTGGTAAAGGGCCTGTCTGTCTTCTGGGTGCTGTCTCCGCCATAAAACCCTGATAGCTTTTCGTCATACTTCTGAAACAACCCGTCATTGATTTCATCCTCACCGAGCTGAGTGGCTCAGACGGTTGAGGCGCTGGCCTTCTGACACCAACTTGGCTGGTTCGAACTTGGCTCAGTTCGGTGGTATTTTAACGTGCTCAAATACATAAGCACCATGTCATTAGATTTAATAGCACGTAAAAGAAATCCTGGGGACTAAATTCCCGGACCTCGGCAAATCCCAAATCCGTAAAAGTAGTTAGTTGGACGTAAAGCCAATAACATTATTATATCAATTTAGGAAGGCTCGGCTTGTGCCGGTAACATAATGGGCTGACTCGGCCCATGCAAGGGGTCACACTCTTCATTATGAAACTATAGGTACATATATTAACAGAAATAATTACAATATATACATTTACTAGCGCTTTCCCCGCGACTTCGCTCGAGTCATAGTTGAGTTATGTCCCATTATATTATTTTATTTCCCATTTTCTTTTGAAGTCCACTGAACCAACCTTACGCGTTCATCGACTTTTGTACGAAATGTAAGACAAGAACGTAAATGATGTGTTTTCCCGTCCCGGCTTCGGTCGGAATTGGAAAAATTCACGCGTGTTCCGAGTTCGCTGTTAAATGAAATTCTCTTGTAATAACAGTAGCTTCTATTATTTAACCCCGTCACACGTAATCTAGTGCCATTGCACAACTTAGGTGGTTTGAGGTTACGTAACAACATTACAGGTGCTCCTACTTTCAAACGAAGTCTGTGAGATGGGAATCCTGGAGGATTAAGGTAAGGTTTGTTCTGCCCGAAGGCAGGTCCGAACCTCCGCAGAGGCGTCCTGAGCCGGAGTTTACGTGCGGTAGGGTGGCCGGTTCCTTTCCGCTCCTCCATTCCCTTACCCCCACCAACAACGCGTGGCAACCCATCCACTTCTCGACCACGCCCAATGTTGCTTAACTTCGGAGATCTCACGGGATCCGGTGTTTCAACACGGCTACGGCCGTTGGCGGAGGATTAAGAGTATTTAGGAATTCTACTGGATAACTGAGAGCATCGTCCGTTTGTAATACCGTGTCGACCAAATTTAGACTCTATTTCTTCTGCATCAAAATATGTAAGCAATGCTTCATTTAATTCAGGGACTCTCAAACGCCCAAAATCTCACGCGTGCAAATCGAGGCGCAAGAGCTCCGTGCACTGTGCATCGGTCCCGCTCGGCTCGGCTCGCACCAACGCCTCATCTCTGGGCTACTCGGCTAAGCTCGGCTCAACTCGGCTCGGATTTGGAGCGCTACGGAGCAAGTGAGGAAGAGGGAGACAGGGGAGCGAGCGAGACAGGCGGGGGGAAAGAGAGAGACAGCTCTATTGCTCCAAATCGAGAAGTGGGGGTCTGCACTCTGGTCATCGAAGCGAAGTCGTCTTTTGCACCGTGCACAGTGCATACACCAGGCGCATGCACCCTGAGAGGCCCTGATTTAATTCATTAGCCGTCTCATTAAAGTAAACCTGCAAAAATCCAGGATCTTGATGAGCATTTGGCAATAGACTGCCTATGGAATGCTAAATTTGACCTAGTACTTTGAAAGTAGGCATAAAGCCGGATTGGATGACTTGCTTAGCACCAAAAGATGTCATTTGAAAACAGCTGCTATGTTTTCTAATTCGAAATTACCATGATCTGGATGGGCACCCATTAGTAACTGTACAATGGTTCAGGTGGAGATTAGAGTAGTGGCAGCAAAACCTTGCCAGAATCGCAACACATGCCTGGTGTTTCATCTTTCCACTCGAGAGCATTGCAGAATTGGCATTTATGGATGATTGTACCAATGGTTATGAAGCTGTTATCTTCGTAATTCATTTCAGGATCGTAAGACATCCCGGAACGAAACTTAATTTTACATGGACGCAGTCGTCTTTCTTTTCGGACCCCTGGGTGATGTTGCTCATATCGCATTTGAATTGTCCTGTGATATTCGCGATTATTTTGCTGGTGTGTAGCTGCCGCTGCTCTATGAAACTCGGGATTATTTTTCTGGTATGTCAGTGCCGCTGCTCTGTGAACCTTGGGGTTATTCTTCTGGTACGTGACTGCCGCTGCTCTATGAACCTTGAGATTATTCTTCTGGTACGTGTCCGCTGCTGCTCTATGGACTTCGGGATTTTTATTTTGGTATTTACTTCCAGCAATGGTACCGTACGTGCGGAAGGATTATTTTGTAAAAATGTGGCTGCTTCTTTTTTAAATTGTATTTTTCTCGTACCGTTTGAGTATCGAGTACGACGTTTTTCAGAAACTTTTGTAACAACAAATGAAGCACTTGTTTCTTCGCACAGACATTCACATACAGTACGGTACTTCAAAATGTCCGTTAGAGAGATTACCAGTAAATCGCAATCTTTTTACGGGATTAGCTTCATCACTAAATATCCAGTATAACTTTATATCACGATAAACTTCAAAGCGGAATGGAAATATTTTGCCACCTGCCGTCAACTCACATGTTCCACCACAAGTTGAATCTTCTGACACGATAAGTCGGCACTATTATGAAGAGGAATAGTTATTACCAAGATGATTTTCGGACAAAATGGAGACAACTTACGAAACAATAGCTTCACGAGCTTCTTTATGCCGCAACTAAGTAGAATATAAAATGTAAGAAAGAGATCTAAATAGACATGCAACGCCACCTACAATACAAACAATGTTATGTGGCAACACTTCACCATTAAAGTTTAGATAAGTTACTGCCATTATGCTGTGTGCGTGAAAAAGACGTCATCGCGCTGCAGTCTGTTATCTGTCTCCTTGAAATATCACACACCAGTACGTTGTATCTTCTGGTATGAAATGTTTGTACTCTTCTGAGGAGGAGGAGTTATTAGCAAGGATTGCCAAGGTTCAAACCCTTACTGCTCAAGAGTTCTATGGCACTCACTTCATTACTGGTCGACAATATTATGCAAGTTGCCTCCGGTCTCTCCTTCGTCAATATGAGCGACATATCTGCGAACCATAGACAGCTTTGTTAATGACGCATGCTCGTGCCGAACTGGTACTGCTTTCGCCTAGCCTTTTCTACCAGTTGTATGGATGAAACAATTCATTTAAACTGTAAGCGGC
The DNA here is from genome assembly GCF_040414725.1 of Anabrus simplex. Classification (NCBI taxonomy): domain Eukaryota; kingdom Metazoa; phylum Arthropoda; class Insecta; order Orthoptera; family Tettigoniidae; genus Anabrus; species Anabrus simplex. The sequence continues at coordinate 29,688,329 of NC_090279.1, read as the reverse complement.
TGCATAACTCACTAACAAAATATAAAACCGTAATAAATCTCATTGTTAAAACAATATTCCTGAGTAAAAAATAGGCTGCCCACAGGCAGATTCGAACCTGCATTTTTGCAGTCTGTAGTCCGTTGACTTAACCGTTGCGCTATCAGCACAACGTAATATAGCCTCTCACGAATTTACTCACAAACATTCGTATATGTAGGCCTATATACTGTTACTTTTATTTTATTTTCTTTAAGGATTTGGCTCATTACCGTCTTAAAATACACGGAAGCGGAGTGAATCGGCACGTACACTTATGTGTTGGAGAAAGTGCCGCTGCCATTTTTAATTGGCAAAAGCCAAAGATTCATGCGCGAAAGGCAAGCATTTCATCTGGAAAATCTTGAAAATACGTATATTTCCGTTGACGTTTCAAGAAATGCAAGATTTTTGCTGTACTATTGAGACGATTTGGAAGACTGCATGAATATATATGTAGAATATTGTTAAAAAACGGATATTTTGAACACAAATGTAAAACCACATATCACCCCTTTTCACCCCTTTGAAATCGAAATTTTAAACATTTCTTTTAAAATAGTATTTATGATATATGGAAATAAATATGTGAATGAATATAAGTACCTACAATATTTTTCACAGAAATGGAGAAAATCAACAAAAAAGTAACCCTTTTCACCCTTTAAAGGAGGAATTTTTAAAAATCCTTTCTTAGTGCGCATCTAGGCTACGGTAGGAACATGTCCTCAAATTTTCACGCAATTATCTCCAGTAGGGTTTGCTGTGCGTTGATTATCAGTCAGTCAGGACATCTTGCTTTAAATATTTAGATGCAAGAAATATCCACAGATGATGTCGCTAAACAACTCCTTATCTCCCCTTTTGGGAATCTGTTCTTCAGTATTACTGGAACTGCGGCCTGGAACGTCATGCTGTTTGGCGTAAGTCAGAGGAAAAGTTGTTCCTAGAAACTTTCTCAGAATGTGGCAGGTGCTCTTTCTGTAGTTCGACGTATGTGTGATGATGCAGGTTTAATGCGGCCAGAGAGCTGTGCAACCCTTCTGGAATAACACCGGTACATGATATTACTGTTGGAACTGTCGTGGCTGATTCTAGTTTCCACAGGCATTGTATTTCTATTGCCAGTTCTGTGGATTTTAATATCCTTGTGGCTATTTTTTATTTATCGACTAGAACAATATTTGGCCTATTGTTGCAGAGCGTGACATCGGTTATGCCTTCTTGGTACCATAGTAGTTTGTATGAAGAGTTTTCGAGAACGGGTGGAGTTGTATATTTCCAATATGCAGTTGATGACTGAAGAAATCCACATTTTACAGAAAGTTTCTGGTAAATGATTTTAGCTACCTGATCATGTCGGTGCTTGTAATCGGTGTTGGTCAAGGACGGGCAGCCAGAGATGACGTGCTTTATGGTCTCTGTAGTTCTGGAACAGCGGCGGCAGTTGTATGAGACGACTCTTGGATCATTCGTGATGAATCTATGGTGGTTCCGTGAAGCAATTACGTGAATTTGGATGGCCAGAACAAATCCTTCTGTTTCAGAGAAAATACCAGAGTAGGTCAGCCAAGCGTGCGACGGTGGTTTGTCGACATGAGGCTGATCCAGTTCGTGGGGGTATTTCCCGTGAAGAGGTTTTGCCTTCCAAGTGTCCATATTCATCTCCTTTGTAGGTGGGGTAGAAACAGGCATTTCCGTCGACGATGGATTGAGAGGTGTATAGTTTATGTCAGCACTGCAAACAGCTTGATGAAGACACGATGTATCAGCTCTCGAGTGGAAATATTCTCTTAGACTTGATATCATATTGCTGTGTAAATTGACAATGGGTAAGAAGCCTTTACCATCTTCTGATCTCGGGAGTGTAAGACGATTGATTGCAGATTTAGGATGGTGCATATGGTACCGGGTGAGTGAAAGTGCTGTTTTCGTCTGTAACTGCTGAAGTTCTGATTGGGTCCATTTTATGACGCCAAAGGAGTATGTGAGCAGTGGTACGGAGTACATTATTATTATTATTAATTTTATTATTATTATTATTATTATTATTATTATTATTATTTCATCCTCCGTAATGCCCACTTCTCTCAGTAGCCTGTGTTCTCTGTTAAGTAGTTTTATTATTGGGCTGGTTTCATTAATTTTGGTGAATATTGATAAGATGTTTGCCCTCGCATATTGTCTCCTAAGTAATGGCCCTGGATTATACAATGAAGTGTATCACTACCTATTGTTACGTGCCAGCCCTATCGTAGTCCCTTTCACTACTTGCTGAAAGGCCTAAGGAGTCAGATGACCGGGGATCTCCCAGCTGGCCAGGACTTTCTGTGAATTGTACTCATTGGTTGGTTTCCCATTGAGTTTCTGCGAGATACGGAAGTGTGTTGTCTCTAGCCATATCACGCGACCTATAGAAAGGAGGCTAGCTGCGAACAGTCAGCGTTGGGTTACATATGGCAGAGGTGTTGGCTGTCCCTGGTGACCCACGGGGAGTTGTGGTCCTTGTGTTAAGTGAGCATGTGGGCTGCCATCGTCGTTACACTGGAGTCACGACATTCTTGGGTATGGGACGGAGTACTGTGTGTGCTTTTCTGTGGACTGCGAACTGTCATAGAGTCAGCGCTGGAGCCCAGCTACCGTGAGTAATTCCTGCTGCTCAGCACTGTTGAATAGTTGCTGTGTAGTTGTTAATTGTATGCGATAGTAGAGGAGCCACGGACTGTCTGCCCTCGGGTTAGAACCATCATTGTTCCCCATCTAGGGGTCAATGACCCTTAATATAGTAGAGGTACAATGGCGATTTTGCGGATTTAGCATAAGAGAGCGAGCCTAACATCACAGTAGCCATCATGAGGGGCCTAACTACACTTTAACAGCTAGTTACACTTCCCGATGCCTAACAGAGCAAGCCTAACCTCATGGAGGGGCCTAACCTTAGTTGTACGGCTAGATGCGCTTTCTGACGTGAACAGTCGTTATCTTGGAGGAGCTTAACCTTACAGGACGTAGTTTTACGGCGATATGACTTTCCCGACGCTATCTTGAGTGGTAGGACAATGATGATTCTCGCGACGCTATCTTAAGTAGTAGGGCAATGGGGATTCGCATAAGAGAGCCAACGTAACCACATGGAGGAGTCTAACTACGCAGGGCTATAGTTTTACGGCCAGATGCGCTTCCCAACGTGACTTGCACAAGATGTCGGCCATACACAGGCTCTTATAAGACTAAATACTAGAACCTGAGTTAGAGGTTACTGTGCAATATGGCGGCTATACATACGCTCTTACGTGGCCAGCCAGGGGTGCTTGCGCAAGATGGCGGCTATACATAGGCTCTTATGAGACGGCCTAGAGGCACTTGCGCAAGATGGCGGCTGCACACGGTTTCCTATAGAGAAAGATGACGGCCATTGGCGTTTGCGCAAGATACCGACTATACATAGGCTTTTATGGAGAATGATGACGGCCATGGGCGATTGCGCAAGATGGCGACTATACATAGACTCTTATAGAGAAAGATGGTGGCCATGAGAGATTGCGCAAAATGGCGGCTATACATAGACTCTTATAGAGATAGACGACGCCATGGGCGATTGCGCAAGATGGCGGCTATACTTAGGTTCTTATGGAGAAAGATAACGGCCATGGGCGATTGCGTAAGATGGGGACTATACATAGGCTCTTATAGAGAAAAATGACGCCCAAGGGAGGTTGCATATGATGGCGGCTATACATGGGTCTATTATAAAGAACGCTGCCGGCCATCGGCGATTGTACAAAATGGCGGCATTACATGGGCTCTTATAGAAGAAGATGGTGCCCAAGCGCGGTTGCACAACATGGTGGCTATACATGGGCTATTATAAAGAAAGATGACGGCCATGGGCTATTACACAAAATTGCGGCTATACATGGGCTCTTATAGAGCAAATATCGGCCAAAGGTGATTGCATAAGATGGCGGCTATAAACGGGCTCTTATGGAGGAAGATAACAGCTATCGGCGATTGCGCAAGATGGGGCTATACACGGCTTCTTTTGGAGAAAAATGACGACCATGAGCGGTTGCACAACATGGCGGCTATACACGGGCTCTTATGGAGAAAGGTGACGACTATGGGTGATGGCACAAGATGGCGGCTATGGGCGATTGTACAAGATGGCTGCTATACAAAGTCTCTTATAGGGAGAGATGACGGCCATTCGCGATTGCGCAAGATGGTGGCTATACACAGGTTCATGTGGAGAAAGATGACGGTTATGGGCGATTGCAAAAGATAGCGGCTATACATAGGGTCTTATAGCCTCCTCCTACTCTGACTGGACACAGCCGCCCTCCTCCTCGTTTTCCTCCTCCTCATCCGTAGAGCAAAATTAGAAAAGGGCAAATAGGCTCCTCTTCCTGACAAAAGAGAGAATGGGAAGAAAGGACACCTCTTCTTTATCTGTGGGGCAAAAAGGCAAGAGGGATCCCCTTCCCGGCAAAAAGGCCGAAGGGCAGCTCCTTATTCGTGGGGAAAAGGGCAAAAGTTTTTCTCTACATTATCTGTTTGGCAAAAGTGTAAAAGGGCTTCCCCCTCGTAGCAAAATGGCAAAAAGTCTCCTCTTGCTGGCAAAGGGGCAATATGGCTCATCATCCCCACAAAAGGGCTCCACTTCCTGGCAAAAGGGCAACTCCTCCTCCTTACAGCTACTGAGGTTTGCTCAATCCCTCTTCCTACGGACAGATGCCTACTTACGTTATTAAACTAATGTAGCGTTATCAACTTGTTCTCGTCGCAAAAGTTTTTACCCTTTTCGATTGACGAGGGAGCGGTTGGAAGATGATGAGGTAAGGAGAACGTAATATTTTTTCGATTACAATTGAAATGAAAACCTACAACCTGTTTTCCAGTCATTGACCGGGTCAGGGATGGAATGAAAGAGGCAGATATAGGCTGTTAGTACGATGGGGTCGCCACTCCCAAAGTGATTTATTAATGCCTGATGGATGCTATGAAATGAATATGGAGAGCGTTGCTGGAATGAAACAGGACAGGGAAAACCGGAGTACCCGGAGAAAAAACCTGTCCCGCCTCCGCTTTGTCCAGCACAAATCTCACATGGAGTGACCGGGATTTGAACCACGGTATCCAACGGTGAGAGGCCAACGCGCTGCCATCTGAGCCGTGGAGGCTCCTCGATTGCAATTATCATGCAAAAATATAGAACTGAATGTAGAATAAGTAAATGTTGTATGTTACTATCCGACAAGGCAAAAGAGGTTCAATGGAGTTACAGAATGCAATTAGCAAAAATATAGATCTGACAAGCTAATGCTGTATGTCTTCATCCAGCAAGAGAAAACATGTTTACTGTTAAACATAAAACACTTATAACGCAAACACAATAGTTACTGTGTTGTATGTGTCTATTCGACAAGACAAGTTTAATCCTGTTACAATTAGCACACACTAGAATTGATTGTAGAACAAGCTAATATTGTATGTCTTTATCCGACATAACAAAACATGTTGACAATTAGTGTTGAGAACAGAAAACTTTTAACGCTAATGTGCTGTATGTTTCTATTCTACAAGTTACAATTAGCACACACTAGAATTGATTGTAGAACAAGACGAAACATGTTTAAAATTAGTGTTTAGAACAGAAAAACTTATAACGCAAAATACTATGAGATTTAAAATCTGCGTTTTAGGATTAATCTGTGTTGACACAAGCGCACTTCTATGCAGTCAGCCTGCACACATAGAATTGCAAATGTTGTATATCTCTATCCGACGTACAGTTGTACATCATCTTAATTACTGCAGATGAAATGATTACTACATAGCAGGGGATACCTATGTTCTAAGGAGATTGATTTTGCGGGATTCGAACACATGCAACAGAGAAACAAATCTGTATAGCGATTTAGTTACCGTAACAGAATAAAAAATCATTCTACTGTGCAGATAAAATGATTTTAGTACTTACCAGGGGGTACCTTTGTCCTACATCATATTGTGTTAAGGATAAAATTTATGGATTTAAACCCTGTTGTAACACTATAAAAGATTTTTGGGATTGAAACCTTGTTAACAAGGGAGAGGAATAGATGTGAACTTCCTCTTAAATCAAAAATCGCTACTATTATGGAGATAAAATGAGCTGTGAGAGGGATCGGTAATGTATATTGTTAACTTACCTTCATTTTAGGTACGGCTTAGTATTTAGAACAGAAACAATTATAACGCGAAACATTATGAGATTTGAACTCTGCATTATGAGATTAATCTCTGTACTGATACAAACGCACTTCTAATCAATCAGCGCGCGCGCGCGCGCGCACACACATACACACATGGAATTGCAAATATAGTATATCTCCATCCGACATACTTCTTCTTAACCACTGCAGATAAAATGATTTTACTATTAAGCAGGGGATACCATAAAAAATCTTTGGCATAAGGATATGGATTTTTGCGGGATTCGAACACATGCAACAGAAAACGTCTGTATCGATTTCGAACTCCGATTTAGTGGATTTCAAAACCTCGCTCTACGTAGTTAAATTAGTGCACACAGGTAGGACGTTGCTAAAATATCAGGTGTCATCTTAACGACGTAGGCGCACGAAAATCGCATTTTCTTGCACTATTTTATCTGCATAGTGGTAGTGATTATTGATTTATGAGGAAGTACATCAATTCCTCTCTCCCTGGGATCTAAGGTCGAATCCTATAATTAATTTTTCTTTCTCTATGTTATTTGCGATAAGAGAATGGGGTTTCAATCCATGTTTTCTTCTATTGTAACTAAATCAGACTTCGAAATCCATACATTTTATCTGCAGTGATTAAGAAGAAGTATGTCGAATGGAGATATACAACATTTGCAATTCAATGTAGTGTGTGTGTGTGTGTGTGTGTGTGTGTGTGTGTGTGTGTGTACGCGTGCGTGCGCGCTGAATAAATGGAAGTGCCATTTTATCAATAGAGCGATTAATCTCATAATGCAGAGTTCAAATCTCATAATGATTCGCGTTATAATTGTTCCTGTTCTAAACACTAAACCGTCCCTAAAATGAAGGTAAGTTAGCAATATACATTACCGATCCCTCTCACAGCTCATTTTATCTCCATAATAGAAGCGATTTTTGTAAACAAAGTTTCATTCCCAAAAATCTTTTATTGTGTTACAACAGGGTTTAAATCCATAAATTATCTTCTTAACACAATATGATGTAGGACAAAGGTACCCCCTGGTAAGTAGTATAATCATTTTATCTGCACAGTAGTATTATTTCTTATTCTGTTACGGTAACTAAATCGCTATACAGATTTGTTTCTCTGTTGCATGTGTTCGAATCCCGCAAAATCGATTTCCTTAGAACAAAGGTATCCCCTGCTATGTAGGAATCATTTCATCTGCAGTAATTAAGAAGATGTACAACTGTACGTCGGATAGAGAGATACAATATTTGCAATTCAAGTGTGCTCGCTGATTGCATAGAAGTGCGTTTGTATCAACAGTAAGATTAATCCTATAACGTAGATTTTAAATCTCATAGTATTTTGCGTTATAAGTTTTTCTGTTCTAAACACTAATTTTAAACATTTTTTGTCTTGTTCTACAATCAATTCTAGCGTGTGCTAATTGTAACTTGTCTTGCCGATTACAAACATACAGCACAGTAGCGTTAAAAGTTTTTCGGTTCTCAACACTAATTGTCAACATGTTTTGTTATGTCGGATAAAGGCATTCAACATTTGTTTCTTCTACAATCAATTCTAGTGTGTGCTAATTGTAATAGGATTAAACTTGTCTTGTCGAATAGACACACACAGCACAGTAATTATTATATTTGCGTTATAAGTTTTTCTGTTTAATAGTCAACATGTTTTCTCTCGTTGGTTGAAGACATACAGCACTAGCTTGTCAATTCTGTATTTCTCCTAATTGCATTCTGTAGCTCTATCGAACCTCTTTTGCCTTGTCGGACAGTAACATACAGCGTTTGCCTATCCTACATTCAATTCTATATTTTTGCATGCTAATTGCAATCGAAAAAACATTACCTTCTCCTTACCGCATCATCCTCCTACCGCTCCCTCCTCAATCGAAAAGGGTAAAAACTTATGCGACGAGAACAATAGGATAACGCTATATGAGTTTAATAACGTGAGTATGTGACGTTCAATTCTATTTGTGCAGGAAGGCATCTGTCCGTAGGAAGAGGGATTGAGCTAACCTCAGTAAATGTAAGGAGGAAGAGTTGGCCTTTTCCCAGGAACAGTGGCCATTTTGCTAGAAAGAGGAGCCCTTTTGTAAGGAGGAGGAGCACTTTTGCCCTTTGGCCAGAAAAAGGTGCCCTTTCCCCTTTTGTTAGGAGGAGGAAGCCCTTTTAGCCTTTAGCCAAACAGATAATGAAGAGAAACACTTTTGCCCTTTTGCCAGGAAGAGGAACCATTTAGCCCTTTTGCCCTACAGATAAAGAAGAGTAGTCCTTTTACCCATTTTCCCTTTTGCAAGGAAGAGGATCCCTATTGCCCTTTTGCCCTTTTGCTATACGGATAAGGAGGAGGAGGGCGGCTGTGCCCCGTGCCCTTTTGCTATACGGATAAGGAGGAGGAGGGCGGCTGTGCCCCGTGCCCTTTTGCTATACGGATAAGGAGGAGGAGGGCGGCTGTGCCCCGTGCCCTTTTGCTATACGGATAAGGAGGAGGAGGGCGGCTGTGCCCCGTGCCCTTTTGCTATACGGATAAGGAGGAGGAGGGCGGCTGCGTCCCGTGCCCTTCTGCTATACGGATAAGGAGGAGGAGGGCGGCTGTTTCCCGTGCCCTTTTGCCCTTTTGCTATATGGATAAGGAGGAGGAGGGCGGCTGCGTCCCGTGCCCTTTTGCTATACGGATAAGGAGGAGGAGGGCGGCTGCGTCCCGTGCCCTTTTGCCCTTTTGCTATACGGAGAAGGAGGAGGAGGGCGGCTGCGTCCCGTGCCCTTTTGCTATACGGATAAGGAGGAGGAGGGCGGCTGCGTCCCGTGCCCTTTTGCTATACGGATAAGGAGGAGGAGGGCGGCTGCGTCCCGTGCCCTTTTGCTATACGGATAAGGAGGAGGAGGGCGGCTGTTTCCCGTGCCCTTTTGCCCTTTTGCTATACGGATAAGGAGGAGGAGGGCGGCTGTTTCCCGTGCCCTTTTGCTATACGGATAAGGGGGAGGAGGAGGGTGGCTGTGTCCCGTGCCATTTTGCCTTTTGCTATACAGATGAGGAGGAGGAGGGCGACTGTGTCCCGTCGGAGGAGGAGGATGCTATAACAGCCCATGTATAGCCGCCATCTTGTGCAATCCCGCATGGCCGTCATCTTTCTCTATAAGAGCCCATGTATAGCCGCGATCTTTTACAATCGCCTATGACCGGCATCTTTCTCTATAAGAGCCCATGTATAACCGCCATCTTGCGCAATCGTCCATAGCCGTCATCTTTCTCTGTAAGAGTCTATGTATAGCTGCCATCTTGCGCAAGCGCCCCTGGGCAGTCTTATAATGCCTATGTATAACCGCCATCTTCCACAGTAACCTCTAACCCAGGTTCTAGGAATTAGTCTCATAAGAACCTGTGTATAGCCACCATTTTGTGCAATTCACGTCGGGAAGGGCATCTGGCCGTGAAACTATAGTCATGTGTAGTTAGACTCCTCCATGTAGTTACTTGTGCTCTCTTATGCGATTCTACATTGCCCTACTACATAAGATAGCGTCGCGAGAATCATCATTGTCCTACTACTCAAGATAGCTCCGGGAAGGGTATCTCGCCGTAAAACTACGTCCTTTAATTTTAAGCCCCTCCAAGATAACGACTGTCTACGTCAGGAAGAGCATCTAGCCGTAAAACTAAGATTAGGCCCCTCCATGAGGTCAGGCTTGTTCTCTCAGGCGTCGGGAAGGGCAACTAGCTGTTAAAGTGTAGTTAGGCCTCCTCAAGATGACGACTGTGTTGTTAGGCTCGCTCTCTTATGCTAAATCCGCAAAATCGCGATTGTACCCCTAATATACCAGGGGTAATTGACCCCTAGTATGGGAGCAATGCTGGTTCTAACCCAAGGGGAGACCCTCCGTGGTTGTGGGACCGGCTTAGCTCCTCTATTAGCGATTGTGGAATTTCTCTGGAGATGAACCAAGGACCGATCATCGTGTGTCGTTCCTTCATTCAAACCCAGCCAACTTCTGTGTGAGGTGAGAGCACCCTGTCCAACTGAGAGAGTGTGCTCATTCACGTTGAATGGTGTGCGTTATCCTGAAATAAATTAGAGTAATACAACAAACGGTGAGCGATTTGTGAAACTAACAATTGTTAAATTTCTCTTTTGAACTAAACCTAATATGTGTCGTATTGCCGTTACAAGTGCTTTAGGCATCCCAGCCATTAGGTCAGAGGCATCCTGAGTTGGAGTATACTTGAGGTGGGCTTGCTCCTTCTCTACCCAACAGCATGTTGTGACCAGTTTCCGACTGTTTCCAGACAAACCGCACTGTACCAAATGCCATCACTTCGAGGCCTAATGATATATTTGATTCATTTTCATACCATAATATATTGAATTTCATAACCATTTTATACGCACAGGATGAGATGGGTATCTCCCTATGGTAATGGAACAGACCATACTACCAGCAACTCTACGCCGAGTGTCGGGTAGTGGAAAATAATCCAACTCCCTGACAGAGTGGTTGAACTATTCTGCGTGGAGGAATTTCCACTCAGTTTGATTACAAGGCATCTGACTTTCCGTTTCAGGAGAACCTTACAAACAATGTAATCCTACTCCTCACTATGTTTAAGGGTGAGAAAATACCCTCACAGACAGATGAACTGGATATACACCTCGCCAGTCACGTAGGATTTAGCAGGCAAGGGAAAATCTTCTAAGTATTCGTGTTTCGTGATGTAAATTTGGCTACCTGCCATGTATAGCACAAGTTGAAGCCAAGTGATATAAGTGCTAGTGTGACAGCTGGGCGAGCATGAGAGGGGATGCTGTGAACGCAACGTTACCGATGTAGTAAAGCGCAACGGTCATAGCCAGCTGTTAACACTATGAGAAAAATTTACTGTAAAAATACACTTCTAAAAGCAGTGATTCTAAGTCATCATATTAAACAATGAATACCCAGTTCAGATGTGATCTCACAATGCAATTAAGTTGCCAGCAGAGTAGAACTCTCTACCATTGTGCAATGAACTATCATGTTCAGAGATTGAATCGCTATTCCTGTCACTACCAACATTCCTCATCCAGTACTCAACTCTTAACTTGTATGCAAGTTCATACTCATTCCATTCCTCACTTATTACGGCTGCAGAAGCACTATGGTGATACACTCTTTATCCCTGAGTACCTGGTACATATTTGTGTCAGCAATTAGTTGCTTCACAGTACTCCAATATGTCATTAGCTAGTTCTCTTAATTCGTATTTATTGCCAGATGTTGAAGGTACTTCATTAATCTGATGGGTGTAGTACAACACGTTGTCACACTTGATATGTTTGGTACCAACTTCAAGTCATGAAGTTATATACCTTCATTTCACCATGGTAATAACATTTCGTTTTCGATTTAAACATGCAGAGTGCGCAGGGTACAAACCGTTCCTCACTAACTGCATATGATCTTTCGCTGACCTGTACTGTCCAAAGAGAGAAAGTCTAGTGAATTATACTCCCAAAACTTCATTACAGTATAGGATGGACGGAAAAACATTTCATCTAAAAAAAAGGACCGATCTCTTGTCTTTCTCTGCTAAAGTTCTCAAGTACACCAATCTCTTAAGCAGAATTTAGTTTCTTCCATGTTCTTCACACTTATTAAATTTAAAGCCTATTGAAAGCAATACTTAACTCCGACGTTTGCGACTCGCCTTGTAATACAGCAACCTTGAAACGAAATGATTCTGGATCCACCTTATTCAACACCAATGCGTATACTGTTGTCAATACAGGACAGCGAATATGAGATTTATAAACTGCAGATCGCCTAATTCCGTCTGATGATGCACTTACCTGTATCATCTAGTAAGTTTTCATTATTCTCTGCTCCATTTTACCCAGAGTGGATAGCTTCATCCCATTATAACCTCCCTTCTGATTTTCTTAATAAATGTCTGATGTTTCCTTAACACTGAAGCTCGTTCACTTGCTTGAAAGAAAGGCAAGCTAAAGGAAATTGCACTCTTTTCTAAACCACGAAAAGCAATTACATTCCCTATGAACAACCTTGTTTTAGGACTTGTCATCACACACTTCCGAAGGAATACAATACATTAAATCAACGGCGTCAGCTAAAATATCGCACAAGACAGTTCAACATTCGGCATGCAAAAGCCGACTGCACAGCTAATTAGGAACCTTTCCCGCCAGTACATACCTCGTTCTTACCAAGCTGTGCACAGTACGGACGAGAATTTCTTTTCCTCGAGAGTCTAGAGAAAAATGGCTAAAATCTGGAGAATCTCAAACATCTCGAAATAAATGTAATGGTGCCACATTCCCTTGAGCACCTTTGCGAATTGCAACAAAATGTTGGTGTTAGAACTTCTAGTTCAAAGTGCGGCATTCGGGTTATTTTAAACAACGGCATTTTATTTGATCTGTCCTGGAACACTTGGATTATTGATCTTATATTTAAGTTTATGTGAACACATAAAGGAATGACATAGAAAAGAACTTACTTTAGATAATCGTTAGAAATGGACACAAAAATAAAAATCAAACTTTCACAATGGTTTCATGGGCTGTGAATTAGTGGAACATCCTTTTACATTATTTTAAAGACGTAATATTTATTATGAAATGTAAATTTCTCGAACACATGCAATGGTAATTACTTAGTATGTACTTTTAGAAAATGGAAATTGCAACACCATGAAGGCATAGAGTCGTTTGTGTTGATTTCAAGATATGGAACTATGCCAAGTAGGTATGTAACCGATTAAAGTTTCAGACCCATTGGATTGTTGCTACAAGTCTCCCCACGTGATTGGTCGCGGAGGAATCAACTCCAGTATATGGACTCTGGTGTGGCGTAGTTGACTTGCAGTCTGTGCAGTGAAGTGTTCCCCGTAAAACATGCCTCGACGTCAGAGAAGAGCACGCTATCAACAACTGTCGCCGTTTGAGAGGGCTCGGATAATTGGGCTGTGTGAGGCTGGATTATCGCTAAGGACTGTCGCTGCACGTGTTGGCCGACAGGCATCTACGGTACAACGTGTATGGCAGCAGTGGTCACATGAATGTACCTACACTCGTAGACCTGGCACAGGCCCAGTGCGACAGACAACTGTGAGAGAGGATCGCCGCATCATTCGGATGGCCAGGATGGAACCCCATGGAACAGCAGCGCAAATTCGAGCAATTGTTGCACCCCACGTTACACAACAAACAGTTGGTAATCGCCTGCGTGCAGCTGGCTTACGAGCCCGTGTCCCTGCAGAAGGTGTTCCATTGACCCCACAACAGCGACGTGTAAGGCTGGCCTGGTGTCGAGAAAGATCGACGTGGGTCGACGAATGGCATAGGGTCGTCTTTAGTGATGAATCGCGCTTCTGTCTTGCCCGCAATGATCGCCGGAATCGTGTGCGCCGACGTACCGGGGAGAGGGGCCGCCCAGATCTTATTGTCGAGAGGCACACAGGGCCAACACCAAGCATTATGGTCTGGGGAGCTATTGGCTTTAATGTGAAATCACAATTAGTGCTTGTTGAGGGCACTATGACTGCTCGACAGTACGTTGATAGGGTACTCAATCCAGTGGTTGTCCCTATCCCTTTCAGACCTGAAAGAAAACTGGAGGTGTGAATTTTTGTTTGTACGTCAAGAACTGAGTAAAATGCTCCTCAATACACATATTAATAGTTTATTTTACAAAATAAAAACTAACATCCGAAAAACAGGACCCACACAATTGTGCGTATCAAAATTCAAAACCTCGTTGTATCACGTACGATGGTGTAGCTTCAAAATTTACGTTCACTAACCAATGTGCACACTTCATTGAATATATTCCGGTATTCAGTAAAGCTTCTAGATTAATATAAACGCAGTAAATAAACACTTACTTTCGGCACTGCTGCTTCCTGCCATCTCGCCGATCAACTGTGCTTTTTAAACACTTCTTCCTTCGCCCTGGCGGTCAAGCGCATACTAAAATCAATTGAAATACACGCCACGTGTCCTGCACAATCACTGCAGTCCGGTGTAGCGCCGAAGAAACATCAAATACGGTCAGGGATAACTAAAATACGAACCCGCACAATTGTGCGTACTCGGTCTGAAAGGGCTATAATAACGAACATTGCTAATGGGGTGATTCAGCAGGACATTGCCCGGGTTCACACTGCACGCATCTCCAGAGAAGGTCTCCACATCACAACCTTAGAATGGCCCGCCAGATCCCCGGACCACAGTCCTATTGAGCATGTGTGAAACATGATGGGTCGACAACTGGACAACCGTCGTCAGCCACCCACAACTCTGGAACGACTGACCCGTGCAGTGCAGCAAGCATGGTTCGCAATTCTCCAGGAAGCGATCCAGGGCCTTATTGACTCTATGCCTCGAGGAATTCGTCAATGTATTGCAGCTCGTGGTAGGCACATCCTGTATTGATTGTTGTCCAAACTTGCGGTCAGAGGGACCTGAAAGTGTAATAATCGAATCACAACCGAACACTCGTCCTGCATGTTCAATTGCAGCAATGTATCACCACTCCTTCTGGGTGTTGCAATTTCCATTTTCTTCAGTGTATTTCTGGAGCAGATGTCATAAAATCAGATGTCCGCTTCACACTCGCTCGAAGATACTCCCACTATCCCCCATTTATTGTAAATAATTCACTTTACAGATGTACACAGTGAGCAACATAAACATTGAATCATACAATAATGGTGACTGGACGAATCAGGCAACGTGATCTTGCTGCGACTACCAGAGTCAAGTTTTGTCTGTCATAAACGTGTTAGATTGTTAATAACGTAGTTCTGAATACAGGATGTAATGAAAGTAACATGAACATACACTTCTTTAACATGGCATTGCAGTTTATTTTCTGGGTTATCCCTGAAATATTAACATTCCCATGATTTCCTCTTGGTAGCTATCAATATGCACTCTAAGAACTGCATCGCAGTCAAATGATTAGGCTTAAATTAAATGACTGACTTTTACTCGTAGGTTAAGTGTGATGTTGCATACCTACTTACTTCCCCGTGAATAGAAGGCCAAACTTCCCCTCACGACACGACCTGTTGTCCTGTTGCGCACGATGTCAAAGCCTGTCGTTCTCAGTGTGCCACGTAACTGTGGTGTAAGGTGCGTGCTTATGTCCTCGAGAGTCTCGTGAGGCATGCTTTTTGTGAGAAAAGCATTGAGAAGTTCTCGAGAAACTTGTTACCTATCCCTAGTGCACAGTGACAAAGCATGGAACTAGAGCTATTCAATACTGGCTTAACGGAAACATCTCCCATGAGACCTGGGTGAGCACTGACCTGCGTTCACCGTTCGACAACATTGGGCAATCTTCCCTTTTATTGGCTTGTGACGGTACACTCCCCTGTGCAGATTAGAAAGCTATTGGTCTTGGATGACTAGGGCCAGAAGAGCAGGTAAGTTATCGAGAAGTTTGCATTTCCCAGAAGTTTCACTTGGAGTTGCTGAGGTCTAGATGAGGAGGTACAGGCCTCACATGTGCTACTCGTGACTTGATCCGGCATGTGGAATGCGGTATCAAGAGTTTTAGTTCCAAGGTAGACATTTGTGGCTTCCCCAGAACACATTAGCAATATTGAGACACAACACATCGCAAGGGAAACATTCCTCTACACGATCATGATCGTGTTGATCACCAGTCATATCAGTGCAGAAGTATGGAAAATCACAGACGTTGATCTGAAAAAGCAAAGAGGGTTTGGCTAGGACTGAGAAAGGAGAATGCCTCATACATTTTGTGATTTAGACAATAACACTCTTTCAAATCAAGTTTATTACTATTAATTAGCAACATATAAAAGAAACAGAAGAAAAATTCTACTCATGACATCTCTAAAATACAAAATGAACTAAGATTAGCACAAAATCACATAATCTCTGTGTCACAAAACAATCAAGATCTCGCCACTTAATTGCAGAAAACATAACATATCTCGTTCCATAAGCTGTAAAAAATTTTCTTTCTTGAGGAAACCACTTTTCATTGCTCAGAATTTAAATCCAGACCTCCTCGATAACCAACCAATGGCAATGTTATCCAGAAATCATGCCCCACTAAAATGATATTGTAAATGTTATTTAAACACCACTACTAAGTATGTTTTAGATTCACACAATATACTATTCCTCATTCAATTCTGAAGAGCTCGAAATAAATACCCTACACAGGGTGCCGCAAAAGTCACTGGACACTGATTTAAACAAAAGATTGAATTTATGTTTCATTACTAATACAAACAATGCTAACTGTATTCTGTCTGCATTAATACATCTTCCAAGTCTTTGGAGCATTTACATACTGTATGGCATAGTGTGGTATCACTGTCGAAATCATGAAATGCGTCGTGTATATAGTCTTTTATTTCAGCAATGGTCCGAGGATTTTTAAAATAAACAGAGTCCTTGACGACATCACGTAGGAAAAAATCCATGCACGTGATATCTGGTGAACGTGGAGGCATGTCACCCTTCGACCAATCACTTTTCTATGGAAAGTTTCATTTAAATAATCGCGGACGGAAGTGACAAAATGTGGCGGTGCCTCATCACGTTGAAAGTAATTTTCTTGAAAGTTTTCAGCATACGCTGTAAGTCCTGGTAACAGATAATTCTGAAGCATGTCCAAATACTTATCCACTGTAACTGTTCCGTCAAAAAATATGGGAAAAATACGCCAAATAATATTGCCCCCAGACACTCACTCCAGGTTGATTTACTTGTTCTTCTAAGAAAAGATACTTATTCTCAGTATACCAGTACGTGCATTTATGTCCGTTAACTTAAAATTGGCCTCATCAGACTACAGAATGCTATTGAATGGGTTAGGATCATCTTTTTGTTCGCCAATCATCAATTCACAAAACTTAAGACGATATGAATCGTCTTCCAGTAACCCATGTCGTAAACGTGGTATGTTAATTTTAAACTTCTGTTTGTGTAACATTCTTTGCACTGACCTTCGTGATAAAACCAGCTCAGTTGCTAATCGTCTGGTTGATTTCGCGGACTTTGGGTCACAGCTAAACTTACACGCAATTCATTTTCCTCAATTGTGACTGTTCTTGGGCGGTCAGATCCCGGTGCATCCATAACAGATCCATGTTCTTCAAAACTATTTCGTACGTCGTACGCTGTTTGTCTAGACGGTTGTTTTGCTCTAAAGTGTTGTCCCCGTTCATTAACAACTGCATTAGCACCAATTTTGAAAATGACAAAATTAAACCAAGATTCTTTGGTAAATCACATCAATGCACACCATATTACAAGAAAAACACAAATTACAGAGGACAATGAAATAACATTCCCAACAAATATACATTCACCAGCCTAGTGATACTTGAAATACACAATTAAATGTGCATTTATAAGAAAATGATAATTATTGATAAACAATTTGCTAACACCTTAATGCACATTTCAATCCTCGTTTTCAAATTCATACTGCAATGACACTTATCAAGGTTACAAAAACTGCTCTCAATTAGCAGAAATCCTAACACTAGCACCGCCTCTCTTTGATTCTGTAACTTAGGAAATTCTGGTTTGTAACTGTAACCAATTAACACATAGAAAATTCTGAACAGTTTGCACAGTGGCGGCTGTAACCCATCCCCACTCCAAAAAATACAAATATTTAGAAACATACCGGTGTGTTATTTACTTTTTTTGCCATTTGCCTTACGTCGTACCGACACAGATAGGTCTTATGGCGACGATGGGACAGGAAGGGTCTAGGAATGGGAAGGAAGCGGCCGAGGCCTTAATTAAGGCACAGCCCCAGCATTTGCCTGGTGTGAAAATGGGAAACCACGTAAAACCACCTTCAGGGCTGCCGACAGTGGGATACGAACCCACTATCTCCCGGATGCGAGCTCACAGCTGCGCGCTTCTAACCGCACGGCGAATTCGCTCGGTGGTATGTGGTTTTCAAGGGGCTCTCCACTGAGTTTTCCACACTGAACAAACACGCAAACAAACCCAACACATATACACAATCCTCATAGAAAACTATAAACCTATATAATTAAACACACAATAACACCTGCAATGGCAAAATATTCACCAATTCAAACACTTGGTGTGAGCGCGCAAAAACGTAACTTCTTAATGTTACCAACATCATTGAAATAAAACCAGCAACGTCGTAATGCAAAATTACATGTTATATTGACATTTATAAACTAGAGATTTTTAAATAAGGAAAATCACAATATCATGTCCTTATTATGACCACATGAAAAGTACAATTTTTATAGTTCATCGATTTACAAATGTGGCTATGGAATAGGAAAGTTGGTGGTATTCTATCCTCTTTGGTATTAAAACAGCTCTACAGCATTTTGTGTTCCCGTTTGCTTTGAGCGATCCCCTCTTAAATACTATCGCTGAGTCAAGAGGGTGCCAGCTGCCACGTTGTCATATCGGTCGTAATGCAAGTGTGACTAGTGCTAGTGCTCCCTCTCTGTGGTCGAACGAAGAATCGCTGTGAAGTGATGTCTTGGCTGTTGTTTCCACAGCCTGTCGGAACACATTCTCTTTGTATCGAAAAAGTTGGGCACGCATGCGCAAAATGCAGAGTTCCTGGTTTCTGGCTAAAAGCTTAGCTCTCGCTGAGCTGTGACCACACAGCACCCGGCGTGCAGCGCACCAGTAGTTACCTGGTTGTGAGGGGAGTTGAATAATTTCTTATTATTTGGCTGACGCCTTTTCCAATGCACTGTATTCGATGTAGATAATATTTTTAAACTAATTTATTTTTCCAACAGGCAATGTGCTGCAGCACTTCAGCACATAAGGTACGGCCGCCACACAGGACATGACCATCAATGATGGACACTTCAAACCACCTCTCTACACTACTTTGGAATACATCACCATTTCCCTGTCACTATCCACAAGCAATTTCTTTTCAGCCTGCAACATTTTAATGCAGACATCACACTTTTTAAATGATATTTTAATCACTTGCAAACTGGTGTAGCTGACAATGCAGACTAAAATCCATTGAGTTTCAAGGGGAACTCTGATGTGAACTACTTAAGATCTAACACATCTATATTATCAATAACTGTATCATGGCTATTGATATAAACATAATGAGCAAAGTCTGTCAAATAAAATTCACGAAGTTTTGCAGACCTCATCTTCAATACACCTAACAGTTTGATCTTTCTTTCAGACTCACGAATTCATTCCACAGAGGCATGAGAAGTGCAACCACTCAATCTCCTGTAGACACCAAATCTTCCCTCTGAACTGTCTGTCTACAATTTTGTAGTAAACACATAAGACCAGTGCTAATTATTGAAAACACACTGTGGTAAGTATGTGCATCAAAGTAGTGTATGTTTCACTTGTCAATCTTCCTTCTGCTTATGACATGTGCCTAAGTGCATATATGTTTTAAACATGTAAGGAATGAAAGGTTCATGTTACCAGGACCAGTAATTGGATTAGCATCTTCATTCCTGGTATATGTATCTTTCATGGGATGCTGTACGTTACAGACTGACCACCAGTTTTGAATTAATTTTAGGAAATGGATTGTGCCATCAGAAACATCTAAACCTTGAGCTTTAAGCAAATACAAATCAGCAACATTCTTATGGTCAAACACTTAACTACTAATGACACATTCTGTCTCTATTGTTGTTGGATACAGAGCCTTCCCAGATAAATTTGAAGCCATTTCTAGTAACAATTTCTTCTCTGAACGAAACAACTCTTCATGATCTGAAAATTTGGCCTGAGTAGTTATAATTTACAGACTGGCTCTGTACCAACACCAACACTGACCACATCACTAAAAACATCAAATGTCTTATCAACTTTTGGTATAATAAGAGAATGTCACTGCCCATATCATTAGTTTTGGAGAGTATCTTATTTGATTAATTATAGAGAGCTCTAACTGTTCCGGGACAAATTTTATTTTACCAATTCTCTCTGCATTAAACTCACAGGTCTAACTCAAGTGCGTTTTTTCAAAAGGTTCATAGAAAGAATCATCAGAATAACTTGTCAAATGACTTAGCAAAGTGTAAAACTTCGTCCATCTGTCATATTTCCGGTCTTCACAAGCACTAAAATGCTCTGTAGGCAAACACACATTTTTGTGAAACATTTGAACTGCAAATGAACTTGAAACTTTAAATCTCAATGTTGCAACCTTAATACATGACTCATCATCCACCTTCACAAACAATGCATAATCTTCCTTCACTATTCCATTGAATGGTTCAACGAATTTCTTCTGAACTTCACAGATGAAGGAGGTAAAATCTGTAAAATTGTCACATTCACACCACTTAATGAAATAACGTCTAAATACTAAAAACACCGCAACACTTAAAAATATCTTGATGACCGATAAAAGGACACTGCAACACTATTTAACACATACAAATATTCGGTGGAAAACAAACCAAAACCAAACCCCATGGCACTACTGCCCATGAAGGGCCTTGCCTACCAAGCGACTGCTGCTCAGCCCAAAGGCCTGCAGATTGCGAGATGTCGTGTGGTCAGCACGACGAATCCTCTCGGCCATTATTCTTGGCTTTCAAGACCCATTTGGTGGAAAAATACAAATCGCGAATTCCAGTAGCAAGATAACCTCAACCAACCACACACGTGAGCGGTATAAACCGAACTGAATGTGAACACGCCCCACACGCCGTCTATACGTGGCCCAATGTGACAGCCATCTATATATGCATTCTGGTCTGATAATATTGTATTTGGTCTGGGTTCATACGTGAAGAGAAATTGACAATCCTTTCCAACATACGATAAGTCAAAGACGCCATGATAGACGACTTGAAGAGGCTGGGTGGTGCGCATACAGACGTAGAAGTACCGCACGATTGAATTTACTGAAAAGTGTTTCTTATTTCTACAACAAGGAGCAACATAATAAATATAAGAGATCCGTCCGACTCCTTGGCTGAATGGTCAGCGTTCAGGCCTTCAATTCGGAGGGTCCCGGCTTCCAATACCGGCAGGGTCACGATTGTAACTGCTTCTGGCTCGAGGACTGGGTGTCCCAACACTCTCCTCTTCATATTTATGCAACACTACCAACACGCAATAGTGATTACATCCCATCACGTAGCCTTGGCGTCGGGATGAACATCAGATCGTAAAACAGAGTCAACTCCACATGTGAGACACATCTCGCACCCACTACCCCAATGCTGTGGGAAAAGCGGTAGAATATAACAGACCCATGTCATGGCTGCAATTGACTTATATTAAATTATCGACAAGAAGCAGAAACTTGTAAAGAGAATACACGATTATGTAACATAAGTAGCGCGCAGTTGGTACGATCTCAAAACTGACCCTCTTCCTTTCTCCTTACCAGGATGACGATGAAGTGTTGTAACTGCACGTACAGTATTTTATAATTATTCAAGTTAGTTCACGTACGTAGATTACTAAGTACTGTTCATTTGCTAGTTAACATTTCATGAAGTTCACATTTTCTCGTTGTCAGAACGTCGAACATTTTCTTTAGTAAAGTGGACTTAGCTATGAAGCATGGTTCATTTACCACGACGCCATCAAGAAACACTGTTTCTCTTGCATTCGGAGACGGAAGTGCGCTGTGTGTCGTCACACGGCTTCGAAGAAATTCGCTGTGGCGCATCGAATGTTTCGAAACAGTCAACGGTGACATTTAGCCCATATTTACTGTTAAAACTGTATTTAAATATACAAGAGGCTTATCGCATTCTATGTTGTACATATATAATCACGATATAAAACTAGCAATAATTCTTCTTCTTCTACAATTTCCTCATCGCATGTCCGCTGTCATCACGGCGATCGACTCTTGTTCCCAGCAAGTCGGAAAAGTGTGGTGGAACGAAGCCCACAACATTCTCGTAGATTATGTACGCAAGATTTTCTCCTTTTTGCCCTACTCCTCTTTCCTTAAATGTCATCTATAAGATAAACTGCAGGAGGTCACTTATTCATTTGAGCCAGTCCCATAATACAGTAAAAATTACAAGAAAGATGATACATATTAGAGTGGTTCTGCCTAGTACCAGATACTAGCACTAGTATCAGAGGGATGTTTTTCTTTACGTTGTCCTTGGACCTCCCAATTCACTTTAAAGACTTCCATGTCGTCCAGGACTCTTCGTAGTAACAGAGAAGCTTCTGTTCAAGTTTCTCAAGTTCCAAGCGATCTGGGAATGTGCGGTTCCTGGTTCAAACATGGTTTCATTTGGATCTGCAATTAGACAAGTTGATGTCTATGGATAGGGCGAACTGTACGTCTCCACATTCGCGGCTACTTCACGTCGAGTGTCAGGTGGAGCTATTAGTTTTAGTTGGTTGGTTTTAGATACCCTGCGATCAGTCAGTAAGCTTCTACGAGTGCAACGCAGAACTTCTTGGCATGTACAGATTTATACCATACAGCTGTGGCACTGTTTCTGGATGAGCGGCCCAATCTGATCATGTCAAAGCATTGTGAGAGGACTTTTGCCTCGGTGTTGGAGCAGTGATAAGTGCAAAGCTTGACCTCAGATACTTAGGCGTATCACTGTGTTCCAGTACATTTCCCAATCACTTCACCTGCAACTTTCAGTATTCCCCACGTGAAAAGCATATGTCTGGTTCTTTGATCGATTTGCTTTGAAATTATTATTCCCTAAACGTATAAACCACCACATTACCTCACAATTTCCAATGACTTGACCAAAGTACTCTACTTTCTGATATTGTACGTGACCTCCAGCTCGGAGTACTGTAGCCCCACATCTCGAAGGATGGTGTGCAGGCGTCAGCAACATAAAGTAAACCGGGTGAGTTAGTAATGCGGTTATGGGCGCGCGCTGTGAGCTTTCATCCGGGAGGTAGTGGGTTCGATCTCCACTGTCGGCAGCCCTGAATATGGTTTTCTGTAGATTCCCATTGTTACATGGGGCAAATGCTGGGGCTGTACCTTACGAAGGCCACTGCCGATTCCTTCCCACACACAGGCCTTTCCTATCCCATCGTCGCCATAACACCTATCTGTGTCGGTGCGACGTAAAGCAAATAGCAAAACCACCATAAAATAAGACAGGACATACACAACACTGAAGTAAACAGGAACAGGGAAAATGAAGTGACACGGGATTTAAATCATTATCTTGAATGCAGTCCTTGGGAACTAGTTTCAACAGGACTGCTCATGCTGTGATCAAGTATGCTGGTGAGAGACCTAAAGCACTGCACATGCTCCAGTGATGTGTCAGGTACTGTCAACTTTATGGGTTGAATGGCATGTTTTCTTACGGTCACTAAGTTAGTATTTTTCGTGTTTAAACCCAGAACTTTTTTTGACCAATCAATTTGCCAATATCTGTGGATTTTCATCACTTACTGGAAACAGAAAAGTATCATATGCATATTGCGGATTATTTATTTATTTATTTATTTATTTATTACGATTTATTACGATTCAATGGGATGGGTTTAAAGCAATTGTTGAGGAATGTGAAAATAGGTTTGTACCTTTAAAGGTGGTAAGGAATGATAAAGATCCCCTATATTATAACAGGGAAGTAAAGAGACTAAGGAGGAGGTGCAGGTTGGAAAGAAATAGAGTAAGAAATGGCTGTGGAAGTGAGGAGAAATTGAAGGAACTTACTAGGAAATTGAATCTAGCAAAGAAGTCAGCTAAGGATAACATGATGGCAAGCATAATTGGAGGCCATACTAATTTTAGTGAAAAATGGAAGAATATGTATAGGTACTTTAAGGCAGAAACCAGTTCCAAGAAAAACATTCCAGGAATCATTAATGAACAAGGGGAGTGTGTATGCGAGGATCTTCAAAAGGCAGCAGTATTCAGTGAACAGTATGTAAGGATTGTTGGTTACAAGGATAATGTCCAGATAGAGGAGGTGACTAATACTAAAGAAGTATTAAAATTACCTATGACAGCAGTGACATTTACAGTAAGATACAAAAGTTGAACACTAGAAAAGCAGCTGGAATTGATAAGGTTTCGGGGGATATACTAAAGACAATGGGTTGGGATAGAGTACCATATCTGAAGTACTTATATGATTATTGTTTGCATGAAGGAACTTTACTAAATGAATGGAGAGTTGCTCCTATTAGCCCCTGTATATAATGGAAAGGGTGATAGACATAAAGCAGAAAATTACAGGCCAGTCAGTTTGACATGCATTGTATGTAAGCTTTGGGAAAGCATTTTTTCTAATTATATTAGACATGTTTGCAAAATTAATAACTGGTTTGATTGAATTTTGGCATTTAATAGGGTAGATCATGGGAGACTATTGGCAAAAATGAGTGCAATTGGACTTGACAAAAGAGTGACTGAATGGGTGGCTCTGTTTCTAGAAAATAGAACTCAGAGAATTAGAGTAGATGAAATTTTATCTGTCCCTGTAAAAATTAAGAGGGGAATTCCTCAAGGCAGTATTATTGGACTTTTATGATTTCTTGTATATATCAATGATATGTGTAAAGAAGTTGAATCAGAGATAAGGCTTTTCGAAGATGACGTTATTCTGTACAGAGTAATAAATAAGTTACAAGACTGTGAGCAACTGCAAAATGACCTCGATAATGTTGTGAGGTGGACAGTAGGGAGTGTATGATGATACACGGGGATAAAAGTCAGGTTGTGAGTTTCACAAATAGGAAAAGTCCTCTCAGTTTTAATTACTGCGTTGATGGGGTGAAAGTTCCCTTTGGGGATCATTGTAAATACCTAGGTATTAATATAAGAAAAGATCTTCATTGGGGTAATCACATAAATGGAATTGTAAATAAAGGGTACAAGTCTCTGCACATGGTTATGAGGGTATTTAGGGGCTGTAGTAAGGATGTAGAGAAGAGAGCATATTTGTCTCTGGTGAGACCCCAACTAGAGTAGATTACTTGATTCAGGAACTGGAAAAATCCAAAGAAAAGCACCTCGATTTGATCTGGGCGATTTCCGACAAAAGAGTAGCGTTACAAAAATGTTGCAAAGTTTGGGCTGGGAAGACTTGGGAGAAAGGAGACGAGCTGCTCGTCTAAGTGGTATGTTCAGAGCTGTCAGTGGAGAGATGGCGTGGGAGGACATCAGTGGACGAATAATTTTGGATGGCGTCTTTAAAGGTAGGAAAGATCACAATATTGTAACAGTAAATGTGGTAGTTCGGTAGACATGAGACGCAGGGCGTGTACCATTCGTTGAAGTGCGTACAGAGGGAGAGGGTTTATTTAGAAATAAATCTTAAAATTTTTCCTCTGAGTTTATTAACAAATTCAAAGTCATGTCACCTCTGTACAGCAGATACAGTAGAAAATGTTCCTCGTCCTAGGGCTGGCGATGTCCTTGGATTCCGGCAGCTCCTCCTTTTCCCATACCAGTGAACCACCATTCCTCCCCCGATGGAAGTTCTAGAAAATCCATCCGAAGTCTTGAAGATCCATACGGTGCTGATGAAGGGCGTTGAGGTAGTCCTCGTAGACGATGAACGTGAATGAATTTCGTTAAGCCTTCGGGCGAGTTAATGCAAAGACTGCTTCTGCACAGATGAGAGGAAAGTTTATCAATGGTATTAACAAGGTTCAAACACGAAAAAAAGGTATCTTTGAGAGTTTATCACACGGTGAAATGTCACTAAATTTTGTGCCGTGTTAAATGAAAATAAGGCCACTAGACTCGAATGAGCATGTAAGTTTAATACTCATAAAAATAAAAGTCCACTCGAAACTTATCGTCGAATTTTAACAGTCACTTGAAGTTTGTGGCACTTGGCATAAAGTAAAGTAATGCCGCACGACTTAGTTCTTAGTTTGAAACACTGTTCAACGTAATTTAATTGGATTAGAAAATAAAGATGTTTCACTCGTGAATTCGAACTCATTCACGTATTGATAATAACATGAAATTAAAAGACGAAATTAATCATGTATTGACAGTCCATGGTTCGACTGTTCGTAAAATCGAAACGCCCAACTGAATGTTCGTAGAATTGAAACGTGCTGTTTCGTATAATTGAAATGCACAGTTCACACATGCACAGTTTACAGTTCATGACCTTAAGTTCATGAAATGGTAAATTAGTGACGTCGTCATGCTTGCAATCGAGTAAATCTGGATTAAAACACAGTCTCATAAACTCGAAGTATTTAGTACTCTGTAAGGAGCAAACTGTTGTAAGTCATGTCCAGAACATTAAACTTCAAATTACGAGCACTCGAAAACATTCGCAAGTCTTAGACACTCGTGTAGAATAAACAGTCACTTGATAATGTTCAGACGAAGCACAATTTATATCACGTCCCGTCGGAGTAAAAGTTTATCACTCACAGTATAAAGAAATCCGTACAAGTCCATATTCGACGCGATTGGGTCAAAGTCTACGGACTCGAAGATTGATAGCCGCTTCACGCTAGATCACGGTCCTCGCGAACCGGCTGTATGAACTCCACTGCCTAGCGTGCACATACACACTCTGGCCACACACTCAGGCCACACATTGCTCTGCTGAGCGAAGCAGTACTGTATTTATATTTGATCCGGGCCTCCACATCTCGTTCCATAACTTCATCGCCTCATGTCAGATTTACGTGAAACTCTGCATGAACGTAGATAAGGGATCGGGTTACACGATGATATTGTTAAATTTGTTTAATTATTATTGTGGGGAAAGTTATTACCCATAGAAACTCGAAGAACATTCCACATCAGTCTAGGCTCTGTGTTGTGGTGAGGCATGCTGTGACGTCACCTGCTCTCTACGTCACACGCTCGCCGTCCTGTCAGTCTTTCGTAGCCGGCCCGGAGCGTAACGCGTAAGTTTTTAAAATTTCTATTACGGGGACTTAGTTTTGTACCGCCGTTACCGGTACATCTCCCCCTCCTCCTGGGGAAAAGAAAATTCGATAGGATTTTCTTTTAATGATCTCTCCTGAAATATTTCTTTAGGTTGGCTGCATTGCAAATGCCCTCGATGCTTCCATCCAGCTTATTAATTTTGTATGCCCCGGTTTCGAGAACCTCTGCAATTCTATATGGTCTTACATAAAGTGGGCAAAACTTTGCATAAATGCGAAGTTCGGGGTACGAAACAGCTGGTTTTCTTATCAATAGCCAGGGAGTTTAGATACGGAGTGACACATTTAGAAATGATACCATTATTCTCCATCTCTTTGATCACCGTCCTGGCTTCCTCTCGGTACTTCTCAGGAACTGGATAGGGCCGTTTTTTATTAGGAGAGGTGTCCTTAACATTCAATTGGTACTCAAAATCTCTAATAACGCCGGGTTTGTCATCAAAAACCTCCGGAAATTTCTCAAATATTTGTCGAGTTGCCTCTGCCATGCGGGAATCGAACTCTGGGCTTTCAGCCGCACTGGTGAGAAATATGTAGTGATCACGACCTTCGTCGAACACATCCTCAATAATGGGCACTTCCTCGCCCTCGACGGGTCCCTCTTGACCGGGTCTACCCTCTTCGCAATCTATTTCATCGGCAGGCAGAGCATCGCTCATGTTGCCTCCGGTTTCTATGAATGGGGTACCCAGACCTTGGCACTTCAAATTATTACAGTCTACCAGCTGCAACTCTACAGAGTCGATGTTAAAAAAATCGTATGACGTTGGCAGGATAATCAATGATTCCCCATACTCGGCTAGGACATCTAACCCTAGGATGACGCTGAATTTCATCGGCGAAATGACTAGGAATATATGCTCGAACTGGACACCTTCAATGTCAAATGTAACGAAAGCTTGAAATTTACATTTGATATGCCTGTCCGGTACTATCCCTTTAATTTTGATCTGTGCGACTGGTATCAATAACATGTCTTCTCCCCCCTTCAACATTTCAATTAACCTCTCAGAAATTAATGAGGCCTGAGCTCCAGAATCGATTAAGGCGGTTACGTAAAGGGTATCCAAAGTAATATTAATAACTGGAAGACTTCGTTGGACCTTTGGTGTTGTACGAGTGGGATCTTCATACAAGAGATCTGAGTCATCCAAGTACCAGTAATTAATATTAGTGACACAAATTATTTCTCCTCTACTCCGGTTTTCAGGCAATCTTATTGTTGTGTTGTCGAAGTTTTTTTTAATTGCGCCTGTCGATTCGGGGTTTGTCGCAGGCGTCGTGTTCTGTCTTTTGGCGTGCTCTTGGTATTCTAAAGAGGTAGCGCCAGGTAATCCTTCATCCCGGTTTCGATTCTGGATATATTCGCGAGTTTCTCTCCATCTTCTTTCGATCTCGGCTCTCGGCGAATCTCCATCTCGAGTAAGCGACTCAATAGGTTTCTTCCACGTTTGATTACGTCTGTAAGGCGGACTTTGCCCGTATGGACGTCTCATAAATAGCCGGAAATGAGATAACGAATCTCTCCGTGGTTCCACTTCCTCACGGGGTTCGGGATTCGATCTCTGCGGGTTGTTAACTTCGGCATGTTTGGTTGCAACCTCTTTCGTCTTAGCAACCCTGGGCGGATTTTGTGTATGGGCAGTGTCAAGTTTCCTTAATAAATTATCAAGTTGTTCTAGGTCTTGAACATTGGCTGCCACAAGAATTTCTTGTACATGCGCCGGAAATTGTAAAGTTACTACCTGTATTAACTCCTGTTGTGGCAAAGGAGGATCAAAGAATTGCATCTTCTTTAATTGAGAAATGAGAAAGTCAGAATATCGTGAAGAATTAATCGCTGTGTTGTATCTCCTGGAGTACAACTGTAGCTTAAACAAATGTTGAATTTCTGAATTCCAAAACCTCTTCAACAAGGCCTCCTTGAACTCATCATAGGTTTTAATGTTAAATTTAAATACTGTGTACCAATTTAATGCTTTCCCTTCCAATAATCTAGAAGCTATAGTCAATTGATGATCGGATCGTACTTTATTCTCTTGAAAGTACTCTTCAATGTTGAGGAGGAATTCTTTCGCTGTGTACTCTTCCTTTCCGGAAAATTTTGCAGGTGTATCCCCTGATAATTTTAAAACTGTGGAAATGCTAGAAGTATCTCCGCTAGACCCTTGACATTGGTGTGTAGACACCTCCTTCTCCACCTGAGATATCCTATTATCAATGGTCTCTATTTTTCCTTGCAATTCGACCTTGATAGTCTTAACTTGTTCACGGATGGAGTTTTCCACGCTCTGGACTTCCTTTTCGAGGTCCTGCTTCACTTCATTTACGTCGCGGCCTATGCGAATGATTTGAGTATGTGCGCTATCTAATTGGGTTTTTACATGCTTATCTGTTTCCTCTTGCTTTGTTTTAAGAAAATTAACCTCATTACTTATTTTCTGGAAGTTAGTCTTAAAAGATTCATGGATGTTATCTTGAATAGAGGCTATTTTTGCTTGTGCCTGTGATAACTGACCATGAGATTCTTTAAATTCTGCCTTTAAGCTTTCAACTTCCTTAATCAATTGATCTGAGGTGGGAAACGAAGCTTTTAAGTCTTCAACTATTTGTAGTTTAAGGTCTTGTTTTACTGTTTCTAAGTCACGGATGAGGCGTTCGTTTATTTCCGTAAACTTAGAATTAATCTTCGCATTAGTTTCTGAGAATCGTTTTTCAATTTCAGAACCAGCTTTAGTAAGCCTATTTTCCAAATTAGCATTAACTTCGGTAAACTGGGTATTAATTATTTTAGTTACTTGTGTGATACGACTTTCTAAGTTGGCTGCAGTTGCGGCATTGGCCTCATTAATACGAGTGTTAATCTCATTAATACGAGATTCTGAAGTAGTACCTAATTGAGCAGTTGCATCATTGGCCTCGTTAACACGAGCTTGTAAATCAGCACCTACTTGAGCATGCGATTCGGCAACACGTTCATTTAAGCTAATTTTAAGAGCTTCAATAGCAGCTAAAATATTTTCCATTTTGATGGTAATGTATTTAAACCAAGCAACAAGAAAATCATAAATCACTTGAAAAGAATTTAGATATCACCATTATTGTCCAATGGTTAAAAGTTCATGTTCAAAGTCATTCAAACATTATCAAAAAGAAACTTCTCCAAGACATTTAACACACAAAGAAATTATCCCATACCATTGATAACACTTCTTATAAAAGAAAATTTAAATCTTGTTAGAAAGTTCTTTGGAATGTTAATGGCTATTCCACACAAAGCACTGGAAATGTATCTGGATTAAGTTGCTAAGTCACACGATTTTAGTGCGATTTTGTCTATCACTGCACTTCTTAATTTATTACTAGTACTTCAAAATTGAGCATAGAATGGTCAAGTGTCAATTTAATTTCTACTGCACTCATAATTAAGTTCTGATATTGCTGAAACGCTAATTTCTAGTTCTACTGCACTCCAAATCGGCCCCAACACGACTGGGGCGCCAATTTCTCCCCCTCTCCTCTGTAACAGTTAATGTGGTACTTCGGTAGACATGAGACGCAGGGCGTGTACCATTCGTTGAAGTGCGTACAGAGGGAGAGGGTTTGTTTAGAAATAAATCTTGAAATTTTTCCTCTGAGTTCATTAATAAATTCTCTGTACTGCAGATAGAGTAGAAAATGTTCCTCGTTCTAGGGCTGGCGATGTCCTTGGATTCCGGCAGCTCCTCCTTTTCCCATACCAGTGAACCACCATTCCTCCCCCGATGGAAGTTCTAGAGGATCCATCCGACGTCTTGAAGATCCATACGGTGCTGATGAAGGGCGTTGAGGTAGTCCTCGTGAACGATGAACGTGAATGAACATCGTTAAGCCTTGGGGCGAGTTAATGCAAATCAGCTTCTGCACAGATGAGAGGAAAGTTTATCAATGGTATTAACAAGGTTCAAACACGAAAAAAGGTATCTTTGAGAGTTTATCACACGGTGAAATGTCACTAAATTTTGTCCCGTGTTAAATGAAAATAAGGCCACTAGACTCGAATGAGCATGTAAGTTTAATACTCATAAAAATAAAAGTCCACTCGAAACTTATCGTCGAATTTTAACAGAGTCACTTGAAGTTTGTGGCACTTGGCATAATGTAAAGAAATGCCGCACGACTTAGTTCTTAGTTTGAAACACTGTTCAACAAAATTTAATTGGATACGAAAATAAAGATGTTTCACTCGTGAATTCGAACTCATTCACGTATTGATAATAACATGAAATTAAAAGACGAAATTAATCATGTATTGACAGTTCTCGGTTGGACAGTTCGTAAAATCGAAACGCACAACTGAATGTTCGTAGAATTGAAATGTGCTCTTTAATGGAATTGAAATGCACAGTTCACATATGCACAGTTTATAGTTCATGACCTAAAGTTCATGAAATGGTAAATTAGTGACGTAGTCATGCTTGCAATCGAGTAAATCTGGATTAAAACACAGTCTCATAAACTTGAAGTATTTAGTGCTCTGTAAGGAGCAAACTGTCCTAAGTCCTGTCCATAACATTAAACTTCAAATTACGAGCACTCGAAAACATTCGCAAGTCTTAGACACTCGTGTAGAATAAACAGTCACTTGATAATGTTCAGACGAAGCACAATTTATATCACGTCCTGTCGGAGTAAAAGTTTATCACTCACAGTATAAAGAAATCCGTACAAGTCCATATTCGACGCGACTGGGTTAAAGTCCACGGACTCGAAGACTGATAGCCGCTTCACGCTAGATCACGGTCCTCGCGAACCGACTGTATGAACTCCACTGCCTAGCGTGCACATACACACTCTGGCCACATACTCAGGCCACACACTGCTCTGCTGAGCGAAGCAGTACTGTATTTATATCTGATCCGGGCCTTCACATCTCGTTCCATAACTTCATCGCCTCATGCCAGATTTACGTGAAACTCTGCAGGAACGTAGATAAGGGATCGGGTTACACGATGATATTGTTAAATTTGTTTAATTATTATTGTGGGGAAAGTTCTTACCCATAGAAACTCGAAGAACATTCCACATCAGTCTAGGCTCTGTGTTGTGGTGAGGCATGCTGTGACGTCACCCGCTCTCTACGTCACACGCTCGCCGTCCTGTCAGTCTTTCGTAGCCGGCCCGGAGCGTAACGCGTAAGTTTTTTTAAAGATTTCTATTACGGGGACTTAGTTTTGTACCGCCGTTACCGGTACAATATAAAGAGATAGAAGATTTAATACAATATGTAAAGGTGACGAGAATCTAATTGTGATGGGAGACTGGAATATAGTGGTATGCAAAGGAGGATAAAGTAATATAGTAGGAGAATTCGGATTGGGACAAAGGAACGAAAGAGGAAGTCGGCTGAGTGAATTCTGCACTGATCATAATTTAGTCCTTGCTAATACTTGGTTCAAACACCACAAACGACGGCTGTATACGTGGACGAGACCTGGAGACACTGCAAGGTATCAAATAGACTTCATTATGATTAGGCAGTGATTCAGAAACCCGGTGTTGGGTTGCAACACCTTCCTAGGAGCAGAAGTGGACTCCGACCACATCTTGTTGGTCATTAAATGCCATCTGAAGTTGAAGAAACTGAAGAAAGGAAGGAATGCAAGGGGATGGGATCTAGACATGTTGAAAGAAAAGAATGTGAGGGATTCCTGCAAGGAACATTTTGCAAAAAGGATTAAATGAAAAAGCTGAAGGAAACACTATAGAGGAAGAGTGGATAGTCATGAACAAAGAAGTCAGTAGGGCTGCTGAAGAAATGTTTGGAAGGAAGAAAAGATCAAGTAAGAATCAATGGATAACTCAGGAGATCCTAGACCTGATTGATGAACGACGAAAATACGAAAATGCTAGAAATGAAGAAGGCAGAAGAGAATACAAGCGATTAAAGAATGAAGTGGATAGAAAGTGCAAGGTAGCTAAATAAGAATGGCTGAAGGAGAAGTGCAAGGATGTCGAAGGTTGTATGGTCCTAGGGAAGGTAGGTGCTGCATACAGGAAAATTAAGGAAACCTTTATAGAAAGGAAATCTAGGTGTATGAATATTAAGAGCTCAGATGGAAAGCCACTTCTAAGAAAAGAAGACAAAGCAGAAAGATGGCAAGAGCATATCCAACAGTTGTATCAAGGTAAAGATGTAGATGATTTGGTTCGGGAACAGGAAGAGGCTGTTGATGCTGATGAAATGGGAGACCGAATTTTGAGGTCAGAGTTTGACAGAGCTGTGAGTAATAAATAGGAACAAGGCTCCTGGAATTGATGACATTCCCTCTGAATTACTGACTACCTTAGGAGAAACCAGCATGGCAAGGTTATTCCATTTAGTGTGTAAGATGTATGAGACAGGAGAGTATAATTAATTTATCTCCCATTTAAAGAAATATAAGAGCGGAAATGAACAATCAAATCAAAATCACTTCAAATGCAATGGAGGTGTCTACCTTGGTGGCAAATGGCACAGAAAAATACCTTACTAATTAGCATTAAATTGTCAATGAACAGACAGGAAGACAATTTCCTAAAATACAACATTATACAATTTACACTAACTTTTTTCTTTTAAACACACAGCACATCATTAATAAGTTTACAATATTTACAAAATTTAACTAATGATGATGATGATGCTTGTTGTTTAATGGGGCCTAACATCGAGGTCATGGGCCCCTAATGTTACGAAATGGTATGACAAATTAAAAGTCCATAATTCTCCACTGACCAGGACTCATTACGTGAGGACGAAGAATGAATGAATGGACATGAATTTAAAGAAATCAGTGGATGCGACCCGCAATGCCTTACATTCACAGAAACTGGCGTAAAACAATAGGATTACTGACCAAGGGACTGTTGCTATAGCGTAACACTGAATGGATGATACTTGCAGTCTAAAGGGGGTCGAAAATCCAAGTTATCGGCCCCGCATAACGCTACTTACCTCTAGGAAGGTAGAACATGGTATTTGTCTTGTTGCGGTACTAATCAAAAGTAGCAGAGACTCGCGGTATTCCACACATTATGTTACTACACACAGGTTATGAAATTCGACATGCAATATAGACCTATGGGTTTTCTCACCTTGCAGCGCCATTTACAGGCAACGCAAACCTATGGTGTTCATCACATAAGAGTACTAGCCACAGGGACCTGCACTATCCTGCGGTGTTCCTCATAGAGTGGGTACTAATCACAGACAAGGCAGGACCATGGTAGCTATCATCTCATGGTCCCGCTCATATGGTGGTACTAATCACAGGTACTGCAGAAGCCGATCGCACGGTGCTCCTATGATACTAATCACAAACCTATTTGGTACCTAATATAGTGGTACTACGCGCAAGTAAAAGCGAACCATGATGTTCTCCGCATGGTGGTACTAATCACAAGTAGTTTCGGGGTTCCTTGGTCGCCCCTTACGACAGGCAGGGAATAACGTGGGTGTATTCTTGGTCTGCGTCCTCCAACCCACAGGGGGGTTGTGTGTTTGGTCCGCGAGAGGTATTTTACTTCCCTCAAGTCCGCCAGCAAGCCGCTTAGGACTCCCTATCCGCCACCTGGGACGCGCACCGTGGGAGTATCACTTCTCCCCCTGCTACGCCAGCGTAGTAGGTTCGTGGAAATTTTACTCATAATATCCTCTGTATTTAAAAACACTATCAACTCATATACAACATGTAGAGTTATTTCAAACAATAATATACAATTGCTATTAGATTAAAATTTACGTTGCATTTATATATTTTATTTTCTTATACTTTTTGGAACCTAACTTGCATAGCGACCTGCTGCGTCTTAACCCAAGTCCTTTCGCCACTGCTTTTTAGACAACTGATAAGAGATAGGAATGTGAAAAGCGACACACTGTAGGAATAGCAGTAGACAACTTAGCGTAGAAAAAACGGAACATTTGTAAATATGTACATTTAAAATTACCTATATATTTGTGAATATTCAGCGGAGAATATGCACACATACATACGGAGATGGAGGCACTTCCGTGTATTTGTACATGTACAATTTTAGGAAAATAAATAAATAATAGTATTAATAATAAATACTATCTCCAAAATATTACCCAATACTATTCCTTGCTTCCTTTTTCCTTTCTGCTGATCCCTATTTCAACAATGACTAGCTATTTTATTTATCCTCTTATTACCGGAGTAATAATGTATATCCTCTCTGTGAATACTTCAGTGCTGGCGGCATGGACATTGAAATTCGTGTCTTTAATATGGTTTGCCGCTGCGTTATTCATCAAGTGATTCATGGTCACAGATACTATGGTTTTCAATATTTATAAACATTAACTTCCACCGGCTTTAAAGTTATTAATGAGCCCATCTGTGGTGTATGGCCAGACA
The DNA here is from genome assembly GCF_040414725.1 of Anabrus simplex. Taxonomy (NCBI): domain Eukaryota; kingdom Metazoa; phylum Arthropoda; class Insecta; order Orthoptera; family Tettigoniidae; genus Anabrus; species Anabrus simplex. Next base: position 29,652,794 of record NC_090279.1, on the reverse strand, counting down.
GTGCCTTTTCCAGTATTCTTCTGCATTCTAGTGTCGTCGGTATGAACCATCTCGCCACTCTCCCCTCCACCGAGCGAGTATGCGCACGTAAACATTGCGACTGTGGTCTGACTTCTGGCTTCTGGGTTGTCGCCATTAAGGTTCTGTGATGGAAGGACGGCGTGCTTCTCCGCTTGGCGGGGTGGATAGACCCAGGGTGAAGTTGGTTTGATAGGGCTTACGCCCTCGTGAACTTTGCAATTTAATTTCAAATTTTGTCATCATTTAATGCACCTCGCCTGGAATTTTTGAGTGCACTCTAAGGTTTACCTTTACCATACGTAAGTAAGGATATTATGCTGAAGCGTACTGACGACTACGGCAAGATACTACACTGTAAGTGTTTTTTAACTCATATTTAACTTGTTCAAACTGGTGAACTGAATATTTCTAAATGCCTTGTTCCGCCATTGTGAGGGAATCTTGAAACGTGAAATTTCTGAAGCTATTTCGAAGAATATAAAGATTACGGAATTTCATGAGCTTGTACTATCAAAATTTATCCCTTCTTTAGCACTGCAAAATTTGTTTCCTTAATATTGTTTTAGGACTCAACTATATCTTAGACTGGAGGTTTTATTGCATGGTATTTCGAATTTCGGTGCCAGAAGAAGAAATGGTGGCACATATTCTGAAAGGTCTTCCTCCCTACAACCGATCCTACCTCTTCCTCAGGAAGAGCCGAACTAATTTTGTGGAATTAGAGGCTGCTTGTACCTTTGCTGAATATGTCAAGCACGGGGACGCGGCCAGACCCATCTGCCACCCTCCTCCTTTTAACCCGGCCTCGCCTCAATCTAGGGATAGTGGAAATCTTAAAAATGTTATAATTGTCGATTACGTGACCACCTTCGGAATGCTCGCCCGTCAATAAAGCGTAGTACTGGTCTTTGTTCTTATTTGTGTGGGTCGAGGCAGCGCATTAAGAATAATTACCCAACCTCTTTCAAAAAACGCAATCAATGACTAAAGGTTAATAGTAATACTTGTGAATCTAGCCCCTGAATTTTCTGTGGATACAGAGAGAGTTATTTGTCGGCGGGAATGTAATAAAATCTCCGATTTGGTTGAGTCTAAAAGTGCCTTCGCGAAGGCAGAGCTTAATAATGAACCGATTGTTGCTTTAAATGACTCGGGTAACGTTGTCACTTTAATATATGATGATGCTTGTCGTTTTTTCTATTTGTTTAACGTCGCACCGACAGAGATATGTCTTATGGCGACGATGGGATAGGAAAGGTCTAGGAAGTAGAAGTGGCCTTAATTATGGTACAGCTTCAGCATTTGCCTGGTGTGAAAATGGGAAACCACGGAAAACCATCTTCAGGGCTGGCGAAAGTGGGGCTCAAACCCACTATCTCCCGATTACTGGATACTGGCCGCACTTAAGCGACTGCAGCTATCGAGCTCGGTGCTTACCGTCTTTCACCTCCTCACATCGAAGGTCAACGGCCCACATTAATTGATGCCAGTTAGTATGATGAAATAAGGTCCTCTTGTAAACTGCCTCAGTTGCAGAAAGTCAAAATTGCATGTGTCACGGCTAATAAGGATAATATGGAAATTTTGGGATCTGTTGACGTGATATTGCGTATTGGTAATTTTACTTGGAAGGTTCATTGCTTGGTATCTCCGAATCTAACTTGTAATATTATATTAGGCACTGACTTCTTGTCAAGGACCGGATTCGTTTTAGACCTCCATGCTAGACAATTCTACTTTAAATTTTCCTCAAATTGTAACGTCGATATTATTGATGCTCCTTTGGGTACCTTCAGAATATCTTGTGTAGGTCGGCCGCTACCAAGGTAGAACAATGAAATCGATCAGTTGGATCTTGATCATTTGGATTATCAACAAGCTAATAAAGTCCGTAACTTGTGCCATGAATTTCGTGAGGTATTTACCAACAAGTTAGGACTGACGGATGTATTGGAGTACGATACTGAACTGTCTGACAACCAACTTGTTAGAACTCCTCCTTACCTCTTTCACCTCCTCGCATGCTAGAACTCTAAAGGATTATCGACCAAATGCTTGCCAATGGTGTCAAGAGACCGTCCATTTCTCCTTATGCCTCTCTGGTTTACCTGGTACCTAAACCCTCTGGAGGATACCGTGCCGTTATCGATTACAGATCCCTTAATCGCACAATCATCCTGCAATCTATTCCTTTGCCAGATTTACATGTCTTGGGTGGTTCTCCGCCCATTTTCTTTATCGTGTTAGATCTAAATCAATCCTATTATCAGATTCCGCTCTCTAAAACTTATATTTCCCTGAAACGCCTTCATCACGGACTGGAATATTTATGAGTACCTCAGGTTGACGTTCGGACTATCTTGCGGAGCAGCTGTTTTAACTAGATTTCTGAATTCTATTCAAGGGGATATCAAGTTTAAGTTTGTTTTCAATTACCTTGATGACTTGTGATCTTCTCGAATACCTTTGAAGAACACGTGGATCATGTCACGGAAGTCGTTGAGCGTTTGAAATAGGTTGGTCTTACTGTGAAACTATCCAAGGTAACCTTCGCCAAGCTATATATATCCTTTCATGGCCATGTCGTGTCGCCCGACGGAGTCTCCGTTGATCAATCTAGGACCCAGGCTATCAGGGAATTCCAACCACCTAAGGACGTAAAAGGTGTTGCACGCTTTGTGGGTACGGTAAATTTCTTCCGCAAGTTTATCCCGAATTTTGCTGTGGTACCTCACCCCTTAACTATCAGAGGCGTAAGGATGTCAAGTTCACCTGGGTCCCTCCCAGCAAGAAGCCTTTGAAACTCAAACTTGCCTTATCGAATGCTCCTGTGTTGGCCATACCCGACTTTAGTAAACGTTTCATTGCACAAACTGATGCCTCTGGAGAAGCTGTTGCTGGTGCACTCTTTCAGGACCATGAGGACGGTCGTAGACTCGTTGCCTATGTGTTTAGGATACTCAATAATCTGGAGAGTAAGTACTCAATCTATGAGTTGGAATGTTTGGGCGTGCTGTTTGCACTTGAGAAATTCAGACCCTTTATTGAACATGTAAATTTCGACCTTGAACCGACCCAAAAGAACGGGCACAATCACTAGATGGGCACTTAGGATACCCGCTTTTAGTTTTCAGGTTAAGCGTACCAGAGGTTCGGAGAATGTCACCACTAACAGCTTAAGTAGAATGTTTGACGGGAGCTTTGGCCTTGATGTAAAATCTGAAGTTGAAGAAATTGATGAAACTAATATTTTTAGTGTGGGCGCCATTCTTCCGGATCTACCTTTGTTATACCATGAGTTTGGCGATCAAAAAGCAGATCCTGAGTTGAAAGAAATCACCGACAAGATTAGTGACGGAATGGTAGTAAAACCTTATTCTCTGGTGAAGGGTGTTCTATGTTGAAAAGGTCGAATTGATGCTAATTTCATTATTCTTTCATTCTTCCCAAGGTCCTAGTGCCAATCATCTTCAAATATTATCACTGTTGACGCATTGGTGGTCACTTAGGCACATTTAAAACTAGGCAGAAAATTAGAAAATTCTTCATTTGGAAAATGGTTAAGTCCTGTAAAACTTGTGCTATCAGTAAACCCAACCTGAAGAACCGTGTTGGTTTATTTTCATCTTCAGAAGACTCTCGGCAGATGGAAAGGTCATTCATCGATTTTGTAGGTCCGCTCCCTCGCTCTACCTTGGGAAACATTCATATCTTTGTGTGTATTGATGCGTACTCGGTTTTCCGGGATTATTCCCACTAGATTTATGACTTCTCGTACGTCTATTAAGTTGCCTTAATTCTATCTTCGCATCCTTTGGTCCTCCCAAGTTTCTGGTTTATGACAATGCCAATGCATTCACTAGCCACTTGTTTAAGAAGTGCCTATTCGAGTTGAGCATTTCCCATGCTACTACAACTCCAAACTATCCAAACCCATCTTACGCCGAGAGAATAAACAGGAAACTGAAATCTTCCCTGATTGCATATCATCACAATAACCAATCCAAGTGGGATTCTTGCCAACACTGGTTAGCCCATGCCTTCAATTCTGCCACACACGAATCTCATAGTAAAACTCCCATGTTCCTTATGTTCTGTTACACCCCGTATTCTCCTATGTCCAACGAACTTGGTATTGATAATATTCCCGACCTGTCTAAACCCAACTATGTTCAGAAGAAGAAATTGTCGGTATCCTGTAAGACAGGCAGAGATAAGTACAACGAATTTAGAAAGTCAACTAGGTTGAAAGTTGGTGATCAAGTTTTTGTCAGGTCCTATACCATTAGTAAAGAAATTAACTAATTTTATGCTAAGCTTGCTCCTAGGTATCAAAGTCCCTGTACTATTTTACAGTTTTTGTCTCCATTATCGGTACTGGGGAGTGATCCCATCACCAAGAGGATTAGGCGAGTTCAATTTTCCCAGTTAAAATCAGGTTATGTGTGATCACTCTTCTCCCTTAAGGGCTTCTTGATAATACGTATGGTATGTAGTACGGACCTGCGGATGAGAGCTACATTTCAGTGAGAACATTTGTTTAATTACCTTTAGATTATTTTGTAACTATTCTGGTTGCGTGTGAATTGTATTTAGTAACTTTTCCATGTATAGTATTTTTGTTTTGAGTATTGCTTCCTGACTGTATGACCTTTTTCTCTCCAGAAATTGTTGTTTAGTAGTGTGCGAATTAATTACAACTTGTTATGATTTTCTGCACCAAATCTTCTGCATTCGTGTCTCATGTGAATTTTAATATCACTGTGTAGTAGCTTACTACCGTGTACTTGTTACCAATGTATTTTAAAATGTGATTGTGGCGTGTGGATCCTTTCACTTGCGCTATTGGCACCTATTTATTTAATCGTTAATATCTCATTGCTCCTTTGGTTTGGGTGCATGCCTGCTCTGTTCATCATAAATTGATTCTATCCTGATCATTGAAGATTACTAAATTTTCATCATTAATTATATATTATGTAGTAGCCTTTGTCTTGTAGCAAATTTTGGAAACTTGTATATAATAGTAGGTCTGTGCATTGTTGTTCACTGGTATGAAGACTGTTAAGGTGTCCTAACCTGTATTTATCTTTAACTGTTCTAGTATTCTATTGCCTATGTCTTGTTATCCGACTTTAATTTGGTGATATAACTGTCTACTCCGGTTGTGGTATTGTTAGGAGTGCATTAAACGAACCGAGTAATCTGTTAGGTTAGTTTCTTTATTTGGGGGGTTGACTAGGAACTGGATAGTACCCGGTGTTAGATCCTATTTGTTGAGTTTTGGATTTGCCTGTGGATATTGGTTATTGCGGAACTCTGTCGATCGGACTTGGTGGTGGTTGGCTGTTTGCCTTTACGGCATGGACTTAACTGTCTTCACTGCTTTCGGTCTCCAACTTATGGTGGTACGATTTCCTAATTTCCGATTGGTCTCATGCCCAACTTTTAATCATTTCTGTAATCAGTTGTGAATTACCCGTTAACTGAGTGATCTATTTCTAGTCATTCCTGTCCTTATGATTTTCTGGTGAGTAAAATTTTACCCTATCTACCTTCTCAAAATTAGGCATCTGGGTTTTCCTTTCTGGTAATGGTGGTTAACTACGTTGTTATTTGTTGTATTTTTGGGGTGCATGTGGTATTAATTCTGTAATCTTCTACAGACCTTACTTGCCTGGTTTCTGTCTCTAAATTGGTGTATTATTCATGAAGTGTGTTAATCTATTGAGTTGTAACGTCCATGTCGTCCTACCTCGTCTACTTGTTATGGTGGTGTTATTTTTCACAAATTGCACCAATGGATCCTCTCCTTTCGAACCTAGTAGGTAATGGTTTTGGTCCTGAGTTAGGTATGTTGTAACGGTACGTGATTTTGTTTTAAGCTTGCATTGTGAGGTGGCATGATTGCTTCACGGCATGTCGTTGAGGATGCTTAGTGCTCCCTTCCCCCCTTTTTTGCTAACGCATGTCCGTTAAGATTCATTAAGGTTGTATTGTTATTGTGTTGTATAATTAAATTGTTATAACACTTTGGTATGGTCGGTATTGCATTTAATTTACCCCTGTGTGCCCGTAGATTGGGAAATAAATCCCGGCATGGGTTTACCACTCTTCTTAGAAAAACCTGGTCTGCTTGCATGTAATTTGTGATTCCTGTATGACCTGGTCTATTCTTGTTTTGTTTTAATTCTCTGCATACCCGGGTAATCTGTCGTCATCATGTATTTATCCTGTACTAGAAAGTTCATTTTGGATTAACCTGCCAGTCTATTGGTCCTTTTCTCTCCGGAGTGTTAGTATCCGTTGCTATATATTTTTGGTCATCTTGCCGTTCTGCGGGGCGCCAGTTGAGTATGGGATTAACTAGTGCTTCATAGGTGGTATTGAAGCCTCCCACTATTCGATGATCGGGTCTTTTCGTGGTGTTTTCTCCTTCTTCACCGTTCTATTCAGCGTTTTCCCTCGTCCTAGTTCATGATCTACCATTTAAATTTTATTTACCTTTTTCATATATATTTCGCACGGTACCTGCGGCTGTGTGGCTACAGTGTGAGTCTACGGATGTCACTTGTTACTATTCCGGATTTGTCCGAGATCCCTTGTGGATAACCGGTAGGGAATCGTGTCACGTCTCTGCTCTCATTTCCAAATTGGCCACTTAATTGTGGAGTATTTCTAAAACATTTATTTAAATGAGTATTCCATTATTGATGTCTATATTTGAAAATTCGGTGAAGTTGTGAGGAATATAATTTAAGATTGGGTGACACTTCTGAATTTCTTTCTGCCATTTTCTGTCCTGCTCCACCATGGTGTTATTATGAGTTCCTATATCCTAATACTATTCTTGACTTGGTGTTGCTGATACGCGTATCCACCATCTGAAAGATCTTGAAGTCTCGAACTGCAGCTAACTATATTCATCCTGCCTTGAGTAATTATTTACCGTAAGCCATGGATATTGATCTTTTTCTCATATCCAGTTTCTCAGTGTTTCTCTTATTTGTGAGTATAACTATGTCTGATCTTATCTCTTCTTTAGACGGGTTATGCATGGAGTGTATAAGTAGCATTACAATTGATTAATTGCAAAATATAATTTCTAGATTTTGGTCGTGTATTTAACCCTCAATAACACGCACCAGATCTTAGGACGCAGACACACGCGTGGTGGGTGCTTTCCACCCCACATATCATTGTATTGTAAAATATGAATTACTGTATTAATTTGATATTTTAAGATAGATTATGTAAGAATGACTCTCTCTGCGGGGATCCAGCCAGAAAGGTACAAGAGCGGGGTGGGCACAGGAAAGTTATTTGTACATCTCACTAGGAAATAAAATGACCTGGGGTGGATTCCACCCCATACGCGTGTGTTTGAGGGTTAGTGGGTTTAAAAATTTATTTGTTTTCTCACTGATTAGTGATTCTACTCTACTGATTTAAAAAATTAATTGTAATTTTCATTAACTTGGATTACTGTGTAATGTGTTATTGCTTCGCAACATGTTCTCACTTGGTCAACGTCTGGTTATTTTGAAATTATGTGTGGATTGGTGTTCTCTTAGTATTTCAATTCTGGAAATGATTTGACATCTCTGGGTAGGTCATCTATATGAAGAGTACTGTCGGTGTGGCTGTGTTCGATAATTTGATGTGTTTCTTGCTGTGTTGTTATCATGCATTGCTGGATCAGCTGTTATGATCTGTAGCGTGTTCTTACTTGATTGATGCCTGGACTTATTGAACTTACCATGTTTGTGGTTTGTTGTATTCTGTCAGTATCTTCTTTCCTAAGCTTAACTTATTTCCGTGTATTGTGTATGCTTGAAGTTGTATGTCTATGCAACGGTAGCTTCTCGTTTTCATTGTTGCTGGTGGGGTCTTTATTATGTGGCATTCCGATAGGGTTGCTGACGTGCACAGAAAACTAATTTGAGGAGATGACTATCTTTAATTTTCAAGTTAATTCTTTTCCTTATGTGTTGTGCATCAAATTTCTGCCGATATATTTAATTTTAGCATGATATATTTATGGTTATATATTTCCTAGTACCTGGTCAAGGGCCGTTTAGGTAATTATTGTATTCTATTGTAATCCTGTTCTCCTTTTGCTTTTACTAGTAGCTTTATCCAATGCCATACTGTAGTCTTAAGTCAAGTTAATCCAGTTTAAGATTACGTAAAGGATTTGCCTGTTGGATCTTGTGATCTTATTACATGCTCACCAATTTTGTTTTCCTATATTTGCTCATTTCTTTTCCTTGCCCTTCAGGGCGTTTTTCATTTGTTAAATTGGTTTATGCCACGATGGCAATAATAATAAAAATGGAAACCAAATGAAGGCGTTTCTTAACTTACGCAAGTCCGATAAACAATACTAAAATGAATGTCTAACATGTGATAATCTCAATTTGGGTTTGTAATCGCGTGCATTTAAATCTAAGAATGTTTTTTATTATACCAGTGAACATTTAGGAAGTTGTTCAGTTGTGTGTGTGTACCACAAAGTAACGAAATCTTTGAACAGTTGATACATATGAACTTGCGAGACTTGTTCATTGGAATTAAAACTTAGCAAATGATCTGGAGCATGAGTGTCACCATTTATCTAGAACATTAACAGATTTACCTGCGACTTGCGTGTAGCACCACTTTAATGCATGGGACTTCTTAATGATTGAAAGTAACTGGACAGCTAGTGTCATTGAAATGCACTCAATTGTTTTTTACTCAATTCATATATGTTTTGGTTCTTAATTGACTATTGGATTCATCTTGCTGGTGGTGCATATACTGGGACATGTGATCGGTGGTCATTTTCTTATTCGGACTATTCCATCAAAAACTCAGCTTGTATCCAAACTACCACCTTATGAAAGTTATTATATGTTGTATATGTGGAGCTTCGGGGAGGGAGACTATTACCGAATTAAGAATATTTTTTTTTTGCTAGGGGCTTTACGTCGCACCGACACAGATAGGTCTTATAGCGACGATAATTAAGAATTTATACCTCTCTGTGAATACATTAGTGCTGGCTGCATGGCCATTGAAATTCGTGTCTTTAATGTGGTTTGCCGCTGCGTTATTCATCAAGGTGATACATGGTCACAGATACCATGGTTTTCAATATTTATAAACATTAACTTCCGCCGGCTATAAAGTTATTAATGTGCCCATTTGTGGTGTATGGCCAGACAGTGCCTTTTCCAGTATTCTCCTGCATTCTAGTGTCGTCGGTATGAACCATCTCGCCACTCTCCCCCTCCACCCAGCGAGTATGCGCACGTAAACATTGCCAGTCGCCATTAAGGTTTTGCTAGTGAGCTGTGATGGAAGGACAGCGTGCTTCTCCACTTGCCGGGATGGATAGAGCGATTATCATGGACCCAGGGTGACGTTCGCTTGATACGGCTTATGCACTCTTGAACTGTGAAAGTTAATTTTAAGTTTTATTACCATTTAATGTACCTCGCCTGGAATTTTGGAGTGCACTCTAAGGATTACCTTTACCATACTGTACCATTACGTTACATTTGAGGCAGTAACTATTATGGAAATACAGTGGACAAATAAGGCGCGGAGCAGCTTCAGGCGGCGTAAATGCGAACGGAATATAATCTTACTGCAAATCGATCTTGATCAGTAGGCAGAGGTCGATACTGACCAGCAAAAGAGTAAAGAGTTTCCAAGATTGAACAACTATGGACCATGAAATAATTGAATTGACTCGATTCTTGGATACCTTGAGAAGGAAAACTGCGTGAAGGAAGAACGGTACGTTTTACTACGAGATAGCGAAAGAAAATCAACGAATTATAAATACTAAAGTAATTTATATACAATAAATCGAAGGAATAGACCTCCAATATCTGCAGGATACTTAAGGAATCAAAGAAAAACGCCAAGATATTGAAGTAAAGTGTGACTGCAGCCGAGTCAGATATCGACGTAAAGAAAAAGGCCGGAATAGCATAATAAGTGGCCAATCTACACTAAAAAACGCAGAAAAAACTATTTCAAGTTATAAGCAGTACCTGTTTATGCGACATAATTGACGAAAAGCAGACCAAAATTGAGGAAATATTTCTATCAGTTATAAAATATATAAACTCAAGTACACGTATTGGAAAACCTGCAATTCATCAGAGAAATATGTATTCTACAAAATAGTTGCTGTCTTTTCGTTGCATGATCCCTGGTGACGTAATGACTCTCGCCTAAACGGATGGAGGAAGATTGCGCAAGATGAACTCAGCTCCAGCCAAGATGCCCAGCCGAATCCAGCCGTGACGTGATCCTGGGACATGATTGACTACTCCGAGATGTCCTAGTCGATGAAGGAGCCAACAACGGGAAAGTCGACACGAGATAAGTAATATGGTTTCGAACTTTGCATTATAAAATTTTAATTATTTGCTAGGATATATTTATTTGAGTGCAGAAGTGCCTACAGATATATATAAAGTGCCAATAAGTGAATACTATGGTCTGGATTTAAATAATTAACTGCTGACATGTGCTATTTTAAGTAATACAAATCCTGTGCTCGTGAGATATTTGTAGGTTATTATAAACAAGATTAATATGAGCATATCCATGTTTTATATGCTAATCTACTTGAGAAGACCAATTAATATCGAACTATTTGTGGTTAAGGGGAATGTATGCGATGTACGTAACGTAACCTAGTTTTCATGAGCACTTGATCGGCAGACATGGCCAGTACTATTATTGTATTGAAAGGAAATGATGAAATATTAGGGAGTTGCAGTTTATGAATGGAAATTCAGGCTATTGGACTGTTTTGACCGTAACACAGAGGTTATTGAAATGAAGTTGAATTTGAATTGTTTTTATATGGAGATATCGGGAAGAATTGAAATATGAGAATTGCATAATGTTGTTAGCCTGAGGAAATGTGAATTGTTCTCGGCGTAAGCAAAGCCTAGATGAGGTTATTGCGAGTTTCTGTGTCGGTTACGGTTTTTAATAAGAGATGGAATTAGGTCATGTTTATGTGAATGTATGATACAGTCCAAGCGTTATATGATCGATAAATAGCATTGATGCCAGACATATCGCTAGGTTATTTGTGTATTACATGCAATATAATCTGAATATACGTACAGATGAAGGAACATCGCATAACTAAAAATATGTCTTATTATGTGAATGTATATCGGTAGAGTAGGTTTTTAATCTAATTTTGGCACAGCGGTGAATAACTTGAGAGTTGGTTTTATATGCAATGGCACGTATTTATGAAAACATTTGGCACAACTTACGCGTTTACAACTGATTGATCATCGTAATGGTGGCACTCTATAGTAAGAATACTTGAATTAATCTTGCACATATGAATGTATATAATTATAATAAGCTTGATATCGGTATCGACAGGTACATTTATAGTTGCATTGATATATTTTTAAAACCGTAATTAAGAAACATATTACTTATCTCATGTCGTGAAGAAGTTATAATGAAAATCCAAACCAAAAATTTCAAATGAGAATCCAGTGGATGTCCCAAAGCTAGCCCACATAATACTAACAGGAAGATATACCACTCCCTCCATGATAAATAAAGAATTATCCCGCTCTTACCCAATGAAACCTTTTAAAATAATGAAAATGGCTATATGACCGGATGATATTCAGTTTAATGAATATAATATGATGAATTCAATTAGGTTTACCATGAAGATTACGAGCTCAAGAATGATATTATAATATGAATCCAATTTCTTTTCACTATTGCTAATAATTTAATTCCTATTTTAATTATAAGACATTAGCATGCTAATAAATTAGATCTAGGCTTATTTACCTGTTTCTTTTCCCAAAGTAACTTATAATACGTAGACATATGATAGTATTAGAGCTATTTAAGGTTAGATATGCTGAGTAATGAACATCATATCAGGTTTTCACCTACTTGCGGGGGAATTGAATGATTGATTAGAATCATGACTACTCTTCAACGGAACCTACGACTGTTTTGTATAATTTGAGAGTTTAATGAGATGTTTTACCCTGAGAACCAAATGTATACCTCCGACCATCGTACTTATACATGCGAGAGACCCCCGCGTACATGATGGTTATCTTAGTTTTGGGTCATTTGCAGCCGAGGCATGATATTATGATCGCCCAACGAGAGTTATATGAGTAGATAGGTGCCGATGACAGGAGAGAAGATGGTAGGAAAGGTGTAATACGTAAGTAAGGATATGACGCTGAAGCGAACTCACGACTATGGCAAGATACTACACTGTAAGTGTTTTTCCAACTCATCCTTAACTTGTTCCAACTGGTGAACTGAATATTTCAAAATGTGAAGTGCGTACCGCAACAGGATGTAACTTTGCATCAACTAAAGTTTACATTTTAGCCCTGCGGTGTTTGAACAATTTTCGAGTCAAAAACTTATATATAAACTACTTTTGTTTACCAGGGAATTGCACCTGCTGTGAATTAATATTAATTCTTATTCTTGGAAATTGTAAATTTAATACTCAATGATTGGTAGCGGTTTTGTAGCCCTAATAAGTAGGGGTTAATGCAATGTTTTGGCAGGGTTATTAACCAAGTGGGTTGCTGCAAGGATGTGGAACAAACGTTCGTTTTCCATTTTAATTTTCCTACTTCTGGGATATATTATTAAATTAATTTGTTTGGTATTTTCGTGATTTTTCGACGTCCTCGTTTTTCTTTTGTCTCTTAATATGTACATGCCTATTGTTGTTTGGTGGCCTATGATTGGCCATTTTCCTTAACTGCCTAGCGTATTTTGTTGCAATGAGAATATTATGTTGATTGATGGTGATGTTGATTTTTGATGGATGTTGGTGGAAATGAATTGATTTCCCTGTTATGAATTTAGTACTGTGGGTTGTTTAACCTGTTTTTCTTTTAATTAATTTTGGCATTTTTCTCTCCCTGCTGGCATATTTTCCTACCATGTGTCGGGGACCTTATTATTATTATTTTGGGGTAAACTAATTCTTGGAAAAGTGATCGTAATATTCCAACCTTCCTTGTGGGAGCTCCTTGGAATATACCCCAAATAACGTTTCAGTATCAAAAAAATCACTATTTAAGTACAACTATATAACCATTCTCAATAAGAGGGGGTGTTTCACTGACATGGACATGACACATATGAAAAAGATTTCAAAGTCTTTTAAGACTTCCTGGAATCAAAACTGATAACCTCCCTAAAACCAGTAGCTAATTATAATGAAACTGAAGCAAATATTTATTTAAATCAAGAGAATTGGTCAAACAGACAAAGGTCAGCCTTCCAAAAATTCAAATTACCAAGTTTCGACAGAGACATAATGTTGTGACTATACTTCAAGGGCAATTTTTAAAATAAGATCACTAGAAATTAAGGCCTAACTGGAATCAAAAGTTTCAAACTATCACCTTGTCCCTGAAAGTTTAGACAAAGAAAACCCTAGTAAAACATTGCCATGATTGAACCAAATATAACCATACTGTAGAACTTATTTCATAACCACTACTACTGCCCTAAGCGGATTGCATTGGAGTATGCGAAGCACATCCTTGAATGTACAAATAACCTCTGCCCCACTTGTAGCATTATAATGAAATTAGACATTATTATCAGCATCTCGACATGTTCATTATGGCTCGTCTCTACCCCATTTAATCCTTCTAATCTGAATGGATTGCATCGACCCACATTTAATATTCAATTGCTTGTAACTGACAAAATATGAACTGTATATGCCAAAAAACTTGTGTATTTGTTCATCTCCTTCAGTAGGTATTAACATGATTTAAAAATATTTTTCAGTTGCTGACTACTCTACCAGTTCAAAAAATTACATATATGATGAATGGATCAAAAGGACATATCCATTAATATCAATGCTGCCCTACCTGCTGGTCACTACACAAACAATGTTCGACTACCCCCACGACTAGGGAGTGCTGCATTGTTTCTGTGATCAAATATGGATGGTCATCAGCGGTTAATGAGAAATCTATATGAAATATATTATATGAAATTAGTGAGAGTAAACATGAAGAGGGAGCTGATGATGCATTGGCTGATCCTGAATTTGTTTTTTCCAAAAAACTGATGATGATCACGTTTCTCTGGAGGGAGAAGAAAATGACGAGCTCCAAGTATCTGGTTATAAACTACAAGATGAGATTGACTCTGTACAAAAAGAAGTGTACATATCTCGAAATGGGACGGAATGGAGAAAACAACCATATTGACAATCAGGTGTAAGGTACGTTCCACATTCAGCAGAACCCCTATTTAACGTTTTTACAGGGACCTGAATTTTTATTGTTAAATGGGGGTTAACATATATTGTGCCATTAATACGTTATTTACACAATAACAGCAATAAAAGAAGGAGATATCTACATTATACACTGTACTGTAGTTACAGTTTGTGCTTCATTTTGGCAATTTTTTGTTGATGAATGCAAATTTCTTCCATTTAAGGTTTTTCTTATAAGGTTATGCATGATTTTTCATAAAAGGCAGGAAAGATACCGAACTCACACAAACCCATTAAAATTACTACAGAACAGCAATCAGTTTGTTTAAACATTATTGCGGATGTTTTCCAAGCAGCAGCTGACTCATTAGCATGTATTTTCTAATTCCAATAGACTGAACACCCATATTACATTTCCTTCTTAAGAACTGCAATAGCATCAGTCCAGAGGATTGTTGCAAACATTGCCAGTTTCCTATTTCAAGCGGCATCACCTAACCTAGGTTTCAATTGCAAGAAATCAGCTTCATTTCCCGTATCAAATCCTATTTACAAAGAAACAGTAACAGTAAAAATGTCCACCTAGTTGATACTTACATTTGCATTAAGCAAATCAATTAATCACACACAGTACATGTATCATTCCATTTTGGAACATCTTCAGCTGTATTACATTGCTTAGGTGAACTCATTAAGTATTTATCTTTTTAAGAACATCTCAAACAGGTACCTTGTTTTTCTTAAAATCTACATAAATTTAAAATTTGAAATAAATTAAAATCAATGTGGATGGTTGAATGGGGTGGTGAAATGAGAGGGAAATGAATCTGTTTATGTTTAGCCTATTTTTAAAAAATCTATTCACTTGAACAGATGTTGTAAAAAATGTTTCTAGCACTTTTATCACCAAAATATTCTGCTTGTCTCCTAATAAAAAGTTATTTGAAAATATAACTTTCCTTTGTCACTGTTCTGAATATTACAAGGTGTTCTCTTCGTTTGCTCCTTCAAAGGTGATTGCTATTTGTTTTAAATTTACAAAAGTATCTCTTGAATTTGGTTCGTTCAGGATCCCTGAAGCTGATTGCTGTTTTACTTACCCATAATCTTGTTGCTAAAATCTACTATGTCGTTGGAGGAGCACAGCTAATGCAGCCTTCGACCCCATTCAACCATCCACATTCATTTTAATTTAATGCAAATTTTAAATTTACGTAGATTTTAAGAAAAACAAAGTACCTGTTTGAGATATTCTTAAAAAGATAAATACTTAGTGTTTTCACCTAAGCAATGGAATACAGCTGAAGATATTCCAAAATGGAATGAAACATGTACTGTGTATGATTAATTGATTTGCTTAACGCAAATATAAGTATCAAATAGGTGGAAATTTTTACTGTTATTGTTTCTTTGTAACATAGGTTTACCGTGGACACTTTATAAAAATAAATTTCAAGCTCCCTGTAGAATAATAACAATTTTACTATAAATATACAAGAGAACAGCCATTCTGAAATTTAACAAGATGCAAAAGTACATAACCTAACCTCTGAAATTAGTTATGCACACCACTGTATCTTGATAAGTATCACATTCTTATTTTATTTCAAAACATAGTAAATTAAGCAATCTTTTACTTCAGCTTTTATTTCTAAGAGTTAACAAGTGCTGTCATTGCACTTATTGCAAAAATATGTTATCCCTATGTTTAATACACTAGTCTGTGTTGTGAGAAGACCTCATACTCACTCAAGATCAATTCTCTCATGCGTAGCAATGAATCAACAAAGAAGACGATTGATCACATTCAATATAAACCCTGGAGTAGAGTGTATGAATATTGGTAATGGATGAAAACTAACATGCCTGAATTTGCCTGTGATAATGGATGAAACGGTAAAAGGATTCTCATTGTATTGTAACTAAACAATATTGCACAGATTAATAAAGGGATTCTCATAGATTATAATAACATTGTCATTAAAACGGGGGTTCTGTTCTACTACATCGGCCGCGAACAGATGTCAATCAAAGTCAGACATCTCACTTTAGCTGTAAGTACCCAGGCTCCAAATTCCTCTTCTACCTTGAATCATCCTTAGCAAGCTTATGACGTCTTTTGCAGTGGTTCATAATGTCCCAAAACCAAAATGAATAGAAATATAGGAAAATTTTAACATTTCCTTCATGCTAAATGTGAGTTTTGCCCTACAGTATTTTGAATTATGTAAAATTGAATATAAAATTGCATTGCTCTTATGGAATAATTTTCAGGACCTGAAATTTCTTCCATTAAATGCAGGTTTATGCTAAACCGAGGTCACACAAAACTGGGGTTGCACTGTAATATGAACAATGCTATTGCTTCTTCATTTACATCATGGACCTATATCTATAGGCCTATATGCTCTTCAATATTTTAGTTGTTTATATTAATAATACTTCAGAGAAACGTAAATTTCAATTATGCGTATTCCAGATTGAGTAACATAATGAGAATTGCACCTGGACCCACGAGATATGCTCTTCAGAGGACAGGTGATCCCAGATGTTGGCAATGAAGTTATTCATCATTGATAAAATGCTGGAAACCACTTTATGGGAAACAAATTTTGAAATGAAGAGGGTTTTTGCAGATAAAGGGTGAGCTACAAGCCCATTTCTTTGATAGAGTTTGAAGCATTTCTACATATGTACGATTTACACAATTTGGAAACAATAGCAGTTTCTGTTTTTTGTTAGCTGCTAATAATCACAATCAACAATAACATGCAGTTATCTATATTTGCAGGCTTGATTTTGCTGGAGTCTACAAATCAGTGGGCAAATCACTTCGAGAAGTATGGAATGAATCAGACGGTCACCCTATCCTTCGAGCTACAATATCTCTTCAATGGTCCCAAATGATAACCCAGTTTTCAGCTTCGATAATAAGGAAGAGAGACCAGCCCATAGATGTAATGGCAAGTTAACAGCAAAAAGAGAAGTTCATGACATGTTCGTTTCACAACTACCTAAAGTGTTTGTTCCATATGAAAATAATACTGTGGATGAACATCTGGCTTCCTTTAGGGAAAATGCCTCTTTAAGCAGTATTTATCTACCAAACCAAGAGGAAAATATGGAACAAAACTATGCCTCCTCTCGGATTTGGACACGGTTTATGTGTGCGCCTCTGCAGTTGACAATGCTACATCAGTAAACAGAGAGAGAGAAGTGAACAATGGAAGGAATGTGGTATTCAGACTTGTCAAAGATATTGAGGGAACAGGGAGAAACGTCACTACAGACAATTTCATCACCGAATTTACCCTGGCTAGTGAGCTTCTGAAAAAGAACCACAATTTCAACTATGCCAATTTCCTACTGGAACATTCCTAGAGACTTAACACTTGCTGATCCCATTTCGCATACTCCTCAAATGGACCTATTCAAAGATTTCAAATTTTCATACACCATTTAATGATGTATCAGCAAACTCATAAAAACTAACCAGTTCTCCAAAACACAAAATTGAGATGAATCTCTGATGGACAGGTTAGTACAATTACTTACGAAAGATAAAAGGTGAACATCAAAGAGACATATGCACGTGCTGGCCAAGAAAGGTTATACTATGGATTGTACACAGGGGTAAGATATAAATAATGCACAAGCAGTCAGGAAAATACAAGGACACTAGTGCATGAACAAGAACTGGCTACTTCAGATATATTGAAAGCCAAGGCACAACAACTTACAAACAGTACAACACAAAAAAAATCAAAAGGTAATTCACAACCAAACACAAAGGAAATACTACAAAGATCAGTGAGAGTATCACCAACATTAACAATTAGTTACATTAAGGGGAGGCGTAGGCAGAAAACATGAAAAAAATCACAATTTATTTTTATTGGTTTTCTTGAAGGTATATATTAAGGAGAATATAATCTCAAAATTTTACATTGAGATTCGAACTACAAATGGCATTAAAACATTAAAGAATCATGCACTGCAATATGACACGCCCACAACTCAGCAGCTGTGGCATTACAAGATATCTTCTTACACAATTATGTCAGTTAAACTTCTGGCAACAATTTATAGAAGGCCAGATATTTTTTCCTTCTTGACCAGGCAGTTGTAGAAAAAATCCAGCATGATATAGAAGGCTGTGGATGACAAAGGACTTCATTCAATAATTGTGTGTGTATATGAGTTTTATAGTTGGAGTAATTCAGTGGTTTAGTGATCACTTGGTGTAATTCAGCGCTTTAGTGATACCTATATGTATTTACACAATGCCTAGGATTGATAAAGTGTATACGAAGTATAAACACTCACATATAAACAACACAAAGTCAAGAAGACATGGTGAGGTTAGGGATAGACAGACCTGAAATTGTGAACCTGGATTCATCTGTAAGTTCTTCAAAGCAGAAAGTCGGAGCAGGCATTCTGCCAGAAGAAGAAAATGATGGAGGAAGGAGTGGATTTAGAATTACTGATATAGTATTGTTAGCAGAAGTAATACAGAAAGCTTGCAGGTGTTCTGCTTATGGAGGAAAGGTGACTTGATGAATGATGAGAAGAGAGAAGGTTAAGCATGTACATTACACATTTTGTGTGAAAATTGCAACAGTGATATACCATTGAAGAATCCAAGGCCAATAACAGAATTTATGAAGCAAACATTAGGTTTGCCTATGGTCTAAGGTGTGTTGATCTTGGTATAGAAAGTGGGAACTTGTTATGTGGTATTATGAACATGCCTGCTCCAACACCAAGATACACTGCTATGAACATGTCACTTTTGAATGCAGTGGAAGAGGTTAGAGAACAGAGTATGAAATTAGCAGCTAGGTAGAGAAGCAGAGCAGACAAGAGAGCAGCAGAGGATGCTAACCAAGAAGAGGAGTATGGTTATCGCGAGCTTTAGGAGAGGTGTAGTCTTGAAAATTTTATTATGAACAGTTTTCTTAGATTTTCTGAATTTCATATTTTTCATACTTTAGGAACAACTAACTCAAGAACTACTTGATGTAATTTCATAAAATTTTGAACACAAGTTATCCAAGTATATACGAAGTTTGAAGTGGAGTAGAATTTTAATATGCTGAATAAGAAAAATGTTATACATTAAAATATTTTTTAAAAACTAAGAAACAATTTCCATGAAGTGCAAAAAATTACAGAAAATCAACAAAATTATTTAGGAAAGAGTTACTGCACTTTAAAGTCTCTATGCTAGTGTAGATTATTAATATATTTTGAATTTGAAATTTGAAGTTATATCTTAATCAAAATGTGTACCGAAAGACAGTGGCGTATGAAAAAATTAATACTTCAATAACTTAAAAGAAAATTACCACAGTGCTCCTTAAACATACACAACAACTCACTAGGCCATTTTCAATGCGTTTACCGAGTTTCAATTATATTTGGTGAAAAATGTGGAAGATATGTGTAATCAAACATGTGA
Source organism: Anabrus simplex (assembly GCF_040414725.1). NCBI lineage: Eukaryota > Metazoa > Arthropoda > Insecta > Orthoptera > Tettigoniidae > Anabrus > Anabrus simplex. Next base: position 29,633,031 of record NC_090279.1, on the reverse strand, counting down.
CTGTAATTCTGCCTATGTCTCCCCTTAAACAGAACAGATATTTCCTAACCAACAGCCTTTCTCTTGACAAGACTATTCAAAGAAAACATTAAAGGCTCCCAGTTTGAAATTGCTAACGATACAAATGAGTGGCACCATGTGCCGTCCAAAGAGAAACCCGCTGACTTAGTGTCTGTATAGAAAAATATAAGAACAGGTGACTGAATAAAAGATCAGCATTTTCAATTACAAAATCTGGGCATACGGTAAGAATTGAAATGACTAGAAAATATGAGCAAAGCAAGGTCAAGATAAGACTATTATGCAGTTCAGGAATGTAAACAAATTTTTAATTCCAGGATTTTTGAGAGAATTGACACACAGAAAGTTCATTTTCACATAACGTCCAAAAGCATTCCAAATAAAGGAATTACACATGCAGCTGCACCTTTATGGATACATAATCAAATATTACCATTCAAGAGTCTTGATGATGATGATGATAATGATGATGATGATGATGATGATGATGATGATGATGAAGAAACTTGTTGTTTAAAGGGGCCTAACATCTACGGTCATCGGCTCACTCGAGAATCAAGCGCAGTTTACAATACCTTATGGTCAAGAATAAGTCCCATACCAGTGTGAAAATTTACACCAGCATAAGACAAAGATTTTGCCCTCTGTCCAACAGCCAAAGAGTGCATCAAGGTAACAGGTAAAGACAAATACTTGTAAAGACGACATGAAGAGGGGAGGTAGAGGAAAAGCAATGACACATGGCACTAGAAACGCCGAAAACATCCATGAAGAGTGTAGAGTGTACAATCTAAAACCGATGATGCCATCCATGTTTGATGCAGGTAATCGGCTGACTGCAGTCCCGTAACTGCAGCAGTGTGCACATCTCAAATGCCAGGAAGAAAGAAGTGGTAAATGACGAATGCCGCAGAGGTGAGTTGACAAGATAAAAACTATGCCTCATCAATCTCTACTCGTATGCAACCTACAAAACAAAATTCACTATTTTGGATAACATAAGAGAACAACACCAATGGAAAAACAGCATGAAGCAAACTTCCAGCAACACATGATGGCAGACACGTCAGTTAGATACACTGTATAACTCCCTGTGAAGAAATTATTTAAAACTTAGTTGATCTAAACAAATGGAAATTAAGCATGTCCTGTCCCTGGAAAAAACGTCTGAAAAATAACAAGTTTCGCCAGGAATATATTAAATTCATATTAGAATTCAAATCATTTGATAACATGAGAGGAATGTGAAAACCTGCAGGAAGAAAATCACTATTAAATTCCACATTACCCTGTCATAAATCATTCAAGTAAAACAGCAAAAACACTTGTTAATATCAACGCTTCAGTCAAGACTGACAATGGCATTAGTCTCAACTACATACACCATGAAGGGTCATCCACTCAAGAACATCTCTTCTCTATAATCATCTGACTGCGGGCTCAACAAATAGCATTTACGTGTGTATGTCAGATTGTTTAGCAATAAAATGTTGCTCTGTGTAAAATGCAAGGCAGCAAAGCTTTACAAAAAATTGGTTTTGCATAACTCTCCCTTCAAAGTCTGAGATTTACGGAGTCTTTCTCTTGACAAGACTACTCAAAGAAAACATTAAAGGATCCCAGTTTGAAGTTGCTAAAGATACAAATGAGTGGCACCATGTGCCGTCCAAAGAGAAACCCGCTGACTTAGTGTCCAGACGACCACAAATGAACACAATTGTCAACAATACAGTTTGTTGGCATAGTTCTGGATGGTTGAATCAAGATCCTTTGAGTAGGAATAAATGAAAACGTGATGTTCGAATTAATCTCCCAGTTCAAAAAATGCCACAAATGCTTTTAGAGACTTGATGATGACTTATTCATAACAAAAGTTTCAAGATTAAAAAAGGTACAGAGAGTAGCTGCATATTGTTTTTGATTTATCTCAGATTGTTATAAACAAGAGTGAAATTCAAGTCCACTCTTCATATCGGAGTTGAACCCTCCACTCAAATGTTGCATTAATGTTCTGTAGAAAATATTAAATCATATTGATTATAACCATAATCATAGATCAAGAAGCCATCTCCTTGTCGGCAGAAGACTGCACAATACCTTAATTCTAGTGGGGAGGAAATATTAGATCATTCTGTATATATATCATCATCTCACTAATCTAATTATCATTGCGGAACAACTTCGACTACTTCATCATGGCAGTCAACCCTTATCACATCTCTGATAGGCAAGTTTCGGATCCCATCAGCAAGGGGGGTGGTAAAGAAGCAACATTTATGCACATCTCAAGGGTCGTAAGTTGAATGCAGATACTTCTGAATAATTAACGCGAAATACACAAAGTGTGCGTGTACCCATTTCTTAACACTAATATAGACTATGCTGGCTCAATTCTCATAAACATTGGCGTGAGATGGAACAAGACCAGACTGCCTAGCTACCAAGTCTCTCTACATAGACATGATACCTGATCTCACAACAACTACATTGCTCGCCTCTCTTTGTTCACTTATTTTCACAGAGGTCACCCCCTGAATATTTACAGTGATAATGGCACAAACTTCTTCAGAGCAGCTAAGGAAATCAAGGCCTTTCTGAAAAACAATCCTGAGAAAAACCAGCTCTTCCCTGCAACTGCAGGCATGGGACTAATACAGCATTCCATCCCTCCTGCAGCACTACACTTTGATAGAAAACGAGAAGCAGCTGTCAACAGTCTGATATATCACCTTAGAAGAGTGATGAATTCTTATTTCTTGACGAACAAAGAATGGACCACTCTTACAACACATAATCACATCTCCTCACTAAAGTTAAATGACGACACTTTTGACACTTCTTACCTAACTACATCCAATTTACTTGTAGGAGAGAAAAATACTACACTCCCTGATTATGATTATACTTCCTCTCTCATTATCCAGATGGCTGTATATTGAGCAGCCAACCCAGAATTCCTGAAAGAGATTGTCAATTAAATATCCCAATAAATAGCCCATAACAACATAGTCACATGCTATGCAGTGGACAATGGCAGTGATCAAATGTGTATCCTAATTCATGTAACAAATGTTCAGGTGAGTAAGGGGGAACATACAAAGCCTGTCCTTTACCACACATGAAACAGAAAGGCAAGATCACTCTTGAAGGGCTCATTTATTCATTGAAAGTTTAAGTAATATTATAAGTCACCATAGACTAGTATCATCACAGACCACATTAGGAAGGATAAGAATGTTTTCTACTTGTAAGTGAATTCTGACAATAAGCAAGCAATCACCTGCAACTTGTATCTACAAATAATTGTATTATCTAGAAGTCAATAATTAATATAATCAACAAGATTACAATGGTGTTTCATTTGGACTCAGCAACAGTAACAAAAAAGTGCTCCTTATAGCAACTCCCTGTTTGAAAATATTCACTAAGTCAAAAATATTAGTAGCAATGATACCACCTCCCAAATGATATACAGTAGAGGTCTTTGGATCTATCCCAACTGCTGCGTGATACATAATGCAAGATCTTAAAGAACATGAAAGAAAGGTGAAAATTAGGTAAGTAAACAGTCAATCTCATGAAAAAGTGTATCAATCATATGTATTGAAATGAATGGTCAACCACTGATATCTGTTCAGCAATTTTCTATTTTCAGTACCTAACAATGGCTTATCAAATTATGTACATTACCTCAAGTGAGTTTTCCTGCATTGGCCCTGGCTCTGTTAACTCTGATATGGCTTCTTTTTTCAGTGGTATCATTTCTGATACATTTTCAATATTTTCCTGTGGAAAATAAGATACATAAATTATGCACATAACACACATTTACAAATACTGTCACCAAATTTACTACTTCCAAGTTTTACAGTTACTTTCAAAATGTTACTACTGTTTAAGAGAGATTTCTACCAGCAGAGGATTTCAAAACCAAAGGCTGCACTGAGAATGGTGTTATCATCCTTGTTCAAACCTAAAGTCAGAGAAAGCATGAGACTGAGAACCAAATATAAAGTGAGAAGCATTTTCTAGCCATATCAGAAGATATCCCACCAGAGATGGAATTGGGACCATCTCGCACACAATTTTGGAAGGAATCTGCCACAGACATAAACACTAAATTATATTAATTGATTTTATGTATCCAATTACGTCTATCAAATCATTGAGGTTGTTTGAATCACATCCAAGTATTAAAACTGTCCTAAATCTTTTGCCATACAGTGAGAAATATTAATACTATGCTCTTGACATACATTTTGTTTAGACAGATAGATCAAAATCCCTTGAAACATTTTAATCACTTTCTATAATCTGGTTTTGCCAAGCTCACAGGGGATAAACACTGCATTGAGACAGTTCTGTTCATCCAAGTGTAAAAATAAAAAACGAACATGAAAGAAGCAGGCTTATCACAGTCATAGACCAGGGAAAGATGTGATGCAGGTCAAACATAAAGCAACTACAAATGAAATGTTTTACTACTACAATGATGTTATGCAGTGTTCTGTCAAGAACTGTGGGGATGAGAACACCATCAGTGTTGGAGTGTACATCTGCAGTTACAGAAGCTCTTTCATGATCTACGAAGGTCATCCAATAAATAAGTTCCTTATTTTTTCTCTGCAAACCACATGTTTTAGAATTAAGCTGGTACTGTAGGAACTTCCACTGGCGTATGGCTGGGGTAAGGTGATCTTCAACCGCACGTGCTTGCTCTGTGTTCACCAGTACGGCGCTACCTGCCATGGAGCTACCACTTGAAAGCGTTTCCACTTGTGAACTCTGTCCTGTTATTCGCTTTTCCACGGCAAAAAATGAAATGGCTACCAATATTCATTGCCATTTGGTGTGAGTTTATAGTGAAAGATGCATGCTGGCATTCATGGTTCCTGGAATGGCAGCAAGATGTACATGATGACAGCGCAGCGCCAGGCCCATTACAGCCACTGTTGGTCAGAATGTGGTGGACAAAGATTAAAGCGTCAGCACTGATGAGATAATGAATCTACTGCCTCCCGGCACGGAAACTGGCAGTCCTTTATTGCAATGATATTGTTGAATGCCTTGCAGTATTGAAAAGTCTGTGCAAGATGGGTCCCAAGTTTTCTTACTGATGCTCACAAGCAATAACAGAACGAGGTAGCCTGAGCTTTCCTGCAAATGCTTCAAAGAGAGGGAGATCAAATGTTTTACCGCATTGTTACTGGAGATGAAAGCAGGGTGCATTATTCAACTCTAAAAACAAAACCACAAAGCATGCTATGGAAGAAACTTGGCGAACATGCTCATAAAAAAGGGCCAAGACCTCAGACTCTTTTTACAATTTACTTTACATCGCACCGATTCGACAAATTCATCCTGCGTCCTTTGAGCTGAATGGGCAATATTTTCTGAGACAAGACCAGAACGTTTTCGTTGGATTTCAACTCTGAGCTTCGTGAGGACCGTGCAGGACCTCTCATTTGTGACCACAGTGCATTGGGGCAGTCAGTCAGCCAATACAACATCATTACATGTGGAAAAGTAGTGTACGAGTTATAGAATGAAAATTAAATATTTCTCAAAGGTAAAGAGCCTAGGAGTGGGAAGGAAGCAGCTGTGGCGTTAATTAAGGTACATCCCCAATACTTACCTGGTATGAAAATGGGAAACCATGGAAAACCATCTTCAGGGCTGCCGAAAGTGTGGTTCGAACGCACTATCTCCCAGATGCAAGCTCACAGCTGCGCGGCCTTAACCGCATGGCCAACTTGCCCGGTTAGACCTCAGCCTCTGTAGGCATAGTTTTGGCTACTGCCTTTTGGGACTGTAATGATGTTGTATTGGTTGACTGACTGCCCCAATGCACTGTGGTCACACATGAGAGGTCCTGCACGGTCCTCACGAAGCTCAGAGTTGAAATCCAACGAAAACATTCTGGTCTTGTCTCAGAAAATATTGCCCATTCAGCTCAAAGGACGCAGGATTTGCTGCAGAACTTCAAAAGGGACCTTTTTCCCCATCCACCTTATTCTGCGGAACTTGCCCCGAGTGATTTCCATCTCTATCCACAACTCAAGTTGCACCTTGGAGGTAAGCGGTTTGCAACTGATGAAGAGGTGGAAGAGGAAGTGCACCGCTGTCTACAGAGATGGGACCCGACCCGGTATGATGAAGGTATCAAGAAACTGCTGCCAAGATAACAAAATGTTTGGACTGAAATAGTGACTATGTGGAAAAGTAGTGTTCGAGTTATAGAATGAAAATTAAATCTTTCTCAATGGTATATAAAACCAAGCACCATGGGGCAACAGCCTCCGTAGGGCCATGGCTTACCAAGTGACCACTGCTCAGCCCAAAGGCCTACAGATTACGAGAAGTCATGTAGTGAGTACGAACAATCCTCTCCGTCGTTATTCTAGACTTCCTAGACCAGGGCCACCATCTCACTGTCAGATAGCTCCTCTATTTTAATCACATAGGCTGAGTAGACCTCCAACCAGCCCTCAGATGCAGGTAAAAATCCCTGACCTGGCCAGGAATTGAACCCGGGGCCTCTGAGTAAGAGGCAGGCACGCTACCCCCACACTGCAGGGCCAGCACAAGTGTAAATAGCCTGCTTGTATTTTTTTGTAAAATAGGGATACCTATTTATCGGATGGCCCTCGTACTAGGAGACCTTTAATTTTTCACTTGGATTCATGAAATATTTTGACACTACAGGGGTGCAGGAGGGACTGTGATCAAAAGCTTACATTCTATTACAAGTTAGTTTACTAATAAAAGCGAATTAAAGTATAAAATTCCAGAATATACTCACTTATCCCATTTAATACAGAAGAAATCGAACAGTAGCTGAACTAAGGAAAGGAAGATAAAATGACGCACAAAATGGAGAGTTTGTTAAAGACGAAGCCATACTTTCCATTGTAGACTTAGTTAAATGTAACAAAAAACTTTCTAGTTTGTCAAACATACAATTTTAACATAAATTATTACACTATAAACATACCCGTAAAAAATAAACACTCTATTATACAAATAATGACATGTTTCATTCTACAAGAACATCCTCAGATTCTATGAAATCACACAAAATATGCATATATGTACAGCATTGTTTACGTTGCATAAACTTGTCAATGATAGAGAGTTCAGTGATAATATGAGCCAGTACTGACAAATAAGAAATTTACAAGTATTAATATATCGAGAAAACTCCTGAACTTATCTAGACTGCCAATGTCAACTTTGTTGTCACCAAATACTATTTCAGGACTGTGGTCATGGAGAGGTAAATGGAAAGTTTTGAGTATAGCACAAACCTTACGGAGAGGGGAAGGGAAGCATGAGAGGGGAGTGCAGAACATTGTGGATCCCTCCTACTGGATGTTAAAATCTAGTACACTGTACCATGGAGAGGAGAGGGGGAAGTAGGATGGAACGAGTGGAGCACTGTGGAATACTCTTTCCACACTGGAGAGGGGAGAGAAGGTTATTAACCTACTTCATGTTATAATGTACTTTTATGTAAGATGGATGAATGCAACGGAATGATTTTAGATGAATAATGTATGGAATTGAAATAGAGAATATCTATAGGATATTATTGAGATGAATGCCAATTTAAAGAGTAAGTATGGTCCAGATATTATGTGAGTAGAGCGATGTGCGGGGAATTTTTTAAGTGTGTATGGTCATTTAAGTTGGTTACGTTAGCACTTTTTGCGATGTAGATCTCGATTGCTTCCCTCATATTCGAAGATTTGATTTGATTTTTAATGTGTAAAATTTTTAGATCTGTGTTGATGTCTGTGAAATAGTGTGAACTGTCGTATATGTGCTCCCCAAAGGCTGAATGCTGATTATATCTGATCGTTTATTGTGTTCTTTGAATCTTGTGTGGAAATTTTGTTTTGTCTGACCTATATAGGTGGCATTGCAGTTAAGTTCTTGGAACTTGAGTTCATAGACTCGTGACTTTGAGAAAGGGTCTTTTTTGTTTAGGTGTACTTGTTGATGTGTCTCTGCAGTATGTTGTTCATCCTAAAGGTTAATTAAAACCCTGTTTCCTAACGATATAACCTACTTTTTATGTGTTATTATTAATGTAGTTCAGAACCAAGTGTGGTGGTTTTCCAGGGACTTTTCTTTTGTTTATTTAATATTTATCTACTGTGCCTGGAGGGTGGTTGTCTTCTTTCATGATTTGTTTAACAATTTGTGCCTCTTCATTGAACTCCATTGTGCTCATTGGTATGGAAACAGCTCTGTGTATCATTGTATTCAATCCTGCTATTTTTAGTGTGTATGCATGGTTAGACTCGTCAATAGCATGCAACACCTGAGTGGGCTTTCTGTACACTTTGTAAGACAGGTTTCCATTATTCCTGCTGATTGTGGTGTTATTTTCTTATTAGATTCTTGCTCCATTGTGAAGCTAGTGGAATTTTGTAAATAATTTAGTGTGTTTAATAACTGGTGTGCATTAGTGAAGTCATTATCATATGCACATGATGTCGCCTACATACCTGCTCCAGTATAATATTCCTTTTGAATGCTGATACGTTCAGAAGATGTTTTCAAAGTTATTAAAAAAATGTTTGCTATTATACCTTATAATGTTGAGCCCATGGCTAACCCTTCTTTGTGGCAATAGATCTTGTCAGTGAATGCAAAGCAATTTTGGTGTAGCATTGTTCTAATAAGGCTAATTATTTCTTTGGTTTCCTGCAGTGAAGTATTTTCTTTATGAAGATTTTCGATAATTTTAATAGATTCATCTATTGTTACGTTGGTGTACATGTTAGTGATGTCAAAGGGTATCTTTAACCCCTTACCACCCACATTTTTGCTCCGCTTATCCCCAGGTTTCAACCTAATAATTAGGAAATATTCAAGCAGAGCACACCGTTTCATTTTCAATAATATTAGAAAACATGCCATCATTTACAACATTTAACATACCATCATGTCCATTTCTTTATTCACTGAGTCATAAGTTTGTCGGTTCAAACCCCCACCCGTGCTGGAGATACTCAACACTGAGGTAGGCTGTATTTGTCACATTCTCATGTTGTCTAAATCCCCCTAAGCCAATAAAGATGAGATTCTGGAAGTGTAATGGTGACCTTGTATATCAACTTTCATTTCCTCTAGCAAGTGTCTTCCCATTCTGTTTCTATTTCCCTGAAATGCGCCTGTTTGATTGCTGCATTAATATATACGCAATCGGTAATGTCAATGAATAGATTGTCTCCGCCTAACATACGTAAAAATATAACCTATTTCTCATAATACTCTTTTGAAATTATTGATAGGTTCAACATAATCCATATAATCATTGAGTAATGAAACAAAATGTTTGTGTTACCTGAATTGCAGCCGCATCATCATCAGGTCCGATATCTAGATATCCGTTTTCACTTATATCACAGTTATCAGTAAAATTATCTTTGTTGATATGTTATTTACTCACTAAAAATTTACCTCCACCCCTGCTCAACAATTCTGTGTCATTTCTTATGCCATTATTCAGCTCAGTCTCAATATCCGCAGTATTCAATCCTGTCATGTTTACGAACTAAACAGCTGACCAGCACTCGCGGAAGTTCAAGTCCGTTGCCTAGACAACTTCAAGACGAATTCTCACTCTTCTTTTATTTCCTAAGCCATGTATATTGCACTGCATGTTCATCAAAGCCTAATAAACAATTCACTACCAAAAAATAAAAAACTATAGCATAGATTGCACACGTATGCAAATAATGCAGCTGGGTGTTTTCGGGCGGGGGTTGATTAGTTCTAGGCTGGTTTTAATTTATCTGTCTTCTTTAAGTGAGATTTTCTCTTTTAGGATTTTTTCAGTTGTTAGCTTAAATTGTAAATTGGCACGTCATAATTTACCATTGGTCTAAAGGGACATGAGCTTTTGTGTATTTTGGGGATGGCTCTTACTGTGGGGAGTTTGGGATTTTTTGATAGTGAGGCTTTCCTTTTCTTGTTCTGCGAGAATAAAGTCTGTTTGCTGGATAGCTTGTTTTATTTTGTTTTGAAATTTATATGTAGGGTCACATTTTAGTTCTTAAATTCCGTTGTTGTTGATGACAGCTATTGTTTTTTTCTATATACCCAAGAATAGAACATAACAAGAAGTGTCAAGAGTATAGATCTTGAATAGCAGTACACTCACATCTCAGATATGTTCAGACACCGTTCTCTTCTGTAGTGTCTATAATTTAGAACTCAACCAGCAAACATTTATTCAGAGAACAGTGTGCATAAGCAGCAGAATTTCACCTTTAAGCAACTCCTGGACAATATCACATCTATAAATTAGCAGTTCACAGTGTTGGGAGTAGATTTTTGCTGCCGAGTCACAATTATTCATTGAATACCCCTCTTCCAACTCTCAAGGTTTTCAAAGACTCTGAGGTGCAAGAATGATGTGCAGGAATTCACTTTTATGCCAGTATAACTACAGACGTGTGCTGGGATATTCAGCTTCATCAAATACCTCTAGAATGGACCCAAATTACACTCGCCAACATGAAAGTAGAATGTTATCACATCACCATGTAAGCTATCAGATGAAGAGAGACTGAACTGTAAGCCACACATTCAGAAGATTACAATGGACTGTGTTTACAGTAGCAACAGACAGAGCAAGGAAAGATGATGACAATAAGTCGCTTCTTCTCCAAAATTATTTCACAGCTTCTCCGCCAAGGCAGAGTTTTACTATGAGATCACCCAACATTAGTAACATTGTAAAGAAGTTTAAATGATGCAAATCTTATCTGGAATTTCTTTTGGTGGAAAAATATGTTCACTATGAGATTCAAAGTCCTACTGGCCATAACCGAATTAAATCCAGCACCCACAATTGTCCTTCAGTTCAGCAGCTACTAGCACTAAAATTGGATAATGTATGATAGGAGATGATGTCAATCCCACAACGATACCATTACCAAACCATGGAGAATAAAAACATAACCATACAACCTACCGAAATCCATTTCAATAAACGCCAGAGGTAATCAATAAACAATAAACAGTCATTTGATGGGTACTTAGCTCATGAATTGTGCTGATGCCTCGATCTTGAAACGCTGCCTGTCACAACTTCATTGGTAGCTGGACATAACCAAGGTTCCTTCACTATCAAGTCCACAACTTTAATTCAGCTTTTTGCCACTATCACACATAGCATGCACTGCCATCTCCCTAGTAAATGCTAGAGGCCAATTGTCCACTTGGCGACCATAATCTAGGGGCATGTGCCACCAGAACCCCTTTCCTTGCCCCATGAACAAAGTTTCTGTCACTAGTTGGACCTATAGATGTATATAAATACTGTTGTTTGTACTTCCTAAGAGTTGGCTGCCTTGCGTAGCACATTATCACATAGTCCCAGACAAAGAAACAAAAGAGAGACATACTTTTCCTAGATGCCCATGTAGCAAATGGCGACTGCTGGGGTTAATATTGGGGAAGCACATAGTAAATTATGCCCCTGCCAAACTTATTCAGCTACTAAGGGTTCAATTCTGACCTCTATACAGTTATTTGCCATGAGACTCACAAGTGATGCATTTGTTGTTCTTTCAAGCCAGGCTGGTTCCTCTTTGATTTTTACTTGCAGGTCCATTTCACACTGCAGCTGAAGTAGTTAGAAGGTACTGGGGTTCTTGATTATTTCCAATGATTTTACACTAAAACATAGGCCAGAGAAATATATTACCTTATTGCTGTCATTGCTACTTAGGTTATCTGTCAACAGACTAAGCATTATGCTTTAAATTTTACATGCCGTCAATATTATGAACATACCAAAAAGACTCAAAATTTTACATGACTGTTAATATTGTGATCATACCTATTGGACCTCAAGTTTTCTATGACTGATACTATGCAGAAGAATCTCTATAACAACACTGATAACCATAACAAGAATTCTACATATGATATCCTAAACGGAAACTTCTCAAAATTTCGAACCCTACTACCTTATGTCGCAGCCTACAGTGTAAAGAACAACTCAACATTCACAGCGTCACTATTAAATTGCAAACATAGGTAAATAACACAGCAAAACAATAATTAAAATTATGCACTACATATTGTAATTTCTTTCTGAAACTAATATCCGCGATTCTTCACCTGCGTAGCCCTTCAGAAATATTCTTCACTCCAAAAAATTTTGATAGGTTAGATAAGTTACGTTATATTGCTACAACACACGAGGAACAGATTTGCTGGCACTTGTGACACAAAGGCCAGGAGTTTTCAAAAAGAATGCCACTTATATGCGTATACAGTTTTAATGCTTAGGTAGAAATAAAATTTAAGAAAATTAAAAATATTAAATGTTAAAAATGTGTAGAATGCTGAAACTGAGAAAGATTAGTATTAACTTCTTACTGTTCCCAATTGAGATGTATAATTTTCGCAAAAGTAAATTATAGAACTTGAACCTTACCGACAATAGAGATTGTGGACACAGTGTAAATGATAGAAATCACAATTTCTCAATGAAGAAAATCTGTAGCACAATAAATTAACGGAATAGGCTGTACAAATGGCTATACGCGTCTTATGTATCACATACCTCACACCTGCAGACAAAACCAGATATTTTAATTCAGTGTAATCACTTAAAACAAACACTTAAAGAACGGATTTGATTTGTATCAGTCAGTAGAACGGGCTGAATTTAGGAAAGGATGAATTACCAATGACAACTCCAGAGTACACGACACTTCTTGAAAACAGCACTGGGTGCAATGTCCCGTTATATTTGTAACTATCAATACAGTCCTGTTCTAGTGGGCTTTACACGCGGTCAAAGAGAATGAGTTAGAGATGACTCTCAACGTTATTTTTCACTTCTGTACGCAACGGCTGCGCAAAGATCGCCAGGAATTGCACACCAGCGCCTCTAGTGTAAACAGGGCTGAACTTAAATTACCGGGCGGGTGATTTAAATCGTTTAGCGCGCGGAGGGTCCCCAGGTTCTCGTCCCCCTCCACTCCTAAATATTATATTAAATATATTTTTTCTTTTTTTCTTTCTCTTATATTTTTCTTTCATTTCCTTCTTTCTGTTACCTTTTTCTGAAATACTGCATTCTGAACAACAACAATACACCTGGAGGTTGGCCTGTGCTTTATTATTATTATTATTAATAATTTTTTGCTGGAGAAAAGAAGCTTACCACTTGTGCTGCTTATTATAAATATTTCAATTATGGAGCTATATTTTATTTTTAATAATTCACAAAGCCTTGAAGGATCGGAGTGACTGGCCTTGCCTGTGCTGCTTTTGTTTGTTTCTGCTGAGGAAAAAGGAAGCTAACTCACAAAGGGAGGAAGTGACCTGAAGGTGAGTGGGATTGGCAATACTTATCTCAGATTAAGACCTATGACAGAAATAGACACTAACATCCCTTCGTACATCAGTCCTCTTTAACAATTAATAAAATATAAATACAATGTAAGAAAGAAAACCATGCACAGGAACCAAAATGATGAAAGGAAACTCATATGCTAAGGAGAGAGTTTGTAGGATTCAAAGGTAAATTGAAATGAAACATGATCTTTTGATTTATGGAGCTATATTCTACCTACTATCCACAGTGTTACAGGTATAAAATAGTGTAGAAATTTGAACAAACGTTTTAGTGATCATAGTATATCATAATCTCATGACATTATATTCTGCTGTGTTAATCATCAATTAATATTCATCAGCCAGAAAACTATTCAATACAACACAAATACAAGATCATTCATTTATGAAAGAAAGACTGGAACTGACAAGGTACAACATAATACTTTTCTCTCTTATAGCAGTTTAACGTTGCACTGACATTGCAAAAGTTTTCAGCAACACCATTTGTATTTTCCCAAGGAACTTACTATATGATACATCTTTCAGTCTGTCAAAAGTGGCACCTAGGGCCACACACTGAAAAATATTGAGATTTGTACTTGTTTAGCATCTACTAGAGGATGGCAAATCTCTGACAGAGTAGTGTTTGAAGAAACCAAGACATGATAGCACATACTCTGTTCCTACATACTGCACCAAAACACAACACATCATTCAAACAGTCATCTGCATTTAGATGATAAACAATGTCAAGCTACAAAATTGTATGCATCCCTTGTATTCATTAACCTACACTATTTACAATAAAAATGTTCTATTTTATGTGACAGTAGGATATATAAAAAAATTTCTGCTACATGGAAAAGGATAGAATCATGAATATATTTGAGGGTTTAAAAGACAAGAGAGAGCTTACAGATTCTGTGATTGCTCCCTCTTACAACATGCAGGAGATACAAATAATGCTTCCTTTCTGTCCATCCGCAGGAGAGGTTTCTAATAAATTTACAGAAATATGCAGCATCAGGATCTACATACAATAATATGGCAGCTGATCCAGGACAAAACATTCCCATGCTAAGTCGCAACATAGCTCCACCTATTAAGAGCTAAGTCCAAGGAATTGCTTGCTAATTTAGTACAGTATTATGAACAATATGCTGCTACTTCCACAACATTACGGTGTGCAAGGGACTTTGCTGTGACCTAGATGAAGTGCCAGTTGAAGACAGTGGAAACTCACTTCCGACAGTGCCATTTGTACCTACTGTATATCGAATGCAGAAATCAATGTTGGTGGTTGCAGAGTAGGCTGATCTGTGGTCTGACAGCATGCACTCCAACCGGCCAACCAAGCAGAGGAGGGGTGGCTATGGTTCCACCGTGTTTCTACACCTCTGCATTTCGGACACAGAAACGGGCTGTTCCCCTACCACTGGCTGTCCTGAGAATGGTTTTACCTTTCGCCTGCAGTAAGGCGAATGATGGGACAGTTCCTAGTATATGTCATGGCCACCAAACATCTTGCCCTCACCACCAATCTCCTTGCTTAAGATGATGATGCTTGTTGATTAAAAGGGCCTAAAATATAGTTCATTGTTTTAAGAGAAAGTACAACTAGGCAACCATCCCCTATACATATTAGTAATCGGAGAGAAGAAATGGAAGGGGGCTGACACTAGGAAGAATGATGGTATCAGCTAAGGAGGACCAGGGCCATGGAGGGAAAACAAGACTCCCTAGGCCTCCACACGTAATACAATCGGGGGCAGAAAAGAACAGGTCGTGATCAAGGTAGATCAGATAGGATAGATGAAAGTGGGGAGCCTGGCACAAGTAAGCGGAAGCAGTGCCAAAATTCATTTAAGGGCTCCGTGGTCGCCTACCCAAGCTCCCAAGTGCAGAGCCCACATGGGACCCTTTTAGTCGTCTCTTACAGCAGGCAGAGGATGCTGTGGCTGTTATTATACTGGCCCTATCCACAGGGGGACAACTATGATAAGGCTAGTTGCTTTACGTTGCACCGACACAGATAGGTCTAATGGTGATGATGGGACAGGAAAAGCCTAGGAATGGGAAGGAAGCAGCCATGGCCTTAATTAAGGTACAGCCCCAGCATTTGCCTGGTGTGAAAATGGGAAACCACAGAAAACCATTTTCAGGGCTGCCGATAGTGGGGTTCGAACCTACTATCTCCCGAATACTGGATACTGGCCGCACTTATGTTTCAAATTATCCGAAATTCATTTGCCTTGGTGTGGTATGTTTTCATGTTCTGGCCTCAGGAGATTAGTAAAACAAGAACAGTAAGGATGCTTACCTCAAATATCTTGTACTTTTCTTTCAAACACGCAAACGAAGATACAAATCAAAGTAAAGCAAAATGTCACAAACGTCAAAAACGTGGTCGTCCCACGTGGTGCAAGTTGTCAAACTCAAATCGACCAATAGCAATCGGGAGATGTTTCTACCAATAGGAGCTGCCGTATTCGTCACGTGGGCTTAGGGGGAGTGACGTGATGTACAACAGCACGCCCACGCGGGTGGAGGGCAAAAGTATTCAGTCTGAGTCGGGCCCTCGGAAGGGTAGGACATATGCCGCTGTCAAACCCTTTCACGTGGTAGTGGTGGGGGTAAGGTTCGGCAGTACGGTTCACTGCCGTCTCAATCCTACATATATAGATTGAGACGGCGGTGGTTCGGTTATTGATGTTGGGGAGGAAGGGACCTTATCGCTGAAGGAGGGATTGGATATGGGTGGGGTATAGTAGCCATTACTGAATGAAAACAGCTCATTTGCGACCTTTAATCTGAAAATGCAACAACCCGACATTATAGAGATCATTTTGCAGTTGCTCACAATCTTGAAACTTATTTATTACTCTGTACACAATAACACCATCTGCGAAAAGCCTTATCTCTGATTCCACTTCTTTACACATATCATTGATATATATAAGAAAACATAAAGGTCCAATAACACTGCCTTGAGAAATTCCCCTCTTAATTTTGACAGGGCAGGGTAAAGCTTCACCTACTCTAATTCTCTGAGTTCTATTTTCTAAAAACAGAGCCACCCATTCAGTCACTCTTTTATCTAGTCCAATTGCACTCATTTTTGCCAGTAGTCTCCCATGATCTACCCTATCAAATGCCTTAGACAGGTCAGTCGCGATACAGACCAATTGACCTCCTGAATCCAGGATATCTGTTATATCTTGCTGGAATCCAACGAGTTGTGCTTCAGTGGAATAAACTTTGCAACAGTATGGCTTCTCTTCTGTGTCCGCATATGAACAGTTAGATCAGACTACCTCTCTTTGTGAATGATTTGCCACAGACATTGCATCTGTAAAGTTTCTCGCCTGTATGGGTCCGCATATGTTCGGTTAGTTTGCCTCTCTCTTTATGACTCGCCTGTATGTCTCCGCATATGTTCGGTAAATTTGCCTCTCTTTATGAATGATTTGTCACAGACACTGCACCAGTATTGCTTCTCGCCTGTATGCGTCCGCATATGACCGGTTAGAATGCCTTTTTTGTATGAATGATTTGCCACAGACATTGCACTTGTATGGCTTATCGCCTGTATGGGTCCACATATGATCGGTCAGACTGCCTTTTGCTGTTAAGGGCTTTACGTCGCACCGACACAGATAGGTCTTATGGCGACGATGGGATAGGAAAGGCCTAGGAGTTGGAAGGAAGCGGCCGTTGCCTTAATTAAGGAACAGCCCCTGCATTTGCCTGGTGTGAAAATGGGAAACCACTTTCAGGGCTGCCGATAGTGGGATTCGAACCTACTATCTCCCGCATGCAGGCTCACAGCCGCGCGCCTCTACGCGCACGGCCAACTCGCCCGGTCAGACTGCCTTTACTTGTGAATGATTTGCCACCTGTTCTGCTTCTTGCCTGTATGGGTCCACATATGCCCGATTAGAATGCCTTTCAGTACGAATGATTTGCCATAGACATTGCAGCTGTATGGCTTCTCGCCTGTATGGGTCCGCATATAGCCGGTTAGAATGCCTTTCTGTATGCATGATTTGCTACAGACTTCGCGGCTTCATGGCATCTCGCATATATGGGTCCGCAAATGATCGGTCAGATTGCCTTTCCTTGTGAATGATTTGCCACAGATTTTTCAGCTGTAAGACTTCTCGCCTGTATGGGTCGGCATATGTTCGGTTAGTTTGCCTCTCTTTATGGATGATTTGCCAGAGACATTGCAGCCGTGTGTGTATGTTTAGTCCTCAGCCCGAAGGCTGGTTGGATTCTCAACAGTTCCGCCATCAGCTGTCATAGATGGCCTAGGCATCACTGAAGAGGCGTACTAGGGAAATGAGGAGTGAGGTAGTTTCCCATTGCTTTCCTCACCGAGCCAGAAGTTGCTATTACACATCAGTCTGCCAAGCCCACTGAAATGCAAGCACCAACTGACCCTATGAACAATATTTTCAAACCATTCATAGCAGGGACTGGCTGCAGAAGGAATGGCATTACTAGCATTACTCATACCTCAGTCACTTTCATTTTGTCAAAGCTAAGGATAAAGCTGAGACAGATCAATGAAAGTAACAAGATTGCTCTAGCCCATACCAGAAGACATAGTGCACTGTAAACACTAGGTCCTGCCAGCAAAGGCACATTTAATGGCTTCGCATATGAACGGTCAGACTGCCTTTGGTTGTGAATGATTTGCCACAGACATTGCACCTGTACGGCTTCTCACCTTTATGGGTCCGCATATGATCGATCAGACTGCGTTTCTTTGTGAATGATTTAGTACAGACATTGCATATGTGAGGCTTCTCACCTGTATGGGTTCGCATATGTTCGGTTAGTTTACTTCTCTGTATGAATAATTTGCCACAGACATTGCAGCTGAATGGCTTCTCGCCTGTATGGGTACGCAAATGAACGGTCAACTTGCCTTTCGATGCGAATGATTTGCTACAGACATTGCAACTGTAGGGCTTCTCGCCTGTATGGGTCCGCATATGAACGGTCAGATTGTCTTTCCATGTGAATGATTTGCCACAGACATTGCAACTGTTTGGCTTCTCGCCAGTATGGCTAAGCACATGTTCGGTCAGACTACATTTCCATGTGAATGATTTGTCGCAGACATTGCAGCTGTATGGCCTCTGGCCTGTATGGGTCCGCATATGTTCGGTTAGTTTACCTCTCTTTATGAATGATTTGCCACAGACATTGCAGCTGTATGGCTTCTCGCCTGTATGGGTCCGTATATGAACGGTCAGACTGGCTTTCTGTATGAATGATTTGCCACAGACATTGCAGCTGTATGGCTTCTCGCCTGTATGGGTCCGCATATGACTGGTTAGACTGCCTTTCTGTATGAATGACTTGCTACAGACATTGCACCTGTATGGCTTCTCTCCTGTTTTAGTCAGCTTGTGATAAGATAAACTGCTTTTGTTGACAAATGATTTGCAACATACAGTGCAAAAGGGTGGCTTCTCGCCTGTGTGAGACCGCATAACGTCCGGCCTTTTCCTGAAATTTTTATGAGATACTGAGCATTCGTTTATAATCCCACATTTATGCAATCGCGTGTCACCAGTCAGCATTTTCCTCTTTGTACAGCATTTATCAGAAAATCCGCACACTTGGAGCGGGTGGATCCTGAGGTATTTCGACAATTTGCGTCGGCTACATAACACCTTTCCGCAGTGATCGCACTTGAGGGGTCGATTTTCCTTGTGTCTCTTCAGATGTTGCAAGAGGTCCAACTTCCTAGCCAGGACTTCACTGCACACACTACACCTAAAACTAGATGATCCGTCGTCGGGAGGTTGATGATCTCTATAGCTCACCTCGGGTCTCGATCTAGAGTGAAAAATTAAAACCATGTGACCAATAGTTCAACAGCAAAATCTACTACAACTCTCACACAGGGGATTTGCTACTGGACACTCCAATCACTGATATCCAGTGCAGAGAGCTCGTTACTCATAAACATTACATTCCTGAGAGTAAACATCATCTGAGGTTAAATTTCAAAAGCTCTCACTTGTTACGAAAATATGTTGCGTCTTTTCTTAATCACGATATCACGCGCAAGAAACTTGTCACGGTTTAGAAATGTACGAGATAATTTTGAAGAAAGCATGAGAAGTGGTCCAGCCTAAAATGGTAAATACTCGTACAAGCTCTTTAATCCAGCACATATAATTCTATCGAAATCCGTAGTCTGTTCTCTTACATAAAGAACGGCATATGCTTTGGAGTTTTGATCTTGTTGAACCACCCTACGATTTGTCGCAGGCAAGTAATAATTTTTGTAAAGGACCTTGTTCTTGAGGTTGTTTGAGAGAATGTCTGTGTTGTAGATATTAATAAAGTTGAGAACGTTTGTCGACATTCAGCAAGATCTGTTGAAACATGGCTAATATTTTATGAATGTTATTTTGTCACACAAATATACATATTGTATTTGTGCATTGTTATCATATCACTATACCATTTTATTATGTCACTGCGTCGCTTTTCCGAAATATGTATCTTTGATGTGCAATCAAACATAGCCAATCTATATATAGGACGGTAGGTTTATACAAGGACGTTCATACTTACTACCATGTACTACATCAGTCTACGTCTTAATTCCTGTATTTAACACGGAAGCCACTAATCCTGATGAAATCCTGGAAAAAATGAAATATAACAAGTATACGACGGCCCTCTCGCTAGCATTGATACTGTCTTTTCTCCTCAAGACACTGCTGTTAAAGACATTATGAAGGCAACACAGAATATGGCATTGGTGGTAGCGTTTTATTACAATGTTCTAATATCCTGATTTTGAAACCTAACGCAACCTATCATGCCCTTGATTATACTTACACGTATTACTTTAACAATACGGATACAAGGAGCATGAAAATCAAGGCTTGAGCCAAAATTCGAGATGACAAGACGTTGAATTGCACCGTAGTGGATATTGCTGCTATGCAAAAGAAGGAATATTATTCTATTTATTTCAAAAGATCACGGGCAACGTGATTATTTTTAGTGGATTCATAACATAGTTGGATAGCATCCAATTCTGAGCCTGTCTCCCCACGACAGAGTAGTTCTACATATTCTACGAAACAAGGGCGGGAAATGCAAATTTCTTGGTTAAAGGTGAGATCCGCTTACAACTGCCACATGAGAAAATCGATCACGCAGGCTAAAATATATCGTAACATGAACTGGTACTTTCCAATTCATGCTGTATGAACTGAATTCACATGGCCCAGTCGAATGCATGACTGGCTCACAAGCAAAGTAATGGGAGGCTCGACCATGCATTGTTACTGCACTCTTTGGAGAAAATAAGTGGACAAATGAAAGGGGGGGCATTGATTCCAGATATGACAGACTAAATCTCTTGATCATCAAACAAGATATTGATGTTGACACCACTAGACAACAGGGGGCAGAAAATACGACACTGGATAGTATGTCATGCGTTCTGTGGCATATCACACCAACCAAAGGTGCAAAAGCCTGTAACCCTTCTTCTTTACGCGAATACGTGATTCCCGTGACAAGTAATTTATCAGGTTCACAATTCGTTTTCAGTAAAATAATGTTTCATTTTGCATTGATAAATATTCTACACGAACCAGCTATATTGCTGTAACACGTGGCGCTTCTCAGGTGACAGATACGGGTTCCCCGCTGGCCTGCCGATGAACATGAGCAAAATATAAAAGCTCTCGCGTACCAAACATGTACAAAGTCTTTAATGGCAACTTTGGCGGAGATGGAGACGTTCACTAGGGACCAGATGGCGGAAGAGGTACACTAAATTTCTGGAAGGTAATGCAGAAAAGAGGGTAGCGTTTCTTCTCTAGAGCAGTGGCTGCAAAAGGCATCTGTTTTCCATGTCCGCAGGTGCGTTACTACCTTCCGTCATGAGCCCTTAAATTCTTCAAGACAAGCCGGCCGTAAAATATACCGTTACATCATCACAGAAATATGTCTCATGGTATCGGAGCCAAAGTTAGTGCAGCCCCTGAAGGGACGCGCATTGCCAGTGCCCAATCAGCATGAAAAGTATGCTAGGGTTACAGTCGCATGGGCTGTGACGGCTAACCATGCTAGTACCCCCATTTTGTATCCCATCATTGAATTATGCCTGGGTGAAGCAGCGAATAAGCCGCTGCGCTTGAGAGAAGGCTTGTGGGCATCTGTGAGGTGCGGAAAAAAAGATGGAATATAGAAAAATCATGTGAAAAGAGGTGTGGTTACTAACTGGTGTACAACAGAAACCGAAGAACAGCTCATGGTGCTGATATTGTCATATCAGCTAAATTTGACGGTTCAGTCTCCGAGGTGCAAAAGTTTGACAATCGCTGGATGTAACTCGTCCGCATTGGGGAGAGAAGGAAATTCCAATTATTCAGCGCAACGCTCCACAAACTGACGTGCGCATGAAAACCAAAGATGCGTTCTGGGCACTGCCTGACAAGAAGACCGCTGCCGCTGATCTGAATGGACGTGTCGGACCGAGGAAAGAAGAAAAAACAGTCCATGGCGTTCATGGACATGGAGAAAAGAACGACGATGGCCAACAAATTCGCGATTATGCAGAAACTGATCATCGCAAACACACGGTTCAAAAAGAGTGATATTCATCTACTCTGTACTACAGTGGCTCCCATCCAATTCGCATTGACTACATCCTTGTGAGGGGGTGAAATCTCGAAGATGTTCTAGAGATAACAGTTGCCCGTTATTAAATCCTTGCGATGCAACAACGACCAGTCATCTAAGCTGTGGATAAAGTCACCAAGAGCCCAATACTTCACAGGAAATAGACAAATTGGGATCAAATGGTTGCCCCTGAAGAAGGAGACTAACGTCGTTGCAAAAGTTACAGAGTCACAAATCACCATAGTTGAAGTGAGCCGGACTAAACTGAAAGACGCCTTTCGCTCTATTCCTGGAACAATTAAGTCAGGGCGACGACAACGAAATATTAAACATGACATATGGCTAAGGAATGAAGATGTTAAATATGCAGTACGGTTGAAGAAGCAGCTGTACCACGAGTTTCTTGCTCGTCGGAATGCCTACAAGGCAGCCACTCATAAAATGAAGGAGGTATTTGCCGTAACAAAATCAAACCGGTAAGCAGGTCTATATGTGAAACATGACATGCGCGAATTCGAGCGGAATTTTTAACGGCTAGTCAATCGAGCCATCGCAAAACGTCAGAAGTCCAACGTTTTTACGGCATCAATGAGGAAACAGACGATTTGCTACTGGACAGGCGGGAAGCGCGAGTACACTGGTGGAACTATTTTGACAACATCTCAATCATGGAATTTCCGTATCTACCAATCCTAATCACCTCCGATGTTAAAGGTCCAATGTAGGAAAATGACGTCACTAAAGTCCAGGCTATGCTGAAGGAAATGAAACCAGGGAAAGCCATCTGTCCCGATTATCTTCCGGCAGAGTTTTGTTTCTCTCAATGGGGGGATGCATCAGTGTGGCTAAAGCAAGCTTTTCAACCATATCATCAAAGAAGTTCAAAAACAAACAGACTGGCGACGGAGTATCCATTCAGAAATAAGGGAAGCCCTGCCGATATTTCTAATCACGGCCCGATCATACTTATGAGACACGCAATGAGAGACTTAGAACAAATCTTCGACAAAAGGATTAGCGATTTAGCCAAACATACAACAAACCAATCTGGATTTGTCTAAAATTTTGGCGCAGTAGGAGAAACCCATGCTGCCCGACTGTTACTTGAGAAACACTGTGAAAAGAATAAGAAGCTTCATCACCAATTTCTGGACCCTTAGAAGGCCTTCCATCGGGTTCTTCATGACCTAATCAGTCAGCCCTACAAGTACATGGCATTCCAGAGCCCCTTGCTGAGAGGGTATAATTGCTCTACAAAGAACAAATGAGTTGTGTTCAAGCTGCCGCAGGAGCGTCTGATGACTTCCGCATAACTGTAGGAGTCCATCAAGGCCCCGGCTTATCACCACTGCTACTCATTCTTGTGATGGACACAATTACCACAAACCTGCGCAGTCCAGTACTATGGACACTTCTCTAAGCAAATGATATCATTTTGGCTAGACCTGCAGCGTCAAACAGAAGACTGGAACAATCGACTAGCGCAATAAGCCCCGCGCCTCAACAAGAACAAGACAGAAAACATTGCATTACATCGTCGAGAAGTTGGAACCATGCATGTTGACGTTGAAGATATAGCACGAGTAGAGATATTTAAGTATATTGGCTCCACAATCTATGATGATGGCCGACTTACTGATAAAGTCAACTTAAGGATATACAAAGCCTGACTGAAGTGGAGAATGACAACAGGCGCCCTTCCGAACTTTGGACGAAGGGCCATCTCTAAACTAAGTTCTACCGAACTGATATCTGTCCTATCGATATCCATCCTGTCGTTTTCTACGGCATCGAATGCTGCCCTGCTCTAGAGGTAGACTAAGCTACGTAAACAATGGACTGTCCTCTGACATATATGCCAAGAAAAAAGAAGACACATAAAATGCATGTCGCTTTGCTGGTCTCTGCACAAAATATGTTTAGAAAGTAGAAAGGTAATTTAGACTCCATCAAAAATAGAAATATGATTTTGTGTGTGAAAAGGATTCATAAACAACATTTTTAC
This sequence comes from Anabrus simplex, assembly GCF_040414725.1. Lineage (NCBI taxonomy): Eukaryota > Metazoa > Arthropoda > Insecta > Orthoptera > Tettigoniidae > Anabrus > Anabrus simplex. The sequence goes on along the minus strand of NC_090279.1, from coordinate 29,608,961 downwards.
TGGTGGTCATAATACAAGATTGTTCTCTAACGTAGCCTACTGTGTCCCGTTACACATGAATGACAAAGAAACAGAGAGTGTGAGCTGGTACTTGGCAGTTCTGAGGACCGACATGAATATTTCATGCCACTAGTTGTGAAAGTACAGTAGGAACAAGTCAGTGCACCACATAAGAGCCGAGAAGACTCTAACAACTCACAAAATCAAATAAACCATTCAGAATTCATAGTTTCCATCACAAATCTGGTTTGAAGTCAAACCTTAGGCTATGACTAGCTATCGCATGACCTGCTGATACAAGGGCTTGGTTAAGAGCACCAATCCGAGACTATACAATCATTTCCCACGGATTATCAAAGATCACTTCACACAGTAACCAACAAAGGTGTGACAGCAAAAAATTAATTAGCAATGTCACAACTACAGTTCAAAAACACTACTGCATTAAATGTTTTAAAACAGGACATACACTTGTGGTACTTTGTAAGGTCAGTGACAATAATTACAATTTTGAAAGAATATTATATCACTACGTTATTTACCTATTATTATTATTATTATTAGCATAGGGCAACATGTTAGATACATATATACAAATATATAGTATTTACAAATATACACAGACAAGAAACATGTTTTATAGCAGAATGTCCAGTTGAGTGATCCTCTGTATGGCTTCCTCTGTTGGTTCCAAAAATTCACTCGCGCTACCTGTGTAGGAACGTCGTGTACATTCACTTATAATATGGGGATCATCTGCCGAGATGCACCAAAGTCGCACTCTGGTGATGAGATATATTTCCACTTATAAAGGGCATCCCTGCATCGTCCATGATTTGTTCTCACCCAATTCAGTGGTCCAAATCTTACGCGGAAGGTGACGTTCACCAGAAAAGATGTTGTGTAAGGAACTGTCTGTGGCAACTTTCCAGCGACTTCTCCATTCTTCTAAAGGGTGAAAATTCCCATCAGCCAATGCGACAGCATCATGCAAAGATGGATGTCGTTCCTCCATCCTCGTTACCTTGAGAACAGGAATATCATCCAAAACAGGCAGTTGAGGCTTCATTTCTATCTTCTTGAACTCTCGGATGGGAGTATTTTATCTTTTAAAAACAGGTGGCATTATACCTGACAGAATTGGGAGCCAATAAAGGGATGTGGACTGGATAGTACCAGATATTAACCGCAAGCTAACATTCAGATGAGTATCAATTAGTCTTGTATATGGGCTATCCAGCCAAACTGGTGCACAGTACTCACCACACGAGAATACCAGTCCCAAAGCAGATTATAAAGTCTTTGCTGATGAACCCCAACTTGAGCCATAAAATTTCTGAAGGATAATATTACGTGTTTTGAGCATTTTTGACAGAATCACAAGATGTTGTTTGTAAGATAGTGTGCGATCAAGTGTAATCCACAAATATTTGGGATAGCTGCTATGCCGAAGTTCTTGGTGACAAAAACGTATGTGAAGTTTAATGCCAGCTTGGCGATTATTCAGGTGAAAACATGACACATCTGTTTTGTTAGGGTTAGGACACAGTTGCCATTTCTTGAAGTACGTTTCAAGTGAAATCAGGTCTCTTTGTAGCACTTCTTCTGTCACACTAAGGTATCGATTTTGAGTGGCTAGTGTTATGATATCAGCATAACAAAATGTTTGCGATGATGTTTCTGGGAGATCGGAGATAAAAAAATTGAACAGTAGGGGAGACAGTACCGATCCATGAGGTAATTCATTTTTGAGCTTCCTTTCTCTACTCATACTATTTCCCATACACACTCGAAATTTTCTGTCATTGAACATATTGCTTATAACCTGCACGATGGTCCTACGGGGTGCAATTCGGAGAAGCTTGTAAATTAATCCTTCCCTCCAGACTGCGTCAAATGCTGCTGTAAGATCAATGAATACAGCTGAGGTCTTGAGTTGTTTCTGGAAACCTGCTTCCATGTGGAATGTCAGTGAAAGCACTTGATCGCAGAAGCTGCGATTTGCCCTGAATCCAGCTTGATCAACTGTAATACGCTGAAAAATAGTTGCGCTGTTTCTGTTGTGCAATAGCCTCTCAAAAAGAAGAGCAACTGGTCTATAATTGCTTGGGTCATTGGCAGGCTTACCTGGTTTCAAGATGGAAATCACTTTCGTTCGTTTGAATTCTGCTGGGATTTGTCTGTTCTGTAGATTGTCGGTAAAAAACCGTAACAGCCAACTTCTTGCATTCTTCCCTAAATGAATGCGAAATTCTGGATGAATGTCATCAAAATCTGGAGCTGTACTTGGTTTAACGTTTTTGAGAGCAGCATTGATGTCTTGCACCGTAAGCGGTTGTGAATACCTTGATGTGCGTGGTGTTCTTGATTCCAGAGTTTGGAGCTGGCGCCGTATGTATTTGGTATGTTTCTTATCTGATGGAGTTTGGGAAGTTGTGACGATGTGACTTGCTACTTCATCCGGAATAACTCCAGGCTCTTGCTTCACCAAAGGTGTCCTTCCTCCCAAGTTTTCTGCGGTGCCCCCAAGATCTTCAACTGGAATGAGTTAGGTCGATATTCTCCAGTGTCTCAATCCACCGTTCTCTCCGGGTAGTATCCATGCTGGAAAGAAGTTCATCAGCTATGTCTTCATAACCAGTATGCAGATATTCGTTATAGAGTGCATCAGTCTCTACGTTCCAACCAGGGATGTATTCTTTTCTATGGCATACTCTTCTTAGCCGCCATCATAACTGCATCTACGAAACGCTTGTAATTGTGCTTGGGAGCAATCCACCGAACACATTTATCCAGTTCAGTGGTGAATGTTGACCAATATGCTTTTCTGAAGTTCCTCCGAGCATGTGGTATTGACCGTACAACAGGAATTTTGATGCCAATGTCCACTACAATGGGGCCATGTTGACTGTGGGCAAAATGTCTTAACACTTTACGACTGGTATGTAAGGGCTGTCCTGCCTCATTGCAGCTAACAAATCACAAGTCAGGATTGAAATCCCTATTTCATGCAACAGACTGGAAAGTACCAAGATCTTTTGGGTCAAAAATCAGATGGAGATTGTTCATTTCTGTCTATTCTACGAGTTTCTTTACACATTCGTTGTCATTCAAGTACTTCCATAGTTCGTGATGGCTGTTTAAGTCGCCTATATAAACTGCAGGGTGTTGAGCAGTCGGGAGTACGGTACCTGACCACTGTGCGTTTGGGGGTTTATAAATGTTAAAAATCGTAACATGTGCCACACGCACAGCAACACAATGGATGTCTTCGTCTTCGTTTTGAAAGAGCAGTGAGGCATCTTGGATATTATTACGAACATAAGTAGCTATACCATGTGCACTGTGATATGTTGCACCAAGAGCTGTGAAACCATTAATGAGGCCCTTTTTTCGAAACTCTTCTTCATTGGCTGTATGGGTTTCCTGTATAGCCACAACATCTATATTATTATTCAGGATAACTTTGGATAGGTAGTCACATTTTGCTCTGCTGATGCTTTCTACGTTAAGCTCGAAAACATGGATGAAAGTCCGATGTTTCTTGTCTGGTAGCTCTGAGAAGAGACATTTCCATGAAATACTTCTGCCATTGCTGGAGGATCGTTAAAAAGGTAGGTCCAGCAGCCACAGTTATTGCTCTCTTAGCACCACCCGGGGGTCACGTGTAGGGCACTTTGAGGGTAAACCTACAGACGTGAAGCAATAATGTACCGCCTATTTATCTACTTTTATGAGATAATAAATTCACTTACTTGAAGAATTCTGAATTTTTTTAGGCAACCTGCACAAATTTAAAACTCCACTTGTACCTTTCCATTTTATTAGTTAATACTAATTGTGTAAGTATGTTTGCAATCAACACACTAGAAGCACCTCACTGACAATGAACACTAAAATGAATCAGAAAGTGTGACCACATCACTGGAATGAACATAAATTCAATAGCACATTTTTTTATGCTTACAACAATGCACAAGTTTTATTTGAAAACTATGATAGCAAGATGTAGCATAACTGATCTCAAAGTTTCATTTCTACAACACATTATCTGCTTTGGCGTCCACAAATGGAGGAATCTGACTTAACACACAAGAGAACAGAAATGATCAGAAAAAAGGAATCTAACCAAATAATTTCTAAATGACATTCTTCGAGTCATCACATTATTGAACTCAGCCATCTTTATATTGATTAATGAAACTGATTATGTTAGTTTTAAATATTTATTGTTTACAATGTACATAAAAATTAACAATTTCGAATTTGTAGATTTAATTTTTAATCTACAAATATCGCTTTTTCTGTGTATCACAGTTGGCATGAACGTACAAAAATATTACTCAGAATATCTGGAAGCAATAGCTTCAGATAGCATTTCAGATGATACGAATGTGATGAACAAATGATGCAGAGAAAGTGAAAGAAAGAACACTTTTTCATGGTTGCTTAAAGGTATTGCAAACAAATACACTTCATAAATATCTAGCTTTACCAGAGATTCTTTTTGTAGATATATATTGAATAAAACTACGAGTACATGATGGAACATTAAGAATGATCTTAAAGTTCCTGAATATTTTAGATAATTTTAACCAATAGAATTTTCACATATTAGTGTTTAAATGTAACCTTGTAGAGACAGGATTGAACTGATGAAAATGGCCACTTTTGGAGATAAACCAACCACTACTGAACACAACTGTGAATAGGTTCAACATATTCCATATTGTATAGGACTTGTAGTATACGTACTTTGTTTCTTCTTTGATGTATGGCAACAGCTGATCAACAGTTTGTTCCTCTATGAATATTTCCTCCTTAGTATCTTCAGAAGGCTGTCAGTAAGAAATAAGAAAAGTAGAATAAAGAAGTAAGGAAATAAAAATATATAGGCCTAAAATAGAAACAGCTGAGAAAATAAATTTCATAGTGGCACAAGAAGACTATAATCAATTTATCTCCCATTTAAAAAATATGTAATGGAAAGGAACAATCAAATGAAAATCCCATTAAATGCAAGAGAGGTGTCTACCTTGGTGGCAAATGGTACACAAAAATACATTATCATCAAGCACTAAATTTTAAAAGAACAGAGAAGAAGAAAATTTCCTAAAACAGTTATTTTTGCTATTTTTTCTATTAAGCACACAGCTCATCCTTAATAAATGTAAAGAATTTACTAACTCTTACTCATAATATTTTCTGTTTTACAAACATAATCAACACACATACCACTTGTGCAACTACTTCAAATAATACTGTACAAATTCTATTAGGTTAAAATTTGCATTGCATTTACTTATTTATTTTATTTTTTACCCTTTTTGGAACCTAACTTGCACAATGACCTGCTGTGTTTTAACCTGAGTCCCTTTTGCCACTGCTTTTCAAACAATTGATGAGATATAAGAACATGAAAAGGAACACACTGTTGGACAGCAGTAGACACAGTAGCATAGAAAGGGGGCAACATTGCAAATTTGTAAATTTAAAATCACCTACATATTTGTGAATATTCAGCAGAGCATATGTACACATACGTGTATGTGAACATGTACAATTTTAGGAAAATAAATAATAGTAAGCAGTATCTCCAAATCATTGCCCAATACCATTCCTTGCTTCTGTTTCTCTTTCTGTTGATCCCTAATTCCACAATGACTAGCCATTTTCTTCATCCTCTTATATTCGTATTCCCCTATTCCCAACTTCCTACATATGACTTGACTTGTCACCTCTTTGTTCATTTCCATGTTCCTATATACTTTCTTTCCAAAAACACTTCACAGTAATATCAAATAATCCCAAAGTACCACTTTCCCAACAAGTGGACAATGCTTATATCATAAGCATAGAAATATCCATCATTCCCCTCTGTACATCACATTAAGACCAAAAGCATAAATCAGTTAATGTCCCAATCAATGAATGAATCAATCAATGAATCAAACAAACCACAGCAATTAGTGCTGTTGGTTGTTTAAATAGAAAAAAGATTGTGGAAATATATGAAACAAATTATTTCAATCACTAAATCATCTTCCTATAAGTGAACATTTGCCAAAATTTGTCCCCTTGAATTCAAACTTATCTTCATGTTGCGACTTTTCCTAGACTTAAAGAACATGATTTGAATGTATTCATTAACTAATGTCATTACAAGCCATCTCTCCAATGACATCTCAGAATATACTGCTTAATCAAAAACTTGTCTCCTTTCTCCAAGTCTCCCCAGCTGAAATTTTGCAACATCTCTGTAACACAACTCTTTTGTTAGAAATCACCCGCAAGAAATGGAGCTATTTCTGTGGATCATTTCTTGTTCTCTACTCAAGTAACACTGATGATGGTCTCACACTCTCATTGTGGCTTTGCTGGAGATTTATATGCCCTCTCCTTTACAACCCCTAAAAAACCTCATAATCATATTAAGAGATCTGTAAATTTTATTTTCAATATGTTTAAATGATTACCATAATGAAGCTATATCCTTATTATGAATAGCTAGGTACTTACAGAGATCCCCATGAAGAAATTTCACCCATCAATACAATAATAAAACCGGAGAGGACTCTTTCTATTTGTGAAACAAAGAAACTGATTTTCACCACGTTTACAAGTATAGCATTGCCCGATGTCCATCTTACAATATTGTCAAGGTCTTTTTCAGTTACTCATAATCCTGAAACTTATTTATTACAAAGAGCCTCATCACTTATTTCAGTTCATTATTCATATTGTTTATATATATCGGAGAATAAAGATCTCATAATACTACCCTGTGGGACCCAATCCCATAATTGTTACAGGATCAAATAAAGCTTCACCTACTCTTATGCTCTGAGTTCTATTTTGTAGAAATACACCAGACGTGGCCAAATTTTAATGGTAAAAGGTATATTTCTACCTTTATATAAACTATCGACCTTTATAGCCTAATCCTTGAACTTGTTTGGAGGCAAAGTTTCCACTTGGGATATCCTGGTCAACACTATTGTATTTTTTCATACAGTGGCTACAGTGAGAACCACAATGTAATTTCATTATTCACATGGTTTTGTGTCATTTTTGAAAGTGAGCATGTTCTGTTGTTTATCTTTATTATCTACATATTGTTGTTGTTTGGAGGTAAATAATGTGACCTATTGTTAAGACTGTGCATTCTGTAAATTACATGTATTATTGATACTATTCAGGAGTTCAGTTGTATTTCTTAAGAGTGGTTCTAGAGAACTGTCAAATTTTGAGGTTATGGGAAGACGAACAGACCTTTCGCCAAGAAAGGCACTGTCAGAGAGATACTTCTTGAGAAATGTCATTCACAAAAAGAAATAGATTCTAGATTGCAAATACCACAGCAATCTGTAAGTAGAATTTTAAAATGTGAAGATAACGGGAAGACAAAATGTGATGATGATGATGATGATGATGATAGTTGTTTTAACGGGCCTAACAACGAAGGTAATCGGCCCAAGACAAAATGTCAACAACATGTTGGAAACTGTGGGCAAAAGAAGAAACCAACCCCAAGGAAGAAGAAAAACTGATTAATTTGTCAGTAAACAACCGCAAGGTTACTAGTTTGGATTTACGTAAGAAATTAGAAGAGTATGGGTCATTTGTATTAGCCAGGACTCTGAGGCGAGAGCTGTTTAATGCTGGAATGAAAGCAAGATGACCTCAAGGCAAAGCGAAGTTACTCCTGCTATGGCTGCAAAGAGGTTCCAGTGTGCGAAGACTCTCCAGAATTGGTCATCTGATGAATGGAAACAGGCAAGTCCATGACAATTACTGTAATTCCTAAATTATCATTCATTATTCCATTATAACCCAATCTAAGTGATGTAACCGTACAGCACAGTAAATGTATGAAATTCTTCTTTTAAACCTTACAGCTTATTGCATTTAATGCTAGGCTTATTTGTTTTATTTATTTCAAGTTCGCTTTAGTGACGAATTGGTATTTCCTGTCGAAGAAGAGACAAGTCAATATGTCAGAAGATAAGGAGAAGCATTCCATCCAGATTGAGTGAGGCATCCAACTTCAGTGATGGTCTGGAGTGTGTTTTCTTGGTATGGCCGTGGACGATTATATATTGTAGAAGGAACTATCAGACGTGAACTGTATACTATTAAGAACCCGTTTGGTAGCTCAGGTGCAAGAGTAGTTTGGCCAAAGTGAATTTATTTTTATGCAAGATGGGCCTCCTTGCCACAAAGCCTAGAAACAGTCCAGACATGAACCCCATAGAATATCCTTAACCGATAGCAAAGAAAAGTCCAAAGAAAAATAACGACAAAAATTGGCTTGATTGAGAAGCTCGGTCAGATGTGGTGTCATGATGACGATTTAAAGAGTCAGTGTAAAATACTGTTTGAGGGTATGCCCAGTCTAATCAAGTCACTCATGAAAGCTAAGGGGGTGCATACCAAGTACTAATGTCATGAACTTAAAAATTGGTAACATCTCATGTGTTCAATTCTCAAATTTTTTATGTTTAATAATTTGGCCATATCTTTATAGTCACCTTTTAGCCACTGTTTTATCTATCCCAAACGCACTAATTTTTTGTCAATAGTTTCCCGAGATCTACCCTAAGAAAATCCTTGGATATGTCAACCGTGATACATTTGACTTCCTGAATCTAATATATCTGCTATATCTTGCTGGTATCCATGAGATGAGCTTCAGTGGAATAATGTTTCCTAAATCTTAACTACCTTCTATCGAGCCAGCTGGTAATTTCTTAAATGTGTATAACATAATCAGAAAAAAACCATTCCAAGAGCTTGCATGCAACACAAGTCAAGACGACTATTGTGTAATTACTAGCCTTAAGTTTAGCACATTTTCTCTATACACAGAGTGCTACTACACTAAGTATTCATTCATCTGGTATAGCTGTTTCATACATACTCTAATCAATATCTCAAAGAACTGACTTTCGTATATGCCCAGAAATTTTACCCATCCCAGCAGCATTTCTACTTTTAAATTTTTGTATATTACCTTCAATGTTCCTTATAGTGGATATTGTAAAGTAATTTCAAAGGATTAGGTGAAATTGTCAACTGCGTCAGGTACTGCAAAAGGACATGATCATACCATTGGTGACATATCCTATGCGTCACGAGTGACGGCTGCGATGCCCATCGACTAATGAAGTATACACATTCCCATGTTGTGTAATTGCTACTTCATACCTTTCTTAATCTGTCAACATTCATCACCGTACACAGCAACAAGCCGTAGTAACACGGCTGAAAGTAATTCCAGTATCAAGGAAGACAATGTACACTGCCTGCTGGTGCTCTCAGTGCTTTTCAATTAGCATTCTGGCAGTGAAAATTGCATGAGTTGTTCCAACACCCTTAGTGAAGATGCATTGTATAGCAATAATGCCGGCGATTTCACCCAGTCAATAATGAAGGCTACTCTAAAAGATCTTCTCGTGTACAATTGGGTGCAATTTGGATGGTAATTTGCACATTCTGCTGAATCGTCATTTTGCTAAAAAATAGGCACAAGGATGTTTACAGCCCAATGACTGGGAACAGAGCCAAAGTTAACGCTAGCACTGAATAAGCTTGTCAGCCAGTTGATAATGAGTTCTTTAAACTGCCTCATCTTCCAGAATTTTGCTGGATGGTCATCCGGTCCTGGCGCTTTTTGGTCCTTCATACTCCTAATGGCACTCTCCACTTCCTTTGATGTGATGCATAAGATGGGACTTACCATCAGGAATAGGGTGATGTGGTAATTCAATGCAGGAAGTATCTACAAATGTTGTTGCCAATGATTGAGGATTTCTTGTTTGTCCTCTAATCACTGGTCATCTTTGTCTCTAATGCAGACAGTGTGCTCAATACTTGAGTCAATTTTCGTCAGATGGAAAACAGTTCCCTTCTTCTTCCCTTGAGCTCAGTGGTGTACAGTGTTTATCAGAATTACACCGACAAAAATTCAAGGATGCTCTTCGTATTATCTTAAGAACAATGGTTCAATCAGACTGGCGGGAAAATCAGGTTAAATTGTTACTTCCTGGTGCGCGATTGAAATTGAAGAGCTGCTGCCGCCTTTCAGGGAAGATAAGGGTAGGGAGGCGTTGTGGAGTGTATGAGCAGATAGAGATAATGCTTCCTCATACGACTTCAATATTATTGTCTCTAACAGGCAACATCCACAGTCCATTTATCTAATAGCCGCAACTGCACACACAGTTAAAGAACACACTGTATCTAAGACACGCATGTTAGTCAAGGAAAGCACCAGATTGTTTCTCCTCTCGTCTGTTTGTCGCAGTAATATTCTATATTAATTAACATGCTCGAAGATTGTGTATTCTTTCCCGCATAATATTGTAAACTCATGAAATACTGAACGAAGGAATCAACATGCACAATGACTTGATTACAGTGTACGTTCAATAAGGCCCCCTCCTACTTTGGTGTATAGTTCACTATGGCGTAGTAGTGAGTGACTATGGACTATGTGGCGAACGGTTTGGAAAGCGGCCTGTATTCTTGTTACAAGATGTCTTCTCTTCTATAGGGTTCAGATAGTAGTCAATTCGTGTAGAACAAACTGTACAGTGCCTACCGGAGTGTGGAAGCGACTATGCGAAAAGAACGAGAAACTTGTGCATTCGCATAGAGAATTACCTATTTCTCCAAATTTCACTTCCCCTCCCTTATATTTTCTGACGCACAGCGGCTGACTCTCTGACATAGCAAATAGAGCAAGTTCATCAATCTGAACTGCATGACCGGAAGTAACAAGGTCACTTTAATTTCCTCAAAAGGAAACATTTCCCCGAGAATCTGACTGCACCATCATTCTCAACATTACACGAAGAGCATCCCTGATTTCTCTGTCAGTATAGTTCTCAGACACCTTGTACACAGGTCATTACAGTGAGTGCGTCTCGATTCAGCGACAGATTTCTTAGCCACAGGTTCCTCAAAGACAATTCTTTCCCTGTGTTCTGGAGTCTTTTTTGAAAGCCAATTTATATACAGTATGCCTTCGTCTTATCCTACAACTCTTCTTGGAGTGCAATCATCCATAGGAACGTTAGATATTCAATACAAGAGGGACTAGGTTATATCGTACCCAAGTTTACTGTGACGGTTGCAGTGAAAGATCTGTAGAATGTGTCTACATGTTGTCAAATGCATTAAGATCAACAAGAGGAAAATTTATGTTGTTGCTAGGGTCTCCTCCTAGTCTTTAAGCTTCCACCACTTGATGTTCTCGAGGGCATAGAGGTTCTTAAATCCGCTATGCCTACCTTATGCAGAGGTGGAATACAGTCAGATGATGTGAATGTTCACATCCTTTCTTCGTCGTAGATCACGGAGCTGAACAACGATAAGGTCAATTTGCTTGCTGCAGTCACCACAAGTGAAACCTCAAATATGAGTTCCATCATCATATCAGATACCGAAGGTATTACCACCATGGCAGCTATAAAAATTCTTAGTGACCATCATGCGCATTAAGGTCATCACAGAGAAGTGGAAACTCATCTTCAGAATACGCTGCAACATGACCTCGTAGCTCCTGCCAATGCTCTTCCTTATCCAGGTCATCACAGCCAGATTGTGACATAGAAAACACATGTTCGAGAGGATGCAACGTCGAATGTAATTCACATAAGGCTGTCGGTATAGCGCTGAACTTCAGCAACTCAATCTTGCATGCTGGCGCAGACAATGAAATCAACACCATTCATGCTGGATGTAACCTGGCAGATAAGTTCACAGACATCTTTGATGTCATGAGATTTCTGGCCTTTCAAAAGCGAGCAACTTAAAATCTAATTACATAGCTACACTTCAATTCTAAACCGGACTTACATTATCCAAATTGCAACAGGTTAACAGGAACAATAGAATGAAAAGATTAAGTAATAATGAAGCAAGAATGATATTTACTAATAAAATAACTATTCTACAATAATTCTAAGCCAAATTTAGATGTTTCCTAATTACAATAGTTTAACTGAAGCAACAAATATTCCTAAAGTATGAATCTATGGAACTTATGAGAATGTAAATATTCATTGACTATGTACATAAAATTTAGTTTCCTTGATTTATCAAAGAGACAAAAAGGTGAATAGTTTGAATGTTATTATCAGTCAAAGAACAGCGGCCAGTTATAATCATAAATTTAAGCCATATTAATGAAAGTTAATTGAACATAACCTACGGCATATTGTTTATTTGATGGTTTCTACCATTTCTCTTTCACACCGACACAGATAGGTCATATGGCGATGATGAGCTAAAAATGGCTAGGAATGAGAAGGAAGCAATTGTGGCCTTAATTAAGGTACATCCGCACCATTTGTTTGCTGTGAAAATGTGAAACATGCACTTCAGGGCTGTCGACAGTGGCTTCGAGCCCAGCATCTAAAAAATGCTGACCTAGAGCTACATGGCCAGTTATTCAGTACAACAAGGAAGCAATTGCTTGAATTCCTTCTCTTCCAATACTTTTTGTGAGAGTATCTTAATATGTAATTTCAAACAATACGTTAAAAAGTATGTTTTTATTTTAAAAATTCAGCTTTCACAGTTCCCCAGATGTACATGCACATTTGGACATAAGCTTTCATATACATGTCCAAAATTTTACGATACATGGGGTTACTTTGGAAAAGTAAAGAGTAAAGTAGAATCCCAAAATTCTATGCAGAGCATGCTTTCCTCCCTTGAAGTCAAGATGGGCTGCCTACGTATGCTCTTCGGATCTAGGATCGAGGTGGCCCTTACTTCTTCGCAGCTTCTATGTATGCCCTTCACCAAGAATCCCTTTAAGAGACTTATCAAGCCTATCGGCATTGTAATTACGATAGACAATGCTTCCAAATTTATGCTTATATTCTTGCAACACATTCTGAAGTAACCCCATGAAAGATCTCCTGCTCAGAAGAACAGCCAAAGACATGATTCTTGAGGTGATCAAGCTAATGCAAGTTGAACCTAACAGAACTTCAGTTAGAGTAGAACAATTCACTTCAACTAACATTTCGTGACAATGAGAACATTCGGTACCACACGATACAACAAGCAAAGTCTCTCACTGAGGGACAAAGGAAAAGAGACAACAATCAAGAAAAAGGTTTATCACAAAAGTTCTATGAATTTTGACTGCCCTGCATCAACACAGATCTATCCATATTAAGAAACAAAGTACAAATTTATGTGAAGATAAACCGACGTCCAGAATTATCGCATGTAATATTTGGAAGCTAATACTCAGAGAAGTGTACGAAAATACTAGTAAACTGCAGGGTATATGCTGTAAACGGGAATCATGCATGAAAGTTATCTGGGCATAGAGAAATACTCACGGGTCAATTTATCTCCAAAATGAGGAGACTGGGTTGGATCAAACACATTTCAATGACACGTGGGTGAAATATCAATTAAGAAATAGTAAATGTAATGATTATCATTATTTTACTGTAAAACCAATTATAGTATTAACATTAACAGCTAAAAGATAGCTGGGCATCTCAGAGAAGTTAACTGTTAACAATGTAGAATGACACTGCGTAAGCACTGTACAAGTCTACAGATAATTTAAACCTTAAAGTTCTACATAACAATCTATACTGAAAATGCGATTTTCACACCACACACAGGATTTCTGCAAACTAATTTTACTAATTCAACAAGGCATCAATAATCAAAATAATGCACTTTTAATACTTCTGTATAATTAATACAGCAGTATATACTCTGGAAATAAATCTTTCATCTACAACACACTGCACCCGAAAATGGCATAATTGGAGTTAAAATTGAGATTGCCGCAAAAGCTTAATTTAATTCGGTCAATGGGTCATTTATAACAGCTCTGGTGAAGGCCAAGATCTGATAACCTTGGAGAAATTCGCCTTTAAGCTCATAGCTGCATGGTCGTGTGGCGACCCGTCCCTATTTTCTTATTGGTCAGGAGGTTAACATGCGACAGATATGAACAGTTAAAATTTTCAAGGCTAACACCGCCCGGCAAGTTTTCAGAATTCTTCACAAGACCAGTTTTGAATCATGATACTATAAGAAGACGTGAAGAAATGTATGATTGGTTTCCTACTAATCAAACCTTCTAGACTGAGGACTGATAAAATCAGTGTGAAATCGACGCTCAACTTACTCAGATTTTACTCTACTGTTTTCATACTGCTCTACTTTAAAGCACAACTTCACTTCGCTTTCCCACTATAATTCGACAAGATATTCAATGCCAAACGTCGTTTATTAGCCGTGATGTCTTACAAAGGGAACAGATTATTTCGTCTTCTGCGCGACATAACCACTACAATATTAATTCCAGAACACGTGTGGTGTGCAAATCATCTGAACCCGCAAGTTACGTGTCGACTGACATTTAAATAGGCAGGGTTGGAACACATATTAATGTGCCATTTTAGTTTCAGTATGTGTATATGTGTGTGAGTGGAAGCCTACTGTTACAAGAAGCCTGCAAGACAATGAACAAGGGGAATCATCACGCTGCTTGCAAGAGGAATCTCTACTTTCATCATGGTGCACCTTGCAAGGGATATTACTTCCGGAATGTGCCACTAAAAGGGGAGATACCACAACATCCTAAAGGGTGCTAAAGGGACCAATCGTGAGACGTTGCCAGCCAGGACTTAATCAACTTCCGTCATAAAAGGTAGAGAACCTTTTTAAATATTAATTTCCTTTTCAGAAGGACTTCATTCTTGAAATAATATCTTCTATTATTTTGTGTTGTTACAGATTCTTACCGCTTCTCATCTTCTTATTGGTGTTGGTAAATTTTGTGAATGATTGAAATACACTCATGTCCATAAAATCTAGAGCACCTTGAAAGACTAGGAATAGGAAGTTCATATTCACAGGACATATGCATTAGTATGTTCTGAAGAAACGATTAGCATTTGAAACATGCCGATCCTCAGGTTCAAGGTCCACATCGATATCCCTGCGCACAACCACGGACTCGTAAATTGTGCCGGCGGCTCTCGTTGTCACTATAAACCAAAGGTAATGGATCAGCGTGACTTGAGCAGACGTGCCTGATGCCTCGCAGACGTATGCAAGAAAAGTATTGTCAACTTAGTGAGTTTGAAAGAAGGCGAATTATTGGCATGAGAGAACGTGATACAGCTATCTGGTAAACTGCAGCTTGTGTGCGAAGTGTGTCGGCAGTGCAGCGGTTGTGTACAGAACGTTCATAGAAGGCCGTAGATCACAACGAGATATGTCCGGTCACACCAACCAGAGAAGATAGACACCTCATCCGGATGGCATTGCAGCACAGATTTGCGTCTTCCTCGGCTCTGGCGCAACAGTGGAACACATCGTTCACTACCAGGAGTGACAATCCGTCCCCGTTGATCACGATATGGGTTACCAGCGCGTCTTCCACTTCTCCGCCTAACTTTGACCAATGTGCATAAACATGCTAGACTGCAATGATGTATGAAACGACGTCACTGGGGACAGGAATGGCAGCAGATAGTGTTTTCGGACGAATCCAGGTCCTTTCTGTTTGAAAATGATGGCCGCATTTTGGGTCGCCGCAGACAGGGGTAGAGGCATCACACTGACTGCTTTCACACAAGACATACAGCGCCAACTAAAGGCGTTATGGTGTGGGGTGCTTTTGGGTACAACCACAAATCACAGTTGGTGTGTGTCCAAGTCACTGTTACCAGTTTGACCTACGTGAATGGCATCCTGCGAATTTAGCCACACCCTTTCTGCACAACACCCCAGACGCCTTATTTCAGCAGGTCAATGCGCGACCACATGTCGCTGCATGAACACGTGCTTTCTTGTTGTCACAGAATGTCAGACGGTTGCCCTGGCCCACCTGATCATCGGACTTGGCGCTAATTGAAAATGTGTGGGATATGGTGAAAGGACGGGTGTGGAGCTCTGACCCAATGCCAACCACCAAAGATGAACTGTGGAGCCAGGTGAATGCAGCATGGATGGCTATACACCAGGACGCAATCTGTGCCTTATACGTGTTGATGCCATCACACATGGAATAAGTTATCAAAGCCCCTGGAGGACCCAGCCCCTACTAGGCAACGGGGCACATGCCGAACCTGGGGTACTGAAGTGCTAATCGTTTCTGCAGAAAATACTAATGAACATGTTCTGTGAATATGAACTTCCTATCTCTAGTCTTTCAAGGTATTCTGTTGTTTATGAAGATGAGTGTAGTTCTATCAGTTGAAATGTGTTGATATTGTAATTGAATTTCATTAATAGCGTAGTGCACTAACAATTAAGTGTTAAAAATCACAGACCAATTTGTTTAACTTAGAACCTAAAACACTAACAGGGATGGATACGGTGCATTCCTTTGTGAATTCTTTAAATAAATTTACACCTCATCTTGCATAATTTCATCAATGAAGTATAAATTGTCACCCAAATGTTACTTATGTACATTAGGAACTAAACTTATGATATAAAGGTAAGTTATGTTAAAAGTAATGAAGGTGGATGTAAATGAAGGAGTGTTAATAATAGGCTTTAATAACATACGATGCTCTATTTAAGAAGGCGGTTAGTGCTCAATGGAAATGGCCTAGCCTTCTTAAGTGACAGAATGGAATGATAGCTCATATTTATGAACAGTGAGGAAGTAGCAACCAATATTGCATTATGGAGAGTATATTATTGAGCATATGAAGCGAACAGCACAGTTTAAGGTAATAAATCACTCTCTGTGCTCACTCAACAACACCAAGCTTGTCTAATTAAGGAAACGTATCTAATTAACACGTTGACGACGGCGTATTGTTTTCTGAGTTTATTCGTTAGGAACGAAGTGAAAAATCAGAGATACTTGAACTCTAATGGATATATTACATACTATTACACATCTTAAATAGAGCCTATAGGCGTTAGGGTGCACTGTGTGCTGAGACCGCCCGGCGGGTCTCATCGTCCACAAGTGACGCACAAGGTTCGCGCGCACTCTGTGACCCGCCGGCGACCTCACTGAAAGTGGCGGTCTTTACTTGAACTCTAATGGATATATTACATACTATTACACATCTTAAGTACAGCCTATAGGCGTTAGGGTGCACCGTGTGCACTGTGTGCTGAGACCGCCTGGCGGGTCTCATTGTCCACAAGTAACGCACGGGGTTCGCGCGCTCTCTGTGACCCGCCGGCGACCTCACTGAAATTGGCGGTCTTTATGCAGCATTGTTTGTTTTGATCGAACGTAGTGCTGTGAAGCAACATGTTAAGTGTGTGTCTATTCTTATATTTGTACATATTTTCTTCATATAAAATGATTTGAATAATGGAACAAGCATATTGAATAATTTCTTAATTATCCTAGCTTCTGTGTACGCCCTGCATGTCCCACTGTATACAAAGTTAGTATGCCTTATGTAGAGACGAACCAGAAAGGACGAAAGCATAATCTGTGAACGGCGCCCGATACAGCTCCAGTATATATAATGTGTCATGAGACCGCCGGCGAGTCTCACCGTCCAGAAGTAAAGAGTTGGCGTGACCCGCCGGCGGGTCTCATAGTCGCCAAAGTGTTAATGCAAATATTAAACCATTATTAGGCTATCTTCTATAATGTGGGAAGATAGATTGACAAATCATCTTAATGTGCTAAAGTGATCATTCTTCTAGTTATTCGATCATGATTCTTATAGCGAGAGAGACATAAGTTCTCAAATGTTCAATAAATGATGAAGAACACACGTAATGTAATAATCATGCCTAACTAAAATGATTAACCTCACATGACCTAACATGCATGGATTCGACTCGAGGCCTAACATCACAGGCCATGGACTCAACCCTAGGCTTAACCTTACAAGGTCATTAGCTTTACAGACTCAAGTTTGATGTCCAAGAGTGCTGGCTTAAGCTATCAAGCACGGATTTGCTGCCCGGCTTAACCTTACAAGGGCGTTACAGACTCGAGTTTGACATTCAACCCCAGGCTTAACGTAACTAGACAAGATGAGACATGGTGCATGGGCTTTAGGAGCTGAGCTTCGTAGTGCATGGCGGCCATTCACATTATTTTAATAAGACAAGACAGATGGTGTAAAGCTTAATACATGTGCTTTATTCATGGGGGCATAACGCGGAAAGTTGACATCAGGTCATGGAGCTGAGTGACTGCAAAAGGCCAAAAGGGCTACAAACTAAAGGGCAAAAGGGAATGAGGTATGGTCTAGGGGTCAGATCTGAATGTGGAACAAGATGATGGTATGGGACTGTGGAGATGGTGAAAGGTTTAACACATGTGCACTATTCATAGGGACATACCTCTATAAAGCTATTTCAAGGTCCTCAAGCTGAGCGGCTGCAGAGTCACAGATGTTGTTGCGTAATGTACTGCTGGATTTTAGTGTTTGGAACTCTAAATGTTTATTGTAACAATTCGAGCTCAGAAATTTGAATTTTAGAATTATTCTAGAATTCCTTTCTTTTGCTAGTTGTTTTACGTCGCACCGACACAGATAGGTCTTATGGCGACGATGGGACAGGAAAGAGCTAGGAGTGGGAAGGAAGCGGCCGTGGCCTTTATTAAGGTACAGCTCCAGCATTTGCCTGGTGTGAAAATGGAAAACCACGGAAAACCTTTTTCTAGAATTCTAGAAATATAATACTGTTGATATCACTTAAGAGATTAAAACTTAAGCGTTCAGAACATCAAAAAAATGTTCACTACATGTGACTGGGACTGCTGAGTATTATGCTAAGTAAATGACTGCACGCTGAAAGTTTCTATTAAATTCTAAACACCTAACATTTGAGCTGCGTCAAATTAAAAAATTCCCCACACCGACTGGAAATCTAACTCAGCAATCTTTCCGTTGGACTGCTGTCTACCATAGTAACTAAATTATTGTGTGTTAAGTACAGAAACACCCAACTTTTGAGTTACAAGAAATGAAAATTTCGCCGACCCGACTAGGATTTGAACCCGGGACTCATTTACTTGGGAAACAAACAACCATGCTAACTAAATGACATGACTGTACATTAACAGCTTATGTGTTTCACTGAAGCACCTAGTTTAGCGTTACAAGATTCAAAGGAAAAATCACTAGCAATACTAGGATTTGAACATGGAGCACGCTTGGACCCAAAGCTGAAGTGCTATTCAAATATCTAACTCCAAAAATTCAAACTTCTAATTCTGAGCAAAGAAAACAATCGCTGATTTGGGTTCTCAAACCTGGAGCTAACTTCGACTCAGAACTAAAGGTCTTAAGTTCATAAGAAGAAAAGATGTTGAAAGACCTCAACCTGACCCGGAGTCGATAACAAGCTTTTCTTTCACTGAAGACTAAGTGTGAACGATTGGCACAAACTGTGTTAACTGAATGTGGAAAGAGAATGCAACAAATTTTGTATTAAGTAAGGTCGTGACACATGTACGTCTCAGCAAAAATGAAATTGATTGTAGGAATATTCTGATTAGACTTGGAAATATTTGCTGTGACATGAAATACAAAGTTCATTGTTTTTGCAATTAGCCTAGCATGCACATCTTAGAAAAAGAACATTGGCGGTACGAGCAAGTTGACCAGACTTGGAAGTAACTTAATTGCTAAGACAGGGAATACAAAGTTTATTGTTCGCGCATCGAACTGTGGGCTGCAGATTTGAAACCTGGAGATGTGTAATTTCCTGCTGAAATGTTTACATCACATGGCACCTAACATTAGAGCAGGGAGCAATTAAAAAATCCCCAGGCCACCTGGTAATCAAATTCAGCACACTTTCCCTTGGACTGTTGACTATCATAATAGCAAAAGGATTCAATACACACAACCATCGAGCTAAAATAAATTAAATATCACCGACCAAACTAGGAATCGAACCAGTGGCTTCTTTACATTGGCAAGAAACAAGAATGCTAACTAAAGGACTGTACATTAAAAGCTTGTTTGTTTAATTGAAACACATCAAATTCGAGTTCCTTTCACGGGGGGAGGGGGGCAATAATAATATTCTCTTTACGTCTTACTAACTACACTCAAAAGTTTGAAAAGTTTGCAATAATAATTTTGAAGAACAAAACTGCTTTCATGCTGAATAGTCAACGTTCACGCACAATAAGAAACTTTAACCTCTTGAGCTACTCAGCTCCGCAATGAATTTGCTAAGTGCAGAAATTTCAATCCCCGCTTTAAACAATTTTTCAAGATGCCAATGTGCCAGAATTTAGTCCTGCAAGCTTTCCTTCATGTGCCAGTAAATCTAACGAAACAAGGCGGACGTATTTGAACAATTTCAAATACCATTGGGCTGAGCTAGAATAAAACCTGCCAAGTTGGGGTTAGAAGGCTAGCACCTTAACCGTTTGAGCTACTCAGCTCGGCTATTCAATTATTAAGTACCATAAAAAACACACACTAATAATGATGATAATAATAATAATAATTTGGAGAATCCTACCCACAAACAAATATTACAGTTTTCGTGTTTTTATTGTTGGCGAAAAACATTTCAAAATGAGGATCGGGATAAGGTGAACTATGCAGGGAACCACAGCTGAGTACTCTCTAACACTACTGATGAATGATATAAGGAGAAGAAGAAGATGAGGAGGAAAGGCCAGGATTAGGAGAAAGGAGGTGAATAAGAAGAAATCTGTCGCCCTACAAGCTCGTTTCATACAGATATTTTGAGCATACACTTTTAAATCTTCCTCAGTTTGATATCCCTCTGAACTCCTGCAGAAGGAATTTCCATTCACGGCTGGCCACAACAGTGAAGGAATTATTGTAGGTAAATGATTTTTGCTTAGGAATAGCGAGCAATGTCGAGCTCAGCGCTCTGGTGTTTTGATCACGGTGTTCAGAAAGGCTATGAAATTGCTCATACAAGTAAGATGGGGATTGTAAGGTAAGGATTTGATGCAATGAAGTTAGGGTATGCAGCTTGCGTATGTCTTCAAGGCGTAGCCATCCGAGGTCGACATAAGTCTGGGTAAAATGATCTGAAAATTTCAGATTAAATATAAATCTTACACAGGCATTCTGTGCACATCGTAGTTTATCCCGAAGCTCGGTTTTCATGCCTTTGTAAACTACGTCACAATAATCGAATATTGGAAGAACGAGGGTTTCAACTAGTTTCTTCCTTAAACTGAATGGGGAAAGTAAATTTGAAATTGTTCAATAGGTGCAGCATCGCGAAAAATCGTCTACTCACAGATATTGTCTGATCCGTCCACGAGAGGTGCTGTTCAATGCCCACTCCGAGACTTTTTAGAGTAAAGCTTGCTTTTGAAGTCATACCTGAGGAGTGGGCATGCAGTAATTAGTGGAAATAAGTCTTGAGTGGGCAACGGTTATGGTTTGGGATATTTTGGGTTTAAAATAAGTCCATGCTGGGATGATCATTAGCTTATGGCTTCTAGTGTGCCGTATTCATGTGTGACATATGCTACAGCGCAAACAAAACCAACTAGCACGAGGTCCGGAAACATGGCGCCGGAGCAGTTTAGACGAGGACAGGTTTATAAATGTCGAATACGCAATGAAGTGATTGTGAAGAAAGGACTTTACTTTCATCTCTAAGCGGAGAAAACGTGTATATATGTGTAAATATTGTTAGAATTAAATCAAATGTAGAATGTATGAAAACAAGACGAAACCAAAGATTGGACACATAGGGTAATGTTACGGAGTATAAAATATCGATATTTGTTAATAAGAACGGTAGCGACATCTAGGTGTCACTTGATGTAAGTAAACACCTAAGATATAGTTCCACATCTAGTTTCTAATTTTGTTATTCTATGAATTGTGTAAAACGTTAAAAGTATTCTTGTTCATTGTTAATGTCAATGTGATGGTAGTATGGAAATGATACGAAAAATTAGAAATTGTATGCAAAAGGAAGTTATTAGGGGATATGTATATGCAGTTAAGCGAATGCACCTGGCCTAAAATAACGGTGATATGCGTATGATTGTATAAAGGCCAAGCCATTACAGAAGGAGCAATACGATATATAATAGAGATTGTCCGTATCGTAAAAACTTCATATAATCAGAAGTGTATGCGTAATTGATTTACTAGTGGCTCTGTGTGTTGTCAAAGAACTAATATTAACCTTTTTCAGGTGTAATCTGCATGAGTCTAAAATGATGTCAGAAATGTATTCAAGAAGTACTAATTCACAGGAGAATATGGAGTGCTAAAACATGTACGAGTAGATCCAGCTGAGATGGTGGAGTGGTTACCGGGATGGATAACCTAAGCCAGTGATTCATATAACCCTGGCCATTCAAGTCAGTAACTGCTTTCCATTATAATGATGTCTTTTTACTGTGTGCACTTTATTTGATGCAACATGCATCTGTATTTTATTTTAGTTACTACTTTCTTTAATGTAGGTAGTAATGTATATGTAGTACATGTTCGGAAGTAGTTCGCCAAAACGTAATAGTAATTACACCTCGAGCGGCGTGATATTATGTTATTTGGTATATAGGAATTCCCATATGCGTTTGGCGACTCGGCATTCGATATGATACGATACCATGCGAGTGAATGAATGGTTATGTTAGTGGATGACTTCGACATCGCTTATATTATGTTGTAGTGCCGTGATTACTGGAAGACACGAGCCTATGTACACATATGTAACAACATTAACATAGAATCAGCATATTTATCGCGAAGCTAACCTTGGTAATGCAGGTATGTGACACAAATGTAGTAATGTTGTGAGTAATGACACTAGTGTAAATCAACGTGAGATAATAATAATAATGATAATGATGATGGTGTGAGTGTCAAATATATTAAGTACCTGCGATGATGGTGGTCATTGTGTTGATGAATAATTCAAGTGTATTAAGTGCTTGTGGTGGTAATAGTTATTATGATGATGAATAATAAAATATGGGGATGATATCGTGATATGCCACTGATGTGTGGGTTAGCTTACATAAAATTTAGTGGTTGAAATAATGAAAAGTGCTGTGCTGTGTGGATTATTTAATAAGATGGGAGGTGACAATGAAGATTTATCTTGATGTCGCTACATAGAACGTATTATTTAATTGCGTTATGCCAGTGTGAAGTTAGATAAAGCAAAAGGAGGTGTAACACTCGTATATAAGCTAATGCTGAAATTGTAATGCCCTGGTATAAGATGATGTTAAGGTTATAATACTCTTACATGATTGAATGCTGGGATCGTAATGTTGATATGTAAGTGTAGGCTAAGATGGTAAGGCAGATAATTATTAATTGCGATGAGATGTCGGTCACAATTGTCCTATCGATTATCGTTACGTTTCGGATGTCATATTCAAAATTTATGTCAATCATTAGGGTTTAGAGTCAGTATGACGGCGACGTGTCTGAGGCGTGCATAAGGCTTACCACGCGTACGGCTTCGAGGATATATGACGTGATATTAATAAGTTAGATGTTTACTTCATGGACATGGTAGTTCAGTAGATGTAGTAGAGATGCCGTATGTGGTTTTATTAACATTTGAGTGTATATATTCTTGTCCTTATGTATATTATCTTTGATTATTTATTTCGTGCATTAGCATTAAGGTAACATGATCCTCGAAGGTATGCGCGAGGATGGACGTGTAATTATTGTCGCATTGAGGCGAACCTCATAAGGACGTACGAGTTAGTTAAGGTGGTGATGATTATTTATTTTAATTAGGTTAGGCATCACATATAAAAGACATTATTATCAGCTGAATTTGACATGAACGAGATTCACCTATTGAAAATCAGACATCAAATCAAAACTGAAGGAATAAGAATACCTAAAACTTGTGGAGCAAAAGAAAGAACACGGTCATAATAGTAATTTTCCAGGTTTAGGCATGTTATTGAATAAATATAGATTTAGGTTTGGAATTTCAAATAGCTATTATAAAATGAGGAATGATCAATTTGAAATCACTGCATTATGTTGAATCGGGTATAAATTAATTAAATTACGACAGCCGTTTTATGTCATTACCAATTTGTTTTTCGGTAATATTTGAAATCTGGGTTATACTTTGGTTTCGTCTTAACTAGTAGGATCATTTATATTGATAAATATCATCCGATCCAGAATATCTCCATCTTTTCATTATAAAATAGATATACATGGCCTTACTTATGAAATTAATTCAAATTCCAAGATCATATTTGGTATACTCAATTTTAATTCAAGACAAGGTCTCGATTGTTACAAGCATGTCATAAATTATGAAAATAG
The DNA here is from genome assembly GCF_040414725.1 of Anabrus simplex. Classification (NCBI taxonomy): domain Eukaryota; kingdom Metazoa; phylum Arthropoda; class Insecta; order Orthoptera; family Tettigoniidae; genus Anabrus; species Anabrus simplex. The sequence goes on along the minus strand of NC_090279.1, from coordinate 29,584,695 downwards.
GTGATGCAAACATAACGGCGATTGGCTTAGAAACTTTAATATAGAAATTTGATAATAAGCCGCCCGATAGGATTCCGAATCCAATTTTCCACCGTTGATGCGATTTCTATTCACCGGAACATATTAGCTAGCTGAGGCACATACAAAGTCCTGTGATCCTATGAAACAGCCCCACAACAATAAAAGAACCCATCAAGACCCTGGGTGTAGAGTGCTCCCAATGCTAACCTATGTGGCAATGCCACAAGGAGGGCGTACTAGATCCATGCTAATTTCCTCGATTGCTTCCGAAACGTCTCTTGGTTTTGCATGGATACACAATTGTACGTTGCCAGCAAAAATGTGACATTTAAAATGAGTCAGCTGTTTAGCTAAGTCATTGATATAGACAGAAAGTGGCAAGGGAGCTAGAGTTGACCCTTGTGTTACACATGTTTTTACATATTGCCACGAAGAAAAGGTACCCTGATTGACGACACTTTGGTGACGTTCGCGTAAATAGGCTCCCATCAATTTCAGAGTACTGTAGGAGAACCCTAGGCGATAAAGTTTGGATAGGAGCAACTCATGGTCTACAGAGTCAAATGCTTTGCTGAAGTCCAACAATACTAGAATTGTCAGCTTTTGCTCATCAGTAGCCTCATCACTCACGCTTAGTAAGGTAGTACATGTACTGTGATTTCGTCGGAAAGCTGACTAGTGTGGGTCTAGTATGTCGTGGTCGTTGAGATAGTTCGTGATTTGATTATGCACAATGTGTTCGAGTCCTTTGGCTATTATAGACAGTATATTAATAGGTCTGTAGTCACTGTTTAGTCTAGGAGATTTTGTTTTTTGTAAAGGATGTACCAGGGTCATTTTACAGACAGTTGGAAATACACTGTTTTGAAGGAAGAAGTTGTATATGAATGTCAATACTGGAATAATGGTGTCGATAATTTTCTTTATCATTATAATGCATATGTTGTCCACTCCTGTGGATTTAGTTTTAATTTGCAAGAAAAGCGCTTTCACTTGCAGAGGTGAGACATAACTACAATAAAATTTGTCTCTGCCTATGCGTAGTGGGTTGTAATTTGCACTCAAAAGATTTTCTTTTGCTTCTTCGTTTAACTGAACATGGGAAGACATTAAGTGATTATTGAATTCATCAACAGACAACTCCAAATCGTCTACCTTGTTCGGTTTATTTAGTCCGAATTGTCGGATTGACTTCCATAAGGTACCGGGTCTTACGTGAGGTTTTATAAGGTCATGGGCGAACGATAGTCGAGCGTTTCTTACTGTATCAGCCGTTTTAATACATAGTCATTTGTAATAAAGTTTTCCTCTGTCGGGTAATGTTTATACTTCCTATGAGCTGCATCCCGCTTGGCCATCATTACTTCTAATATTTTTTATCCACGGAGGAGGCTTTTAAAGATGCGTGCTGTTCATAGAGGGGCGTGTTTGTCAAAAATGTGAAATATCATGTTATTGAAAAGGTTGACCATGTTGTCAATGATAGTTGTATGAGTTATCTCCTGCCACAGCATCGAAATAGCGTCTTTCAATAATTTTTCGATGTCAATATGGCTATAGTCTCTGTAAGTCACATATTTAGGTTTATGTTTGGGGTATTGCAGTGCGTAAGACATAAAGATAATGTCATGGGCTGACAGTCCGGGAGGAGATATCTGGCCATGATGTAATACTCTGTCAGGGTTGTTCGTTACTATTACGTTCGGTAGTGTGTGTGAAGTTTTAGTGTGGTGAGTGGGAGAAAGTAGGAGGATCGCCATACTGCATGCCAGAAACATGTTCAATAGATGGGTGGTTTTGGAAGGATCTGAATCTAGAAGGTTTGTATTGAAGTCTCCCATCATTATAACATGTTTGTACATAGGTTCTGTTAAGATCTGTCTCTAAGTCATTCAGACGGTGAGCTTTAGGTGGCTTGTATACAGCACCTACTAAGCATTTCACAGTAGAGACCTGTATCTCTATGAACATGTACTCAGGTTTTCGCTCATACGGTTGAGGAGACTGACAGATAATTTGAGGTATCAAGCACGAAGAGACAAAGCACAGACCCCACCTCTCCCTTTGCCAAGTCTCTCATTCCTCAGAAGGCAGTAGCCAGGTAATTCCAGATTCTTAGCCTGCTGTTTGACTTTGAACCAACTTTCACTGCATAAGATTATATCAAAGGACAGTAGTATGAAAATCGCTTTTAGTTCATGAATACGAGCTTGAGAAACTAAACTCTTTGCATTAAGGTGACATGTGAAGTGCGCTTTTATGTCTATTTAGGGCTGACTGGAGAATGTGTGTTGCAGCTTCAAGGAGTGGGGATTGGGTCAATGGACTAGCAGGTAGACAGGTTGAAGGGATGGATTGGGAAGGGGAAGTGTGACAAGGGAAAGTATTGCTATGGTCATAGGGAATACGGCTGTGGTATGCATTGCCAATTAGTAAAATAAAATTAACTAGAACACAGCATGCGACTATATCCTATGAATGGTCAGCAATTAACATATTTTAGATAGTGAAATTGTCCGTAGTAGTAATAATATTAATAATAATAATAATGTGCAACAGCAGATTAGGCATACAGAATACACAAGTAGGAGCTTATTGTACGTAGTGTTGGTGTGAGATCTATGTGGACGTAATATGGAGGCCTAACTTAAGTTAGAACCAGTTAGGGAAATTAATAAAAAGGGTAAGTAGATGGACAGGTGGTAGGATCAGAAGGGAGATAAGCAAATAGATATTTAGATAAATAGATAAATAAATACAGTAAATGGATAGATAAGTAGTGAGCTAGATACATAGATAAAGCTACTTGAAAAAACTAGGTTCTCAGCTGAGACTTATGTTGAAAGATGGGAATGGACTCACATTGCCAAGTGATAAGGCAGCACTGAAACAGAAGCTTATGCCATAGGAAGTTCCATTAACTGGCACACTCTTAATTTCATCCCGTCGGCATTTCTGATTACGATGTCTCCTGAGTAAGTCAAAGTGTTTGTACAACCAAAATGCTGAATTGCCATTTTCAAGATGGACATTCTGATAGCCATTACATCTTCATGGATTTTCGTGGATGAGCCTTTCAGTTTCCTTTTCCTAGGGAAGATATCCTGACATGAGCGATAGGCCAAAAATTTCACTAGGATAGGTCTCATTTTCCCTGGTGATCGATGTCCTGCTCCGTGACACCTATCAATGCCATTAAGTCTAACATCTACACCTACTGCTTTGCACACGTTCAGCACTGGTTCATCACAGCTTTCGTTCGAACATTCAGGGATGCCGAAAATTCTTTCATTACTTCTGCTGTATTGCTCCAATGAATCACACTTGGCATCCCTATCCTTCTTCAGTTTGTGGATTTCTGTCTCGTTCTTATCAAGCTCTTTAGGTAACTCTGAAAGTGTTCTGATATTAAATTTTAAACTTTTTTCAAGTTCTTTTATGACCACTTCTGTTATGCAGGTCAAAATGGCCTGCACAATTTTTTCAAGGAAGCTGTCTGAATTAATGAAGTCGTCCACACACACTTCATGAGGCAGCGTATGTTGGCAGCACTGGTAGTGGCTGGGCTTCCAACTCCATTGTTTCAGTGGGCCATTTTCTTTACAATGAAAATTTGGAACAAAAAGAAGATCAATACCGACAAAACATGTGGGTATATACAAATGTAAATTTCTGCAAGTTTTTATCACTTCCACTGCTGTATAACACCTTCAAATCACTAGACTACAAGGTTTACCTACATCAGTACATTTAATAATTGTAATAATAATAATAATAATAATAATAATAATAATAATGAGCACTACAATGAGTATTAAGTTTCAGCGAATTTCACACTTTCCTACATTCTTGTTGTTGTTGATGCTTGTTGTTTTAAGCGGCCTAACATCGAAGGTCGTCGGCCCATTTCCTGCATTCAGTCAGTGTTTTTTGTCACTATATACATTTTACGAGGTAGTGACTATCGCACATGTCATTTCAAAATAAACAAACAGTCATCCGTTGGGTTGTGGTATTTTGCCTATATGCAAATTTTGTTGTGGATGCAATGTATTTAAGCGATTAGAAAATTGAGAACGGAATGTAGGCCTTGCCATTCCCCAACAACACAGAATATACAATAGTAAGCAGATCAAAACATTGAAAATTCGATCGATCAGTCGATCAATCATAGTCGCTACTGCTTGCTATAGCCTATCCATATAGCTACTGATGCTATTGGTTACTTCACATTCAAGATCACACTTGTTTTCTTTAATGTTTATTCAGATTTATTTACAATTTATTCCTGGCATAAAAGACATACCCAAGATTAATGTTATAAAAATTGAAACATGTGCTTCTATTAATGGATAAACATGGTATGACCATTTCATCTGGTAGAAGAACGAATTTCGAGACTTTTTTCTGAATTCCCTCTTATTTCCTGGATTTCCTGCTATTTATTGAATTCCCTGACATTCCCCGGTTTCCCGTATGGGCGAAACTCTGTTAAACCTGTATTTGGATCGTGAGGCCAGTCTTCTTTTTTTTGTAGAAGTGAAAAGATGTTCATGAATGTGTGTTAATGTGTATGTCTTTACTAGCTGATGTGATAACCTCCTCCTGTCTTATTAGTCAAATGGGGACGCTCATGCTTGAAGTTGGCTACAGCTTCAATGTTGAAATCTACTATTGAGGGATGTGTGGTAAAGAATCTGTAATGAGGAGGGTAGGAAGATATTCAAGATTAGGAAATAAGGGTTAAAATTGACAAAAAACGCTGTGTATACATTTACTTACCCCCTCGACCTTTCTGGTGTTAACTAGTTGCCTTTGCAGCATCAGAACAAATGACACTTCCACATCTTGTATCTGTGTGGCATTTCGGGAACGGAGTGTGGCGAAGGAGAGGAGATGGGCGGAGCATTTAGCTTATGCAGTGTTGGCTGTAGGCTGAACATTTACACCGATAATGGCAAAACTTCTTCGGAGCAGCTAAAGAAATCAAGGCTTTCTCACAAAACAACCCTCAGAAAACCAACTCTTCACACAACTGCAGGCATGGGACTGACATGGCATTTCATCCCTCCTGCAGCAACACACTTTGGTGGAATCTGGGAAGCAGCTGTCAAGAGTCTGATATATCACCTCAGAAGAGTGATGGATTCTTATCGCTTCACCAACAAAGAATGGACCACTCTCATAACACATACATCCTTTCACCAAACATCTTTTAGACGTGCCTTAATTGTGTAAATTGGAATTTGTGAATTTAGACATGTCTTAATTGTGCAAATTGTCATTTGTGAAATTACAACAAGTCTCCTCATATTTATAACACACGTTCCTCTATGTAACACTTTGACTAGAGTGATCAGGAACGTGATTTTTATCCCTTAGGAATGAGATCATGGCTGATGATGCCCATGCAATGGGCAAAACATGTCTCCTTAAATTAGTATGACAAGATCAAAATCTTAATATTAAGAACCCAACGTGTACTGAATACATGGATTTCAATAAACTTTTGTAACATTGTTGAATTAATGTACATTTTAATATGGACCAGTCATGAGATTTGTGACATATAATTATCTGAGATTGTTGTAAACAACCCATGGAGAGAAATTAAAGTCCACTGTTTGTATCGGAGATGAACCATGTATACAAATGTTAGACTAATGTTGTGTAGGAAACTATCAACTCATATAAAGACTATACATCCAATCATACATAAGGAAGGACATCTTCTTGTCGGTGGAAGACTGCACAATACTCCAATACTAGTGGACTGGAAGAATTACAAATTCTGCTTCATCTCACAAATATAATTATGATGGCAGAACACCTTCATCTACTTCATAATGGCACTCAACACACTGAGAGAAACGTTTAGGATCTCATCAGCAAAGGGGACTGAAAGAAGCCACACTCATACACATCTCAAGTGTTCTAAGTTGAATGCAGATAACTCAGAACAATTAATGCAAAATACACAAAAGGTGCCTCTAACCCTGACATACCCATTTGTTATAACTAGCATAGAGTATGCCCGCCCAATTCTAGTAAAAAATCGTGTGAAATAGAACAAGACCAGACCGCCTATCTCCCAAGGCTGTCTAAATAGACATGATACCTGATCTCACCACAACATTTCTCTCCGCACTTTATCGACTTAGTTCTCATAGAGGTCAACTCCTGAATATTTACAGCAATAATGGAACAAACTTCTTTGGAGCAGCTACAGAAATCAAGGCCTTTCTACAAAACAACCCTCAGAAAACCTACTTTTCACACCACTGCAGGCATGGGACTCAAGTGGCATTTCATCCCTTCTGCAGCACCACACTGGTGGAATCTGGGAAGCAGTTGTCAAGAGTCTGTATATCAGCTCAGATGAGTGATGGGTTCTTATCGCTCCAACAACAAAGAAGGGACCATTATTACAACACATACTCACATCCCCTCACCAAAGCTAAATGATGACCCTTTTGACACTTCCTACCTAACAATATCCCATTTCCTTATAGGAGAGCCAATTACTTCACTCTCTGATCATGATTATACAACCTTGCCCACAAGGCTATACATTCAGCAGCTAACCCAGAACTCCCAGAAGAGATGTTGAAATGAATATCTCAATAAATGGGCAATGAAATATCCCATAGAAACGTAGTCAAACTGAAAGAAGATGACACGAATGCTATGAAGTGGGCGATGACAGTGATCTAATGTGTATCCTGGTAATACCAATATAAATGGTCCATTATTGGACATTTGGATGGACCATTTATATTGGTATTATAAATTTACTCATTCGGAACAAATGTTTGAGGTTCCCTTTGGGAATCGACAATCAACATATCCTGGTAATGACGAATTCATTCACGTAACGAAAGTTCAGGTGAGTAACGGTGAACTTACTAGCCATATTCACAAACACTATCCCTTACGAACTACGAAATATAAAGGCAAGATAACTCTTGAATCGCTTATCTATTCCTTGCATGTTGAAGTAATATTGTTCCGGGATTATCTGTGGAACGCAGAGAGGTGAAAAAACGTGTCGGCTTTGAATGGGTCTATCTACGATATCAAAGATTAATTTAAACATTAAAATAAAGGTTATATTTCTTTTCAGATCTCAAACTTAACAAAAATTTTCACTAGGTGAAGGAACAAAATGTCAGATACAAAATAGCAAACAAAAATAGAAACGCAAGGGTTGGAAATTACAAGTTTTGAGCTTCCAGCTCCAATTTACAAGTTTACAACTTCACAAATGTTGTGTTTGTTTAGATAACGAGAGATATCTCCCAAGACACAGTTCAAGAGCACCTGGCTCCAAAGGTTACACGTACAGCCTTCCGAAGGTCCCCTCAATATTACACCAATATCACGAAAGAGTTTACATGCTCTTTAAATTCAACCAAGGAGGCTATGCTCAAACCTTACAATTTCTTGCCTCTTAAGGCACAACGTACAATTTACAATTCCTTTACACAGGGGCATCTATTACCCATACTACTGGGCCTTTGTGGAAAAGAAGAACAGGATAAAATACTGGCCCAAACTCAAAATGTATGGAGCCGTACACTTGCGCTCCTTTAAAACCAAGATTTAATACCCTACTTGGGCTTGTGGCCCGATGATGCAGAGGCTAGGGAATCCCACACTACTGAGGTGACTCGTAAAAGAAGTTAATGAGTGATTTACAGGAGGAAAAAAAGTTACAAAATCGTAGTCACCTCAAGATAAATTGAAGGGGAATTCGAGATGGTAAAGAATTCTCTATTCACAGATTTACAGTTTAAGTCTGTATAAAATTTTACATTAGCAGAAAGAAAGTTTACGTTATTGAAAACAGATGATTACATAGTTAAATATAAGAACCTACCCCTCGGGTGAGTTTGCAGAAATAGATAGAGAGATAGAAAACTGGTGGCTTTTACCTGGGCTGATGTACTTCCTGCCGAACAATTAGGCACACCGCCTCCTCTATTAACACACACACTCAGAAATTTGACGGGTTTAGACGAGGTAACTAGAAAAAGCCGCGGCATTTATACCCGAGGGGAGGGTTTGAGAAGGCATTGGACTAAATCCGACCACACCCTCTCAATTTATTGGATACTCAAGTAGATACAAGAAGCTTATGATTGGCCAAAAAATAAATACAGAAAATTTGTGATTGGCCAGACTCCAAAGCTGGCAGGATGAGAAGGAAGTGTTGCAAACCATGAACTATCAAAATACATGAAAGTCAATTTAGATGAGAAAACTTATAAACACAAGACTTCTTTAAATCATTAATTATTACACGTTGCACCAGAGTGCATGACTTCAGTTTTTTGTACGGACATCTATGGAGAAAAGTTCAAACTTCTAGATGTACACCAAAACAAAACAAAGAAATCCAGTCAGTTTAAGTAACTTTAAAATAAAATATTACTCAGTTATTCAGTAGTGACATCTTCTGATTACTACTTTATGCATTAGCAGTTTCAAGTTTTGTTCAATAGATAGTGTTCCTTAAGGCACTTCTATTAAATGTGCGGGGTTGAGGTGTACTTCCTGGTACAAATATTATAAGTCAAAATGGACTAGTAACACCACAGACCACATTAGGGAGAATAACAATATTTTTCACTTCCCAAGAGATGGCTGCAATGTGTGTGGTAAACAAGCGAATGCTGACAGTAAAGAAGCATATAACCTACAACTTGTATGAACAAATTATCTAGAAATCAATAATTAATATAATCAATAAGATAACAAAGTTGTTTCATTTGGAATCAACTAGTAAAATATCCTGTAACAATAACAAAACAATGTGTCTTTTAGCTACTTTGTGTTCAAAACTATTTACAAATTCAAAACTATTAGTAGGAATGATACCAGATCCCAAATAACATAGAATAGAGGTCTTTGGAATAATCCTAACTGCTGCACGAATCATAACGCAAGATTGTGGAACAACTTGAAGGAAAAGTGAAAACTAGGTAAGTAAACAGTCAATCTCTTAAAAAAGTATATTTTCTGTAGGACTATCAATCATGTGCCCTGAAATGAAGGATCAAACCCTGGTATCTGTTGAGCAATTTTCTACCTATTTCCAATTCCTGATGATGGCTTATCAAATTATGTACATTACCTCACGAGAGTTTTCCTGCGATGACCCTGGCTCTGTTAACTCTGATTTAACTTCTTTTTTCAGAGCTATCACTTCTGATACGTGTTCAAAATTTTCCTGTGGAAAATAAGATATATTAGGTATGCTCATAACACACACCTACAAATACTGTCACTAACAAATGGATATGTTAATTCATTGATTTCCAGTATTACAGTTACTTTCAGAATTTCACTGATGTTTAAGGATGATTTCTACCAGCAGAAAACTGTTATAACCAAAGGCTGTACTGAGAATGGTGTTACTATTCTTGCCCACTCCTTATGTCAGAGAAAGGATGAGATGGAGAACAAAATATAAAATGCAAAATATTTTCTAGCCATATCAGAAGATATAATACCAGGGATGGAATTGGGGCCATCTCACACAGAATTTGGAAAGAAGCAGTGATAGGCATAAACACTAAATTGTATGAACTGTTTTCATATGTACAATCATATCAATCAAATCATAAAAGTTGTGTGAACTAATTAGAAGCGTTACAACTGTTCTAAATAATTTTTTGTTCTCAGCATACAGTTTGTTTATAGGCAGATAAAATACCTTGAAATAATGGAATCATATTCTCTACTCTGGTTTTGCTAAGATCACAGGGGCTACATAAACCATTAATGCAGTTCTGTTTCAAACAGCATATATCAATGCTTCCAAGTTTAAAATGAAAAAAAAAAAAACATGAATGAAGCAGACTTATCACAGTCATATACCAGCAAAATATGTGATGTAGCCCAAAGAAGAAGCAACTAGAAATGAAATATTTTACTACTACAAGCATGTCATCTAGTGTTCTGTGAAGAACTGTGGAGATGAGAACACTGTCAGTGCAGAGTCAGCAGTGTTGGAGTGTACATCTTCAGTTTCAGAAGTTCCTTTATGATCTATGACAAAACATTTAAATTTTTCACTTGAATTCATAAAACCTTGTCAGCATTAAAGGGGGGAAGGTACTGTGAATAAAAGCTCATTTTAATATAAGTTAACCTACTACTAAAAGTGAATTAAAGTATCAAGTTCTACAATATACCAACTTAACGCATTCAATATAGAAGAGAACAGTAGCTGAACTAAGGAATGGATGAAAAGGATGAACAAAAAGGACAGGGAAATAATGAATAAGAGGAAAGAAAAACTCTGTTTAATGTGCCTTAAGAGCCTTAAGAAATTCTTCTCAGAAATCCTACATTCTAGAGCCCTTAGACATGGTTCTCTATATAACATAGGCTGACCTGCATTTGAGGAATAAAATGAGCTAATCACTACTCAGACTTTTTGAATGAATTCAACGCCTAAGCAAAATACTTATTTTGAGATAAGTATATTCAGATTTTGAGCTATTTTATCCCTCACATGTCATAGGCAAACCTGCTCTTTCTTCAACACACATAATATCTTCCAGCACATTGTGGATGTGAGGGTAACCCAGAATAATCACACCTGTGTTGACTTTTTGTTTAGCAGACTGGCGTATCGTCTCAAAAACACTAACGAATGATTTGTGATTTAACTTCTTCTACACTAATTATGGTAGGAGTAATCATTTTTAACATGTGGTGCTAATGGTGGTGCAGTACTGTTGGAGAATATTAGTTTTAAAATCAATTCAATGGGCCAACCATCCTCTATTATAATCGGAGGGGGAAAATAGAAGAGGTGCATTCCCTACAGGAAAGTTATTTAGATACTGACAGTAAAAAGTACAGACTAATCCAACCACAACCTTAAGTTCCTAAGAGTTGGCAGCTTTGTGTAGCATGTTGTGGTGTATTCCAAGACAAAGAAACAAAACAGAGTCATACTACACTTAGATGTCCATGCAGCAAATGGTGACTGCTGGTGTTAATATTGGGGAAGCACATAGTAAATTATACCTCTGTCTGAACTGCTAAGAGTAAGTTTCTATAATGTTATCTGGAATGAGACTTACAAGTGATGCATTTGTTGTTCCTTCAAGCCCGGCTGGTTCCTCTTTGATCTTTATTTCCAGGTCCATTTCGTACTGCAACTGAAGTAGAAGGTACTGGGATCGTTGATTACTTCCAATGACCTTACACTGAAACATAAGCCAGAAAAATATATTACCTTGTTGATGTCATTGCTACTTATGTTGTTTGTCAACAGACTAAGCATCAAGCTTGTAATTTTACATGATCATCATATTATGATCATAATGAAGAACTCAAAATTTGATATGCCTGTTGATATTGTGATCATAGCTAAGGACCTCAAGTTTTCTATGACTGATACTTCGATCATAGCTAAAGGCGTCTAGTTTTACATGACTTCTAAAACAGTGATCACTTAAATAGGAAATATAAGTTAACATATCTGTCAATATCAAGATCATAGTCAAAGGACCCCTAGTATTATATGACACCATATATCATACAGTTTTATATGGAACTGAAACCGCAACAAGATGACCTTTCTTATTAAAAATCCAATGCGCATCGCTTGTGATCGAAATGCACAAAACTTCTTGAAAATTCAGTGACTATTCGGTTTGCATATCACTCTGATCACCTGGGTCTATATCTTGAAATCTTCCTACAATTTATGAAAACCTATAACTTGTTTTCCGGTCATTGACCAGGTCAGGGATGGAATGAATGAAGAAGATAAAGGCTATTAGTATGATAGGGTCGCCACTCCCAAAGTGATTTATTAATGACTGATAGTTGCTATGAAATGAGAATGGAGTGTGTTGCTGGAATGAAAGATGACAGGGAAAACCGGAGTACCCGGAGGAAAACCTGTCCCGCCTCCGATTTGTCCGGCATAAATCTCACATGGAGTGACCGGAATTTGAACCACGGTATCCAGCGGTGAGAGGCCGACGCGCTGCCGTCTGAGCCACGGAGACTCCCTTCCTACAATTTATATCCTTTGCAATTAGCTTCAAAACTAACTGAACAAGATGACAACTCTTTGAGATTTGTTCTATCAAAATTTTCCTTCTCAGGATCAAATTCTCTCAAAACATTCTCCCCTCATCCAGCTGATTCACTATTTCTTTATTTGAGACATTTTCTATCAATCTGATAATCAAGAACTTCTGATATCATGGCCATTCAAAGGATTCAACTCTGTGTTTTCGGCACCCGTGTTTCACTTCCATATGGTGTCGTACTCCATATTCAGTGTAAACAGAATTTTAAAATTTTTCAATCTGTGAACCTAACGAACGTGATGGAGAACAGATGGAAATTTAGGCTGGATTCAGTGATGATATTTATCAATATTTGCAAGGCATGTGTTAGTGTACCATGGCACGTGATCTCCGATGCATTGATAAAAAAAAAGGGCAGGGATAGGAGAACCAATTATAAAAGCCATGACAGACAAGTGAGTAAGTAGTATGAATACTACGATGGGACAAACTATCTGGTTCAAAGTAGAAACAGGACTTCAAAAAGGATGTGTTTTATCCCCTCCAATCTTCACTACAGTCATGGTAGAAATCCACAAAAGTATACAAACAATGGGAACCAACAGGCATCTCTGCAGATGACACAGTAATATGAGGAGAAGATGAAATGGAAGCACAAGAACAAGACACTGTATGGAATTAGGAGATAGAGGAATATGGAATGAAAATAAGTATGGAAGAGTGTATGATAGTAATGGTGTCGAGAGGTAATAGAGAAGGAAGTGGGAATATTGAAGTAAATGGAAGACCATTAGAAGTTGTGGAAAAAGCTGCAAGTATTTGGGGAGAATAATTGCAGAAGATGGGAAAATAAATTAAGAAATTGGAAAGAGAATTGAACAAGCCAATGAGTTTTACTAATGTGTGAGATGTATAGTCTGTACCTGGGACGTCCGAAAGATACATGAGAAAATTCTGCACCCAATGTATTACAAAACAATTTTGACATATGCATCAGGCACACGGACAACAATAAAACATGATGAAAGCAGAACGCAAGAGGCCAAGATGAAATTCATTAAGAGAAATAATAGGGAGGGCAAGAAGGGATAAAGTCAGAAACATAGACATCAGGGAGATGATTGGATTCCCTGAACTGAAAGGCAAGATAGAGTCCCGTAAGCTAAAATGGTATGGACACATGATGAGAATGGAAGAGGATAGAGTACCAAAGTAAGTATTTACAGAGAAAGTCATAAGAGAAAGACATCGGGGAATGCCCAGAAAAGGGTGAATGGATATGGAAAGGAGAGTACAGAGAAGAATGGAGTAAATGTAGAAAAAATATTCGAGGAAGGAAGGGAGTGGTAGAGAAAAAGTGAGGAGGTACTTGATTCACATTTCAATGCAAAAGACTGGAAATGGAAAATGAAGAAAATTCTACTGATATTAAGACAAAAATTTATACAATTGTCCTATCAGCTCATTGCATTGAGCAATGCCATCAACAATTACTTAAGTGTCCTTTCTTTATTTTTCTATGCATGTCACGTCTAATGACATAACCGAGTGGTGTTTACCAGAGCGCCCCTTGTAGGGAGTTCCATGTCAAACAATTGGTTTAAATGTTTAGCAGTTTCAATCAATCAATACTGATCTGCATTTAGGGCAGTCACCCAGGTGGCAGATTCCCTATCTGTTGTTTTACTAATCTTTTCTTAAATGAACTCAAAGAAACTGGAAATTTATTGAACATCTCCCTTGGTAAGTTATTCCAATCCCTAACTCCCCTTCCTATACATCAATATTTGCCCCAGTCTGTACTCTTGAATTCCAACTTTATCTTCATATTGTGATCTTTCCTACTTTTTAAGATGCCACTCAAACTTATTCGTCTACTAATGTCATTCCATTCCATCTCCCGGCTAACAGCTCCGAACGTACCACTTGTTACAAACCATCACTCTCATTTTGGTTCCATATTGAAAACAGCAAGCACACTTAGTTTACAAAAGGAGTATATGTATTACCCCGTCAATTCAATACAATTAATACCACGTTATGTGGTTAAATAAACAGAGATGTTCAAAATTTTAAGGGGACATGTTCCGCCCTTCCCTTATTTGGCATCATCAGCCTTATTTAATCTTAAAACAAACATTATTTAGAGGACAATAATATTTATGTTTTCCAAAATTTGAACTGTGATGTCTTAAGGTTAAAAACACTAAGGAATAGTAGGTACAATGTATGACGTTGAGATGACATATACAGCACATGTTAAAATCATTGTAAACAATTTTAAAATCTTTGTCCAAAAGCAAATTTGTGTCATATAAAATTCTAAAAACAACTCTTGTCTGGAACTGAAGTGGATCCTCTTCGTAAGAAAATTCGAGCATATGTTAGCTTGAGGCAATTGTCAATACAAGTCTTCAATTGAGTAGCTGGTTGAAACGTTGAGGCTGGATTTTGTTTATTTTTGCGAAGAGGAGCTAAAGAATATTGACCAGGACAAGAGGCGAATGTTTCAAATTATCTTATTAAGTCGATTGATCCATAAATTATCGTAATATATAGTAATATAACCAATGCAAGGAAAGATGTTGTTGTGCTGGTTGAAGCTGCTTTTGAAACAAGTATATCTGGTATTTGACAGGTATGTTTGAATTTCTCGTGAAAGTGTATTCCCTCTAGAAGATGTAGACCATCGTGGAAAAGGATGTGCATATACTGTAATGAAACAAAGAAGAAAGACGTGTAACACGGTGTGTGTTTTACCTTCCCCTCAACATTCCGATCCTCCTCTACCACATCGATACAACACGAGGAGTAGGAACTCCAGACAGAACAACGCTGCTAATACACAAAGATATACATAGTTACGGCGAATGAGTAAGTACCCGTTTTACATAATACATAACTCTTGGATATTAACATACAATTAACACACACACCGTCAAACACGCCTTTCTTTTAGTTTGTTTCATTACAGTATAACCACATCCTTTTCCACGATTCTCTACATCTTCTAGAGGGACTACACTTTCACGAGAATTTCAAACATACCTGTCAAATACCAGATATACTCGTCTCAAAAGCAGCATCAACCAGCATATCAACATATTTTTTGCATTGGTTATATTACGATAATTTATGGATCAACGAACTTAATAAGGTAATTTAAAACATTCGCCTTTCCTCCTGGCCAATATTCTTAGGCTACTGTTCACAAAATGATACAAAATCCAACCTCAACGTTTCAACCAATCTAGTCTATTGAAGACTTGTATTGACAACTGCCTCAAGCTAACATATGCTCGAATTTTCTTACGAAGAAGATCCACTTCAGTGCCAGACTAGAGTTGTTTTTAGAATTTTATATGAAACAGATTTTCTTTTGGGCAAAGATTTTAAAATTGTTTACGATGATTTTAACATATGTTGTATATGCCATGTCTCAACATCATATTTTATAACTACTATTCCTTAGTTTGTTTAACCTTAAGAAAACACAGTTCAATTTTTATAAATCATAAATGTCAATGTCCTCTAAATAATGTTTATTTTAAGATTAAATAAGGCTGAAGATGCCCAATAAAAGAAGGCGAAACATGTCACCTTAAAATTATGAATTTCTATGTTTATTTAACCACATAACATAGTGTAATGGTTGTAGAGTCCGCCATGCTAACTCGCTACGGCCGGGGCGTCACCCATCGCCCCACCCCCTTTACGCTCGAGCGCGCCAATCCGCGAGCAACACTCAAGAGCTGGGCCAGCCCTTCTCACTTCTATCCGTGGTCGCGCCGCAGCGAACTACGGAAACGACTGGAAGATTAATCTGGAGTCTTCTAGTTCGCGAGGTTCCTCGATCCATCGAACAACCGGACTATTCCAGAAGGGCTGGCGCAGGTATAAAAGAGCAGTTACTTGCCTACAGTCAGTCAGTCAGTGAGAATTGGAGAGTGACAGTTAGTTAGTGAGTGAGTGGGAGCGAGACTGAGTTCGCTGGAGAGCAGTCAGTAATAGCCTGACAGAGTGCAGCCTGATCGAGTATCTGTCTGTCGGAGCCGACGACTCGTTCCTGTCTTCCTGATATCGTGTGTGTGTGTGTCCCTTGAGACTGGCTGCTGGAGGAGAACCTGGAGTGTTCTGGAGCGGAGAAGAAGGGAACACTAGGAGACGACGTGTGAAGACTGCGGAGTTCAACGGGTTGAGTGAACAGCGGATACTATCCCGACCTGCGAGGCTGACGACCGTGACAGCGCTAACGAGTGTGACTGAGTGGCTGTGAGAGTGTACTGTAAATAATCGATGACTCTGTGCGTGTGTGTGTGTGTGTCATTGTAGATGGAACCTAAGAGAAACTAAGAGAGAGAGCGCGCGAACCGTAAGTGTACTTGTGTAACTTGAAAGCTCGGCTATCGTCTGTGTGTGTGTAAATCTGCAATTATAGTGCTTAGTTAATAAATCTTAGAAATAGGTTGCTACCAGGCGCTGTATGCATTTATTTACTTAGTTACCCCGCAAACACGTTACAATAGTATTAATTGTATTCCATATGTGGGGTAATAAATATACTCCTTTTGTAAACGAAGTGACATACCACTTAGCCGAGCAGCTCGTCTTCTTTCTCCCAATTCTTCCCAGCCCAAACTTTGCAACATTTTTGTAACGCTACTCTTTTGCCGCAAATCAACCAGAACAAATCGATGAGCTGCTTTCCTGTGGATTTTCATTCCATGAATCAGATAATGCTGGTGAGGATCCCATACACTGGAACCATACTCTAGTTGGGGTCTTACCAGAGAATTATATGCCCACTTCTTTATATCCTTACTACAACCCCTAAACACCCTCATAACCATGTGCAGAGATCTGTACCCTTTATTTACAATCGCATTTATGTGATTACCCCAATGAAGATCTTTCCCTACATTAACACCTAGATACTTACAATGATCCCTAAAAGGAACTTTCACCCCGTCAATGCAGTAATTACAACTGAGAGGACTTTTCCTATTTGTGAAACTTACAACCTGACTTTTAACCCCGTTTATCAACATACAATTGCCTGCTGTCCATTTCACAACATTATCGACGACACTTTGCAGTTGCTCACAATCTTGTAACTTATTTATTACTCTATACAGAATAACATCATCCACAAAAAGCCTTACCTCTGATTCCACTTGTTTACTCATATCATTTATATACAAGAAAACATTAAGGTCCAATAACACCGAATTGAGGAATTCTCCTCTTAATTATTACAGGGTCAGGTAAAGCTTCTCTGAGATCTATTTTCTAGAAATATAGCTACCAATTCAGCCATTCTGTTGTCTAGTCCAATTGCACTCATTTTTGATAGTAGTCTCCCATGATCCACCCTATCAAATGCTTTAGACAGGTCAATCACAATACAGTCCATATGACCTTCTGAATCCAAGATATCTGCTATATCTTGCGGGAATCCTACAAGTTGAGCTTCAGCAGAATAATCTTTCCTAAAACCGAACTGCCTTCTATCGAACCAGTTATTAATTTCACAAACATGTCTAATATAATCAGAAAGAATGTCTTCCCATAGCATACATACAACGCATGTCAAACTTACTGGCCTGTAATTTTCAACTTTATGTCTATCACCCTTTCCTTTATACACAGGGGCTACTATAGCAACTGTCCATTCATTTGGTATAGCTCCTTCAAGCAAACAATAATCAAATAAGTACTTCAGATATGGTACTCTATCCCATCCCATTGTCTTTAGTATATCTCCAGAAATCTTATCAATCCTAGCCGCTTTTGTAGTTTTCAACTTTTGTATCTTATTGGAAATTGCATTTTTATCATATGTAAATTTGAATACTCTTTAGCATTAGTCTCCTCCTCTATCTGGACATTATCCTTGTATCCAACAACTGTTTATTGTTCCCCAGGTGGTACAAAAATTGTCTATGTTGAATACCTCGAGTAGTGCCTCAGGGAATTCATTTCACCCAATAGCAGTGTTTTTTAATCACTTTGTGAACCCCTGTAAATGTAAACTTACTGCACTAACAATGAATACCACAATTTCTCCTACAGGTAATATCTAAACTTTGTTACTGTGGCTAATTGAGTCGATTCTTACACATTGCCGGGGAACAGATTTCTATCTAAACACATATCTATTCAGGAAACTATGCTCAATAGTATTTTGTATATTTCAATGTAGGGGACACTACTGAAATGTGCTGTGTTTACTTGTTCTGGCCATCACAGGTTATTCTATTAATATGTTATTAGCTTTACTTTCAAGCAACTACTTTTACAGCTTCCACAGCCAGAATGTATTCCTGAGGATTGTTCTTCCATTCCTGCTAGCAGTTTAATGTTGCACTAACAACTCCAAGGGAAAGGGATTAGATTAGGTACGCAGCAGCTTTAATTAAGGTTAATTAATGACAAAATGGGGAACACGGAAACGTTTTCCAGGGCTGCAGATCCTAGGATTCGACACCATGCAAACTCACCGCCACTCGCCCCTGATAATCTTCTACACACCAATAAATCAGAGAGGCAGCCAACTGTTACCTACATCATCACGAATAAAAACCGGATGTAGCTGCTGTGGGATAATGATGTCATACTGAAGAATCTCCATAACAACACTGATATAACAAGATACAGATATCCTAAATGTAAACATTTCAAGATTTGGAACCCTACTGCCATATGTCGCAACCTGTAGTGTAAAGAAAACAATAATTAAAATTACACACTACATACTGAATTTCTTTCTGAAACTACCATCCGCAATCCTCATCTGCGTAGCTCTTCAGAAAAAGATCGTCATTTCACTAAATTGAGATATATTGCTGCTACACACATCTTGCAGGTACTTGCAACGCACAGGCTGGGAGTTTTTTTAAAAAGCAAGCTAGATATATGCGTATTCATTTTGAATGCTTAATTAAAAATAAAATTTAAGAAAATTAATAAAATTAAATAGTAAAAATTAGGAGAATGCTGAAACTGAGAAAGATTAATATTAACTTCTAATATTCTCAATTGAGATCTATATATTTAGCAAAAGTATATGACTGAACTTACCGACAATATGTTACTGGTTGTGAACACAGTGCAGAATGATACAAATCACAATTCCTCAAAGAAGAAAATCCGTAAATCACTTAACGGTTTAAGCTGTAGAATTGGCTATTACGCGTTTTATATAACAACATATCAGCCACTTCGAAACAAAACCGGATATTTGAATGTTGATAAATCACCTACAACAAACTCTTGAAGAACAAATTTGATTTGCAACAGTCAGTAGATCAGGCTGAATTTAGGAAAGGATGTATTACTAATGACCACTGCAGAGTATGCGACACTTCTTCTGCTTCTGAATCTGCTTGAAATGTGAATGGGCTTGTTATATCACCCAGTTCCAATACCTGTAATAAATCACACCGTAACACTCATATACAGTATACCAAAATACACAACTGTGGGGAGAGTTGTAGTTTAACATATTCGTAATGTCTACAATTGCAGTATGCGACAATGGGTGCAATGTCCCGCTAAGTCTGGCTCAAGGAGGATATGTAAGAGAGAAGGAACCTCTCCGGGTGAAAAAGGGAATACCGGTACCAAAGCAGGTCCATAAGTCTTAAGGAGTGTTATGTCATGGAAGGAGGGATTAACTGACTGAATTTTACGATCCAATTATTCGTACAATAGGGGAAATAAAATCGTCCGGCTTTTATACATATATACATGCATTTTAATTATAGTCCGTTATGCCTTCCAGCGTTCAGTCTGCAAGCCTCTGTGAATTTACTGTACGTCGCGACAATCCTCTATTTGCAACTAGTGCCGTGACCTCATTTAATTCTATACCTCTTATCTTTAAATCGTTAGAAACTCAGTAAAACCACTATCATCTTGGTCTCCCTCTACTCCTCTTACCCTCCATAATAGCGACTATTATTCTCCTAGGTAACCTATCCTGCTCCATTCGTCGCACATGTCCCCTCCACCAAAGACGATTTACGCGTAGTTTCATCTATCGAGGTCATTCCTAAATTAGCCGTTATCTGCTTGTTCCGTGTACTCTCCTGCCATTGTTCCCACCTGTTTGTAAAATCAATAATTCTCGCTACTTTCATGTCTTGTACGGTACTTCTAACTTATAAATAAGATATCCTGAGTCCACCCAACTTTCGCTCTCGTAAAGCAAAGATGGTCTGGAAACACACCGATGTAAAGACAGATTCGTCCAGGAGCTAACTTCCTTTTTACAGAACACTGTTGATCGCAACAGCCAGCTCACTGCATTAACTTTACTACACCTTGATTCAATCTCACTTACTATATTACCATCCTGGGGAACACAAAAAAAAAAAAAACTTAAAATTATCTACCTCTTCCAGCTTTGTATCACCAATCTGACATTCAATTCTGTTGACTTTCTTACCTACTGACATCAATTTAGACGTGGGGAGGCTAATTGCCATACCATACTCATTGCACATGTTTTCAAGTTCCAACACTTTAGACTGCAGGCTTTCGGCACAATCACAATCTGCCATTAAGACGAAGACGTCAGTAGAGGCCAGGCTGCTTACTACATTTCCACCTGCCTGAATCTCTCCCTGCCAATTTATCACCTTCCAGCAGATGATACACGTACATTACGAAGAGCTAATGAGAAAGATTACAGCCTTGTCTAACCCCTGTAAGCATCCAGAACCAAAAACTCATTCTACCATCAATTCTCACTGCTGCCCAATTGTTATCACAAATGCCTTTGATTGATTCTAATAATCTACCCTTAATTCCATAGCCCCTCAGTATGGTGAACATCTTTTCCCACGTTACCCTCTCATATACTTTCGCTAGATCTACGAAACATAAGCACAACTGTCTATTTATCTCGTAACATTTTTCAATTACCAGGCGCATACCGTACTGAAAGTCGGATCCTGACAGCTCCTCCGTGGTCTGTAACCACACTGGTTTTCATCCAACTTCCTCTCAACAATTGATCACACCCTCCCTTCCAAGATGCCAGTGAAAAAGTTTGCCTGGTATAGTAATCAATATGATACCTCGATAGTTGTTGCAATTCTTCCTGTTCCCTTGCTTATAGATAGGTGCAATTAATGCATGTGTCCAAACTGAAGGTACCTCACCAACACTCGGTTCTAATCTTAGGTACTACCGGTATTCTATGAAGCAATTTCATCCCTGCCTTGCCGTTATACTTCACTATATCAGGTCTAATTTCACCTATCCCTGCTGCTTTATGACAATGGAGTTTATTTACCTCCTTTCCACTTCCTCAAGCGTAATTTCACCACATCATTTTCTTCCTCCCCATGAGCTTGGTTGTTCGCGACACCACCAGGAAGATTTCCTTTTACGTTGAGACGATTTTCAAAATATTCCCTTCACCTGTCCTGTGGTTCCCTGGGATCTATTATGAGTTCACCTGAATTAACCAAAACACTGCTCATTTCCTTTTTCCTTCATTTCCCAAGATTATGTATTTCTGCCCAGAAAGGTTTCTTTGATGCTTTAAATAGCCTTTCTAGGTGATTACCAAAATCTTCCCACGACTTCATTTTGGATTCAACGACTATTTCATTCGCTCTGTTTCATTCTTCTGCGTACAATTCAATGTCTGCATTGGCCCTTGCTTGGAGCCATTTCTGATAAGCCTTCTTTTTACGTTTAGAAGCTGCTGTCACCTCATCATTCCACCAAGATGTTCGCCTTTGCCCATCTTTATACACAGTCGTTCCTAGTCATTCCCTTGTTGTTTCTACTACAGCATCCCTGTATACCACATATTCTCTTTCTATACCAGTAACCTGCTTACTGTCCACTGTTCGAAACTTGTCACTAATAATATCGATGTAGGCCTACTTCTGTCTAAATTCCTCGTCCTGGAGATTTTCTACACTTATCCCTTTGCAGACAGATTTCACTTTCTCTGTCCTAGGCCATTGAGATACTCGTACTTACTACAGATCATACCGTGCCCTGTATAACAGAAAAGTCACCTAAAAAGTCGTACATTCCCAACAGACTTCCTGAATTTGAAGTCGGTTAATATATACCGGTAATCTACTTTATGAAACTGGTATCCCTAGCATTCCACGAGTAGCGGTGATTAGCCTTATGCTTGAAGAATGTAGTCGTAACTGCTAAACACATACCAGCACAGAAGTCCAGCAAACGCTTCCCTTTCCATTAGCTTCCATGTCTTCCCCATATTTACCAATCGCCCCTTCGAATACTTCAGTTCTCTTTCCAACTCTCGCATTGGTATCGCCCATCAGCACTATCCTATCTTTGCTGTTGACCCTGACTGCAATGTCACTCAATGTTGCATAAAACTTGTCAACTTCATCCTCATCTCCACCCTCACATGGTGAATAAATTGAGACAATTCTCGTCCTAATTCCTCCAACTGCCTAATCTACCCACAACGTTCGCTCATTTACGTGCCTAACAGAAACTACGCTGCGTACAATAGTATTCCTGATAAACTGTCCTACCCGATACTCTGACTTTCACCTTTTTAACACAAATCAAGTATACTTTATAATCTCCTGTCTCTTCCTCGTTATTTCTTCTTACCCTTAATTTCACTTACACCTAGTACATCCAGATGCATCCTGTTTTCTGACTCAGCCTGTTCTACTTTCTTTTTTCCGTAGCTCCCCATCGAATTCCATTTTTTTACAAAGATGTTTCCAAGGTTAGGAACCACCGGTGGATTGTGTAGTCCTAGCCGCATGAGCGAATGAAGGGCCATTATACAGAATATCTCTGAGGACCCACTCCTGTTTCGTAGCAACTGGTATCCCGACACTCAGGACCACTTACTAGGCCACTCAGCTGTTGCCCTTGGTTCACGAACTAGAACGTGACTACAGCAACGTACACCATGAACCATCTAATATTATTATTCCGGAAATATCGTGCATCACCGAGGTGTAAGAAGGTTTAGTGCTGAATGGATGGACAAGGAATTGACAAGAGCATAATTTAATGCCCAAAATTTTGAAATTGTATTCCTTCCGTCTTATTTAAAATTTGGTAAATAGAAGATCTAAAAAAAGCAATAACAATATAAAAATGAACTCGTTAGTTCCAACAACAACGACATAAAGTCCAAAATCAGGTACAAAAGTAGAGAGAATTATCAGGATGATAATATACGATGGATGTGTATTATTAGCTCTGAAACAGTTATACTATTTTATAAGAGGTTTGCTCCATTAACTTCCATAGCCTAAGAGTCTGAGCTCCAAACTCAGAGGCATAACTTTCTAATAGCGCAGAAGGTTATACAATGGCAATCTTCAAATCAGGTATTTACAGTCACTTCCGCTCTATTGTTTTTTTTTTTCGGAAACATAAACAGGGGCGATGAGTGCCCATAATAAATGGCTATGATGTAAAAAGGTAAAGCTTGATAAAGATCGGGGGAAAACAAAATCCATGAGGGCGAAAGACCTGCGCTCCTTGTAGAAAACTCTTAAAACCTTAAGTGGGCTTATGGCCCCAACATACAGAGGCTAAGCGTATTGTGCGCCGGGGAGACTAAATGATAAACATTAAATACCAAAATCTGTTAATAATTTTAGAGGATAAGAAACTTTAGTCACCCCATACCGAGATGAACGGTAGTCAACAGAGGTAATCACTCTTGTCCCCTTACATTATGTATTTCCCAGTAGGGAATAAAACAGATTACTTAGATTGGCGAAATTTTTTACATTTAAACAGCAGAGTTTAGTAATGTACATGAAATAGAAGAGTTTTGAATCATTTCATATGTTAAGAAAATTCTGCCATTACCTTGAGTTGCTGGGCCTTTGAACGCCGATTGCGTCCTCTGCCACTTTAGTATACGCCGCACACAATAAACTGGAGCCATGACCATGACAATACAGCCTTAAAGCGCTCAGCTTTTATAGTATCTGGAGGGGAAGTTCCAGAACTCTTTACAGAAAGGCTGGATGCTTGTACACACCCCAAAACAAAATTTATTTGGCTAGAGAAAGTATACACAAATTATCTTTAATCCCGGCGGAGAGGACAAGTAGGCCGATGGTAGAGACATCTAATAGATGAAAATCCAAGTGTATTGCATAACATTAATTCAAGTTCAATTACATAGATATCCTTATAGAAGGCAAGCAGTCTGACTGCACGGAGAAGGTGCACCCCCGGTACAGACCGCCACTCCCTAAGGTTTTGCCACGGTATGAACAGCTTTGAAATCTTGAATCTTGCCGTACATAATTTTTGATAAAACATATATAAGTTGGAGTATCACTTGATAGATAGGCCTTTCATGTTTAGTTGTTGAAGTAAAGTAGTTTAGATAGTGTTTGCGAAGTACTAGAAGTTCGGGGTGTTGCGCCCAGAGTCGACAGCAAGAGCGGCCGCCGATGACGATGTCAGGATGGGGTCGCCCGGGCCCCCAAGTTACCCTGAGATATCATCCTCCCGTATATTTTGAGGAGCAACCAAGGCGATGGTCACAAAGTACGAAGTAGCATTGTTCGGGCCAAATATAAAGTGGGCGGTTGGAGTTCAGCATCAAAGCCCCTCCAGAGGATGATATTCCCAAAGGAGTCAGTTTGGAAGGAGTCTCGGCCGGAACGAGGCGGGTCCATACCCCGCGCCGGCATCTCTCGCTCATTGACACGACGTGGCCTCAGGTGAAAATATGGCACTGTAGTATTGATTTTTGGGGCAACTGTAACTTACAGAGAGTGTTACGTGTGGTGCAGGTACGGTTGGCGACTTTGGAGGAATAGTGTACGGAGTTTCTGACACAGGTTTGGAGGCAGGGTCCTTAGTGGTAGAATAATAATGAGATCATTGAAGGGAAGGTTTAAAAAAAAGGATTTAAAAAAATGAAATTTAAGTTATGATGTTACTTAAATACATACAATATTTCACAGCCAACAGGGGCAGCAAGACTCCTTATTCTAACTTGATTATATAAAACCTAAACTAATAAGATGCTAAGGAAGGAAATATAATTAAATCAACAACATCATCCCTTGGTGGCATATACTGAAGAAGCAAATGCCTTTACACAGGTTTTACTTGACACAGGTGTAGCTCAAAAATCTTTTCATTTCATTGACAGGAGTAAGGAAATCAAGCCTAATGCAGGGTTAATGAAATCTGAGGGCAAGCTTGCCCGCGGAAACAAAGTTTTTAACATTACCTGATCTCCAATTTTTTACTTGGTGGATCTTTGTCCACGGTCATACCTCATTTTTACTCTCCGGTGAGAGGCCTTAAGATTATTTCTAGCTTTTCCCCATAAATCTCGGATATTCTCTGGATCTATTGTCTGTGGCAAAATCTCATTGGTCGACTACGAATTTGACAAATGAGTATTCGGGACAAACTTAAACATAAGAGAAATTGGAGAAACTTGTGCTGCTTATGAATGGCCAAGTTAAATGCTAATGATAACCAGTGTAAGGAAGTGTCCCTTTGGGAATGATCTTCGTGGTGAAAAGCAATAAGGGCAGGTCGAGGATTATGATTAACCCGCTCAGCTAGGGATGGTTGTGGGTGGTGCGCAGATGTCGTGACATGCGAGATAGAGAGATCGAAACAGAACATACGAAATCAATTACAGGCGAACGGCTTATCGTTATCAGGAACAACATATTGACAGGGTCCAAAAGACGACAAAACAGAACTAAGACAAGAAATAGTAAACTGAGTAGTGGCAAGCCTAGTCGGAAACAGCCATATAAACCGAGTAAAACCACCCACAACACACAAGAATGAATTTAATCCCATTCCCTTTATATTGGGGAAGGGTGTGACGTAATCCATGTACAATCGCTCCATAGGGCGAGATGCTTGGTGTGAGGACAATAGTCTTTAATTAGCTGACAACGTGGGCTTGCTAATCAAACAAGACTTACATGCCTTAACCAGTTCCCTAATCTCGCTATCCATGCTCTTCCAGATAAACGTCCCTCTTATCTTCTCTCTGGTTTTATAGATGAATAGATTTCCCCTAATGCGATCTCATGGTAATACTTCAAAATCATAGGTACTAGCACTGCTGGAACGACAATTTTTGTCTTCTGATCGTGCCTCGAAGGGCCACACAGATCTCCATTCCTCAAAACATAAGAGACGTCATGTTCCCCAGAAGAAAGGGTTTCCATAATAGGAGCATGCACCGTGTCTCCACGCTGGCATTTGGCTATATCGTCAAATAACAAAGAGGCATTAGTCAAAATTGCACTTATGCTAGGTGGTTTGAAAATAGAAGGGGAACGTCTTTCCTTCGGATCAACAGAATTAGAATCGCCGGAAAACATTCGGCTTAAGCCACTGCGACTTCGTTCTCCGACACTCGAATGTGTCGCACGTCAAACTGAAAAGCTGAAACCCTAGTCGCCCAACGGGTGATGCGTCCGGTACAACGGGGCCTAGGAAAAATCCAGCTCAGAGCCTGATCGTCGGTCTCCAATTAAAATTTAACGTGCTCAAGGTAGAGGCGGAAGTTTTCGAAGGCAAATCAGACGGCCAGTCTTTTCAACTCATATATAGAGTACTTGGTCTCTTGAGGTGACAATGTTCCAGGCGCATTGTTTAGTTGGGCGCTTTCCGATTTCATATTCCTGAAGAAGAACCGCCGCACCGCAGATAAAGCGGTGTCTGTCTGTAAAGTTAACTTCTTGGAGAAATCTGGCATTGCCGAGACCGGGGCGTTACACAGAGCTGATTTCAGATCCTCAAACGCAGCTTGCTGTGATGTCCCCAATTCAAACTGTGCACCTTTCCTGCGGAGAAGGTTCCTACTAGCAACGATTAGGAATTCACCATGCTGATGAATCTGGCAACACCTTTAGCATTTTTAGGAGGCTCGAATCTACGGATTGCGTGAGTTCTGAAATGATCGAACGAAACTCCAGAAGGTGACACAGTATGGCCCAAGAAGGACATGGATGGTTTAGCAAAAGGTACCTTTAACAACTTGATCGTCAATCCAGCTTTACACAAGTGTTTAGAGCTTTCTCTAGACGAGCGAAGTGTTCTTCAAAGGTCTCGGAGAAAACAACATCATCCAGATAATGGTACAGATAATTAAATTTAATATTGGAGAAGATGCTAACTAGCAGCCTATTAAAAACCGCCACGTCCCCAGGGAGCCTGAAAGGCATCCCGTTGTATTCATACAAGTTCCATTCACTAGCGAAACCAGTCAGATATTTCGATTCTTCCACCAGAGGTATCGGGTTATAGGTTTGGTTAAAATCTAATATGGTGAAGAACATGGCCTTACGTTTGAAAATATAAGAACAGTCACGTCCGTAGGGAGCCAAAAAGGCACCCGGTTGTATTCATGCAGGTTCAATTCAGTAGCGATAGCAGTCAGATATTTCGATTCTTCCACCAGAGGTATCAGGTTTTAGGCTTGGTTAAAATCTAAGATGGTGAAGAACATAGCCTTACGAAACCAAGAAAGACACGAATGCAAGTCGGGAAGGGGTGCTGATTATAGAATTATCTTACGATTTAATGCCCTCTAATCAAGCCGCCTTGAGGTTTCTGAACCAGAAAAATTGGTGAATAATACGCCTACTTGGAGGGTCGAATGATACCATACCTCAGCATTTGGTCAATGATTTCCTTGAGGGACTTTGTTTCAGGTGGAGATAGCCTGTACAGAGGAAATCTTAGACGGACCGAATCCGGAAACTCGATTTTGTATTCAAGTAACTCAGTCACAAAGATTTTCCGAAAGACGTCGGAAAATAACTGACATAATTTACGAATGCAATTAGCCTGTTCCTCAGGTAGATGGCTAACGTCTAACGACATCTCACTCCCGGTAGACGAAATAACAGATGATGTTACAGAATTACATTTTAAATGATGTATATGGAATTTAATCCTAAATTTGAATGTGCAGGAGTTACTTTGAAAATCGAGCACGATACCGGAATATGACATGAAATCTACACCTAATATCACAGGCCATGACAAATTTTTACCAACAAATAACATAAAATTTGATGTAAATTTAGAAATACGAAGTTTCACCTGAGTAAATCTTAAAATTTCTAGTGGGCAAGAGTTAGTGAAAACACATCTTACAGGAGGAGAAACTTATTCAGGAAATTTACAACTAAGCTTTAATTTTGAATACCATTCTTCCGAAACAATAGAATGAACACTTCCGGAATCTAAGAGGGCAGTAACATGTTCATTGCTTATTTCAATTTTAAGGAATGGAACAAAATCTGAAGTATCGGAGGCAATCTTGAGGCACTCTTTTGGACCTTCAAAGATGGTCTTAGGCGTTCTTCCCTCTTTAGAAGATATGATTTCCGATTTAAACTGGGCTGGGCCTTGAGGTGCAGATAGTGGCGCGGACTCAGCCGAGCACCCTAGTCATTTTCTATTGCTGTGGTTAGCAAAGGTAAAACCAGAAGTAGGACAAGAAGATATACTATTTGACAAGTTACAGTTCTTAGCCTGGTGTGTGAATGGCCCGCATTTGGAACAACCTTGAGAAGACGATCCTCTTCCGTACTGACTTTTAATGGGACAGCATAGTCCCCATTTCTACCCGCAGACCCTGACATTAATTTATTAACTTTATTAGACAGTTCATAAATATGTTGACCCAAGGAGTTTGGCTTATTTTAGTGCTCATCTCTGATTTTAAGAGGAAATAGATCCCCTACACTATTACAGAAATTAAAGAGTATAGCCTGAACACGTTTAAGCTGGTTTACTTTCCGGGTTGAACCGTGTTGTCGTTTTTTGTACATTACATACAGTTTGCTGACGTTCCGAATACATCGCAGTATTCTTTGTCAGGGCGACTGAAATACCCCTACTCGATCCGAGGTAACCAGTCTCCCAGGCAGCAATCCCACTACAAAGGGTGGTTCCTGACCTTGATCTATATATCCTAGCCTTTCTGGCTGACGTAAGCAGTGAAAAAAAAAGATCTACATCATTCGGAATTCTTTCATCCGCACGAAGAAAATGCTTTCGAGAGCGGATATGAACTCATCATCATCATCAACATCCTAAACCATCTCCAGTTTCCCGGGTGTGGTATATGTACCATGTGCCTTGTACCATTCCTCCTCCACCAACTTGTTGCAATCATGACCTCTCAGCAATACATCGTTCTTAACTGAATCTATCCATTTCCTTCGTGGCCTTCCCACGGGTCGTCTTCCTTACTTTTCTGTCAAATTCCTTCCTTGCAGTTCTGTTAACTGGCATCCTCTTCATGTGGCCAAACCACTTCAGTCTTGATATCTGAATCTTATTGAGGAGAAAATCATCTATTCCTACTTCTTCTCGAATTTTCTCATTTCTAACCTTGTCTTTCCTGGTTTTATGGATCACAGTGCGTAGAAGTTTCATTTCAGCTGCCTGGAGTTTGTAATTATCTCTATTGGTCAGTGTTGTGGTTTCGATACTGCATGTAAGAATTGGTGTATAATAGGACTTGTACAACGTCATTTTTGTTTTCATAGGTATTTGCTCATCCCACAGCATGTGTCTTACCTGGTGGAAAAATTGTGTTGCCTTATTGATTCGATTGTTCACCTCATGTTTTGCTAGGTTGTCATTTGATAGAACGCTACCCAAAAAGAGCGGAACTGAGCTAAGCTAACTAATTAAGGAATATTACAATGTAATTAACATGCAGATAATTATGATAACCACACCTGATGATTTATTGTTTGTATAAAAGTTCTAGTCTTCTCTCTTTAGCTCTTGTGTACTGCTCTGTTTCTTTCTTATTAAACTCCGGGATGTTTCCCAAGGCTGAACAGAGCCATCTTCTCATAGTGTTTCTCAGAAAAATGTCAACCCCATTTTGAGTCGAAGAACGACGTTAACATGTGTATGGTGACGGTTTTATTCACAGCATTGACGCATTACCAGAAAGTTATTCCGAATGAAGAAGCCTTAACAACGTTTTAGCACCGGCAGCCACTCGAGGACCTGGTCTTGAATATAGAACTTGCAATTCTGTTTTCAGTTTTTGTTCATTCTACGATTATATGCCGATCCTACCCCGTTCCTACATCTTTGTTTGTTTAAGGGTTCACTTGCAGTCTCGTCGTATTTATAATCTCTGTGCATTGCTCTTTGTATCGAGATATCGATTATAGGAAATACCTTAGCATTGTTGATTTTACAGCGGTGTGAAAATTATTAGAAAAATTTGAAAATTTTGTATAAAATCACCTTTATTCATTGATATTTTTCTTCCAATTGAAATTAATCACATATTTAGTATTTGGTATGCATTCTCTTTGATTATATGGCAGATTCAGTGCGATATGGCATGCTTTCTACATTGTTTTTTGCAGGAATCTTTGACTTGCTTATCATAGTGCCATTTATTAATAAGTGTCCCTATGATATTTATCTTTGTTGTAATGCTGTTTTTCTTCAGTTTTCATTTCACAATGGCCCAGAGATTCTCAACGGGGTTTACATCTGGACTACTGCAGGCCAAGAAAGTGCTTTTACTTTGTTTCCACTTATAAGCTTCGTCACAGACTTCGCTTTATGGCAAGGAGCAACATCGTGTATGAATACAAAGTCACCATTGGGAATCCACTCTCTCATTTGGGTCAATAATCTTCTTTCAAGTACTGTTTTGTATTGAGGCTGCTTCATCATACCCTCTACAATATACAGACTTACTATACCATGAACTGACGTAACACTCCAGACCATAACCTGGATGGGATGCTTGACAGTTTGTGCAATTAATGGGGGCAAGAACTCTTCATCAGTGCTTCTCCTCACGTACTCACTACTTTCGCCTGTTATTGCAAACACTGGTTCGTCGGAAAAACATGCCTGGAAGATTAAAAACATATCTAATACCATACACACATCAGTATAATGAAAATTAAATGAATAAGTTTCTTGCAAGGGGAATTTCATTCATTTGTGTTAAATTTGGAATTTTGTTACTTCAGAATATCGTATCATAATTCAGGTTCATTGACTGGTATTATTATAAGTAACCAATTATAATTGTATAATATCTTGATCCAGTCATCTCCGAATCGTTCACTCAAGTCTTTTGCCCACGCTTCATCCAGGTGTCAGCGCAAGACACACACAAGCCAGTAACGGGAACATCTGATTCAGTTGTTTCCAAATCACTGTTTAGGTTCACAGCTTCCTGCACTGATGATGTCAGATTATCCTCACATTACTTTTCTTTGTATGAGTCTACCTTGCAGCTGGGGGTGGCATGTTCATAATTCCACAAAACAAGCTGGTATCTTCCCTTCCAATACCTGAACATCTCATGCCATAGCACAATCTCAGGTTGCTTCATAAGTCCAGTTATTCACTTCAGACGTTCTAGAAGCAATATAAAACTGACAGCTGTCACAATACAAATATAACGTACAGACTACACCAACCCTCTCTTCGTCTTCATATAACTTCAAATCTCGCGCACAACAGTTAGCACATGCACAAGCTGAACGAATAACGTCTCGCAGAATCCTCAAATCTATGAACCTAAACCCACTTGAGGATTTATCTTCCATCTTGTATTCATCGAACGAAATGCCTCAATCAATATTCGTCTCAGCAGCACTGGATATCTTGAACGAAGTACTGCGGATACTGGTATCCTGTTCTGTGCCTTGCCCTGATACATTCGATTTCTTTTTCGTAAACCGAGAAGAACTGTCCTTTTTTTACTTTCTTCAAAACTCTACGTTCACCTCAAGGCATACTGTTACTTTGAATAACATACAACTAACAAAATTAGCAATTGGTAAATCGGATATGAAACCACAGCAACACATATAGATAAATACGCTGTCAACAAAGGAACCTGAAGAATGCGGCGGCCATACTTTTCCACAGATTTATTGATGACAGGTTTCCATGGAAGAAAGACAAACACGTGGAAATTCTCCGTAAGAGTAATGAAAAAACTCGTCCTACAGAGTTGGGCGTGGCAGTATACAAGCAGTTACAGATACTCATTTTTCTCATATTTACAGATGGCATTGACCTGTAATATTTTTTATTAAAATCCTGACATGTTACGGTATATTATGAGCAAATAAAAATTTGC
Organism: Anabrus simplex; assembly: GCF_040414725.1. Classification (NCBI taxonomy): domain Eukaryota; kingdom Metazoa; phylum Arthropoda; class Insecta; order Orthoptera; family Tettigoniidae; genus Anabrus; species Anabrus simplex. Next base: position 29,552,478 of record NC_090279.1, on the reverse strand, counting down.
TATTTTTACTCATTTTTACGTATGTTCCCCCTTAAAAGGTGTTTGATGGGTATCATAGGTAGTTTAAGACAGTATAGTACATCATCTGTGTCAAGACACATACAAAATGTAGTTACTAAGGAGATACTCTAATATCAAAATAAAGCTACACTAGAGGGTTCGGTCAAAGCTTTAAGAGTATTATGTCAGCAGATTGGAAAAATGGAACAATACCCACTGGCTGGAAACGATCCATCATCTACGTTCCTATACCAAAAAAGGCGACGTGTTGGACTGCACAAACTACAGTACGCTTGTCCTAATATCACATGCTAGTAAGGTGTTGCTAAAGATCACGCAACGAAGATTAGAACCTTAATTGTCTAAACCTCGAGCTCGTTTTAGGATAGATATCATTAACAATATGCGTTGGATGGTAGAGGGAGCACAGGAGTTGGTTATCAGAAGGCCTTTTATAGTGTAAATCACAGGTCCATGAGGGATGTCCTTAGACGGATTAACATCTCTCTGTTTTGGATCCCAACTACCGATTTAAATTCACACTCTTGACTTAGTTATATGGTTCTCCGAGTACTGATATACATTTTACCTGGACTTTTTCTGACCGTAATTTGGCAGGTGCGATCCTAGCTCAGTCAGGTGGTATTTGAAGGTGTTCAAATACGTCATCCCCAAGCTGGTAGATTTACGAGCAGGTAAATGTGCTCTTGCGGGACTAACTTCCGGCACCTCGGCGTCTTCGAAAACTGTACAAGTAGAGTAGTTAGTGGTACGTAAAGCCAAAAACATAAATATTTAATACTATTGTTGAAATTGTACTTTTTCTATTCTTCTGGGTTTATTTTATCTTACTGCATATTATTTACTTCTCATTGGCAACGGTCAGGTTTGGATTCGTGGTTCCTTCTTATAGTTAACCCCAGGAATACTAACGGGGGGAACATTGTGCCCACCACCTGCTATTTATTGCTCTGTTTCTTTTGACATTTGATATTATAAGGCTGTAAAATGTATTCATTGTTACAAACTCCGAATGGTGTATTTGGTTTGCTCATTTTTACCGTCTGAAGGCGGCGCAGTCATTCAAACATGAGTGAGCAAGAAGTAACCCCTCCACTTAATTAGTATTGGCAGGATTTATAGCGTTGTTGGCCACTCACAGTAAAACTGAAATTGTTTCTTTCTTGACTGCTACTAGACATTACTAACTGGATAGTTCTGTGTGTACTCCAAGAGCATTGCACCTGATGGATGGTTGCTGGAATACTCTCCGAGATAGCTAATTCGTCTGAAGATGACGACATTGATATTACTGTTAGTGAAAACGAAGAAGGAACTGAGAATATATTGCACCCGTCATGCCGGGCTCAGCTCGGCCGGTGAGCGAGGATCTCCAGGGGGTAGATCGTTCGCTTATCGGCTGTGCGAAATTTTTAAGTGCAGGGATAGATGATGAACTAGTGGCAAATGAGTGAAAGCTAAATAGGTTTTACACATTTATTATAACTACTGCTCTTCTCAAACTTTACAATAATTTACAAAATCTAGGGATTTTGTTTATATGATTTGTCTTCTTTTATGTCGTAATCACATAGACACTTCATCGATAAACGGAACAGCAAATACCTGAATCTGTAAATATGATATTTATATTTTTAGTTGAAAATTAATTAAATAATTAATAATAATTAATTTGAGATGATCTCTCCCATTGATAATTTAATAACTTGAAAATAAACTTCCTTCCTTCATGGATTTAACTTTAATCAAGTTTGAAAATGATCATTTTCACTCCTCTTTGAAAATTAAATAAAAATTTTCTCCCATGAAATTATGGTTACATCGTCTTCCTTGACCTTTAAATTAACTAATAAACTCTATTTTATAATTATTTAGTAGTTGATTTTCACATAATAGCTTGGAACTTGACATCATGTCAACACACGTTTATCCATTAATTGAAATAATTAATTAAGTAACTCTTACAATTTTAATTTTGTGAGTTCAATCCACTGACATGGCCTATACTTATTTATGTGTATTCGTTAATTAGTACCCTATTCTTCCTTAAAAACGAATAAAATTCACTAAAGGTTTAAATTCAGTCAAATAATGAACCACTAAAGTTGGCGTAAAATAGGCCAAAAATTCCACGAAACAACGAAGAGCATCATCACAAATATGGATTGAAAAATTACATTATGCAAAATACAGACAAATCACACACACTACACTCACACAAAGATACACGGAAATATTATATACATATTTACACGAACGCTAGCCCTTGATTATTAATTTTCATGTTTAGTCAAAGTTAGGAAAAATATTCTCATGATGACACTATCGTGGCGACCTCCTCTCATCAACTTGAAATGTGATAGAGCAATGATTATCACTTTATTAAAGAACTCAGTTATACGACGATGTTCAGGCAGAATTTACGAACAAAATCATCCAAAAATCATTGATAAAATTGCTTAAACACAGGTCAGAAATTAACATTCCGCGCACGCGGTTCATGAGCTACGATATTTATTTTACTTCTCCACCATAATTGTGACTCTCGATTAATCTGCACTCACAACGAAGAAATTACGTCAAGTAACATATTTTCTTCTTAAATTGACTCAATAATGGATGCACAGCTCGTCTGCTGAATTCAATAATATCCATCTACCAGTCAACTAATTATCACAGCACAGCAAATATATAAAAATTGTATCGGTCAGATACTGCCATTTCCCAGGCCTAAATTAATATAAATGAGCGCACATCAACCATATTCAATAATAACTAATATTATGCTCATGACCTTAGGTGTTCTTTTACGCGATAATTAAGTTAATTTTTTATTATTATTATTATTATTATTATTATCATCCCTGGCCGCGCAAGATCATACATGCGGAAGCTACTGCACAATAATATTTTAGATGACTCTATTGCACTCGAAATTCAACCATACGTCGCATAATTGAGGAATGAACTCTGACATAATAGAATCCACGAAAACTGTCCCATTTGATCTCAATTTAAGTCTAAAAATATTCAAATAGTCCTAGTTTAACGTTGAGGTCATATTACATTTATTTCTCCTGCCACAATGAACTCGGGACAGTTGAAACACTTCTCGATGACATTCACTCAAACAAACTAATAGGTTCAAAATACTCACACATCCTCAAACTACCTTCACCAAGAAAGAAGAGGTGGAAAAATTCTAACTAATAGAAAATTTTCTAAACAAATAAGTAGAGGCTATATCATTACAATTACATTTACCGATAGAAAGAAAGAATAACAATGTTTAAATATTACTTGGTGGTGACTGTCGGTCGTAGAATTCGGGCTGATGACCTAGTGCATTACCACATTACGCACCATCGATCCTGGTCACGCCCGTCTGGACTGCCTTACATTTTACTCGTACATTGGGGACATGCTGGCGCGCTGGAAATCACACCATTCACCTCGTAAGAAGACAGGCATCCTGACTTGAACTCGAACCAGTGATCTCTTCTGTGGAAGTTCTTGTGAAAGCTGAAACTGAAAATTACGTCTGAGACAAGTCCAAAACACACACCGCTGTTTGATAAGATGGAAAAGTAACTTATCTTTTAATAACTGGTGAATTGTAAGTGGAATCCGTAAATATCTGAACTGCTGTTGCAACAAGTTGTAGGCTTTGAATAAGACGAAGTTCCTCAGTAAGCGAAGTGCGTCTTCTCCCGTCCGTAGTTGAAGCTAGAGTAATTCTCCACACGTCGCCTTCAGAGGTAGAAATTTCCGAGTAAATTTTCCTTAGGAAAATCCATAATTCACCGTCTTAAGACAGGGGTGCGTCTTTTCCTTATAAGCGATTGGTTAATTTATTAACTTCGTACCAAATTAATTGCTTGATTGGCTGCCATAGTCAGACGTCATGCACCTTCACTAATATCGATCGAGCACTTGACACACATTCTGCCTGGTCACGTGGCATTCACGGCTGATTTGAAGGTTACTTGGCTAGCTGTATCTGCGCTCTCCCCTCGTTCGCCCTTGGTTGGAATTCCCGGACACCTGGTGTCTAGCTCAGCCGACTCGATGTGTTAAAACTCCCTTCCTGGTTCTCGAAATAATGTTCCAACACACAGTAGAAATAAAAAATTCTCCAATAAATGATTTTTACCACTTTTGAAGGGGACATTTTCTCCCTTGACTGGTAAATGATTTAGTCGGAAGATGAAATCATTAATGCTGGAAATATACCCTTAACATGTTCCCTGAAAAATTTTAGTGGTAAACATGTGTCACACTTCTAAGCCACATTTTCAGTTCTTGTTCCGGCACGTAGCCTCCTGTTGTCCGCTTCTAGTGCTGCGCCCAGTAGTCGAAGTTGATTCATTATCGTGTTTTGCATTACTTGACATTCCTCACAGGTTTCTTCTTGCAGGTTGACCTGGGTCGATGCATGGTGGTACACTGCATCCTCATTTTCATCCCATGACGTTTCCTCTTCCATTATAGTGTTGACTTGGGCATCATTTACTGGTTTAGGGCAGTTGTAGCTTCGTAAATTTGAGGCATTATGAATTCCCTCATAGCTTTTGTCAAGACTTTGAATTTTATAGGCATTGTTCCCATATACTTGGATAATTTTGTAAGGACCGACGAAAAGAGTTGCGAATTTCGCGTAGAATTTGCTGGTAGGTTCCGAAATGGCTGGTTTCTTTAAGAGAACATATTCATTCAATCTTAGGGGTCGATGAATTTGTTTTATCTCTTACTCTCCGTTGTCTGCGCTCAGCTTGCTCCCGTAATGAAATAGCAGCCTTTTGAACGTTTTCCTCTAGTGTTGGCCTTAAGTTACCGGGGCATTGAACGATGTTATCCCAAGGTCGATTTGGTGGTCGGTTGAAATGGAGACTAAGAGGGATTTGTGCCGTGGCCTCATGCACAGTATTGTTCAAACACTCCATCATTATAGGTAGAACGTCGACCCAGAACCAATGAGTATTTCCACAATAAATCCTACAGAATTTAGCTAGCTCTTGCATCACCCTTTCTGCCGGGTTGCTTGAAGGATGGCGGATAGAATTCATAATATGTTTAATTCCAAGCTGTTCCATGGCTTCACGTAATTCTGTGGATGTAAATTGGGACCCATGGTCAGTGAGTAGTGCCTCTGGTTTGCCCATATCTGGAATCAGATTGCGAGTGATGCGCCGAATTATTGATTTCGAGTTAGCTTTCTGGATCGGGTACAAAGTTACGTATTTTGAAAATACGTCGATGGTGACAATGACATGCCGGTTGCCTCGCTTCGATGTCCGAGCGGGTCCAAATATATCCATTGCGTATAGTTGTTTAGGCCTAGAAGGAATGATCGGAATGGGACTGTGTTGGAGCAGATGGGAGCTCGGTTTCACTCTCTGGCAGATGTCACAAGTTCGGACTATGTTTCCTACAGTCGACCGGAGTTTGTCCCATGTAAACTTTTCTTGTATCGTGGCTAGTGTCTTGTCAATGCCACCATGGCCGGTGATTCTGTGAGCATGCCATATCAATGGCTCGCGTAATTTAGAAGGTACTAGTACTTTCAGCTTCGATTTCGCTGTATCCACAAATTTAAATAAAGTACCATCTAAGTATTGGTACCGGGACGCTTTCCTTCTTATCTTTCTGTACCCAGGGTCCTTAGGTTTAGTTTTATTTTCTAGAAAGTCAATAATAGGCCTCAAGTCACCATCTCGCTTTTGAGCTTGTCTTATATATCTCAATTTCCTCAAAAACTCATGATCTTCGGGAATTAATTCCAGTTGGTTGACTTGTAAAATTTCCTCGTTGGGATTACGGCTCAGACAGTCAGCTAGCATGTTACTCTTCCCTGAACAGTGCTCTAATTTGATGTTAAATTGTTGTACGAACATGGTCCATCTAAAAATGCGCTCAGACGCCATTGTGGCCTTTAGCATGAATATCAGTGCTTTGTGGTCTGTCCTAATAATTATCTCGAACCCATAGATAATTTTCTGCCAGTATTTTAAGGCATAGACGATAGATAGCATCTCTAATTCTGTTACTGAATAGTGTTTCTCGTGGCTGCGCAGTTTCCTACTGACAAAAGCTAGGTAGATCTTGTCCTCGGGATTCTTCTCGTCTTCCTGGAACAGTACGGCCCCAATTCCGACTCCTGATGCATCTGTTTGTAGGATAAAAGGTCTCTTGAAATTGGGATATCCTAGTTTGACATGATTTGACAGCATCTCTTTGGTCTTTGCGAAGGCTAAATCACATTCTTTGTTCCACTTCCACCTGTTGCCCTTCTTCAATAACTCTTGCAATGGAGCGACGGTTTCCGTGAAGTTCGGACAGTGATTCGCGAAGAAGTTGGCCATGCCTAAAAACTGTCGTACTTGCTTCACGCGGATCGGCCTTGGGAACTTGCTGATGGCCTCTATTTTTACAGGATTGGGTCGTATTCCTTCCCCATCAATTATATGGCCTAAAAACAATATTTCAGCTTGGCAAAAGTGGGATTTATTTAAGTTAATGTGGAATCCAGACTTAGAAAGGTTATCTAACAATTTTTGTAGTTTAATTAGGTGTTCTTCAAAAGTTTCACTGGCCAGAAGCAGATCATCGATAAACCTGGTCAGTCTAGCTCGAGCGGTCGAGGAGAGAGGTTGCGTTGCGAAGTGCGTGCTGTAAACATGGTCGGCATTGAACAGTACCGGGCCGCTATTGGGAAATGGCAGGCAAGGCAGAAGAAGGAGGCCAGGAGTGGATTGGTGGCGGACGGATTGAAAATGAGTGAAGCGGTGCTGGTGGTGACAGTGATAGCAGTGTTACTGGTTATTGGGGGGGTGGAAGTAAACCCAGGCCCAAATACCAGTGGAAAATATAGTACGGAGGATTTGGCCGCACTCAGGGTGGTTGTAAGTGAAGTTATGCAGGAGAAGTGTCAATGGGATAAGGTGCAGGAAATAAAGGACATGATGGAGGAGCAGAGAAGGGAGATAGGGAACATGAAGAAATGGCTTGAAACGAAGACAGAGGAATCGAGCAGGAGAGTGGTCAATAACGAGAAAGAAATCGAGTTATTGAGAGGGGAGGTGAAACATCTGAAAGATGAGGTGATGAAGTTGAAGAAAGAAGCGGAGGGGTACAGGCAGGAGAGATTGAAAAAAGCCATATTTATATATGGAATTGAGGAAGGGGCGAGAGAGAGCAAGTTTGAGCTGATATTTAAGGTGGTGGAAGCTATACGTGATATTATGAAGATAAACTTTAGTGAGGTAGACATTGATGATGTAGAGAGAGTTGGTAAAATCAAAGGTCGGAGGCCAATTAGGGTTAAATTGTTCTCAACCTTAATGGCAGATTCTGTGTTAAGGAACAGCAAGAATTTACAAGGGCGGAAAATAGGGGTGAAAGGAGACATGGGAAGAGAAGGAAGTGAAAACGCGAAGATCTTGAATAGGCACCTATGGAGAGCGAGAAACCAGGGGCTAAAGGCCCGAATAAGAGGTCTGAGGTTGGAGGTGACAAACGGGCGATGGGTCAGAGTTCATTCAGTGACTAAGCTAAAGGAAATGGACGAAAACGAGAGGGTTGAGAGTGGTGAGAGGACAAGGCAAGATGGGAAGAAGAAAGAAGAAAAGAAGAGGAGGAGGGACGTGGCAGGAGAGCAGGGCATCTCGGAAGAGAATGGGCAGTGCAGCCGGGAGACAGAAGACCAAGATAGTGAAGTGGACGGTGAGAGTGAGCCGCAAGAAACTGGGAGAGGAGAGTGTAGAGGTGCAGTGAGCAAGAAAGGACAAAGGGAGGTGGATTCAGAAGTCCAAAATAGTGAGGGGGAGAGTGGGGGTGAGCAGCAAGAAAGGGTGAGTGCAGGGTGCAGTGGTGTAGTGAACAAGAAAGGTCAAGAGGAGACAGATCGACAAGAAGGTAAAAAAATTATGAGTAAAGTCAGGAGTAAGAGCTTAAAAGACATATGGGGAAAAGTACGTAAAGGGATGGAGGATACAGAGGGAGAGAGGTCGATAAATACTAGAAGTAAGAATAGAGGGGGAGACCTAGAAGGGAGGGAGGGAAAGTTATAACAATATTGGAAGATAGGATGTGTGAATATTGAAGGAGTAAGGAGCAAATTAGGAAACAAGAAAGTTAGGGAAGTAATTGAAAGTTTCGATGTTGTGGCACTCTTGGAGACGTGGTTGGAAACAGGGAGGGAGATTGCATGGAAGGGGTTTGAGATAAAATATAAATATAGAAGAAAAGAGAGGAATAAGGGACGAGCACCAGGAGGGATGATAGTTCTAATTAGGGAAGAAATTAGTGAAAGAGTAGAGGATATAGAGACCGATATGATGGAAACCATATGGCTGAGATTGAATTTGGGAGGGAGAGAGGGATGGAGGAAGAAAATATATCTAGCGTTTGTTTACTGCCACCCTAGTAATTCAGAATATGCAAATAAATATTTTTTTGAAGAGTTATTGGTGGATATTGGTAGGATAAGGGGAATGTATCCAGGGGAGGAGGATATGTTGTTATTTGGGGATTGGAACGCGAGAATAGGAGAACAGAGCCCAGTTTATAGTAGGGAGGATGGAATGTGTTTGTTAGAAAGCAGAAGGAGTGACGACAAAATTACAAATAGTTATGGAGAGAAGCTCCTAGAGATGTGTGCTGTGGGAAACTTGTATATTCTGAATGGGTGGATAGAGGGCGACAGGACGGGGAAATTGACATATGTTACGGAGAAAGGGGGTAGTGTGATAGATATGGTTTTGAGCTCGGAAGGGATGATTGAGGAAGTTGTAAGTATGGAAATAGGAGATTGGATTGAGTCACACCATTTCCCGGTGAGGGTTATGCTGAAAAGAGAGGAAGAGAAGTGTACAATGAAGGAAAATGAGACAAAGGATAAACGAGGGAGGGGTTATAATAAGTACAAATGGACAGAGAAGGTGGGCCGGGATTGGAATAGGGTAGTAAAGGAGGAGCTACATCTTCTGAAATATGGGTGGGAAGGGGCGTTAGAAGAGAATGATACTGATAAAGCCTTGGAATTGTTGCTACATCCAATAAAGATGATAGCGCAGAAGGTGAAAGCTAGAAAAGGAAATAAGAAAGAGGGAGAAGAATGGTTTAATAGGGAGTGTGAAGGATTGCGGAGAAAGGTGATGGACGCGTTAGGAGAATATAGAAGGAAAGGTGGGAGCCAAGAAAGGGAGTTTTTCTGTAGATTGAGGAAGGAGTATAAAAAGAAAATCTCTGAGACAAAAAAGACGTGGTTAGAGGAACAAATGGAAGCCATAAATAATGACTGCAAGACTAACAATTTTGAGAGAGTCTGGGATAAGATTAATAGAATTATGAAGGGTGGAAGGAATATGGAGAGAACGAGTATTGAGGAAGTGCAATGGGTCAGGCACTTCGATGAATTACTAGGAAAAAAGGGGGGTGATAGATGGAGAGGTTCGGGAGAAGAAGTAATTTGGAGGAATAGGGGAGTGGCAATTTATGACTTGGATAAAGAAATCACAAGAGAGGAAATCCGGGGAGTGATAAGCAGAGCCAGAGCGAAGTCGGCCGGGGGGTGTAATGGTATAAATAATAAGTTTTGGAAGGAAATTAGTAAAAATGAGATAATGATAGAGGGCATGGTGAAACTATTTAATAGGATATTCGAGGGAGGAAATTACCCTAGGGAATGGGAAACAGGAATTATATGCCCTATATACAAGGGAAAGGGTAGTAGGAACAATGTGAACAGTTATAGAGGTATATCTCTGTTGGATTCTTTGAGTAAAATATATACTGGGGTGCTAGCGAACAGAATAAGCGGGTGGGCGGAAGAAAATGAAATTTTGACAGATTACCAAGGGGGATTTAGGAAAAAGAAAAGAACAGTGGATAATATAATGATAGTAAAGACTATTTTAGAAAAGTATAAGAATATGGATAGAAGTACGGTTTATGTAGCAGCAATAGATTTTGAGAAAGCTTTTGATAAGGTAAATAGAGAGGCCCTACTAGAGAAATTAGGTAGGTTAGGGATTTCGGAGAAGATGTTGAGGGCAGTGGAAGGAATATATAGGGACGTCAGGTTTTGTGTAAAATTGGGAGAAGGGAGAATGAGTGGACCATTAGAGTCCAAGGTGGGTTTAAAACAAGGATGCAAGTTATCGCCCATACTGTTTATTTTATTTATCAACGATATTTTAGAGGGGTTTGGGGCAGAAAATTGGGCTGTACCAGTAATTAATGGTTTGGAAGTGCCAGGACTGATATTTGCGGATGATGTGTTATTGATGACGTTAACTTCAGGGGCGATGAATAGGGCCTTAGAGTCAGTGATGCTATTTGCGAGGAAATGGGGATTGAAAATTAATGGAAATAAGTCTAAAATATTGGTAGTACAGGTGAACAAAAGAAGAAAGATAGAAGGGAATTGGGTAATTCAGGGAGAAAGATTGGAACAGGTAAGGAAGCTGGAATATCTAGGAGTTATTTTTAATGATAAAGGAACTTGGAGTGACCAGATCAAAAGAATGAAATATAGAGGATTGGCAGCCTTAGCCTCAGTCAGAAATTTGCTACTCAAGTACCCGGGGATCAGTTACAAAACACTGAGACTCGTGTTCAGGTCGGTAATCGTGGGGAGGGTATTATACGGAGCAGAAGTTTGGGGGCTGGAGGAGAAAAGAGAGGAACTAAGAAGGATTGTTAGTAGTTTTGCCAAGTTAGTGATGGGCTTACCGAGGTGTACAGCAAATGTAGGGGCGGAATTAATGTGTGGGGAGGATTTGGAATCAGAGGGTGTGAAAAGAATAGTTAGATATTGGATGAATTTAAAAAGACAGGAAGGTGGGAGAGTTTTACAGGCAGCATATGTACAGCAATTTAAGAGCATGTATAAGGGTGGATGGTTAGAAAAAATAAAGGGATATTTGGAGAGGATAGGATTAGGACACCTGTGGGGGGAGGTTTGGTCAAAGACAGAAGTGAGAGGGATGAATATACTGGAAAGGAGAATTAGAGATATCCATAGGCAGAAATTATTGGGGGAAAGCAGACTAAGAAATTCGCTGACTGTTTTGACGAAAATAGAGGAGATAGCAGGGTTGAATATTAGATACGTCGATAGGTCAAAACGATATGGGATGATGTGGTGGCTTTTAGGTCTGCCAAGGAATAAAGGCTGGTTACAAGGCAGGGATAAGACAAGGTGTGTACTTTGTGGAGATGTAAATGATGAGTTTCACTTGCTAAGAGACTGTGAGGTAACGAGGGGGTTAAGACATGGATTATTGAGTGCCGAGCATCGGGAAATACTGGGGAGAGGAGATGAGAACGCAATACTGAGATGGATTATTAAACAATGGGAAAAAGGGGGTGAATTGAACAGGTATTTTTGTGCGACAAAAAAGGCCTGCGAGAGTAAAATGAAGGAGAGTGAGTTAGAGGGTGGGCAGGGGAATAGGGGGGTGGAATAGTTATCTGTATAAGGGAAGGGGATAGTATGTTAAAATTCTAATGGATTAGGGAAGATAGGGACTGAGTACTTAGTTAGGTGGAGTTGGGTAAGAGGGCAGGATTGCATGGTCTGTTTGTTTTATGATATGTTAGTAATTGTTATTCATTGTAATTTTATTAGGTTATGATGGTAATTATTTGTGAAGGCTGAAATGTGGCAATGGTGAAGTGGTATATGATATGTTAGTAATTGTTATTCATTGTAATTTTATTAGGTTATGATGGTAATTATTTGTGAAGGCTGAAATGTGGCAATGGTGAAGTGGTATATTTATTGTGGATATGTGGAGTTGGAGGAGTGGTGGTATAAATATGGTAATGGAGAAGTGGTATAGGAGGAAGAAATATGTTGGAAAGGTGTTGGTATATGCGTGACTGGTATTGGTTATTCATTGTAATTTCATTAGGTTATGATGGTAAATAATTGGTGAAGGCTGAGATGTGGTAATGGTGAAGTGATATATTTATTGTGATATTTGGAGTTGAAGGAGTGGTGGTAAATGTGGTGTTGGAAAAGTGTTATATCGTTGGAATGTAGTGTGGGAGAAGTGGTGATATAAGTAGAGGTGGTATATAAAGGTTTAGTATTTAGGTGATGTATGGTTTGGTACTGAGATGGTTTATTTATGGTTGACTTCGTGGGAGTTGGGAGGTGGTATTATTGTATTGATGTCTGGTATAAGTATTTAATTTCTGGAGCTGGATAGAGGTGAGTTTATTGTCATTTTGTAAATTTTGGTTTGTTTGTATGGAGAGGAGGAAGAAATATGTTGGAGAGGTGTTGGTATGTGTTGTATTGCTGAGATATGGTGTCGGAAGCATTGGAGGCTTAGTATGTATGATTGGGTGATGTATGGTATGGTATTGAGATGGTTTATTTACGGCCGAATTCGTGGAAGTTGGGAGAGAGTATTATTGTATTGGTGTCTGGTATGAGTATTGAATTTTTGGAGCTGGAGGAAGGTGATTTTATTACAAATTTGTAAATTGTGGTTTGTTTGTATGGAGAGGAGGAAGGAGTATGATGTTGGAGAGGTGTTGGTATAGGCGTGATTGGTATTTGTTATGCATGGTCGAAATTTTTGGGAGATGGAGAGGTAATTTTATTATGGAGTGTTATGGCGGATTGAAATGATATGAAGCAATGTTAACGCTGATTGGTAAAAGCTGTGGTATGATGGATTGGAATGTTATGACGGAATATTGTTGTTATTATTTAGACTTGTACTATAGGAGGTGGAATCTGAAAGATTGAATGCAATGTTAGTGTCATGGCTGGTTTGGTATGCAATAGTGTAATGTTGCTGGTGTAGCTTATTTTGGAGTAGGTCAGGAAACAATAGAGGTGATGGAATTGCTGAAGCAAGAAGGTCGCGTGGTGTGAGTGATAACAAGCAGCAAGTTGCAACACCAGCAGCAGATTGTAAACATAGAACAGGCTGATGAGGTGTTCATTTCATTTTATTTTGTATGTGGTGGAGGGTGGTGGCTTGGGTTGGACTGCGTTTATTATTAGTTATTTATTTATTTATTTATTATTATTGTGAACGTGTATTCGGGGCTGAAAGCCTGTTTTGTTCATTAAATACAATACATACATAGATAAACCTGGTGGTAAAGCTATTAACTTCTTCTGTAAGGCATCTATCTAAGGCTCGGACAAGAACAGCTCCTGCATTACAAATACCGAATGGTAATTTTCTAAAAACATAAGTCTGCTGATCGAACATAAACCCAGTTAGCAGCCTAGACTTCTCTTCTAACAGTATGTGATAATAGGAGGCTGTAAAATCAACTGATGAGAACAATCTCATGCCATGGAATTTCCTCAGGACGTCTTTGATTGCCGGTGCCTGGTCTCTTTCTGGTACTAACTTCTTATTTATATCACGCGCGTCGATGCAAATGCGCAGAGACCCGTCTGGTTTATTTACTACTACAAGAGCACAAAGGAATGGTGTACAGGCCTTCATAATAATTCCATCCCGTTCCATTTCCTTGATAATCTTCGCCACGCGAGAATGAAATTTCTCTGGGATCGGATAGGGTTTCTTCTTAAACGGGGTCCAATCTGTAGCTACCAGCGAGTATTTAAAATCACGAATCTGGCCTGGTTTGTCATCGAACAGCGATTTATATTTCATCAGTAGATCTCGGAGCTGGCCTCTCTCTTTCTCTGTTCCTAATGCTTGTTCAGCCTTGGAGTTTATAAGATCGTACGGGTGTGTTGTACTATCGCCCTCTTCTATTATATTGTCCAGGGCCTGGTGAACTTCTTCAGTGGCCTCCTGGTCTTCAGATTCCCACGGTGCATAGGCGTTACTAATTTGGAACACACTCTGATCAGCTATTTCCGATGGGTTAACCATGATTTTTTCAATTGTTCCATCTGACCGAAATAATATCTGATTTAAATTAAGATCGATGTTGGCCTGATAAGTTGTTAAGAAATCCACCCCAAGGATGATATTGAACTTTATATTTGACATGGCCAGAAAAATATTTTGAAATTTTGAATTACCAATTTCGACATCCAGTAAAGTTTGTTGTCTACATGCTACAGTTTTATCCGGGATAATCCCCTTTATTTTTACATGAGACACTGGAATAATCGGAATGTTATATCTTTCATTCAAGTCATTTAGAAATGAATTGGAGATGACACTGATGGTGGACCCTGTGTCGACCAAGCATTTTACTTTAACACCACATACTCGGGCTAAAATTATCGGCAATGTCCTCATACAAACTCTATTGGTATCCATATTTTCTTCCAGTAGATCTTCCGACTTTGTCATCCAGGAATCAATCTGCACTATTATCCATTCTCGTGTCTTATTGTCAATACAAGGGCTAGAATTCAGGCTATCTCCCGTTAGTTCAGGGATTGTTTTTTTTAATAGCGCCCTGACTCTGTTCTTCCCTTTCAGGATGTTCCCTTTCTTCCTTTTCTTTGGCTCTCTGGTATTCTAGGCTCTCGGCGCCGACCATGTCAGGATTGACGTCTTGGTCATGGATAGCACGGTGCCATTTCCGTCGTTCTTGGTTGGACTGTTGGAGCTCGCGGAGATATTTTTCACGCTCTTCTTGCCTCCAGTTCCTCTTCCGGTTTTCGAGTCTGCGGTCGTTGGGTTCTCTTCTCCAGCGATCTCTGTTATTTTCATATGGCCTTCTTCGATTGTTCCGCCGGTAGTAATTCCATTCTCTTTCGTTCCTATAGCCTGGTCTTGGAGAACGATCCCTGGACGGTCTTTCTTCATTTTCACGATTCCAGTTTCTCCCTTGGCTGGTAAGGTTCCTGTCTGGTCGATTGATAGTTGCATGGAACACCTGTTGTTCTGGGTTTGTACTTCGCCTAGATGGTTCCCTGGATGTCATATCTAACTGTCTGAGAATGGCCTCAGCTTGAATCGCCGTCTGAACGTTCGAGGCTATCATAATTCTTTGGATATCCGCAGGCAGCTGTCTTACAATGACCTTTATTAATTCAGTTTCTGTAGGTGGCGCGTCAAGCTCACGCAATTTGCGTAATTGGCTTGAAAAAAATTCTGAGAAGCGCGTGGGTGTGGATTGAGCATATTTTTTGGCGTACAGTTCTGTCTTAAGCTGGTCCTGAATATCTGAGTTCCAGTACTTCTCTAAAAATGCCCTTTTAAAACCTTCAAAATCGTCAAACGAATATCGGAAGGCTGTAAACCACGTCAACACTGAGTTTTCCAGGTATCTCTCGGTCACTCGTAGTTGACGCTCCACAGGAATTTTATTGTCTCGGAAGAACTCCTGCAATTCGTTAATAAAACTCTTGGGGGTTATTCCTTTTACATTATTAAACTTCTTTGGGTGATCCTCATGTAATCGTATTATATTCACGATTTGGTTTTGACCAGAAGTGTTAAGTTGACTCGTTTCCCCTCTAACAGGCTCTAAAAATGGGTTAGTGGTATTTACAGGAACGTTTAGAATTACTCTTTCATCGGTCTTGGGAGTTGAGAATTGAACTTCCCCGGATACACGTTTCTCCAGTTGCCCCTGCCGTTCTAACAGAGTATTAGCTACAATGTTATTACTCTCGCCTTGTAACCTGAGTAGCTTTAGCTCCTTGGTAAGCTCCTATATTTCTCCCTGTAATTCCTGTTTGTAGACTTCCGAGCTGGCTCTCACTTCACTTATTTCCTTGTCCACGGTTGTTTTCATTGTTTCAAGACTCTGCTGGGTCTCCTCGATCGTCTCATAAAAGTATTCGAGTCGCTCCGAATTAGTGACCTGGGCTACCTTAATTTCGGCTATTACGCCCTTCTCCACCTGTTTTACCGTTTCATAGATTTCGGTGAACTTCCTGCCCCATGCGGTTTTAGTTGCAGACAAGTCCTCGGCATTGTCGCTAATTTTCTCCTCAATGGTCCGAAAATTTCCCTTCACTTCGTCCTTGTATTTGTCTAGTCCATGCAGTATTCCTGTCTGTACTTTGGCTAGCCTTTCGCTAAACTCATTTGACATCGCTGACATGGAGCTATCGATTCCGGCCTGGATTTCCCCTTTCAAACTGGAGAATTTTTGCTTAACGGACACCAACTCACTTTGGACCGACGCTAATTTTCCGTTAAATAATTTAACGTCCATGTGCAGTTTCCCTAAGTTTTCATCTGTCCTAGCTTGAATTTCTTCCAGGGCACCCTTAAGATCTTGTTTGAGTTTGTCCTGTCCTGCATTCACATTCTCACAAATCTCACGCTTTAACAATTCATTGTTCTCACTAATCTCACGCTTTAATTCCTGTTTCAATAAATTACTGTTTTCGTTTAACGCCTGTTTCAATAAACTACCGTTTTCATTTAGCTCAACTTTTAGCTCCTGTTTCAATAAATGACTGTTTTCGTTTAACTCCTGTTTGAAACTGTCTTTCAAGTCCGCAGTCACTACCTCTAGGAGCCTACGAAGGTCCTCCATAGTAACAGTACCCATTCTAATTTGAGACAACTAGCAGTTCAGACATTGGACGGACAAGGTTCGATGGTCTAATACCCGAGTTCAGATCGACAGTCACGTGTGGATTGAAGTCACAGTCATAAAAGAAGATTATTATCGCATAAAATAATATCTTATAATTTAAGTCCAAACTATGCGGAAATCTGCCGCAAAAGGATAAATTTTGAAAATATCAACCAGATTTTGTTTATAATATAGCACCAAGGCCCTTCCTAACCTTTAACATGAGCGTAGTTCGCCACAAAAATTTGGGCTAATAAATGTCACACAATAAACCTGAAAATTTTAATTTGCCACTGCATCTTGTTTGCATCCAAATTCTGGACTACAAGATCGAGTTATTTTATTGGTACAGCCAGTAAATCGGGCCTTAACACGTTGGCCGCCAAATCTATACCTGCACCCGTCATGCCGGGCTCAGCTCGGCCGGTGAGCGAGGATCTCCAGGGGGTAGATCGTTCGCTTATCGGCTGTGCGAAATTTTTAAGTGCAGGGATAGATGATGAACTAGTGGCAAATGAGAGAAAGCTAAATAGGTTTTACACATTTATTATAACTACTGCTCTTCTCAAACTTTACAATAATTTACAAAATCTAGGGATTTTGTTTATATGATTTGTCTTCTTTTATGTCGTAATCACATAGACACTTCATCGATAAACGGAACAGCAAATACCTGAATCTGTAAATATAATATTTATATTTTTAGTTGAAAATTAATTAAATAATTAATAATAATTAATTTGAGATGATCTCTCCCATTGATAATTTAATAACTTGAAAATAAACTTCCTTCCTTCATGGATTTAACTTTAATCAAGTTTGAAAATGATCATTTTCACTCCTCTTTGAAAATTAAATAAAAATTTTCTCCCATGAAATTATGGTTACATCGTCTTCCTTGACCTTTAAATTAACTAATAAACTCTATTTTATAATTATTTAGTAGTTGATTTTCACATAATAGCTTGGAACTTGACATCATGTCAACACACGTTTATCCATTAATTGAAATAATTAATTAAGTAACTCTTACAATTTTAATTTTGTGAGTTCAATCCACTGACATGGCCTATACTTATTTATGTGTATTCGTTAATTAGTACCCTATTCTTCCTTAAAAACGAATAAAATTCACTAAAGGTTTAAATTCAGTCAAATAATGAACCACTAAAGTTGGCGTAAAATAGGCCAAAAATTCCACGAAACAACGAAGAGCATCATCACAAATATGGATTGAAAAATTACATTATGCAAAATACAGACAAATCACACACACTACACTCACACAAAGATACACGGAAATATTATATACATATTTACACGAACGCTAGCCCTTGATTATTAATTTTCATGTTTAGTCAAAGTTAGGAAAAATATTCTCATGATGACACTATCGCGGCGACCTCCTCTCATCAACTTGAAATGTGATAGAGCAATGATTATCACTTTATTAAAGAACTCAGTTATACGACGATGTTCAGGCAGAATTTACGAACAAAATCATCCAAAAATCATTGATAAAATTGCTTAAACACAGGTCAGAAATTAACATTCCGCGCACGCGGTTCATGAGCTACGATATTTATTTTTACTTCTCCACCATAATTGTGACTCTCGATTAATCTGCACTCACAACGAAGAAATTACGTCAAGTAACATATTTTCTTCTTAAATTGACTCAATAATGGATGCACAGCTCGTCTGCTGAATTCAATAATATCCATCTACCAGTCAACTAATTATCACAGCACAGCAAATATATAAAAATTGTATCGGTCAGATACTGCCATTTCCCAGGCCTAAATTAATATAAATGAGCGCACATCAACCATATTCAATAATAACTAATATTATGCTCATGACCTTAGGTGTTCTTTTACGCGATAATTAAGTTAATTTTTTATTATTATTATTATTATTATTATTATCATCCCTGGCCGCGCAAGATCATACATGCGGAAGCTACTGCACAATAATATTTTAGATGACTCTATTGCACTCGAAATTCAACCATACGTCGCATAATTGAGGAATGAACTCTGACATAATAGAATCCACGAAATTACTGTCCCATTTGATCTCAATTTAAGTCTAAAAATATTCAAATAGTCCTAGTTTAACGTTGAGGTCATATTACATTTATTTCTCCTGCCACAATGAACTCGGGACAGTTGAAACACTTCTCGATGACATTCACTCAAACAAACTAATAGGTTCAAAATACTCACACATCCTCAAACTACCTTCACCAAGAAAGAAGAGGTGGAAAAATTCTAACTAATAGAAAATTTTCTAAACAAATAAGTAGAGGCTATATCATTGCAATTACATTTACCGATAGAAAGAAAGAATAACAATGTTTAAATATTACTTGGTGGTGACTGTCGGTCGTAGAATTCGGGCTGATGACCTAGTGCATTACCACATTACGCACCATCGATCCTGGTCACGCCCGTCTGGACTGTCTTACATTTTACTCGTACATTGGGGACATGCTGGCGCGCTGGAAATCACACCATTCACCTCGTAAGAAGACAGGCATCCTGACTTGAACTCGAACCAGTGATCTCTTCTGTGGAAGTTCTTGTGAAAGCTGAAACT
Source organism: Anabrus simplex (assembly GCF_040414725.1). Classification (NCBI taxonomy): domain Eukaryota; kingdom Metazoa; phylum Arthropoda; class Insecta; order Orthoptera; family Tettigoniidae; genus Anabrus; species Anabrus simplex. The sequence continues at coordinate 29,533,356 of NC_090279.1, read as the reverse complement.
GAAAATTACGTCTGAGACAAGTTCAAAACACACACCGCTGTTTGATAAGATGGAAAAGTAACTTATCTTTTAATAACTGGTGAATTGTAAGTGGAATCCGTAAATATCTGAACTGCTGTTGCAACAAGTTGTAGGCTTTGAATAAGACGAAGTTCCTCAGTAAGCGAAGTGCGTCTTCTCCCGTCCGTAGTTGAAGCTAGAGTAATTCTCCACACGTCGCCTTCAGAGGTAGAAATTTCCGAGTAAATTTTCCTTAGGAAAATCCATAATTCACCGTCTTAAGACAGGGGTGCGTCTTTTCCTTATAAGCGATTGGTTAATTTATTAACTTCGCACCAAATTAATTGCTTGATTGGCTGCCATAGTCAGACGTCATGCACCTTCACTAATATCGATCGAGCACTTGACACACATTCTGCCTGGTCACGTGGCATTCACGGCTGATTTGAAGGTTATTTGGCTAGCTGTATCTGCGCTCTCTCCTCGTTCGCCCTTGGTTGGAATTTCCGGACACCTGGTGTCTAGCTCAGCCGAACTCGATGTGATAAAACTTCCTTCCTGGTTCTCGAAATAATGTTCCAACACACAGTAGAAATAAAATATTCTCCAATAAATGATTTTTACCACTTTTGAAGGGGACAATATATATATATTTAAAAAAAAGCGAGCTGGATTACCATCATGAGAGAGATACACAGATAAACCCAGTTTCAAAACTGTTATCCGCCAGACGCGTAGAAATTATTCATCAGACTGAATGTAGACGCGTAGAAATGATTCATCAGACTGAATGTAGAACATTGAAAATATTTGCACTTTAACAATAGCTCAGTCAGCTGTTTATTTATGGGGTTGACAGCTGATAATGTTACCAAGTTGAAATATATTTCTTTAGTTGATTGTAAGGAATGTGAAATAAGTTGGTAAATATCTCCAATAATAAACATCAGAGATTCACAGGAACTTGACTTTAAGTGTTCGTCACAAAGCACACTCCCGCTGGTATACAATGACATTAAAAATAGGGTTGATATTCCTAGGGTTAAAATTGTAAGTCACGCAGATAACAATACAACAACAGTGGAAGCTATTGGATGAGGGTGACAGTGGGTTGAGTGAGAAGACGTATGCATAGAACGGAACTTTCCTTCACACATCACAGGAAAACTAGAATCCAGCTTTGAATTGTTGATGCTAGTAAAATAAATTTTAATTTATCAACTGGGGAAATAAATTGTTAGATGATGCAAATATCTGTGAGTTTTCCGCAAATGTGTAGTAAAGCTGGAAATATGGTCATAAAAATTATAACACCAGCTGCGCGGCGGAAATACTTGATGCGAGTCCCTCGACCTCTTGACGCGAGTGTAACGTCCAGCCGTCAGAGCAAATGAACACTATGACTATCTCGATGAAGAACATCTTTACTATACACTCTTATGCCTTTCATAAGACCTGTGAAGTTACTAAACGCCTCAAGAATAATCTATATTCAACTATCCCTGAGACCTCGTTTATTTTCGTATTCTTATCTTTAAAACTGATTCTGATCATCGTCTTCTGTGTTTCCCTCTACGTCACTTACCTTCCACAACTACTTCATTATTCTCCTAGACAACCTACCTTCCTCCGCTCGCTTCACATGACCTCTCCACAGAAGCCGGTTCACGTGTACCGCTTCATTTACCGTGTTCATTCCTAACTCAGTCTTAGTACCTTCCTGCCATTGTTCCCACGTGTTTGTAGCAGCTATTTCTAACAGCAAACAGATTGGTACACAGATAGACTTCTTTCTTACAGAACACTCTGGCTGCGCGGTTAGAGTCACACACCTGTCAACACCACTGTCGGCAGCCCTGAAGCTGGTTTTCCGTGGTTTCCCATTTTGATACCAGGCAAACGCTGGGGCGCTTCCTTCCCACTGCTGTCCCGTCGTCATAAGACTTATCTGTATCGTAAAGCAAATTGTAAATTAAATAAAACACACACTGCGAGCTTCACACTTACTGTGCTACCATCCTGGGAGAATACACATCCTAAATAGCTGAAGTGATCTACCTGTTCCAGATTTGTATCACCAACTTCAGTTTACATTCTTTTAGGTTTCTGGATACTCACTGCATTAGCTTTGCTGTACCAATCACACTTACTGTGCTACCATCCTGGGAGAATACACATCCTAAATAGCTGAAGTGATCTACCTGTTCCAGATGTGTATCACCAACTTCAGATTCAAAAATTCTCTAAGGTTTCTGGATACTCACTGCATCTATTTTCAAATTACTACTAGGCCACCATATCTCAGTTTTAGAGCAGCCAACGCGAAGTTTCTAGATCCCGGGCTTCAGCAGAGTCTGCCAAACTGCTTACTGAATCCCTCCCTGTCACTTTTTACTTTCCAGTAGTTTATCCATTAAAAGTAGGAATAACAAACAGCTTTGTCTATTTCCTGTAACTCCTTGAACAAAGAACTCATTTCGCTCTCCGCACCCCAACTGTTATCATAAATGCCTTTGATTGCTCAATTAGAGTATATATATTATTTGCTTTACGCCGCACATAAACTCAGATAAGGCTTATGGCTTCGCTGCGATAGGAGAGGCCTACGAGAAGGAAGGAATCTTCCGTGGCCTTCATTAAGGTACAGCCATCTTTAGGGCTGCCAACAGTGGGGTTCGAACCCACTATCTTCCGGATGCAAGCTCACAACTGCGCGCCCCTAACCATACAGCCAACTCACCCGACAATTATAGCATATTATATTATGTTATGTTATAAGAATAATTTAGTGTGGCTATTTCTAGCCTGGTGCAACCCTTGTAAGGCAGACCCTCCGATGAAGGTGGACGGCATCTGCCATATGTAGACTACTGCATTATATTGTGGTAGAGGATAGTGTTAGGTGTGGTGTGTGAGTTGCAGGGATGTTGGGGAGAGCACAAACACCAGCCCCGAGTCACTGGAATTAACCAATGAAGGTTAAAATCCCGACCCGGCCGGGAATCGAGCCCGGGACCCTCTGAACCGAAAACCAGTATGCTGACCATTCAGCCAACGAGTCGGATATTATATTATATTATATTATATTATATTATATTATATTATATTATATTATATTATATTATATTATATTATATTATATTATATTATATTATATTATATTATAATAGTGGCTGCAGAGACCATAGGACTTCGAGTAGGAGCAGATGCATAAAAACAGCGAAACATTTTTTCACTCGGTGACAAATTCTTTCTTTCTTAATCAGTTTACCCCACAGGGTTGGTTTATTCCTCGGACTCAGCGAAGGATCCCACATCTACCGCTTCAAGAGCAGTGTCCTGGATCGTGAGACTTTGGGTCAAGGATAAACTGGGAAAGAGGACAAGTACCTCGTCCAGGTTGCCTCACAAAAGTTCAAATAAAGCGTATAGGAATGTTTTGAGATATTAGAGAGCTATCGGCTGTCCTGAAAATACTTTACTGCAGTTTCCTATTTTACTTGCAGGCAAACAGCCGATTCCTTCCAACTCCTCACCCAGTTCCATTTCATCTTCATTTTTCTAGAAAAATGTTCAAATGTTGAGGATTTTTCCTTCATTAACATAGTTTACACCTGTTCAAGCAATTTTGCTAATGGGCCTTATTTTTTAAAAATTTAACGATTAAAATCTCTCATACTTTTGTAGTCACATTCGCGCAGATACTTGTGGCTTGTAGTCGCAACGCATTCACGTTTGGAGCTGAAGGTTTCAGCACTGTTTTCTTTTACTAATGCATCTATTTTATTTTATTTTCTCAATAATTATTTTTTGTTGTGTTCTCTTTTGTTTTAGAGCTATCTGCAATATTTTGAACCATTGTTACTCCTTGTTGCTTGACGTAAGTCTCGTCTTATTCGTTAGAATTTAAATGCAGCGCTGCGCTACGTTCATTCGCACTGCAACAACGCACTTTGCTCCACAATCAAGCTAAATTCTCTGATTCATCAGCAACTTTCATCTAATCCTATTGTAGGCATGATAATGTATTGTCCACAGCGTCTACGGAAAGACAGTAGTGTAAGAGAAAATGGGGGGAAACCGTTCGTTTTTTCCTATAAACACCCAGTCTATTCAAAGATTTTAAAAATGATATGCATATCAAAACCTTCCTCCGGATGTGTATACACTAAATATGAGGCTTGGTCGAGATCCATCCAGCCGTTTCGCCGTGATGATGGAACAGACAGACAAACAGACAGATAAACGGACACGAAAAATAAAATTCACCGGATCGGTATTGAGTTGACCTAAAACGGATAAATATCTGAAAATTTGGCAAAACAAATGAAATTACAGACAGCGGACCGCCTACAACTTTATTTATATAGATAAGCATGGACACGTCCAGAAGTGCAGACCTTTATATCTAGAGTCGCTGCTTTGAAATTGTACGACATATCTACAAACGGACCTCACCATCAGACGTCTCATTTAGTGTTTACATGGTTGGCCCTACGACATCTTCTCGTACCTCCTATATTTATGGGTTAGATTGAGTTAGAGTCATTGAATTGAGTAACATTTTGTACAGTTTTATCACTCATGTGACAGCTAGAATCACAAAATTTGACTATCATATGGCAACTGGTCATGTCAACATGCGAGCTGAATGTCGTCACTATATTATGTTTCCTATAAGTGTGCGAAGCGAGAACATAATCGTGTAAGAAGTACAAAATTAACTTGAAATCGAGAAATACATCTCTGTTTAACGTATAAGGGATAGAAATACGACCAAAGTTGTAGATCTCCCCAGAATGCAAAAGATTGTGCTTTCTGTTTTGTGAGATGACTTACCGCTTAGCCACCAATTATCCCGAAACGAAGGTCTGCACCGTCGTTAAAATTTCATCCCTATTCCGATATTTTCCGGCGCCAAAATTTATACATTTGAATAGCTTAGAATATTTCCTCAAAGAAAGAGTGTCCAGGCTTCGCGATTAGCATTCGCATATGTATGGAGGAAGAAAATAATACAGTTAAGAAAGTTGAAATTAATAGAAAATAGGTCAATAATTGAGGACAGTCGGATAGGTCAATAATATGTTAACACCAAGTTAATGTATTGGAAAATCAGATGCTGCTCAATAAATTATGCTGATATGAGTTAAGGATATAAGAAAGCGGTAACAGATGGGAAATTTAGGCGCTGGGATTCTTAGGTAAACACATGAGAAGATGACTAATGGTGTTATTAATTAAGCTATTCGATGACGGTTATAACCTCCAACGATATGCTACCAATATCCCTCAGAATGGCCGATTGACGTCTCTCTTGCTTTCTACCCAAGGGGCAACCACGAATTTACAGGAATGATGACAAAAATGGCAATACGCTACTTCCTTGCTGGCAAGCAGTCAGAGAAGTTGCCATGGTAACCTGTAGGTACATTGTCGGTCTGTCGGTCACTCACGAGCCCGGGACCCTCTGAACCGAAAACTAGTATGCTGACCATTCAACCAACGAGTCGGATATTATATTATATTATAATATATTATATTATTTGAAGAGCAAGGTCAATTATGAACATACTATAAGTTGTTTATAATGAAGAGATATTTCACATACAGACCACGACGATTACAGAAAGACAGTAGTATAACAGAAAATGGGGGAAAACTGTTTGGGTTTTCCTATAAACAGCCAGTCTATTCAAATATTTTAAAATGGTACGCATATCAAAACCTTCCCCGGAATGTGTATATACCAAATATGACGTTTGTTTAAGATCTATCCAGGCGTTTCACCGTGATGGTGGTACAAACAAACAGACAGCAAACAGACAAACGGACAAATAGACACGAAAAATAAAAAACACCGATTCGGTATTGAGTTGACGTAAAACGGATAAATATCTGAAAAATAGGCAAAACAAACGAAATTTCAGACAGCGGACCCCTACAATTTTATTTATATAAATAACAGATAACATTTATGAAGCTAAATGAGAATATTTGTATGGTAAAATTTGCTATTAATTTGAGGTGATAACGTTTAAATGAGGTACCTCGATTATTTAACTTAAATATACTAAGTCCTTACAACCAATAATTAATTATTTAATATATCTTGAAGGAAACTGATTACTGCCAAATGGGTTAGAGCTCAAATTCCGGAATACCCAAATTACAACTGTTTGATCAATCAATCAATCAATCAATCAATCAATCAATCAATCAATCAATCAATCAATCAATCAATCAATCAATCAATCAATCAATCAATCAATCAATACTGATCTGCATTTAGGGCAGCCGCCCAGGTGGCAGATTCCCCACCTGTTGCTTTTCTAGCCTAATCCTAAATGATTTCAAAGAAATTCGAAATTTATTGAACGTCTCCCTTGGTAAGTTATTCCAATCCCTAACTCCCCTTCCTATAAATGAATATTTGCCCCAGTTTGTCCTCTTGAATTCCAATTTTATCTTCATATTGTCATCTTTCCTACTTTTATAAACGCCACTCAGACTTATTCGTCTACTAATGTCATTCCACGCCATTTCTCCGCTGACAGCTCGGAACATACCACTTAGTCGAGCAGCTCCTCTTCTTTCTCTCAATTCTTCTCAACTCAAACTTTGCAGCATTTTTGTAACGCTACTCTTTTGTCGGAAATCACCCAGAACAAATCGAGCTGCTTTTCGTTGGATTATTTCCAGTTCTTGAATTAGGTAATCCTGGTGAGGGTCGTATACACTGGAACCATACTCTAGTTGAGGTCTTACCAGAGACTTATATGCCCTCTCCTTTACATCCTTACTACAACCCCATAAACACCCTCATAACCATGTGCAGAGATCTGTACCCTTTATTTACAATCCCTTTTATGTGCTTACCCCAATGAAGATCTTTCCTTATATTAACACCTAGATACTTACAATGATCCCCAAAAGGAACTTTCACCCCATCAACGCAGTAATTAAAACTGAGGGGACTTTTCCTATTTGTGAAACTCGCGACCTGACTTTTAACCCTGTTTATCAACATACCGTTGCCTGCAGTCCATCTCACAACATTTTCGAGGTCACGTTGCAGTTGCTCACAATCTTGTAACTTATTTATCACTCTACAGAGAATAACATCATCCGCAAAAAGCCTTACCTCCGATTCCACTCCTTTACTCATATCATTTATATATATAAGAAAACATAAAGGTTCGATAATACTGCCTTGAGGAATTCCCCTCTTAATTATTACAGGGTCAGATAAAACTTCACCTACTCTAATTCTCTGAGATCTATTTTCTAGAAATATAGCAACCCATTCAGTCACTCTTTTGTCTAGTCCAATTGCACTCATTTTTTCCAGTAGTCTCACATGATCTACCCTATCAAATGCTTTAGACATGTCAATCGCGATACAGTCCATTTGACATCCTGAATCCAAGATATCTGCTATATCTTGCTGGAATCCTACAAGTTGAGCTTCAGTGGAATAACCTTTCCTAAAACCGAACTGCCTTCTATCGAACCAGTTATTAATTTCACAAACATGTCTAATATAATCAGAAAGAATGCCTTCCCAAAGCTTACATACAATGCATGTCAAACTGACTGGCCTGTAATTTTCAGCTTTATGTCTATCACCCTTTCCTTTATACACAGGGGCTACAATAGCAACTCTCCATTCATCTGGTATAGCTCCTCCGTCCAAACAATAATCAAATAAGTACTTCAGATATGTTACTATATACCAACCCATTGTCCTTAGTAGATCCCCAGAAATCTGATCAATTCCAGCTGCTTTTCTAGTTTTCAACTTTCGTATCTTATTGTAAATTTCATTGTTATCATATGTAAATTTTATTACTTCTTTGGCCTTAGTCTCCTCCTCTATCTCGATATTGTCCTTGTAACCAACAATCTTTACATACTGCTGACTGAATACTTCTGCCTTTTGAAGATACTCACATACACCCTCCCCTTATTCCTGGAATGTCCTTCTTGGAACCTGTTTCTGCCTTAAAGTACCTATACATACCCTTCCACTTTTCACTAACATTTGTATGACTGCCAATTATGCTTGCCATCATGTTATCCTTAGCTGCCTTCTTTGCTAGATTTAATTTTCTAGTAGGTTCCTTCACTTTCTCCTTCCTTCCACAGCCATTTCTAACTCTATTTCTTTCCAGTCTGCACCTCCTTCTTAGCCTCGTTCTTTCTCTATTATAATAAGGTGGGTCTTTACCATTCCTTACCACCCTAAAAGGTACAAACCTGTTTTCGCATTCCTCAACTATTTCTTTAAACCCATCCCAGAGTCTGTTTACATTATTATTTACCGGTTGCCACCGATCATAGTTACTTTTTAGAAACTTCCTCATGCCTGCTTTATCAGCCATATGGTACTGCCTAATAGTCCTACTTTTAAGACCTTCCTTTCTATCACATTTATTTTTAACTACCACAAAACAGCTTCATGTTCACTAATACCATCTATTACTTCAGTTTCCCTATAGATCTCATCTGGTTTTATCAGCACCACATCCAAGATATTTTTCTCTCTGGTTGGTTCCATCACATTCTGAATCGGCTGTCCTTCCCATATTAACTTATTTGCCATTTGTTGGTCATGCTTCCTGTCGGTCGCATTTCCTTCCCAATTGACATCTGGCAAATTCGGATCTCCCGCTACAATCACATTTCTTTCCATGTCATTTCCCACACAGCTGACTATCCTATCAAATAATTCCAAATCCGCGTCAGTGCTACCATTTCCCGATCTGTACACTCCAAATATATCAAGTTGCCTTTTATCTTTAGAAATGAGCCTTAAACCTAGAATTTCATGTGTTTCATCTTTATCTTTTTCGTAGCTTACAAATTCTTCTTTCACCAGAATGAACACTCCCCCTCCCACCATTCCTTTCCCATCTCTACGATACACACTCCAGTGCCGTGAGAAAATTTCTCCATCCATTATATAATTTCTCAGCCATGATTCAACTCCTATTACAATATCTGGTAAATATATATCTATTAAATTTCTTAATTCTATTCCTTTCTTTACAATACTTCTACAGCTCAACACTAACAATTTTATGTAATCCCTACTTGATTTCCAGTTCCGTGTTCCCTTACAACCGCTCCCTAGGCCACCCATTTTACCTGAATGTACCTCCCTATTACCCTTCCAAACAAATTTCCTAACTTATACGTACCACTGCGGTTTAAATGAAGGCCATCTGAGCGCAGATCCCTATCTCCTACCCACCCATTAGGATCTAGAAATTTCACTCCCAGTTTCCCACATACCCACTCCACAGTCTCATTTAAATCCCTAATCACCCTCCAGTCAGTATCCCTCCTACACAGTATTCCACTAATAACAATCTCCGCTTTCTTAAACTTCACCCGTGCTGCATTTACAGGATCCCACACATCTCCAACTATGGTACTTATATCAGCTTGCCTTACGTTGTTGGTGCCAACATGAAACACTACCACTTTCTCCTTCCCCTCCTCCCTCTCTTCTACTTTCTTCAACATCTGCCTCAACCTAATTCCTGGATAACATTCTACCCTGGTTCCCTTTCCTCCACACACTTTCCCCACGTGTCTAACGATGGAATCCCCAATGAACAGAGCCTCAACCCTACCCACATCATTTGATCCACTCCCCTGCTGGTCAGCCCTATCTTTCCTGATAGCTGCAGAAGCTACTTCCTCCTCCCTTTTCTCCTTCCCATGACCCTGTTCCACCTGTCTTTTCATATCCTCTACTCTACATTCCCCTTTCCTACCTTTTCTCTTCCTCCTACTTCCACACATCTCACCAACAGTTCCCTGTCCGTCATCTTCCCTCTGTTGTTCTACCTGGAGTGACTCGTACCGATTTCGCACGGACACCTGTCCTGAATTCTGATCCTGAATAGAGCCCTTAGCCTTCAATCTCCTTCCCCTTAGAACATTAGACCACCTGTCTTCTACAACTCCTCCACTCCTTCCCCTCCTTCTTGTACACCTACTGTAACCTGTACATTATTTGAGGGAGTCCTATATTCCTTCCTGTCTTCTGTGAGAATTATAATTATCTCCCTCAAACTTTACAACTCCTCCCTCATACCCCTCAATTCCTCGCCACACCCACAGTTCGTATACTCGCGCTCCTTAGCCATTCTTTACGGAAAAAAATGAAATTAAAAATAAAATAATTTAAAAAAATTAATGAACGGAGGGATATATTATCTGGGATAGTACTCAAAGATCACACAACAATAGGGTGATTAATCTACAACTACACTACAATACTACTCTATTTTTTATCCTACAACCTGTAACAGGATAAAAACTGCTGTTAATTGTACCGGGTGGTACACCTCCACGCCGCTAATTTAAACCTTGCGCCAGTCGAAACTCCTCTACTGGAGGAAGTCTGAACTTTATCTACTGTGTTAATTTTCAAGTTTCTCAGAAGATGTCTCTACTTGTAAATTTTGAAGTTTCTGAAATGGGTCATTTTCGATGTATTTTTATTTTGCCTGTAGTAAGAAGTGTGGACATTCTCTTCTAGATGGCACTACTGAAGGACTACAATTATGCACCCTAGTGCGAAGTGAAAGAACTGTGTTTTTGGAGAAATTTTGAATTCATAAGTTTGCTCTTTGTTAAATTTCTTTCAGTCATTGCTTAAGTTGGCAATATTAACCCTTTCTTTCCGCCAGTTTTGAATTTGACCAATCATAATTTTCTGTAATTAATTTTCTACCAATAATGTGTTTCTTCTTCACCTTGTGTAGGGGTATTTGCGGGTAGCCAATAAAATTCTTGTGGGAGGGTGTTCTCATTCCTGAAACGCCTCGAACTTTCCACGAGGGTATATAAACTGCTGATTTTCGGGTCTCCGGGCCACTTCAGTAACCACTATCAGTGTGTAAAGTACGTAGCAGGGGCGGGAAGCGCCTCTTTCGTCGAGCAGCAGTTCAACCATCAGGTAATGGCCGTTTAATTACTTCTTTTCTTGCTCGCTCAGCAGTTTAACTCTCGGGGCAGGTCCGAAGCCTTTCACCATGTAACTTTCCTCTAAAATGTAAAGACACTTAGTTTCAATCCTATCTTTGTAAACTACAAATTGGGATAGAGAGTGCTTAACCCTCTCGAGCTCCCACTCATATTGCTTTGAGGTGAACTTATTTTCACAACCGTTTCTTCCTTAACGTAATGTAAATTGTTTCCTTCTAAAAGTCACCTCTTTAGTATGGGATTAGCCCTTGCAGTAACGGCCTTGTGCCAAGTAGGTTTTATATAAAGTGTAGTAGGAGTGCAAGAACGCCTCCTCCCAAGTTGGTATTTTAGAGGCCATGTAATTTACCTGTTTCTTTACTTAATAGGCCTCAGTAGGTTGGGTATTTTTACCCCTGTTTTCATGTCCTTGGAGGACAACTTGAATGTGGAGTTTGGTGTGGCCTTTGATAGGCTTAAATTTTGAGAGCGAGTGGCCCCTTCTTGAAAATTGAGTTGTTGTATGCATCGAGGAGGCTTTACCGTGTAAAGAGGAGCAAGTGCTCCTAGGCATGATTGGGGTTTTCTCCCCGTTTGTTGAATTCTGTATATCGTAAGGTTGGGCTTATAGCTCAAGAATTGTGTGTCTGGCTCTCGGAGCCCAAATCCTGTAACCACTGTAATTGTACATTTTCGAATTGTGTTTCGCCTACTGAGTACCTGTTCTATTTGTTATTTCTTAATCTTGAAAAGAAAATATAACCTTGTTAAATTTTATCTTAACTTTAATTTCGTATTTTGAGACCTGTTCACCCCCGCACCTTCTTTCACCTCTGCTAGTCCACCAAACCACGGTAACAAGTGGTAGCAGAGCGTGGTTGAATGGGTCTCAATTTAGCCCCTTTTGACGGCTAAACATTGCCTTATTTTCGAATTCTAACAATTTTCTCAGTTGCTGGAATTTTTTGATTTTTCCGTTTGTTTTCAAAATTGCTTTTTCATCATGCCCGGCCCTCGCGGTGTTCTCCATCTTAACTATTTGCGCAAGGAGGAGTTGATCTATGAATTAACTATTAGAAACGTGCAATCTGGAGGCACGGTTGCGGTAGACACAAATAAGCTTAGAGAGTCTCTTGATTTGCCCATTTACATCCCCACTTTGGGAGAGAAAGAAATTGACGACTCTCTCTCCACGATCACGGACAATACTACTGAGCTGGCATCCGTAATTACCTTTTTTGAAGAAAATGATCCTTCTCCCAATCAAATTAAACGTGTGCAAGCCAGGTTATTTCATTTTCTAATAGAGTTAACGATCTGTTGTCTCTGAAGTTGAATGACGTTCAGAGGAAGGAAGCTAGTGTGGTTCTTGAAAATATTTCTGAATTGTCCAGTAAGGTTACCCAATTGTTAACTGGGGAAGTTCCTCCCAAAACTGATCAACCCACTACGGTGAATGTAGGTAGCGAGGAAGAGCCTCCTAAGGGAGAAGTCAATAGGAAAACTGTTGGAGCTCAAGCAATCTCTGCCCCATTGGACAACGAGTCTGAACGCCGTACCTCGTTAAATAATGTACGTTCTGAATTAACTTCTTTGCCACTTATGCCTTTACCTACTATGTCACCTGGGTTCAGCTGCTTGCCTCATCCATTAGCAATGTTGCTCAGAGGAATCTCTAAGTTTTCTGTTAATACCACCAGTGAAGAAATTTCATTCTTAAGGTTTTTAGTTGAGTTTCAGGACCATGCTCTTGTTTTTCTCTTTCTCCATGTCAAATTTTGCAGATAATTTATCCTTATGCAATTGGTGTTCTCTCAGACAAAATAGTAAGAGCCATTGTCGAACAATCATCTATTGAAGACTTCCACGCCCACTTGCTAGCTAACTTCATTCCGGCTAGGGCAAGGTCCTCACTTATTCAGAAGTACTATTATCGTGTACAGCGGTTGGATGAAAACTTGGCAGATTTCATCCAAGATATTAAGTTTTATACTAGGGTGTTTGCTCTTCACTTCCCTGAAGATCAGATTGTACAGGCTATTGTGGAAGGTATTTCACCATCTTATGGGTCATATTTGTGTTTCGCGGTGTGCCCGCAAACCTTCTCTGAACTTGAAGCATTGGCCGTCTCAGCGGAAGGAGTTAGATACGCCGATTCCTTGCGTGTCGCGAAAGAACACCCTCCTTCTTTTAGTAATCCTCGGCCTCCACCTCGCCGACCAGTCACACCCCGTAAATGTTATGCTTGCGTGTCGCCTGACCATCTTCGCAATAAATGTCCATTGGTCAAATCTAGTAGGGCAAATAATGTAGCTGGTTCATCACAAGGTTGTTTTGAATGTGGGCCTTTCTCACATATCGCCAAGAATTGCCCAAATTCGAATAGCACCCCCTCCTGCTCAACTTCTGGTGCAACTTCCACCAATGTCACTAATAATAAGTGACTAGTGGCTTCGGCTGAGTCGATTAATCCATCTTCCCGAGGCTCAGCCCCTAGTAAACAGGTCGAAAATTCAGGGAAAACTCAGTCTTCAGATTTATCTTTTGAATGCCCCAACGAATGTCTTAGGATTGCGGCGGATTCCCCCACACCTGTGCCCTTCCTCAAAATTGAGTTAAATAATGAACCTGTAACAGCTCTTTTAGATTCAGGCAGTGTTTGTTCAATTATTTCGACTCAATGGTATTCGAAATTGAAATCTATTTGTAAACTTCCTGACTATTGCTCATCTCCTGTTCAATATGTTTCGGCTAACTCTTCTCCATTAGAAATTTTAGGTTCCTTATATGTCAAAATTCGCATTTTTAAATTTACTTGGAAAATTAAATTGTTTGTGGCCAAGCACTTGTCTTTCCCCATTATATTGGGAGCCGACTTCATTTCTCACACCGGTCTAGTGCTCGACCTTCAGAGTAAGTCGTGCACGTTCAAATTTGCTTCCAATTGTAAAATCCCATTGTTAAAGTGTAATTCTGTATCATGTTCCTCTATTTCGCCTACCCAGGATGAGATGTTGTTAGACCTTAGACATCTACCTGAGGAGCAGGCTGATAGTATTCGTAAGTTGTGTCAGTCGTTTCCAGAGGTGTTCTCTGATACTCTTGGTGTTACTGACCTTATTGAATACAAAATTGAGGTCACGGATTCGGTTCCTGTCCGTTTTCCACCTTATAGGCTATCTCCACCTAAAATGAAGGCTCTGAAAGAAATTAGTGACCAAATGTTAAGGGATGGTATTATTCGGCCCTCTAAGTCTTCGTATTCTTCGCCTATTTTTCTAGTCCCGAAACCCCAAGGTGGCTTCAGGCCTGTCATTGATTATGGGGCTCTCAATCGGAAGGTGGTGTTACAATCTGTGCCCCTTCCTGACCTTCATTCTTGTTTTTCATGGTTTCGTAAGGCCAAGTTCTTTACCATCTTGGACCTGAATCAGGCCTACAATCAAATTTCCCTACCCGAAGAGTCTAAACACCTTACAGCGTTTGCCACGGATTGGAATTTGTATGAATACAACCGCGTGCCTTTCGGGCTCCCCACGGGAGCAGCTGTACTCACTAGACTGCTAGATAGGGTCTTCTCCGACATAAAATTTGAGTACTTGTATCACCATCTTGATGATGTCGTCGTATTTTCGGAGACTTTCGAAGAACATCTAGATCATCTGCGAGAAGTTCTCAATCGCCTTCGTAAGGCTGGGTTAACTGTGAAGTTGTCCAAGGTTGCCTTCGCTAAGCCCTCCATGTCATTCCTAGGGCATATTGTGTCGCCCGATGGCGTTGCAGTCGATCATTCTAGAACACAGGCCATCCGTGATTTTAAACCTCCCAAGGATATAAAAGGTAATGCCAGGTTCATTGGTATGGTGAATTTCTTCAGGAAATTTATTCCAAACTTCGCTAATAGAGCGGCGCCCTTGAACCTTCTTCGTAGGAAAGGCATCAAATTCGAGTGGGGACCTTCTCAACAAGCTGCTTTCGAAGATCTTAAATTAGCTCTCTGTAATGCCCCTGTCCTTGCCATGCCAGATTTCTCGAAGAAATTCATCGTCCAAACCGACGCGTCGTCGTCGGCGGTAGCTGCAGTCCTTCTTCAAGAGACTGAACTAGGGAGGCGACCTATCGCCTATGCATCTAGGACTCTATCGGCTCAAGGATCCAAGTATTCCATCTATGAGCTCGAAGGTTTGGCAGTCTTATTTGCCTTAGAAAAGTTCCGTCTCTATCTGGAACATGTCAAATTCGACCTGGAGACGGATAATCAAGCCTTAAGCTGGGTCTTAGGTAGGCCGCGTCGTACTGGTCGTATAGCCCGTTGGGCCATCCGAATTTCTGCCTTCCAATTTGATGTTAGGCATATCAGAGGTACTGAAAATGTTGTTGCAGACGGACTCAGCCGTATGTTTTCCAACGACGTCGAGACCCATGAACCGGTCGATAGTTCATCACCTCCCGAGTCCATACTATCTGAGGTTAATGTCATCTTAACAGATGCTCCCATGCTCTTTAAGGACATTGAGAAATACCAACGTGAAGATCCGACGCTGGCTCCGATAATGGAAACCCTTTCTTCTGGGGAACATGTTGTCCCTTATGTACTGAGGAATGGTGTTTTATTTTGCCCTTCGATGCATGATAAGATGATGAAAGTTGTCGTTCCAGCTATTCTTGTACCTATGATCTTCAAGTACTATCATTAGACCCCATTAGGGGGGCATCTAGGCATCTTTAGAACTCGTGAAAAGATTCGTGAAAGGTTCATCTGGAAGGGTATGGATGGCGAAATCCGTGAACTAGTAAAGGCTTGTAAATCTTGTTTGCTTAGTAAACCCACAATGTCCAGCAATGTAGGCCTTTTGTTTTCTCATCAGGCTTCGCGCCCAATGGAACGCCTGTATATTGATTATGTAGGACCCTTCCCCCAGTCAAAGGGAAATGCCAACAAGTTCATATTTGCATGTGTAGAGGGTTTTACAAGATTTTCCTGGTTATTTCCGACTATGCTGGCTACCGCTCAGTCCACCATTACTTGTCTAAGTTCAATCTTTGCTTCTTTTGGTCCGTGTCAATATATTGTGTCTGATAATGCTAAGGCTTTTACATCTAATCTATTTCGTAAATTCTGCTTTGACCTGTCGATCTCTCATGTGACAACTTCTGCTTATTACCCTCAACCATCTCTGGCTGAACGGGTTAATCGTAATCTCAGGTCCGCGCTTATTGCCTATCATCATGAAGATCATTCTAGATGGGACACGTCCCTGCATTGGTTAGCTTTTGATTTGAACTCGGCTGTTCATGAATCACATAAGTTTACTCCAGCTTCTTTGATGTTCAAGTTTGTTCCCAACACGCCGCTCTCTAACCTCTGGTCTCTGAGTGATATTCTACCTGAGACAATAGATCCAGATAATATTAAAGATCTTTGGAAGAAGGCTAAAGCCAATCTTAAAGTGTCTCATGAAAAAGTCAGGGAAAGATATGATCGTGGACGGAGACCCACCCCTTTGAAGGTAGGCGACCAGGTGGTGGTCAAGAATTTTGTTCCCGCGGGCAAGCTTGCCCCCAGATTTCACGGGCCGTGCATAATTCTTGATTTTCTTACGCCGGTCACATTGTTATTAAGCAATCCAGCCACCGACAGGATATTTAGGGTTCACCTGTCGCAGGTGAAATCTGTATAATTTCTGTGCTAACTTGCTTCATATAATTTTGAAAGAAATATGAAGGTTATATTTTTTTTGAGGGGTTTCACTTTTAAGGCCTTCTGTCCTTGGAATCTGTTTCCTTAGTGTGTAACCATTTATTGTAAACCTTCCCCGACCAGTTAAACTGCCATCCTGTCCTTACCACGGCCATTACCACGCTCCCGTCTCCTGCTCCACTACACACAGTGGCTTGTATATGAAACGAATTTCTCCACGCCGCTGGCCCCTCAACCTCACCACAATTAATGTACCCTAAAATCATTCTGGTCCAACAAAAATTCTGCCGCCGAGCTTTAATGTTTCAGTGCCCCCGCAGCAGCGCGGCGCCGTACCGCTACTGAGGTAGGGTATGGGCCCGCCCTTCTCCAGTGAGGCCAACCAGTGTACGGCTAGCCGGAGTCCTCCTCCCGGCCAAGGCTGATGTGCGGCGCACAACCTGTAACTGGCCCGCGACCTACATGTTCGCCGCGGGCGCGGCGTGCTTCAACACCACTACTCCTCTCATAGTGCGGGCGAGCGGTATCTCAGGGTACTTGAGGGGTCCGAGCGGCCTCCTCTGGACACAAGCTGCAGCGGCCGGTCTGGCCATCCAACTTAATCAACCTTGAAAATATGTAATCAGCTACATGGACATTTAATATCTACAATTACTGCAGTTTTGAATCCATCTGCATTATCTGGTGGACTTAGAAAATTTTTCCTCAACTTTAAAAACTAAATGTTTTTCTTCTGAATTCAACTTCTACAAACATAAAGACATTACATCAACTATAACTACAAACTATTTTGAAACTGGATCCTATCATTTAAGAAAATTTGGTTGTAAAGACTTCTACCATTAACTTCGATATCAACATCATAACTTGGACCTTATTTTAAAACAAAAGTTTATGTTCTTCTGTGTTACCCCTTGGAGGAACTTTTTTTTGGGGGGGGGAGGTCTGTACCGGGTGGTACACCTTCACGCCGCTAATTTAAACCTTGCGCCAGTCGAAACTCCTCTACTGGAGGAAGTCTGAACTTTATCTACTGTGTTAATTTTCAAGTTTCTCAGAAGATGTCTCTACTTGTAAATTTTGAAGTTTCTGAACTGGGTCATTTTCGATGTATTTTTATTTTGCCTGTGGTAAGAAGTGTGAACATTCTCTTCTAGATGGCACTACTGAAGGACTACAATTATGCACCCTAGCGCGAAGTGAAAGAACTGTGTGTTTTGGAGAAATTTTGAATTCATAAGTTTGCTCTTTGTTAAATTTCTTTCAGTCATTGTTTAAGTTGGCAATATTAACCCTTTCTTTCCGCCAGTTTTGAATTTGACCAATAATAATTTTCTGTAATAAATTTTCTACCAATAATGTGTTTCTTCTTCATCTTGTGTAGGGGTTTTTGTGGGTAGCCAATAAAATTCTTGTGGGAGGGTGTTCTCATTCCTGAAACGCCTCGAACTTTCCACGAGGGTGTATAAACTGCTGATTTTCGGGTCTCCGGGCCACTTCAGTAACCACTATCAGTGTGTAAAGTACGTAGCAGGGGGCGGGAAGCACCTCTTTCGTCGAGCAGCAGTTCAACCATCAGGTAATGGCCGTTTAATTACTTCTTTTCTTGCTCGCTCAGCAGTTTAACTCTCGGGGCAGGTCCGAAGCCTTTCACCATGTAACTTTCCTCTAAAATGTAAAGACACTTAGTTTCAATCCTATCTTTGTAAACTACAAATTGGGATAGAGAGTGCTTAACCCTCTCGAGCTCCCACTCATATTGCTGTGAGGTGAACTTACTTTCACAACCGTTTCTTCCTTAACGTAATGTAAATTGTTTCCTTCTAAAAGTCACCTCTTTAGTATGGGATTAGCCCTTGCAGTAACGGCCTAGTGCCAAGTAGGTTTTATATAAAGTGTAGTAGGAGTGCAAGAACGCCTCCTCCCAAGTTGGTATTTTAGAGGCCATGTAATTTACCTGTTTCTTTACTTAATAGGCCTCAGTAGGTTGGGTATTTTTACCCCTGTTTTCATATCCTTGGAGGACAACTTGAATGTGGAGTTTGGTGTGGCCTTTGATAGGCTTAAATTTTGAGAACGAGTGGCCCCTTCTTGAAAATTGAGTTGTTGTATGCCTCGAGGAAGCTTTACCGTGTAAAGAGGAGCAAGTGCTCCTAGGCATGATTGGGGTTTTCTCCCTCTTTGTTGAATTCTGTATATCGTAAGGTTGGGCTTATAGCTCAAGAATTGTGTGTCTGGCTCTCGGAGCCCAAATCCTGTAATCACTGTAATTGTACATTTTCGAATTGTGTTTCGCCTACTGAGTACCCGTTCTATTTGTTATTTCTTAATCTTGAAAAGAAAATATAACCTTGTTAAATTTTATCTTAACTTTAATTTCGTATTTTGAGACCTGTTCACCCCCGCACCTTCTTTCACCTCTGCTAGTCCACCAAACCACGGTAACATTAATTACTGAATATAGAAAGTAATACACAAGAACTACACAATTCCAAACTGCAATTAAGCCTATCCTAATTACAACAACAGAATTTTTAATAAAAGTTTCTACGGATACTTCTACTACACCAGTACTACACAAATATTTTACAATAATAAAATAAGCACACTAAATTCTAATAGGATATTACTCGTATACTACTGTACAGTACACTACAGTAATTTTTAAACTACTTTCAGACGTATCCTAATTTCGATGACGGTACCGCATGTCACTACTAAGCACAAACAGATATGAACTTTGCAAGAACTACTGTACTCAAAGATTACCAACAAAGCTAAATGCTTAGACAAATTATTATTAGTATTACGGTCTAATAGATACACACGAAAGATAACACACGAATATAGCAGGCAAGATACGGCACTATCTAAATGTACTGTACCTATACTACAATGTATCTACACTACACTACACTACGTTTGGTTAAATTCTTAAGTATCGAAAGGATTGCCGTACACGAAGAAAAACACGAATATAACTGTCAAGATATTATCTAATATATTATACCTTATCTTCACTATAATTCTACTGAAATGTGGTTACGTGATTATTACAGCTGGTGGATTACTATTATTTTCCCTACTCCACGTGACTGAGAGTAAAAGTGTCCTTAATTAGGCCTACTGAAAAATACGAGGTTGTCTACAATAATTTCTCAAATATTTCTATCAAAACTATTCCTACTACTCCAGGGACTCTAACTGCAATTAGGCCTACTGGGATATATGAACTTTATTATTATTAGCTAACCGCTCATAAATACTGAAAGATCGAGGGAGTGAAGTATAAATTACGGATACTTTAACCTACTCAGAAGTACAAATGACTGGAATACAAGGCCAGCTGATTTATATTTATATTTACTTGACTACACTACTCCATTTGTTCACGACTGTAGTCAACAATGCAATATTTGAATATGAGGAGCGATAATAATCAATAACAATACAACGACTGTTAACTACTACCGAGTAATCTCTTTGACTACTTTTTAAATGGAAGACAGGCGTATAGTCTTTTTAAATGTAGTAAATTATTACCTTCGCGATAGTTCGGACGGATATCTATACGAAATACCGGAGGAATTTCGGCGGAAGTTACGGTACTATTCCTTATGATAAGCTGCCTTTGTAAGTATTATACCAACGAACCTACAGATATTCACAAATATTTTAAAAGTTAATATTATTACCTAAAAGTTAATATTATTACCTAAAGTATTTACTAAACCTAAATTCGAAACAAGGTACACCTAGCTAGCCTACTTAACCTAGAAAACGTAAATTACTGAAGACCAACTGAATTACTTGTTATAAAATTTAAATAAATATCACTACCAACAAGCACTAAACACCACTATATAAATAGCACTAAATGAATCACAAATACAAAACATTAAGCTATTTCAATAATTTTAACTACTTTATCACTACAATAATGCAAGAGCTCTCTCAACAGCCAACCGTTCTCAAGCGCATCCAACAATGCAAGGTCAGATCAGGAAATAATTAAATCTCAACTTTTAAGATTAACGTATTGAGGTGACAATTAATAAATAGATAAACTAGCATCAAATCAATTACTATTTAGGATACAACCACGAAGTGACAAGCGTGAAGAATGTATGTTATAGTCATGTGGTAATGATCCTTCACTATCAGCACATCAGTTGTCTTTCATTATTTTTTATAAACAAGAGAAAGGGCAAAAAAGTATTCGTTATCAAAATAAATGCCATTATAAGGCAACAAACCTGAACAATAGACAAGGCATAATATAACGTACTGTAAACTAGTTTTAACCCTAGAACACTAACCCTTCGTAAATTTTACGACAGTAGGTAGGAGAACGGTATAGTTTAATGCCTTCCGCGCGTGCGTGCGTGCCGCTATTTTGTGTAGCTGATTTTTTCGAGCAGTTATTGACTGTGGCATGTGCGATTGTTGATATCTTTGCTCATTCTTGTAATAATTGGGTGGGTGTCGTCATATTCACGAACGGTTAGTGATAGTGTGAACTTATAAGTATAATGTTTCGTCATGCCTTTTTTACATTTATACATATTTAATTTATTTTCTTGGTAGTTTTGGTTTCTTTGTGATGTAAATAACCTACATTCATAATTTAAGTGTTTATTTTAATATGTTGTGTTATAAAATTAATTTTTTTTATAAAACGTGTTCATTTAATACTTTTTGTGCGCCAAGTTTTCTACATTTAATAAATAATCACATAAAATTGTTTAATATCTACGTATTTTGATTCATGTTAAGTTCACGACACTATAGGAATTCTTAATAACCAAATTCTTGCCAAATATAAGCTGTTCCGTAGAAAATATAACAATTATAAATTGGAGTAGTCAAATTTACGAAGGTTTTCTAATAATGTGTGGCGAAATAATAATTATGAGGCTTCGTTTACATCAGTAGAAAAGAATGTGACGATATATTATTAGGCCCATCCTCGCATATAAGAAACTTCGATAGACCTTGAATAAACTTTATGCAAGAATCAGATTAGAAATTATGTTACCAGAAGAAAAATTTGGTCCGAACGGTTATTAAGGATTCCCAATTTTATAATTATGAGATCGAACTATAGCTATTTTACCTGGTTATAAAATCCATACAGGAAACTTCTATAAATAAACACTTTATTTAAAGCATGCCAATAACAATATTAGATCATTAAGTTTAAGGTTCCGGAATCAGCACATACTTAGTTAAGCTGATTATACATAATGAAATCAAACTGTTACAAGGGCATAAGAAAACATAATTGCCCAAAGTTAAATCAAAATGGAATAAAACATTTTGACGCCTAGCGCCGATGAAAAGTGTTTTTCTAGCCTGAAACCAACAGATATATTTAGCCAGGAACATAATCCAATCCTCTGAACAGCGTCTTTCGCCAGGAACACGAATATCCGCCTGCTGTCGACTCCATCTTACTCCAGACTACATGGGTCATTCGTATTTTGTTTGTATCAGATCATTTTCCACATTGTCGCCACCAGGTGCGCCACCAACTTTAGTACATAGTCACGCCAACAGGTAGCGTTCAAATGCACACCAGCTGCACAATAGTTCCTAAGGTTATCAAGTTCCGTATTAACGTTACAAAAAATATTCCTACAATAATAGGACAATACAATAATGTATTTGTGAAGCACGTTCTATATTTTCTGTTTATTTGTGATAACTTTTGATAGCTCTGTTCATGAGGCATTCTTTCGAAATATGTGTTTATGAATCAAGTTCCTTTTCTGTGTATTTATGAAGATTATGAAAACTAACCAATCTCATTTTCAGTGTCTGTGTCGTTCGTCTGCCCTCTTTGACATCCTGCCAGTTTTTCCTGAGCCCGTCGAGCAGCGCTTTCTTCCACTCCTGTGGTAAAGGGCCTGTCTGTCTTCTGGGTGCTGTCTCCGCCATAAAACCCTGATAGCTTTTCGTCATACTTCTGAAACAACCCGTCATTGATTTCATCCTCACCGAGCTGAGTGGCTCAGACGGTTGAGGCGCTGGCCTTCTGACACCAACTTGGCTGGTTCGAACTTGGCTCAGTTCGGTGGTATTTTAACGTGCTCAAATACATAAGCCCCTTGTCATTAGATTTAATAGCACGTAAAAGAAATTCTGGGGACTAAATTCCCGCACCTCGGCAAATCCCAAATCCGTAAAAGTAGTTAGTGGGACGTAAAGCCAATAACATTATTATATCAATTTAGGAAGGCTCGGAACATAATGGGCTGACTGCAAGGGGTCACACTCTTGATTATGAAACTATAGGGACATATATTAACAGAAATAATTACAATATATACATTTACTAGCGCTTTCCCCGCGACTTCGCTCGCGTCATAGATGAGTTATGTCCCATTATATTATTTTATTTCCCATTTTCTTTTGAAGTCCACTGAACCAACCTTACGCGTTCATCGACTTTTGTACGAAATGTAAGACATGAACATAAATGATGTGTTTTCCCGTCCCGGCTTCGGTCGGAATTGGAAAGTTTCACGCGTGTTCCGAGTTCGCTGTTAAATGAAATTCTCTTGTAATAACAGTAGCTTCTATTATTTTTTAACCCCGTCACACGTAATCTAGTGCCATTGCACAACTTAGGTGGTTTGAGGTTACGTAACAACATTACAGGTGCTCCTACTTTCAAACGAAGTTTGTGAGATGGTAATCCTGGAGGATTAAGGTAAGGTAAGGTTTGTTCTGCCCGAAGGCAGGTCTGAACCTCCGCAGAGGTGTCCCGAGCCGGAGTTTACGTGCGGTAGGGTGGCCGGTTTCTTTCTGCTCCTCCATTCCCTTACCCCCACCAACAGCGCGTGGCAACCCATCCACTTCTCGACCACGCCCAATGTTGCTTAACTTCGGAGATCTCACGGGATCCGGTATTTCAACACGGCTACGGCCGTTGGCGGAGGATTAGGAGTATTTAGGAATTCTACTGGATAACTGAGAGCATCTTCCGCTTGTAATACCGTGTCGACCGATTTAGACTCTATTTCTTCTGCATCAAAATATGTAAGCAATGCTTGATTTAATTCAGGGACTCTCAAACGCCCAAAATCTCACGCGTGCAAATCGAGGCGCAAGAGCTCCGTGCACTGTGCATCGGTCCCGCTCGGCTTGGCTCGCACCAACGCCTCGTCTCTGGGCTACTCGGCTAAGCTCGGCTCAACTCGGCTCGGATTTGGAGCGCTACGGAGCAAGTGAGGAAGAGGGAGACAGGGGGAGCGAGCGAGACAGGCGTGGGGAAAGAAAGAGACAGCGCTATTGCTCCAAATCGAGGAGTGGGGGTCTGCACTCTGGTCATCGAAGCGAAGTCGTCTTTTGCACCGTGCACAGTGCATACACCAGGCGCATGCACCCTGAGAGGACCTGATTTAATTAATTAGCCGTCTCATTAAAGTAAACCTGCAAAAATCAGGAAACTTGATGAGCATTTGGCAATAGACTGCCTATGGAATGCTAAAATTGACCTTGTACTTTGAAAGTAGGCATAAAGCCGGGTTGGATGACTTGCTTAGCACCAAAAGATGTCATTTGAAAACAGCTGCTATGTTTTCTAATTCGATCAAAAAAATTACCATGATCTGGATGGGCACCCATTAGTAACTCTACAATGGTTCAGGTGGAGATTAGAGTGGTGGCAGCAGAACCTTGCCAGAATCGCAACACATGCCTGGTGTTTCATCTTTCCACTCGAGAGCATTGCAGAATTGGCATTTATGGATGATTGTACTGTCCCCGTGAAAATTGGCGATCTTATGAATATTTTAACAAGTGGAAAGCAAAAATTTTATTGTCTGCTTGAAGCCGCAACACATCACTTGGGAAGTCGTGGCGAGCCGAGAACGAGTTTTTTTTGTCGTTCAGAGGGGTGCGATACGTCATCGGCGAGACTGTGCCAAGGTTATAGCAAACCACGTGACTACCTTCGCACGCGCGACCCAGCTTGTTTCTGGAATAGTCTGCGCAAATTAAAGGAGATCATCAGCCAATTACCGTTCTCGCTGAAGAACACACCTCCCTGGGCTAATTAGATAAAAGGCTTTGCTTCGAGTGAATCGCTCTCTTAATGCTTAATGCTCTTTATGCTCTTCTTAATGCTTGTTCGCTGCGTGAGACATCACATTACCGGACCACGTGGAGAGAAAATTTTCAAGTCAAGTCGACGTCCGTTCTACCAGAATTTAGTCTGATAATTAGTGAATTCTGTGGAATGAAAACGCCTAGGAGCCAAGTTAAGTGTGACAGTGTAGGCGAGCTGTTTATATTCTGCGTGTGCTTGTGCAAAATACTTAATTTTGTCATCTCAGTTACAGCTTGTGACCAGCAATCAACGGAAGACGTCTTGGAATTGAACGTCTCAAGATGAAGAATTCCGCAATTACCAACATCATTTCATCGAGGGACATCCATCGCAGAGCCTCCATGGAGCTGTAAAAATGTAAGGCGTCTCTGGTAATGGGAAGGAGACTGGCCGGAGTATGCTGAAATAACTGACTGTCGACGGGAATCGAACTCTACAAAAACTTGAGTACCTTTTTAATTTAATTTATCTGTCTTATCTTTTGTACAACTAGAGGTCTTTCTTCTTAAGTCGTAGATCTATCAGTTTGCTGTAGTTAAAAATGTTTCATTTTCCTACTTCTTAAGGTGTCGTGGTAGACTAGGTACGTGTGAATGAAATTTTGGAATCTATTAGTGTAGACATGTAGGTTGTCTTTGAATGACTTCCCATGCTTAAGGAGCTTAAGTTTAATAATCACTGACCACACGATAAATCTGCTTTCTTTGTAATATTGAAAGTTACCGGACGGAAAATTTGCGTGTACATCTTGAGTGAATAGGGTCGAACCTAGTGTCTTTTAAAATCACTTGTTGTTTTTATGATGAAGTCATCTAATTTTTCGACATTCCAGGAGAATCAGTAGATGTAATAATCACTTAAATAATAATAATATTGACTAAAGATCGGGTAAAACAGATGTAAACGCTCGTGAGCCATAAAACTACTGTAGAGTTCCTAAATGTGAGATGGAATGTGCTCTGTTCATGAAGGGTCTGGAATACGGCCTATCCTGAGGGATATTTGTTGCATAATTGAGTAAATGATGAATTAGTGGTGATATTGATTTATTCTTGTGTATTTGGAGCGCAAGATAGATTATAATTAGTGGAGCACGTGTTTGCGAGTGTATTTCACAGGTAGGAAGTAAAAATAATGCGAGTAAGGCTCACGCTTGCGGTAAATTCAACCTGTAGCCCACATGATGGTAGTGCTTATGGATTTTACTAGAATCTTCCATTATAATCTCATGAATTAGATGAACTTGTGCTGATATGTGAAATGTGTTTCTACCAAGTGATACCCATGACTTCGATCACTAGCCACCATTAATGTAGGAGAATTTCTGTACACGGATTATTCTGCTAGACATTACGCGTCCCGATCACTAATAAAAATCATAAATAAATTTGCCAAATCAGGATTCGATGTAAATAGTGTACATAAAAACGTGTTTCCCTAGTGTGAATATGTGTGTGTAAATGTGTATATTTCTCTTGTGCCATGTTGATTTCATTTAATTTTGATCTGGTCGCGCACTCGCTGTGACGCGGATCACATTCATCGTTGTGTGTTGCCTTAAGAAATAATTTCATGCCCTTAAGGGAGAGTTTAATTAAATTAAGTCAAGGAAGACTAGGAAGGAATTTAATTTATTTTTTTTAATTAGCGAGATTTAAAAGGAAAGATCATCTCGTTACTTTGTGAAGGCACTCGTTTTGTAAACAGAATTTATTTAACTAGCTCACACGTTGGTAATGTAAATTTCTAAAAATCTGAAATACTTTAAGATTAATTTGAATAGAAACGAAATGCAAAGATCAAAGGTAGAAATTTGTCAGCCACATGATTGCTTTGAAACATTGTGAAAATAAGTCATTAATAATTAATTAAAAATCATTACTCTGAAATGCTAATGATGAACATTAGGTAAATGATGCGGTGGAGAATTAATAAGAACACGGTCGTGTGACAATGAAACGGGTTAATTGAATGATAAAATAATAATAATAATAATAATCAAGATAATAATTAATTAATTTTGAGAATTTTGGAAACAGTTTTTCTTTGCTACTGAAGTTCATGTTGGTGTCATTGATCAACATTAAATACTGTAAATGACCAATTCGGTTGTGTACATTGTAAAAACCACGTGTTGAGACGACTTTAAGTTGGTGAAACTTTGAACACATGTTAATTTATTTAGTTCTTTCAGTCAAATGTTTGGTTTAAAAAGGCAAGTGGCCTAATTACTTCTTTGGTTTCATTTACAGCACAGTAGAGCTGGAGATATGAACACGTGTCACTCTAAATCGAGGAAGAAATCCGATATTATGAAAGCTCTGTTATGTTAAAGGAAAATATCATCAAGAATATTTTGTTATCTGTCTGCTTATGTGAATAAATGTCAGAGTGTTGTTTTAATATTTCTTTTTATCCTGCTTGGTCATCAATCCTTAACAACCCTTAAATGCCTCTAGAAAGTGATAGCCAACGATCGAACGGTCCACCTTGGGATTCCTCGCTCGATGGCTGGGCTTAGCTCGGGAAAAATGGGGGCATTTAAGATGGCTTAATCCAAGCGTGGGGCTCGAGATTGGCTTATCCAAGCTCGAAAATGATCTTGTGCTGTCCAGTGTTTATGACATTGACAAGATCAGATGACCAAGTAAATTAGGCTGACTCTGACACATTTATTCGCCCAAATTCTTGTGGCTAACATAAGCACATGTTAAATGTAACTTGTATGAATATTGTTAAAAACAAATTCTTGCTGGTAATTAGATATTTGAATTTGCTGCAATGATAATTAATTAAAGTTAGATTCATAATTGCGACCGATATTGGTGAAAATTTGGAACTTTCATGATATCGACAAATCGGTGCCTTCATAAATTTGATGGAGTTCGATTCCCAATATTTCAGTATTCCGATCAGAATCCTTCCAGTACCAGAATAGCCATTTAATGAATAATTGTAACTATGGAGGACTTAAGGCAGATGTTGTTGGCTATGGAGGAGAGGATTAATGCCAACTTGAATATTAGTCAAACTAACCTAGAGAAAAAACTTAATGATCTTAGTGGAAATCAGGCAAACTTAGAGAAAAACTTAGAGAAAGGACTCTCTGAACTCAATAATAGCCAGGTGAACTTAGAGAAAGGACTCTTTGAACTCAACAATAGTCAGGTGAACTTAGAGAAAAATTTAGAGAGGAAACTTAGTGACACTCAGGTACACTTAGAAAAAGGACTTAGTGATCTCAGTGACGCACAAATAAACCTCGAAAAATCTCTCGGGGAAGCTATTGAAGAAAAGTTGACGGACATTAAAAACCAAACTGAAGAGGGTTTAGGAAAAATATGTTCAGACATTAAACTTTTTAACGGCAAGCTAGCCTCAATGCAGAGCGAGCTCGTAATAGTTAAAAATGATTTCGCTACCATGAAAAAGGAGGTAAACGAAAACATTGCCAAGTCTATGGCGGGCATGTCCAATGAATTCAGTGAACGACTGGCGAACGTTCAGCAGGACATATTAACTGGAATCGACAAATACAAGGGCGAAGTCGAACAATCATTCCTGAATATTGAGGAAAAGATTGACACAAATTCAGAGGACCTTAAGGTTACAAAAACGGCTTGGGCGAAGAAATTCATTGGATTAAACGAAAAGCTACAACAAGTCGAAAAGGGCATTCTCGACAAAATCGAGACATCCCAAGTCGATAGCTCGGAACGGATGGATTATATCCACGAGTCACTGGAGGATAGTTGGGGCGAAATAAAAACGATCAAAACCACCCTGATGAATGCCATACACAAGGTCACGACTGAGTCAAAAACTGAAACCGAAGGGATTCGAAAGGAGTACACGGATGGAATCAAGGAGCTTGTACATGAAATGCATCTCCTGAAAATCCAGAACGAAAACACTAGCAAGGTCACTAACTCATTGTTAGAGAAGCAGGCGTTACTGGAGCAACGTGTAACCGGCACGGGTCAGACGTCAACTCCACTTGCAACTGCAGGGACAGGCGCTGCGAATACAATTGACATTTCTTCAGAGCCGACGGTAAACGCGTCTCAAATGAATACAACCGGCCAGACGCAAATAGTAAATATAATTCGTCTTCACGAAGACCAGCCCAAGAAATTCAATAACGTTAGAGGAAACGTGACTCCGAAAGGCTTCATTCGGGAACTGCAGGATTACTTTCGCGATGCGAAAATTCCACCAGAAAGGCAGTTAAGAGTCACCGAAAAATTCCTGGAAGACTCAGTTCATACCTGGTTCGTCGCATTTCGATTTTCGTTTGACGATTTCGAAAGTTTCAAGAAAGCATTCCTGGAGAAGTACTGGAATAGCGACGTCCAATACAACCTTAGGACGGAGTTATACGCCAGGAAATATGCATCATCTACGCCCACGAGATATGCGGACTTCCTATCCAGTCAATTAAGAAAATTAAGGGAACTAGACTCACCACCATCAGAACCTGAGTTGGTTAAGTTGATCACACGACAGTTACCACCAGATGTGCAGAGGATCATGATAGCCTCAAATACTCAATCTGCAATCCAGGCTGAGGCGTTACTAAGACAATTAGACATGACGTCCAAGGAACCAGTTCGTCAGGGACGAAACTCGGAACCTCAGATCCATCAGGTAACAACGAATAAGGAGGAAGAATCGAAATCAGTCAACCAAGGGAGAACGTGGAAACGTAACCCTGGAGGGCAAGATTCACCTCGTGATCGATCGCCCGTACGCAGAAATAGACCCATTAGAAACTGGGAATATTCCAGACGTAACGAGAGGAAGCGTCCATACTCAGATTACCGAAGGAGCTGGAAACGAAACCAGGACTTCCGCCACTCAAGAGGAAGGAGAGACTGGCGAGAAGAAGAAAAGGAAAAATATCTAAAGGACCTTCAAAACTCGACACAGGAAAACGAACGATGGCGAAGAGCAATCCAAACCCAGGATACCAACCCTGATATCGTGGGGGCGGAAAGCCTTCAATACCAAGAGACCAAGGCTCGGGGAAGCCAACATAACAACTCGAGTCAGGAGCACAGCCAAGGTGCCATTAAGAAAAGACCTCATCTCCAATGAGAAGAGATAGAACGAATCCTGAAGGCAAAATCAGCAAACTTCAAGAAGGAGTGTGATACAGGTCGACGCACGGACTACCGAACACCTACACCACTAGCTGACATCGTGTAACCATCTGTTAAAAGGGAAAAATAAGTTACTGAAGATGGAAATAAAACTTGTGGAACACCCTGTATGGAGAGACTAGGCTACTGGATGCCAGGAGCGGAACGAAGAACTCCGAGTCTCACACCTGTCACGAGCTCAATTAAGTTATTACCAGGTGATTCATCAGCCAATTTTCCGGAACAATAGTAATGGACACTGTTATGTAATAATTTCATCTACAAACGAAATTATATTCCAACCAAGGGAGAGATGTCCCCGTGAAAATTGGCGATCTTATGAATATTTTAACAAGTGGAAAGCAAAAATTTTATTGTCTGCTTGAAGCCGCAACACATCACTTGGGAAGTCGTGGCGAGCCGAGAACGAGTTTTTTTTGTCGTTCAGAGGGGTGCGATACGTCATCGGCGAGACTGTGCCAAGGTTATAGCAAACCACGTGACTACCTTCGCACGCGCGACCCAGCTTGTTTCTGGAATAGTCTGCGCAAATTAAAGGAGATCATCAGCCAATTACCGTTCTCGCTGAAGAACACACCTCCCTGGGCTAATTAGATAAAAGGCTTTGCTTCGAGTGAATCGCTCTCTTAATGCTTAATGCTCTTTATGCTCTTCTTAATGCTTGTTCGCTGCGTGAGACATCACATTACCGGACCACGTGGAGAGAAAATTTTCAAGTCAAGTCGACGTCCGTTCTACCAGAATTTAGTCTGATAATTAGTGAATTCTGTGGAATAAAAACGCCTAGGAGCCAAGTTAAGTGTGACAGTGTAGGCGAGCTGTTTATATTCTGCGTGTGCTTGTGCAAAATACTTAATTTTGTCATCTCAGTTACAGCTTGTGACCAGCAATCAACGGAAGACGTCTTGGAATTGAACGTCTCAAGATGAAGAATTCCGCAATTACCAACATCATTTCATCGAGGGACATCCATCGCAGAGCCTCCATGGAGCTGTAAAAATGTAAGGCGTCTCTGGTAATGGGAAGGAGACTGGCCGGAGTATGCTGAAATAACTGACTGTCGACGGGAATCGAACTCTACAAAAACTTGAGTACCTTTTTAATTTAATTTATCTGTCTTATCTTTTGTACAACTAGAGGTCTTTCTTCTTAAGTCGTAGATCTATCAGTTTGCTGTAGTTAAAAATGTTTCATTTTCCTACTTCTTAAGGTGTCGTGGTAGACTAGGTACGTGTGAATGAAATTTTGGAATCTATTAGTGTAGACATGTAGGTTGTCTTTGAATGACTTCCCATGCTTAAGGAGCTTAAGTTTAATAATCACTGACCACACGATAAATCTGCTTTCTTTGTAATATTGAAAGTTACCGGACGGAAAATTTGCGTGTACATCTTGAGTGAATAGGGTCGAACCTAGTGTCTTTTAAAATCACTTGTTGTTTTTATGATGAAGTCATCTAATTTTTCGACATTCCAGGAGAATCAGTAGATGTAATAATCACTTAAATAATAATAATATTGACTAAAGATCGGGTAAAACAGATGTAAACGCTCGTGAGCCATAAAACTACTGTAGAGTTCCTAAATGTGAGATGGAATGTGCTCTGTTCATGAAGGGTCTGGAATACGGCCTATCCTGAGGGATATTTGTTGCATAATTGAGTAAATGATGAATTAGTGGTGATATTGATTTATTCTTGTGTATTTGGAGCGCAAGATAGATTATAATTAGTGGAGCACGTGTTTGCGAGTGTATTTCACAGGTAGGAAGTAAAAATAATGCGAGTAAGGCTCACGCTTGCGGTAAATTCAACCTGTAGCCCACATGATGGTAGTGCTTATGGATTTTACTAGAATCTTCCATTATAATCTCATGAATTAGATGAACTT
This sequence comes from Anabrus simplex, assembly GCF_040414725.1. Taxonomy (NCBI): domain Eukaryota; kingdom Metazoa; phylum Arthropoda; class Insecta; order Orthoptera; family Tettigoniidae; genus Anabrus; species Anabrus simplex. Next base: position 29,501,505 of record NC_090279.1, on the reverse strand, counting down.
GTGCTGATATGTGAAATGTGTTTCTACCAAGTGATACCCATGACTTCGATCACTAGCCACCATTAATGTAGGAGAATTTCTGTACACGGATTATTCTGCTAGACATTACGCGTCCCGATCACTAATAAAAATCATAAATAAATTTGCCAAATCAGGATTCGATGTAAATAGTGTACATAAAAACGTGTTTCCCTAGTGTGAATGTGTGTGTGTAAATGTGTATATTTCTCTTGTGCCATGTTGATTTCATTTAATTTTGATCTGGTCGCGCACTCGCTGTGACGCGGATCACATTCATCGTTGTGTGTTGCCTTAAGAAATAATTTCATGCCCTTAAGGGAGAGTTTAATTAAATTAAGTCAAGGAAGACTAGGAAGGAATTTAATTTATTTTTTTTAATTAGCGAGATTTAAAAGGAAAGATCATCTCGTTACTTTGTGAAGGCACTCGATTTGTAAACAGAATTTATTTAACTAGCTCACACGTTGGTAATGTAAATTTCTAAAAATCTGAAATACTTTAAGATTAATTTGAATAGAAACGAAATGCAAAGATCAAAGGTAGAAATTTGTCAGCCACATGATTGCTTTGAAACATTGTGAAAATAAGTCATTAATAATTAATTAAAAATCATTACTCTGAAATGCTAATGATGAACATTAGGTAAATGATGCGGTGGAGAATTAATAAGAACACGATCGTGTGACAATGAAACGGGTTAATTGAATGATAAAATAATAATAATAATAATAATCAAGATAATAATTAATTAATTTTGAGAATTTTGGAAACAGTTTTTCTTTGCTACTGAAGTTCATGTTGGTGTCATTGATCAACATTAAATACTGTAAATGACCAATTCGGTTGTGTACATTGTAAAAACCACGTGTTGAGACGACTTTAAGTTGGTGAAACTTTGAACACATGTTAATTTATTTAGTTCTTTCAGTCAAATGTTTGGTTTAAAAAGGCAAGTGGCCTAATTACTTCTTTGGTTTCATTTACAGCACAGTAGAGCTGGAGATATGAACACGTGTCACTCTAAATCGAGGAAGAAATCCGATATTATGAAAGCTCTGTTATGTTAAAGGAAAATATCATCAAGAATATTTTGTTATCTGTCTGCTTATGTGAATAAATGTCAGAGTGTTGTTTTAATATTTCTTTTTATCCTGCTTGGTCATCAATCCTTAACAACCCTTAAATGCCTCTAGAAAGTGATAGCCAACGATCGAACGGTCCACCTTGGGATTCCTCGCTCGATGGCTGGGCTTAGCTCGGGAAAAATGGGGGCAGTACCAATGGTTATCAAGCTGTTATCTTCGTAATTCATTTCAGGATCGTAAGGCATCCCGGAACGAAACTTAATTTTACATGGACGCAGTCGTCTTTCTTTTCGGATCCCTGGGTGATGTTGCTCATATCGCATTTGAATTGTCCTGTGATATTCGCGATTATTTTGCTGGCGTGTAGCTGCCGTTGCTCTATGAAACTCGGGATTATTTTTCTGGTATGTCAGTGCCGCTGCTCTGTGACCTTGGGGTTATTCTTCTGGTACGTGACTGCCGCTGCTCTATGAAACTTGAGATTATTCTTCTGGTACGTGTCCGCTGCTGCTCTATGGACTTCGGGATTTTTATTTTGGTATTTACTTCCAGCAATGGTACCGTACGTGCGGAAGGATTATTTTGTAAAAATGTGGCTGCTTCTTTTTTAAATTGTATTTTTCTCGTACGGTTTGAGTATCGAGTACGACGTTTCTCAGAAACTTTTGTAACAACAAATGAAGCACTTGTTTCTTCGCACAGACATTCACATACAGTACGGTACCTCAAAATGTCCGTTAGAGAGATTACCAGTAAATCGCAATCTTTTTACGGGATTAGCTTCATCACTAAATATCCAGTATAACTTTATATCACGATAAACTTCAAAGCGGAATGGAAATATTTTGCCTCCTGCCGTCAACTCACATGTTCCACCATAAGTTGAATCTTCTGACACGATAAGTCGGCACTATTATGAGGAGGAATAGTTATTACCAAGCTGATTTTCGGACAAAATGGAGACAACTTACGAAACAATAGCTTCACGAGCTTCTTTATGCCGCAACTGAGTAGAATATAAAATGTAAGAAAGAGATCTAAATAGACATGCACCGTCACCTACAACAGAAACAATGTTAAGTGGCAACACTTCACCATTAATGTTTAGATAAGTTACTGCCATTATGCTGTGTGCGTGAAAAAGACGTTATCGCGCTGCAGTCTGTTATTTAACCTGTCTCTTTGAAATATCACACACCAGTACGTTGTATCTTCTGGTATGAAATGTTAGTACTCTTCTGAGGAGGAGGAGTAGTTATTAGCAAGGATTGCCAAGGTTCAAACCCTTATTGCTCAAGAGTTCTATCGCACGCACTCACTTCATTACTGGTTGACAATATTATGCAAGTTGCCTCCGGTCTCTCCTTCGTCAATATGAGCGACATATCTTCGAACCATAGACAGCTTTGTTAATGACGCATGCTCGTGCCGAACTGGTACTGCTTTCGCCTAGCCTTTTCTACCAGTTGTATGGATGAAACAATTCATTTAAACTGTAAGCGGCTGCATAACTCACTAACAAAATATAAAACCGTAATAAATCTCATTGATAAAACAATATTCCTGACTTTAAAAAAGGCTGCCCACAGGCAGATTCGAACCTGCATTTTTGCAGTCTGCACTCCGTTGCGCTATCAGCACAACGTAATACAACCTCTCACGAATTTACTCACAAACATTCGTATATGTAGGCCTATATACTGTTATTTGTATTTTCTTTTCTTTAAGGATTTGGTTCATTACCGTCTTAAAATACACGGAAGCGGAGTGAATCGGCACGTGCACGTATGTGTTGGAGAAAGTGCCGCTGCCATTTTTAATTGGCAAAAGCCAAAGATTCATGCGCGAAAGGCAAGCATTTCATCTGGAAAATCTTGAAAATACATATATTTCCGTTGACTTTTCAAGAAATGCAAGATTTTTGCTGTACTATTGAGACGATTTGGATGACTGCATGAATATATATGTAGAATATTGTTAAAAACGGATATTTTGAACACAAATGTAAAACCACATATCATCCCTTTTCACCCCTTTGAAATCGAAATTTTAAAAATTTCTTTTAAAATAGTATTTATGATATATGGAAATAAAAATGTGAATGAATATAAGTACCTACAATATTTTTCACAGAAATGGAGAAAATCAACAAAAAAAGTAAAATCACCTTTCAACCCTTTTCACCCTTTAAAAGAGGAATTTTTTAAAAATCCTTTCTTAGTGCGCATCTAGGCTACGGTAGGAATATGTCCTCAAATTTTCATGCTATTATCTCCAGTAGGTTTTGCTGTGCGTTGATTATCAGTCAGTCAGGACATCTTGCTTTATATATATAGATGCAAGAAATATGCACAGATGATGTCGCTAAACAACTCCTTATCTCCCCTTTTGGGAATCTGTTCCTCAGTATTACTGGAACTGCGGCCTGCTGTTTGGCGTAAGTCAGAGGAAAAGTTGTTCCTAGAAACTTTCTCAGAATGTGGCAGGTGCTCTTTCAGTAGTTCGACGTATGTGTGATGATGCAGGTTTAATGCGGCCAGAGAGCTGTGCAACCCTTCTGGAATAACACCGGTACATGATATTACTGTTGGAACTGTCGTGGCTGATTCTAGTTTCCACAGGCATTGTATTTCTATTGCCACTTCTGTGGATTTTAATATCCTTGTGCCTATTTTTTATTTATCGACTAGAACAATATCTGGCCTATTGTTGCAGAGCGTGACATCGGTTATGCCTTCTTGGTACCATAGTAGTTTGTATGAAGAGTTTTCGAGAACGGGTGGAGGTGTATATTTCCAATATGCAGTTGATGACTGAAGAAATCCATATTTTACAGAAAGTTTCAGGTGAATGATTTTAGCTACCTGATCATGTCGGTGCTTATAATCGGTGTTGGTCAAGGATGGGCAGCCAGAGATGACGTGCTTTATGGTCTCTGTAGTTCTGGAACAGTGGCGGCAGTTGTATGAGACGACTCTTGGATCATTCGTGATGAATCTACGGTGGTTCCGTGTAGCAATTACGTGAATTTGGATGGCCAGAACAAATCCTTCTGTTTCAGGGAAAAGACCAGAGTAGGTCAGCCAAGCGTGCGACGCTGGTTTGTCGACATGAGGCTGATCCAGTTCGTGGGGGCATTTCCCGTGAAGAGGTTTTTCCTTCCAAGTGTCCATATTGATCTCCTTTGTAGGTGGGGTAGAAACCGGCATTTCCGGCGACGATGGATTGAGAGTTGTATAGTTTATGTCAGCTCTGCAAACAGCTTGATGAAGACACGATGTATCAGCTCTCGAGTGGAAATATTCTCTTAGACTTGATATCAAATTGGTTTGTAAATTGACAATGGGTAAGAAGCCTTTTCTGATCTCGGGAGTGTAAGACAATTGATTGCAGATTTAGGATGGTGCATATGGTACCGGGTGAGTGAAAGTGCTGTTTTCGTCTGTAACTGCTGAAGTTCTGATTGGGTCCATTTTATGACGCCAAAGGAGTATGTGAGCAGTGGTACGGAGTACATTATTATTATTATTATTATTATTATTATTATTATTATGATTATTATTATTATAATTATTATTATTATTTCATCCTCCGTAATGCCCACTTCTCTCAGATTTTCCGTAGTAGCCTGTGTTCTCTGTTAAGTAGTTTTATTATTGCGCTGGTTTCATTAATTTTTGTGAATATTGATAAGATGTTTGCCCTCGCATATTGCCTCCTAAGTAATGGCCCTGGATTATATAATGAAGTGTATCACTACCTATTGTTACGTGCCAGCCCTGTCGTAGACCCTTTCACTACTTGCTGAAAGGCCTAAGGAGTCAGATGACCGGGGATCTCCCAGCTGGCCAGGACTTTCTGTGAATTGTACTCATTGGTTGGTTTCCCATTGAGTTTCTGCGAGATACGAGAATGTTTTGTTTCTAGCCATATCACGCGAGCTGTAGAAAGGAGGCTAGCTGCGAACAGTCAGCGTTGGGTTACATATGGCAGAGGTGTTGGCTGTCCCTGGTGACCCACGGGGAGTTGTGGTCCTTGTGTTAAGTGAGCATGTGGGCTGCCATCGTCGTTACACTGGAGTCACGACATTCTTGGGTATGGGACGGAGTACTGTGTGTGCTTTTCTGTGGACTGCGAACTGGAGCCCAGCTACCGTGAGTAATTCCTGCTGCTCAGCACTGTTGAATAGTTGCTGTGCAGTTGTTAATTGTATGCGATAGTAGAGGAGCTAAGGCGGTCACAAAGCCACGGACTGTCTGCCCTCGGGTTAGAACCATCATTGTTCCCAACTAGGGGTCAATGACCCCTAGTATAGTAGAGGTACAATGGCGATTTAGCATGAGAGAGCGAGCCTAACATCACAGCAGCCATCATGAGGGGCCTAACTACACTTTAACAGCTAGTTACACTTCCCGATGCCTAAGAGAGCAAGCCTAACCTCATGAGGGGCCTAACCTTAGTTGTACGGCTAGATGCGCTTTCTGACGTGAACGGTCGTTATCTTGGAGGGGCTTAACCTTACAGGACGTAGTTTTACTGCGAGATGACTTTCCCGACGCTATCTTGAGTGGTAGGACAATGATGATTCTCGCGACGCTATCTTAAGTAGTAGGGCAATGGGGATTCGCATAAGAGAGCCAACGTAACCACATGGAGGAGTCTAACTACGCAGGGCTATAGTTTTACGGCCAGATGCGCTTCCCAACGTGACTTGCACAAGATGGCGGCCATACACAGGTTCTTATAAGAATAAATACTAGAACCTGAGTTAGAGGTTACTGTGCAATATGGCGGCTATACATACGCTCTTACGTGGCCAGCCAGGGGTGCTTGCGCAAGATGGCGGCTATACATAGGCTCTTATGAGACGGCCTAGAGGCACTTGCGCAAGATGGCGGCTGCACACGGTTTCCTATAGAGAAAGATGACGGCCATTGGCGTTTGCGCAAGATGGCGACTATACATAGGCTTTTATGGACAATGATGACGGCCATGGGCGATTGCGCAAGATGGCGACTATACACAGACTCTTATAGAGAAAGATGGCGGCCATGAGGGATTGCGCAAAATGGCGGCTATACATAGACTCTTATATAGAAGATGACGCCATGGGCGATTGCGCAAGATGGCGACTATACATGGGCTCTTATCGAGAAAGATAATGGCCATGGGCGATTGCGCAATATGGCGACTATACTTAGGTTCTTATGGAGAAAGATAACGGCCATGGGCGATTGCGTAAGATGGGGACTATACATAGGCTCTTATAGAGAAAAATGACGCCCAAGGGAGGTTCCATATGATGGCGTCTATACATGGGTCTATTATAAAGAACGCTGCCGGCCATCGGCGATTGTACAAAATGGCGGCATTACATGGGCTCTTATAGAAGAAGATGGTGCCCAAGGGCGGTTGCACAACATGGCGGCTATACATGGGCTATTATAAAGAAAGATGACGGCCATGGGCTATTACACAAAATTGCGGCTATACATGGGCTCTTATAGAGCAAATGCCGGCCAAAGGTGATTGCATAAGATGGCGGCTATAAACGGGCTCTTATGGAGAAAGATAACAGCTATCGGCGATTGCGCAAGATGGGGCTATACACGGCTTCTTTTGGAGAAAGATGACGACCATGGGCGGTTGCACAACATGGCGGCTATACACGCGCTCTTATGGAGAACGGTGACGACTATGGGTGATGGCACAAGATGGCGGCTATGGGCGATTTTACAAGATGGCTGCTATACAAAGACTCTTATAGGGAGAGATGACGGCCATTCGCGATTGCGCAAGATGGTGGCTATACACAGGTTCATGTGGAGAATGATGACGGTTATGGGCGATTGCAAAAGATAGCGGCTATACATATGCTCTTATAGCCTCCTCCTACTCCGACAGGACACAGCCGCCCTCCTCCTCCTCCTCCTCCTCTTCATCATCTGTATAGCAAACCGGCAAAAGGGCAGGGGACACAGCTGCTCTCCTCCTTCTCCTCCTCCTTATACGTATAGCAAGGGGACAAAAGGGCACAGGACACAGCCGCCCTCCTCCTCGTTTTCCTCCTCCTCATCCGTAGAGCAAAATTGGAAAAGGGCAAATAGGCTCCTCTTCCTGACAAAAGAGAAAATGGGAAGAAAGGACACCTCTTCTTTATCTGTGGGGCAGAAAGGCAAGAGGGCTCCCCTTCCCGGCAAAAAGGCCAAAGGGCAGCTCCTTATTCGTGGGGAAAAGGGCAAAAGATTTTCTCTACATTATCTGTTTGGCAAAAGTCTAAAAGGGCTTCCCCCTCGTAGCAAAATGGAAAAAAGTCTCCTCTTTCTGGCAAAGGGGCAATAGGGCTCATCATCCCTACAAAAGGGCTCCTCTTCCTGGCAAAAGGGCAACTCCTCCTCTTTACAGCTACTGAGGTTTGCTCAATCCCTCTTCCTATGGACAGATGCCTACTTACGTTATTAAACTAATGTAGCGTTATCATCTTGTTCCCGTCGCAAAAGTTTTTACCCTTTTCGATTGACGAGGGAGCGGTTGGAAGATGATGAGGTAAGGAGAACGTAATATTTTTTCTATTGCAATTGAAATGAAAACCTACAACCTGTTTTCCAGTCATTGACCGGGTCAGGAATGGAATGAAAGAGGCAGATATAGGCTGTTAGAACGATGGGGTCGCCACTAACAAAGTGATTTATTAATGCCTGATGGATGCTATGAAATGAGAATGGAGAGTGTTGCTGGAATGAAAGAGGACAGGGAAAACCGGAGTACCCGGAGAAAACCTGTCCCGCCTCCGCTTTGTCCAGCACAAATCTCACATGGAGTGACCGGGATTTGAACCACGGTATCCAACGGTGAGAGGCCGACGCGCTGCCATCTGAGCCATGGAGGCTCCTCGATTGCAATTATCATACAAAAATATAGAACTGAATGTAGAATAAGCAAATGTTGTATGTTACTATCCGACAAGGCAAAAGAGGTTCAATGGAGTTACAGAATGCAATTAGCAAAACTGTAGATCTGACAAGCTAATGCTCTATGTCTTCATCCAGCAAGAGAAAACATGTTGACTGTTAAACATAAAACACTTATAACGCAAACACAATAATTACTGTGTTGTATGTGTCTATTCGAAAAGACAAGTTTAATCCTGTTACAATTACTAGAATTGATTGTAGAACGAGCTAATATTGCATGCCTTTATCCGACATAACAAAACATGTTGACAATTAGTGTTGAGAACAGAAAACTTTTAACGCTACTGTGCTGTATGTTTCTATTCGACAAATTACAATTACCACACACTAGAATTGATTGTAGAACAAGACGAAACATGTTTAAAATTAGTGTTTAGAACAGAAAACTTATAACGCAAAATACTATGAGATTTAAAATCTGCGTTATAGGATTAATCTGTGTTGACACAAGCGCACTTCTATGCAGTCAGCCTACACACATAGAATTGCAAATGTTGTATATCTCTATCCGACGTACAGTTGTACATCATCTTAATTACTGCAGATGAAATGATTACTACATAGCAGGGTATACCTATGTTCTAAGGAGATTAATTTTGCGGGATTCGAACACATGCAACAGAGAAACAAATCTGTATAGCGATTTAGTTACCGTAACGGACTAAAAAATAATTCTACTGTGCAGATAAAATGATTTTAGTACTTACCAGGGGGTACCTTTGTCCTACATCATATTGTGTTAAGGAGAAAATTTATGGATTTAAACCCTGTTGTAACAATATAAAAGATTTTTGGGATTCAAGCCTTGTTTAAAGGGGAGAGGAATAGAAGTGTACTTCCTCTTAAATCAAAAATCGCTACTATTATGGAGATAAAATGAGCTGTGAGAGGGATCGGTAATGTATATTGTTAACTTACCTTCATTTTAGGGACGGCTTAGTATTTAGAACAGAAACAATTATAACGCGAAACATTATGAGATTTGAACTCTGCATTATGAGATTAATCTCTGTACTGATACAAACGCACTTCTATGCAATCAGTACACACACACACACACACACACACACACATGGAATTGCCAATATTGTATATCTCCATCCGACGTACTTCTTCATCACTGCAGATAAAATGATTTTACTAATAAGCAGGGGATACTATGAAAAATCTTTTGCCTAAGGGTATGGATTTTTGCGGGATTCGAACACATGCAACAGAAAAAATCTGTATCGATTTCTAACTCTGATTTAGTGGATTTCAAAACCTCGCTCTACGCAGTTACATTAGTGCACACAGGTAGGACTTTGCTAAGATAGCAGGTGTCATCTTAACGACGTAGGCGCACAAAATTTAAAATCTGCATTCTTTTTGACAAGTTCTAACGACATTGGCGTCGATTTTGAACTTCGGGTGCCGACGCAGAATACCACGTGACTGTGACATCACGACCACGTGCTCTTGTTTGTAAACAAAGCCACGTGCTTGGCCACGTTCTTTTTTGAAAGCTCACATCTTGGCGGACCCTAACCTCATTTTTAAGGACAATATATTATCGCTAACCTCACTGCTACCATATTCACGGTGCTAAACCTCATTGCTGTTAACTTGTGCACGTGGTGGCCAGGAATTCAAAATCCATGTGCTTTTTAACAGCTGTCAAGATAACAGCTGCCATCTTTAACCACGTTGGTGCGGTATTCTAAACAAAAGAACATCGCTAACCTCACTGTTGCCATCATGACGAGGCTAAACCTCACTGTTGCCACTTTATGAATGTGGTGGCAGGCAATTTAAAATCCACGTAATCCTAACTCGGTACAATATTCCACGACAGCCAGCCATGGAAATATTTACTTTGAATGTACTGTGTGTTAAATGCAGATCTGTTCTTTTCCATTTCAATATGTAAGTATTGTTAATCTCAGGAAATTGTGTGCTTTTCTACTGTGCGGTGCTAATAATTTACACGTCAACGCCTTCGAAAACAGGATGCTTTTTGTGTATGCATGTGTAGTTTTACGATGCAGAGTAATAGTAGGCAGTGATTATTGTTTTACCGTTTATTCACACGCTACTGCATGTAGCTATCAGGTTGGAGCTGGCAGGTTTGAAGATGCGTTTCCGTAGTTTCTAATTTTTGCACCAGGTAAATCATATAAGTTGTATCTTAGCTGTAATCAATTTTAGACTTTTGGGTTGACGATGTGTTAGCCTCCGGATCGTAAGATATTCGGTTCAAACTGTAATGTTAATCGTGGTAGTGGTGATTGTTGTTTTAAGAGAAATGTAACGTTTAATTCTGTATTTTTGTAGATCGATTTTAAACATTGTGTGTTCTAAGCATGTGCTGTAAGTGTCGAGACCGTCCTACTGTGTGGCTGGGGGCTCGATTAGTGATTGTAGTGTTTCTTGTTTTATGAGGAAGTACATCTCTCCACTATTTATATCGTTCCGCTCACTTGGAGTTGCCCTTCTGTCAATGATTACAGCGTTATCGTTGCACAATTAATTAATCACGTTTTCGATTCCCGGGATTACAAGGAGATGGTAAGTATAGCCTGTTGTGATGTTTTTGAATTCTAATATGAATATCGACAGAAGATATAGTTGCAGAAAATCGCATTTTCTTGCACTATTTTATCTGCATAGTGGTAGTGATTATTGATTTATGAGGAAGTACATCAATTCCTCTCTCCCTGGGATCTAAGGTCGAATCCTATAATTAATTTTACTTTCTCTATGTTATTTGCGATAAGAGAATAGGGTTTGAATCCATGTTTTCTTCTATTGTAACTAAATCAGACTTCGAAATCCATACATTTTATCTGCAGTGATTAAGAAGAAGTATGTCGAATGGAGATATACAACATTTGCAATTCAATGTAGTGTGTGTGTGTGTGTGTGTGTGTGTGTGTGTGTGTGTGTGTACGCGTGCGTGCGCGCTGAATAAATGGAAGTGCCATTTTATCAATAGAGAGATTAATCTCATAATGCAGAGTTCAAATCTCATAATGTGTCGCGTTATAATTGTTCCTGTTCTAAACACTAAGCCGTCCCTAAAATGAAGGTAAGTTAACAATATACATTACCGATCCCTCTCACAGCTCATTTTATCTCCATAATAGAAGCGATTTTTGATTAAAAGGAAGTACACATCTATTCCTCTCCCTTGTAAACAAAGTTTCATTCCCCAAAATATTTTATAGTGTTACAACAGGGTTTAAATCCATAAATTATCTTCTTAACACTACATGATGTAGGACAAAGGTACCCCCTGGTAAGTAGTATAATCATTTTATCTGCACAGTAGTATTATTTCTTATTCTGTTACGGTAACTAAATCGCTATACAGATTTGTTTCTCTGTTGCATGTGTTCGAATCCCGCAAAATCGATTTCCTTAGAACAAAGATATCCCCTGCTATGTAGGAATCATTTCATCTGCAGTAATTAAGAAGATGTACAACTGTACGTCGGTTAGAGAGATACAATATTTGCAATTCAAGTGTGCTCGCTGATTGCATAGAAGTGCGTTTGTATCAACAGTAAGATTAATCCTATAACGTAGATTTTAAATCTCATAATATTTTGCGTTATAAGTTTTTCTGTTCTAAACACTAATTTTAAACATTTTTTGTCTTGTTCTACAATCAATTCTGGCGTGTGCTAATTGTAACTTGTCTTGCCGATTACAAACATACAGCACAGTAGCGTTAAAAGTTTTTCGGTTCTCAACACTAATTGTCAACATGTTTTGTTATGTCGGATAAAGGCATTCAACATTTGTTTCTTCTACAATCAATTCTAGTGTGTGCTAATTGTAATAGGATTAAACTTGTCTTGTCGAATAGACACACACAGCACAGTAATTATTATATTTGCGTTATAAGTTTTTCTGTTTAATAGTCAACATGTTTTCTCTCGTTGGATGAAGACATACAGCACTAGCTTGTCAATTCTGTATTTCTCCTAATTGCATTCTGTAGCTCTATCGAACCTCTTTTGCCTTGTCGGACAGTAACATACAGCGTTTGCCTATCCTACATTCAATTCTATATTTTTGCATGCTAATTGCAATCGAAAAAATATTACCTTCTCCTTACCGCATCATCCTCCTACCGCTCCCTCCTCAATCGAAAAGGGTAAAAACTTATGCGACGAGAAGAATAGAATAACGCTATATGAGTTTAATAACGTGAGTATGTGACGTTCATTTCTATTTGTGCAGGAAGGCATCTGTCCGTAGGAAGAGGGATTGAGATAACCTCAGTAAATGTAAGGAGGAAGAGTTGGCCTTTTCCCAGGAACAGTGGCCATTTTGCTAGAAAGAGGAGCTGTTTTGTAAGGAGGAGGAGCACTTTTGTAAGGAGGAGGAGCCCTTTTGTAAGGAGGAGGAGCACTTTTGCCCTTTTGCCAGAAAAAGGTGCCTTTTCCCCTTTTGTTAGGAGGAGGAAGCCCTTTTAGCCTTTAGCCAAACAGATAATGAAGAGAAACACTTTTGCCCTTTTGCCAGGAAGAGGAACCATTTTGCCCTTTTGCAATTTTGCTATACGGATAAGGAGGAGGATGGCGGTTGCGTCCCGTGCCCTTTTGCCCTTTTGCTATATGGATAAGAAGGAGGAGGGCGGCTGTTTCCCGTGCCCTTTTGCCCTTTTGCTATACGGATAAGGGGGAGGAGGAGGGCGGCTGTTTCCCGTGCCCTTTTGCTATACGGATAAGGGGGAGGAGGATGGGCGGCTGTATCCCGTGCCCTTTTGCCCTTTTGCTATACGCTAAGGGGGAGGAGGAGGGGGGCTGTTTCCCGTGCCCTTTTGCTATACGGATAAGGGGGAGGAGGAGGGCGGCTGTTTCCCGTGTTCTTTTGCCCTTTTGCTATACGGATAAGGGGGAGGAGGAGGGTGGCTGTGTCCCGTGCCATTTTGCCTTTTGCTATACAGATGAGGAGGAGGAGGGCGGCTGTGTCCCGTCGGAAGAGGAGGATGCTATAAGAGCCCATGTATAGCCGCCATCTTGTGCAATCCCGCATGGCCGTCATCTCTCTCTATAAGAGCATATGTATAGCCACCATTTTGTGCAATCGCCTATGGCCGTCATCTTTCTCTATAAGAGCCCATGTAAAGCCGCCACCTTGTGCAATCGCCATGGCCGTCACCTTTCTCTATTATGGCCCACGTATAGCCGCGATCTTTTACAATCGCCTATGACCGGCATCTTTTTCTATAAGAGCCCATGTATAACCGCCATCTTGCGCAATCGTCCATAGCCGTCATCTTTGTCTGTAAGAGTCTATGTATAGCTGCCATCTTGCGCAAGCGCCCCTGGGAAGTCTTATAATGCCTATGTATAACCGGCATCTTCCACACTAACCTCTAAACCAGGTTCTAGGAATTAGTCTCATAAGAACCTGTGTATAGCCACCATTTTGTGCAATTCACGTCGGGAAGGGCACCTGGCCGTGAAACTATAGTCCTGTGTAGTTAGACTCCTCCATGTAGTTACTTGTGCTCTCTTATGCGATTCTACATTGCCCTACTACATAAGATAGCGTCGCGAGAATCATCATTGTCCTACTACTCAAGATAGCTTCGGGAAGGGTATCTCGCTGTAAAACTACGTCCTTTAATGTTAAGCCCCTCCAAGATAACGACTGTCTACGTCAGGAAGAGCATCTAGCCGTAAAACTAAGGCTAGGCCCCTCCATGAGGTCAGGCTTGTTCTCTTAGGCGACGGGAAGGGCAACTAGCTGTTAAAGTGTAGTTAGGCCCCTCTAGATGACGACTGTGTTGTTAGGCTCGCTCTCTTATGCTAAATCCGCAAAATAGCAATTGTACCCCTAATATACCAGGGGTAATTGACCCCTAGTAGGGGAGCAATGCTGGTTCTAACCCAAGGGGAGACCCTCCGTGGTTGTGGGACCGGCTTAGCTCCTCTATTTGCGATTGTGGAATTTCTCTGGAGATGAACCAAGGACCGATCATGGTGTGTCGTTCCTTCATTCCAACCCAGCCATCTTCTGTGTGAGGTGAGAGCACCCTGTCCAACTGAGAGAGTGTGCTCATTCACGTTGAATGGTGTGCGTTATCCTGAAATAAATTAGAGTAATACAACAAACGGTGAGCGATTTGTGAAACTAACAATTGTTAAATTTCTCTTTTGAACTTAACCTAATATGTGTCGTATTGCCGTTACAAGTGCTTTAGGCATCCCAGCCATTAGGTCAGAGGCATCCTGAGTTGGAGTTAACTTGAGGTGGGCTCGCTCCTTCTCTACCCAACAGCATGTTGTGACCAGTTTCCGACTGTTTCCAGACAAACCGCACTGTACCAAATGCCATCACTTCGAGGCCTAATGATATATTTGATTCATTTTCATACCATAATATTTTAAATTTCATAACCATTTTATACGCACAGGATGAGATGGGTATCTCCCTATGGTAATGGAACAGACCATACTACCAGCAACTCTACGCCGAGTGTCGGGTAGTGGAAAATAATCCAACTCCCTGACAGAGTGGTTGAACTATTCTGCGTGGAGGAATTTCCACTCAGTTTGATTACAAGGCATCTGACTTTACATTTCAGGAGAACCTTACAAACAATGTAATCCTACTCCTCACTATGTTTAAGGGTGAGAAAATACCTTCACAGACAGATGAACTGGATATACACCTCGCCAGTCATGTAGGATTTAGGAGGCAAGGGAAAATCTTCTAAGTATTCCCCCAGCAGTGTGTTTCGTGATGTAAATTTGGCTACCTGCCATGTATAGCACAAGTTGAAGCCAAGTGAAGTACTAGTGTGACAGCTGGGCGAGCATGAGAGGGGATGCTGTGAACGCAACGTTACCGATGTAGTAAAGCGCAACGGTCATAGCCAGCTGTTAACACTATGAGAAAAATCTTTATATATAAAAGTCATTGTATGTATGTGGGTGGGTGTGTGGGTGGGTGGGTTTGTACCACATCTCCTCCCAAACCACTGGAGCGATTTCAACCAAATTTGATACACTTATGACTTGGTATCAGGAGAGAAACCACGTGGGGGTAAGACATCCCAAACACCCCTGGGGGCGGGGGGGCGAGGGGGGTCATATATAAAAATAAATGAAAATAGTGTCGAATACATACTTTTCGGGATCGCTGAGATGAATAGTGACACACCAATTTTTTTAAAGTCCAAGTTTAGCCCCCCTTTGGGGTGGGGGCGAGGGGGGAGTGATATATACAAATAATCGAAAATAATGTCGAATACATAGTTTTCGGGGTCGCCAAAGTGAATAGCGACACTCCGGATTTTCAGTATCAGGAGACAAACTACGTGGGGGTAAGACACGCCAGGAACCCTTAGGGGCGGGGGGCGAGGGGGGTCATAAATAAAAATAAATGAAAATAGTGTCGAATCCACACTTTTCGGGGTCGCTGGGATGAATAGTGACACTCCGATATTTTTAAAAGTCCAAGTTCAGCCCCCTTTGGGGTGGGGGCGAGGGGGGAGTGATATATACAAATAATCGAAAATAGTGTCAAATACCTAGTTTTCGGGGTCGCCAAAATGAATAGTGACACTCCGGATTTTTGGTATCAGGAGAAAAACCACGTGGGGGTAAGACACCCCAGAAACCCTTAGTGGCGGGGGGCGAGGGGGTCATATATAAAAATAAATTAAAAATAGTGTCGAATCCATACTTTTCGCGATCGCTGAGATGAATAGTGACACTCCATTTTTTTTAAGTCCAAGTTCAGCCCCTTTGGCTTGGGGGCGAGGGGGGGAGTGATATATATAAATAATCGAAAATAATGTCGAATACATTGTTTTCGGGGTCGCCAACGTGAATAGCGACACTCCGGATTTTTGGTATCAGGAGACAAACCACGTGGGGGTAAGACATCCCAGGAACCCTTAGGGGCGGGGGGCGAGGGGGGTCATATATAAAAATAAATGAAAATAGTGTCGAATCCATACTTCTCGGGGTCGCTGAGATGAATAGTGACACTCCAATTTTTTTTAAAGTCCAAGTTCAGCCCCCTTTGAGGTGGGGGCGAGGGGGGAGTGATATATATAAATAATCGAAAATAATGTCGAATACATAGTTTTCGGGGTCGCCAAAGTGAATAGCGACAATCCGGATTTTCAGTATCAGGTGACAAACCACGTGGGGGTGAGACACGCCAGGAACCCTTAAGGGCGGGGGGGTGAGGGGGGTCATAAATAAAAATAAACGAAAATAGTGTCGAATCCACACTTTTCGGGGTCGCTGAGATGAATAGTGACACTCCGATTTATTTAAAAGTCCAAGTTCAGCCACCTTTTAGGGTATAGGCGAGAGGGGAGTGATATATACAAATAATCGAAAATAGTGTCAAATACATAGTTTTCGGGGTCGCCAAAGTGAATAGCGACACACCGGATTTTTGGAATCAGGAGACAAACCCCGTGGGGGTAAGACACCCCAGAACCCTTAGGGGCGGGGGGCGAGGGGGTCATATATAAAAATAAACGAAAATAGTGTCGAATCCATACTTTTCGGGGTCGCTGAGATGAATAGTGACACTCCAATTTTTTTAAAGTCCAAGTTCAGCCCCCTTTGAGGTGGGGGCGAGGGGGGAGTGATATATACAAATAATCGAAAATAATGTCGAATACATAGTTTTCGGGGTCGCCAAAGTGAATAGCGACAATCCGGATTTTCAGTATCAGGTGACAAACCACGTGGGGGTGAGACACGCCAGGAACCCTTAGGGGCGTGGGGCGAGGGGGTCATAAATAAAAATAAACGAAAATGGTGTCGAATCCACACTTTTCGGGGTCGCTGAGATGAATAGTGACACTCCGATTTATTTAAAAGTCCAAGTTCAGCCCCCTTTTAGGGTGTAGGCGAGAGGGGAGTGATATATACAAATAATCGAAAATAGTGTCAAATACATAGTTTTCGGGGTCGCCAAAGTGAATAGCGACACTCCGGATTTTTGGAATCAGGAGACAAACCACGTGGGGGTAAGACACCCCAGGAACCCTTAGGGGCGGGGGCGAGGGGGTCATATATAAAAATAAACGAAAACAGTGTCGAATCCATACTTTTCGGGGTCGCTGAGATGAACAGTTACACTCCGAATTTTTTAAAAGTCCAAGTTCAGCCCCCTTTGGAGTAGGGGCGAGGGGGGAGTGATATATACACATAATCGAAAATAGTGTCGAGTCCATACTTTTCGTGGCCGCTTAGGTGAATAGTGACATCCCGGAAATTCTTAAATTCCAAGTTCAGCCCCCTTTAGGGTGGGGGACAAGGGGGGAGTGATGTATAAAAATAATCGAAAAGAATGTCGAGTACTCTTCGGGGTCGCTGAGATGAATACTGACACTCCGGATTTTTACTATCAGGAGACAAACCACATGGGAATAAGACACCCCAGGAACCATTAGGGGGGGCGGGGGGCGGGGTGCAAGGGGGTTCATAAATGAAAATAAACGAAAATAGTGTCGAATCCATACTTATCGGGGTCGCTTAAATGAACAGTGACATCCCGGGAAATTCTTAATTTCAAGTTCAGCCCCCTCCAGGGTGGGGGGCAAGGGGGCGTGATATATAAAAATAATCGTAATTAGTGTCGAATCCACAGTTTTTAGGGTCGCTGAGGTGAATAGTGGCACTCTGGACTTTTAAGGTCCAAATTAAGGCCACTTTTGTGGTGAGTGGTTAGGAAGGGAGTTAGATATAAAATAATCGAAAATAATGTCACATCCATGGTTTAAAGTGTCGCTTAAATGAGGAGTGACATTCCGGTTGTCGTTTAAGTCCAAGTTGATCCCCAATTGCCAGGCGGGTGAGGAGTCAAGAACAGAAAATATCCAAATAAGGATGTTTTTTTCTACGTTCCAGTATAACTGTCAGCAGATCTTAATACAAATATTACCTATTACCTGAAAAAAATACTAAGGGGGAAATACACCCCTTGAATCCTTAGATAAGGGTACGAAATGTAATTAAGACTGAAAATGACCGATATTAGTGTTGAATCCATACGTTTCGGGACTACGGGAACAATTTCAAACAAACTTGGTCACTAATGACTTATTATCAGGAGACAAAGTGCGTGGAGGTATGACAACCCTAGCACACCTACGACGGGATGAGGTGTAGAAATAATCGAAAATAGTGTCGAATCCATTCTTTTCGGGGTCGCTGAGATGAATAGTAACGCTCCAATTTTTTTTAGAAGTCAAATTTCTGCCTCCTTTCGCATAGCGGTGTGAAAAAGTGAAAAACAAAATTTCGAAAATGACCGAGAGAATGGACGCATGTGTGTATACTGGACCTACTGTCTCGAGAAATATACCCTAGGGGTAAGAGACCCCTAGCCTCTAAAGTAGGGGCGAAATGTAAATATTAACCGAAAATGACCGAAATTTGTGTCTAATCCATATTTTTCGGGGTCGCTGAGATAAACTGTAACACTCTGGATGCCGTTTAAGATAAGGCTCAGTCCTAATCGGCAGGCGGATGAGAACTGGCAAAAAATTGAAAACGTCCAAAGGGACAGAGTTTAAGTATGTGTGTATGTTTTAGCATATCTCTCAATCAAATTTGGTATACACATGACTTACTATATAGAAAACATTGCTGTGGAGGTCAGATACACCTAGCCCCCGCTGGTGTTGCGGATTGAGAGGGGCTGACGTGCAAAAATAAGGAAAATAACCAATATTAATGTCGAAATCCATTGCTTATGTGTCGCTGATACGAACTGTGACGCTGTGGATAACGTTTAAGTCCACGTTCAGCCTCCATCGAGGCAGGAGCTGAGAAGGGCTTAAAAGTAAATAGTATAAAATGACCGAGATTAGTGTTTACTCGATAATTAAATAATCTAAAACTTGAAGTCAGATACATCTAAATAACTATAAAACTACATGATAAGTCGTAAAATCAACATCTCAAAAATAATTCTATAAGCATTTACTTCACACTCAACTAACTGGTAATACAAATATTAAATGTAAACATTCAAAAACTATCCGGGCAACGCCGGGTACTACAGCTTGTTTACTGTAAAAATACACTTCTGAAAGCAGTGATTCTAAGTCATCATATTAAACAATGAATACCCAGTTCAGATGTGATCTCACAATGCAGTTAAGTTGCCAGCAGAGTAGAACTCTCTACCATTGTGCACTGAACTATCATGTTCAGAGATTGAATCGCTATTCCTGTCACTACCAACATGTATGATGAGTTCTCCGAGCTACACATTCCTCATCCAGTACTCAACTCTTAACTTGTATGCAAGTTCATACTCATTCCATTCCTCACTTGTAACGGCTGCAAAAGCACTGTGCTGATGCACTCTTTATCCCTGAGTACCTGGTACATATTTGTGTCAGCAATTAGTTGCTTCACTGTACTCCAATATGTCATTAGCTAGTTCTCTTAATTCGTATTTATTGCCAGATGTTGAAGGTACTTCATTAATCTGATGGGTGTAGTACAACACGTTGTCACACTTGATATGTTTGGTACCAACTTCAAGTCATGAAGTTATATACCTTCATTTCACCATGGTAATAACATTTCGTTTTCGATTTGAACATGCAGAGTGCGCAGGGTACAAACCGGTTCTCACTACCTGCATATCACCTGCACTGTCCAAAGATAGAAGGTCTAGTGAATTATACTCCCAAAACTTCATTACAGTATAGGATGGACGGAAAAACGTTTCATCTAATAAAAAGGACCGATCTCTTGTCTTTCTCTGCTAAAGTTCTCAAGTACACCAATCTCTTAAGCAGAATTTAGTTTCTTCCATGTTCTTCACACTTATTAAATTTAAAGCCTATTGAAAGCAATACTTACCTCAGACTTTGCGACTCGCCTTGTAATACAGCAACCTTGAAACGAAATGATTCTGGATCCACCTTATTCAACACCAATGCGTATACTGTTGTCAATACAGGACAGCGAATATGAGATTTATAAACTGCAGATCGCCTAATTCCGTCTGATGATGCACTTACCTGTATCATCTAGTAAGTTTTCATTATTCACTGCTCCATTTTACCCAGAGTGGATAGCTTCATCCCATTATCACCTCCCTTCTGATTTTCTTAATAAATGTCTGATGTTTCCTTATCACTGAAGCTCGTTTACTTGCTTGAAAGAAAGGCAAGCTAAAGGAAATTGCACTTTTCTAAACCACGAAAAGCAATTACATTCCCTATGAACAACCTTATTTTAGGACTTGCCATCACCTAACATACGGAGACAATACACTTCCGAAGGAATACAATACATTAAATCAACGGCGTCAGCTAAAATATCGCACAAGACAGTTCAACATTCGCCATGCAAAAGCCGACTGCACAGCTAATTAGGCACCTTTCCCGCCAGTACATACCTCGTTATTACCAAGCTGTGCACAGTACGGACGAGAATTTCTTTTCCTCGAGAGTCTAGAGAAAAATGGCTAAAATGTGGGGAATCTCAAAGCATCTCGAAATAAATGTAATAGTACCACATTCCCTTGAGCACCTTTGCGAATTGCAACAAAATGTTGGTGTTGGAACTTCTAGTTCAAAGTGCGGCATTCGGGTTATTTTAAACAACGGCATTTTTTGTTGATCAGTCCTGGAACACTTCGATTATTTCTTTTGATCTTATATTTAAGTTTATATGAACACATAAAGGAATGACATAGAAAAGAACTTACTTTAGATGATCGTTAGAAATGAACACAAAAATACAAATCAAACTTTCGCAATGGTTTCATGGGCTGTGAATTAGTGGAACATCCTTTTACATTATTTTAAAGACGTAATATTTATTATGAAATGTAAATTTCTCGAACATATGCAATGGTAATTACTTAGTATGTACTTTTTAGAAAATGGAAATTGCAACACCATGAAGGCATAGAGTCGTTTGTGTTGATTTTCAAGATATGGAACGATGCCATGTAGGTACGTAACCGATTAAAGTTTCAGACCCATTGGATTGTTGCTACAAGTCTCCCCACGTGTTTGGTCGCGGAGGAATCAACTCCAGTATATGGACTCTGGTGTGGCGTAGTTGACGTGCAGTCTGTGCAGTGAAGTGTTCCCCGTAAAACATGCCTCGACGTCAGAGAAGAGCACGCTATCAACAACTGTCGCCGTTTGAGAGGGCTCGGATAATTGGGCTGTGTGAGGCTGGATTATCGCTAAAGCTGGGTTCACACGGTGCGAGTAGACTCGGAGCGAGTGGACTCGCATGATGCGTGCGCATGTTTGGCCCGCCACTCGCATCATGTGAACAGTTCATGCGAGTCTAGTTGCCTGAGTTTGAGAGAAGCGAGTCAACTCGGACCGTGCCCAACTTTCTATAAGCGAGTAGCAAATTCAAGATGGCGGAAAGCTTGAAGACGGTGCAAGGAAGGAAGTGGAGCGATATGCAGACAATAATACTTGCACAATTGTACGAATCTGAAGAAGTGTTGTGGAATGCTAGGTTTCCCAGTTATAAAATAAAAGATGCCAGGGATTCAGCGTTGCTACGGATTGCTGAAAAAATGAATATTCCTGGGGTAGACGTCGAAGAAATCAACAAAAACTAAAAACATTCGTAGCACGTACAGAGAACTACTATTAAAAGTTAAGAAATCCAAGAAGTCAGGCACATTACCCGAAGAAATTTATTCACCGACAATGTAATGGTTTAACATCGCTGATGCTGTGAGCTTGCATCCGGGAGACTGTTGGTTCGAGCCCCACTGTCGGCAGCCCTGAAGATGGTTTTCCGTGGTTTCCCATTTTCACACCAGGCAAATGCTGGGGCTGTACCTTAATTAAGGCCACGGCCGCTTCCTTCCAACTCCTAGGCCTTTTCTATCCCATCGTCGCCATAAGACCTATCTGTGTCGGTGCGACGTAAAGCAACTAGCAAACAAAAAAAAACATCGCTGATAGATTCCTGAATGGAGTAATGAATACGAGAAGCAATTTCACCAACTTGGTAAGAGTGTGATATTTATTTATTTATATTTATATATTACTCCGTTGTCGTCTATCATTTATTAAAGGGTCAAAGAATATAATACCTACATTGTAAACCATTCAATATTACAGGGCTGAGTGAATGTTTAACAATGTATTATATTCTTTGACACTTAATAATTGATACATGCGAACACACTATGATTCATTCTTTCAGTGCATCATAGATCGGATCCAACACAGCCGACACAAACGTGGATATTGTAGTCTTTGGAACTCGATATAAAGATTCCAAAGATCTGAGACAGTCACAAGTCGCCAAGTACCGTAGTGTAACCTGGAGTTTTCAGACGGGCAGTTGAAGCCGCTCTCATATTTGTGTTGCATTTCTGTATTTGTACTTTAATCATCTGTAGAAGTTGATGGAACTGGATAGCTGTGAGTCGTAAGTGATTTTTGAATGTGATTTCATCCCCCTCTAGAACTTCACGTAAAAAATGTGTCGACGCACCGAATGCACTACGTCATGCAATCCACTCTCGCGCTCACATTACATTTTCCTTTCTATTTATTTTTCCAACACTATTTACTAACTCGACAATTAACATATCAGCAACAGCTTACGAAGTCCGCCATCTTAATTCAGACGCGAGTACAACGTCGTGTGAACACCCATTACATGCGAGTAGCTGGCCAGAAGAGGCGCACGCATCATGCTAGTCCACTCGCTCCGAGTCCACTCGCATGATGCGTGCGCATATTTGGCCCGCCACTCGCATCATGTGAACAGTTGATGCGAGTCCAGTTGCCTGAGTTTGAGAGAAGCGAAACTACTCGGACCGTGTCCAACTCTCTACAAGCGAGTAACAGATTCACGATGGCGGAAAGCTTGAAGGCGGTGCCAGGAAGGAAGTGGAGCGATACGCAGACAATGAAATTTGTACAAATATACTTACCTGAAGAAGTGTTCTGGAATGCTAGACTTCTCACTTATAAAATAAAAGATGCCAGGGATTCAGCTTTGCTACGGATTGCTGTAAAAATGAATATTTCGAAGAAATCAACCTCTGTGGTGTAGTGGTTAGTGTGATTAGCTGCCACCCCCGGAGGCCCGGGTTCGATTCTCCGCTCTGCCACGAAATTTGAAAAAGTGGTACGAGGACTGGAACGGGGTCCACTCAGCCTCGGGAGGTCAACTGAGTAGAGGTGGGTTCGATTCCCACCTCAGCCATCCTGGAAGTGGTTTTCCGTGGCTTCCCACTTCTCCTCCAAGCAAATGCCGGGATGGTACCTAACTTAAGGCCATGGCCGCGTCCTTCCCTCTTCCTTGTCTATCCCTTCCAATCTTCCCATCCCCCGCAAGGCCCCTGTTCAGCATAGCAGATGAGACCGCCTGGGTGAGGTACTGGTCATCCTCCCAAGTTGTATCCCCTGACCCAGAGTCTGAAGCTCCAGGACACTGCCCTTGAGGCGGTAGAGGTGGGGTCCCTCGCTGAGTCCGAGGGAAAAACCAACCCTGGAAGGTAAACAGATTAAGAAAGAAAGAAAGAAAGAAAGAAAGAAAGAAAGAAAGAAAGAAAGAAAGAAAGAAAGAAAGAAAGAAGACATTCGTAGCACGTACAGACAAGAGCTATTAAAAATTTAAAAAATCCAAGAAGTCAGGCACATCACCCGAAGAAATTTATTCACCGACAATTCAATGGTTTAACATCGCTGATAGATTCCTGAATGGAGTAATGAATACAAGAAGTAAGACTGTGATACTTGTTTATTTACTTCTTACTCTGTTGTCATCTAACATTTATTAAAGGGTAAAGAATATAATACCTACATTGTAAACCATTCAATATTCCCGGGCTGAGTGAATGTTTAACAAGGTATTATATTATTTGACCCTTAATAAATGATACATGCCAACACACCATAATGTATTTCTTCAGTGCATCATAGATCGCATCCAACACAGCCGGCAAAAACGTGGATATTGTAGTCTTCGGAACTCGATACAAAGGTCTCAAAGATCGGAGTCAGTCACCAGTCGCCAAGTACCGTAGGGTTACCTGGAGTTTCAGACGGGCGGGTAAAGCCGCTTTCATATTTGTGTCGTGTTTCTGTATTTGTACTTCAATGATCTGTAGAAATTGATGGAATCGGAGAGCAGTGAGTCGTAAGTGATTTTTAAATGTGCTTTCATCCTCCTCCAGAACTTCACGTAAAATATTTGTCCACGCACCGAATGCACTACGCCGTAGAATCCACTCTCGCGCCACATTTCCTTTTTCTCTGTTTTGATTTTTCCAATACTATTCACTAGCTCAAAATTTAACATATCAGCAACAGCTGATATCCATTCCCTTGCGAGGTCCGCCATCTTAATTTAGACGCGAGTACAACGTCGTGTGAACACCCATTACATGCGAGTAGCTGGCCAAGAGGTGCGCACGCATCATGCTAGTCCACTCGCTCCGAGTCCACTCGTACCGTGTGAACCCAGCTTAAGGACTGTCGCTGCACGTGTTGGCCGACAGGCATCTACGGTACAACGTGTATGGCAGCAGTGGTCAAATGAATGTACCTACATTCGTAGACCTGGCACAGGCCCAGTGCGACAGACAACTGTGAGAGAGGATCGCCGCATCATTCGGATGGCCCGGATGGAACCCCATGGAACAGCAGCGCAAATTCGAGCAGCTGTTGCACCCCACCTTACACAACAAACAGTTGGTAATCGCCTGCGTGCAGCTGGCTTACGAGCCCGTGTTCCTGCAGAAGGTGTTCCATTGACCCCACAACAGCGACGTGTAAGGCTGGCCTGGTGTCGAGAAAGTTCGACGTGGGTCGACGAATGGCATAGGGTCGTCTTTAGTGATGAATCGCGCTTCTGTCTTGCCCGCAATGATCGCCGGAATCGTGTGCGCAAACGTACCGGGGAAAGGGGCCGCCCATATCTTATTGTCGAGAGGCACACAGGGCCAACACCAAGCATTATGGTCTGGGGAGCTATTGGCTTTAATGTGAAATCACAATTAGTGCTTGTTGAGGGCACTATGACTGCTCGACAGTACGTTGATAGGGTACTCAATCCAGTGGTTGTCCCTATGATAACGAACAATGCTAATGGGATGATTCAGCAGGACAATGCCCGGGTTCACACTGCACGCATCTCCAGAGAAGCTCTCCACGACATCACAACCTTAGAATGGCCCGCCAGATCCCCGGACCACAGTCCTATTCAGCATGTGTGGAACATGATGGGTCGACAACTGGACAACCGTCTGCAGCCACCCACAACTCTGGAACGACTGACCCGTGCAGTGCAGCAAGCATGGTTCGCAATTCTTCAGGAAGCGATCCAGGGCCTTATTGACTCCATGTCTCGAGGAATTCGTCAATGTATTGCAGCTCGTGGTAGGCACATCCTGTATTGATTGTTGTCCAAACTTGCGGTCAGAGGGACCTGAAAGTGTAATAATCGAATCACAACCGAACACTCGTCCTGCATGTTCAATTGCAGCAATGTATCATCACTCCTTCTGGGTGTTGCAATTTCCGTTTTCTGCAGGGTGTTTCTGGAGCAGATGTCATAAAATCAGATGTCCGCTTCACACTCGCTCGAAGATACTCCCACTATCCCCCATTTATTGTAAATAATTCACTTTACAGATGTACACAGTGAGCGACATAAACATTGAATCATACAATAATGTTGACTGGACGAATCAGGCAACGTGATCTTGCTGCGACTACCAGAGTCAAGTTTTGTCTGTCATAAACGTGTTAGATTGTTAATAACGTAGTTCTGAATACATGATGTAATGAAAGTAACATGAACATACACTTCTTTAACATGGCATTGCAGTTTATTTTCTGGGTTATCCCTGAAATATTAACGGGCCCATGATTTCCTCTTGGTAGCTATCAATATGCACTCTAAGAACTGCATCGCAGTCAAATGATTAGGCTTAAATTAAATGACTGACTTTTACTCGTAGGTTAAGTGTGATGTTGCATACCTACTTACTTCCCCGTGAATAGAAGGCCAAACTTCCATTCATGACACGACCTGTTGTCCCGTTGCGCACGCTGTCAAAGCCTATCGTTCTCAGTGTGCCACGTAACTGTGGTGTAAGGTGCGTGCTTATGTCCTCGAGAGCCTCATGAGGCATGCTTTTGTGAGAAAAAGCATTCAGAGGTTCTCGAGAAACTTGAGAGATGTCCTCTTGTTTCCTATTCCTAGTGCATAGTGACAAAGCATGGAACTAGAGCTATTCAATACTGGCTTAACGGAAACGTCTCCATTGAGACCTGGGTGAGCACTGACCTGCGTTCACCGTTCGACAACATTGGGCAATCTTCCCTTTTATTGGCTTGTGACGGTACACTCCCCTGTGCAGATTAGAAAGCTATTGGTCTTGGATCACTAGGGCCAAAAGAGCAGGTAAGATATCGAGAAGTTTGCATTTTCCAGAAGTTTCACTTGGAGTTGCTGAGGTCTAGATAAGGAGGTACAGGCCTCACATGTGCTATTGGTGACTTGATCCGGCATGTGGAATGCGGTATCAAGAGTATTAGTTCCAAGGTAGACATTTGTGGCTTCCCCAGAACACATTAGCAATATTGAGACACAACACATCGCAAGGGAAACATTCCTCTACACGATCATGATCGTGTTGATCACCAGTCATATCAGTGCAGAAGTATGGAAAATCACAGACGTTGATCTGAAAAAGCAAAGGGGGTTTGGCTAGGACTGAGAAAGGAGTATGCCTCATACATTTTGTGATTTAGACAATAACACTCTTTCAATTCATGTTTATTACTATTAATTTGCAACATATAAAAGAAACAGAAGAAAAATTCTACTCCTGACATCTCTAAAATACCAAATGAACTAAGATTAGCACAAAATCACATAATCTCTGTGTCACAAAACAATCAAGATCTCGCCACATAATTGCAGAAAACATAACATATCTCGTTCCATAAGCTGTAAAAAAATTTCTTTCTTGAGGAAACCACTTTTCATTGCTCAGAATTTTAATCCAGACCTCCTCGATAACCAACCAATGGCAATGTTATCCAGAAATCATGCCCCACTAAAATGATATTGTAAATGTTATTTAAACACCACTACTAAGTATGTTTTAGATTCACACAATATACTATTCCTCATTCAATTCTGAAGAGCTCGAAATAAATACCCTACACAGGGTGGCGCAAAAGTCACTGTACACTGATTTAAACAGAAGATTGAATTTCTGTTCCATTACAAATACAAACAATGCTAACTGTATTCTGTCTGCATGAATACATCTTCCAAGTCTTTGGAACATTTGCATACTGTATGGCATAGTGTTCTATCACTGTCGAAATCATGAAATGCGTCGTGTATATAGTCTTTTATTTCAGCAATGGTCTGAGGATTATTAAAATCAACAGAGTCCTTGACGACATCACGTAGGAAAAAATCCATGCACGTGATATCTGGTGAACGTGGAGGCATGTCACCCTTCGACCAATCACTTTTCTATGGAAAGTTTCATTTAAATAATCGCGGACGGCAGTGGCATAATGTGGTGGTGCCCAACCATGTTGAAGGTAATTTTCTTGAAAGTTTTCAGCACACGCTGTAAGTTCTGGTAAGAGATAATTCTGAAGCATGTCCAAATACTTATCCACTGTAACTGTTCCGTCAAAAAATATGGTCCAAATACGCCAAATAGTGATATTGCCCCCAGACACCCACACCAGGTTGATTTACTTGTTCTTCTAAGAAAAGATACTTATTCTCAGTATACCAGTACGTGCATTTATGTCCGTTAACTTAAAATTGGCGTCATCAGACTACAGAATGCTATTGAATGGGTTAGGATCATATTTTTGTTCGCCAAGCATCAATTCACAAAACTTAAGACGATAAGGATCGTCTTGAAGTATCCCATGTCGTAAACGTGGTATGTTAATTTTAAACTTCCGTTTGTGTAACATTCTTTGCACTGACCCTCGTGATAAATTCAGCTCACTTGCTAATCGTCTGGTTGATTTTCGCGGACTTTGGTTCACAGCTAAACTTACACGCAATTCATTTTCCTCAATTGTGACTGTTCTTGGGCGGTCAGATCCCGGTGCATCCATAACAGATCCATGTTCTTCAAAACTATTTCGTACGTCGTACGCTGTTTGTCTAGACGGTGGTTTTGATCTAAAGTGTTGTCCCCGTTCATTAACAACTGCAGTAGCACCACTTTTGAAAATGACAAAATTAAACCAAGATTCGTTGGTAAATCACATCAATGCACATCATATTATAAGAAAAACACAAATTACAGAGGACAATGAAATAACATTCTCAACAAATATACATTCACCAGCCTAGTGATACTTGAAATACACAATTACAGTGTATTTATAAGAAAATCATAATTATTGATAAACAATTTGCTAACACCTTAGTGCACATTTCAATCATCGTTTTCAAATTCATACTGCAATGACACTTATCAAGGTTACAAAAACTGCTCTCAATTAGCAGAAATCCTAACAATAGCACCGCCTCTCTTTGATTCTGTAACTTAGGAAATTCTGGTTTGTAACTGTAACCAATTAACACATAGAAAATTCTGAACAGTTTGCACGGTGGCGGCTGTAACCCATCCCCACTCCAAAAAATACAAATATTTAGAAACATACCGGTGTGTGGTTTTGCTTTCTTTGCCATTTGCCTTACATCGCACCGACACAATGGGAATGGGAAGGAAGCGGCCGTAGCCTTAATTAAGGTACAGCCCCAGCATTTGCCTGGTGTGAAAATGGGAAACCACGTAAAACCACCTTCAGGGCTGCCGACAGTGGGATACGAACCCACTATCTCCCGGATGCGAGCTCACAGCTGCGCGCTTCTAACCGCACGGCGAATTCGCTCGGTGGTATGTGGTTTTCAAGGGGCTCTCCACTGAGTTTTCCACACTGAACGAACACGCAAACAACCCCAACACATATACACATTCCTCATATAAAACTATAAACCTATATAATTAAACACACAATAACACCTGCAATGGCAAAATATTCACCAATTCAAACACTTGGTGTGAGCGCGCAAAAACGTAACTTCTTAATGTTACCAACATCATTGAAATAAAACCAGCAACGTCGTAATGCAAAATTACATGTTATGTTTTTATATTGACATTTATAAACTAGAGATTTTTTAATAAGGAAAATCACAATATCATGTCCTTATTTTGACAACATGAAAAGTACAATTTTTATAGTTCATCGATTTACAAATGTGGCTATGGAATAGGAAAGTTGGTGGTATTCTATCCTCTTTGGTATTAAAAGACTTGGCGTGAATAGCTCTACAGCATTTTGTGTGCCCGTTTGCTTTGAGCGAGTCAAGAGGGTGCCAGCTGCCACGTTCTCATATCGGTCGTAATGCAATTGCTGCCTCTCTGTGATCGAACGAAGAATTGCTGTGAAGTGATTTCTTGGCTGTTGTTTCCACAGCCTGTCGGAACACATTCTCTTTGTATCGAAAAAGTTGGGCACGCATGCGCAAAAGGCAGAGTTCCTGGTTTCTGGCTAAAAGCTTAGCTGTCGCTGAGCTGTGACCACACAGCACTCGGCGTGCAGCGCACCAATAGTTACCTAGTTGTGAGGGGAGTTGAATAATTTCTTATTCTTTGGCTGACGCCTTTTCCAATGCACTCTATTTGATTGTAGATAATATTTTTCCAACAGGCAATGTGCTGCAGCACTTCAGCACATAAGGTACGGCCGCCACACAGGACATGACCATCAATGATGGACACTTCTAACCACCTCTCTACACTACTTTGGAATACACCACCATTTCCCTGTCACTATCCACAAGCAATTTCTTTTCAGCCTGCAACATTTTAATGCAGGCATCACACTTTTTATATAATATTTTAATCACTTGCAAACTGATGTAGCTGGCAATGCAGACTAAAATCCATTATGTTTCAAGGGGATCTCTGATGTGAACTACTTCTTCTAATGCAAGATCTAACACATCTAAATTATCAATAACTGTATCATGGCTATTGATATAAACATTATGAGCAAAGTCTTTCAAAGTAAATTCACGAAGTTTTGCAGACCTCATCTTTAATGCACCTAACAGTTTGATCTTTCTTTCAGACTCAAGAATTCATTCCACAGAGGCATTAGAAGTGCAACCACTCAATCTCCTGTAGAGACCAAATCTTCTCTCTGAACTGTCTGTCTACAATTTTGTAGTAAACACATAAGACCAGTGGTAATTATTGAAAACACATTGTGGTAAGTATGTGTATCAAAGTAGTGTATGTTTCACTTGTCAATCTTCCTTCTGCTTATGACATGTGCCTCAGTGCATATATGTTTTAAACATGTAAGGAATGAAAGGTTCATGGTACCAGGACCAGTAATTGGACTAGCATCTTCATTCCTAGTATATGTATCTTTCATGGGATACTGTACGTTACAGACTGACCACCACTTTTGAATTAATTTTAGGAAATGGATTGTGCCATCAGAAACATCTAAACCTTGAGCTTTAAGCAAATACAAATCAGCAACATTCTTACGATCAAAGACTTTACTGCTAATTACACATTTTGCACCTATTGTTGTTGGATACAGAGCCATCCTAGATAATTTTGAAGCCATTTTTAGTAACAATTTCTTCTCTGAACGAAACAGCTCTTTATGATCTGAAAATTTGGCCTGAGTAGTTATAATTTACAGACTGGCTCTGTACCAACATCAACACTGACCACATCACTTAAAACATCAACTGTCTTATCAAAGTTTGGTATAATAAGAGAATGTCACTGCCCATATCATTAGTTCTGGAGAGTATCTTATTTGATTAATTACAGAGAGCTGTAACTGTTCCGGGACAAATTTTACTTCACTAATTCTCTCTGCATTAAACTCACAGGTCTAACTCAAGTGCATTTTTTAAAAGGTACATAGAAAGAATCATCAGAATAACTTGTGAAATGACTTAGCAAAGTGTAAAACTTCGTCCATCTGTCATATTTCCGGTCTTCACAATCACTAAAATTCTCTGTAGGCAAACACACATTTTTGTGAAACATTTGAACTGCAAATGAACTTGAAACTTTAAATCTCAATGTTGCAATCTTAATACATGACTCATCATCCACCTTCACAAACAATGCATAATCTTCCTTCACTATTCCATTGAATGGTTCAACGAATTTCTTCTGAACTTCACAGATGAAGTAGTTAAAATCTGTAAAATTGTCACATTCACACCACTTAACGAAATAACGTATAAATACTAAAAACACCACAACACATAAAAATATCTAGATAACCGATAAAAGGACACTGCAACACTATTTAACACATACAAATATTCGGTGGAAAACAAACCAAAACCAAACCCCATGGCACTACAGCCCATGAAGGGCCTTGGCCTACCAAGCGACTGCCGCTCAGCCCAAAGGCCTGCAGATTGCGAGATGTCGTGTGGTCAGCACGACGAATCCTCTCGGCCGTTATTCTGGGGATTTCGAGACCGATTCGGTGGAAAATTAAAATCGCGAATTCCAGTAGCAAGATAACCTCAACCAACCACACACGTGAGCGGTACAAACCGAACTGAATGTAAACACGCCCCACACGCCGTCTACACGTGGCCCAATGTGACAGCCACTTTGTCACGTATCTATATATGCATTCCGGTCTGATAATATTGTAGTTGGTCCGTGTTCATACGTGAAGAGAAATTGACAATCCTTTCCAACATACGATAAGTCAAAGACGCCAAAATTTGGTTGTTTGAGATGATAGACGACGCGAGGAGGCTGGGTGGTGCGTATACAGACGTAGAAGTACCGCACGATTGAATTTACTGAAAAGTGTTTCTTATTTCTACAACAAGGAGCAACATAATAAATATAAGAGATCCGTCCGACTCCTTGGCTGAATGGTCAGCGTTCAGGCCTTCAATTCGGAGGGTCCCGGCTTCCAATACCGGCAGGGTCACGATTGTAACTGCTTCTGGCTCGAGGACTGGGTGTTTGTCCAACACTCTCCTCTTCATATTTATGCAACACTACCAACACGCAATAGTGATTACATCCCATCACGTAGGCTTGGCGTCGGGATGAACATCAGATCGTAAAACAGAGTCAAATCCAGATGTGAGACACATCTTGCACCCACGACCCCACTGATGTGGGAATAGCGGTAGAATATAACAGATCCATGCCATGGCTGCATGTGACTTATGTTAAATTATCGACAAGAAGCACCAGCAGCCTCAGGAACTTGTAAAGAGAATACACGATTATGTAACATAAGTCGCGCGCAGTTGGTACGATCTCAAAATTGACCCTCTTCCTTTCTCCTTACCAGGATGACGATGAAGTGTTGTAACTGCACGTACAGTATTTTATAATTATTCAAGTTAGTTCACGTACGTAGATTACTAAGTACTGTTCATTAGGTAGTTAAATATTTCATGAAGTTCATATTTTCTCGTTGTCAGAACGTCGAACATTTTCTTTAGTAAAGTGGACTTAGCTATGAAGCATGGTTCATTTACCACGACGCCATCAAGAAACACTGTTTCTCGTGCATTCCGAGACGGAAGTGCGCTGTGTGTCGACACACGGCTTCGAGGAAATTCGCTGTGGCGCATCGAATGTTTCGAAACAGTCAGCGGTGACATTCAGCCAATATTTACTGTTAAAACTGTATTTAAATATACAAGAGGCGGAATAATTCAGGCTTATCGCATTCTATGTTGTACATAGATAATCATGATATAAAACTAGCAATAATTCTTCTTCTTCTACAATTTCCTCATCGCATGTCCGCTGTCATCACGGCGATCGACTCTTGTTCCCAGCAAGTCGGAAAAGTGTGGTGGAACGAAGCCCACAACATTCTCGTAGATTATGTACGCAAGATTTTCTCCTTTTTGCCCTACTCCTCTTTCCTTAAATGTCATCTATAAGATAAACTACAGGAGGTCACTTATTCATTTGAGACAGTCCCATAAAACAGTAAAAATTACAAGAAAGATGATAAATATTAGAGTGGTGCTGCCTAGTACCAGATACTAGCACTAGTATCAGAGGGATGTTTTTCTTTACGTTGTCCTTGGACCTCCCAATTCACTTTAAAGACTTCCATGTCGTCCAGGACTCTTCGTAGTAACAGAGAAGCTTCTGTTCAAGTTTCTCAAGTTCCAAGCGATCTGGGAATTTGCGGTTCCTGCTTCAAACATGGTTTCATTTGGATCTGCAAGTAGACAAGTTGATGTCTATGGAGAGGGCGAACTGTACGTCTCCACATTCGCGGCTACTTCACGTCGAGTGTCAGGTGGAGCTATTAGTTTTAGTTGGTTGGTTTTAGATACCCTGCGATCAGTCAGTAAGCTTCTACGAGTGCAACGTAGAACTTCTTGGCATGTACAGATTTATACCATACAGCTGTGGCACTGTTTCTGGATGAGCGGCCCAATCTGATCATGTCAAAGCATTGTGAGAGGACTTTTGCCTCGGTGTTGGAGCAGTGATAAGTGCAAAGCTTGACCTCAGATACTTAGGCGTATCACTGTGTTCCAGTACATTTCCCAATCACTTCACCTGCAACTATCAGTATTCCCCACGTGAAAAGCATATGTCTGGTTCTTTGATGGATTTGGTTTGAAATTATTATTCCCTAAACGTATAAACCACCACATTACCCCAAAATTTCCAATGATATGACCAAAGTACTCTACTTTCTGATATTGTACGTGACCTCCAGCTCGGAGTACTGTAGCCCCACATCTCGAAGGATGGTGTGCAGGCGTCAGCAACATAAAGAAAACCGGGTGAGTTAGTAATGCGGTTATGGGCGCGCGCTGTGAACTTGCATCCGGGAGGTAGTGGGTTCGAACTCCACTGTCGGCAGCCCTGAATATGGTTTTCTGTAGATTCCCATTGTTACATGGGGCAAATGCTGGGGCTGTATCTTACGAAGGCCACTGCCGATTCCTTCCCACACACAGGCCTTCCCTATCCCATCGTCGCCATAACACCTATCTGTGTTGGTGCGACGTAAAGCAAATAGCAAAACCACCATAAAATAAGACAGGACATACACAACACTGAAGTAAACAGGAACAGAGAAAATGAAGTGACACGGGATTTAAATCATTATCTTGAATGCAGTCCTTGGGAACTAGTTTCAACAGGACTGCTCATACTGTGATCAAGTACGCTGGTGAGAGACCTAAAGCACTCCACATGTTCCAGTGATGTGTCAGGTACTGTCAACTTTATGGGTTGAATGGCATGTTTTCTTACGGTCACTAAGTTAGTATTTTTCGTGTTTAAACTCAGAACTTTTTTTGACCAATCAATTTGCCAATATCTGTGGATTTTCATCACTTACTGCAAACAGAAAAGTATCATATGCATATTGCGGATTATTTATTTATTTATTTATTTATTCATTTATTTATTTATTTATTTATTTATTTATTTATTTATTTATTTATTTATTTATTTATTCATTTAATTTATTTATTACGATTTATTACGATTCAATGGGATGGGTTGAAAGCAATTGTTGAGGAATGTGAAAATAGGTTTGTACCTTTAAAGGTGGTAAGGAATGGTAAAGATCCCCTATATTATAACAGGGAAGTAAAGAGACTAAGGAGGAGGTGCAGGTTGGAAAGAAATAGAGTAAGAAATGGCTGTGGAAGTGAGGAGAAATTGAAGGAACTTACTAGGAAATTGAATCTAGCAAAGAAGTCAGCTAAGGATAACATGATGGCAAGCATAATTGGAGGCCATACTAATTTTAGTGAAAAATGGAAGAATATGTATAGGTACTTTAAGGCAGAAACCGGTTCCAAGAAAAACATTCCAGGAATCATTAATGAACAAGGGGAGTGTGTATGCGAGGATCTTCAAAAGGCAGAAGTATTCAGTCAACAGTATGTAAGGATTGTTGGTTACAAGGATAATGTCCAGATAGAGGAGGTGACTAATACTAAAGAAGTATTAAAATTACCTATGACAGCAGTGACATTTACAGTAAGATACAAAAGTTGAAAACTAGAAAAGCAGCTGGAATTGATAAGGTTTCGGGGGATATACTAAAGACAATGGGTTGGGATATAGTACCATATCTGAAGTACTTATGATTATTGTTTGCATGAAGGAACTTTACTAAATGAATGGAGAGTTGCTGTATTAGCCCCTGTATATAATGGAAAGGGTGATAGACATAAAGCAGAAAACTTCAGGCCAGTCAGTTTGACATGCATTGTATGTAAGCTTTGGGAAAGCATTTTTTCTAATTATATTAGACTTGTTTGCAAAATTAATAACTGGTTTGATTGAATTTTGGCATTTAATAGGGTAGATCATGGGAGACTATTGGCAAAAATGAGTGCAATTGGACTTGACAAAAGAGTGACTGAATGGGTGGCTCTGTTTCTAGAAAATAGAACTCAGAGAATTAGAGTAGGTGAAATTTTATCTGTCAATGTAAAAATTAAGAGGGGAATTTCTCAAGGCAGTATTATTGGACTTTTATGTTTTCTTGTATACATCAATGATATGTGTAAAGAAGTTGAATCAGAGATAAGGCTTTTCGAAGATGACGTTATTCTGTACAGAGTAATAAATAAGTTACAAGACTGTGAGCAACTGCAAAATGACCTCGATAATGTTGTGAGGTGGACAGTAGGGAGTGTATGACGATAAACGGGGATAAAAGTCAGGTTGTGAGTTTCACAAATAGGAAAAGTCCTCTCAGTTTTAATTACTGCGTTGATGGGGTGAAAGTTCCCTTTGGGGATCATTGTAAATACCTCGGTATTAATATAAGGAAAGATCTTCATTTGGGTAATCACATAAATGGAGTTGTAAATAAAGGGTACAGGTCTCTGCACATGGTTATGAGAGTATTTAGGGGCTGTAGTAAGGATGTAGAGGCGAGAGCATATTTGTCTCTGGTGAGACCCCAACTAGAGTAGATTACTTGATTCAGGAACTGGAAAAAAACCAATGAAAAGCACCTCGATTTGATCTGGGCGATTTCCGACAAAAGAGTAGCGTTACAAAATTGTTGCAAAGTTTGGGCTGGGAAGACTTGGGAGAAAGGAGACGAGCTGCTCGTCTAAGTGGTATGTTCCGAGCTGTCAGTGGAGAGATGGCGTGGGACGACGTCAGTGGACGAATAATTTTGGATGGTGTCTTTAAAGGTAGGAAAGATCACAATATTGTAACAGTAAATGTGGTACTTTGGTAGACATGAGACGCAGGGCATGTACCATTCGTTGAAGTGCGTACAGAGGGAGAGGGTTTGTTTAAAAATAAATCTTAAAATTTTTCCCCTGAGTTTATTAACAAATTCAAAGACCATTTTCATCATATTCTCAGAAACCATTTTCCAATTGTTCACCGAGCATGTCACCTCTGTACAGCAGATACTGTAGAAAATGTTCCTCGTCCTAGGGCTGGCGATGTCCTTGGATTCCGGCAGCTCCTCCTTTTCCCATACCAGTGAATCACCATTCCTCCCCCGATGGAAGTTCTAGAAGATCCATCCGACGTCTTGAAGATCCATACGGTGCTGATGAAGGGCGTTGAGGTAGTCCTCGTAGACGATGAACGTGAATGAACATCGTTAAGCCTTCGGGCGAGTTAATGCAAAGACTGCTTCTGCACAGATGAGAGGAAAGTTTATCAATGGTTTTAACAAGGTTCAAACACGAAAAAAAGGTATCTTTGAGAGTTTATCACACGGTGAAATGTCACTAAATTTTGTGCCGTGTTAAATGAAAAGAAGGCCACTAGACTCGAATGAGCATGTAAGTTTAATACTCATAAAAATAAAAGTCCACTCGAAACTTATCGTCGAATTTTAACAGAGTCACTTGAAGTTTGTGGCACTTGGCATAATGTAAAGTAATGCCGCACGACTCAGTTGTTAGTTTGAAACATTGTTCAACGTAATTTAATTGGATTAGAAAATGAAGATGTTTCACTCGTGAATTCGAACTCATTCACGTATTGATAATAACATCAAATTAAAAGACGAAATTAATCATGTATTGACAGTCCTCGGTTCGACTGTTCGTAAAATCGAAACGCACAACTGAATGTTCGTAGAATTGAAACGTGCTGTTTAGTATAATTGAAATGCACAGTTCACACATGCA
Organism: Anabrus simplex; assembly: GCF_040414725.1. Lineage (NCBI taxonomy): Eukaryota > Metazoa > Arthropoda > Insecta > Orthoptera > Tettigoniidae > Anabrus > Anabrus simplex. The sequence continues at coordinate 29,464,248 of NC_090279.1, read as the reverse complement.
CAGTTTACAGTTCACGAGCTAAAGTTCATGAAATGGTAAATTAGTGACGTGGTCATGCTTGCAATCGAGTAAATCTGGATTAAAACACAGTCTCATAAACTTGAAGTATTTAGTACTCTGTAAGGAGCAAACTGTTCTAAGTCCTGTCCAGAACATTAAACTTCAAATTACGAGCACTCGAAAACGTTCGCAAGTCTTAGACACTCGTGTAGAATAAACAGTCACTTGATAATGTTCAGACGAAGCACAATTTATATCACGTCCCGTCGGAGTAAACGTTTATCACTCACAGTATAAAGAAATCCGTACAAGTCCATATTCGACGCGATTGGGTCAAAGTCTACGGACTCGAAGATTGATAGCCGCTTCACGCTAGATCACGGTCTTCGCGAACCGACTGTATGAACTCCACTGCCTAGCGTGCACATACACACTCTGGCCACACACTCAGGCCACACATTGCTCTGCTGAGCGAAGCAGTACTGTATTTATATTTGATCCGGGCCTCCACATCTCGTTCCATAACTTCATCGCCTCATGTCAGATTTACGTGAAACTCTGCAGGAACGTAGATAAGGGATCGAGTTACACGATGATATTGTTAAATATGTTTAATTATTATTATGGGGAAAGTTATTACCCGTAGTAACTCGAAGAACATTCCACATCAGTCTAGGCTCTGTGTTGTGGTGAGGCATGCTGTGACGTCACCCGCTCTCTACGTCACACGCACACAGCTGTTGCTCGCCATCCAGTCAGTCTTTCGTAGCCGGCCCGGAGCGTAACGCGTAAGTTTTTAAAATTTCTATTGCGGGGACTTAATTTTGTACCGCCGTTACGGTACATCTCCCCCTCCTCCTGGGGAAAAGAAAATTCGATAGGATTTTCTTTTAATGATCTCTCCTGAAATATTTCTTTAGGTTGGCTGCATTGTAAATGCCCTCGATGCTTCCATCCAGCTTATTAATTTTGTATGCCCCGGTTTCGAGAACCTCTGCAATTCTATATGATCTTACATAAAGTGGGCAAAACTTTGCATAAATGCGAAGTTCGGGGTGCGAAACAGCTGGTTTTCTTATCAATGGCCAGGGAGTTTAGATACGGAGTGACACATTTAGAAATGATACCATTATTCTCCATCTCTTTGATCACCGTCCTGGCTTCCTCTCGGTACTTCTCAGGAACTGGATAGGGCCGTTTTTTATAAGGAGAGGTGTCCTTAACATTCAATTGGTACTCAAAATCTCTAATAACGCCGGGTTTGTCATCAAAAACATCAGGAAATTTCTCAAATATTTGTCGAGTTGCCTCTGCCATGCGGGAATCGAACTCTGGGCTTTCAGCCGCACTGGTGAGAAATATGAAGTGATCACGACCTTCGTCGAACACATCCTCAATAATGGGCACTTCCTGGCCCTCGACGGGTCCCCCTTGACCGGGTCTACCCTCTTCGCAATCTATTTCATCGGCAGGCAGAGCATCGCTCATGTTGCCTCCGGTTTCTATGAATGGGGTACCCAGACCTTGGCACTTCAAATTATTACAGTCTACCAGCTGCAACTCTACAGAGTCGATGTTAAAAAATCGTATGACGTTGGCAGGATAATCAATGATTCCCCCATACTTGGCTAGGAAATCTAACCCTAGTATGACGTTGAATATCATCGGCGAAATGACTAGGAATATATGCTCCAACTGGACACCTTCAATGTCAAATGTAACGAAAGCTTGAAATTTACATTTGATATGCCTGTCCGGTACTATCCCTTTAATTTTGATCTGTGCGACTGGTATCAATAACATGTCTTCTCCCCCCTTCCAACATTTCAATTAACCTCTCAGAAATTAATGAAGCCTGAGCTCCAGAATCGATTAAGGCGGTTACGTAAAGGGTATCCAAAGTAATATTAATAACTGGATGTCTTCGTTGGACCTTTGGTGTTGTACGAGTGGGATCTTCATACAAGAGATCTGAGTCATCCAAGTACCAGTAATTAATATTAGTGACAGAAATTATTTCTCCTCTACTCCGGTTTTCAGGCAATCTTATTGTTGTGTTGTCGAAGTTTTTCTTAATTGCGCCTGTCGATTCGGGATTTGTCGCAGGCTTCGTGTTCTGTCTTTTGGCGTGCTCTTGGTATTGTAAAGAGGTAGCGCCAGGTAATCCTTCAACCCGGTTTCGATTCTGGATATATTCGCGAGTTTCCATCTTCTTTCGATCTCGGCTCTCGGCGAATCTCCATCTCGAGTAAGCGACTCAATGGGTTTCTTCCACGTTTGATTACGTCTCCTAAATCGCCGGAAATGAGATAACGAATCACTCCGTGGTTCCACTTCCTCACGGGGTTCGGGATTCGATCTCGGCGGGTTGTTAACTTCGTCTTAGCAACCCTGGGAGGATTTTGTGTATGGGCAGTGTCAAGTTTCCTTAATAAATAATCAAGTTGTTCTAGGTCATGAACATTGGCTGCCACAAGAATTTCTTGTACATGCGCCGGAAATTGTAAAGTTACTACCTGTATTAACTCCTGTTGTGGCAAAGGAGGATCAAAGAATTGCATCTTCTTTAATTGAGAAATGAGAAAGTCAGAATATCGTGAAGAATTAATCGCTGTGTTGTATCTCCTGGAGTACAACTGTAGCTTAATCAAATGTTGAATTTCTGAATTCCAAAACCTCTTCAACAAGGCCTCCTTGAACTCATCATAGGTTTCAATGTTAAATTTAAATGCTGTGTACCAATTTCATGCTTTCCCTTCCAATAATCTAGAAGCTATCCTCAATTGATGATCGGATAGTACTTTATTCTCTTGAAAGTACTCTTCAATGTTGAGGAGGAATTCTGTCGCTGTGTACTCTTCCTTTCCGGAAAATTTTGCAGGTTTATCGTCTGATAATTTTAAAACTGTGGAAATGCTAGAAGTATCTCCGCTAGACCCTTGACATTGGTGTGTAGACACCTCCTTCTCCACCTGAGATATCCTATTATCAATGGTCTATTTTTCCTTGCAATTCGACGTTGATAGTCTTAACTTGTCCACGGATGGAGTTTTCCACGCTCTGGACTTCCTTTTCGAGGTCCTGCTTCACTTCATTTACGTCGCGGCCTATGCGAATGATTTGAGTACGTGCGCTATCTAATTGGGTTTTTACATGCTTATCTGTTTCCTCTTGCTTTGTTTTAAGTAAATTAACCTCATTACTTATTTTCTGGAAGTTAGTCTTAAAAGATTCATGGATGTTATCCTGAATAGAGGCTATTTTTGCTTGTGCCTGTTATAACTGACCACGAGATTCTTTAAATTCTGCCTTTAAGCTTTCAACTTCCTTAATCAATTGATGTGAGGTGGGAAACGAAGCTTTTAAGTCTTCAACTATTTGTAGTTTAAGGTCTTGTTTTACTGTTTCTAAGTTACGGATGAGGCGTTCGTTTATTTCCGTAAACTTAGAATTAATCTTCGCATTAGTTTCTGAGAATCGTTTTTCAATTTCAGAACCAGCTTTAGTATGCCTATTTTCCAAATTAGCATTAACTTCGGTAAACTTGGTATTAATTATTTTAGTTACTTGTGTGATACGACTTTCTAAGTTGGCTGCAGTTGCGGCATTGGCCTCATTAATACGAGTGTTAATCTCATTAATACGAGATTGTAAAGTAGTACCTAATTGAGCAGTTGCAGCATTGGCCTCGTTAATACGAGCTTGTAAATCAGCACCTACTTGAGCATGCGATTCGGCAATACGTTCATTTATGCTAATCTTAAGAGCTTCAATAGCAGCTAAAATATTTTCCATTTTGATGGTAATGTATTTAAACCAAGCAACAAGAAAATCATAAATCACTTGAAAAGAATTCAGATATCACCATTATTGTCCAATGGTTAAAAGTTCATGTTCAAAGTCATTCAAACATTCTCAAAAAGAAAATTCTCCAAGACATTTAAGACACAAAAAAATTATCCCATATCACTGATAAGACTTCTTATAAAAGAAAAGTTAAATCTTGTTAGAAAGTTCTTTGGAATGTTTAATGGCTATTCCACACAAAGCACTGGAAATGTATCTGGATTAAGTTGCTAAGTCACACGATTTTCGTGCGATTTTGTCTATCACTGCACTTCTTAATTTATTACTAGTATTTCAAAATTGAGCATAGAATGGTCAAGTGTCAATTTAAATTCTACTGCACTCATAATTAAGTTCTTATATTGCTGAAACGCTAATTTCTAGTTCTACTGCACTCCAAATCGGCCCCAACACGACTGGGGCGCAAATTTCTCCCCCTCTCATCTGTAACAGTAAATGTGGTACTTCGGTAGACATGAGACGCAGGGCGTGTACCATTCGTTGAAGTGCGTACAGAGGGAGAGGGTTTGTTTAGAAATAAATCTTAAAATTTTTCCTCTGAGTTCATTAATAAATTCAAAGACATGTCACCTCTGTACAGCAGATACTGTAGAAAATGTTCCTCGTCCTAGGGCTGGCGATGTTCTTGGATTCCGGCAGCTCCTCCTTTTCCCATACCAGTGAATCACCATTCCTCCCCGATGGAAGTTCTAGAAGATCCATCCGACGTCTTGAAGATCCATACGGTGCTGATGAAGGGCGTTGAGGTAGTCCTCGTAGACGATGAACGTGAATGAACATCGTTAAGCCTTCGGGCGAGTTAATGCAAAGACTGCTTCTGCACAGATGAGAGGAAAGTTTATCAATGGTTTTAACAAGGTTCAAACACGAAAAAAGGTATCTTTGAGAGTTTATCACACGGTAAAATGTCACCAAATTTTGTCCCGTCTTAAATGAAAATAAGGCCACTAGACTCGAATGAGCATGTAAATTTAATACTCATAAAAATAAAAGTCCACTCGAAACTTATCGTCGAATTTTAACAGAGTCACTTGAAGTTTGTGGCACTTGGCATAATGTAAAGTAATGCCGCACGACTTAGTTCTTAGTTTGAAACAATGTTCAACAAAATTTTATTGGATACGAAAATAAAGATGTTTCACTCGTGAATTCGAACTCATTCACATATTGATAATAACATGAAATTAAAAGACGAAATTAATCATGTATTGACAGTCCTCGGTTCGACTGTTCGTAAAATCGAAACGCACAACTGAATGTCCGTAGAATTGAAATGTGCTGTTTAATAGAATTGAAATGCACAGTTCACATATGCACAGTTTACAGTTCATGACCTAAAGTTCATGAAATGGTAAATTAGTGACGTGGTCATGCTTGCAATCGAGTAAATCTGGATTAAAACACAGTCTCATAAACTTGAAGTATTTAGTACTCTGTAAGGAGCAAACTGTCCTAAGTCCTGTCTATAACATTAAACTTCAAATTACGAGCACTCGAAAACATACGCAAGTCTTAGACACTAGTGTAGAATAAACAGTCACTTGATAATGTTCAGACGAAGCACAATTTATATCACGTCCCGTCGGAGTAAACGTTTATCACTCACAGTATAAAGAAGTCCGTACAAGTCCATATTCGACGCGATTGGGTTAAAGTCCACGGACTCGAAGATTGATAGCCGCTTCACGCTAAATCACGGTCTTCGCGAACCGACTGTATGAACTCCACTGCCTAGCTCCACAGGCCACACACTGCTCTGCTGAGCGAAGCAGTACTGTATTTATATCTGATCCGGGCCTTCACATCTCGTTCCATAACTTCATCGCCTCATGCTAGATTTACGTGAAACTCTGCAGGAACGTAGACAAGGGATCGGGTTACACGATGATATTGTTATATTTGTTTAATTATTATCGTGGGGAAAGTTATTACCCATAGAATCTCGAAGAACATTCCACATCAGTCTAGGCTCTGTGTTGTGGTGAGGCATGCTGTGACGTCACCCGCTCTCTACGTCACACGCACACACCTGTTGCTCGCCATCCAGTCAGTCTTTCGTAGCCGGCCCGGAGCGTAACGCGTAATTTTTTTTTTAGATTTCTATTACGGGGACTTAGTTTTGTACCGCCGTTACCGGTACAATATAAAGAGATAGAAGATTTAATACAATATGTAAAAGTGACGAGAATCTAATTGTGATGGGAGACTGGAATATAGTGGTATGCAAAGGAGGATAAAGTAATATAGTAGGAGAATTCGGATTGGGACAAAGGAACGAAAGAGGAAGTCGGCTGGGTGAATTCTGCACTGATCATAATTTAGTCCTTGCTAATACTTGGTTCAAACACCACAAACGACGGCTGTATACGTGGACGAGACCTGGAGACACTGGAAGGTATCAAATAGACTTCATTATGATTAGGCAGTGATTCAGAAACCCGGTGTTGGGTTGGAACACTTTCCTGGGAGCAGAAGTGGACTCCGACCACAATTTGTTGGTCATTAAATGCCATCTGAAGTTAAAGAAATTGAAGAAAGGAAGGAATGCAAGGGGATGGGATCTAGACATGTTGAAAGAAAAGAATGTGAGGGATTGTTTCAAGGAACATTTTGCAAAAGGATTAAATGAAAAGGCTGAAGGAAACACAATAGAGGAAGAGTGGATATTCATGAAAAAAGAAGTCAGTAGGGCTGCTGAAGAAATTTTTGGAAGGAAGAAAAAATCAAGTAAGAATCAATGGATAACTCAGGAGATCCTAGACCTGATTGATGAACGACGAAAATACGAAAATGCTGGAAATGAAGAAGGCAGAAGAGAATACAAGCGATTAAAGAATGAAGTGGATAGAAAGTGCAAGGTAGCTAAGGAAGAATGGCTGAAGGAGAAGTGCAAGGATGTCGAAGGTTGTATGGTCCTAGGGAAGGTAGGTGCTGCATACAGGAAAATTAAGGAAACCTTTATAGAAAGGAAATCTAGGTGTATTAATATTAAGAGCTCAAATGGAAAGCCACTTCTAAGAAAAGAAGACAAAGCAGAAAGATGGCAAGAACATATCCAACAGTTGTATCAAGGTAAAGATGTAGATGATTTGGTTCGGAGACAGGAAGAGTCTGTTGATGCTGATGAAATGGGAGACCCAATTTTGAGGTCAGAGTTTGACAGAGCTGTGAGTAATAAATAGGAACAAGGCTCCTGGAATTGATGACATTCCCTCTGAATTACTGACTACCTTAGGAGAAACCAGCATGGCAAGATTAATCCATTTAGTGTGTAAGATGTATGAGACAGGAGAGTATAATTAATTTATCTCCCATTTAAAAAAATATAAGAGCGGAAATGAACAATCAAATCAAAATCACTTCAAATGCAATGGAGGTGTCTACCTTGGTGGCAAATGGCTCACAAAAATATCTTACTATCAAGCATTAAATTGTCAATGAACAGACAGGAAGACAATTTCCTAAAATACAGTATTATACAATTTACACTAACTTTTTCTTTTAAACACACAGCTCATCATTAATAAATTTACAATATTTACAAAATTTAACTAATGATGATGATGATGCTTGTTGTTTAATGGGGCCTAACATCGAGGTCATCGGCCCCTAATGTTACGAAATGGTATGACAAATTAAAAGTCCAAAATTCTCAACTGACCAGAACTCAATACGTGAGGACGAAGAATGAATGAATGGACATGAATTTAAAGCAATCAGTGGATGCGACCCGCAATGCCTTACATTCACAGAAACTTACGTAAAACAATAGGATTACTGACCAAGGGACCGTTGCTATAGCGTAACACTGAATGGATGATGCTTGCAGTCTAAAGGGGGTCGAAAATCCAAGTTATCGGCCCCGCATAACGCTAGTTTCCTCTAGGAAGGTAGAATATGGTATTTGTCATGTTGCGGTACTAATCAAAAGTAGCAGAGACTTGCGGTATTCCACAAATTATGGTACTACACACAGGTCATGAAATTCGACATGCAATATAGACCTATGGGTTTTCTCACCTTGCGTCGCCATTTACAGGCAACGCAAACCTATGGTGTTCATCACATAAGAGTACTAGCCACAGGGACCTGCACTATCCTGCGGTGTTCCGCATAGAGTGGGTACTAATCACAGACAAGGCAGGACCATGGTAGCTATCATCTCATGGTCCCGCTCATATGGTGGTACTAATCACAGGTACTGCAGAAGCCGATCGCACGGTGCTCCTATGATACTAATCACAAACCTATTTGGTACCTAATATAGTGGTACTACGCGCAAGTAAAAGCGAACCATGTTGTTCTCCGCATGGTGGTACTAATCACAAGTAGTTTCGTGGTTCCTTGGTCGCCGCTTACGACAGGCAGGGAATAACGTGGGTGTATTCTTGGTCTGCGTCCCCCAACCCACAGGGGGGTTGTGTGTTTGGTCCGCGAGAGGTATTTTATTTCCCTCAAGTCCGCCAGCAAGCCGCTTAAGACCCCCTATCCGCCACCTGGGACGCGCCACGTGGGAGTATCACTTCTCCCCCTGCTACGCCAGCGTAGTAGGTTCGTGGAAATTTTACTCATAATATCCTCTGTATTTAAAAACATTATCAACTCATATACAACATGTGGAGTTATTTCAAACAATAATATACAACTGCTATTAGATTAAAATTTACGTTGCATTTATATATTTTATTTTCTTGTACTTTTTGGAACCTAACTTGCATAGCGACCTGCTGCGTCTTAACCCAAGTCCTTTCGCCACTGCTTTTTAGATAACTGATAAGAGATAGGAATGTGAAAAGGGACACACTGTAGGATAGCAGTAGACAACTTAGCGTAGAAAAAGCGGAACATTTGTAAATATGTAAATTTAAAATTACCTATATATTTGTGAATATTCAGCAGAGAATATGCACACATACATACGGGGATGGAGGCACTTCCGTGTATTTGTACATGCACAATTTTAGGAAAATAAATAAATTATAGTATTAATAATAAATACTATCTCCAAATATTACCCAATACTATTCCTTGCTTCCTTTTTCCTTTCTGCTGATACCTATTTCAAGAATGACTAGCTATTTTATTTATCCTCCTATTACCGGAGTAATAATGTATATCCTCTCTGTGAATACTTCAGTGCTGGCAGCATGGCCATTGAAATTCGTGTCTTTAATGTGGTTTGCCGCTGCGTTATTCATCAAGTGATTCATGGTCACAGATACTATGGTTTTCAATATTTATAAACATTAACTTCCACCGGCTTTAAAGTTATTAATGAGCCCATCTGCGGTGTATGGCCAGACAGTGCCTTTTCCAGTATTCTTCTGCATTCTAGTGTCGTCGGTATGAACCATCTCGCCACTCTCCCCCTCCACCGAGCGAGTATGCGCACGTAAACATTGCGACTGTGGTCTGACTTCTGGCCTCTGGGTTGTCGCCAATAAGGTTCTGTGATGGAAGGACGGCGTGCTTCTGCGCTTGGCGGGGTGGATAGACCCAGGGTGAAGTTGGTTTGATAGGGCTTACGCCCTCGTCAACTTTGCAATTTAATTTCAAATTTTGTTATCATTTAATGCACTTCGCCTGGAATTTTTGAGTGCACTCTAAGGGTTACCTTTACCATACGTAAGTAAGGATATTATGCTGAAGCGTACTGACGATTACGGCAAGATACTACACTGTAACTGTTTTTTCCAACTCATCTTTAACTTGTTCCAACTGGTGAACTGAATATTTCTAAATGCCTTGTTCCCCCATTGTGAGGGAATCCTGAAACCTGAAATTTCTGAAGCTATTTCGAAGAATATAAAGATTACGGAATTTCATGAGCTTGTACTATCAAAATTTATCCCTTCTTTAGCACTGCAAAATTTGTTTCCGCAATATTGTTTTACGACTCAACTATATCTTAGACTCGAGGTTTTATTGCATGGTATTTCGAATTTCTGTGCCAGAAGAAGGAATGGTGGCACATATTCTGAAAGGTTTTCCTCCCTACAACCGATCCTACCTACTCCTCAGGAAGAGCCCGACTAATTTTGTGGAATTAGAGGCTGCTTGTACCTTTGCTGAATATGTCAAGCACGGGGACGCGGCCAGACCCATCTGCCACCCTCCTCCTTTTAACCCGGCCTCGCCTCAATCTAGGGATAGTGGAAATCTTAAAAATGATATAATTGTGGATTACGTGACCACCTTCGGAATGCTCGCCCGTCAATAAAGCGTAGTACTGGTCCTTGTTCTTATTTGTGTGGGTCGAGGCAGCACATTAAAAATAATTGCCCAACCTCTTTCAAAAAACGCAATCAATGACTGAAGGTTGATAGTAATACTTGTGAATCTTGCCACTGAATTTTCTGTGGATTCAGAGAGTTATTTGTCGGGAGGAATGTAATAAAATCTCCGATTTGGTTGAGTCTAAAAGTACCTTCGCGAAGGCAGAGCTGAATAATGAACCGATTGTTGCTTTAAATGACTCTGGTAACGTCACTTTAATATATGATGATGCTTGCTTTTTTTCTATTTGCTCTACGTCGCACCGACACAGATAGGTCTTATGGCGACGATGGGATGGGAAAGGCCTAGGAGTTGGAAGGAAGCGGCCGTGGCCTTAATTAAGGTAGAGCCCCAGCATTTGCCTGGTGTGAAAATGGGAAACCATGGAAAACCATCTTCAGGGCTGCCGATAGTGGGATTCGAACCTACTATCTCCCGGATGCAAGCTCACAGCCGGTAATTTTACTTGGAAGGTTCATTGCTTGGTATCTCCGAAGCTAGCTTGTAGTATTATTTTAGGCACTGACTTCTTGTCAAGGACCGGATTCGTTTTAGACCTCCAGGCTAGACAATTCTACTTTAAATTTTCCTCAAATTGTAACGTCGATATTATTGATGCTCCTTTGGGTACCTTCAGAATTTCTTGTGTAGGTAGACCGCTACCAGGGAAGAACAATGAAATCGATCAGTTGGATCTTGATCATTTGGATTATCAACAAGCTAATAAAGTTCGTAACTTGTGCCATCAATATCCTGAGGTATTTACCAACAAGTTAGGACTGACGGATGTATTGGAGTACGATACTGAACTGTCTGTCAACCAACTTGTTAGAACTCCTCCTTACCTCCTTCGCCTCCTCGCATGCTAGAACTCTAAAGGAATATCGACCAAATGCTTGCCAATGGTGTCATCAGACCGTCCATTTCTCCTTATGCCTCTCTGGTTTACCTGGTACCTAAACCCTCCGGAGGATACCATGCCGTTGTCGATTACAGATCCCTTAATCCCACAAGCATCCTGCAATCTATTCCTTTGCCAGATTTACATGTTTTGGGTGGTTCTCCGCCCATGTTCTTTACCGTGTTAGATCTAAATCAATCCTATTATCAGATTCCGCTCTCTAAAACTTATATTTCCCTGAACCGCCTTCATCAAGGACTGGAATATTTATGAGTACCTCAGGTTGACGTTCGGACTATCTTGCGGAGCAGCTGTTTTAACTAGATTTCTGAATTCTATTCAAGGGGATATCAAGTTTAAGTTTGTTTTCAATTACCTTGATGACTTGTGATCTTCTCGAATACCTTTGAAGAACACGTGGATCATGTCACGGAAGTCGTTGAGCGTTCGTAATAGGCTGATCTTACTGTGAAACTATCCAAGGTAACCTTCGCCAAGCTATATATATCCTTTCTTGGCCATGTCGTGTCGCCCGACGGAGTCTCCGTTAATCAATCTAGGACCCAGGCTATCAGAGAATTCCAACCACCTAAGGACGTAAAAGGTGTTGCACGCTTTGTGGGTACGGTAAATTTCTTCCGCAAGTTTATCCCGAATTTTGCTGTGGTACCTCACCCCTTAACTATCAGAGGCGTAAGGATGTCAAGTTCACCTGGGTCCCTCCCAACAAGAAGCCTTTGAAACTCTGAAACTTGCCTTATCGAATGCTCCTTGTTGGCCATACCCGACTTTAGTAAACGTTTCATTGCACAAACTGATGCCTCTGGAGAAGCTGTTGCTGGTGCACTCTTTCAGGACCATGAGGACGGTCGTAGACTCGTTGCCTATGTGTTTAGGATACTCAATAATCTGGAGAGTAAGTACTCAATCTATGAGTTGGAATGTTTGGCCGTGCTGTTTGCACTTGAGAAATTAAGACCCTTTATTGAACATGTAAATTTCGACCTTGAACCGACCCGAAAGAACGGGCAAAATCACTAGATGGGCACTTAGGATACCCGCTTTTAGTTTTCAGGTTAAGCGTATCAGAGGTTCGGAGAATGACACCGCTAACAGCTTAAGTAGATGTAATATTGTTAGTGTGGGCGCCATTCTTCCGGATCTACCTTTGTTATACCATGAGTTTGGCGATCAAAACGCTGATCCTGAGTTGAATGAAATCACCGACAAGCTTTGTGACGGAATGGTAGTAAAACCTTATTCTCTGGTGAAGGGTGTTCAATGTTGAAAAGGTCGAATTGATGCTAATTTCATTATTGTTGTTCCCAAGGTCCTAGTGCCAATCATCTTCAAATATTATCACTGTTGACGCATTGGTGGTCACTTAGGCACATTTAAAACTAGGCAGAAAATTAGAAAATTCTTCATTTGGAAAATGGTTAAGTCCTGTAAATCTTGTGCTATCAGTAAACACAACCTGAAGAACCGTGTTGGTTTATTTTCATCTTCAGAAGCCTCTCGGCAGATGGAAAGGTCATTCATCGATTTTGTAGGTCCGCTCCCTCGCTCTACCTTGGGAAACATTCATATCTTTGTGTGTATTGACGCGTACTCTGTTTTCTGGGATTATTCCCACTAGATTTATGACTTCTCGTACGTCTATTAAGTTGCCTTAATTCTATCTTCGCATCCTTTGGTGTACCCAAGTTTCTGGTTTATGACAATGCCAGTGCATTCACTAGCCACTTGTTTAAGAAGTACCTATTCGAGTTGAGCATTTCCCATGTTACTACAACTCCAAACTATCCAAACCCATCTTACGCCGAGAGAATGGACAGGAACCTGAAATCTTCCCTGATTGCATATCATCACAATAACCAATCCAAGTGGGATTCTTGCCAACACTGGTTAGCCCATGCCTTCAATTCTGCCACACACGAATCTCATAGTAAAACTCCCATGTTCCTTATGTTCTGTTACACCCCGTATTCTCCTATGTCCAACGAACTTGGTATTAATAATCTTCCCGACCTGGCTAAACCCATGTTCAGAAGAAGAAATTGTCGGTATCCTGTAAGACAGGCAGAGATAAGTACAACGAATGTAGAAAGTAAACTAGGTTGAAAGCTGGTGATCAAGTTTTTGTCAGATCCTATACCATTAGTACAGAAATTAACAAATTGTATGCTAAGCTTGCTCCTAGGTATCAAAGTCCCTGTACTATTTTACAGTTTTTGTCTTTATTATCGGTACTGGGGAGTGACCCCATCACCAAGAGGATTAGGCGAGATCAATTTTCCCAGTTAAAATCAGGTTATGTGTGATCCCTCTTCTCTCTTAAGGGCTTCTTGATAATACGTATGGTATGTAGTTCGGACCTGCGGATGAGGGCTACATTTCAGTAAGAAAATTTGTTTAATTATCTTTAGATTATTTTGTACCTATTCTGGATGCGTGTGAATTTTATTTAGTAACTTTTCCATGTATAGTATTTTTGTTTTGAGTATTGCTTCCTGACCGTATGACCTTTTTCTCCCAAGAAATTGTTTTTAGTAGTGTGCGAATTAATTACAACGTGTTATGATTTTCTGCACCAAATCTTCTGCATTCATGTCTCATGTCAATCTTAATATCACTGTGTAGTAGCTTACTACCGTGTACTTGTTACCATTGTATTTTAAAGTGTGATTGTGGTTCGTGGCGTGTGGATCCTTTCACTTGCGCTATTGGCACCTATTTATTTAATCGTTAATATCTCATTGCTCCTTTGGTTTGGGCGCATGCCTGCTCTGTCCATCATAAAATTGATTCTATCCTGATCATTGAAGATTACTAAATTTTCATCATTAATTTAATAATGTATTATGTAGCAGCCTTTGCTTTGTAGCAAATTTTGGAAAATTGTATATAATATTAGGTCTGTGCATTGTTGTTCACTGATATGAAAACTGTTAAGGTGTCCTAACCTGTATTTATCTTTAACTGTTCTAGTATTCTATTGCCTATGTCTTGTTATCCGACTTTAATTTGGTGATATAACTGTCTATTCCGGTTGTGGTATTGTTAGCTGTGCATTAAACGAACCGAGTAATCTGTTAGGTTAGTTTCTTTATTTGGGGGGTTGACTAGGAACTGGATAGTACCCAGTGTTAGATCCTATTTGTTGAGTTTTGGATTTGCCTGTGGATATTGGTTATTGCGGAACTCTGTCGATCGGACTTGGTGGTGATTGTCTGTTTGCCTTTACGGCATGGACTTAACTGTCTTCACTGCTTTCGGTCTCCAACTTCTGGTGGTACGATTTCCTAATTTCCGATTGGTCTCATGCCCAACTTTTAATCATTTCTGTAATCAGTTGTGAATTACCCGTTAACTGAGTGATCTATTTCTAGTCATTCCTGTCCTTTTGATTTTCTGGTGAGTAAAATTTTACCCTATCTACCTTCTCAAAATTAGGCATCTGGGTTTTTCTTTCTGGTAATGGTGGTTAACTACGTTGTTATTTGTTGTATTTTTGGGGAGCATGTGTTATTAATTCTGCATTCTTCTACAGACCTTACTTGCCTGGTTTCTGTCTCTAAATTGGTGTATTATTCATGAAGTGTGTTAATCTATTGAGTTGTAACGTCCATGTCGTCCTACCTCGTCTACTTGTTATGGTGGTGTTATTTTTCACAAATTGCACCAATGGATCCTCTCCTTTCGAACCTAGTAGGTAATGGTTTTGGTCCTGAGTTAGTTATGTTGTAACGGTACGTGATTTTGTTTAAAGTTTGCATTGTGAGGTGGCATGATGGCTTCACGGCATGTCGTTGAGGATAGTTAGTGCTCCCTTCCCCCCCTTTTTTGCTAACGCATGTCCGTTGAGATTCATTAAGGTTGTATTGTTATTGTGTAGTACAATTAAATGGTTATAACACTTTGGTATGGTCGGTATTGCACTTAATTTACCCCTGTGTGCCCGTAGATTGGGAAATAAATCCTGGCATGCGTTTACCACTCTTCTTAGAAAAAGCCTGGTCTGCTTGCATGTAATTTGTGATTCCTGTATGACTTGGTCTATTCTTGTTTTGTTTTAATTCTCTGCATACCCAGGTAATCTGACGTCATCATGTATTTATCCTGTACTATAAAGTTCATTTTGGATTAACCTGCCAGTCTATTGGTCCTTTTCTCTCCGGAGTGTTTGTATCCGTTGCTATTAATTTTTGGTCATCTTGCCGTTCTGCGGGGCGCCAGTTGAGTATGAGATTAACTAGTGCTTCATAGGTGGTATTGAAGCCTCCGACTATTCGATGATCGGGTCTTTTCGTGGCGTTTTCTCCTTCTTCATCGTTCTATTGAGCGTTTTCCGTCGTCCTAGTTCATGATCTACCATTTAAATTTTATTTACCTTGTTTCATATATATTTCGCACGGTACCTGTGGCTGTGTGGCTACAGTGTGAGTCTACGGATGTCACTTGTTACTGTTCCAGATTTGTCCGAGATCCCTTGTGGATAACCGGTAGGGAATCGTGTCAGGTCTATGCTCTCATTTCCAAATTGGCCACTTAATTGAGGGGTATTTCTAAAACAGTTATTTAAATGAGTATTCCATGGTTGATGTATATGTTTGAAAATTCGGTGAAGTTGTGAGGAATATAATTTAAGATTGGGTGACACTTCTGAATTTCTTTCTGCCATTTTCTGTCCTGCTCCACCATGGAGTTAATGATTGTGTTATTATGAGTTCCTATACCCTAATACTATTCTTGACTTGGTGTTGCTGATACGCGTATCCACCATCTGAAAGATCTTGAAGTCTCAAACTGCAGCTAACTATATTCATCTTGCCTTGAGTAATTATTTACCGTAACCCATGGATATTGATCTTTTTCTCATGTCCAGTTTCTCAGTGTTTCTCTTATTTGTGAGTATAACTATATCTGATCTTATCTCTTCTTTAGACGGGTTATGCATGGAGTGTATACGTAGCATTACAATTGATTAATTGCAAAATATAATATCTAGATTTTGTCGTGTATTTAATGTGTTTAAAAATTTATTTATTGGCTCACTGATTAGTGGTTCTACTCCACTAATTTAAAAAATTAATTGTAATTTTAATTAACTTGGATTACTGTGTAATGTGTCATTGCTTCGCAACATGTTCTCCCTTGGTCAACGTCTGGTTATTTTGAAATTATGTGTGGATTGCTGTTCTCTTAGTATTTCAATTCTGGAAATGATTTGACATCTCTGGGTAGGTCATCTATATGAAGAGTAATGTCGGTGTGGCTGTGTTCGATAATTTGATGTGTTTCTTGCTGTGTTATCATGCATTGCTGGATCAGGTGTTGTGATATGTAGCGTGTTCTTACTTGATTGATGTCTGGACTTATTGAACTTACCATGTTTGTGGTTTGTTGTATTCTGTCAGTATTTTCTTTCCTAAGCTTAACTTATTTCTGTGTATTGTGTATGTTTGAAGTTGTATGTCTATGCAACGGTAGCTTCTCGTTTTCATTGTGGCTGGTGGTGTCTTTATTATGTGGCATTCCGATAGGGTTGCTGACGTGCAGAGAAAACTAATTTGAGGAGATGACTATCTTTAATTTTCAAGCTAATTCTTTTCCTTATATGTTGTCCATAAACTTTCTGCCGATATATTTAATTTTAGCATGATATATTTATGGTTATATATTTCCTAGTACCTGGTCAAGGGCCGTTTAGGTAATTATTGTATTCTATTGTAATCCTGTTCTCCTTTTGCTTTTACTAGTAGTTTTATCCAATGCCATACTGTAGTCTTAAGTCAAGTTAATCCAGTTTAAGATTATGTAAAGGATTTACCTGTTGGATCTTGTGATCTTATAACATGCTCACCAAATTTGTTTTCCTATATTTGTTCATTTCTTTTCCTTGCCCTTCTGGGCGTTTTTAATTTGTTAAATTGGTTTATGCCACCCTTGCAATAATAATAAAATGGAAACCAAATGAAGGCGTTTCTTAACTTACGCAAGTCCGATAAACAATACTAAAATGAATGTCTAACATGTGATAATCTCAATTTGGGTGTATAATCGCGTGCATTTAAATCTAAGAAGGTTTATTATTCTACCAGTGAACATTTAATAAATTGTTCAGTTTTGTGTGTGCACCACAAAGTAACGAAATCTTTGAACAGTTGATACATATGAACTTGCGAGACTTGTTCATTGGAATTAAAACTTAGCAAATGATCTGGAGCATGAGTGTCACCATTTATCTAGAACATTAACAGATTTACCTGCGACTTGCGTGTAGCACCCCTTTAATGCATGGGACTTCTTAATGATTGAAAGTAACTGGACAGCTAGTGTCATTGAAATGCACTCAATTGTTTTTTACTCAATTCATATATGTTTTGGTTCTTAATTGACTATTGGATTCATCTTGCTGGTGGTGCATAAACTGGGACATGTGATCGGTGGTCATTTTCTTATTCGGACGATTCCATTAAAAACTCACCTTGTATCCAGACCACCACCTTATGAAAGTCATTATATGTTGTACATGTCGAGCTTCGGGGAGGGAGACTATTACCGGATTAAGAATTTATACCTCTCTGTGAATACATTAGTGCTGGCTGCATGGCCATTGAAATTCGTGTCTTTAATGTGGTTTGCCGCTGCGTTATTCATCAAGTGATACATGGTCACAGATACCATGGTTTTCAATATTTATAAACATTAACTTTCGCCGGCTTTAAAGTTATTAATGTGCCCATCTGTGGTGTATGGCCAGACAAATCCTTTTCCAGTATTCTCATGCATTCTAGTGTCGTCCGTATGAACCATCTCGCCACTCTCCCCCTCCACCGAGCGAGTATGCGCACGTAAACATTGCGACTGTGGTCTGACAAGTAGGCTTCTGGCCAGTCGCCATTAAGGTTTTGCTAGTGAGCTGTGATGGAAGGACGGCGTGCTTCTCCAGTTGCCGGGATGGATAGAGCGATTATCATGGACCCAGGGTGACGTTCGCTTGATACGGCTTATGCACTCTTGAACTGTGAAAGTTAATTTTAAATTTTATTACCATTTAATGTACCTCGCCTGGAATTTTGGAGTGCACTCTAAGGATTACCTTTACCATACTGTACCATTACGTTACATTTGAGGCAGTAACTATTATGGAAATACAGTGGACAAATATGGCGCGGAGCAGCTTCAGGTGGCGTAAATGCGAACGGAATATAATCTTACTGCAAATCGATCTTGATCAGTAGGCGGAGGTCGATATTGACCAGCAAAAGAGTAAAGAGTTTCCAAGATTGAACAACTATGGACCATAAAATAATTGAATTGACTCGATTCTTGGATACCTTGAGAAGAAAAACTGCGTGAAGGAAGAACTGTACGTTTTACTACCAGACAGCGAAAGAAAATCAACGAATTATAAATACTAAAGTAATTTATATATACTAAATCGAAGGAATAAACCTCCAATATCTGCAGGATACTTCAGGAATCAAAGAAAAACGCCAAGATATTGAAGTAAAGTGTGACTGCAGCCGAGTCAGATATCGACGTAAAGAAAAAGGCCGGAATAGCATAAAAAGTGGCCAATCTACACTAAAAAACGCAGAAAAAACTATTTCAAGTTATAAGCAGTACCTGTTTAGGCGACATAATTGACGAAAAGCAGACCAAAATTGAGGAAATATATAAGAGAAATATTTATATCAGTTGTAAAATATATAAACTCAAGTACACGTATTGGAAAACCTGCAATTCATCAGAGAAATATGTATTCTACAAAATATTTGCTGTCTTTTCGTTGCATGATCCCTGCTGACGTAATGAATCTCGCCTAAACGGATGGAGGAAGATTGCGCAAGATGAGCTCAGCTCAAGCCAAGATGCCCAGCCGAATCCAGCCGTGACGTGATCCTGGGACATGATTGGCTACTCCGAGATGTACTAGTCGATGAAGGAGCCAGCAACGGGAAAGTCGACACGAGATAAGTAATATGGTTTCGAACTTTGCATTATAAAATTTTAATTATTCGCTAGAATATATATATTTGAGGGCAGAAGTGCCTACAGATATATATAAAGTGCCAATAAGTGAATACTATGGTCTGGATTTAAATAATTAACCGCTGACATGTGCTATTTTAAGTAATACAAACCCTGTGCTCGTGAGATATTTGTAGGTTGTTATAAACAAGATCAATATGAGCATATCCATGTTTTACATGCTAATCTACTTGAGAAGACCAATTAATATCGAACTATTTGTGGTTAAGAGGAATGTATGCGATGTACGTAACGTAACCTAGTTTTTATGAGCACTTGATCGGCAGACATGGCCAGTACGATTATTGTATTGAAAGGAAATGATGAAATATTAGGGAGTTGCAGTTTATGAATGGAAACTCAGGTTATTGGACTGTTTTCACCGTAACACAGAGGTTATTGAAATGAAGTTGAATTTGTATTGTTTTTATATGAAGGTATCGGGAAGAATTGAAATATGAGAATTGCATAATGTTGTTAGCCTGAGGAAATGTGAATTGTTCTCGGCGTAAGCAAAGCCTAGATGAGGTTATTGCGAGTTTCTGTGTCGGTTACGGTTTTTAATATAGAGGTTAACAATGCAAGAGATGGAATTAGGTCATGTTTATGTGAATGTATGTTACAGTCCAAGCGTTATATGATCGATAAATAGCATTGATGCCAGACATATCGCTAGGTTATTTGTGTATTACATGCAATATAATCTGAATATACGTACAGATGAAGGAACATCGCATAACTATAAAATATGTCTTATTATGTGAATGTAGATCGGTAGAGTAGGTTTCTAACCTAATTTTGGCACAGCGGTGAATAACTTGAGAGTTGGTTTTATATGCAATGGCACGTATTTATGAAAACATTTGGCACAACTTACGCGTTTACAGCTGATTAATCATCGTAATGGTGGCGCTCTATAGTAAGAATACTTGAATTAATCTTGCACATATAATGTATATAATTATAATAAGCTTGATATCGGTATCGATAGGTACATTTATAGTTGCATTGATATATTTTTAAACCGCAATTAAGAAACATATTACTTATCTCATGTCGTGAAGAAGTTGTAATGAAAATCCAAACCAAAAATTTCAAATGAAAATCCAGTGGATGTCCCAAAGCTAGCCCAAATAATACAAACAGGAAGATATACCACTCCCTCCATGATAAATAAAGAATTATCCCTCTCTTACCCAATGAAGCATATTAAAATAATGAAAATGGTTATATGACCGGATTATATTCAGTTTAATGAATATAATATGATGAATTCAATTATGTTTACCATGAAGATTACTAGTTCAAGAATGATATTATAATATGAATCCAATTTCTTTTCACTCTTGCTAATAATTTAATTCCTATTTTAATTATAAAACATTAGCATGCTAATAAATTAGATCTAGGCTTATTTATCTGTTTCTTTTCCCAAAGTAACTTATAATACGTAGAAATAGGATAGTATTAGAGCTATTTAAGGTTAGATATGCTGAGTAATGAACATCATATCAGGTTTTCACCTACTTGCGGGGGAATTGAATGATTGATTAGAATCATGACTACTCTTCAACGGAACCTACGACTGTTTTGTATAATTTGAGAGTTTAATGAGATGTTTTACCCTGAGAACCAAATGTATACCTCCGACCATCGTACTTATACATGCGAGAGACCCACCGCGTACATGATGGTTATCTTAGTTTTGGGTCATTTGCAGCCGAGGCATGATATTATGATCACCCAACGAGAGTTATATGAGTAGATAGGTGCCGATGACAGGAGAGACGATGGTAGGAAAGGTGTAATACGTAAGTAAAGATATAACGCTGAAGCGAACTCACGACTATGGCAAGATACTACACTGTAAGTGTTTTTCCAACTCATCCTTAACTTGTTCCAACTGGTGAACTGAATATTTCAAAATGTGAAGTGCGTACCGTAATAGGATGTAACTTTGCATCAACTAAACTCTACATTTTAGCCCTGCGGTGTTTGAACAATTTTCGAGTCAAAAACTTATATATAAACTCTTTTAGTTTACCAGGGACTTGCACCTGCTGTGAATTAATATTAATTCTTATTCTTGGAAATTGTAAATTTAATACTCAATGATTGGTAGCGGCTTTCTAGCCCTAATAAGTAGGGGTTAATGCAATGTTTTGGCAGGGTTATTAACCAAGTGGGTTGCTGCAAGGATGTGGAACAAACGTTCGTTTTCCATCTTAATTTTCCTACTTCTGGGTTATATTATTAAATTAATTTGTTTGGTATTTTCGTGATTTTTCGACGTCCTGTTTTTCTTTTGTCTCTTAATATGTACATGCCTATTGTTGTTTGGTGGCCTATGATTGGCCATTTTCCGTAACTGCCTAGCGTATTTTCGTTGCCATGAGAATATTATGTTGATTGATGGTGATGTTGATTGTTGATGGATGTTGGTGGAAATGAATTGATTTCCCTGTTATGAATTTAGTATTGTGGGTTGTTTAACCTGTTTTTCTTTTAATTAATTTTGGCATTTTTCTCTCCCCGATGGCATATTTTCCTACCATGTGTCGCGGACCTTATTATTATTATTTTGGGGTAAACTAATTCTTGGAAAATTGATCGTAATATTCCACCCTTCCTTGTGGGAGCTCCTTGGAATATACCGCAAATAACGTTTCAGTATCAAGAAAATCACTATTTAAGTACAACTATATAACCATTCTCTAAAAGAGGGGGTGTTTCACTGACATGGACATGACACATATGAAAAAGATTTGGAAGTCTTTTAAGACTTTCTGGAATCAAAACTGATAACTTCCCTAAAACCAGTAGCTAATTATAATGAAACTGAAGCAAATATTTATTTAAATCAAGAGAATTGGTCAAACAGACAAAGGTCAGCCTTCCAAAAATTAAAATTACCAAGTTTCGACAGAGACATAATGTTGTGACTATACTTCAAGGGCAATTTTTAAAAAAGATCACTAGAAATTAAGGCCTAACTGGAATCAATAGTTTCAAAATATCACCTTGTCCCTGAAAGTTTAGACAAAGAAAACCCTAGTAAAACATTGCCATGAATGAACCAAATATAACCATACTGTAGAACTTATTTCATAACCACTACCACTGCCCTAAGCTGATTGCATTGGAGTATGCGAAGCACATCCTTGAATGTACAAGTAACCTCTGCCCCACTTGTAGCATTATAATGACGTTAGACATTATTATCAGCATCTCGACATGTTCATTAAGGCTCGTCTCTACCCCATTTAATCCTTCTGATCTGAATGGATTGCATCGACCCACATTTAATATTCAATTGCTTGTAACTGACAAAAAATATGAACTGTATATGCCAAAAAACTTGTGTATTTGTTCATCTCCTTCAGTAGGTATTGACACGATTTAAAAATATTTTTCAGTTGCTGACTACTCTACCAGTTCAAAAAATTACATATATGATGAATGGATCAAATGGACATATCCATTAATATCAATGCTGCCCTACCTGCTGGTCACTACACAAACCATGTTCGACTACCCCCACGACTAGGGAGTGCTGCATTGTTTCTGTGATCAAATATGGCTGGTCATCAGCGGTTAATGAGAAATCTATATGAAATATATTATATGAAATTAGTGAGAGTAAACATGAAGAGGAAGCTGATGATGCATTGGCTGATCCTGAATTTGTTTTTTCCAAAAAACTGATAATGATCACTTTTCTCTGGAGGGAGAAGAAAATTACGAGCTCCAAGTATCTGGTTATAAACTACAAGATGAGATTGACTCTGTACAAAAAGAAGTGTACATATCTCGAAATGGGACGGAATGGAGAAAACAACCATATTGACAATCAGGTGTAAGGTACGTTCCACATTCAGCAGAACCCCTATTTAACATTTTTACAGGGACCTGAATTTTTATTGCTAAATGGGGGTTAACATATATTGTGCCATCATACGTTATTTACACAATGACAGCAATAAAAGGAGATATCTACATTATACACTGGACTGTAGTTACAGTTTGTGCTTCATTTTGGCAATTTTTTTGTTGGTGAATGCAAATGTCTTTAGTTTAAGGTTTTTCTAATAAGGCTATGCATGATTTTTCATAAAAGGCAGGAAAGATACCGAACTCACACAAACCGATTAAAATTACTACAGAACAGCAATCAGTTTGTTTAAACATTATTGCGGATGTTTTCCAAGCAGCAGCCGACTCATTAGCATGTATTTTCTAATTCCAATAGACTGAACACCCATATTACATTTCCTTCTTAAGAACTGCAATAGCATCAGTCCAGAGGATTGTTGCAAACATTGCCAGTTTCCTATTTCAAGCGGCATCACCTAACCTAGGTATCAATTGCAAGAAATCAGCTTCATTTCCCGTATCAAATCCTATTTACAAAGAAACAGTAACAGTAAAAATGTCCACCTATTTGATACTTATATTTGCATTAAGCAAATCAATTAATCACACACAGTACATGTTTCATTCCATTTTGAAACATCTTCAGCTGTATTACACTGCTTAGGTGAAAACATAAGTATTTATCTTTTTAAGAACATCTCAAACAGGTACCTTGTTTTTCTTAAAATCTACATAAATTTAAAATTTGAAATAAATTAAAATCAATGTGGATGGTTGAATGGGGTGGTGAAATGAGAGGGAAATGGATCTGTTTATGGTTAGCCTATTTTAAAAAAATCTATTCACTTGAACAGATGATGTAAAAATGTTTCCAGCACTTTTATCAGCAAAATATTCTGCTTGTCTCCTAATAAAAAGTTTTTTGAAAATATAACTTTCCTTTGTCACTGTTCTGAATATTACAAGGTGTTCTCTTCGTTTGCTCCTTCAAAGGTGATTGCTATTTGTTTTAAATTTACAAAAATAACTCTTGAATTCAGTTAGTTCAGGATCCCTGAAGCTGATTGCTGTTTACTATTAATAAAAGAGCTTCCCTGTAATCTTGTTGCTAAAATCTACTATGTCCTTGGAGGAGCACAGCTAATGCAGCCTTCGACCTCATTCAACCATCCACATTCATTTTAATTTATTGCAAATTTTAAATTTACGTAGATTTTAAGAAAAACAAAGTACCTGTTTGAGATATT
The DNA here is from genome assembly GCF_040414725.1 of Anabrus simplex. Taxonomy (NCBI): domain Eukaryota; kingdom Metazoa; phylum Arthropoda; class Insecta; order Orthoptera; family Tettigoniidae; genus Anabrus; species Anabrus simplex. The sequence goes on along the minus strand of NC_090279.1, from coordinate 29,440,044 downwards.
CTTAAAAAGGTAAATACTTAGTGTTTTCACCTAAGCAATGTAATACAGCTGAAGATGTTCCAAAATGGAATGAAACATGTACTGTGTATGATTAATTGATTTGCTTAACGCAAATATAAGTATCAAATAGGTGGAAATTTTTACTGTTATTGTTTCTTTGTAATATAGGTTTACCGCGCACATTTTATAAAAATAAATTTCATGCTCCCTGTAGAATAATAACAATTTTACTATAAATATACATGGGAACAGCCATTCTGAAATTTAACAAGATGCAAAGGTACATAACCTAACCTCTGAAATTAGTTATGCACACCACTGTATCTTTAGAAGTATCACATTCTTATTTTATTTCAGAACATAGTAAATTAAGGAATCGTTTACTTCAGCTTTTATTTCTAAGAGTTAACAAGTGCTGTCATTGCACTTATTGCAAAAATATATTATCCCTATGTTTAATACACCAGTCCGTGTTGTGAGAAGACCTCAGACTCACTCAAGATCAATTCACTCATGCGTAGCAACGAATCAACACAGAAGACGATTGATCACATTCAATATAAACCCTGGAGTAGAGTGTATGAATATTGGTAATGGATGAAAACTAACATCCCTGAATTCGCCTGTGATAATGGATGAAACGGTAAAAGGATTCTCATTGTATTGTAACTAAAGGATATTGCACAGATTAATACAGGAATTTTCATAGATTATAATAACATTGTCATTAAAACGAGGGTTCTGTTCTACTACATCGGCTGCGAACAGATGTCAATCAGAGTCAGACATCTCATTTTAGCTCTAAGTGCTCAGGCTCCAAATTCCTCTTCTGCCTTGAATCATCCTTAGCAAGCTTATGGCGTCTTTTGCAGTAGTTCTTAACGTCCCATAACAAAAATTAATAGAAATATAGGAAAATTTTAACATTTCCTTAATGCTAAATGCGAGTTTTGCCCTACAGTGTTTTGAATTATGTAAAATTGAATATAAAATTGCATTGCTCTTATGGAATAATTTTCAGGACCTGAAATTTCTTCCATTAAATGCGGGTTTATGCTAAATCGAGGTCACACAAAACTGGGGTTGCACTGTAATATGAACAATGCTATTGCTTCATTTACATCATGGACCTATATCTATAGGCCTATATGCTCTTCAATATTTTAGTTGTTTATATTAATAATACTTCAGAGAAACGTAAATTTCAATTATGAGTATTCCAGATTGAGTAACATAATGAGAATTGCACCTGGACCCACGAGATATGCTCTTCAGAGGACAGGTGATCCCAGATGTTGACAATGAAGTTATTCATCATTGATAAAATGCTGGAAACCACTTTATGGGAAACAAATTTTGAAATGAAGAGGGTTTTTGCAGATAAAGGGTAAAGCCCATTTCTTTGATAGAGTTTGAAGCATTTCTAGATATGTACGATTTACACAATTTGGAAACAATAGCACTTTCTGTTTTTTGTTAACTGCTAATAATCACAATCAACAATAACATGCAGTTATTTATATTTGCAGGCTTGATTTTGCTGGAGTCTACAAATCAGTGGGCAAATCACTTCGAGAAGTATGGAATGAAGCAGACAGTCACCCTATCCTTCGAGCTACAACATTTCTTCAACGGTCCTCTATGATAACCCAGTTTTGAGCTTCAATAATAAGGAAGAGAGACCAGCCCATAGATGTAATGGCAAATTAACAGCAATAAGAGAAGTTCATGACATGTTCGTTTCACAACTACCTAAAGTGTTTGTTCTATATGAAAATAATACTGTGGCTTCCTTTAGGGAAAATGCCTCTTTAAGCAGTATTTATCTACCGAACCAAGAGGAAAATATGGAACAAAATTATGGCTCCTCTGGGATTTGGACACGGTTTATGTGTGCGCCTCTACAGTTGACAACGCTATACCAGTAAACAGAGAGAGAGAAGTGAACAATGGAAGGAATGTGGTATTGAGACTTGTCAAAGATATTGAGGGAACATGGAGAAACGTCACTACAGACAATTTCATCACCGACTTTACCCTGGCTAGTGAGCTTCTGAAAAAGACCACAATTTCAACAATGATAATTTCCTACTGGAGCATTCCTAGAGACTTAACACTTGCTGATCCCATTTTGCATACTCCTCAAATGGACCCATTCCCAAGAACTCAAATTTTCATACACCATTTAATAATGTATCAGCAAACTCATAAAAACTAACCAGTTCTCCAAAACACAAAATTGAGATGAATCTCTGATGGACAGGTTAGTACAATTACTTACGAAAGATAAAAGGTGAACATCAAAGAGACATATGCACGTGCTGGTCAGGAAAGATTATACTATGGATTGTACACAGGGGTAAGATATAAATAATGCACAAGCAGTCACGAAAATACAAGGACACTAGTGCATGAACAAGAACTGGCTACTTTAGATGTATTGAAAGACAAGGCACAACAACTTACAAACAGTACAACACAAAAAAATCAAAAGGTAATTCACAACCAAACACAAAGGAAATACTACAAAGATCAGTGAGAGTGTCACCAACACTCACAATTAGTTTCACTAAACGGAACAGACATTTCCTAACCAACTGTACAATGAGAAATAAAGGAATATTATGTAACAAATAGAAAAAAAATAAGAACAGGTGACCGAATAAAAGATCAGCATTTTCAATTACAAAATCTGGGCATACAGTAAGAATTGAAATGACTAGAAAATATAAGCATAAGCAAGTTCAAGATGAGACTATTATGCAGTTCAGGAATGTAAAGAAATTTTTAATTCCAGGATTTTTTAGAGAATTGACACACAGAAAGTTCATTTTCACATAAATTCCAAAAGCGTTCCAAATAAAGGAATTAGACATGCAGCTGCACCTTTATGGATACATAATCAAATATTACCACTCAAGAGTCTTGATGATGATGATGATGACGATGCTTGTTGTTTAAAGGGGCCTAACATCTACGGTCATCGGCTCACTCGAGAATCAAGCGCAGTTTACAATACCTTATGGTCAAGAATAAGTCCCATACCAGTGTGAAAATTTACACCAGCATAACACAAAGATTTTGCCCCCTGTCCAACAGCCAAAGAGTGCATCAAGGTAACAGGTAAAGACAAATACTTATATAGACGACATGAAGAGGGGAGGTAGAGGAAAAGCAATGACACATGGCACTAGAAACGCCGAAAACATCCATGAAGAGTGTAGTGTGTACAATCTAAACCGATGATGCCATCCATGTTTGATGCAGGTAATCGGCTGACTTCAGTCCCGTAACTGCAGCAGTGTGCACATGCCAAATGCCAGGAAGAAAGCAGTGGTAAATGACGAATGCGGCAGAGGTGAGTTGACAAGATAAAACCTATGCCTCATCAATCTCTACTCGTATGCAACCTACAAAACAAAATTCACTATTTTGGATAACATAAGATAACAACACCAATGGAAAAACAGCATGAAGCAAACTTCCAGCAACAAATGATGACAGACACGTCAGTTAGATACACTGTATAACTCCCTGTGAAGAAATGCTTTAAAACTTGGTTGATCTAAACAAATGGCAATTAAGCATGTCCTGTCCCTGGAAAAATGTCTGAAAAATAAGAAGTTTTGCCAGGAATATATTAAATTCACGTTAGAATTCAAATCACTTGATAACATATGAGGAATGTGAAAACCTGCAGGAAGAAAATCACTATTAAATTCCACATTACCCTGTCATAAATCATTCAAGTAAAACAGCAAAAACACTTGTTAAAATCAACGCTTCAGTCAAGACTGACAATGGCATTAGTCTTAACTACATACACCATGAAGGGTCATCCACTCAAGAACATCTCTTCTCTATAATCATCTGACTGCGGGCTCAACAAATAGCATTTACGTGTGCATGTCAGATTGTTTAGCAATAAAATGTTGCTCTGTGCAAAATGCAAAGCAGCAAAGCCTTAAAAAAATTGGTTTTTCATAACTCTCCCTTCAAAGTCTGAGATTTGCGGAGCCTTTCTCTTGACAAGACTACTCAAAGAAAACATTAAAGGCTCCCAGTTTGAAGTTGCTAAAGATACAAATGAGTGGCACAATGTGCCGTCCAATGAGAAACCCGCTGACTTAGTGTCCAGACGACCACAAATGAACACAATTGTCAACAATACAGTTTGTTGGCATAGTTATGGGTGGTTGAATTAAGATCTTTGAGTAGGAATAAATGAAAACGTGATGTTCGAATTAATCTCCCAGTTCAAAAAATGCCACAAATGCCTCTTAGAGACTTGATGATGACTTATTCATAACAAAAGTATCAAGATTAAAAAAGGTACAGAGAGTAGCTGCATATTGCTTTCGATTTATCTCAGATTGTTATAAACAAATGTGAAATTCAAGTCCACTGTTCATATCGGAGTTGAACCCTCCACTCAAATGTTGCATTAATGTTCTGTAGAAAATATTAAATCATATTGATTATAATCATAATCATAGATCAAGAAGCCATCTCTTTGTCGGCAGAAGACTGCACAATATCTTAATTCTAGTAGGGAGGAAATATTAGATCATTCTGTATATATATCATCATCTCACTAATCTAATTATCATTGCGAAACAACTTCGACTACTTCATCATGGCACTCAACCCTTAATCACATCTCTGAGAGGCAAGTTTCGGATCCCATCAGCAAGGGGGGCGGCAAAGAAGCAACATTTATGCACGTCTCAAGGGTCGTAAGTTGAATGCAGATACTTCTGAACAATTAACGCGAAATACACAAAGTGTGCGTGTACCCATTTCTGAACACTAGAATAGACTATGCTGGCTCAATTCTCATAAACATTGGAGTGAGATGGAACAAGACCAGACTGCCTAGCTACCAAGTCTCTCCACATAGACATGATACCTGATCTCACAACAACTACATTGCTCGCCTCTCTTTGTTCACTTATTTTCACAGAGGTCACCCCTTGAACATTTACAGTGATAATGGCACAAACTTCTACAGAGCAGCTAAGGAAATCAAGGCTTTTCTGAAAAACAATCCTGAGAAAAACCAGCTCTTCCCTACAACTGCAGGCATGGGACTGATACAGCATTCCATCCCTCCTGCAGCATTACACTTTGATAGAAAACGAGAAGCAGCTGTCAACAGTCTGATATATCACCTTAGAAGAGTGATGAATTCTTATTTCTTGACCAACAAAGAATGGACCACTCTTACAACACATACTCACATCTCCTCGCTAAAGTTAAATGACGACCCTTTTGACACTTCTTACCTAACTACATCAAATTTCCTTGTAGGAGAGAAAAATACTACACTCCCTGATCATGATTATACTTCCTCTCTCATTATCCAGATGGCTGTATATTGAGCATCCAACCCAGAATTCCTGAAAGAGATTGTCAATTAAATATCCCAATAAATAGCCCATAACAACATAGTCACATGCTATGCAGTGGACGATGGCAGTGATCAAATGTGTATCCTAATTAATGTAACAAATGTTCAGGTGAGTAATGGGGAACATACAAAGCCTATTCACAAACACTGTCCTTTACCACATATGAAACAGAAAGGCAAGATCACTCTTGAAGGGCTCATTTATTCATTGAAACTTTAAGTAATATTATAAGTCACCATAGACTAGTATCATCACAGACCACATTAGGAAGGATAAGAATGTTTTCTACTTGCCACAAGATGGCTACAATGTGTGTAGTACGTAAGTGAATTCTGACAGTAAGCAAGCAATCACCTGCAACTTGTATCTACAAATAATTGTATTATCTAGAAGTCAATAATTAATATAATCAACAAGATTACAATGGTGTTTCATTTTGAACAACTAGTAGAATACCCAGGAACAGTAACAAAAAAGTGCTCCTTATAACAACTCCGTGTTTGAAAATATTCACTAAGTCAAAAATATTAGTAGAAATGATACCACCTCCCAAATGATATACAGTAGAGGTCTTTGGATCTATCCCAACCGCTGCGTGATACATAATGCAAGATCTTAAAGAACATGAAGGAAACGTGAAAATTAGGTAAGTAAACAGTCAATCTCATAAAAAAGTGTATCAATCATATGTATTGAAATGAAGGGTCAACCACTCATATCTGTTCAGCAATTTTCTATTTTCAGTACCTAACAATGGCTTATCAAATTATGTACATTACCTCAAGTGAGTTTTCCTGCATTGGCCCTGGCTCTGTTAACTCTGATTTGGTTTCTTTTTTCAGTGGTATCATTTCTGATACATTTTCAATATTTTCCTGTGGAAAATAATATACATAAGTTATGCACGTAACACACATTTACAAATACTGTCACCAACAAATGAGCGTGATAATTTACTACTTCCAAGTATTACAGTTACTTTCAAAATTTTACTACTGTTTAAGAGAGATTTCTACCAGCAGAGGATTTCAAAACCAAAGGCTGCACTGAGAATGGTGTTATCATCCTTGCTCAAACCTAATGTCAGAGAAAGCATGAGACTGAGAACCAAATATAAAGTGAGAAGCATTTTCTAGCCATATCAGAAGATATCCCACCAGAGATGGAATTGGGACCATCTCGCACAAAATTTTGGAAGGAATCTGCCACAGACATAAACACTAAATTATATTAATTGATTTTATGTATCGAATTACGTCTGTCAAATCATTGAGGTTGTTTGAATCACATCCAAGTATTAAAACTGTCCTAAATCTTTTGCCATACAGTGAGAAATATTAATACTATGCTCTTAACATACATTTTGTTTAGACAGACAGATCAAAATCCCTTGAAACATTTGAATCACTTTCTATAATCTGGTTTTGCCATGCTCAGAGGGGATAAACACTGCATTGAGACAGTTCTGTTCATCCAAGTGTAAAAATAAAAAAACGAACATGAAAGAAGCAGGCTTATCACAGTCATAGACCACGGAAAGATTTGATGCAGATCAAACATAAAGCAAGTACAAATGAAATGTTTTACTACTACAAGGATGTTATGCAGTGTTCTGTGAAGAACTGTGCGGATGAGAACACCATCAGTGTTGGAGTGTACATCTGCAGTTACAGAAGCTCTTTCATGATCTACGAAGGTTATCCAATAAATAAGTTTCCTTATTTTTCTCTGCAAACCACATGTTTTAGAATTAACCTGGTACTGTAGGAACTTCCATTGGCGTATGGCTGGGGTAAGGTGATCCTCAACCGCACGTGCTTGCTCTGTGTTCACCAGTACGGCGCTACCTGCCATGGAGCTACCACTTGAAAGCGTTTCCACTTGTGAACTCTGTCCTGTTATTCGCTTTTCCACGGCAAAAAATGAAATGGCTACCAATATACATTGCCATTTGGTGTGAGTTTATAGTGAAAGATGCATGCTCGCATTCATGGTTCCTGGAATGGCAGCAAGATGTACATGATGACAGCGCAGTGCCAGGCCCATTACAGCCACTGTTGGTCAGAATGTGGTGGACAAAGGTTAATGCGTCAGCACTGATGAGATAATGAATCTACTGCCTCCCGGCACGGAAACTGGGCAGTCCTTTATTGCAATGATATTGTTGAATGTCTTGCAGTATTGAAAGGTCTGTGCAAGATGGGTCCCAAGTTTTCTTACTGATGCTCACAAGCAATAACAGAACGAGGTAGCCTGAGCTTTCCTGCAAATGCTTCAAAGAGAGGGAGATCAAATGTTTTCCCGCATTGTTACTGGAGATGAAAGCAGGGTGCATTATTCAACTCTAAAAGCAAAACCACAAAGCATGCTATGGAAGAAACTTGGCGAACATGCTCATAAAAAAGGGCCAAGACCTCAGACTCTTTTTTACAGTTTACTTCACATCGCACCGACAAAAATAGGTCTTATGTTGACAATTGGAGAGGAAGAGCCTAGGAGTGGGAAGGAAGCAGCTGTGGCGTTAATTAAGGTACATCCCCAATACTTACCTGGTATGAAAATGGGAAACCACGGAAAACCATCTTCAGGGCTGCCGACAGTGGGGTTCGAACGCACTATCTCCCAGATGCAAGCTCACAGCTGCGCGGCCTTAACCGCATGGCCAACTTGCCCGGTTAGTCCTCAGCCTCTGTAGGCATAGTTTTGGCTACTGCCTTTTGGGACTGTAATAATGTAGTATTGGTTGACTGACTGCCCCAATGCACTGTGGTCACACATGAGAGGTCCCGCACGATCTTCACGAAGCTCAGAGTTGAAATCCAATGAAAACTTTCTGGTCTTGTCTCAGAAAATATTGCCCATTCAGCTCAAAGGATGCAGGATTTGCTGAAGAACTTCAAAAGGGACCTTTTTCCCCATCCACCTTATTCTGCGGAACTTGCCCCGAGTGATTTCCATTTCTATCCACAACTCAAGTTGCACCTTGGAGGTAAGCGGTTTGCAACTGATGAAGAGGTGGAAGAGGAAGTGCACCGCTGTCTAGAGAGATGGGACCCAACCCGGTATGATGAAGGTATCAAGAAACTGCTGCCAAGATAACAAAATGTTTGGACTGAAATAGTGACTATGTGGAAAAGTAGTGTACGAGTTGTAGATGAAAATTAAATATTTCTCAAAGGTAAATAAAACCAAGCACCATGGGGCAACAACCCCCGTAGGGCCATGGCTTACCAAGTGACCACTGCTCAGCTCAAAGGCCTACAGATTAAGAGGTGTCATGTGGTGAGTACGAACAATCCTCTCCGTCGTTAGTCTAGACTACCTAGACCAGGTCCACCATCTCACTGTCAGATAGCTCCTCAATTTTAATCACATAGGCTGAGTAGACCTCCAACCAGCCCACAGATGCAGGTAAAAATCCCTGACCTGAACAGGAATTGAACCCGGGGCCTCTGTGTAAAAGGCAGGCATGCCATCCCCACACTGCAAAGCCAACACAAGTGTAAATAGCCTGCTTGTATTTTTTGTAAAATAGGGAAACCTATTTATTTGGTGGTCCTCGTACTACGAGACCTTTAAATTTTTCACTTGGATTCATGAAACATTTTATCACTACAGGGGTGCAGGAGGGACTGTGATTAAAACTTACATTCTATTACAAGTTAGTTTACTAATAAAAGCGAATTAAAGTATAAAATCCTAGAATATACTCACTTATCCCATTTAATACAGAAGAAATCGAACAGTAGCTGAACTAAGGAAAGGAAGATAAAATGACGCACAAAATGGAGAGTTTGTTAAAGATGAAGCCATACTTTCCATTGTAGACTTAGTTAAATGTAACAAAAAACTTTCCAGTTTGACACACATACAATTTTAACATAAATTATTACACTATAAACATACCCGTAAAATATAAACACTCTATTATGCAAAGGATGACATGTTTCATTCTACAAGAACATCCTCAGACTCTATGAAATCACACAAAATATGCATATATGTACAGCATTGTTTATGTTGCATAAACTTATCAATGATAGAGAGTTCAGTGATAATATGAGCCAGTACTGACAAATAAGAAATTTACAAGTATTAATATATTGAGAAAACTCCTGAACTTATCTAGACTGCCAATGCCAACTTTGTTGTCACTAAATACTATTTCAGGACTGTGGTCATGGAGAGGTAAATGGAAAGTTTTGAGTATAGCACAAACCTTACGGAGAGGGGAAAGGAAGCGTGAGAGGGGAGTGCCAAACATTGTGGATCCCTCCTACTGGATGTTAAAATCTAGTACACTGTACCTTGGAGAGGAGAGGGGGAAGTAGGATGGAACGAATGGAGCACTGTGGAATACTCTTTCCACACTGGAGAGGGGAGAGAAGGTTATTAACCTACTTCATGTTATAATGTACTTTTATGTAAGGTGTATGAATGCAACTGAATGATTTTAGATGAATAATGTATGGAATTGAAACGGAGAATATCTATAGGATATTATTGTGATAAATGCCAATTTAATGAGTAAGTATGGTCCAGATATTATGTGAGTAGAGCGATGTGCGGGGAATTTTTTAAGTGTGTATGGTCATTTAAGTTGGTTACGTTAGCACATTTTGCGATGTAGATCTCGACTGCTTCCCTAATATTCGAAGATTTGATTTTATTTTCAATGTGTAAAATTTTTAGATCTGTGTTGATGTGTGTGAAATAGTGTGAACTGTCGTATATGTGCTCCCCAAAGGCTGAATGCTGATTATATCTGATCGTTTATTGTGTTCTTTGAATCTTGTGTGGAAATTTTGTTTTGTCTGACCTATATAGGTGGCATTGCAGTTAAGTTCTTGGCACTTGAGTTCATAGACTTGTGACTTTGAGAAAGGGTCTTTTTTGTTTAGGTGCACTTGTTGATGTGTCTCTGCAGTGTGTTGTTCATCCTGAAGGTTAATTAAAACCCTGTTTCCTAAAAATATAACCTACTTTTTATGTGTTATTATTAATGTAGTTGAGAACCAAGTGTGGTGGTCTTCCAGGGACTTTTCTTTTGTTTGTTTAATGTTTTATCTACTGTGCCTGGAGGGTGGTTGTCTTCTTTCATGATTTGTTTAACAATTTGTGCCTCTTCATTGAACTCCATTGTGCTCATTGGTATGGAAACAGCTCTGTGTATCATTGTATTCAATCCAGCTATTTTTAGTGTGTATGCATGGTTAGACTCGTCAATAGCGTGCAACACCTGAGTGGGCTTGCTGTACACTTTGTAAGACAGGTTGCCATTATTCCTGCTGATTGTGGTGTTATTTTCTTATTAGATTCTTGCTCCACTGTGAAGCTGGTGGAATTTTGTAAATAATTTAGTGTGTTTAATAACTGGTGTGCATTAGTGAAGTCATTATCATATGCACATGATGTCACCTACATACCTGCTCCAGTATAATATTCCTTTTGAATGCTGATACATTCAGAAGATGTTTTCAAAGTTATTCAAAAAATGTTTGCTATTATACCTTATAATGGTGAGCCCATGGCTAACCCTTCTTTGTGGCAATACATCTTGTCAGTGAATGCAAAGCAATTTTGGTGTAGCATTGTTCTAATAAGGCTAATTATTTCTTTGGTTTCCTTCAGTGAAGTATTTTATTTATGAAGATTTTCGATAATTTTAATGGATTCATCTATTGTTACGTTGGTGTACATGTTAGTGATGTCAAAGGGTATCTTTAACCCTTTACCACCCACATTTTTGCTCCGCTTATCCCCAGGTTTCAACCTATTAATTAGGAAACATTCAAGCAGAGCACACCGTTTCATTTTCAATAATATTAGAAAACATGCCATCATTTACAACATTTAACATACCATCATGTCCATTTCTCTATTCATTGAGTCATAAGTTTGTCGGTTCAAACCCCCACCCGTGCTGGAGATACTCAACACTGAGGTAGGCTGTATTTGTCATATTCTCATGTTGTCCAAATCCCCCTAAGCCAATAAAGATTAGATTCTGGAAGTGTAATGGTGACCTTGTATATCAACTTTCATTTCCTCTAGCAAGTGTCTTCCCATTCTGTTTCTATTTTACTGAAATGCGCCTGTTTGATTGCTGCATTGATATATACGCAATCGGTAATGTCACTGAATAGATTGTCCCCGCCTAACATATGTAAAAATATAACCTATTTCTCATAATACTCTTTTGAAATTATTGATAGGTTCAACATCATCTATATAATCATTGAGTAATGAAACAAAATATTTGTGTTACCTGAATTGCAGCCGCATCATCATCAGGTCCGAATTCTAGATATCGGTTTTCACTTATATCACAGTTATCAGTAAAATTATCTTTGTTGATATGTTATTTACTCACTAAAAATTTACCTCCACCCCTGCTCAACAATTCTGTGTCATTTCTTATGCCGTTATTCAGCTCAGTCTCAATATCCGCAGTATTCAATCCCGTCATGTTTACGAACTAAACAGCTGACCAGCACTCGCGGAAGTTCAAGTCCGTTGCCTAGACAACTTCAAGACAAATTCTCACTCTTATTTTATTTCGTAAGCCTTGTATATTGTACTGCATGTTCATCAAAGCCTAATAAACAATTCACTACCAAAAATACAAAACTACTGCATAGATTGCACACGTATGCAGATAATGCAGCTGGGTGTTTTTGGGCAATACGGACCGTAAAGCAAAGTGAACAGTCGGGCGCTTTCGGGCGGGAAGGGGTTGATTAGTTCTAGGCTGGTTTTAATTTATCTGTCTTCTTTAATTGAGATTTTCTCTTTTAGGATTTTTTCAGTTGTTAGCTTAAATTTAAATTGGCACATCATAATTTACTATTGGTCTAATGGGACATGAGCTTTTGTGTTTTTTGGGGATGGCTCTTACTGTGGGGAGTTTGGGATTTTTTGATAGTGAGGCTTTCCTTTTCTTGTTCTGTGAGAATAAAGTCTGTTTGCTGGATAGCGTGTTTTATTTTGTTTTGAAATTTATTTGTAGGGTCACATTGTAGTTCTTGAATTCCGTTGTTGTTGATGACAGCTATTGTTTTGTTCTATATACCCAAGAATAGAACATAACAAGAAGTGTCAAGAGTATAGATCTTGAATAGCAGTGCACTCGCATCTCAGATATGTTCAGACACCGTTCTCTTCTGTAGTGTCTGTAATTTAGAACTCAACCAGCAAACATTTATTCAGAGAACAGTGTGCATTAGCTGCAGAATTTCACCTTTAAGCAACTCCTGGACAATATCACATCTATAAATTAGCAGTTCACAGTGTTGGGAGTAGATTTTTGCTGCCGAGTCACAATTATTCATTGAATATCCCTCTTCCAACTCTCAAGGTTTTCAAAGACTCTGAGGTGCAAGAATGAGGTGCAGGAATTCACTTTTATGCCAGTATAACTACAGACGTGTGCTGGGATATTCAGCTTCATCAAATACCTCTAGAATGGACCCAAATTACACTCCCCAACATGAAAGTAGAATGTTATCACATCACCATGTAAGCTATCAGATGAATAGAGACTGAACTGTAAGCCACACATTCAGAAGATTACAATGGACTGTGTTTACAGTAGCAACAGACAGAGCAAGGAAAGATGATGACAATAAGTCGCTTCTTCTCCAAAATTATTTCACAGCTTCTCCGCCAAGGCAGAGTTTTACTATCAGATCACCCAACATTAGTAACATTGTAAAGAAGTTTAAATAATGCAAATCTTACCTGGAATTTCTTTTGGAGGAAAAATATGTTCACTATGAGATTGAAAGACCTACTGGCCATAACCGAATTAAATCCAGCACCCAAATTGTCCTTCAGTTCAGCAGCTACTAGCACTAAAATTGGATAATGTATGATAGGAGATGATGTAAATCTCACAACGATACCATTACCAAACCATGGAGAATAAAAACATAACCATACAACCTACAGAAATCCATTTCAATAAACGCCAGAGGTAATCAATAAAAAATAAACAGTCATTTGATGGGTACATAGCTCATGAAATATCCTGATGCCTCGATCTTGAAACGCTGCCTGTCACTACTTCATTGGTAGCTGGACCTAACCAAGGTTCCTTCTCTATCAAGTCCACAACTTTAATTCAGCTTTTGCCACTATCAAACATAGCATGCACTGCCATCTCCCTAGTAAATGCTAGAGGCCAAGTGTCCACTTGGCGACCATAATCTGGGGGCATGTGCCACCAGAAGCCCTTTCCTTGCCCCAATGAACAAAGTTTCTGTCACTAGTTGGACCTATAGATGTATATAAATACTGTTGTTTGTACTTCCTAAGAGTTGGCTTCCTTGCGTAGCACATTATCACATACTCCCAGACAAAGAAACAAAAGAGAGACATACTTTTCCTAGAAGCCCATGTAGCAAATGGCGACTGCTGGGGTTAATATTGGGGAAGCACATAGTAAATTATGCTCCTGCCAAACTTATTCAGCTACTAAGGGTTAAATTCTGACCTCTATAAAGTTATTTGCAATGAGACTCACAAGTGATGCATTTGTTGTTCTTTCAAGCCAGGCTGGTTCCTCTTTGATTTTTACTTGCAGGTCTATTTCACACTGCAACTGAAGTAGTTAGAAGGTACTGGGGTTCTTGATTACTTCCAATGATTTTACACTAAAACATAGGCCAGAGAAATATATTACCTTATTGCTGTCATTGCTACTTAGGTTATCTGTCAACAGACTAAGCATTATGCTTGAAATTTTACATGACCGTCAATATTATGAACATACAAAAAGACTCAACATTTTACATGACTGTTAATATTGTGATCATACCTATTGGACCTCAAGTTTTCTATGACTGATACTATGCAGAAGAATCTCCATAACAACACTGATAACCATAACAAGAATTCTACATATGATATCCTAAACGGAAACTTCTCAAAATTTCGAAGCCTTCTACTGCACCTTTCGTCTATTAATGTTCCCGCGGTGACTTCCTCTATTACGCCGCGTTGGAGCATTAGTTGAATATACATTTGTTTAAATATTGCTCCGGCTACAAAATTCAAAGCATCGGGTCGTAAATCATACCAAAATCTGAACTGGGATATATTTTATGATCACGAGCTACCACAACATGGTGCATATTCGTTTCTCAGGGTAAATTCGCTTCATTATATTCCCATACGCTTTAGACAAATCGTAGATTCCGTTGAAGAGTATCTGTCCGTTCAACCAGTCATTCCGTATCCATACGTCAAGGAAATTATCTGATCATCACCTAATATCTAGCATAAATTAATTCAATAGATCCGTATATTATCACACTACTATGTACTACAAGTTACTTAAGGAATAGAAACGCAAAATCAAAATTATATCTAGTTTATTAGCATGCTAATCTATATAAATAAAATTGTTTCTGTTTGTCTGTTTGTCTGTCTGTTTGTCTGTTCCACCATCACGTCGAAACGGCTGGATAGATCTCAACCAAACTTCATATTTAGAGTATACTGACCCCGGGGAAGGTTTCGATATGCATATCATTTTAAAATCTTTGAAAAGACGGGGGTTTTATAGAAAAACGGTTTTCCTCCATTTTCTCTTATACTATTATAGGCAAAATATCGAATTTGTCGTATAAGGACGAGACAAAGCTCAATTTAATCCTCTTGACGCAAAGAACAAAACTCGGTAAGCCCTACGGGCCCGAAAACCATGTTTTAAGGCCCTAAAACCAACCGTTACGGAGATATTGGCACCACACTACCCCTGCTCTAGGAATCGGATAAAGAAATGAACTGCCGTAACCATGGCAACGTCAGCTCCAGGATTCTAGAGCAGTGAGATTATGCATGTACGTTTGGGCATAGCTGTCAACCAAAATAGGTACAAATAAGACTTAATATCTGGGAAAAAAATATACTGTTGTGTAAGGCACTCATAGGACTCCTTTGGGCGGGGATGGAAAGGGGGTGAAGAACGAGTGTAAAAATCTTACTATATATAGAAATGGAAGTGTGTGTGTAAATGACACATCTCCAACTAAACCACTGGAGCAATTTCAACCAAACTTGGTACACGAATCACTTACTATCGGGAGACGATCACTGTGGGGGGTAAGCCATCCCTAGCGCCCTTAAGGGAGAGGGTCAGGGGGGTGGTAGTTACAATAATAATCGAGAATAGTGTCGAATTCATAGTTTTCGGGGTCGCTGAGTTGAAAAGTGATACTCTAGAATTTTTTTAAAATCCAGCCCCCTTTTAGGTTGGGAGCAAAGGGTGGGGGGGTGGGGTGAGATATAGAAATAATTAAAAACAGTTTCGAATCCATAGATTTCAGGGTCTCTGAGATGAATAGTATTACTCCGGATTTTTTGCAAATCCAAGTGGGGAGCGAAGGGGGTGAGATATAAAATTAATCGAAAAAATACATATAAAAATATTATCTTCTTCTTCTTACTATATATAAAAATTGATGTATGTGTGTGCGTGGGTGTGTGGGTGTGGGTGTGTATATGACACATCTCCTCCTAAACCACTGGAGCAATTTCACCAAACGTGGTACACTTATCAATTAGTATCAGGAGACAAACCGCGTGAGGGTAAGACACCCCTAGCACCCTTTTGGCAGGGGGCGAGGGGAGTGGTATAAAAATAATCTTATAAATAAAGTTGTTCGTTTCTGTTTGTTTGTCTGTTCCACCATCACGTCGAAACGGCTGGATAGATCTCAACCAAACTTCATATTTAGAGTATACTCATCCCGGGGAAGGTTTAGATACGCATATCATTTTAAAATCTTTGAATACACGGGGGGTTTATAAGAAAACCAGAATGGTTTTTCTACTATCACGTCGAAACGGCTGGATAGATCTCAACCAAATTTCATATTTAGAGTATACTCATCCCGGGGAAGGTTTCGATATGCATATCATTTTAAAATCATTGAATACACGGGGGTTTATAGGAAAATCAGAACGGTTTTTCCACCATCACGTCGAAACGACTGGATATATCTCAACCAAACTCCATATTTAGAGTATACTCATCCCGGGGAAGGTTTCGATATGCATATTATTTTAAAATCTTTGAACGCACGGGGGGTTTATAGGAAAACCAGAATGGTTTTTCCACCATCACGTCGAAGCGGCTGGGTAGATCTCAACCAAACTTCATATTTAGAGTATACTCCTCCCGGGGAAGGTTTCGATACGCATATCATTTTAAAATCATTGAATACACGGGTGGTTTATAGGAAAACCAGAATGGTTTTTCCACCATCACGTCGAAACAGCTGGATAGATCTCAACCAAACTTCATATTTAGAGTATACTCCTCCCGGGGAAGGTTTCGATATGCATATCATTTTAAAATCTTTGAATACACGGGGGTTTATAGGAAAACCAGAATAGTTTATCCACCATCACGTCGAAACGGCTGGATAGATCTCAACCAAACTTCATATGTAGAGTATACTCCTCCCGGGGAAGGTTTTGATATGCATATCATTTCAAAATCTTTGAATACACGGGGGGTTTATAGCAAAACCAGAATGGTTTTTCCACCATCACGTCGAAACGGCTGGATGGATCTCAACAAAATTTTATTTAGAGTATACTCATCCCGGGGAAGGTTTCGATATGCATATAATTTTAAAATCTTTGATTACACGGAGGTTTATAAGAAAACCAGTATGGTTTTTCTACCATCACGTCGAAACAGCTGGATAGATCTCAACCAAACTTAATATTTAGAGCATACTCCTCCCGGGGAAGATTTCGATATGCATATCATTTTAAAATCCTTGAATACACGGGGGTTTATAGGAAAACCAGAATGGTTTTTCCACCATCACGTCGAAACGGCTGGATAGATCTCAACCAAATTTCATATTTAGAGTATACTCATCCCGGGGAAGGTTTCGATATGCATATTATTTAAAAAAATTTGAATACACGGGGTGTTTATAGGAAAACCAGAATGGTTTTTCCACCATCACGTCGAAACAGCTGGATATATCTCAACCAATCTTCATATTTAGAGTATACTCCTCCCGGGGAAGGTTTCGATATGCATATCATTTTAAAATCTTTGAATACACGGGGGGTTTATAGGAAAACCAGAATGGTTTTTCCACCATCACGTCGAAACGGCTGGATAGATCTCAACAAAATTTCATATTTAGAGTATACTCATCCCGGGGAAGGTTTCGATATGCATATCATTTTAAAACCTTTGAGTACACGGGGGGTTTATAAGAAAACCAGAATGGTTTTTCCACCATCACGTCGAAACGGCTGGATAGATCTCAACCAAATTTCATATTTAGAGTATACTCATCCCGGGGAAGGTTTCGATATGCATATCATTTTATAATCTTTGAATACACGGGCGGTTTATAGGAAAACCAGAATAGTTTATCCACCATCACGTCGAAACGGCTGGATAGATCTCAACCAAATTTCATATTTAGAGTATACTCCTCCCGGGGAAGGTTTCGATATGCATATTATTTTAAAATCTTTGAATACACGGGGCGTTTATAGGAAAACCAGAATGGTTTTTCCACCATCACGTCGAAACGGCTGGATATATCTCAACAAAACTTCATATTTAGAGTATACTCATCCCGGGGAAGGTTTCGATATGCATATCATTTTAAAATCCTTGAATACACGGGGGGTTTATAGGAAAACAAGAATGGTTTTTCCACCATCACGTCGAAACGGCTGGATGGATCTCAACCAAATTTCATATTTGGAGTATACTCATCCCGGGGAAGGTTTCGATATGCATATTATTTTAAAATCCTTGAATACACGGGGGGTTTATAGGAAAACCAGAATGGTTTTTCCACCATCACGTCGAAACGGCTGGATGGATCTCAACCAAATTTCATATTTGGAGTATACTCATCCCGGGGAAGGTTTCGATATGCATATCATTTTAAAATCTTTAATACACGGGGGGGTTTATAGGAAAGCCAGAATGGTTTTTCCACTATCACGTCGAAACGGCTGGATAGATCTCAACCAAACTTCACATTTAGAGCATACTCCTCCCGGGGAAGGTTTCGATATGCATATCATTTTAAAATCTTTGAATAGACGGGGTGTTTATTGGAAAACCAGAATGGTTTTCCTCCATTTTCTCTTATACTATTGATTTTCTGTAAACTTCGTTTACCGTACGTGAAACGTCTCTTCATTATAAACAACTTTCGTTATGTTTATAATTTACCTTACTCTTTACATGACGGAGAAATTTACAATTTTCTGCTGGTACCATGCTCTGCATTGAGTGACCGACAGACCGACAACGAACCTACAGGTTACCATGGCAACGTCTCTGACTGCATGCCAGCAGGGAAGTAACGTATTGCCATTTTCCTCATTATGCTTTTAAATTCTTGGTTGTTCCTTGGGTAGAATGCAAGAAAGGCGTCAATCGGCCTATCTGCGGGATATTGGCGGAATATCGTTGGATGTTATAACCGCCTTCGAATAGATTAAATAATAACACCATTAGTCATCTTCTTATTATTTGTTTACCTAGGAATCAATGGACCTAAATTGCTCCTCTGTTACCGTTTTATTATATCCATAACTCACACTAGCATAATTTATGGAGGGGCATTTGTTTTTCCAATACATTAACTTGGCATTTACATATTTGTCGTTTTCCGGCTGTCCTCAGTTATAATCCATTTTCTATTACTTTCAACTATCTTAACTGTATTATTTTCTTCCTTAATTACGCCGTATGTACGCGAGTGCTACAAACTACTGGATGTATTTCCACCAATACTCATATTTAGAATACACCTGTCCTTGATAGATTTTAGGGCAAATATTGTTCCTAAATCCCTGAACTGACTGGGGGTTTATACGAAACCGAAACAGTGATTTTGCACTTCCACAAAATATACACAACCAACGTTAATTTAAATCTACCTGCCTTGGTAGAAATTAATTTCTAAACCTTTTTTCTCATGTGCATCATTTCGATACGAGGATTAATAAGGGAGATATCATTAACGGACCGTTTTTTTGTACAAGTCCCATCGGACTTAACTCACGAGCGGGTGCGTGTAAAGCGTATTCCTTACAACTTGAAAACTACTGAAGACATTCGAACCAAAATTCATATTTAGCATCCACCTGTCCAAAGGTAGGTTTTAAACGTAAATAACATATCATATTCCGGAATGGACTGGCGGTTTATAGGGAACCGAAATGGTGATTTTACTCTTGCACAATATATAGAGAACAAGACCAACCTGACTGGAAATCGACCAAACGTGATGGAATTCCACCTCTAAACCTTTTTTTCATGTGCATTTTTTCGTCAGGAGGATTAATAAGGGAGATATCATGAATGGTCAGTTTTGCAGGTTAAGTCCAGCGGCCATAACCAAAAAGGTGTTTTACATGGAGCAGATTCCTTATCTATATAAATCAAATCGTAACGACTGTGTGCCTCTACACTGACTATTTTGGCGAAATTTTCGTACAGCTTTCCGTTTAAGGGGTAATAATGACCATCTGCATAATTTTTGGTTTAGTTTCTGAAAGTCCTAATTTTTACCCGCCTCGCCGAAAATCCAGATTGCGGCATAATCTGCCAGAAGAAAAAGAAGATAATTGAAATTTGACAAAATTATACGTTTTAGCCTGTAACGAACGGAAAACATCCAAGATCATTAAATTCTTCACTTTTTATCCCCGAAGAATATCGAAATATGCAGGCAATTTTAATAATGGTGCAGACCTTCTGAAATTCCTATCGCATAACAGATTGCACAATCTCCGTTCAATTTGGAATGATCTACAACCTTGGTCTTATTACTCTTTGCCGTATCTGTATCAATTTTACGTTTGATTTTTCTCTATTAATGGATGTTAAGTCAATTTGGAATTTTCACATGCATAATTTACACCTTCGATTACTTATATGAAATACAGAATCATCAAACTCTTCACGAAAATTGGCCCACCCAGTAGCCATATATGAGCCAAATGCTATGTATATAGCTGTCACATAATTATCCGAAAAGTAATGTAATGTGAGATAATCTTACAAGAACGTTACCCTGCTCCACGTTTCTAACTCAATCTGACCCAAGAATAGATTACATATCATAGGACCAGCCATTTAGGCCACTAAATCCGGCGTGTCTTATGGTATAATCCTTTGTCGATATGACGTACGTTTAGTAGCAGTTAATCTGTAAATGAAGGTCTTCAGTATTGTAAACACGCATATAGTTTCGTATGTCGATCTATATATATTCACTGATGTCGATTTGTAGCGATCGAGAAAGGGTGGGTCTGCTATTGTAATCAGTACTCCCCACACCGACTTTGACTGGCAGTATGAAAGGGTTCCTTCTCCAACTCCTGTGTAACTGTCATTAGTAAGGAAGGTCTACAATTGTAATGAATAGTTCACTTCTCGATTTGACTTGCAGAAGGCAAGTGAGCATGCAGTTTTGTTTAAAACTCCCCTACCCGATTGTGTTTGGCAGTAGGCAAGGGTGCCCGCCATTATAAAGAAATGTCCTCATCTAAAATGTGACTGGCATTAGGCATAGTGGCCTGCTATTTTGATGGAAACTCACCAACTTGGTGTGACTGGCAGTAAGCTGGCTGAAAGTAGGAAAATGGGCCTGACATTATAATGATAACTGCACAACTTAATTTCGAGTGGTAGTAGGGTAATTGCATGCCATTATAATAAAAACTCTAATCTGTCTGGAAATAGGAAAGGGGGGCTGCCATTTTAACGAAAACTCCCCAAATCGATTCTGTCCGCATAGTAGGCAATGGGGCCTGCAATTATAACGTAAACGTCCCAACTCGATTGTGAATGGCAGTAGGCAGTGAGCCTGCCGTTATATCACAAATCCATAACAAACACTTTACATTGGAAACAACGTACGGGGACCTCCCCATGCTCTTTCTCGGATAACGCTAAGAGACATGCAATTTTAAAACAATCTTATTTACTGCATGCACACTATTTACTTCGATATTCGAATACAATGTAGAATACCGTAGCGAAGCACGGGTACATTCGCTAGTGTATTATAAAATTGAATAGTATGCATCCATCGGAAATATAGGAAGGAAAATCGTGTGAAATTACGAATATCATTCTCAAATGCTTGGCTTCCGAGATAAACATATTTGAAAGATCTTTAAGTTATCATCATATTTGCTCACATTTTCGTTAAGTTTCAAAAATATACCATATCTTCCATGTTTAATTTGCTACAAGGGGAAAAATAGGGACCAAAACTTTATTAATCCAAGGAGGAGTGGAATATCTTCCTTTTAATATTGTTTGGGATTTTCTTTGGGGCATCATTTAGGTTTCATCTTTCTTTTCGGTCTGTTTGACCAAATTTATTTGGATACATGTTTGGATTCTTGTCTGTGACTCATCACGTTACGAGATAAGCATTACCATGTTTAAATTTGGGTTCAAAACACCCATAAAGTTCTTAATATTCCTATCATAACCCAAAATGAATAAATTAAAACAGTACATCACCATATGTACAAAAAAACAAATAATCTTAATACAGAGTGCCATAGATATGATAGTATGTCAGTCTAACCTGCGAAAATCGTGCCATGTATTCCTAATCATGTGCCAATATATTTACATATTCTCAAATATCTCTTCGCTGTGCCAAGGTTTTGTCAAAGTAGACCGTACTTCATATTAGCGTTAACGCGCTGACCTTCAAATACGTAAATATGAGAGACTCCATTCTATTCCTGAATATATATATACCATGTAATGTATAACAAACACGTAACCTATCAATATCTTCCGCTGAGAGTTACTACGAGACGCATTTTGCTTGGCTCGAGACATACATTCAGCTTAACAAGGCCTAAACCCTTCACTTGCAGTGCTAATCCAAATATAAATATAATATGTAACACAGGAATTCGCAATTCAATTATCTATTCCACTCTCAAGCAACGAACAGAAACATATCTCCTCACTCTAATTACAACTTGTCACATTAACATTCCATTTCCTTCATATACACTGACTGACAGAGCAAATGCAACACCAAGAAGGAGTGGTTCGAAAGGGATGAAAGTTGGGGAAAACACAGAGACGGCACGGACGAATAATTGATGTGTATTTCAAACCGATATGCAGGTTACACAATGCGCACGGCATCGACTCAGTAGGATGCAGGACCACCGCGAGCGGCGATGCACGCAGAAACACGTCGAGGTACAGAGTCAATAAGAGTGCGGATGGTGTCCTGAGGGATGGTTCTCCATTCTCTGTCAACCATTTGCCACAGTTGGTCGTCCGTACGAGGCTGGGGCAGAGTTTGCAAACGGCGTCCAATGAGATTCCACACGTGTTCGATCGGTAGGAGATCCGGAGAGTACGCTGGCCACGGAAGCATCTGTACACCTTGTAGAGCCTGTTGGGAGATGCGAGCAGTGTGTGGGCGGGCATTATCCTGCTGAAACAGAGCATTGGGCAGCCCCTGAAGGTACGGGAGTGCCACCGGCCGCAGCACATGCTGCACGTAGCGGTGGGCATTTAACGTGCCTTGAATACGCACTAGAGGTGACGTGGAATCATACGCAATAGCGCCCCAAACCATGATGCCGCGTTGTCTAGCGGTAGGGCGCTCCACAGTTACTGCCGGATTTGCCTTTTCTCCACGCCGACGCCAGATTTGTCTGCGGTGACTACCACTGACAGAACAGAAGCGTGACTCATCGGAGAACACGACGTTCCGCCATTCCCTCATCCAAGTCGCTCTAGCCCGGCACCATGCCAGGCGTGCACGTCTATGCTGTGGAGTCAATGGTAGTCTTCTGAGCGGACGCCGGGAGTGCAGGCCTCCTTCAACCAATCGACGGGAAATTGTTCTGGTCGATATTGGAACAGTCAGGGTGTCTTGCACATGCTAAAGAATGGCGGTTGACGTGGCGTGCGGGGCTGCCACCGCTTGGCGGCGGATGCGCCGATCCTCGCGTGCTGACGTCACTCGGGCTGCGCCTGGACCCCTCGCACGTGCCACATGTCCCTGCGCCAACCATCTTCGCCACAGGCGCTGCACCGTGGACACATCCCTATGGGTATCGGCTGCGATTTCACGAAGCGACCAACCTGCCCTTCTCAGCCCGATCACCATACCCCTCGTAAAGTCGTCTGTCTGCTGGAAATGCCTCCGTTGACGGCGGCCTGGCATTCTTAGCTATACACGTGTCCTGTGGCACACGACAACACGTTCTACAATGACTGTCGGCTGAGAAATCACGGTACGAAGTGGGCCATTTGCCAACGCCGTGTCCCATTTATCGTTCGCTACGTGCGCAGCACAGCGGCGCATTTCACATCATGAGCACACCTCAGTGACGTCAGTCTACCCTGCAATTGGCATAAAGTTCTGATCACTCCTTCTTGGTGTTGCATTTGCTCTGTCAGTCAGTGTATATATATATATATATATATATATATATATATATATATATATATATACATATACCTCCATATTTAAAAATATCTTCATTCAATTCCACTTAAATAACTTCTGTGTTACGGTAGCAAAACTTAATAACCTGATTATTCTCTCATACACTGCAACTTCGTAATATTTCAAATAGTTCCTTACAATACAATTATCGTACTGGCCATGATTGCAACACATATTGACGTGAAGTTTTAGGTTACGTCTCGTATCTTGCCTGCATTTTCTACAACCACAACTGGTTAATCATTTCACGGTCTACACGTATGGATTGGCACTAAACATGCACAAATACTCAATCAGATCTAGTTTCCAATAACCTTAAAATTATCACATTAGCACCACAGTTATATAGCATAAATTGGCACATTTCATCGGCTAATAATTGGCATTTATATTTACATATCCTTTCGTTGGCACTACAGCTCTTACTTCTAGCACTCCTGCACACATATAAATATTTTTCATCAATTGATTTCAAATTCATTACGATGCAACTTATAATACTTATCTCGTAACGGGATTTTGCTGCTGGATCTCTCATGGACTATGGCATCTTGGAGTAGGCAGCCCCTGCGATCCAAAGATTACGTCATCTGCGGCTCCGGCTGGGGATCTTGGCTTGAGCTATTTAGTCTTGAGCGACCAATTCCATCTGTTTAAGCTGAGTCCATCTTGTCACCAGTTCTCATGCAATCATAAAAGAACAAGTACATAGTAGAATTCATAGTATACTGGTGGATAGTAGGCTATTCAATACGTAATATTTGTTTTCGGAATCTCTTATTGGTCGAGAATATTCCTTTCTTTTAAATTTAGAGATTTCTCTAATTCGGCCTACTTCTTGTTATTTCTTTCGCTTAAACAGATATTGTCTCCCTCCTGCAAACAATAAATTATGCTTTCTTTAGCAAGGATTTGCTGCTATAATGCTAATTTCGGCAATGTATAACTCGGCTGAAGTTTCCTTTCGCTTCTGAGTTTTCGTGTTATAGTACCAAATATTTCCTTCAAATCTACGCCTTTTCTGCCGATATTTTTGCAGATGTAGTCTTCACTGCTGTTTGTATATTAATACTTTAATATTTAACGTTGCGTTGACCCTTTTATATCCTTCCGTAAGTCGTGCTACTCCTCTTCAACTCTTAACTCTTTCTTCTCAAGGTAGTCAAGAATCGGTTTCATTCAAATTTTTTAGTCCATTATTATTTAATCTTGAGATTCTTTTTCCTTGCGGCCGGACGATATCGATTTACTATATCTCTACTCTGTGTACTTGCACATTACCTGAAGCTATTGTGCGCCATATTTGTCCACTGTTTCCATGACATTAACGGCCGCTAATGTAACGTATTGATACACTACCATATGTCGCAGCCTACAGTGTAAAGAACAACTCAACATTCACAGCGTCACTATTAAATTGCAAACATAGGTAAATAACACAGCAACACAATAATTAAAATTATGCACTATATATTGTAATTTCTTTCTGAAACTAATATCCGCGATTCTTCACCTGAGTAGCCCTTCAGAAACATTCCTCACTCCAAAAAATTTTGATAGGTAAGGTAAGTTACGTTATATTGCTACAACACACTAGGAACAGATTTGCTGGCACTTGTGACACAAAGGCCAGGAGTTTTCAAAAAGAATGCCAGTTATATGCGTATACAGTTTTAATGCTTAAGTTGAAATAAAATTTAAGAAAATTAAAAATATTAAATGTTAAAAATATGTAGAATGCTGAAACTGAGAAAGATTAGCATTAACTTCTTACTCTTCCCAATGGAGATGTTTAATTTTCGCAAAAGTAAATTATAGAACTTGAACCTTACCGACAATAGAGATTGTGGACACAGTGTAAATGATAGAAATCACAATTTCTCAATGAAGAAAATCTGTAGCACAATAAATTAACGGAATAGGCTGTACAAATGGCTAATACGCGTCTTATGTAACACATACCTCACACCTAGAGACAAAACCTGATATTTTAATTCAGTGTAATCACTTAAAACAAACACT
The DNA here is from genome assembly GCF_040414725.1 of Anabrus simplex. Classification (NCBI taxonomy): domain Eukaryota; kingdom Metazoa; phylum Arthropoda; class Insecta; order Orthoptera; family Tettigoniidae; genus Anabrus; species Anabrus simplex. The sequence goes on along the minus strand of NC_090279.1, from coordinate 29,414,096 downwards.
TAAAGAACGGATTTGATTTGTATCAGTCAGTAGAACGGGCTGAATTTAGGAAAGGATGAATTACCAGTGAGAACTCCAGAGTACACGACACTTCTTGAAAACAGCACTGGGTGCAATGTCCCGTTATATTTCTAACTATCTACTATCAATGCAGTCCTGCTCTAGTGGGCTTTACACGTGGTCAAAGAGAATCAGTAAGAGATGACTCTCAACGTTATTTTTCACTTCTGTACGCAACGGCTGCGCAAAGATCACCAGGAATTGCACACCAGCGCCTCTAGTGTAAACAGGGCTGAACTAAAATTACCGAGCGGGTGATTTAAATCGTTTAGCGCGCGGAGGGTCCCCAGGTTCTCGTCCCCCCTCCACTCTTAAATATTATATTAAATATATTTTTCTTTTTTTATTTCTCTGATATTTTTCTTTCATTTCCTTTTCTTTCTTTCCTTCTTTGTTACCTTTTTCTGAAATACTGCATTCTGAGCAACAATACACCTGGAGGTTGGCCTGTGCTTTATTGTTATTATTAATAATTTTTTTGCTGGAGAAAAGAAGCTTACCACTTGTGCTGGTTATTATAATTATTTCAAATATGGAGCTATATTTTATTTTTACTAATTTACAAAGCCTTGAAGGATCGGAGTGACTGGCCTTGCCTGTGCTGCTTTTGTTTGTTTCTGCTGAGGAAAAAGGAAGCTAACTCACAAAGGGAGGAAGGAAGTGACCTGAAGGTGAGTGGGATTGGCAATCCTTATCTCAGATTAAGACCTATGACAGAAATAGACACTAACATCCCCTCGTACATCAGTCCTCTTTAACACTACTTAAGCCAACTGTAACAGTCAATAGTATCAAGATATGCCACTTATGCAGGAAATAAAATATAAATACAATGTAAGAAAGAAAACCATATACAGGAACCAAAATGATGAAAGGAAACTCATATGCTAAGGAGGGAGTTTGTAGGATTCAAAGGTAAATTGAAATGAAACATGATCTTTTGATTTATGGAGCTATATTCTACCTACTATCCACAGTGTTACAGGTATAAAATTTTGTAGAAATTTGAACAAAAGTTTTAGTGATCATAGTATATCATAATCTCATGACATTATATTCAGCAGTGTTAATCATCAATTAATATTCATCAGCCAGAAAACTATTCAATACAACACAAATACAAGATCATTCATTTATGAAAGAAAGACTGGAACTGACAAGGTACAACATAATGCTTTTCTCTCTTCTTGCTGTTTAACGTAGCACTGACATTGCAAAAGGTTTCAGCAACACCATTTGTATTTTCCCAAGGAACTTACTATATGATACATCTTTCAGTCTGTCAAATGAGGCACCTAGGGCCACATACTGAAAAATATTGAGATTTGTACTTCTTTTTCATCTACTAGAGGATGGCAAATCTCTGGCAGAGTAGTGTTTGAAGAAACCAAGACATGATAGCACATACTCTGTTCCTACATACTGCACCAAACAACAACATATCATTCAATCAGTCATCTGCATTTAGATGATAAACAATGTCAAGCTACAAAATTGTATGCATCCCTTGTATTCATTAACCTACACTATTTACAATATAAAATGTTCTATTTTATGTGACAGCAGGATATATCAAAATTTTTCTGCTACATGGAAAAGGATGGAATCATGAATATATTTGAGGGTTTACAAGACAAGAGAGAGCTTACAGATTCTGTGATTGCTCCCTCTTACAACATGCAAGAGGTACAAATAATGCTTCCTTTCAGTCCATCCGCAGGAGAGGAGTTCTAATAAATTTATAGAAATATGTAGCATCAGGATCTACAAACAATAATATGGCAGCTGATCCAGCACAAAACATTCCCATGCCAAGTCACAACATAGCTCCACCTATTAAGAGCTATGTCCAAGGAATTGCTTGCTAATTTAGTACAGTATTATGAACAATAAGCTGCTACTTCCACAACATTACGGTGTGCAAGGGACTTTGCTGTGACCTAGACGAAATGCCAGTTGAAGACAGTGGAAACTCACTTCAGACAGTGCCATTTGTACCTATTGTATATCGAAGGCAGAAATCTATGTTGGTGGTTGGAGAGTAGGCTGATCTGTGGTCTGACAGCATGCACTCCAACCGGCCAACCAAGCAGAGGAGGGGTGGATATGGTTCCACCGTGTTTCTACACCTCTGCATTTGGGACACAGAAACGGGCTGTTCCCCTACCACTGGCTGTCCTCAGAATGGTTTTTCCTTTCGCCTGCAGTAAGGCGAATGATGGGACAGTTCCTAGTATATGTCATGGCCACCAAACATCTTGCCCTCACCACAAATCTCCTTGCTTAAGATGATGATGCTTGTTGATTAAAAGGGCCTAAAATATAGTTCATGGTTTTAAGAGAAAGTACAACTAGGCAACCATCCCCTATACATATTAGTAATCGGAGAGAAGAAATGGAAGGGGGCTGACACCAGGAAAAATGATGGTATCAGCTAAGGAGGCCCAGGGCCATGGAGGGAAAATAAGACTCCGTAGGCCTACATACATAATACAATCGGGGGCAGAAAAGAACAGGTCGTGATCGAGGTAGATCAGATAGGATAGATGAAAGTGGGGAGCGTGGCACAAGTAAGCGGAAGCAGTACCAAAATTCAATTAAGGGCTCCGTGGTCGCCTACCCAAGCTCCCAAGTGCAGAGCCCACATGGGACCCGTTTTATTCGTCTCTTACAGCAGGCAGAGGATGCTGTGGCTGTTATTCTACTGGCCCTACCCACAGGGGGACAACTATGATAAGGCTAGTTGCTTTACGTTGCACCGACACAGATAGGTCTAATGGCGATGATGGGACAGGAAAGGCCAAGGAATAGGAAGGAAGCAATCGTGGCCTTAATTAAGGTACAACCCCAGTATTTGCTGGTGTGAAAATGGGAACCACAGAAAAACCATTTTCAGGGCTTCCGATAGTGGGGTTTGAAACTACTATCTCCCGAATACTGGATACTGGCCGCACTTGTGTTTCAAATTATCCGAAATTCACTTGCCTTGGTGTGGTATGTTTTCATGTTCTGGCCTCAGGAGATTAGTAAAACAAGAACAGTAAGGATGCATACCTCAAATATCTTGTACTTTTTCTTCAACCACGCAAACGAATATAACAGGTATACGCATACAAATCAAAGTAAAGCAAAATGTCACAAACGTCAAAAACGTGGTCGTCCCACGCGGTCCAAGTTGTCAAACTCAAATCGATCAATAGCAATCGGAAGGTGTTGCTACCAATAGGAGCTGCCGTATTCGTCACGTGGGCTTAGGGTGAATGACGTGATGTACAACAGCGCGCCCACGCGGGTGGAGGGCAAAAGTATTCAGTCTGAGCCGGGCCCTCAGAAGGGTAGGACCTATGCCGCTGTCAAACCCTTGCACGTGGTAGTGGAGGGGGTAAGGTTCGGCAGTTCGGTTCACTGCCGTCTCAATCCTACATATATAGATTGAGACGGCGGTGGTTCGGTTATTGATGTTGGGGAGGAAGGGGCGTTAGCCTTGAAGGAGGGATTGGATATGGGTGGGGTATAGTAGCCATTACTGAATGAAAACGGCTCATTAGGGAGCTTTAATTTGAAAATGCAACAACCCGACAACATTATAGAGATCATTTTGCAGTTGCTCACAATTTTGTAACTTATTTATTACTCTGTACAGAATAACATCATCTGCGAAAAGCCTTATCTCTGAATCCACTTCTTTACACATATCATTGATATATTAAGAAAACATAAAGGTCCAATAACACTGCCTTGAGGAATTCCCTTCTTAATCTTTACAGGGCAGGATAAAGCTTCACCTACTCTAATTCTCTGAGTTCTATTTTCTAAAAACAGAGCCACCCATTCAGTCACTCTTTTATCTAGTCCAATTGCACTCATTTTTGCCAGTAGTCTCCCATGATCTACCCTATCAAATGCCTTAGGTAGGTCAGTCGCGATACAGACCAATTGACCTCCTGAATCCAGGATATCTGCTATATCTTTGCTGGAATCCTACAAGTTGTGCTTCAGTGGAATAAACTTTGCAACAGTACGGCTTCTCTTCTGGTTGTGTCCGCATATGAACAGTTAGGTCAGACTGCCTTTCTTTGTGAATGATTTGCCACAGATATAGCAGCTGTTGGCTTCTCGCCTGTATGGATCCGCATATGACAGGTTACACTGCCTTCCTGTATAAATGATTTGCCACAGACATTGCTGCTGTAAGGTTTCTCGCCTGTATGGGTCTGCATATGTTTGGTTAGTTTGCCGCTCTTTATGACTCACCTGTATGTCTCCGCATATGTTCGGTAAGTTTGCCTCTCCTTATGAATGATTTGCCACAGACATTGCAGCTGTAAGGCTTCTCGCCTGTATGGGTCCGCATATGTACGGTTAGTTTACCTGTCTGTATGAATGATTTGCCACAGACATTACAACTGTATGGCTTCTCGCCTGTGTGGGTTCGCATATGAAATGTCAGACTGTTTTTGCTTGTGAATGATTTGCCACAGACATTGCAGCTGTAAGGCTATCGCCTGTATGGATCCGCATATGTACGCTTAGTTTACCTGTCTCTATGAATGATTTGCCACAGACATTACAACTGTATGGCTTCTCGCCTGTGTGGGTCCGCATATGAACTGTCAGACTGTTTTTGCTTGTGAATGATTTGCCACAGACATTGCAACTGTGAGGCTTCTCTCCTGTATGGGTCCGCATGTGTTCGTTTAGTGTAACTCTCTTTATGAATGATTTGCAACAGACATTGCACCTGTAATGCTTCTCGCCTGTATGGGCCCGCATATGATCCGTCAGAGTGCCTTTGCGTGTGTATGATTTACCACAGACATTGCACCTGTGAAGCTTCTCGCCTGTATGGGTCCGCATATGTTCGGTTAGTTTACCTCTCCTTATGAATGATTTGCCACAGACATTGCAGTTGTAAGGCTTCTCGCCTGTATGGGTCCGTATATGTACGGTTAGTTTACCTGTCTGTATGAATGATTTGCCACAGACATTACAGCTCTATGGCTTTTCGCCCGTGTGGGTCCGCATATGAACTGTCCGACTACTTTTGCTTGTGAATGATTTGCCACAGACATTGCACCTGTGCGGCTTCTCCCCTGTATGGGTCCGCATATGTTCGTTTAGTGTACCTCTCTTTATGAATGATTTGCAACAAACGTTGCACTTGTAAGGCTTCTGGCCTGTATGGCCCCGCATATGATCGGTCAGACTGCCTTTGCTTGTGAATGATTTGCCACAGACATTGCAGCTGTGAAGCTTCTCGCCTGTATGGGTTCGCATATGTTCGGTTAGTTTACCTCTCCTTATGAATGATTTGCCACAGACATTGCAGCTGAATGGCTTCTCGCCTGTATGGGTCCGCATATGACCGGTTAGACTGCCTTTCTGTATGAATGATTTGCTACAGACATTGCAACTGTAAGGCTTCTCGCCTGTATGGGTCCGTATATGACTGGTTAGACCGCCTTTCTGTATGAATGATTTGCTGCAGACATTGCAGCTGTAAGGCTTCTCGCCTGTATGGGTCCGCATATGATCGGTCAGTTTGCCTTTCTTTGCGAATGATTTGTCACAGACATTGCAACTATATGGCTTCTCGCCTATACGGGACCGCTTATGATCGGTCAGACTGCCTTTCTGTATGAATGACTTGCTACAGACGTTGCAACAGTATCGGTTCTCGCTCGTGTGAGACCGCATTACGCCCGGCCTTTTCCTGAAATTTGTATGGGTTACTGAGCAATCGTTTATAATCCCACCTTTATGCAATCTCGTGTCCCCTGTCAACATTTTCCTCTTTGTAAAGCATTTATCAGAAAATCCGCACACTTGGAGCGGGTGGATCCTGAGGTATTTCGACAAACTGCTTCGGCTACATAACACCTTTCCGCAGTGATCGCATTTGAAGGGTCGATCTTCTTTGTGTCTCTTCAGATGTCGCAAGAGGTCCAACTTCCTAGCCAAGATTTCACTGCACACACTACACCTAAAACTAGATGATCCGCCGTCCGGAGGTTGATGATCTCTATAGCTCACCTCGGGTCTCGATCTGCAGTGACAAATTAAAACCATGTGACCAATAGTTCAAGAGCCAAATCCACTACAACTCTCACACAGGGGATTTGCTACTGGACATTCCAATCACTGATATCCAGTGCAGAGAGCTCGTTACTCATAAACATTACATTCCTGAAAGTAAACATCATCTGAGGTTAAATTTCAAAAGCTCTCACTTGTTACGAGAAAATATTGCGTCTTTTCTTAATCATGATATCACGCGCAAGAAACTTGTAACGGTTTAGAAATGTACGAGTTAATTTTGAAGAAAGCATGAGAAGTGGTCCAGCCTAAAAGGGTAAATACTCATACAAGCTCTTTAATCCAGCACATATAATTCTATCGAAATCCGTAGTCTGTTCTCCTACATAAAGAACGGCATATGCTTTGGAGTTTTGATCTTCTTGAAGCACTCTGCGCTTTGTTGCAGGCAAGTAATAATTTTTGAAATGGACCTTTTTCTTGAAGTTGTTTGAGAGAATGTCTGTGTTGTAGATATTAATAAAGTTGAGAACGTTTGTCGACATTCAGCAAGATCTGTTGAAACATGGCTAATCTTTTATGAATGTTATTTTGACACACAAATATGCATATTGTATTTGTAAATTGTTAACATATCACTATACCATTTTATTATGTCACTGTGTCGCTTCTCCGAAATATGTATCTTTGATGTGCAATCAAACATAGCCAACCTACATATAGGACGGTAGGTTTATACAAGGACGTTCATACTTACTACCATGTACTACATCAGTCTACATCTTAATTGCTGTATTTAACACGGAAACCACTAATCCTGATGAAATCCTGGAAAAACTGAAATATAACAAGTATACGACGGCTCTCACGCTAGCAATGATACTGTCCTTTCTCCTCAAGACACTGCTGTTAAAGGCATTATGAAGGCAACACAGAATATGGAATTGGTGGTAGCGTTTTATTACAATGTCCTAATATCCTGATTTTGAAACTAAAAGCAACCTATCATGCCCTTCAATACTCTTACACGTATTACTTTAACAATACGGATAGAAGGAGCATGAAAATCAATGCTTGAGCCAAAATTCGAGATGACAAGACGTTGAATTGCACTGTAGTGGATATTGCTGCTATGTAAAAGAAGGAATATTACTCTATTTATTTCAAAAGATCACGGGCAACGTGATTATTTTTAGTGGATTCATAACATAGTTGGATAGCATCCAATTCTGAGCCTGTCTCCCCACCACAGGGTAGTTCTATATATTCTACGGAAGAAAGGCGGGAAATGCAAATTTCTTGGTTAAAGGTGAGATCCGCTTACAACTGCCACATGGGAAAATCGATCACGCAGGCTAAAATATATCGTAACATGAACTGGTACTTTCCAATTCATGCTCTATGAACTGAATTCATATGGCCCAGTCGAATGCATGACTGGCTCACAAGCAAAGTAATGGGAGGCTCGACCATGCATTGTACTGCACTCTTTGGAGAAAATAAGTGGACAAATGAAAGGGGGGCATTGATTCCAGGTATAACAGACTAAATCTCTTGATCATGAAACAAATATTGATGTTGACACCACTAGACAACAGGGGGCAGAAAATACGACACTGGTTTGTATGTCATGCGTTCTGTGGCATATCACACCAAGCAAAGGTGCAAAAGCCTGTAACCCTTCTTCTTTACGTGAATACGTGATTCCTGTGACAAGTAATTTATCAGGTTCACAATTAGTTTTCAGTAAAATAATGTTTCATTTTGCATTGATAAATATTCTACACGAACCAGCTATATTGCTGTAACATGTGGCGCTTCCCAGGTGACGGATACGGGTTCCCCGCTGGCCTTCCGATGAACATGAGCAAAATATAAAAGCTATCGCGTACCAAACATGTACAAAGTTTTTAATGGCAACTTTGGCGGAGATGGAGACGTTCACTAGGGACCAGATGGCGGAAGAGGTACACTAAATTTCTGGAAGTTAATGCAGAAAAGAGGGTAGCATTTCTTCTGTAGAGGAGTGGCTGCAAAAGGCATCTGTTCTCCATGTCCGCAGATGCGTTACTAAATTCCGTCATGAGCCCTTAAATGCTTCAAGACACTCGGCCGTATAATAATACCATTACATCATTACAGAAATATGTCTCATGGTATCGGAGCCAAGGTTAGGGCAGCCCCTGGAAGGGACGCGCATTGGCAGTGCCCAGTCAGCATGAAAAGTATGCTAGGGTTACCGTCGCACGGGCTGTGACGGCTAACCATGCTAGTACCCCCATTTTGTATCCCATCATTGAATTATGCCTGGGTGAAGTAGCGAATAAGCCACTGCACTTGAGAGAAGGCTTGTAGGCATCTGAGAGATGCGGAAAAAAAGATGGAATAGAGAGAAGTCATGTGAAAAGAGGTGTGGTTACTAACTGGTGTACAACAGAAACCGAAGAACAGCTCATGGAGTTGACATTGTCATATCAGCTAAATTTGACGGTTCAGTCTCCGAGGTGCAAAAGTTTGACAATCGCTTGATGTAACACGTCCGCATTGGGGAGAGAAGGAAATTCCAATTTTTCAGCGCAACGCTCCACAAATTGACGTGCGCATGGAAACCAAAGATGCGTTCTGGGCACTGCCTGACATGAAGACCGCTGCCGCTGATCTGAATGGACGTGTCGGACCGAAGAAAGAAGAACAAACAGTCCATGGCGTTCATGGACATGGAGAAAAGACCAACGATGCCCAACAAATTCGCGATTACGCAGAAACTGATCACCGCAAACACACGGTTCGAAAAGAGTGATATTCATCTACTCTGTACTACAGTGGCTCCCATCCAATTCGCATTGACTACATCCTTGTGAGAGGGTGAAATCTCGAAGATGTTCTAGAGATAACAGTTGCCCCTTATCAAATCCTTGCGATGCAACAACGACCAGTCATCTAAGCTGCGGATAATGTCACCAAGAGCCCAATACTTCACAGGAAATAGACAAATTGGATCAAATGGTTGCCCCTGAAGAAGGAGACTAACGTCGTTGCAAAAGTTACAGAGTCACAAATCACCATAGTTGAAGTGAGCCGGACTAAACTGAAAGACGCCTTTCGCTCTATTCCTGGAACAATTAAGTCAGGGCGACGACAACGAAGGATTAAACATGACATATGGTCAAGGAATGAAGATGTTAAATATGCAGTACGCTTGAAGAAGCAGCTGTACCACGAGTTTGTTGCTCGTTGGAATGCCTACAAGACAGCCACTCGTAAAATGAAGGAGGTATTTACCGTAATAAAATCAAAGCGGTAGGCAGGTCTATATGTGAAACATGACATGCGCGAATTCGAGCGGAATTTTTAACGGCTAGTCAATCGAGCCATCGCAAAACGTCAGAAGTCCAACGTTTTTACGGCATCAATGAGGAAACAGACGATTTGCTACTGGACAGGCGGGAAGCGCGAGTACACTGGTGGAACTATTTTGACAACATCTCAATCATGGAATTTCCGTATCTACCAATCCTAATCACCTCCGCTGTTGAAGGTCCAACGTAGGAAAATGACGTCACTAAAGTCCAGGCTATGCTGAAGGAAATGAAATCAGGGAAAGCCATCTGTCCCGATTATCTTCCAGCAGAGTTTTGTTTCTCTCAATGGGGGGATGCAGCAGTGTGGCTAAAGCAAGCTTTTCAACGATATCATCAAGGAAGGTCAAAAACAGACTAGCGACAGAGTATCAATTCAGAAATAAGGGAAGCCCTGCCGATTTTTCTTATCACGGCCCGAACATACTTCTGAACCTCGCAATGAGAGACTTAGAACAAATCTTCGACAAAAGAATTAGCGATTTAGACAAACAAACAACAAGCCAAGCTGAATTTGTGTAAAATTGTGGCACAATAGGAGAAATCCATGCTGCCGGACTATTACTTGAGAAACACTGTGAAAAGAATAAGAGATTTCATCACAAATTTGTGGACCCTTAGAAGCCCTTCCATCGGGTACTTCATGACCTAATCAGTCAGCCCTACAAGTACATGGCATTCCAGAGCACCTTGCTGAGAGGGTATAATTGCTCTACAAAGAACAAATGAGTTGTGTTCAAGCTACCGCAGGAGCGTCTGATGACTTCCGCATAACTGTAGGAATCCATCAAGGCCCCGGCTTATCACCACTGCAGCTCATTCTTGAGATGGACATAATTACCACAAACCTGCGCAATCCAATACCATTGACACTTCTCTAAGCAAATGACATCATTTGGCTGAAGAGAATAAGCTAGACCTGCAGCGTCAAACAGAAGACTGGAACAATCGACTAGCGCAATAAGCCCCGCGCCTCAACAAGAACAAGACAGAATACATTGCATTACATCGTCGAGAAGTTGGAACCATACATGTTGACATTGAAGATATAGCACGAGTAGAGATATTTAAGTATATTGGCTCCACAATCTATGATTATGGCCGACTTTCTGATGAAATCAACTTAAGGATATACAAAGCCTGACTGAAGTGGAGAATGACAACAGGCGCCCTTCCGAACTTTGGACGAAGGGCCATCTCTAAACTAAGTTCTACCGAACTGATATCTGTCCTATCGATATCCATCCTGTCGTTTTCTACGGCAACAAATGCTGACCAGCTCTAGAGGTAGAACGCCAACTAAGCATCATGGATACGAAGTTTCTTAGGTGGAAGGCTGGCATAATTATACTAGATCACATTTCAAATGATGTTATAAGAAAACGTTTTGGCATTGCACCGATCCAGAAGAAAATTGGGGAAAGGCGTGTGCGCTGGTTTGGGCATGTGTTGCGTGTAGAGGACGATACATTGGGAAAGTCAGACTATTACACAGAAAGTCGGTGAAAAGAGGCGCTAGGGACGAACCAGACAGCATAGACTGATAAAGTGCACAACGGCCTGAAAGTTGGAAGACTACATGCAGACATGGCCCGAGACCGAACCAACTGCAGTCAAATGAACCACAACACCGGACCCTGCCACCAGATGCAGACTGATGAATATTCTGTTACAAAAATGAAATGTAATGGATATTTTACACATCCTAACATTCAAATTAGTTTATTGTATGTTCAAATTTTCTTCCCTAATGCGTATGTCCGATATCTATAAAAACTTATTTTCACAAAATAGTGTTTGAATGGCTGAACGCTTCTGGATTTCGTGTTTAAGTGACTAATATAAATGCATTGTGAAGAAAAACTTATAACTCAAAAAAAAAAATTGGTATATCTGTGTTAAATGGGAAGGACAGTTTGAATATCCGGTGAAATTCTACGAGTACCTACAAGAGGGGAGTCCGTCAGTGTATTCTAGCCTGAATAGAATTTTGCAATTCATATTTCTGCTTACATACGTCATAGACAGCAGACGATCATATTAATCAGCTTGTTATTTTCACTCCGATCACGCCTATAAATATGAAGACCATGGAGGAGTGGCACAAAGTGGTCAGCTCAGGGCCATGTGACACTCAACGCTCTAAGGCTGGAAGGAAGCCACATAAATAAGTGGTTACTTCAGGACCATGTGTCTCTATGCAAACGGAAGTAAGCCTCATCACTATTTAGCTCAGGACGATGTGTCTCTCCACAAATGGAAGGTAATCTCATCACTAATTGGTAATCTCAGAAATACGTGTATTTCCACAATTCTGCATTTAGGAAATTTTATGAATCTTAAAATCTTTTCTTATGTAATTCAATACCCAACTGGCATGGCAAATAGTTTAGACATTTTAAGGGAAGTAATTTAAGTTGTGTAATTTAAGTAATTTGTAGACTGCTGAAATGAGAGTGAGGAAACAATAGCGCCTGAGGTGAGATATAAAACAAAGTGGGAAGTAGCAGATAAGATCCGGTCGACTGAATCCTTCAGAAGCATCTAAAATCTATGATGTAAAATGGACTAAGCTACGTAGACAATGAACTGTCCTCTGACATATATGCCAAGAAAAAAGAACACACATAAAATTCATGTCGCTTTGCTGGTCTCTGCACAAAATACGTTTAGAAAATAGAAAGCCAATTTAGTCTCCACCAAAAATAGAAATATGATTTTGTGTGTGAAAAGGATTCATAAGCAACATTTTTACTGGTGGTCATAATACAAGATTGTTCTCTAACGTAGCCTATTGTGTCCTGTTACACATTAATTACAAAGAAACAGAGAGTGTGAGCTGGTACTTGGAAGTTCTGAGGACCGACATGGATATTTCTTGCCACTAGTTGTGAAAGTACAGTAGGAACAAGTCAGTGCATCACATAAGAGCCGAGAAGACTCTAACCACTCACAGAATCAAATAAACCATTCAGAATTCATAGTTTCCATCACAAATCTGGTTTGAAGTCAAACCTCAGGCTATGACTAGCCATCGCATGACCCGCTGATACAAGGGCTTGGTTAAGAGCACCAATCCGAGACTATACAATCATTTCCCACGGATTATCAAAGATCACTTCACACAGTAACCAACAAAGGTGTGACAGCAAAAAATTAATTAGCAATGTAACAATTACAGTTCAAACACACTACTGCATTAAATGTTTTAAAACAGGACATACACTTGTGGTACTTTGTAAGGTCAGTGACAATAATTACAATTTTGAAAGAATATTATATCACTACATTATTTACTTATTATTATTATTATTATTATTATTATTATTATTATTATTATTATTAGTATAGGGCAACAAGTTAGATACATATATACAAATATGTAGTATTTACAAATATACACAGACAAGAAACATGTTTTATAGCAGAATGTCCAGTTGAGTGTTCCACTGTATAGCTTCCTCTGTTGGTTCCAAAAAGTCACTCGGGCTACCTGTGTAGGAACGTCGTGTACATTCACTTACAATATGGGGATCATCTGTCGAGATGCACCACAGTCGCACTCTGGTGATGAGATATATTTCCACTTATAAAGGGCAGCCCTGCGTCGTCCATGATTTGTTCTCACCCAATTCAGAGTGGTTCAAATCTGACGCGGAAGATGACGTTCACCAGAAAAGATGTTGTGTAAGGAACTGTCTGTGGCAACTTTCCAGCGACTTCTCCATTCTTCTAAAGGGTGAAAATTCCCATCAGCCAATGCGACAGCATCATGCAAAGATGGATGTCATGACTCCAACCTCGTTACCTTGAGAACAGGAATATCATCCAAAACAGGCAGTTGAGGGTATATTTCTATCTTCTTGAACTCTCGGATGGGAGCATTTTATCTCTTAAAAACAGGTGGCATTTTACCTGACAGAATTGTGAGCCAATAAACAGATGTGGACTGGATAGTAAAAGATATTAACCGCAAGCTAACATTCAGTTGAGTATCAATTAGTCTTGTATATGGGCTATCCAGCCAAACTGGTGCACAGTACTCACTACACGAGAATACCAGTCCCAAAGCAGATCATAAAGTCTTTGCTGATGAACCCCAACTTGAGCCATACAATTTCTGAAGGATAATATTATGTGTTTTGAGCTTTTTTACAGATTCATAAGATGTTGTTTGTAGGATAGTGTGCGATCAAGTGTAATCCACAAATATTTGGGATAGCCACTATGCCGAAGTTCTTGGTGACAAAAACGTATGTGAAGTTTAATGCCAGCTTGGAGATTATTCAGGTGAAAACATGACACCTCTGTTTTGTTACAGTTAGGACACAGTTGCCATTTCTTGAAGTACGTTTCAAGTGAAATCAGGTCTCTTTGTAGCACTTCTTCTGTCACACTAAGGTATCGATTTTGAGTGGCTAGTGTTATGATATCAGCATAACAAAATATTTGGGATGATGTTTCTGGGAGATCAGAGATATACAAATTGAACAGTAGGGGAGACAGTACCGATCCTTGAGGTAATCCATTTTTGAGCTTCCTTTCTCTACTCATACTATTTCCCATACACACTCGAAATCTTCTGTCATTGAGCATATTGCTTATAACCTGCACGATGGTCCTACGGGGTGCAATTCAGAGAAGCTTGTAAATTAATCCTTCCCTCCAGACTGCGTCAAATGCTGCTGTAAGATCAATGAATACAGCTGAGGTCTTGAGTTGTTTCTGGAAACCTGCTTCCATGTGGAATGTCAGTGAAAGCACTTCATCGCAGCAGCTGAGATTTGGCCTGAATCCAGCTTGATCAACTGTAATACGCTGAAAAATAGTTGCGCTGATTCTGTTGTGGAATAGCCTCTCAAAAAGAAGGGCAACTGGTCTATAATTGCTTGGGTCATTGGCATTCTTACCTGGTTTCAAGATGGAAATCACTTTCGTTCATTTGAATTCTGCCGGGAGTTGTCTGTTCTGTAGAAGGTCAGTAAAAAACCTTAACAGCCAACTTCTTGCATTCTTCCCTAAATGAATGCGAAATTCTGGATGAATGTCGTCAAAATCTGGAGCTGTACTTGGTTTAACGTCTTTGAGAGCAGCATTGATGTCTTGCACCGTAAGCAGTTGTGAATACCTTGATGTGCGTGGTGTTCTTCATTCCAGAGTTTGGAGCTGGCACCGTATGTATTTGGTATGTTTCTTATCTGATGGAGTTTGGGAAGTTGTGACGATGTGAGATGCTACTTCATCCGGAGTAACTCCAGGCTCTTGCTTCACCAAAGGTGTCCTTCCTCCAAGTTTTCTGCGGTGCCTCCAAGATCTTCTACTGGAATGAGTTAGGTCGATATTCTCCACTGTCTCAATCCACCGTTCTCTCCGGGTAGTATCCTTGCTGGAAAGAAGTTCATCAGCTATGTCTTCATCACCAGTATGCAGATATTCGTTATAGAGTACATCAGTCTCTACATTCCAACCAGGGATGTATTCTTTTCTATGGCATACTCTTCTTAGCCGCCATCATAACTGCATCTACGAAACGCTTGTAATTGTGCTTGGGAGCAATCCACCGAACACATTTATCCAGTTCAGTGGTGAATGTTGACGAATTAGCTTTTCTGAAGTTCCTCCGAGCATGTGGTATTGACCGTACAACGGGAATTTTAATGCCAATATCCACTACAATGGGGCCATGTTGACTGTGGGGAAAATGTCTTAACACTTTATGACTGGTATGTAAGGGCTGTCCTGCATCACTGCAGCTAACAAATCACAAATCAGGATTGAAATCCCTATTTCATGCAGCTGACTGGAAAGTACCAAGATCTTTTGGGTCAAAAATCAGATGGAGATTGTTCATTTCTGTCTATTCTACGAGTTTCTTTACACATTCATTGTCATTCAAGTACTTCCATAGTTCGTGATGGCTGTTGGAGTCGCCTATATAAACTGCAGGGTGTTGAGCATTCGGGAGTACGGTACCTGACCACTGTGTGTTTGGGGGTTTATAAATGTTAAAAATAGTAATATGTGCCACACGCACAGCAACACAATGGATGTCTTCATCTTCGTCTTCGTTTTGAAAGAGCATTGAGGCATCTTGGATATTATTACGAACATAAGTAGCTATACCATGTGCACTGTGATATGTTGCACCAAGAGCTGTGAAACCATTAATGAGGCACCTTTTCCGAAACTCTTCTTCATTGGCTGTATGGATTTCATGTATACCCACAACATCTATATTATTCTTCAGGATAACTTTGGATAGGTAGTCACATTTTGCTCTGCTGATGCTTTCTACGTTAAGCTCGAAAACATGGATGAAAGGTCCGATGTTTCTTGTCTGGTAGCTCTGAGAAGAGCCATTTCCATGAAATACTTCTGCCATTGCTGGAGTATCCTTAAAAAGATAGGTCCAGCTGCTACAGTTATTGCTTTCTTAGCACCACCCGGGGGTCACGTGTAGGGCACTCTGAGGGTAAACCTACAGACGTGAAGCAATGATGATGATGATGCTTGTTGTTTTAAGGGGCCTAACATCGAAGGTCATCGGCCCCTAATGGTACGAAATGAAAGAACAAAAATTGCAAAGGCATCCACTGACCAAAATAAAAATAAAATATGACATGAAGAATGAATGGATGGACAGGAACTCAACAAAACACAAAACAAACAAACAAAAACCAGTGGATCGGACTCAATACAGATCGAAAATAACATTATTACCGACCAAGGAACCACTTATAAAGCACAATGATGCTTGGTGTCTAAAGAGGGTGCAAAATCCACGTCTAAGACCCCACAGAATGATACATGTCGCGAGTAAAATAGAACCATGGTATGTGTCATGTTGGGGTATTAATCAGAAGTAGCGAAGACTCACGGTGTTCCACAAAAGATGGTACTACTCACAAGTATTGCAAGACGTACAAGTAACGCAGACCTATGGTGTGTCTCACACAATGGTCCAACTCAGAGCCAACGCAAACCGAGAAGGTTCCCCACCTAGGTGTACTAAACACGGGTGCCGGTATTCCCGTGGTGTTCCTCACATAGTGGGTACTAATCACAGGCAACGCAGACCCACGGTGCTGCTCATATAGTGGTACAACTCACAGGCTACGCCCAGACCCGCGGTGTTGCACACATGGGTACGACGCACGGGTACTGGAATCCACCAGGCCAGGATTTTACTGCTACTAATCACAAACCGATTTCGTACCGAATTTAGTGGTACTACTCGCAAGTACAGGCAACCTATGGTGTTCCCCGCGTGATGGTGCGATTCAAAATTAGTTTCATGGTTCTAATTCAGTCAGCCCTTGGTTGCCCCTTTTAGTCGCCTCTTACGACAGGCAGGGGATACCGCGGGTGTATTCCACATGTGCGTCCCCCACCCACAGGGGGAAGTGAAGCAATAATGTAGCGCCTATTTATCAACTTTTATGAGATAATAAATTCACTTACTTGAAGAATTCTGAATTTTTTTAGGCAACCTGCACAAATTTAAAACTCCACTTGTACCTTTTCATTTTATTAGTTAATACTAATTGTGTAAGTATGCTTGCAATCAACACACTAGAAGCACCTGACTGACAATGAACACTAAAATGAATCAGAAAGTGTGACCACTTCACTGGAATGAACATGAATTAAATAGCACAATTTTTTTACGCTTACAACAATGCACAAGTTTTATTTGAAAACTATGATACCGAAGATGCAGCATAACTGACCTCAAAGTTTCATTTCTACAACACATTATCTGCTTTGGCGTCCACAAATGGAGGAATCTGACTTAACACACAAGAGAACAGAAATGATCAGAAAAAAAAAATCTAGCCAAATAATTTCAAAATTACATTCTTCGAGTCATCACATTATCGAACTCAGCCATCATTATATTGATTAATGAAACTGATTATGTTAGTTTTAAATATTTATTGTTTACAATGTACATAAAACTTAACAATTTCGAATTTGTAGATTTAATTTTTAATCTACAAATATCGCTTTTTCTGTGTGTCACTTTTGGTATGAACGTATAAAAATACTACTCAGAATATCTGGAAGCAATAGCTTCAGATAGCATTTCAGATGATACGAATGTGATGAACAAATGATGCAGAGAAAGTGAAAGAAAGAACACTTTTTCATGGTTGCTTAAAGGTATTGTAAACAAATACACTTCAAAAATATCTAGCTTTACCAGAGATTCTTTTTGTAGATATATACTGAATAAAACTACGAGTACATGATAGAACATTAAATATGACCTTAAAGTTCCTGAATATTTTAGATAATTTTAACCAAAAGAATTTTCACATATTAGTGTTTAAATGTAACCTTGTAGAGACAGGATTGAACTGATGAAAATGGCCACTTTTGGAGATAAACCAACCACTACTGAACACAACTGTGAATAGGTACAACATATTCCATATTGTATAGGACTTGTAGTATACGTACTTTGTTTCTTCTTTGATGTATGGCAACAGCTGATCATCAGTTTGTTCCTCTATGAATATTTCCTCCTTAGTATCTACGGAAGGCTGTCAGTAAGAAATAAGAAAAGTAGAATAAAGAAGTAAGGAAATAAAAATATATAGGCCTAAAATAGAAACAGCTGAGAAAATAAATTTCATAGGTGCACAAAAAGACTATAATTAATTTATCTCCCATTTAAAAAATATTTAATGGAAAGGAACAATCAAATGAAAATCCCATTAAATGCAAGGGAGGTGTCTACCTTGGTGGCAAATGGTACACAAAAATACATTATAATCAAGCACTAAATTTTAAAAGAACAGAGAAGAAGACAATTTCCTAAACACAGTATTATACAATTTTTGCTATTTTTTTCTATTAAGCATACAGCTCATCCTTAATAAACGTAAAGAATTTACAAACTCCTACTCATAATATTTTCTGTTTTACAAACATAATCAACACACATACCACTTGTGCAACTACTTCAAATAATACTATACAAATTCTATTAGGTTAAAATTTACATTGCATTTACTTATTTCTTTTATTTTTTACCCTTTTTGGAACCTAACTTGCACAATGACCTGCTGTGTTTTAACCTGAGTCCCTTTTGCCACTGCTTTTCAAACAATTGATGAGATATAAGAACATGAAAAGGAACACACTGTTGGACAGCAGTAGACACATCAGCATAGAAAGGGAGGAACATTGCAAATTTGTAAATTTAAAATCACGTACATATTTGTGAATATTCAGCAGAGCATATGTACACATACGAGTATGTGAATATGTACAATTTTAGGAAAATAAATAATAGTAAGCAGTATCTCCAAATCATTGCCCAATACCATTCCTTGCTTCTGTTTCTCTTTCTGTTGATCCCTAATTCCACAATGACTAGCCATTTTCTTCATCCTCTTATATTCATATTCCCCTGTTCCCAACTTCCTACATATGACTTGATTTGTCACCTCTTTGTTCATTTCCATGTTCCTATATACTTTCTTTCCAAAAACACTTCACTGTAATATCAAATAATCCCAAAGTACTCCCACCACTTTCCCAACAAGTGGACAATGCTTATATCATAAGCATAGAAATATCCATCATCCCCTCTGCACATCACATTAAGACCAAAAGCATAAATCAGTTAATGTCCCAATGAATGAATGAATGAATCAATGAATCAATCAAACCACAGCAATTAGGGCTGTTGGTTGTT
This sequence comes from Anabrus simplex, assembly GCF_040414725.1. Lineage (NCBI taxonomy): Eukaryota > Metazoa > Arthropoda > Insecta > Orthoptera > Tettigoniidae > Anabrus > Anabrus simplex. Next base: position 29,394,935 of record NC_090279.1, on the reverse strand, counting down.
TAAATAGAAAAAAGATTGTGGAAATATATGAAACAAATTATTTCAATCACTAAATCATCTTCCTATAAGTGAATATTTGCCAAAATTTGTCCCCTTGAATTCAAACTTATCTTCATGTTGCGACCTTTCCTAGACTTAAAGAATATGATTTAAATGTATTCATCAACTAATGTCATTCGAAGCCATCTCTCCAATGATATCTCAGAATATACTGCTTAATCAAACAATTTGTCTCCTTTCTCCAAGTCTCCCCAGCTGAAACTTTGCAACATTTCTGTAACACAACTTTTTGTTAGAAATCACCCGCAAGAAATGGAGCTATTTCTGTGGATTATTTCCTGTTCTCTAATCAAGTAATACTGGTGATGGTCTCACACTCTCATTGTGGCTTTGCTGGAGATTTATATGCCCTCTCCTTTACAACCCCTAAAAAACCTCATAATCATATTAAGAGATCTGTAAATTTTATTTTCAATATGTTTAAATGATTACCATAATGAAGCTATATCCTTATTATGAATAGCTAGGTACCTACAGAGATCCCCATGAAGAAATTTCACCCATCAATACAATAATAAAACCGGAGAGGACTCTTTCTATTTGTGAAACAAAGAAACTGACTTTTCACCACGTTTACAAATATAGCATTGCCCGATGTCCATCTTACAATATTGTCAAGGTCTTTTTCAGTTACTCATAATCCTGAAACTTATTTATTGCAAAGAGCCTCATCTCTTATTTCAGTTCATTATTCATATTGTATATATATATATCAGAGAATAAAGGTCTCATAATACTGCCTTGTGGGACCCAATCCCATAATTGTTACAGGATCAAATAAAGCTTCACCTACTCTTATGCTCTGAGTTCTATTTTGTAGAAATACACCAGACGTGGCCAAATTTTAATGGTAAAAGGTATATTTCTACCTTTATGTAAACAATCGACCTTTATAGCCTAATCCTTGAACTTGTTTGGAGGCAAAGTTTCCACTTGGGATATCCTGGTCCACACTGTTGTATTTTTTCATACAGTGGCTACAGTGAGAACCACGATGTAATTTCATTATTCACATGGCTTTGTGTCATTTTTGTTAGTGAGCATGTTCTGTTGTTTATCTTTATTATATACATATTGTTGCTGTTTGGAAGTAAATAATGTGACCTATTGTTAAGACTGTCCATTCTGTAAATTACATGTATTATTGATACTATTCAGGAGTTCAGTTGTATTTCTTAAGAGTGGTTCTAGAGAACTGTCAAATTTTGAGGTTATGGGAAGACGAAGAGACCTTTCGCCAAGAAAGGCACTGTCAGAGAGCTACTTCTTGAGAAACGTCATTCACAACAGGAAACAGATTCTAGATTGCAAATACCACAGCAATCTGTAAGTAGAATTTTAAAATGTGAAGATAAATGGAAGACAAAATGTGATGACGATGATGATGATGATGATGATGATGATTGTTTTTTAAGGGGCCTAACATCGAAGGTCAACGGCCCAAGACAAAATGTCAACAACGTGTTGGAAACTGTGAGCAAAAGAAGAAACCAACCCCAAGGAGGAAGCAAAACTGATTAATTTGTCAGTAAACAACCGCAAGGTTACTAGTTTGGATTTATGTAAGAAATTAGGAGAGTATGGGTCATTTGTATTAGCCAGGGCTCTGAGGCGAGAGCTGTTTAATGCTGGAATGAAAGCAAGATGACCTCAAGGCAAAGCGAAGTTTACTCCTGCTATGGCTGTGAACAGGTTCCAGTGTGCCAAGACTCTCCAGAATTGGTCATCTGATGAATGGAAACAGGCAAGTCCATGACAATTACTGTAATTCCTAAATTATCATTCATTATTCCATTATAACCCAATCTAAGTGATGTAACTGTACAGCACAGTAAATGTATGAAATTCTTCTTTTAAACCTTACAGCTTATTGCATTTAATGCTAGGCTTATTTGTTTTATTTATTTCAGGTTTGCTTTAGTGACGAATTGGTATTTCCTGTCGAAGAAGAGACAAGTCAATATGTCAGAAGATAAGGAGAAGCATTCCATCCAGATTGAGTGAGGCATCCAACTTCAGTGATGGTCTGGAATGTGTTTTCTTGGTATGGCCGTGGACGATTATATATTGTAGAAGGAACTATCAGACGTGAACAGTATAGTATTAAGAACTCATTTGGTAGCTCAGGTGCAGGAGTAGTTTGGCCAAAGTGAATTTATTTTTATGCAAGATGGGCCTCCTTACCACAAAGCCTAGAAACAGTCCAGACATGAATCCCATAGAATATCCTTAGCCGATAGCAAAGAAAAGTCCAAAGAAAAATAACGACAAAAATTGGCTTGATTGAGAAGCTCGGTCAGATGTGGTGTCATGATGACGATTTAAAGAGTCAGTGTAAAGTACTGTTTGAGGGTATGCCCAGTCTAATCAAGTCGCTCATGAAAGCTAAGGGGGTGCATACCAAGTACTAATGTCATCAACTTAAAAATTGGTAACATCTCATGTGTTCAATTCTCAAATTTTTTATGTTTAATAATTTGGCCATATCTTTATAGTCACCCATTTAGCCATTGTTTTATCTATCCCAAACACACTAATATTTTGTCAGTAGTTTCCCGAGATCTACCCTAAGAAAATCCTTAGATATGTCAATCGTGATACATTTGACTTCCTGAATCTAATATATCTGCTATATCCTGCTGGAATCCACAAGATGAGCTTCAGTGGAATAATATTTCCTAAACCTGAACTACCTTCTATCGAGCCAGTTGGTAATTTCTTAAATGTGTATAACATAATCAGAAAGAATGCATTCCAAGTGCTTGCATGCAACACAAGTCATGACGACTAGTGTGTAATTACTGGCTTTAAGTTTAGCACATTTTCTCTATACACAGAGTGCTACTACACTAAGTATTCATTCATCTGGTATAGCTGTTTCATACATAGTCTAATCAATATCTCAAAGAACTGACTTTCGTATATGCCCAGAAAATTTACCCATCCCAGCAGCATTTCTAGTTTAAAATTTTTGTATATTACCTTCAATGTTCCTTATAGTGGATATTGTAAAGTAATTTCAAAGGATTAGGTGAAATTGTCAACTGCGTCAGGTACTGCAAAAGGACATGATCATACCATTGGTGACATATCCTATGCATCACGAGTGATGGCTGCAATGCCCATTGACTAATGAAGTATACACATTCCCATGTTGTGTAATTGCTACTTCATACCTTTCTTAATCTGTCAACATTCAACACCGTACACAGCAACAAGCCGTAGTAACACAGCTGAAAGTAATTCCAGTATCAAGGAAGACAATGTACACTGCCGGCTGGTGCTCTCAGTGCTTTTCAATTAGCATTCTGGCAGTGAAAATTGCATGAGTTGTTCCAGCACCCTTAATGAAGATGCATTGGACAGCAATAATGCCGGCGATTTCACCCAGTCAATAATGAAGGCTACTCTAAAAGATCTTCTCATGTACAATTGGGTGCAATTTGGATGGTAATTTGCACATTCTGCTGAATCGTCATTTTGCTCAAAAATAGGCACAAGGATGTTTACAGTCCAATGACTGGGAACAGAGCCAGAGTCAACTCTGGCACTGAATAAGCTTGTCAGCCAGTTGATAATGAGTTCTTTAAACTGCCTCATCTTCCAGAAGTTTGCTGGATGGTCATCCGGTCCTGGCGCTTTTTGGTCCTTCATACTCCTAATGGCACTCTCCACTTCCTTTGATGTGATGCATAAGATGGGACTTACCATCAGGAATAGGGTGATGTGGTAATTCAATGCAGGAAATATCTACAAATGTTGTTGCCAATGATTGAGGATTTATTGTTTGTCCTCTAATCACTGGTCATCTTTGTCTGTAATGCAGACAGAGTGCTCAATACTTGTGTCAATTTTCGTCAGATGGAAAACAGTTCTCTTCTTCTTCTTCCCTTGAGCTCAGTGGTGTACAGTGTTTATCAGAATTACACCGACAAAAATTCAAGGATGCTCTTCGTATTATGTTAAGAATAATGGTTAATCAGACTGGCGGGAAAAATTATATTTTTGAGAAAATGAGGTTAAATTGTTACTTCCTGGTGCACGATTGAAATTGAAGAGCTGCTGCCGCTTTTCAGGGAAGACAGGGTTAGGGAGGTGTTGTGGAGTGTATGAGCAGACAGAGATAATGCTTCCTCATACAACTTCGAAAGGATTCTCTCTAACAGGCAATATCCACAGTCCATTTATCTAATAGCCGTAACTGCACACACAGTTAAAGAACACACTGTATTTAAGACACACATGTTAGTCAAGGAAAGCACCAGATTGTTTCTCCTCTCGTCTGTTTGTCGCAGTAATATTCTATATTAATTAACATGCTCGAAGATTGTGTATTCCTTCCCTCATAATATTGTAAACTCAGTGAAATACTGAATGAAGGAATCAACACGCCGAGTGATTTGATTACAGTGTATGTTCAATAAGGCCCCCTCCTACTTTGGTGTATAGTTCACTATGGCGTAGTAGTGATTGACTATGGACTATGTGGCGAACGGTTTGGAAAGCGGCCTGTATTCTTGTTACAAGATGTCTTCTCTTTCTATAGGGTTACATAGTAGTCAATTCGTGTAGAACAAACTGTACAGTGCCTACCGGAGTGTGGAAGCGACTATGCGAAAAGAACGAGAAACTTGTGCATTCGCATCGAGAATTACCTATTTCTCCAAATTTCACTTCCCCTCCCTTCTCTTTTCTGACGCACAGTGGCTGACTCTCTGACATAGCAAATAGAGCAAGTTCATCAATCTGAACTGCATGACCGGAAGTAACAAGGTCACTTTAATTTCCTCAAAAGGAAACATTACCCCGAGGATCTGACTGCACCATCATTCTCAACATTCCACGAAGAGCATCCCTGATTTCTCTGTCAGTATATTTCTGATACACCTTGTACACAGGTCATTACAGTGAGTGCATCTCGATTGAGATTTATATACAGTATGCCTTCGTCTTATCCTACAACTCTTCTTGGACTGCAATCATCCATAGGAACGTTAGATATTCAATACAATAGGAACTAGGTTATATCGTACCCAAGTTTACTGTGATGGTTGCAGTGAAAGATCTGTAGAATGTGTCTACATGTTGTCAAATGCAGTAAGATCAACAAGAGGAAAATTTATGTTGTTGCTAGGGTCTCCTTCTAGTCTTTAAGCTTCCACCACTTGATATTCTCGGGGGCATAGAGGTCCTTAAATCCGCTATGCCTACCTTATGCAGAGGTGGGATACAGTCAGATGATATGGCATTCACATCCTTTCTTCGTCGTAGATCACGGTGCTGAACAACGATCAGGTCAATTTGCTTGCTGCAGTCACCACAAGTGAAACCTCAAGTATGAGTTCCATCATCATATCAGATACCGAAGGTATTACCAACATGGCAGCTATAAAAATTCTTAGTGACCATCATGCGCATTAAGGTCATCACAGAGAAGTGGAAACTCATCTTCAGGATACGCTGCAACATGACCTCGTAGTTCCTGCCAATGCTCTTCCTTATCCAGGTCATCACAGCCTGATTGTGACATAGAAAACACGAGTTCGAGAGGATGCACTGTCGAGTGTAATTTACATAAGGCTGTCGGAATAGCGCTGAACCACAGCAACTCAATCTTGCACGTTTGCGCACACAAGGAAATCAACACCATTCCTGCTGGATGTAACCTAGCAGATGAGTTCACAGACATCTTTGATGTCATGAGCTTTCTGGCCTTTCCAAAGCGAGCAACTTGAAATCTAATTACATAGCTACACTTCAATTCTAAACCGGACTTACATTATCCAAACTACAACAAGTTAACAGGAACAATAGAATGAAAAGATTAAGTAATAATAAAGCAAGAATGATATTTACTAATAAATTAACTATTCAACAATAATTCTAAGCCACATTTAGATGTATCCTAACTACAGAAGTTTAACTGAAGCAACAAATATTCCTAAAGTATGAATCTATGGAACTTATGAGAATGTTAATATTCATTGACTATGTACATAAAATTTAGTTTCCTTGATTTATCAATGAGACAAAAAGGCGAAAAGTTTGAAAGTAATTATCAGTCAAAGAACAGTGGCCAGATATAATCATAAATTTAAGCCTTATTAATGAAAGTTAATTGAACATAACCTACGGCATATTGTTTATTTGATGGTTTCTACCATTTCTCTTTCAAACCGACACAGATAGGTCATATGGCGATGATGAGCTAAAAATGGCTAGGAATGAGAAGGAAGCAATTGTGGCCTTAATTAAGGTACATTCGCACCATTTGCTTTCTGTGAAAATGTGAAACATGCACTTCCGAGTTATTGACAGTGGGTTCGAGCCCAGCATCTTATAAATGCAGGCCTAGAGCTAGATGGCCAGTTATTCAGTACAAGGAAGCAATTGCTTGAATTCCTTCTCTTCCAATAATTATTGTGAGAGTATGTTAATATGTAATTTCAAACAATACGTTAAAAAGTAAGTTTTTATTTTAGAAATTCAGCTTTCACAGTTCCCCAGATTTACATGCACATTTGGACATAAGTTTTCATATACATGTCCAAAATTTTATGATACATGGGGTTATTTTGGAAAAGTAAACACTAAAGTCGAATCCCAAAATTCTATGCAGAGCATGCTTTCTTCCCTGTGAAGTCAAGATGGGCTGCCTACGTATGCTCTTCGGATCTAGGTGGCCCTTACTTCTTCGCAGCTTCTCTGTATGCCCTTCACCAAGAATCCCTTTCAGAGACTTATCAAGCTTATCGGCATTGTAATTACGATAGACAATGCTTCGAAATTTATGCTTATATTCTTGCAACACATTCCGAAGTAACCCCATGAAAGAACCTTACACAGAAGAACAGCCAAAGACATGATTCTTGAGGTGATCAAGCTAATGCAATTCGAACCTAACAGCACTTCAGTTAGAGTAAAACAATTCACTTGAACTAACATTTCTTGACAATGTGAACATTTGGTAGCACACGATACAACTAGCAAAGTCTCTCACTGAGGGACAAAGAAAAAGAGACAACAATCAAGAAAAAGGTTTATCACAATAGTTCTATGAACTTTGACAGTCCTACATCAACACAGATCTATCCATATTAAGAAACAAAGTACACATTTATGTGAAGATAAACCGACGTCCAGAATTATCGCATGGAATATTTGGAAGAGAAGTGTACGAAGATACCAGTAAATTGCAGGGTATATGCTCTAAACGGGAATCATGGATCAAAGGTATCTGGGCATAGAGAAATACTCACGGGTCAATTTATCTCCAAAAGTGAGGAGACAGGGTTGGATCAAACACATTTCAATGACACATGGGTGAAATATCAATTAAGAAATAGTAAATGTTATGATTATCATTATTTTACTGTAAAACCAATTATAGTATAAACATTAACAGCTAAAAGATAGCTGGGCATCTCAGAGAAGTTAACTGTTAACAATATAGAATGACGATGCATAAGCACTGTACAAGTCTATAGATAGTTCCACCTTAAAGTTCTCACAACACTTTATAGTGCAAATGCAGTTTTCACACCACACACAGGATTTCTACAAACCAATTTTACTAATTCAACAAGGCATCAATATATCAAAATAATACACTTTTAAGACTTCTGTATAATTTATACAGCAGTATACACTGTGGAAAGAAATCCTTCATCTACAACACACTGTACCCGAAAATGGCATAATTGGAGTTAAAACTGAGACTGCCGCAAAAGCTTAATTTAATTCGGTCAGTGGGTCATTTATAACAGCTCTGGTGAAGGCCAGAATCTGATTACCTTGGAGAAATTCGCCTTTAAGCTCATAGCTGCATGGTTGTGTTGCGACCCATCCCTATTTTCTTATTGGTCAGGAGGTTAGCATGCGACAGATATGAACAGTTAACATTTCCAAGGCTAACACCACCCGGCAAGTTTTCAGAATTCCTCACAAGACCAGTTTTGAACCATGATACTTTAAGATGACGTGAAGAAATGTACGATTGGTTTCCAACTAATCACACCTTCTAGACAGACGGCTGATAAAGGCAGTGTGTAATCCACGCTCAACTTATTCAGATTTTGCTCTACTGCTTTCATACTGCTCTACTTTAGAGCACAACTTCACTTCGCTATCCCACTACAATTCTTCAAGATATTCTATGCCAAACGCCGTTTTTTAGCCGTGATGCCTTACAAAGGGAACACATTATTTTGTCTTCTGCACGACATAACCACTACAATATTAATTCCAGAACACGTGTGGTGCGCAAATCATCTGAACCCACAAGTTACGTGTCGACTGACATTTAAATAGGCTACGGTATCGTAATCTATAATCTTCATTTCCGTATTGACGAATTACACAATTAAAAATAGGAAAGAATTTCCACCAATCAATTTTTATTATTGCTTATATTAAGCTACAGGACCGGTTTCCACCCCATATACAAGGTCATCTTCAGCTGAACCATGAATACATATTTATATAATGAAGCTTTGATTAAATTGCATTGTCAAAGGAATGTTATATGATGATGTGCATTTAGTCATATACAAATGGGGCATGTCTTATCGTGAATTGGCATATATGTCAGTATGTACATTATTGCAACTGTATGTCTAAAATATTATGTTGAGGTCCTAAAATTAGTGTATAAAACATATCTTCACTTAAACTAACTTATATATATATATATATATATATATGTACAGGATAAAATACAATATATAAAAAACATTTCGTGTACATGAACATTCATATCTTGCTTGTTGATCAGTTCATAAACTCTCGTATTTAAGTCCCATTTACATTTGTACACTCAGCTGCTGTTCTTGGAGTTTAAAAGATATGGTTGTAAAATTGCATGAGTAAAAGATTAGTCTTCATGTGAGATAAAACACTTCCCAATTTAAAAAAAGAAGAAAATGTTGCCAGATGTATGGATAAAATTCGGCTAAAATATGTTCAGCCCTGCTATGTATGTTGCCTTATGTTAGTTTTTTTTTTTTGCTAGTTTTTTACGTCGCACCGACACAGATAGGTCTTACGGCGACGATGGGACAGGGAAGGGCTAGGAGTGGGAAGGAAGCGGCCGTGGCCTTAATTAAGGTACAGCCCCAGCATTTGCCTGGTGTGAAAATGGGAAACCACGGAAAACCATTTTCAGGGCTGCCGACAGTGGGGTTCGAACCTACTATCTCCCGAATACTGGATACTGGCCGCAATTAAGCGACTGCAGCTATTGAGCTCGGTGCCTTATGTTAGAATCAAATCTTGTTGTCCTGTGGCGTCCGTAAAATTGGGTTCAAAGTAATGGCTCCTTTCCCATTTGTAGCTGTGCAATAGTGTTATGTTTATCTGTGGAAGATAAGATTGAGCTATGAGAGATATTATGTTGGAGGAATGTCTAAAGGTTATGTGTGTGAATTTGTATATGTACTTACTATTGTTGGTGTAGCAGAGTTGCGTTTGACGTGCGAGCTTGCAATAATGTACATACTGACATATATGCCAATTCACCATAAGACATGCCCCATTTGTATATGACTAAATGCACGTCATCATATAACATTCTTTTGACAATGCAATTTAATCAAAGCTTCATTATATAAATATGTATTCATGGTTCAGCTGAAGATGACCTTGTATATCGGGTCGAAACCGGTCCCGTAGCTTAATATAAGCAATAATAAAAAAACAAGTATTGATTGGTGGAAATTCTTTCCTATTTTTAATTGTGTAATTCGTCAATACGGAAATGAAGATTACGATACCGTAGCCAACCAGGCAAAACGGAACGCATACAGATTGCGAAACTTAAAGATCAAACTAACGAATGCGATTAAAAGCATTGATTTTCTGAAGGAATGTCTAAAGAATGACTTAACACCTAAATTCTTGAGAAGATACAACAATAAACACAGGCACACATTACAAACTCATAATACGCAAAAAAGAACAAACAAAATCTGGCTAAAAGAAGAAATAAAGTTTTTATACCGTAAAAAACCACATCTCAACAACGAACTATACAGAATACATTTAAAGGTATCTAACGAGTTACCACACAGCTATTGGGATGATTTTCAGCAGATCACGGCAGAAAAAATAAGGAACTTAGCCATCAACAAACAGAATACACTAAATAAGAAATTAGAAGCACTTAAACAACCATCCAAACCAAACCCAAAACTCTGAACACGAACTCTCCAACTTTTCCTAACGAAATCACTGAACACAAATTCCACCCACCCGTAAAAAGTCTCACAAATACGACTTTCAACGAAATGGAAACTGTTAACTTGAGCAAGGGACCCAAGCACAATTGGGGTAACACATCAACCTTCCAGAACATTACAACCACTATCACCGAAATAGAAAACGCCGTACAGAAAATCCCACACAAGCTACGAGATGAAGTCAGATATGATATTAAAAAAAGGCTCCCACAATATATCGACAAAATTCACAGTAACTCCCAAAACAATAACTCTACTAATAAAGAACACATCAATAAACTCAAAGATACAATAAAACAGAATAATCTACTGATAACGAAAGCCGACAAAGGCAATACCACAGTTATTATCGACAAAGACCAATACATATTAAAAACCAAAGAATGTTTTCAAGATAACACTTTCCTTATCAAACGCAAAGACCCTACTAATAACATACAAAGGAACCTCAAAATCTTATTAAAAAATACACACTTTCTTTTAACAGAAGTAGAATCCTCTAAACTTATAGTAATGAATCCCCAAATACACGCTGTTAAAGCTTATCCTAAGATACATAAAGAACATATTCCAAGGAGAGCTATTATTAACTACAGAGCAAGCCCAACCTATAAACTCTCGCAATTTATTCAAAGATTTCTCAAAAAGCACTACGTATTCTTAGCTAAAAAAACAGTACGGAACTCAATAGATTTTTGTAATAAAACAAAAGGATTAAAGATTTAACCATATCATAATCTCGCATCATTTGACATAGTAAACATGTACCCGAACATTCCCACAAAACAAACAATAGAAATAATTGAATCTAACCTAAAAAGCCACAGCAATCTAAGCACTTTAGAAATAGAAGAGTTAATTAAATTACTTAATTTTGCCATTAGTAACAACTACTTTAAATTTCATGATACTATCTATCAGCAACAGGGTTTACCGATGGGATCTCCTGCTTCTGGTATAATTGCCGAAATTTACATAGACTATTTAGAGCACACATACATCAACAAAATAGACAATATTTTTTTTGGTGCAGATTTGTTGATGACATTTTTGTCATCATCGATAATAGGTCCACAAATGAAATTGATATATTAGATAAACTCAACACAATAGATTCCCATATAAAATTTACCATGGAAACCGAAAACAATCGCAATCTGAACTACCTGGACATAACGACAACTAGACATGATGACCACCTTTCTTACAGAATATACAGAAAACCCACGCAAACCTCAAATACAATTAAAATGGATTCCGTTCACCCCAATACACACAAAAGAGCAGCCTACTATAGCATGATACACAGAGCATTCAATATACCGTTAACAAAAGAAGATCTAAACAAAGAATTACAACTAATTCATGACATAGCTAAGAACAATGGATACAAGAAAGAAATGGTTAACAAAATCATTCACAAAATAAAATCCCAACCCAAAACCAAACTAACAAAAGTAGACAAATCCAAGAAAGATTACGCACTATTCACCTTCAATGATGCAAACATATACCCCATAACCAACATTTTAAAAAAAAAACCTAAGAATAGCTTTCAGAACTACATACAATTGTACCAACATCATACACAACGTCAGAACAATCAATAGCAACAACAAATACAACCACTCAGGGGTATACCGTATCAAATGTAATAATTGCGAGACAAGCTATGTCGGACGCACCGGTAGAAACTTCCTAACCTGATATAACAAACACATAAATGCGGTAAAACACAATCATTTTTCCTCAATAGGACAACATGTCGCAGACTATAAACACAGTTTTTTTTTTTTTGCTATGGGCTTTACGTCGCACCGACACAGATAGGTCTTATGGCGATGATAGAAAAACACAGTTTTACAAACATCGATAACGATATGCAAATCCTAAACGTCAACCCCAAAGGCCCCATGCTCAACATAACAGAGGAATTTTACATTACTCTAGATCAGTACACCAATCCAAATTACAACATAAATGAAACCACAGAAAAAACTAACATCATCTTCAATACAGTTATCCCCGCTCTAAAAAACTCGTACCTTAAGTTAATTGACAAACAGAACGCGACACGTAACAGAAAAACATCAAACAACACACCCAGCTCCACCCCTACCCCCACAACAACAACTCTCCCTAACCCGCCTCCTTCCCTTCCCCTCACAACAGCTAGTATGAGCCCAAGAAGAACACGAAGTAGTACACTACAAGCTCACACGTCAAACGCAACTCGGCTACACCAACAATAGTAAACACATATTCAAATTCACACACATAACCTTTAGACATTCCTCCAACATAATATCTCTCATAGCTCAATCTTATCTTCCATAGATAAACATAACACCATTGCACAGCTACAAATGGGAAAGGAGCCACTACTTTGAACCCAATTTTACGGACGCCACAGGACAACAAGATTTAATTCTAACATAAGGCAACATACATAGCAGGGTGAACATATTTTAGCCGAATTTTATCCATACATCTGGCAACCTTTACTTCTTTTTTTAAATTGGAAAGTTTTTTATCCCACATGAAGACTAATCTTTTACTGATGCAATTTTACAATCATATCTTTTAAACTCCAAGAACAGCAGCTGAGTGTACAAATGTAAATGGGACTTAAATACGAGAGTTGATGAACTGATCAACAAGCAAGATATGAATGTTCATGTACACGAAATGTTTTTTATATATTGTATTTTATCCTGTACATATATATATATATATAAGTTAGTTTAAGTGAAGATATGTTTTATACACTAATTTTAGGACCTCAACATAATATTTTAGACATACAGTTGCAATAATGTACATACTGACATATATGCCAATTCTCGATAAGACATGCCCCATTTGTATATGACTAAATGCACATCATCATATAACATTCCTTTGACAATGCAATTTAATCAAAGCTTCATTATATAAATATGTATTCATGGTTCAGCTGAAGATGACCTTGTATATGGGGTCGAAACCGGTCCTGTAGCTTAATATAAGCAATAATAAAAAAACAAGTATTGATTGGTGGAAATTCTTTCCTATTTTTAGTTGTGTAATTCGTCAATACGGAAATGAAGATTACAGATTACGATACCGTAGCCAACCAGCAAAACGGAACGCATACTGATTTCGAAACTTAAAGATCAAACTAACGAATGCGATTAAAAGCATTGATTTTCTGAAGGAATGTCTAAAGAATGACTTAACACCTAAATTCTTGAGAAGATACAACAATAAACACAGGCACACCATACAAACTCGTAATACGCAAAAAAAGAACAAACAAAATCTGGCTAAAAGAAGAAATAAAGTTTTTATACCGTAAAAATAACATCTCAACAACGAACTATACAGAATACATTTAAAGGTATCTAACGAGTTACCACACAGCTATTGGGATGATTTTCAGCAGATCACGGCAGAAAAAATAAGGAACTTAGCCATCAACAAACAGAATACACTAAATAAGAAATTAGAAGCACTTAAACAACCATCCAAACCAAACCCAAAAACCAAAACTCCGAACACGAACTCTCCAACTTTTCCTAACGAAATCACTGAACACAAATTCCACCCACCCGTAAAAAATCTCACAAATACGACTTTCAACGAAATGGAAACTGTTATCTTGAGCAAGGGACCCAAGCACAATTGGGGTAAAACATCAACCTTCCAGAACATTACAACCACTATCACCGAAATAGAAAACGCCATACAGAAAATCCCACACGAGCTACGAGATGAAGTCAGATATGATATTAAAAAAAGGCTCCCACAATATGTTGACAAAATTCACAGTAACTCCCAAAACAATAACTCTACTAATAAAGAACACATCAATAAACTCAAAGATACAATAAAACAGAATAATCTACTGATAACAAAAACCGACAAAGGCAATACCACAGTTATTATCGACAAAGACCAATACATATTAAAAACCAAAGAATGTTTTCAAGATAACACTTTCCTTATCAAACGCAAAGACCCTACTAATAACATACAAAGGAACCTCAAAATCTTATTAAAAAATTCACACTTTCTTTTAACAGAAGTAGAATCCTCTAAACTTATAGTAATGAATCCTCAAATACCCACTGCTAATGCTTATCCTAAGATATATAAAGAACATATTCCAATGAGACCTATTATTAACTACAGAGCAAGCCCAACCTATAAACTCTCGCAATTTATTCAAAGATTTCTCAAAAAGCACTACGAATTCTTAGCTAAAAAAAAAACAGTACGGAACTCAATAGATTTTTGTAATAATACAAAAGGATTAAAGATTGAACCATATCATAACCTCGCATCATTGGACATAGTAAACATGTACCCGAACATTCCCACAAAACAAACAATAGAAATAATTGAATCTAACCTAAAAAGCCACAGCAATCTAAGCACTTTAGAAATAGAAGTGTTCATTAAATTACTTAATTTTGCCATTAGTAACAACTACTTTAAATTTCATGATACTATCTATCAGAAACAGGGTTTACCGATGGGATCTCCCGCTTCTGGTATAATCGCTGAAATTTACATAGACTATTTAGAGCACACATACATCAACAAAATAGACAATATATTTTTTTGGTGCAGATTTGTTGATGACATTTTTGTCATCATCGATAATAGGCCCACAAATGAAATTGATATATTAGATAAACTCAACACAATAGATTGCCATATAAAATTTACCATGGAAACCGAAAACAATCGCAATCTGAACTACCTGGACATAACGACAACTAGACATGATGACCACCTTTCTTGCAGAATATAAAGAAAACCCACGCAAACCTCAAATACAATTAAAATGGATTCCGTTCACCCCAGTACACACAAAAGAGCAGCCTACTATAGCATGATACACAAAGCATTCAATATACCGTTAACAAAAGAAAATCTAAACAAAGAATTACAACTAATTCATGACATAGCTAAGAACAATGGATACAAGAAAGAAATGGTTAACAAAATCATTCACAAAATAAAATCCCAACCCAAAACCAAACTAACAAAAGTAGACAAATCCAAGAAAGATTACGCACTATTCACCTTCAATGATGCACACATATACCCCATAACCAACATTTTTAAAAAACATAACCTAAGAATAGCTTTCAGAACTACACACAAGAGTACCAACATCATACAGAACATCAGAACAATCAATAGCAACAACAAATACAACCACTCAGGGGTACACCGTATCAAATGTAATAATTGCGAAACAAGCTATGTCGGACGCACCGGTAGAAACTTCCTAACCCGATATAACGAACACACAAATGCGGTAAAACACAATCATTTTTCCTCAATAGGACAACATGTCGCAGACTATAAACACAGTTTTACAAACATCGATAACGATATGCAAATCCTAAACATAAACCCCAAAGGCCCCCTGCTAAACATAACAGAGGAATTTTACATTACTCTAGATCAGTACACCAATCCAAATTACAACATAAATGAAATCACAGAAAAAACTAACATCATCTTCAATACAGTTATCCCCGCTCTAAAAAACTCTTACCTTAAGTTAATTGACAAACAGAACGCGACACGTAACAGAAAAACATCAAACAACACACCCAGCTCCACCCCTACCCCCACAACAACAACTCTCCCTACCCCCCTCCTTCCCTTCCCCTCACATCAGCTAGTATGAGCCCAAGAAGAACACGAAGTAGTACACTACAAGCTCGCACGTCAAACGCAACTCGGCTACACCAACAATAGTAAGTACATATACAAATTCACACACATAACCTTTAGACATTCCTCCAACATAATATCTCTCATAGCTCAATCTTATCTTCCACAGATAAACATAACACCATTGCACAGCTACAAATGGGAAAGGAGCCATTACTTTGAACCCAATTTTACGGACGCCACAGGACAACAAGATTTGATTCTAACATAAGGCAACATACATAGCAGGGCTGAACATATTTTAGCCGAATTTTATCCATACATCTGGCAACCTTTTCTTCTTTTTTAAATTGGAAAGTGTTTTATCCCAAATGAAGACTAATCTTTTACTCATGCAATTTTACAACCATATCTTTTAAACTCCAAGAACAGCAGCTGAGTGTACAAATGTAAATGGGACTTAAATACGAGACTTGATGAACTGATCAACAAGCAAGATATGAATGTTCATGTACACGAAATGTTTTTTATATATTGTATTTTATACTGTACATATATATATAAAAGT
Source organism: Anabrus simplex (assembly GCF_040414725.1). Taxonomy (NCBI): domain Eukaryota; kingdom Metazoa; phylum Arthropoda; class Insecta; order Orthoptera; family Tettigoniidae; genus Anabrus; species Anabrus simplex. Next base: position 29,378,396 of record NC_090279.1, on the reverse strand, counting down.
TAGTTTAAGTGAAGATATGTTTTATACACTAATTTTAGGACCTCAACATAATATTTTAGACATACAGTTGCAATAATGTACATACTGACATATGCCAATTCACGATAAGACATGCCCCATTTGTATATGACTAAATGCACATCATCATATAACATTCCTTTGACAATGCAATTTAATCAAAGCTTCATTATATAAATATGTATTCACGGTTCAGCTGAAGATGACCTTGTATATGGGGTCGAAACCGGTCCTGTAGCTTAATATAAGCAATAATAAAAAAAAACAAGTATTGATTGTTGGAAATTCTTTCCTATTTTTAATTATTTAAATAGGCATCGTTGGAACACATATTAATGTGCCATTTTAGTTTCAGTATGTGTCAGTATGTGTGTATGTCTTTGAATGTGTGTGTGAGGAAGCCTACTGTTACAAGAAGCCTGCAAGACAAGGAGAAAGGGGAATAATCATGCTGCTTGTAAGAGGAATCTCTACTTTCATCATGGTGCACCTTGCAAAGGATATTCCTTCCAGAACGTGCCACTAAAAGGGAAATCCCACCATACCCTAAAGGGTGCTAAAGGGACTAATCGTGAGACGTTGCCAGCCAGGACTTAATCAACTTCCATCATAAAAGGTTAAGAACCTTTTTTAAATATTAATTTCCTTTTCAGAAGGACTTCATTCTTGAAATAATATTTTCTATTATTTTGTGTTGTTACAGATTCTTATCACTTCTCATCTACTTATTGGTGTTGGTGAACTTTGTGAATGATTGAAATACACTCATGTCCATAAAATCCAGAGCACCTTGAAAGACTAGGAATAGGAAGTTCATATTCACAGGATATGTGCATTAGTATGTTCTGAAGAAAGAATTAGCATTTGAAACATGTCGATCCTCAGGTTCAAGGTCAAATATCAATATCCCTGCGCACAACCACGGACTGGTAAATTGTGCTTGCGGCTCTCGTTGTCGCTATAAACCAAAGGTAATGGATCAGTGTGACTTGAGCAGAGGTGCATGATGCCTCGCAGACGTATGCAAGAAAAGTACTGTCAAATTAGTCACTTTGAATGAAGGCGAATTATGGGCATGAGAGAACGTGATACATCTATCTGGGAAATTGCAGCTCGTGTGAGATGACGTGTGTCAGCAGTGCAGCGGATGTGTACAGAATGTTCATAGAAGGTCAAAGATAACTACGAGGTGGGTCCGGTCACACCAAACAGACCAACCCCGAGATGATCGACACCTCATCCGGATGGCACTGCAGCACAGATTGGCATCCTCCTCGGCTATGGCGCAACAGTGGTACAGTGTAACACATCGTACACTATCAGGAGTGAAAATCCATCCCCGTTGATTACGATCTGGGTTACCAACGCGTCGTCCAGTTCTCCGCCTACCTTTGAATAATGTGCATAAACATGCTAGACTGTAATGATGCATGGAACGACGTCACTGGGAACAGGAATGGCAGCAGACAGTTTTTTTCAGATGAATCCAGGTTCTGTTCGTTTATAAATGATGGCCGCATTCTCGTTCGCCGCAGACAGGGGGGAGGCATCACACTGACTGCATTCACACAAGACATACAGAGCCAACTCAAGGCTTTATGGTGTGGGGTGCTATAGGGTACAAACATGAAACACAGCTGGTGCATGTCCAGGTCACTGTTAAAAGTTTGACATACGTGAACGATATCCTGCGACCCGTAGCCATACCCTTTCTGCACGACACCCCAGATGGCATATTTCAACATGACAATGCGCGATCACATGTTGCTGCACGAACACGTGCCTTCTTGTTGTCACAGGATGTCAGGCTGTTGCCCTGGCCCACCTGATCATCGGACTTGTCGCTAATCAAAAATGTGTGGGATATGGTGAAAGGGCGGGTGCGGCGCTGCCAACCACCAAAGATGAACTGTAGGACCAGGTGATGGCTATACCCCAGGATGCCATTTGCGCCTTGTACGCGTTGATGCCCTCACACTTGGAACAAGTTATCAGTGCCCCTCGAGGACAAAGTGCTTACTAAGCAACAGGGCACATGCCATACCTGGGTGACTGAAATGCTAATCCTTTCTGCAGAAGATACTAATGAACATGTCATGTGAATATGAATTTCCTATCTCTAGTCTTTAAAGGTGTTCTGTTTTATGAACATGAGTGCACTTCTATCAGTTGAAATGTGTTGATAATTTAAGTCTTCAATTATTTGAATGCCACTAACAGTGTAGTGCACTAACAATCAAGTGTTAAAAATTACAGACCAATTTGTTTAACTTAGAACCTAAAAGACTAACTGGGATGGATACGGTGCATTCCTTTGTGAATTTTTTATATAATGACACCTCATCTTGCATCATTTCATCAATGAAGTATCAACTGTCACCCAAATGTTATTCATGTACATTAGGAACTAAACTTATGATATAAAAGTAAGTTATGTTAAAAGTAATGAACGTGGATTTAATGACTGAGTGTTAATAATAGGCTTTAATGCCACAGGATGCTCTATTTAAGAAGGCAGATAGTGCTCAATGGAAATAGTCTAGCCTTGTTAAGTGACAGAATGGGATGATAGCTCATATTTATGAACACTGAGGAAGTAGCAACGAATATTGCATTATGGAGAGTATATTACTGAGCACATGAGGCGACCAGCTTAGTTTAAGGTAATAATCACCCTCATGTTTAAATTTGTTCCCACATGCCGCTGTCTAATATATGGTCACTTAATGACATGTTGCCAGTGCCAATAGATCCCGATTATATTAGAGATCTATGGAAGAAGGCTAAGAGTAACTTTAAAGCTTCCCATGAAAAAGCTAGAGAGGAATATGATCGTGGACGGAGGCCTACCAATTTAAAAGTTGGAGAACAGGTTATGGTAAAAAAAATTGTGCCTGTGGGCAAGCTTGCTCCCAGACTTCGTGGGCCATGTATTGTTTTGGATTTCTTAACCCGCTGTCACCTTATTGGTCAGCAACCCAGCCAATGGGAGGATATTTAGGGTTCACCTTTCTCAGGTGAAACCAGTAAAAAATTCCTTATTTTAGTACATAGGCCACTAAATCTTGGCAGAAAGCAAAGGTTATATTCCTTACAGTAATGATCTTAAATCATAAAATTAATTAGGTAATTTATTTTGAAATATGGAGGCCTTCTGCCCCGATCGTAAGAAATTCATATCATGTATTGTAATTAGATTTATACAACCTTCCCCTCCAATAAGGGTTTCTGTTTGTCCATGGCCTAGTGGCCATAACCTAGCCCGTCTCCAAACCCCGGTAAACAGACACACACTCATCCGCTATGCCGCCCACCTCATAAAAACCTGCAAAATAATAAAGACCCTCAATCTCCAGCAAACAATCTCTGTCATAGAACAAATTACTGCTTCAGTGCCCTCTAAGCCAATGGCAGCCATGTTGCAACATCTGGCGAGCGATGCCGGTGTAGGGTAAGGGCCCACTCCACCCTGATCCAGTCTCCTTCTGAACAGTACGCCGAAGCTCCATCCTTTCCGGCAAGGACTGAGGTGCGATAACTCAACCGCCTACCCATCTTGGAGCAGCATTACTATATCTTGTCTGTGGTGGGCACCACCACGGCTAACCCTCTCAAGGTAGTGGGAGAGGCATGTCTGAGGGTACATGGGGGGTCCCGGGGGATACCACCCGGGTATAGGCAGTGTCAGTCACTATTGCCCTTCAAACTTGAACTAGGCATCACGGACTTTGAAAACTTCAGAAAGACTTCAAGACTGGTTTTCAAATTTTTTTTTCTAAATTGAACATTCAGCAAGAAGTTTTCCATCCATGAAATTCCAACATTTTTTTTTTTTTGCAAATTTCTACAGTGTCACCCAGGGAAAGACTACTGGGGGAGGGCGTCTGTACTGGGAGGTACACCTCAACCCTATGCATTTAAATGAAGTGCCTTGAAGAATGCTATCTATCACATAAAAATTGAAACATCTAGTGCAGGAAGTTGGCATGTTGGTCAACAGATGTTACTACTAAAGTGTTAGAGTAATGTGTTATTTTTAGATTTCCTAGACTGACTGGATTTCACTTGGTTTTTTTGTGTATCACAGTTGGCAAAAGCTATTTCAAGAAGTTTGGACTTCTCCCCATAGATGTCTCTATTAAAAAACTGATGTTATGAACTCTGGTGTAAAGGGGAACAACAAGAAATTTAAAGAAATGTTGTGTTTATAGGTTTTCTGAACTGAACGGATTTCCTTTGTTTTTGATACTTCCAGGTTTTCAACACTTCTTACTCATCCCGCCAGCTTTGGACTCTGGCCAATAAAATTTTTGTGTATTTATTTTTCTACCAATCATAGGCTTCTTTTAACTTTTCGATTGTCCAATAAAAATGAGGGGGTGTGTCTGGTCTTAGCCCAGAGCCATCGCGAACCTTCCTCTCGGGAATAAAAGCTGACGCTTTTTTGAGTTAACTTGTCTTACTGATCGTCATGCTACTGAGTGTGTGTGCTAAGAGAGGGGAATGGGGCCTCATCCATCGGCAGGCAGAACATCAGATAAGGTAATGGCCACCAATTTTCTCTCTCAATAGTTATCTCCGCAAGCTGACTCGAGCAGAAGGTTCCAATCTCTAACTATGTAACAGTCCATTTCCTAAAATGTAAACTTCTCTTTCTTCCCATGTAAAAGTTCGAGTAAATCAAGTGTACTTAACTGAAATTTGGGAATAGAGAGTGTGATACTCTCTCGTGTTCCCTATCAACTTGTTTTGAGGTGACTATGTTTTTGAAACAATATTCTATCTGTAGCCATGTAACTTAAATGTCCTCCATCTAGTCACCTCAGTAGTGTGGGACAAGCCTCTGCATCGTCGGGCCACTAGCCCAAGTAGGGTTTTAATCTTTGATTTCAGGGAGCGCATGTTTCTGCCTCCATAATTTTGATTTTTGGGCCAGTAATTGAAAATATTATTTTTCACAAAGGCCCGGCAGAAAGGGTACTCGATACCCCTGTGTAAACTTAAAAATCAATTGATAAGGTCTTGTTAAATGTAGGTTGTGCCTAGAGAGGCAATGGTTTGCTGAAGTCCAATAATACTAGAATTGTCAGTTTTTGCTCATCAATCGTCAGTCACGCTTAGTAAGGTAGTACACGTATTACGATTTCGACGAAAACATGACTGGTGTGGGTCTAGTATGTCGTGGTCATTGAGATAGTTTGCAATTTGATTATATACAATGTGTTTGAGTCCCCTGGCTATTATAGACAGTATATTAATAGGTTTGTAATCACTGTTTAGTCTAGAATATTTTGTTTTTGGGAAGGGCTGTACCAGGGCCATTTTCCAGACATTTGGAAATACAATGTTTTGAACGGAGAGTTGTATATGAATGTCAATACTGGAATAATAGCATTGATAATTTTCTTTAGCGTTATAATGTATATATTTTCCACCCTTATGGATTTGGTTTTAATTCGCAAGAATGCCGCTTTCACTTGCCTACGGGTGGCGTGTTGTAAATTGCCCGCAACAGATTTTCTTTTGCTTCTTCGTTTAATTGAATATGAGATGCGAAGCGATTATTCAATTCATCAAGAGAAATCTCCAAATCGTCTACCTTGTCCAGTTTATTTAGTCCATAAGGTAACGGGACTTATGTCAGGTTTTATAAGGTCATGGGCATACCGTAGTCGAGCGTTTTTTACTGTCAGAGTCATTTTATTATGTATTCGTTTGCAATAGATAAAGTTTTCCTCTCTCGGGTAAAGTTTGTATTTCCTATGAGCTGCATCCTGCTTAGCCATCATTGCTCTAATATCATCATTTAGCTACGGGGAGAGTCTTCTACAGATGCATGATGTTCGTAGAGGGGCGTGTTTGTCAAAAAATTGTAGTATCATGTTATTGAAAGTGGTGACCATGTCGCCAATGATGGTTTCATGAGTTGACTTCTGCCACGGGATCGAAAATGGGTCTTCCAATAATTTTTCATTGTCAATACGGCTATAGTCTCTGTAAGTTACGTACTTAGATTTATGTATGGGACATTGCAGTGCAAAACACATAAAAATAATGTCATGGGCTGACAGTCCAGGAGGAGATGTCTAGCCGTAATGTAATACTCTGTCAGGGTTGTTCGTTACTATTAGGTCCAGTAGTGTGTGTGAAGTTTTAGTGTGGTGAGTGGGAGAAAGCGGGAGGATCCATCAGTTAATCCAACACAGAAAGGAGCCACACTCATACACGTCTCAAGTGTTCTAAGTTGAATGCTGATACCTCAGAACAATTCATGTGAAATACACAAAAGGTGCCTGTAGCCCCAACATACCAATTCCATAAAACTAGCAAAGACTATTCTGGCCCAATTCTAATAAAACATCGTGTGAAATCGAACAAGACCAGAATGCCTAGCTACCAAGGCTGTCTACATAGACATGATACCCGATCTCAACACAACAACATTTCTCTACGCACTTTATCAACTTATTTCTCATAGAGGTCAACCCTTGAACATTTACAGCAATAACTGCACAAACTTCTTCAGAGCAGCTATAAAAATCAAGGCCTTATGGCAAAACAACCCCCAGAAAACCAACTTTTCATACAACTGCAGGCATGGGAATGACATGACATTTCATCCCTTCTACAGCACCACACTTTGGTGGAATCTGGGAAGCAGCTATCAAGAGTCTGATATAATACCTCAGATGAGTGACGGATTCTTATCGCTTCACCAACAAAGAATGAACCATTCTTACAACACATCATCCTCTCACGAAAGCTAAATGATAACCCTTTTGACACTTCTTAAGTAACTACATCCCATTTCCTTATAGGAGAGCCAATTACTACACACTCTGACTATGATTATACTTCCTCTCTCATTACAACCTTGTCCACAAGGCTATATTTTCAGTAGCTAACCCAGAACTCGTGGAAGAGGTGGTGACACGAATATCTCAATAAATGGGCAATGAAATACCCCATAGCAACATAGTCATACTGAAAGAAGGTGGCATGTATACTATGAAGTGGACGATGACAGTGATCAAATATGTATCCTGGTAATGACAAATTCATTCATGTAACGCATGTTCAGGTGAGTAACAGTGAACTTACAAGACCTATTCACAAACACTATCCCTTACGAAGTATGGAAGAGAAAGGCAAGATAACTCTTGAATGGCTTATTTCTTCCATTGCATGTATAAGTAATATCATATGTCACAATGGACAAGTAACACCACAAACCACATTAGGAAGTATAAGAATATATTTTACTTGCCACGAGATGGCTACAATGTGTGTTGTATATAAGCGAATGCTCACAGTAAACAAGCATATTACCTGCAACTTGCATCACAAATTACTGTATTATCTAGATATCAATAAGTAATATAATCAATAAGATAACAAAGGCGAATCATTAGGAAGCAACTAATAAAATATCCTGTAACAGTAACAAGATGACGAATGTAATAGCTACTTTGTGTTCAAAACTATTTACAAATTCAAAAGTAAAAGTAGGAATGATACCAGCTCCCAAGTGATATAAAGTACAGGTCTTTGGAATAATCCTAACAGCTGCACAATTCATAATGCAAAATTGTGGAACAACTTGAAGGAAAAGTAAAAATTAGGTAAGTCAACAGTCAATCTCATAAAAAAATATAGTTTCTGTAGGACTATCAATCATGTACACTGATATGAAGGATCAAACCCTGGTATCTCTTGAGCAATTTTCTAACCATTTCCATTACCTGACGATGGATTATGAAATTATGTACATTACCTCTAGAGAGTTTTCCTGCGATGACCCTGGCTCCGTTAACTCTGATTTAACTTCTTCTTTCACAGCTATCACTTCTGATACATGTTCAAAATTTTCCTGTGGAAAATAAGATATATTATGTATGCTCATAACACACATCTACAAATACAGTCACAAACAAATGAGCATGTTAATTCATTAATTTCCACTATTACAGTTACTTTCAGAATTTCACTAATGTTTAAGGAAGATTTCTACCAGTAGAGGATTGTTATAACCAAAGGCTGTACTGAGAATGGTGTTACTATTCTTGCTCAATCCTTATGTCAGAGAAAGAATGAGACTGAGAACAAAACACAAAATGCGAAACATTTTCTAGCCATATCAGAAGATATACTGCCAGGGATGGAATTGGGGCCATCTCACACAGAATTTGGAAGGAAGCAGCCATAGGCATGAGCACTAAATTGTATGAACTGTTTTCATATGAACAATCATATCAATCAAATCTTAAAAGATATTTGAACCAATTAGAAGTGTTACAACTGTTTAAAATAATTATTTTGTTCTCAGCATAGAGTTTGTTTACAGACAGATTAAAATAACTTAAAATAATGGAATCAAATTCTCTACTCTGGTTTTGCTCAGATCACAGGGGCTACATAAAGCATTAAGAGAGTTCTGTTTCAAACAGCATATTTCAATGCTTCCAAGTGTAAAATAAAAAACACAAACATGAAAGAAGCAGGCTTATCAGAGTCATATAGCAGCAAAAGATGTGATGTAGCCCAAATTCAAAGCAACTAGCAATGAAATATTTTACTGCTGCAAGCATGTTATGTAGCGTTCTGTGAAGAACTGTGGGGATGAGGACACCGTCCGTGGAGAGTCAGCAGTGTTGGAGTGTACATCTGCAGTTTCAGAAAATCTTTTAAGATCTATTACGATACATTTCAATTTCTCACTTGGATTCATAAAACATTGTCAGCACTAAAAGAGTGGGGAGGGAGGGTGGACTGTGATCAAAAGCTTATGTTCTTATATAAGTTAACTTACTAATAAAAGTAAATTAAAGTAACAAGTTATAGGATATACCAACTTAAACCATTCAATACAGAACAGTAGCTGAACTACGAAATGGATGAAAAGGATGCACAAAAAGGACAGGGAAATTATGACAAAGAGGAAAGAAAAAAATCTATTTAATGTGCCCTAAGTCCTAAGGGTGTCAGAGCCCACTAAGAAGGAGCATATTAAAGAAATTATTCTCAGTAATCATGCATTCTAGAGCCCTTGCACATGGTTCTCTATATAACATACAATCTGACCTGAATTTGAGGAATAAAATGAGCTTATCACTATTCTGCCTTTCTAAATGAATTCAATGTCTGAGCAAAATACTTATTTTGAGAGAACATAATTTCAGTTTTTGAGCTATTTTATCCCTTGTATGCCATAGGCAAATCTGCTCTCTCCTTAACACACATATCTTTTAGCACATTGTGGATGTGAGGGAAACACAGAATAATCACACTTGTGCTGACATTTTGTTTAGAAGACTGGTGTATCCAGTCTAAAAAACACTAACAAAAGATTTGTGATTTAACTTCTTCTCTACTAATTATGGTAGGAGTATCAATATTTAACATGTGGTGCTAATGGTGGTGCAGTAGTGTTGGAGGATATTAGTTTAAAAAAAGTACAATGGGCCAACAGTCCTCTATTATAATCAGAGGGGAAACTAGAAGAGGTGCAACCCCTAAACGAAAGTCATTTTGATACTGAAAATAAAAATTCTACCACAACCATAAGTTCCTAAGAGTTGGCAGCTTCGTGTAGCGCTTTGTGGTGTATTCCCAGACAAAGAAACAAAACAGATTTGCACTACGCATAGATGCTCATTCAGCAATTGGTGACTCCTAGTGTTAATACTGAGGAAGCACATAGAAAATTATGCCACTGGCAAACTTATTCAGCTATTAAGGGTTAATTTCTGACCTGTATGAAGTTATCTGGAATGAGACTTACAAGTGATGCAATTGTCGTTCCTTCAAGCCAGGCTGGTTCCTCTTTGATCTTTACTTCCAGGTCCATTTCAAACTGCAACTGAGTAGTTAGAAGTTACTGGGATCGTTGATTTCTTCCAATGACCTTACACTGTATCATAACCCAGAAAAATATATTACCTTATTGATGTCATTGCTACTTATGTTGTTTGTCAACAGACTAAGCAACAATCTTGTAATTTTACATGACCATCAATATTATGATCATACCAAAAAACACAAAATTTTACATGACATTGATATTGTGACCATACCTATAGGACCTCAAGTTTTCTATGACTGATACTTTGATCAAAGCTAAGAAATTCCAGTTTTACATGACTTATAAAACAGTGATCACTTCCATAGTAAATATAAGTTAACATGTGTGTCAATATCAACATCATAGTCAAAGGACTCCTAGTTTTACATGACACCTTATATCTTATTAATAGCTACATAACATACAGTTTTATATGGAACTGAAACAGCAACAAGATGACCTTTCCTGTTAAAAATCCAACGTACGTCGCTTGTGATTGAAATGCACAAAACTTCTTGAAAAATCAGTGACAATGCCGTCTGCATATCACTCTGAACACCTGGGTCCATATCTTTGACACTTTCTACCATTTTTATACTTTACAATTAGCTTCAAAGCTAACTGAACAAGTTCACAGTTCTTTGAGATTTTCTCTATCAAAATTTTCCTACCCAGGATCAAATACTCACAAACCATTCTCCTCTCATCAAGCTGATTCACTATCTCTTCATTTGAGACACATTCTATCAATCTGATCTTCAGGGACTTCTGATAACACGGCCTTTAAAAGGCTTCAACTCTGTTTTTCCCGGCACCAGTTTTTGTCTATGATTTACTTCCACACGGTGTCTTACTCCATACTCAGTGTAAACATAATTTTTAAAATTTTCAATCTCTTGAACGTAAAGAACATGATTGAGAACAGATAGGAATTTAGGCTGGATTCAGTGATGATATATATTGATATTGAGAAGGCATATGTTCGTGTTCCATGGTAAGTGGTCTCGGATGCATTGATAAAGAAGAAGGCAGGGAGAGGTGAAGAACCAATTAAAAAAGCCATGAATGAAAAGTGAGTAAGTAGTATGAATACTATGATAGAACTAAAAAAATGGTTCAAAGTAGAAGCAGGACTTCAAAGAGGATGTGTTTTATCTCCTCCAATCTTCATTACAGTCATATACAAAAGTATACAACAAGAAATGGGAACCAAGGAGGCAAAGGCCTTACTCTTTGCAGATGACACAGTAATATGTGGAGAAGATTAAACGGAAGCACAAGAACAGGATACTGTATGGAATCAGGAGATAGAGAAATATGGAATGAAAATAAGTGTGGAAAAGTGTTGATAGTAGTGGTGACGAGGGGTAATAGAAAAGGAAGTGGGAATATTGAAGTAAATGGAAGACCATTAGAAGTTGTGGAAAGCTTCAAGTATTTGGAGAGAATAATTGCAGAAGTTGGGAAAATAAATTAAGAACTTGGAAAGAGAATTGAACAAGCCAATGAAATATACTAATGTGCGAGATGTAAAGTCGGTAAATGGGACATCCCAATGGAATGCTAGGAAATTTTGCAACCAATATACTACACACCAATTTTGACATATGCATCAGGCACATGGACAACAACAAGAAAACATGATGAAAGCAGAATGCAAGAGGCCAAGAAAAAAATTTCTCACAACAAAAATTGATAGGGAGGGCATGAATGGATCAAGTATGAAACATAGAAATCAGGGAGAGAATTGGATTCCCTACACTGAAAGGCTAGATAGAGACCTGTAAGCTGAAGTGGAATGGACACATGATAAGAATGGAAGAGAATAGAGTTCCAAAGTAAGTATTTACAGTGAAAATCATAGGAGAAAGACACTGGGGATTGCCCAGAAAGGGGTGAATGGATATAGTAAAGAGAGCACAGAGAAGGGTGGAGTAAAAGTAGAAAAAAATATTTGAGGAAGGAAGGGTGGAGAGAGAAAAACTGAGGTTTTTGATTCACATTTCAACCCAGAAGACTGGAAATGGAAAATGAAGAAAATTATGTTGAAATGAAGACAAAAATTTATACAATACTGCTATCAGCTCATTTCATCGAACAATGCCACCGACCTTTACTTAAGTGTCATTTCTTTATTTTTCTGTGCATGTCATGTCTAATGTCACAACCGAGTGGTATTTACTAGAGCGCCACTTGAAGGGAGTTCCATGACAAACAATTGGTTTAAATGTTAAGCAGTTTTTATTGTTTCGCAGGTGGTACAAAAATTGTCTATTTTGAATACCTTGAGTAGTGCCTCAGAGAATTCATTTCACCCAATAACAGTGTTCGTAAGCCACTTTGTGATATTTTACTGTAAATGTAAACACTAACAATTAATATTACAATTTCTCGTACAGGTAATACAAGCTTCGTTCCTGTGGCTAATTGTGTCGATTCTTACACATTGCCAGGGAACAGATTTCTATGTAAACACATATCTACTCAGGAAACTATGCTCAATTGTATTTTGTATATTTCAATGTAGGGGCAATACTGTGTGCCATGTTTAATTGTTCTGGCCATCACAGGTTATTCTATTAATATGTTATTGGTTTTACTTTCAAGCATACACCTTTTAGAGTTCCCACAGCCAAAATTTATTCCTGAAGATTGTTTTTCCATTTCTGCTAGCAGTTTAATGGTGCACTAACAACTCCAAGGGAAAGGAATAAGGTTAGGTACACAGCAGCACTAATTAAGGTTAATAAATGATAAAATGGGGAAACCACGGAAACGTTTTTCAGGGCTGCAGATCCTAGGATTCGACCCCATGCAAAAACACTGCCACTCACTCCTGAAAATCTTTTACACACCAATAAATCAGAGATACAGCCTAATGTTACCTAAATCATCACAAATAAATACCAGAATTAGCTGCTGTGGGGCATTGATGTGATACAGAAGAATCTCCATAACAACACTGATAGAAAAAGATACAGATATCCTAAATGGAAACCTCTCAAGAATTTGATCCCTACAACCGTATGTTGCATCATACAGTGTAAGGAACAACTCAACATTCACAGCGTCACTATAAAATTGCACACAGAGGTAAATAATACAGCAAAACAATAATTAAAATTACACACTGCATGTTGCAATTTCTTTCTGAAACTACCATCCGCTTTTCTTCATCTGCGTTGCTCTTCAGAAAAAAATCCTCATTCCACTAAAGTTAGATATACGATATATTGGTACTACATACAACTTGCAGGCACTTGTATCGCAAAGGCTGGGAGTTTTCTAAAAAGCAAGCTAGTTATATGAGTATTTATTTTTAATGCTTAATTAAATAGAAAATTTAAGATAATTAATAACATTAAATATTAAAAATATGTAAAATGCTGAATCTGGGAAATATTAGTATTAACTTCTAATATTCTCAGTTGAGATCTATACATTTAGCAAAAGTAAATTATTGAACTTGAACATTACCGACAATATGTTAGAGGTTGTGGACGCAGTGTAAAATGATCACAATTCCTCAATGAAGGATATCCGTAACTCATTTAACGGAATAAGCTGTGGAATTGGCCATTACGTGCCTTATATAACAACATATCAGCTACTTCGACACAAAACCGGATATTTGAATGTTGTTTAATCACTTAAAATTACCTCTTGAAGAACAAATTTGATTTGTAATAGTCAGTAGAATTTAGGAAAGGCTGTATTACTATAGTATGCGCACATTTTAGTGATAGATTTTTGTACTCGTTGGGGGAATAAAAAGGGAGCACTGTCGGTTTCAGTAATACTGCCAACGGAATGGAAATGAAATCTGAATTGAATCGATAATATGATCGATCGATATGAATTTTCTAAACCTTTATTATCTTAAGCACACAATTGTGTCACACACACACAACATATAATACTATATAACATTTCCCGATGCGAAACGTGTTCTTAGCATGAATTCTATAGTTTGGCTTTGCTGTGTAAACAACAACAGTGCGAGTACTTAAAGTGTACGCCAGGTGTCGCACAGCGATGGTAAGCGATTCTTAGTTTGTGTTTCAAAGGTTGCCAATACGAATCTCGAAGATAACCGAGGTCGACCGATTCAGCACTAGGGTGTTAAGTGCGCAGATAGTAGTGACAACTACCAAAGCCTACTATACTGAGGCCCGGTTTCATCAACACATGTTAAATATATACTAACAAGTAGTTAGTTAATACGGAGTTAGAAATTTAACATCTTGTTAGGTTTCTTGCGTTTCATCAAACTTTTCTTGTGAAATGTTAACTAATCGACTGTTAACTCTCCCAATATTGCGAACTGGTGCGAATCAAGGAGGCAGTGGTACGAACATGCTGTTTTACAGCGCGCTCCGATGCGCTTTTGTTTGAGCACAGCTGTAAAATATGGCGCGTGAAGTGAAACGGAATCGTAGTTCTAATTTTTCCTCCTTCGAAAAAGAGTTGTTAATTGAATTAGTTAGTAAATATATGTAAGTTATTGAGTGCAAGCGCACAGATGGCTTGACGATAAAAGAAAAGGACGAGGCGCGGAAAAAGTCCGCGAGGGTTTCAATGGGGTAAACAGATACTTTTTTTAGCGGGTATCCGCTGTCACCTAACAAAATCACTTCGTTAATTGTCCCACTTCAAACTGTGTTCCGATATGGGAGTTATTAAATATTGTATTGTTTGTGCAGAACAAGACCACCTAGCAAGTATATCCCTGATTTGGAGGTTAGGCTCACTAATCACCTGAACATGAACATTAACAGAGAAATATCCCTTTCGATTACGATATATTCCGGCCCAATTGCCTCCAGGTGATTGGATTCTTACATATGTGCAATCTATTGCACGTAGAACAAACACCAGGAAAACGGCTTATTTCATAGAAGTCGCAGATAATTTGCTGACGCTCTTCTACTGAAGGAAAGTTATATACCTCCTTCTCATGGATGCTATTGCTGCAGACACTCGACAAACAACTCTATTAACAGTGGCTTTAGAAATTCCAGCATTGTCTCCGGCCATTATGTGAAAATAACCAGTAGCAAAAACTCGTATTATTATCAGTACCTGCAACATTGGAGAAAGAGGTAAGTTTCTCTTCGTAGGATATTCTAACCTCACTTGAATTTCGTCAATAACCTTAGCAACGACTGTTTTCGATAACCTGTATCTATGAAGAAATTTCGGATCCGTCAAATTTTCAAAGTCATTACGTCGCTGAACTCTTCTTCGATCAGGATTGTTTTGTAAAAGATCTAAATAGAGCAATTCCGCCTCGAAAGCGAGATTCACAGCAGCCATTTTGGAACAGGTTGCTAAATGCTAATGTTAGCCATTTAACATTGGAAATGGCTGATGTTAACTTTAATACGCAGTTTAACATTTGTTAATGTTAACATTTGTTGATGAAACGCAAATTTTCTTAAATCGTATGTTAAAATGATTTAACACCTTGTTAAGTACTAACATGTGTTGATGAAACCGGGCCTCTCAGTGGTGTATGTAGCAAAATAATAATAATTTAATATGATATTGATATCTTATTGCACTGTGTACTTAGTAACTTTGTTCGACTTCATTCCACTGCTGATAAGTTCGCATAATATGTGTGACGTTGAAGATGGATCCAAGAAAACTGTTGGCAATACTGGCTGCAACAGCGTGTTCACTGTTCAGTATTCATAATGGCTGCCAGCTGTGAGCAAGGCGTGTGTGATGCTGTAGCGCTTGAGTCCCCTGTGAAATACTTTAAAGCTAACAAAAGTGGAGAAAAATAAAGTAGAAAATCTAAACCAAATTGTTTTAAACGTTTACAGTAGCCTACGAGATTAGAATCCACTGTGGACTGTGGAAGACGTGAAGAAGACCGCGCAGCTGATCGGCGTTTTTTTGTACAGTGTTTACGCCGCTCGCTTGGAATTTAAACTCCACGGAAAATCCAAGTCTCCAGCGAAAGATCGACGTGTCAGCTCAGCACTCGCCGTAAATAAAACAGGAAGGGCCTTAACACGGAATGGGAATAGGATCCTTGGCGAATTCGACGATGATGATAATAATAATAATAATAATAATAATAATAATAATAATAATATGTACTTCATATTCGTAACCACCCTTTACCTGCAGAAATGTTGTCATGCGAGGAACATGAGTTCGTTTTTACCTTCCGAATGACGAGACTACAATATTTACAACATTCCTGGAAGCATTGTATTCTGCAATCCCACTAAAGGGTGGGTTTTTCAGTTTTTTTAACTGTGAGAAATTGACACTGACAGTCGTTGCACGAGAGCGGAATCGTATACTTATGTTGTAAGTCCCCATGTGCCTCACACAAATTTCGTTATGAAATAAAAATAAACCTTGCTTCTCTTGCCTCGGTATTCGTCAGTAATCTGTAGATTTTACATGGTCAATAAAGGAATAAATAGGTATGCGACGTAATCAAAGGACAGCTATGTGAAAGGAAGTGATTTCGGTTGATGCTTCACTATTTCAGAATGAAGTACTGTACTTGTCAGATGGACGCACGGCGTTAATGATAACCTGGCCTAGGCGGAGATGGAGAACGGGACGAGACGGGAAGAGGGAACAGGGGACGTGCTCACATGCGGAAGGATACTTTTCCCAAGCTCTTGACTTGAATTTCAGCATAGATACTAGAAGGCCTGGACAGAAAGCCAATTTCTTGCATTAAAAGCGGGGTAATAGTTTTTCTCTTTCCCACCGCTAGGTTCGGGTTTATGTTCTATTGTTGACGCGAATTCTATGATTACGTATGTTACTGCAACATGTTTTATGAGAAGAAATAACATATTAAACTTCGTTTTATAAGGGCCTTATCTAACATGAAACATGAAGAGTTTTGTACTTTTTAATTTATTTGTTCTCACGATTTGCAATATATGGATGGTTGTTGAGATGCACTTAACATTTGTTTAGTTATGTGCTTCCAAATTACCGTCAAGGTGGTGGTGGTGGTTATTGTTTTAAGAGGAAGTACAACTAGGCAACCATCCTCTATATAACACTAATCAGCGAGAGAAATTGATGAGTGAATATCGATACTTCAATGTTTTCAGACCAAGTAGACTGTGTTTTAATGTGTATATTGTTTAAAAATTATGTGTTTGTGACTGGGCGACACAAAAAGAGTCCATACATTTCCAGAAGAAGAAGAGAGAGAAACTGGAAGGGACCAGACACTTCGAAAAATGAAAGTAAAGGCCAACGGAAGACAAGAGCCACAAAGGGCGTGAAAATGAAAGACTCCCTAACCCTCGGAAACCTAATAGCGTCGGGGTCGGCAAAGAACCAGAGTTGACCAAGGAAGGTCGGATAGGATACATGAAAGTTAGGAGCCTGGCACAAGTAAGTGGAAGAAATGCCAGGACTCACCTAAGTGCCACGTGGTCGCCAACCCACGCTCCAAATTTCAGAGCCCCTGGGTCCAATTGCCGTCAAGTTTCTCTTTCCATTCTGTAGGTTAAGGTGGTTTATTGTTGCGTGCCTAACTGCACATCTGACACAGCAAAAAAATATACACAAATATAAATTTTCACCTTTTTCCTAAAGATCCGAGTTTAGGGGACAAATGGAGGCTTGCTGTTTCTCGACAGGGCAGCAGAAAAGGATTTTCTTGGGCTCCTAATGATAACTCCAGAATGTGTAGCTTGCACTTTGTCGAATTAGATTACAGTGTAAGTACAGTGAGGTGAATTCTTCTCCCCGACAAAGTGCCGACGCAAATTCGTCTTCTTCTTAAAAATATTAATAGTTACAACGCGGGCGTTAGGATATCTCGGAAAATGTAACCTTGTCCGAAAGCTGAAATTCCGTACCGCTCTAAAGTTTAAAGAGACGTTTCAGTGCCGCGACTGCGATCAAGCACACATCACATACCGTACGTTATACTTACAACATTTTTCAGGTCTGTTCTTGATACTAATGCAAAGAAAGTGACTAAAGACTGTGATTTATTAAACAAATTCAACAGAAAGCCTCTGAGCAGAAAAGTGTTGAAATTAGGGAAAAATCGTGTGAGTACTTCTATTTAGGCCTATTTCCCTATTCTTTATTCTTGTATGATAATCAAGTGATAAATGAAAGAAATATATGAAGTGTAGTGTGTTCTAAGTTGTTTTATATATTTATATCTGATTCACACCGGGCATAATGATATTAAAATGTATTATTTCAAGTTATTGTATGAATCTTCAATATAAGGATATAGACAGAAAATCAGAACATAAACGCGATCCAAGCGGCAATTGCCTGAACTAATTTGTTCGCCCAGAAATGTGTCGGCTTGTCCAGGCCTTCTATTATAGCGTAGGCAACGCAACTACACAGCATGCGACACTTCTTCTTCTACTTGAAATGTGAATGGGCTTGTTATATCACCCAGTTCCAATACTTGTAATAAATCACACTGTAACACTCATGTATACCAAAATACACAATTGTGGGGAGAGTTGTAGTTGAACTTATCCCTAATGTCTACAATTGTAGTATGCGATTCTTACTGAAAAGGGCACTGGCAGCATTGGGTGCAATGTCCCGCTAGGTCTGGCTCAAAAAGGATATATAAGAGAGAAGGAACCTCTCCGGGTGAAAGAAAGAATACGGAAGCAGATCCGTAAGTCTTAACGTATGTGGACAGCCATGGAAGGAGGGATCAACTGACTGAACTTTACGATCCAATTCTTCGTACGCTAACGGGAAAAAAAGTAAGGTTTCTTATACATATATACATGCATTATCATTATAGTCCGTTATGCCTTTCAGCGTTCAGTCTGCAAGCCTCCGTGAATTTACCAAAACGGCACGTCGAACAATCCTCTATTTGCAACTATTGCCGTGGCCTCTTTTAGCTCTACACCTCTTATCTTTAAATCGTTAGAAACTGAATCAAACCATTGTCATCTTGGTCTCCCTCTACTTGTCTTACCCTCCATAATAGAGACTAATATTCTCCTCTAGGCAACCTATCCTCCTCCATTCGTCGCACATGTCCCCACCACCGAAGACAGTTTGCGAGTACAGCTTCATCCATCGAGTTCATTCATAACTTAGCCGTCATCTGCTTGTTCCGAGTACTCTCCTGCCATTGTTCCCACCTGTTTGTAAAAGCAATAATTCTCGCTACTTTCATGTCCGTTACTTCTAACTTATGAATAATATATCCTGAGTCCACCCAGCTTTCGTTCCCACAAAGCAAAGATGGTCTGGAAACACACCGATGTAAATACAGTATCGTGTTGTAGCTGACTTCCTCCTTACAGAACATTGTTGATCGCAACTGCCAGCTCACTGCATTTGCTTTACTACACCTTGATTCAATATCACTTACTATATTACCATCCTGGGGGAACACACAACAAAAATACTTAAAATTATCTACCTACCTGTTCCATGTTTGTATCACCAATCTGACATTCAACTCTGTTGACTTTCATACCTACCGACATCAATTTAGTCTTGGAGAGGCTAATTGTCATTCCATACTCATTAAACCTATTTTCAAGTTCCAAGATACTAGACTGCAGGCTTTCGGCACATTCTGCCATTAAGACGAAGTCGTCAGCAGGGGCCAGACTGCTTACTGAATTTCCACCCGCCTGTATAACTCCTTGCCCATGTATACCTACCCTTCAGCAGATAATCTACGTAAACTACGAAGAACACATGTGAAAGATTACAGCCTTGTCTAACCCCTGTAAGTATCCTGAACCAAGAATTCGTTCTACCATCAATTCTCACTGGAGCCCAATTGTCATCACGAATGCGTTTGATTGATTTTAATAGTCTACCCTTAATTTCATCCCCCTCCCCCTCTTCACAGTATGGTGAACATCTTATCTCTCGGTACCCTGTCATATGCTTTCTCTAGATCTACGAAACAAAAACACAGCTGTCTATTCACATCGTAACATTTTACATTTACATGGTGCGTACTGAAAATTGGATCTTGACATCATCTCCGTGCTCTGTAACCACACTGGTTTTCATGCAACTTCCTCTCAACTACTGATTGCACCCTCCCTTCCGACGTGACGGTGAATAATTTGCTTGGTATAGTAAACATACAGGGAACGGATGTATATGTACTAATAATTATTGAAATATATATATGTATATATGTATATATATGTATATATATATATATGTGGTAGTTATTTTTATTGACATATGGAATTATATATGGACTCAAAATTACACACATAAAATTAATTTCTATTTAATATCAAAGTTCAAAAAAGCTAAACAAAGTAGATCTACATGCAACATTATGTTACACTTCTCATTTTAATATATTTGAAGAACACACAATCTCTTATTCTCTGTTACCGAAAACAATGGATTACAAAATGTTCTTTTAAGTGCTGGAAAGTGAATCTTCTCCTATTATCTCTAAGGACAGATTTATATTGACTGAAACTACGTTCAACATCGGAAGAGGTAACGGGGGCATAATTCAACTTCACGATATATGTTGGGGTTAAATCCAATGTTAATCCTACACTTAAATCTCCACACAGCATTGCAGCAGTCTTTGTCATTTCTTCATATCTAGGATTCTTTGAAAGTACAGTGGCCGCCTTCATGTTTGCTACATCTGTAACTTTACCTGCACCACAATTTAGTTGTTCCACAGTTTTATTCACAATTTCACAACTTTCAGAAAGAGAGATATGCGAGTTTTGGTGCCTTTTGCAGTGTTTTTGTGACGCATGAAAAATTATGCTGAATGTAACGTGAGTCATTTATCACAAATGTGTCGCAGACAACTGTTTTCGCGGCTTCAATTATTGAGGCTGCATATTCAGAGTCCATGGCAAGCAGAACATTTTTAATACAGTCTATATATTCAACATAATATTCAACCGCTTGCAGCCACGTAACCCACCTACTTAGAATCGGCTTTGGCGGCAATGGAATCTCTAGGTATATTACTTTCAAAAGATGAACTCTTCTGTGGGCTTTGAGAAAAACTTTTTTCACTGAGGAAATCAATAAATCCACTTTGGGGTGCCTTTTACCACTTCTGCCACACGATGCAAGGCATGTGCTACATATGCTAAATGAGTCATCTTAGGATATACGGTAACAACAGATAATGCGTCTTCGTCTTTTATCATGTAAGGTGCGGCATCGCTAACAAAAAGTAACACTTTATTATACTTAACGCCCTGTGGCCAGAAGATACCCATAGCCTCATTGAACAGTTTTGCTATGGTTTTGTTATCGCACTCTTCTAGAACATCACAGTGTAAGAGAATACGTTTACAATAATCTTCGCATAACAAACCAATGTTACGTTGCCAATTAGCCTGCCTTCTTTGTCTGTTGTCTCATCAATGGAAACCCAAATTGGACCGTCTTTAATCTCTTGCCTTGTCTTCCCAACAGTTTCATCGTATATGGCTAGTACGTTTTGCTGATCGTTCACTCATCCGGGATGGATCGTTTAGTATATTTCTCGAGGAATTCCCTGAAGCACTGATTATAAGAGATGTACGTCAGCGGATATGAGAGCATGGCAGAGATCGGTGTTGAACTCGAACGTTACACTGGAAGTTGCTGTGTCAGAAACAACTGTCTCTGCTTGGAATCTCCTTGTTTGGTAGCCTGGTCTTAACTGGTTGAAACATGCAGTTGCACAAGGAACCTCTGAGTAGATGTCAGTATACAAAGACACAAATTACAAAATAATATCTTACTGTCAGTTGATAAACCATCTTCTTTATATTCTGATACGTAACTTTTCAATTTTAAACTTGCTGACTGAGCTACTTTAGGCATATTGTAACAACGTTAATGTCTTCAATGAATATCAATATACAACTCCACACACTGAACGTACAAGAACACTATGATCCGTCTCACTGCTAATTCAAACTGTGAATGACTGGTAGTGAACTAGATGGAGTTATGAAGCAATCAACGGGAATGTCCGAATTACGAACTAATCCGGAAACCACTAACACATCGTCGATGAATGAGATTTCCCTAGCTACGAAATTATGGCACAGACACAGTCGATGTTATATAATGCAGCTTATCAGTGCTGTAAGTGTGATATAGATAGTTACGGTACCGGTACTGACCGGCTGATATCCACCACTTCCCGGCTCAACCTCTCTCTTTCTTCGCACCACTTATCAGATTATTTTATCAGCCCAGACGTGGACAGGCGTGATAATGACCTGCACACCAGTTAAAATATTAATATTCGAATATAGATTTTTAAATTATTTCTCCATTATTGATAGGACTGCTAATTTAATATTGTGCCATGTCACTGTGTATAATGAAGTTTATCCGGAGCAAAAATGTACGAACATGGGGTTAAAACCATATACAGGCCGACGAAGAAAATCCAGGAACTGCTTATGTCTGCCAAAGACAAGCGCCATCCTCTCTCTACAGCAGTTGTCTACAAGATCCCGTGCAGCTGCGGCCGGGTATACATAGGGACTACCAAACGCAGCATCGCCACACGACTGAAGGAGCATAACAGACATAGCCGGCTGGGACAGACAGATAGATCATCAGTCGCTGAACACTCGCTGCTAGCAGGCCATGACAAACAGTACAACAACACCGAAGTACTGTCAACTACTGTGTCTTATCACGACCGGCTACAGAGGGAAGCCACTGAAATCCTAAAGCATACCAACAGCTTCAACCGTAAGGAGGAATCTGAACGGGTAAACAAAGCCTGGTTTCCAGTCTTGAAAGCTCTAACCCTGAAGGACACGATAGCCGCGGCAGACCAGAAGAAAGCAACGGGTGATCGGCTGCCTGTCTCCGCCTAGGAAGGTCAGTGTACATCCGGCTCCCTAACGCTTCAACCATTGGCCGAAGAACAGCCAATCAGCGACCGCCCGTCACCATAGCGGCCAATAGGCGAGCAGCGTACCGTATCCTGCACTATATAAGTAGGTGGAATTACACTTCATTCCACTGAGAGCTTCACTGCTATCGAAGTCAGTCGGAACTCTTGATAATGCCGAACGGAGTCTTCGGTGAAACGTCGGGACTTTCACTCGCTCCTGGACCACGGCCTACAAGCCCGGAAAACGCTGACATGAGATTATGTAATGTTGAAAAAAGGTTGTAAGCGTGATCCTGATTATATCTTTTAAAAAATGTAAATACCTTGCGTGAGACAGGCTAATATAGCATGTTTGTAAAAAGCGATGTTTCCCGTACTGCTAAGAGCTTGTATCAGCTTTAGCTTGATTGACTAAACAATTTCCAATGTTGTACTACAGAGGGCAGCACCCTCAGTTGTGAACACGGAGGGACAATATTTTCGGCGAGTCTGTAACTTTACCTCTTTGACTCGAATGTTTGTTGTTATGAGAGAGGAATATAAAATGGACTCCACGCAGATCGGAGTGGCTTTCCTGAGCTACAGATGGGTATTTAGTCGATTTAAACTCAGCCTATACTGCCATCTTTCCTTTTAATTTGACGGCTGATATTGCAGGTATGGTAATCCTTGTATTTATATTGGTCCTATGATTATCTCGTGGTTTTCTTGTGCTTTTAACCATAGCTGATTGATATGCGTCTTTCTGCTCTGCGGCGTGAATGGACCGCGTGTTTGTTGCTTTTATTGTGATCGTGAGATGTGGACAACGGGGGGCTGATCAATTCTATTTATGCGCACTGCATTCTAATGTATTTTTCCATCAGATGAATGTATGCCCTGCGTGTCGACGCGGAGATCCATTCGTTTCGTACGGAGTGCGTATGCTGGTGGACTTATGCGTGACCAATGGGTCCCTATTATCCTGCTGATGAAATATTTGCGTCGTGCACGTTACTCTGACATATGAGACCCTTGTTTGTGACCATGAGAGTCATACTACATGAGTTTGTGGCCAACGTATTGAATGGAGCTACTGCACGCATTGTTGGCCGATATCGGCAATGTCTGAATGTTTGTGTGTGTTCGTGACTGTGGGGAGTAAAATGATTACGCATCGGTCAGTTTAATTTTTCCTTTTGATCTTGTTTCCGTACCTTGTGTTTGTTTTTCTGTACGGTGTTAATTATTTTGCCTTGGTCTCTGCACCGGAGTAGAGGAGCAGTGGGGTTCCCACAGCCACGGCGGGTCTGCCTTCGCAATGGCATCTGCATTGCTCCACTACTAGAGGTCATTGACCAGAGGTTATAGACCCCTAGTATAGTAAGTGTGCAATGTCGATTTGCGGATTTTGGATAACAGAGCGAGTCTAACCTCACAGTCGCTATCCTGAGGGGCCTAACTTTACTTTAACGGCTAGTTGCCCTTCCCGATACCTAAGAGAGCGAGCCTGACCTCACATCTGCCATCTAGAAGTTTTACGACAAGTTTCCCTTCCCGACGCAATTGCAAAAGATGGTGGCTATACACAGCTTCTTATGAGACGGTTTAGGGGTGCTTGCGCAATATCGCGGCTATACATAGGCTCTTACAAGACGGCTTAGGGGCCGCTTGCGCAAGATGGCGGCTATAGGAAGACGGCCTACGGGCGCTCGCGAAAGATGGAGGCTATAAGTAGGCTATTATGAGACGCCCTAGGGGCGCTTGCGAAAGATGGCGGCTATACATAGCCCCTTAAAGGACGGCCTAGGGGCGCTTGCGCAAGATGGTGGCTATAAACAGCATCTTATGAGACGGCCTAGGGGCGCTTGTGCAAGATGGCGGCTACACATAGACTGCTTAGGAGCGCTTGCGCAAGATGGCGGCTATACGCAAGCTCTTATGGAGAAAGCTAACTGAGGGGCCTACTGAGAAAGGTGGCGGCTATACACAGGCTCTTATGAGATGATCTAGGGGCGCTTGTGCAAGATGGCAAGTATACACAGGATCTTAAGGAGAATGATGCCGCCATGGGCGATTGCGCAATATGACGGCTATACACGGGCTGTTATGGAGAATGATGACGGCTATGGACGATCGCACAAGATAACGGCTATACATGGGCTCTTATAGAGAAAGGTACCGACCATGGGTGATTGCGAAAGATGGCGCTTATACATAGGCTCGGCTATACATGGGTTCTTATTAGAACGCCTAGTGCTATAAGAAATAGATTTGTTACATTTAAGCCTCTAGCAGTCGAATAAATTATCGGATAAACATGTAAATTGAAATTTCAGTTCGGAAATATACTATATGAATCTGTTGGCATGGTTTATAAGCATGTAGCTCATGCGGAAAAGTGAAATTAAACAGAACGCCTAGTGCCATAAGAAATACATTGGTTACATTTAAGCCCCTAGCAGTCGAACAAATTATCGGATAAACATGTAACTTGAAATTTTGGTTCGGAAATACACCATTTGAATCTGTCGGCATTGGTTATAAGCATGTAGCTCATGCGAAAAGTGAAATTGAACAGAACGCCTTGTGCCATAAGAATTGCATTGGTTACATTTAAGCCTCTAGCAGTCGAACAAATTGTCGTATAAACATGTGACTTGGAATTTTGGTTCGGAAATATACAATTTGAATCTGTTGGCATGGGCTATAAGCACGTAGCTCTTGCGGAACGTAAAATAAACAATTCACGTAGCGCTATAAGAAATACATTGTAAATATTTAAGCCCCTGCAGTCGAACAAATTATAAATTATAAATTACGAATCTGGACATTAACTAAAGTGAATATCATACAATAGTCAGTGTATCCTACGCACAGATTTTACTTCGAGACTTGTAATAATTATTATTGTTTATACAAATGACGCCGTTGCAACTACGGTTGGATATGAACACTTCCGCTTCAATATCTCCGTGCCACCAACTGCGACTCTGCCAGGACCATTACATCAGCATGCAGATGAGGACGGTAATAATGGACCTACTTTCCACATGATTCACGACCAAGGATATGGAGGAATAACCGAGGATGTACACTGGGGAACCCCGGATTGCTACACAAGTTCATAAGTACCCCTTTAACTCATACGAGTCTTATGTAGCAGTACTTTCTTAATCTGTGTAATCTTAAGAATTAAGAAAGTTGAGCGCAGGAGCGATGATAGACACAGCCAATATTCAAAATCCCAGCTGAGGGAGTTTCAGTTCCAGAGCACACAATAATGTTGTCAACCTGCTGTCGTGCGCGGTTTCGCTCGGTTTAGTGATCAAGTCCCTGCCGTGTAAAATAGCAAGTGTCTTGTCAAATGATCTTGTACAGACTTCAACATTATATGTCACAGGGTCATATTTAAGTACTTAACAGCGAGAGGAAGGTGAAACAGCCAGAGGCAATGAACTACGAAAACACAGGTTAAACCTACTATTCATATATTAATGTGTATGATGAGTCAAAGTTAGTAAAATGAGCTGTAGGGAGCTGTCTGATAAAACACGTCTGATCGTATTATTGTAAATGGGACAACAACTGGCGTTTTCTATACAGATAATGTACAGCGAAAACATAGAATAAAGCTCCCGTATATACATCAATGTTCATTATACCTACGGAAGGAATTTATGAATTTCACTGAAGTTTCTTTGACTGGAATAATATTTGATATTACATTAAGAGGGTCAAGAGCAAGGCTCATACCAGACTTTGTTTTCTATTTCTCGGCATTGTTAGTAGCTAAAGCAACACTTTGGTGCTATTCAAATTCATTATCGCAGTAAGGTTACGGAAATACGGATCCAGTAGCCATGTGACAATCCCGGTAGACTAGCGCAGACTATGCTTTTTAATATACTTATGGCGCAAACTGTTATGCTGATAAGAGTATGGAAATTCATCAATCAATCAATCAATCAATCAATCAATCAATCAATCAATCAATCAATCAATCAATCAATCAATCAATCAATCAATCAATCAATCAATCAATCAATCAATCAATCAATCAATCAATCAATCAATCAATCAATCAATCAAACAATCAATCAATCAATCAATCAATCAATCAATCAATCAATCAATCAATCAATCAGTCAGTCAATCAATCAATCACTGCTGATCTGCATTTAGGGCAGTCGCCGAGGTTGCCTTTACTTCAATGATTTCAAAGAAAATGGAAATTTATTGAACATCTCCCTTAGTAAGTTATTCCAATCCC
This sequence comes from Anabrus simplex, assembly GCF_040414725.1. Classification (NCBI taxonomy): domain Eukaryota; kingdom Metazoa; phylum Arthropoda; class Insecta; order Orthoptera; family Tettigoniidae; genus Anabrus; species Anabrus simplex. The sequence goes on along the minus strand of NC_090279.1, from coordinate 29,351,429 downwards.
TATCGCTTCTTCATATAAACGAACAATTTGTCCCCTTGTATTCCAACTTTATCTTCATACTAGCTAATGTAATCGAGTTTCGCTACGGGATTCTCAGAAAGACTGAGTGTGTGGTTTCTAGAAATGAAGTCAACATACGTCATTACACAAACGGCAGTAGGAATGTAGCGATTAAAAGAACTGTTACCACATAAATACTCGATCAAATGGAAAACTGCACATTTTCTCACTTTTAACCACCAGTACTACGCTGCCGATCTAACAGGCCAAATTTCCAGGGCTGGACTGACTAGGCTTCAGACAGCGTGAACACTTCTCTGCCATTATTCCGTTAAATATGCACACTTCTCATTCCAAGCAGTGCCTCAGAGTAGGGATTGAATAGCTCGAATGCTATGATGAGCCAGTGTGTTACGTACCAGTAGTATCGGAAAAATTTATGAAACAGAGGAATGGCATGCTAAAAAATGTTATCTAACTCCCCAGCTACTTCCCGCCAATATTTAGGCAGACTGTTACACTGGTATGGCTGGGCGAGTTGGCCGTGTGGATAGGGGCGCTCAGCTTTTCAGCCAAAGCCACTTTCCTATCCCATCGTCATCATAGCACCTATTTGTGTCGGTGCGAAGTAATGTAAATTTAAAAAAATACTCGGTACGCAACAGCAATCCTATCTGTCGGAGGTGAGTGGCAACAGATGACAAAGCACATCACATCAAACAATGGTCAATGTAATGTTTTTGACGATCAATTTTATGAGTTATCTATACTGTAGGCTTTCATATTGAGTTTTCTTTCGACTCTGTGGTATTATGGTGGCTTATAAAATTACTTATAGCATAGACTGTAGTTCCTTATATTCCGACTTTTATACCGATTTCCATCAAATCCTTTTTCATCCCATTTTCTCGTAACTCGGCGCTGATAAGGAAATAGTAACAAAAATCCAAATTCATGAATATCTCTGATCATAGCCGGTATGGCAACAATGTATCAGAAATAAATGATCGGAAACATAATACTGAATAGCATTAGTTATGTAGTATTTATCGATACGGCCATGAATAACATAGTTACTTGGGAATTAAATTTCACGCCTACCCCTAAACTACCATTTCATTGAGCGTGAATAAAATTGTTTATGGCCTAGATTGTAGCGACTTATTCTCCAACTTTGCATACCGATTATCATTGAGATAGGACCACTAATAACAAATATTTGAGAATTAAATTTTACGCCTTCCCCTAAATTGCCATTTCGGTCAGCGCGAATAAAATTATTTATGGCCTAAATTGTAGCGACTTATTCTCCGACTTTGCATACCGATCTTCATTAAATTCTCTTCAGGCGTTTTCTCGTGATGCGTGTATATACAGACAGACAGACAGACAGACAGACAGACAGACAGACAGACAGACAGACAGACAGACAGACAGACAGACAGACAGACAGACAGACAGACAGACAGACAGACAGACAGACAGACAGACATTAGGGAAAAGTAAAATGTGCATTTCGTTATTACTGTGGGCACGACTGATACAGAAATACCATCCTTTTTAAATTCTGAGCAATGTACAGACAAAACCCTTATTTTATATGTACAGATTGTAATGTATCCTACGTTTTAAAACACCACTAAAAGTTACTCATCTACAATGTCGTTCCACGCCATCTCTCCACTGACAGTTTGGAACATACCGCTTAGTCGATCAGCTCGTCTCCTTTCCCGCAAGTCTTGACAGCGCAAACTTTGCACATTTTTGAAACGCTACTCTTTTGTCGGAAATCACCCAGAACATATCGAGCTGCTTTTCCTTGGATTTCTTCCTGTTCTCGAATCAAATAATCCTGGTGAGAGTCCCATACACTGGAATCATACTCTATTTGGGGTCTTTCCAGAGATACGCCCTCTCCTTTACATCCTTACTACGAACAATACACACCCTCAAAACTTTGTGCAGAGATCAGATCAGATTTATGTGATGCCCCAATGAGGATCTTTCCTTATATTAACACCTACGTACTCAACCACACCTTACTATCCATTATATACGAAGGTTGGAACTTCAATAGTGGCAACTATTCATTTACAACAGGTACAAAAGTGTTACATGTTAGCAACCTTACTGCCCTTCAATGTGGTCACCAGCGTTGTGTATAACCCGCTGCCAGCGATGTGGAAATCGTAGTATAGCTTTAGCAGAGCCTGTTCTGTTGATGGTGCGAATGGAGCGGTCTACTGCCTGTCGAATCTCTGCAACAGTTCTGAAGCGAATTATCACGAATCGTCTGGTTTCGATCACTGTCCAGTAACGCGGGAAGAGCGTAGGACGACCTGCTCGATGAATGTCCGCCACAGTTTGCCGACCAACCCTGAGGCTTTTACACAACGTGCTACTGTTTTGTAAGGCAATGCAAATTCTCCGCAAGCCTCTTGAGACCTCGATGACACTGTCGTGCTGTACGACCTCTGGCACGTTCATTCAATCTTGATCCAACTCCGTTGTTCCTGTTTGAAAAACGTTACGTTGGACCACTAGCTCACACGTGACTGTGTTTCTCTCGCTTGTGCGCACGCAGGTGATGTGAGAAGAGCGAGTCCATTCGCTCTGAGGTAAGGTAGGTATGTAAACAACGTGTGCTATCAGCAACAATATTAGATTCCGTTACATAGAGTCTCCACAACAGTGTTGCCACTATTTAAATTCCAACTCTCGTATTTTCCTTCTTCGACATGTATCGCGCCTTGTATCGGCTCAATATGGCTGATCATCCAAAGAGTAGGTGTGCATTATCGAACAACTCGTCTCTATGTAGACAGATGGCGACTCTCGCTCTCAGATTCTTTTTTATTTATGCCTAGTCTTGTCCATTGCTTGTTCTTGTTCAGTTTTTAAAAGGAAATGGCAACTGAGATTTCTGACATGGCTTTTCTATCCTATAAAGGAGACTTTATCTGATTTAAATATGGTATTGTGAAACTTTCTGTTCTTTCGAGAGATTTCTTGTTCTTATTAACAATCAGGTAATTATTTTCTTTTACTTATTATTTTACTATTTCTGGTCCTCTCAAGACTTGCCATGGTTGTCTTTACGTGTTTCCTGGAGTTACGTATTTGTTCTAATTTTATTTTATTGCAGACTTGTTTCTCATTGATGTTATTTTCTCTTATGCCTGCCAATTATTACGTTCTGTTCGGAAACCAAGGGTAGTGTAGACCCATTTATGTTTGATTCGTGTTTATGTACACATGTGTGAAGACCAATTTTGTGTACGCAAGAGCATTCTATATTTTGCTTGATTCGACACCCTTCGGTGTTTTCCTGCTCGTCCACTCTGTACTATCCATGTCCACTCTTGCGTGTGTGGTATGGATGTGTACTGATAACGAGGGTTTTGACTGCGTGATAGGTTGTTATACTGGTGTGGTGCACGTTTCCCCCATTTGGCCTGGTTCTGTGTTTGTCTTACCAGACCGGATTCACGAACAAATTGATTGTTTTAATTATACTTGCGAACTATTACGACATGCATTACCGGCTTGTCTCTCCGCCCTACGTTTCTGCGTGTTGGTCTCTATGTGTGTTCGTGTGAATGAGTTTGATAAGTGGATCTATATTGGTTTATTTTTTGGGTCAGATTTCCAGTCTCCTTTGTAATTTCATTCTTGTATCTGGCTTCCTCAGCCATTCCCTCGTTTTATTTTTGGCTCTGTCATCTTTTTACTTCATTTGTGTATATTGAAGGTAAATATAGAATTTTCATACTTGTTATGTTTTCTCCATGTATGTATTCCTTGCCTCGCCCACCTGCCCTCACCTTACTTCTTACTTGATAATGTTTTCTTTGAGCCTGAAGGATAATGTATTTTTCTTTGGGAATTGTTGTCGCCATAAAAAAAGGGAAAGGGAGAGAGCCTGACGTGGCTCAACAATACATATTCCGATGTACCTGTATGTTATACGTAAGTAGCGTACCCCATTGTATTATTTTCTTCATTAAGAGGGTAAGGCAATTTTTATTATGTGTTTCCTTTTAATTTGAATAAACTCCCTTTTATTTAAGATTATCACTGTCAGAATATATGTGTATCGATTTTAGTGTTGTTTCCTATACTTGGTCTATTGATATCGGGAGCGAAGTTCAACTACTGACAGTTTCGATCACGATCTACTTTTATCGTCCCTCTGCGTCACTTTGCTCCATCTATTTATGTGGGGGTGGGGGGAAATTGAGTGATTACTTGCAATGATTCCCAAAAAAGCTTTCACCCCTTCAACGCAGAAATTAAAAATGAGAGGACTCCCTATTTGTGAAACACACAACCTGAATTTTAACCACGTTCATCAACATACCACTGCGTCCTTTCCATCTCACAAAATTATCGAAGTCATTTAGCAGTTGCTCAAAATCTTGTAACTTATTTATTACTGTATACAGAATAAAATCATCTGCAAAAAGCCTCACCTTGGATTCCATTTCTTTACTCATAAATGATTTATATATATAGGAAAACATAAAGGTCCAATAATACTGCCTTGAGAGATTCCCATCTTAATTATTACAGGGTGAGATAAAGCTTCGCCTACTCTAATTCTCTGAGATCTCTTTTCTAGAAATATAGCGACCCAATCAGTCACTACTTTGTGTAGTCCTATTGCACTCATTTTTGCAAGTAGTTTCCCATGATTCACCCCCAAATGCCTTGGACAGGTCAATCGCGATACAATCCACTTTTCCTCCTGGATCCAAGATATCTGTTAGACCTTGCTGGAATCCTACAAGTTGAGCTTCAGTGGAATAACCTTTCCTAAACCCCAACTGCCTTATATCGAACCAGTCATTAATTTCGCAAACACATCTAATATAATCAGAAAGAATGCTTTCCCAAAGCTTACATGCAATGTATGTCAAACTGACTGGCCTGTAATTTTCAGCTTTATGTCTATCACTCTTTTCTTTATACTCAGGACCTACTATAGCAACTCTCCATTCATTTGGTATAGCTCCTGCATACAAACAATAATCAAATAAGTACTTCAGATATGGTACAATATCCCAACCAACTGTCTTTAGTATATCAATTCTAGCCGCTTTTCTAGTTTTGAAATTTTGTATCTTATTGTAAATGTCATGGTTATCATATGTAAATTTTAATACTTCATTAGCATTAGTCACCGCTTCTAACTGGACATTATCCCTGTAACCAACAATCTTTACATACTGCTGAGTGAAAACTTCTGCCTTTTTAAGATCTTTGCATACACACTCCCCTTGCACATTAATGATTCCTGGAATATGCTTCTTGGTACCTCTTTCTGCCTTAAAGTACCTATACATACTCTTCCATTCATACATACATACATTACATACATTATCATTATAGACTGTTATGCCTTTCAGCGTCCAGTCTGCAAACCTTTGCGAATTAACTAAACGTCGCCAGAATCCTCGATATGTAAATAGTGTTGTGGCCTCATTTAGTTCTATAACTCTTATCTTTCAATCGTTAGAAACTGAATCTAACAATCGTAGTTTTGGTCTACCTCTACTTCTCTTACCCTCCATAACAGAATCCATTATTCTCCTAGATAACGTATCCTCCTCTATTCGCCTCACATGACCCCACCACCAAAGCCGGTTTAGGCGTACAGCTTCATCCATCGAGTTCACTCCTAAATTAGCCTTGTATCTCCTCATTCCGTGTACCCTCCTGCCATTGTTCCCACCTGTTTGTACCAGCAATCATTCTTGCTACTTTCATGTCTGTTACTTATAACTTATGAATAAGATGTCCTGAGTCCACCCAGCTTTCGCTCCCGTAAAACAAAGTTGGTCTGAATACAAACTGATGAAAAGATAGTTTCGTTTGGGAGCTGACTTCCTTCTTACAGAATACAGTTGATCGCAACTGCGAGCTCACTGCATTAGCTTTACTACACCTTGATTCAATCTCCCTTACTATATTACCATCCTGGGAGAACACACACCCTAAATACTTGAAATTATCCAGCTGTTCTATCTTTGTATCACTAATCTGACATTCAATTCTGTTGAATTTCTTACATACTGACATCAATTTAGACTTCGAGAGGCTAATTTTCATACCATACTCATTGCACCTATTTTCAAGTACCAAGATATTAGACTGCAGGCTTTCGGCACAATCTGCCATTAAGACCAAGTCGTCAGCATAGGCCAGACTGCTTACTACATTTCCACCTAACTGAATCCCTCCTTGCCATTTTATACCTTTCAGCAGATGATCCATGTAAACTACGAACAGCAAAGGTGAAAGATTACAGCCTTGTCTAACCCCTGTAAGTACCCTGAACCAAGAACTCATTCTACCATCAATTCTCACTGAAGCCCAATTGTCAACATAAATGCCTCTGATTGATTTTAATAATCTACCTTTAATTCCGTAGTCCCAGATTATAGCGAACATCTTTTCCCTCGGTACCCTGTCATATGCTTTCTCTAGATCTACGAAACACAAATGTCTATTCCTCTCGTAACATTTTTCAATTACCTGGCGCATACTGAAAATCTGATACTGACAGCCTATCTGTGGTCTGAAACCACGCTGGTTTTCATCCAACTTCCTCTCAATGACTGAACGCACCCTCCTTTCTAAGATGCCAGTGAATACTTTGCCTGGTATACTAATCAAAGAGATACCTTGGTAGTTGTTACAATCCTTCCTGTTCCCTTGCTTATAGATAGGTACAATTACGGCTTTTGTCCAACCAGAAGGTACCTTACCAATACTCCATGCTAATCTTACTACGGTACTCTATGAATCCATTTCATCACTGACTTCCCACTATACTTCACCATTTCAGGTCTAATTTCATCTATTCCTGCTGCTTTATGACAATGAAGTTTATTTACCATCCTTTCCACTTCCCCAAGCGTAATTTCACCATCATTTTCCTCCTCCCCATGAGCTTGGCTGTTCGCAACACCACCAGGATGATTAACTTTTACATTGAGAAGGTGTTCAAAATATTCCCTCCACCTCTTCAGTGATTCCCTGGGATCTATTATGAGTTCACCTGAATTACTCAAAACACTGTTCATTTCCTTTTTCCCTCCCTTCTTATGAATCTTTATTACTGTCCAGAAAGGTTTCTCTGCTGCTTGACCTAGCCTTTCCAGGTTATTACCAAAATCTTCCCACGACTTCTTTTCGGATTAAACAACTATTTGTTTCGCTCTGTTTCTTTCATCTACGTACAAAGCCCTGTCTGCCTTGGCCCTTTCTTGGAGCCATTTCTGATAAGCCTTCTTTATACGTTTACAAGCTGCTCTCACTTCATCATTCCACCCAGATGTTCGCCTTTTCCCATCTTTACACACAGTTGTTCCTAGGCATTCCCTTGCTGTTTCTACCACAGCATCCATGTATGCCACCCATTCACTTTCTATATCCTGAACCTGCTTACTTTCCACTGTTCGAAACTTCTCACTAATCAATATCCATGTACTTCTGTCTAATTTCCTCGTCCTGGAGATTTTTTACCCGTATTCGTTTGCAGCCAGATTTCACTTTCTCTACCCTAGGCCTAGAGATGCTTAGTTAACTACAGATAAGATAGTAGCTGTGTCATCGAAATATCCGCGGAAAACTCGTACATTCCTAACAGATTTCCTGAATTCGAAGTCGGTTAAGATATAGTCTATTATGGATCTGGTACCTCTAGCCTCCCATGTGTAGCAGTGAATAGCCTTATGCTTGAAGAATGTATTCGTAACTGCTAAACCCATACTAGCACAGAAGTCCAGCAAACGCTTCCCATTCCCATTAGCTTCCATATCTTCCCCACATTTACCAATCACCCTTTCGTATCCTTCAGTTCTATTCCCAACTCTCGCATTGAAATCGCCCATTAGCACTATTCTATCCTTGCTGTTGACCCCGACCACGATGTCACTCAATGCTTCATAAAACTTGTCAACTTCATCCTCATCTGCACCCTCACATGGTGAATACACGGACACAATTCTTGTCCTAATTCCTCCAACTGACAAATCTACCCACATCATTCGCTCATTTACGTGCCTAACAGAAACTATGTTGCGTGCAATGGTATTCCTGATAAAGAGCCCTACCCCAGACTCTGCCCTTCCCTTTCTAACACCCGTCAAGTACAATTTATAATCTCCTATCTCTTCCTCGTTATCTCCCCTTACCCGAACATCACTTACTCCTAGCACATCCAGATGCATCCTCTTTGCTGACTCAGCCAGTTCTACTTTCTTTCTTCCATAAGCTCCATTAATATTGATAGCTCCCCAACGAATTCCATTTCTTTCGCCAAGTTGTTTCCAAGGAGTCGCTCGCCTGTCAAATAGGAGTGGGATTCCGTTACTCCCATAGGACCGAGGCTTGCTTAAAATGATCTGAGCTCGGTAAATTCATGAAGCAGGATGCTACCCTACTTACACATAGTCCAAGTGAGGATCTCTCCTCTAACGGGTTATGGACCACCGGCGAATTGTATAGTCCTAGCCGGCTGAGCACAAGGAGGGCCATGACTCAAAATATGTCTGAGAACCCATTCCCGTTCCATAGCAACTGGTATCCTGACTCTCAGGACCACTTACTAGGCCACTCAGCCGTTGCCCATGGTTCACGAACTAGGACATGACTACAGTAACCCACACCATGAACCAGTCCATTTTTCACAAAAACTTGTATGACCGCCAATTATGCTTGCAATGATGTTATCCTTAGACGGCTTCTTTGCTATATTCAATTTCCTAGTAAATTCCCTCTATTTCTCCTTACTTCCACAGCCATTTCTAACTCTATTTCTTTCCAGTCTGCACCATCTTATTAGTCTCTTTACTTCTCTTTTGTAATATAGTGGGTCTTTACCATTCCTTAGCACCTTTAAAAGTAAAAACCTATTTTCACATTCCTCAACTACTGCCTCAAACCCATCACAGAGTCTGTTTACAATTTTTTTACCGTTTTCCACTGATCTTAGTTACTTTTAAAAAACTTCCTGATGCCTTTCTTACCAGCCATATGGTACTGCCTAGTAGTCCTACTTTCAAGACCTTCCTTTCTATCACATTTATTTACAACTATGACAAAAAAAAGCATCCTGATCACTAATACCAACAATTTCTTCGCTTTCTCTATAGAACTCATCTGGTTTTACCAGCACCACGTCCAGAATATTCTTCCCTCCAGTTGGTTCCGTCACTTTCCGAATAAGCTGTCCTTCCCATATTAACTTATTTGCCACTTGTTGGTCATGCTTCCTGTCGTTCGCATTACCTTCCGAATTGACACTTGGCAAATCGAGATTTCCCGCTACAATTACATTCCTTTCCATATCGTATCCCACACAGCTAATTTTCTTATAAGATAATTCTGAATCAGCGTCAGCGCTTCCCTTACCATGTGGATCCGGTAACCACAAGTATCTCCGTAGATAAAATCTGTAATCTAGTTAGAAATCGGCCGTGTAAATAGCGGAAGCCCTTTATTGCTATTGGCGATCAAAATGCTGATAAGATTATGAAACGAGAATCAAGAAACAGTAAGGATCTTCATAGATTAAGGCTAGCTATGAGTTTAAACAGAACCTATCCTTGGCCACGTGTCTCCTTAGAACACGAGGCCTGTATTCTAGAACACTTGAGCTGACGTTGCCATGATTCGGCCGCTCATTTCTTCATCAGATTCCTACAGCTGGGTCGTATCGTGCCGATATCTGAGAAAGGGTTGGTTTAGGCCCATAAAACGTGCTTTACCGTGGTTTGTTCTTCCTCGCGTCATGAGGCTTAAAATGGTCGTTACCTCGTCCTTGCACGACAAATTCTATATTTCGTCCCTCAATTAGCCTTTGCTAATTTGCCGAAATCTAGATAATGGAAAGGGCTGTCCAAATTTCATGTAGACGGTGTTACCCGCAGTATCATAAAATATAAGTATACAAAATTTGGTTCATATTAGTGCAACAATAGAGATTTGTATAAAGAAGAGGCAGACAGATATTCTACATTGTAATCAGAGTGATAGGTGAAGTAGTGCACACATTGTGAATAGTATTTCCATTCCTTGACCCAGAAACAAAGGTTTCGGAGGAATGAAAATCCATTTCACCAGGTCTGTCAACACTCACCTCAGTCAAAACCCCGCATAAGATCACTTCTTATTTTTAAACTAAAACATTGAGGAGCAACCATCTTATAAACATTTCAACGTCATAGGGCGAAGAGTATTACAGAAATGAACATTTTGTCGTCAGGCTTCACCCCCTGGTCAGAACTCTTGAGAGGTGGATTTCTTTAAGACCAGATTTTATATAAAATCTAAGAAAGATTACGAGCACCAATCATGAGAAATTTTTATTTCGTAAGTCAAACTGTTTCATTCTAGTGTGTGTAGTTGGTTTCACTAGATTTTTCTGGTTATTTCCGACTAAGCTGGCAACCGCTCAGTCCACATTTCTTGTTTGAATACCATATTTGCGTCTTTTGGCCTCTGTCAATATATAGTTTTAGATAATGCTAAGGCATTCACATACAACTTATTCCGTAAATTCAGCTTTGATCTGTCTATATCACATGTAACTACGCTAACTACTTCGGCTTATTATTCTCAACCACCTTTGGCTGAACGGGTCAATCGTAATCTTAGATCTGCTCTAATCGCATTTCATCATGAAGATCATTCCACGTGGGATACGTCCCTGCATTGGTTCGCCTTTGCTTTAAATTCAGCGGTTCATGAGTCGCATAAGTTTACTCCAGCTTCTCTTATGTTTAAATTTGTTCCTAACACGCCGCTCTCTAACCTTTGGTCACTTAATGATATATTGCCAGACACAATAAATCCCGATAATATTAGACATTTATGGAAGAAGGCTAAAGCCAATCTTAAAGTTTCCCCATGAAAAGGTTAGGGAAAGATATGATCGTGGACGGAGGCCCACCAATTTAAAAGTCGGAGATCAAGTCATGGTTAGGAATTTTGTTCCCGCGGGCAAGCTTGCCCCCAGATTCCATGGGCCGTGCGTTATTTTACATTTTTTGACACCAGTTACATTATTGGTCAGTAATCCAGCCACAGAGAGGATCCTTAGGGTTCACGTCTCTCAGGTGAAACCTGTGCAATTTAATGGCCATCTACTTTAGCCATTTAAATTTGGCAGAAATCGAAGGTTATGTTTCTTTTTATTTTTTATAAGAGTAGATTTAAGACCTTCTGCCCTGTTGGGTTTATTTACTGATATGTACGATCTTATGCTCTGAATTTTCCTGTGGTCAATTCCCTGGTGGCCATTACCACGCCCCCGTCTCCTGCATCTCCGCACTTTCAACACACACTCACCTCATACGCCGCCCACCCCTCTGCCTCACCGATAAAAGTCGTACTCTCCAATCTCAAGCAACAACACTTTTCTGTCGCCTAGATCTTACTGTTTTAGTACCCTCTCAGCCGTTAGCTGCCGTGCTGCAACATCTAGCGAGAGATACAAGAGTGGAGAACGAGCCCACTCCTTCTGAACGGCACGCCGGAGTCCATCTCCCGGCAAAAGCTGAAGTGTGGTGACACTACCGCCAACTCTACTGGGGACTGCACATATACATCTAATCTGCGGCGATCATCACCATGACTACCCCTCTCATAGTAGCGGGAGAGGTGTATCTGAGGGTACTCGGGGGGGGGGGGGGGCGGACGACCTCACCTGAGTATCGGCAGCGGCGGCAGGTCTTGCCGTCAAACCTATCGGCATGAATCTAACTTCCACGACCACAAGGACACTTCAAATCTGGATTTACTATTTTTTCTACAAACCTACTTTCGGAAAAGACTTAGACTTTTCTTTAACTGGAAATGTTTTCTCAAATTCTTCTGTGTCACCCCAAGGAAGGACATTTGGGGGGGGGGAGATCTGTACCGGGAGGTACACCTCAACTCCGCTCATTCAAAATAAGCGCCTTAATAAACTCCTCTATCGATCAAAAGGTGAAACTGTTAGTACATGAACTTAGAACTTTGTACGGAAGATGTCACTACTGAAATATTAAGTAATAATAATAATAATAATCGTATGGCCTCAGCTACCGTGTACAGACATTTCAATTTGACGCCATCTGGCTGTCTGCTCGTCAGTTTCGACGTTCCGTTTTACTCTAGGCCCCCACTAGATGGCAGATCGAGTAAACCGAAACTCTCTTGGGCGTCTACGGCTGAGATTTAATGAATTTTGTCGGGTAAACACCAAATGTGTCACCACAGATCTTTTACATGCCGACATCGCACGACATGGAGTGTCGAATGGACTTTTTTCCGCCCTTCAAAAATCCGACTACCTCTGCCGGGTTTGAACCCGCTATCTTGGGATCCGGAGGCCGACACTCTACCGCCGATCCACAGAGGCAGCAAATATTAAGTAATTGTGTATTATGAAGTTTCCTAAACTGATTGAATTTCTTCTTCGTTTTGCTATACATCAAGAAGTTTGGACATTTTTCCACAGATGTCACTACAAAAAAATCTGATCATGCACTCTGTACTTTTAGATTTTCATTACTGAATCTATGTTCATTTATTTTTGGGTTGGCAACCCTTCATTTTCCTTCCGCCAGTTTTGAGTCCGGCTAACCATGAATTTTTGGAATTAATTTTCTACCAATCCCGCATTTCTTGTTCGCTTTGTATCTGGATTAGTCCAGAATCCTCTCGAACCTTACCTGAGGGTATATAAACTGCGGCTTTTCTGGTTTCCTTGTCAATTGATCGCCGTCTTTCTAAGTGTGTTAAGGCAGGAGGCGGGTCGCCTCTTTCTTCGGCCGGCAGAACATCTACACGGTAATTGCAACGTAAATTTTATCTTTCTTGCTGTCTCCGCAAATGTATCCGAGGGGAAGGTCCGACTCTTTAACTATGTAACAAACATTTCTAAAATGTAAATCTTCTTTCGGCTAATGTAAAATTTCATGTTTTTAACTGTTAATCGGGGATAGAGAGTGAATTACCCTCTCGAGCTCCCCTTCATATTGGTTTGAGGTGCCTACGTTTTCGTAACTGTTTTCTTCCTGTAATGTATTAAAGTGATTTCCATGCGAGCCACCTTGGTAGCTTGGGACTAGCCCCTGTTATATCGGCCGAGAGCCCTGCATTTCCATTTGCAATTCGTGCCCGGCGAGGCCAGAGATTGTAATGTTGCCTTGAGCGGGCTGCAAGAAACCGAGAGCATGTAAGCTCTTTTCAAAGTTTTGTAATAGTGAAGGGTGCCTCTGGAAGGCTAGATATTGTAATTTTGGGAGCAAGTGCTCTTGAATTAGGGGATTTCTCCGTTTGACAGAATTATTCCTCATTTTGAATTGTAAATCTTGTAACTTGAGCTCGTAGCTCAGAAACTGTAAATCGAGGGCTTGAAGCCCAAACTTGTTAACTTCCCGATTTTTGGGGTGTTCCACCCTTCTTTGGCATTGTACCTGATATTTCATTGTTCTTTCACGTGATGGAAATTTGTTACGTTTGTTTTTATATTGAAAGAAATATAACCTTTGTTAACATTTTAATTCAGTTCTTGATACTGTACTTAGACTCATTCATGCCTGCACCTTCTTTCACCTCTCTGCGTTCCATGTATACCCCGGAACACAGAGAATTGGCATTGTTGTCATCAGGCCTCACCCTTCACGCACCTCATCAAAACCACTCAGGGGTGTGTTGTTGCAAGACCATTCATCGGAGATATATAGGAGCAACCATCGTGTGAAATGTCAAACTCTTACGTCGAACAGTTTGAGAGGAATGAATATTTTGGCCGTCAGACTCCTCCAACTAGTCAGAAACCCTTACGGTTGTATTGTTTTAAGGATAGTTCTTTCATAAATCTAAGTTACACAGCAGAACCATAATATGAAATGTCTATCTCGTATGCCAAATTGTTTAAGAGAATTTGATATTTACGTCGTCAGGTCTAACCTCAGTCAAACACCCTTAAACCGGGAGTGGTAGCGTGGTGTCTTCTGTGACCTGGCAGAAGTGTATTTTGTTTAATTGCGCTTATTTTTAAACTTAGTGGCCTTGGCTGCCACATACCTCTCCCCACATTCGTTGCATTTTTCCGGATGCCTGTGGCATTGTAGTGTAGGGTGTTCATTCATATAAAGAGGGAGTATTGTCAAGCGGTGCAATGAAGTGTCTCCTTGAACCCAACACCACCGTTTCCGTTCGTCTTTCTCAACGGTTGTGACCATAGCAGGGAAGGATTGCGTTACAAAGTGGACACAAACTCCGCCCCCTAAAATCGAATGTACTCGAACCCACACCGTTGTCACTCATTTAGCGGGAGTGAGAGTAACAGCAAGAAGTGAAGAAGCCTGAAGAAGTTTGGAGCATTCTTTTCACGAATGATATCTTGCAACTAACTTTAAAGTGTACGAACATGGAAAGTGAAAGAGTCAGAGGAAATTATACTCGCAAACGAATTACTTATCATTGTCAGTGAGAGAATAGTAATCCATCCCCACGACCCAAGGCTATGAACAACGTAGTCAGAAGAACGTAAGCCTGTCAGCTGAATTCAGCAAGATAAGGTGTTTAATAAGGATTATTTATGAGCATGTCAAGATTCATATGCTGTGAAGCTAATTAGTACTGAATATATATATTTATTTTCGATAAAATGTCATGCTATTGAGTTAATAACCATAATACATCAATATATGATACATTGAAATTAGTAATTTTGTTATTAGAGCAAGTTCAATCATAATGGTGAGAAAGTACCTCCACGCCACCTCGCACGTTACATCAATCTGTCCAAGGTTAAACCCCAAGACATAGAGGAGCAATTCCAAGCTCTTATGCTCTGGAGAATTAACGATGCCGTTTTCTTTTCTCTCTGTGTGGATTCTCCTCTCTATATTTTTCTTCGTATTAAATGAAGTAAATAAAGAAAAACGTGTGTTTTCGTCCACGGAAATTAGGGAACGAATTACGAAGACGCACCAACACGAGAAATCTCTCTCTTCTTTGATTTCGGAATTAGCGAAGGAAGTGAAAGAGTCTGCAACATTTGTATTAAACGGGCTCCACATCACTTTCACAGACGAGACTCCAAGAACGCTAAGACTCCAAATTACCGATATGAATTACTTCGGGGAGTTATCCGTCGTGCATTTACCAGTTTTGGATAGATTTGCTTTTATTAGCGAGTGTATGTGGCCAGTATCACTGGATGAAAAGG
Organism: Anabrus simplex; assembly: GCF_040414725.1. Classification (NCBI taxonomy): domain Eukaryota; kingdom Metazoa; phylum Arthropoda; class Insecta; order Orthoptera; family Tettigoniidae; genus Anabrus; species Anabrus simplex. The sequence goes on along the minus strand of NC_090279.1, from coordinate 29,336,194 downwards.
GTAGCCATGTACAGTGAGAGCCCCTGGGTATGGCACTATTGCTGCTTTCTATCGGATACCTATAACGACAAGAATTCCCCCTGCAGCCTCGAACTACACTCACGTTCATAAGAAACAGAACACCTTGAAAGACTAGATAGGAAGTTCATACTCATAGGACATGTTCACTAGTATGTTCTGCAGAAACGATTAGCATTTCAGTTACCTAAGTTCAGCAGGTGTCCTGAGTCCTCCATGGGCACTGATAACTTGTTCCATACGTGATGGCATCGACACGTATAAGGCGTGAATGACGTCCTGGTGTATAGCCATCCAGAATCATTCACCTAGTTCCACAGTTCATCTTTGGTGGTTGGCATTGCGACACAACGCCGCACTATCTTTTCACCATATCAGACACATTTTCGATTGGCGAAAAGTCCGGTGATCGGGCGAGCCAGGGCAACAGTCTGACATCACGTAGGTCAAACTGGTCACAGTGCCCTGGACACGCACCAACTGTGATTTGTGGTTGAACCCAATAGCACCCCACACCATAAGGCCTTGAGTTGGAACAAACAAAACAGAACATGGATTCGACTGAAAACACTATCTGCTGCCATTCATGTCTCCAGTGACGTCGTTCCATGCACCATTGCAGTCTAGCATGTTTATGCACATTAGGCAAAGGTAGGTGGAGAAGTGGACGACGCGCCGGTAACCCAGGCCGTAATAAACGGCGACGGACTGTCACTCCTTATAGTGTACGATGTGTTACACTGTTCCACTGTTGTGCTAGAGTCGAGGGGGACGCAGATCTGTCCTGCAATGGCTTTCGGTTGAGATGTCGATCTTCGCGGGGTGTAGGCAGAAAGAAAGGAAGAAAGAAAAATCATTGTACTCTTATGTCATGAATTAAACAGTGAAGGCCTCGCATGCACTTTAGAATGATACAGTGCCTACGTTTCACATTAAAGTACCTGTATTTCCCAATGTTGCCCATTAAATGTTTACTTTTAGTATTTTCTCTAGCTGTACGATGATAATTTATGTAGATATCTTCATTGTGATAGCGACTGATATGTTACAAATTGTCTTAAAAGTTATTGTTATCTGTTTTTCAGGTTTATTAAACTTTGTCCTTGTGGCAGATCATCAACTTGTCTAGGATATAGTTGATCCACTGAACTTAATAATAAAGTGGGGTGATAATGGTAAGTATTGTCATGTCGCACCATGGATTTGTATACAATTCCAACTGTTAATGGGACTGTCACTAATCGACCGCAGAAACTGCATTCAACAATAATCTCGGCCAGTTCGGACATTTTCCTTTTCACCCCAAGTTGGCGGGTGCTGGAACTGGAGTTAACTGTGTATTCTACACTATTATCAATTATTTTTACATGCTACCTTCTCCCCTACTGTCCCTAAGATTGTTACTGATATATTCTTCCCCCTCCCTCAGATGGTAATATGAGTACCAGGTTTTGCTGAAATAGGACCTGCGATTTACGTGGAGATGTGTAACAACCTCCTCCCTCACACATGAATCATTTATATTAAGACGTCAATTTATGAAGAGGAACCAACACTAATAACAGAAGACTCACCATGTGCTGCCATATACAAGAAAGAAGTTAATAACGTAATTTGTCGCAAGATAGTGGGGCTTTCAGAGTTGTATGTTCCAACAGTACTCTTGAATTTCAGCTTTTCTTTTCCCTCTGTCAGTAATATCACAAACATTCCAAAAGATTCCCAGCGGGAAAGGGAATAGGCTACAACAGACAAGGTAGCCTATTTGGTCTAAAAATGACCTTGTACCTAATTATAACATTTGTAACAAACATTTCAGATGAAAAACTACTCAAACACAGATTCCTACCGAAATAGACCAGAATAGATATGTCTACACTTTTTATTTCTGATGTCCTCTTTTTTACTTTTCAAGCTCCTTAAAGTCATGAAAATTGCTTTCAAGCCCCTCTATAGAGGACATATCTACGATAAAGTGTTCACTGCTGCACGTGTCTCTGCATTTTAAGGCACCACTTCACTGTGCTCTTGTTCTTCTGCTTCTTCCACTGGTAGGCAAGTGTCGGGACGATTCTTGAAGAATCCTACTATCAAGAAACAATTTGAGATCGTAGTTAGCTTCACAGCCTTCTAGGACATTGCAATGAAGTTAAGTGCAACGAAGATTGAAACTCTAAATTATGATGGAACATTTCCAGCATCTATAAGGAATTAAATAAGCTGTACCAACTTCTCCCAATAGAATGACTTAAAGGGGTGTATAATACCGACATCCATAGGGTGCAGCATGCATGTGCAGTTAGCAGGCAGAAATTCTAACAGCACATTCCTGAAATTAACATCCACAGGATCTGCAGGACAACAGTCGATGAAAAGAAGGATTTTCCTACCTTTCACACCCATTTTTGAATCGAGAGCAGCTAACTGCTGTCAAAAAAGATATGTGGTCGTCAAGCTTTAGGGTTGGCATCATAGGCAGTTGCCAATGATCGCACATTCTTGAAGCAGGGGGGCTTTTTATATTTATCCATCACAAAGGAGTGGAGCATCTCAGAGCCACCAGCATGGGCTTACATCAATGTGAGCTCAATTTCCTCAGTTTCCCACCACGGCATTTATCACATTTAAATGCGAAAGGCATGCTGAGCAACACAATGAAAAACAGCCCAGCTTCATCTAGGTTTAAAATGTTTCTGCAGTCTTCCATTGATTCCCTCTTCCAGAGATTCATCACTGATTGCGTTTCATTCTCAATTATATGCTCTGAAATGTTTAATGCCAAGAATATTTGCTACTTTATGTGCAATTTACAAACAGCGTCTATCTCACATTCATACGTTGTACACTGGTTGCATGGTTATGGTGTCTGTTGTTTTGTCCCACACCCATGTGAAGAACACATTGAAAAATAACTTTTGGGTACGCAACCCACTCATCACAAATGTTCTACTTTTTGTATAAATTTGTTAAGTAGGTAACCCTTTCATCATAGTTGTTAGGCGACTTGCGTAGCTTCCCGACGTTTAAAAAAGGCTAGTTCTGCCCATGTGTGGTTCGGTCATCATGCCGTGGTTACATAGGTCAGTTGTGACACCATTATACTTTGATTTTTCCCCATCTCGAGCAGCCTGACGTAGTGTAAATGGCGGGACATAAAACGTCGCAAGACGATTTTAATACATTGCGAGCGCAGAGAAACTGAGGGGACCTACAAAAATGTTTTAAATGACGTTGAAACATAAAATGCTGGAATGTAAAAGCGGGGCAATACTGGAATTACTTAAACGTTCAAAAAAGGCTTTAGGCGGCTGCTGCTTTATACTGAGCTGGAGAAGGTGAAAGGAGAAGGATGATGAGCCTTGTAGGTCAGAATGGAGGGAGAGGGTGGAGAAGTCACGTAGAGAAACTTCACACTCAATATAAGCCGTGATGTGAAATAAATTCGGAATCCAGTCATAGTATAATCAGTGAAGAGATTATGAGAGCAATAATACTCTATAAGAAAGGAATAGACACCAGGATACGATGGAGACCTCGTGGGAACAAATGTTCCACACAGAGTTTAGCTTTAGGAGTGTTCTTCGCACAATAGAAGAAATTACTTATGTACTGGTTTTCTCTCAAAGATTCTGAAATGTACATTGTGATATGTTTGTTTCTCAGATTATGAGGAAGCCTTTGACATATGCAACATTCTAAAGTTATACGTATCCTCAACGAAACTGGAATTGATAATGATATACGTACCTTTTAAAAACATACACTCGAATCGAACATTTGCTATATGATTTCGTGGAGTTAACAATCGGCAAAAATTGGCATCCAGTCTGGTAACCAACGAGGGTGCGTTTCGTCTCCAGTACTCTTGAATTTATATTGAGGGAGGCCTTGCTAGATGTGCGCCAGGGAATACTTATTAATGGCGAGCATCACAATATCAGGTACGCAGATGATACTTCTACTTGCCGATTCCTTGGACGCTTTATAACAACTGATGGTTAAAGTCAAAACTTATAGTTTTTAGTTAACAAAAGTTTTTTCGGTGCAATTTCTAAACGGTGCCGAAATTTCAGAAAGGGAAATATTTAAATACCTAAGAAGCTATATTAATTGAGATTGAGACCAATCAGTCGAAATTAAAAACTGAATAGAATGGAATGTCTTTGTAACAATCAGTTAAATACTGAACAGTAACTATTTGAACATCCGCACTAAGCTTTGATTGGTGAGATACTACACCTTCATTATCTTTCTATATGATGTAGAAATAAGGACAGAGACTGCAGCCACTGAAAACAACAATAATAAGAAGCCTTTCAGATGTGGGTCTACGATTATCCCGTACAGATCATGTCACACATTATGAGCTATTACGGAGAGTCAGGAAGGATATAAAAATTACCAAGACTGGTAAGAAAAGAAAACAATATCCGATACACAAAGAGAAATCCTGAGATCTTAGGTTTACTTCAGATTTTATATAGAGGAAAGGTATTTCAGTAGTGGGAGAGAAAGACCTCGAATGAACTCACAAAATTTCTTTTGAGATTTGGCTAAATACTGCAATGACAAACCTTTTCCAAACTGCATTTTTAGTAAAGTGTTCCTCTCCTTTCGAAAGGCACCTGTGTTAAATATTTACGATCATTACTAATTGTTCAGAATAGGATGAACCTGGGATCAGGAATAAGGCTTCAGCAATCCCAGAAGAAACATTGTACAGGCATCATTAGAGGACGCAATGAATGTAGAAAACCAGACCATTATGATATTTGTTGCTTAAAATGGATCCCAAAAATCTACAGGGATCATTAGAGGATGCAAAGGAATAAAGAGAACCAGATTATAATATTTGTTGTTTATAAGTGGCCTAACAGCTAGATCACTGACGCCAGTGTTACGAGGTACAATGATATGAACTGAAATGACAAATAAAACTTCAAAATGTATCCACTGACTAGAATCTAAAATGAATGACGAAAAAATGAACATGAATCCAAAACAATCAGTGGATCAAATTTACAGGGCCTTACTTTCTGAGATGATGTCTGTTGTCCAGAGGGTTCCAGATCCAGGTCACTGGCCCCTCATAACTGGTAAAGCAGAACCATGGTGTTCCTCCTGTAGTGGTATCAATCACGGGCAACTTAGACCCATCATGATCCACTCATGGTAGTACTAATCACGGGCAATGCACAATCCCGTGGTGTTCCTCGCATAGTGGTACTACTTCCAGGCAACCTAGACCAATGGCATTTCTTACATAGTGCATACGTGCCAACTCCCCCGATTTAAGAGGAAAACTCCCTACGTTTGGTCCTTCCTCCCTCTCCCTTGATCCCAGAGACTTACTGCCCGATTTTGAGAACAGATTTAGTATTCCTGCAGTTTTTGAAAATCCCAGGATTTTCCTCGTTCTTTAAGTATCTGGAGAGAAGTGATGTTCAGTGGGCACTGGCAAGACATATGCGTGCCGAGTGTAACGTCAGGAGTCGCATCGTTTCGACCGGAAATCAATATAACGCCAAACGCTTACTTAACACACTATTTCATTTAACACATCTACACAAGGCTCCTTCTCAACAATGAATGATAACAGTGCACGTTCCGCATTATTAATAAGTTTACGCGATGAGTCGCGTTCGGTTGAATAGAACGGAGACAGGTAACGTGAGGAGTCGCGTGCGAACGAATCGACCGGATGGCCAGGTCGTCACTCACTGAATGAGTGGAGAAGGATAACCGTAGTGTGACAGAAGTGTGAACGAGTCCATTGAGGAGAAGGAAGTATAATAAACAGTGTTCGTGGAAGGATTGATCAAAATAAACAGAAATGGTTGATACGACAGGACGCGACCCCTCACGGGTTAAATATGACAGAATCTGTAACGTAATGCCTTTTATTTTATCATTTCCATATAGCAATGCCGACTCTGAGAGTAAATTACCATACATACGAGGACGAAACCTCAATTCAGATCAAAGCTTCCCGAAAAAATTCTAGAAAAGTTAAACCTTAAAACCCATTCAACAAGCCAGTGCTTTGAGCATAAATCTAGTTCAGAAATTTATGAAGACGTCAAAGGCAGTTACAATGAAGAGGCATGTGTTCTAAAGCTCAAATTCATACAGTATTTCAGTATTTATAAAATAAACAATATATTTCAGTATTTACAAGTAAATTAATAGGAGAAATTACTTAATTGAGTAGTATAATGTGTGAAATATTCTTCATCAAAGTGTCGTAACATGTCAGGATATGCCGCAAAAACAAAATCTCCTCATTTTTTACTTTTGAAAGTTGGCACGTCTGCATAGTGGTATTAATAACGGGCAATGCACAATCCCGTAGTGTTCCTCACATAGTGGTACTAATCACAGGCAACCTAGACCCCTGGTGTTCCTCACATAGTAGTACTAATCAGAGGCAACAATGTGCCATGGAATTCCTTATACAATCACTGGCAATACGAACCCATGGTGTTCATCACATAGTGGTGCTAATCACTGGCAACCTAGACCCGTAGTGTTTCTCACAGTGTGGTACTAATCACAGGCAACATTGACAAATGGTGTTCCTTACAAGGTGGTGCTAATGACAGGCAACCTTGACCCATGGCGTTCCTCAAATTGTGGTGCTAATCACAGGCAACATTGACAAATGGTGTTCCTTACATATTGGTGCTAATGACAGGCAACCTAGACCAATGGTGTTCCTCAAATAGTGGTACAATTCACAGGCAACCTAGACCCATGGTGTTCCTCACATAGTGGTACAATTCACAGGCAACCTTGACCCATGGTGTTCCTCACATAGTGGTACAATTCACAGGCAACCTTGACCCATGGTGTTCCTCAAATTGTGGTGCTAATCACAGGCAATATTGACAAATGGTGTTCCTTACATGGTGGTGCTAATGACAGGCAACCTAGATCCATGGTGTTCCTCACATAGTGGTGCTAATCACAGGCAACCTAGACCAATGGTGTTCCTCAAATAGTGGTACAATTCACAGGCAACCTAGACCCGTGGTGTTTCTCACATAGTCGTGCTAATGACAGGCAACCTAGTCCAATGGTGTTCCTTACATAGTGGTACAATTCACAGGCAACCTAGACCCATGGTGTTCCTCACACAGTGAACTACTTTATGTATTTATTAATACATCCATAACAGGGTATATCCCCAATTACAATGGATGGTACAAAACACATTCAATGTTACCTATATGTACAAAATAATATATAAAAATTAAAAAGCCAAGATTTCCATGACTAAATTAAGAATAATTTAAAAACATTTTCAATAAAACATACAAACACATAAAATATTCAAGTTAAAGAAGATAAAACAAATTAGCAGAGAAAAAAGAAAAATATTCATAAGAATATCAAATGCACAAACACATATACATTGTAAAAATAATAGTGGCATTACATACGTCATATTTCGGTGCTGAATTAATTTCCTCCAATAAATTATTCATTATAATATAAATAATGTTTTGATATTTTTGAAAATAAAGGAAGTGATAAAGCAAAATTTATTTGTCTCCTGTCTGAAGATCTTCTGTTACATACTTCAAACATTTTTACAACAGGTGAATTTTTATGATGTGAGGTGCTTGAGAAGGGGCAGTAAAATGTTTGTCTCAAACTAAGAGTTACCCTCCTGGTATTGAAGTTGATTCTTTTAAGAAACTCTTGGTTATCTAATATTCCTATAACTGTCTTGGAAAGAAATATCTCTTGAGCTAATATTGTACGTGTACTGAGCTGCATTAAACCAAATTATTTTTTAAAATATAAATGTCGCAAAACTTATTTTTTTCCGTTAATTGTACACATGTACTGAGGAGCCCACACTCCACATGCATATTCAAGTTTACTTCTAACAAGATGACTGAATAAGATTTTTAAAGTATATTCATCCCTAAGTTCCTGATTATTTCTAACGAGGAACCGTAATTGTTTAAATCCATCATTTGTAATTTTGTGAATATGACTGTTGAATGAAAGTTTTGAATCAAGCATAACACCCAGATCATTTACTAAATACACCTCTGCAAGATCTCACCATTTATACTGTAGTTATTCACAGTCACATTCTTATTACGATAAAATGTGATCCCCAAACACTTTTTAACATTTAAAAAGCCTTTTTGCAACACACCATTTGTAAAAGTTGTTCAGATCGGCTTGCAATTCCATAGCATCATCATACCCGGTAATTTGCTTATAAATCTTTAGGTCGTCAGCAAAGAGTAAGCATTTTGAATATTTTATTACTTTCGGTAAGTCATTTATAAATAATAAAAAGAACAATGGACCAAGGTTTGAGCCCCTGAAGGACTCCAGAATTAAGTCTGAACTGGAATGAAGTATTTTGTGCGTAAGATACAGACTGTTTTCTGTCTAATAGATATGAAGAAATTAAATTCAGAATCTCAGAAGATAAACCAAATAATGGTAATTTACTCAAAAGTATACCATGATCAATTTTGTCAAAAGCGTTTGCAAAATCAGTATAAACTGCATTGATAGGAAGCCCTTCATTCATTGAATCAGAAATATCCTGTATAAAGTTCATAATATTAGTCGTAGTAGAACGCTTGGGATAAAACCCATGCTGAAATTCTGATACGTATGGTTTGATATGATTAAATATTCTAACATAGAGTATTTCTTCCCAGAGCTTCGCTGGAGCACATATTATTGAGATAGCTCTGTAGTTCTCAATTTTCAAACTATCACCAGATTTAAGGATCGGAGTTATTTTATTTATTTTCCAAATCTCAGGAAATATTTGCGTCTTCAAGAATTAAATTATATATGGCCCATAGTGGAGCCATTAGCACTTCTGCACATCCTTTAATAATGTAAGAAGGTGTGTGATCAATTCCCGCCGATTTAGATGCCTTAAGTTTTGTCACTGCATCTTTGTACTCATCCGCGCGTATAGAACATATCTGCAAACTGTGAGCATTAATCATTGATACTGACTCAGAAGCTATATATAAAGAAGGCTGGGGTGCATAAACAGTTTGAAAATAACATGCAAACGCGTTGGCTATTCCTTGCGTTTCCACCCTATGTCATACACTGTTTGAACAAACTATTATTTCGCTTATTTCGCTTACTTTTTATGAAACCCCAAATCGTTTTCGGATCATTTTTATATTATTCTGCGACTGTAATATATACAATTTATACGCCCTTGCAATAAGTGTCTTAGACTGTTTTCTTAATTGTTTGTATATATGAGCACTGTATTAAGAATGCTTCATGTGCTTCCTGTGAATCTCCTTTAATTTCAACATTTTAATTATATCTAATGTAAACCAACAAGGGTACATTATTTTCTTACTCACTGATTTTCAGAAACTTATTTCGTGTAAAGTTTATTAAGGACTTCATAAAAATAGCTTACTGCATTATTAGGGTCTTCACTCAATAGTAACTGATTCCAGTCATATTTTTGTAACGATACATACAATTCATAAAAATCGGCCTTCTGGAAATTATAGATGTTGACAGGTAATATTTTGACTCGCTCAATGTTAGCAACCAGTTCAAAATATAAAGCAGGATGATTAGAATCCTCAGGCACAAGGGGGGTAATCTCTTCTGAATACATTGATATTTCCTACATAGTTGGGCAGAACTAAATCAAGTGTTTTACCACTAGCATTTTTTACGTTATTTAATGAATTCAGATTGAATAAAGCAATACAATTAGCCAGAGGGAGGTATTTTGGTCTAGAATTAAGTAAATTACAGTTACTATCATTGATGAAAGGTAAGTTAAAATCACCCGTTATAATAATATTATAATGTTGTATGAATTCGATGTTTTCAAGTACAGCAAAAAAATTATTATAAGTTTCTAAATCAGAGCTCGGTGGAAAGTAAACAGTTACCACGAGATATACCTTTTCACCTAAAATAAATTTAACACAGACACATTCGATGTTCTCTACATCAAGTTCTCAAGAACAGATTTAAAAGTATTGGCAACAGTTATCAAAACACCACGGCCCTTCTTATGAACACGATTCCGCCGAAAAACATTATATCTTGAACAAAATATTTCTCCATTATATACGTCCTTCTTCAACCATGACTCTGTCACCATGATCACGTCATAATTACTAGCAAGGACACTTGTGTATACGTCACTTATTTTGGAGTTCAACCCTCTAACATTCTGATGGTAAAATGATAACAATTTATCCCTTACAGCCATCTATATCATGCCAAATTCTTAACATCATCAATCGTTCTAAGAGTATATACATAAGTGTCACTTGATTTCTTCCTAAGTTCAATATTTCCTGCATTATCCGCCCACAAATATGCAAAATCTGTCTCCCTTTTTACCTTTCTCGCTTCACTGAAAATAATCCATCTGTTTATAGTGAGATTTTGGTTGACATAGATAGGCCCCCCAGAGGTAAGTCCAATGTCAGCACAGCTCAAGTTACGTTTAATCTGACGCGTCTGGAGAAACATATCCATGTCAAATCTTTTAACAAATTTCACGATAAATCCTGCGTGAGGTTGACTTACTGGCTTTTTTAACCTATGACATGTGTCAATCATATTATCAGTCACAGTAACATCTTACGCCGGGCCGATGACCTTCGATGTTAGGCCCCTTTAAACAACAAGCATCATCATCAACATCTTACGCCCGACCTACATTTTTCACTAAGGAGATCACATCTTCATTTGGCGTTTCAGGAATCCCATGTATCTCCAGTGTATTACGCCTTCCATATTGGTCCAGATCATCTATTTGTAGCGGTAAGTTGCTGATCTTGTTCTTTAATGCACAGTTCTCTGATTTAAGGCTCTCAATAACTTTCTTACATGATTTCAGTTCTTCTCCATGACTCATAAGTAAAATAAAGTTTTCCTCCAGTTTCTCATGAACCGACTTCAGTGATTTACCGAGCTCTACCTCAAGATTCTTACACGATTCCTTAACTTCTTTGCTAATTGAAAACAGAAGTCGATATATCTCGCTTACAGTCGGTATATTTTCTACAACTTTACTGCCCTCCTGATCACTCACATACTACAGGGAGTTTTCTCACAATTACTGCATAACCACATCTCATCATTGGATCGCAAGTTTTTCCCGTACTCTTACGCAAAATTTACACATGCACTACGAAATAGATTACTGCGTAACTTGCACTGAATTTTTCCATTTACATCCTGACGTGCTACAGCTTTTGAACAATTTCCGCACACACACATTTTACAGCAGGAAATACTTGTGCTCTGTACAGATAAACTTTCGTGATGTTGGCAGTACTCGATGCAATCGATTCAATACAATACAATTTTACTCCTTGGAAACATTGAGCATTGAAGCTGGTAGTAGTTTGTAACAATCGATAGTTCACTTGACGCCACAGAAATGTCAACACTCTATGTTGGTAACAACTTTGTAAACACTGTTATAGATTGCACTGAATCTCCCTACAGTTTAAAAATTGATTTACAGCACTTGCTACAATTGAAATGTTTTACGTCAGTTTAAACATGTGTACTTACAGTTTGAAATAATTGCATTCTTTTCAGCCAAACATCATGTATCCACTATAAAATCTTGAAAGCCAGAGCACAAGTCACTGCCTGGCTACCTCGCCATTACCAACACAACTCACCGGCAAACAAGACCCATGGTGTTCCTCAAAGAGTAGTATGAATCACAGTCAACCAATAGACATGGAATTCCTAGTACAATCACGGGCAATGCAGACCCATGGTGTTACTCATATAGTAGTACTAATCACAGTCAAACTAGAGCCGTGGTGTTCCTCACATAGTGGTGCTAATCACAGGCAACCTAGGCACGTGGTGTTCCGCACATAGTGGTACTAATCAAATGCAACCTAGACCCATGGAGTTCCTCACATAGTGGTATTAAACCGGGCAATGCACAATCCTGTGGTTTTCCTATCATAGTGGTACTAATCAGAGGCAACCGGGACCCATGGGATTACTATATAGTAGTACTAATCAAAGATAACGCAGACCCATTCCGAACACGGTAGAACCAACCTATTCGAGCGCAGTGCTCGGCACGTTTTCTAACTAGCACTAGTCTATGCAGCCGAGTGCCCCCTCTGCATCCTCGGTATGATGCACACGATAGTACTAATCACAGACAATGCCCAGACCTGTGATGATCTTCAGAATGGTACTACAATAACAATAATGTTATTAGCATTACGTAAAACTAAGTATTTTTACGGTTTTTGGAGACGCCGAGGTGCTGGAATGTAGTGCCGCAGGAGTTCTTTTACATACCAGTAAATCTCCCGACACGAGGCTGGCGTATTTGAGCACCATCAAATACTACCGGACTAAGCCAGGATCGATCCTGCCAAGCTGGCGTCTGAAGGCCAATGCCTCAGCCACCTGGGCCACTCAGTCCGGCAGAATTTTACTACTCCTAGGTACCGTAGACCATGTAGTTCCTCGCAGGGGCGTACTAATCGTAAGTAACGTCAACCCATGTTGTTCCTCGCAGGGTGGTACTAATCGTAAGTAACGTCAAACCATGTAGGTCCTCGCAGGGTGGTTCTAATCGTAAGTAACGTCAAACCATGGTGTTCCTCGCAGGGTGGGACTAATCGTAAGTAACGTCAACCCATGTTGTTCCTCGCAGGGTGGTACTAATCGTAAGTAACGTCACCCCATGTTGTTCCTCACAAGGTGGTTCTAATCGTAAGTAACGTCAACCCATGTTGTTCCTCGCAGGGTGGTTCTAATCGTAAGTAACGTCAACCCATGGTGTTCCTCGCAGGGTGGTTCTAATCGTAAGTAACGTCAACCCATATAGTTCCTCGCAGGGTGGTTCTAATCGTAAGTAACGTCAAACCATGTTGTTCCTCGCAGGGTGGTACTAATCGTAAGTAACGTCAAACCATGTTGTTCCTCGCAGGGTGGTACTAATCGTAAGTAACGTCAACCCTTGGTGTTCCTCGCAGGGTGGTACTAATCGTAAGTAACGTCAAACCATGTTGTTCCTCACAAGGTGGTTCTAATCGTAAGTAACGTCAACCCATGTTGTTCCTCGCAGGGTGGTTCTAATCGTAAGTAACGTCAACCCATGGTGTTCCTCGCAGGGTGGTTCTAATCGTAAGTAACGTCAACCCATATAGTTCCTCGCAGGGTGGTTCTAATCGTAAGTAACGTCAAACCATGTTGTTCCTCGCAGGGTGGTACTAATCGTAAGTAACGTCAAACCATGTTGTTCCTCGCAGGGTGGTACTAATCGTAAGTAACGTCAAACCATGTTGTTCCTCGCAGGGTGGTACTAATCGTAAGTAACGTCAAACCATGTAGTTCCTCGCAGGGTGGTACTAATCGTAAGTAACGTCAAACCATGTTGTTCCTCGCAGGGTGGTACTAATCGTAAGTAACGTGAAACCATGTTGTTCCTCGCAGGGTGGTACTAATCGTAAGTAACATTAACCCATATTGTTCCGCGCAGGGTGGTTCTAATCGTAAGTAACGTCAACCCATGGTGTTCCTCGCAGGGTGGTACTAATCGTAAGTAACGTCTAACCATGGTAGTAGTATAATTGGATGGTTCGGCCGCATCCTCCTTCTCCCGCGGGAAATTTGAAGTTTGGCGGGAAATTTGAATTTTTGCGCGAGATTTGAATTTGTAAACAAAGCCACGCGCTTTTTGACAGCTGTCATCGAAAACAACGCATCGCTAACCTCACTGCTGCCATCTTGACGGGCCTAAACCTCAGTGGTACCAACTTAACCTAACTAACGCGAGATTTGAATTTGTAAACAAAACCACGTGTTTTTTGACAGCCACGTGCTTTTTGCCAGACGACAACGCATCGCTAACCTCACTCTTGCCATCTTAACGGGCCTAAACCTCAGTGGTACCAATTTAACCTAACTAGCGCGAGATTTGAATCGGTAAACAAATCCACGTGCTTTTTAGACAGCTGTCATCCGCCATCTTTAATCAAGAGAGCACCGTGTTGCCCTCCTTAGCTACTAACCTTTGAAATGTGGTGGCGGATAATTTGAAAAATGCTTTTTGACAGCAGCCATCTTTGAGCACCGTGCTGCCCACTTTAGCTAGATACTATTGAAATGTGGTGGCAGGCAATTCTACGTGACAGCAGCTATGTTTGAGCAACGTGCTGCCCTCTTTGTGGTGGCGGTAAATTTCACGTGCTCTTGTTTGGAAACGAACTCACGTGCTTTTTGTCATCCGCCATCTTGCCTCAGTGCTGCACTCATTAGTTGAAATGTGGTGGCGGCAAATTCTTTATACTCAATAATCTGGAGAGTAAGTACTCAATCTATGAGTTGGAATGTTTGGGTGTGCTGTTTGCACTTGAGAAATTCCGACCATTTATTGGACATGTAAATTTCGACCTTGAACCGACCCAAAAGAACGGGCAGAATCACTACATGGGCACTTAGGATTCCCGCTTTAGTTTTCAGGTTAAGTAGAATGTTTGACGGGAGCTTTGGCCTTGATGTAAAATCTGAAGTTGAAGAAATTGATGAAACTAATGTTAGTGTGGGCGCCATTCTTCCGGATCTACCTTTGTTATACCATGAGTTTGGCGATCAAAAAGCTGATCCTGAGTTGAATGAAATCACCGACAAGATTAGTGACGGAATGGTAGTAAAACCTTATTCTCTGGTGAAGGGTGTTCTATGTTGAAAAGGTCGAATTAATGCTAATTTCATTATTGTTGTTCTCAAAGTCCTAGTACCAATCACCTTCAAGTATTGTCACTGTTGACGCATTGGTGGTCACTTAGGCACATTTAAAACTAGGCAGAAAATTATAAAATTCTTCATTTGCAAAAAGATGGATAGTGATATCCGAAACATGGTTAAGTGCTGTAAAACTTGTGCTATCAATAAACCCAACCTGAAGAACCGTGTTGGTTTATTTTCATCTTCAGAAGCCTATCGGCAGATGGAAAGGTCATTCATCGATTTTGTAGGTCCGAACCCTCGCTCTACCTTGGGAAACATTCATATCTTTGTGTGTATTGATGCGTTCTCTCGGTTTTCCGGGATTATTCCCACTAGATCTATGACTTCTCGTACGTCTATAAGTTTCCTTAATTCTATCTTCGCATCCTTTGGTCCTCCCAAGTTTCTGGTTTATGACAATGTCAGTGCATTCACTAGCCACTTGTTTAAGAAGTACCTATTCGAGTTGAGCATTTCCCATGCTACTACAAATCCAAACTATCCAAACCCATCTTACGCCGAGAGAATGAACAGGAACCTGAATCCTTCCCTGATTGCATATCATCACAATAACCAATCCAAGTGGGATTCTTGCCAACACTGGTTAGCCCATGCCTTCAGTTCTGCCACACACGAATCTCATAGTAAAACTCCCATGTTCCTTATGTTCTGTTACACCCCGTATTCTTCTATGTCCAACGAACTTTGTATTGATGATCTTCCCGACCTGTCTAAACCCAACGATGTTCAGAAGAAGAAATTGTCGGTATCCTGTAAGACAGGCAGAGATAAGTATAACGAATGTAGAAAGTCAACTAGGTTGAAAGTTGGTGATCAAGTTTTTGTCAGGTCCTGTCCCATTAGTGAAGAAATTAACAAATTTTATGCTAAGCTTGCTCCTAGGTATCAAAGTCCCTGTACTATTTTACAGTTTTTGTCTCCAGTATCGGTATAGGGGAGTGACCCCACCACCAAGAGGATTAGGCGAGTTCAATTTTCCCAGTTAAAATCAGGTTAATGTGTGATCCCTCTTCTCTCTTAAGGGCTTCTTGATAATACGTATGGTACGTAGTTTGGATCTGCGGATGAGGGCTACATTTCATTGAGAAAATTTGTTTAATTATCTTTAGATTATTTTGTAACTATTCTCGTTGCGTGTGAATTTTATTTAGTAACTTTTCCATGTGTAGTATTTTTGTTTTGAGTATTGCTTCCTGACCGTATGACCTTTTCCTCTCCTAAAATTGTCGTTTAGTAGTGTACGAATTAATTACAACGTGTTAAGATTTTCTGCACCAAATCTTCTGCATTCATGTCTCATGTGAATCTTAATATCACTGTGTAGTAGCTTACTACCGTGTACTTGTTGCCATTGCATTTTAACATGTGATTGTGGTTCGTGGCGTTTGGATCCTTTCACTTGCGCTATTGGCACCTATTTATTTAATCGTTAATATCTCATTGCTCCTTTCGTTTGGGTGTATGCCTGCTCTGTCGATCATTAATTGATTCTATCCTGATCATTGAAGATTACTAAATTTTGATCATTAATTTAATTATGACCGGGCGAGTTGGCCGTGCGCGTAGAGGCACGCGGCTGTCAGCTTGCATCCGGGAGATCGTGGGTTCGAGCCCCACGGTCGGCAGCCCTGAAGATGGTTTTCCGTGGTTTTCCATTTTCACACCAGGCAAATGGTGGGGCTGTACCTTAATTAAGGCCACGGCCGCTTCCTTCCAACTCCTAGGCCTTTCCAGTCCCATCGTCGCCATAAGACCTATCTGTGTTGGTGCGACGTAAAGCAACTAGCAAAAATTTAATTATGTATTATGTAGTAGCCTTTGTCTTGTAGCAAATTTTGGAAAATTGTATATAATATTAGGTCTGTGCATTGTTGTTCACTGGCATGAAAACTGTTAAGGTGTCCTAACCTGTATTTATCTTTAACTGTTCTAGTATTCTATTGCCTATGTCTTGTTATCCGACTTTATTTTGGTGATATAACTACTGTCTATTCCAGTTGTGGTATTGTTAGGTGTGCATTAAACGAACCGAGTAATCTGTTAGGTTAGTTTCTTTATTTGGGGGGTTGACTAGGAACTGGATAGTACCCGGTGTTAGATCCTATTTGTTGAGTTTTGGATTTGCCTGTGGATATTGATTATTGCGGAACTCTGTCGATCGGACTTGGTGGTGTATGGCTGTTTGCCTTTACGGCATGGACTTAACTGTCTTCACTGGTTTCGGTCTCCAACTTCTGGTGGTACGATTTCCTAATTTCCGATTGGTCTCATACCCACCTTTTAATCATTTCTGTAATCAGTTGTGAATTACCCGTTAACTGAGTGATGTATTTCTAGTCATTCCTGTCCTTTTGATTTTCTGGTGAGTAAAATTTTACCCTATCTACCTTCTCAAAATTAGGCATCTGGGTTTTTTTTCTGGTAATGGTGGTTAACTACGTTGTTACTTGTATTTTTGGGGCGCATGTGGTATTAATTCTGCATTCTTCTACAGACCTTACTTGCCTGGTTTCTGTCTCTAAATTGGTGTATTATTCATGAAGTGTAACGTCCATGTCGTCCTACCTCGTCTACTTGTTATGGTGGTGTTATTTTTCACAAATTGCACCAATGGATCCTCTACTTTCGAACCTAGTAGGTAATGGTTTTGGTCCTGAGTTAGTTATGTTGTAACGGTACGTGATTTTGTTTTAAGCTTGCATTGTGAGGTGGCATGATGGCTTCACGGCATGTCGTTGAGGATAGTTAGTGCTCCCTTCCCCCCTTTTTTGCTAACGCATGTCCGTTGAGATTCATTAAGGTTGTATTGTTATTGTGTTTTATAATTAAATGGTTATAACACTTCGGTATGGTCGGTATTGCATTTAATTTACCCCTGTGTGCCCGTAGATTGGGAAATAAATCCTGGCATGGGTTTACCACTCTTCTTAGAAAAACCTGGTCTGCTTGCATGTAATTTGTGATTCCTGTATGACCTGGTCTATTCTTGTTTTGTTTTAATTCTCTGCATACCCATTTAATCTGACGTCATCATGTATTTATCCTGTACTATAAAGTTCATTTTGGATTAACCTGCCAGTCTATTAGTCCTTTTCTTTCCGGAGTGTTAGTATCCGTTGCTATTAATTTTTGGTCATCTTGTCGTTCTGCGGGGCGCCAGTTGAGTATGGGAATAACTAGTGCTTCATAGGTGGTATTGAAGCCTCCCACTATTCGATGATCGGGTCTTTTCGTGGTGTTTTCTCCTTCTTCAACGTTCTATTGAGCGTTTTCCGTCGTCCTAGTTCATGATCTACCATTTAAATTTTATTTACCTTGTTTCATATATATTTCGCACGGTACCTGTGGCTGTGTGGCTACAGTGTGAGTCTATGGATGTCACTTGTTACTATTCCGGATTTGTCCGAGATCCCTTGAGGATGACCGGTAGGGAATCGTGTCAGGTCTCTGCTCTCATTTCCAAATTGGCCACTTAATTGAGGGGTATTTCTAAACCATTTATTTAAATGAGTATTCCATTGTTGATGTTTATGTCTGAAAATTCGGTGAAGTTGTGAGGAATATAATTTAAGATTGGGTGACACTTCTGAATTTCTTTCTGCCATTTTCTGTCCTGCTCCACCATGGTGTTAATGATTGTGTTATTATGAGTTCCTATATCCTAATACTATTCTTGACTTGGTGTTGCTGATACGCGTATCCACCATCTGAAAGATCTTGAAGTCTCGAACTGCAGCTAACTATAATCATCTTGCCTTGAGTAATTATTTACCGTAACCCATGGATATTGATCTTTTTCTCATGTCCAGTTTCTCAGTGTTTCCCTTATTTGTGAGTATAACTATATCTGATCTTATCTCTTCTTTAGACGGGTTATGCATGGAGTGTATACATAGCATTACAATTGATTAATTGCAAAATATAATTTCTAGATTTTGGTCGTATATTTAATGGGTTTAAAAATTTATTTATTGGCTACTCCACTGATTAAAAAAATTAATTGTAATTTTAATTAACTTGGATTACTGTGTAATGTGTTATTGCTTCGCAACATGTTCTCCCTTGGTCAACGTCTGGTTATTTTGAAATTATGTGTGGATTGCTGTTCTCTTAGTATTTCAATTCTGGAAATGATTTGACATCTCTGGGTAGGTCATCTATATGAAGAGTACTGTCGGTGTGGCTGTGTTCGATAATTTGATGTGTTTCTTGCTGTGTTATCATGCATTGCTGGATCAGGTGTTGTGATCTGTAGCGTGTTCTTACTTGATTGATGCCTGGACTTATTGAACTTACCATGTTTGTGGTTAGTTGTATTCTGTCAGTATCTTCTTTCCTAAGCTTAACTTATTTCTGTGTATTGTGTATGTTTGAAGTTGTATGTCTATGCAACGGTAGCTTCTCGTTTTCATTGTTGCTGGTGGTGCCTTTATTATGTGGCATTCCGATAGGGTTGCTGACGTGCACAGAAAAATAATTTGAGGAGATGACTATCTTTAATTTTCAAGTTAATTATTTTCCTTATATGTTATGCATAAAATTTCTGCCGATATATTTAATTTTAACATGATATATTTATGGTTATATATTTCCTAGTACCTGCTCAAGGGTTGTTTAGGTAATTATTGTATTCTATTGTAATCCTGTTCTCCTTTTGCTCTTACTAGTAGTTGTATCCAATGCCATACTGTAGTCTTAAGTCAAGTTAATCCAATTTAAGATTATGTAAAGGATTTACCTGTTGGATCTTGTGATCTTATTACATGCTCACCAATTTTGTTTTCCTATATTTGTTCATTTCTTTTCCTTTCCCTTCTGGGCGTTTTTCATTTGTTAAATTGGTTTATGCCACCCTGGCAATAATAATAAAATTGAAACCAAATGAAGGCGTTTCTTAACTTACGCAAGTCCGATAAATAATACTAAAATGAATGTCTAACATGTGATAATCTCAGTTTGGGTGTATAATCGCGTGCATTTAAATCTAAGAAGGTTTATTATTCTACCAGTGAACATTTTGGAAGTTGTTCAGTTGTGTGTGTGTACCACAAAGTAACGAAATCTTTGAACAGTTGATACATATGAAATTGCGAGACTTGTTTATTGGAATTAAAACTTAGCAAATGATCTGGAGCATGAGTGTCACCATTTATCTAGAACATTAACAGATTTACCTGCGACTTGCGTGTAGCACCCCTTTAATGCATGGGACTTCTTAATGATTGAAAGTAACTGGACAGCTATTGTCATTTAAATGCACTCAATTGTTTTTTACTCAATTCATATATGTTTTGGTTACTAATTGACTATTGGATTCATCTTGCTGGTGGTTCATAAACTGGGACATGTGATCGGTGGTCGTTTTCTTATTCGGACTATTCTATCAAAAACTCAGCTTGTATCCAGACCACCACCTTATGAAAGTCATTATATGTTGTATATGTGGAGCTTCGGTGAGGGAGACTATTACCGGATTAAGAATTCATACCTCTCTGTGAATACTTTAGTGCTGGCTGCATGGCCATTGAAATTACACTCTTTAATGTGGTTTGCCGCTGCGTTATTCATCAAGTGATTCACGGTCACAGATACCATGGTTTTCAATATTTATAAACATTAACTTCCACCGGCTTTAAAGTTATTAATGTGCCCATCTGTGGTGTATGGCCAGACAGTGCCTTTTCCAGTATTCTCCTGCATTCTAGTGTCGTCGGTATGAACCATCTCGCCACTCTCCCCCTCCACCGAGCGAGTATGCGCACGTAAACATTGCGACTGTGGTCTGACATGTAGGTTTCTGGCCAGTCGCCATTAAGGATTTGCTAGTGCGCTGTGATGGAAGGACGGCGTGCTTCTCCACTTGCCGGGATGGATAGAGCGATTATCATGGACCCAGGGTGACGTTCGCTTGATACGGCTTATGCACTCTTGAACTGTGAAAGTTAATTTTAAATTTTATTACTATTTAATGTACCTCGCCTGGAATTTTTGAGTGCACTCTAAGGATTACCTTTACCATACGTAAGTAAGGATATGACGCTGAAGCGAACTCACGACTATGGCAAGATACACTGTAAGTGTTTTTTCAACTCATCTTTAATATGTTCCAACTGGTGAACTGAATATTTCAAAATGTGAAGTGCGTACCACGACAGGATGTAACTTTGCATCAACTTAACTCTACGTTTTAGCCCTGCGGTGTTTGAACGTTATTCGAGTCTAAAAACTTATATATAAACTACTTTTGTTTACCAGGGACTTGCACCTGCTGTGAATTAATATTAATTCTTATTCTTGGAAATTGTAAATTTAATACTCAATGTTTGGTAGCGGCTTTCTAGCCCTAATAAGTAGGGGTTAATGCAATGTTTTGGCAGGGTTATTAACCAAGCGAGTTGCTGCAAGGATGTGGAACAAACGTTCGTTTTCCATCTTAATTTTCCTACTTCTGGGTTATATTATTAAATTAATTTGTTTGGTATTTTCGTGATTTTCGACGTCCTTTTTTTTCTTTTGTCTCTTAATATGTACATGCCTATTGTTCGGTGGCCTATGATTGGCCATTTTCCTTAACTACCTAGCGTGTTTTCGTTGTCATGGGAATATTATGTTAATTGATGGTGATGCTGATTGTTGATGGATGTTGGTGGAAATGAATTGATTTCCCTGTTATGAATTTAGTATTGTGAGTTGTTTAACCTGTTTTTCTTTTAATTAATTTTGGCATTTTTGTCTCCCTGTTGGCATATTTTCCTACCCTGTGTCGTGGACGTTATTATTATTATTTTGGGGTAAACTAATTCTTGGAAAATTGATCGTAATATTCCACCCTTCCTTGTGGGAACTCCTTGGAATATACCCCAAATAACGTTTCAGTATCAAGAAAATCACTATTTAAGTACAACTATATAACCATTCTCTAAAAGATGGGGTGTTTCACTGACATGGACATGACAGATATGCAAAAGATTTCGAAGTCTTTTACGACTTACTGGAATCAAAAATGATAACCTCCCTAAAACCAGTAGCTAATAATAATGAAACTGAAGCAATGATTTATTTATATCAAAAGAATTGGTCAGACAGACAAAGGTCTGCCTTTCAAAAATTAAAATTACCAAGTTTCGACAGAGACATAATGTTGTGACTACACTTCAAGGGCAATTTTTGAAATAAGATCACTAGAAATTAAGGCCTAACTGGAATCAAAAGTTTCAAAATATCACTTTGTCCCTGAAAGTTTAGACAAAGAAAACCCTAGAAAAACATTGCCATGATAGAACCAAATATAACCATACTGTAGAACTTAATTCATAACCACTACCACTGCCCTAAGCTGATTGAATTGGAGTATGCGAAGCACATCTTTGAATGTACAAATAAGCTCTGCCCCACTTGTAGCATTATAATGAAGTTAGACATTATTATCAGCATCTCGACATGTTCATAAAGGCTCGTCTCTACCCCATTTAATCCTTCTAATCTGAATGGGTTGCATCGACCCAGATTTAATATTCAATTGCTTGTAACTGACAAAATATGAACTGTATATGCCAAAAAACTTGTGTATTTGTTCATCTCCTTTGGTAGGTATTGACATGATTTAAAAATATTTTTCAGTTGCTGACTACTCTACCAGTTCAAAATATTACATATATGATGAATGGATCAAATGGACATATCCATTAATATCAATGCTGCCCTACCTGCTGGTCACTACACAAACAATGTTCGACTACCTCCACGACTAGGGAGTGCTGCATTGTTTCTGTGATCAAATATGGCTGGTCATCAGCGGTTAATGAGAAATCTATATGAAATTAGTGAGAGTAAACATGAAGAGGAAGCTGATGATGCATTGGCTGATCCTGAATTTGTGTTTTCCAAAAAACTGATGACGATCACGTTTCTCTGGAGGGAGAAGAAAATGACGAGCTCCAAGTATCTGGTTATAAACTACAAGATGAGATTGACTCTGTACAAAAAGAAGTGTGCATATCTCAAAATGGGACGGAATGGAGAAAACAACCATACTGACAATCAGGTGTAAGGTACGTTGCACATTCACCAGAACCCCTATTTAACGTTTTAAAGGGACCTGAATTTTTATTCTTAAATGGGGGTTAACATAAATTGTGCCATCATACGTTATTTACACAATGACAGCAATAAAAGAAGGAGATATCTACATTATACACTGTACTGTAGTTACAGTTTGTGCTTCATTTTGACAATTTTCTGTAGGTGAATGCAAATCTCTTCAGTTTAAGGTTTTTCTTATAAGGTTATGCATGATTTTTCATAAAAGGCAGGAAAGATACTGAACTCACACAAACCCATTAAAATTACTACAGAACAGCAATCAGTTTGTTTAAACATTATTGCGGATGTTTTCCAAGCAGCAGCTGACTCATTAGCATGTATTTTCTAATTCCAATAGACTGAACACCCATATTACATTTCCTTCTTAAGAACTGCTATAGCATCAGTCCAGAGGATTGTTGCAAACATTGCCAGTTTCCTATTTCAAGCGGCATCACCTAACCTAGGTATCAATTGCAAGAAATCAGCTTCATTTCCCGTATCAAATCCTATTTACAAAGAAACAGTAACAGTAAAAATTTCCACCTAGTTGATACTTATATTTGCATTAAGCAAATCAATTAATCACACACAGTACATGTTTCATTCCATTTCGAAATATCTTCAGCTGTATTACATTGCTTAGGTGAACACATTAAGTATTTATCTTTTTAAGAACATCTCAAACAGGTACCTTGTTTTTCTTAAAATCTACATAAATTTAAAATTTGAAATAAATTAAAATGAATGTGGATTGTTGAATGGGGTGGTGAAATGAGAGGGAAATGGATCTGCTTATGGTTAGCCTATATAAAAAAATCTATTCACTTCAACAGATGTTGTAAAAAATATCTCCAGCACTTTTATCACCAAAATATTCTGCTTGTCTTCTAATAATTTTTTTGAAAATATAACTTTCCTTTTTCACCGTCCTGAATATTACAAGGTGTTCTCTTCGTTTGCTCCTTCAAAGGTGATTGCTATTTGTTTTAAATTTACAAAAATATCTCTTGAATTTGGTTAGTTCAGGATCCCTGAAGCTGATTGCTGTTTTACTATCAATTAAAGAGCTTCCCCATAGACTTGTTGCTAAAATCTACTATGTCCTTGGAGGAGCGCAGCTAATGCAGCCTTCGACGCCATTCAACCATCCACATTCATTTTAAGTTATTGCAAATTTTAAATTTATGTAGATTTTGAGAAAAACAAGGTACCTGTTTGAGATATTCTTAAAAAGATAAATACTTAGTGTTTTCACCTAAGCAATGTAATACAGCTGAAGATGTTCCAAAATGGAATGAAACATGTACTGTGCATGATTAATTGATTTGCTTAACGCAAATATAAGTATCAAATAGGTGGAAATTTTTACTGTTATTGTTTCTTTGTAACATAGGTTTGCCGTGCACATTTTATAAAAATAAATTTGAAGCTCCCTGTAGAATAATAACAATTTTACTATAAATATACAAGGTAACAGCCATCCTGAAATTTAACAAGATGCGCAAGTACATAACCTAACCTCTGAAATTAATTATGCACACCACTGTATCTTGAGAAGAATCACATTCTTATTTAATTTCAGAACATAGTAAATTAAGGAATCTTTTACTTCAGCTTTTATTTCTAAGAGTTAACAAGTGCTGTCATTGCACTTATTGCAAAAATATGTTATCCCGATGTTTAATACACCAGTCTGTGTTGTGAGAAGACCTCAGACTCACTCAAGATCAATTCACTCATGCGTAGCAATGAATCAACACAGAAGACGATTGATCACATTCGATATAAACCCTGGAGTAGACTGTATGAATACTGGTAATGGATGAAAATTAACATGCCTGAATTTGCCTGTGATAATGGATGAAACGGTAAAACGATTCTCATTGTATTGTAACTAAAGGATTTTGCACAGATTAATACAGGAATTTTCATAGATTATAATAACATTGTCATTAAAACGGGGGTTCTGTTCTACTACATCGGCCGCGAACAGATGTCAATCAGAGTCAGACATCTCATTTTAGCTCTAAGTGCCCATGCTCCAAATTCCTCTTCTGCCTTGAATCATCCCTAGCAAGCTTATGATGTCTTTTGCAGTGGTTCTTAATGTCCCATTACCAAAATATAGGAAAATTTTAACATTTCCTTAACGCTAAATGCGAGTTTTGCCCTACAGTATTTTGAATTATGTCAAATTGAATATAAAATTGCATTGCTCTTATGGAATAATTTTCAGGACCTAAAATTTCTTCCATTAAATGCGGGTTTATGCTAAATCGAGGTCACACAAAACTGGGGTTGCACTGTAATATGAACAATGCTATTGCTTCATTTACATCATGGACCTATATCTATAGGCCTATATGCTCTTCTATATTTTAGTTGTTTATATTAATAATACTTCAGAGAAACGTAAATTTCAATTATGCGTATTCCAAATTGAGTAACATAATGAGAATTGCACCTGGACCCACGAGATATGCTCTTCAGAGGACAGGTGATCCCAGATGTTGGCAATGAAGTTATTCATCATTTATAAAATGCTGGAAATCACTTTATGGGAAAAAAATTTTGAAATGAAGAGGGTTTTTGCAGATAAAAGGAAAGCTACAAGCCCATTTCTTTGATAGAGTTTGTAGCATTTATAGATATTGTACCGGTTACGACCTGTACATAAGTATTTTTTGAGCATAAGTTACGTTTATTTACCACGCGTAATGTTCCGAGCGCGTCTGGTTTGTGTACCAGCAGCGAGGACCAGCTAGCGAAGTGTATGACGACTGTGAGCTGTGACGTAGCCACAGGGGCTAGCTAGACCGCGCGCTCGTCTCAATACGTGTTACCAGCCTTGACTGATATTTTCTGGATTCCACGTCACTTGTTCTAGTGAGTTCGATGGAGAAAATTTGGAAATTTCTATAATAATTGTGCTAGCGAGTCGAGCGATATGTCATCTTGTTTGGGATCACCTAAACGTCCCAATGCTCGAGTTTCAAGCAAATCCATCGAGGGATTCGGGAGATATTCAATCAAACCGTATTATGACGTACACATCCCGGATTGAATAAAAAGGGGACCTACTGTAGCCTATTCAGACAGTCTCAGCTGAGTAGTCAGCGAGGACACTCTTGCTGCTACTATCATCGTGGAACTCTGTCATTATACAAGTGTGGGAAGACGATTCTTCCAAGTTTTATAAAGTGGACTCATAAGACTTCGAGTGTGGTAGAAATTTTTCTAAGTCTTCGTAATTGAACTTAGAATATCTTACAAGTGTTCAGGAAATGGACTTGTATTATTTACATGGGTTCGAGACCCGAATTCTTCTAAGTGTTCATTGAATGGACTTGTATTATTTACGTGCCTTCGAGACTGAAACTTTCTAAGTGTTCACTAAATGGACTTGTATTATTTACGCGTCTTCGAAGCTGGAATTTTCTAAGTGTTCACTGAATGGACCTGTATTATTTTCATGTGTTCGAGATCAGAACTTTTCTACGTGATCATTGAATGGACTTGTGTTTTTTTTCGTGGAATATTTGCAACTGTTGAGGAACTCATTCTTCTAATAGACAGTGATTGATTAACAATGCTAGTGATGAACTTTAACTTCCCAACGGCTTTGAACAAAGTTAGGATTTCCCTTGCATTTGCCAGTGTTGGTTTAAAGGACTTATAAATTTCGTCAGTGAATTTATTTATGTGAATGGACTTGTGTTTTCGTCAGTGGTCACTCAAAGACTTTATGAATTTCACCAGTGATTAACTTTAAATATATTCAGACTTCCAAGTGAATGGACTTGTGTTTTTTCGTTCGAGTTTAGGCAAAGACTTGCACCTTCGCCAGTAATGAACTTTGAGTTTAACTATAATTTCACAAGAAGGGACTTGTACTTTTCGTTGCCAAACGTTATTCAGGGACGAAGATTTTCCTAGTGATGAACTCTAAAATTATTAATACCACTCATATCATTTTAGGAGTGTTGGAAGTCTTGATGTACAATTATCCAGATCTCTGCTTATAAGTTGGTCATCCAAGGTGTTCATGGACTCAGTGCTACTAGTGACTTTGGAAACATCAATCCTCTCAGTCTCATTGGGCTGAGGTAGTACATGACTATCTACAACATCGCCTGGATCATCGGGGTTCAACCCGGGCCTCAGAGTTCGAGACATCTCTACTTGCCGTCAATCCAGACTGTCCAGCTGCTTCTGTATGGAGTATCTGAAGTCCCTGGAATCCCTGGAGTCTTCTGGAACGTGCTTCAACCAGCTTGGCTTGGTGAGCTGGAGAACCCGAGCTATACTATTGGAATACGAGGAAGACAGTCCATTTCTACTTAGAGGTGATGTGCAAATTCATGACATATTTGAATAAACTCTTATACAATCAGAGTCAATGTTTTTCTGTGGATAGGACCCTACCTCCTGTACCGAGCCCTAGCTACAATTAATCCAGTTTTACCCTGAGAACTCTATTTCATGCCACTTTAAAATTTAACCTGAGAATCGGGCTCTTTTACCGGTACAGAGAAGGGGTAATATACGTGGCACCCTACACGTACGGGCTCGACAGCTAGGTCAACAGTGCTATCAATTAAGAGACAATTATAACACCCTGGACGTGGTGTTCTTTCTTTCTTTATTTATTTGCAAAGTGGAACTTGTGCCCTGGACGTGGCAAATTATTTGTGTTTTATGTGTTCTGTGTCATATGGTTGATTTCTGTGTGCTGATATATGATGAACTGAGTGCTCTGGACTTTAACGCCATTGATATTTCAATTTATATTTGAAATTTTCTAAGTGTCACATATTGAAATATTTTCATTACTCTCAACATGGAAAATATATTAGCAGCAATTGAAGCCCTTAGGCTTAATATGAATGAAGTTAACACCAATTTAGAGACTAGGCTTACTGCAACATGTGCTAACCTAGAGCGTAATATGAATGAGGCTAACGCCAATTTAGAGACGAGGCTTACTGCAACATGTGCTAGCTTAGAGCGACGCCTCACTGAAACTAATACTAATCTTTCTAGCTTGGCTGAGGCTAACGTTCAAACTAATGCTAATCTTGCCAATGTAGACCAGCGTTTAAGTAACTTAGCCCAGGCAAATGTGGAATCAAATACCAACTTAGATAGGCGAATAGCTGAAGCTAATGCCGAAGCTAAAACCACTGTTGCCAACGTAGATAAGCGATTAGCTGAATCAAATACTAAGTTAAATAATCTGGCAGAGTCAAATACCAACCTAGATAGGCGATTAGCTGAAGCAAACACCGAAACTAAAGCCACTCTTGCCAACCTAGACAGGCGGTAAGTTGAAGCTGACGCCAGGTTAGATAAGCGTCTACATGACGTGGTTCAATCCCAATTTACGGAAATGAACAGAAAATTAGAATCTCGTTTTGAGCAAGCAAGTGTTCGAGTAGAAGAAATAGTCACTGTGATATTCCCAATTTACTCGCAATATCGAAGAAATTAAAACCACTATTAAAGACCAAGTCTTAGAAGCTGTTAAGGAAGATTTAAAGAAGGTTGCTCCTTCCGTTCAACAACTTTCACAGGGCATTGAGGAATTCAAGGCCGAATTTCAGGAGTCTCATGGTCAGCTTTCGCAAATGCAGGCCAAAATTGTTTCCGTCCAGGATACCTTAAGAGAGACAGTTAAGAATGACATTTCCAGAGTTGGAAACGAAGTTGCTCTATTAAAATCTAAACAGGGCGAGTTTGACAAACGATTCACTCAGCAAGCAGATAATACGACCACACAAATTAGTCGTATTTGCAAAGATGTGGGTGAACTTAAAACCGAATTGAAGAACGATGTCAAACAAGTCGAAGGAGTAGTCCAACTCCAATTAGGTGATGTCAAAAGTGATCTCGAACAATTAGCCACTAAGGTCGTTAGTCTTGAATCTCGAGATACTTCCAGATCTATCTCTAGTTCAATAGAAGGAGTCGAAGGAACGTCGTACCAAACGACTATTGTTAAAATCCAAGAGGAAAAACCTCCAAAATTTTCCGGTAAAGAAGACTATACTGCTAAGGAATTTCTGATTAATGTAGCAGAATATTTTCAAGAACATAAGATTGGCGAATATAGAAAGCTAAGGACAGTTGCCCGATTACTAGAAGGCAAAGCTCTTTCTTGGTTTTCCGTATTCAAGTCCAATTTCAGGGCATATTCTGATTTTCAGAAGGCGTTAATTGATCGCTTTTGGAATGCGGAAACGCAAAACCTTATCAAACTTCAACTGTACTCGAGAAGGTATAACACCTCCACCAATACTTCTCGATACGCAGACTTTCTACTATCCCAGTTGAAGAAAATGCAATACTTAGATCCTCCTTTGCCTGAGAAGAAACTTATTCAGGTTATTACTTTGCAATACCCTTCTCACGTCCAAGAAATTTTAGTAGCTGCTAACATACAGAAGTTGGATCAATTCGACGCTGTATTACGACATCTGGATACTGCTCATGCACAGGACACTTTTAAACCGAGCAAGAATAAAGACATAGCTGCTCACCCAGTGCAGGTTAATGCTTCTGAGCAACCACGCCAGAGCCCAGAGCGAATCGATAACAAGGAAGAGAGAGATACTCAATCATCACCTCCGCGGTATAGAGGGTATAGAAAACGCCCATACCGTAGCCAGATGCCATACCCAACCAAACCTACTTGGTTGAAACAAGAAAGAAAACAAGAGAGTAGAGACTCATATAATCCGGACTTACACAAACGATGGAAGGAAACACAGGACTACCTCCATCAGTTGAAACAGGAGGGTCATCAACCTGGAGCGACTTCTCTTGAATATCAAGAATATAATAAGAGAAACAACACCTTTGGACAAAATCCTGAATCCACGGGTGCTGTTACCAAAAAAACGTAAATTTTTCCAAAACAAGATTGCCTAAAAATGAGGAGGCCGGGTCATTTCACGTCGATATAATAAATTATTGGCACATCGATGATGACTTACTGTTTGAGGACAAGTCACCTATTCGTCAACAGGTCCAACGAGGTTTACCTATAATTAATATTAATATTGGGGGAGTCCAAGTATCATCATTGGTGGACTCGGGAGCGCAAGTGTCCCTGATTGCGGACAAACTGGTAACATTGATTAAGGATAAATGTGATCTTCTGATTTTGCCAGTTGCACAAGTGAAGATCAAGGGCATTATTCCTGACCGGAATATTAAGTGCAACCAACAAGTATTCCTTGAGTTTACCATTAATGAGGAAGTGTGTGAACATGTCTTTTTGATAATTTCGCCTATGAAATTCAACCTTATCTTGGGTTCAGACTTTTTGTCTAAGTGTAAGGCTACTAATGATTACTCTGCCAACACCATTCATCTATGTAGGATTGGGTCTGTAGAGTTGCAGCTGGTGGATGGTGAAGACTTTAGGCTTCAAGGGATTGACTTACCCTATACCCAAGTCGATGGTGTGATTGGCGATGCCGCCCCAGTCGACCAGGTATTGAGAGAAGAGGGTGATCCCGAGGAAGAAGAGGGACCCGTGTCAGAAGAAGAAGGAGATCCCGATGAAGAGGGACGCAGTGAGGAAATTTTACATGACAAAGGGCCCGATTTTCTCACTTATATCTCCAGTGTAACTGAAGCGCCAGATCACCACCCTGACATAGCAGCGGCAGAGGAAGAAATCTATCAGGCTTATTTGGACGTTTTTGATGAAAAGCCCGAAGAAATTAAGAATTTTCAGCACCACTTCAACGTCAAGGATACTTCGCCTTATAAGCGCAAACCATATCCAGTGCCCGAGAAGTACATGGAAGAAACCAGGACACTGATTCGCCAGATGGAGGCTGATGGAATTATTTCCAACTGCGTCACGCCTTATATTAATCCGCTCACCATAGTAAGGAAACCCGATGGTAAGCTTCGTTTGTGTTTGGACGCTCGTGCCTTAAATGACCGCCTGATCCTTGAATATGACCACCCTCCTCCGCTTAAAGATGTCACTAAGCGATTTTAAGGAAAGAGATATTTTTCAGGCATGGATATGACATCATCCTAATTCCATATTGTACTGGATGAACATAGCCGGCTCTTCACTGGATTTATCTTCGACAATATTACCTATGTCTTCAACCGGTTGCCCTTTGGCATTTAGAACTTGGGAGCCGTTCTAATAAGAGTATTGGAAATCCAGTTGTCTGATGAAGTGAAAGCCATCGCCACTATTTATGTCGACGATATCTTGATAGCATCTGATACATGGGAGCAGCATTTGGAAGATGTACACACTGTACTTAAGCAGTTAAGGGAAAAGAACTTTAAAATTAATTTGAAGAAGAGTCAATTTTTCAAGACGGAAGTTCCTTTTCTTGGGCATGTGATTAGCGGAGAGGGCATCCGCCCAAATCCTGCTAAAATTCAATGCATTACAGACTTTCCTAGACCTTGCAGGATTAAGCAAGTGCGGCAATTCCTGGGACTTTGCCAATTCTTTTCACAACATTGTCCTCAGTACACTGAAACTGTAGCACCTCTCCAGGAATTATTGAAGAAAAACAATCGCTGGAAGTGGACTACTGAATGTGAACAGTCTTTCATTGCTACTAAAAGGATGCTCAAAAATTATGTGCAGCTCTGCTATCCTAACTACGAATGGCCCTTCCATATTGAATGTGACGCCAGTAAGATAGGAATTGGAGCCGTCCTCTATCAAGTCGACCCTAATAGGCCCGATGTCAAGTTCTTCATTTCATTTGTGAGTCGTTAGCTTAGGGCTAACGAAAGGTCATACACCATTACGGAGCTAGAAGCCCTAGCGATTGTGTACTCAATTTGTATTGGAAAAAAGTTGTCTTTGGATTTCCAATCACGGTTTACATTGACCACAAGGCACTTACCTTCATTCTGTATTCCGACCTTACGAGTGAACGAGTCACCAGATGGGCATTATTCATCCAACAATTCAATGTCTCTATTGTGCATCGATCTGGAAAGAACAACATATTAGCCGACGCTCTCAGTCGGAACCCTTCCGATACAGCTGTAGCTTGTCCAATTTCAGTCACTAATAGTGACGAAGAAGAATTTCTGAGAAAACTTCGATATCTAGCCCAGGCCCAGCGGAGAGACCACAGGCTAAGAGAGATAATTCGCTTCTATGAAGGTTCAATTCCGCAACTTGATCCAGACTATGCTCGGATCGAGCAGGCAGCTCAATCTTTTTCTTGGGATAACAACCTACTCTACATGTACATTAATACAGCCAAGGCTGCTAAAAGGATTTATGCCCCAGCTAAACTTTGGGAAGCCATCATCTGGCATTGCCACTTCATCACTGGGCATGCTGGAGTAGACAAAGTGGCTAGTGTGATTAAGGAGAGGTTTATCTGGGAATACCTCCGTAATGACATCAGAATGACCATAAAAGCCTGTGACTTGTGCCAACGGATTAAACCAAATAATTACCTTATGAGGGAATATCCAAGGCCTATCATTCCGGAGAAGCCACGGGAGGTGATGGCGCTCGATCTGTACGGCCCACTTCCAAAGGCGACCAGGGGTAACAAGCACGTCTTAGTTATTGTTGATGTATTTTCAAAATTCACCATGTTGTTACCTATCCAGAAGGCTAACACTGGAAACATTTTAAGGAGACTCCGCAGGAACGTCTTTCCTGAGATGGGGAAGCCTACATTTCTACTAACTGACCATGGAAGCCAGTTCACGTCTGCAGAATTTCAGACGGCGATAGAAGAGTTGGTTTTCACCATATAATGAATTCCATTCGTCATCCCGAAGCCAACCCTGCTGAGCGATTGATGAGAGAAATTACTAGATTCTGTCGAGTCTACTGCCAACAGGAACATTGGAGATGGATTGAAGTACTTCCAGTGATGCAGAAAATAGTCAATTCTATAGTCCATGAATCCACTGGGGATATTCCGATGTTGGTGCATCATGCGCATATTCCTCATCGCCCTTGGGATGCTCTTCTTCCTGCTCCGCCTGATACAGCCATCGGTCAAGAAGCAAGAATTACTAAGGCACTGGGAAAATTGAGACACGCTGCAGATATCAGACAGCGGAGAAATAGAAACCGAAAGTTCAGACCGCCCTTGCAAGTGGGAGACAAGGTGTTGATTCGCAAACCTGCGACATCCCGTCCAGAATTGAGGATCTATGCTAAATTTTGCCCCTTGTACTTTGGACCTTTCAGGATCTCTAGATCTTTGGACAACGGTGCTTATGAGATCACAAGATTAGATGGCAACCTTGAAGGCATTTACAATGCTTCTAATCTCAAAAAATACTTTTAATAAGATTCATTAAAGAAAATCCTCATCGTATTTTCTTTTCCCTGAGAGGTAGGGGTACATAAGTATTTTTTGAGCATAAGTTACGTTTATTTACCACGCGTAATGTTCCGAGTGCGTCTGGTTTGTGTACCAGCAGCGAGGACCAGCTAGCGAAGTGTATGACGACTGTGAGCTGTGACGTAGCCACAGGGGCTAGCTAGGCCGCCCGCTCGTCTCAACACGTGTTACCAGCCTTGACTGATATTTTCTGGATTCCACGTCACTTGTTCTAGTGAGTTCGATGGAGAAAATTTGGAAATTTCTATAATAATTGTGCTAGCGAGTCGAGCGATATGTCATCTTGTTTGATATCACCTAAACGTCCCAGTGCTCGAGTTTCAAGCAAATCCATCGAGGGATTCGGGAGATATTCAATAAAACCGTATTATGACGTACACATCCCGGATTGAATAAAAAGGGGACCTACTGTAGCCTATTCAGACAGTCTCAGCTGAGTAGTCAGCGAGGACACTCTTGCTGCTACTATCATCGTGGAACCCTGTCATTATACAAGTGTGGGAAGACGATTCTTCCAAGTTTTATAAAGTGGACTCATAAGACTTCGAGTGTGGTAGAAATTTGTCTAAGTCTTCGTAATTGAACTTAGAATATTTTACAAGTGTTCAGGAAATGGACTTGTATTATTTACATGGGTTCGAGACCCGAATTCTTCTAAGTGTTCATTGAATGGACTTGTATTATTTACGTGCCTTCGAGACTGAAACTTTCTAAGTGTTCACTAAATGGACTTGTATTATTTACGCGTCGTCGAAGCTGGAATTTTCTAAGTGTTCACTGAATGGACCTGTATTATTTTCATGTGTTCGAGATCAGAACTTTTCTACGTGATCATTGAATAGACTGGTGTTTTTTTCGTGGAATATTTGCAACTGTTGAGGAACTCATTCTTCTAATAGACAGTGATTGATTAACATTGCTAGTGATGAACTTTAACTTCCCAACGGCTTTGAACAAAGTTAGGATTTCACTTGCATTTGCCAGTGTTGGTTTAAAGGACTTATAAATTTCGTCAGTGAATTTATTTATGTGAATGGACTTGTGTTTTCGTCAGTGGTCACTCAAAGACTTTATG
The DNA here is from genome assembly GCF_040414725.1 of Anabrus simplex. Lineage (NCBI taxonomy): Eukaryota > Metazoa > Arthropoda > Insecta > Orthoptera > Tettigoniidae > Anabrus > Anabrus simplex. Next base: position 29,301,859 of record NC_090279.1, on the reverse strand, counting down.
AATTTCACCAGTGATTAACTTTAAATATATTCAGACTTCCAAGTGAATGGACTTGTGTTTTTTCGTTCGAGTTTAGGCAAAGACTTGCACCTTCGCCAGTAATGAACTTTGAGTTTAACTATAATTTCACAAGAAGGGACTTGTATTTTTCGTTGCCAGACGTTATTCAGGGACGAAGATTTTCCTAGTGATGAACTCTAAAATTATTAATACCACTCATATCATTTTAGGCGTGTTGGAAATCTTGATGTACAATTATCCAGATCTCTGCTTATAAGTTGGTCATCCAAGGTGTTCATGGACTCAGTGCTACTAGTGACCTTGGGAACATCAATCCTCTCAGTCTCATTGGGCTGAGGTAGTACATGACTATCTACAACATCGCCTGGATCATCGGGGTTCAACCCGGGCCTCAGAGTTCGAGACATCTCTACTTGCTGTCAATCCAGACAGTCCAGCTGCTTCTGTCTGGAGTATCTGAAGTCCCTGGAATCCCTGGAGTCTTCTGGAACGTGCTTCAACCAGCTTGGCTTGGTGAGCTGGAGAACCCGAGCCATACTATTGGAATACGAGGAAGACAGTCCATTTCTACTTAGAGGTGATGTGCAAATTCATGACATATTTGAATAAACTCTTATACAATCAGAGTCAAAGTTTTTCTGTAGATAGGACCCTACATCCTGTACCGAGCCCTAGCTACAATTAATCCAGTTTTACCCTGAGAACTCTATTTCATGCCACTTTAAAATTTAACCTGAGAGTCGGGCTCTTTTACCGGTACAATATGTACGATTTACACAATTTGGAAACAATAGCAGTTTCTGTCTTTTGTTAACTGCTAATAATCACAATCAACAATAACATGCAGTTATCTATATTTGCAGGCTTGATTTTGCTGGAGTCTACAAATCCGTGGGCAAATCACTTCTAGGAGTACGGAATGAAGCAGACGGTCACTCTATCCTTTGAGCTACAATATCTCTTCAATGGTCCCAAATGATAACCCAGTTTTGAGCTTCGATAATAAGGAAGAGAGACCAGCCCATAGATATAATGGCAAGTTAACAGCAATAAGAGATGTTCATGACATGTTCGTTTCACAACTACCTAAAGTGTTTGTTCCATTTGAAAATAATACTGTGGATGAACATCTGGCTTCCTTTAGGGAAAATGCCTCTTTAAGCAGTATTTATCTACCAAACCAAGAGGAAAATATGGAACAAAATTATGCCTCCTCTCGGATTTGGACACGGTTTATGTGTGCGCCTTTGCAGTTGATAATGCTACATCAGTAAACAGAGAGAGAGAAGTGAACAATGGAAAGAATGTGGTATTGAGACTTGTCAAAGATATTGAGGGAACAGGGAGAAACGTCACTACAGACAATTTCATCACCGACTTTACCCTGGCTAGTGAGCTTCTGAAAAAGAACCACAATTTCAACAATGCCAATTTTCTACTGGAACATTCCTAGAGACTTAACACTTGCTGATCCCATTTTGCATACTCCTCAAATGGACCTATTCATAAGAACTCAAATTTTCATACACCATTTAATAATGTATCAGCAAACTCATAAAAACTAACCAGTTCTCCAAACCACAAAATTGAGATGAATCTCTGATGGACAGGTTAGTAAAATTACTTACGACAGATAAAAGGTGAACATCAAAGAGACATATGCATGGGCTGGCCAAGAAAGGTTATACTATGGATTGTACACAGGGATAAGATATAAATAATGCAAAAGCAGTCAGGAAAATACAAGGACACTAGTGTATGAACAAGAACTGGCTACTTCAGATGTATTGAAAGCCAAGGCACAACAACTTACAAACAGTACAACACAAAAAAAATCAAAAGGTAATTCACAACCAAACACAAAGGAAATACTACAAAGATCAGTGAGATTGTCACCAACATTTACAATTAGTTACATTAAACAGAACAGACATTTCCTAACCAACAGCCTTTCTCTTGACAAGACTATTCAAAGAAAACATTAAAGGCTCCCAGTTTGAAGTTGCTAAAGATACAAATGAGTGGCACCATGTGCCGTCCAAAGAGAAGCCCGCTGACTTAGTGTCTCTATAGAAAAAAAATAACAGGTGACTGAATAAAAGATCAGCATTTTCAATTACAATATCTGGGCATACAGTAAGAATTGAAATGACTAGAAAATATGAGCAAAGCAAGTTCAAGATAAGACTATTATGCAGTTCAGGAATGTAAACAAATTTTTAATTCAAGGATTTTTGAGAGAATTGACACACAGAAAGTTCATTTTCACAAAAATTCCAAAAGCATTCCAAATAAAGGAATTACACATGCAGCTGCACCTTTATGGATACATAATCAAATATTACCACTCAAGAGTCTTCATGATGATGATGGTGATGATGACGATGATGATGATGATGATGACGATGCTTGTTGTTTATAGGGGCCTAACATCTACGGTCATCGGCTCACTCGAGAATCAAGCGCAGTTTACAATACCTTATGGTCAAGAATAAGTCCCATACCAGTGTGAAAATTTACACCAGCATAACACAAAGATTTTGCCCTCTGTCCAACAGCCAAAGAGTGCATCAAGGTAACAGGTAAAGACAAATACTTATATCGACGACATGAAGAGGGGAGGTAGAGGAAAAGCAATGATACATGGCACTAGAAACGCCGAAAACATCCATGAAGAGTGTAGAGTGTACAATCTAAAACCGATGATGCCATCCACATTTGATGCAGATAATCGGCTGACTGCAGTCCCGTGACTGCAGCAGTGTTGCACATGTCAAATGCCAGGAAGAAAGCAGTGGTAAATGACGAATGCGGCAGAGGTGAGTTGACAAGATAAAACCTATGCCTCATCAATCTCTACTCGTATGCAACCTACAAAACAAAATTCACTATTCTGGATAACATAAGAGAACAACACCAATGGAAAAACAGCATGAAGCAAACTTCCAGCAACACATGATGACAGACACGTCAGTTAGATACACTGTATAACTCCCTGTGAAGAAATGCTTTAAAACTTAGTTGATCTAAACAAATGGCAATTAAGCATGTCCTGTCCCTGGAAAAAATATCTGAAAAATAAGAAGTTTTGCCAGGAATATATTAAATTCATGTTAGAATTCAAATCACTCGATAACATGAGAGGAATGTGAAAAACTGCAGGAAGAAAAACACTATTAAATTCCACATTACCCTGTCATAAATCAATCAAGTAAAACAGAAAAATCACTTGTTAATTTCAACACTTCAGTCAAGACTGACAATGGCATTAGTCTCAACTACATACACCATTAAGGGTCATCCACTCAAGAACATCTCTTCTCTATAATCATCTGACTGCAGGCTCAACAAATAGCATTTACGTGTGTATGTCAGATTGTTTAGCAATAAAATGTTGCTCTGTGTAAAATGCAAGGCAGCAAAGCTTTAAAAAAATTGGTTTTTCATAACTCTCCATTCAAAGTCTGAGATTTGCGGAGCCTTTCTCTTGACAAGACTATTCAAAGAAAACATTAAAGGCTCCCAGTTTGAAGTAGCTAAAGATACAAATGAGTGGCACCATGTGCCGTCCAAAGAGAAACCCGCTGACTTAGTGTCCAGACGACCACAAATGAACACAATTGTCAACAATACAGTTTGTTGGCATAGTTCTGGATGGTTGAATCAAGATCCTATGAGTAGGAATAAATGAAAACGTGATGTTTGAATTAATCTCCCAGTTCAAAAAATGCCACAAATGCTTTTAGAGACGTGATGATGACTTATTCATAACAAGAGTTTCAAGAATAAAAAAGGTACAGAGAGTAGCTGCATATTGTTTTTGATTTATCCCAGATTGTTATAAACAAGAGTGAAATTCAACTCCACTGTTCATATCGGAGTTGAACCCTCCACTCAAATCTTGCATTAATGTTCTGTAGAAAATGTTAAATCATATTGATTATAACCATAATAATAGATCAAGAAGCCATCTCCTTGTCGGCAGAAGACTGCACAATATCTTAATTCTAGTGGGGAGGAAATATTAGATCATTCTGTATATATATCATCATCCCACTAATCTAATTATCATTGCGGAACAACTTCGACTACTTCATCATGGCATTCAACCCTTAATCACATCTCTGAGAGGCAAGTTTCGGATCCCATTAGCAAGGGGGGCGGTAAAGAAGCAACATTTATGCACGTCTCAAGGGTCGTAAGTTGAATGCATATACTTCTGAACAATTAACGCGAAATACACAAAGTGTGCGTGTACCCATTTCTTAACACTAGAATAGACTATGCTGGCTCAATTCTCATAAACATTGGCGTGAGATGGAACAAGACCAGACTGCCTAGCTACCAAGTCTCTCTACATAGACATGATACCTAATCTCACAACTACATTGCTCGCCTCTCTTTGTTCACTTATTTTTACAGAGGTCACCCCCTGAACATTTACAGTGATAATGGCACAAACTTCTTCAGAGCAGCTAAGGAAATCAAGGCTTATCTGAAAAACAATCCTGAGAAAAACCAGCTCTTCCCTGCAACTGCAGGCATGGGACTGATACAGCATTCCATCCCTCCTGCAGCATTACACTTTGATAGAAAACGAGAAGCAGCTGTCAACAGTCTGATATATCACCTTAGAAGAGTGATGAATTCTTATTTCTTGACCAACAAAGAATGGACCACTCTTACAACACATACTCACATCTCCTCACTAAAGTTAAATGACGACCCTTTTGACACTTCTTATCTAACTACATCCAATTTCCTTGTAGGAGAGAAAAATACTACACTCCCTGATCATGATTATACTTCCTCTCTCATTATCCAGATGGCTGTATATTCATCAGCCAACCCAGAATTCCTGAGAGAGATTGTCAATTAAATATCCCAATAAATACCCCATAACAACATAGTCACACTGAAAGAAACACACGATGGCAGTGGTCAAATGTGTATTCTAATTCATGTAATAAATGTTCAGGTGAGTAATGGGGAACATACAAAGCCTATTCACAAACACTGTCCTTTACCACATATGAAACAGAAAGGCAAGATCACTCTTGAAGGGCTCATTTATTCATTGAAAATTTAAGTAATATTATAAGTCACCATAGACTAGTATCATCACCGACCACATTAGGAAGGATAAGAATGTTTTCTACTTGCCACAAGATGGCTACAATGTGTGTAGTACGTAAGTGAATTCTGACAGTAAGCAGGCAATCACCTGCAACTTGTATCTACAAATAATTGTATTACCTAGAAGTCAATAATTAATATAATCAACAAGATTACAATGGTGTTTCATTTGGAACAACTAGTAAAATACCCAGCAACAGTAACAAAAAAGTGCTCCTTATAGCAACTCCGTGTTTGAAAATATTCACTAAGTCAAAAATATTAGTAGCAATGTTACCACCTCCCAAATGATATACAGTAGAGGTCTTTGGATCTATCCCAACTGCTGCGTGATACATAATGCAAGATCTTAAAGAACATGAAGGAAAGGTGAAAATTAGGTAAGTAAACAGTCAATCTCATAAAAAAGTGTATCAATCATATGTATTGAAATGAAGGGTCAACCACTGATATCTGTTCAGCAATTTTCTATTTTCAGTACCTAACAATGGCTTATCAAATTATGTACATTACCTCAAGTGAGTTTTCCTGCATTGGCCCTGGCTCTGTTATCTCTGATTTGGCTTCTTTTTTCAGTGGTATCATTTCTGATACATTTTCAATATTTTCCTGTGGAAATTAAGATACATAAGTTATGCACGTAACACACATCTACAAATACTGTCACCAACAAATGAGCATGATAATTTACTACTTCCAAGTATTACAGTTACTTTCAAAATTTTACTACTGTTTAAGAGAGATTTCTACCAGCAGAGGAGACTGCACTGAGCATGGTGTTATCATCCTTGTTCAAACCCAATGTCAGAGAAAGCATGAGACTGGGAACCAAATATAAAGTGAGAAGCATTTTCTAGCCATATCAGAAGATATCCTACCAGAGATGGAATTGGGACCATCTCGCACAAAATTTTGGAAGGAATCTGCCACAGACATAAACACTAAATTATATTAATTGATTTTATGTATCCAATTACGTCTATCAAATCACTGAGGTTGTTTGAATCACATCCAAGTATTAAAACTGTCCTAAATCTTTTGCCATACAGTGAGAAATATTAATACTATGCTCTTAACATACATTTTGTTTAGACAGACAGATCAAAATCCCTTGAAACATTTTAATCACTTTCTATAATCTGGTTTTTGCCAAGCTCACAGGGGATAAACACTGCATTGAGACAGTTCCGTTCATCCAAGTGTAAAAATAAAAAAACGAACATGAAAGAAGCAGGCTTATCACAGTCATAGACCAGGGAAAGATGTGATGCAGGTCAAACATAAAGCAACTACAAATGAAATGTTTTACTACTACAAGGATGTTATGCAGTGTTCTGTGAAGAACTGTGGGGATGAGAACACCATCAGTGTTGGAGTGTACATCTGCAGTTACAGAAGCTCTTTCATGATCTACGAAGGTCATCCAATAAATAAGTTTCCTTATTTTTTCTCTGCATACCACAAGTTTTAGAATTAAGTTGGTACTGTAGGAACTTCCACTGGCGTATGGCTGGGGTAAGGTGATCTTCAACCGCACGTGCTTGCTCTGTGTTCACCAGTACGGCGCTACGTGCCATGGAGCTACCACTTGAAAGCGTTTCCACTTGTGAACTCTGTCCTGTTATTCGCTTTTCCACGGCAAAAAATGAAATGGCTACCAATATTCATTGCCATTTGGTGTGAGTTTATAGTGAAAGATGCATGCTGGCATTCATGGTTCCTGGAATGGCAGCAAGATGTACATGATGACAGCGCAGCGCCAGGCCCATTACAGCCACTGTTGGTCAGAATGTGGTGGACAAAGATTAACGCGTCAGCACTGATGAGATAATGAATCTACTGCCTCCCGGCACGGAAACTGGGCAGTCCTTTATTGCAATGATATTGTTGAATATCTTGCAGTATTGAAAAGTCTGTGCAAGATGGGTCCCATGTTTTCTTACTGATGCTCACAAGCAACAGAACGAGGTAGCCTGAGCTTTCCTGCAAATGATTCAAAGAGAGGGAGATCAAATGTTTTCCCGCATTGTTATTGGAGATGAAAGCAGTGTGCATTATTCAACTCTAAAAACAAAACCACAAAGCATGCTATGGAAGAAACTTGGCGAACATGCTCATAAAAAAGGGCCAAAACCTCAGAATCTTTTTTACAATTTACTTTACATCGCACCGACACAAATAGGTCTTATGTTGACAATTGGAGAGGAAGAGCCTAGGAGTGGGAAGGAAGCAGCTGTGGCGTTAATTAAGGTACATCCCCAATACTTACCTGGTATGAAAATGGGAAACCACGGAAAACCATTTTCAGGGCTGCCGACAGTGGGGTTCGAACGCACTATCTCCCAGATGCAAGCTCACAGCTGCACGGCCTTAATCGCATGGCCAACTTGCCCGGTTAGACCTCAGCCTCTGTTGGCATAGTTTTGGCTACTGCCTTTTGGGGACTGTAATGATGTTGTATTGTTTGACTGACTGCCCCAATGCACTGTGGTCACACATGAGAGGTCCTGCACGGTCCTCACGAAGCTCAGAGTTGAAATCCACCGAAAACGTTCTTGTCTTGTCTCAGAAAATATTGCCCATTTAGCTCAAAGGACGCAGGATTTGCTGCAGAACTTCAAAAGGGACCTTTTTCCCCATCCACCTTATTCTGCGGAACATGACCCGAGTGATTTCCATCTCTATCCACAACTCAAGTGGCACCTTGGAGGTAAGCGGTTTGCAACTGATGAAGAGGTGGAAGAGGAAGTGCACCGCTGTCTACAGAGATGGGACCCGACCCGGTATGATGAAGGTATCAAGAAACTGCTGACAAGATAACAAAATGTTTGGACTGAAATAGTGACTATGTGGAAAAGTAGTGTACGTGTTGTAGAATGAAAATTAAATATTTCTCAAAGGTAAATAAAACCAAGCACCATGGGGCAACAGCCCCCGTAGGGCCATGGCTTACCAAGTGACCACTGCTCAGCCCAAAGGCCTAGAGATTACGACGTGTCATGTGGTGAGCACGAACAATCCTCTCCGTCGTTATTCTAGACTTCCTAGACCAGGGCCACCATCTCACTGTCAGATAGCTCCTCAATTTTAATCACATAGACTGAGTAGAACTCCAATCAGCCCACAGATGCAGGTAAAAATCCCTGACCTGGCCAGGAATTGAACCCGGGGCCTCTGGGTAAGAGGCAGGCATGCTACTCCCACACTGCAGGGCCAGCACAAGTGTAAATAGCCTGCTTGTATTTTTTGTAAAATGGGGAAACCTATTTATCGGATGGCCCTCGTACTACGAGACCTTTAAATTTTTCACTTGGATTCATGAAACATTTTGACACTACAGGGGTGCAGGAGTGACTGTGATCAAAAGCTTACATTCTATTACAAGTTAGTTTACTAGTAAAAGCGAATTAAAGTATAAAATTCCAGAATATACTCACTTATCCCATTTAATACAGAAGAAATCGAACAGTAGCTGAACTAAGGAAAGGAAGATAAAATGACGCACAAAATGGAGAGTTCGTTAAAGATGAAGCCATACTTTCCATTGTAGACTTAGTTAAATGTAACAAAAAAACTTTCTAGTTTGTCAAACATACAATTTTAACATAAATTATTACACTATAAACATACCCGTAAAAATAAACACTCTATTATACAAAGAATGACATGTTTCATTCTGCAAGAACATCCTCAGACTCTATGAAATCACACAAAATATGCATATATGTACAGCATTGTTTACGTTGCTTAAACTTGTCAATGATAGAGAGTTCAGTGACAATATGTGCCAGTACTGACAAATAAGAAATTTACAAGTATTAATATATCGAGAAAACTCCTGAACTTATCTAGACTGCCAATGCCAACTTTGTTGTCACCAAATACTATTTCACGACTGTGGTCATGGAGAGGTAAATGGAAAGTTTTGAGTATAGCACAAGCCTTACGGAGAGAGGAAGGGAAGCATGAGAGGGGAGTGCCGAACATTGTGGATCCCTCCTACTGGATGTTAAAATCGAGTACACTGTACCATGGAGAGGAGAGGGGGAAGTAGGATGGAACTAGTGGAGCACTCTGGAATACTCTTTCCACACTGGAGAGGGGAGAGAAGGTTATTAACCTACTTCATGTTATAATGTACTTTTATGTAAGATGGATGAATGCAACTGAATGATTTTAGATGAATAATGTATGGAACTGAAATAGAGAATATCTATAGGATATTATTGTGATAAATGCCAATTCAATGAGCAAGTATAGTCCAGATATTATGTGAGTAGAGCGATGTGCGGGGAATTTTTTAAGTGTGTATGGTCATTTAAGTTAGTTACGTTAGCACTTTTTGCGATGTAGATCTCGATTGCTTCCCTCATATTCGAAGATTTGATTTTATTTTCAATGTGTAACATTTTTAGATCTGTGTTGATGTCTGTGAAATAGTGTGAACTGTCGTATATGTTCTCCCCAAAGGCTGAATGCTGATTATATCTGATCATTTATTGTGTTCTTTGAATCTTGTGTGGAAATTTTGTTTTGTCTGACCTATATAGGTGGCATTGCAGTTAAGTTCTTGGCACTGGAGTTCATAGACTCGTGACTTTGAGAAAGGGTCTTTTTTGTTTAGGTGCACTTGTTGATGTGTCTCTGCAATGTGTTGTTCATCCTAAAGGTTAATTAAAACCCTGTTTCCTAAAGGTATAACCTACTTTTTATGTGTTATTATTAATGTAGTTGAGAACCAAGTGTGGTGGTTTTCCAGGGACTTTTCTTTTGTTTGTTTAATATTTTATCTACTGTGCCTGGAGGGTGGTTGTCTTCTTTTATGATTTGTTTAACAATTTGTGCCTCTTCATTGAACTCCATTGTGCTCATTGGTATGGAAACAGCTCTGTGTATCATTGTATTCAATCCAGCTATTTTTAGTGTGTATGCATGGTTAGACTCGTCAATGGCATGCAACACCTGAGTGGTATTTCTGTACACTTTTTAAGACAAGTTTCCATTATTCCTGCTGATTGTGGTGTTATTTTCTTATTAAATTCTTGCTCCATTTTGAAGCTGGTGGAATTTTTTAAATAATTTAGTGTGTTTAATAACTGGTGTGCATTTGTGAAGTCATTATCATATGCACATGATGTCGCCTACATACCTGCTCCAGTATAATATTCCTTTTGAATGCTGATATGTTCAGAAGATGTTTTCAAATTTATTCAAAAAATTTTTGCCATTATACCTTATAATGGTGAGCCCATGGCTAACCCTTCTTTGTGGCAATAAATCTTGTCAGTGAATGCAAAGCTATTTTGGTGTAACATTGTTCTAATAGGGCTAATTATTTCTTTGGTTTCCTGCAGTGAAGTATATCTTTATGAAGATTTTCGATAATTTTAATGGATTCATCTATTGTTATGTTGGTGTACATGTTAGTGATGTCAAAGGGTATCTTTAACCCTTTACCACCCACATTTTTTCTCCGCTTATCCCCAGGTTTCAACCTATTAATTAGGAAACTTTCAAACAGAACACACCGTTTCATTTTCAATAATATTAGAAAATATGCCATCATTTACAACATTTTACATACTATCATGTCCATTTCTCTATTCATTGAGTCATAAGTTTGTCGGTTCAAACCCCACCCGTGCTGGAGATACTCAACACTGAGGTAGGCTGTATTTGTCATATTCTCATGTTGTCTAAATCCCCCTAAGCCAATAAAGATGAGATACTGGAAGTGTAATGGTGACCTTGTATATCAACTTTCATTTCCTCTAGCAAGTGTCTTCCCATTCTGTTTCTATTTTACTGAAATGCGCCTGTTTGATTGCTGCATTAATATATACGCAATCGGTAATGTCAATGAATAGATTGTCTCCGCCTAACATATGTAAAAATATAAGCTATTTCTCATAATACTCTTTTGAAATTATTGATAGGTTCAACATAATCCATATAATCATTGAATAATGAAACAAAATGTTTGTGTTACCTGAATTGCAGCCGCATCATCATCAGGTCCGATTTCTAGATATCCGTTTTCACTTATATCACAGTTATCAGTAAAATTATCTTTGTTGATATGTTATTTACTCACTAAAAATTTACCTCCACCCCTGCTCAACAATTCTGTGTCATTTCTTATGCCGTTATTCAGCTCAGTCTCAATATCTGCAGTATTCAATCCCGTCATGTTTACGAACGAAACAGCTGACCAGCACTCGCGGAAGTTCAAGACCGTTGCCTAGACAACTTCAAGACAAATTCTCACTCTTCTTTTATTTCCTAAGCCATGTATATTGTACTGCATGTTCATCAAAGCCTAATAAACAATTCACCACCAAAAAATACAAAACTATTGCATAGATTGCACACGTATGCAGATAATGCAGCTGGGTGTTTTCGGGCGGGGGTTGATTAGTTCTAGGCTGGTTTTAATTTATCTGTCTTCTTTAAGTGAGATTTTCTCTTTTAGGATTTTTTCAGTTGTTAGCTTAAATTGTAAATTGGCACAGCATAATTTACCATTGGTCTAAAGGGACATGAGCTTTTGTGTATTTTGGGGATGGCTCTTACTGTGGGGAGTTTGGGATTTTTTGATGGTGAGGCTTCCCTTTTCTTGTTCTGCGAGAATAAAGTCTGTTTGCTGGATAGCTTGTTTTATTTTGTTTTTAAATTTATATGTAGGGTCACATTTTAGTTCTTGAATTCCATTGTTGTTTATGACAGCTATTGTTTTTTTTCTATATACCCAAGAATGGAACATAACAAGAAGTGTCAAGAGTATAGATCTTGAATAGCAGTACACTCGCATCTCAGATATGTTCAGACACCGTTCTCTTCTGTAGTGTCTATAATTTAGAACTCAACCAGCAAACATTTGTTCAGAGAACAGTGTGCATAAGCAGCAGAATTTCACCTTTAAGCAACTCCTGGACAATATCACATTTATAAATTAGCAGTTCACAGTGTTGGGAGTAGATTTTTGCTGCCGAGTCACAATTATTCATTGAATATCCTTCTTCCAACTCTCAAGGTTTTCAAAGACTCTGAGGTGCAAGAATGATGTGCAGGAATTCACTTTTATGCCAGTATAACTACAGACGTGTGCTGGGATATTCAGCTTCATCAAATACCTCTAGAATGGACCCAAATTACACTCGCCAACATGAAAGTAGAATGTTATCACATCACCATGTAAGCTATCAGATGAAGAGAGACTGAACTGTAAGCCACACATTCAGAAGATTACAATGGACTGTGTTTACAGTGGTAACAGACAGAGCAAGGAAAGATGATGACAATAAGTTGCTTCTTCTCCAAAATTATTTCACAGCTTCTCCGCCAAGGCAGAGTTTTACTATGAGATCACCCAACATTAGTAACATTGTAAAGAAGTTTAAATGATGCAAATCTTATCTGGAATTTCTTTTGGTGGAAAAATATGTTCACTATGAGCTTCAAAGCCCTACTGGCCATAACCGAATTAAATCCAGCACCCACAATTGTTCTTCAGTTCAGCAGCTACTAGCACTAAAATTGGATAATGTATGATAGGAGATGATGTCAATCCCACAACGATACCATTACCAAACCATGGAGAATAAAAACATAACCATACAACCTACAGAAATCCATTTCAATAAACGCCAGAGGTAATCAATAAACAATAAACAGTCATTTGATGGGTACTTAGCTCATGAATTGTGCTGATGCCTCGATCTTGAAACGCTGCCTGTCACAACTTCATTGGTAGCTGGACCTAACCAAGGTTCCTTCACTATCAAGTCCACAACTTTAATTCAGCTTTTTGCCACTATCACACATAGCATGCACTGCCATCTCCCTAGTAAATGCTAGAGGCCAATTGTCCACTTGGCGACCATAATCTGGGGGCATGTGCCACCAGAACCCCTTTCCTTGCCCCATGAACAAAGTTTCTGTCACTAGTTGGACCTATTGATGTATATAAATACTGTTGTTTGTACTTCCTAAGAGTTGGCTGCCTTGCGTAGCACATTATCACATAGTCCCAGACAAAGAAACAAAAGAGAGACATACTATTCCTAGATGCCCATGTAGCAAATGGCGACTGCTGGGGTTAATATTGGGGAAGCACATAGTAAATTATGCCCCTGCCAAACTTATTCAGCTACTAAGGGTTCAATTCTGACCTCTATACAGTTATTTGCCATGAGACTCACAAGTGATGCATTTGTTGTTCTTTCAAGCCAGGCTGGTTCCTCTTTGATTTTTACTTGCAGGTCCATTTCACACTGCAGCTGAAGTAGTTAGAAGGTACTGGGGTTCTTGATTACTTCCAATGATTTTACACTAAAACATAGGCCAGAGAAATATATTACCTTATTGCTGTCATTGCTACTTAGGTTATCTGTCAACAGACAGATGCTTTAAATTTTACATGCCGTCAATATTATGAACATACCAAAAAGACTCAAAATTTTACATGACTGTTAATATTGTGATCATACCTATTGGACCTCAAGTTTTCTATGACTGATACTATGCAGAAGAATCTCTATAACAGCACTGATAACCATAACAAGAATTCTACATATGATATCCTAAACGGAAACTTCTCAATATTTCGAACCCTACTACCTTATGTCGCAGCCTACAGTGTAAAGAACAACTCAACATTCACAGCGTCACTATTAAATTGCAAACATAGGTAAATAACACAGCAAAACAATAATTAAAATTATGCACTAGATATTGTAATTTCTTTCTGAAACTAATATCCGCGATTCTTCACCTGCGTAGCCCTTCAGAAATATTCTTCACTCCAAAAAATTTTGATAGGTTAGATAAGTTACGTTATATTGCTACAACACACGAGGAACAGATTTGCTGGCACTTGTGACACAAAGGCCAGGAGTTTTCAAAAAGAATGCCAGTTATATGCGTATACAGTTTTAATGCTTAAGTAGAAATAAAATTTAAGAAAATTAAAAATATTAAATGTTAAAAATATGTAGAATGCTGAAACTGAGAAAGATTAGTATTAACTTCTTACTGTTCCCAATTGAGATGTATAATTTTCGCAAAAGTAAATTATAGAACTTGAACCTTACCGACAATAGAGATTGTGGACACAGTGTAAATGATAGAAATCACAATTTCTCAATGAAGAAAATCTGTAGCACAATAAATTAACGGAATAGGCTGTACAAATGGCTATACGCGTCTTATGTAACACATACCTCACACCTCGAGACAAAACCTGATATTTTAATTCAGTGTAATCACTTAAAACAAACACTTAAAGATCGGATTTGATTTGTATCAGTCAGTAGAACGGGCTGAATTTAGGAAAGGATGAATTACCAGTGACAACTCCAGAGTACACGACACTTCTTGAAAACAGCACTGGGTGCAATGTCCCGTTATATTTGTAACTATCAACTATCAATACAGTCCTGCTCTAGTGGGCTTTACACGTGGTCAAAGAGAATGAGTAAGAGATGACTCTCAACGTTATTTTTCACTTCTGTACGCAACGGCTGCGCAGAGATCGCCAGGAATTGCACACCAGCGCCTCTAGTGTAAACAGGGCTGAACTAAAATTACCGAGCGGGTGATTTAAATCGTTTAGCGCGCGGAGGGTCCCCAGGTTCTCGTCCCCCCTCCACTCTTAAATATTATATTAAATATATTTTTTCCTTTTTTATTTCTCTTATATTTTTCTTTCATTTCCTTTTCTTTCTTTCCTTCTTTCTGTTACCTTTTTCTGAAATACTGCATTCTGAACAACAATACATCTGGGGGTTGGCCTGTGCTTTATTATTATTATTAATATTTTTTTTTGCTGGAGAAAAGAAGCTTACCACTTGTGCTGGTTATTATAATTATTTCAAATATGGAGCTATATTTTATTTTTACTAATTCACAAAGCCTTGAAGGATCGGAGTGACTGGCCTTGCCTGTGCTGCTTTTGTTTGTTTCTGCTGAGGAAAAAGGAAGCTAACTCACAAAGGGAGGAAGGAAGTGACCAGAAGGTGAGTGGGATTGGCAATACTTATCTCAGATTAAGACCTATGACAGAAATAGACACTAACATCCCCTCGTACATCAGTCCTCTTTAACACTACTTAAGCCAACTGTAACAGTCAATAGTATCAAGATATGCCACTTATGCAGGAAATAAAATATAAATACAATGTAAGAAATAAAACCATACACAGGAACCAAAATGATGAAAGGAAACTCATATGCTAAGGAGGGAGTTTGTAGGATTCAAAGGTAAATTGAA
Organism: Anabrus simplex; assembly: GCF_040414725.1. Classification (NCBI taxonomy): domain Eukaryota; kingdom Metazoa; phylum Arthropoda; class Insecta; order Orthoptera; family Tettigoniidae; genus Anabrus; species Anabrus simplex. Next base: position 29,286,432 of record NC_090279.1, on the reverse strand, counting down.
ATGAAACATGATCTTTTGATTTATGGAGCTATATTCTACCTACTATCCACAGTGTTACAGGTATAAAATTTTGTAGAAATTTGAACAAAAGTTTTAGTGATCATAGTATATCATAATCTCATGACATTATATTCAGCAGTGTTAATCATCAATTAATATTCATCAGCCAGAAAACTATTCAATACAACACAAATACAAGATCATTCATTTATGAAAGAAAGACTGGAACTGACAAGGTACAACATAATACTTTTCTCTCTTTCTGCTGTTTAACGTAGCACTGACATTGCAAAAGGTTTCAGCAACACCATTTGTATTTTCCCAAGGAACTTACTATATGATACATCTTTCAGTCTGTCAAATGAGGCACCTAGGGCCACACACTGAAAAATATTGAGATTTGTACTTCTTTTTCATCTACTAGAGGATGGCAAATCTCTGGCAGAGTAGTGTTTGAAGAAACCAAGACATGATAGCACATACTCTGTTCCTACATACTGCACCAAAACACAACATATCATTCAATCAGTCATCTGCATTTAGATGATAAACAATGTCAAGCTAAAAAAATTGTATGCATCCCTTGTATTCATTAACCTACACTATTTACAATAAAAATGTTCTATTTTATGTGACAGTAGGATATATCAAAATTTTTCTGCTACATGGAAAAGGATGGAATCATGAATATATTTGAGGGTTTACAAGACAAGAGAGAGCTTACACATTCTGTGATTGCTCCCTCTTACAACATGCAGGGGGTACAAATAATGCTTCCTTTCAGTCCGTCCGCAGGAGAGGAGTTCTAATAAATTTGTACAAATATGTAGCATCAGGATCTACTAACAATAATATGGCAGCTGATCCAGCACAAAACATTCCCATGCCAAGTCACAACATAGCTCCACCTATTAAGAGCTATGTCCAAGGAATTGCTTGCTAATTTAGTACAGTAATATGAACAATAATCTGTTACTTCCACAACATTACGGTGTGCAAGGGACTTTGCTGTGACCTAGACGAAATGTCAGTTGAAGACAGTGGAAACTCACTTCAGACAGTGCCATTTGTACCTACTGTACATCGAAGGCAGAAATCTATGTTGGTGGTTGGAGAGTAGGCTGATCTGTGGTCTGACAGCAAGCACTCCAACCGGCCAACCAAGCAGAGGAGGGGTGGATATGGTTCCACCGTGTTTCTACACCTCTGCATTTGGGACACAGAAACGGGCTGTTCCCCTACCACTGGCTGTCCTGAGAATGGTTTTTCCTTTCGCCTGCAGTAAGGCGATTGATGGGCCAGTTCCTAGTATATGTCATGGCCACCAAACATCTTGCCCTCACCACAAATCTCCTTGCTTGAGATGATGATGCTTGTTGATTAAAAGGGCCTAAAATATAGTTCATTGTTTTAAGAGAAAGTACAACTTGGCAACCATCCCCTATACATATTAGTAATCGGAGAGAAGAAATGGAAGGGGGCTGACACTAGGAAAAATGATGGTATCAGCTAAGGAGGCCCAGGGCCATGGAGGGAAAATAAGACTCCCTAGGCCTACATACATAATACAATCGGGGGCAGAAAAGAACAGGTCGTGATCGAGGTAGATCAGATAGGATAGATGAAAGTGGGGAGCGTGGCACAAGTAAGCGGAAGCAGTGCCAAAATTCAATTAAGGGCTCCGTGGTCGCCTACCCAAGCTCCCAAGTGCAGAGCCCACATGGGACCCCTTTTAGTCGTCTCTTACAGCAGGCAGAGGATGCTGTGGCTGTTATTCTACTGGCCCTACCCACAGGGGGACAACTATGATAAGGCTAGTTGCTTTACGTTGCACCGACACAGATAGGTCTAATGGCGATGATGGGACAGGAAAGGCCTAGGAATGGGAAGGAAGCAGCCGTGGCCTTAATTAAGGTACAGCCCCAGCATTTGCCTGGTGTGAAAATGGGAAACCACAGAAAACCATTTTCAGGGCTTCCGATAGTGGGGTTTGAAACTACTATCTCCCGAATACTGGATACTGGCCGCACTTGTGTTCCAAATTATCCGAAATTCACTTGCCTTGGTGTGGTATGTTTTCATGTTCTGGCCTCAGGAGATTAGTAAAACAAGAACAGTAAGGATGCATACCTCAAATATCTTGTACTTTTTCTTCAACCACGCAAACGAATATAACAGATATACGCACACAAATCGAAGTAAAGCAAAATGTCACAAACGTCAAAAACGTGGTCGTCCCACGCGGTCCAAGTTGTCAAACTCAAATCGACCAATAGCAATCGGAAGGTGTTGGTACCAATAGGAGCTGCCGTATTCGTCACGTGGGCTTAGGGCGAGTGACGTGGTGTACAACAGCGCGCCACGCGGGTGGAGGGCAAAAGTATTCAGTCTGAGCCCGGCCCTCGGAAGGGTAGGACCTATGCCGCTGTCAAACCCTTGCACGTGGTAGTGGAGGCGGTAAGGTTCGGCAGTTCGGTTCACTGCCGTCTCAATCCTACATATATAGATTGAGACGGCGGTGGTTCGGTTATTGATGTTGGGGAGGAAGGGGCGTTAGTGTTGAAGGAGGGATTGGATATGGGTGGGGTATAGTAGCCATTACTGAATTAAAACAGCTCATTAGGGAGCTTTAATTTGAAAATGCAACAACCCGACAACATTATAGAGATCATTTTGCAGTTGCTCACAATTTTGTAACTTATTTATTACTCTGTACAGAATAACATCATCTGCGAAAAGCCTTATCTCTGATTCCACTACTTTACACATATCATTGATATATTAAGAAAACATAAAGGTCCAATAGCACTGCCTTGAGGAATTCCCATCTTAATCTTTACAGGACAGGATAAAGCTACACCTACTCTAGTTCTCTGAGTTCAATTTTCTAAGAACAGAGCCACCCATTCCGTCACTCTTTTATCTAGTAAAATTGCACTCATTTTTGCAAGTAGTCTCCCATGATCTACCCTATCAAATGCCTTAGGTAGGGCAGTCGCGATACAGACCAATTGACCTCCTGAATCCAGGATATCTGCTATATCTTGCTGGAATCCTACAAGTTGTGCTTCAGTGGAATAAACTTTGCAACAGTATGGCTTCTCTTCTGGTTGTGTCCGCATATGAACAGTTAGGTCAGACTGCATTTCTTTGTGAATGATTTGCCACACACATTGCAGCTGTATGGCTTCTCACCTGTATGGGTCCGCATATGATCGGTTAGAATGCCTTTCCGTATGAATGATTTGCTACAGACATTGCAGTTGTAAGGCCTCTGGCCTGTATGGGCCCGCATATGATCGGTCAAACTGCCTTTGCTTGTGAATGATTTGCCACAGACATTGCACCTGTGAAGCTTCTCGCCTGTATGGGACCGCATATGTACAGTTAGTTGACCTGTATGTATGAATGATTTGCCACAGACATTACAGATGAATGGCTTATCGCCTGTGTGGGTACGCATATGAACGGTCAGACTGTTTATGCTTGTGAATGGTTTGCCACAGACACTACATCTGTGATGCTTCTCTCCTGTATGGGTCCGCATATGTTCGTTTAGTGTACCTCTCTTTATGAATGATTTGCCACAGACATTGCAATTGTAGGGCTTCTCGCCTGTATGGGTCCGCATATGATCGGTCAGATTGCCTTTCTTTGCGAATGATTTGTCACAGACATTGCAACTGTAAGGCTTCTCGCCTGCATGGCTAAGCATATGTTCGGTCAGACTACCATTCCTTGTGAATGATTTGCCACAGACATTGCACCTGTGAAGCTTCTCGCCTGTATGGGTCCGCATGTGTTCGGTTAGTTTACGTCTGTTTATGAATGATTTGCCACACACATTGCAGCTGTATGGCTTCTCGCCTATATGGGTCCACATATGACCGGTTAGATTGCTTTTCTGTATGAATGATTTGCTACAGACATTGCAGCTGTAAGGCTTCTCGCCTGTATGGGTCCGCATATGATGGGTCAGATTGCCTTTCTTTGCGAATGATTTGTCACAGACATTGCAACTGTAAGGCTTCTCGCCTGTATGGCTAAGCATATGTTCGGTCAGACTACCATTCCTTGTGAATGATTTGCCACACACATTACAACTATAAGGTTTATCGCCTGTATGGGTCCGTATATGTTCGGTTATTTTACCTCTCTGCATGAATGATTTGCCACAGACATGGCACCTGTATGGCTTCTCGCCTGTACGGGCCCGCATATGATCGGTCAGGCTGATTTTCTGTATGAATGACTTGCTACAGACGTTGCAACAGTAACGGTTCTCGCTCGTGTCAGACCGCATTACGCCCGGCCTTTTCCTGAAATTTGTATGGGTTACTGAGCATTCGTTTATAATCCCACCTTTATGCAATCGCGTGTCCCCTGTCAATATTTTCCTCTTTGTAAAGCATTTATCAGAAAATCCGCACACTTGGAGCGGGTGGATCCTGAGGTATTTCGACAAACTGCTTCGGCTACAAAACACCTTTCCGCAGCGATCGCATTTGAAGGGTCGATCTTCATTGTGTCTCTTCAGATGTCGCAAGAGGTCCAACTTCCTAGCCAAGACTTCACTGCACACACTACACCTAAAACTAGATGATCCGCCGTCCGGAGGTTGATGATCTCTATAGCTCACCTCGGGTCTCGATCTGCAGTGACAAATTAAAACCATGTGACCATTAGTTCAAGAGCCAAATCCACTACAACTCTCACACAGGGGATTTGCTACTGGACATTCCAATCACTGATATCCAGTGCAGAGTGCTCGTTACTCATAAACATTACATTCCTGAAAGTAAACATCATCTGAGGTTAAATTTCAAAAGCTCTCACTTGTTACGAGAAAATATTGCGTCTTTTCTTAATCACGATATCACGCGCAAGAAACTTGTAATGGTTTAGAAATGTACGAGTTAATTTTGAAGAAAGCATGAGAAGTGGTAGAGCCTAAAAGGGTAAATACTCGTACAAGCTCTTTAATCCAGCACATATAATTCTATCGAAATCCGTAGTCTGTTCTCCTACATAAAGAACGGCATATGCTTTGGAGTTTTGATCTTCTTGAAGCACTCTGCGCTTTGTTGCAGGCAAGTAATAATTTTTGTAATGGACCTTGTGCTTGAGGTTGTTTGAGAGAATGTCTGTGTTGTAGATATTAATAAAGTTGAGAACGTTTGTCGACATTCAGCAAGATCTGTTGAAACATGGCTAATCTTTTATGAATGTTATTTTGACACACAAATATGCATATTGTATTTGTAAATTGTTAACATATCACTATACCATTTTATTATGTCACTGTGTCGCTTTTCCGAAATATGTATATTTGATGTGCAATCAAACATAGCCAACCTACATATAGGACGGTAGGTTTACACAAGGACGTTCATACTTACTACCATGTACTATATCAGTCTACGTCTTAATTCCTGTACTTAACACGGAAGCCACTAATGCTGATGAAATCCTGGAAAAGCTGAAATATAACAAGTATACGATGGCTCTCTCGCTAGCATTGATACTGTCTTTTCTCCTCAAGACACTGCTGTTAAAGGCATTATGAAGGAAACACAGAATATGGAATTGGTGGTAGCGTTTTATTACAATGTTCTAATATCCTGATTTTGAAACCAAACGCAACCTATCATGCCCTTCAATATTCTTACACGTATTACTTTAACAATACGGATAGAAGGAGCATGAAAATCAATGCTTGAGCCAAAATTCGAGATGACAAGACGTTGAATTGCACCGTAGTGGATATTTCTGCCATGTAAAAGAAGGAATATTATTCTATTTATTTCAAAAGATCACGGGCAACGTGATTATTTTTAGTGGATTCATAACATAGTTGGATAGCATCCAATTCTGAGCCTGTCTCCCCACCACAGAGTAGTTCTACATATTCTACGGAAGAAGGGCGGGAAATGCAAATTTCTTGGTTAAAGGTGAGATCCGCTTACAACTGCCACATGGGAAAATCGATCACGCAGGCTAAAATATATCGTAACATGAACTGGTACATTCCAATTCATACTGTATGAACTGAATTCACATGGCCCAGTTGAATGCATGACTGGCTTACAAGCAAAGTAATGGGAGGCTCGACCATGCATTGTTACTGCACTCTTTGGAGATAATAAGTGGATAAATGAAAGGGGGCATTGATTCCAGATATGACAGACTAAATCTCTTGATCATCAAACAAGATATTGATGTTGACACCACTAGACAACAGGGGGCAGAAAATACGACACTGGATTGTATGTCATGCGTTCTGTGGCATATCACACCAAGCAAAGGTGCAAAAGCCTGTAACCCTTCTTCTTTACGTGAATACGTGATTCCTGTGACAAGTAATTTATCAGGTTCACAATTAGTTTTCAGTAAAATAATGTTTCATTTTGCATTGATAAATATTCTACACGAACCAGCTATATTGCTGTAACTCGTGGCGCTTCCCAGGTGACGGATACGGGTTCCCCGCTGGCCTGCCGATGAACATGAGCAAAATATAAAAGCTATCGCGTACCAAACATGTACAAAGTCTTTAATGGCAACTTTGGCGGAGATGGAGACGTTCACTAGGGACCAGATGGCGAGAGAGGTACACTAAATTTCTGGAAGTTAATGCAGAAAAGAGGGTAGCATTTCTTCTCTAGAGGAGTGGCTGCAAAAGGCATCTGTTCTCCATGTCCGCAGCTGCGTTACTAAATTCCGTCATGAGCCCTTAAATGCTTCAAGACAAGCCGGCCGTAAAATAATGCCGTTACATCATTACAGAAATATGTCTCATGGTATCGGAGCCAAGGTTAGTGCAGCCCCTGGAAGGGACGCGCATTGGCAGTGCCCAGTCAGCATGAAAAGTATGCTAGGGTTACCGTCGCACGGGCAGTGACGGCTAACCATGCTAGTACCCCCATTTTGTATCCCATCATTGAATTATTCCTGGGTGAAGTAGCGAATAAGCCACTGCACTTGAGAGAAGGCTTGTAGGCATCTGAGAGATGCGGAAAAAAAGATGGAATAGAGAGAAGTCATGTGAAAAGAGGTGTGGTTACTAACTGGTGTACAACAGAAACCGAAGAACAGCTCATGGAGTTGACATTGTCATATCAGCTAAATTTGACGGTTCAGTCTCCGAGGTGCAAAAGTTTGACAATCGCTTGATGTAACACGTCCGCATTGGGGAGAGAAGGAAATTTCAATTTTTCAGCGCAACGCTCCACAAACTGACGTGCGCATGGAAACCAAAGATGCGTTCTGGGCACTGCCTGACATGAAGACCGCTGCCGCTGATCTGAATGGACGTGTCGGACCGAAGAAAGAAGAACAAACAGTCCATGGCGTTCATGGACATGGAGAAAAGACCGACGATGCCCAACAAATTCGCGATTATGCAGAAACTGATCATCGCAAACACGCGGTTCAAAAAGAGTGATATTCATCTACTCTGTACTACAGTGGCACCCATCCAATTCGCATTGACTACATCCTTGTGAGAGGGTGAAATCTCGAAGATGTTCTAGAGATAACAGTTGCCCCTTATTAAATCCTTGCGATGCAACAACGACCAGTCATCTAAGCTGCGGATAAAGTCACCAAGAGCCCAATACTGCACAGGAAATAGACAAATTGGGATCAAATAGTTGCCCCTGAAGAAGGAGACTAACGTCGTTGCAAAAGTTACAGAGTCACAAATCACCATAGTTGAAGTGAGCCGGACTAAACTAAAAGACGCCTTTCGCTCTATTCCTGGAACAATTACGTCAGGGCGACGACAACGAAGGATTAAACATGACATATGGTCAAGGAATGAAGATGTTAAATATGCAGTACGCTTGAAGAAGCAGCTGTACCACGAGTTTCTTGCTCGTTGGAATGCCTACAAGGCAGCCACTCGTAAAATGAAGGAGGTATTTGCCGTAACAAAATCAAACCGGTAGGCAGGTCTATATGTGAAACATGACATGCGCGAATTCGAGCGGAATTTTTAACGGCAAGTCAATCGAGCCATCGCAAAACGTCAGAAGTCCAACGTTTTTACGGCATCAATGAGGAAACAGACCATTTGCTACTGGACAGGCGGGAAGCGCGAGTACACTGGTGGAACTATTTTGACAACATCTCAATCATGGAATTTCCGTATCTACCAATCCTAATCACCTCCGCTGTTGAAGGTCCAACGTAGGAAAATGACGTCACTAAAGTCCAGGCTATGCTGAAGGAAATGAAATCAGGGAAAGCCATCTGTCCCGATTATCTTCCAGCAGAGTTTTGTTTCTCTCAATGGGGGGATGCAGCAGTGTGGCTAAAGCAAGCTTTTCAACGATATCATCAAGGAAGGTCAAAAACAGACTAGCGACGGAGTATCAATTCAGAAATAAGGGAAGCCCTGCCGATTTTTCTAATCACGGCCCGAACATACTTCTGAACCTCGCAATGAGAGACTTAGAACAAATCTTCGACAAAAGGATTAGCGATTTAGACAAACATACAAAAGCCAAGCTGGATTTGTGTAAAATTGTGGCACAAAAGGAGAAACCCATGCTGCAGGACTATTACTTGAGAAACACTGTGAAAAGAATAAGAGGCTTCATCACAAATTTCTGGACCCTTAGAAGCCCTTCCATCGGGTACTCCATGACCTAATCAGTCAGCCCTACAAGTACATGGCATTCCAGAGCACCTTGCTGAGAGGGTATAATTGCTCTACAAAGAACAAATGAGTTGTGTTCAAGCTGCCGCAGGAGCGTCTGATGACTTCCGCATAACTGTAGGAGTCCATCAAGGCCCCGGCTTATCACCACTCCAGCTCATTCTTGTGATGGACATAATTACCACAAACCTGCGCAATCCAATACCATGGACACTTCTCTAAGCAAATGATATCATTTGGCTGAAGAGAATAAGCTAGACCTGCAGCGTCAAACAGAAGACTGGAACAATCGACTAGCGCAATAAGCCCCGCGCCTCAACAAGAACAAGACAGAATACATTGCACTACATCGTCGAGAAGTTGGAACCATGCATGTTGACGTTGAAGATATAGCACGAGTAGAGATATTTAAGTATATTGGCTCCACAATCCATGATTATGGCCGACTTACTGATGAAATCAACTTAAGGATATACAAAGCCTGACTGAAGTGGAGAATGACAACAGGCGCCCTTCCGAACTTTGGACGAAGGGCCATCTCTAAACTAAGTTCTACCGAACTGATATCTGTCCTATCGATATCCATCCTGTCGTTTTCTACGGCAACAAATGCTGACCAGCTCTAGAGGTAGAACGCCAACTAAGCATCACGGATACGAAGTTGCTTAGGTGGAAGGCTGGCATAATTATACTAGATCACATTTCAAATGATGTTATAAGAAAACGTTTTGGCATTGCACCGATCCAGAAGAAAATTGGGGAAAGGCGTGTGCGCTGGTTTGGGCATGTGTTGCGTGTAGAGGACGATACATTGGGAAAGTCGGTGAAAAGAGGCGCTAGGGACGAACCAGACAGCATAGAATGATAAAGTGCACAACGGCCTGAAAGTTGGAAGACTACATGCAGACATGGCCCGAGACCGAACCAACTGCAGTCAATGAACCACAACACCGGACCCTGCCACCAGAAGCAGACTGATGAATATTCTGTTACAAAAATGAAATGTAATGGATATTTTACACATCCTAACATTCAAATTAGTTTATTGTATGTTCAAATTTTCTTCCCTAATGCGTATGTCCGATATCTATAAAAACTTATTTTCACAAAATAGCGTTTGAATGGCTGAACGCTTCTGGATTTCGTGTTTAAGTGACTAATATAAATGCAATGTGAAGAAAAACTTATAACTCAAAAAAATAAAAAATTGGGTATATATGTGTTAAATGGGAAGGACAGTTTGAATATCCGGTGAAATTCTATGAGTACCTACAAGAGGGGAGTCAGTCAGTGTATTCTAGACTGAATAGAATTTTGCAATTCATATGTCTGCTTACATACGTCATAGAGAGCAGACGATCATATTAATCAGCTTGTTATTTTCACTCCGATCACGCCTATAAATATGAAGACCATGGAAGAGTGGCACAAAGTGGTCAGCTCAGATCCATGTGACACTCAACGCTCTAAGGCTGGAAGGAAGCCACATAAATAAGTGGTTACTTCAGGACCATGTGTCTCTACACAAAGGGAAGTAAGCCTCATCACTATTTAGCTCAGGACGATGTGTCTCTCCACAAATGGAAGGTAATCTCATCACTAATTGGTAATCCCAGAAATACGTGTATTTCCACAAGTCTGCATTTAGGAAATTTTATGAATCTTAAAATCTTTGCTTATGTAATTCAATACCCAACTGGCATGGCAAATAGTTTAGACATTTTAAAGGAAGTAATTTAAGTTGTGTAATTTAAGTAATTTGTAGACTGCTGAAATGAGAGTGAGGAAACAATAGCGCCTGAGGTGAGATATAAAACAACGTGGGAAGTAGCGGATAACATCCGGTTGACTGAATCCTTCAGAAGCATCTAAATCTATGATGTAAAATGGACTAAGCTACGTAGACAATGAACTGTCCTCTGACATATATGCCAAGAAAAAAGAACACACATAAAACGCATGTCGCTTTGCTGGTCTCTGCACAAAATACGTTTAGAAAGTAGAAAGCCAATTTAGACTCCATCAAAAATAGAAATATGATTTTGTGTGTGAAAAGGATGCATAAGCAACATTTTTACTGGTGGTCATAATACAAGATTGTTCTCTAACGTAGCCTATTGTGTCCTGTTACACATGAATTACAAAGAAACAGAGAGTGTGAGCTGGTACTGGGTAGTTCTGAGCACCGACATGGATATTTCTTGCCACTAGTTGTGAAAGTACAGTAGGAACAAGTCAGTGCATCACATAAGAGCCGAGAAGACTCTAACCACTCACAAAATCAAATAAACCATTCAGGATTCATAGTTTCCATCACAAATCTGGCTTGAAGTCAAACCTTAGGCTATGACTAGCCATCGCATGACCCGCTGATACAAGGGCTTGGTTAAGAGCACCAATCCGAGACTATACAATCATTTCCCACGGATTATCAAAGATCATTTCACACAGTAACCAACAAAGGTGTGACAGCAAAAAATTAATTAGCAATGTCACAATTACAGTTCAAAAAAACTACTGCATTAAATGTTTTAAAACAGGACATACACTTGTGGTACTTTGTAAGGTCAGTGACAATGATTACAATTTTGAAAGAATATTATATCACTACATTATTTACCTATTATTATTATTATTATTATTATTAGCATAGGGCAACAAGTTAGATACATATATACAAATATGTAGTATTTACAAATATACACAGACAAGAAACATGTTTTATAGCAGAATGTCGAGTTGAGTGATCCTCTGTATGGCTTCCTCTGTTGGTTCCACAAAGTCACTCGGGCTACCTGTGTAGGAACGTCGTGTACATTCACTTACAATATGGGGATCATCTGTCGAGATGCACCACAGTCGCACTCTGGTGATGAGATATATTTCGACTTATAAAGGGCATCCCTGCGTCGTCCATGATTTGTTCTCACCCAATTCAGAGTAGTCCAAATCTGACGCGGAAGATGACGTTCACCAGAAAAGATGTTGTGTAAGGAACTGTCTGTGGCAACCTTCCAGCGACTTCTCCATTCTTCTAAAGGGTGAAAATTCCCATCAGCCAATGCGACAGCATCATGCAAAGATGGATGTCATGACTCCAACCTCGTTACTTTGAGAACAGGAATATAATCCAAAACAGGCAGTTGAGGGTTCATTTCTATCTTCTTGAACTCTCGGATGGGAGCATTTTATCTTTTAAAAACAGGTGGCATTTTACCTGACAGAATTTGGAGCCAATAAAGGGATGTGGACTGGATAGTAAAAGATATTAACCACAAGCTAACATTCAGTTGAGTATCAATTAGTCTTGTATATGGGCTATCCAGCCAAACTGGTGCACAGTACTCACTACACGAGAATACCAGTCCCAAAGCAGATCATAAAGTCTTTGCTGATGAACCCCATATTGAGCCATACAATTTCTGAAGGATAATATTATGTGTTTTGAGCTTTTTGACAGATTCATAAGATGTTGTTTGTAGGATAGTGTGCGATCAAGTGTAATCCACAAATATTTAGGATAGCCGCTATGCCGAAGTTCTTGGTGACAAAAACGTATGTGAAAATTAATGCCAGCTTGGCGATTATTCAGGTGAAAACATGACACTTCTGTTTTGTTAGAGTTAGGACACAGTTGCCATTTCTTGAAGTACGTTTCAAGTGAAATCAGGTCTCTTTGTAGCACTTCTTCTGTCACACTAAGGTATCGATTTTGAGTGGCTAGTGTTATATCAGCATAACAAAATATTTGCGATGATGTTTCTGGGAGATCAGAGATATACAAATTGAACAGTAGGGGAGACAGTACCGATCCTTGAGGTAATCCATTTTTGAGCTTCCTTTCTCTACTCATACTATTTCCCATACACACTCGAAATCTTCTGTCATTGAGTATATTGCTTATAACCTGCACGATGGTCCTACGGGGTGCAATTCGGAGAAGCTTGTAAATTAATCCTTCCCTTCAGACTGCGTCAAATGCTGCTGTAAGATCAATGAATACAGCTGAGGTCTTGAGTTGTTTCTGGAAACCTGCTTCCATGTGGAATGTCAGTGAAAGCACTTGATCGCAGCAGCTGAGATTTGGCCTGAATCCAGCTTGATCAACTGTAATACGCTGAAAAATAGTTCCGCTGATTCTGTTGTGGAATAGCCTCTCAAAACGAAGGGCAACTGGTCTGTAACTGCTTGGGTCATTGGCATTCTTACCTGGTTTCAAGATGGAAATCACTTTCGTTCATTTGAATTCTGCCGGGAGTTGTCTGTTCTGTAGAAGGTCGGTAAAAAACCTTAACAGCCAACTTCTTGCATTCTTCCCTAAATGAATGCGAAATTCTGGATGAATGTCGTCAAAATCTGGAGCTGTACTTGGTTTAACGTCTTTGAGAGCAGCATTGAAGTCTTGCACCGTAAGCGGTTGTGAATACCTTGATGTGCGTGTTCTTGATTCCAGAGTTTGGAGCTGGCACCGTATGTATTTGGTATGTATCTTATCTGATGGAGTTTGGGAAGTTGTGACGATGTGAGATGCTACTTCATCCGGAGTAACTCCAGGCTGTTGCTTCACCAAAGGTGTCCTTCCTCCAAGTTTTCTGCGGTGCCTCCAAGATCTTCTACTGGAATGAGTTAGGTCGATATTCTCCACTGTCTCAATCCACCGTTCTCTCCGGGTAGTATCCTTGCTGGAAAGAAGTTCATCAGCTATGTCTTCATCACCAGTATGCAGATATTCGTTATAGAGTACATCAGTCTCTACATTCCAACCAGGGATGTATTCTTTTCTATGGCATACTCTTCTTAGCCGCCATCATAACTGCATTTACGAAACGCTTGTAATTGTGCTTGGGAGCAATCCACCGAACACATTTGTCCAGTTCAGTGGTGAATGTTGACCAATTTGCTTTTCTGAAGTTCCTCCGAGCATGTGGTATTGACCGTACAACAGGAATTTTAATGCCAATATCCACTACAATGGGGCCATGTTGACTGTGGGGAAAATGTCTTAACACTTTATGACTGGTATGTAAGGGCTGTCCTGCATCATTGCAGCTAACAAATCACAAATCAGGATAGAAATCCCTATTTCATGCAGCTGACTGGAAAGTACCAAGATCTTTTGGGTCAAAAATCAGATGGAGATTGTTCATTTCTGTCTATTCTACGAGTTTCTTTACACATTCATTGTCATTCGAGTACTTCCATAGTTCGTGATGGCTGTTGAAGTCGCCTATATAAACTGCAGGGTGTTGAGCATTCGGGAGTACGGTACCTGACCACTGTGCTTTTGGGGGTTTATAAATTTTTTAAATAGTAACATGTGCCACATGCACAGCAACACAAAGGATGTCTTCTTCTTCGTTTTGAAAGAGCATTGAGGCATCTTGGATATTATTACGAACATAAGTAGCTATACCATGTGCACTGTGATATGTTGCACCAAGAGCTGTGAAACCATTAATGAGGCACCTTTTCCGAAACTCTTCTTCATTGGCTGTATGGATTTCATGTATACCCACAACATCTATATTATTCTTCAGGATAACTTTGGATAGGTAGTCACATTTTGCTCTGATGATGCTTTCTACGTTAAGCTCGAAAACATGGATGAAAGGTCCGATGTTTCTTGTCTGGTAGCTCTGAGAAGAGCCATTTCCATGAAATACTTCTGCCATTGCTGGAGGATCCTTAAAAAGATAGGTCCAGCAGCTACAGTTATTGCTTTCTTAGCACCACCCGGGGGTCACGTGTAGGGCACTTTGAGGGTAAACCTACGGACGTGAAGCAATAATGTACCGCCTATTTATCAACTTTTATGAGATAATAAATTCACTTACTTGAAGAATTCTGAATTTTTTTAGGCAACCTGCACAAATTTAAAACTCCACTTGTACCTTTTCATTTTATTAGTTAATACTAATTGTGTAAGTATGTTTGCAATCAACACACTAGAAGCACCTGACTGACAATGAACACTAAAATGAATCAGAAAGTGTGACCACATCACTGGAATGAACATGAATTCAATAGCACAATTTTTTTACGCTTACAACAATGCACAAGTTTTATTTGAAAACTATGATACAGAAGATGCAGCATAACTGACCTCAAAGTTTCATTTCTACAACACATTATCTGCTTTGGCGTCCACAAATGGAGGAATCTGACTTAACACACAAGAGAACAGAAATGATCAGAAAAAAATCTAACCAAATAATTTCAAAATGACATTCTTCGAGTCATCACATTATTGAACTCAGCCATCATTATATTGATTAATGAAACTGATTATGTTAGTTTGAAATATTTATTGTTTACAATGTACATAAAACTTAACAATTTCGAAATGTAGATTTAATTTTTAATCTACAAATATCGCTTTTTCTGTGTGTCACTTTTGGCATGAACGTATAAAAATATTACTCAGAATATCTGGAAGCAATAGTTTCAGATAGCATTTCAGATGATACGAATGTGATGAACAAATGATGCAGAGAAAGTGAAAGAAAGAACACTTTTTCATGGTTGCTTAAAGGTATTGTAAACAAATACACTTCAAAAATATCTAGCTTTACCAGAGATTCTTTTTGTAGATATACTGAATAAAACTACGAGTACATGAAGGAACATTAAAAATTATCTTAAAGTTCATGAATATTTTAGATAATTTTAACCAATAGAATTTTCACATATTAGTGTTTAAATGTAACCTTGTAGAGACAGGATTGAACTGATGAAAATGGCCACTTTTGGAGATAAACCAACCACTACTGAACACAACTGTGAATAGGTACAACATATTCCACATTGTATAGGACTTGTAGTATACGTACTTTGTTTCCTCTTTGATGTATGGCAACAGCTGATCATCAGTTTGTTCCTCTATGAATATTTCCTCCTTAGTATCTTCGGAAGGCTGTCAGTAAGAAATAAGAAAAGTACAATAAAGAAGTAAGGAAATAAAAATATATAGGCCTAAAATAGAAACAGCTGAGAAAATAAAATTCATAGGTGCACAAGAAGACTATAATTAATTTATCTCCCATTTAAAAAATATATAATGGAAAGGAACAATCAAATGAAAATCCCATTAAATGCAAGAGAGGTGTCTACCTTGGTGGCAAATGGTGTACAAAAATACATTATAATCAAGCACTAAATTTTAAAAGAACAGAGAAGAAGACAATTTCCTAAAAACAGTATTATACAATTTTTGCTATTTTTTTCTATTAAGCACACAGCTCATCCTTAATAAATGTAAAGAATTTACAAACTCCTACTCATAATATTTTCTGTTTTACAAACATAATCAACACACATACCACTTGTGCAACTACTTCAAATAATACTATACAAATTCTATTAGGTTAAAATTTACATTGCATTTACTTATATATTTTATTTTTTACCCTTTTGGAACCTAGCTTGCACAATGACCTGCTGTGTTTTAACCTGAGTCCCTTTTGCCACTGCTTTTCAAACAATTGATGAGATATAAGAACATGAAAAGGAACACACTGTTGGACAGCAGTAGACACAGTAGCATAGAAAGGGAGGAACATTGCAAATTTGTAAATTTAAAATCACCTACATATTTGTGAATATTCAGCAGAGCATATGTACACATATGTGTATGTGAACATCTACAATTTTAGGAATTTGAATAATAGTAAGCAGTATCTCCAAATCATTGCCCAATACCATTCCTTGCTTCAGTTTCTCTTTCTGTTGATCCCTAATTCCACAATGACTAGCCATTTTCTTCATCCTCTTATATTCATATTCCCGTGTTCCCATCTTCCTATATATGACTTGACTTGTCACCTCTTTCTTTATTTCCATGTTCCTATATACTTTCTTTCCAAAAAGACTTCACTGTAATATCAAATAATCCCACAGAACTCCCACCACTTTTCCAACAAGTGGACAATGCTTATATCATAAGCATAGAAATATCCATCATCCCCCTCTGTACATCACATTAAGACCAAAAGCATAAATCAGTTAATGTCCCAATCAATGAATGAATGAATCAATGAATCAATCAAACCACAGCAATTAGGGCTGTTGGTTGTTTAAATAGAAAAAAAGATTGTGGAAATATATGAAACAAATTGTTTCAATCACTAAATCATCTTCCTATAAGTGAACATTTGCCAAAATTTGTCCCCTTGAATTCAAACTTATCTTCATGTTGCGACCTTTCCTAGACTTAAAGAACATGATTTAAATGTATTCATCAACTAATGTCATTCGAAGCCATCTCTCCAATGATATTTCAGAATATACTGCTTAATCAAACAATTTGTCTCCTTTCTCCAAGTCTCCCCAGCTGAAACTTTGCCACATTTCTGTAACACAACTTTCTGTTAGAAATCACCCGCAAGAAATGGAGCTATTTCTGTGGATCATTTCCTGTTCTCTACTCAAGTAATACTGGTGATGGTCTCACACTCTCATTGTGGCTTTGCTGGAGATTTATATGCCCTCTCCTTTACAACCCCTAAAAAACCTCATAATCATATTAAGAGATCTGTAAATTTTATTTTCAATATGTTTAAATGATTACCATAATGAAGCTATATCCTTATTATGAATAGCTAGGTACTTACAAAGATCCCCATGAAGAAATTTCACCCATCAATACAATAATAAAACCGGAGAGGACTCTTTCTATTTGTGAAACAAAGAAACTGACTTTTCACCACGTTTACAAATATAGCATTGCCCGATGTCCATCTTACAATATTGTCAAGGTCTTTTTCAGTTACTCATAATTCTGAAACTTATTTATTGCAAAGAGCCTCATCTATTATTTCAGTTCATTATTCATATTGTTTATATATATCAGAGAATAAAGGTCCCATAATACTGCCCTGTGGGACCCAATCCCATAATTGTTACAGGATTAAATAAAGCTTCACCTACTCTTATGCTCTGAGTTCTATTTTGTAGAAATACACCAGACGTGGCCAAATTTTAATGGTAAAAGGTATATTTCTACCTTTATGTAAACTATCGACCTTTATAGCCTAATCCTTGAACTTGTTTGGAGGCAAAGTTTCCACTTGGGATATCCTGGTCCACACTATTGTATTTTTTCATACAGTGGCTACAGTGAGAACCACAATGTAATTTCATTATTCACATGGTTTTGTGTCATTTTTGTTTGAGCATGTTCTATTGTTTATCTTTATTATCTACATATTGTTGCTGTTTGGAAGTAAATAATGTGACCTATTGTTAAGACTGTCCATTCTGTAAATTACATGTATTATTGATACTATTCAGGAGTTCAGTTGTATTTCTTAAGAGTGGTTCTAGAGAACTGTCAAATTTTGAGGTTATGGGAAGACGAAGAGACCTTTCACCAAGAAAGGCACTGTCAGAGAGCTACTTCTTGAGAAACGGCATTCACAACAGGAAATAGATTCTAGATTGCAAATACCACAGCAATCTGTAAGTAGAATTTTAAAATGTGAAGATAAATGGAAGACAAAATGTGATGATGATGATGATGATGATGATGATGATGATGATTGTTGTTTTAAGGGGCCTAACATCGGACGTCAACGGCCCAAGACAAAATGTCAACAACGTGTTGGAAACTGTGAGCAAAAGAAGAAACCAACCCCAAGGAGGAAGCAAAACTGATTAATTTGTCAGTAAACAACCGCAAGGTTACTAGTTTGGATTTATGTAAGAAATTAGAAGAGTATGGGTCATTTGTATTAGCCAGGACTCTGAGGCGAGAGCCGTTTAATGCTGGAATGAAAGCAAGATGACCTCAAGGCAAAGCGAAGTTTACTCCTGCTATGGCTGCAAAGAGGTTCCAGTGTGCCAAGACTCTCCAGAATTGGTCATCTGATGAATGGAAACAGGCAAGTCCATGACAATTACTGTAATTCCTAAATTATCATTCATTATTCCATTATAACCCAATCTAAGTGATGTAACTGTACAGCACAGTAAATGTATGAAATTCTTCTTTTAAACCTTACAGCTTATTGCATTTAATGCTAGGCTTATTTGTTTTATTTATTTCAGGTTTGCTTTAGTGACGAATCGGTATTTCCTGTCGAAGAAGAGACAAGTCAATATGTCAGAAGATAAGGAGAAGCATTCCATCCAGATTGAGTGAGGCATCCAACTTCAGTGATGGACTGGAATGTGTTTTCTTGGTATGGCCGTGGACGATTATATATTGTAGAAGGAACTATCAGACGTGAACAGTATAGTATTAAGAACCCGTTTGGTAGCTCAGGTGCAGGAGTAGTTTGGCCAAAGTGAATTTATTTTTATGCAAGATGGGCCTCCTTGCCACAAAGCCTAGAAACAGTCCAGACATGAATCCCATAGAATATCCTTAGCCGATAGCAAAGAAAAGTCCAAAGAAAAATAACCACAAAAATTGGCTTGATTGAGAAGCTCGGTCAGATGTGGTGTCATGATGACGATTTAAACAGTCAGTGTAAAATACTGTTTGAGGGTATGCCCAGTCTAATCAAGTCGCTCATGAAAGCTAAGGGGGTGCATACCAAGTACTAATGTCATCAACTTAAAAATTGGTAACATCTCATGTGTTCAATTCTCAAATTTTTAATGTTTAATAATTTGGCCATATCTTTATAGTCACCCTGTTACACTTAGAGCAATTAATAGCATAACTACCCCAAGTGACAGCACCAAGTGTCTGACCGTGTACGAAAGGCACGGTTCAGATAGGTGGAAACGTGCAAGACAAAGACAAATGAAGGAAAAACAAAGGCACTTACCATTAGAGAATTAAACAGGGCCCCCAAAGGAGCGGATAAAATACACCAGGTCATCCCAAATTATCACCCCTTTTAAAAGGAAAACACCAACACCTTGGGGAACAAAGATATTTAATCAAAATAATAAAGAAGTAAACAAGAAAGTAATATCCTCGCTGGAAAATAATAAAATTAAAAATTGGAAAATACTTAAACTCAAAGCAAAACCCTACGGTCGACCGTTTATAAAGAAAATGATAATTTAGTTCTTAAAGGACTTATTAAGATAATGCAGATTTATGAAACCACTCCTCAACTCTCAAGTTTTCTTACGACCAAAGTTTTCTTAGTACAGTACCAAAGGTTTTTTTTTTTAAACGTCCTTTTAACCTCCTTTAAACAGAAAACCACCTTTTAGGATGTGTCAAACGACCCCCTGCAAGGATGGGTAGGTATTACGTGCACTTTTCAAGAAATCAAAATAATAATAATAATAAGCACCGAAACACCGGGAGGGAAAACGACCAGAAGGTAAAATTAAAATCACAAAGAAAAATGAAATGGACCAAGGAAATCCGCGGAGAAGGTAGAATACATCACCGGCACATCAAATACAAATCATCAATCATCACAACCAACATCAACAACATTAGCATTCCCATGGCAACGACCAACAATGGGTCAAGGGAAGGAACGGACCAATCCAGGCCGCAAACAACAATAGGCGTAAAGCAACAAAGGACCAAGAAAACAGACGCAGAAAATAACCCAGAAACCAGTAAATTAAATTAAATTAAGTTAAATTAAAATAAAATCAACCCGAGAAACACGAAAGCAAGGAACCGGGACACAATGTACACGTAACACCCACACCCCTGAAGCGACTCGCTTGTTAAATTATTCAGGTTAAATAATACCTTTTTAGCACAAAACCTTTAAGCCAAGAAAGGTCATCAATAAACCCTAGGTTACCCAATTACATTATTAAAGAATCCAAAAATTACTTTCACATGGTACGCAAGCCCCAAATTAACAGACATAATTACACATGGTATAATTTCCAATTAACAAGCCGAAAGTTTAAAATTCCACAAGGCAAGACTTAGTTTTTTTTAGATGACGCCAGTTACATGGTACCACGCGCACTTTCTGCACATAGGAAAATTTTCAGGTCTTTCACCAAAAATCAGTAAAGTTTTAGTTGTAACAACACTTACAGTTTCTTCCAGATGAAAGTTGTGAGGGCAGCTTCGGTAGTGCTAAGTTACTTACTTCCATAATAAAACATAACATGTAAATTCCAGACGAGGAAAAAATTAACCAGAAAGCTTGCAGAAATCCCCAGGGCAAAGCCCCGTATATATAACTTAGCCAGGCTCGAACATTTTCGGTGAAATTATCTCCTTAGGGAGAGAGAAACCACACACGTCCATCTCTTCCATGTCACCAAACAGCAATGGCGATTTCCCAAGATTCAGCAGTCCCGGCACCAACGATCACATGTGCGCAGAGGCAAAGCGCTTGAGTGGTAACGTAGCTCGCGAGGTAGTACATACCTACGCCACTAGAGTGCAGGAGAATACGGTCAGGCACCGATAGGACGTGCATACAGTCAATAATAAGGTTTGAAAAGAAGAAATAAAGAAACGGCGAACCACTTCTAAAGACACAGTTTTTCCACAGCCTTTAGGCTAGTTCAAAAATATTTCCCAAGGGGGAAAAAATTGTTACGCAGGTAACAGTCTCCCTCCCCGAAACTTGACATGTCCAGCACAAGTTTACCATCATAAGGCGGTGGCCTTGAAGCAAACTAAGTTTTTGGTAGAATAGTCCGAATGTGAAAATGACCACCAATCGCCAGCTTCAGTTTATGCACCACCAGCAGAACGAGTCCAACAGTCACTAAGAACCCAAACACATGTGATTTAAATTAAAGGAACAGTACAGTTCACTTAGACGACACCAAATGTCTATCCACTTTCAATAATAATGAAGTTCCATGCACCAAACTGTGCAACACCCAAGTCGCAGGAAAATTATTAATGGTCCAGATCACAGGTAACACTTCTTCTCTAGATTTCTTGCTAAACTTTAATGCGAACTATTATCTTCCGCAAGTTCGTTTGCGTCATCTGATCGGAGGTTACGCTACCTTGTGGTACATACACACCTTTAGGTAAAGTTCATAACTATTTGCTTTCAGAACTTTAGACCTTCTAGGTCTTAACTGCACCAGATCACATACCTAGACTTAAATTACTACATGTTTGTTAACTTTGTAATATTATAGGACTTGCGTTAGATAAGAAACGCCTTCATTTGGTTTCCACCCTTTGGTTTGGATGGTAACGACAACCCCAAAAAGGAAAAACGCCCAGAAAGGGAAGGGAAGAGAGAAAACAACATTGGTGAGCGTAAAACACAATCACAAGGTACAACCGGTAAATACTTAACCTAGCCTTAACCTAGATTAACATGACTTAAGATTACGGTATGGCACAGCAACAGAATACGATAATCTTTTAAACAAACCATACCCAAAAACCAAATTACATTACTTTCAAGGTATCATGCCAACTAAAATATATGGCCAAGGATACAATTTTCAATACACAAGGAAAACAATAACCTGTAAAACCAAGATAGTTATTTCCACAAAACACCTTTCAAAGCATACAACCAATCCTACCAGGAAGGTTACACAATAACGTCACCATTGACAAACAGAAACCAGGAGGCAACTTTACATAGAAAAACTTACAGACAAGCACCAACTCAAGGGTGCTGAGAAATTGCAATAACGGAAAAGCTAAGAGAAACTCCCTTCCATACATAATATTACGAAACCAAGACCAGACCAAGGAAAAGGATGTTGAAAAACGTTACACAGAACTACAAATTAATTAAGCTTACAACCTCCCTTAAGTTAAATTTAAAACGGAATAGAACCACCAATCAGTGAGTCAATTAACCAGAGTTAACCCCTTTAAGCACATGCCCAAGGACAAGAAATAAAAATTTAGCAATAAATCAATTTTAATACCACGTATACATTCCATGCAAAACCCCAAATAAACAAGAAACAGGATTGGAAATAGTTTACCCCTTTTTAATATTACCACTAAAAGAAACTTCCAGAAACAGGATACAAGGTAAGAATCAAAATTTCATGGGTCACAGTAAATAATTACTCAAGACAAAATGAATGTACAGGCTGCGTTTGGAGACTTCAAGATCTTTCAGATGGAGGGTACGCGTATAGTTGGTCATCAGCAACGAGCCAAAACAACACCAAGCAAAGAGTAATAGGAGGGTAGCAGAGGTTATGAAACACAATCTTTAACACCATGGTGAAACGGGACAGAAATTGGCCGAAAGGAAATAGGAGTGTTACCCAATCTAAAATCATATTTCCCACAATTTTACTACACATACAAACATATACCTTAACAATGGGCGACTCAATCAATTAAAAGGTTCAATAAAGCACCTCAATCAAGCCAACCCCTTTGAATATGGGAACACAGATCTGACAAGATTCCCTACCGACAATCCACAAGAAATCTCGGACCAATCCAGACTAAATCAAAGTGATAACTGAGACTCACACTGTGGCCACAGAGTCACAGGTACCTCGCCAACAATAGTACAAGGGAAATAAGGTATGAAAGGAAGGTCACGAACCAGGTAACTAGAAAACACTTCAAATAACAGAGAAATAAGAAACACCACCAAACCAACACATCACCAGATAGTGGGAAGATTTCAGTGCCGCCTATGAAGCACCAGCTGATCCCATACTCAACTGTAGCACCGTAGGACGACAAGATGATAAACGATAACCAAGGTTTTCAAACACTCCAGAAGAAAAAAAAGGACCAATAGGCTGGCAGGTTATTTCGAGAAGAACCTTACAGTATAGGATAATTGCATGATGACGTCAGATTACTAGGGTATGCAGAAAATTAAAATTAAAAATAGACCAGGTCGTACAGAAATCACACATTATATTCAAGCAGATAAGACACACCTACAGAGAGAAGTAATTCCATGCCAGGGTTTATTTCCCAATCTACCGGGACACAGGGTAAATTAAAGGCAACACCGCCCATACCGAAGCGCCATAATAAGTGACCAATACTACGCAACAACAATACAACAATAAAGGACCACAACGGACATGCGTTAGCTAAAAGGGAGGAAAAAAAAACAACTACCCTCAACAACATGTCGTGGAGCCGTCATTCTACCTCACCAAGGTAAACCTAAAACCAAACCACGGTACCGTTTACAACATTACTAAGACAGGACCAAAACCAAAACCTACAAGGCACGAAAGGAGACCGCACTCCTCAGGTTCAGGATCCATTAGTGCAACACATGCAAAACACCACAATAACAATTAGACTGGGCAGGACAACATGGAGTTACGACTCGTTTAAATAACATACTACAAGAATAATACACCACATAGAGACAAAACCAGGGAAGTAAGGACTTCAGAAGAGGTTAGAACTAATACCACTTGCAAGCAGAAATATCATAAGAAACCACCTAGTTAACTGCCACAACCAGGAAGGAAAACCCAAAGAAAAATTTACCAAAATAGGTTAGCCGGGGCATTTTTTTTTGAAAACCAAAGGTACAAGAATGGTTAGGAAAGGATAACTCAGTAAACCGGGAATTCACAACAGATAACAGAAATGCCCCAGAGAAGGACATCAGAGCACTCGCAACCTAGGGAATCGAGTCACCAGAAATTGGAGATAGAAGGCAGTGAAGACTGTGAAGTCCATGCCGTAGAGACAAACAACCAACCACCACCATTTCCAATTGACAGAGTCCCGCCATTGCCATTACCCACATCCAATCCAAAACATAACCAACAGGACCATAACACCGGGTATATCCAGATCCTAGTCAACTTACACCAACAAGGAAACCAAAAGCTAATTCGTTTCAACAAAGCACACCTAACAAACCACGATAGGAAAAGATAACCGAAATATTACCCGCAAGGAAACAGATAACAAGAACTAGGACCAAAGGCCAAGACAGGGCAAGATAAATAGGGGTTAGGAGACTAACAGATTTCCTACCGGATTAACAACAACGCACAGAGCAGAAATTGCCCAGAATTTTCCAAATGAGTTCCAAAACAAGCCAACAGCAGTAAAAGAGCCAATAAATAAATTTATTATCAAAATTTTGCAAACGTAAATGATCAGGATATAATCGAATTATGATAAGACGGAGAGACCTGCAGCCAGACCCAAAGAGTAGTTAGATATTAACAATTAAGAAATTGGGTGCCAATAGACCAAGAGAAAGTACAGACACTTCTCGCAAACCACAATTACCTTTCCAAAATACAATGTTTAGACAAGTACACCCTAGAAAGTACTACATGGTCATGCCAAGAATCACCGGAGGCGCGAACGCAGCAGATAAGGCACCAAAGCTTAAACACGTGATAAAAATTCTCACCCAACTAAGCAACCATGGTTGACAGGAAAAGAAGTTAGGTACGACAAGCAATACCAAAACTCCACAAAACAAATACAGTACATGAGAAAAGGGAGAAAAATATTACATGATTAACTTCACACTAGACCAGAATAATTGCATAATAACCCACGGAGACCAATTAAATTTGCTCACTGAAAGGTAGCTCTCATCCGCAAGTCCAAACATGCGTTAACCTGTTTTTAACTGGGACAAATGAACCCGTCTAATCCTCTTGGCGATGGGGTCACTCACCAGTACCGACACCGGAGATAAAAACTGTAAAATAGTGCAGGGACCATGATACCGAGGAGCAAGTTTGGCTGAAAACTTGTTAATAGCCTTGCTAATAGGATAGGTCTTCACAAAAACTTGATCTCCAACCTTCAACCTAGGTGACTTTCTACCCTTATTATACTTAACCCTACCTTTCTCATAGGATACAGACAACTTCTTCTTTGCTTCATCCCAGATTTTCTGAACGTCATTTGGTTTAGACAAGTCTGGAAGAAGATCATCAATACCCAGAACATTGGATATAGGGGAGTACGGGGTGTAGCAGAACATAAGTGACATGGGGGTTTTACCATGAGTTTCATGTGTGGCAGAATTGAAGGCATGAGCCAACCAGTGCAGGCAAGAGTCCCACTTGGTTTGGTTATTGTGATGATATGCAATTAAAGCAGATTTGAGGTTCCTGTTCATCCTCTCGGCGTAAGAAGGGTTAGGATAGTATGGGGTAGTGGTGACATGGGAAATGCTCAGCTCAAAAAGGTACTTCTTAAACAAGTGACCAGTGAAAGCACTGGCATTATCAGAAACCAGAAACTTGGGAGGGCCAAAGGATGCGAAAATAGAATTAAGGCAACTTATAGTGGTACGAGCAGTAGTAGATCTAGTGGGGAAAATCCAAGAGAATCTAGAAAACGCATCAATAGCAACGAAGATATGAGTGTTTCCCAAGGTAGAGCGAGGGAGCGGACCAACGAAATCGATGAATAACCGTTCCATAGGGCGAGAAGCTTGTGAAGAAGATAATAGACCTACACGGTTGTTCAAACTAGGCTTGCTGATAGAACAAATTTTACAGGACCTAATCATGTTTCGGATATCACCATCCATTCTTTTCCAAACGAAGAACTGTCTAATTTTCTGCCTAGTTTTAAAGGTGCCTAAATGGCCACCAATGGGACAAGAGTGATAGTACTTGAAGATGATTGGCACTAAAACCTTGGGTACAACAATTTTGAAATTAGTGTCCCTACGACCTTTGCAGCATAAAACACCCTTCACCAGAGAATAAGGCTTAACCACAATACCATCACTAATTTTGTTGATGATTTCTCTCAAATCAGGATCAGCCTTTTGATGATCAGCATACTCATGGTACAACAGAGGTAGGTCCGAAAGAATGGCACCCACACTAGCAACATTAGTTTCATCATATTCTTCAGCCTTAGATTTTTCATCAAGACCAAAACTCCCGTCAAACATTCTACTAAGGCTGTCAGCGATGACATTTTCCGACCCCCTAATATGCTTTACTTGAAAACTGAAGGCTGAGATCCTAAGCGCCCATCTAGTGATTCTGCCCGTTCTTTTGGGACGGTTCAAGACCCACGACAGAGCCTGATTATCTGTTTCCAGATCAAAATTTACATGTTCAATGAAAGGTCTGAATTTTTCAAGAGCAAACAGCACGGCCAAACATTCTAATTCATAGATGGAGTACTTACTCTCCAGATCATTGAGGATCCTAGACACATAGGCAACCGGTCTACGACCATCCTCATATTCCTGTAAGAGTACACCAGCAACTGCTTTTCCAGAGGCATCGGTTTGTACAATAAAGCGTTTACTAAAGTCGGGTATAGCCAACACAGGAGCATTTGACAAGGCAAGCTTCAGGGTCTCAAAGGCTTCTTGCTGGGAGGGGCCCCAGATGAACTTGACATCCTTACGTCTGAGATGATTTAGAGGAGCTGCTATCTCTGCAAAATTTGGAATGAACTTCCTGAAGAAGTTCACCATGCCCACGAAACGTGCGATGCCTTTGACATCTTTAGGGGGTTGAAAGTCCCTAATAGCCTGGGTCCTAGAATGGTCGATGGAGACACCATCAGAGGAAACCACGTGTCCAAGGAAAGACATACTCGGCTTAGCAAACGCTACTTTAGACAACTTAACAGTTAGTCCAGCTTTTCTCAAGCGATGCAGGACTTCTCTAACGTGTTCGACATGTTCATCAAAGGAATTTGAGAAAATTACGAGGTCGTCCAGGTAATGAAAAACGAACTTGAATTTAATACCCGAAAGTATCGAATCTAACAGCCTAGTAAGAACGGCCGCCCCACAAGAGATCCCGAAAGGAAGTCTCAGAAACTCGTAAAGGTTCCAATCAGTAATGAAAGCAGTCAGTGGAATAGATGACTTAGACAACGGGACTTGGTAATACGCTTGATTGAGATCTAACACAGTGAAAAACTTGGCTCCTGAGAACCATCCAAAACAAGTGTGCAAATCCGGTAAAGGGATAGATTGCAAGATGATCTTGCGGTTCAAAGCCCTGTAGTCAATTACAGCACGATAGCCCCCAGAGGGTTTAGGTACTAGGAAAACAGGAGATGCATAGGGAGAAGTGGACGGTCTGATGACCCCATCGGCAAGCATCTGATCAATAATCTTTTTGAGTTCTAACATCTTAGGTGGTGAAAGACGGTAAGGAGGAGATCTAACAGGTGTGTTATCAGATAGCTCAATCTGATACTCAAGAACATCAGTAACTCCTAACTTGCTAGTGAAGACATCGGGAAATTGGTGGCACAAGTCACGCACACAATCAGCCTGCTGATAATCCAAATGACTAAGATCCAACTGATCTATTTCGTTGTTCTCCCTAGGTAGCGCTTTACCTACACAAGAAACCCTGAAGGTACCCAAAGGAGCATCAATAATATCGAATTTACAATTTGGAGAAAATTTAAAGTGAAATTTCCTAGCCTGGAGGTCCAAAATTAAACCAGTTCTTGACAAGAAGTCCGTACCTAAAATCATGCTACACGCTAGCTTTGGAGTCACCAAGCAAAGAACCTTCCAAGTAAAATTACCAATACGCAATTTCACATCAACGGACCCCAAAATTTTCATATTATGCTTATTAGCCGTGACACATGCAACATTGACCTTCTTCAACTCAGGCAGTTTACAAGGGGACCTCATTTCATTATACCAATTAGCATCAATTAAGGTGACGACGCTACCCGAGTCCATAAGAGCAACAATGGGTTCATTATTCAGTTCCACCTTCGCGAAGGTACTTTTAGACTCAACCAAAGCAGAAATCTTATTGCATGCCCGCGGGCAAATAACCTTTTCAGAATCCACGAAAAATTCTAGCGCAAGCGATTCACCAGAGTTACCTTTAGGCCTTAGTCATTGACTGCGTTTTCGGAACGAAGTAGGGCAATTATTTTTAAGGTGCTGCCTCGAGCCACACAAATAACAACAAGGACCAGAGCCACGCTTGACTGAGGGGCAAGCGTTCCTAAGGTGATCACGTGACCCGCAATTATAACATTTTTTAGAAGACCCACTATCCCTAGTTTGAGGCGAAACAGGGGTGACAGTAGGAGGAGGGTGGCAGATAGGTCTTGCAGCATCCCCGTGCTTTACATCTTCAGCAAATGTACACGCAGCTTCCAATTCAAGAAAATTAGTCGGACTCTTTGTGAGGGAGAGGTATGAACGATAGGCAGGGGAAATACTCTTCAGAATACGGGCCACCATTTCCTCTTCTGGCACCGAAATTCTAAATACCTTGCAATAAAACTGCAAGTCTAGTACATAGTTCAAAAGGTTTTCATGGAGCAATTGAGTCCGAAAGCAATACTGAGGAATCAAACTCTGCAATGCTAATGAAGGAATAAATTTTGACAATACCAGTTCATGAAATTCCATAATGGTTAAATTGTTCGAAATTGCTTCAGAAATTTCACGTTTCAAAATTCCCTCACAATGAGAGAATAGGGCTCGGAAAATTCCCAAGTCATCGACAGAATACACGCTACCTGACTCTGTCATTTCTACCAGGAACCTCAGAAACCTGGTACTTTCTTCAATAGAATTGACGGAGAAATTTTTAACTCCGTTGAAAAGATCCTTCAGTGAAGAGTGAGAGGGAGCACAATTTAAACGGGCTAACAAATTTTCAAGAACTGGGGAGGCAGCACAACATGAAGGTTGATTATTAAGTGAGGCATCAGCATGACTAGAAGGCAATGAGGTTTCCCTCTCAACAACTGATAAATTCTCCATATCCTTACTTGCTAGCATAATATCTAGTTCAGCAGAAATGCTAGAAGCAATTGTTAACAGCTTAGTGCTTTCAGAAACAAGACTAGGTTGGGGACACATAGTAATCAAATCTTGGATGCGGCCTAAATAATGCCACACCCTAGCCTTAAGTCTGTTAATCTGCCCCTTAGTGGGGGAAGTTTCAATAAATTCTTGTCTGACAACCTCAATTTCAGTAAGGGAGTCAGTAATTAAATTTAAGGACTCACCAAAGTTGCAGCACATCTTTACAGAGTCAAGATTAATAGGAACCTGGACATGCGATGTCAGCAAAGCAGCGCACTCGGCAACAGTGTTAGCAGGATTGATACCCCTGATAGTGAGCTCATAAACTAGCTCTGACTTCCTGAGTTGGAAAGGGAACAGCACAGCCCTCGCCATAGTTGATGTACATGAAACAATAAATCAAAAATAATTAATCCAAATAAAAGCGTTCCTTTCACAGTAAGATACTTTACAAGTTTCAGTTTTTTACACTCTTTGAAACCTCAAATAAATTAAAGTTCCCCAATGACCAGGTTTTTTAAAGGGACAATGCAAAAAAAAACTCAGGTGGTTGGCACCAACAAAATAGAAAAGCTTAATGAAAGGGAGATAAAGCATATAGTACACAGTGCCAAAATAAATTTAATGAGGATGCAACAGACCTACAGGTAGATCCAAGTAAGAGGCACACAAATCAATTAACTAAAGCTCTGCTGCCACGAACTGTTACACTTAGAGCAATTAATAGCATAACTACCCCAAGTGACAGCACCAAGTGTCTGACCGTGTACGAAAGGCACGGTTCAGATAGGTGGAAACGTGCAAGACAAAGACAAATGAAGGAAAAACAAAGGCACTTACCATTAGAGAATTAAACAGGGCCCCCAAAGGAGCAGATAAAATACACCAGGTCATCCCAAATTATCACCCCTTTTAAAAGGAAAACACCAACAGCTTGGGGAACAAAGATATTTAATCAAAATAATAAAGAAGTAAACAAGAAAGTAATATCCTCGCTGGAAAATAATAAAATTAAAAATTGGAAAATACTTAAACTCAAAGCAAAACCCTACGGTCGACCGTTTATAAAGAAAATGATAATTTAGTTCTTAAAGGACTTATTAAGATAATGCAGATTTATGAAACCACTCCTCAACTCTCAAGTTTTCTTACGACCAAAGTTTTCTTAGTACAGTACCAAAGTTTTTTTTTTTTTAAACGTCCTTTTAACCTCCTTTAAACAGAAAACCACCTTTTAGGATGTGTCAAACGACCCCCTGCAAGGATGGGTAGGTATTACGTGCACTTTTCAAGAAATCAAAATAATAATAATAATAAGCACCGAAACACCGGGAGGGAAAACGACCAGAAGGTAAAATTAAAATCACAAAGAAAAATGAAATGGACCAAGGAAATCCGCGGAGAAGGTAGAATACATCACCGGCACATCAAATACAAATCATCAATCATCACAACCAACATCAACAACATTAGCATTCCCATGGCAACGACCAACAATGGGTCAAGGGAAGGAACGGACCAATCCAGGCCGCAAACAACAATAGGCGTAAAGCAACAAAGGACCAAGAAAACAGACGCAGAAAATAACCCAGAAACCAGTAAATTAAATTAAATTAAGTTAAATTAAAATAAAATCAACCCGAGAAACACGAAAGCAAGGAACCGGGACACAATGTACACGTAACACCCACACCCCTGAAGCGACTCGCTTGTTAAATTATTCAGGTTAAATAATACCTTTTTAGCACAAAACCTTTAAGCCAAGAAAGGTCATCAATAAACCCTAGGTTACCCAATTACATTATTAAAGAATCCAAAAATTACTTTCACATGGTACGCAAGCCCCAAATTAACAGACATAATTACACATGGTATAATTTCCAATTAACAAGCCGAAAGTTTAAAATTCCACAAGGCAAGACTTAGTTTTTTTTAGATGACGCCAGTTACATGGTACCACGCGCACTTTCTGCACATAGGAAAATTTTCAGGTCTTTCACCAAAAATCAGTAAAGTTTTAGTTGTAACAACACTTACAGTTTCTTCCAGATGAAAGTTGTGAGGGCAGCTTCGGTAGTGCTAAGTTACTTACTTCCATAATAAAACATAACATGTAAATTCCAGACGAGGAAAAAATTAACCAGAAAGCTTGCAGAAATCCCCAGGGCAAAGCCCCGTATATATAACTTAGCCAGGCTCGAACATTTTCGGTGAAATTATCTCCTTAGGGAGAGAGAAACCACACACGTCCATCTCTTCCATGTCACCAAACAGCAATGGCGATTTCCCAAGATTCAGCAGTCCCGGCACCAACGATCACATGTGCGCAGAGGCAAAGCGCTTGAGTGGTAACGTAGCTCGCGAGGTAGTACATACCTACGCCACTAGAGTGCAGGAGAATACGGTCAGGCACCGATAGGACGTGCATACAGTCAATAATAAGGTTTGAAAAGAAGAAATAAAGAAACGGCGAACCACTTCTAAAGACACAGTTTTTCCACAGCCTTTAGGCTAGTTCAAAAATATTTCCCAAGGGGGAAAAAATTGTTACGCAGGTAACAACCCATTTAGCCATTGTTTTATCTATCCCAAACGCACTAATTTTTTGTCAGTAGTTTCCCGAGATCTACCCTAAGAAAATCCTTAGATATGTCAATCGTGATACATTTGACTTCCTGAATCTAATATATGTGCGATATCCTGCTGGAATCCACAAGATGAGCTTCAGTGGAATAATATTTCCTAAACCTGAACTACCTTCTATCGAGCCAGTTGGTAATTTCTTAAATGTGTATAACATAATCAGAAAGAATGCATTCCAAGTGGTTGCATGCAACACAAGTCATGACGACTAGTGTGTAATTACTGGCTTTAAGTTTAGCACATTTTCTCTATACACAGAGTGCTACTACACTAAGTATTCATTCATCTATCTGGTATAGCTGTTTCATACATACTCTAATCAATATCTCAAAGAACTGACTTTCGTATATGCCCAGAAAATTTACCCATCCCAGCAGCATTTCTAGTTTAAAATTTTTGTATATTACCTTCAATGTTCCTTATAGTGGATATTGTAAAGTAATTTCAAAGGATTAGTTGAAATTGTCAACTGCGTCAGGTACTGCAAAAGGACATGATCATACCATTGGTGACATATCCTATGCATCACGAGTGACGGCTGCGATGCCCATCGACTAATGAAGTATACACATTCCCATGTTGTGTAATTGCTACTTCATACCTTTCTTAATCTGTCAACAATCAACACCGTACACAGCAACAAGCCGTAGTAACACGGCTGAAAGTAATTCCAGTATCAAGGAAGACAATGTACACTGCCGGCTGGTGCTCTCAGTGCTTTTCAATTAGCATTCTGGCAGTGAAAATTGCATGAGTTGTTCCAACACCCTTAATGAAGATGCATTGTATAGCAATAACGCCGGCGATTTCACCCAGTCAATAATGAAGGCTACTCTAAAAGATCTTCTCATGTACAATTGGGTGCAATTTGGATGGTAATTTGCACATTCTGCTGAATCGTCATTTTGCTCAAAAATAGGCACAAGGATGTTTACAGTCCAATGACTGGGAACAGAGCCAGAGTCAACTCTGGCACTGAATAAGCTTGTCAGCCAGTTGATAATGAGTTCTTTAAACTGCCTCATCTTCCAGAAGTTTGCTGGATGGTCATCCGGTCCTGGCGCTTTTTTTTCCTTCATACTCCTAATGGCACTCTCCACTTCCTTTGATGTGATGCATAAGATGGGACTTACCATCAGGGATAGGGCAATATGGTAATTCAATGCAGGAAAAATCTACAAATGTTGTTGCCAATGATTGAGGATTTCTCTTATGTCCTCTAATCACTGGTCATCTTTGTCTCTAATGCAGACAGTGTGCTCAATACTTGTGTCAATTTTCGTCAGATGGAAAACAGTTCTCTTCTTCTTCCGTTGAGCTCAGTGGTGTACAGAGTTTATCAGGACAACACCGACAAAAATTCAAGGATGCTCTTTGTATTATGTTAAGAAAAATGGTTCAATCAGACTGGCGGGAAAAATTATATTTTTGAGAAAATGAGGTTAAATTGTTACTTCCTGGTGCGCGATTGAAATTGAAGAGCTGCTGCCGCCTTTCAGGGAAGACAGGGTTAGGGAGGTGTTGTGGAGTGTATGGGCAGACAGAGATAATGCTTTCTCATACAACTTCGAAAGGATTGTCTCTAACAGGCAATATCCACAGTCCATTTATCTAATAGCCGTAACTGCACACACAGTTAAAGAACACACTGTATTTAAGACACACATGTTAGTCAAAGAAAGCACCAGATTGTTTCTCCTCTCGTCTGTTTGTCGCAGTAATATTCTATATTAATTAACATGCTCGAAGATTGTGTATTCCTTCCCTCATAATATTGTAAACTCAATGAAATACTGAATGAAGAAATCAACACGCCGAATGATTTGATTGCAGTGTATGTTCAATAAGGCCCCCTCCTACTTTGGTGTATAGTTCACTATGGCGTAGTAGTGAGTGACTATGGACTACGTCCAGGATGTGTAGTGTGTGGCGAACGGTTTGGAAAGCTGCCTGTATTCTTGTTACAAGATGTCTTCTCTTTCTATAGGGTTCACATAGTAGTCAATTCGTGTAGAACAAACTGTACAGTGCCTACCGGAGTGTGGAAGCGACTATGCGAAAAGAACGAGAACTTTGTGCATTCGCATCGAGAATTACCTATTTCTCCAAATTTCACTTCCCCTGCCTTCTCTTTTCTGACGCACAGCGGCTGACTCTCTGACATACCAAATAGAGCAAGTTCATCAATCTGAACTGCATGACCGGAAGCAACAGGGTCACTTTAATTTCCTCAAAAGGAAACATTTCCCCGAGAATCTGACTGCACCATCATTCTCAACATTCCACGAAGAGCATCCCTGATTTCTCTGTCAGTATAGTTCTTATACACCTTGTTCACAGGTCATTACAGTGAGTGCGTCTCGATTGAGATTTATATACAGTATGCCTTCGTCTTATCCTACAACGCTTCTTGGACTGCAACCATCCATAGGAAAGTTAGATATTCAATACAAGAGGAACTAGGTTATACCGTACCCAAGTTTACTGTGACAGTTGCAGAGAAAGATCTGTAGAATGTGTCTACATGTTGTCAAATGCATTAAGATCAACAAGAGGAAAAGTTATGTTGTTGCTAGGGTCTCCTTCTAGTCTTTAAGCTTCCACCACTTGATGTTCTCAGGGGCATAGAGGTCCTTAAATCTGCTATGCCTACCTTATGCAGAGGTGGAATACAGTCAGATGATATGACATTCACATCCTTTCTTCGTCGTAGATCATGGTGCTGTACAACAATAAGGTCAATTTGCTTGCTGCAATCACCACAAGTGAAACCTCATATATGAGCTCCATCATCATATCAGGTACCGAAAGTATTACCACCATGGCAGCTATAAAAATTCTTAGTGACCATCATGCGCATTAAGGTCATCACAGAGAAGTGGAAACTCATCTTCAGGATATGCTGCAACATGACCTCATAGTTCCTGCCAATGCTCTTTCTTATCCAGGACATCACAGCCACATTGTGACATAGAAAACACAAGTTCGAGAGGATGCAACGTCAAATGTAATTCACATAAGGCTGTCGGAATAGCAATGAACCTCAGCAACTCAATCTTGCATGCTTGCGCACACAATGAAATCAACACCATTCCTGCTGGATGTAACCTGGCAGATAAGTTCACAGACATCTTTGATGTCATGAGATTTCTGGCCTTTCCAAAGCGAGCAACTTAAAATCTAATTACATAGCTACACTTCAATTCTAAACCGGACTTACATTATCCAAATTGCAACAGGTTAACAGGAATAATAGAATGAAAAGATTAAGTAATAATAAAGCAAGAATGATGTTTACTAATAAAATAATTATTCTACAATAATTCTAAGCCACATTTAGATGTATCCTAACTACAATAGTTTAACTGAAGCAACAAATATTCCTAAAGTATGAATTTATGGAACTTAATGTAAATGTTCATTGACTATGTACATAAAATTTAGTTCCTTGATTCATCAAAGAGACAAAAAGGTGGATAGTTTGAATGTAATTATCAGTCAAAGAACAGTGGCCAGTTATAATCACAAATTTAAGCCTTATTAATGAAAGTTAATTGAACATAACCTACAGCATATTGTTTATTTCATGGTTTCTACCATTTCTCTTTCACAACAACACAGATAGGTCATATGGCGATGATGAGCTAAAAATGGCTAGGAATGAGAAGGAAGCAATTGTGGCCTTAATTAAGGTACATTCGCACCATTTGTTTGCTGTGAAAATGTGAAACATGCACTTCAGGGCTGTCAACAGTGGGTTCGAGCCCAGCATCTTATAAATGCAGGCCAAGAGCTACATGGCCAGTTATTCAGTACAACAAGGAAGCAATTGCTTGAATTCCTTATCTTCCAATACTTACTGTGAGAGTATATTAATATGTAATTTCAAACAATATGTTAAAAAGTAAGTTTTTATTTTAGAAATTCAGCTTTCACAGTTCCCCCGTTGTACATGCACATTTGGACATAAGTTTTCATATACATGCCCAAAATTTTACGATACATGGGGTACTTTGGAAAAGTAAAGAGTAAAGTAGATTCCCAAAATTCTATGCAGAGCATGCCTTCCTCCCTTGAAGTCAAGATGGGCTGCCTACGTATGCTCTTCGGATCTAGGATCGAGGTAGCCCTTACTTCTTCGCAGCTTCTCTGTATGCCCTTCACCAAGAATCCCTTTAAGAGACTTATCAAGCTTATCAGCATTGTAATTACGTTATACAATGCTTCCAAATTTATGCTTTTATTCTTGCAACACATTCCGAAGTAACCCCATGAAAGAACCTTACTCCGAAGAACAGCCAAAGACATGATTCTTGAGGTGATCAAGCTAATGCAAGTTGAACCTAACAGCACTTCAGTTAGAGTAAAACAATTCACTTCAACTAACATTTCTTGACAATGTGAACATTTGGTACCACACGATACAACAAGCAACATCTCTCACTGAGGTACAAAGAAAAAGAGACAACAATCAAGAAAAAGGTTTATCATAATAGTTCTATGAACTTTGACTGTCCTACATGAACACAGATCTATCCATATTAAGAAACAAAGTACACATATATGTGAAGATAAACCAACGTCCAGAATTATCGCATGGAATATTTGGAAGAGAAGTGTACGAAAATACTAATAAATTGCAGGGTATATGCTGTAAACAGAAATCATGGATCAAAGGTATCTGGGCATAGAGAAATACTCACAGGTCAATTTATCTCCAAAAGTGAGGAGACAGGGTTGGATCAAACACATTTCAATGACACATGGGTGAAATATCAATTAAGAAATAATAAATGTAATGATTATCATTATTTTACTGTAAAACCAATTATAGTATTAACATTAACAGCTAAAAGATAGCTGGGCATCTCAGAGAAGTTAACTGTTAACAATGTAGAATGACACTACATAAGCACTGTACAAGTCTACAGATAGTTTCACCTTAAAGTACTACACAACACTTTATAGTGCAAATGCAGTTTTCACACCACACACAAGATTTCTACAAACCAATTTTACTAATTCCGCATCAATATATCGAAATAATACACTTTTAATACTTCTGCATCATTTATACAGCAGTGTGTACTGTGGAAAGAAATCTTTCACCTACAACATATTGTAACCAAAAATGGCATAACTGGAGTTAAAATGGAGATTGCCGCAAAAGCCTAATTTAATTCGGTCATTGGGTCATTTACAACAGCTGTGGTGAAGGCCAGGATTTGATAACATTGGAGAAATTCGCCTTTAGGGTCATTGCTGCATGGCCGTGTGGCGATCCACTCCTTTTCTCGTATTGGTCAGGAGGTTACCATGCAACAGATATGAACAGTTAACATTTTTAAGGCTAACACCACCCGGCAAGTTTTCAGAACTCTTCACAAGAACAGTTTTGAACCATGATACTTTAAGAAGACGTGAAAAAAATTATGATTGGTTTCCAACTAATCACACTTTCTAGGCCGAGAACTGATAAAAGCAGTGTGTAATCGACGCTCAAGTTACTCAGCTCCTACACTACTGATTTCATACTGCTCTACTTTAGAGCACAACTTCACTTCGCTTTCCCACTACAATTCTACAAGATATTCTTTGCCAAGACACGTTTATTTGTCGTGGTGTCTCATAAAGGAAACACTTTGTTTCGTCTTCTACAAGACATAACCACAACTACATTAATTCCAGAACACGTGTGCTATGCATAAATCATCT
Source organism: Anabrus simplex (assembly GCF_040414725.1). Taxonomy (NCBI): domain Eukaryota; kingdom Metazoa; phylum Arthropoda; class Insecta; order Orthoptera; family Tettigoniidae; genus Anabrus; species Anabrus simplex. Next base: position 29,248,797 of record NC_090279.1, on the reverse strand, counting down.
GAACCCGCAAGTTAAGTGTCGACTGATATTTAAATAGGCATGGTTGGAACACATATCAATGTGCCGCTTCAGTTACACAGAGAGAGAGAGAGAGAGAGAGAGTGTGTGTTTGTGTGAGTGTGTGTGCGTGAGAGAGAGAGTGTGTGTGTGTGTTTGCGAGAGAGGGAGAGAGAGAGAGAGAGGAAGCCTACTGTTACGAGAAGCCTGCAAGACAAGGAACAAGGGGAATCATCATGCTGCTTGCAAGAGGAATCTTTACTTTCATCATGGTGCACCTTGCAAGGGATATTCCTTCCGGAATGTCTAACTTAAAGGGGAGATCCCACCAAACCCTAAAGGGTGGTAAAGGGACCAATCATGAGACGCTGCCAGCCAGGAATAAATCAACTTCCATCATAAAATTTTAAGTAACTTCTTTAAATATTAATTTCATTTCCAGAGGGACATCATTCTTGAAATAATATTTTCTATTACTTTCTGCTGTTGTAGAATTTTGTGAATGACTGAAATACACTCATGTCCATAAAATCCAGAACACCGTGAAAGACTAGAGATAGGAAGTCTATATTCATAGGACATGTGCATTAGTATGTTCTGAAGAAAGGTCCACATCGATATCTCTGCGCAACACCGACTGGTAAATTGTGCCTGGTGTGTTTTTAGTCTTAAGGTCTATAAAATGTGCTTAAATGTAGCTGCGTATGCTTTTATAATATACTTTATATTACGCTTATACCTTGTCAAATTAAGTAATATAGACCTTAAGACTAAAAACAACGCAATATGACAAAGTCATTCTAGGAACTTGTTTTACTCGTAAAACTTGAACGTTAATGATATAATTCAAGGTCATATGTACATAGCAAAGTTTTATCATACGTTGTGATCCTTTTAATGTGTTCAAAAAGTGGTATCTTTTAAATATATAATAGTTTTCTAAACTTAGACATAAAAAACAGTATTATTCACTCTGAAACATATTACCTAATGTCAGTCAAATATGAAATGTTTATGGGCAAGGTACAACTATTAAAAAAATGTATTCTAATGTGAATGTACATGACAGCTGAGGATGACTTGTGATGAGTCGAAACAGGTCCTGTTATTAAGATGAAAATTTTAATAAATTAGTATTGATTAGGTGGATCTCTTTCTTTCTATGACATATTTAGTTCATCTATATGAGTTGAGAAACTAAACTCTTGGCACTAAGGTGACCTAAGTGAAGTGTGCTTTTATGTCTATTTAGGTATGACTGGACAATGTGAGTTGTAACTTCAAGGAGGGGGAGATTAGGGTGAATGGACTAGCAGGTAGACAGGTTGATGGGATAGGTGGGGAAGGGGAAGTGTGGCAAGGGAAAATATTGCTATGGTCAGAGGGATTATGGCTGTTTGTGGTATGCATTGCCAATTGCTAAAATGAAACTAAAACACAGCATGTGACTACACCCTATTAATGGTCAGCAATTAACATATTTTAGGTAATTAAATTGTCAGTAATAATAATAGTGATAATGTGCAACAGCAGATTAGGCATACGGATTACTCAAGTAGGAGCTTTTTCTACGTAGTGTTGACGTTAGAGCTATGTACACGTAATATGGAGGCCTGACTTAAAAGAGAACGAGTTAGGAAAATTTTATTAAAGAGTATGTAGATCGACAGGTGGTAGGATAAGAAGACAGATTAAGTGAACAGATATTTAGACAGATAGATAAATACAGTAAATGGATAGATAGATAGATAGATAGACAAATTTACTTGAAAAAATAAAAAAGCTAGCTCCTCAGCTGTGACTTACGGTAAACGATGGGTTTGGACTCACATAGTCAAGTGATCAAATAGCACTGCAAGAGAAGCTTACGCCATAGGAAGTTCCTTTAACTGGCACACTTTTAATTTCATCCCATCAGCCTTCTTGATTATGATGTCTCCTGAGTCAGTCCAAGTGTTTCTAAGACCAAAACACTGGATTGCTGTCGACATGATCGACATTCTGGTAGCTGTAAGATCTTCACAGATTGTTGTGGATGAGCCTTTCAGTTTCCTTTTCCTAGTGAAGACATTCTGCCATGAGTGATAAGACACAAATTTGAATAGGATAGGTCTTGTTTTCCATGGTGATCAAGGACCTAGTCTGTGACACCTGTCAACATCATTAAGTGTAACATATGCACCTACTGCTTTGCACACGCTGAGCACTAGTTCATCTCAGTTTTCGTTCAAACATTCGGGGATGCCGAAAATCTTACATTATTCCTCCTGTTGTATTGCTCCAATGAATAACATTTGGAGTCCATATCCTCCTTCATTTTGTGGATTTCCACCTCCTTTTTATCAAGATTTTTAGTTAACTCTGAAAATGCTTCGACATTAAATATTAAACTTTTTTCAAGTTCTCTTATAACCATTTCTGTTATGCAGGTCAAAATGGCCTGCACAATTTTTTAAAGGAAGCTGTCCGAGTTAATAAAGTCGTCCAGCGTGCACTTCATGAGGTGGTCTACGTTGGCATCATTGGTAGTGGCTGGGCTTCTAAGTCTGTTGTTTTGGCGGCCCATTTTATTTACAATGCAAATTTGGAAGAAAAAGAACAATACCGACAAAATGTGTTGGTACAATTCATAAATACAAACGTAACACAGCCACAAGTTTTTATCACTTCCACTGCTGTATAACATCTTCAAATCACTTGATTACTGAGGAGCCTCACTCACCCACGTCCGTGACGAACCATTTCATCAGATAGGTTAGAAACTCAACGTGGCGCAGCCCGAATGGTGTCACGATGCATTACGCATTTACACAAGGTTTACCTACATCAGCACATTTAACAATTGTAATAATAATAATTATTATAATAATAATAATAATAATAATAATAATAATAATAAACGCAATAGCAATGAGCACTTGAATGAGTATAAAGTTCAAGTGATTTTCACACTTACCTGCATTCAGTCAGTGTATTTTGTCTCTTTTTACATTTTACGAGGTAGTGACTATCGCACACGTCAATACATAGTAAACAACCAGAGTCATCTGTTGTCTATGTGCATATTTCGTTGTGGAAGCCATATATTTAAGCTATTAGAAAGCTGAAAACGCAATATAGGCCTCTCCATTCAGCAACAACACAGAATATACAATAGTAAGCAAATCAAAACATTGAAAATTGGATCAACCGATCAGAGCGCTATAGGCTACCCATATAGCTACTGAAGCTATTGGTTACTTCACATTCAATATCACACTTGGTTTTGTTTGAATGTTTATTCAGTTTCCTTTACAATTTATTCCTGGCATAAAAGACAATGATATAGATGTTGATTCCCATAGGGAATCTGAAATATTTGTCCTGAATGAGTAAATTCATAATACCAATATAAATGGTCCGTTATTGGACATTATAAATTTTCCAGCTAACTCATTCTTGGTTGCCAGCATTTTGCCCTTGTGTGCTAGGGTGGGCTCATCAGTTGGCAACCAAGAATGAGTTAGCTGGAAAATTTATAATGTCTAATAATGGACCATTTATATTGGTTTTATAAATTTACTTATTCAGGACAAATATTTCACATTCCCTATGGGAATCAACATCTATATCATCTGATGGCCAAGCAGGCATCAATTTTTGGTAATGAGACAAAGTCTCTCAGTGCATTGGCACTGCCGGTGGCTCCAGTTAGCCTACGCAGTGGCCTCCATGGTATGCACTAGCCAGCGTGTTGGTAGGTGTGCTAGGTACCAACTGATGAGCTCACCCTAGCACACGAGGGCGAAATGCTGGCAACCAAGAATGAGTTAGCTGGAAAATTTATAATGTCCAATAACGGACCATTTATATTGGTATTATAAAAGACATAAGCCTACCCAAGATTAGTGTTATAAAAATTAAAAAATGTGCTTCTATTAAGGGATAAATAAGGTATGTCCATTTTATCTGGCCGAAGAACGAATTTCCAAATATTTTCTGAATTCCCTGACATTTCCTGGTTTTCCCACTATTAATCGAAATCTCTGACATTCCCTGATTTGCGGTTTTCCATGCAGGTGGAGACCCTGTTAAACCCTTATTTGGGCTGATGACCTTCGATGTTAGGCCCCTTAAAACAACAAGCAGCATCAAACTCATATTTGTATGGGGAGGCCACTCACTTTTTATTTTTGTTGAAGTGAAAAAAGGTTCATGACCGTGTGTTGCTGTGTATGTTTTTACTAGTTGATGTGGTAACCTCCTTTTGTCGAATTAGTCAAGTGGAGACGCTCATGCTTGAAGTTGGCTACAGCTTCAATGTTGAAACCGACTACTGAGGGATGTGTAATGCAGAATCAGTAACGAGAGGAGGGTAGAACGATATTTAAGATCAGAGAAAAAAGGGTTAAATTTTGTGAAAAACACTGTGTATACATTTACCTACACCGTCAACCTTTCTGGTATGAACTAGTTGCCTTTGTAGCGTCAGAACAAATGACACTTGCACTTCTTGTATTGTATCTGTGTGGTATTGAGGGAAGGGGGTGTGGTGGAGGAGAGGAGATGGGCAGAGCATTGAGCTGATGTGCTGTTGGCTGTAGGCTGAACATTTACAGCGATAATGGCACAAACTTCTTCAGAGTAGCTAAAGAAATCAAGACCTATCTGTAAAACAACATTCAGAAAACCAACTCCAAGCACAACTGCAGGCATGGGACTAAGTTTCCTCCTTTTTATAACACACGGTCCTCTATGTAACACTTTGACTATAGTAATCAGGATTGTGATTTTAATCCCTTAGGCATGAGATCACGGCTGATGATGCACATGCAGTGGGCGAAACATGTCCCCTTAAATTAGTATGACAAGATGAAATTCTAAATTTTAAGAACCCAATGTGTATTGAATACGAGGATTTCAATAAACTTTTGTAACCTCGTTGAATTAATGTACATTTCAATATGACCAGTCATGAGATTTGTAACATATAATTATCCGAGATTGTTGTAAACAACCAACGGAGTGAAATTAAAGTCCACTGTTTGTATCGGAGTTGAACCCTTTACACAAATATTATATTAACGTTGTGCAGGAAACTAACAACTCATATAAAGACTATTAATCCAATCATAGATGAAGAAGGCCATCTCCTTGCCAGTGGATGACTGCACAATACTCCAATACTAGCGGATTGGAAATGTTAGAAATTCTGTATCACCTCACAAATATAATTATGATGGCAGAACACCTTGGACTACTTCATCCTGGCACTCAACACTCTGAGAGACAAGTTTAGGATCTCTTCAGAAAGGGGAACAGAAAGAAGCCACACTCATACACATCTCAGTTGTTACAGCGTGTCATACTAATTTATGTTTCGCCCATTGCATACGCATCATCAGCCGTGATCTCACGCCTGGGGGAAAATAAAAATCAGGATACTGATTCCATGCAAAGTGTTACATAGAGGAATAATTAATGAGAAATACACAAATGGTGCCTTTAACCCCAACATACCCTTTCCTTAAAACTAGAACAGACTATGCTGGCCCAAATCTAAAAAAAAAAATTGTGTGAAATCAAACAAGACCAGACTGCTAGCTAATAAGGCTCTCTACTTAGACATGTTACCCGATCTCACCACAACAACATTTCTCTCCGCACTTTATTAACTTAGTTCTCATAGAGGTCAACCCCTAAACATTTACACCAATAAAGGCACAAACTTCAACGGAGCAGCTACAGAAATCAAGGCCTTCCTGCAAAATAACCCTCAGAAAACCAACTCTTCGCACAACTGCAGGCATGGGACTGATGTGGCATTTCATCCCTCCTGTAACACCACACTTTGGTGGAATCTATGAAGCAGCTGTCATGAGTCTGATTTAACGCCCCAGACAAGTGATGGATTCTTATCGCTTCACCAACAAAGAATGTACCATTCTTGAAACACATACATCCTCTCACCAAAGCTAAATGATGAACCGTTTGACACTTCTTACCTAACAACAACCAATTTCCATATAGGAGAGACAATTACTACACTCTCTGGTCATGATTATACTTCCTCTCTCATCACAACCTTGCCCACATGGCTATATTTTCAGCAGCTAACCCAGAACTCCTGGATGAGATGGTGAAATGAATATCTCAATAAGTGGGCAATGAAATACCCCATAGCAACATAGTCATAGTAAAAGAAGATGACACGAATGCTATGAAGTGGGCGATGACAGTGATCAAATGTGCATCCTGGTAATGATGAATTATTCATGTAACGAATGTTCAGGTGAGTATTGGTGAACTTACAAGGTCTATTCACAAACACTATCCCTTACGAAGTATGAAACAGGAAGGCAAGATAACTCTTCGATGGCTTATTTATTCATTGCATGTTTAAGAAATATTGTTCCGAGATTATCTGTGGAACGCAGAGAGGTGAAAGAAGGTGTCAGCATTAATGGGTCTATCTACGATATCAAAGATTAATTTAAACTTTAAAACAAAGGTTATATTTCTTTTCAGATCTCAAATTTAACAAAATTCTTCACTAGGTCAGGAACAAAATATCAGGTACAAAATAGCAAACAAGAATAGAAATCCAAGGGTTGTAAATTACAAGTTTTGAGCTTCCAGCTCCAATTTACAAGTTTACAACGTCACAAATGTTGCGTTTGGTTAGATAACGAGAGATATCTCCCAAGACACAGTTCCAGAGCACCTTGCTCCAAACGTTACACATACAGCCTTCCAAAGGCCCAACTGAAAATTGCACCAATATCAGACAAGAGTTTACATGCTCTTTAAATTCAACCAAGGATGCTGTGCTCCCAATTCCTCACAGCCTACTCAAGGAAACATTACACAAAACTATACAATTTCTGGCATCTCTAGGTACAACCTACAATTCCTTTACACAGCGGTATCTAGTACCCATACTACTGGGCCTTCATGGAAGAGAACAACAGGTTATATTACTGGTCCAAACTCAAAATGTATGCAGTCGTAAACTTGCACCCCTTGAAAACCAACTTTTGAAACCCTACTTGGGCTTGTGGCCCGATGATACAGAGGCTAATTCTACACAACTGAGGTGACTCGAAAGGGAAGTTAATGAGTGATTTACAGAAGAAAAAGGTTACAAAATCGTAGTCACCTCAAGATAAACTGAAGGGGAATTCGAGAGGGTAACACACTCTCTATCCCCAATTTACAGTTTAAGTCTGTATGAAATTTTACATTAGCGGAATGAAAGCTTACATTTTTGAAAACAGATGGTTATATAGTTAAACATTAGAAGCTTCCCCTCTTGTGAGTTTAAGGAGATAGCTACAGATATAGAAAACTGGTGACCATTACCTGGGCTGACGTTCTGGCTGCCAAAGTATTAGGCCTCCTGTCTTAACACACACTCAGAAATTTGACGAGAATAAGACAAGGTAACTAGAAAAAGTCGCGGCTTTTATACCCGAGGGGAGGGTTCGAGAAGGCTCTGGGCAAAATCTGACCACACCCTCTCATTTTATTTGATACTCAAAAAGTTACAAGAAGCTTATGATTGGCTGAAAAATAAATACAGAAAATTTGTGATTGGCCAGACTTCAAAGCTGGCGAGATGAGGAGGAAGTGTTGCAAAACATTGAAGTATCAAAATAAATTAAAGTAAATTTAGTTGAAAAAACTTATAAACCCAAAACTTCTTTAAATCAGTAATTATTCCACCTTGCACCAGAGTGCATGACCGTAGCTTTTTGTGGGGACATCTATGGAGAAAAACAAAACAAAGAAATCCAGTCAGTTTAGGAAACGTTAAAATAACATACTCAGTTATTCAGTAGTGACATCTTCTAATCAATGTCCCAACTTCATGCATTAGTGGTTTCAAGTTTTGTTCGATAGATAGTGTTCCTAAAGCGCTTCTTTTCAATGTGCGGGGTTGAGGTGCACCTCCCGGTACAAATATTTTGAGTCACATTGGACTAATGTCCCTAATCACAGACCACATTAGGGAGAAAAAGAATATTTTTCACTTAAGAGATGGCTACAATGTGTGTAGTATACAAGCGAACAATCACAGTAAACGAGCATGTCACCTGCAACTTGTAGCAATAAATTACTGTATTATTTTGAAAACAATAATTAATATAATCAATAAGATAACAAAGGTGTTTCATTTGGAAACGACTAGTAAAATATTCTGTAACAGTAACAAAAGAATGTACCTTTCAGCTACTTTGTGTTCAAAACTAATTAACAAATTCAAAAGTATTAGTAGGAATGATACCAGCTACCAAATGACATAGAGTAGAGTTCTTTGGAATAATCCAAAATGCTACACAATTCATAACGCAAGATCATGGAACAACTTGAAGGAAAAGTGAAAACTAGATATGTAAACAGTCAATCTCATAAAAAAGTATATTATCGGTAGGACAATGAATCATGCGCACTAAAAAGATGGATCAAACCCTGGTATCCGTTGAGCTATTTTCTACCCATTTCCATTATCTGACAATGGATTATCAAATTATATACATTACCTCAAGAGAGTCTTCCTGCGATGACTCTGGCTCGGTTAACTCTGATTTAACTTCTTCTTTCAGAGCTATCACTTCTGATACATGTTCAAAGTTTTCCTGTGGAAAATAAGAAATATTAGGTATGCTCATAACACACATCTACAAATACAGTCACCAACAAATGAGCATCTTAATTCATCAATTTCCAGTATTACAGTTACTTTCAGAATTTCACTAATGTTTAAGGAAGATTTCTACCAGCAGAGGATTGTTATAACCAAAGGCTGTACTGAGAATGGTGTTACTATTCTTGCTCACTCCTTATGTCAGAGAAAGGATGAGACTGAGAACAAAATATGAAATGCCAAACGTTTTCTAGCCACACCAGAAGATATAATACCAGAGATGGAATGGGGGCTATCTCACACAGAATTTGGAAGGACGCAGCCACAGGCACAAACACTAAATTGTATGAAATATTTTCATATGTTCAATCATATCAATCAAATGATAAAAGTTGTCTGAACCAATTAGAAGGATTACATTTCTAAATGATTTTTTGTTCTCAGCATAGAGTTTGTTTATAGACAGATTCAAATTACTTGAAATAATGGAATCACATTCTCTACTATGGTTTTGCTGAGATCACAGGGGCTACATAAAACATTAATACAGTTCTGTTTCAAACAGCATATTTCAATGCTTCCAAGTGTAAAATAAAAAACATAAACATGAAAGAAGCAGACTTATCACAGTCATATAACAGTAAAGGATGTGATGTAACCCAAAGTCAAAGCAGCTGGAAATGAAATATTGCACTACTATAAGCATGTTATGTAGTGTTCTGTGAGGAGCTGAGGGGATGACGACACCGTCAGTGGAGAATCAGCAGTGTTGGAGTTAATATCTGCAGTTTCAGATCTTTTATGATCTACTACAAGACATTTAAATTTCACTCTTAGATTCATAAAACCGTGTCAGCATTACAGGGGGGACTGTGATTAAAAGCTTATGTTCTCATGTAAATTAAGTAACTAATAAAAGTGAATTAAAGTAACAAGTTCTAGAATATGCCAACTTAACACATTCAATACAGAAGAGAAGAGTAGCTGAACTGAGGAATGGATGAAAAGGATGCACAAAAAGGACAAGGAAATAATGACAAAGAGGAAAGAAAAAAATCTGTTTAATGTGCCTTAAGTCCTTAAAGTGTCAGAGCCCACTAAGAAGGGGCATATGAAAGAAATCATTCTCAGAAATCATACATTCTAGAGCCCTTAGACATGGTTCTCTATATAACATAGAATCTGACCTGTATTTGAGGAATAGAATGAACTAATCACTATTCTGTCTTTCTAGAAGAATTCAACATCTGAGCAAAATAATTATTTTGAGAGAACGTACATTCAGATTTTGAGCTATTTCATCCCTCGTATGTCATAGGCAAATCTGCTCATTCCTTAAAACACATAATATCTTCCAGCACATTGTGGATGTGAGGGTAACCCAGAATAATCACACCTGTGTTGACATTTCGTTTAGCAGACTGGTGTATCCAGGCTCAAAAACACTAATGAAAGATTTGTGATTTAACTTCTTCTACACTAATTATGGTAGGAGTAATAATTTTTAACATGTGGTGCTAATAATGGTGCAGTAGTGTAGGAGGATATTAGTTTTTTAAAGTACAATTGGCCAACCATTCTTTATTTTAATCAGAGGGGAAAAATAAAAAAGTGCAACCCCTAAACCAAAGTAATTTCAATACTGACAGTAAAAAGTACAGACTAATCCAAGCCCAACCTTAAGTTCCTAAGAGTTGGCAGCTTTGTGTAGTGCGTTGTGGTGTATTCCCAGACAAGTAAGCAAAACAAAGTTGTACTACGCATAGATGCTCATTCAGCAATTGGTGACTGCTGGTGTTAATACTGAGGAAGCACATAGAAAATAATGCTCCTGCCAAACTTATTCAGTTATTAGGGGTTAATTTCTGACCTCTATAAAGTTATCTGGAATGAGACTTACAAGTGATGCAGTTGTTTTTCCTTCAAGCCAGGCTGGTTCCTCTTTGATCTTTGCTTCCAGGTCCATTTTGCACTGCAAACTGAAGTACTTAGAAGGTACTGGTATGGTTGATTACTTCCACTGACCTTACACTGAAACATAAGCCAGAAAAATATATTACCTTATTGATGTCATTGATACTTATGGTGTTTGTCAATAAACTAAGCAACAATCGTGTCATTTTATATGACCATCAATATTATGATCATACCAAATAACCCGAAATTTTACATGACAGTTGATATTATGATCATACCTATAGGACCTCAAGTTTCCTATGACTGATACTTCAATCAAAGCTAAGGACCTGCAGTTTTATATGATTTCTAAAACAGTGATCACTTCCATTGGAAATATAATTTAACTTATCTGTCGATATCAAGATCATAGTCAAAGGACCCCTGGTATTACATGGCCGAGCTTGATAGCTGCAGTCGCTTAAGTGCGGACAGTATCCAGTATTAGGGAGATAGTGGGTTCGAACCCCACTGTCGGCAGTCCTGAAGATGGTTTTCCGTGGTTTCCCATTTTCACACCAGGCAAATGCTGGGGCTGTACCTTTATTAAGGCCACGGCCGCTTCCTTCCCACTCCCAGCCCTTTTCTGTCCCATTGTCGCCATAAGACATATCAGTGTCGGTGCAACGTAAAGCCAATAGCAAAAAAAAAGTATTACATGACACCTTATATTGTATTAATAGCTATCTCACATACAGTTTTATATGCAACTGAAACCGCAACAAGATGACCTTTCCTGAAAATTCAGTGACTGTACGGTTTGCATATCACTCTGATTACCCGGGTCCATATACTGGAATCTTCCTACCATTTTTATCATTTGCAATCGGCTTCAAAACTAACTGAATAAGTTCACAGTTCTTTGAGATGTGTTCTATCAAAATTTTCCTTCCCAGGATCAAATTCTCTCAAACCATTTTCCTCTCATTAAGCTTATTCACTATCTCTTTATTTGAGACATGTTCTATCAAAATGATCTTCAAGAACTTCTGATAACACGGCATTTAAAAGGCATCAAACTCTGTTTTTCTTGGCACCAGTTATTATCTGTGTTTCACTTACATATGGTGTCATACTCCTTACTCAATGTAAACATAATTTTAAAAGTTTTTAATGTGTTCAACCTAAAGAACGTGATGGAGAACAGATGGGAATTTAGGCTGGATTCAGTGATGATATTCATCGATATTGAGAAGGCATATGTCAGTGTACCATCGCAAGTGGTCTCGGATGCATTGATAAAAAAGAAGGCAGGGAGAGGTAAAGAACATATTATAAAAGCCATGAACGAAAAGTGAGTAAGTAGTATGAATACTAAGATACGACAAACAAACTGGTTCAAAGTAGAAACAGAACTTCAAAATGGATGTGTTTTATCACCTCCGATCTTAATTACAATCATTGATGAAATCCATAAGAGTATACAACAAAAAAATGGGAACCAAGGAGGCAAAGGCCTCACTCTTTGCAGATAAGACAGTAATATGTGGAGAAGATGAAATGGAAGGACAAGAACAAGATAATGTAAGGAATCAGGAGATGGAGGAATATGGAACGAAAATCAGTGTGGAAAAGAGTATGATAGTAGTGGTGACGAGAGGTAATAGAGAAGGAATTGGGAATATTGCAGTAAATGGAAGACCATTAGAAGTTGTGGAAAGCTTCAAGTATTCAGGGAGAATAATTGAAGAAGATAGGAAAATAAATTAAGAAACTGGATAGAGACTTGAACAAGCCAATGGGTTTTACCAATGTGTGAGATGTATAGTGGTAACTGGGACATCCAATGGAATGCAAGAAAATTTTGCACCCAATGTATTACACACCATACATAACAAAACTACATGATGAATGCAGAATGCAAGAGGCCAAGATGAAATTCTTTAGAGAAATAACAGGGATGGCACAAAGGGATAAAGTCAGAAACATAGAAATGAGGGAGTGAATTGGATTCCCTGAACTGAAAGGCAAGATAGAGACACACAAGCTGAAATGGTATGGACACATGATGAGAATGGAAGAGGATAGAGTTCCACAGTAAGTATTTACAGAGAAAGTCATAGGAGAATGACATTGGAGAATGCCCAGAAAGGGGTGAATGGATACGGCAAGGAGAGTACAGAGAAGAGTGGAGTAAAATTAGAAAAAATATTCGAGGAAGGAAAGGAGTGGTGGAGAGAGAAAAACTGAGGAGGTTCTTGATTCACATTTCTACCCAGAAGACTGGAAATGAAAAATGAAAAAAATTCTGTTGAAATGAAGACAAATACAATACTGCTATCAGCTCATTTCATCGAACAATGCCAGCAAACTTTACTTAAGTGCCTTTTCTTTATTTTTCTATGCATGTCATGTCTAATGACACAACCAAGTGGTGTTTAACAGAGAGCCCCTTGTAGGGAGTTCCATGTCAAAAGAGTGGTTTAAATGTTAAGCAGTTTTTATTGTTTCGCAGGTGGTTCGAAAATTGTCTATGTTGAATACACACAATATTAAACAGAAGGAAGGATCCACCTTTCAATACTCCGTTTTAAGTTGAACCAAATAGAGGTTACAACTTGTTCGTTTGGGACCGGTTTCAACACATTTGAAGTGTCATCATCAGCCAATTGGCAAATCAGTGCAAAAATTAAGTCATAAATGTCTAAAAACAACTAACACAGTGATCATAACTTAACAACGGAGTATTGAAAGGTGGATCCTTCCTTCTGTTTAATATTGTGTGTTTCTCTATTCAATACGGGAAAATAATGAAATTTTTAACTTTATATGTTGAATACCTCGAGTAGTGCCCCAGAGAATTCATTTCACCCAATTGCAGTGTTCATTAGTCACTTTGTGATATTTTACTGTAAATGTAAACATACTGCACAAGCAATGAATACTACAATTTCTCCTACAGGTAATACAAGCTTCATTTCTGTGGCTAATTTTGTAGATTCTTACACATTGCCAGGGAATACATTTCTATGTAAACACATATCTATTCAGGAAACTATGCTCATTTGTATTTTGTATATTTTAATGTAGGGGACAATACTGAAATGTACCGTGTTTACTTGTTTTGACTACCGTTTACAGTTTCTACAGCCAGAATTTATTCCTGAAGATTGTTCTTCCATTCCCGAAAGCAGTTTAATGTTGCACTAACAACTCCAAGGTAAAGGGTTAAGATTAGGTATGCAGTGGCATTAATTAAGGTTAATTAATGATAAAATGGGGAAACCACGGAAACGTTTTTCAGGGCTGCAGATACTAGTATTCGACCCCATGCAATCTCACCACCACTCACTCCTGAAAATCATTTACACAGCAATAAATCAAAAAAGACAGCCGACAGTAACCTAAATCATCACAAAAACATACCAGAAATAGCTGCTGCGGGGTATTGATGTGATACAGAAGAATCTCCATAACAACACTGATAAAAGAAGATACAGATATCCTAAATGGAAACCTCTCAGGAATTTGAACCCTACTTCCATATGTCGCATCATACAGAGTAATGAACAACTCAACATTCACAGCCTCACTATAAAATTGCACACAGAGGTAAATAACACAGCAAAACAATATCGGTAATTAAAATTACACACTAAATATTGCAATTTTTTGTCTAACTACCATCCGCATTTCTTCATCTGCGATGCTCTAAAGAAAAAAAAAAAATCCTCATTCCACAAAATTTAGATACGTGATAGATTGCTACTACACACAACTTGCAGGCACTTGCAACGCAAAGGCTGGGAGTTTTCTAAAAAGCATGCTAGTTATATGCGTATTCATTTTTAATGCTAAATTAAAAATAAAATTTAAGAAAACTAATAACTTTAAATATTAAAAATTTGTAGAATGCTGAAACTGAGGAGGATTAATATTAACTTCTAATATTCTCACTTGAGATCTATACATTTAGCAAATGTACATTATTGAACTTGAACATTACCGACAATATGTTAGAGGTTGTGGACGCAGTGTAAAAAGACGTAAATCACAATTCCTCAAAGAAGAAAATCCGTAACTTTCTTAACGGAATAAGCTGTAGAATTGGTCTTATATAACAACATACCAGCTACTTCGAAACAAAACCGGATATTTGAATGTTGTTCAACCACTTAAAACCAACTCTTGAAGTAAAAATTTGATTTCTAACAGTCAGTAGAACAGGCTGAATTTAGGAAAGGATGTATTACTTAAGACTTCTTCTTCTTCTTCTTCTTGATACTTATGGACTTTTTTTACTGTCGTCCAGCCACTATGCGTATAAAAAGGAGATCACACGCCAAATAGAGTCCAAAAAACATAGGATAAGTGCATTTTGCACATATTATAGAGGGTTGAAAAAACTTATGTCTTGAAAGCAGTCTAAGGGTTCACCGTTCACATACAACCAAAACTTGCACTGGATTCAAAGTTGGAAGCCAGAACAGCACGCAATAATGATAGGTATAAACTTGTGGAGAGAACAAAATATATGGAGCACCAGTAAATATGATCGAACTGCGAACATGTCATGTAAATTCTTGTATGGAACGTAACAATGTAAAGCAGGTGAGAAGGGGAAAAATAAGGGTGTGTGACACAGAAAAAAGCACAGGGACACAAAGGTACTAAACTTCACGCCGAAGTGGCCTGTCTTGGCGACATGTCTACTACTCAAACACAACACCGGGCCTACAATTGGGATAGACAAACACTTAGGAAAAATGTAGTAGGGAGAAAGGAAAAAATTAAAGCTAATAGGAGTATTAATTGAAGGAATATGGAGGAGTTGAGGTATAGGCCTATACCAGAGAATTTAGTGCAGAAATGAGAATACTATCCTAAAAACAGTAGTGCGCAATGTTCTGATTTAGTTGGTGAAAGACGAATGCACCGGAATTACGTATAGTAATGTTTGAAGCACGGGGAAGGGGAGTAACAAAAGACTGTAGCTGTGGAAAGTAGCGAGACAAGCAGTAGCAACTAAAGTGAAGTATAACGGGAGCCAAATGAAAACTAAGATCAAATGGAAATGAGTGAATAAACGTATATACCAGTGAAATATGTAATTAAAGGACCAAAAGCGTGGAATGATTAGAGGGTCAAATGAGCATCGTCAATAAATTGATTAAGAACTGCAATGATATCAGATGAGAGATCAACTAATAGACAAGTAAGACTTGTAGGAAAGGGAATTTTCATTCGTGTCAGGCTAGCGAGTAACTTACGCCGGGGTGCAGAATAGAGAGGACATTGAAAAATGAGATGGTTACAATCCCCTTTTAATTCACCACATACACAGTTAGGATGATTAACTAAATGAAAACGAAACTTGTATTGCGGCGTAAGGGAATGATTGAAACGTAATAGAATTATGTTAGCGATATGTCGACGTGTGTATGAACCCTTGGCAAACCAGGGTTTTGTGGTCATATGTGGTTGTAGTTGATAATAATACGTGCCTCTAGAACGTGCCGTTTGATTCCAGTCATCTTGCCAGGAGCTGTAGGCCATGTCCTTAAGACTGGGATAGAAATCAAGAGGGGGTATAGCTACTGTGAGAGGGGGCGTGGGGAGTCGACTAGCTTCTTTAGCAGCAGTGTCCGCTAGATCATTACCAAGAATATTGGAATGTCCCGGTATCCATACGAGTGTAATGTAAATGCCATTTTGTTCAAGGTGATAAAGTAGGGATTTAACAGTATAAATATATAAATTTAAGGATGGAGTAACAGAGGATAATGCCTGTAATACACTTTTAGCGTCGGTATAAATAGTAGCTTTTGGCAAGGAATGTCGTATGTAAATTAATGCTTGTTGAATGGCAAATAACTCTGCAGAAAAGATGGAGAAAGTAGTCGGAAGATGAAAACTTTCAATTGTGTTGGAGTCTCTAATAACAAAAGCAGCACCGACTCCTTGGGGGTGTTTTGCCCCATCTGTGTAAAAGTCTACACGGATAACAGAGGGAGATATGCGCATTCTTTTTGACATGGGGTAGGCGCAATCAGCGATAGCTGACGATCCTCTTAATAAAGATGTATGAGAGAAAATTATTGTGGATGTGTAGTGTAAGCTTGCAAATGGAGTAGAATACATGGGTATGGAAGGAGTTCTAAGGATCGAAGTGCAGAATCTGTTTATAATGGTATATGCAGTATATATAGCTGGCACGCGTCCCAATCTAGGCGGACATTGTTGATAGTAGTCATGTAAGAGCTGTAGCTTTAGAATTAAAGGGGAAGATGAAAAGGCAAGCCTTTTAATCAGATATTTTTGTGAGAGCAGTAAACGCCTTATCACAAGTGGGACTTCACTCGTTTCCACTAATAATGCATTGGTTGGGGTAGTCTTAAGTGCTCCAATACAAAGGCGTAAAGCTTGAAATTGGAGGGTATTGAGTGGAATAAGCGAGGTAACTGAAGCGATGTCTATTATGTGAGCTGAATAATCAAAAATGGAGCGTATAAATGCTTGTATCAGGAAAGAGCAGTATTGGGGTCGGCGCCCCAGTTACGACGAACTACAGTTTTAAGAATTTTGATAAATCCATCAACTTTTTGACGTATCAAAGTAATATGACGTTGCCAGGTGAGTTTGTGATCAAAGATTATGCCAAGGTATTTATGATGAGTAGTGAGAGGGATACTATATCCCTCAAAAGTAAAGGGAGAGTGATCATATGAACGCTTATGAGTAAATATCATCGCCGCACATTTTTCGATGGATAGTTGAAGGCCATTATCTTGAAACCATATATACACGTGACTCATGACCTGGTTCATCAGCTGTCGGGCAACATCAATGTTGTCTTGCGATGTGTAAAGAACTATATCATCTGCATAAATAAGTGCTCGGGCATATTGTGAAATGAGATGTTCCAATTCACTGATATAAAGGGCAAATAAAATTCCGCTTCATATATCACCCTGAGGCAAACCATTACAAGCAGAGCGGCTGGGTACGTGATGATACGATTATTTAATATTTAATGAGCGATATGTATATAATTTTTGCAGGATAACAATAAAGGCGGGAGGTATGCCTTTTACCGCTAATTTTTCCCAAAGACAGTGGAGTCATATGCACCTTTGATATCTAAAAATATAGAAAGAGTACTTTGCTCTCGATGTTTGGCTAGGAGCAAGTCAATAGTAAAAATATTAATAGGATCTTTCGTGATTTTGCCTTTAAGGAAAGCATATTGATATTTAGGTATTAAATGATAATACTCAATAGTCCATAACAGTCTTTGTAATAATACTTTTAAGAATGTCTTACGAATACAAGTTACAAGTACAATACCACGATAACTGTTTGGATCTGTTGGGGATTTTTGTGGCTTGAGGATCGGTATCAGAAAAAATTCAGTCCAGTGCGGTGGAATATGCTTATACAGTAAAATATCATTATAAGAATTTAGAAGTGCATTTTGTGCTCGTAAGGGTAAGAGACGGAGCATAGTGTATGAAATATAGTCCGGGCCTGGGGTGGATTTAGAGGCGGAATGAAGGACAGCTGATATTTCACTTAATTGAATGGGTTGAATTAGAGTGGAGTACTGTGAGCGAACATTATACGAGGGAAGTTCAAAATAAGGTATCACATAGTCGGGGGTCAGAGAATGCAGAAACTTATTGATAATATCACGTGGGATGATTCGATGTACTTGATGTTGAGAGGCACGCGACAACATACGAATAGCGTTCCATAAATGCAGAGCTGACATATGAGAATTGAGAGAGGAGATGAACGACTTCCACGCAGCACGTCTTTTCTGATTAAGGATAAGTTTAGTTTTGGCAATATGATTCTTTAAACGTAAATAATTATCTCGCGTTAGAGAACGACGATATGTGCGGAATAAAGCCTTGCGGGTTAATATTAATTGGTGACATTCCTTATCCCACCAATGGATATAATGGAACGGGCGAGGAGTAGAAGAGGCGAATGGTTTGGGAGGATGATAGATATCAAGATACTGATGAAGAAGTGACATAAGGAAAGAGTACGTGTTGATGCGCTCGGAGCTATGACGAAGATGATATTGCCTATAAGATATATGTGTCTGTTCATCAAATGATCGTATTGAACGTACATTGCTGGGTGACATTGAAGTGGGCTGGTCTTGTATGTGTCTACCAACTCCATACGTAATCCATATGGGATAATGGTCGCTGGTGTAGGTATCTGAGAGTCTTGACCACGTAATTATAGGGGTCAAGATTGATCGACAGAATGTTAAATCAACCGCACTAGGTGGGGATCCAGGTACAGTGAGGCGAGTGGGGGATCCATCATTAAGAAGAGTTAGGTCATGCTGCTGAGACGCTATGAGGAGATATGAGCCTCGTGGGGTATCACTAATGCCACCCCATGCTGTATGGTGTAGATTGAAGTCCCCAAAGATGACAATATGAGACAAATGATGAAACTGATGGAAAAAGCGAGACCAACTCGAACTCGAAATATAAATATCAGGGGGGGGCAATACGGGTTAATAAGGTGTAGTTGCCGATAAGAAATGGCGACAAGAAAAGTATGTGGAATGTAATACTGTATAGGTAATGATTGATATGAGATTGTATAATGAATAAGAAATGCAGCCCCTCCATACCCCGGGCCATCATGCCGCACAAGATCATATCCGGGAAGTAGAAAATTTGTTTGTTCGGAAAACCATGTTTCCTGTAAAGCAATAACATGTGCATGAGTTTCATTAATTATTAACTGAATATCACTCTTCTTATGAAAGACACTCCTAGCATTCCATTGGACGATATTGATCATATAACGAAAAAATATCACTTAACCTGTCACGTAATTGGTAAATAACATGCTGTAAAGAAGGGTGACCGCCTACCGCCTGCAGTAGGAGGATAAGAATTTTATGTATGTCCTGTTGTAAGTCGTCTTTTTGGCGATAAACGGGACATTGTGTCTAGTCAGAAGATGGGGGGGGGGGGAAATAACATTTGCCAAAGGAGCCGGGAATTGCGGCTGTGAAAGGGGTGGGGGGAGCATTATGTTCATAGGCACAGTAAGTGGATTAGGGGTATTCCGAAGGATAGCCATGTGTGCAGCTCGAACATACCGCTGAGCGGGTTGCGGTCTGGGTGATTGAGTAATAATCTGAGTAAACTTTCGTTTTCTCGGATTTGAAATAGGAGGAGGGGAGTGTTCAGCAACAAGAGGGGGAAATTGTTGGGGGTGTTGCGCTGGGCAGTAGCTAGGTGGTGAAATCTTGGACTTGGCCTCAAGAAAAGATACATGCTCGGTGCTCATTATTTTCTTAATAAGCTGTTGTTGTTTGTGCTCGGGGCATGACTCATGTCCTGTGGGATGGTCCCCATTATAATGAGCACATTTGGTATACTGCTCCGTACACTTATCCGTAGCATGCGACAAGGTGCATTTGCCGCATCGGAACGTTTGCGAACGACACTGACGTACTGTATGGCCGTATCGCTGGCATTTTTTACAAATTATGGGATTAAAGATAAATGTTTCCACCTCCAGAAAGGCACTATATAGAGAGACATATCGTGGCAACTGCTGGGATCGGAAAACTACTTTTACTGATCCAGTAGGAAGGTATTCGATAGCCTCATTAACAACCGCTTTACGTTTTAATCTCTGGACAGATTTAACAATGTAGTCAGATTTGAGGTGTTGGAGTATAGATTCCTCAGTCAAATTTTTATCAACCCCTCTTATGACACCAACACGGAATATGCTTGTGCTTGGAATATATGCCCGTGGACAAATAGATTCTAATAACGGGTGACTCAAAAATTTATTTGGTTGGGTTGCATGCTCAAATTGCACCTGAAGACGATTTCTGCCCTTACGTATGATGGATTTTACTGGTAAATTTCGATCATAAAATAAACGACCTAAGGTCATAGGATGCAGCTCTCCAACATTTTTGTCCGTTACAGATTCTACTAGAACAATGTAAGGACCACAATGTTCTCGAGTGTATTCGTCCGAACTAATCAAAGATGTCGACTTTTGAGTATTCTGAGTGGTTTGTTTGTTAGGTATTGGATCTTGAGAACTTTGATTATTAGATTGACTATTTAGAGAAACATCGTCCATTTCCACCTCAATCTCCTTTTCAACTGGTAACTTGGAGATATCCAGAAGGGACCTCCCATCACTGGCGGCAGCCATCACACGCTAACTTCACAAGACACAAAGCAGAACAAACTCCTCGCGACCACGAAGTAAATACCGTGCACACTGTACAACCGAACTGATTCGCAGCACAGCGTAGACTGTATTACTTAAGACAACTACAGAGTATGAGACACTTCTTCCGCTACTTGAAATGTGCATGGGCTTGTTATATCACCCAGTTCCATACTTGTAATAAATCACACTGTAACACTCATACTAAAATACACAACTGTGGGGAGAGTTGTAGTTGAACACATCCGTAATGTCTACAATTGTAGTATGAGGCACTTACTGAAAAGTGCACTGTTGGCACTGAGTGAAATGAGTAGAGTTTAAGAACCTTGTGTCCCGCTATGTCTAGCTAAAAGAGGATATATAAGGGCGAAGGAACCTCTCCGGGTGAATGAAAGAGAATACGAAAGCAGGTCCGTAAGTCTAAACGAATGTGGACAGCCACGGAAGGAGGATTCAACTGCCTGAACTTTACGATCCAATTCTTCGTACACTAACGGAAATAAAATCATACAGTTTTAATACATATATACATGCATTATCATTAAAGTCCGTTATGCCATTCAGCGTACAGTCTGCAAGCCTCCGTGAATTTACCAAAACGACACGTCGCGACAATCCTCTATTTGCAACCAGTGCCGTGGCCTCATTTAGTTCTATACCTCTTATCATTAAATCGTTAGAAACTGAACCAAACCATTGTCAACTTGGTCTCCCTCTACTCCTCTTACCCACCATAATTGAGACTATTATTTTTCTAGGTAACCTATCCTCCTGCATTCATCGCACATGTGCCCACCACCGAAGACGGTTTACGCATGCAGCTTCATCCCTCGAGTTCATTCCTAACATAGCCTTTATCTGCTAGTTCCGAGTAGGCCTACTCTCCTGCCTTTATTCCCACCTGTTTTAAAAGCAACAATTCTCGCTACTGTCATGTCTGTTACTTCAATTTTATGAATAATATATCCTGAGTCCACCCAGCTTTCGTTCTCGCAAAGCAAAGATGGTCTGGAAACACACCGATGTAAATACAGTTTCGTCCGGGAGATGACTTCCTTCTTACAGAACAATGTTGATCGCAACTGCCAACTCACTACACTGGCTTTACTAGACCTTGATTTAATCTCACTTACTATATTACCATCCTGGGGGAACAACCAACAAAAATACTTAAAATTATCTACCTGTTCCATGTTTGTATCACCAATCTGACATTCACTTCTGTTGACTTTCTTACCTACTGACATCAATTTAGTCTTGGAGAGGCTAATTGTTATTCCATACTCACTGCACCTATTTTCAAGTTCCAGGACATTAGACTGCAGGCTTTCGGCACAATCTGCCATTAAGACGAAGTCGTCAGCAGAGGCCAGACGGCATACTAAATTTCCACCCGCCTGAATCATTCCTTGCCAATTTATACCTTTCAGCAGATGATCCACGTAAACTACGAAGAGCAAATGAGAAAGATTACAGCCTTGTCTAACCCCTGTAAGTATCCTGAACTAAGAACCCGTTCTACCATCAATTCTTACTGGAGCCCAATTGTCATCACGAATGCCTTTGATTGATTTTAATAATCTACCCTTAACGTCATCCCCCCCGCAGTATTGTGAACATCATTTCCCTCGGTACCCTGTCATATGCTTTCTCTAGATATACTAAACCAATACACAGCTGTCTATTCATTTCCTCACATTTTACATTCACCTGGTGCGTACTGAAAATTGGATCTTGACAGACCCTCCGTGCTCTGTAACCACACTGGATTTCATGCAGCTTCCTCTCTGATCGCACCCTCTCTTCCGAGATGCCGGTGAATACGTTGCTTTGTATAGTAATCATACAGGAAACGGATTTATATCTACTAATATATATTGAAATATGTACATATATATTTAGTTATTTTTTATTCAAATATGGAATTATATATGGACTTAAAATTGCACATATAACATTCATTTCTATTTTTATCAAAGTTCAAAGAAGCTAAACAAAGTAGATCTACATGAAACACAATGTTGCACTTCACATTTTAATATATTTGAAGAACACACAATATTCTATTCTCTGTTACCAAAAGAATGGATTACAAAATGTTCTATTAAGTGCTGCAAAGTGAATCTCCATCTATTATCTGTAAGGACAGTTTTATATTGACTCAAACTGCGTTCAACATCGGAAGACGTAATGGGGGCATAATTCAACTTCACAATACCTACTGGCGTTAAATCCAGTGTTAATTTTACAGTTAAATCTCCACACAGCATTGCAGCAACCTTTGTCATTTCTTCATATCCGGGGTTATTTGAAAGCACAGTGGCCATCTCTTGTTTGCTTCATTTGCAGGATTTAGTTGTTCCACAGTTTTATTCACAATTTCACAATTTTCAGAAAGTGGGAGATGCGAGTTTTGGAGCCTTTTCAGTGTATTTTTATGCATAAAAAATTATGCTGAATGTAACATAAGTCATTTTTCACATATATGTCGCAAACAACTATTTCCGCGGCTTCAATTGAGGCTGCATCTTCAGAGTCCATGGTATGCAGAACGTTCTTAATACAGCCTATATATATTCAACATAATATTCAATCGCTTGCAGCCACGTACCCCACCTAGTTCGAATCGGAATCTCTAGGTACATTTCTTTCAAAAGATGAACTCTTCTGTGGGCTTTGAGAAAAACTGTTTTCACTGAGGAAATCAAAAAATATACCTTGGGGTAACTGCCTTTTACCACTTCAGCCACACGATGAAAGGCATGTGCTACACATGTTAAATGAGTCATCTTAGGATATACAGCACATAATGTTTCTCCGGCGTTCATCATATAAGGTGCAGAATCGCTAATAAAAAGTAACACTTTATTATACTTAACGCCCTGTGGCCAGAGGTTACTCATAGCCTCACCGAACACTTTTGCTATAGTTTTGTTATCGCACTTTTCTAGAACATCACAGTTTAAGAGAATCCGTTTACAATAATCTTCGCTTAAAGAGCCAATGATTACGTTGCCAATTAGCCTGCCTTCTTTGTCTGTTGTCTCATCCACTGAAACCGAAATTGGACCGTCTTTAATCTCTTGCCTTATCTTCCGAACAGTTTCATCCTATATGGCTGAACAGTACATTTTTCTGAACGTTGAATCATCCGGGATGGATCGTTTCGTATAATTCTCGAGGAATTCCATGAAGCGCTGATTATAAGAGAGGTTTGTCAGCAGAGATGAGAGCACGGCAGAGATCGGTGTTGAACTCGACCGTTACACTGGAAGTTGCTGGTTGTGTCAGAAACAACTGTCTCTGCTTGGAATCTCCTTGTTTGTTAGCCTGATGTTTACTGGTTGAAACGTGCTGTTGCAGTAGGAACATTTGAGTAGATGTCACTGCACAATGACACAAATTACAAAATAATATCTTACTGTCAGTTGATAAACCATCTTCTTTAAATTCTGATACGTAACTTTTCAATTTTAAACTGGTTGACTGAGCTACTTTAGGCACATTGTAACAATGTTAATGTCTTCAATGAATATCAATATACAACTGCACACACTGAACGTACTAGAACACTATGATCCGTCTCACTGATAATTCAAACTGTGAAGACTGGTAGTGAACTAGATGGAGTTATGAAGCAATCGACGGGAATGCCCGAATTAACTAATCCGGAAACCACTAGCACATCGTCGTTGAATGAGATTTCCCTAGTTACGAAAGCATGGCACAGACACAGTCGATGTTATGTAATGCAGCTTACCAGTGCTGTAAGTGTGATTCAGATAGTCACGGTACTGACCATCTGATCTCCACCACTTCCGGGCTCAACCTCTCTCTTTCTTCGCACCGCTTTTCAGCTTACTTTATCAGCCCAGACCTGGACAGGCGTGATAATGACCTGCACACCACTTAAAATATTAATTTTTTGAATATTGATTTTTAATTTATTTCTTCATTATTGAGATGAATGCTAATTTAATATAATTTAATACTTTTTAACCGAAATATGGACTATATTGATTTTAATGACGAAGAATATGGAACATATGTACTAAACTCCGAAATATGGGAAAATATGGAAAATGAATACTCCATTTTTCAACTCCACGCGTCATGATTCGTAAAAATAATGAAAAATATAATTAATTTTATCTTCCTAAAGAGATATGCATTTACATATAAATCCGTTCCCTGCTAATCAATGAGATACCTCGATAGTTGTTGGAATCCTTCCTGTTCCATTGCTTATAGATAGGTGCAATTACTGCTTTTGTCCAATCTGAAGGTACCTGACCAACACTCCATTCTAATCCTACTACTCTATAAAGCCATTTCATTCCTGCCTTCCCAGTATACTTCACCATTTTGGGTCTCAATTCATCTATTCCTGCTGCCTTATGACAATGGAGTTTATTTACCATCCTTTCCACTTCATCAAGCGTAATTTCACCAACATCACTTTCTTCCTGCCCTTTATCTAGGTTGTTCGCGACACCACCAGGAATATTTCCTTTTACATTGAGAAGATGTTCAAAATATTCCCTCCACCTCTCCATTGATTCCCTGGGGTCTATTATGAGTTCACCTGAATTACCCAAAACACTGCTCATTTCCTTTTTCCTTTACTTCCTAAGATTCTTTATTACAGTCCGGAAAGGTTTCGCTGCTGCTTGACATAGTCTCTCCAGGTTATTACCAAATTTTTCCCACGGTTTCTTTTTGGATTCAACAAATATTTGTTTCGCTCTGTTTCATTCAACTACGTGCAATTCCCTGTCTGCATCAGCCCTTGTGTGGAGCCATTCCTGATAAGCCTTCTTTTTACGTTTACAAGCTGCCGTCATTTCATTAATCCACCAAGAAGTTCGCTTTTCCTCACCTTAACACATACGCGTTCCTAGGCATTCCCTTACTGTTCCTGCTACAGCATCCCTGTATGCCACCTATTCTCTTTCTATATCCTGAACCTGCTTACCGTCCACTGTTCGAAGCTTCTCACTAATCATATCCATGTACTTCTGTCTAATCTCCTCGTCCTGGAGATTCTCTACTCTTGTTCGTTTGCAGATAGATTTCATTTTCTGTATTCTAGGCTTAGAGATACTTAGTTCACTACAGATCGGATAGTGGTCTGTATCACCGAAAAATCCCCGTAAAACTCATACTTTCCTACCAGACTTCCAGATTTTAAAATCAGTTAAGATATAATATATTTTGTGGACCTGTTACCCTTAGCTCCCCAACTGAATAGCCTTATGCTTGAAAAATATATTCGTAACAGCTAAACACAAACTAGCATAGAAGTCGAACAAACGCTTCCCGTTCCCATTAGCTTCCATGTATTCCCCACATTTACCAATTACCCTTTCGAATACTTCAGTTCTGTTTCCAACTCTCGCATTGATATCGCCCAATCGACTAACGTATGCGGCTGTTGGCCGCAAAATTTAGAACCAACTCGCCGTTTCGTCTCGGCGCATCACAGTGTATTGGAAGGAGCCAGTATTCCTAAGTTACACCCTTCCCCATTAGGCGGTACGGTTTCCAGAAGTCTCCACGACAAGGAGGCGCCCTGTGTGTCTTCTAAGTTCATAGGTGTCAGATCGGCGGCTGTCTGCCAGTATGTCTCAGCTCTTTGTCACAATGTAAGTGTATTTGTTTTGTGGATTGCTTTGTAAATAGGTGTTTTCAACGACATTAACTATAAGATTATTAATGTCTAATACAAATAAGTACATACTATAAAACTTTTGTCATAATATAAAATATACGCATCCTTACTTAGAAAATTGACCAGCTACTACTACTTCTGTAGCTAACCGCTTGCTGAGCATCTTCCTTGGCATTCTGCGTGAAGACTTTGAAGTGTGATTTTCGAAAGTTCCAGAAATTACTTAGTGCCTTTACTTTCTTTTGTACGAGCGTCAATCAATCAATCAATCAATCAATCAATCAATCAATCAATCAATCAATCAATCAATCAATCAATCAATCAATCAATCAATCAATCAATCAATCATTCAATCGATCAATCAATCAATCAATCAATCATGAATTCAATCAATCATTCATTCAATCAATCATTAAACCAATCAGTCAATCAATCAATACTGATCTGCATTTACAACAGTCGGCCAGGTGGCAAATTCCCTATCTGTTTTTCTCCTAGCCTTTTCTCAAATGATTATTAAGAAATTGGAAATTTATTGAACGTTTTCCTTGGTAAGTTATTCCAATCCCTAACTCCACATCCTATGAACGAACATTTGCCCCAATTTTTCCTCCTGAATTCCAGCCTTATCTTCGTATTTTAATCTCCTACTTTTAAAGACACCACTCAAACTTATTCGTACACTGATGTCATCCCACGCTATCTCTCCACTGACAGCTCGAAATATACCACTTAGTCGAGCAGCTCGTCTCTTTTATTCCAATTCTTCCCAGCCCAAACTTTGCAACATTTTTGTAAAGCTATTCTTTTGTCACATATCACCCAGAACAAATCAAGCTGCTTTCTTTTCGATTTTCTCAGTTTCTTTCTCTCATCAATAACCTGTAAGAGAGATTATTCGTCATATTTTCAGTTTACAGGCTGGTTATATCTTCAAGCTTATCCAGGAAACATAGAGGAGAACTAATGTGCTAAGCTATGTGAACGGAAATTAGGTCAGCTTTCAAGCTCATTTCTGAATTGAGAATAATAATGTTAATATTTCTACTAACTAAATCTATGGTTTTTATAAAAGACGAGGAGCCAGAATTTCGTCCCACAAGAATTCTTTTACGTACCGGTATGTCTGCAGACATGAGACTGGCGTATTTGAACACCTTCAAATACTGCCGGTCTCGAACCTGCCAACCCGAGCTAGTCATACGTTACCTCCTTCATCAGCTTAAATTAAATGTAAATATTTCCTGCCTTTATTTTGATTTAGGCATTAGTATAACCGTATTGTCAACGGGAGGGGGGAGCGAGAGAGATCTAGATTGTATATTTTATTGCAATTTCCATAAGTTCAAGGACTTACCACGTAGGACCTATACATCCTTCCTTTGGCTTGGATGTTTTTTATTCTTCTTCTCTCTTCAATAAGCAATAGGGGAAAGGAGGGTCATTTTAAACATGTTTTGAACTTACAATTTGGTGTATCTCAAGCTTACCACATTCGGGAAGCCCAGGAATTCTCCAGGGGCACTAATGAGTCAAACAAAATTACCAGAATTTTTGAATATATTGGCCTAAGTCACACTGATAGAGGACAGGTTGTAAGGCAAGAATGGGATAGGAAATAGGGCTAATACTAAAATGAAAGGAAGCGGTCTTTGCCTTAATAAGGGTACAGCCACAGAATGAGCCTAAAGTGAAAACGAGGGAACCAAGGAAAAAACAAATATAACTTCAGATCTACCGACTGAGGGGTTGGAATCCACCACCTCCTGAAAGCAAGCTCACAGCAGTGTAATCGAACTGCACAGCCAATTCACTCAGTTTCTTGTGACGCGCAATACCACATGGGCTTACTCTCTCCCAAATTACACAGTTTCGATTTATACCAGTTATAACCGTATATGGATCTTCAGATTTTTAATTATACAAATAAGTAAGAACATTATGTACTGCAATAAAAGGCATTTCCCTAGTCTGTAGTCTAATTGGTGCGGGTATAATTAACCGAGTGATGATGATGGTGGTGCTTTTTGCTTGAAGGGGCCTAACATCTAGGTCATCAGTCCCTAATAGTATGAAATGAGACGAAATAGAATGACAATTTAAAATTCAAAATCGTCCACAGAGCAGAATAAAAACGTGATGATGAAGAATAAATGGGTGGATATGAATTTAAAACAATCGGTGGATCCGACCCAGAAACTGTCATAAACGATAGTATTACTGACCAAGGGACTACTTCTAAAGCATAATCCTGAATCGAGGATGCTTGTTTTCTAAAGGGGTCCAATATGCTGGTCAATGGCCCGTCATAATGACACGTATCGCTAGTAAAGTAAAATCATAGTATTTGTCATGTTGCTGTACTAATAAAAAATAGTGTAGACTCATAGTGTTGCACACATTATGGTATGACTCAAAAGTATTTTACTTCGCGCATGTAACGGAGACCAATGGTGTTTCTCACATTATGACGCTACTTATAGGCAACGCAAACCCATAGTGTTCCTCACCTAGGTGTACTAACCGCAGGTTCCAGTATTCCCTTGGTGTTCTTCATATAGTGGGTACTAATTACAGGCAACGCAGACCCATGGTGTTCCTCACCTAGGTGTACTAATCACGGGTTCCAGTATTCCCTTGGTGTTCTTCATATAGTGGGTACTAATTACAGGCAACGCAGACCCACGGTGTAGCTTATATAGTGGTGCTAATCGCAGACAACGCCTAGACCCGTGGTGTTTCGCACAATGGTACCAATCACGGGTACTGGAAAACCCATACAGACTCACCTTATGTTGCTACTAATCACAAACCTATTGTGTACCTAGCATAGTGGTACCACTAGCAAGTAAAAGTGACCCATGGAATTCCCCGCATGATGGTACTAATCACAATTATTTTCATGGCTCTTACACTATCATCCCTTGGTCGCCCCTTATAGTCGCCTCCTATAACAGACAGAGTAGCTGCCTCTGTGGATCAGCGGTAGAGTGTCGGCCTCCGGATCCCAAGATAGCGGGTTCAAACCCGACAGAGGTAGTCGGATTTTTGAAGGGCGGAAAAAAGTCCATTCGACACTCCATGTCGTACGATGTCGGCATGTGAAAGATCTCTGGTGACACATTTGGTGTTTACCCGACAAAATTCATTAAATATCAGCCATAGACGCCCAAGAGAGTTTCGGTTTACTCGGTCTGCCATCTAGTGGGGGCCTAGAGTAAAACGGAACGTCGAAATTGACGAGCAGACAGCCAGATGGCGTCAAATTGAAATGTCTGCACACGGTAGCTGAGGCCATACGATTATTATTATTATTACAGACAGAGTACATCGTGGGTGTATTCTTCATCCTCGTCCCTCACCCACACGGGGAGTATAACAAATCTATTTGGGAAGAAATACTTTTCTACTGTGTCTACATCATAAAGAAGTCATGATGCCATAGCGATAACAATATGCAATAAAATAAATGAATCCAAAGAGATAAGCATAATTTACTATATTAAATATTAGTTTGTTTACATTTTAAGAGATACCGTATGTAATATTAATAATAATAATAACAACAAAAGCATGCAATACAAAATAAATGAACGGTAATTTACAACATCAAGAGCCATTCCATGGACACTGAATTACCTACAGAGCAGGGAGTGTGAATAAACAAACATAATATACATGAGTATTTGTATTTAAAAAGAAAAAAAACAAAATCATCTCCGTAGAAGCAACGAGAGCCATTGGAATGGTGAAAGGTAAAGGCTTCCACTGTTCATAACTTTGGCACTTGGTGGGGTAGAGTGTTAGCTCTACATTCAGCATGAACATTGGAACTTGCTCACTGACCGCAAGTTCTTCCCGCCAAGTGACATTGATTTGTTAATGGGTAGAGAACAGTTCTTTTCATTATTGAAACTTGGTCCCAGAACTCGATCACCAGATTATCCTATTCCTCAAGACACTGAACTAGGATGGATTATTGCGGGACACTACCATCAGGGGGAAGAGAATAATGTCTTACATTAATCACATGTTTCTCGAAGTCAGAGGACAGGTTAGACACGCAGCTACAGCAGTCCTGGGAAATAGAAGAGATTACGTCCCCAGTCAAGACAAGAGAAGAGAGAGCAACAGAAAGGCACTTTACAGTACCACTAGGGAAACTACAGGTAGATTTATAGTTTAGTTATCCCTCAAGTACAAACCTGAGATTCTGGGAAACTCCTTCAGTCATGCCATGTCAAGACTAGCACAACTAGAACTGCATTTGAGTAGGCAGCCTTCACTTAAGCACGAGTTCTGTAACCTTCTTCACTAGTATGAGGCCATGTGGTATATGGCTAAGGTCAGGGAATGAAGGTGGAAACTATTATCTACCCCATCATCCAGTTTTTAAGCTTAGTAGCTCAACTACAAAAACGAGGGTTGTATTCGATTTACCTGCTAAAACTTCTAACAATATTTCATTTAATGATATATTAATGGCTGGAACGACAATACAAGATGATCATTAATCCATTCTTCTAAGATTTAGAATTCATATCTTTGCCTTCACTGCAGATATTGCTGAAATGTATCGGCAAGTCATGGTTCATGCAGATGATAGGAACGCTCAGCGTATTATCTGGAGTGAATCTCCTAGGAACCCACTCTGTCATTATGGACTGACAACTGTAGCATATGGTACAGCAGAAGCAGCCTTCCTAGCTACCAGACCACAGAAGCAACTTGCTGAAGATGAAGAATCAAGGTTTTCCCAGAGATGCACAAGTTGTTCGCAGAGATTTATATGCTGATGACCAAGTAAGCGGCTGTGAAAATATACAGGATGCTCTTCAGTTGCAGTCTCAAACTATTAATTTACTAGTGAGTGGAGGATTTCACCTCTAGAAATGGCGTGCAAACCACCCAGCATTACTGGAAGCATTTAGGACAGTCGCCCAGGCGGCAGATGTTACCCAGTAAACAGAATATAAATCTAAATTAAACCACGCTGTAATAATACACATGAGCTAGTATATTGCATACACATATGCCGTAAGTCAATAAGAATACACAAAGGCTAGGTCTGCAAACCGCATTATAATTCGAGACAAGAGATGTTTAGCTTAGGTTTGGTTAGGATAGGTTTATAACGAAGAATTTTTCCAGTTCAACTGATTCTCATTGTCAGAAACTTATCACAGGAATAAAGTTAAAATTAACACTTGCCCTAATTAATTGTAAAACTCTTGCCATAAAGTCCATATCACTAAGAGTGACAACTCATCGCCTTCCTTTTTCAATACCCCGTAGCACGGTCTGAAGTGTTCTGTGAACGAGGTAACGTTGCTTTCATTTCGTAGGAGTCCTTGATGACATTTCGTGCTCGTTAGACATCCTAACTGATTTCTGTACGTAAGTATTGGACGAAATAAAACCAAATTAATAAAATGCTGCGTTCACACAAGCTACGTTATCAAATGCCACCTGGCATTAGCCAAACACATTTACAATTATACCCGCAAATGTAAGACTAGTGACTGCAGTGGCAATACGTAATTCAGGCAATTCACGACATAAATCCTGACTGTATAGTGCCAACGTGGCAGACGTCGTATCGGAAGGTGGGGTCCCTAAACTGTATGGTGAGCGACACTGAATAGAAACCCAACAGTTAGAAAAGTAACTATAAATCACTATCTTTACATTACAGGGGAGAAAGAGTAAGGTTGCACCCTTGGTGTACGGGCTTACGTGCTCAGGAGTACAACAGTGGTCATTTGAGAGTTGCAGCCAATGGCCAGGGATGAAAGTGATGAAGTGAATGACAACAGGGAAACGATCCAGATTCTCTGGCTGTGTAAGTTGAAAGCTCAAGTGGAGAAGATGTTAATGTTTTCCATCAGGTTTCTCGCGAGAAGAATGCTGTTCGCAGGTTGAAAACAGCGGAAATGGAAAATCTTATACCACTTTAGAGCCAGAGTAATGGAACCACTTAGCGACTATCGATCAATGTGTAAAGAGAGACTTCGTGAAGACGTACGAGAAAGATAATTGAAAGAATATTGGTCTTTTGGCAGGAGGGGTAAGAGAACACCACATGTTGATACTGATAAGGAGACATTTAGAATTGTGTCATGTGTTTCATATCTTAAGACAGATGTAGTATGAGTAAAAGTGCGCAGGGGAGAACACCACATTTGATACCGAACAGGTGATCCTGCTGATGGGACATTTTACAATTGTGTCATGTGTTTCATATAATAAGATAGATGTAGTATAATTTAAAGTGCGCAGGGGTGAACACCACATATTGATACAGAACAGGAGATCCTGATGAGGGGACATTTAGAATTGTGTCATATGTTTCATATCTTACGACAGATGTAGTATGAGTAAAAGTGCGCAGGGGAGAACACCACATGTTGATACAGAACAGGAGATCCTGATGAGGGGACATTTAGAATTGTGTCATATGTTTCATATCCTAAGACAGATATAGTATGAGTAAAAGTGCGCAGGGGAGAACACCACATGTTGATACAGAACAGGAGATCCTGATGAGGGGACATTTAGAATTGTGTCATATGTTTCAGATCTTAAGACAGATGGGGTATGAGTAAAAGTGTGCGGAGGATGTTTTATAAACACATCGGCAGGAATGAACAAAGATGCTTCCACATCTGGCATAACGCAAGAAGAAAAGGGAGGAGAATCCACAGTTCTAGGCCTCTGGCAAGCAACTCAATGCTGAAAATATCCTAGCGATATTAGCTACGACTGTTAAATAAATAAAATATAATAAACTATGAGAATATATTCTATATTGATTCCTAAAAACTGCAACCATTTGTTTAATCATCGTCACCTGGTCGATTAGTTTAGCAGTTTGCCTTTGTCTACCACTACGAGCGCTAGTGTGAGCCAATGCATTGTGTCACTTAAGCACCACTACGAGCGCTAATGTGAGTCTATGCAGAGTTTCACTTAAGCCTTCGTCCATATGGCCCCACATGGATCCCGATCTCCCGCGACATCCGACACCCCTACGGTATACTCTACCGACATAGCCTGGCCAACGGTGGGCTGTGGCTGTCCCTTGATCCCTTATCTCGACGACTGGCTCATTCATAGCCCCGATCTCACGTACGCTCTCATCGATGTCTATCTTACCCACATTCTGGGCGTCACCCTCAACTATTCCAAGTCGGTGCTGCACCCGACTCCCATACTGACGTATCTTGGCGTCACCATCGACATCCCCAGCCAAGAGGTGACCATGCATCATGTCACTCCAACAGGCTGCCGGCTACTTTTCTTGGCTCTGCTAAACACATCTTCTGGGTACGAGGACTCTTCACTGAATAATGACACAAACCTGTTTGTATCGAATAAACTACAGCCAAATATGTTTACAACACTGCACTTCCGATTTCCAAGGAAAATAACAAGGATCTGTTAGTCCTTTACCGCTGATTGACACAGTCTTTGAAGTTGAAGTCCACTGCGGAAGCTGAAACTACACTTCCTGATATAGATGAATTCACTGAATGTAAGTGTGCCCTGTCAGAAGATGTAATTGTGCTAAATACACTTGCATTCTTATGAAAAGTACGACATACTTGGTGTTGTCAAAACAGTTGTCAAGGTTAAAACTTAATTTTCTTATAATACTTCAATTATTTTACGTTATTCTCCGTTCGTTCTCTCAGTATACGGTATACTAAGTCCCATTAATATTAAGAAGGTCAACGACATGAGGAAACTTATAGTGTATATTGGTGGTAAGATGCCAGTTTCTACCATGACACTGTCAACAACTGTCCAATTACTGAGCAGGAAGCTCTGCATGAAGAAGAATTCTGATCCCCTTAAAGAGAAGCTACTTGCAGTTATTGTTTTATATTCTTAACCTACGATCAGGTACTACAATATGTTCATTACAATGGTTACAAGGTCAGTTCTCGATGAGAGAACATAAACCGTATTGAAAAATGTAATGTCCTATAAGACGGAATGAATATGTGTGCTGATTTTTGTTACAACTATAATATGTCCATCGTTTAGGGTCACTTCATAATTCTCTGATTTCTAAATGTTATAGGTTGATTGAAAAACGACATTGTAACGGAAACTCAAATTACAATCAAAACTAAAGGACAGGGATGAAAATTTCATTTATATTTTCTAAGAAAATTCAGTTCACATGGAAAACTGTACGCATCCAGGAAACAAAATTTGATTTTTCTTACCTTCAGGGATGGGATCTGAAATCCGTATGATAGGAATAAATGGCCCTTTACTAGTTATATGCAAATTCGAAAATTTCGTTTGTTAATTCCATTTTATATCTCTCCTGTTAAATGCAATATTTTGGACGTGTCCCCTTTTCCAGATGACCGACTCAGTCAGTGCCAATCGCTCAGCTTGACTTCCGTCAGGAGAAAGTTGCTGTTCACCACAGGAACTGACTCCAGACATGAGAGAACTCAGTTCTTTCTGATACCTACTAGCAGTAGAACTTTGTTGTGCACCACAGAAAAAGGCTCCAGAGGTGAGAGAACTCAGTTCGTTCTGATAACTACTAGCAGGAGAACGAGGAACTCTCAGTAACGTTATCAAGTCTAGCCGTTACTACGAACGTACAACTTACCGGAAGTAAAGGTAAACATCTTCGCGCTAAGAAATGAACAATGCCAATTACAACGCCTCAGTTCTCTTTGAATGAGAATCCAATTGCTTTTAAATGTTTCCTGTTCGTTGAGATACGAGTATAAATGTCCTCCATCACCAGTGAGAGAAATTTGGCTACAAGTGAACAAACCGCATGGTGCATTCCCTAGTACAGCTACGAGGAAGAACGAAATCACTTTGGGCCCACGAATTAACCTGCTACTCATTTCTGGAGCAGGCTGAGTGAACCTCTGGGTCATGTGCTGCTCCAGAAAATGAAATCTATTTTCTCACGTTACTCGAACTCACACCCTTCCAGGAGAATCAAGGACGTGTTGGCAACCTCGGCTATGCAGCCCTTGATAAATAGAGGTCTTACTGTAAGGGTGAGTCCCAATTCTGTGAAGACAGGTGACTGGTGTAAATTCAGGATATTTCTGCCTCTCTCGGACGACCAATGAGTTATATCCAAGTGTTAGGCGATTTAATACGAGTGCCTAACGGGCAACACAAGTGTTCATAGACAATAAAACTGCATTTCGTCGTAATTTGACATTGAAAGAATGTTTAACTTTAATCTGCGCGTTTAGCAGTTACAAGAACAAACAGGTGTTTTAGAAAATAACCTCAGAGTGGTTATATTAGTTATATTACTCGATTGTAAGCACTTCTGATACGAATAATAGAAACACTCACTCGGATCATGAACTTAATAGTGGGCACTAGGAATGTTTTGCAATACGCAGAACCAGTTGGCTGGACACCGCATTTATGGTGAGGGATGAAACCGGTCTAGAAGAGAGCAAGGCGCGACCTTCACACCAGTTGTTACCAAGCAGTGGGATTGATAGCATTTTAAGATGTCAGTGTGGTTTAAGGGTGAATATCGCGCAAATATCCGCTACAATTTTGCTCGTGTATTAACTGTTGATCAGTGCCTAGAGGAAATGCCTCCGGTGCTGGGGAAAGACTGTCCACATCGGACAACAATTTTCCGCTGGTATAAGGAGTTCCAGAGGGGAAATTTTGGGGTTCAAGATGATCCTCATTCTGGGCGACCCTTTGAATCAGTGACTGAGGAAAACATTAAAGCTCTGAGGAAAATGTTGCAGCAAGAGGGGCGGATGACATATCGGCAGGTAGAAGAGACCTTCCACATCCCTGCACCAGCTATTCATTCAATTCTACACGACCATCTCCATGTTAGAAAGGTTTGTTCCCTTAGGATGCCCCATTCACTTTCAGAGCAAAGGGCACATCGAGTGAAATGGTACCGAAAAATGCTAAAACAGTTTGCAAATGAGACTTCGCGTAACGCCAATAGCATCGTTACAGGTGACGAAACTTGACTCTATTATTACGATGTCCCAACAAAATCCCAGAACAAGGTGTGCCTGTTTGAAGATGAGGGTACTCCTGTGACTGAGCGAAAGTCAAGGTCAGTGAAGAAAAGGATGATTGCATTATTCTTCACTAAAGGGGTCATCCTGACTCGGGTTGTGCTAGAAACGCAAAGGGCAGTTACTGCGAAGTGGTACAGTGAGACTTGTCTGACTCAGGTCACCCAGGCTCTGAAGCAGCTCCGTCCAAGGTCACGGCTCAACACTTGGCTCTTGCATCACGACAATGATCCAGGACATACAATTTTCCGCTGGTATAAGGAGTTCCGGAGGGGAAATTTTGGGGTTGAAAACGATCGTCATTCTGGACGACCGTCTGAATCAGTGACTGAGGAAAACATTGAAGCTGTGAGGAAAATGTTGCAGCAAGAGGGACATCGTGCTAATGCAACAATGGATTTTCTTGCCAGATCAGGGTTGACTGTGCTTGATCGCCCTCCATACAGTCCTGATCTTGCCATTGTGATTTCGCACTCTTCCCAGAAGTGAAGATGAAGCTGAAAGGGCGGCGTTTTGCATCCAACGAGGAGCTTCTGGCAGCATGGGATCAAGCGTGTGAAAATGTAATCGAAGAAAAGTGGCAGAGTTGGTTCAGTGACTGGTTTCGACGTATGTAGAAGTAAATTGAGTGGGGTGGAAATTATTTTGAAAAAGTCTGAAGCGTTCACTCACATTGCAAAACTTTCCTAGTGCCCTTTGTATTGGGCATTTGGAAATAGATCCTCTAGCGAACACCAATCCATGAGCAAGGGAGATGGAGGGAAGATATTTCGTTGATCAGTCACAGGCAGTGTGTGGGCTGAGAGCACAAGATTGTCAGTATCAGTCAAGTAATTGAACGATAGGGAGAGATAGTTATGCTCATGGCAGAGTACCAGGAGATCGGGAATAGATTGTTACAGAACTGAAGACAACCTTCCTCTCTTAACACCAATCGGAGGATAATGAAGCTATCGATAAAAGGAAGGGAAGACACAAACCTAATAGCGTCAGGGTCGGAAAAGATTAGGAGTTGAGTAAGGAAGATCGGACAGTGAATACGAAAGTTAGGAGGCTCACAAAAATAACTAGATAGTGTGTTAGACTCAGCTACGAGTTTCGTGGTCACCAAGCGTAGAGTCAAGGAGAGGTTACCTCTTCTTTCTCCTACTTAGGATTATGTGATTCAGAGACGGACGATCTTTTCTACAGCTGTCCCCTATCAGTTCAACATGTCGCATCACTAATCAGACAACTTGGTGGTTACATAGAATTAGGCACCCCTTTAAGTCCTTCCTTACGACCGCGCTCAGCGTGATTCTGTTCAGTCTGGTTGTTTGTATACTACATTTAAAAATGATGAGCTTCGTATTGTAGCCAGACAAGGGGTGTTAGGTCAGAGTGGCGACCGTGGGATCACGAGCTGGGTAAGACAATGTTTCCCCTCTCCCTGTCCGATATCTCTTGGTAAAGTCCTGGTCTCTTCCGACGCACAGTGAATCCCTCATTTTCTGTGGGCATATCTTCATTGCATTCTATTTTCTCTTTTGTTTTACCTGCGCGCTGTACCGTCCTGGTCACATTCCATACTTTGTAAGGAGCACGAACACTACATTTATGAAGAGCTCGCTTCCAAAATTGGCAAGTTATTGAATTACATGTAAAAATTACTTTATTTGCAATTTTTACTCGTAATTCACTTCTGAAATTAAAATTGTTATCGTTACATTGTAGTAATCGAGATACATCGCAACAAGAGCTTGGTAGCATTGGAGCCCCAGCACTCGCAGCTTGTACTACATTGTTCAGACGGTGGTGGTGATTATTGTTTCAGAGGAAGTACAACTGGACAACCATCCTCTATTAACACTATGCAGAGGGAAAATGGAGGAGATATGACATTTAAAGGTATCGGCAAAAGAAAGAGTGGACTCCATAGGACCCGAGCACCTCAAAAAACCGCGGAGCTGACTCACACAAGACTGAGGTAGCGGAACCGTGGAGGAGCCTCACACAAGAGCCAGCTAGCGGAATCGTGGAGGAGCCTCACACAAGAGCCAGCTAGCGGAACAGTGGAGGAGCCTCACACAAGGCTCAGCTAGCGGAACCGTGGAGGAGCCTCACACAAGACTCATAGAGCGGAACAGTGGAGGAGCCTCACACAAGACTCATAGAGCGGAACAGTGGAGGAGCCTCACACAAGAGCCAGCTAGCGGAATCGTGGAGGAGCCTTACACAAGAGCCAGCTAGTGGAACAGTGGAGGAGCCTCACACAAGAGCCAGCTAGTGGAACAGTGGAGGAGCCTCACACAAGAGCCAGCTAGCGGAATCGTGGAGGAGCCTCACACAAGAGCCAGCTAGCGGAATCTGGGAGGAGCCTCACACAAGACTGAGCTAGCGGAACCTGGGAGGAGCCTCACACAAGACTGAGGTAGCGGAACCGTGGAGGAGCCACACACAAGACTGAACTAGCGGAACCGTGGATGAGCCTCACACAAGACTGAGCTAGCGGAACCTGGGAGGAGCCTCACACAAGACTGAGCTAGCGGAACCTGGGAGGAGCCTCACACAAGACTGAGCTAGCGGAATCGTGGAGGAACCTCACACAAGACTCAGATAGCGGAATCTGGGAGGTACCTCACACAAGACTCAACTAGCGGAATCTGGGAGGTACCTCACACAAGACTCAACTAGCGGAATCTGGGAGGTACCTCACACAAGACTCAGATAGCGGAATCTGGGAGGTACCTCACACAAGACTCAGATAGCGGAACAGTGGAAGAGCCTGACACAAGACTGAGCTAGCGGAGCCGTGGAGGATCCTCACACAAGACTGAGCTAGCGGAAACGTGGAGGATATTCACACAAGACCGAGCTAGCGGATTCGTGGAAGAGCCTCACACAAGACTGAGCTAGCACCGTGGAGGTGTCTCACACCGTTACCGAGGTAACTTTCTTAGCCTTCCCCATTTATGTTTTGGACTGGCTATCGCTGTAGAAATTAGTGTCACATCATGCTCATCTTTCAAACTGGTTTTCTACGACTACTTCTAAGTTACTGGGGGCCATACTCCTAACTTATTATTTCTACTTGCCTAAAACACTCCGTTCTGTTTTAATTCAAGAACTGTCTGTTTGTGTTTCGCGTTATTCTGTGCCAGGTATGGACCATTGATGGGCTAATTAATATAAAAATAGGATCAAATAAGTATAAAGTGTGCACTATGGAACAATTAAATGAACTAAAGTGATATGCGGGAGAAATGGTCACAACATTTTGTAACTTGCTATTGTAGTTTAATTTTAGAGTTATCCTCGTAGTATATCGTAATTTTTAACTTTAACTCTCTATTAGAACGTAATTAGTAATATAGTTTACGTTTGCTTGCCGTAGTGGTAGATTGGTGTTAGTAGCAGCAGACTTGGTTCAGTGCCTTATTTTTGTCGTGTTTATTTCCACTTACATTATTGACACATTGCCATTATCGTATTGATCGCTGTAAATTGTTATTTCCATTCCCATTATTGTCATAATCATCTCCAACGTAACTGAGAACAACGTAAGTTACAATCCCCCTGATGAACTTGAGACAAACGAACAGGCTCCCCTATTCCTTGCAAACAGTCCTCAAAACCTTTCATTTACTCCACCCTTCCTCACTGTCGCTGGAACCAGCTGTGCAGGCAACACACACCTATTGTCATCTGATCTTTCTTGCCATTCCCAGTCGACAATGGACATCATTAACCACCAGCTTTCTGCGTACAGTAATGCTTTAAATATTTGCAATATAAACGCTCAAAGCTTCCTTGTGGAGGCGCGAATGGATGAAATAAAAGCCCTATTTATGCCTCCCAGTTTCCCCGCAATATTAATCACTGAATCTTGGTTAAAACCACACCACGCAATAGAAAGACTGCAGCTGGCGGGTTATACATTTCTTAGATCCGACAGATTAAGTAATCCCTCCGGGGGTACTGCCGCATATGTTACGACCAGCTTACGCCCTAAAATAATCTGTAGGTCTCCAGGTCCGTACGAGCGAAAACCTAAGTTCATGTTCCTGGAAATAACTGTGAATGAAGTAAAATGTCTTCTGGGTGTAGTATATAAAACACCGAAAGCGGGTTTTTTATGCGATCTAGAGACTCAAATACAAGATTAAGTCCCTGATTACTCAAATATAATTTAAACGGGCGACTTCAACATAAACCTTCTTGAACCTAAATCTCCTCAGACAACCCACCTATTATCTTCTTTTAAAGCTTGCAATTTAACGTTTCTCCCTCTCAACGTTACACATTACACAGACACATCACACACCTTAATTGATCTCATTACCACTAACCAACCTGAATTAGTTCTTCATCGCTGTCAAATTAGTGCCCCAGGCATATCGCGTTATGATGCTATATTTATGGCCTATTGTATTAAAAGTCCCAAGTTCAAACCGAAAATAATTTCAGATAGAGATCTACGAAGAATTGCTAAGAATAAACTTTTACAAGACACAGTTGCAGTGCCATGGCATGACATATTTAAACTTAAAGACATAAATGACAATGTGACTCTCTTCAATCAACATATGACTGAACTGTACGATAGACATGCCCCTGAAAAAAAGGCTCGAGTTACGCGAAAAACAGCTCCCTGGCTCTCAGATGAGATTAGAGCACTAATGGCTGAACGCGATGCTGCTTATAGACGAGTTAAGAAACATTGCACTCCTGACAATCTACTGAACTATAAGAGACTAAGAAACGCTACGACCCAACAGATTAGAAACGCGAAACTGCGACACGCTCACAGTTTAATTCAAACAAATGCTTCAACAGCTGTATTGTGGAAATCCTAAAGAGCTTTGGAATTACCAAAGGACGAGACGACGACGAAAAAAATATACCCTTGGAAAAACTGAACGATTATTTTTCATCTAACTACACATTAAATGCAGCCCTGAAACAGGAAGTTCTAGACGGGAATTATGCAAAGACGCGAACAGAGAGAGAAAACTTCTACTTCCGTCCAACAACGCACTCACAAGTCAGGTTTGATATAAATCGGATAACATCAGGGGCAAAAGGAAATGACAGTATAGGAATAGAAATGACAAAAATTATTCTGGATGTGATATTACCTGCACTAATTAACAAATTTAACTCTTCCCTTGTAGAGAGCACATTTCCCGAAATATGGAAAGTGGGCATTATACGTCCTCTAAAAAAGTAGCATCCCCTTCTGAACCATCTGACTACAGAGCCATCTGCATACTTTCTGCTTTATCCAAAGCGCTAGAGTTCATCGCACATAGACAAATAACAGACTATATGACGACTTACAACATACTTGATCTACTACAATCTGATTTTCGTCAAGCACACAGTACTACAACGGCACTACTGAAGGTTACAGAAGACATCCGAGAAGCTAAGGACAACAAGGAAGTGACAGTTTTAATACTCCTAGACGTGAGCAAAGCTTTTGACTCTGTTGAAATTGACATTTTGTTCTCGAAATTGTATTTCCTCTATTACTCGGACAGCGCCCTCCTTTGGTTGCATTCCTACTTATAAGGCCGTCGGCAGTGTGTTACAGATAGAATAAACAAATCAATTTGGCGGTCTGTGCAGTGTTGTGTACCCCAAGGGTCGGTGTTAGGACCCCTTCCTTTTTCTATTTACATTAATGACGTCTCCCAAATCCTCACACACTGCAAATACCATATTTATGCTAATGGTGTACGAATGAACCTCCATACATCTCCAAATCTAATATTTTTGGCCGTAGACAAAATCAATCAGGATTTAACATCGTTTTCTGCTTGGTCTTTGAGATGTGGTCTTAGGTTAAACCCAGCAAAAACGCAAGCCATCATCCTTGGATACCCGAAACTACTCGCGAAGGTCAATCCACCAGAGATTCCATCTATAAGGTTGTGTAATACTAACATACCATTCATGTCATCAGTAAAAGTCCTAGGTGTTACTTTCGGTGATGACATGTCATGGAAAACGCATATTACAAACATCACCCAGAAAACATTCCCTGCATTGCACATGCTGCTCGGATATAAATATTTATTTTCCTGAAAAACTCAAAAAATACTGGTAGAAGCTCTGGTTTTCCCTCATTTCGACTATTGTGACGCGATTTATAGAGACACTCGGAACATGTTATTGAGCAGATTACAACGTGGTCAAAATGCATGTGTGAGATATGTCTGTAACCTACGGTACTATGACCACGTAACTCCTTCATATAACCACCTATCTTGGCCCCGACTAGAAATCCGTCACACTGTGCATACCCTATGCCATCTCCATAAAATCCTTAATTCTTCAAAGCCATTTTACCTTACTTCATATTTCAAATACCTATCCTCTTATCATAGTCTTAGCACCAGATCTGCTAATAATTCCATCCTTGCTTTACCTACCCATAGAACTGCCATCTACGATAAATCATT
Source organism: Anabrus simplex (assembly GCF_040414725.1). Classification (NCBI taxonomy): domain Eukaryota; kingdom Metazoa; phylum Arthropoda; class Insecta; order Orthoptera; family Tettigoniidae; genus Anabrus; species Anabrus simplex. The sequence goes on along the minus strand of NC_090279.1, from coordinate 29,205,867 downwards.
CACAGTAATTGCCTGCCGTGAGTGGAACCTCCTTCCCGAAAGTATCAGGGGGTTAAGCGCTACTCGCACTTTCAAGGAAGCACTTTGGAGACATTTTATGCAGTAGTAAGGATCATCTGTAAAATTGATGCTGCTACTTACAACCATTCTCTTGTTATGGATGTCCTGGTAGAGAGTCTAAAATTCTTATCCGATTTGTTTTTAAAATCAAGTTTTATGTACTGCCTCTTTCTTTTACATGTAGAATATTAGTTTGAAGAATTTATCCTTTTACTATATCTGATTTATTTCATCTTAATTTAATCTTAATTTATTTCATCTTAATGTAATCTCACCATCCTTGTATTTTTATTAATTTAATTTGTATTAGATCAACTTATTGTAAGTAATACAATGTAATATATGTATATTTCACCTCCTGGTTAGATGGAAGAGGAGGCCTGAGGGCCTTATATATCGGTTTAATTACAATCTGTACCCCTTCTGAATGTTCATTCTTGTCAATGGTTTCGCAAGGCTATGTTCTTTACCATATTAGATCTTAACCAGGCATATAATAAATACCTCTGGCAGAAGAATCCAAACACCTGACGGCTTTCGCCACGGATTGGAATCTGTATAAATACTAACGCACCCCTTCGGGATCCACACGTATGCAGCTGTCCTTACTAGACAGCTGGAGAGGGTCTTCTCCGATATCAAATTCGAATATCTGACACATTAACTCGATGATGTCGTCATGTTTTCAGTGACCTCCGAAGAGCACTTAGATCATCTGACGGAAGTCCTCAATCGCCTTTGGAAGGCTGGGTTGACTGTTAAATTATCTAATGTAGCCTTTGCTAATCCTTCTATGTCGTTCTTAGGGCATACTGTGTCGCCCGATTGTGTATATATTGACCATTCCAGAACACAGAGTTCAAGCCTCCGAAGGACATAAAGGGAATCGCTAGATTCATAGGCATAGTGGTTTTTTCAGGAAATGTATTCCTAACTTTGCTATTAGGGCGGTGCCCTTGACCTTACTTCACAAGAAAGGTGTGAAATTTGAATGGGGGCCGTCGCAGCCAGCCGCTTTTGAAGACCTTAAATTAGCTCTTTGTAACGTCCCTCTACAAGCCATGCCTGATTTGTCTAAGAAATTCATTGTCGAAAGTGATGCCTGTTCATCTGATGTGGCTGCTGTCCTTTTTCAGTATTCTAGCTATGAATTAGAGGCTTTGGTAGTCTTGTTTGCCCTGGAGAAGTTACGCCTTTATCTGGAACATGTCAAATTTGAATTGGAAATACACAAGCAGCCTTAAGGTGGGTTTTAGCAAGGCCTCGTAGTAACGGACGTAACGCCCGTCGGGCTATCAGGATCTCATCTTTCCTATATGATGTACGACACATTAGGGGATCAGAAAATGTATGGACTAAGCCACATGTTTTCTAGTGATATTGAGACCAGTGAACAGGAAGTTAGTTCTTCTCTTTCTATGCCCACACCTCCTAGTATTAATGCTATTTTGCTGGCTCCGATAATGGAAACCCTTTCTTCTGGGGAACATGTTGTCCCTTATGTATTGAGGAACGGGGTTTTGTGCTGCCCTTCGAGACATGATCAGAAAATGAAAGTTGTGGTTCCAACCTTTCTTATGCTAATGATCTTCAAATAGTATCATGAAACTCTATTAGGGATCAAAGGGGATCGGAAATAAATTTAATATTATTGTATGTGTAGACGGCTTCACTAGATTTTCATGGTTGTTTCCCACTAAGCTGACTACCGCTCAGTCTACTATTTCTTGTCTTAATACTATCTGCTTCTTTTGGCCCCTGTCAATATATAGTTTCTGATAATGCAAAGGCTTTCATATCTAACTCATTCCGGAAATTCTGTTTCAATCTGTCCATATCCCATGTAACAAATTCCGCTTATTACACTCAACCATCTCCGGCTGAGGGGATCAATCGTAATCTTCGATCCGTGTTGATCGCTTTTCATCATGGAGATCATTCCAAGTGGGATACTTCTCTGCATTGGTTATGTTTTACTTTAAATTCGGCTGTTCATCAGTCCCACAAGTTCACTCCCGCCTCTCTCATGTTTAAATTTATTCCCAACACGCCGCTGTCTAATCTTTGGTCACTCAATGACAGATTACCAGAGACAATAGGTCCTGATAATATCGGAGACCTATGGAAGAAGGCTGAAAGTAATCTGAAGGCTTCTCATGAAAAGGTTAGAGAGAGATATGATCGTGGACGTAGGCCTACCAATTTAAAGGTTGGAGATCAAGTTATGGTTAAGAATTTCGTACCTGCAGGAAATCTTGCCCCCAGATTTCATGGGCCATATATAGTTTTTGGACTTCTTTACTCCTGTTATTCTTTTGGTCAGTTACCCAGCCACTGAGAGGATATTTAGAGAACACTTTCGCAGATTAAACCGGCATAATATTTTGTTTTGCAGTATAGGCCACTAAATCATGGCAGTAAGAAATCAGCTATATTTATTCGGCGTCAGTTCTGTAAATTTTTTAAAAATATCAGCGTGTAAGGTATATGGGGAGGCATTCTGCCCCTCACATATCCACATGACGGCAGTATCTTTTGCATATACTTAATCCTGTACATACTTCCCCTCTAGTTAGGTTTATTTTATCCCGTTGCCCGCCTCTAAGCCCAAGCCTCCTAGTCACACATGCAGGCCGCCTGATCTGAAACTGCAACTTAGAAAAATACACAACTCTCGCTCCCCACAAAAACAATTTCTTTCGCCAAATAAATGACAGTTTCAGTGCCCTCTCTTTCATCTGCGGCCGTGTCTCAACATCTGGCGAGGGATGCCGGCGTGTGGTAACGGCCCACTCTGCTGTGGCCCAGTCTCCTGCATAACGGCGTATTGCAACACCATCCTTTCCGGCGAAGGCTCTGGTGCCTGCCTATCTTGGAGCAGTATCACCATATTTGGTCTGTGGCGACCATCACCATGGCTACCCCTCTCAAGGTAGCGGGAGAGATGTAACTGAGAGTACTTGGGGATCCGGGCGACCCCACCAGGCAACAGGTTGCGGCGGCTGCTCTTGCCGTCAAAACTTGAACTGTATATCTTGTACTGGTACGGTTGAAAGAAGACTTCAAGACTTGTTTTTAACGTAATTTCTTAAAAATGAACTTTTTCAAGAAAATTTCTGTCTGTAAAATACAACTTCGTATATTTTCTTCTAACAAGTAAAATGTCAAACTTTAACTGTGAGGAGAGACTTTAAGGGAGGGGAGGTCCATACCGGGAGGTACACCCGCCCCGTTCATTTAAATGAAGCGCCTTGATGAATGCCATCTGATATATGAATGTCGCAACTACTAGCGCAAGAAGTTTGGACTTTTATCTACAGATGTCTCTACCCAAAAACTTATGTTATGCCATCCGGTGTGAAGAGGAACTACTCAAATCTTAAAGTAATTTTTCATTTTGAGGTTTCCTAAACTGAGTTGATTATGCTTTGTTTTTGGTGTATTCCAGTTTTCAACACTTCTATCTCTGTCCACTAATTTCAAATATCGACCAATATAAATTTTTTATATTTTCTTTTTAGGGAATAGGATCCGTCTTGTACATTTTTGATTATCTAATAAAATTTGGAGGTGTATTGGGCCTTACCCCAGAGCTCTTTAGAACCTTCCTCTCGGGTATAAAATCTAGTACCTTTTCGAGCTACCTTGCCTTATTGATCGTCCAGTCTACTGAGTGTGTGTTAATAGAAGAGGTGGGGGCGTCTCGCCCTTCATCGAGTATTCCAGCAGATTAATGTAATGACAGCCCTTTAATAACGATGTGATAGCTCTGAAAGCTCACTCGAGGGGAGGGTTTCCTATCTTTCGTAATGTAACATTAAATTTCCAGTCTTCTCAAATGTAAATTTCTACTTCTAATGTAAATTTTAAACGAGCTGAAAAGCACTTAGTTAAAATTCGGGACTAGAGAGAGTGACACCCCTTGAGTTCCCTATCAACTTGACTTAGAGGTGACTATGACTTTGTAACCGTTTTCTGTCTGTAGCTTTCGTAACTTACATTTTCTCCATCTAGTCACCTCAGTAGTATAGGCTCAGCCTCTGTAACTTCGGGCCAAAGCCCAAATAGGGTTTTGATGTTTTGAGTGCAAATTTCAAGGAGTGCAAGTGTCCGCCTCCCCATCATTTTGATTATTGGGCCAGTAACTTTAATCTGTGTGTCTTCTCCCACCAAGTTCCGGTAGAATGGGTATTCTATACTTCTGTAAAATAGATTATTTATGTTAAGATGTTAGACTGTTGAGTGTTTAAGACAGTGAATATGGTTTGAATTGTAAAATGTAGGTTATGCCTCGAGAGGCCTGGAAAGTGTTAATTTTATTGAGCAAAGATACACTGCTTGTGAATGTAAAAGTTGAAGTTGCCTTGAGAAGGCAGGAAGGATATAAAGTTTGGAGAGCAGCCTCCTAGATAAATTCATAGAGCATAGACTTCTTTCTACTCTTGTAGAGGTGTTAGTGTAAATATTGAATGGTGCCTTTTGGATGGCGGTAACGTTGTAGAGAAAAAGGTGCTCTCAGAAGATTGTACGTTGTGAGTACTCTGTAAATGAAATTGGGAGACCTGTCTCCTTGACCACTGAGTGGATGGAGCAACAGTGCTCAAGTAACATTTTTAAAATTTGTAGACCTGTCTCCTTGATGGAGCAACAGTGCTCAAGTAACATTTGTAAATTTGGGACACCTGTCTCCTTGACCACTGAGTGGATGGAGCAACAGTGCTCAAGTAACATTTGTAAATTTGGGACACCTGTCTCCTTGACCACTGAGTGGATGGAGCAACAGTGCTCAAGTAACATTTGTAAAATTGGGAGACCTGTCTCCTTGACCACTGAGTGGATGGAGCAACAGTGCTCAAGTAACATTTGTAAAATTGGGAGACCTGTCTCCTTGAACACTGAGTGGATGGAGCAATAGCGCTCAAGTAACATTTGTAAAATTGGGAGACCTGTCTCCTTGACCACTGAGTGGATGGAGCAATAGTGCTCAAGTAACATTTGTAAAATTGGGAGACCTGTCTCCTTGACCACTGAGTGGTTTGAGCAATAGTGCTCAAGTAACATTTGTAAAATTGGGAGACCTGTCTCCTTGACCACTGAGTGGTTTGAGCAATAGTGCTCAAGTAACATTTGTAAAATTGGGAGACCTGTCTCCTTGATGGAGCAATAGTGCTCAAGTAACATTTGTAAAATTGGGAGACCTGTCTCCTTGACCACTGAGTGGTTTGAGCAATAGTGCTCAAGTAACATTTGTAAAATTGGGAGACCTGTCTCCTTGACCACTGAGTGGATGGAGCAACAGTGCTCAAGTAACATTTGTAAAATTGGGAGACCTGTCTCCTTGACCACTGAGTGGTTTGAGCAATAGTGCTCAAGTAACATTTGTAAAATTGGGAGACCTGTCTCCTTGACCACTGAGTGGTTTGAGCAATAGTGCTCAAGTAACATTTGTAAAATTGGGAGATCTGTCTCCTTGATGGAGCAATAGTGCTGAAGTAGCATTTGTAAAATTGGGAGACCTGTCTCCTTGACCACTGAGTGGATGGAGCAATAGTGCTCAAGTAACATTTGTAAAATTGGGAGACCTGTCTCCTTGACCACTGAGTGGATGGAGCAATAGTGCTCAAGTAATATTTGTAAAATTGGGAGACCTGTCTCCTTGACCACTGAGTGGATGGAGCAACAGTGCTCAAGTAACATTTGTAAAATTGGGAGACCTGTCTCCTTGACCACTGAGTGGATGGAGCAACAGTGCTCAAGTAACATTTGTAAAATTGGGAGACCTGTCTCCTTGACCACTGAGTGGATGGAGCAACAGTGCTCAAGTAACATTTGTAAAATTGGGAGACCTGTCTCCTTGACCACTGAGTGGATGGAGCAACCGTGCTCAAGTAACATTTGTAAAATTGGGAGACCTGTCTCCTGGACCACTGAGTGGATGGAGCAACAGTGCTCAAGTAACATTTGTAAAATTGGGAGCTTTAAGCTCGTATTGTTAATTAGTAATTTTGGTTGATTTTCTGATTTCCCCTATCTTGTATCTAAGCTAACGAGCTAGTTCTGTACCTGAAGTCTTGTTCTGTTCCTGAGCGACTTATTTTGTTGAAACTTAGCATAAAAACAGCCAAAAAATTAATATATAAATATACATTTTCTATGATGCCCCTCACTTGATTAAATCGACTCAAAAAACAATTTTAGGAATGATTTAAATGAAGGAGGGAAAATTTTAGCTAGTCTCATACGGAAGAATTTTATAACAAAGATTCAACCATTGTTCCCAGACTAGCCCCAAAGTGAATAAAAAGTATATTTCACTTCCCTCATTTTTCCCAATGGGAGTTTGTTTAGCTGTTCGGACTGTGAGTCATTCTGTTGCTTGTGGCATAAATGTGGAGGTTCAATTTAATTCACTACCACCCTCTGCAGCTATTAGAGCTGATTTAATTGAAATATGTGACATACTATTTGACATCTTGGATTCCTCAATATGTAGTATCACAGGTCCTAAGCAGTATAGACAACACCTTTGCAGTAATTCTAATCATTTAGAAAAATTGGTAGAAATTGAAAATATCTAAGACAGATCGTGTTAAACAGAGGTGGTAATAGTAAACTCAACCCAACATGTATTCAATGTTGGGTAGATAATGTCACTGCTCTTAAGATTTTGTGGTCAGAATTCATGGAGCAACAGATTTTCAATTTCTCTTCACTAGAAGACCGACACAAGATTTTTTGGAAAATTCATTTGCCATTGTCAGAGGTAAAGAGGGCAATAATACAGCTCCAGATGCATCTGATATTCACAGTGCATTAAGAACTGTTAGATAAATAACTTACTATCCCCATCACAAGGTAGCAATTGTGAGGCTGATGCTGCAGTATTCCTAAACAAATACAATTACCGGTATTTTAAAATCAGTTATGCTGTGAACGAAAGATTAAATATTAGTGATAAGAGACCTAATAGTAATGAAAAAATGAGATCATCGACAGTAATGTGCAAACTACACAGGCAAATGCAGACAATTATGTTATTGGTTGGGCAATCCCATACAATGAATGTAAAGATATTTTGATGTCCCTTGAACTTAATTGCCATGACCCTGAAAACTTCCTCTTACTAGTGAAGAAATATGAATCAAGTAATATGATATTCCCCATTGAATGTTCTCACATGTTGTACTTGAAAAGCTATTCCGTAATTCGTCTAAAACTTAAAATCAATACAATACAATACAATACAATTTCGAGATCTCTGGCTCAGGTATTATGTCATAGCAGCCGCAAGGGGCAGTCGACTCCGTGCCGCTAGATAGTGGTAGAGGCTGCACCTTCGAGAGTGTTTCTGCTATTATCTTTATATCCTACTTGGTATGACCATGTAATGCGTAGACAAGGCACTTCGCATCACACCATCTGAAAACAGGTCACGTGGTCGGCCCTAGAAACACTGGCTTGATCGCCTTCAAGAAGACATGAGGGGTGTTCATCTTGTTCCAAATGATGCTCCTATAAAACCAAGTGAAGATTGGCTTACAAGAGACAGCAGACCCTGCTCCATTGCGGGACAAGCGCTAACAGGTATTACTTGCCTATGAAGTGCTCTGTAACAATCAGGATGTAACAATACAGTAGACCGTACTCTGGTCCGACATCAGTAACTTAACAGGTAGTAATACGAGCTTGTGTCATGAGCACGAATATCTTACTTATACAGTTGGCAAGTAATTGAATTGTAACGACTACTTTCTTAGTAACTTTTACTCGTGATTTACTTCTGAAAATTAAATTGTAATCGATACATTGTAGTAATCGATGTACATCGTATCTAGAGCTTGGTAACTTTGGAGCACCAGCACCCGTTCATTTACTCACAACTTGTTCAGATTTAGGTAATCGTGAGACGGTGGTGGTGATTATTGTTCTAAGAGGAAGTACAACTGGGCAACCATCCTCTATTAACACAAATCAGAGGGAAAATGGAGAAGAAGTGAAGGTATCGGCAAAATAGAGCGAGGACTTGCAAACCGTGGAGGAGCCTCATACCAGACTCAGCTAGCGGAACCGTGGTCACCAAACGACACTCCCAAGTTGACAGTCCTTGGTCTCCCTTAAAGTCGCCTCACACTACAGGCAGGGAATACCGCCCCCACGTCATAGAGAATGGAGCCGGTATACGCTCGTGACGGTGGACGGGTTAAGGCATTTCCACTCCCCTATTTGAATAAGTTACCCTGAAAACTCGAAAGTGACATTCTATTTTCGCTCGGGAGCTACCATTTTGAATGTCTATTTAGTCTCACGCAGCGATGACAGCCACTTAATGTCCTGGTACTAAAAGGTACAAAACAGACTAATGCATTTCCTTCTGGCATACCCATGTAAAAAACTCAGTGGTTCTCTGAAGACTCGCGTCCTACGATTATTGTAGCTTTACTGATTACATTCAGAAATTAATTTTTGCTCCGGTAACTAATTGAGCCCAATCACTTTTATTTTGCACTTTTCCCATCACAGCTTAGTTACAGCATAACTAAAATGTTTCCACAGAGCGAGTGACCACATAACTGTCGGGAGAAAATGGGATCGAACCCCACCTCAGCAAATCGCACACCAGGCAAACTAAGACCAGAGTAACTTCCTTACCTGTCTCATTGTCACCGTAAGACCTGTGCTCGTCGGTTTGAGAAAATACTGGGTGAACATCAAATAGTGAACCTGCCACCTGGTGACTGCCCTGAATGCAGATCAGTGGCGACTGACTGAAGGTTGCACCCTCCTGTTCCAATACCACGGTTATTCATAAATGCATCAAGGAATCATATGAGGCATTTCTTGGGGGAAGATTCGCAAAGGATTTGTTGGAAGTAAGAGCTAAAATGTTTAGACTTAAGTGCAACTAGTGACCCACTCAAGCTTCCTATGGGATCAATAGTTTCTTTGTAGCGACAGGCCTCTTATGTCATTGGCCGTTCTCCCCCTGTGCGTAGCTCAGTATGACAGCCGTCAGCTCACTCCTTTCAACCTGTGTTATGTTCAAACCTATTCTGCCATTTCAATGAAACTACGGCAGCATAACATTTAGCTTGGGTTCGATTCCAGTTAAGTGGTTAAAAATTTATATGCGGCTCCATTGGGGGGGTGCACATGAAATTAGCTGCACTAATTCAGAGTGAGGACGCGAGTTTACTGAGCCAACAGCTTTTCAAACCAAATATTCAATGCAAAATATATTTTTATCGTCATAAATTAATTGAGATCATTCATTATTATTTTGATAAATACTATGTAATTATCAAAATATGGTTTCAAATATCAAGCCTGATTTTATACCCTAGTAAAATCACATTTCAAGCACTGGGATAAGTGGATCATTAGTCTGCCTTATTCTCCGCTGACATAGCCACTTGCATCGATTCTCACTTTCACCCCTGTTTAAAAAGTAATTCAAATACTTCTGCAGGGATCAATGCAGGAACTACTGAAAGCGTAAATGTAGTGGTGAAGAGTGAAATCATGAACATTTTAAGATGACTGATGTGCTTGTCATTTGTGTGATGGGAAAATTACGTACATTACTTCAAGTTTCCCATCTGTGCCATATCTGAAGGCTACCTACCTAAGTGAGATCACGCTACATATTTCATTGCCAGCGTCTTCAACGGTAACGTTCCTCGAGGTCACATACCTGGATGATCTATGGTGCTGACTATCCACACTGTCCTCAGCCTGTAGGGCGGCTTCAACCACTTAATTCGACGATACTGTTTATTACTCTACTCAACTCCCAATTAGAGAGCGGCATATGGTCTGCACCCCTCGGGAACAAAGGAGGCAGAGAGCTGATAATTTAATCACAAGGAAGATGGGGCTGAGGCCAGCACTAACTCATATTTAACAGTTTTATTACCTTGAAACAATTTATTTACATTGATACAAGCCTTAGCATAGAATAAAATTCGCTTCCAGGCAACGACTCAACACAGAGTTCTTTGTTACCGGCAGAATCCCTCACTGTTGTAGCACTGAACCTCCTGAGAGGAGGAAGGGCTCCTCCTCACCTCCAAGGCACAGGTAAGGATCGTACTACGGATAGAGGGAGACACACTAGATTACTGTTGTGTGTCCAAGTAACTTACTTATTCAATGAGCACTGCTCTGGAAAGCGTACCACCTCATGGTGCCTCCCCCCCTCCGTTTGGCAAGGGTCAGAGCTGTGCAACTATTAGTCTTAGCATTGTGACTAGTGGGGTCTAATGTGTGAGGTACTTCACTACTTCAAAGTGACCTCCACGTGCAGCCCAGTGTAATGGCGTGTAATCACCACTAGTCTTAACATTGAGACTAGTGGGGTCTAGTGTGGTGAGGTACCTCACTATATCGAGGTGACCCCACTGAGCAGCTTGTACACGAGTAGTACCCAGCAACTCCCCAGTAATACCTGCCTCCTCCAGCAGGTACATTACCACCTCCACGTGGCCATGTATGGCTGACAAGGAAAGTGCAGGCACTCCTTGTCTGTGGGGACCAATGTTCACATAAATGTCACTCCTTCCAAAGGAGAGACAGTCCTCTAGACCTCGATTTTCTCCTTTCCTACCAGAGCCTCCACAACATGCAGCTGTCCCCTTCTTCAGCATGGTTCAAATCGGTACGTTTCCAGTCCACACAGGGATTTCTTGCAAGAAGGAAGTTCACCACATTGATATATCCCTGATCAGCGGACCAATATAGAATTTGCTGAAGGATTTCGTGACCTGGTTCGTACTGGACGAGCAGTTCCCGCCACCGTGGACCTTCCTCTCTCTTTTCCGCCAATCCTCTCTCTCTGGAAAGGAGGTTTATCTTTCATCTCGCAAGCCAGCTCTCTCTTCTCAACAACCTTCTCTCTGTCCTTACATGCTCTTTCCTTTTCCTCCTCTCTCTTCTTACATGTTCTCCCCAACTCCTCTTCTCTCTCCTTACGTGCTTTCTTCACATCCTTTGCTTTCTTCTCAAATGCCTCCTCCCTCTGTTCTATCACCATCTCCCTCTTTTTCAGAACATCTTCCCATGAACTCGCGCTGTTCTCTGTCTCCTTAAGGGTTCTCACCAATTCTTGCACCACTCTAGTGTCATCTTCCGGCTGCAACTCGCTCCTCTCCACATGTTCTGCCAGTAACCCATAGAGTGCCGCACACAGTCGCACCGAGTCTGGAACACACAATAACACCATTTATTAACAGAGAGTCCTCCTTAGAGCCGGTTTACATGGGATCATGTTAATGAAACTGGCCACCATGAGAATTACCTGAAAGGAAATTGATTCAGTTACGAAGTGCTGCAGACATGGCAAACCTATTATAACGTTATAGAAACTTACTTCGTCAGATGAGTGGCACTGTAGTCAGGTTGCAACAAAGAAAGAAAGAACAAATTGCACGCTAAAAGGATGATTTAAACACTGAATTTATTTGCAATGTAGAACCCTCACCTGTCATTTTGAATGCCACATATTTTATATTGAACTACCTGTATTTCTCAATGTTCACGGTTGAATGTTTACTTCTAGGATTGTTACGACCTGTCAATTATCTGTGATGTGAATTTTTGGAGATTTATTTACTGTGAGAGAAATTTATATTCTTCACTTTTTAATTTTAGTTATAAAGTTAATATATTTTTAATTAAAAATTCTAATATTCTGTCTTAGGTTTTTTGGCAGCTCAGTTTGTCTACGGAATAGTTCATCCTTTCAAAGTAATAGCAACCCTCGATTCCCTATTCAAAGTAATTTAAACAACTATAATTAATGCCAGACTCAGCTTGAGGTCCTCTAGCCGCTAATACCACGCTCGGAAGCTAAGAGCTCATAACACCCCTTTGTAGTCGTTTCTTACAGAAGTATTCCATCACACTCCTGCCTATGTTACATCACTCCACCGAGAGTCGCAAGTTAGGAAGGGCATCCGGTTAGAAGGATAGAACCTAGAATTGGGGTAATACGTGAAAAAAGTCCTAGCACAGCCTCCACCGGGTTAGTACCATAAGAGTACATGTATACGCGTGCTTGTAGATAAAACGAACTTTGTATTCCATGTGTCAACAAATACATCCAAACTAGTCAAATTGCACGAGGAGTTTTTTTTTTGTTGCTGATATGTGCATCCCAGGTTCACCGTTTCTAGAATTTTCAAGATGCTTCCCAATATTACGCCTCGTATGAATAATCCTATCCTACCTTCCTCGGTTCTCTTTTGTTCTTTTCCGACCCCCCATGCTATTACGTTTACGAGGGCTAAGGACTCTTTAATTTCCACGCCTTTCGTAGCTCTTGTCTTTCTTTGGCTGATACCTTGCGAGGTCGCTCCACTCCCCAAGACCTAAAGTCGCTTTACAGCGTTAAGCCTCAATGAATAATGCACATCGTGTATTAAGACTTACACCATCTGCCTGGTACCGTGTCAAGTCCTAGGAAGTTAATGCGTGGTCAACGCAACGTTAGGCCTTCAGGAGTATCGAATGTGTAGTGTAGGTAGGGATTTCATTCCATATTTGAGAATTCTGATAATACGCGAAATCGTGCAGAGCTAAATTCCGGCACTACATTAATTTTTAACTATTATATTGGGTATTCAGTACAAAGATAGTTTAGGTCTTCCTGCGTGATTGTACCTAAGTTGCGAACTTGTAGATAAAACGAACTTTGTATTCCATGTGTCAACAAATACATCCAAACTAGTCAAATTGCACGAGCAGGTTTTTTTTTGCTGATATGTGCATCCCAGGTTCACCGTTTCTAGAATTTCCAAGATGCTTCCCAATATTACGCCCCGTATGAATAAAACATTTGTATTACACCATATCCCTAGTCCTATGTGTAGCCATCAGCTTCCACAAATCTCAGCATCAAAGTCGAATCTCATTCTTGAGACTGTAACGCCCTTGTAAATTTAAGCCTGGCGTCAAACGCATGGGTTAACCTAGCACTTTTGACCATAATCACGTCAGCAATTATGTCTTGAGATGTTAACGCGTGGGTGAGGCGGGCTGATGTACTGGTCATCCTCCTCAGTTGTATCCCCCGACCCTCAGAGTCTGTAGCACTGCCCTTGAGGCGTTAGAGGTAGGATCCCTCAGTAAGTCCAATGGAAAAACCGACACTGGAGGGTAAAGAGATAAAGAAGCAGAATAAAAAGAAGTAGTAGTAGAAGAACAAGAAGAAGAAGAAGGAATTAAGGAATTGCCTCTATAAGGCTCTGTGTATGCCTATTTACCCCTGTGTCCTAGCAGACCTCTCCCCTGAGTTAGCCTCCCTATTAGTCACCCTTACGACTGGCAGTACACCATTGATGCAACTCTACCCCTCCACCTCACCTCATAAAAATGAGGATCTGAGTGGAGTGACGTCATCATAGAAGCAAGAGCTGTAGTGACGTCACTGCGAACAAGCTTTGACCTGTAGCTGAAGACTCCAAGTTCTCTCAAGTCAGGTGTCTTGGGTCATAACACACTGTCGCATTCCTTTACAACGTCAGATAGAAAAAATACAACTTAGCTCGCAAAGTCATTCTTGTTTTTCTGCTGAAATGTACACGTCTCCACATTTACTGTAGTCAGTACATCTTCATCGTACACATATTTCAATCAGGGTGAGGATATTTGAAATGCACTTAAGCTCTGTTAGTTTTTGAGTTTATGTCAACTCCACGTTCGAATCCTTTGGAGTGGCATTTACTCTGCTCACCTAGAGCTTAATTGCCCCCTACAAGAGTTATTACATGTAATAAATATCATTTTTGGTCCGTATTGATGATATTTAGCAGGTGAGGCCGCCTGGGCGAGGTACTGGTCATTCTCCCCAGTTGTATCCCCGACCAAGAGTCTGAAGCTCCGGGACACTGCCCTTGAGGCGGTAGAGGTGGAATCCCTCGCTGAGTCCGAGGGAAAAGCCGAACCTGGAGGGTAAACAGATGATGATGATGATGATGATTGATGATATTTGATTGAAATAATAACATTAAGTTATTTATTAGACCACCTAATCAATACAAAATCGTCTTGGATGATTTATATACAGTAGATTTGTTAGCTAATAGTGGTACATGTTTCGCCTTCCCTGAAGGCATCATCAGCCATAGTCTTAACCTTAAATTAAAAATAAGCGTCTAAATAACATGTAGTAATGAAATGAATTTTAAAATCTTGAAGAGATTTGAAGTAAAATAACATTAAAAATAACAATGATGGTTTGAAAATACAATGTGATGAGATATAATAGTGAAAGTATTGACAAAATTAACATTAGAAGGCTGCTAAAATAAGTACAATGGATAAAACAACAGATTGTTATACAACAAGGAGTAAGATTGCATAAAAGTAAAGTTGATAGTCTGGCGGTTATAATTAGACGATGTCGAAAAATCGTATATAATCAAAGTAAAGAAGAGAGAATAAATTCAAAGTTAGTCGAGAGATCCGGAGTTAATCATGATCTTGAAGATAAAAGACGAAAGTCAGATGCATATGGTGAAGTTGTAGAACACGTTGAGGATATGAAGTTGGTGAATAGAAGTTGAAGAACAGTTTCAAATAGGATCACTATGGACCATCTCAAAATTTGAAGTGATGTTCAAATGTTGTAAATTGTGAGTTTGTAGATATTCTAGTTGAAAAAGCATATAAAAGTGGAATCTGTAAAAGGAAGCAAGAAACGTAGAGTTAATTGTGTGAAAAGATATTTGAAAATATTGAAGTAGAATCGTGTGCACTTACCATTTGACGGTGACAAAGATAGCTTGTAACATTATGAGTTAGAAGTATTTGCATCAGTAGACTTCTTGCTACGTGTGTTATAACTGAAGGTTTGTGCTGGAAGGGGATCTGTTTGCGTTGACGTAACTATTGGAGGGGGGCTGCTATTGGTGGGAGGGAAGGAAGAGAGTGTATTACTGCGCGTGTTGTAACGGTGTAAGGCTATTGGAGGGAGCGATGTTACGGTGGGTGTGGCTATGGGTTTATTGGTTGTATTTGAATTAGAGGTACTAGCGGCGGGGGGAAGGGAGAGGGATATATTAGCTGTAGGGGAGGTGGGAACTCTAATTGATGTGAGGTTGAAGATTTTTAAGAACATGTTCGTGAGGGAAGTTGATTCTCGTAATAAAATAACAATCTGTTCATACAAGGGGCTTTTTTATCAATAGTGTCATTTAGATTCTTATCTTTATTAAAATGTTGGTCGAGGAAAATAAATAAGTTTTCATAATCTGTCATGAGTTTGCTTTTATCGACTCTTTTTAGGATATGGAGGTCTTGTTCTATTGTGGTGAATTTATGCCCTGTGTCCCTTATGTGGTTGGCCATTGCGGAGAATTTGTTGTGTCTTTGGGCATTGTAATGCTCGGCGTATCTGGTAGAGAAGCTGCGGCCAGTTTGGCCAACATAAGAAAAATTACATGTAGAGCATTCAATCTGTATATTCCTGATCCAGAGTAACTATTGTCTGTGATGTTAATAGAGTTGTGATTGAAGAATAAATTACGATTAGTGTTTTTTGTTGTGTAGGCTATTTTTATTTCGTGGTTCATTAATGAATTGGTTATCGGATAAATGCTATGGTTAGTGAACGTGAATTTAGCGTATTTTGGTTTGACGGGTTTCAATGGAGTTAAATTGGTAGCTAGTTTCAGTTTGGTTTTATTGATGATTTTATCAATCATACTCGTGTTAAATCCATTAAATTTAGCTATTTCCTTAATGAATAGTAATTCTTTCTTTAAATTAATAGAGGACATAGGGATCTTTAATGCTCTATATATTAAACTGTGATAAGTGGCTTTTTTATGTGAGTTGGGATGTAAAGAATCATTTTTTATGGTTGTTGGAGAAAAGGTGGGTTTTCTGTATATTTGGAAGTCGAATTTGTTCAATGCTCGTGTGATTTTGATATCTAAGAAGTTCAAAGAGTTATTGAACTCATCTTCTTTAGTGAATTTAATATTATTATCTAAGTTGTTGAGAAATGATAGTATGTTATTGCTGTTGTTGATTTGTTTATCAATGATAGCTATGGTATCATCAACATAGCGATGCCAAAGACAGAGTCCATTGATGTTATTAATAATCTTACTATGTTCGAGATTATCTAAGTATATATCGGCTAGCATTCCAGATAAAGGGTCTCCCATCGCTAGACCTTCTTGTTTGTAAATTTTCTTATTGAAGGTAAAATAGTTGTTGTCTAAAACGAAATTAAGTAATTTTAACCATTCATCAATTTCGATTTTACTCAATGTGCTATGTTTCAACAGATTGTTTTTATGATTTTAATAGTATTGTTGATAGGGATATTAGTATACATGTTGGTGATGTCAAAAGAACATAAAACGTGGTTTGGTTGTAGACTGAACTTATTTAGGGAATTACAAAGTTCGATCGAGTTCTTTATGGGGTTGGAGTTGTGAAATTTGAAGTGTTTTTTCAGGAATTTGTGTAGGAATTGAGAAGTTTTATAGGTAGGACTATTGATACTATTAATTATAGGCCGAATGGGGACATCATTTTTATGAATTTTGGGCAGTGATCTGACTGTAGGTAATTTTGGGTTCATTACAGTTAATTTCTGATAATCTTGATCATTTAAAATCAAGTTAGAATTTATAAGAAGGTTCTTTAAGTTACGCTGTATTTTGTTTGTTGGATCTTTGTTAATTAAGGTATAGGTATTGTCTGAAAAAAGTTTCAGTTTTATTGATGTAATCTTGTTTGTTCATTATTACTATGGTGTTGCCCTTATCTGCTTTTGTAATTACTACGTTGTTGTTATGGATTTTGGATTTCAGGTTTAGAATTTGTATTTTCAAACCATCATTGTTATTTTTAATGTTATTTTACTTCAAATCTCTTCAAGATTTTAAAATTCATTTCATTACTACATGTTATTTAGACGCTTATTTTTAATTTAAGGTTAAGACTATGGCTGATGATGCCTTCAGGGAAGGCGAAACATGTACCACTATTAGCTAACAAATCTATGTAAATCATCCAAGACGATTTTGTATTGATTAGGTGGTCTAATAAATAACTTAATGTTATTATTTCAATCTACAAGAGTTAGCCAAGGAGGTTAGATAGACGACAGCTTAGCACACAACATGCCTAGACTCAGAGAGAGACCCCCGCGATTTCGCCAATGCAGACACAACAACAGCACAGGTTGCTCGGCTCCTGCCTAAGGCAAGGGTGCCCCTGGAGGAGCTTTACTCTTATAGAACCCCACCATATCAGAATTGAGTGTCCTACAAGAGTTGGCCCAGGAGCATAGACAGACAACAGCTTAGCACACAACATGTCTAGACTCAACTAAATACCCCTAGTTCACCAATACAGACACAACAACGGCACAGGTTGCTCGGCTCTTACTAAAGGCAAGGGTGCCCCTGGAGTAGCTTTACTCCTTTAGAACCCCACATCATCAGAATAAAGTGCCCTACAAGAGTTGGCCAAGGGGGTTAGATACACAACAACTTAGAATACATCATGCCTAGACTCAGCTAAAGACCCCAGTTCGCTAACCCATGCTCTCTCAAGTCAGGCATCTCTTTTAGTAGCCTCTTTCGACAGTATTCCATAAGATAACGGCATCCTGTTGTCTGAAGGTGTCAGAGGACTTAACGCGTGTCTAGTATCATAATCTCCAGAAATCCCTTCTACAGCTGTAGTATTGTATCCAAGGGACGAGCTAAACCTTGGTATCAACACTCCTACTTTCAGCTGGAAATATATCCCAGGCAATGTGCTTCAATGTGGTAGCAAACACTTGTACTGAATTATGGATTTGTGACAATTAGGCCTATATTCTACAGAGTCCTTGCGGTTACCCCGATAAGTCTTAAACTTATTACCATATTATAAGTTCAATATTAATAGTTCACGGTGTAGGTTACTGTAGTCACGTACTTCAACAGATGAGTGGTCCTGAGTTCGGGATACAAGTTGCTACAGAATAGGTGTGGCCACCTCAAGAACATTCTGAGTTGTAGCCCTCCCTGTTAAAAGCCACTGCAGTGAGCTCAGAGTTTGATCAATGGCATTCTGTGAGAAAGAATTCTCAGACCACACTATCTTTTCATCGGTCTGTTTTCACATCAACTTTGCTGCATGGGAGTGAAAGCTGGGTGGATGTGGGGGTACATTATTTATGAGATATAAGTAACAGACCTGAAAGTAGTGAGAATGACTGCTGGTATAATCAGGTGGAAACAATGGCAGGAGGATATTCGGAATGAGGGTAGTTCAATTCCAATTCGTACAGTACAGCTGCTGATTTAATTTGGCTTTGGTGGTGGGGTCATGTTTGGCGAGTGGCAATAGAGGGCAAGAGAAGTACAGGGAGGACCAATACGACGATGGTTAGACTCAGTTCTTAACGATATAAAGATTAAGGATATGAAACTAAATGAACCACAGAGGGTTGCAGACTGAACGCAAAATACGTGTCAGTTGGAAATTAAGAAGTACTTAAGACACACTTCCCGAGTCTTTGACAGTAATTTGTGTTTGTATCAAGCCTGTCCTTATTCCTCCTTCCAAGGTGCGCAGGGAAGAAATGACGCCAGACGCCGCTAGCTGCAGGAGAAGATGGCCGATACACAGCTTGGTCGCGTGTCACAGCTTATCGCTTCTCTCAGAATACCTGATGTATTCAAACACGTGGAAAAAACAACTTCAGAAGAAAAGAATTAACAAGTAGATTTTGAGATAAAATAAACAACACAGAAATTACAAACAAGTTATAAACTTCAAAACTTGGCACTATAACATGAAATGTGATCACAGCGAACAATTCCCCCAAAATACTCTCAAGATTTCACAAATTACCTTTACTTCGCCGCCTGCATTGCTGCTTGCTACTACGCTACTGACTTTATACTGCCTCACCGTACAGCTGCTACCTTCGCTTATTCTCCTCACTTCTGCAACCTGGGAACCTCTATGTCACTACAACATCAGCCGTCTGTTATCATCTTATGATAAATGTGTTTTTGAACTTTCTACACTCGCCCTATAACAGATCAGCCCTCCGCTTCTACAAATCAGTTCAATTTTGACAGCGGTGTGGTTCTGTTTTCGGCGTATTTAAGTTGCCTTAACATCTTTGCTATCTGGACTCTTGTTCAGCACGGCATATGGGCAAATTATGTCCTCACAGTATGGCTTATTTATATTAATTTCAGCAGCTCCGTTAGTCAAACATCTACGAGTGTTTATTAAGCTATCTCGAAATTTATGAAGTTCCCATAGAAGCACAGTGATTACAGGTGGTTAACGATCCTTTGCATTATTTTGGTTACGTAACTGTGTGTGGCCATGTGAAGTATTTTTCTTTACTTAAGCCATTTTCAACTACGCGGGACGGTTTCTTCGATTCATGTACCTCCCAGAGTTCCCCTTTTCCTTTTTCCAATGATGGGGTTCTTCCTTTTTAATGTTCGCCACTTCTTGTTATTGTTTATCTGAGATTTGGTGTCAGGATTATTTTCTTAAGGTAACTTTCACTGTTGTTAACTTTGCGACCATTCAAGTAATATGCGGCTGGTACACTGCGTCTTGGTCAGTGATTCGTTTTATGAATGTTATTCCGTGTTGCTCTCTTAACTTGGTCCTCTGAATTGTATATTTAATTCTTAGCATTAATACGTGTTGTACGTTGAGTTGTTTGAAATATTTTTCTACTATCTTTTGTCAATAATGTACTTTCCTGCGAAAATCTCTGGTTGCCGAAATGCTTCCACGAACCTAGTTAATTCCTATTATCATTGCTCTTTGTCGGTTGGACATTAGTTTCTGTATTGATGTTCGTGAGTATTATTATCATTATAGCCAACTCGCTTGAGTTAAAGTCTATTAAACATTTGATACCTAATCTAACGCATAACAACGAGAATACATATCTGCGTGCTCTGGTACAGCACATGTTCACTTCACAATGGTCCTTTGGAGATTGTTCAGCTCCCCGGATGTCACACCTGTAGATGGCCACATATGGGCATACTGAAAGAATTTTTTCCAGTCAAGACGACTCTATCTAGAAATGAACGCGAATGAACATGAATTACAAGAGAAAACACTCTGCTGCAACCAGTATTTACAAATATGTTCGACGATCTACAGGATTCTTATGATCAATGCATGACGCATTAGGCCACACTTTTGACAGACTTGCACAGCAAAGTGCATACCAGTTCGTGCTAGTGCTTCAAAATTAACACACTGCGCACGGCCTACGCAAACATATGAGGAAACGGAAAGAGCGAAGGAGACATCGGCCATTTATCCAACGAACATTTACGGGCGTTTTTACAATTCTCTACATGTCTTTAATGGGAAGCTCCCGTAACCAGGATCTCACCTCCATTTTGCTAATTATTATGCTTCTCAGTGTTGCTGTTAATCTTCATACAGCAACAGCGATTGCACTCAGACCGGCTACTTCATGCCAGGGAAGGCTGAGCATTGTAAGCTTCAGTTTGTACCAATGAAATCATGTGATTCATACGGGAGAATTTGAGGCATGTAGAGACAATTGCCCATGGATATCTGTGATCCAATGTGCTCCCTTTGTCATGTAAGCTGTCTTGTATATGACAACTATTTCCAGGTATTGGGGAGACTCACTTCACTTCACAACAAGACTAATTTCTTATTAAAATCTCTACAATTATCATTATGAAGGATGAACACTGGTACCAGTCATGCTTAAGGGAGAGTATTTGCATATAAACCTGAACTTAAGGGTACATGTCTGTGAAGGACCATAATTTTAATTAAAAATCACACACAAGATATCACCAGTAGTTTGCTTTATATACACCCGAAATTCACTGTACAAGTGGAATTAACCTTTTAGAACCATAAAACAAAAAAAGAAAAATTAGGTAGTCTAGTATTTTAATAATTAGCCTACTTTATCCTTTGTATGTAATTTACTTTTTGGGAGTATAGACAGTTTTTTAGGTACATTTATCTCTGAAAATTATCAATAAAATCCACCACTTTTAACTGTGTACACAGAATGTGTGCGTAAAGTAGTCTATTACGGAGAACATACAGAAAGAAATGAATTAGCAACATTAATTAAAATTTGGTACATAAAAGTACAGCAGTTTTTGTTGGATGTAGCTGAAGTCAAGTCCTAACTTTTTAAGATAGGTCCATGATTGTTGTCTACTATTCTTCAATTATCGTACTGATTCTATGCACGGAGTTTCAGCCTTCTAGCTTGAGTACTTTTGGTCTATTAAATTAAATATGTCAGAAAACTAAACTTTCTGGAAATTGGACTTAAAGTTTAACTTTGCTTTTAATGAAAGTTGTGGCGTAACCTGATGTGTTTAATGCATTCCAGTCCCATAATCATCTCGTTTCGGAAGTTCTTCATCCTCTTTCTTCCTCCTTATATTCCTTTTTCTGGCTCTTGCCTCCTTGGAAGTCACCTTGAACATTCTCTTTGCCTCGGCAACTATTCTGTCAATAGCAGTGAGGAGGGAGAAGAAAATCCATAATTGCACAGAAAGTTTGTGTTGCTTTATATCCTTTGCCTATACAGCGCATACCATAGGCTAGTCTTGTGTTCATATTATAAAGCCTCTTATTATTTACCCCTGAGGTATAACAGTTCCTCATGACCACAGACACTGCACATAATGATAAGTTTTGAGACTAAACTCTTCCTACTATTAACATCTTCAAGCAGTTCAATACTACTTTCACTTTCACAACATTTACACTTTAAACATTTGTTCAGTAAACTGCAAACAACACTCAGTTCAATTATCACAGACCCAGGATTTATGTTTGGAATCTTTTCTTCACTAAAGTTACTGCTGTATGAGTTGTCCAAATATTTCAGTTTCTTTTTTGAAGCACTTCATTGCATCTTAACCTCACTCTCACCAGAACCATTACTGGTATTGATTTGTGTTTCTTGCTCCTTGGATGTAAATCTATTTCCGTAGAACTTGCGCCTGCCAGCACCAAATTTCCTTGTCCTCGGCATATCTATGGAAATATTTGCTACTTATATTTTAAGAAAAACTGTTGTGATCAACACTATAGTTTATTTATTACTGATGTAAAGTAAGATGAACATCGTGCAGGTTAGCCAACTTTTGAAAGTGAAATTTACTATTTTTGCACAGATATTACATTTACTGCAACAAAGTGACTTGTTCAGGAAATATTATGAAGTTTAAATACATTTGAAATGTAAAGGGGCGTGGCAGAGTTCTACAGATATTTAAGATTAGGGCTGTAAAAGGTCCTAAAATATTAATAACCTGTACTTATTGTATAAGGTTGGATTAAGGAAAGACTGGGGGATAGTATGAGAGATTCGCGAACATGTTCCCTTAAGTTACTAACTATGATTACAAGTAAATAATACATAACATTAGTACGATATGGACAAGGAGAATATTTAAGTGATATATGTAACATAAACATTAAATAATTTCGTGATTTGTCTTGGTTGTGGCAGTGAATTTACAGACGAGAGGGTGACAAGAGTAAGTTAATAAACATAATGAATTATTTTATATTTTATTCGAGTTTATTGAGTTGAATTATAAAAACTGACCATGTACGTCACAAAGAATTACTGGAATTTTCCTTATTTTAATTACATTTGTGATACTTCAGGAAAGGTGATATTTAATAGTTACAGTAAATTAAGTGAAAACTGTAATCAATTCATTACATGAATTAGAACAAAAGGTAAGTCATACTTCCTGCAGACTTTTACCTTAATTACTGTATCTTAATCTCCTTCATTGAGGCAACGGACAACAGCCCCACATTAACCCTTTGACGCCGACATCCATATATCATATACGACTCCTTTTCTACACACGCTGCCGACCTCTATACGTGGTATAGACACCTGCAGGCCCAACATCATTTTGTTGTTGCTTTTAAGTAATAAATGTTGTAGAGATGGAAGTGGTATACCTTTGACGGTAAAGATCTCTACCTTGCTTGTATGTATGAATCATCCCTAATCAGTGTCTCTGTCTTTCTCTCTGAAGTGTTTGAAATAGTCTGATCCCTATCCGCTTGAGAGCACGAAGTCGAATCTAGCAGATATACGTTTCATTACGGGATGTTTCCTCATGTAGATTGATAGTAGAAATCGCAATCTCTTCAGTGATATGAATGTTGACATCATCTGGTGAATTCATATACCGTAATTCTTTCAGTGCCTTGAAATCTCCTCTGACACCTTATTAGTTGAGAAAAAGGATGTAAAGATAACTACACAATCAATTACGAAGTCAATGCGGCCAATATGAGCTGATTTTCATAATTAATTGACCCGCTGTCAATTTGAAATGACATTGCGTGGAGCAGAAGGATGGCACGGTGCAGTTTGAATGAAAGGGAAGTAATACAGGTTTAATAAATCAGACGATATCAGCACTACACCAGACTAAACTGAGCGAAGCGAGAATGGGCGTATTAACAAAGGAAATGGGAGGGGCATGGTGCGCAGCAAAGTAACGGACGACGAAACACGCCAAAGTATACGCCCTCTTTCTCATGAACTATTCGACCCATTAACCTGGGATTGGTGCCAAATAAATCTTCGAACTATTGTTCTCAGATCTTCCACTCAGTTACTGAGACAACGATTACCGTAGTTTTCACTGCATTGAGAAACATCCCAGGCAAATACAAGAACGTCACTTTCATTCTGTACAAATGCGGAAGGTCCCTTCTCCATTACTAAACTATCAAGGTAAATACAAATTTAATGTAAAGTACATTATTTTCAGTCGCTTCTGTAAACGTCTGAAAATAATCTGGACTAAACTGTATAAACTTCATGATCTGTATTGTCAGTGCTCAACTGTGCAAAGTGTAAGTCTTTGTTTTTTCCTCCTATTCAAAACCTTATTCAACCTCCGTAGGGGGTTACAGATTCATGTCAAGTGTACTTAAAAGAACAGGCATGTTTCGGACATTCTTTATGGACATTTGAGGTACAGATTGTATTGTACTGCCCGACCAGCTAGGTAACACATACCAACCTAGCTGATCGGCAGTAAAACTGCACCACTCAGGATAAAAGGTCCAGTGCAAGAGAATCAAACAGGAAGCGTCACATACACTACACACCCAGAACAATATGAAAAGAACATAGAAACAGAGTAAACTTACCTCCAGGTGGCAGAAAACAAGGACAAACCGGTGGATCAAGCTACCAACTGTCAGTGTGTGAAATAGTTATAGAGCAGAAAACAAGACAAATCTTTCCTTTTTTTAAGAAAAATATAATTCATAAACTCAAAAAGAAGTTAACAGATCAAATTACAGGTCATCCTCGCAGTTTTGTTTTACCATGATAAAATAATAGGTTAACTGAACAAAATAAAATCATTTTTAAATCGAATAGGAATAAAATGGTCTTTAAAATAACATCAAATTAGATGAAATCAAAGTAACCTGACCTCACTAAATCCACAGAAAAACTCCGATTAAATTCAAGTTGAACACCAAGGGTAAAATAACGGAATTATTTTTAAAACCGCCGGTCGGCAAGAAATAAATTAAAGGAAATAAAATCATACCATCACGTTGAACAGAACACTTTAAATAAACGAAATTAAATTATAAACGGCCGGTCGGCAAGAAATGTAATCTAAAATGAAATACATAGATCTATTTCGTACATTGTATTTGGGCTTTGACGGGTTAACATGGTGTGTGTGTGTGTGTGTGTGTGTGTGTGTGTGTGTGTGTGTGTGTGTGTGTGTGTGTGGTAACTATCGCAGTCTCAAAGAGTGTACTATACCTCACACTGATGACTTCAGTTACTTTCTTTAAGGTAAAACAGTGTTCCTTAAATTAGACATGTGACAAGCCTTCTGCCAGGTATGCTTAGTAGATGAAGATAAATAAAACTCAGCCCTAATCACCCCTGTTGGACTATTTCAATTCAACTACATGCCGTATGGGCTTAAAAGAAATCACATTTATTGGAATGTTTTGAGAAGATTGAGATCGAAGATGGTTAGGATGATGTAACAATAAGGGAGTATTTTGGTTTTAAATACTTATAATATAATAATGCTACTTGCTTAACGTCCCACTAACTACTTTTACGGTTTTCGGAGACGCCGAGGTGCCGGAATTTTGTCCCACAGGAGTTCTTTTACGTGCCAGTAAATCTACCGACACGAGGCTGACATATTTGAGCACCTTCAAATATCACCGGACTGAGCCAGAATCGAACCTGCCAAGTTGGGGTCAGAAGGCCAGCGCCTCAACCGTCTGAGCCACTCAGCCAGGCTAAAAATTACTTAACAATTCAGAATTTTTGCTTTCTTCTGGAATTCTTCTATGAGACGATGAAACATATTGATAATTTGTATAACATAATTCCGACGCAGAGTGCCAATGCAGTTACCATATTCAATGCATTAGAACGTTTTGAATCAGCTGTTTCTGGAATAAGAGAGAATAATGAATGGTATCAGGAAGAAGATGATGATGAATGTTGTACCACAGCAACAAAAAGCTCTAAATAGAGTTCTGGTTTAAATCTGATTGTAGATACCAACGAAGTGTTGGATATAGTGATCAACCAAATGAAAGACCAATTCCAAGAGTCTCATATATTAAGTAGTTTCGAAATATTGTTCCGAAAAGTTTGCTACGGTCAGAGAAACTTTCCCAGCGAATTTAGCCAATACTTTCTCATTAATTTTAAATCCATTTATCTACGAAGATAAACTAAGAATGAACTTTCAGTGATTTATCGGAATGATACTTTAAGGATATTCCTTCTGCCTGTGATTTGTTCACATTCTTCATGAAGCATTCCTCCGAAGAATCGTTCTCTGAGGTACACAAAACTCTACAAATTGAACTAACTACGCCAGTTTCAACAGCGAAAGAAGAGCGAAGTTACAGCACATTAAAAAGAGTCAATGATTATCTTTGAATAATATTGGTCAAAACAGACTGAATTTACTCACTGCTTGTTCAATTCATAAGGAGGAATCTGGTGGATGCCCAACTTTAACAACAGAGTCATTGTTCAGAAGAACAGGCGTGCTCAACCGCTGTATAAGTAATGTGCCATTTGGTGAAATAAATACTATTCCTTCATTATTAACTACTTAGTGTATATATTTAGGCCGATATATTTTGATATACTGTACCAGTAACGGCGGTACAAAACTATGTCCCCGTAATAGAAATCTTGAAAAAAACTTACGCGTTACGCTCCGGGCCGGCTAAGAAAGACTGACTGGACGGCGAACAACAGCTGTGTGCGTGTGACGTAGAGAGCGGGTGACGTCACAGCATGCCTCACCACAACACAGAGCCTAGACTGATGTGGAATGTTCTTCGAGTTTCTATGGGTAATAACTTTCCCCACAATAATAATTAAACAAATTTAACAATATCATCGTGTAACCCGATCCCTTATCTACGTTCCTGCAGAGTTTCACGTAAATCTGACATGAGGCGATGAAGTTATGGAACGAGATGTGAAGGCCCGGATCAGATATAAATACAGTACTGCTTCCCTCAGCAGAGCAGTGTGTGGCCTGAATATGTGGCCAGAGTGTGTATGTGCACGCTAGGCAGTGGAGTTCATACAGTCGGTTCGCGAGGACCGTGATCTAGCGTGAAGCAGCTATCAATCTTCGAGTCCGTGGGCTTTAACCCAATCGCGTCGAATATGGACTTGTACGGATTTCTTTATACTGTGAGTGATAAACCTTTACTCCGACGGGACGTGATATAAATTGTGCTTCGTCTGAACATTATCAAGTGACTGTTTATTCTACACGAGTGTCTAAGACTTGCGAATGTTTTCGAGTGCTCGTAATTTGAAGTTTAATGTTATGGACAGGACTTAGGACAGTTTGCTCCTTACAGAGTACTAAATACTTCAAGTTTATGAGACTGTGTTTTAATCCAGATTTACTCGATTGCAAGCATGACTACGCCACTAATTTACCATTTCATGAACTGTGTAAATATTTGTACGTCATGAACTGAAAACTGTGCATGTGTGAACTGTGCATTTCAATTCTACTAAACAGCACATTTCAATTCTATGAACATTCAGTTGTGCGTTTCGATTTTACGAACAGTCGAACCGAGGACTGTCAATACATGATTAATTTCGTCTTTTAATTTCATGTTATTATCAATACGTGAATGAGTTCGAATTCACGAGTGAAACATCTTTATTTTCGTATCCAATTAAATTTTGTTGAACAATGTTTCAAACTAAGAACTAAGTCGTGCGGCATTGCTTTACATTATGCCAAGTGCCACAAACTTCAAGTGACTCTGTTAAAATTCGACGATAAGTTTCGAGTGGACTTTTATTTTTATGAGTATTAAACTTACATGCTCATTCGAGTCTAGTGGCCTTATTTTCATTTAACACGGGACAAAATTTAGTGACATTTCACCGTGTGATAAACTCTCAAAGATACCTTTTTTTCGTGTTTGAACCTTGTTAAAACCATTGATAATCTTTCCTCTCATCTGTGCAGAAGCAGTCTTTGCATTAACTCGCCCCAAGGCTTAACGATGTTCATTCACGTTCATCGTCTACGAGGACTACCTCAACGCCCTTCATCAGCACCGTATGGATCTTCAAGACGTCGAATGGATCTTCTAGAACTTCCATCGGGGGAGGAATGGTGGTTCACTGGTATGGGAAAAGGAGGAGCTGCCGGAATCCAAGGACATCGCCAGCCCTAGGACGAGGAACATTTTCTACTGTATCTGCTGTACAGAGGTGAAATTACTTTGAATTTATTAATAAACTCAGAGGAAATTTTAAGATTTATTTCTAAACAAACCCTCTCCCTCTGTACGCACTTCAACGAATGGTACACGCCCTGCGTCTCATGTCTACCGAAGTACCACATTTACTGTTACAATACGTACTCACCTTTGGAGTTTTTGTGGTACGGTGTACATACCCATGTTTCAAAAATACCTGCCGCAATCCCGTTTCCATGGCCGAAAAGTCTATATCGGGCCCTACTGGCGGAATTGATCACGAGCTACCACTGTATGCATTCAGGTCTGATAATATTGTAATTGGTCTTGGTTCACGCTCGGGGACTGGGTATTTGTGTTTGTCCCAGAATATTTCTCTTAATATTTACGCAACACTATCAACACGCAATAGAGATTACATCCCATCACGTAGGCTTGACGCCGGGAAGAGCATCAGGTCGTAAAACAGAGTCAAATCCACATGTGCGACACATATCGCACCCACTGGTGAGGTAGAACACAACAGATCCATGCCGTGGTTACTGTACCGGAGGTAAACCCGCACCAGCGCCTTGTAGAAGGCGATCTAGATCATGAAATCTGAAACTCATTTTGGAAATAGTGTGGAACATTTCTCGACAGATGTCACTACTATCGTGTTGCGCTTCTGAGGTGGAGATGAACTACTATATAAGTAGTATAATTGGACAGTTCGGCCGCCACCTCCACCTCAGGCTCTCGGAAGAGGCCTCCACCTCCCGCGGGAAATTTGAATTTTGGCGGGAAATTTGAATTTTGGCGGGAAATTTGAATTTTGGCGGGAGATTTGAATTTGTAAACAAAGCCACGTGCTTTTTGACAGCTGTCATCGACAACAACGCAACGCTAACCTCACTGCTGCCATCTTGACGGGCCTAAACCTCACTAGTGCCAACTTAACCTAACTAGCGTGAGGTAAACAAACCCACGTGTTTTTTGACAGCCACGTGCTTTTTGACAGACAACAACGCATCGCAAACCTCAGTACTGCCATCTTGACGGACCTAAACCTTAGTGGTACCAACTTAACCTAACTAGCATGAGGTAAACAAAGCCACGTGCTTTTTGACAACCACGTGCTTTTTGACAGATTTGTAAACAAAGCCACGTGCTTTTGACAGACAACAACGCATCGCTAATCTCAGTACTGCCATCTTGACGGGCCTAAACCTTAGTAGTACCAACTTAACCTAACTAGCGCGAGGTAAACAAAGCCACGTGCTTTTTGACAGCCACGTGCTTTTTGACAGATTTGTAAACAAAGCCACGTGCTTTTTGACAGACAACAACGCATCGCTAACCTCAGTACTGCCATCTTGACGGGCCTAAACCTTAGTGGTACCAACTTAACCTCACTAGCATGA
This sequence comes from Anabrus simplex, assembly GCF_040414725.1. Lineage (NCBI taxonomy): Eukaryota > Metazoa > Arthropoda > Insecta > Orthoptera > Tettigoniidae > Anabrus > Anabrus simplex. The sequence continues at coordinate 29,176,609 of NC_090279.1, read as the reverse complement.
GGTAAACAAATCCACGTGTTTTCTGACAGCCACGTGCATTTTTGACAGCTGTCATCCGCCATCTTTAATCCAGAGAGCACCGTGCTGCCCTCTTTATCGTAGTAAATGTAAATTCATCACCTGTCATCTGCAGTGCTGCCATCTTGACGGGTCTAAACCTTAGTGCTACCAACTTAACCTCACTAGCGCGAGGTAAACAAAGCCACGTGCAGCTGTCATCCGCCATCTTTGAGCATCGTGCTGCCCTCTTTAGCTACTTACCTTTGAAATGTGGTACGTCATCCGCCATCTTGCATCCGAAACCTCAGTGCTGCACTCTATGTAGTGACGGTAAATTCTACGTGCTCTTGTTTGGAAACAAAGCCACGTGCAGCTGTCATCCGCCATCTTTGAGCACCGTGCTGCCCTCTTTAGCTACTTACCTTTGAAATGTGGTACGTCATCCGCCATCTTGCATCGCCAACCTCAGTGCTGCACTCTATGTAGTGACGACAAATTCCACGTGCTCTTGTTTGGAAACAAACCTATGCGCTTTTTTGTCAGCTATCATCCGCCATCTTTAATCTAGAGAGCACCGTGCTGCCCTCTATGTGGTGGTGGTAAATTCTACACGCTTTACAAACCCATGTGCTTTTCTGACAGCTGTCATCCGCCATCTTTAATCCAGAGAGAACAGTGCTACCCGGTGGCGGCAAATTCCACGTGCTCTTGTTTGGAAACAAAGCCACGTGCTTTTTTGACAGCAGCCATCTTTAATCACCGTGCTGCCCTCTTTGTGGTGGCGGTAAATTCCACGTGCTTTACAAACCCATGTGATTTTCTGACAGCTATCATCCGCCATCTTTAATCCAGAGAGAACAGTGCTGCCCTCTTTATGGCTACTACCTTAAGCACGTAGTAGCGGGCAATTTGAAAAGTTCTGTTAGCTATCATCCGTCATCTTTGAGCGCCGTGCTGCCATGTTTAGTTGAAATGTGGCGGCGGATAATTTGAAAAATGCTTTTTTGACAGCAGCTATCTTTGAGCCCCGCGCTACCCTCTATGTGGTGGCGGCAAATTCTACATGCTTTACAAACCCACGCGCTTTTTTTGACAGCTATCTTTAAGCAACAGAGTACAGTGCTGCCCTCTTTGTTGTGACGGCAAATTCCACGTGCTCTACAAAGCTACATGCTCTTTTGACTGCTGTCACCCGCCATCTTTAACCAACAGAGCACTATGCTGCGGGCAATTTCGTTAGCTGTCATCCGCCATCTTTAATCAACAGAGCACCGTGCTGCGGGCAATTTCGTTAGCTGTCATCCGCCATCTTTAATCCACAGAACACCGTGCTGCCCTCTGTAGTAGCGGGCAATTTGAAAAGTTCTGTTAGCTATCATCCGCCATCTTTGAGCACCGTGCTGCCCTCTTTAGCTAGATACCTTCGAACTGTGGTGGCGGCAAATTCCACGTGCTCTTGTTTAGTAAACAAAGCCACGTGCTTTTTTTTTGGCAGCTGTCAACCACCATCTTTAATCAATAGAGCACTGCGCTGCGGACAATTTCGTCAGCTGTCATCCGCCATCTTTAATCTACAGTGCACCGTGCTGCCCTCTTTATGACATGTAGTAGCGGGCAATTTGAAAAGTTCTGTTAGCTGTCATCCGCCGTCTTTGAGCACCGTGCTGCCCTCTTTAGCTAGATACCTTTGAAAATGTGGTGGTGGCAAATTGAAAAATTCCACGCGCTCTTGTTTAGTAAACAAACTCACGCGCTTTTTTGTCAGCTGTCATCCGCCATCTTACATCGCAAACCTCAGTGCTACACTCTATGTGGTAGCGGATAATTTTAAAAAGAAAAATTCTACAGCAGCCATCTCTCGACGCTAATTGCACAAGATGGTGGCTATACATGACTCCTTAAAGGTGCTCATGCAGGATGATCGCTATACATAGACGCCCTTGGGATGCTTGCGCAAGATGGCGGTTATACAAGGCTCCTTATGAGGGATGCTTGCGCGAGATGGTGGTTGCTCTTATGAGGCGGCTTAAGGATCCATGGCTAGAGACGCCCTAAGGATGCTTGCGCAAGATGGTGGATGCAAGATGGCGGCTATACATAGCTCCTTATGAGACAGCCAGTACAACATGTGATCAGAACATTGATTGATGTGTTCAGAACACAAAATAAGTAGAATCGAACACTGTACTCGATACAACATGTGATTAAAACATTGTCTGGTGTGCTCAGAACACTACATAAGTAGAATCGAACGCTGTATTAGGGGGTACCTTTGTTTAGATTGAAACATAACAAGACTAGAATTGAACACTGCACATTGATTGATGTGTTCAGAACCCAAAATAAGTAGAATCGAACACTGTACTCGATGTCGTTAACTTCAACATGTGATTAAAACATTGGCTGGTGTGTTCAGAACACTACATAAGTAGAATCGAACGCTGTATTAGGGGGGATACCTTTGTTTAGATTGAAACATAACAAGACTAGAATTGAACACTGCACTCGATGTCGGAAGATCAGATTGAAACATAACAAGACTAGAATTGAACACTGCACATTGATTGATGTGTTCAGAACACAAAATAAGTAGAATCGAACACTGTACTCGATGTCGTTAACTTCAACATGTGATTAAAACATTGTCTGGTGTGTTCAGAACACTACATAAGTAGAATCGAATGCTGTACAACATGTTAGGGGATACCTTTGTTCTAAGAAGATCAGATTGAAACATAACAAGACTAGAATTGAACACTGCACTCGATGTCGTTACATGTGATCAGAACAATGATTGATGTGTTCAGATCACGAAACAAGTAGAACCGAACACTGTACAACATGTCAGGGGATACCTTTGTTTAGATTGAAACATAACAAGACTAGAATTGAACACTGCACTCGATACAACATGTAATCAGAACATTGATTGATGTGTTCAGATCACGAAACAAGTAGAACCGAACACTGTACAACATGTCAGGGGATACCTTTGTTTAGATTGAAACATAACAAGACTAGAATTGAACACTGCACTCGATACAACATGTAATCAGAACATTGATTGATGTGTTCAGATCACGAAACAAGTAGAACCGAACACTGTACAACATGTTAGGGGATACCTTTGTTTAGATTGAAACATAGCAAGCCTAGAATCGAACATTGTTTGATGTGTTCAGTACAACTTCAATGATTAACACACACACTGTGCACATATCGCATAGCTAACACTTCAAATGATTTACTTAGTACGAAAAAAAAATCTATACCGCGTAGCTAACTCGTTCATCACACTGCTAAGACGCTTAGTAATTGTGAATACACTCATACGAAAATCAAGAAAGCACACTGCGTAGCCAACTCGCTCGACTCACTCGCTTAGTAATTGCAACACACACGGATAAGAATGTTGTGAGATACTTACATGTTTTTTAAGGGGAGGGTGAAAGATCATAAATTATATGTACATTCTCGCTACTTCGGAAGATAGCGGGTTCGAACTGGAAGCCGTAAATGTTAGGCGAGGGACCTGTGCGATCGTCATAACATGATCTAGCTAGATGCCCTTCCCGACGGCATAAGTTACCAGGATTTGAATCGCGTACCCCGACTAGAAGAAGCCTGCACATAACTTAACGCCTCCATCCGACAAATGAATCACCCTCAACACTCTTCAATCATTCTCGCTACTTCGGAAGATAGCGGGTTCGAACTAGAAGCCGTAAATGTTAGGCGAGGGACCTGTGCGATCGTCATAACATGATCTAGCTAGATGCCCTTCCCGACGGCATAAGTTACCAGGATTTGAATCGCGTACCCCGACTAGAAGAAGCCTGCACATAACTTAACGCCTCCATCCGACAAATGAATCACCCTCAACACTCTTCAATCATTCTCGCTACTTCGGAAGATAGCGGGTTCGAACTAGAAGCCGTAAATGCTAGGCGAGGGGCCTGCGCGAACGTCATTACATGATCTAGCTAGATGCCCTTCCCGACTGCATAAGTTGCCAGGATTTGAATCGCGGTATCCATCATTGTGTCTGACTTGCAAGCTCACGCGTATTTTTATTTTTTGCTGAGATATCATGCTACTTCCGTTCGCCAGCTAGAGCGGAAACTCGCAGTACTGCGTCTATTTCATCTTACAACTTGGAGGAGACAACATGTGTACATATAATTTATGATCTTTCACCCTCCCCTTAAAAAACATGTAAGTATCTCACAACATTCTTATCCGTGTGTGTTGCAATTACTAAGCGAGTGAGTCGAGCGAGTTGGCTACGCAGTGTGCTTTCTTGATTTTCGTATGAGTGTATTCACAATTACTAAGCGTCTTAGCAGTGTAATGAACGAGTTAGCTACGCGGTATAGATTTTTTTTTCGTACTAAGTAAATCATTTGAAGTGTTAGCTATGCGATATGTGCACAGTGTGTGTGTTAATCATTGAAGTTGTACTGAACACATCAAACAATGTTCGATTCTAGGCTTGCTATGTTTCAATCTAAACAAAGGTATCCCCTAACATGTTGTACAGTGTTCGGTTCTACTTGTTTCGTGATCTGAACACATCAATCAATGTTCTGATTACATGTTGTATCGAGTGCAGTGTTCAATTCTAGTCTTGTTATGTTTCAATCTAAACAAAGGTATCCCCTGACATGTTGTACAGTGTTCGGTTCTACTTGTTTCGTGATCTGAACACATCAATCAATGTTCTGATTACATGTTGTATCGAGTGCAGTGTTCAATTCTAGTCTTGTTATGTTTCAATCTAAACAAAGGTATCCCCTGACATGTTGTACAGTGTTCGGTTCTACTTGTTTCGTGATCTGAACACATCAATCATTGTTCTGATCACATGTAACGACATCGAGTGCAGTGTTCAATTCTAGTCTTGTTATGTTTCAATCTGATCTTCTTAGAACAAAGGTATCCCCTAACATGTTGTACAGCGTTCGATTCTACTTATGTAGTGTTCTGAACACACCAGACAATGTTTTAATCACATGTTGAAGTTAACGACATCGAGTACAGTGTTCGATTCTACTTATTTTGTGTTCTGAACACATCAATCAATGTGCAGTGTTCAATTCTAGTCTTGTTATGTTTCAATCTGATCTTCCGACATCGAGTGCAGTGTTCAATTCTAGTCTTGTTATGTTTCAATCTAAACAAAGGTATCCCCCCTAATACAGCGTTCGATTCTACTTATGTAGTGTTCTGAACACACCAGCCAATGTTTTAATCACATGTTGAAGTTAACGACATCGAGTACAGTGTTCGATTCTACTTATTTTGGGTTCTGAACACATCAATCAATGTGCAGTGTTCAATTCTAGTCTTGTTATGTTTCAATCTAAACAAAGGTACCCCCTAATACAGCGTTCGATTCTACTTATGTAGTGTTCTGAGCACACCAGACAATGTTTTAATCACATGTTGTATCGAGTACAGTGTTCGATTCTACTTATTTTGTGTTCTGAACACATCAATCAATGTTCTGATCACATGTTGTACTGGCTGTCTCATAAGGAGCTATGTATAGCCGCCATCTTGCATCCACCATCTTGCGCAAGCATCCTTAGGGCGTCTCTAGCCATGGATCCTTAAGCCGCCTCATAAGAGCAACCACCATCTCGCGCAAGCATCCCTCATAAGGAGCCTTGTATAACCGCCATCTTGCGCAAGCATCCCAAGGGCGTCTATGTATAGCGATCATCTTGCATGAGCACCTTTAAGGAGTCATGTATAGCCACCATCTTGTGCAATTAGCGTCGAGAGATGGCTGCTGTAGAATTTATCTTTTTAAAATTATCCGCTACCACATAGAGTGTAGCACTGAGGTTTGCGATGTAAGATGGCGGATGACAGCTGACAAAAAAGCGCGTGAGTTTGTTTACTAAACAAGAGCGCGTGGAATTTTTCAATTTGCCACCACCACATTTTCAAAGGTATCTAGCTAAAGAGGGCAGCACGGTGCTCAAAGACGGCGGATGACAGCTAACAGAACTTTTCAAATTGCCCGCTACTACATGTCATAAAGAGGGCAGCACGGTGCACTGTAGATTAAAGATGGCGGATGACAGCTGACGAAATTGTCCGCAGCGCAGTGCTCTATTGATTAAAGATGGTGGTTGACAGCTGCCAAAAAAAAAAAAGCACGTGGCTTTGTTTACTAAACAAGAGCACGTGGAATTTGCCGCCACCACAGTTCGAAGGTATCTAGCTAAAGAGGGCAGCACGGTGCTCAAAGATGGCGGATGATAGCTAACAGAACTTTTCAAATTGCCCGCTACTACAGAGGGCAGCACGGTGTTCTGTGGATTAAAGATGGCGGATGACAGCTAACGAAATTGCCCGCAGCACGGTGCTCTGTTGATTAAAGATGGCGGGTGACAGCAGTCAAAAGAGCATGTAGCTTTGTAGAGCACGTGGAATTTGCCGTCACAACAAAGAGGGCAGCACTGTACTCTGTTGCTTAAAGATAGCTGTCAAAAAAAGCGCGTGGGTTTGTAAAGCATGTAGAATTTGCCGCCACCACATAGAGGGTAGCGCGGGGCTCAAAGATAGCTGCTGTCAAAAAAGCATTTTTCAAATTATCCGCCACCACATTTCAACTAAAGATGGCAGCACGGCGCTCAAAGATGACGGATGATAGCTAACAGAACTTTTCAAATTGCCCGCTACTACGTGCTTAAGGTAGTAGCCATAAAGAGGGCAGCACTGTTCTCTCTGGATTAAAGATGGCGGATGATAGCTGTCAGAAAATCACATGGGTTTGTAAAGCACGTGGAATTTACCGCCACCACAAAGAGGGCAGCACGGTGATTAAAGATGGCTGCTGTCAAAAAAGCACGTGGCTTTGTTTCCAAACAAGAGCACGTGGAATTTGCCGCCACCGGGTAGCACTGTTCTCTCTGGATTAAAGATGGCGGATGACAGCTGTCAGAAAAGCACATGGGTTTGTAAAGCGTGTAGAATTTACCACCACCACATAGAGGGCAGCACGGTGCTCTCTAGATTAAAGATGGCGGATGATAGCTGACAAAAAAGCGCATAGGTTTGTTTCCAAACAAGAGCACGTGGAATTTGTCGTCACTACATAGAGTGCAGCACTGAGGTTGGCGATGCAAGATGGCGGATGACGTACCACATTTCAAAGGTAAGTAGCTAAAGAGGGCAGCACGGTGCTCAAAGATGGCGGATGACAGCTGCACGTGGCTTTGTTTCCAAACAAGAGCACGTAGAATTTACCGTCACTACATAGAGTGCAGCACTGAGGTTTCGGATGCAAGATGGCGGATGACGTACCACATTTCAAAGGTAAGTAGCTAAAGAGGGCAGCACGATGCTCAAAGATGGCGGATGACAGCTGCACGTGGCTTTGTTTACCTCGCGCTAGTGAGGTTAAGTTGGTAGCACTAAGGTTTAGACCCGTCAAGATGGCAGCACTGCAGATGACAGGTGATGAATTTACATCTACTACGATAAAGAGGGCAGCACGGTGCTCTCTGGATTAAAGATGGCGGATGACAGCTGTCAAAAATGCACGTGGCTGTCAGAAAACACGTGGATTTGTTTACCTCATGCTAGTGAGGTTAAGTTGGTACCACTAAGGTTTAGGCCCGTCAAGATGGCAGTACTGAGGTTAGCGATGCGTTGTTGTCTGTCAAAAAGCACGTGGCTTTGTTTACAAATCTGTCAAAAAGCACGTGGCTGTCAAAAAGCACGTGGCTTTGTTTACCTCGCGCTAGTTAGGTTAAGTTGGTACTACTAAGGTTTAGGCCCGTCAAGATGGCAGTACTGAGATTAGCGATGCGTTGTTGTCTGTCAAAAGCACGTGGCTTTGTTTACAAATCTGTCAAAAAGCACGTGGTTGTCAAAAAGCACGTGGCTTTGTTTACCTCATGCTAGTTAGGTTAAGTTGGTACCACTAAGGTTTAGGTCCGTCAAGATGGCAGTACTGAGGTTTGCGATGCGTTGTTGTCTGTCAAAAAGCACGTGGCTGTCAAAAAACACGTGGGTTTGTTTACCTCACGCTAGTTAGGTTAAGTTGGCACTAGTGAGGTTTAGGCCCGTCAAGATGGCAGCAGTGAGGTTAGCGTTGCGTTGTTGTCGATGACAGCTGTCAAAAAGCACGTGGCTTTGTTTACAAATTCAAATCTCCCGCCAAAATTCAAATTTCCCGCCAAAATTCAAATTTCCCGCCAAAATTCAAATTTCCCGCGGGAGGTGGAGGCCTCTTCCGAGAGCCTGAGGTGGAGGTGGCGGCCGAACTGTCCAATTATACTACTTATATATCTATATATATATAAATGTCATTGTATGTATGTATGACATCTCCTCCTAAACCACTGGAGCGATTTACAGAAAACTTGGTGCACTTACCACTTAGTATCAGGAGACAAACCGCGTGGGGGTAAGACACCCAAATTACCCTTGGGGATGGGGGGCGAGGGGGTCACATAAAAAATATACAAAAATAGTGTCGAATCCATCATTTTGGATTCACCGAGATAAACAGTGATACTCCCGAATTTTTCCAAGTCCAAATTTAGCCCCCTTTTGGGCGGGGGTGAGGGGAGAGTGATACATCATAGTAATAGGAAATTGTGTCGAATCCATCCTTTTCGGGATCGCTGAGACGAATAGTCAAACTCCGGATTTCTTTTGACAAACCGCGTGGAGGTAAGACACCCCATGTACCCTGAGGGGAGGGGGGCGCAAGGGGGTGACATATAAAATATTCGAAAATAGTGTCGAATCCATACTTTTTATGGTCGCTGAGATAAATAGTGATATTCCGGAATTTTTTAAAGTCCAACTTCTGCCCCCTTTGGGGTTGGGGCGAGGGGGTCACATATAAAAATATACGAAAATAGTGCCGAATCATCGTTTTCGGATTCGCTGAGATGAATAGTGATACTCCGGAATTTTTTCGAGTCCAAATTCAGCCCCTTTTTGGTGGGGGGCGAGGAGGAAGTGGTATATCAAAATAACAGGAAATAGTGTCGAATCCATCGTTTTCGGGGTCGCTGAGATGAATATCGACACTCCGGATTTCTTTTGACAAACCGCGTAGGGGTAAGTCACCCCATGTACCCATAAGGACAGGGGGGCGCAAGGGGGGTGACATATAAAATATTCGAAAATAGTGTCGAATCCATACTTTTTACGTTCACTGAGATGAATAGTGACATTCCGAAATTTTTATAGTCGAAGTTCTGCCCCCTTGGGGGGCGAGGGGGAGTGATAAATCAAAATAACCGAAAATGGGGTCGAATCCACCCTTTTCGGGGTTGCTGAAATTAATATTGGCACTCCGGATTTCTTTTGACAAACCGCGTAGGGCTAAGACATTACCACGTAACCATTAAGGCGGGGGGCTAGGGGTTGACATATAAAATATTAAAAAAATGTCGAATCCATACCTTTCGTGGTCGCTGAGATGAATAGTGACACTATGGAAGATAGTGTCGAATCCATACTTTTCGTGGTTATTAACATGAATAGTGAGACTCCGGATTTTTTATAAGTCCAAATTCAGCTCCTCCGGGGTTCGGGCGAGGGGGTAGTGATACATAAAAATTGTCGAAAATAATGTCGAATCCACATTTTTCTGGGTCACTGAGATGAATAGCGGCACTCCGAATTTTTAGCATCATGAGACAACCCTTAGGGGTACGGAGCGAGGGGGTAAGATATAAAAATCATTAAAAGAAGTGTTGAATCCATACTTTTCGCTGTCGCTGAAATGAATAGTGACACGCCGGAAATTTTTAATGTCCAAATTTAGCCTCCTTCGGTGTGGGGGAATGATATATAAAAATAATCGAAAATTGAGTCGAATCCATACATTTCTATTTTCTTTTCTTTTTGGCTACTTTGTTTACGTCGTACCGACACAGATATGGCTTACGGCGACGAAGGGATAGGAAAGGCCTATGAATTGGAAGGAAGCGGCCATGGCCTTAATTAAGATACAGCTACACTTTTTCAGGTCGTTGAGATGAATAATCACACGCCGCTTGTCGTTGTTCAGCCCGGATATTAGAAGGGGTGGAAAGGAAAATGTTCAAAATGACCAAAAATACGGATGTATTTTTCATCCAGCATAGCCCTCATATAAAATTGGTACACGTATGACTTACTATCTGAAAAAAATGCTGTTGGGGTAAAACACCCCTAGCACACCTACGGGAAATAGTGAAATATTAAAATAAACGATTTTTTAGTGATATGAATGTCGAATACGTTCTTTACGAGGTCACAGAGTTGATCTGTGACACTCTGGATGGTTAAGTCATACTTCAGCCGCAATCAATATGTTGGTTGAGTCGGGGGGGGGGGGTGAATGAATGTAAATATAACGGATATTATGGAGGTACTGTATGTGGGTATGTTCCAGAATTGTTCTCAACGAAACTTGGTACACATATGACTTACCCTTAGAAAAACTACTATGGAGATGAAGATTCAAAGCCTCCGCTGAGGGCGGGGAATGAGAGGGACTCACGTGCAAAAATGATGGAAAATAACCGATATTAATGTCGAAAGCTCTTGATACCGTTTAAGTCCACGTTCAGTATTCATTGAGACAGGAGCTGAGAAGGGCTTAAAAGTATATAGTATAAAATGACCGAGATTAGTGTTGAATACACTGCTTTTCGGGTCACTAGGCTGATTGTGACGGTCTCAATGACTGCTGAAATCGTGTACATCATTTTGTACGGTGCGACTGGAAAATAATATAATTATTACGTTTTTTTCTGGAAAGAATCAAATAATTCCCAGTCATTTCTAGCTTCAACGGGGACGAGGATTTACGCAAGGATAAAATAATCTAAACTTGAAATCAGATACATCTAAATAACTCTAAAACTACATAATAGTTCGTAAAATCAATATCTCAAAAATAAATCAATAAGCATCTACTTCACACTTAACTAACTGATAATACTAATACTAAAGGTAAACATTGAAGAGCTACCCGGACAACGCCGGGTACTACAGCTAGTATATATATAAATGTCATTGTATGTTTGTATGTATGTTTGTATGTATGTATTGCATCTCCTCCTAAACCACTGGAGCGATTTACACCAAACTTGGTACACTTACGACTTAGTAGCAGGAGACAAACCGCGTGGGGGTAAGACCCCCAAGTACCCTTAGGGGCGGGGGGGGGGCGAGGAGGTCACATTTAAAAATATTCGAAAATGGTGTCGAATCCATACTTTTCGGGGTCGCTGTGATGAATAGTGATACTCCGCAATTTTGTAACGTCCAAATTCAGCCCCTTTTTGGGTGGGGGCAAGGGGGGAGTGATATATAAAAATAATAGGAAATAATGTCGAATCCATCCTTTTTCGGGGTCGCTGAGATGAACAGTGACATTCCGGATTTTTTTAACAAACCGCGTGGGGGTGAGACACCCAAAGTAACCTTAAGGGCTGGGGGGAGAGGGGGGGTGATATTTAAGAATATTTGAAAATGGTGTCGAATCCATACTTTTCGGGGTCGCTGAGGTGAATAGTGATACTCCGGAATATTTTAACGTCCAAAATCAGCCCCCTTTTGGGTGGGGGCAAGGGGAGAGTGATATATCAAAATAATAGAAAATAATGTCGAATCCATCCTTTTCGGGGTCGCTGAGATGAATAGTGACACTCCAGAATTTTTTAACGTCCAAGTCTATCCCTCTTCGGGGAGGGGGGCGATGGGGGAGTGATATAAAAATAATCGAAAATAGTGTCGAATCCATACATTTCGGGGTGGCTGAGATGAATAGTGAGTCTCCGGATTTTTATTATAAGTCGAAGTTCAGCCCCCTTTGGGTTAGGGGCGAGGGAGGAGTGGTATATAAAAATAGTCGAAAATAGTGTCGAATCCACAGTTTTCGGGGTCGCTGAGATGAATAGTGACACTCCAGAATTTTTTTACGTCCAAGTCTATCCCTCTTCGGGGAGGGGGGCGATGGGGGAGTGATATAAAAATAATCGAAAATAGTGTCGAATCCATACATTTCGGGGTGGCTGAGATGAATAGTGAGTCTCCGGATTTTTATTATAAGTCGAAGTTCAGCCCCCTTTGGGTTAGGGGCGAGGGAAGAGTGGTATATAAAAATAATCGAAAATAGTGTCGAATCCACAGTTTTCGGGGTCGCTGAGATGAATAGCGGCACTCCAGATTATTAGTGTAATGAGACAAACCACGTAGGGTTGAGACATCCCAGGTTCACTTTAGGGGCAAACTTGGTATACACATGACTTACTATATAGGATACATTACCTTGGGGGTCAGATACACCTAGCACCCATAGGGGCGAGGGTGAATTATAAAAAAAACACAGAAAGACGGGTGGAATATAAAAAATAATAGATAACGACAAACATTCGTGTACAGTCCATACTTTTCGAGGTCGCTGAGGTGAATAATTACACTCCGGTTGTCGATGTTCGGCCCCTGTCGGCAGGGATATTAGAAGGGGTGGAAAGAAAACTGTTCAAAATGACCAAAAATACGGATATATTCTTCATCCAGCATAGCACTCATATAAAATTGGTACACGTATGACTTACTATCAAAGAAAATACTGTTGGGGTAAAACACCCCTAGCACACCTAGGGGAGATGGTGAAATATAAAAATAAACGATTTTGTATTGATACAAATGTCAAATACGTTCTTTACGAAGTCACAGAGTTGATCTGTGACACTCTGGATGGTTAAGTCATACCTCAGCCGCAATCAGTATGGAGGTTGAGAGGGGGTGAAAATGAATATAAATATATCGGATATTATGGATGTACTGTATGTGGGTATGTTCCAGAATTGTTCACAAAGAAATTTGGTACACATATGACTTACCATCTTAGGAATAATACTATGGAGATAAAAAATCACAGCCTCAGCTGGGGCTAGGGAATGAGAGGGGCTGACGTGCAAAAGTGATGGAAAATAACCGACATTAAAGTCGAAATCCAGTGTTTATGTGTCTCTTATACGAACTGTGACGCTCTTGATACTGTTTAAGTCCACGTTCGGTCTCCATTGAGACAGGAGCTGAGAAGGGCTTAAAAGTATACAGTATAAAATGACCGAGATTAGTATTGAATTCACTGCTTTTGGGGTCACTAGACTGATTGTGACAGTCTTAAAGACTGCCGAAATCGTGTATATCATATGTATAGTGTGACGGGTAAATATATATAATTATTACTTTAATTTTTTGGAAGGAATCAAATACTTCCAGTGAATTCTAGCTTCCACAGGCACAAGGCTTTACTCGAAAATTAAATAATCTAAAACTTGAAATCAGATACGTCTAAATAACTCTAAAACTATATAATAGGTCGTAATGTAAATGGGTTACATCTAAATGGTAATGGATAAGCAACTCTCTGTAGACAAATTGCTACAATTATCAACAGAGATTTGCAAACTAATCGGTACTTAAGAAAACCCATACCACTAAACTGGCACATACAGGGAAACTTGGCAGAAAACCCAGACCCTTAAATCAAGATCTATGTACAAGGATCTGGGTTCCAGGGAAGTTCTCAACTCATGAGTCAAATGTTACCCAATTGCAACAGTCAAGTTTTAGGGAGGAAGGAGGTCTGAGATTGCTCTTGGTAAACTGTCAGAGTGTAGTAAATAAACAATTAAAATTCGGTACATTGATGGAATCTTATGAGACGGATGTGGTGATAGGAGTGGAATCGTGGTTGAGAGAAGGGGTGGGTAATACAGAAGTATTTCCAGAAGGGTATACAGTCTATCGTAGAGACCGAGGAGATAAAAAAGGAGGAGGGGTATTTATTCTGGTGAAGGAAACTTATTGTTCGCATGAATGGTTTACTGATGAAAGGGATGAAATATTAGGGATAAAATTAGTTTGTGATAATATGAAGGAGGTGGGAATTATAGGAACATATAGGCCTGGAAGAGAGGAAAGAGATATGGAAATATTTGAGAAAATAATAGATTATACTCATAAAAACAATAATGATACGGTAATAATTGGGGGAGATCTAAACTTGCCTGAAGTTGAATGGAATGGAGCTGCAAGTGAAGCCCATGAACAGAAACAGGCAAATAAGTTAATTTGGGAGGGAGGATTTACACAGGTAGTACAAGAACCAACTCGTCTCAATAACTTGCTAGATGTATTCTTGGTTAAACCATGGGAAATTGTTGATAAAACTGAGGTAATTGAAGGAATAGGTGACCATAAGGCTGTAATAATGGATGTAGGACTCGTACCAAAAATGCTTAATAAGAGGGTCACAAAAGACAAGAAATTATACAGAAAAACTAAAGTTGATGAATTTGGGACTTACCTTAAATCACAATTCAGTTGTTGGATAAGTGAAGGGAATAATGTGGATACACTTTGGGCTAAATTTAAAGGAATAATTTGGGAAGGAGAGAAGAGATTTGTACCTGTTAAGAAGGGTAAAATGACCTCAGACCCTGTTTATTACACAAGGGAAATAAGAAAATTAAAAAGAAAATGTAGAATAGTAAACAGGAAAATCAAAGAAGGTAGGGAGAATAGAGAAACTAGAAAACAACTAATGAGGGAACTGAATAGAGTGAAAAAGGAAGCAAAAGAGAATTATATGAATGGCATTCTTCAAGAGGGTAATGACCACAAAGGGAAATGGAAAAAGCTGTATTCATATATTAGGAATCAAAAAGGAAAAGGAATCCAAATTCCTACAATGGTGGGAAAAGGGGGTGAACACTATTTAACAGATACTGAGAAAGCAAACCTCTTTAGTAGGGAATTCCGAGATTCAGTAGAAGATTGTCAGGACTTGGAAACCATAACAGAAGATAGAGAGGGAGAGACACAGAGGGAAACAAGAAGCTTCTCATTCACAAATGAAGATATTTTCAGAGAAATCCAACTGCTTCAGCAAGGAAAAGCAGCAGGAAGTGATCAAATTACTGGGGAGGTATTAAAGACAATCCCCCTGTGGGTGGGGGCGGTAGAATAACACCCACGGTATCCTCTGCCTGTCGTAAGAGGCGACTAAAAGGGGCCCCAGGGGCTCTGAACTTTGGAGCGTGGGTTGGCGACCACGGGGCCCTTAGCTGAGTCCTGGCATTACTTCCACTTACTTGTGCCAGGCTCCTCACTTTCATCTATCCTATCCGACCTCTCTTGGTCAAATCTTGTTCTTTTCAGACCCCGACGCTATTAGGTTTGCGAGGGCTGGGGAGTCTTTCATTTTCATGCCCTTCGTGGCCCTTGTCTTCCTTTGGCCGATATCTTCATTTTTCGAAGTGTCGGACCCCTTCCATTTTTCACTCTGATTAGTGTTATATAGAGGATGGTTGCCTAGTTGTACTTCCTCTTAAAACAATAATCACCACCACCACTATTAAAGACAATGGGGTGGTATATAGTGCCTTATTTAAAATTTCTCTTTGACTATGTCATAAATAATAGTGTGATACCAAAGGAATGGAAGGAATCTATAATAATACCAATTTATAAAGGAAAGGGTGATAAAAGGAAACCAGAGAACTACAGACCAATCAGCCTGACCAGTATAGTTTGTAAAATACTGGAGAGTTTAATAGCAAAGTACATCAGAGGGATATGTGATGATAAAAATTGGTTCATGAGGAGCCAGTATGGATTTAGAAAGAAATTTTCTTGCGAGGCACAACTGGTGGGATTTCAGCAGGACATATCAGATCAGTTAGATTCAGGAGGCCAGTTAGATTGCATAGCCATAGATCTTTCCAAAGCCTTTGATAGAGTGGAACATGGAATATTATTAAAGAAATTGGAGGGAATAGGATTGGACGTAAGGGTTATACGTTGGATAAGAACATTTCTAAATTCAAGGGTTCAGAAAGTCAAAGTAGGAAATAATATATCACAGGAAGAGAAAGTCTGGAAGGGAATTGCACAGGGTAGTATAATCGGTCCGTTACTTTTCTTAATATACGCAAATGACTTAGGGAACAATATAACATCGAAAATAAGATTGTATGCAGATGACATAATTGTTTATAGGGAAATAAATAACATTGAGGATTGTTCAGAATTACAAAGGGACCTTGACAGTATCCAGGAATGGGTTGAAGAAAATAATATGAAGATTAATGGAGCCAAATCAACTGTTACAACTTTTACAAACAGGAGCTTTAAAACTGAATTTGAATATACTTTGGATGAGGTAGTTATCCCAAAAGATGGCAAGTGCAAATACTTAGGTGTGAGATTTGAAAGTAATTTGCACTGGAAGGGTCATGTTGATGACGTTGTTGGGAAAGCATACAGATCGTTACATGTCATAATGAGGCTACTTAAAGGATGCAACAAAGAATTAAAAGAAAAATGTTACTTAAGTATGGTTCGTCCATTATTGGAATATGCAAACAGTGTTTGGGATCCTCACCAAGAATACCTAATAAAAGAACTAGATGGTGTGCAGAGGAAAGCAGCAAGGTTTGTAACAGGGGATTTCAGGAGAAAGAGTAGTGTATCAGAAATGTTAAAGGAACTTGGGTGGGAAACTTTAAGTAAGAGAAGGGAGAAAAGTAGACTTATAGGATTATATAGAGCCTATACAGGAGAAGAAGCATGGGTAGATATCCGTGAGAGGCTTCGGTTGCAAAATAATTATATTGGTAGAACTGACCACAAGTACAAAATTAGAAGGAATTTTAGCAGAAGCGATTGGGGTAAATTTTCTTTCATTGGGAAGGGCGTGAAGGAGTGGAACAGTTTACCAGGGGTAGTGTTTGATCCTTTTCCAAAATCTGTACAGATATTCAAGAAGAGAATAAACAACAACAGAGATAATAAATTAAATGTTAGAGGGCATTCGACCAGTGCAGGATATTGTAAATAATAAATGTGTGTGATTAAATTAATTCCATCCCCTGGTCTAAGGAGTTTGGACAGCCCAAGTAGGGGACTGCCTGTAGGGGTGAAGTACAGTGGGGACTTCGAGGGCCCTGGGACCGCTACGGTAGCTGTGAAGGCCCTTCAGGAACTCTGAAAAGTGGTGGCAAAAGGGTCTCTGGTTAAGACGCAGCAGGTCGTTATGCTACTTAGGTTCCAAAATGGGTAAAATATAAATATGTAAATAAATGCTATGTAAATTTTAATCTTATACCAGTTGTATAGTATTATTAGAAGTAATTTCACATACCGTACTGTATATGAGTTGACTATGTTTGTAAGATATTATAAGTAGAATTTTGTAAACAATATAAATTTATTAAGGATGATGTGTGTGTTTAATAGAAAAAATTATTAGCGTAAATTGTATAATATTGTATTCTAGGAAAATTTTATTCGTCTCATGTTAATTTAAAATTTAGTGCTTGACAATAATGTATTTTAGTGTACCATTTGCCACCGAGGTAGACACCTCATTTGCAAATAAAGAGATTTTGATTTGATTTTGATGTCAACATCTCAAAAATAAATCAATAAGCATCCACTTCGCACATAACTAACTGGTAATACAAATACCAAAGGTAAGCATTCAAAAGTTACCCGAAAAACGCCGGGTACTATAGCTAGTTTCGAATAAATTTTGTGTGTTAAGTTTTCCTGAACTAGAATATTTGTTTGTTTTCGATGTTCAAAAGTTATCAACACTTCCATCTCTTCCCACCAACTGAAGACGTTGGCCAGCAAAAATTTTTGTACATTTATTCATCGACCAATCAAAAATTTCTCACATTTAATAAATTAACCAATAAGAATGGGGGTGTGTCCAGAGTTTCCTGGATCTTTCCTCTCCGCTATAAAAGCCGAGGCCTGGTGACCGCTCCAGTCTAGAGTGTGTACGTAACGGAGGCAGCGGAAAGGCTCCCTCGTCCATCTTCTGGATGTCCACCAGCTCAAGGTAATGGCAGTCTCGGCGTAACTACGTGATAGCTCGAGGGGAACGTTTCAAATATTTAGTACTGTAACTTTTATTTTCTCAAATTTTAATTTCAAACTTTAAATGTAAATTTCAAACAAGTCATGAGAACTTAACCGAAATCAGGGAATAGAGGATGATTAAAACTCTCTTGTGTTCCCTCTCAACTTGATATTAAGGTGGCTATGATTTTATAACCGTTAAAATCCACCTGGCATGTCTGAAACTTAATTTTTTCTCCATGTAGTCACCTCCGTAGCCTCTGTAACGTCGGGCCGTAATCCCAAGTAGTGCAAGTGTTCGTGTTAAGAGAATTTTGATTTCTATCCTGTTATGTGTTTGTAGTGGTTGGTATCATGACAGCCCTCCCTTAAGTTTTGTTTCAAGACAGATGACTGTCGCAAGTGCGTGTGTTTTCATGTTCCAGTGGAAGTGCTTTTGTCAATAATGGTGTTAGGAATTATTTCTGTACAATAAATTATTTTCCTTATAGATTAAGCTCCAAATTTATTATTACGGAACATTTTCTGGCGACCGTGACAGGATTTAAGATGGAGGAGCTTAAACAGTATAATAAGGAAAGATCACAAATACGTAGACTGTTTACGAGAGCACATGGCGAGTTTCAAACAAAAATATCTGAAGCAGTCGTAGATGCGGAAGAAATGTTGACATACTTCCGTATTTTAGAAGATAAGGCAATGCGGATGTTATTTTTGGATGAAAAGATTCAAGCACTTAGGGGTGTCGAAGAAACGACAGAAGAAGACGACGCCAAGGAATTCGACACGGCAGAAACGTACCGCGAGAAGTGGCTACAAGCTAAGGTTAGGTTCGAAAGTAATTTTCAAGTGAATTTATCTGTTGGTGGAGGTGAAGCCTTAGCGAGTGAGATCGAGACGACGAAGAAAAGGAATTTCAGTTTACCCAAGCTACAGCTTAAACAGTTCGACGGAGATATAAAAAACTGGATTGGTTTTTGGGGACAGTTTAAGAAAATAAACGACGATAGTGATATCGACCCGGAAGATAAATTTCAGTATCTTCTACAGGCTACTGTTCCAGGTTCCGTGGCCAGGGAGCTAGTTGAGAGTTTCCCTCCGTCCGGAGCGAACTATCAAAAAGCAATAGATCACCTGAAATCCAGGTATGCCAGGGAAGAATTACTTATAGAAGTATATGTCCGAGAACTTCTAAATCTTGTTCTGCTTCAAGCTAGCGAAGGTAGTACCCTTAGTATTGGAAGCCTCTATGATAAATTAGAAACACAACTGAGAGCTTTGGAATCTTTAGGAGTCACTAGTGATAAGTATGCAGCAATGCTGTATCCTTTGGAGGAGTCTGCATTACCAGAAGAGGTTATGAAGGCATGGGAGAGAGTTCGTGTATCTCATATATCAGAAAATGATCACGATCATCACCTAAACAAGTTGTTACTGTTTATAAAACAAGAAGTGGAGAGCGAAGAACGTTTGTCACTTGCTCGCTCTAGTTTTATTGTGAAGAGGGATGACGTGTTATGCAAGCCAGGTAAACAAGAGAGACTTCCCACTGCTGCTGCTTTGTACTCAGGTGAGGGTCAGAAAACTGAAATAGGTTGTATCTGGTGTGACAAGAGTTCCCATAGATCTGCTGATTGTTTTAAAGTGAGGAATCTTCAGAATGGAGAGAAGAAGGATATTTTGAAGAAAAGGGGTGCTTGCTTTCGTTGTTTGAGGAAGGGGCATAACTCGAGCAAATGTAAAGCATTTGTGAAGTGTATGATTTGCTTAAAAAGGGATCATTGTGCTATATTATGTCCTGATCTAGTTACTAAGAAAGAGGAGAGGGAAAGATCAAAGGGAAAGGATAATCAATATAATCAAAACACTGAGACTTTAACTGCCTATCAAAATGCAGAGACGCTATTACAGACTCTTGTTGTGAAGGTTTCTGGTAGTGAAGGACCGGTCAAGCTTGCACGAGTTTTATTAGATTCTGGGTCACAAATGTCTTACATAACCAAAGAAAGCGCTAGGAAGTTAGGACTACAAAAATTGGGAAAGGAAGTGATGTCTCATTGTTTGTTTGGGGGTGTAGAAACTAGCAAAGAGACCCATAATGTGTATGATGTAACACTACAAGCGCTAAAAGGGGATTTCAAATGCACAGTCTCGGTGCTTGATAAGAAGAAAATATGTGGTTATGTTCCAAGGTTAGAAACTCAACATGTTTACCCTGTTCTTGCAACTAGAAACATTCAGTTAACAGATGTTGGGGTCAATGTTCCAGAGGTGCATTTGTTGCTTGGAGCAGATGTTTTGGGGAAGCTGCTTACAGGAGTTCTGATTAAGCTGGATGAAAATATGTATGCACTGGAAACCAGGTTAGGTTGGACAGTGATGGGTCAGCGAGATCTGGCTCAGGGCAATCAGTCACTAGTCAGTCTCACTTGTGGTAAAGCAATGGATATATCAGACTTGTGGAAGTTAGAAACTATTGGCATAACGGACCCTGTAGAGTCTCAGTCAAAGAAAGAGATGGAAGAGGAAGTCGTGAAACACTTCAATGAAACTGTAAGGAAGAATGAAGAAGGGAGATATGAGGTTCGTCTCCCCTGGAAGGATGGCCATTCAGAATTGTTGGATAACAGGAAGTTGGCTGAGAAGAGGTTGGAAGCAGTCACTAGAAGATTGGTATACTTGGACAAGCTTAAAGATTATGATGATGTGATTCAGGAGTGGATAGAATGTGGAATCGTGGAGACTGTAAATGAGAATGACGAGGCATCAGGCCACTATTTACCGCACAGAGCAGTAATTAAGGAATCAAGTTTAACTACCAAAATTAGGCCCGTGTTTGATGCCTCGGCAAAGGACAGACATGGCAATTCGCTGAATAAATGCTTGGAGAAGGGACCAAATCTAATCGAGATTATTCCCAAACTTTTGTTGCAGTTTCGAAAGCATGCCATAGGGGTCACGGCTGATATTAAAAAGGCATTCCTGCAGATAAGCCTCTATGAGGATGACAGGGATTTTCTGAGATTTCTCTGGTGGAAAGATTATTCCAAAGGCGAGGTCATCACATTGCGGCATTGCAGAGTAGTGTTTGGGGTTACGTGCAGCCCATTCCTATTGGGAGCAACGATAGCGCATCACCTGAGTAAAGTTTCAGCTGAAGATCTGAAAACGGCCAAGAAGCTGCAGAATTCTTTCTACGTGGACAATTGTGTCACTAGCTGTGAAACCAAAGAAGAGATGAGCGAGTTCATTGAAAAATCTACTAAAATGATGAGTTCAGCACATTTTGAATTAAGAGGGTGGATAAGCAATTCACCAGAAAAATCAGAGTCAGAGAACATTGTTTCAATACTTGGTCTTATGTGGGATGCTCGGTCAGATGAGATGTTCTGTATCATTAATACAGTTGAGCTAACCACACCTTCAACTTCCAAGAGAAGCTTACTGTCAATTGTACAACGTATTTTTGATCCACTTGGTATCCTGTGTCCAGTAACATTAATCCCTAAATTATTGATGCAGGAAGCCTGGAGAGAAAAATGTGGATGGGACGAGGAATTACCAGAACAAATAACAAACAAATTCCATTCTTGGGTGAAACACTTACCTTTGTTGAAACAATGTAGGTTTCCAAGAAGACTTGTACCATGGGAATTTGATGTGGGATGCTCGGTCAGATGAGATGTTCTGTATCATTAATACAGTTGAGCTAACCACACCTTCAACTTCCAAGAGAAGCTTACTGTCAATTGTACAACGTATTTTTGATCCACTTGGTTTCCTGTGTCCAGTAACATTAATCCCTAAATTATTGATGCAGGAAGCCTGGAGAGAAAAATGTGGATGGGACGAGGAATTACCAGAACAAATAACAAACAAATTCCATTCTTGGGTGAAACACTTACCTTTGTTGAAACAATGTAGGTTTCCAAGAAGACTTGTACCATGGGAATTTGATAGCAGGGGATTAACTATTCATGTGTTTGCTGATGCCAGCAAGTTGTCATATGCTACGTGTATATTCCTAAGGGCAGAAAAGGACTCTATTGTGTCATTACAGTTGGTCCAAGCTAAAGCTAGGGTTGCACCTTTAGGACCAATAACTATACCCCGCCTAGAATTGTTAGCTGCGGTCATAGCCACTCGGTTATGCACACAAGTGAAAGGGGCATTAAACCTCCAAGACTGTAAAACATACTTTTGGAGTGACTCTACAGTGGTGCTCACCTGGATCAAGACAAAAGGAAACTGGAGTGTATTTGTAGGAAATCGTTGTGAGGAAATACGCAAGTTCAGTAACACGAAGGATTGGCATCATGTTCCAGGGTTTTTAAACCCTGCTGACCTACTATCTAGAGGCATGAGCGCAAAGTTTCTGGTAGAAAGTAAGTGGTGGGAAGGTCCCACATGGCTCAAGGATGACACTGAACGATGGCCTAAATTGGACATTGCGGCTCCTGAGGATGAAGTCAACAAGGAGAAGAGAAAGATTCTCGTAACGAATGCAGTATTCGATAAGGAATCGAGACTCTGCTATTTTTCTAGTTACCATTGAACGTTATGCATGATTGGCTGGGCACTGAGATTTGTCTACAACCTACGAAACCGAGATGCAAAAAGGAATGGAGAACTATCTGTAGAAGAAGTAGTCAAGGCAGAAAAGTGTCTGATAAGATGTGTTCAAACAGAGAACAGAGAGATCATAGAGCAAGAGATGAAAAGGAAAACTCAGATTTTTGAAGACAGTCAGGGAATTCTAAGGCTGCGAACAAAGTTAGCCTACGGTGATTATACAGAAAACTTCAAGTGCCCCATTGTGCTGCCTTCAGATAACATCGTCGTTGAGAGAATGGTGGTGGAAAAACATAGCCTGTCTAAGCACGTTGGACTTCAAACTTTATTAACAATGCTTAGAGAAGACTTCTGGATCATAGGAGGAAGAAAGTTGGTTAGGCGAGTCATAATGAGCTGTGTCAGATGTAAGAGGTATCGGTCCAAGTCAATGGAGACACAATCTGCCCCACTTCCCAAGGAGCGAGTTAACTGCACCGCAGTATTTCAAGTCACTGGGGTAGATCTTGCTGGACCATTGTATCTGAAGACTGGAGAAAAGGCGTGGCTCGTGTTATTCACCTGCGCCGTCTATCGAGCAATTCATATTGAGCTTGTCAGGTCTCTGTCAACAAACGCATTCCTACAAGCCCTACGAAGATTCATTGCTCGCAGGGGCAGGGTGTCTGTTATCTACTCCGACAATGGCACAAACTTCACAGGGGCTAACCACGCTTTGCAAGGGTTAAACTGGGAAGAAATAATTTCCAATTGTGTTGTAGAAAGAATAACTTGGAAATTCAACCCTCCCACTGCTGCATGGTGGGGAGGGTGGTGGGAAAGGCTTATTGGAATGGTGAAAGAGCTACTTCGTCGTAATTTGGGCAAGGCTTCGGTTACTTGCGAAGAGTTAAGCACGATACTGTGTGACTGTGAAGCTATTATAAATTCACGGCCATTGACATATGTATCCGATGAGTTACACGATCTGAAACCATTGAAACCAGCTGATTTTCTTCATGAGATACCTAGCACTGATGTGCCAGATTTGGATGCCATCGACAGAAAAGGAATAGAATTAAGATGGCGTTATCTACAGAAACTGCAAGACGATCTTCGGCAGAGGTTCCGCAAAGAATACCTGGCTCTTCTTATTCAACAGGGAGGTAGGACATCTAACAAAGTGAACGTTGGAGACGTTGTGCTGATCGGAGCTGATGACATCAAACGAGCTGATTGGCCACTGGGTGTCGTCCAGGAGGTGTACCCTGGCAAGGATGGCGTTGTCAGGGTTGTCAAACTGAGAACGGCTGTGGGCGAGAGGGTGCGGCCAGTTCAAAGGCTTTATCCTTTAGAAGTCGCCTCATCAGATGAATCTGCAGTAGTGCAGAGCAATCGGCCAGATTCTATCCTGGAGATACATCCAGAGAAGGCTTTGCACGGATCATCGGATGCAGTGGCAAATCCACAAGTGAAGTCTACAAGAAGTGGTAGAATAGTGAAAACACCAAAACGTTTGGACTTATAAATACTCCAGAAGAGACAAGCATTGCATGAAAATCAGTGTCAAATGAAAGATTGTAATGTTTTATTGTAGAATGCTGCTGTCTATTTTCATTGTGTTGCAATTTTATCTGTGGATTAGTGTAAACAAAATTGCAAGGTGGGGAGGATGTTAAGAGAATTTTGATTTCTATCCTGTTATGTGTTTGTAGTGGTTGGTATCATGACAGCCCTCCCTTAAGTTTTGTATCAAGACAGATGACTGTCGCAAGTGCGTGTGTTTTCATGTTCCAGTGGAAGTGCTTTTGTCAATAATGGTGTTAGGAATTATTTCTGTACAAAAAATTATTTTCCTTATAGATTAAGCTCCAAATTTATTATTACGGAACAGTTCGCCTCCTTACCAAAGGCCAGGTATGATGGGTACTTGTTACAGTTAACATCATTCATTTCATTTTTAGGCAATTAGACTGTTGAGCAGTTAGGGCAGTGACTACTGTTTAATTTTGTTAAATGTAGGTTGTGCCTGAATAGGCCTGGAACTTGTAACTTTCGAGAATAGTCCACTAAAATGTGAATGTGTAGAACAAAAAGCTCTTCACTGATGTAGAAATTGGGAGATCCGCCTCCTTGACTGTTGATTGAAAGGATCTGTAGCGCTCATGTAAAAATTGTAATTAGGGAGTTTCATGCTCATATTGTTAATTTACTAGTATCTGATTTTTCCAACATTGTACCAAAGATAACGAGCTAGTGCTGTACCTAAATCGTTATTTGTTTAGCAAAGTGTAAAATTTAAAATTTGAAAAGGAAAAGTAGAAGAGAAAGCAATTTGGCTCAAATTTTGAAGCAGCTGTCATCACTCCGCGGGACCCATCGTGTTGTGAGGTGATTGCCGCATTACTTCTGTACGTATCTACGACGAAACACTTCGAGGTACAGTCATGCGCCCCGTGTTCCGAGCTATTAACGAGGTGGATAGCTGCCAAAATTTGAGAAAAATTTATACTCCTGCGTGACGGTACAATCTACAGTGATGTGTGAACATATGCCATCCACTCTGAATGTTCATAAGCGAAAAACTTGCATTTATATTTCAGAGGAGACGTCCCTAGATCACCTTACATTTATACCGTAGGCCCAATAGGCTTCGAAACACTGTGCCGGCGCAATCAACACATCAAGGCTCCACTGTTTCGAAGCACTGAGATCACTTCGTGTGTCATGTCGCGTGAACAGGAACCAACACACGTCAGCTACATCGATGCTTCGGAACAGCACAGCTTTGAAACAGTGACGGTGCTTTGATCATCTCCTCGCCACAATAGAAACACTCCGCGTGACATTGCCCTGAAGATAAGCCGAGACTCTTTATATTCCGAATCGCGAGTCAAATGATTAAAATAACAATGCACTCCACACGGAAAAATGACATTATTGTTCTCAAAGGAGGCTCATATTATAACAGAAAGAAGGGCAAAGTTTCTAAAATTATGTTTTTAAATTTAAAATTGAAGTAAAATTTTAAACTGGAATAGACCAAGTCTGTTACTATACACATAATACCGATCTTGGGTACTTCTGAGATTTTATTACTCATTTTATAATTATTCAAGTTGAAATAATAATAAAATGTTATTTGCTTTACGTCCAACTAACTACTTTCACAGTCTTCGGAGACGCCAGGTGCCGGAATTTAGTCCCGCAGGAGTTCTTTGTCGTGCCAGTAAATCTACCGACACGAGGCTGTCGTATTTGCGCACCTTCAAATACCACCGGACTGAGCCAGGATCGAACCTGCCGAGGTGGGGTTAGAAGGCCAGCGCCTTAACCGTCTGAGCCACTCAGCTGCCGCATGCTTTAGGTATACATAGAAAAACTATTTTAAACTGTATTTAAGTATCGTTAATCATTTTATAATTATTCACATTAGTTGCTGTTTAATGTGCACTTAACGGCTTTTATTACCACTGTAAGCGCGTAATGAGGAAGGAAACGCTTTTTATTACCGGTACTGTATACTGCTACTAAATACTGGGCATCATATATTTATCATACTGTACGTTGTACATTTGCTCATTAAATATTTCATGAACCTCATATTTTATCTGTATCAGAACGTCGAACATTTTAGTCAGTGAATTAGAGTTAGCTATGAAACGTGGTTCACGTTCCACCACGCAATCGCGAAGCACTGTTTCTCTTGCATTCCGAGACGGAAGTGCGCCGTGTGTCGAAATGCGCTGCCGTATGAAACATTCAGCAGTGACATGTCTATTATTAAAACAGTATTTAAGCCACACGAGGCGGAATAATTCAGGCTTATTGCATTCTAAGTTGTACAGATATACTGACAATATAAAACTAGCAATGTCCCATCTTCTTCTCTTCTACAATATACTCATCGTATGTCGGCTGTCATCGGGGCGATCTGACCCTTGTCCTAAGCAAGTTGGGGTACCGAGTCCATACCATTCTCGCACAGTCCGTAGCCAAGATTTTCTCCTTCTTCCCCTACAGCTCTTTCCTTAAAGTGTATCTTTGAGATAAACTGAAGGAGGTCGTTTATTTATTTGTGTCAGTCTCATAATACAGTACAAATTACAAGAGAGATGATACATATTACAGTGGTGCTGCCTAGTGCCAGATACGAGCACTAGTATCAGGTGGATGTTATTCTTTACTTTGTCCCACTTTGTCTTTTTAAAGACTTCCACATCGTCCAGGACACTTCGTAGTTACGGGGCAAATTCTATTCAAGTTTCACAAGTTCCAGGCGATCTGGATAAGCAGCCCTACCTGATCATGTCAAAGCATCGTGAGAGAGGAGTTTTCCCTCGGTGTTGGCGCAGTGATACTTGCAATGTGTGGCCACAGGTACATGGGTGTATCACTGTGTTCCGGTACTTCTCCCATCCACTTGACTTGTAAGTTTCAAGATGCTTCTTTATTCCTCACGTGAAAAGTATGGATCTGGTATTTTGATGAATTTGGTTTTAACGTATTATTCTCCAAACGTATAAACTACTGCACTACCTCATAGTTTCGAATGATAGTGATTCTGATATTGTACGTGACCTCCAGCTCGGAGTACAATAGCCCCACATCTCAAAGTATGGTGTTCAGGCCTCAACAACATTAAGTAAGACACGAAATACACAACACCGAACTAAAGATGAACGGAGAAAATGAAGTCCCTGTTACAGAGGCTTTAAATAATTCTTTTGAAGGCAGTCCTTGGGACCCAGTTTCAACAGGACAGCTCAAGCTGTGATCAAGTACGCAGGTGAGAGACCTAATGTACTGGACTTGCTTTAGTGATGTGCCAGCTACACTCAACTTTATAGGTTGACTGACATGTTTTCTTACGATCATGAAGTTAGTGTTTTCGTGTTTAAACGCACAACTCTGTTTGACCACACAGTTCGCTAATATCTGTGGACCTTCAGCACTTATTGCAAACCGAAAGGTATCATCCGCATATGGCCGATTATTTATTGCGATTCCTTCAACAATACTGATATCAGAAAAGCACCCTTTCATAGAAGTTATTGAAGAGGAGTGGAGTTATAACAGAGCCTTGCCTCATCCCTTGCTTTATTTCAATAGCACAGGCGTTGGTGTTATCAACCTTAACAGATGCGGACTGATTTTAATATACAGTAGATTGGCAATGGTTCGTATATCTTTTCCATCCAGACCAATACTATATTGTAGAGTCAATTTACCATGTAACCAAAGAAGTCTCTGGACAACTGGGAATAAAGCAACACCAAGATGAATTAGTCTCTTCTGCAAGGAAACTTCCTGCCTTTCATGAACATATATACCTTGATCATGACCAAAGGTTTCTAGTGTAATGCGGAATCCGAACCAGAGGATGCCTTCATTTCATAACTCCCAAAATGCGTGGCCAGAACTCGAGCCGCAGCCAGCTCAGCGACAATGATACTAGGCTATCATGCCCCCTGATTTATATCGTCAGATTAAGTCAGCAATACCCTTATGATAGGAACATCGGTCCTGGTCGAAACGGGCCTTTACTTTGTGCCAAAGTTGGATGTCTTCACTTAAGGCACCATTTGGATGGTCCACTGATAGAACACTAGCAAGGGAGATGTGGAGCTACAGGAAGAGACCAAAAGAATTTAGAGTTTTGTGTAAATGTGTTGGAAGGAATATATTTTAAGATGTCCTTGGTGGTGCGGGTAGTCATTTCACCACTGCCCTCTCCTTAAGCTCGAGGGCTTCCTGAATTCTTTGAGATTGTCGGTTTTGTCTTTCACGGCCGTTGTCTTGGCTGTATGCCGTGGTCGAATTGCGTTAGTAGTTGCCAATGTCCCACCGGAAAATGAGCGAGGCATTCCCTGGAATCCGCTCCGTATGAAGTTCAGTAGTGTACTGAAGGTGTGGCATCCAGTAAATAGAAGAGCAACCCGAAGCGGCAAGAAATTTCTCTGAAAGTAAACATAAAACACTATGTTGGTGTAGCTCGGAAGATGTAGCAAAATGAAACTGCCGTGAAAGTGGGAATCTGGCAACGCCTGTGGCCGTCGAGTGGAATGACGTGCTCCTACAAGCTGTGGATCAGCTTACCTCGTCTTTCCGTTATGTGTACTAGGGGAAGGACTGTTTATTACTCGGCCATGTGTACATATTTGAAACTGAACTCAACATACAACAGCCACGCCCTCACACCCAGAAATCTCCTGAGCTATATAGTGATTACATTCCTCATGACGGAACTGCAACGTGTGTAACAATTAGCCAAGTCTACGCCATCTCTTCGTGATTAGATTATGATGATGATTGTTATTTAAAGAGGCCTAGCATCTAGCTCCTCGGCCCCTAATGATACGAAATGTAAGAACAATTTAAAGGTCCAAATATTCAACCTCTGACCAGAATTCATATCTTGATTGTGAATAATGAATGAACGAACACGAAAGCAGGATAATCAGCGGATCCAACTTACGATATTGAATATTAAATCGAATTCCAATAATCAAACCTCCGAATACAATTATAAACATGACGATGAACAATTATTATGAACTTAAAGCAATCAGCGGATCCGGACCGCAATGGCCCACCTTCCCAGAAGCTAACTTATAACACTGGTATATACTGACCAAGGAGCTTATTCCAAAGCACATCCCTGAATCGATGATGCTTTTTGTATAAAGAGGTCGAAAATCTAGGTGAAGGGCCCCACATAAAGGTACCTACCGCTAGTAAAGAAGAACCATGGTGTTTCTCAAAAGTAACGTAAACTTTCGGTGCTCAACACATAAGGACGCAACCCATAGGCAACTCAAACCCATGGTGTTCCCCACATAGTGGGTACTATTCACTGGGACCCCTTCTACCTCGCGGTATTCCTGACATAGTGGATAGTAATCACAGCGACCCGTACTATACCGTGGTGTTCCCCAGATAGTTGGTACTAATCACCGGGACCCGTATTATCCGCAGTGTTCCTCACACTGTCGTACTAATGCGCGGTAAAACCGACACACGTGGTGTTCCGCTCATAATGGGCATTAATGAGAAGTAAAACCCAGACCCGTAGTGTTCCTCGGAGGCAAACCCAAGTTGTTCCTCACATAGTTGTACAAATCTCAGGGAACAGTATTGTCCGTGGTGTTGTTCACATAGTTGTATGAATGACAGGTAAAGCCCAGACTCGTGGTGTTCCTCGGAACGCAAACCCAATGTGACCATCACATAGTGGTACTAATCACAGGGACACATACTATACCGTGGTGTTCCTCGAAACACAATCACATGGTGTTCGTCACATAGTTGTACAAGTCTCAGGGACCCGTTCTATCCCGTGGTGTTCCCCTCATAGTGGGTACTAATGACAGGCAAATCCCAGACCCGTGATGTTCCTCAAAACGCAAACCCATGGAATTCATCACATAGTTGTACTAATCACAGGGACCCGTACTATCCCGTGGTGTCCCTCAGAATGCAAACCAATGGTGTTCCTCACATAGTTGTACAAATCTCATTGACACGAACTATACCGTGGTGCCCCTCACATAGTGGGTACTAACCACAGGTATATCCTAGACCAGTGGTGTTCCATGCAACAGAATCACATTGTGTTCGTCAAATAGTTGTGCAAGCCTCATGGAACCGTACTATCTCGTGGTTTTCCTCACATAGTGGGTACTAATGACAGGTAAAACAGACCCGTGGTGTTTCTCAGAACGCAATTCCCTGGTGTTCCTCATATAGTTGTAGTAATGGCAGGTAAAACCTAGCCTTGTGGTGTTTCTCGGAACTCAAACCGTGGTGTTCCTCATATGGTGGTACTAATCACAGGGACCCGTACTATCCCGTGGTGTTCCTCACATAGTTGTACAAATCTCTGGGACTCGTACTATCCCGTGGTGTTCCTCGGAACGCACACCCATGGTTTCCACAACCAGATGCTGAAGCAACCGAGCGAGGTTAGCTTCTTTTATCTCCCTGGGATCCTCTGAGTCTAGGCAAAGGATTAGCCTCCGTCATAGTGGTGGGTACTATACATTGTTACTGTAAATCCACAGCGATCCTCCAACAGACCCATGGTATTCCTCAGTTTGTGGTGGTTAATCACAAGGATAATGTAACTAAACATATTTAATTTGGTTCAAAATTAGCACCCGTTGGTCTCGTCCTCAACCCACAGAGATCTTTGTGTTTGGTCCGCGAGAGCTCTATTATTTCGCGCATGTCGACCTCAATGCCAGGTAAGACCCCCCTACACGCCACCTGGGACGCAGCACGTGGGAGTAACACCTCTCTCCATGCTACGACAGCGTAGTAGGTTCGTGGATAATCTGCCGTTACCTGATGTCGTGTATCCTCCCTGCCTTACCACTCTTACAACTGCCAATGGCTGCCATACAGAAAAGCCGCATAAGATGACTAGACTCTAATTCTTCTGACCGTAAAATTTTGAATCTGTTGTTGAGGCTTACCATTTTCCACAAGCTGATGGGCAATCTGTTTACCTGTTACATTCGCATGACCCTCTCTAGCTGCTGGGTTACAACTCAGACGTTTAACAAACCCCCAGCCTTTCTGGCTACCCTTCCTTAGATCAGTCTCCCCCATAGCTCCTGTTATTAGATATCGCTTTTAAGAAATCTTCCCCAGCTTGGACGGTAGCGGATCTCAAAAAATCGTTGTCAAAGAGATCACGATAGTTTCTCAATATTTGAATAGTTTTTGTATATAGTGTTCACCGTCAGCGAATTGAGATACGAGAGAAAACTTCACGATATTTACATAATTATCACATGATAAAGGAAAAGGCTCTATATTCTGAACGTTCTCCTGATGTGAAACACAATCAGCCTTCTTAAAATGACATCATCTTCGAAAAGGAACTCAGATTCTAACGATTTAAAGGTAAGATGTATTGAACTAAGACGAGGCCACAGAACTAGTTGCAGAACTAGTGGCGTTTAGTAAATTCACATACGGTCGCAGACTGAACGCTGAAAGGCATAAGAGACTGTAATGAAGATGTATGTATGAAAAGGAACTGTCTGCGGTCAGATTGCAGCATATATCTGGCATATAACAGGACGATGAGGGATTGTTTGCCCCACTGATTTCGCTGAAAACCGAGATATGTGTTTGCTTACGCAGATACTGTAATTTAATATCTGGATAATATCCATCCTCCCACTGTTGAATGATACTGAAAGTTTGTTATCATGCTGTAGAAATAGATTGCACGAATCTGTCCATTCTACGCCAGCTTCTCCTCTTTCGTCGGTACCTGGTAGCCCCATGTTGTATTATGACTCTTGATGTCACCAACCACAAATTTCACATGTTGATGCTGGAAGGCTCCACAAGTCTAAATACAGTACCTGGTGGCTTATTGATTGAGCTCTACTGTGAGTGTCTCAATGTCATCACGGGAGATGATCTGGATGTTGGATAGCACTGAGGGTGTTCAACCACTAAACGCATGACCTTGATTTTTGGACGGCGAAGATTCTAGTCTCGGCGAATTTCCTGAATGCATATTATTAGTGTCCAGTAAATTGCAAGGCTATATATTTTGTGTTGTCTTTCAGATTCTTAAAATTAAGTGAATAATAGAAATAAAATAATCAAAGTGCAAAATATTAATATGAAAACTTGCATAAAATAAACCAGTAAACCCGTACATACAGAGGACGACGTTGAGCAGAAAATGGGAGCTGACAAGAGTTAAATATAGTCTGTGTATTCCTGTAAATTCTACCGTCCGACTCGTTGGCTGAATGGTCAGCGTACTGGCCTTCGGTTCAGAGGGTCGTCCCAGGATCGATTACCGGCCGGGTCGGGGATTTTAACCTTCATTGGTTAATTCCAATGACCCGGGGGTTGGGTGTTTGTGCTGTCCTCAATATCCCTGCATCTCAAACACCACACATAACACTATTCTCCACCACAATAAAACGCAGTTCCCTAGACGTGGAAGATGCCGCCCACCCTCATCGGAAGGTCTGCCTTACAAGGGCTGCATTCGGCTAGAAATAGCCACACGAAATTATTGTTATAGTAACTTCTACAACGTAGTCCGGTGTATTTTGCTATGTGTAGGTCTGATTTGACCTTGTAATATTTTAGTGGAAGTTTATCACAGTTTCAGCTATTAATTCTTGTGCTGAAAAGACACAAGTAGAAATTTACGATGCTTGCGTATGGTTGAAGTGTCACTGTGTTATAACAGACATTTAGTCATATTTTTCTTAAGGATGGGACGTTAGATTGAGTGCCTTCCTCATAAAATTTGTTCAGACGTAATGAGGAACATGTTTGCAGTATAGCAGTGAAATTTAGAGGAATTTTAAGTATGTTCATTTGTGAGATTTTATTTCCACAGACGCAGAATCAGTTGTGGATGCAAATTGGAAAGTTCTGGTCAACTTCTAATTTGTAAATGTCAGTAATTACAATATTTATTGATTTGTTTATTTATTTATTTGGCGTGTGGCTACATCACTAAAACAAATAATATTTACAAATATTATCTCATACTAATAACAATAATTGATTTCATAACGCTAATAAGTTGAATACAGGGCAGAGTTCGATTTTAATCAATCTCAGCAGTATAACTAAGATATTTAGCAACTGAGGTTGCCTCGACATTTTCTGTGAAGCCAGTTAATCATAAAATTCACATCCAATCTTCGACCTTCACAAAAAGTCTCATTATTTTATCCAACAATAGGCAGGAACGAATTAAGTCCCTGGAAAACTTCGTGCAATTGCATCTAAAACGAATCTAAGACTCATATAAGAAAACCCAATACATGGAAGGATGTACCCGATAATTACACAAACAAAATCCGGTAACTCATTTTCGCAAAATTACTCGGGTAAATAATTTCAAATACTTGGGGAAATCATCCAACAATCTGCATTAAATCATGAGGCAAGCAGAGAGAGATTTCTACATTACAAGTAGGCCACAGAATCACATGGAAATGGTATGACAAAATATCAGTATCAAGCAACGCTAAATTCAAGCATTATAACACCGTAATTAAGCCTCAAACATTACACACGTCAGAAACCTTGATCAGTCG
Organism: Anabrus simplex; assembly: GCF_040414725.1. Lineage (NCBI taxonomy): Eukaryota > Metazoa > Arthropoda > Insecta > Orthoptera > Tettigoniidae > Anabrus > Anabrus simplex. Next base: position 29,143,052 of record NC_090279.1, on the reverse strand, counting down.
AGAAAGATCATTATCTAAAATGATCGAAAAACAAGAAAGGGAAGTCCTCAGGGAAACCATGGCCCAGTATGCATAGAAGTGTGGATGAATAGGCGGTCTACGGAATTATATCAACATATTGAGGAAATATCAGATACAATATTTGTAAAAGGTGATTGAAGTTTGATTGCCATATTCAAAGAATAGATGATGAAAGACTCATTAAAAAGATATTTAATAATGCCTCCTCGCTAAAAGTCATAATAACTGGATAATCGAAATTGAAAAGGACCTTCAAGAAATCAACATTCAGATGAAATTATATGGGACACGCCTAGCTTTAGAACGTTGGTGAACAAACATCATTTTGCTGAGAACCCAAGATGAGTACACAGTTACACAGAAGGAAGAACAGATGATAAACACAAAGAGGGAAGAAACTCTGGCAGGAGAAGAAAGCACACCCATCTGCAAAATAAGTACAATCGCGCTCCTTAGTGGGGTAAAACATTTTGAAATAATAATAAGTGGTATGCTTTTTTGTGAAGGGTCAGTCTGCGATACATTTGTCAGGACGTGATAGTTCGGGGTTAGGTCTATTGAGGTTTAGGGTCTATGTTGGGTGTCATATGCGTCTGGAGTATTGTATTTCCAAGTGAAGTGAGAAACTTCGTAACTGTCCATAACTGTCGGTGGTAGATAAGTTCTATTTGTCCATGTAGTTATGAAACCATACGACTCAGTTTGTGAGACATGCTCCTAGTAGATACTCCAGAGGTAATGGTGTAGATAATGCTGAGGTTTCTTTGTAAAAATGCTCGAGGGAAAAAATCAGGACAGAGTGTTTTAAAATATGGTAAGGTCCATGGTTTGAACACTGAACAGGATCCTATATCCAGAGGGATTCTTTGTTCATCCAATAACTCCATTAGTACCAGTGAATTGCATATCAAATTCCACAGATCTCATTAGACTTGAAATAATTCGTGATGGCAATAATGTTGACCGATAAATTGTGATAATACAAGGATTTGGACGAAGATTTGTGCTGTAGTAAAAGGCCGTCCGTGGCGAGATTTGTTTGCTCACATGTAAGCCAGTGGAGAGCGGCAGGTATAAACCTGTTTGACGAGATAACAGGTGTTAACATTTATATGGGGCGGAACCTCTTTGGAAATAGAGCGCCGTGTTACAACATCATTGATGTTAAAATAAATGGGGAATAATTTGAATTTCAATTCGACTGCATAGGCAAATGACAGAGTGGATTCTCAGTAACATTCCCGAACACTAGACTATGTATGCTACTTTCGATGTTTCCAAAACACAGTCATAGTTCGTATTGCCACTGAGCATTTAAATAATTACTTTGGTGTCAAAAGGTTGCCCTTAGATATTAAGATTTCCATTTCTTGATATATTCGTAGTGCAGCTAGGTGTTAAGGACTGCCGATGGCGTGTCCTTCAGTGGAAAGCAGGATGGTGGTTGAAGTGCATGGAAGGGATACTTGGGATTGCTCGCCCATGCTAGGATCGTGAAATTATGTAGCTAGCCCACTGCTCCTAGATGAGAGGTAAGTATTCTTGTTTTACACAGAGTCTGTACCACATGCTATTCCGTAGGATGTAGTAGCACCCTGCCATTAGTCCATGGGATACCCATGATTTTTGGCCATGTTGTTCATAAAGGAGTTGTAATATTGTGTGTGTGTATATTTTAGCAGGACTATATAAGAGGATGCAGTTGAACTCCGTGACCTACAATATGTAAGGGTTACACATGAGTCGAGTTTATTTTGGGGTTTGACTGAAAGTTATAACTAAATGGTAACCGGATTTCTTTTCACAGGTTTTCATGAATTTATTCCAATCACTGACTTCAACCTGTTGTTTCGGTTCATGAAACACCATTCAGTCAATACAAATAACACTATTTTATGTTGTGTAATTTTGCGCTATTATTCACCGGCACTTGAAGTCCACTTGTTTTGGAGGGTCACTGGGGTCATCACGCACGTTCAATTAACTTCAACGAGAGGTCACTTTGGTGCTCAACCTTAAACATTAATATAATGGGTGACCACAATAGCTCAGTGATGTGAATTCGATGTTACTCAGATTCCATTGAGGGTCCAGGTATCTCGTCCTATACTGATGGACATTTAGTGGATGGTCTAAATTAAAAAGGTATCGAAAACACTTCCTGATATTTAGACGATCGAGAAATCGGATGCATAATGCACAGTTGTTTATGGAGCTGAGCAGATTGAATCTCATGTTCTTTTCTAGTTAACCATAAACTGGTTTTCTGTGAATGGCCCGTCAGATATTTTTGGGGTGGATATTAATTTCAACTCGAAATCGTCCAGCCGCAGCGCTATATTAATGTCAGTGACCGCAGACCACTGTATATAGTTGTACGTAGGCTTTTAATTTATGTAGGCCTTCCTTGATACCCAAATAGTCATGTCTGGAAGTGACGAAGAGCCATTAACACCCCCTGAGACATAAGAGTTAAAAATTCATGCTGAAGACCTGGAACAGGCAAACATCAGTTTGACAAGACGAAAGGGTTCATTACTCACTATCTCTTCAATACATGCAACGTTGAGATATAAGAGATTTTTAGTGACTTCCTTGTGGCTCCATTAGAGAAAAGAGAGAGGCCAATTAACTGCCCCCAGGTAAACAAAAATGGAGAAAAGTATACTGCAGCTGTTGACATACGACTCTCTACTTAAAGACGCCCCTCGAGAATTACGTGATATTCATGAATAACTACGGGCACTGAAGTAGAACTTTCAATTTGCATTCAGAACCGGCTAAGAGATACAATATTGTCGTACAAGTGCCGGGGGAGCATGTACAGTTTTGAGCTACTGGTCTACTCATAATTAAAAGAAAACACATGTAGGAACGGGAGCACAAGTGTGCTCAGGTTTCAGCAACAATTTCTTCAATTGCGTCATATTATGACTTGATTCGGCACTTACTTATTCCCTTGAATTGTTTGTTCAAAAGTTTGAATACTTCTTTCCTGCGCTTCCAGTCTTTTACCAGTTTTCTTTGCCATATGATATTTCTGTTTTCATCCGAATTACTTCTTATCCTCGCCTTTGGATGGCTCCCAAACGATTGTTAATGAGCACACTTCTACTTTGCTCCGAAAACATAAAAAGGGTCGTCCATGGTTGAGAACGAGCGGTTGTGTATATCTGTGGTTGATGAGGAGATAATTCATGAAATGTCCTTTGCTCTTTTCGCACACGGACCTAGCATTATGTTACCTGAAGATTTTCTCTCGGAGAAAATGGCAGAAAGGGATGGACCGCTCTCCAGTGTATATTATGAAGTGTGCAGAAAAGGTGCCGTTGTAGGTGGAGAACTTATTACTTCTCTGCTGTGTGCGATCGCATGTGCCTCGCTACATCTCCGGAATTGGATAAGGTCTTGTGGAACTCCGGACACTTGTGTAGTAGTTAGTGGGACGTTAAGCAAAATAACATTGTTAAATCACGTGCGGCTCAATCACGTGACGTAACGCTCGTAAGCCATCTCGCCCGTGTGAACCGACAGCGTGGTGCTGCGTTCGAACGATTTGCCAAGAAATACGGAGGAGTGCGGCACCTCTCCAGTGTGGTTTACATGTGCATGGTTAACTTACATGATTCTCTGAACATTTTATCGCACTACTGAGAACTCGTGAGTGTTCTGATCTGAACTGTTAGAGTCACATTCTTGGCTGAATATTTGTCACAGACATTACACCAGTATAGCTTCTCGCATGTGTGAGTCCACATGTGAACTGGTAGGTCACTTTTCTGGATGAGGGATTTGCAACAGATATTGCGGCAGTGCGCCTTAGACCCGTGTGAGTCCGCATACGACGTGCCAGGTGGGTTCTCCTGCTGAATACCCTGCATCAGACATTGTATGAGATTGGCTTCTTGCCTGTGCCAGTCGGCATGTGAACTACTAGGCTGACTTTGTGGCTAAAGAATATGCCACAGATATTGCATCAGAATGGCTTCTCGCCTAAGAGTGTCGGCATGTGATCTCCTAAGTCGCGTTTCTGCTGCAGTGTAGCTTATCGCCTGTGAGGATACGCATGTGATTTGTTGGATGGACTTTCTGGCTGAAAGATTTTCCCACAGACGTTGCAGCTTTATGGCTTCTCGTCTTTGTGTTTGCGCATATGAACTGCTAAGGCGCGTTTCTGGATGAATGATGTGTGGCTCATCGCATGTGTGAGTACGATTATGGTGTGTTAAAGTAACTCTGTGGCTAAAAGATCTCCCACAGAAGTTAAGAGCAGTACGGCTTGGACGGATTAACTGCTGAATAACTAGCCACAGACATTAGAACAGTTCGGCTATTCGCCCGTGTGAGAACGCATGTGAATAACATGATTGTCTTTCCTGATGAAGGTTTCACGAGACTTACACCTGTATGGCCTCTCACCTTTTTGGGTACGCATATGAGAAGTAAGAGTGTCTTTCCGTTTGAAAGACTTCCCACAGACCTTGCAGGTGTATGGCTTGTCGTCAGTGTGCGTCCGCACGTGACTAGCTCGGGAGGACCACCTGCCGAATGACTTACCACAGACATTACACCTGTATGGCTTCTCGCCTGTATGGGTCCGTACATGAACAATTAGATTGGGTTTCGTGATGAATGATTTGCCACAGACGTTGCACCAGTATGACTTCTCGCCTGTGTGAATAAACGTGTGACAAGATAAACCTATTTTCTGGGCAAATGATTTGCAACATACAGTGCAGCTGTATGGCTTGACGACTGTATGTTTCCGCAAATGAACAGTTAGAGCACTTTTCTCGATGAATGACTTGCCACAGACATTGCAGCTGTAAGGCTTCTCGCCTGTATGTGTCCGCAAATGAACAGTTAGTGTATCTTTCCTAGTGAACGATTTGTCACAGACATTGCACCTGTATGGTTTCTCGGCTGTATGTTTCCGCAAATGAACAGTTAGAGTACCTTTCTCATTGAATGACGTGCCACAGACACTGCAACTGTATGGCTTCTCGCCTGTATGTGTCCGCAAATGAATAGTTAGAGAACTTTTTTGGATGAATGACTTTCCGCAGACATTGCACCTGCATGGTTTCTCGCCTGTATGTATCCGCAAATGAACATTTAGAGTATTTTTCTCGTTGAATGACTTGCCACAGACACTGCAGCTGTATGGCTTATCGCCTGTCTGTTTCCGCAAATGAACAGTTAGAGTACTTTTCTCGATGAATGACTCTCCACAGACATTGCACCGGTTTTGCCTCTCGCCCGTGTGAGAATGCATGTGAATATTACGGTAGGCTTTCCGGCTGAAGGACTTACCACAAACATTGCACTTGTATGGCTTCTCGCCTGTATGGGTCCGCATATGGTCGTTTAGACTGCCTTTCTGTACGAATGATTTGCCCCAGACATTGCAGCTGTATGGCTGGTCGACCGTGTGGGACCGAATCAGTTCTGGACTGATCCTGAAATTTTTATGACATACTGAGCAATCGTTTTTAATGCCACCTGTATGCATTCGCGTGTCTCCTGTCAGCATTTTCCTCTTTATAAAGCATTTATCTGAAAATCCACACACTTGCAGTGGGTGGATCCTGAGGTGTTCTGACAAGCTGCTTCGGCTACCGAACACCTTTCCGCAGTGATCGCACTTGAAGGGTCGATCATCCTTATGTCTCTTCAGATGTGATCTGCCATCCGGAGGTTGATGATCACTATAGCTCACCTCGGGTCTCGATCTACAATGACAAATTAAAACCATGTGACCAATAGTTCAACAGCCAACTCCACTACAACTCTCACACAGGGGATTTGCTACTGGACATTCCATTCACTGATATCCAGTGCAGAGAGCTCGTTACTCATAAACATAACATTCCGGAGAGTAAACATCATCTGAGGTCAAATTCAGAGTATACTGTTAAATTTCAAAAGCTCTCACTTGTAACGAGAATGTGTTGCGTCTTTTCTTAATCACGATATCACGAGCAAGAAACTTGTCACAGTTTAGAAATGTACGAGTTAATAGACAACCTCACTTAAAGAATGCATGAGAAGTGATCCAGCCTAAAAGGAGAAATAGAAGCTCTTTAATGCAGCACATATTATTCTATTGAAATCCGTAGTCTGTTCTCCTACATAAAGGACGACATATGCTTTAGAGTTTTGATCTTGTTGAACCACTCTGCGCTTCGTCGCAGGCAAGTAATAATTTTTTGTAAAGGACTTTGTTCTTGAGGTTGTTTGAGAGAATGTCAGTGATGTAGATATTAATAAAGTTGAGATCATCGTTTGCCGACAGTCAGCAAGATCTGCTGAACCATGGCTAATCTTTTATGAATGTTATTTTGTCACACAAATATACATATTGAATTTGTACATTGTTATCATATCACTATAGCATTTTATAATGTCACTGTGTCGCTTTTCCGAAATATGTAGCTTTGATGTCCAATCAAACTGACCCAACCAACATATAGGACGGTAGGTTTACACAAGGACGTTCATACTTACTACCATGTACTACATCAGTCTACGTTTTAATTGCTGTATTTAACACAAGCCGCATGCAACACGAAAAACCACTAATCCTGATGAAATCCTTTAAAAGCTGAAATATAACAAGTATACGACAGCTCTCTCCCTAGCATTGATATTGTCTTTTCTCCCCAAGATACTGCTGTTACAGACATTATGAAGGCCACACAGAATATGGCTTTGGTGGTAGCGTTTTATTACAATGTTCTAATATCCTGATTTTGAAACCAAACGCAACCTATTATGCCCTTGAATATTCTTACAAATATTACTTTAACAATAGGGATAGAAGTAGCATGAAAATCAAGGTTTGAGACAAAATTCGAGAAGAAAAGACGTTGAATTGCATCGTAGTGGATATTACTGCTATGTAAAGGAAGGAATGATATTCTATTTATTTCAAAAGATCACGGGCAACGTGATTATTTTTAGTGGATTGATAAGATAGTCAGATAGCGTCCAATTCTGCGCCCGTCTCCCCACCGCACAGTAGTTCTACATATTCTACGAAAGAAGGGCGGTAAATGCAAATTTCTTGGTTAAAGGTGAGATCCGCTTGCAACTGGCACATGGGAAAATCGATCACGCAGGTTAAAATATATCGTAACATGATCTATTGCTTTCCAATTCGTGCTGTATGAACTCAATTCACATGGACCAGTCGAATGTATGACTGGCTCACAAGCAAACTTATGGGAAGCTCGACCACGTATTGTTACTGCTCTCTTTGGAGAAAATAAGTGGACAAATAAACGGGGGACATTGATTCCAGATATGACAGACTAAACCTCTTGATCATCTCACAAGATATTGATCACAAGATGGAGACGTTCAGTACGGAGCAGATGGCGGAAGAGGTACACTAAATTTCTGGAAGTTAATGCAGAAAAGAGTGTAGCGCTTCTTCTCTGGAGGAGTGGCTGCAAAAGGCATCTGTTCCCCATGTCCGGAGCTGCGTTACTACCTTCTGTCATGAGCTCTAAAATGCTTCAAGACAAGTCGGCCGTAAAATAAAACCATCACATCATTACAGAAACATCTCTCATGGTATCGGAACCAAGGTTAGTGCAGCCTCTGGAAGGGACGCGCATTGGCAGGACCCAGTCAGCCTGAAATGTGGAGGATTAACAATGCCTTTATTATCTCTGTGTGTGAATTCTTTGTATCTTCTTTGACGCTACTATGTTTTTCTCTTGGTACGAAGTGAAGTACAATAAAGAAAACTTGTTTACATATACGACATAATTTGGTGCCGATAACCGGGATCGAACCAGGGACCTTTAGATCAACTTATTTCCCTCGATAATGGCATTCACGATCTTCTATCAGACGCCGAATATGACGCAGACGTCATAGAGTGTGAGAAATACATCGAGGTCGCAAAGCGCGCGATATTTAATTCGACACGCGTCTTTCGTGACAAATTGTCTGAGTCGCTCGGAAATATGAATCTTGACCCTTCCAGGCCTTTATCCGTAGTACCAGAGCTATCACACTTTTCCATCACCCACTCTGTTAAATTACCCACTATCAAACTAGAAACATTCGCAGGAGATGTAGAAAAATGGTCCCGGTTTTGGGAGCAATTCCAGTCAGCGGTAGACAACAACCCGACCATCAACACTATCGACAAACACGTCTTCCTTCGTGGATACCTGGAGGGAGAACCTAAGAAGCTAATCGATGGCATAGCGGTGACTGCAAACGCATACGAGGAAATAAAGGTGAATCTAATTGGACGCATCATCCAGGCGCATCTGGATTACCTGGAGACCATGAGACCAGTTCGTGATGCTACGCCCGACGCCCTCAATCATACATATATAGAATATAATAGACGTATTCAGGCTTTAGGGGCATTAGGGGAAAATGTCGACCACTACGGTAGAATGTTAGCCCCCAAACTGTTACGTGCATTTCCGGATGATATGTCTAGAAGGTGGATCATCTACGCAAAGAGAGATAAGATTTCCGAAGCGCACATAACAAGGCTTATGGAATTCCTCAATGAAGAAGTGGAGGGCGCAATGACGGTGCAGAAAATCAAAGGAGACAACGCCATCTCAAACTCATATTACCCAACTGCTGCTGCCTTGCAGGACGGGCCAGACGTCCAGGAAGACGAAGACGTCACCTTTTTGCGTTTTTTGCGAAGGGAAAGACCATTGGGCTCAAAACTGTACCAAGATGACAGATGTCAAGCAACGCATAGACCAACTGAAGTCTACTCAATGATGCTTTTTATCCCTAAACAGAAGTCACACCTTGAAAAACTGCACCAAGAAGAACAAAGTATCCTGCACTAAAGGTAAGAGACCACATCACATCTCTATCTGTGAAGGACAAGTGGGAGTAACTGTAGGAAAAATAGATGTTAGCATGCCGAACTTGATATACCTCCAAACAGCTCGAATTTGGGTAATCGGACCAACCGGTCTTTGGAAAAGAATACGTTAAATTCTGAACGCCGGAAGTCAGTCAATATTCATCAGCTCGGAACTGGTAGACGATTTGAAGCTGAAAGTCATTGACAGGAGAGATCTGTCAGTTACAGCATTTGAAGCACCATTAAGTACATCGGTGACTCGCAGATTGGCCAACTTCAGTATAAGTGGAATGTGGACGAAAGATTCCGTGCGAATCTCGGCATTCGAGAGCAGGAACACGTAGTCACCGCACCCAACCGTCCCACGTGACATACAGAGTCTATCACGCCTTCACAAATTGCAACTAGCAGATCCTCAAGATGATGCAGACGATCTGATGATTGGGGTCCTGATAGGAGGAGACCAGTACTGGCAGGTGGTGAAGGACGAACAGCCAATACGCATCTCGAGTTCCATGGTACTTCTTCCCTCTAGGTTTGGTTGGATTCTTAGTGGGAATAAGTCTGGTACTACAGTGAATCATGTGTCCATAAACCACGTCAGTATCAATGCAGAATTACTATCTTCCGAGAACAATCTACGCAAGTTTTGGGATCTAGAGACACTAGGGATAAAGGAAGATCAGCAACGAGCACTCACTGCGAGAGAGTTTGCAATCTTGAAAGGCTTTCATGAATCATTAAAAATGGAAGACGGGAGGATGGTTGTCTCCCTACCAAGGAAGGAAGGAGTAATACTGCACTCGAATCGCAAGAACGCTGAGAAACGTTTTGATTCCCTGAAGAACAAACTTAATGGAAACAAACAGTTCCGAGAGGCATACCACGCTTTAATGACCGACTACTTTGCGAAGGGACATGTAGAGATAGCGCCCGAGACTGAATCGGTTACCGACACCTTCTATGTGCCTCACCATGCTATAAACAAGCAAAGAGACGGCACGACGAAGTGGAAAATAGTTTTTGATGCTTCATCTCACGAAAAGGGTACCCTATCACCCAATGATGCCCTGGAGGTAGGGCCTAATCTCCTACCAGAAATTCTGGCAACACTACTCCGCTTCCGACTCTACCGACTAGCTTTAATTGAGTACGGAACCCAAGCCTTTTTGCAGCTGTGTCTGGATAAAAATGACAGAGACTTAACGAGATTTCATGGTTTGAAGTGGAGAGAGGGGAAAAAGGAGATTGGAAGACAACTGACAACACTGCATGGATAATTTCACAGCCAGAACAGAAGACGAAAATGAAATCATTGCTGTGTACTACGAGATAACAGGGCTTCTCCGAGAGATACAAATGCCGATGTCAAAGTGGGCGACCATTTCAGTACTGTTAAAGGATATATGGAGAGCCGAAGGGCGAGAGGAAACGAGAGTTACACGAGTTTTGGGTGTTAACTGGAACACGCACACGGACTGTCTTCTTTTCGACCCTAACGACATCATTGGAACGCTACCAGAAGAGCCGGCAACGAAGAGACAGGTACTACAAGCTACAGCAAGATTTTACGATCCGCTTGGTCTCATGTCGCCAATATCGATTACAGGTAAAATCATGTTCCAGGATACTTGGTGTAGAGGGATAGCATGGGACGATCTCCTACCCATAGACCTAGCAAGAAGGTGGCAACTCTGGGCTTCCAGCCTCATTCACTTGTCAGCCATTCAAATCCCTCGATGGATAGGATCTTCTTCTACGCCAGAGAACTATCAAGTGCATGTATTCTGTGACGCTTCGGAGAGGGCTTATGGTGCCGTACTTTATCTCAGAGTAGTGGAGAGTGATACAGTCTCGGTACACTTGGTTTGCAGCTAGAACAAACTGTCACCTATCAAGCGAGTGACCCTCCTAGACTTGAACACCTTTCAGCTCTAGTGCGTATAAGACTTCTCAAGTATTTCTGTCAGTCTACATGATAGGATATCACGAAGGCAACGCTATGGAGTGATTCTATGGTGACAGAATACATTGCATTACATCGTCGAGAAGTTGGAACCATGCATGTTGACGTTGAAGATATAGCACGAGTAGGGATATTTAAGAATATTGGCTCCACAATCTATGATGATGGCCGACTTACTGATGAAGTCAACTTAAGGATATACAACGCCTGACTTAAGTGGAGAATGACAACAGGCGCCCTTCCGAACTTTGGACAAAGGGCCATCTCTAAACTAATTTCTACCGAACTGATACTTATCCTATTGTTATCCATCCTGTAGTTTTCTACGGCAACGAATGCTGCCCAGCTCTAGAGGTAGAACGCCAACTAAGCATCATGGATACGAAGTTGCTTAGGTGGAAGGCTGGCATAACTAGACTAGATCACATTTCAAATGATGTTATTAGAAAACGTTTTGGCATTGCACCGATCCAGAAGAAAATTGGGGAAAGGCGTGTGCGCTGGTTTGGGCATGTGTTGCGTGTAGAGGACGATATATTGGGAAAATCAGATTATACACAGAAAGTCGGTGAAAAGAGGCGCGAGGTACGAACCAGACAGCATAGACTGATAAAGTGCACAACGTCCTGAAAGTTGGAAGACTACATGCAGACATGGCCCGAGACCGAACTAACTGGAGTCAATGAACCACAACACCGGACCCTGCCACCAGATGCAGACTGATGAATATTGTGTTACAAAAATGGAATGCAAAGGATATTTTACACATCCTAACATTCAAATTAATTTATTGTATGTTCAAATTTTCTCCCCTAAAGCCTATGTCAGATATCTATAAAAACTTATTTTCACAAAAGAGTGTTTGAATGGCTGAACGCTTCTGGATTTTGTGTTTAGGTGACTCCTATAAATGCATTGTGAAGAAAAACTTATAACTCAAAAAAAATAAAAAAAATGGGTATATCTGTGTTAAATGGGAAGGACAGTTTCAATATCCGGTGAAATTCTATGAGTACCTACAAGAGGGGAGTCCGTCAGTGTATTCTAGCCTGAATAGAATTTTGCAATTCATATTTCTGCTTACATACGTCATAGACAGCAGACGATCATATTAATCAATTTGTTATTTTCACTCCGCTCACGCCTATAAATATGAAGACCCTGGGAGAGTGGCACAAAGTGGTCAGCTCAGGGCCATGTGACACTCAACGCTCTAAAGCTGGAAGGAAACCACATAACTAAGTTGTTAGTTCAGGACCATGTGTCTCTACACAAACGGAAGTAAGCCTCATCACTAATTGGTAATCTCAGAAATACGTGTATTTCCACAAGTCAGCAATTAGGAAATTTTATGAATCTTAAAATCAATACCAAACTGGCATGGCAAATATTTTAGACATTTTAAAGGAAGTCATTTAAGTTGCGGCATGATATTTGTAGACTGCTGGGAAACAATAGCGCCTGAGGTGAGATATAAAACAAAGTGGGAAGTAGCAGATAAGATCCGGTCGACTGAATCCTTCAGAAGCAACTAAAATCTATGGTGTAAAATGGACTAAGCTACGTAGACAATGGACAGTCCTCTGACATATATGCCAAGAAAAAAGAAGACACATAAAATGCATGTCGCTTTGCTGGTCTGAGAGTGCCTCTGCACAAAATATGTTTAGAAAGTAGAAAGCTAATTTAGACTCCATCAAAAATAGAAATATGATTTTGTGTATGAAAAGGATTCATAAGCAACATTTTTACTGGTGGACATAATACAAAATTGTTCTCTAATGTAGCCTATTGTGTCTTGTTATACATGAATTACAAAGAAACTGCAGGATTTAAACCTTGAAGAATAGACTATTTGGGCGATCTTCGGTTGTGTGCATGGTTCTACTCTGACTAATCAGAGAGTGTGAGCTGGTACTGGGTAGTTCTGAGGACCGACATGAATATTTCTTGCCACTAGTGTGAAAGTACAGTAGGAACACGTCAGTGCATCACATAAGAGTCGAGAAGGCTCTAACCACTCACAAAATCAAATAAACCATTCAGAATTCGTAGTTTCCATCACAAATCTGGTTTGAAGTCAAACCTTAGGCTATGACTAGCCATCGCATGACCTGCATTAAATGTTTTAAAACAGGACTTTGTGAGGTCAGTGACAATAATTACAATTTTTAAAGAATATTATATCACTACGTGATTTACCTATTATTATTATTATTATTACTATTATTATTATTATTATTATTATTATTATTATTATTATTATTATTGTTATTATTATTATTATTATTATTAGCATAGGGCAACAAGTTAGATACATATACACAAATATATAGTATTTACAAATATACACAGACAAGAAACATGTTTTATAGCAGAATGTCCAGTTGGGTGATCCACTGTATGGCTTCCTCTGTTGGTTCCAAAAAGTCACTCGGGCTACCTGTGTAGGAACGTCGTGTACATTCACTTACAATATGGGGATCATCTGCCGAGATGCACCACAGTCGCACTCTGGTGATGAGATATATTTCCACTTATAAAGGGCATCCCTGCATCGTCCATGATTTGTTCTCACCCGATTCAGAGTGGTCCAAATCTTACGCGGTAGATGATGTTCACAAGGAAGATGTTCACCAGAAAAGATGTTGTGTAAGGAACTGTCTGTGGCAAATTTCCAGCGACTTCTCCATTCTTCTAAAGGGTGAAAATACCCATCAGCCAATGCGACAGCATCATGCAAAGATGGATGTCGTGACTTGAACCTTGTTACCTTGAGAATAGGAATATCATCCAAAACATACAGTTGAGGGTTCATTTCTATCATCTTGAACTCTCGAATGGGAGCATTTGATCTTCTTACATCATGCGGCATTATACCTGACAGAATTGGGAGCCAATAAAGGGGTGTGGACTGGACAATACCAGATATTAACCGCATGCTAGCATTCAGTTGAGTATCAATTAGTCTTGTATATGAGTTATCCAGCCAAACTGGTGCACAGTACTCAGCACACGAGAAAACCAGTCCCAAAGCAGATCACAAAGTCTTTGCTGATGAACCCCAACTTAAGCCATACAATTTCTGAAAGATAATATTACATGTTTTGAGCTTCTTGGACAGATTCATAAGATGTTGTTTGTAAGATAGTGTGCGATCAAGTGTAATCCCCAAATATTTGGGATAGCTGCTGTGCCGAAGTTCTTGGTGACAAAAACGTATGTGAAGTTTAATGCCAGCTTGGCAATCATTTAGGTGAAAACATGACACTTCTGTTTTGTTAGAGTTAGGACACAGTTGCCATTTCTTGAAGTACGTTTAAAGTGAAATCAGGTTTCTTTGTAGCACTTCTTCTGTCACACTAAAGTCTCGATATTGAGTGGCTAGTGTTATGATATTCAGCATAACAAAATGTTTGTGATGATGTTTCTGGGAGATCGGAGATATACAAATTGAACAGTAGGGAGACAGTACCGATCCTTGAGCTTCTTTCTCTACTTATACTATTTCCCATACACACTTGAAATCTTCTGTCATTGAGCATATTGCTTATAACCTGCACGATGGTCCTACAGGGTACAATTCGGAGAAGCTTGTAAATTAATCCTTCCCTCCAGACTGCGTCAAATGCTGCTGTAAGATCAATGAATACAGCTGAGGTCTTGAGTTGTTTCTGGAAACCTCCTTCCATGTGGAATGTCAGTGAAAGCACTTGATCGCAGCAGCTGCGATTGGGCCTGAATCCGGCTTGATCAACTGCAATATGCTGGAAAACAGTTGCGCTGATTCCGTTGTAGATTAGCCTCCCTAAAAGAAGCGCAATTGGTCTATAACTGCTTGGGTCATTGGCAGGCTTACCTGGTTTCAAGATGGAAATCACTTTCGTTCGTTTGAATTCTGCCGGGAGTTGTCTGTTCTGTAGAAGGTCGGTACAAAACCTTGCCAGCCAACTTCTAGCATTCTTCCCTAAATGAATGCGAAATTCTGGATAAATGCCATCAAAATCTGGAGCTGTACTTGGTTTAACGTCTTTGAGAGCAGCATTGATGTCTTGCACCGTAAGCGGTAGTGAATACCTTGGTGTGCGTGGTGTTCTTTATTTCAGAGTTTGGAGCTGGCGGCGTATGTGTTTGGTATGTTTCTAATCTGATGGAGTTTGGGAAGTTGTGACGATGTGAGATGCTACTTCATCCAGAATAACTCCAGGCTCTTGCTTCACCAAAAGTGTCCTTCCTCAAAGTTTTCTGAGGAGAGCCTAAGTTCTTCTACTGGAATGAGTTAAGTCGATATTCTCCACTGTTTCAATTCACCGTTCTCCCCAGGTAGTATCCATGCTGGAAAGAAGTTCATCAGCTATGTCTTTATCACCAGTCTGCAGATATTCGTTACAGAGCGCACCAGTCACAACATTCCAGCCAGGAATGTATTATTTTTTATGGCCTCCAGGCATATTCCTCTTAGCCGCCATCATAACTGCACCTACGAAACGCTAGTAATTGTTGTGCTTGGGAGCAATCCACCGAACGCATATATCCAGTTCAGTGGTGAATGTTGACCAATTTGCTTTTCTGAAGTTCCACCGAGCAAGTGGTATTGACCGTACAACAGGAATGTTGATGCCAATATCCACTATAATGGGGCCATGTTGACTGTGGGGAAAATGTCTTAACACTTTACGACTGGTATGTAAGGGCTGTCCTCCCTCATTGCAGCTAACAAAAACAGGTCAAGATTGGAATCCCTATTCCATGCAGCTGATTGGAAAGTACTAAGATCTTTTGGGTCAAACATCAGATGGAGATTGTTCATCTCTGTCCATTCTACGAGTTTCGTTCCACATTCACTGTTATTCGAGTACTTCCATAGTTCGCGATGGCTGTTGAAGTCGCCTATATAAACTGCAGGGGGTTGAGCATTAGGTAGTACTGTACTTGGCCACTGTGCGTTTGGGGGTTTATAAATGTTAAAAATAGTAACATCTGCCACTCACACAGCAACACAATGGATGTCTTCGTCTTCGTTTTGAAAGAGCAGTGATGCATCTTGGATATTATTACAATCATAAGTAGCTACACCATGTGCACTGTGATGTGTTGCACCAAGAGCTGTGTAAACATTAATGCGGCCCCTTTTCCGAAACTCTTCTTCATTGGCTGTATGGGTTTCCTGTATAGACACAACATCTATATTATTATCCAGGATAATCTTGGATAGGTAGTCAAATTTTGCTCTGCTGTTGCTCTCTACGTTAAGACATGGATGAAAGGTCCAATGTTTCTTGTCTGGTAGCTATGAGAAGAGCCATTTCCATGAAATAACTTTGTCATTGTTCGGAGATCTTTAAAAAGACAGGTCCAGCAGCCAAAGTTATTGCTTTCTAAGTAGCAGCCGGGGGTCACGTGTAGGGCACTTTGAGGCTAAACCTAAGGACATGAAGCAATAATGTACGCCCTATTTATCTAATTTTATGAGATAATAAATTCACTTACTTAAAGAAGTCTGAATTTTTTAGGCAAGCTGCACAAATTTAAAACTCCACTTGTACCGGTACCTGTCCATTTTATTACTTTATACTAATTGTGTATGTATGTTTGCAATCAACACACTACAAGCCCCTGACTGAAAATGAACACTAAAATGAATCAGCAAGTGTGACCACAACACTGGAATCAACATAAATTCAAGACCACATAATTTTACGCTTACAAGAATGCACAAGTTTTATTTGAAAACTATGATATCGAAGATGTAGCAGTACTGACCTGAACGTTTCATTTCTACAACACATTATCAGCTCTGGCGTCCACAATTGGAGGAATCTGACTTAACACAAAAGAGACCAGAAATGATCATAAAGAACGGAATCTAACGAAATAGTTTAAAATTACATTCTTTGAGTTATAACATTATTGAACTCAAGCCATAATTATATTGATTAATGAGACTGATTATGATAGTTCGAAATATTACAATGTACATAAAACATAACAATTTTGAATTTGAAGATTTAATTTATAATCTACAAACATCGCTTTTTCTGTGTGTCACTGTTGGTGTGAAAGTACAAAACCTTACTCAGAATATCTGGAGGCAATAATTTCAGATAGCATTTCAGATTATAAGAATGTGATGAACAAATGATGCAGAGACAGTGAAAGAAAGAACACTTTCTTCATAGTTGCTTAAAGGTATTGTAAACAAATACACTTCAAAATATCTAGCTTTACCAGAGATTCTTTTAGTAGATATATACCGGTATTCAATAAAACTACATGATGGTACATTAAATATGATCTCAAAGTTCTTGAATACACTGACTGACAGAGCAAATGCAACACCAAGAAGGAGTGGTTAGAAAGGGATGAAAGTTGGGGAAAAAACAGAGACGGCACGGATGAATAATTGATGTTTATTTCAAACCGATATGCAGGTTACACAATGCGCACGGCGTCGACTCAGTAGGATGTAGGACTACCGCGAGCGGCGATGCACGCAGAAACACGTCGAGGTACAGAGTCAATAAGAGTGCGGATGGTGTCCTGAGGGATGGTTCTCCATTCTCTGTCAACCATTTGCCACAGTTGGTCGTCCGTACGAGGCTGGGGCAGAGTTTGCAAACGGCGTCCAATGAGATCCCACACGTGTTCGATTGGTGAGAGATCCGGAGAGTACGCTGGCCACAGAAGCATCTGTACACCTCGTAGAGCCTGTTGGGAGATGCGAGCAGTGTGTGGGCGGGCATTATTCTGCTGAAACAGAGCATTGGGCAGCCCCTGAAGGTACGGGAGTGCCACCGGCCGCAGCACATGCTGCACGTAGCGGTGGGCATTTAATGTGCCTTGAATACGCACTAGAGGTGACGTGGAATCATACGCAATAGCGCCCCAAACCATGATGCCGCGTTGTCTAGCGGTAGGGCGCTCCACAGTTACTGCCGGATTTGACCGTTCTCCACGCCGACGCCACACTCGTCTGCGGTGACTATCACTGACAGAACAGAAGCGTGACTCATCGGAGAACACGACGTTCCGCCATTCCCTCATCCAAGTCGCTCTAGCCCGGCACCATGCCAGGCGTGCACGTCTATGCTGTGGAGTCAATGGTAGTCTTCTGAGCGGTCGCCGGGAGTGCAGGCCTCCTTCAACCAATCGACGGGAAATTGTTCTGGTCGATATTGGAACAGCCAGGGTGTCTTGCACATGCTGAAGAATGGCGGTTGACATGGCGTGCGGGGCTGCCACCGCTTGGCGGCGGATGCGCCGATCCTCGCGTGCTGACGTCACTCGGGCTGCGCCTGGACCCCTCGCACGTGCCACATGTCCCTGCGCCAACCATCTTCGCCACAGGCGCTGCACCGTGGACACATCCCTATGGGTATCGGCTGCGATTTGACGAAGCGACCAACCTGCCCTTCTCAGCCCGATCACCATACCCCTCGTAAAGTCGTCTGTCTGCTGGAAATGCCTCCGTTGATGGCGGCCTGGCATTCGTAGCTATACACGTGTCCTGTGGCACACGACAACACGTTCTACAATGACTGTCGGCTGAGAAATCACGGTAAGAAGTGGGCCATTCGCCAACGCCGTGTCCCATTTATCGTTCGCTACGTGCGCAGCACAGCGGCGCATTTCACATCATGAGCATACCTCAGTGACGTCAGTCTACCCTGCAATTGGCATAATGTTCTGACCACTCCTCCTTGGTGTTGCATTTGCTCTATCAGTCAGTGTATTTAAGATGATTTTAACCAATAGAATTTTAAGATATTTGCATTTAAATGAAACCTTGTAAAGAAAGGAATCAACTGACGAAAATGGCCAGTTTTTGGAGATAAATCAACCAACAATGAACACAACTGTGAATAGGTACGACATATTCTATATTATATACGATTTGTAGTGTACTTACTTTGTTTCTTCTTTGATGTATGGCAACAGCTGATCATCGGTATGTTCTTCTATGAATATTTCCTCCTTAGTATCTTCGGAAGGCTATAAGTAAGAAATAAGAAAAGTAGAGTAAAGAAGTAAAGGAATATATATAGGCCTAAACAAAAAAACAGCTGAGAAAATAAATTTCACAGTGGCACAATAAAGATTAAAATTAATATATCTCTCATTTTAAAAATATAAGAATGGAAAGGAACAATCAATTCAAAATCAATCTAAATACAAGAGAGGTGTCGACCTTGGTGGCAAATGGTACACAAAAATACATTATTATCAAGCACTAATTTTTAAAAGAACAGAGAAGAAGACAACTTCACAAAATACAGTATTATAAAATTTACACTTTCTTTTCTATTAAGCATGTATATAATTTATAAAATTTTACTCGTAATACCTTCTGTATTACAAACATAATCAACACATGTACAACTTGTTCAACTACTTCAAATAATGCTATACAACTTCTATTAGATTAAAATTTGCATTTATTTATTTATTTTATTTTTACTCTTTTTGGAACCTAACTTGCATAATGACCTTTTGCATTTTAACCCGGTCCCTTTGCCACTGCTTTCCAGACAAATGATAAGAGAGATAAGAACATGAAAAGGAACACAGTGTAGGATATCAGTAGACAAGGTAGCATAGAAAAGGAGGATCATTTGCATATGTACAATTTAAGGAAAATAAATAATAATAAACACTAACTCCAAATCATTACCCAATAACATTGCGTGCTTGTGTTTCTATTTCTGTTGATCCCTATTTCCACACTGAACAGCTATTTTCTTCATCCTTTCATGTTCACATTCCCCTATTCCCATCTTTCTATACCAACTTGACTTGTAACTTCTTTGTTCATTTCCATGTTCCTATATACTTTCTTTCCGAAAACACTTCACTGTAATATCAAATAATCCCACAGTACTCCCACCACTTTCCCAACAAGTGGACAATGCTTAAATCATAAGCATAGGAATATCTATCATCCCTCTCTGTACATCACATTAAGACCAAACAAAATCAGTCAATGTCCCAATCTATCAACGAATCAATCAAACAACAGCGTTTAGGGTGTTGGTTATTTATATAGAAAAAGATTGTGGAAATATATGAAACAACGTCCTCGGTAAATTATTTCAATCACTAAATCATCTTCCTATAAGTGAACATTTGCCAAAATTTGTCCCCATGAATTCAAACTTATCTTCATGTTGTGACCTTTCCTAAACTTAAAGAACATGACTTAAATGTATTCATCAACTAATGTCATTCCAAGCCATCTCTCCAATGACATCTCAGAATATACCGTACTCTTTAATCAAACAACTTGTCTCCTTTCTCCAAGTCTTCCCAGCTGAAACTTTGCAACATCTCTGTAAACACACTCTTTTGTCAGAAATCACCCGGAGGAACAGGAGATATTTCTGTGGATTATTTCCTGTTCTTTATTCATGTAATACTGGTGATGGTCTCATACTCTCATTGTGGCTTTGCTGGAGATTTATATGCCCTCTCCATTACAACCGCTAAATAACCTCATAATCATATTAAGAGATCTGTAAACATCCTTTTCAATATGTTTATATGATTACCACAATGAAGCTCTATTCTTATTATGAATACCTAGGTACTTACAGAGATCCCCTTAAAGGACGTTCACCCCATCAACACAATAATTAAATGAGAGAGGACCCTTTCTATTTGTGAAACAGAGAACCTGACTTTTCACACTGTTTACCAATATAACATTGCCAAATGTCCATCTTATCTTACAATATTGTAATGGTATTTTTGCAGTTACACACAATACTGAAACTTACTTATTACAAAGAGCCTCATAACTTATTTCAGTTCATTATTCATATTGTTTATATATATCAGAAAATAAAGGTCTCATAATACTGCCCTGTGGGAGCCAATCCAATAATAGTTACAGGATCAAATAAAGCTTCACCTATTCTAATGCTCTGAGTTCTATATTTTAATACACCAGACGTGGCCAAATTCTAATGGTCAAACGTATATTTCTATCTTTATGTAAATTATCAACCTTTATAGCCTAATCCTTGAACTTGTTTGGTGGAGTTACCACTTGGGATATCCCTGACTACACTACTGGATTTTTTCATATAGTGGGTACAGTGGGAACCACAATGTAATTTCATTATTCATATGGTTTTGTGTCGATTTTGTTAGTGAACATGTTCTGTTGGTTATTGTCCATATCTGCATATTGTTGCTGTATGGAAGTAAACAATGTGACCTATTGTTAAGACTGTGCATTCTGTAAGTTACATGCATTATTGATACTGTTCATGAGTTCATTTCACATTTCTTCAGAGTGGTTCTAGAGAATTGTAAAATTTTGAGGTTTGGGGAGACAAAAGGACCTTTCGCCAAGAAAGGCACTGTCAGAGAGCTACTTTGGAGAAACGTTATTCACAGCAAGAGATAGATTCTAGATTGCAAATATCACAGCAATCTGTAAGTAGAATTTTAAAATGTGAAGATAAGGGGAGAAAAAATGTCAACAACATGTTGGATACTGTGGGCGAAAGAAGAAACTAACCCCAAGGAGGAAGAAAAACTGATTAATTTGTCAGTAAACAACCGCAATGTTACTAGTTCAGATTTACGTCAGAAATTAGAAGAGTATGGTTCATTGGTACCAGCCAGGACTGTGAGGTGAGAGCTGTTTAATGCTGGAATGAAAGCAAGACGACCTCAAGGAAAGGGGAAGATTACTCCTGCTATGGCTGCAAAGAGGTTCCAGTGGGCCAAGACTCTCGAGAAGTGGTCATCTGATGAATGAAAACAGGCAAGTCCATGACAATTACTGTAATTCCTTAATTATCACTCACTATTCCATTTTTACCCAATCTAAGTGATGTAACCGTATAGTACAGTATATGTATGAAATTTTGCTAGGTTTATGTGTTTTATTATTTCAGGTTTGTATTAGTGACGAATCGGTATTTCCTGTCGAAGAAGAGACAAGTCAATATGTCAGAAGTAAAGGGGAAGCATTCCATCCAGGATGAGTGAAGCAGAGAGTGAAGCATCCAACTTAAGTGATGCTCTGGAGTGTGTTCTCTTGGTACGGCTGTGGACGATTATATGTTGTAGAAGGAACTATGAGACGTGAACAGTATAGTATTAAGAACCAGTTTGGTAGCTCAGGTGCAAGAGTGGTTTGGTCAAAGTGAATTTATTTTTATGCAGGATGGGCCTCCTTGCCACAAAGCTTAGAAACAGTTCAGGCATGAACCCCATAGAACATCCTTGGACGGTAGCAAAGGAAAATCGGAAAAAACAAATATAACGACAAAAAAGCTTGATTGGGAAGATCGTTCAAATCTGGTGTCATGATGACGATTTAAAGAGTCAGGGTAAAATACTGACTGAGGGTATGCCCAGCCAAATCAAGTCACTCATGAAAGCTAAGGGGATGCATATCAAGTACTAAAGTCATCAACTTAAAAATTGGTAACATCTTATGTGTTCAATTCCCAATTTTTTAATGTTTAATACACTGATGAAAATGGAAATTGCACCACCCAGAAGGAGCGGTGCTACGTTGCTGCAATTGAACATGCAGGACGAGTGTTCGGTTGTGATTCGATGATTACACTTTCAGGTCCCTCTGACCGCAAGTTTGGACAACAATCAATACAGGATGTGCCTACCACGAGCAGCAATACATTGATGAATTCGTCGAGGCATGGAGTCAATAAGGCCCTGGATCGCTTCCTGAGGAATTGTGGCCCATGCTTGCTGCACTGCACGGGTCAGTTGTTCGAGAGTTGTGGGTGGCTGAGGACGGTTGGCCAGTTGTCGACCCATCACGTCCCACACATGCTCAATAGGATTGAGGTCTGGGGATCTGGCGGGCCATTCTAAGGTTGTGATGTCGTGGAGAGCTTCTCTGGAGATGCGTGCAGTGTGAACCCGAGCATTCTCCTGCTGAAACATCCCATTAACAATGTTCGCCATCATAGGGACAACCACTGGATTGAGTACCCTATCAACAAGCACTAATTGTGATTTCACATTAAAGCCAATAGCTCCCCAGATCATAATGCTTGGTGTTGGCCCTGTGTGCCTCTCGACAATAAGATCCGGGAGGCCCCTCTCCCCGGTACGTCGGCGCACACGATTCTGGTGATCACTGCAGGCAAGACAGAAGCGCGATTCATCACTAAAGACGACCCTATGCCATTCGTCGACCCACGTCGATCTTTCTCGACACCAGGCCAGCCTTACACGTCGCTGTTGTGGGGTCAATGGAACACCTTCTGCAGGGACACGGGCTCGTAAGCCAGCTGCACGCAGGCGATTACCAACTGTTTGTTGTCTAACGTAGGGTGCTACAGCTACTCGAATTTGCGCTGCTGTTGCATGGGGTTCCATCCAGGCCATCCGAATGATGCGGCGATCCTCTCTCACAGTTATCCGTCTCGCTGGGATTGTGCCAAGTCTACGAGTGTGGGTACCTTCATTCGACCACTGCTGCCATACACGTTGTACCATAGATGCCTGTCGGCCAACACGTGCAGTTACAGTACTTATCGATAATCCAGCCTCACACAGCCCAATTATCCGAGCCCTCTCAAACGGCGACAGTTGTTGACAGCGTACTCTTCTCTGTTGTCGAGGCATGTTTCACGGGGAACACATCACTGCAGAGACTACAAGTCAACTACGCTACACCAGAGTCCGTATACTGGAGTTGATTCCTCCACGACCAATCACGTGGGGAGACCTGTAGCAACAATCCAATGGGTCTGAAACTTTGATCGCTTGCATACCTACATGGCATCGTCCCATATCTTGAAAATCAGCACAAACGACAAATGCCTTCATGGTGAAGCAATTTCCATTTTCTTAAGTGTAATTTGGCCACGTCTTTATAGTCACCAATTCAGCCAGTATTTTACCTATCCTAACCGCACTAATTTTTGTCAGTAGTTTCCCGATATCTGCCCTATCAACATCCTTAGATATGTAAGTCGTGATACATTTGACCACCTGAATCCAATATATCTGCCATATCCTGCTGTAATCTACAAGATGAGCTTCAGTGGAATCATGTTTCCGAAGCTTGAACTATCTTCTATCGAACCAGTTGGTAATTTCGTAAATGTGTATAATATAATCAGAAAGAATGCATTCCAAGAGCTTGCACACAACACCAGTCAAAATGATTAGTGTGTAATTATTGGCTTTATGATTAGCACATTTTCTTTATACACCGGGCACTTCTACACTAATTATTCACTCATCTGGTATAGCTGCTTCATACATACACTAATCAATATCTCATAGAATTTACTTTCGTACATGCCCAGAAATTTTACCAATCCCAGCAGCATTTCTAGTTTAAAATTTTGTATATTATTTTCAACGTCTTTTTTATAGTAGGGCCATATGGACATTGCAAAGTAGTATCAAAGGATTGGATAGAATTGCCAACTGCATCAGGTACTGGAAAAGGACACGACCATACCATTGTTGACATATCCTATGCCACAAGTGACGGGTGCGATGCCAGTTTGCTGGTGAACGATGTATTTTTTTACATAATGCAGGACTGTGATGCCCATCGACTAATAGTGTATACACCTTCACACGCTGTGTAATTGCTACTCCGTACCTTACTCAGCCTGACGACATTCAAAACCGTACACAGCAACAAGACATAATAACATGCAGTATATTCTGGACTTCGGACGCAGTGTTATCCTTCAGTCACAGAGTGTGCCAGTGACTTCCCTTCATCTCATCCATGCTGCCTTTTTCATAATTCGAAGTTCAACATCTACCCAACTAACAGTCTGTAGGCAAGTTCCCAGGTACCTGAGTCAAGTTGGATGGAGCCATTAGATGGTTCAGATAACTCCAGGTATTCATTCTTCCTGCTGTTCATTCTAAGGTTGTATTATGAAAAAAGGTATTCAATCTTCACTTCGATGCCGCAGTCCCATTCTCGATCTATCGGCAAGTGCAACATCATCTGCATATGAGAGAGTCCATAGGCAACTCTGGCACTGAACAAGCTTGTCAGCCAGTTGATAATGAGTTCCTTAAATTGCTACAATTTCCAGAAGTTTGCTGGAATGTCATCTGGTCCTGGCGCTTGTTGGTTCTTCATACTCCTAATGGCACTGATCAGTACCTTTGATGTGATGCATAAGATGGGACGTATCATCAGGAATAGGGCGATGTGGTAATTCTGTGCAGGGAATCTCTACAAATGTTGTTGCCAATGTTTGAGGATTTCTTGTTTGTGCTGTGTTCACTGATCATCTTTGCCTCTAATGCACACAGAGCGCTCAATACCTGTGTCAATTTTTGTCAGCTGGAAAATAGTTATTTTCTCCTTCCTTTGAGTTCAGTGGTGTACAGTGATTATCAGAACTTCCTTCTCCTCCAATACTTATTGTGAGAGAATCTTAATATATAAATTCAAACAATACGTTAACCCCTCAGCGTCACGGCCATTTAGAGAGCTTCCTATCCCGCATCCGGATGAGATTTCAACTACGCGCGACTGAAATACATTGATTCACTTCAAGCGTTACTACAAGTATAAGAGAAGCCCGATATTCACGAAAGTTGGAATTCCTTATGATAAAACATGCAGATAATTACATAATTGTTTCACATTTCCTTAGTAATTTAGTTTCATTTGATAGAGATCGAAGCACTCTTCGAGGCAGAGACCCAAGTCACACTCCTGGCATCAGTAGACCGACGTCTTCTTTTCGCCGTGTTTTGAACATACTATACAACGTCTCTGAGGTTTGGATTTCTCACTCTTGGCTGATAATTTCCTGATAAAATTTCTTTCCTGCAACCTTGGAACTGTATTATCTGATGCGCGCCGGCCTTGAATATTTCGTTCCCCGCCCGAGCGAGCGTATTTTGTAAACAAACCTTCCATCAGCTAAACCCGATAAGATAACTGCTCAATGTTTGTCCCTGTGACTTGTCTGAATATTATTAGAGAATTCACGAATCAGAATTCACTGTTGAAAACTTCCATTGGAATTGTATAATTATCCATAGCCTCCCACACGAAATTTCCAAGTACTGGTTCCTCCTCATCGTCACTCTCATCATTTACCACTGCATCCGTTACAGCCACATCATCTATTTCATTATCACTGCTGATAATACTGTCACTACTACTTCCGACTAAACTTTCATCTGAATTATACAATATTTGAAGCACGTTACTGTCAGTCAAACCACGGCTGAAGCTAGCCATTAAGCGCGGCGAGTCACACGGACTAATCAAGCTGCAGCGAGACCGAAAAGAGCAGGATGAAACTGAATGAGGGGAATAACATTTATGACGAAAAAACCAACTCGATACATATTTCAGATAAAAGTTCGAGACATCGTCTTTCAAACGAGATATATACCATGAACAACTGGTTCTCGTATCGTATGACAGAAAGCAGCACTAACTCTTGCCTGCACAGTGCGCTCGTGTAGAGTTACGAAAATATTACAAGCTGAGAAATAAAGACAAATATAATAAATAAACCGCAGTCTTAATGTAAAATTAGAGCAAAGAACATCACGCGAAAAGACAAACTTCTCAGAATATAATTTTTTTTTTTATTATGTGGGAAAGAATGAGGCACACAGACTTCTTTTAAAGCAGTGATTAGTGCTCAGACTTACTTGACAAATACTTATCCTTGCAAAAACAACTTCATTTTAAAGATTTTCAATTCTTATTTACGACACTGATAAACACGAAAATGTCTTCTTGGAAACAAAACAATTTGCATATCCGTAACTCGAAAACTCTTCACGCTATAGCCGTAAATGCGAAACCATGTATGGGTCTATACCACGTAAAGAGTTCGGCACTGAAGGGTTAAAAGTAAGTCTTTATTTTAAACATTCGGTGTTCACAGTTACATGCACATTTGGACATAAGTTTTCATATACATATGCAACATTCTGCGATACATGGGGTTACTTTGAAAAAGTAAAGAGTAAAGTAGAACCCCCAATGCACATCCTTCAAAATTCTATGCAGAGCATGCTTTCCTCCCTTGAAGTCAAGATGGGCTGCCTACCAATGCTCTTCGGTTCTAGGATCAAGGTTAGCACTTACTTCTTCGCAGCTTCTCTGTATGCCTTTCACCAAGAATCCCTTTAGGAGACTTATCAAGCATATCGGCATTTCAATTACGATAGACCATGCTTCCAAGTTTATGCTTATATTCTTCCATCAAAATCCGAAGGAACCTCACACAAGAACCCTACTCAGAAAAAATGCCAAAAATGAGCTGATCAAGCCAACGCATGTTGAACCCAACAGAACTTCCAAACCAAACCAAACCAAACCCTATGGCACTACAACCCTTGAAGGAGCTTGGCCTACCAAGCGACCGCTGCTGAGCCCGAAGGCCTGCAGATTACAAGGTGTCGTGTGGTCAGCACGACGAATTCTCTCGGCCGTTATTCTTAGCTTTCTAGACCAGGGCCGCTGTCTCACCGTCAGATAGCTCCTCAATTCTAATCACGTAGGCTGAGTGGACCTCGCAACAGAACTTCAGTTAGAGTTAAACACTCAAAAGCAATTCACTTCAGCTAACATTTGTTGACAATGTGAACATACAGTACAACACGATACAACAAACAAATTCTCCTACTGAGGTACGGAGAAAAAGAGACAACAATCAAGAAATAGGTTTAACACAATAGTTCTATGAACTTTGACTGTCCTATATATACACAGATCTATCCATATTAAGAAACAAAGTATCCACTTATTTGAAGATAAACCGATGTCCAGAATTATCCCATGGAATATTTGGAAGCTAATACTCAGAGAAGTGTAAGAAACACTAGTAAATTGCAGGGTATACGCTGCAAACGGGAATCATGGATCAAAGGAATCTGGGCACAGAGTAACGCTCATGAGTCAATTTATCTCCAAAGGGAAGAGACTGGTTTGGATCAAACACATTTCAATGACACTTGGGTGAATTATCAATTAACAAATAGTAAATGTAATGATTATCATTATTTTACTGTTAAACCAATTATAGCATTAACATTAACAGCTAAAAGAAAAGTTAACTGTTAATAATGTAGAATGACACAGTGTAAGCACTGTACACCTTAAAGTTCTACACAACAATTTATTCTGAAAATGCAATTATCACACCACAGATAGCATTTCTACAGAATATATTACTAATTCTAATACCAGTTCTTATTTCCTTATTAAACATTGAGGAATGATTGATTATGCTGCAAACTTCACTAAAGTTTACAATGTTGACCATGTAGAATTACAGCTTACTGAAGGAGATGATGGTCGAATACAAGGGATAGATACCTCACGGGAAGACTTCGATTGTGGGAATAACTATGCTGCACCAGTCGAAAATGATGGGGGTAATGCCAATGAAATGGGACCCGTCGAAGATGTGCCTCTTATAGAAGAGATACT
Source organism: Anabrus simplex (assembly GCF_040414725.1). NCBI lineage: Eukaryota > Metazoa > Arthropoda > Insecta > Orthoptera > Tettigoniidae > Anabrus > Anabrus simplex. The sequence continues at coordinate 29,114,774 of NC_090279.1, read as the reverse complement.
CGACGACGGTTCTGACAATATCAGCTCCATAGTCGGTGTAATTAAAGACCCAGCAGCCAAAAAAGACGTTGCAGATACAGGCGAGGAAATCTTTAAAACCTATCCAGACTTATTCAATGATCAGCACGGAGAGATCTGAGATTTTAGATACCATCTGGATGTTAACGATACTTCCACATACAAGAAACGAACCAATTCCCTACCACAGGAATACAGAGCAGAAGCAAGCATGCTAATTAACCAAATGGAACGATCGAGGGAATATATAATACTTCCAGCTTGATGACATACTTCAAAAGAGACGCATAAAGAAAATCCTGATCGAATTTTCTTTATCCTGTACCGGAAACACCGCAACGTGGAAGCAAGTTCGAAGTATGTGTGTTAAACTTCGCGCGAGGTGGAGGATAGGCAGCCCACCGAACTCCCTGATGTGCACAGCAGTGAAGTAGCTGCTTCAAGATAGCTTCAAGCAGCCAGGGGTGACAATACATGTTAATGTTTTGACCCATGTGTAAAAGTCTACTTAGAGTTAAGATGATGTTATTTTTACACCGCCAACGTGGAGGCCATCATAACAGATACAATCTATCAAATTCTCGAGAGAATCCACCATGTACTTTGGGAGTTATACAGGTGGATAATATCCACGTTTCTAGATGTTTTGTCGGCTCCAGGTAAAAGGAAGGCGATCGAGGCTACAGGGTCGAAGGACGAGCTGACTGTTGTAACGGAAGGATGTACGTGTCTCTTGCTCCGTTTTCTCTCTCCTTGCCAGGCGCACAGTACTTCTTAAGTGCTAACCAGGCTGCTGCACTTATTAGTACGACTTCGAAAGAGCTTTTGTCTGAGCTGAGCACTTCTAAGTGCTCGCTTTTCTCTTTCAGGAATATATTTTCAGGAGGACCATGATGGAGAAGCCGACGCCGACCCTACCAATGAGACTGGTCGACCACGACCATGAGGGAGCCTTCGAGAAACTACAAGACGTGCTCTACATGATGGAAGCCCTCCCCTTACGAACGCCCAGGGCTGGTGGTGTTCAACCGGTGGGGGGAGGACAACCATCAGGGGACGCTCTGAGTATTCGACCAACTCAATGTGACCGCGGAGCCCATTGGGGAGCCACTCCTGCAGATCATCGGCCATATGGTCCCTGCCTGGGCGATCATCATTCGCCCTAATGACGCAGCTAGCTTCAAGGTCTACGAGGAGAGCGCGTTCCAGCAGTTCCAGGTCGCCCGGCTACCAGGACTCAGGGGGCACCTGGACGTCTCAGGCTACCAGGAGGCAGCCACGCAGACGGAGCCAGGGATGGATAATGACGGCAGCGCTCCCGAGTGCCGTGACCCCAGTTGGAAAGCTGTACTTTACGTAGTACACGCAGACCAACAAGGCCGCCAACCAGGATCGTCGACCACCTATCAGTGCGACGTGGTCGCAGGCGGAGGCCTACCAGGAAGGGCCTGTTACCAGGGTGCAAACCAGGAAAGCGCCCGTGATGGTGGAGAGCAGCACAGCAGTGGAGAGGGACGCCCCCTGGGGTTCCGAGGCTGCTGCCCAGCCCCAGCCTGCCTGCATGTCTGTCGAGTTGCAGACCTCGATGTGCGCCCCCCAGGACAGGAAAAGCAGTCGAGTGTTAGCACCGACTGATGCCGCCGACGCCAGCCAGGAGAAAGAAGAGGGCGACGCAGTGGAGACACCAGCTACCCCGGGGTCACCAGGCCGGGATGAGGGCCACCAGGACGAGGCCTCCTCCCCTGCTGAGAAGAAACCTCCGGGAAGAAGAAGAAAACGCCGGACCAGGAAGCAGAAGGCGCTGCCGGCCCAACAGGAGAGGGCGCTCTGCTCCAACCCAGAACAGCTCCCAGGACAGCAGCCGAGCGAGGAGCCAAAGAGGAGAGGACCTCAACGGGTAGCGGCAGTCAGGTGAGACTAAAACGTCCCCCTCATCAGCTCTTGCAGTGTTTCCGCTGTCTGAGGTGAGGCCACAGTCAGGTCAGCTGTGGGCTCCAAGTGAGGTGCAACCGCTGTGGTGGTGATCACCACTACATGTCCCACGCAACACTTAAGGAGGCGCCGGTGTGCGCCAACTGCTCGGGGTCAACCCGGCCTCCCATCGCAGTTGCCCTGTCTACCAGGCCATGGCGCGGGCAGAGAGGAAGGAGGCCCGGCGCCATGACCCACCCCCTTCCAGGAGGCCCCCTTTTCGGCGGGCTTGGCCTCATTCTCCGGGATCGAAGACTGGGTACGAGGGACCCCAAGGAGGTGGCACTGCTCGGCAGGCCCTAATGGTACTTGGCGAATGGTTCCGCAGCCAGCAAGGCCCGCGCTAGTCACAGCAGTGCCCAGATGAACTGATCCCCCGGCAGACGGAATGGCGAGGAATGGGTTTATGACTTGTGCATGTTACCTCTTTCTAACTAACACTACCTCTGGACTTTTCCAGCCTACATCCTTGCAAGTGCTATCACAAGATGTCAGGTTTTACATGTAGGCTATTTCTCTGTTCTGCCTATGTGTTTTTCCCTGACCCTACAATACCATACTTTAACACTATCCAACCAACACAAACCTTCCCTGATAGCGTGTCTGACATGGAAACAGGCAGATACTCCTTGTATCACTTCCCACTCTTCCCTGCTATCTCTTTCTTCTTAGAAATAATAGCATGTTGGAGGCCATGTAGATTGAGTCGATGGTCACACGGGGGAAGCGGGCTTCGCCCCCCTCCCCCGATATAAAACAAAAAAGCTACAGGGTCAATAATACTCCACTGTCGCTGCGATACGGGCGATGGGTGGAGGTCTACATGTGCGTCAGACCAAACCTAAGGTCGGACGAGACTTCGCATCTCGAGTGCTCGGTTCCAGCGGAGGCAGAACTTTATAATTTTCTTCAAGTGCCATGTTAGGACTTGTGTTTCAGTGATAAACTGAAGGAACATAGAATTTTTCTCGTGAGTGTTGTAACCCTTCCAAGAGCTACATTTGAACTTGCGTTCGAACTTGTGCTTCGTAACAAACTTTGGAGCATGGAATATTTCCGAGTGTCTCATTAGAAGTTGTGTTTTGCGACAAGCTGTGGGAACATATAACTTTTCTTGTGAGTGTTGTAATTTTCCAAGTACCACACTGAACTTGTGTTTCGCGACAAACTGTGACAATTAGAGTATTTCCGTGTATTACGTTTGAACTTGTGTTTCATAACAAATTGTGGGAAAGAATATTTCTGACTGCCACATTTGAACTTGTGTTTAAACTCGAGTGCCATATTAGAAATTGTGTTTTCCTCTAGTGAAGTTCCGAGAGAACATAGAATTTTTCAGTGCCATATTTGAACTTATAATTTCGGCGTCATTATCATTTTTCACAGACAGTGGCAGACTCTTTGCAAGTGCAGTTTAACTTTAATGATCATTTAATGACATTGCTCAACAGTATTCAAGTATACGTAATTTTTGTTTAAGGACAGAATAGGACATTTCCGAGTGCCATTTTGCTTAATTCATCATGAACATGCTAAAATGTCTTGAACTTACACGGACTGTGCGTATTGCGCTCAATATTGTGTTCTGATGATAAACTGACGAAATCAGAAAGTTAGGAACTGTGGCGATAAAGATTAGTGGCCTAATAGAACATCCCAGTCTGCCATTAGCGGATTCATGTCGGGAACCTAACATTATAAATTGTACATAATTTTCCGAAGTATTAATTCGGCTGACTTACAACTTGTGGTCAGATATTCAGTTTAATTGTTTTACTTTCAACTGATAATTTATGAACCATTGTGATTCAACAAGCTGTTTGAATCAAAATTCGAGTGTCAATTTCATTAACATTTGACTTATATAAATTGCAATGAACGAATAAATGAATGAATGAATGCAATATTTAAAAGTCGATGTTGATTTAAATAACAGTGCTACAAGTGAGTTGAATGCCATACGGGGGACTTGTATGTGCGTTACGCCTTGCCTCTCAGTATTATCGTCTGATCGAACCCCGCAACGTGTGCACATAGAAATTCGTGAACTCCTAGATCCTCCAGAACTTCGAGAAATTCTAGAAAGTCGAGAACTTCACATCCAGGACGGGCGTGGTTCCTATCAAGATCGTGTCCAGTAACCATTCCGGAGTCCGGAGATTCCAGCCTGCTACAACGCTTCAACTCAACTTGTATCAAAGGTGATATGAATTTGTTTCCAGTGAATAAAACCAAATTTTCAAAGAAATATAAGTTCAATGAACTAATATCCCTCTCTGTACCAACTCCAATGTTTATGTGCCACATCCTTAAAAATATTCCATGCTCTTCAAGCTAGTGTCACCGGCCCCAGTGTGTGCAATTTACACCATTTAGTAACACTAGCATTTTCTGTCTATATCGTTGACTGTTAATAATCACAACCAACAATGACATGCAGTTATCTATATTGACAGGGCCGGTTTTGCAAGCCGGAGTCTAAAAAAATGAGCGGGCGAATCACTTCAAGAATTATGGAAGGAAGCAGAGGGTCGTCTTTATCCTTTGAGCTGCAATGTCTCTCAATTGTTCCAAATGATAACCCAGTTTTGAGGTTCGATAATAAGGGAGACAGACTAGCCCTTAGACGTAATGGCAAGTTAGCGGCAATAAGGGATGGCTTTGATATGTTCATTTCACAGCTACCTAAAGTGTTTGTTTCATACGAAAATACTACTGTGGGCGAACAGAAAGTTCGCTTTAGGGAAAATACCCCCTTAAGTAGTATTTACCGACCAAACCAAGAGTAAAATATTGAATAAATGTATGGCTCATCTCGGATTTGGACGCGGCTAATTTGTGCGTTGCTGAAGTTTAGAATGTAAACCAGTAAACGGACAGAGAGAAGTGAACCAGGGAAGGAATGTGGTATTGAAAGTTGTCAAGGATATTGAGGGAACAGGGGGAAACGTCACTATATACAACTTCCTCACCGAATTCACCCTTGCTAGCGAGCTTCTGAAAAAGAATCACAATTTCAGCAATGACTGCTGTGGTCTTTTTAAAATGACTGGAACATTCCTAGAGACTTAAGACTTGCTGATCCCATGCTCCGTACTCCTTGAACAGACCTATTCCCATGAACTCAAGTTTTCATGCAGCATTTAATAATGGATCAGAAAACTCATGAGACTTAACCAGTTCTCCACTACACAAAATTGACGTGAATCTATGATGGATAGTTTAGTATAATTACTTACAAAAGATAAAAGATGATAGTCGAAGAGACATACGCAAGTGCCGGCCAACAAGTGGTATAACATGGATGGTACATGGGGGAAGATGTAAATAATATACAAGGAGTCATGAAAATACAAGGACACAAGTGTATGAACAATAACTGGCTACTTTGGAGGTATTGAAACAAAGGACACAACAAGTTACAAACAGTAAAGCATAAGAAATATCAAAAAATATTTCACAAAAAATCACAAAGGAAATATTACAAAGACACTAACATTTACAATTAGATTCATTAAAAAACACAAAATTCCTAACCAACTGTACAATGAGAAATAAGGAACATTAGCAAGGATATCAGAAAAAAATAATAGGAGAAAACCGCTGACTTAGGGTGAAGACGACTACAAATGAACATAATCATCAACAAGGACATGGTCCTACGTGATTGAATCAATACTCCTAGAGTAGCCCAAAATGAATACGTGAAACTCAAATTAATCTCTCACTACAAAAAATGCCACTAATTCTCCTTAGATCCATGCACGGTGATCTGTTCATAAAAAAGTTGCAAGATAAAGCACGGTGTAAAGTGTTGCTGCATATTGTTTGCGAATTATCTGAGATTGATTCAAAAATTTATAAAAATCATGATCCTGATTCCTCTGGTAAAGTGTTACATAGAGAAACATGTGTTATAAAAATGAGGAAACTTGTTGTAAGTTCACAAACGACAATATACACAATTAAAACATGTCTAAAAATATGTGTGAGAATAATGGTTAATTTTGGTGCAAACTTACATTGATACCCTTAAAACATTTTTAAAAATAGCCAATCAATCTATATACATGAACAAAAAGAATGTCTATGGCTAAAATTATTGTCTAAAGATGCAAGTTCAAAGTATGAATGGAATGTGGTTTAAGGCAACTCAATTTGAAGTCGCATAATGGTTACTATGAACCTTATGTAGTTTAATCATTGAAAGATGACACTGAATATTCTTGTAGGAGGCTTGTAGTGTTATCATACAATGTACAGCTGTGTGACTGATGCAGTTGTTATTGTTATTAAACCCGTATTTGTACGGTGCGTCCACAGTCTCCTCATTTTTGTTGAAGAAGTGAAAAAGGTTCACAACTGTGTGTGGCGTGTATGTCTTTACTAGCTGATGTGATAGCCTACTCTTGTACTATTAGTCAAATACAGAGGCTCGTGCTCACAGTTGGCTAAAGCTTGAATTTTGGAATCGACTATTGAGGGATGTGTGGTGAAGAATCTGTAATGAGAGGAGGGTAGAAGGATTTTTACGATTAGAGAAACAAAGGTTAAATTTGTGTATTCATTTACTTAAACAATCAACCTTTCAGGTGTGTACTAGTTGCATTTGCAAAGTCAGACTGAATGACACTTACACTTCTTGTATTGTATATGTGTGGAATTGAGGGAACAGGATGTGGCGGAGGTGAGGAGATGAGTGAAGCATTGGGCTTATGCACTATTTGCTGTAGACTTAACATTTACAGCGATAATGGCACCAACTTCTTTGGAGCAGCTAAAGAAATCAAGGCCTTTCTGCAAAACAACCCTCAGAAAACCAACTCTTCACACACCTGCAGGCATGGGACAGACATGGCATTTCATACCTCCTGTAGCACCACACTTAGGTGGAATATGAGAATCACCTCTGAGGAATGATGGATTCTTATCACTTCACCAACAAAGAATGCACCACTCCTAAAACATGTACTCATATCCTCTCCCAAATACTTTTACATGTGTTTTAATTGTGTAAACTGTCGTTTGTGAACTTACAACAAGTTTCCTCATTTTTATAACACACGTGCTTCTCTAGGTAACACTTGGACTAGAATAATCAGGATCCAGATTTTTATCCTCTAGGCATGAGATGACAGCTGATGATGCCCATGCAATGGGTGAAACATGTCCCCTTAAATTAGTATGACAAGATGTAAATCTTAGTTTTAAAAACCCAATGTGTACTGAATAGGAGGATTTCAATGAACTTTTGTAACATTTTTAAATTAATGTACATTTCAATATGGACCAGTCATGAAATTTGTAGCATATAATTATCTGAGATTGTTGTAAACAGCCCACAGAGTGAAATTTAAGTCCGCTGTTCATATTGGAGTTGAACCCTGTACACAAATAATAGATCAATATTGTGTAGGAAACTATCAACTCATATTAAGACTATAAATCCAATCATAGATCAAGAAGGCAATCTTCATGTTGGCAGAAGTCTGCACAATACTCCAATACTAGTGGAGTGGAAACATTAGATATTCTGTATCATATCATCTCAAAAATATAATTATGATGGCAAGACACCTCGAGTACTTCATCCTGGCACTCAACTCTCTGAAATACAAGTTTAGGATCTCAACAGCAAGGGGGACGGAAAGAAGTGTTCTAAGTTGAATGCATATACCTCAGAACAATTAATGCGAAATACACAAACGGTGCATGTAACCTCAACGTACCTATTCCCATTCCAATTCTCATAAAAAATGGTGTGAGATCGAACAAGACCAGACAGCTCAGCTACCAAGGCTGTCTATACAGACATTATATCTCATCTCACCACAACAACACATCCCTCTGCACTGTATTGACTTAGTTCTCATAGAGGTCAACCCCTGAACATGTAGAGCGATAATGGCACAAACTTCTTTCTGCAAAACAACCCCCAGAAAACCAACTCTTCACACAACTGCAGTCATGGGACAGACATGGCATTTCATCCCTCCTGTAGCACCACAATTCGGTGGAATGTGGGATGCAGCTGTTAAGAGTCTGGTATATCACCTTAGATGAGTGATGGATTCTTATCGCTTCAACAACAATGAATTGACCACTCTTACAACACATATCACATCCTCTCGCCAAAGCTAAGTGATGACCCTTTTGACACTTCTTACCTAAGTACATCCCATTTCCTTATAGGAGAGCCAATTACTATACTCCTTGACCATGATTATACTTCCTCTCCCATCATAACCCTGCCCACATGGCTATATATTCAGCACCTAACCCAGAACTGCTGGAAGAGATGGTCAAATGAATATCTCAATAAACGGGCAATGAAATACCCCATAGCAACATAATCATACTGAAAGAAGACGACACACATGCTATGAAGTAGACGATAACAGTGATCAAATGTGGATCCTGGTAGTGACAAATTCATTCATGTAACAACTGTTCAGGTGAGTAACGGTGAACTTACAAGGCCTATTCACTAATTCTATCCCTTAAGAAGTATGAAGCAGAAAGGCAAGATGACTCTTCAATGGCATATTTATTCATTGCATGTTTAAGTCATATTCTAAGTCACAATGGACTAGTAATACCACGAACACATTCGGAAGAATAAGAATGTTTTTCACTTGCCATGAGATGGCTACAATGTGTGTGGTAGGTATATAAGTGAACACTCACAGTAAACAGGCATATCACCTGCAACTTGTATCTACAAATAATTTTATTATCTAGAAATCAATAATTAATATAATCAATAAGATTACAAAGTTGTTTCATTTGGAAGCAACTAGAATAAATACCCTGTAATACTCGTAGTAACAAAAGAATATATCTTACAGCTACTTTGCATTGTAAAATATTTAAAAAGTCTAAAGTATTAGTAGGACTTATAAGAGCTCCCAAATGATATAGAGTAGAGGTGTTTGGAGCAATCCTAACTGCTGCACTATTCATAATGCAGGGTCGTGGAAAAACTTGAAGGAAAAATGAAAATTAGGTAAGTAAACAATCTCATCAAAAAGTACGTTTTCTGTAGGACTATTAATAGTGTCGACTGAAATAAAGGGTCAAACACTGATATCTGCTGAGCCATTTTCTAACCATTTTTAATACCTGACGATGGCTTATCAAATTATGTACATTACCTCAAGAGAGTTTTCCTGTGTTGACCATGGCTCTGTTAACTCTGATTTAATTTCCTCTTTCACAGTTATCACTTCTGACACATGTTCAATATGTTCCTGTGGAAAATAAGATATATTAGGTATGCTCATAACACATATCTACAAAATAGTCACGAACAAATAAGCATATTAATACATTAATTGCCAGTATTACAGTTACTTTCAAAATTTCACTAATATTTAAGGAAGATTACTACCAGCAGAGGATTATTCTAACTAAAGGCTGTACTGAGAATAGTGTTACTGTTCCTCCTCACTCCTTATGTGAGATAAAGCATGAGACTGAGAACAAAATATAAAATGTGAAACATTTCCTAGCCATACCAGAATATATACTACCAGGGATGGAATTGGCTCCATCTTGCACAGAATTTGGAGGGAAGCAGCCATAGGCATAAACACTAAATTATATGATATGTTTTCATATATGTACAGTCATATCAATCCAATCTTAAAAGTTGTTTGAACCAATTACAAATGAGATTAAAATACCTTGAAATATTGGAATAACATTCTCTACTCTGGTTTCACCGACCTCACAGGGGCTTTTAAAGATAAAAATTTCATTGTTCCGTATTGAAAGTATTGATGTTAAAAATTAAATAATTGAAAAGGAGGTTCAACCTATTCAATACTTAAAAGAAAGAAATGTAGTCATTACATTCTTATTTAAATGGGACCGGTTTCGACCTTAGTCCAGGTCATCATCAGCCATAAAAAGATGTACCGTACAATGTTTATGAAAATTGGAGAACAGTCAAATAGGTCAGTATCACATTCTGTTAGGAACAAAGTCACGACACCACACTCTGTCAGGCACAAAGTCACAAAACACTATCAAATAATATACGAAGATAATAAATAATTTAAAGTCGCAGACGAATAGATTTTGTAGTAGCAAACCGCCAGCTCCTGGTGATCAGCGCGGCACATTCAAGGTCACGCGCTGCGGTCTCGAACGCCAAAGTAGAGTGGAGAATGTTTTGAAGCTCCAGAATTTGTCTCGGTTGCGGGAAGTTAAGTACGTATATAAAAATATACGACGCAAATCAGTATAATTGAATGAGTAACTTGTACTCCTGCTAAGTTCTTTTTTCTTCTCTTTACAATTGTTTTTTCAAGTCAACTGTTTTCCAAGAACTTAGCAGGAGTACAAGTTACTCATTCAATTATACTGATTTGCGTCATATATTTTTATATACGTACTTAACTTCCCGCAACCGAGACAAATTCTGGAGCTTCAAAACATTCTCCACTCTACTTTGGCGTTCGAGACCGCAGCGCGTGACCTTGAATGTGCCGCGCTGATCACCAGGAGCTGGCGGTTTGCTACTGCTAAATCTATTCGTCAGCGACTTTAAATTATTTATTATCTTTGTATATTATTTGATAGTGTTTTGTGACATTGTGCCTGACAGAGTGTGGTGTCGTGACTTTGTTCCTAACAGAATGTGATACTGACCTATTTGACTGTTCTCCAATTTTCATAAACATTGTACGGTACATCTTTTTACGGCTGATGATGACCTGGACTAAGGTCGAAACCGGTCCCATTTAAATAAGAATGTAATGACTACATTTCTTTCTTTTAAGTATTGAATAGGTTGAACCTCCTTTTCAATTATTTAATTTTTAACTCACAGGGGCTACATAAAGTATTAAGACAGTTCTGTTTCAAACAGCATATTTCAATGTTTCCAAGTGTAAAATAAAAAAAATTAAACAAGAAGCAGGGTTATCACAGTCATATATGAGTGAAAGATGTGATGTAGCCCAAACTCAAGGCAACCACAAATGAAATATTTTACTACTACAATAATGTTATGTAGTGTTCTGTGAAGAACTGTGTGTATAAGGACACTCTCAGTGGAGAGTCAGCAGTGTCGGAGTGTACATCTGCAGTTTCAGAAGATCTTTTATGATCTACTACGAGACCTTTAAATTTCTCACTTGGATTCATAAAAACCTTGTTGCCACTAAAGGGGGAGGGACTGTGATCAAAAACTTAAGTTCTATTAATCTACCAATAAAATTGAATTAAAATATAAAGTTCTGGATTATACTGACTTAATCCATTTAGGGCCAGTTGTACGAACAAGGAATAAAGCTGGGATAACTCTTATTCCGGCGTTAGCGCCAGAAACCAGTTGTACGACGACTGGATAAGTTGTATTCCGAGTATAACCTCGGAATACGTTATACGGGCGTGAGACGGAGGGATAGTGCGTTATTCCGAGAATAAACATGGCGGATATGGTAATAGAGTCTGATAGTGAAGATGAAATCCTTCGTGATTTATTTTTAAGAACAAGGAAGAAGCGGAATGTGAGACCTCGTCCAGATTTATTTAATAAATTTGACGATAATGAGTTTTTCATCAGATTTCGCTTGACGAAAGAGACTGTTTTGCGTCTTCTTGATATGATCAACGATCGCTTGGAGCATATGACTGACAGGTAGGTTAGCCTAATATTATTTTTAATTGATTTAAATTAATCTGCTGTGTCTAAATTGTAGTGTAGCAACGCTTATCATCAAATATAGAACTAGGTTTATTACCGTTGTTGGAAGTAGGCCTATTTTAAGTTTAATAAGTTACTTTGTGGAATTGTATGTCACTAGGAATTTGTTACACATGTGCTCATATAGAAAACTAGTAGTGCTTCCTTACAATAGTTCCACAGGATTTCTTGATTTGTGAGCCTGTAATTGTTCTATAGTTTTTAATGTTGTATGGAACAGGAAAACATTTGTGAGGATTTAAGAGGTTTTCGTAATGTTTAGTAAACTGTTAAAATTCGCACCGTGTATTTGTGTGTTCTGCTACGTTTGAGTTTACTTATGGTTTTCCTATATTTTTATTACCGCATTTTGGAATGTACGGTAATGCCTTAAATTCTACAGAAGTTTAACAAAAGCGAGGTTAAAATAGAATGCGGTTAGGCCAGTTCTACGGAAATTTATGAACATTACAGAGTATAAAAAGTTGTTTCTAATTAATGTTCCATAGTAGGCCTGTCGCATTAGCATCTCTTGAAGAAAAACAAAATTACTGTAGCCTATATGAAATTGCTGGGATTTGAAAAATCAATTCTTAATATCACAGTACAAACAATGTAGTACCGTACAATTACCGGTATATTGTTTAAAAAGGAATTTGCTTCCACATGATTACTTCATTCGAAAAATGTAATTATTAATCACTATAGGCCTATATGAAAGAAAGAGCACTGCAGATAGAAGGCATCAGACTATAGTTCTATTTCATTGTTCTACTCTTGAAAATATTTCGAAAAAATTTCATGTCTAGGGCCTATATGTTAGTACCTACTGTACATAATGGAACATCTAAATATTCTTCGTAACTCAGCTTAGAAAAGTGATCATTATGCTGGCGTGACCTAATGGTTAGTGTGAAGTATATCTGTGGGTATGGGCTAAATCAAATTTGTTACTATTATTGGCCTGCCTCGTCCTTAGATTTGACCATATTAAAGTGGCTGAGATATGAGCGATGCTAGTAATGCCATTCCTTATGCAGCTAGTCCCTGTTATGAATGGTGGGAAAATGTCTCTCATAGGGTCGGTTGGTGCATACATTTCAGTGGGCTTGGCTAACTGGTATGTAATATCAACTTCTGGCTCAGTTAGGTTAGAACAACAGTTGAATAGCTACACTAATAATGGACAAAGTGTCATAGTTTTAAAAGTAAAAAAAGAAGAATAAAGGAATAATAATAGCTTCTCCTTTTCAGGAATCATTCCATCTCCCCGATGAACCAGCTGCTGCTAACACTGAGATATTTTGCTTGCGGAGATTTTGTTATATGTGCAGCAGACTTCTGCAGCATTGACAAAGGAACTGCAAGCAGAATCATCCACAAAGTTGCAGAGTCAATTGCTCGTCAAGCTCCAAGATTCATCAAATTTCCAGACACACGGATGGAAATTGCTTGCGTACAACAAGACTTTTTTAAAATAGCTGCTTTTCCTCGAGTGACAGGAGCAATAGATTGCACACACATTAAAATCAGATCTCCAGGAGGAGAAAATGCAGAGGAATATAGGGGAAGGAAAGGTTTCTTTTCCGATAATGTGCAGACTGTGAGCAGTGCAGACTTAAAAATTATTGACATAGTTGTAAGGTGGCCAGGTGCTGTGCATGATCAAACAATTTTTAATAATTCTGCACTCAGAGCTCGATTTGAACGTGGTCTAATGGGGAATCGTGTCCTTCTAGGTGATTCAGGGTATGCCGCAACACCCTACCTTTTAACTCCCATTACTCATCCAAGGACACCTGCAGAAAATCTGTACAATGAGTCACAGATAAGAACAAGGAATGTAGTTGAGAGGACATATGGGGTGTGGAAGAGGCGTTTTCCAGTACTGGTAAATGGAATTAGATTGAAGACTGAAAGGGTGGAAGCAGTAATTGTGGCAAGTGCTGTGCTTCACAATTTAGCAGTCGAAATGAACGAGGACTTACCTGAAATAGACCCCCAGCTTCAGGAAGCTATCAATGCTGCAATTGAAGATGAGAGAGGAGCAGTGGCAAATGAGGATGTGGGATATGGTGCTGTTAGGGATAACTTTGTGGATTACTTTGGATCTAGGCTTTAGGTTTTCAATCAGAACTGTATGAAACAACTTGTCTTCATATTTAAATCTTTTATTTTGTCAGATTTTTAAGGGTCTCCTCCTTAATTTTTACATCTAGTTCTAAGCTCCTTTTCTTTATATGAAAGAGAGCTGCTTCTCTTTCATCTCTTTTCTGCACTTCTCGCAATTGTTCCTCCAGCAGCCTCTTCTGCAGCTGAGCTACTTCAGTCCTCGCTGTGACCCATGGTTCAATTTTCTTCCCCGTTGCAGACAGTGGTAAGCTCTTCTTTCTAAATATTGGCTTACGCCGACTAAGTAGAGGACGTTCCACCTCCGCCTCTCTTGTGTTGGTACCCGAAGTACCTGCAACTATAAAAGCGATCTTATATTTTCATACTAATTGTTAGTATGGAAAAGGATTTTTTTTTGTCATAATAGGTACATACCATCATGATTTTCCATCTGCAATGGCAGAGTAGGACTACTTGATTGGTCTGTTGAATAAGAGAAATGAAGCCTATTATAATATTGTATCACTTCTTATTTTCACTTACATGCCAGCAGAATGTAATTGCAGTGGGACACAAATTGACAAGATTATCTACAGTTAATGATTTAATTGAATTAATATTTGTAGCCGAGCTGTTTGCATAATCTATCACTAAAAAAAGTATTTTTTTAAATGTAAGGTATAGTTTGTTTAGTGTGAGACAGTTCACTGAATGCACACCCGCTCAAAACATGAACAAGTGCACGGTATTGAGCCTTGTGGTGATTTCTCTACCTGGCACAATAGCAAAGTCAACAGTAACGTAGAAGACAAAATACTGTGTAGTCGGCATACTTTGTTCTTGTGGCAGCCTCCGCATGGGGAAGTTGTAATAATAATAATAATAATAATAATAATAATAATAATAATAATAATAATGTTTGTTGTGGGTACTCACAAAGTTTGTATTTAAAGGGGAGAGAAATTTAATTTTGATCATAATTAAATTAAGAGTCCGCCTCTGTGGTGTAGTGGTTAGTGTGATTAGCTGCCATCTCCGGAAGCCCGGGTTCGATTCCCGGCTTTGCCATTATATTTGAAAACTGGTATGAGGATTCAGCCCCAGGAAGTCACCTAAGTAGAAGGTGGTTCGATTGCCTCCTCAGTCAACATCGAAGTGGACTTCCGTGGTCTCCCCACTTCTCTTTCAGGCTATTGCCGGGATGGTACCTAACTTACGGCCACTTCCTTTCCTCTTCCTTCCTTGTCTACCCCTTCCAATCTTTCCATTCCCCCACAAGGCCCCTGTTCAGCATCACGGGTTAGGTACAGGACCTCATCCTCAGTTGTAACCTCAACACAAAATCTCACGCTCCAGGACAGTGCCGCAGAGGTGGCATCCCTCACTGAGAGTCCGAGGGGGGAGCCAACCCTGGAAGTTAAACGGATAATGATGAAATAATTAAATTAAAGCCCACTTTCATGAACAGTTGACAAAAGAAGGCTAACTACCATGAGTTGTTTAACACAGTGTTAAGATTCTTGCGTTTCCTCAATCTTTCCCCGGAAAATGTCAGCTAGCATGATGTTAACTTTCGCGAGAGTTACAAACAATGCAAATCTTTAATACAGCTGTAGAACATGGTGCATGAAGTCAACATAAAGACGTTGACCAATGTTTGATTCACAGTCCCAAGCTAAGAATGAGAAATTGCCTCTTCCAGACCTTTATAATCCTCCTCACAGAGTTCTGTGTGTGTGTTATGTTGTTATTTATAATGGTTTTGAGGTCTCATTTTAGGATGTAAGTAGCACAGAGTTAAACACTTTTTATTAAAGGGCATCCATGATCTCGTAACAAGACCACTTCATTAATTGTCCCCACTTCAAACCGTGCTCCGACATGGGAGTTAAATATTGTACGATCATGTTCAGAACCTGGCCATCTAGCAAATACATCCCTGATTTGAAGGTTAGGATCACTAATCACTTGAACATTAATAAAAAAGTATCCCTTCTGAATGCAGTATATTGCAGCTGTATTGTCTCCAAATGATTGGATTCTTATGTTTGTACGGTCTATTTTGAGTATGTCACAGTTTGTCTGTTAGTAGAATTTTTTGATTAATAGTTAAATGTCTGTATAGTTGGTAGTTTGAGAGAGAGAGTGTGTGTGTGTGTGTTAGTCACGATTCTCACCTTTGAGAACATCAGGGATTGGTACCGAGTCGATCGAGTAGCTGCCAGCATTTAAAGCAGGATGCTTTGGAGTCCTCAGCATTCCTGGTGAATATTTGTTCCAAGTGAATTCTGAAAATAAAAAATGTGTAAAAATGTGTAAGTTACTGAAATATTAATTATATACAATGTGATAATACATATTACACCCCTGCAATACATTTATTATTATTATTATTATTATTATTATTATTATTATTATTATTATTATTATTATTATTATTATTATTATTATTATTATTACTATTATTATTATTAGATTTATTCAAAAAATAAATTATTCATATACGAAAGCTGGAAGGTCTCCATATCAGATGTTGTTTGCTAATATTGTATAGTCTAGAGTACTTTAGAAAATTAGAGCTTTTAACAGAAGGCAGAAAATCATGTGAAATTTGGTTGATACAATTCTTAAGATGACTCATTTGTAAGTGGAGGAGATCTGCCTCTCCAGACTGACAATACTCCCTCATACTATGTATGTCATGACAATTTGGAAAGAAAAGTTGGATGCCCATATAGGGGTGTGTTATACATAGTCTTTTCAATGTACAGCTTCATTTCTGAGACAATATGTGTTACACGTAGAAGTTTTTACAGCGTTCTTACATGGGTAGACAATGCGTTGCCTATGGACAGCATGTACTACTTTTTCAATGGAATGTGTGTTTGAAAATATAGGGCCTGCTGTATTTCTCAAGTACTTCTATTACAGATCCAGTTTTTGTTGTACTGTATATGTATATGGAAAATCCAATCTTTTGTCAGTATCATTTGTTACATGTGTCGATGAAATGTTCCTCCTCATATTATCTATATGTCAGAATATAGAAAATTTATTTTAAATTAACATGGAGAAGTTATTGCACAACCTAGATGCAGTTCCCACCCGTTTACTTGTTTTCAGAGGGTTAGGTAAGGCCTATAACAGATGTACCAGTACATAGAAGAAATTTACCATGCTCTATCTAAATTCGAGGTATCTATTTCAGCGAACTCTAGCACCCACATTACAGACATTACAAATTACCTAGCATTCTTTCTAAACAAATTTAATTCATTGTTAAATTCATATCTACGAGACTCCCTGCATTAACATTATTGCATCTTCTGCAAAGAGTGCATAATACATACCAGTACTACTACTTGGGAGGTCATCAAACGGCAGGGAGACACTACCATCTTCCTCAGTTTGAATGTCTGTATCCTAAACATAAAAGAAAATGCTCATAATATCATGTATGGAAACTGCAAAAGCCATTAAAAATAAAGGGTTAACCATAACAAACAGAAGAGAAAGTGTGATTACTTAGCTCTGTATGCTTGTATTAACAGTACAGTAATGATTGCTTCTCAATTCACTTTTATCTATGTTTATGATTCAACAGGTAATGCAATATTATGTTTTTCCACCACAATGGTGTTTATTATGGCAGTTCTCTGATAAATATTAATGTTCTTGGCAAGATATGTTGTCTAATTAAATGATTACCTAGAACAGATCATAAAATAAAAGTTCAACCTTCAAGTCAAGTGATGACACTTTCTTTCTCTTTGGTATGGTTCAACTGTAAACAGTATTGGCAAGAGTAACATAAATGGGTCAACACTTGACGTAATGCGTAACCTAATCCTAGCATTGTCTACAGAGGGATGTCTGTACCATTTCATGAGACCCATGTTAGGAATTACATTCATTTTTAAATCTTGAACTGTGTAACTTTATGAAAAATTTAAGCCATAATTATCCCAGTGATGATGGCTTGATACAATTGACTAAATTACAATACAGTGTGTATCAACCCACGTTGTAAAAATCATTTAATTCAGAACTGGCTTTCAGAAACTACGTTGAATCTTCACTAGTTTCTGAAAGTCAGTTCCAGAGTAAATGATTTTTAGACAGTGAACTGATACAGACTGCATTTTAATTCAATAAATTGTGAAACTTAATTTACTTAAAATGTGGAACCAATGTACTGGCACAGAATATAATTTCAATGTACCATCGTAAGGGAAAATATAGAGAATAAAATGCCTTTGCTCAGAAGGAACCTGAGAATGTTCATCTGCCTCACACTCAGATCTTTATTGGGTGTGAGGGTCCATAATACCAGTTGAGGTTAAGTCAGGGTGTGACTTTCATAAATAGGAAAAGTCCTCTCAGTTTTAATTACTGCGTTGATGGGGTGAAGGTTCCTAATGGGAATCATTGTATGTATAAGGAAAGATCTTCATTGGGGTAATCATATAAATGGGATTGTAAATAAAGGGTACAGATCTCTGAACATGGTTACGAGGGTATTTTGGGGTTGTAGTAAGGATGTAAAGGAGAGGGCATATATCTCTGGTAAGACCCCAAGTAGAGTATGGTTTCTGTGTATAGGACCCTCACCAGGATTACTTGATTCGAGAACTGGAAAAATCTGAAGAAAAACACCTCGATTTGTTCTGGTCGATTTCCGACAAAAGAATAACGTTAAAAAAATGTTGCAAAGCTTAGGCTGGGAACACTTGGGAGAAAGGAGACGAGGTGCTCGACTAAAAGTGGTATGGAATACCAATATAAATGGGACATTATAAATTTTCCAGCTAACTCATTCCTGGTTGCCAGCGTTTCGCCCCGGTGTGCTAAGTTGGGCTCACCAGTTGGTACTTAGCACACCCACCAAGATGCATAGTCTCTCATACTGCATTGGCACTGCCAGTAGCTCCAAGTGGCCTCCACGGTATACACTAGCCATGCGTCTTATAAATTTACTCATTCGGGACAAATATTTTAGGTTCACTATGGAAATCAACATGTATAGCATAAGCGGTATGCAGGGAGCTGTCAGTGGAGAGATTAGTAGATGAATATGTTTGAGTGGTGTCTTTAAAGGTAGGAAAAATCACAATATGAAGATAAACTTGGAATTCAAGAGGACAGATTGGGGCAAATATTTGTTTATAGGAAGGAGATTAAGGAATTGGTATAACTTACCAAGGGAGATGTTCAATAAATTTCCATTTCCTTCAAAATCACTTAAGAAAAGGCTAGGAAAACAACATATCTACCACCTGGGTGACTGCTCAAAATGCAGATCAGTAGTGATTAATTGATTGGCACTGAGATAATTTCAGCTTGACAACACCTGCATGTAATCCTCAAAGAATAGGCTAAACCTTTTCACCCCAGAAATAGCAAATCCTAACTGCAAAGGAACACGTCAACATACCAGCAAATCATTATTGTGTATCACTTACTCTGTACAAAACAAAACAAAAATACAAACTGCTGATGGTTAATGGTTCTATATAGGACACATGACATAATGGACATAACTATTTAAAGTTCAGTAAAATCTCCTCTCTTTATTATTGCAGACTGATTCCCAGGAGAAGTTGTCATGAATTTAGGAACCAAGGATTGAACACTAACAAAATAGTATTTAAAATCACCTTTGGACACATGTTCCATTGTCATCCCAGGTATAGTAGCACAGGAACTAAATTTATCTATTCAAATTTATACTGTTCACAAGATAGAATCTATGCAGGAATTATCCTTCTGATATTTAGGTACAGCTATTATTCAATTTACACCACTCCCTTCCTTTCTTGTTTAAATTCATGCTGATTACATATTTAATTATACTGCAACCCCTTTTCCTTGGTTAGGTTAGGTTACAAGTGGGAGGTTACTACATAATCTTGCACTGCAACCAATTATAGCTACTGTGCTCCCCCGCCACTGCCCACACGGAGAATGTGAAACCCAGTGTTGGCAGATAGCTTATCCCTGTCGAATAGCACGAAGGGTCCTGCTCAAAGCGCAACGTCTGATGAACGAATCATTACCAACAGCATCACATGCCCTTATTCTATACGAGCACTGAAGAGAAGTTTGCTACTGAAAGTGAGCTTTTGGTATGACCAGCATTCAGATGGTGAAATTTTTCCACCAACTGAACTCGAACAAACTAACCGCAGCATGAGACCATAAAGACTTGACAAGTTAACGATCATGGTCACCATGCAGGCTAGTTTCCAAAGTAAATCCTTACAGTAAAAGTAGGTGACGTGTTGTTTTATTAGGCAGAAGATACTGAATTAATATTACTGTATCAACTTGCATATAGGTAGCAAGAAGGCAGTTGTCACCAAACCACCAGAGTTTCTGTGTGAACCCACACAGTTCATGTATGGGTTAAAAAATATACAGTATATATAAAACTGAGTAGGCTACGTAGATTAACTGCTACCCACGCACTAAAACAAAGCATGTTATCCATGGTAAGTTATCCCCATACAAATCTTGCTTGTTAAAGACTTACCTTACCTAATTCAACATTAAGCAACTGCAACGAATCACCACTTGCAGATTCTACTGGCACTGAAAATACAGAATTGTAGATCAACTTACATTACTCTGAAAATTCATATTTATGTTAGTTTTTGTAATACGAATACCATTTTTGATCAATTAGATAATGAAAACCAACCTTCACACAGAAATGTTGCATCTGAATCAAATACACTTTGATTACCCTCTGCAGATAGTTTGATGAGTCCCTGAACTCTATCATACAGAGGGTTGGCCTTAATTTCTGTGTGTGGCCCACCACCAGTTTGCAGTCTCTGCTGCCTCAGCTTTGCACAGTACTTCCTCGTTTCCTTTTTAAGGGAGTCAAATTTTTGGCGTAGCTGCTCACCCGTTCTTCCTGTTGTGGTCTGGGCATTGAAATCTGCAGCAATTTTCTCCCAAGCCTTTGTCTATAAAAATGAGAACAATTAACTTAGGATCCAGATGTATACCTATAATATATTTACTTTACTTGCATTTGATAATACAGGCTCTTACTAAAGGGCAAACAATAACTTACTGGGAGACTAGAACCAATGCTACAATGAACAAATCTGAATTAAATTGTTAATGGTCAGCAGTCTATCATAATACTAAAATAGATTACAATTTGACTGCACAATGAAATAATACTAAACGAACACTAACCTTTTCGTTAGACGTCACTGCATCCGTCCTCTTATTTTCCACGACGTCCTTATAACACTCTACAGTGCGTATTAGCTGTAAAGCTTCTTCATAGGTGTAATTTTGAGCCCTTTTCTTCTGCTGCTGCGACATGATGTTTAATAACTACTTCAAACACAAGCAAAAAAATGAATCACAATTACTAATGCACACATGGTGTTGTTGTTGTTGTCAAAAAGTAACAGTAGAAGATCGTAGTGCGGGTCGATTTTATGATGCAAGCATTGCCAACCTTCTTCGTCACTGGGGTTATACCCGGTATAGCTAACCACGGAATAATGTGGAATGGTACAACAGACTCTCGAGGATATACCAGGAATAGCCTATACCGGGAATAGCTATACGGAGATTTATTCCTTGTTCGTACAACTGGCCCTTAATATAGTACAGGCTTAACCATTCAATATAGAAGAGAACAGTATTTGAACTAAGGAATGGATGAAAAGGATGCACAAAAAGGAGAGGTCAATAATGACAAAGAGGAGAGAATTTTTTTTAATGTGCCTTACGTCCTCAAGGTGTCAGGAGGGGCATATTAAAGAAAATTTTCTCAGAAATCATGTATTCTAGAGCCCTTAGACATTATTCTCTATATAACATACAGTCTGACCTTTATTCGAGGAATAAAATGAGCTAATCACTAATCACCTTTTCTAAATGGATTCAATGTCTGAACAAAATACTTATTTTGAGAGAATGTACATTCAGATTTTAAGCTATTTTATCTCTCATATGCCACAGGCGCTTCTGCTCTTTCCTTAACACACATATCTTCCAGCACATTGTGGATGTGAGGGTAACCCAGAGTAATCGCCTGTGTTGACATTTTGTTTAGCAGACTGGTGTATCCAGTCTCAAAATCACTGACGAAAGATTTGTGACATAACTTCTTCTCCCTTTTTGCTAGCTGCTTACGTCATACCAACACAGATAGATCTTATGGCGACGATGTGATAGGAAAGGCTTAGGAGTTGGAAGGAAGCAGCCATGGTCTTAATTAAGGTACAGCCCCAGCATTTGCCTGGTGTGAAAATGGGAAACCTCAGAAAACCATCTTCAGGGCTGCCGACAGTGGGTTTCAAACCCACTACCTCCCGGATGCGAGCTCACAGCCGCGTGCCCCAGACCGCACGTCCAACTCGTCCGGTTAACTTATTCTACACTATTTACGATATGAGTAATAATTTTTTACATGTGGTTCTAATGGTGGTGCAGTAGTGTTGGAAGATATTAGTTAAAAAAAAGTACAATGTGCCAACCATCCTCCAGTATAATCAGAGGGGAAAATAGAAGAGCTGCAACCCCTAAACCAAAGTAATTTTGATACTGACAGTAAAAAGTACAGACTAATCCAACCCCAAACTTAATATACGCGCTAACAGTTTCCGATATTGTCACACATTTCTTTAACATAATTCTCATATCTGTACAAGTTTGAAGCAGTAGCATTATAAGAAATATTAAACCTAGTGACCTAGTGTTTTTGATTGGGAGTCTGCTCATATGCCGGGTTCAAGTCTGACATAACAAGAAATACCAAAGGTAGAGATCTTGAACAGCAGTACACTCACATCTTGAAAATGTTCAGACACCATTCTCTTCTGTAGTGCCTGTAACTCAGAACTCAAAAAGCACACTTTATTCTGAGAATAGCATTCATTAATTGCAGAATTTTATCTTTAAGCAACTATTGGGCAATATCTCATCTGTAAATTAGCACTTCACAGTGTTTGCAATAGATTATTACTGTCAGGTCACAGTTATTCATTGAACATCTCTCTTCAAACAGTCAAGGTTTTCAAAGACTCTGAGGTGCCAAAATGATGCACAGGAATTCACATGCAACGGAGTAAAACTACAGACATATGCTGTAATTCAGCTTCCTCAAATACCTCTAGACCTAACCTGAATCATACTCGCTGACATGAAATTAGCATGTCATCAGTTTACCCCCTGAGCTATCAGATGAAAACCCATTGAACTGAAAGCCACACTAACAGAAGATTGCAATGGACTGTGATTAGAGTAGCAACAGGCAGAGCAAGGAAAGATGATAAAAATATCTTGCATCTTCTCCAAAATTTTCCACTGCATCTCCACATTCATCAGGGTGTTTGCTTTAGATGAACTATGCTCACAGTAAACTTCCAAGGCAGAATTTTTCTACATGCTCACCCAACATCCATGTCACTGTAGAGGTTTAAATGATGCAAATCTGACTTGGAATTTCTTTTGGAGGAAAAATGTTCTCCATGAGAGCCAGGGAGCTACTGGCCATAACCTAATTATATCTAGAACCCACCATTTTCCAGCACCTCAGCAACTACTAGCACTGCAATTGGCTAATATTATAGGAAATGATGTCAATACCACAAAGATACCATTACCACAAATGCAGAATAAAGAAATGACCACACACCCTCCAGAAATCCATTTCTATAACCAAGAGAGGTAATCAATTAACATCAGTCAGTCAATAGGTATTTATCACTTGAAATGCCCTGAAGCCTCAATCTTGAGACACTGCTAATCACAACTTTGTCACTAGCTGGACCTAACCAAGGCTCCTTCAACATGAAGCCTCCAACACTGATCCTAATTTATGATACCATCAAACATAGAATGCATTGCCGTCTCCCTAGTAAATGCCAGAGGCCAACTGTCCACCGGGCGGTCATTATCCGGTGGCATATACCACCAGAACCCCTTTCCTTGTCCCATGAATGATGTTTTTCTCACTAGTTTGACCCATACATGTACATCAATAGTGTGGTTTGTAGTTCCTATGGGTTGGCAGCTTTGTGTAGTGCGCTGTGGCACATTCCCAGACAAAGAAACAAAACTGAGTCATACTACACATAGGAGCTCATGCAGTAAAAGGTAATTGCTGGTGTTAATATTGAGGAAGCACATAGAAAATTATGCCCCTGCCAAACTTATTCAGCTACTAAGGGCTAATTATTGACCTCTATAAAGTTATCTGGAATGAGCTTACAAGTGATGCACTTGTTGTTCCTTCAAACCAGGTTGGTTCCTCTTTTATCTTTACTTCCAGGTCCATTTCACACAGCAACTGAAGTTGTTAGAAGGCACTGGGGTTGTTGATTACTTCCAATGACCTTACACTGAAATATAAGCCAGAAAAATACATTACCTTATTGATGTCATTGCTACTTATGTTATTTATCAACAGACTAAGCAACAAGCATGTAATTTTACATGACCATCAATATAATGATCATACAAAGAAACTCAAAATGTTACATGTCTGTTGATATTGTGCTCAGACATATAGGACCTCAAGTTTTCTATGACTGATACAACGATCATAACTAAGGGCCTCCAGTTTTACACGACTTCTAACACAGTGATCATTTCCATAGGAAAACAAAACTTAACATATCTGTCAATATCAAAGTCCCCTAGTTTTAAATGACACCTTATATCGGATGAATAGCTATATAACATACAGTTTTATATGGAACTGAAACTGCAACAAGAAGACCTTTCATGTTAAAAATCCAACGTACCTCACTTGCGATCAGAAAGCTCAAAACTTCTTGAAAATTCAGTGACTATTCCGTTTGCATATCACTCCATATCTTGGATCTTTCTACCATTTTTATCCTTTGCAATAAGCTTCAAAACTAACTGAAGAAGTTCACAGTGCTTTGTGATTTTTTCTCTAAAAATTTTTCTTCTCAGGGTCAAATTCTCTCCAGCCATTCTCCTCACATCAAGCTGATTTACCATCTCTTTATTTGAGACATATTCTATCCATCTGATCTTCATCAACTGATAACATGACATCTCAAAGGCTTGAACTCCATTTTTCTCGGTACTAGTTATTATCTATGTTTTACTTCCAATATGATGTCATACTCCATACTCAGTATAGACATAACTTTTAAGTTTTCCAATCTGTTGAATCTAAATAACATGATGGAGAACAGATGGGAGTTTAAGCAGGATTTAGTGATGATATATATCGATATTGAGAAGGCATATGCCTGTGTACCACAGCAAGTAGTCTTGGATGCATTGATAAAAGAGAAGGCAGGGAGAGGAGCAGAACCAGTTATAAAAACCACAAATGAATGGTAAGTAGCATGAAGATTATGATAGGACAAACAAACCGGTTCAAATAGAAACAGGACTTCAACAAGTATCTGTATTATCCCCTCCACACTTCATTACAAACATGGATGAAATCCACAAGATTTCCACAAACAATGGGAACCAAGGAGGCAAAGGCCTTAATCTTTGCCGATGACACTGTAATATGGGGAGAAGATGAAATCGAAGTACAAGAACAAGATACTGTATGGAATCACGAGATAGAGGAATATGGAATGTAAATAAATGTGGAAAAGTATACGATAGTAGTGGTAACGAGAGGCAATAGAGAAGGAAGTGGGAATATTGAAGGAAATGCAAGACCATTAGAAGTTGTGGAATGCTTCAAGTATTTGGGGAGAATAATTGCAGAAAATGAGAAAATAAATTAAGAAATTAGAAAGAGAATTGAACAAGCCAATGGGTTTTACCAATATGTGAGAAGTATAGTCTGTAACTGGGACATCCCAAAAGAATGCAAGAAAATTTTTCATCCAATGTATTACACACCAATTTTCACATATGCTTCAGGCATATGGACAACAACAAAACATGATGAAAGCAGAATGCAAGAGGCCAAGAAGAAATTCCTTAGAGAAGTAGTAGGGAGGACATGAAGGGATAAAATCAGAAACACAGAAATCCGGGAGTGAATTGGATTACCTGAACTGAAAGGCAATATAGAGACCAGTAAGCTGAAATGGTATGGACACATGATGAGAATGGAAGAGGATGGACTTCCCAAGTAAGTATTTACAGAGAAAGAGATCGGAGAATGCCCAGAAAGGGGTGAATGGATATGGTGAAAGAGAGTACAGAGAAGAGTAGAGTAAAAGTAGAAAAAATATTCGAGGAAGGAAGGGAGTGGTGGAGACAGAAAAGCTGAGGAGCATACCAGCCAACTTTCGAAACGAGAAATCTGAAAGATTCTTAAGCGGAAAGTCTTTAACACGCGCATGCGTAAGTCTTGAGACATAATGAAAAAGGACGGCAAGCAGGGGGAGAGATTATAAACAATACTAACACAAGTCAAATAAATCGAACCTCGATGCTTCGTTCCCGGAACTGTCGTTTTCCCGTATTAATCGTTGAATTTATTCGGTCCCAAAAATGTTCCGTATAAACCTATGTTAAATTTCCCCGCATCTATCGTTTCTCGAACTATCGTTTTATCGCAATGATCGTCGAAAAATATTTGTCCTCTGTCACAATTTTCCCGCATTGATCGATCATACGTAAGAAAAAAATACGCAAAGGTTTTTTAAATTTAGGAGGACTGCTCAATACTCTTAGCATACCGTATAAAAGCGGCAACCTGTTACGCGAGAACGTACGTGCGATTCGGAGTTGGTAGTCTTGAACAAGGTTTTTGTAGGCTGGAGAGCTGTGTGCAGGTCATTCACGAGCAACCTCACTACGAGACTTCTGGTGCCAACGCTTCTCCTCGGCCCACTAACCGACCCCTAGAAGTATTCTTGTTTACAAGAATGAAAACGTAGGCAGCGTAAAACTCAAATTTGTCACCATTTTCTCTGTTGGTATAGGTTGGCTAGGGCTGCCAACGTCGTCTAAAGAAAGAGAAAACCACGCAGTGCGCCAGATAGGTTTTAATTAGTCACAGGGTGATTAATCGCGTCGTACCTTGTGGAGTATGGGGAATTCTAGAGGCCTGTTGACCGCTTTGTTGCCCTCTGCCCAACAGTCCTGGAAACCAGAACTAACCAAGCCAGATCAATAATCTTTTCTCATAGCCTAGTCTTGTAACTAGTTCCTAAGTTGGCAACTTCGCACAAGCTGCTGTGACATCATTCGAGACGCGCCGCGTTGAATTTCTAACCTCTGTGCAATCGTCTGAGCTGAGCTGCGGGAGCCGCGCCGTGTTGGGTATCCAACCTATGGTTCGCAAAGAGTCTACGGAATCTATTCCTAAATGTATGTTATCGCTGTAATACCCACGTATATCTTTAATTTGCAATAAGAGAACTAAACCTAAAGCTTTTCCATTATTACGAAATGTGTAAGCAAATGTGAAACGAAACGGCGCAAAAGTCACGCTTTTTTTTCATCTCGTAGGCTTATATCATGTTTGCAATATTTTCATACCGGTATGAGCCAAATGGTTAGCACGTGTTGGTCTTTGGTTGAAGGGGTCTGGATTGAGTCGATGATTTTAAATTTCCTTGATTAATTCTAACGGTTCGGGGGCTGTCTGTTTGCCGAATTAAACATTAGAATTCATCTTAGGTAGGGCCACATTTTCAAATGCGCGTAGATCACGCTACAACTCGAAAGACCTGCACCTGGCCTCGGAGGCCACGCGCCGTTATTGTTGCTGTTTTTATAATAAAAATATGTTTGCATAACGAAGAGTGCCCGAATTATTTTGCTTTCCCCCTATTATTTATGTTGCCCGCATTTATAATCTTCCCGCATCCGTCGTCATTTTACCCCTGCCCCCTGAAGAACGAAGCATCGAGGTTTTACTGTATACAGTATGTTATAATTACCCCTGAAATTAAATACTTGCACAAAGTTCCATCTTGACGAGTGCTCATCTCTTTTCAAGGGAACAATTTCCGTGATCGCATAAAACAAGGACATTAAGCAGAATATGCCTCCCGAAAAGAGTGATAATATCGTTTCTTAGTTGAACTCATTAAGAACATTACTACCTCGCTTAGAAATTCGCCACACAATTCCACGAGTTTCAGAACTACCGCCAATATTACACACGCACACGAACAAAGCCCTTCAGCAGCTACGAAGCACGACGCAGTTACTAAAGTTGTTTTTTATAAATTCACAATCTGCTACTTTTCACGGATCTCTTTTCTTCAAAATAGCAGCCTGCTACTTGTATGAGAACATCTCATTGAATGAAGTAGCAGTTGAGGTCGAACAGGTGACAAAAGCAAATACAGTAGAGACAATATGCGACACTTCCGGATTTAGCCTTGTTAAACTGGGAGACAGGTTGCAAGTGGCACTCCTAGTGGCGTGACCTGAAAATTCCCGCTAATTTCAAATATCAATTGAAATGTATATACAGAAATGGATAAATAAATTACGTCTAGAAAGAAAAGGTTACTAAGATATTAATTTCAAAGTTGCTAAAGCAATTCAGGATAAATGAATGAAGATTAATTTAACAGGTTATTATTTAAAGACTGAAATTAGACATATAATCAAGATGTGAAATGGACTGCAGTGAAAGGGTTTGATCTTTCATTTATGCATTTCTTTTTTAGCTTTAGCATTGCTGCATGAACCTTCACGGTTAGATGTGTTTTTTCTCATTAGAAAGCATTGTATCATCACATTAAAACACTTAACAACAAAAATATCGGCACATTCCTTAAACACATGATTCAATGAATGTATATTTAAGAGCTGGACAATTTCCCTTTTAACCTGAAGCCTACTAACAGAAAGAAACTCTATAAATTTAGCAAAAACATTCAAACTTTCCCTATAAGCAAGACTTACAATAATTACATTACATTAGGGTAAAGCAAATTTGCATCATCATATTGTTTCAACAAAATATGTACATTTTTTAATCACCCATATGTTCTTCAGTGCTTGACAATGCATTACGGCATTCCAAATGGGGTAACTTGGAACACAACCAGCAACACGCATATGTATATGCATTTCCCTTAATTAAATCAAACCTACAGATCACACCTACAACAACACATCGGAACTGAAGGTTAACTGCTGCATTATACAATAAAATAAGCTTATTATACTTTAAGCCAGTTAAAATGTGGGCCGCGCAGTTCAGAAGTTTAGGAAGTACTATAAAAATATCTTTGTAACTGGAAGAATATATATGCAAACACAATATTTACTTACATTCTCTTATCACGAGGGAAACGGAAGAAAGACGTCGAATCCTTCTGCACTACATAGTTATTGCAGCCAAACACAGCATGTATCTTCCCACTCATATTGAGAGGAGATATGAAGGAATGACACACGCTACAATTTACTTATGTCAAATTAATGCAAACGCATCAATAACGCAAAAACTTCAAAAACAAATATACGTGCTCTTATGACAGAATCAGTAACTCTCACGTCACTCCGCTAGATAGAGCTCTAAAGGCTGTCCTTGAATATCCCGCAGAGTGTCGCCTATTGTCTCTGCTGTATTAGACAAAAGCACGGTAATAATCGATAATGTGATTATCGATACATGTACCGCTCAAATTTCAAACACTACATCTCGTATTACCAGCTACTATCGAAAGTCAAACAAATCCGATTTGAACACAGAAAGCGAAACCAAGCGCAGATATTCAAAATCCGTACAATAACGTTGTTCATCCATACAGCTGTAAAACACACTCAAAATCCGTACATTTCACGAAACAACCGGAATACATGGCAGGTATGGAGGGGGTCTCGACTCACTTTTGAACCCAGAAGACAGGGAGAAGAATCTATTGAACTGGAAACAAAAATTTTCACAATACTGCTATCAGCTCATTTCATCGAACAATGCCGCCAACCTTGACTTCAGTGTCCTTTCTTTATTTTTCCGCGCATGTCATATCTGATGACACAACCGAGTGGTGTTTACCAGAGCGCCCCTTGAAGGGAGTTCTGTGTCAAAAAATTAAATTAATTATTATGCAGTTTTTATTGTTCCCCAGGTGGTACGAAAATTGTCTGTGTTGAATACCTCGAGTAGTGCCTCAGTGAATTCATTTCAACCAATAGCAGTGTTCGTTAGTCACTTTGTGATATTTTACTGTACATGTAATTATACTGCACTAACAATGAATACTACAATATTTCCCACAGGTTATACAAGCTCCATTCCTGTGGCTGATTGAGTCGACTCGTATGCATTGCCAGGGAACAGATTTTTATGTAAACATATATCAATTCAGGAAACTATACTCAATTGTATTTTGTATATTGAAACGTAGGGGACAATATTGAAGTCAGCCATGGCAGATTTCCTACTGTTGTTTTCCTAGCCTTTTCTTAAATGATTGCAAAGAAATTGGAAATTTACTGAACATCTCCTTTGGTAAGTTATTCCAATCCCTAACTCCTCTTCCGATAAACTAATATTTGCCCCAATTTGTCCTCTTGAATTCCAACGTTATCTTCATATTGTGACCTTTCCTAATTGTAAAGACACAATCCAAACTTATTCATCTACTGATGTCCTCCCACGCCATCTCTCCACTGACAGCTCGGAACATACCATTTAGTCGAGCAGCTCGTCTCCTTTGTTCCAAGTCTTCCCAGCCCAAACTCTGCTACATTTTTGCAATGCCACTCTTTTGTCGGAAATTGCCCAGAACAAATCGAGCTGCTTTTCTTTGGATTTTTTCCAGTTCCTGAATCAAGTAATCCTGGTATGGGTCCCATACACTGGAACCATACTCTAGTTGGGGTCTCACCATGGGACAAATAAAGCTCTCTCCTTTACATCCTTACTACAACCCCTAAATACTCTCATAACCATGTGCAGAGATCTGTACCCTTTATTTACAATCATATTTATGTGATTAACCCAATGAAGATCTTTCCTTACATTAATACCTGCGTATTTAAAATGATCCCCAAAAGGAACTTTCACCCCGTGAATGCATTAATTAAAACTCAGAGGACTTTTCCTATTTGTGAAACTCACAGCCTGACATTTATCCCCGTTTATCATCATACCATTGCCTACCGTCCATCTCACAACATTATCAAGATCATTCTGCAGTTGCTCACATTCTTGTAACTTATTTATTACTCTGTACAGAATAATATCATCTGCAAAATCATTATCTCTGATTCCACTTCTTTACACATATCATTGATATATATAAGAAAACATAAAGGTACAATCATACTGCCTTGAGTTCTGTTTTCTAGAAACAGAGCCACCCATTCAGTCATTCTTTTGTCAAGTCAAGTTGCACTCATTTTTGCCAATAGTCTCCAATGATCTACCCTATCAAATGCCTTAGACAGATCATTATTGCGATACAGTCCAATTGACGTCCTGAATCCAGGATATCTGCTATATCTTGCTGGAATCCTACAAGTTGGGCTTCAGTAGAATAACCTTTCCTAAACCCAAACTGCCTTCTATCATACCAGTTATTAATTTTGCAAACATGTCTTATATAATCAGAAAGAATGCTTTCCCAAAACTTACATACAATGCATGTCAAACTGACTGACCTGTAATTTTCAGCTTTATGTCTATCACCCTTTCCTTTATATACAGGGGCTACTATAGCAACTCTCCATTCATTTGGTAAAGTTCCTTCATGCAAACAATAATCAAACAAGTACTTCAGATATGGTACTCTATCCCAACCCATTGTCTTTAGTATATCCCCGAAACCTTATCAAATCCAGCTGCCTTTCTAGTTTTCAACTTTTGTATCTTACTGTAAATGTCATTGCTGTCATAGGTAAATTTTAATACTTCTTTAGTATTTAGTAAAGTACTGGGCGAGTTAGCCGTGCGCGTAGAGGCGCGCGGCTGTGAGCTTGCATCTGGGAGATAGTAGGTTCGAATCCCACTATCGGCAGCCCTGAAGATGGTTTTCCGTGGTTTCCCATTTTCACACCAGGCAAATGCTGGGGCTGTACCTTAATTAAGGCCACAGCCGCTTCCTTCCAACTCCTAGGCTTTCCTATCCCATCGTCGCCATTAGACCTATCTGTGTCGGTGCGACGTAAAGCCCCTAGCAAAAAAAAAAAGTTTTAGTAACCTCCTCTATCTGGACATTATCCTTGTAACCAACAATCTTTACATACTGCTGACTGAATACTTCTGCCTTTTAAAGATCCTTGCATACACACTCCCCTTGTTCATTAATGATTCCTGGAATTTTCTTCTTGGTACCTGTTTCTGCCTTAAAGTACATATACATACTCTTCCATTTTTCACTAAAATTAGTATGGCCACTAATTATGCTTGCCATCATGTTATCCTTTTTTTTTGTTATTTGCTTTACGTCGCACCGACACAGATAGGTCTTATGGCGACGATGGGACAGGGAAGGGCTAGGAGTGGGAAGGAAGTGGCCGTGGCCTTAATTAAGGTACAGCCCCAGCATTTGCCTGGTGTGAAAATGGGAAACCACGAAAACCATCTTCAGGGCTGCCGACAGTGGGGTTCGAACCCACGATCTCCCGAATACTGGATACTGACCGCAATTAAGCGACTGCAGCTATCGAGCTCAGTCATGTTATCCTTAGCTGACCTCTTTGCTAGATTCAATTTTCTAGTAAGTTCCTTCAATTTCTCCTTACTGCCACAGCCATTTCTAACTCTATTTCTTTCCAACCTGCACCTCCTTCTTAGTCTGTTTACTTCTGTGTTATAATATAGTGGGTCTTTACCATTCCTTAACACCTTTAAAGGTACAAACCTATTTTCACATTCCTCAACAATTGCTTTAAACCCATCCCAGTGTCTGTTTACATTTTTATTTACTGTTTTCCACCGATCGTAATTACATATTAAAAACTCCCTCATGCCTCTTTTATCAGCCATATGGAACTGCCTAACAGTCCTAATTTTAATCTCTTCCTTTCTATCATATTTATTTTTAACTATGACAAATCTGCTTCGTGATCACTAATACCATCTATTACTTCGGTTTCTCTATAGAGCTCATCTGGTTTTACCAGCACCACATCCAGAATATTCTTCCCTCTAGTTGATTCCATCACTTTCTGAATCGGGTGCCATTCCCATATTAACTTACTTGCCATTTGTTAGTCATGCTTCCTGTCGTTCGCACTACCTTCCCAATTGACATTTGATAAATTGAGATCACCCGCTACAATCACGTTTCTTTCCTTATCATTTCCCACATAGATGATTATCTTATCAAATAATTCTGAATCAGCATCTGCGCTACCCTTTCCTGGTCTCTACACTCCAAAGACATCAAGTTGCCTATTATCTTTAGAAATGAGCCTTACCCCTAGAATATCATGCTTGTCATCTTTAACTTTTTCGTAGCTTACAAATTCTTCTTTCACGAGAAAATTTCTGCATCCATTATATCATTTCTCAGCCTTGATTCAACTCCTATTACAACATCTGGCAAGAATATATCTATTAAATTACTTAATTCTATTCCTTTCTTTACAATACTTCTACAGTTGAGCACTAACAGTTTTATGTCATCCCCACTTAATTTCCAGTTCCCTGTTCCTTTAACACCGCTCCTAGGCCACTCTGTTTCCCTGAATGTACCTCCCTATAACCCTTCTAAACAAATTTCCTAACTTATATGTACCACTGCAGTTTAAGTGAAGGCCATCTGAGCGCAGATCCCTATTTCCTACCCACCCATTAGGATCTAGAAATTTCACTCCCAGTTTCCCACATACCCACTCCATAGTCTCATTTATATCCCCAATCACCCTCCAGTCAGTATCCCTCCTACACAGGATTCCACTGATAACAATCTCCGCTTTCTTAAATTTCATCCATGCTGCATTTACCAGATCCCTCACATCCCCAAACATGTTGGTACTTATACCTACTTGTCTTATGTTGTTAGTACCAACGTGAAACACTACCACCTTCTCCTTTCCCTCCTCCCTCTCTTCTACTTTCCTCAACATCTGCCTTAACCTAATTCCTGGATAACACTCTACTCTGGTACCCTTTCCTCCACACACTTTCCCGACATGTCTAAGGATAGAATCCCCCATGACCAGAGCCTCAACCTACCCACCTCATTTGATGCCCTCCCCTCCTGGTCAGTGTTATCTTTCCTGACAGCTGCAGAAGCTACTTCCTCCTCCCTTTCCTCCTTCCCATGACCCTGTTCCACCTGTCTTATTCTGGCCATCACAGGTCATTTTAATAGTATATCATTGGTTTTACTTTCAAGTAACTACCTTTTACAGTTTCCACAGCCAAAATGTATTCCTGAAGATTGCTTTTCTATTCCTGCTAGCAGTTTAGTTTTGCACTAGGCCTAACAAGTTCTTGCTGATGCTTGTTGTTTAAAGGGGCCTAAGATCGAAGGTCATCGGCCCGCTATCAAGTCCAAGCGAAAGGCATAAGATTAGATATGCAGCGGCATTAATTAAGGTTAATTAATGATAAAATGCGGAAACCACGTAAATGTTTCTCAGGGCTGCCGATCCTGGGATTCGACACCATGCTAACTCACCACCACTCGCCCCTGAAGATCTTATACACCAGTAAACCATAGAATTACCTAAATTATCACGAATAAACATCGGATATATCTGTTGTGGGGTTATAATGTGATACAGAAGAATCTCTATAACAACACTGATATTACAAGAAACAGATATCTTAAACGGAAACCTCTCATTATTTCGAACCGTACTACCATATGTCGCAGCCAACAATCACAGCGTCACTATAAAATTGCACACGGAGGTAAGTAACACACCAAAACAATAATTACAATTATATACTACATACTGTAATTTCTTTCTGAAATTACCATCCGCATGTCTTCATCTGCGTAGCTCTTCAGAAAAAAATCCTCATTCCACTCAATTTAAATATACGATACCTACAGTTACTCCCATAAATATTCGGTCAGTCTGATTTTTCACACACTTTTATTGGGTAGTTATTCTTACACTATAATGATAACGTTTAATACAACGAAACATGTAGGAAAACATAGTAACACGTTTTACAAACATTGTGATGTAATTCAAAATATTCTGACAGTCATTAGTACGCCCTCTGTCGTACAATAAATAAAAGCAATAATTCCAGTGCCACCTCAAAAATATTCGGCCACTATACAAAAAGCAACATAAACTCGCATAATTCACAACAATGTTACACATTCATTACTTTGTAGGTCCACCTTGATGTTTTAGGACCTATTCCAGTCGATTCGGCATACTGGCGATAACTTTCTTGATATAATCAGGGTTTAATGACGCCCATTCTTGTAGCAGTCTCCTCTTCAAGTCTCTGAAGGAACTTGGCCGCCGCAATTGCAGAGCTGCCTTCATACGACTCCATACCTTCTCGATGGGGTTCAGGTCGGGTGATTTTGGTGGAGTTTCAAGACATTCGGGCAGTTGTACAACAGCCACTCCCTGACAAGTTACGACTTGTGCTTGAGGTCGATATCTTGGTAGAACTTGAAAGTACACTGTATACCAAGTTGTTCCGCAAATTGTCGCAAATTGTTTTTGAGGATAGCCAAATACCCGCTTTTTTGTCAAAGTATCTTCAATGAAACTCAGTGCACCAACCCCGTTCGATGCTACACATCCATACACGATTGCTCTTCCTCCACAATTTTTTACCGTTACTTGTAAATTGCTTGTTCTCAGTTCCTCGGGACGTTTCCGCCACACAAATTGCTTTCCATCGGACCCGAAGACGTTGAACTTTGACTCATCAACAAATAACACATCCTCCCACCAAGCACTGGGTTTGCGTACGAAGGTTTTTCGAACTCTAGCCACTTGTTTTTATTTACTGCACTAATGTATGGTTGCCTCCTAGCTCTTCTTCGAAAGAACTCATTCCTTCGCAGTGCTCTTCGCACGGTATCAGTACCCACTTTCTTTCCACACTCCTCTAAAAGGACTGCTGCCAGTTTCGGAGCACTAATTTTGGGATTTCGTTTTCCATTCTGAAGTACAACCGCTCCTCTCGTTGTGTCAGCCTTCTTGGTCTGCCTGTCTGGGGAATTGAATCAATTCTGTCTTCATTTTTGCATCGTCTTATCTCCAATTGTTGTTCTGGTTATGTTAAGCGTCTGCGATATCTTTCTATACGATTTACCTCGAGCACGATGAAATATCACGAGCTGGCGTTCTTCAAAAGTGGTATTGTGTTGACTTTTGCACCCCACTGAATACCATTTCGCAACACTGCAGCAAATTATTTCTGCACGACGTGTCTCGCGGCACCGCACTCCTGAACTGAACGTTTTGCAACGCTATCTGCCCTGTTTCTGTCAATGAACACAACGGCAATCGCGGCCTTTTCGGGTGACCGAATATATTTGAGGCGTGTCATTTCACCCATGTCCACTATGTCCTTTCTTTTACAGCATACTGTACATCAATGTTCCGTGATTCCTCTTCGGCCTAAGCAACCAAATGTATTTTCATAACTTGGACACATTTGGTTTCACATTCGGCTCATGAGTGCGTTATTGTCATCACTTTTTCGCGGATTTTAACAGTGGCCGAATATTTATGGGAGTGACTGTATATTGCTACTACACACGACTTGCCGACATTTGGAACGCAAAGGCTGGGAGATTTCAAACAAGCAAGCTAGTTATATGCGTATAGACCTTATATGCTTCATTAAAAATACAATTTCAGAAAATTAAAAACATTAAATATTAAAAATATGTAGAATGCTGAAACTGAGAAGGATTAGTATTAACTTCTTACCGTTCTCAACTGAGATCTATAAATTTCGCAAAAGTAATTTATTGAACAGGAAAATTACCGACAATAGGGTAGAGGTTACGGGCACACGGTAAAATGACAGAAATAACTATTCCTCAATGAAGAAAATCCGAAACGCACTTAAAAGAATAATATATACAACTGGCTAATACGCGCAATATATTACAACATACCAGCCACTTCGAAACTAAACTGTACATTTGAATGTTGTTTAATCACTTATTGAACTCTTGAAGGATAAATTTCATTTGTAGGAGTCAGTAGAACAGACTGAATTTAAGAAAGGATAAATTACTAGTGACAACTACAGAGTATACGCCACTTACTGAAGAAAGCACTGGCGGCACTGGTTCTAATGTTTCCCTAGGCTATATCTGGCTCAAAGGATATATAACAGAGAAGGAACCTCCCCGGGTGAGGAAAAGAAAAGTACGAGAGCAGGTCCATGAGTCTTAACGTATGTGGATAACCATGGAAGGAGGAATCAACTCACTGAACTTTACGATCCAATTCTTCGTATACTAAAGGAAATAAAATCGTAGGTACGGTTTTTATTCATATATAGGCCACATGCATTACCATTATAGTCCGTTATGCCTTTCGGCGTTCAGTCTACAAGCCTCTGCGAATTTACTATAACGGCACGTCGCCACAATCCCCTCTATTTGCAACTAGTGCTGTGGCCTCATTTTGTTCTATAGGGTACCTCTTATCCTTAAATCGTTAGATATGGAGTCTAACCATCGTCGTCTTGGTTTCCCTCAACTACTCTTACCCTCCATAACAGAGTCCATTTTTCTCCTAAGTAACCTATCCTCCTCCATTCGACTCACATGACCCCATCACCGAAGCCGGTTTATGCGTACAGCTTCATCCAATGAGTTAATTCCTAACTTATCCTTTATTTCCTAATTCCGAGAACTCTCCTGCCTTTCTTCCCACCTGTCTGTACCAGCAATCATTCTCGCTACTTTCATGTCTGTCACTTCTAACTTATGAATAAGATTATCCTTAGTCCACGCAGCTTTCGCTCCCGTAAAGCAAAGTTGGTCTGGAAACAGGTCGATGTAAAGATAGTTTCTTCTCGGAGTTGACTTCCTTCTAACAGAACACTGTTGATTGCAACTGCGAACTCACTGTATTAGCTTTACTACACCTTGAATCAATCTCACTTACTTACTATATTACACACAACCTAAATACTTAAATTTATCTACCTGTTCCATCTTTGTATCACCTATCTGACATTCAATTCTGTTGAATTTCTTACCTACTGACATCAATTTAGTCTTCGAGAGGGTAATTTTCATACCATACACCTATCTTCAAGTTCCAAGATATTACAGTAGACTGCAGGTTTTCGGCACAATCTGCCATTAAGACTAAGTCGTCAGCATAGGCCAGACTGCGTACTGCAATTCCATCTAAATGAAACCATCTCTAACACTTTATACCATTCAGCACATGATCCATATAAACTCCGAACAACAAAGGTGAAAGATTATAGCCTTGTCTAACCCCTGTAAGTACCGGTACCCCGAACCAAGAACTCATTCGACCATCAATTCCCACCGCAGCACAATTGTCAACATAAATGCCTTTGATTGCTTTTAATAATCTACCCTTAATACCATAGTCCGCCAGTATGGCGAGATCTTATCCCACGGTACCCTGTCATATGCTTTCTCTAATATCTACGAAACATGAACACAACTGTCCATTCATCTCGTAACATATTTCATTTACTGGTGCATACTGAAAATTGGATCCTGACAGCCCCTCTATGATCTGTGACCAAACTGGTTTTCATCCAACTTCCTCTCAACCACTGATCGCACCCTAATTCCAAGATACCAGTGAATACTTTGCTTGGTATACTAATCAATAAGATACCTCGATAGTTGATGCAATCCTTCCAGTTCCCTTGCTTATAGATAGGTGCGATTACTGCTTTTGTCCAACCTGAAAGTACTTTACCAACACTCCATTCTAATCTTACTATTCTATGAAGCCATTTCACCCCTGCCTTCCAACTATACTTCATTGTTTCAGGTCTAATTTCATCTGTTCCTGCTGCCTTATGATAGTGGAGTTTATTTGCCACCCTTTCCACTTCATGGAGCGTAATTTCACCAACATCACTTTATTCCTGCCCATGAGCTTGATGTTCGCGACACCACCAGGAGGATTTCCTTTTTACGTTGAGAAGATTTTCAAAATATTCCCTCCACCTGTCCAATATTTCCTCGGATCTATTATGAGTTCACTTGAATTACCCAAAACACTGTTCATTTCCTTTTACACAACCTTCCCACGACTTTTTTTTTTTTTTTTTGGATTCAAAAACTATTTGTGTCGCTCTGTTTCATTCATTTACGTACAATTCCCTGGCTGCATCAACCGTTGTTTGGAGCCATTTCTGATAAGCCTTCTTTTTACGTTTACAAGCTGCTGTCACTTCATCATTCCACCAAGATAATCACTTTCCCCACCTTTACACACAGTCGTTCCTAGGCATTCCCTTGCTGTTTCTACCTCAGCATCCCTGTATGCCACCTATTCTCTTTCTATATCCCGAACCGGCTTACTCTCCACTGTTCGAAACTTCTCACTAATCATATCCATGTACTTCTGTCTAATCTCCTCTTCCTGGAGATTTTCTATTCTTATTCGTCTGCAGAAAGATTTCAATTTCTCTATCCTAGGACTACAGATCAGATAGTGGTCTGTATCACCTAAAAATCCCTGAAAAAATTATACATTCCTAACAGACTTTCTGACATCCAGACTTCCGGTTAAGATATAGTCTATTTTATAGATCTGGTACCCCTATCCCGAAATGTGAATAGCCTTATGCTTGAAGAATGTATTCGTAATTGCTTAACACAAACGAGCACAGAAGTCCAGCAAACGCTTCCCATTCCCATTAGCTTCCATGTCTTCCCCACATTCACCAATCACCCTTTGGAATACTTCAGTTCTATTTGCAACTCTCGTATTGATATCGCCCATTAGCACTATTCTATCCTTGCTGTTGACCCTGACTACGACGTCACTCATTGTTTCATAAAATTTGTCAACTTCATCTTCATCTGCACCCTCCCATGGTGAATACACTGAGATAATTCTCGTCCTAAGTCCTCCAACAGCCAAATCTACCCACATCATACGCTCATTTACGTGCCTAACAGAAACTATGGTGCGAACAACAGTATTCCTGATAAACAGTCCTACCTCATAATCTGCCTTTCCCTTTTTAACACCCGTTAAGCACCCTCTATTATCTCCTGTCTCTTCCTCGTTATCTCTTCTTATCCAAATATCACTTACCCCTAGTACATCCAAATGCATTCTTTAGGCTGAATCAGCCAGTTCTAGTTTCTTTCTTCCAAAAGCCAAATTAATATTGATGGCTCCCCATCGAATTCCATTTCTTTCGCCAAGTTGTTTCCAAGGAGTCCCTTGCCTGTCACACGAGAGTGGGACTCCATTATTCCCATAGGTCCGAGGCTTGCTTAAACGGATCTGAATTCGGTAAATTCATGAAGCAGGATGCTACCCTACTTACACTTATTCCAAGTGAGGATCTCTCCTCTAATGAGTGAGGGACCAACGGTGGATTGTGTAATCCTAGCCGTCTAAGCACAAGAAGGGCCATTACACAGAATATGTCCGAGAACCAATTCCCGTTCCATAACAACTGACCATCCCGACCATCAGGACCACTTACTAGGTAACTCAGCCGTTGCCCACGGTTCACGAACTAGGACGTGACTGCAGTAACCCACACCATGAACCATCACTTATTATTATTATTATTATTATTATTATTATTATTATTATTATTATTATTATTATTATTATTATTATTATTATTATTATTATTATTATTATTATTAATATTGTTACTATTATTATTCCTGTAATATCGTGGATCACAGAGGTGTAAGAAGGTGTACTAAATTTTTAAATTGTTTCCTTCCTCCTTGTTTCTCTTCTTTAAAATTTGGTAAACAGAAGATCTGAATGTACAATAACAATATAATAATGAACACGATAGCTCAGCATGATGTTATACGAGGGATGAGCATTTTCAGCTCTGAAACAGGTAGACTATTTTATAAGAGATGGTTTGCTCCATTAACTTCCATAGTCTAAGTGTCTGAGCTCCAAACTCTAATACAGTCCAGTTCCTCAGAGGCATGCATTACTTATGGCGCACAAGGTTATACAATGGCAATCTTCAAATGAGTCACTTCTGCTCAATTATTTTCACATTACTTTCCGGAAACATAAAGAGGGGCAATGAGCGCCCATACTAAATGGCCATAATTTAAGAAGGGAAAGGTTGATAATGATCGGCCAAAAACAAAATGCAGGGAGGCGGAAATCCTGCACTTTTTCTCGAAAACTTTTAAAACCTTAAGTGGGCTCATAGCCCCAAGATACTTGGGCTAAGGCTATTCTGCGCCAGGGTGATATATGATTAACATTAAATAACAACTGGCAGAAATCCTAAGGGGGTAAATTCCGGTACCTCGGCTTCTCGTGTTGTCAACATAGCAGGTTCGATCCTGGTTCAGCCCGGTAGTGCTCAAATACGTTTGCTTCGTGTCGGTAGAACTCTTGAGGGACTAAATTCTGGCACCTCGGCGTCTTCGAAAACAGAAGGTTCGATCCTGGCTCAGCCTGGTAGTGCTCGGTAGATTTTCAAAGAACTCTTGAGGGACTAAATTCCGGCACCTCGGCGTCTTCGAAAACCGCAGGTTGGATCCTGTGGCTCAGTCCGTTAGTGCTTGGTTCATTTACAAATAACTCTTGAGGGACTAAATTCCGGCACCTCGGAGTCTTCGAAAACAGCACCTTCGATCCTGGCTCAGCCCAGTAGTGCTCGGTAGATTTCCAAAGAACCCTTGAGGGACTAAATTCCGCACCTCGGCGTCTCCAGGTTCGGTCCTGTGGCTCAGTCCGGTAGTGCTTGGTTAATTTACAAATAACTCTTGAGGGACAAAATTCCTGACCTCGGCGTCTCCAGGTTCGATCCCGTGGCTCAGTCCGGTGGTATATAAAGGTGCTTGGTAAATTTACAAAGAATTCTTGAGGGACTAAATTCCGGCACCTCGGCGTCTTCGAAAACAGCAGGTTCGATCCTGTGGCTCAGTGCGGTAGTATTTAAAGGTGCTTGGTTAATTTACAAAGAACTCTTGAGGGACTAAATTCCGGCACCTCGGCGTCTTGTGTTGTTAACATAGCAGGTTCGATCTGGTAGGTGATACCGTAGACGATACCACCTTTCTTTACGGCGCGTTGTTGTTAACTTAGAGTCGCTTCTTGTTAACAACCCTTCTTGGGATACCAACACAGGAAGGAAGAAGGGCTTTAGTTTACTGCTTACTTTGAAGGCCTGTGTTTTCCCCCAACCGCTCAGAAAGTCAGTGCATAAACTTTTGTTAGAATTGTACTGCAGACGTATGCAGTTTGCTTCGCTGCCTGGTAACAAGTCGCAGTCCACCGGATGTAGTCTGTGTGAAACGCATGGCAGTTGCAGTTCCCCGTGTGTGTTGAGTGTGTTCATATAAGGAATTTACTCAATACCTGTACTTTGATTCAAGCTCATTTTCGTCCTCCGTCTAGTAGTAAAACAAAAGGTAAGATTAATTCTTTGAATATTATTATAATTATTATTATTATTATTATTATTATTATTATTATTATTATTATTATTATTATTATTATTATTATTATTATTATTATTATTATTATTATTGCTGTTATAAATATTCGATATTTTTACGACTTTTTCTTTGTTTTTAGAAAATCATCGTCTGCTGTCAACATTATTCCAGTAACCATTCTTCACTTTGCAGTCTTCAACTTCAGGAAAGCCTAAACTGTTGGTTAGTGCTAGGCAGTTCTGTTAAAAATCTAACTAACCTTCATGCTCTTTCCTTTCTTTTCCTTTCCTTTCCTTTCCTTTCCTTTCCTTTCCTTTCCTTTCCTTTCCTTTCCTTTCAGGCAGTAATATCTCTATTAATAATTAGCTGTTCTCTTCAAACCTTAACCTGGTTACTGTATCTGACCGTTATTAATTGAATTTTCGTTTTTTCTAGTTTTTAATCTTGCGACTCGAGAGAAGGACATTGAGTTGACACTTTTTAACAACAGTGGCAACACCCTGATCGATCATTATCTGCAAGAGTGTTTCTACTTTGTTTACTTCTCCTAACTTTAAACTTACGATAATATCTAGCCTCTATCGGTAAAAACTTGGTCTCTTCCGGACTTTACAACTATCTGTGTCTCCGTTACCTTTACATTTAATCTTGTAACTTCAAACTCGGACAATGCCTGACCTCTATAGGTTAAAACTTGGTTTCTTCCGAACATCACAACTATACGTAACCCTTTAATCTTTTATCAAATCTCTATTGATAAATGGTTGTTCTATTTTCAGAATTTGTTGCATACGCTGTTCACCTAAACACATTATTCTACTATTAGCAGGGAGAGAGGGCACTATGTTCCCACGCGAGCAGTGTGAGGCTACGTTTACAAGACGGGATAACCTTGCACGGCATATTAAAATAAAACATTCTAACATAACATCTGCTTTATGTAATGTTTGTAGAGAATAATTTGCTAATGTAGAGCAGTACCAAGCTCATTTACTAAAAGTATATCAGGTATCTACTTGCGACTATAACCCTACTATGTTCCCCTGCGGGCAGTGTGAGGCTACATTTACAAGACGGGATAGCCTGACACGCCATATTAAAACAAAACACCCTAGCATAATATCTGCTTTATGTGAAGTTTGTGGGATATATTTTGCTAATGTAGAACAATACCAGGCTCTCTTAGTAGAAGTACGTCAGGTATCTACTTGCGACTATAACCATACTATGTTCCCCTGCGGGCAGTATGAGGCTCCTTTTACAAGACGGGATAGCCTCGCACGCCATATTAAAACAAAACACCCTAGCATAATATATGCTTTATGTGAAGTTTGAGGGATATATTTTGCTAATGTAGAACAATACCAGGCTCTCTTAGTAGAAGTACATCAGGTATCTACTTGCGACTATAACCCTCAGGGTACGCAAAATATGCGTGTAAATACGGATGTAGATGTAGAAAGCTGTAGTAACAAAAAACCAAGGAAAAATAATGTTAATGAAGAACTTCATACTATACACTGCGAAAACTGTAACACTAATGTACCATCTTCACATTTTGAGGGTCACTTACGAAGTAATGCACATAAAAACAATGCCTGTAGAAGTGCCAGTAATACAAACATCGAAGAAATTAATACTGCATTTCGAGGCAGGATTTTCGTTTGCAGAATTCGTACTTGTCAGAAGTTTCAAAGCAGCGAAAACTTTTTAAATTGCGTTACACCGGATGTGCAACAGCTTAAAAAAACTTTGTCTGATCATAATTTATTTAAAGTTAATTTTTAACTTTTTGCGTTGTATATTAAGAGCACAGGTGAAAGTGAAATAACTGAAATTAAATCATTTAATACCAAGAATTGTGTAGTGAATGAGTCAACTAATTTCAGTGATGTATGTAGGGATATCTCGAACGTTATTTTAACGAAGAGCGAGGAATTTCAGGAAAAAGAATCAGGGTGGGCTTTAGTTGAAATTTTGTATCTAGAAGTTAACGTTAATAAGTACAATCCCTTGCGAGGATCTTCATACATCGAGCTGCCGACATGGATTCAGCTAAAAAAAAGCTGTTGTCAACGTCCAAAGTGATGATGAGGCTTTTTGCATGGGCTTTGTCGGCTTTAAATCCTGCGAAACGGAATGTAGCGAATAGAACGTCATCGTATCCTCACTATTCAACACAACTAAATTTAGATGGTATAGAATTTCCTATGCAGCTAAAGGACATTAACCGCTTTGAACAACTAAATAATATTAGCATTAATGTGTATGGTCTAGACAAATCGTCTGTAGTAGGTCCTCTGTATTATAGATGTAATAAGTAGACTACTCGTGTTAACTTACTCTATATAGAAAACTGTGACAATAGTCACTTTTGTTGGATTAAAAATTTGAGTAGACTTGTTGGTAGTCAGTTGTCAAAACGTGATGGTAAAAAGTGGCTATGCGACGGATGCTTGCAGTATTTTAGAACTGAAGATCAGTTAACAAACCATTCTAAAAATAACTGCAATCCTGTATGTATAGAGATACTTACT
Source organism: Anabrus simplex (assembly GCF_040414725.1). Classification (NCBI taxonomy): domain Eukaryota; kingdom Metazoa; phylum Arthropoda; class Insecta; order Orthoptera; family Tettigoniidae; genus Anabrus; species Anabrus simplex. The sequence goes on along the minus strand of NC_090279.1, from coordinate 29,069,979 downwards.
ACAGGCAATAATGTTTTGAAATTTACAAATTATAACAAGAATACGAGGGAGCCTTTTGTTATTTACGCAGACTTTGAAGCCATCCACAAACCATTCAGCACATGCGCGCCTAATCCAGACAAATCATTTACTAATACTACACACATGCATGTCCCGTATAGCTTCGCGTATTATATCAAGTGTAGTTATAATAGTACGTTTGACAAGTTAGAGCTGTATCAAGGACCTTATAATGCTAAAGTATTTTTAGAAAGACTTGAAAGTGATGCAGTACGACTTAGCAGTATTCTAAATACTAGCATTCCCATGAAACCACTCACCGAAATTCAGTTACAAGAACATGAACGTGCTACAAAATGTAGTATTTGTGATGGCGAATTTTCCGAAAATGACCCTAACGTTTTCGATCATGACCATTTAACTGGCTTGTACAGATGGTCTGCTCATAATAGCTGTAATATTAAGTACAGAGTTCTAAAATTTATTCCTGTAATTTTTCATAACTTATCTAGTTACGACTCACATTTTATTATTTCACAATTTGGAGCTTCAGATAAAAAAATAGATATAATCCCTCAGAACAAAGAGCGGTACATTGCATTTACAAAGTGTGCAGAAGTAGATGAGGAGCATACTATAAAATTGAGATTTCTTGACTCGTTTCGCTTTATGGCGAGTAGCCTTGATAAACTTGCGAGTAATTTGCAACCAGAACAATTCACAGAAATTCGACGCATTTTTCCTGAAGATGAGAAGTTTAATTTAATTCGGCGTAAGGTGTCTTATGTTATAAATATCTTGACTGCTTAGAACGCCTCGAAGAACGCACCTTACCATCAAAACAATCATTTTACAGCTCGCTGAATTCAGCTGATATTAGTGATGACGGCTATTTACATGCACAACGTATCTGGCAAAATTTCCACATTCAAACGTTAGGCGAATACTCCGACTTATATTTAAAGACGGATGTACTTTTGTTAGCTGATGTTTTCGAAAATTTTCGCTGTGTTTGCAAGAAAACCCACTGCCTTGATCCATGTCAGTATTTTACAGCGCCCGGGTTAAGTTGGGATGCTATATTAGAATACACGCAAGTGAATTTGGAACTGCTAACAGATATCGATATGGTGCACTTTAAAAATCGCCTATTCAAGGTGGCCTATGTCAGTATAGTTGACGGTCTTCTAAGTGAAATAATAGGTACATGCCGAGTTTTGACTCTAGTCAGGGATCTCAGTATATTGTTTATCTTGTTGCTAACAATCAGTATGGGTGGGCGATGAGCCAGCATCTGCCATTAAATAGCTTCCACTGGCTAACGCAGTGCGAAATTGACAATTTACAACTGCACACCCTAGACGACGAAGCTAATAAAGTGTATTTGCTTGAATTTAACTTACTGTATCCTAAAGAGTAATAATTTACCGTTTTGCCCTGAAAATATGAAGTCTCCGTACATTACATCAACAATAAAGATGCTAATCGCTAATTTGTGTAACAAATCTAAGTATAAATGCTTACAATATAGTGATTATTTTAATCCACCTATCTATTCAATACAAATTGGTTTTGTGTTGCTAGTTCATAATATTACAACACGAATTTACAGGGACATGTTTCGCTTTATTTGGAAGCATCTTCAGCCTACATAATTGTCTCAAGGTTAAGACCTGTCATATTTGGATTGTTTTTACAAATTATTTTGCTTGAGTATAAATCCATGTTTAGTAAAAGTATGTAAAAAACATAGGAATTATGTACACATTAAAAGTATGACAGTATGAATTACAATGTTGAATTGAAGTAACCCTTAATTCTAAAATACATTGACGTCCAAAACATAGTAACCAATTAAAAAATTTTTTGTTAAAATTGTTTTCACAATTACAATGTTGAATTGGAGTAACCCTTAATTCTAAAATACATTTACGTCCAAAACATAGTAACTACAATTTGAAAATTTGTCTAAAATTGTTTTTACAATGCTGTGGTTGATTGAATCAACCGTAATATGGCTTTAAATTTGAATCATAAATATAAACTGAAGGTTAAAATATATAGGAGCCATTTTCTCTAAAATCCATTGACTTCTGGAACACAGTAACTTCCGATATTGAGAATTTGGATAATAATTGTAATCTCCAATGCAATTATTTAAAAACAACTATGATTTGACTCCATGTGTAATTTGAGTCGAAATGATATTCTAAAATTTAAAGTCTTGGAACCGTTGGAGACCAGCTTCTAGAATATTCGAGGCTTGCTGCAGTTTGGTGACTTGATCAGTGAAGTATTAGAATAATTAGTTCTTGTTTATTGCGACTTGAATATCATTGGTAGCAGATTGTATTAATGTAGTTGTAGTTAAAAGGATGGGCTTCTATTCAAATCTTGAATAGCAGTTTAGGTTTCTTTCGAGGTAATAGAATGACTGAAGAATCTGGAATAAATGGAGATTAACTTGAATACTGTTATGTGTTGTTGTGCTTGTAATGCGAGTTTGATGTTATATTTTTTCACTTACCCCTTTGACTGCTGCCACAAAGTCTTGTGGTCTTTTTTGCGTTAATGTGACTAATGTCTGTTGTGGTTCTACTCCTTGTGTTGTACGTGTGGAGGGGCTGTTGTGTGGGGCAAGTAGGGGGTTGAGGGGGATAGATGTTAGGCGGGGCGTTTGCTATTGGCGTACCATGTGGTGGGGAGTTCTTATCTGTTGTCGAGGTGGGGGTAGGGCACATGTAAATCTAAGTATGTAATTCATTATCAGAATTTAAAACAGTGTTTGCAGCATTGTTTGAAGTTAACCAAAATTCATCGCGTACTAGAATTCAATAAGTCACCGTGGCTAAAACCATATATCGATCTCAACAATGATTTAAGAACAAATGCAGTTAACGAGTTTGAGAAAGATTTCTATAAGCTCATGAATAACAGTGTGTTTGGTAAGACTATGGAAAATGTTGTCAAACGCGTTGATGTAAAATTGATTACAAACTGGGAAAATGTGAAGCAAAGGTATGGTGCTAACTATTTAATAAGTAAACCGAATTTCCATAGCTGTACTATCATACGTGAAAATTTAGTTATTATACAGATGAATCGTGTTAAGGTTAATTACGACAAACCTACCTACGTTGGCTTTGCTGTACTTGAATTTGCTAAAACACTGATGTATGAATTCCATTATGATTATATGATGAAGAAGTACGCTCATAATGCGCAATTGCTCTACACAGATACCGATTCGTTTATTTAACCAAATCAAAACTGATGACTATTAAAATGATATAAAGCCAGACTTAGGTAGGTTTGATACTAGTAACTATCTTACAATGCTGTCTGTGGCCTGGTCATTCCAGTACTGGAACTATGGACTGTTCACCGTAGAACTGTTTATTCAAAGTGATAAAATGTGCGCTGTTCATTTGATCGAGTATTATTTTTGATAACATTGATATTAATAGCTACATTCCCACTCATGTCATTGTAATGACCTATGTTGACTGCAGTTGGGAAAACCACAAAGAACAGTCTTTCTGATAATTCCATAGCGAAGCATTGTGACTTCCCCTCTCGGAGAACAATCATCAAACGAGAAATGCAACCAAGCAAGCAAAGGGCGCCAATCTTTAAGTTGAGGACTTAAAGATAAAATTTATAATCAAGCTTGGACAGACTCTTATCACAGGGGTGGGGTGATAGTGCACTAATCATTAAGTAGGAGAATTAAATATCAAAAGGCTAATTAAGGCAGATTGCTTAAAGTGAACAAGAAAAATACTATTTATTATATTTAATATAAATGACGACGGTTTAACGAGGACTGAATTAAAAATAGAAAATGAATTTAACAAAAAATTGAATGACTCTACTTCGCGAAAACTTGCAATATCTTTAACTCGCTTGCTCACCATGTAGTCTTGTTCTGCTGGTCCTGGGAAAGTTTCCATCCTCGTAGCTGGAACATCATCGGTCGTCTTTGAGATCTCTTCATCTGCAGCTAAGTACCATTCCTGCCTTGCCAATTGCACCCACCACTAATTGGAAGATGACTTCAAAACTAACACTCCCTATTATGCTTTATCCCATATATTGGAGATAAGCCCTAAGTCATAGTTAGAAGAACCACCTTGGGTTATGTGGAGAGGATACACAATTAAGAATCCTTCCAACTTTACTGAAAATGTTCTCTCAAGTTTCATTTCTATCTAGATTAAAACTATCTATTGACTTAGACTGGTTCAAACCGGTCTTGTAGCCGTGCTGTACGTAATTCCTGATGAGAGTGGCTCTACACCCCTCATTCAGAATTTCTAAGTATCGAGACGAAGAATCAAGTAGAAAATCAATAAGAAAATCACTTAGCGAATGAATACGTAGAATAATGTAGAGAGAGAATCAAGCCAAGAGCTCCAGCACGCCCTTTTATAACCTTCTCTCGCGCTAATTACAGGTCGCTACACATGGTCCAATCAGATGACACGTCTCTCCCCACTCCAGATATTAGAGTTGACGGGCCATAACCAAGATATCAACTGTTCTTCAATTCGTCCTTTCACTCAGTATCCATGGCAACATGACGCTCCTTTGAAAATATAGGCGTTGATCAGTTCGAATAATTCTGGTCGAAATACGGTAGCTTACGTTAGGACGCGTGAACACGTGCTCGCTTTTCTCAGAACTTGATGTCTAAATTTGTCCTTCCTTCCTCCTCGGTGATGTGGCAAGATAGAGGAAATCTACTGCAAGTTAATTTTAACCGACTGTCGCAAGAATCTAAGTGAATATGAGGATATTCAGCCCTCGTTTACAAGTCGTAGTTACAAAGTAATGAAATGATAGTGAGCAAATGATTAAACATGAATTATAATACCATTACATACCAAAATAAATATCATGACGTTAAATTCCTGAATTAATTACATATAATAAAATTAACATAATTACACTGTAACGTCTGGAACGTTACATACGCCCCCATGAGTTCTTAACAAATATCACATGAGTTGAGAACTCACACACTTACTCCCACATTGACTTGAAATACCTCTATTACCTGCCCATAACGAGCGACATTATTTTCATACAATTAATTATATCTCTCTGTTTCCATATCTCGCTTAGACTGCTTTACCATTGCGAATGTCTGTTATTTCAGTTCATCTTGAGGTTTAGATGCTAAATTATGCCCATCATAAGCAACTTTCCATTTTTGTAAAAAACAAGATTACCCTAGAGAATATAACATAATATATACAATTCAGATTACAAACTCTGCCGAGTGTCTATTTGTCCTTTTTACTTCCCATCTCTCCGACATTCTTTGCTAGATAGCAGTAACACGTTCTCTTCCAATCTTTTACATTAAAAAAAATGGAAAACAAATGATACAAACAATTTACACTTTTATCACTCTTTCGAATGTTTCAACCTTATCTTGAAGCAGGATGTAATACACTCCACACGAATACACACGTAATTTAAGCTCACGGTAAAATTATTGCAAGTTAGAAATGCACATACGGGAAAATTAATTATTTGCCGTCGTCAGCTTTAATTAGCCTTCTGTAACATCTCAGAAAACAAATATATAAAATTTCATGGCCTCACATACGGAAAACAGATGATCTATTGTCAATGAACGAGCGTAAATCTACCGCCACACACAAAACATCTTCCTTGTTTACAAACACAACTAGGAAATACCACCACAATTGAGACGTAAACACATACCGTTCGTAGTCTGACATAACAAGTAGCAACTTCCCCGCGTTACTGACCTATATCTCACAATCCGGTTCAGCCACCTCACACGACAGGTATCTCCGTAAACTACTAATGTTATATGAACCATTCATTACGCTCTCGCCATCCGCTAACTTGTAAGCACAGGGTCCTAGTTTTCTATGTACTTTATAAGGGCCTTGATATAAAAGAAAAAATTTCTTTGTTACCTTATCCTCACTATTTGACAACATTGGAACTCTCACCAAAACCATATCACCTACCTCAAAATTATCAAGTACCTTACGTTTCTGTTGCCTTCTACGTTTATCTCCAGATTTAATCAGGTTCTCCCGTGCCAGTCGGACGTAAAATTCAGCATTACGAGGTGGTTCCTCGGGCAGACCTAACACTCTCACTAGTTCATTCTGAGGCTTACAACCAAAATGAACTTGTGACGGCGTCAATCTCGTGCTTTCATGTTGAACTGCATTGATCCATGTCTCTATGCGGGATAAATGAGCCACCCAGGCTGTATGCTTATCGAACACTAAGCATCTAAACATGCGAGATAACTCTTTCATAACGCGCTCACACATATTGCCCTGAGGGTATCTAATAGATGAATGAACCTGTGTAATACCTAGCTCTCTAATTATGGACTTCCATTTTCTCGAAATAAATTGCGGTCCACTGTCTGATAATATTCTAAGAGGAGTACCTAATTCAGGGATATACTTCTCTTTGATTATACGACTACAAGATTTTCCAGTGGCTTTTCTCATACCGTATAATCTGACCAATTTCGAGAAGGCATCAATAATGACTAAAATATATTGGAAGCCGAACTGTCCCTTAACCACAGGTCCAAATAAATCAGTACACACCAAGTCACCAGGTCTTTCTGAGATTACTGCCTGACGCGGTCCTACTAAATAGCGGTTAGGAACTTTGCTACGCTGACACAGATCGCAAGTGGAAAGAATTTTTCTTATATCTCTTCCCATCTTGTCCCATATAAAATTCTGTCGGATCTCATACAGAACTTTATTAGCTCCAAAATGTCCTAATTCCTTGTGGATAAACCAAATCAATTCCACACGTAGCGCTTTGGGTACACAAATCCCCCAGAGATCCTCGCCACATTTCCTGGCTAGAAACCCGTTAACCAGTTTGTACGTGTGCCTACCATGCGACACAGTGAGCTGCTCTCCTCCCTGAAGTACAGACAAAGGTTCCCGACATTCTTCGTCTACCGACTGTTCAACCAATAGGTTACGTAGTCTATTTAGAGCAGTTTCATTTTCCTTAGACAGACATGTACATATAATAATGCCCTCACGTGGCTCTAGAAGGCTACCTTCTTCGCACAACTTCGGATCACGTGACAATAAATCAGCAAGGACATTATTCTTTCCCTTAATGTGAGTTACCTTAAAATCATACTCTTGTAGGGCGAGTATCCATCTACTAACTCTGTTAGATGATAATTTACACTTGGATACAAAAGAAAGAGCATGATGATCCGTCCTAATTTCAAATTCGGTACCTAAAACATACATCCTAAATTTACTGAGGGAGTATACGATAGCTAGGAATTCAAGTTCCGTTATAGTATAACGCTTTTCAGCAGCACTTAAACCTCTGGAAGCTAAAGACACAATCCCTAAATTACCATCATCATCTACTTGACATAATGCACCAGCGATACCACAGTGAGATGCGTCCGTCAGCAACACATACTTCCTATCGGGCATGGGGTATCTCAAAACAACCGCCTGCCTGAATCCTTCTTTTAATTTTAGGAAAGCTCTATCATGATCTTGTGTCCATTCCCACTTACTGCCAGCTTTCAATAGTTCTCTAAATGGCTCTAGTAAGTTACCAAATCTCACTACAAATCGTCTGAAAAAATTACATACACCAATATACGATCTGAGCTCCTTAATATTTCTAGGTGTCGTAGTATTCAATATTTTTTCAATTCTTGTGCTCTCAGGCGTCACTCCCATTGCCGATACACGGTGCCCCAAAAAAGTCACCTCTCGTCTACTGAAAACACATTTGTCAAGTTTCAGAGTAAAACCAGCATACTCTAATTTAGAAAAAACCCTCTCCAAGTGGTCCAAGTGCTCTTCAAAGGTACTAGATCCTATAACCAAATCATCGATATAAATAGTAGCATAATCTCCAGTATCATCTCCCAAGGCAATACTAAGTGCGCGAATAAGAGCTGCCGAACTCGTACGGGTCCCAAAAGGAACACGCCTAAATTGGTACAAACTATGCTTATAGCTGAAAGCAGTAAGAGGCCTGTCTTCTGATCTTAAAGGTATCTGCCAAAAACTACTCCTCAGATCTAACGTAGAAAACCAACTCTTACCCTGAAAACTCTGTATCAACTCTTCAATGGTTTGTGATCTCAACTGATCAGCACCAATACGTCTGTTCATCTCCCTGCCATCAATACACAAACGTATTGATCCATCAGACTTAGGCACGACAATTAAGGGATTAACATATTGACTGTTTGATAATTCAATCACATCGTCGGCTAACATAGCTTGAATTTGATCCTCTACGGCTTTTGCATATTTGTGTGGTATCGGATACCGCGGTCCGCTGAATGGAGTCTTATCCAGCACAGAAAAAGAATGTTCATACAGATGGGTAACACCAGGTTTCTCGGAGAAAATCTCCACGTGTTCACATAACACTTCAAATAACTTGTCCTTCTGGATTTCATTTAACTCATTTCTACTTACGGCTTCTTTCAAGCCACATATTTTATCCTCATGAATCCACAACTGGCACAACTTCAGGCCCTCACTAGCCTCTTCATTAACTTTAGAAACCTCTCTCATTCTCCACACTGTACTAACTTCCGTTTTCCTCTGAATTTCCTCCTCAAACTTGACCTAGATATCCTCATTATTCCACCTCAAATTTAGCACTAGATCATTGTAATTTAACTGAGCCAATTTTAACGTTAACCAGTCAGATCCCAAGATAAGATCAAATATTAAATGCGGAATTACCAAACATATCTGAACGCTAATAAAATTATTAATACAGATCGGGACAGCTACTTGTTTACAAATTTGCTTAGACCTCTTTCCAACAGCCGTAATGATGAAAGTAGACTTAACAGGCATTTCCTCCAACTGAATACCCTGTTTCACTAATGACTCATACCACTGAGAACTAATACATGATATTTGGCTACCAGAATCAATCAAAACTTTAACCCACGCCCCCCAAACTTTCAATTTAACAACGGGATTGACTACTTTATTACTTGAATCTCCATTATTCTGCTCGGGTTCATACAACAAATCGTCTCTAACATCGAGGTCATATGGTAACACTTTCATGGCAAGACATTTCGCTACCTTCGTACTAGGCTGGAATTCTGACCTAACATTACAGCCTCTAGTTAGTTTAAAGGTTCCCTTTGTGTATTGACGTTGGACTCATTAGTACATTGCTCTGGCCTCCGTTGGGGATTTCCTGTCCTATATTCCGGTGCTCCACTCCTGTTGTTCTGCTGAGGTCTGAACTGATTGCGAGCTTCGTGATTCTGTGTTCTACCGTTATGTCTCATTCCGTTGTGATGACTAAAATTCTGAATATTCTCCGTTCTACTCCTAAGGTTACCTAACGCATCAAAACTGCCTAGTAGGTTCTCCATCTCCTGAATAGTTCCAACTTTTTGCATGCAGGCCGCTTCTCTCACCCTGTCCGGAAAATGTCTTAAAAGTAGTCTTACTACATCAGACCCCTCGGTTATACCATCTAAGTTCTGACAAATCATGACATGTGCCAGGAAGTACTCGGTCATAGTAACTCCCTCATGCTGTTTGTACCTCCCAAATACCACCCTTTCTCTCTCCCGAGCTTGTATCGCTTCATTCCAGAATTTCTCTCTAAATTTATTTCTGAATTCTTTCAGATTCGTCATCGTCTGCCTATATACCATGAACCAAGACCGAGTTTCTCCTACAAAAGCATGGTCAATATTTTCCATAACGTCTTCCCAGTCCATAGACCCTTCCTCTAGACGCTTTTCAAATCGTTTTTCAATCATCTTAAGGAAATCTAGCGGGTTCGTTTGTTTCCCATTAAATTTAGGTAGTTCAATTTCCCTAATGTAGCTATTTCCTAGACATTGCCTTCCCGTGAAAACCTGTTTATCCTTTGCCACCTGTTTTAACTTATTTTCTGCTTTCTCCATCCGGCATTCTACATCTCTGTCTCTCCTATCAATTTCTCTCTCCAAATTAACCTGCTTCTCTTTCAATGTCCTAATTTCAATCTTATTCTCTTCAGCTATCGCAAACCTTTCTTCACTTGCCCGGGTCTCATCTTCTATTCTAAGCTTTACCGTGTCAATCTCTTGTTGGACGTGGTCTTTAAATACCCGTATTTCCCCTCTTTGAGTCTCAACTCTCTTATCAATACTAGTGACCTGCCTCATTACTTCCTCCCTAGTAGAGTTGTTTTCCTTCCCCATTAATTCCAGGAATTCACTTCTCTGCTCTGCCAACTTTTCTTCTACCTTTTTTCCTTGCCGTACATATTCGCTTTTCTGGTCCTCTAATCGCTTATTAAAATGTTCATTTTTTACCACCAGATCGCGTAACTGCCTACTGTGTTCGTCCATTCTCCGATTCGCTTCCTCCTTATTTTCCCTCATCTCCCTACTTAATTCAGCTTTAGTTTGCTCTAACTGTTCTTTAAGTTCAGATTTAGTTTGTTCTAATTCACCTTTAAGCTCAGATTTAGTTTGTTCTACATCTGTTTTAATTTGTTCCAATTCACTTTTAAGCTCAGATTTAGTTTGTTCTGCATCTGTTTTAATTTGTTCCAATTCATTTTTTATTTCAGATTTACTGTCCTCTATCTTACTTAACATTAACTGCATCATTCCCATTAACTGATCATTATTATTACTTTCATTGTTAGTGTTTACTTCCGCTTCGCCCCCCATCCTACTATCATCTGACTCCATACTGACTTCTTTCTGCTTGCCTTCACTCTCCATACTACTTACACTTCTATCTTCAATTTCCTCTCCTAGACTACACAACTCTTCTTCTGAACTCAATACATTATTGCCTTTTATCGCCCGTCCACTGCGCAACATCCTCTCCTCTTTCGTCTGATCAGCCATGACCCTTCCCACAATCAAACACTCTTAATGAAACGTGGATATCCAAATTTTGCCCATAATACGAATTCTGATATCGTTACTGTCATTAACTGCTCCGTACTTAATGATTTTCTCGCCACACGTTGGAGCGGCATTTATGTGACTTCCCCTCTCGGAGAACAATCATCAAACGAGAAATGCAACCAAGCAAGCAAAGGGCGCCAATCTTTAAGTTGAGGACTTAAAGATAAAATTTATAATCAAGCTTGGACAGACTCTTATCACAGGGGTGGGGTGATAGTGCACTAATCATTAAGTAGGAGAATTAAATATCAAAAGGCTAATTAAGGCAGATTGCTTAAAGTGAACAAGAAAAATACTATTTATTATATTTAATATAAATGACGACGGTTTAACGAGGACTGAATTAAAAATAGAAAATGAATTTAACAAAAAATTGAATGACTCTACTTCGCGAAAACTTGCAATATCTTTAACTCGCTTGCTCACCATGTAGTCTTGTTCTGCTGGTCCTGGGAAAGTTTCCATCCTCGTAGCTGGAACATCATCGGTCGTCTTTGAGATCTCTTCATCTGCAGCTAAGTACCATTCCTGCCTTGCCAATTGCACCCACCACTAATTGGAAGATGACTTCAAAACTAACACTCCCTATTATGCTTTATCCCATATATTGGAGATAAGCCCTAAGTCATAGTTAGAAGAACCACCTTGGGTTATGTGGAGAGGATACACAATTAAGAATCCTTCCAACTTTACTGAAAATGTTCTCTCAAGTTTCATTTCTATCTAGATTAAAACTATCTATTGACTTAGACTGGTTCAAACCGGTCTTGTAGCCGTGCTGTACGTAATTCCTGATGAGAGTGGCTCTACACCCCTCATTCAGAATTTCTAAGTATCGAGACGAAGAATCAAGTAGAAAATCAATAAGAAAATCACTTAGCGAATGAATACGTAGAATAATGTAGAGAGAGAATCAAGCCAAGAGCTCCAGCACGCCCTTTTATAACCTTCTCTCGCGCTAATTACAGGTCGCTACACATGGTCCAATCAGATGACACGTCTCTCCCCACTCCAGATATTAGAGTTGACGGGCCATAACCAAGATATCAACTGTTCTTCAATTCGTCCTTTCACTCAGTATCCATGGCAACATGACGCTCCTTTGAAAATATAGGCGTTGATCAGTTCGAATAATTCTGGTCGAATTACGGTAGCTTACGTTAGGACGCGTGAACACGTGCTCGCTTTTCTCAGAACTTGATGTCTAAATTTGTCCTTCCTTCCTCCTCGGTGATGTGGCAAGATAGAGGAAATCTACTGCAAGTTAATTTTAACCGACTGTCGCAAGAATCTAAGTGAATATGAGGATATTCAGCCCTCGTTTACAAGTCGTAGTTACAAAGTAATGAAATGATAGTGAGCAAATGATTAAACATGAATTATAATACCATTACATACCAAAATAAATATCATGACGTTAAATTCCTGAATTAATTACATATAATAAAATTAACATAATTACACTGTAACGTCTGGAACGTTACAGCATGTGTACATCAGCTAGTAATTACATAAGTCCAAATTCATTCATGATGTATGCAGTGTTCTCCCCAGAAGTTTCGTTACCTGGGTGGCAGGAATGAGTAGCCGGACAGGGAATACTACGTAAAAAATAAAAATGATAACATTTCGAATTATTTCCCTCCAGCCATTAACAATAATACTAGACAGGTAAACATTAACTGAAAAAAATCAACTATTTTAGTGTTACTACGAAGAAGACGTAACAATGTAGTTTGAACTTCTAGTGTTCTACTACTCGTTCATAATCACTCGGTTGCTGCGGAGAGCCAGACGGATTTGTTACGACCCGCGGAATCGAGTGCTCGCATGCGATTCCACGCTAATCCAGACACCGCTCGCGCACGACACTACGTGATAAGATGAACTCCGATGTAACTCGCGCAATTGTGCTGACTATGATGAAGATTTTTCATTTAAATGAACAGTTTTACAGTGTTTACATTTTAATTTGTGACACATAATGACTGAAATATGTGTAGTCTCCGTAGCTCAGGCGGCAGTGCGCCAGCCTCTCACCACTGGGTTCCGTGGTTCAAATCGCTGTCGCTCCATGTTAGGTTTGTGCTAGACAAAGCGGAGGCGGGACAGGTTTTTTTCTCCGGGTACTCCGGTTTTCTCTGTCAACTTTCATTCCAACAACACTCTCCACTATCATTTCATCTGTCAGTCATTAGTCATTGCCCCAGAGGAGTGCGGCAGGCTTCGGCTGTCGGCACAATTCCTATCCTCGCCGCAAGATGGGGCCTCATTCATTTCATCCCTGACCCGGTCACTTACTGGAAACCAGTCTGTAGGTTTTCATTGACGGAAATATATATTAATATTACGTAAACCGAGTGTGTTAGGAGCGCGCAGCTGTGAACTTGCATTCGGGTAATAGTGTGTTCGAACCCCACTCTCGGCAGCACTGAAGGTGGTTTCCGTGGTTTCCTATCTTTACACCAGGTAAATGCTGGGGCTGTACCTCAATTAAGGTCATGGCCGCTTTCTTCTCACTCCTAGCACTTTCCTATCCCATAGTCGCCATAGGACTAAACTGTGTCGGTGCGACGCAAAGCAACTTGAAATATTATGTAACGAGCACATATCTAGGTTATGATAGGCGGGTGGTGCGTGAATGGTCCTAGGGAGAACACTGTGTATGGGTTATATATTGTTGAAGACTTCAAATTCAACAGTTTCAATTTGTACATTTCTAATGGTTGGGTATTAACGTATATGATTTTGTATTGCAAAAGACCCAGCAAGTAGGCTACACAGTGTGGTCAGGTATCTGTGGGATTGCGCTCGGGCAGTGGCGAGTTCGAACCCCAATATCCGCAACCTTGAAGATGGTTTCACTTCTTTGAATTAGGCAGGCAGATACTAAGGCCGTGCCTTAGTTAAGGCCACAGTTGCTTCATTCTCAGGCCCATTCTATCGTTGCCATGAATCGGTGCTATACAAAACACATAGCCAAAAAATGAGACTTTATGAAGCCCATAGCATCATTATAATTGCTCATAAAGGTGGAAACGAAGTATGTTCAGTTCATGTTCAGTATTATAATTCAAAATATGCCAAACGTATGCATGTTCCAGACTCCATTTGTCTTAATTGCATTCATAATGACTTTGATAAATTCCTGCCGTACAGTTGATGCATTATTATTATTATTATTATTATTATTATTATTATTATTATTATTATTATTATTATTATTATTATTATTATTATTATTATTATTATTATTATAAGGAGATTAATTACAGGATTAAGCATATCTGCTGAATGGGAAGTGAAAATTGAAATGAGGAGTTATTTTCCAGAAGAGTGAACCTTTCAAACATGTGGTTTGGTGTCCTCATAGTCTGTTCCTTTGTATGAGCTCATCATTTCTGTAGAATTGTGTGATAAAAATCAAATACTGAAGTGGAAGTGTCATGTGATATTGTGTGGATGAATTTTGTTAAGAAGTCATAGTTTTGGTTAAGCATCCATTTCTACCAAAGAGGTTTCACTGAAAATTGTGTATTTTGGAAACAATTTCTCATCAGAACACAGGAAATATGTTACTCTCTCCTCTCTTACTTGCAATTTGTATGCACATCCTCCTCTACAGAAGTATGTACTGGTATGTATTCAATGTCAAGTAACTAAGTTAATATTTGTGAATTTCGTGTTGTTGGTAACTGATACATTTGATGTGATGGTAACAGTTGTACAGACTTTCCTTATAATAGTTGTCCCCCTGTGGGTGGGGGCAGAAGAATAACATCCAAGACATACCCTGCCTGATGAAAGAGGCGAATAAGATGGGTCCCATGGGGGCTCTGAACTTGGGAGCTTGGGTGAATCCTGGCGTTGCTTCCGCGTACTTGTGCCAGGCTCCTCAATCAGTCAACAGGGATCTGCGTTTAGGGCAGTCGCCCAGGTGGCAGATTGCCTATCTGTTGTTTTCCTAGCGTTTTCCTAAATGCTTTCAAATAAATTGGAATTTATTGAACATAGACGACAGTCCAAGAGATGCCTAGAAGTCTGTTCCTCTCCACATTCGCACAATGAGTCCCTTATCATGCACGATGCCTGATTTCATATACGCCATCCCTCTTCGTGACCAGGTGGCAACTTTTTTCAATTTCAACACAATCAATCAATCAATCAATACTGATCTGCATTTAGATTTCATCTATCCTATCCGAGCTACCTCGGTCACCACCTGTTCTTTCTAACCCCGACTGTATTAAGGTACGGAGGCATAGGGAGTCTTATTTCCACGCCATAATACTGTACATAAATTAGCGACCAATTCCTTGGATGTAGATCATAATAAGTGGAGCTATCTTGTAATGTGCCATGTGAATTTTTTGTGCTGGATCAGCTGCCATATAGTAGTACGTAGATCGTGATGCTACGTATTTCTTTCCATTTATTGGGACTCCTCTCCTGCGGATTGACTGAAAGGAAGCATTATTTGTACCTCCTGCATGTTGTAACAGGGACCAATCACAGAATCTGTAATTGATCTCTTGTCTTTTATGCCCATAAGCATATTCATAATTATATCCTTTTCCGTTTAGCAGAGAAATTTAGATATATCCTACTGATACATGAAATAAAACATTTTAAGTACTGTAAATAGTGCAGAACAATAAATACAAGGGATGCACACAATTTGTAGCTTGACATTATTTATCATCTAAATGCAGATGATCGATTGAATGATATGTTGTGTTTTGGTGCAATATGTAGAAACAGGGTACGTGCTACCATGCCTTGATTTCTTCAAACAATACTCTGCCAGAGACTTGCCATCCTCTAGAAGATACAAAAGAAATACAAATCTCCATATTTCTCAGTGTGTGGCCCTACGTGTCTGATATGACAGACTGAAAAATGTATCATATAGTAAGTTCCTTGAGAAAATACAAATGGTGTTGCAGAAAACTTTTGACGTGTCAGTGCAACGTTAGACTGAAAAAAAGAGAGTAAAATATTATGTTGCAACTTGTCAGTTCCACTCTTTATTTCATAAATTAATGATTTTTTATTTGTGTTGTATTGTTTTCTGGCTGATGATTATTAATTGATGATTAATACTACTGAATCTAATGTCATGAAATTACGATATACCATGATTACTAAAGCCATTGTGGAAGTTTCTACACCATTTTTATACCTATAATACTGTGGATAGTAGGTAGAATATAGCTCCATTAATCACATGATCATGTACCATTTCGGTTTACTTTTGAAGCCTACAAATTTCCTCCTTAGCATATGAGTTTCCTTTAATCATTTTGGTTCCTGTGTGTGGCATTCTTTCATACATTGTATTTAAATTTTATTTCCTGCATAAGTGGCATATCTTGATACCATTGACTGTTGAG
Source organism: Anabrus simplex (assembly GCF_040414725.1). NCBI lineage: Eukaryota > Metazoa > Arthropoda > Insecta > Orthoptera > Tettigoniidae > Anabrus > Anabrus simplex. The sequence goes on along the minus strand of NC_090279.1, from coordinate 29,053,623 downwards.
GTTGGCTTAGATAGTGTTAAGAGGACTGACGTACGAGGTGATGTTAGTGTCTATTCATTTGGTGTTCAGTAGCTTACGTTCTCTAGGTTAAGTACACTAACTAGGTGTACTTTGTTTCGATTTTAGGTTTAGGAAATACTTTAGGTAACAATATTAACTTTTAAAACAATATTTTTAAATATCTGTAGGTTCGTTTGTATTATACTTACAAAGGCAGATTTTCATAAGGAGTTGTAACTCATTGTAATTTCCGCCGCTACTTTTCCGATATTTAATTTATTACATTAAACAACAAGATAAGACTGTAAACATTGATTTAAGGAGAAGTTAAAGATAATTCACGGTAATTTCACTGAATAATTACGGTACCTAACAGTTTTTTGGATTGTTGACGATTGTTGCTACATGCACATGATAGTAGTGTAAATAAATACAAAGTCAGCTGATTCATTATACAGATAATTTGTAGTCTTAGTTCCCTGCATACTTTGTACTTTCCACTTCGTTTATTCATCGAGTAAAAGTTAATAATCAAATTCCTATATCCCAATAATATAGCACTTCAAGCCCTGGCGTGATTTTGACAGAAATTATAGAAGGCAACCTCTTATTCTCAGCATTTAAGGACACTTTTATTCTCCGTCCCGCGTAGTAGGGAAAATAATACTAATCCACCAGCGGTAAAAGTTCATATAACCACACTTCAGCTGAAAATTGTAGTGTAGATACATTGTAGTATAAATACAGTACATTTAGATAGTGCCGTTTCTTTCCTGCTGTATTCGTGTGTTATCTTTCGTGAGTATCTATTAGAGCGTAGTACTAATACTAATTTGTCTAAGCATTTAGCTTTGTTGGTTATCTCTGAGTGCAGTAGTTCTTGCAAATTTCATTTCTGTTTGTACTTAGTAGTGACATACGGTACCGGTATAATAATTAGGATACGACTGAAGGTAGTTTAAAAATTACTGTAGTGTACTGTACAATAGTATACGAGTAATATCCTATTAGAAATTTTTGTGCTTATTTTATTATTGTAAAATATTTGTGCAGTACTGGTGTAGTAGAGATATCCGTAGAAACTCTTACTAAAATTCTGTTGTTGTAATTAGGATAGGCTTAATTGCAGGCTTAATTGCAGTTTGGAATTGTGTAGTTCTTGTGTATTACTTTCGATATACAGTAAATTAACAGCAGTTTTTATCTTGTTAGGGGTTGTAGGGGTTGTACGACTAAATAGTATTGTAGTGTACTCGTATATTAATTACCTTGTTGTGTGATCTTTGAGTACTATCCCAGACAATATATCCCTCCATACATTTATTTTTTGCAAATAAGTTATTTTATTCTTATTTTCATTTTTTCCGTAAAGAATGACTAAGGAGCGCGAGTGTACGAACTGTGGTTGTGGCGAGGCATTGAGGGATATGAGGGAGGACTTGGAAAGATTGAGGGAGATAATTAGGATCTCACAGAAGACAGGAAGGAAGATAGGACTCCCTCAAACAATGTACAGGTTACAGTAGGTGTACAAGAGGGAGGGGAAGGAAAGGGGGGAGTTGTAGAAGACTGGTGGTCTAATGTTCTAAGGGGAAGGAGATTGCAGACTAAGGGCTCTATTCAGGATCAGAATTCAGGACAGGGGTGTCTGTGCGAAACCGTTACGAGTCACTCCAGGTAGAACAACAGAGGGAAGATGAGGAACAGGGAACTGTTGCTGAGATGTGTGGAAGTAGGAGGAAGGGAAAAGGTAGGAAAGGGATATGTAGAGTAGAGGATAGGAAAATACAGGTGGAACAGGGTCATGGGAAGGAGAAAAGGGAGGAGGAAGTAGCTTCTGCAGCTATCAGGAAAGATAGGGCTGACCTGAGGGGAGGGGATCAAATGAGGTGGGTAGGGTTGAGGCTCTGGTCATGGGGAATTCCATCGTTAGACATTAGACACGTGGCGAAAGTGTGTGAAGGAAAGGGAAGCAGAGTAGAATGTTATCCAGGAATTAGGTTGAGGCAGATGTTGAGGAAAGTAGAAGAGAGGGAGAAGGGGAAGGAGAAGGTGGTAGTGTCTCACGTTCGTACCAACAACGTAAGACAAGCTGATATAAGTACCAACATAGTTGGAGATGTGTGGGATCAGGTAAATGCAGCACGGGTGAAGTTGAAGAAAGCGGAAATTCTTATTAGTGGAATACTGTGTAGGAGGGATACTGACTGGAGGGTGATTGGGGATTTAAATGAGACTATGGAGTGTGTATGTGGGAAACTGGGAGTGAAATTTCTAGATCCTAATGGGTGGGTAGCAGATACTGACCTGTGCTAAGAGGCCTCCATTTAAACCGCAGTGGTACGTATAAGTTAGGAAATTTGTTTGGAAGGGTAATAGAGAGGTACATTCAGGGAAACGGGGTGGCCTAGGGAGCGGTGATAAGGGAACAGGGAACTGGAAATCAAGTAGGGATGACATAAAATTGTTAGTGTTGAACTGTAGAAGTATTGTAAAGAAAGGAATAGAATTAAGTAATTTAATAGATATATATTTACCAGATATTGTAATAGGAGTTGAATCATGGCTGAGAAATGATATAATGGATGCTGAAATTTTCTCACAGCACTGGAGTGTGTATCGTAGAGATAGGATAGGAATGGAGGGAGGGGGAGTATTCATTCTGGTGAAAGAAGAATTTGTAAGCTACGAAAAAGTTAAAGATGAGACACATGAACTTCTAGGTGTAAGGCTCATTTCTAAAGATAATAGGCAACTTGATATATTTGGAGTGTACAGACCGGGGAAGGGTAGCACTGACGCGGATTCGGAATTATTTGATAGTATAGTCGGCTATGTGGGAAACGACAAGGAAAGAAATGTGATTGTAGTGGGAGACCTGAATTTGCCAGATGTCAATTGTGAAGGAAATGCGAACGACAGGAAGCGTGATCAACAAATGGCAAATAAGTTAATATGGGAAGGACAGCTGATTCAGAATGTGATGGAACCAACCAGTGGGAAAAATTTCCTGGATGTGGTGTTGATAAAACTAGATGAGCTCTATAGGTAAATGAAGTAATAGATGATACTAGTGATCATGAAGCTGTTTTTCTCGTAGTTAAAAATGAATCTGATAGAAAGGAAGGTCATAAAAGTAGGACTATTAGGCAGTACCATATGGCTGATAAAGCAGGCATGAGGCAGTTTCTAAAAAGTAACTATGATCGGTGGAAAACGGTAAATACAAATGTAAACAGACTCTGGGATGGGTTTAAAGAAATTGTTGAGGAATGCGAAAAGAGTTTTGTACCTTTAAGGGTGGTAAGGAATGGTAAAAACCCACCTTATTATAATAGAGAAATAAAGAGACTAAGAAGGAGGTGCAGACTGGAAAGAAATAGAGTTAAAATGGCGTTGGAAGTAAGGAGAAATTTAAGGAACTTACTAGAAAATTGAATCTAGCAAAGAACGCAGCTAAGGATAATATGATGGCAAGCATAATTGGCAGTTATACAAATTTTAGTGAAAAATGGAAGGGTATTTATAGGTATTTTAAGGCAGAAACAGGTTTCCAGAAGGAAATTTCGGGAATAATTCATCAAAAGTTGAAAACTAGAAAAGCAGCTGGAATTGATCAGATTTCTGGGGATATACTAAAGACAATGGGTTGGGAGATAGTACCATATCTGAAGTACTTATTTGATTAATGTTTCGTCGGACGAGCTATACCAGATGAATGGAGAGTTGGTATTGTGGCCCCTGTGTATAAAGGAAAGGGTGATAGACATAAAGCTGAAAATTACAGGCCAGTAACTTTGACATGCATTGTATGTAAGCTTTGGGAAGAAATTCTTTCTGATTATATTAGACATGTTTGTGAAATTAATAACTGGTTCGGTAGAAGGCCGTTCGGTTTTAGGAAAGGCTATTCCACTGAAGCGCAACTTGTAGGATTCCAGCAAGCTATAGCAGATATCTTGGATTCTGGAGGTCAAATGGACTGTATCGCGATTGAACTGTTTAAAGCATTTGATAGGGTGGATTATGGGAGGCTACTGGCAAAAATGAGTGCAATTGGACTAGACAAAAGGGTGTCTGAATGGGCTGCTATATTTCTAGAAAATAGATCTCAGAGAATTAGAGTAGGCAAAGTTTTATGTGACCCTGTAGTAATTCAGAGGGGAATTCCTCAAGGCAGTACTATCGGACCTTCATGTTTTCATATATATATAAAAGATTTGAGTAAAGGAGTGGAATCGGAGGTAAGGCTTCTTGCGGATGATGTTATTCTCAGCAGAGTGATAAATAAGTTACAAGACTGTGAGCAACTGCAACATGACCTCGAAAATGTTGTGAGATGGGTCTGCCGCCCACACACCCGCACTCACACACTCACTCATACCTTACACACACTCTGCTACCGTAGACACGCACACGCACATACGCACACACATACATACGCACACACGCACGCATACACACACCAACAGGTCCGTGAATACTCACCAACTTACCTCACGAGACGAGGCCGTGGACGGGCTGGAACAGACTAAAACAGTCTGGAGCTGGACTCGAACCAAATTAAACTAAAGGGAGGAGCGGGAGACGGAAAGAACCCAGAACCCTTCCCGATAAATGAAAGAACGGGGTGAAAATACATGGGGGTTTATTAATGAAAATAAAGTGAAAGAGATCAAACAAACAAAATAATAAAATCAAGCTTGAAATATAACTCACGGAGATATGCGTAGAAACTTATCATATAGGTTATTCATCCAATCATATCAAGAGGCAGATTGAAAAGACATCAAACATGGCCACACAAGCTTCTTTCAATCACAAACTTGTAACATACGATTTACTTCCTCCACATAATTTCATACACGCGACGTATGACACATTCGTCCTCGCAATGAATTAATATCAGTGGACATACATCGGAAGAACTTACACGCAAATCAAATAAAAACATACACGTTACATCTCACACATCTCCATGTATATGGACCAGCATCCCAGAGAAGAGATCCATCACGCAACAATCCCCCATTTGAAAAACGCACAGCATCCCAGAAAGAAAAAGAATAAATATGGCTGCCATAGTTACGAGGCGAGTAAACAATGCTAACAATGAAGGAAGACTCATTCAAATGAAAGCAACAAACGTAAATATATAATTAGGCCAGCAAATAGCCTGAGGAATGAAAATAAGAAAATGTAAATAATACTAAAAAAAATAACACTGTAAGAAAAGGAGAATGCTGTTAATCAGGCAGGCATACAGCAAACCACACGTACACACTCACCATAGAGACCCAAAAGAAATGTATACGGGTAGAATAATCAGTTTTGTCCAGACACATAACGAACACAGAGAGGTCCGCATAGCAAGACAAGTGCTTTCATGGACTCATGAGCTCAATACAAGACGCGTAAAATAACAAAGGATTGCCGCATGAAGGCAAAGCACATCCTCACATAATTCACAGTAGCTTCATCGTAACCATCACGCTTGCAACGTATTCATATCGCCTCACCACGGACGAACATGAATACCAGTCATAGCGTCAAACACAACGTCACGCATCAAGAGCTCGGCCATGAGAGAATCGACGAATAAAAATAAATGGCAATAGGTCTCGAACTTCAGACCACATACACGCCAAACAAACACACCACTGACTAAAACCATCCTCCATCCTTACGGGTTTAAGTCACACAAAAAACAGAACACACAAGATCAGAGAAAACTATCAATAAGACAAAATGCAGCATTAACGGTTAAATGTACATAACTAATAAGCCCACGCAACCATAGCAAGCCAAAAAAAAGGGTTACCTTAATAGTCGGGCGTTGCTGAGAGCATTAGGTAGTCACCAAATAGCGACCGAGATAAAGAGCCGGGCATTCAAGCAGATAAATATACTGAAGGAAAAGTAAACGGCACAGGTCAAAGATCTCGTATCTCAAAAAGTACATTGTTGTGTCGACCGCCATGTCGGCTACAACCGTCCTGCGAACTTAATTCAAAGAAGGCGGACACGAGACTGACGAAGAGGGCACTTCGGCTGGTGGCCGGAAGCGCACTCTGTCAAGGAGAAAACGAGTCATACGTCACGTCCAGGGAATAAATCGACCGAAAGGTCGATAGCGGTCAAAGAATGTATTACATACAGAGAAGTGCGCCACCAAGGGAAACTTGGTGCGGCACATCTTCCCCACACCCCCTTGAAAATGAGTCCTTACTTGGTGATCAGGCAAGAAGGGCTCATTTTACCACGGGCGAAACTTAACACTAAGTGTGTACACACCCTATAACTAAGCGTATCAATTTAACAATAACTTCAGGCATTAAAAATGGACAAGAGAATATGAAAACATCTATGCACACGTCATAATTACACCTTATTTTGAAGATATACAATATAATAAACGTCCTTTCGTTATCAAACACAGATTCATTAAGAATTATGCAAGCGTCAGTGTCCTTTCACCGAGCGATAATTGACTCCAAGGAGAGTTATGGCAAGTCAGGCAAACATATGTATCTGTCGATTAATAATCCAGTGAATTAAACAAGTTCAGACCACAGTATCCCATTACACTCCGACCTCTTCTCAGTCACTGAGGGTGGATTTCGAAGGAATTTGGTCGAGCTGTCAGTACGTTTCTTTTCCTTACGATACAAGTGTTTCTCACAGGGCAATCATTACCTGAAACACAAAACAGTATAAGCCTACGTGCTTGAAACAAGTCAAAGTTAACTCCATATTATCAAGTCCAATACATCTTAAGGGTGCTAAATAAATCAATGCTACGAACTTCTGGAGTAATACTTTTTTAACATGGAAACGTGCGCCTTTGATTGCACACGGCCGGAGAGATCCTCCACTTTTACCGTAACAGGTCCCAGAAACTCAGTGATCCTTCTGGGCTCAGACCACTTTCGACACAGCTTTTTACTAATGTGATCCATGGTAGAACTGACAGGGAACCTCTTTACCAGGACCAGATCTCCGACGCGGAAAGGCACAGGCATTCTTCCCTTGTTATACCTCTGGGCCACCCTGTCTCTGGCTTTAATCAGTTGCTCGGAGGCTATCTTCCATTTCTCCAGGACATCCAGACGTCGGGAGGGTTCGGAGAGATACTCCACATTCCATTTCAAAGAGAGTGGATCGTTGGGGACCCTGCCCAAAAATAATTCGGCAGGAGTGAACCGGCTGGACTCGTGCATGGCAGTGTTGAAACCTAGGCTGAAAAAAGAGAGATAGCAATCCCAAAGGGATTGGGTGTTATAATAGAAGGCAGACAAACAGATTTTTAGATTTCGATGAAATCTTTCAACAAGGTTCGGTTGAGGGTGACGAGGGCTCAGACGGATATGTTTTATACCCCAGGAGAAGCATAAATTACGGAACTTAGCGCCGGTAAAGACCGAAGAATTGTCAGAGACAAGCGTCCTAGGTGGACCAAAAACTCCGAAGATGTGTTTAGTTAACAAATTCACCGTGACGTTAGAATTAATTTTACGAACTGGGAACAGCCAAATGAATTTAGAAAAACCGTCGATAACAGATAAGATACCCACGTTGCCAGATTGAGATCGAGTTAGGGGTCCAAAGAAATCAATGAATAGTTTCTCACCAGGAGAATTAGCAACGTCGGCGGAATGAAAACCGATCTGAGTATTCTGAGCAGGCTTACATTTTTGGCAAACATCACAGGTTTTGACATACTCGAAGACTTCCCTTTTTAGGTTCGGCCAGTAATAATTCCGGGAAATTTTGTGAAAGGTTTTTAACTGACCGAGGTGGGCGCCTAAATGAGAATCGTGATAATAATTTAAGATCATGGGTCTCAGATTCTGGGGGACGAAAATTTTAGAAGTACGGTTGTGAAGACTTTTGTAACACAAAAGGCCCCTTTTTATTTCAAAGGATTCCCAACCTTGTTCCTTCTTCGAAAGTCTATCGGCTAGACGGATACATTCATCGTCTTTCTTCTGGAATTCAGACAATTCGGTAAAACTAAAGGGGTAGTTTCGAAGGATGCAGACAGGAAGATGATTATCGGGGCTGCACCCGATCTCGTAATCAGTTGTCTCGCCACCTTCAAACATGCGCGACAAACAATCGGCAACAATATTATCTTTACCTCTTACATGAACAACAGTGAAATTATAAGACGACAGTCGGAGAATCCAACGAGCAGTCCTCCCTAACCTTTTGACATTGGCAGCCATCCAAGATAGTGCTTGGTTATCAGTATGAATCCAGAAATGTCGGTGTTCGAGGTACGAGTGAAATTTCTCGACACCAAGGACAACAGCCAGACATTCTTTTTCGTACGTGGAGTACCTGGTTTCAGAGTCGAGCAATTTCTTACTGAAATAAGCAATGGGGGCGAGATGATCGTTCTCCAGTCTTTGGTTCAATACAGCAGAGACAGCAATATCACTAGCGTCACACTGAAGGACAAATTCCCCGTTAAAGTCAGGGTTGTGCAATACGGGAGCTTGACAGAGGGCGTCTTTAAGTTGGCAAAAAGCTTGCTCTTGAGCATCGCTCCAGAAGAAACGAACATTTTTCTTTTTCAACGAGTTCAGGGGCGCTGAAATTTCAGAAATGTTGGGGATGAATCTAGAATAAAATCCAATCATGCCAAGAAATCTACGGACAGCTCGTAGGTTCTTTGGTCTGGGAAATTCACGAATGCATTTCACTCTCTCGGGATTAACAGATATGCCGGAGCCATAAACGATATGTCCTAAAAACTTTATCCTTCTAGAACACAAAGATGCCTTCTCAGGATTGACAGTGAATCCGTGCCTCTTCAACCTAGTGAAAAATTCGCGAAGATGAGCGACATGTTCCTCAAATGTGTCAGAAAAGATCACGACGTCGTCTAAATACGAGAATAAACAAGAGAACTTTAAATCACCGAAGACGGAGTCAAGAATGCGACTCAGCGCTTGGCCGCCTACTGAAATACCCATGGGAACTTTATTAAATTGATATAAGCCAAAGGGGGTGGCAAAAGCCGTAAATTCTCGGCAACTAGGGTCGAGAGGAATCTGGAAATAGGCAGAATTGAAGTCGAAAACAGAGTAGAACTGGGCCTTCCCGAAGGATTGCAGGGCAGATTCGATGGTTGGGAGAGGGAAACTGTCGAATATAACATTGCGATTCAAAGATCGATAGTCAATCACAAGACGAGGTTGGCCATCCTTTTTGGGAATCAGAAAGGCGGGGCTACTAAAAGAAGACTTTGATGGGCTAATGACGCCTTTCTCCAGCAGTTCATTGATACACTTTCTCATAGCGGCGAGCTTGGGAGGGGAGCAACTGAAAGGTGGGTGTCTGACGGGAGTACGATCTTTCAGTTCGATGCAGTACGAAAATTCTTTGGCACACCCTAATTTGGCAGTAAGTACCTCAGGGAAATCTTTTAGAAGATCATTGAGCACGGAGACTTGGTCATTGGAAAGATCGGATGGATCGATAAGGGGAACGCCGTTCGATACAAGGCATAACGGATTATTACCAGAAGGAACCTCGAAATGAAAGTTTTCATTGGATCGAAAGCGAAAGGCAAATGAACAGCTGATAAAATCGATAGATAACCCGGTGGCTAACATGAAATCAGATCCAAGGATGAGGGGAACAGTCAAATCGGGAACAACGTTAAAATTCCAGTCCCAGGAAAAATTGTGAATTTTGAAATGGATACGAACACGTCCGGTGGGACACATACGATGGCCATTGGCAGACACGTAAGTTGCGGAACATTCACTATCTCGAAGATATTTCAAAGCCATGCCTTCTACCACAGACTGATTTACGAAAGAACTCGAGGATCCGGTATCCAAAAGGGAATATAGCGAGCGCGAGCCGGAAATAATTTTGGCCCAAGGAGACGCAAAGGGAAGACCACAAACTTTGCGGTTTGAAGAGGTTTGGGGCACCAACGACGGGCCAACTCGTGGGTGCGGGATCAGTTTCCCTGGTTTCCATTGCATCGAGGACAGATATCACGAAATACGCCAACTAGGCCACACTGACAGCATTTTACTGGGGGCTTCGAGTTACACTGCATGAAGACGTGCCCATCTTTCCCACAATTCCAGCATTTAATGGAGCCAGACATCCTCCTACGGGGTACGTTTTGATTTTGAAGACTGCCTGCCATCTTATTTAAAGAGTGAGGAGGTTTTGACCGGTAATCAGAACGATCAGTGCATGACGCTGAAGAGAGCGGTTGGGCAAAGGAGACCGATTTAGACACAGAGCGACAGGCGGTATCAGGGAAAGAACAGGCATCGGGTGGAGGAGGGGGTTGATATAAGTGATTCAGTTGAAGAGTAGACTCGTATTCGCGCCCAAGATTGATTATATCATCCACACAATTTACCTCACATCTCTTTATGAAGAGTTTGTAGTTAGGAGCCAAATTACGGTAAAATGTATCAAATATTTCAGTCTCATGAATGTCAACATCAAGACGGTTAAACAAGGTAAGGATACCAGTCGCATATTCATCAATAGGTTCGTTAGGACCTTGGGTTCTCCGTAGGATCTCTTGTTTAAGAACAAAATTCATGTCTGATAGACCAAACCTAATTTTAAGTTCCTTCGAGAAATCGGACCAACATTTGACTTTAAATTTATTTAATCGGAACCATTTACTTGCACTCCCCTCTAACATACCGGGGATGACAGGGACAAATAGGTCTAGGGACATAGAAGTACACGCAGCGACGTCTTCGACTCTCTCTAAGAATTCGATCACGGAGAAACCTTTTTCTTCGCCGGAAAATTTCAAATTCCATTTTCGAACAACATCAAGCGCAGGATTAAATTGAGATGGCCCACTCACAATAGGCTGAGGAATGCGATTTACAGTATGAACATCGATGCTAGAGATAAACTCATTAGGGCGATTGTTTACAGCAATACCCGCATTGTTGTGATCAGAGTTTGAATGAATGGAATTACCTTCCATAGACGTGCCTGAATTATTTTGCATATCAACACTGGGAGGATTTTCACACGCATTATCTTGTATGTTCTCCATTGTTTACAGATAAGATAAATAATGCAAGAGCAACAGTCAACAATGACAAAACCACAACCAAAGTTATACACAAGATTTAACGAAAGTATGCTGTGAAATAGCATCAATTAATATATATTTTATTCATGGCACAGTATAAACACAAAAAGGAGGACTTAATTTTAAAAGAATCCAGCTCTGCTCCACCGAGAATCAGCCCCTCGGTGAAACTTTCCAGCCACGAACCACGCTCTGCATAGCATCTGCCGCCCACACACCCGCACTCACACACTCACTCATACCTTACACACACTCTGCTACCGTAGACACGCACACGCACATACGCACACACATACATACGCACACACGCACGCATACACACACCAACAGGTCCGTGAATACTCACCAACTTACCTCACGAGACGAGGCCGTGGACGGGCTGGAACAGACTAAAACAGTCTGGAGCTGGACTCGAACCAAATTAAACTAAAGGGAGGAGCGGGAGACGGAAAGAACCCAGAACCCTTCCCGATAAATGAAAGAACGGGGTGAAAATACATGGGGGTTTATTAATGAAAATAAAGTGAAAGAGATCAAACAAACAAAATAATAAAATCAAGCTTGAAATATAACTCACGGAGATATGCGTAGAAACTTATCATATAGGTTATTCATCCAATCATATCAAGAGGCAGATTGAAAAGACATCAAACATGGCCACACAAGCTTCTTTCAATCACAAACTTGTAACATACGATTTACTTCCTCCACATAATTTCATACACGCGACGTATGACACATTCGTCCTCGCAATGAATTAATATCAGTGGACATACATCGGAAGAACTTACACGCACATCAAATAAAAACATACACGTTACATATCACACATCTCCATGTATATGGACCAGCATCCCAGAGAAGAGATCCATCACGCAACAATCCCCCATTTGAAAAACGCACAGCATCCCAGAAAGAAAAAGAATAAATATGGCTGCCATAGTTACGAGGCGAGTAAACAATGCTAACAATGAAGGAAGACTCATTCAAATGAAAGCAACAAACGTAAATATATAATTAGGCCAGCAAATAGCCTGAGGAATGAAAATAAGAAAATGTAAATAATACTAAAAAAAATAACACTGTAAGAAAAGGAGAATGCTGTTAATCAGGCAGGCATACAGCACAACCACACGTACACACTCACCATAGAGACCCAAAAGAAATGTATACGGGTAGAATAATCAGTTTTGTCCAGACACATAACGAACACAGAGAGGTCCGCATAGCAAGACAAGTGCTTTCATGGACTCATGAGCTCAATACAAGACGCGTAAAATAACAAAGGATTGCCGCATGAAGGCAAAGCACATCCTCACATAATTCACAGTAGCTTCATCGTAACCATCACGCTTGCAACGTATTCATATCGCCTCACCACGGACGAACATGAATACCAGTCATAGCGTCAAACACAACGTCACGCATCAAGAGCTCGGCCATGAGAGAATCGACGAATAAAAATAAATGGCAATAGGTCTCGAACTTCAGACCACATACACGCCAAACAAACACACCACTGACTAAAACCATCCTCCATCCTTACGGGTTTAAGTCACACAAAAAACAGAACACACAAGATCAGAGAAAACTATCAATAAGACAAAATGCAGCATTAACGGTTAAATGTACATAACTAATAAGCCCACGCAACCATAGCAAGCCAAAAAAAAGGGTTACCTTAATAGTCGGGCGTTGCTGAGAGCATTAGGTAGTCACCAAATAGCGACCGAGAAAAAGAGCCGGGCATTCAAGCAGATAAATATACTGAAGGAAAAGTAAACGGCACAGGTCAAAGATCTCGTATCTCAAAAAGTACATTGTTGTGTCGACCGCCATGTCGGCTACAACCGTCCTGCGAACTTAATTCAAAGAAGGCGGACACGAGACTGACGAAGAGGGCACTTCGGCTGGTGGCCGGAAGCGCACTCTGTCAAGGAGAAAACGAGTCATACGTCACGTCCAGGGAATAAATCGACCGAAAGGTCGATAGCGGTCAAAGAATGTATTACATACAGAGAAGTGCGCCACCAAGGGAAACTTGGTGCGGCACATGGGCAACAGGCAATGGTATGTTGATAAACGGGGTTAAAAGTCAGGTTGTGAGTTTCACAAATAGGAAAAGTCCTCTCAGTTTTAATTACTGCGTTGATGGGGTGAAAGTTCCTTTTGGGGATCATTGTAAGTATCTAGGTGTTAATATAAGGAAAAATCTTCATTGGGTTATCACATAAATGGGATTGTAAATAAAGGGTACAAATCTCTGCACATGATTATGAGGGTTTTTAGGGGTTGTAGTTAGGTTGTAAAGGAGAGGGCATATAAGTCTCTGGTAAGACACCAACTAGAGTATGGTTCCAGTGTATGGGACCCTCACCAGGATTACCTGATTCAAGAACTGGAAAAATCCAAAGAAAAGCAGCTCGATTTGTTCTGGGTGATTTTCGACAAAAGATTAACGTTACAAGAATGTTTCAAAGTTTGGGTTGGGAAGAATTGAGAGAAAGGAGAAGAGCTGCTCGACTAAGTGGCATGTTCCGAGCTGTCAGCGGAGAGATGGCGTGGAATGACATTAGTAGACGAATAAGTTTGAGTGGCGTTTATAAAAGTAGGAAAGATCACATTATGAAGTTAAAGTTGGAATTCAAGAAGACAAACTGGGGCAAATATTCATATACAGGAAGGGGAGTTAGGGATTGGAGTAACTTACCAAGGGAGACGTTCAATAAATTTCCAGTTTCTTTGAAATCATTTAGGAAAAGGCTAGGAAGACAACAGATAGGGATTCTGACACCTGGGCGACTGCCCTAAATACAGATCAGTATTTATTGAATGAGATAAGGATTGCCAATCCCACTCACCTTCTGGTCACTTCTTTCCTTCCTTCCTCCCTTTGTGAGTTAGCTTCTTTTTCCCTCAGCACACAATGAAGAGCTGCACAGGCCAGACCGGCCACTCCCTTCCTTCATGCCTTTGTAAATTAGTAAAAGTAATATTGTAATAAGCAGCACAGGCTGGTAGACTTCTTTTCTGCAGCCAAATAATAATGAAGCACAGGCAAACCTCCAGGTGTATCAATGTTCAGAATGAAGTATTTCAGAAAAAGGTAACAGAAAGAAAGAAGAGGAAAAAATATGAAAGAAATGAATATATTTAAGAGTGGGGGGAGAATGAGATCCTGGGGACCTGACGCGCTAAACGATTTAAATCGCCCGCCCGGTAATTTTAGTTCATGCCTACGACGGTCAGAGGCGCTAGCGTGCAATTCCCAGCAATCTTTGTGGCAGCCGTTGCGTACAGAAGTGAAAAATGACGTACAGATTGGCCTCTTACTCATTCTCTATGGCGCACAGTGAAATTATCAATAAGTGTCGTATACTCTGGAGTTGTCACTGGTAATACATTCTTTCCTAAATTCAGCCTCTTCTAGTGACTGATACGAATCAAATCCGTTCTTCAAGAGTTTGTTTTAAGTGATTAGCAATGGCGAACTACCTAACTCCTCATCCTGCCTAGTACGCCCCACGACATTCTCTACTTGTCGCTAGGAGCGACATCTCCGAGTGGAACATAAAAGCTACTCCTTACTCCTTAATTTTTTTTTCGGCCGGGTGGCTCACCATCTTTACCTCAGCTACCTCGCCGACTCTAAAGAGCATATTGGCTGACACCTAGTTGGTAGTCGGCCTCCCCGCCATGCTTACCTGCCTACTCCGTAACGTCCACCTCGCTCTCTCAGATGACGACATCGTCCAACAAATCCGCCAGGCAGGCGTTCCAGTTCATTGGTCCACAAGACTACTAAACAGTTCCGGACTGTCACCAGATGTCCTTCTATATTTCCACACAGAGGACGACGTCTGCCTCCTCCTGAACAACGGCGTCCATATTCATCACATCTTCCATCGTGTGGAAGTTACTCCTGCGTCACTCATGGATCAGCTCATAGCCACTAATTTTACTCCGCCTGCAACGGTCGCGCCACCACAGGAGACTTCCTACCAGCTGCCTTCGCACCAAGTGGAATCTACGCCGTCAAGTCAGCCAACATCACACGCTAGTGGTGGGGTCAAGCCGGAGCGGAGCAGTTGTTGTGACGTCACCACCCGGTAGTACCGAGTAAACTACCGAGTGAATGTAATGTGGCGGCACGTTTAAATACGTTATTTGTATGGCAACGTAAATTCAATGCCCTTTTCTCACAGATTAACCAATCCGCTGAATACAGCAATGTTGCTTTCCGCTGGAGAAGCCGACCTGCTCATTTCATCCTTGTGATGCCTCTTGATATAATCCCACAAATTTGATACGCCACCACCCGTCAAGTAAATGCGGCCGCAAAATTTGCATTTTGCTTATTTTTATCACCAGTAATTTCAAATAACTACCATGCATCAGACGGTTTTCGTGGCATTTGTGGTACAAATTTATGTAAAAATGTATGCAAGTCCTGAAATTTTCTAAAACATGAATACCATCTCAGAATGGGATTAAATATCAAACTAATGCCACAATTATTATCTACTATGCTTTGCATTATCTACAAAACACAACAAGCGGAGGAAATATAGACGCAAATTAATAAACACAGACTGAATACAGGCATAATACTCTTACAAGGGGTGGCCACGACGTTCGGATCACGGAGTATCTTCAAACTTTGTACACATTTAGTAGTCCATTAGGACAAGATAATGTGCAAGTAGTAAGGTGTACTACTAAGGCGTTCTCGAGAAAATCCCAAGAGAAGTTTTTGCGTCGAATATGTACCGGTGCGTTGCGATCATTGCGTGAAACGGTGGTTGTCGAGTGGTTAGCGTTCAAGCTCCGTAATCGCTGACTCGCTGGATCGAGTCCCGCGTGTGCGTTTTGTTTTTCAACACTGGTCAAATTCTTTCATGTACATTACAATTCAAAGATAATATACTGAAGAAAGGTATATTTGCATGAACTTTTATTGGATTTCCAATGTTATTTGGCTCTTTACTAATGTTTATCATTACAAAAAAATATCTTTCTTTCTTTCTTTATCTGTTTACCCTCCAGGGTCGGTTTTTCCCTCGGACTCAGCGAGGAATTCCACCTCTACCGCCTCAAGGGCGGTGTCCTGGAGCGCGAGAGTTCAGGTCGGGTATACAACTGGGTAGGAAGACCATTACCTCGCCCAGGCGACCTCACCTGCTATGCTGAAGAGGAGCTTTGTGGAGAGATGGGAAGATTGGAAGGGATAGACAAGGAAGAGGGAAGGAAGTGGCCGTGGCCTTACATTAGGTAGGGGCCTACATCCCGGCATTTACCTGGAGGAGAAATAAATGGGAATCTACGGAAAAACACTTCGAGGATGGCTGAGGAGGGAATCGAACCTCCATCTACTCAGGTGACCTCCCGAGGCTGAGTGGACCCTGTTCCTGCCCTTGTAGCACTTTTCAAATTTCGTGGCAGAGCCGCGAATCAAACCCGGGCATCTGGGGGTAGCAGCCAATCACACGAACCACTCCACGACAGAGGTGGACTACAAAACAAATATATCATTTATAATTATCAACAAGTAAACGGCCCAATGCATAAAGTATTCCTGAAAATGTATGCCTGTCGTGATTTGTGAAATCCCTCATACCTGACAGTGAAATCGAGTATGGCACCCGGAACTGCTTTGCACCTGGACGCTCTGACCTGCAATATATATGAAAGAATATGACCAGTGTTGAAAAACAAAAAGTGAAAAGCGAGACTCGATCCAGTGATCCAGGGATTACGGAGCTTGAACGCTAACCACTCGACCATCGCCACCTCGTGCTCGTGACCGCAACGCACCGGTACACATTCGACGTGAAAATTATCTTGCGATTTTCCTGAAAATTTGCTATTTGCACATTATCTTGTCCTAATGGACTACTAAAAGTTTACAAAATTTGAAGATGATCCGTGATCTCAACGTCGTGGTCTGCCCTTGTTAAACACTTGTCGTGCGCTACACTGTGCTCTGGTTCTCCGCGAGTACTTACAGTTGTAAGCGGAGGGGATCGGTGGTGCGCTCTACCGCTACAACCGGATTACTCATCGGTATTACTCGCTCCGTCCCCACCTCTATCACACGCCGTTTCTACATCGCCGATAACTACCACTACCACCACCATCTCCACTACAACATCAAACTTCAACCCCTCCCCTATTCCCACCACTGTGGTTACAACCAGTCATCCTGCGTCCATAATGATTTCTTCCCTCCCTCTTCCTTCAACACCTGAAGAACGTCATGCCTCATACATGCCTCCCGCAACGTCTGCAGTACCGTCGTCTTCGTCGTCTTTCAACGCCGCCGAAGAAGCACCACCCTCATCGCAGTCCTCACCGTCCCGCCACACCATGTATAGCTGTGTGATCCGTGGAGTGGATCCTGCTCACTCAGAACAAGCCATCCTCCAACAAATTCGAGCAGAAGGCGTACCCGTCCGTCGAGTCTTCAGGATCAAGAACAGCTCCGATCTGACGTACATGGTCCGCATCCACCTCCCTACTGCCGTCGACGTTCACCATCTCATCGCCAATGGAGTCTACATCTTTGGCCATCGCTACAAAGTCGAGCCATCTCTTTCACCACCCCAACCTGTTCTACATAACTCCAACAATGCCCGTCGTCACACCCGGCCACCCCCTCCATATCGACCCCCTCCACCCGTTTACCCTCCCCTCCCATCAATCAGTTTCTTCCCCCCATCAGCTCCAACACTCGACATCTTGAGATTCCTAACTTCCGCCCTCTATAACATCACGGCGACCCTGCATCTCCTCAGTTTCCATTTACAGCCTGGTACACTCCTCTAAACATGTCAGTCCTCCCGCACACCCTCATAACTTCAGCCACGTAGCCATTCATCCAAATTTCCATACCGTTTTTCCCTCTTCTTCATTTGAAACATCTCACTGTTCTCTCCACATCTCCCGGCCCGAGAGATCGCGACACGATCTAGGGGGCCCGCCCCGTCCTTCGGGCGGGGAATGAAAGCTTTCCAGCAGCAGTAGTACGCCTCATTTAGGCTCTGCCATTGGTTTTTGTGGTTTCCCTATAACTACATAGCTTTTGGTAGTGCTATTTGAGGATCTAACCAGCCTCTATGTTGATGAACTAACAGACAGACTGTAGACTACATTAAATTATCAGGTTTTTTCTCTAAGTGTGAGTTATGTTGTTGTATCAGGGGCGTATTAACCAGTTGTACAGCTTATGCCGTTAATTGACAAGCGTCTCGGTATAACACTGCGATAATACGACCTGACCAATCACAACGCATTCTCGCCTCGCCGTGTCTGTGGCCACTTATATCCCATAATTCCCTTGCTTTGGTGATGGCGACTATAGTAGTTTGTACGTTGATCAGCTGATGAGGGCATCAGTGAACGAATCCAGCCTATTTGTGCCACTATATATGTTTGTCTGATAACCTAAAACAGAAGAACTGAATTTATCCAAGTAATAATTAAAACTCGAATACGAAAGGATACGATTCTCTTTGCGTTTTACTGCTCACAGTATTTGTACAGTACAGTCCATGTTAATTATGGAATGATTTCAGAAATCCGAGTGTACTCTTATTTGTCCATGTTTAGAATTACGTAACCGTTAGTTTTACATTAGGGGTTCGACATTTCAAGCTATGTTATCAGAAAAAACGAGAATTAGGGGTGTTCTGTATACATTATAATATAACTGATGAATTATGAAGGATTCTATGTAATCAATCATCATTGAACTACATTATGACTGTCTATACTTTGACGAATTCATGTCAGTGCTTTCATTATTCACATTTACAAATGCATAACCTGTAGTTTTGTACGAGTTTTTAGACTTTTCAAGCTTGGTTAGCACAAATAATGAGGATTCGGGGTATTTTTTTACGTGTTATAATATAATTGAATAATGAAGGATTCTGTCTAGCTTGTGATTATTGATCTGCATTTAGATCTGTAGCCCAGTTGGCAGATTCCCTATCGTTTTACCTAAGTCTTTTCTTCAATGATTTCAAACAACTTGGAAATCTGTCAGACATTTCCCACGATAAATTGATCCAATCCCTAACTCCTCTTCTTATAAATAAATATTTGCCCTAATTTGTCCTCTTGAATTCCAACTTTATCCTCATGTTGTGGTCTATCCTTCCTTTAAAAGCTCCACTCCAAGCTTATTTGTCTACTAATGTCATTTACACTCCAGTTGTGGATCAACTTATGGGGAAGGGGCTTACAATTACAAAATTATGATAGAACATAATGAATGTGTTTTTGTGTGTGCAGCGCATGCATGCTTGAGTGTAAACATAAAGACATTGATACAAATAATAATTTTGTGTGTTAGGCAGACCCTCCGAGGAGGGTGGGTGGCATCTGCCATGTAACTGCGTGTTATTGTGGTGGAGGATAGTGTTATGTGTAGTGTGGTGTGTGAGTTGCAACGATGTTGGGGACAAGACAAACACCCAGCCCCCGGGCCAATGGATTTAACCAATGAAGTTTACAATCCCCAACCCGGCCGGGAATCGAACCTAGGACCCTCTGAACCAAAGGCCAGTACACTCGCCGTCAGCCAACAAGTCGGGCATTAACACAAATGAATTACCTACGTTAATATTCAGATTGCAGTACACTATAGAATCTTACATTAAAAACAGAAATAGGTACAATACGATCAAACTCAGCAGTTTTACAGTGAATGGTATATTCAGTTTGCAATCTAAACTCCAACTTTCAAGACTTTTTAAAGACACATTCAAGAGATCTCTCAGTTTTACAATTTTGTCTCTGTGAATGTTCTAAAAAGCCAACCCACTGAGTCGACTTTCTCTTGTTTATTGTCACTTTCTGTTTATTTTTTAAAATTTCCGTGGGGGGCAGGGGTGGTGTTTCCAGCAGAAGAAATTATGCTGCTTTCTTTCGGATCTTCTCCAGTTCTTGTATAAAGTAATCCTGGTGGGAGTCTCACACACTGAAACCATCCTCTGATTTGGGGTCTTAGCCTTTGATTTACCTCCTTACTACAACTCCTAAATACCCTCAAAACCATATGAAGATATGTGTAACCTTTATGTACTCCCCTCCCTCATTAATGAATGACGTACCATCACCTGATCAACAGAGTAATTAAATGTGAGAGAATTTTTCCTCTTTGTGAAAATTACAACCACTTTTCATCCCATTTACCATCATACCCTTGTCTCCTGTCCATCTCACAACATTGTCGATCTCTTTTTGTAGTCGTTTACAAACCTGCAACTTATTTAATATATGCAATATATGCAATATGACATCACCAGCAAAAAAGCCTTATCTATCATTCCAGATAACTATTTCAGGATCAGATAAGGGTTTCAGCTACTTTAATTCTATGAGTTCTTTCTAGAAATTTAGCCACCCATTCAAGCACTCTTTTGTCCATTAGGCATCATTTTCGTCAAGTCTCTAATTATCTACCGTGTCAAAATCCTTGAATCGATACCTCCTGTTGGTGGGGGCAGTAGAATACACCCGGTATCCCCTGCCTGCCATAAGAGGCAACTGAAAGGAGTCCAGGAACTCTCAACTTGCAAGCACAGGTTGGCAACCACGGGGACTTCGGCTGAGTCTTGGCATTGCTTCCCTTTACTTCCACACCAGGTTCTTCACTTTCATTTATCCTATCTAATCTCCCTTGGTCATTTGTTGTTCTTCTTGTCGCCATAAGACATATCTGTGTTGGTGCGACGTAAAGCAACTAGCAAAAAAAATGTTGTTCTTCTCTATGTTATGTGACTATGTTTGCCAGTGATTTATCCAAGTGCTTTACTTGAATAATGTAAATGCACTTCTTTGGATACTTTTCGGAAATAGCTTTTTTCATGGCATTTAAAAGGTTTAAACTGTGAATGAAGGTGATTGCATTCATTAATGGGTCTTAGAATATTTTGTGACGTGGAAAGTGTTGACATTACGACAGAAGTGCCATGGCGGGAAATCGTACAAGGACAGAGAGTCACTGTCCTGTGTTGCAATGCAGACGGAAACGAGAGACTTCCTCCCATCGACATAGGAATGTTCGATATGCCATGAGGTTTTAAGGACATCGGGTACTTTCCATGCATGTACAAGGCATCAAAAATGTACTCAGTACAGTAATCCAAAGAATAAAGCACATACTGAGGGCGAGAGTCAGCCAGCGTAGATTTCTTCTCGTCCTTGAATATTTCTTCCTTCGTCGCATGAGGTTATGTTTACCAGTGAGTTATCCAAGTGGATTATTTGAATACTGTATATACGCCTTGTTGGATTCATTTTGGAAATACTTTTTCCATGGCAGTTGGAAGTTTTAAACTGTAAATCAATGTTAATTGCATGCAGTAACGCGTCTTAGAATATTTTGTGACGCGGCAAGAGTTGGCATTTCTGAATTACGAGTTAGCGGTGAATTCGAAGTCAC
The DNA here is from genome assembly GCF_040414725.1 of Anabrus simplex. Taxonomy (NCBI): domain Eukaryota; kingdom Metazoa; phylum Arthropoda; class Insecta; order Orthoptera; family Tettigoniidae; genus Anabrus; species Anabrus simplex. The sequence continues at coordinate 29,032,075 of NC_090279.1, read as the reverse complement.
ATGTTTGCGTCCCTACGACTTCGAATCAACGAGGTTTTACTGTATCGCAAAACTAGCAAACGAGTTTGGTGTCTGTATCAAGTGTTCACATTGCACGAAAGGAAGTATTCACCACTGGTCGTGTTACTATCGGAGTAAAAGGAATGCGCGTGTGAGAAGTGTTTTTCACGACATCTACCGATTGGTAGCCAATTCAGTTCGTATGATATCGGAAGAATTCTCTCTCTCTCTTTTTCGAACCCAAACACATGATATCTGTGAGGAAACGCCGGGATTTAAGACCCAATTGAAATGCATTCTAATCATAACACTGCACATTAACCAATTGAAATGTATTATTACTCAAAACAATGCGCACATCCTGATTATACCCCTTATTCTTAGATGCAAATGAATGTCTTGCGCCGTTTCAGTGAATAGGTCTTTGCAAAATACTGATTATTAATAAGAGTGCACTTTAAAATAAATAGTTTTTACGTACTTAGTTTTATAGTTCTTCTTCGTTTTTTACTTTATACTTGGTTTTATTGTTTTCCTTCGTTTTTACATAGTCTTAAGTGCTAAAATAAAAATACAACATAAACATAAAAAATAGGTCTTTAGTGTGGGACCATTTTGAGAAAAGAACTCTGGGCACAGCATAATGTTTACTGTGTAAAAGTGATTTTAAGTATAAAAATAATACTTCAACTTGAGAGATCATCTGAAGTGCAAACATGTAAGTATATTCAGAAGTGAACGAGAAGGAGCAAGAGATTCAGATGATCAACTCAGTGCAACTCCTAGTCACAGTACAAGGACAGAACATGTTCCCTCTGCACCAGTAATTCCATCTTCATCAGCAGGATTAACAGGCATGGTTAGAGGAGTCCCTGCTCTTCAATTAACACTTGCTGGAAGTCTTCAGTCAAGAGAACTGTCTGAATAAAAACTAAGTAGAATTAATATGGCATTGTCTGAAATGATTGCAACATATTTGCAACCATTATCTGTAGTCGACAACAAAGGTTTTACGAAATTAATTAAGGAATTGGAACCCAGATATTCACTTCTAAGTCGTAGAGTTTTGAGTCGTTCACTACTTCCAGACCTCTATCAGAACATTCAACAGTCTGTTTAAGATGAACTTAATACAGCACGTTATGTGTCTGCAACAACTGATATCTGGACGTCTTCAAGTAACACTTTACACATGACAGTAACAGATCATTTTATTAATAATGAATATGAGCTGAAATGTTACGTTCTGTCTACAGTACAGCTCACAACCAACCATACTGGCACTTACTTAGCAGCTGTTTTTAGAGATATATTTGAGCAGTGGAATATAATGTCTAAGTTGGTGGCAGTGGTAACTGATGGTGGAGCCAATATCAAATCCGCTGTCAGCATGCTAGGACTGTCTCATCTACCTTGTGTAGCACATCTGCTTAATTTAGTTATCCAGCATGCATTGACAGATACTCGGGAACTGGATAGTGTGCTTCAAGCAAGCAGAGCAATAGTATCATATTTTAAATCTAGTGTTCTTGCTTCTGACAAATTCAAATCAGTTCAAGTTCAAATGGGACAGACTGATTTGAAAGTAAAGAAAGATATAATAACAAGGTGGAACTCCGTCTATTACATGCTTCAGAGGCTGCTTCAAATCAAAGAGGCTTTATCTGCAGCATTGGTATCATTGCCAGGTAGTCCAATGGCATTAACAACAGATCAGTGGAAAGTAGTTGAAGACTGTGTCTTGCTATTGAAACCTATGGAACTTATGACTACAGAATTGTCTGGCCAAAAGTACCCAACCCTATCCTCGATCATCCCTTTAGTAAGAGGGATCCAAATAAGCATTACAGGAAAAACTGCAAGTACGGCTATCGGCAGATCCCTACGAGAAACATTACTGTTTGCAATAAATAAAAGGTTAGGGAAAGTTGAGAAAATGGATCTACCGTCTGCTGCCACAATGTTAGATCTCCGTTTCAAGAAAGCAGGATTTGGAGTAGACAGTAACGCAGAAAATGCAAAAAAAATTATAACCGATGATTTAGCTGCTCTCTTCCAATCAAGAATGAGAATGAATACCCAGTGCCCTACTGACAAAGACATTCAAGATGCTGTTGCAACAGATGTGTATCCTGATGACTATGAATGTCTCCTTGGTTATTTGGATGCTAAAGTAGCAGATCGTGTGAAAAATGAGAATCTAGTGAGTAATGCCATTATCATGTTTAGGCAATATCTTGACCAACCATATGAGGACATAAGAAAATCCCCACTTTCTTACTGGAAGAGTAAGAAGTTGGTGATGGAAGAACTCAGCAGATTAGCTGAGAAGTATTTGTCTATTCCTGCAACTTCTGTCCCATCTGAAAGGGTATTTTCAAAAGCAGGCCAGATCATGAGTGAGAGGAGGAACAGGCTAAAAGGGAAGAATCTGGATATGTTGCTATTTCTAAACATGAATTTGTAAATGTGTCAACGAGAGACATCCTCAAGAGGTAGGCAGCTGTCCTTTATAAAGGAAACCAAAAAGATTCTGCCTGTCAATTAATTTGAAGACAAAACATTAGTAAAATTGATGTTATATTTTTAATATTAATATGTTTGCTGTAATGTATAGCAGTAATTAATATTCTTTTATTTTTTCAAGGGTACCTAGCTATACAGTGATGATCCCTTTTCATTTTTATTAATTCATTGATGTGTAGATGATTGTGTACATTTTGGTGCAATTCTTTTAGAATATGAATGACAATAACTAGAGCATTAATTGGCAGTGCAAACTATTTAAAAATGTATACAGTAAATTACTACTTATGTTTTCTGGTGCATTTGAAATACCGTACCGGTACTTACAAATCTTTCGGTTTATTGGCATTGCTGCAGTATTTGTTCTTTCACACTTACCACACTTTCCAGCTAACTCATTCCTGGTTGCCAGCATTTCGCCCCAGTGTGCTACGTTGGGCTCATCAGTTGGTAAAAAGCACACCCACCAAGACGCATGGCTAGTGCATACTGTGGAGGCCATGTGCGTAGCCATATGGACAGGCAGGCAGGCTGCATGAAAATTCGTGTTGTACGACATGATTTGTTAACCATTCGATTTCCACAGAATTCGTGGTTTTATCCGCGATAATAACCTATTTAATGTATGATCCATCTAAAAATGTACAAAGCAGAGGATTTTGTCCTAACCTAACAGTTACTACTTGCAATCTTCTTGTAAGAATTTTAGGTTATGAAATATCACAAATTAAATGTAATAATGCAGCTAAAATGGGCTACTTTTACATTATTACAGAAAATGCCCTGTGTGTAAACCTAATTCTTAAGTGTCAGTTGTGAATATATTACTATTTTGCGGTATATTATAGGCATATATTTGAAACTTCACTGAAATATTATGCGTTCAATGGGTTTATTTCATTGTTTACTCGATCACGTTAGTCATTTTCTTCTGGACTCACGAATAAGTAAAGCGAATGAAAATAACAGGAAAAGTAACTGGAAACTATCGAATGTAATGCTCCTTAAAGCCGTAAACAACTTACAGAAACCGAATGCAAGGCTAGCGAAAAACCGAATGCAAACAATCGAATGAATATTCGATAGTTTTCTTGTAGAATCGAATAGTATTCGATTATTAAAAGTATTCGATAGTGCCCACCACTAGCTGGTATAACTACTGCCATCTATAACTGTTAGTGCGTGTGGAATTTAATATTTATCATTTAGCAATGGCCCATGAACTGCTAGACAAAAATTGGCTGCAATTTTTGAATTGTGGTACATCTAATATCTTGATTGGACGACGTGGAGTATTTTCTACGGCTTTTATACCTTGACTCCGCGGGGCGTGAGTCAATTTTCGACGTGCGTTGACTTCTGTTCCTACTCTGTGAATCGTCTCCAAGATGGCTGTGTTTGCTGTGACACTGTCTAAGCATTATGGCTAGGGGAAATGATTACCGTCCACCCTAGTTATGGGACTGAAGTGGCTGTGGAGCCTCTATTTACATTGTGCCTACTGTGTGATAGGTTAATTTTTTTGGTTCTATTCACTCTTCGAGTGGGTGATTGGTGCAATGTTATTTAATTTTTTGAAATACTAACCGTGTGGTATATGCTACTGTTTAATAAGAGGGGATCTGTAAGGATTATTAATGGAACCCTTCGTCGATAAATTTTGAAAATATATTTTTTGTGAAAGATAACTTGTCTAGCATGATTGTGTAATACCAGGAGTTTCCAGAATGTAAACATGTCGGACTGAAATGCAGTACGCTCACCTTTTAGTGACAGATGCACACCGTAGTGCTGAATCGGTCGACCTCGGTTATCTTCGAGATTCGTACTGGCAACCTTTGAAACAGAAACTATGAATCGCTCACGGATCGCTGTGCGACAACTGGCGTACACTTTACGTACTAGTACTGTTGTTGTCTACACAGCAAAGTCAAACCAAAAAATTCGTGCTAGGAACAAGATTCGCATCGAGAAATGTTATATAATGTATGTGTGACACAGTTGTTGGCGTTAGAAAGTAAATGTTTAGAAAATTCATGTTGATCGATCACATTATCGATTAAATTCAGATTTCATTTCCATTCAGTTGGCAGTATTACTGCAACCGGGAGAGCTCCCTCCTCACTCCTCAACACTGTACAAAGTAATATCGCTAAAATGTGCGCGGACTATACATTGCTATGCGGGGCAAGGGCGTTGCGTGGATATTTCCTGTGATATTGTGTGAAAATGCCTCGAATCTGGTCTTCATCGCCTGAAATAATATTCGATGCAGTTAGAAGTGTTTCCCTCTAAATTTTAGATCATATCCGGCATGTCCTTTGGCGGCCTTAAAACAGAAACAACAACATGTGGTTCCCGTAATTAAGTGTCCTTTCTGTATTATATTTAAAGGCTATTCTAGGCTCTGTCAAGGCCTACTGGCGTGTTATCAGCAATGTTAATATTTAAATTTGTCCTTCTCAGATGTGTTCTGCTTAACTTAATTTGCTTGGATTATTATTATAATTAATATTAATTGGCTTCCTTGGAATTCATTTATTTTCTATATTATATTGAAGGTGCTATTATCCTTTTGGAGCTTAATTTGCTTTAACGTTACGGATTTAATGCTTGCTCTTGTTGTGTTGCTCCCTCTAACGACGCTTATGTCATTATTATGTCAAGATAGTGGGTATAGATTACAATTTGATAAGGATTACATCACCGTTACGAGTTGATCGTCTTTCGAGTAGCGTTGCGGATCAGACGCTTGTGTGCTGTAGTGGTCAAGCAAGACCTGATTGATGATGACTGGGGTTTATATTACCTTACTAAATAGCTTTGGCAATGTGATTTAAGAAATGTGATCGCTACGATATTTATGCTGTTGGATGTGTGATGGGATTTGGTGAAATTAACTACTTTTGGTGTGAATATGTCGTGGTTTGACAGGTCCTCGTCTTGTGAATTTCTTATAGTTCTTACTTCGCCTACTACACTTGTGGTATTTTGAAATAGTTGATTGGGATGTGTTTTCTTCTCTTCTGGTGTAACATCTTAATTTGAATTCTTGTGTGAATTTTAAATGGTGTTGTTATTTTCAATATTGTAAAAAATTTGGTCTACTATAAAGGGTACCCCGTTCTTTAAAAATCTCTCAACCAATTAATCATAAGACCATTAATCTCAAGGTTAAGAAAGGAACTGCAGTTCATGTGTAAGACAATTTTTTTCCTAAATATATTACACGTTTGTGATTTAATATATTTCCAGTGAATAAATTATTTTTTCTTATTCCTATTTAATTAATTTAGTTAAATGTTGTTGTTGTTTCTTTTAAAATGATATGTATTATATATTGGTGTTACTCTCCTCTCAAACAAAAATTCTTATTTATTACATGTTCATTTGGTTTAAACGATTAGTGTTTTAGGGTATTTCGCATGAATTGCTCTATCCTATTTCCATGGATCCACCCTCTGTTGAAGTTCCTTTCGACCTTTGGTTCTGACCACATTCCATCGCTTCCCAGTCCTTTGTCCGTGTTGTTATCGAGGCCTACCCTAAGTAGTTGGCGTGATTTCGCGCTGGGATGGCCTCTTGTCTCATTGGTGGTTGGACTACCAAGCGAAGACTTGGGCTGCTTTATTGTGGCTTCAGTTGTTTGATTTTCATTTTCTCTGGATGTTTGTACGCCACAGAGAGTAAGTGGTAGCAGCAATCGCGTGGTTCTGGCTACGCTGTTGCTATGACTACCGAAGTGAGCAACATTTCACTTTGTTAAAATAATATCACCGAAAGTCAGTAAATGGTAGTACGCTCCTCATTCCTTCCTACGCTTTTTCTGCCTGTATGTTTACCTCACCCAGTGCCTTGGTGGAGCAATTCATTGTGGGTAACTGTGTATATCTTGTAAACATTCATTTACTGGCCAGGTGCACCGGCTTAGTGTTCTGGCAATTTGTGTTGCATATTCACCCACGATGCCTGCCAGACCTGTACCAGATCTACGTATGCTGAGGCGTGATGAGCTTGATTACTAGCTGAAGATCCGTAATTTGAGCAGCACCTATACCATTGCTTCTGACGCTGTATTGCTCTCCAGTGTCGGAGATACGCCTATTGCTATTCCCGAACTTAGCCCCGAGGATATACATGAGCAAACGACCTTTATTGAGAACTCTGCTAGAAATTGATAAAATTTGTAATCATTTTGAGGAACTTGAAACATCGAAATATCAGTTACATAGGATCAAGGCACGTATCCCACTCCTTGTAGGTCGCGTACAGGACTTACTAGATGTTTGTATCTATGTCCAGAGTGTGTTCTGAACTACTTTCTCTCGCTGCAACTTTGATCGCATTGGTATCATGTTCAATTCACTTGGGATTAAGGTTATGTTTTTCAATATCACCCATGGTTGTAGCACTGACAAGGGTGTGTAGTGTGAGAATGTCAGTATACCCATAAAATCTAATACTGTGCCTACCATAAGAGAATTACAGGAACACTGTTCGTTTAATAATAATATTCCCTCTTCGGTTAGCGATATGTTCAAGGGTCAGAATTGGAATTTCAGTAGTAACACCATCGAAGAGGTTATCAGGTTCCTTAGATTCTTTGTCGAGTTAACTCGAACGGCCAATGTGTTTGATATTGACCATAAGGGGTTTTCCATGCATTGTATCCAAATTGTCTTGGCGTACTCAAACTTGAAGTTGCTCGGGCTCTCGATAACTCTGTGTCAACCGATAAATTCCATTATGTTATTCTGCGAACTTATATCCTTGCTAAAGCGTTAAGAATCTTGATTCCTAAGTATTGCTTTAGAGTCCAAGCGATGAACGACACGTTGACAACCTATATCCTTGATTTGTGCTTTTATTGCGAAGTGTTCAAGCTGTCTGTTCCGGAGTCTGAGATGGTTGAGGACATATTAGAAGGTATTTCTCCTCAATATAGGTCGCATTTGTCCGTCATTAACCCTGCTAATACTCTTCCCAATCATAGAGCTGTGTGCGTGAAAGCGGAGAGTATGAGGTATGCGGACACCTCACGTATAATTGATTCACCTACTCCATCGCTTTTCAAAACCAGTCGGGACCCTCTTCTATCTTCATCCAAACCTAACCCTGTTAGAAAGTGTTATGCCTGTGGTGCGCGGGACCACTTGCGCATTAATTGCCCGTACGTTCGACGTACTACTGTGTCATCTCCTACTAACCCTAACCCCGGATGTTATGTTTGTGGTTTGCTGGAACGTATACAAAGGGATTGTCTTTCCAAAATGTCCACTATGGTAAACCTCTTGATAGTGCAAGAAAAAGATGATTGCAGCTGAAAAACTCTAACACTGTAGCTCCGAATAAGGGTTTTAAAAGTACCCATAAGGGATCCAAACCACTGAAAACCAAATTTCTCCCATACTGTAATCGTATCTCTGCCAGTATATCTATGTGTGTTCCCAAAGTAGATACACAGACTTGTAACGTGTGCACCCAGAACTTCGAGAAATTCCAGAACTTCACATCCAGGCCGTATCCACCACAATCCCAGGACCCAGAGTTACCAACTGGCCACGATACTTCAATTCTACTGTATGAAGGTGATATCAACTTGTTTTCAATGATCAATAAACTCAGATTATCCAAACAAATCTCTAAGTTCGATGAACTATACCCGTCTCTGTACCAACTCCAATGTTTTAAGCCACACCCTAAGATATAGTCCATGCTCATCAATTTAGTGTCAAGCACCTCTAAGATAAACACTCTTTTCCTGGTACAGTATATTACTTTTGGATTTCAAACCCATCGTAAATTCAACCATGAAAATCGATAGCTCACAGTTTGATCACTGTAAATTAAGAAATATTAGAATATATGTCAACAGAATTTCGTATCCTTACGAAAACATGGACAAAATTTTGAGGAAAATAAATTTGGCTTGCTCTATGACATGTTTTGTGAATTCCAATAATCTTATTATCAGAGAGAAGATCGTCCGCTATTTTCGCCTGAAGAATTAAAAAATGCAGCACCGATTGTAATTATAAACTGCTGTTGTCATGGATAATCTACAAAAGAATCTCCTGTCGATATTCGTTTAGAATTTGAAACATCTGAGAACATTCCTTCTAAAACAACAGCCTATTGTCTTATCATATGAGTGATGTTACTTACCATCCGCTAACGAATATTGTTACAAGACTATAAATAAGGATAGCCCCTTCTCATGTGTGCTTCTACATCGTACACTATGGAACAGAAAGAAGAAAAGTCTACACGGTTACAGACAATCGTCTTGATAACCAACAAAACTGTGAATGTGCATGCTGTTTACATACTAATACGCAACAACTTATTTATCTCACACAAGTAAGTGAGGCTATAAATTTAGATGTTCTATAAACACAAAATATTATATCAGATGCCACAACATCTAATTCAGTGTTTACCACCAGGATTCTTATCTCCGTATGCTGCTCCTTTCCTAAATGCTTTTTGGGACATCCTTCCTCTCCACAGTAAGATGTCAATCGATGTAGCTTAATGCAGACCCTGTCAACGTCATTACAAGCATCGAGGTGAAAATGGTTCGGATGATTTGGATGGACCTAATCCTAAGATTGAAAACTGTACAAAGTGTATGGATGAACATTTTCCCTTCATTATAGGAACAAAACACATGAATAACAACAAGATAAGAACTGCATTAACTCCTTTGTAAAGCATAACATACATAGTACAATACGAGGGTTGGGGCAAAAGTCATGGCAACTATTTTTTTCTTGAAGATGCCAGTCCGGTTGGAAAATGTGACATACACAGACGAAAAGACAAGGTGTTATCTACATGTGTGGACAATGAATAGCACTGACATATCGTAACACACTTATTTATTACGGTAGTATACAGGGCAATATGGCCTTCCCGGTGCAAAAGAATGACAACACAGTACACATAAAGTTGGCATGACAAACCTGGGCCTAAAGACCCTCAAAGTAGTCCCCTGCTACTGACACCATACGCTGCCAACGTTCTGGGAGGCGCTGAATAACATCTTCCTCAGCATTTTCCGCACCTTGTGTGAGAATCGGATCACCTGTTGGCGCACAGCATTAGCAATGTCCTCTCGTGTTGCCAACCGCCTACCACGTTGTGGATCCTTAATCTTTGAAATGAGATCAAAGTCGCAGGGCGAAATGTCGGGAGAGAACGATGAGTGCTCCAATACTTCCCATCCCCAACGTAGCAATAGCTGCCCTACACACTCTGCTTTACGTGGTTTTGCATTGTCGTGCAGGATTATTGCACTGTCCACAAGATCCGGACGTTTCTCCCGAACGCCACGTGTCACACAAGGAAGTCCCTGTAGTACTGTGCTGTCAGTGTTCTGCCATGTGGAGCAAAGTGGCAAACAATGACACCCCTGACGGCATACGCGACGATCACCATCAATTTGACTGGGGAAGGATTCTGACGGACCTTCTGCCTCCTTGGTGATCCGGCATGTCGCCACTCCGCGGACTGACGTTTCAGGTCTGGTTCGTATGCATTGGCCCAAAATTCATCGATGGCGATTATTCGTGAGTAGAATTGATCGCCGTCCTGTTGCCAGCGTGCAAGGTGGTCGAAGCATATTGCATAGCGCATCCACCTTTGAATTTCCGTCAGTGCATGCGGTACCCACCGCGATGCGATTTTGCGCAGATCTAGCTCATTACGCAATATCCACTTGCCCTCTCTAACTCTAGTAGCGTCCATCGTCTGTCTTCATCCAGGAGCTGCTCGATGACGGCACGCGTCACGTCGGTCCGCACACTGAAAGGTCGTCTCGAACGTTGCTCATCACTGGTTGACACACGTCCTTGCTGAAACTTTCCTACACACCGTGCTACTGTACGGTTTGGTAGGGCATTATTCCCAGGGGCTTCCACTAATTCACTGTGACATTCCAGCGCATTTCTCCCTCGAAGAACGGCTATTTTGATGTAAGCGCGCTGCTCAACACGGGTTACTTCATCTCGCACGACACTGACCAACTGACTGATTTCACAGTCCTCGCTGCGCTACTAACAGCTATCACTGAGCCATCTGTTGTTCTGCATACACACTATGCCTGCAGAACTTCCACACGACACATATAAGTTTGTGATCCGTTCACATATCTACAAGAAAAAAATACTTGCCATGAATTTAGCCCCAGACCTCGTATGTTTAAAAAATAATTTCAGAAACAATTAATGTTTTGTTTAATTTTGAATTTTGCAGGGGGCATTACAATATTGGAAGCATGCTATCTCTTCGCAGTAGGCTGTTAAGGAGTACCGGAACCTTGTCGGGAGCATAACCAGACTGTTGATAACCGGTAGTAGTTCGTTTCATTTTGTAAATCATTATACAATAAATATTTTATAAAATTCAAAATGGACCACTTATTGCATACCTTTCGCTCCTTACACATATCGAAAATGTTCGTACTCATTCTGTCTATAAAGGCTTGAGTTTACTAGGGAGTGACCTTATTAGCGAGCAATCTTGATTTTAGCTTACTTAGTTGGTGATCCAGGGCAAATGCATCATAGTGCCCTTACTTATTTTTATATATTTATTTTCTATGTTAGCTTAGTATTGGGCAAAGGGTTGTGAATAGGTTTAGGTAGGTATGTGTGTTCACTTGTGTACATTCCAGGATATTCCAACATGCATGTGTTAGATGTAATATAGGAAGATAGCTTCTGCACAACGAAGCTATGCAAGTGTGGAACGAAGATATTTAATGCAGCGCAGGCTATTCTTATTATCATATAAGAGCGCGTTTTCAGGTATCTTTTGGCTGTCAGAGGAGTGAAAAAGTGACGTTGAGAAGTTAGGGTCTTTCAATGAGCAGAGAAGGCAGCGATCCGGGTTTGAAAACAATATGTGTGTTAAGAAAGACAGACATCGCCTAGTATATCATGAGGGTGTTAAACAGGGATATGAGGCCTGTAAAAGTTTCTGTGAAGGGAAATTATGAGTGAAAGCTGCTTAGAAGGTAACGGGCTAGATTACGCCTGGAAATTTCGTGAGACTGGGACTCCCATTCCGCGAGTATAGAAGGCTTGAATGACGTCTTCTTGGATAGAGATTTATGTGGCCAATAAGTTGATATGCGAGGGCGTAATGTTTCTCTTGATACAGACTATGTTCTTGAATGGGAGACGTAGTTAGTTTTGCGCAGCGAGGCAGGAGTTGTTAGCAGAGATAAACCTTCCCTTGTAATGTGAAGGACAGCCAGCTTAGTTCTGTTGCGAGTGAAGGTATACACCCAGTGTCGCCACCCGTCGCTCTCTCAGCTCTTGCCTAGGTAGAATTCTTGCCCTTACAGCCGACTACCACAATAGTGAAACTGAGACCGACCGCTGCTGCAGAAAGGAGATATTTATGTACTAAGTCATGCATTTCGTGACTTCCATTATAAAGAATTGTTTACCCTGTATGCTTTATTTACAGCAATCCTGTGATTTTGTCTATATAATTTTTAAGAATTATTGTTTGTTTTATTTTGTCATGTTTTATGTTCTTGCTTGTTGTCCATGTGTTAGGTCAGCGTTGAGTAAATGATTTGTATTTTAAATTTACCCCGAAGTTAATATTTTTAAGGGAAGCCAGCCTTAGTGCTGATCCACTTGCGACAGAACGGTCTGTCATTAGATGCAGTGTAGTATATAAGATTAGTACCACTAGATGGACCATTTGTAATTAATTGTATATACTGTATAAATATATGTATATAATGGACGGACCGTTTGTAATTAATTTATTGTATATGTAAATATGTGTATATAATGGATTGAAACTGGCGTGATTTCCTTTTGTCTAGGAACAGCTTTTTGGACGATCGTAATTACAACCCCTTCGGGGATATCGTCATTCTCACTTAACGGCGTCGGTCTAATGAAAGATGTAGATCATGCCAAGATTTAAATTTTATTCACGTGTTTTTCATTTGTTCGGCATTTGTTCCGATTAACTTTTGTGTAATGAGTAGTATAATTGGGTGGTTCGGCGGCCACCAGCACCACCGGGTCCCAGAGGCCTCCTCCACCACCACCACCACAGCCAGAGGCCTCTTCCAGTGCTGCCAACTTAACCTAACTAGCGCGAAATTTGAATTGGTAAACAAAGCCACGTGCATTTTTTGACAGCCAAGTGCTTTTTGACAGACAACAACGCATCGCTAACCTCAGTACTGCCATCTTGACGGGCCTAAACCTCAGTGGTACCAACTTAACCTAACTAGCGCGAGATTTGAATAGGTAAGCAAATCCACGTGTTTTTTGACAGCCACGTGCTTTTTGACAGACAACAACGTATCGCAAACCTCAGTGCGGCCATCTTGACGGACCTAAACCTCAGTGCTACCAACTTAACTTCACTAGTGCGAGATTTGAATTTGTAAACAAATCCACGTGCTTTTTGACAGCTGTCATCCGCCATCTTTAAACTACAGAGCACCGTGCTGCCCTCTTTATCGCAGTAGCTGCAAATTCGTCACCTGTCATCGGCAGTGCTGCCATCTTGGCGGGTCTAAACCTTAGTGCTACCAACATACACTCACTAGCGCGAGATTTGAATCGGTAAACAAATCCACGTGCTTTTCTGACAGCTGTCATCAGCCATCTTCAATCTATAGAGCACAGTGCTGCCCTCTTTAGCTACTCACCTTTGAAATGTGGTGGCGGATAATTTGAAAAATGCTTTTTGACAGCAGCTATCTTTGAGCACCGTGCTGCCCTCTTTAGCTAGATACCTTTGACATGAGGTGGCAGACAATTCCACGTCACAGCAGCCTTCTTTGAGCACAGTGCTGCCCTCTCTGTGGTGGCGGGAAATTCCATGTGCTCTTGTTTGGAAACAAACTCACGTGCTTTTTTCTGACAGCTGCCATCCGCGATCTTGCATCACAAACCTCAGTGCTGCACTCTTTAGCTAGATACCTTTGAAATGTGGTGGCGGCAATTTGAAAAATTCTACATTCTCTTGTTTGGACACAAGCCTATGCGCTTTTTTGACATCAATCATCCGCCATCTTTAATCCAGAGAGCACCGTGCTGCCCTCTTTAGCTACTTACCTTTGAAATGTGGTGGCGGCAAATTCTACGCGCTCTTGTTTGGAAACAAACCCATGTGCTTTTCTGACAGCTGTCATCCGAAAACTTTAATCCAGAGAGAACAGTGCTGCACTCTTTAGTTGAAATGTGGTGGCGGCAAATTCCACGTGCTCTTGTTTGGAAACAAATTCTACATGCTCTTCAGCTGTCATCTACCATCTTTAATCAAGAGAGCACCGTGCTGCCCTCTTTGTGGTGGCGGATAATTTGAAAAATTCTTTTTGACAAGCAGCCATTTTTAATCCAGAGAGAACAGTGCTGCCCTCTTTAGCTACTTACCTTTGAGGCGGTTAATTTGAAAAATTCTATTTGACAGGCTGCCATCTTTAATGAAAAGAGCATCGTGCTGCTATCTTGCGGGTAATTTTTACGTCACAGCTGTCATCCACCATCTTGCATTGCTAACCTTAGTGCTGCCCTCTTTAGCTACGTACCTTTGAGGCGGAATATTTGCAAAAATCTAAATGACAAGCTGTCACCCGCCATCTTACATCGCAAACCTCAGTGCTGTACTCTTTAGTTGAAATGTGGTAGCGGATAATATGAAAACATTCTTTTTTGACAAGCAGCCATCTTTAAACTACAGAACACCGTGCTGCTATCTTTATCGTAGTAGTGAGCAATGTAAAATCTAGATGCTTTTTTCTAACAGCTGTCATCCGCCATCTTTAATCTAGAGAGCACCGTGCTGCCCTCTTTGTGGTGGTGGTAAATTTCACGTGCTTTACCAACCCACGTGCTTTTTTGACAGCTGTCATCCGCCATCTCTAATCAAGAGAGCGCAGTGCCGCAATCTATGTGGTAGCGGATAATTTGAAAAATTCTTTTCGACAAACAGCCATCTTTATTCAACACAGTTACCGCTATCTTACATCGCTTAACTCGGTGCTGCACTCTTTAGTTGAAATGTGGTGGCGGTAAATTCGAACAAGTTTAAACATGCATCGGGAAAGCTAGAGTAAGCACGTGCTGCAGTGATGACGTCATTGTGCATGTTTAGACCTGATCGTTTTTCTTAAGAGTAAGTCGGTGTAAAGGAATGCAATAAGTATGCATTATAAAAACAAGAGTGTGCATGTGCTGCAGCGATGACGTTATTGTAGGTGCGCATGTTTAAACCCGTTCGTTGACTAAAAGCTTTAGTCTTCGAGAAACAGTGATAGAGAGTAGAGTGCAAACATGACGAAAACATTAATAGTTGATGTGCAAGGCTTTAAAGTAAACGGAAACAAATTTGTGTTAAAAGAGGTGGCTGTGTTAGATTGCAGTGTGTTGTGGGCACCAAAACTTGTTAGTTTAGCATTTAGCCCACCGTTCCCTTACTGTTTGCAAACAGATGAAGATAAAAAGCAGACTCAGTGGATTGAAAACAATTTAGGTTTGAAGTGGGAAGAAAAAGGAATACCTTATCGTTTCCTACCTTTCATGAATAATGCACATTTGTCAAGAGCAGATCTTGTTCTTTTAAAGGGTTGTGAAAAGAAAGAATGGTTGCGTGATTTTCTACCATCATCGTGTGAAATTATCGACATGCATGAATTGGGGTGCCCATCATTTAAAACTCTTCCGAAAGAGCATAGTAGAGAAACAAGTAAACAGTCTTTACAACATGTATGCATGCTCTTTGATTGGTTGAGTTGGAGTGCATGCCGGGAAGTGAACAACATATGTAAACGGCAATGTCGAAATAACCTTAGTGTAAAAGAAACATTTGTAGAGTGAAGACATCATGTCATTTCTAACAGATACTAAGTGTAACACAGTTGAAAAGGTGATCGTAAAGTTTCATGCATGCAAAAAGAAACTAAACACTTTTACTGAAGAAGAGTTTAATGCATTACCAAAGGCATTTTTGGTTAATGTAGCTGCGAATGCTGTAAAGAAGATTTGGGAAAAGGTGCCTCGTGAGTGGACTCAAGATCCTGTTTTGTCAGAGCTTCAAACGTGTAGTTTACATCATGAACACGTGAGTTTAGGTAGAAGACCTTCTGTGAGACAGTGCCGTACATGTCAACTAATTAAACTGTATCACGGACCTAAAACTAACGAGTTGCCTTCGCTTATAAACACTTATCATGGCTGTGGAGAGAGTAAACAAGGAAAAGGTGAAGAAACGTGCTGGGAAAAAGATGAGGAAGCATGTTGGGCGTGGACTCATCAATAGAGTGATTGATCTTCTTTTCTTCGTGCTTCATCTCCCCTGCGGCCCTAGAACACGTTCGCCTGACACGTTGTTACATGCTGCCTCCATAGAGTATGTCGTGTAGCTGTTAAAATCTGCTTCGTAAAGTTATGCTGCGTGTGTGTGTGTTATTACCTAGTGCTTTAGCTGCTCAGAAGATAGCAGCACTTGTCGTTGTTTGTGCAATAAAACGAAAACTGAGTGACAAACACCGTAAAATAAACAAAGGATAAAATGTGTGTATATATGTATATATTCTAAAATAAATATGAACTGTCAAAACATTTTACAGGTGCTGTTTAATCCTACAGCATGTCCTAGTGACTTAGAAGAAAGGAAACGTAGAGGATTAAAAGAAAACACACATAAGATTTGCAGTACATCCTCTTTATTAATCCATGAATTAAAGCTGTTATTAAAACCAAGCCACTTAACATACAGTTTACTGCCACGACGTCGAATAAGAGTTCAACTAAATAGTGACCAGGATATTTTGTTTTCTGCAGTTCTTCGATGTAGAATCCTCCTTCAATAGGCTGTCTTCTGAGATCGCGAAGTAAATACGTAACTGGATTAGTAAGCTTAACACTTCTGATTTGAAAAATTTCAGTGCTCCAGTTAGGTGTGTATCCTTTTGCAAAGATAGACTTGTGTTTGCTGATACGAACAAAATCACCTTCTTTAAAGCGATGGCGACGTGGATCAGCTGTTTTAATTACAAGATGAATAGCATCTAGACGAGGTGTATTCTTTGTAACAAGACGTGGCTTTGTTCCGATAGTGCGATGAGGTGTATCGTCGTACGTAGATAAAAGTCTAGGTAGCAGATCAATCCAACGATATGAAACTTGCGCTGTAAATTATCGCCACATCATTGTTTTGAGTGTACGTTTAAAGCGTTCTACAACACTTGCCTTGAGATTGCTGAACGTAGAGTAGTGTTGAATGCCAAGTAACTTGATTACACGTAAGTAACTTGAGGTAAGAAGAAAAATCCTTGTTGTAAAACTCTTTACCTCGATCAGTTTGAAGAAGCATTGGGCAGCGTTTCGATTCTTCAACAATATGTTTAAATGCTTCTTTAAATTGAGCTGCCGTTTTAGAACGCACGGGTTGTGCAAAAGCAAACTTCGAGTACACATCGATAACAGTAAGTGGATACTTATACCCCTTATTACTAGAGGCATATGGAATCATTTCTACTAAGTCTGCTTGCCAGAGATCATCTTTTCCTCGTGTAATAACGCGTCTGCGACAGTAGGTGCGACGTGCTGGTTTATGTAACTCATGTGCGATGTTTACCTTTACAGGTGAGATCTTCTCTTGACGAGTCATTACAAAATAATACCGGCATAACGTAGTTCTCTTTCTATTTCTAGAATTTCTGATCCGTGACCAGTGTGACCAGCCTCTTGCGATGCTCTTAAAAGTTGTAATCGTTCAACGAGTAAGTTTGGGTCATTCCAGTATCTTACATCCACATACGGCAACAAAGGCTTGTAGATAACATCTAGACTACGTGCAGTCGGAAACAGCTTAGAAATAAACTCACGATACTTGTAACTCTTATTCGCATTTACAGCTTCTGTTGTCTTGTAATTACGTCGTGTTGCGTCAGTAGAAAAAAGTATTGCTTTATATTTTTTAAGATCATCTTGTAAAATTATATTCTTGTCAGGTATTCGTGAGAAAAGAAGTTCTAAGAGTCTTTTCGTAGGTTTATAGGTAACACCTTTTACAATGAGTTTGTTGTTATTAATCTTAACATTTGAATTTCCTATCCAGAAACAGTCATCTTCGTAGCGAATACCGTAGGTAGTGTCAGTTTGTCCTGTAAAAAGTTTTTCTATATAAAGTGCAAAGAGACATCCATAGGTATCTAGAATAAAAGTTCTAAACTGATTGCGATACTCTGGTGTAATCATAACCTCAGACAAAGATGGTAGATTTTGCGTCGATGTAGTAGGTGTTTCAGCAATAACATCTGTAGTTAAAAACTCAACACGCTTAGATGGTGATGTATCATTAAGTTCTTCTTCTTCTTCCTTATCTTCCTCTTCCTCTTCTTGATCTACATCCTGCTTCTTCTCTTCCTTATCTTGTTCATGCTTTTCTTCTTCTTCATGCTTCTCTTTATGATATGATGTTTGCATAGAAGCAAAACTTGAAGTAGACTGCGGTAATGAAGTAGAATTAAACATTTTTTTGAGTGGTGTACTTAGTTGTGTTTTTAAAAATAAATCCGTGTCTGCTTGAATACGTTTAAGCTCTTTAAATTTCCGTCGAATATTGTTTCGGGCTTGGATGATATGTTTTGTGATCTCCTTGCTAGATGTTAACATGATGATGGTTTTTAATCAAGTAGTTACTGTAATCCTGTGTTAATGCATATAAAACGATTGAAACCCATGCGATATCGTCCATGCTGTACATCACTTTCTTTATCAATAACTAAAAAGCTGTAACGGTGTAATGACCAACATTTAGCACACATACGTTTAAAGTCATCGAATGTCATATCAGTGTTAACATGATCGTTATACACATGTCGCATGTTGCGCTCATCTTGCCGAAAAAGCACAATAACATTTGCGTTGTCGCGTATCAACTGCTTAGGCACACGAGAATAGGTTTGGCACAAATAGATGCAATCAGCATATTTATGCCGACCCATACTAAAGAATGCACGAATAACGTTTTGCTGTTCTGTTGCGACATCATCAAAGATCATAAGAGAATTAGGAAGCACATCGTCTGGTGAGGGTACTTGCTCATGCGAATTAAATTTAAAATATGTTATTCCATCTTTAACTAGATCGTGCATTACAGTTTGTAGAATAGTATATAGCGGCTGATAGAGTGACTTTGCGAAAACGTAAGTATTCTCGAAGCGTACACCATTTACAGAAGTAATAAGTGTGAGTAAAAGATTTGTTTTCCCGCATCCCGACGGACCTGATATAATACATCGAACAGTAAAAGGAAACAACGTTCCATGACGTTTTCTTGTAGTTGTACTAGAACTAGGTAAGAGATGTGGTACAATGTCGGTAAGAGGTAGTGTGTCTTGCTGCTTTATAATCTTCATGATAACTGAATCATAAAGTGCGAAATAGTAATATATATATATATTAAACGAAACAAGAGGCAACGGTTAGTTTATGATTTGCTCTTGACTAGTAAAGTCGTGTACAGCATGGTGAAACAACGATATCCAAACGACATGAAGAAGAAGAAGAAAGTAAAAACTGTTGGATGGAAAGATGTTATAAAGGCTGCGCAAAAAGCTATTCGAGGGGAATACAATCCTCGTGTAGCTACTACTAAGGCGTTACGCGCAGCAAGAGCGAGAATTTCTCCAAAGTGCAGAGCAATATTTTGTAAACGTGCACGAATTATTCCTGTACCAAAACGACGAGGATTTCTTCCTGCGCTGTTTGCTGGCTTAGCAGCTTTAGGGTCATTCCATGGTGGTGCTAGTGCTGTAGCGAGAACTGACAAAGCTGTAGAAGAAGCGAAACAACAGTTGAAAGAGAGTGAACGTCATAACAAGACGATGGAGGCAATTGCGTTACGAGGCAAAGGTGTGAACATGAAGCTAGCGCCATACAAGAAAGGGCTTGGTATCTACATTTCTCCAAAAAACGTCTACTGAATGCACTGCCACATCGAGCTCTAACGCATTATGAAGTTTTTACGTTTGCTAAACAACTAGGAATTCATTATTTTCAAGGAGTGTATATGCGCGATCAACTACCAGCGCGCCCACGTGAACGTGAAAGTGCCGTAATTAACTTGGACGACAGTCGTGGACCTGGAACTCATTACGTTGCTTATGTAAAACGTAAATCTAAAGTATGGTATTTTGATAGCTAAGGAGACTTACCTCCTCCTTTTGAGCTCATACGTTATTTCGGAAGCAGTGCAGACATTGTTTACAATAAAAACCGTGTGCAAAACTTTAATACACGCATGTGCGGACGATTATGTCTTATGTTCTTATATCAAACCCAGACAGTAGAGAAAGTGCATTAGTGTCTACGTGATGAGGAACAGTGAAAGAACGTTTGCTGGACGTGGAGAAGGACCTGAAACAACCGTCTATTTTAATCCACCAATCGAACTTGGTTATCAGCCGCATAGTCTTGGACTAGTATCGTTTGTAAGCTACAATAAAATCTATAATGTGCGTGATGGTGTAAACAAGTTCTATTACGATGAGTATGTGCTAACACTACCCTCAGGTAGTTATACAGTAGACGATATTCACGACTATATTGAAAGTACGTTAATTGATCACTTTGGAGAAGATAGTTTTAGTAATCATAATTACAAGTTCTGAATCACTATAAGCAACATTACACATAAATGTGTTATTGAATCATCATTTAAGATTGACTTCAAATCACAACCTGATTCGTTCGGACCACTGCTTGGATTTTCATAGAGGGAGTCTGATCAACCTATAAAACTCTTCGATGATTATAATGTGAACGTTACTTGTAATATCATTACAGACTTGAATAGTAATCTACAACCTTCGCACGTCCTGCACGACTTTATTGTTACAGAGGAACGTGGATATACTATTTGTGTGAAACCAGCAGTAGTTCTTTATCATCCTGTGTCTGTAAAACACATTAGCAACATTACTCTTATACTTGTAAATAAACATAATCAGCTTATTCATTTAGATCAGCACGCGTACGTAGCTTACAAACTACATCATAAACCAGTATGAAAACCATCTATAAAACACGGTGTACATTCCGAAGACATACTACATGTGTGCAGAGACTCATCGAGTTAACAGATACCCATAAGCAGATACTCCAAGATTTAGGATATACACTACTACAACAGAATGGAAGAAATGCTGGACATTACGAATACAGTAGAAAGTCGTGAAGGTGTAGTACAAAGTTATTTTCATTCCTATCAACCTTTTACGTTTGGATTAAATAACAATGATGAAATTAATTTTATTATTAATCAGCAAGATGTATACACCTTACCACACGAAAGCTACCTCTATATTGAAGGACGACTAGAAAAGTCGGATGGAAGTGGACCAAGCATTTCACAACTAAACAACCATGCTCTAGCTTTTCTCTTTTCTGAAGCGCGATATGAAGTAAATAATGTTGAAATAGATCGAACGAAGAATGTTGGTATTACAAGTGC
The DNA here is from genome assembly GCF_040414725.1 of Anabrus simplex. Classification (NCBI taxonomy): domain Eukaryota; kingdom Metazoa; phylum Arthropoda; class Insecta; order Orthoptera; family Tettigoniidae; genus Anabrus; species Anabrus simplex. The sequence continues at coordinate 29,011,045 of NC_090279.1, read as the reverse complement.
AATGAAATTCTACCCTTCTTTCTGTGATGAAGAAAGTAATCATTTGCGGATGGCTGGATGGTGTCCAAAAGCTACTAACAACTGGATGATTAATGAGGATGGAACTTTTACGGGTATGTTATCACTGAAACATATTTTTGGATTCGCAGAATACTTTGCACGTATTATAATCAACGCAAAACAAGAGCTTATTCTAATCCGTGATCGAAGTGATTACAATTCTCTTAAAGCAGTAGAAACACCAGTAGAATCGAAAATAACACTGCATCGCATACTGTGGAGGATTCCACATGTAACCTTATCTGATCGTGAAAAACTTCGATTGCTCAAGATTGTAGAAAATGATACACCATTACTTATACGTTTTAGAAGTTGGGAGCTGCATGAATATCCTGTGCTACCACCTACAAACAAGCATAGCTGGGCTGTTAAAACATCACGTTTTACTGAGAAGCACTTGTATATTATTTTTGGATTTCAAACTAATCGTAAATTCAATCACGATAAAGATAGCTCACCGTTTGATCCCTGTAAATTAAGACACGTTAGACTATATCTCAACGGAATTACGTATCCCTACGAAAACATAGATATTAACTTTGAGAAAAATAAGTTTGGGATGCTCTATGACATGTTTTGTAAATTTCAATCATCGTATTATCAGAAAGAAGATCGTCCGCTATTTACACCTCAAGAATTTAAAAATAAAGCACCGATTGTAGTTATAGACTGCTCTTATAATGAAGAATCTATAAAAGAATCTCCAGTTGATATTCGTTTAGAATTTGAAACATCTGAAAACATTCCTGCTAACACAGCAGCCTATTGTCTTATTATTCACATGAGTGATGTTACCTACCTTCCGCTAACGAATATTGTTACGAGACTATAAATAAGAATAGCTCTTTATCATTTTCATTAGTGTGTGCTTCGACATCGTACGCTATGGAACAAAACTGCAAATGTGCATGCTGTTTGCATGCTCATACGCAACATCTTATTTATCTTACACGAGTAAGTGAGGCTATTAAGATGTTCTATAAACATAGAACGTCAATGCCAAAACATCCTATTCAATACTTACCGCCAGTGATTTTTATCTACGTACGCTGCCTCTTACGTACATAATTTTTAGGACATCCTTCCTCTACACAGTAAGATGTCAATCGATGTAGCTTTATGCAGAACCTGTCAACGACATTACAAGCATCGAGGAGAAAATGGTGATGATTGGGATGGACCAAATCCGAGGATTGAACATTGTACACAGGGTATGAATGAACTTTTTCTAGTACCTCATGATGATAATCATGATTCAGAAAAGGAATAACAACAAGGTAAGAAGTGTATGATCTTCTCTCTAAAGCATAATATACTTAGTATAATATATTTCTAAATGTTTTGTTTAATTTGAATGTTGCAGGAGGCATTTCAGAAGCATACGTTGTTAAGAAGCATACCATCCTTGTCAGCAGCAAAACGAACACTGTTGTAGTAGATTGTAAATAAATATTTAATCGCATTCAAAATGTTGTACTTATTGTATTCCTTACACCGATTTACTCTTAAGAAAACGATCAAATCTAATCATGCACGATGACGTCATCACTGCAGCACGTGCTTACTCTAGCTATCCCGATGCATGTTTAAACTTGTTCGAATTGTCCGTCACCATATTTCAACTAAAGAGTGCAGCTTCGATGTAAGCGATGTAAGATGCTGGTAGTTAAAGATGGCAGTACGGTGCTCCGTTGATTAAAGATAGCAGCTTGTCAAAAATAATTTTTCAAATTATCCGCCACCACATTTCAAAGGTAAGTATGTAAAGTGTGCAGCACTGATGTTTGCGATGCAAGATGGCGGATGACAGCTTGTCAAATAGAATTGTTCAAATAGTCCGCTACCACATGTTAAAGGTAAGTAGCTAAAGAGGACAGCACGGTGGTCTGTTGATTAAAGATGGTGGATGACAGCGGGTGGAATGACCCGCAGGATAGCAGCACGGTGCTCTGTTGATTAAAGATGGCTGCTTGTCAAAAATAATTTTTCAAATTATCCGCCACCACATTTCAACTAATGAGTGCAGCACTGAGGTTTGCGATGCAAGATGGCGGTAAACAGCTTGTCAAATTGTCCGCCACCACATGCTAAAGGTAAGTAGCTAAAGAGGGCAGCACTAAGGTTAGCGATGCAAGATGGTGGATGACAGCTGTGACGTAGAAATTACCCGCAAGATAGCAGCACGATGCTCTGTTCATCAAAGATGGGAGCTTGTCAAATAGAATTTTTCAAATTGCCCGCCTCAAAGGTAAGTAACTAAAGAGGGCAGCACGATGCTCTGTTGATTAAAGATAGCTGTTTGTCAAAAAGCATTTTTCAAATTGCCGCCACCACATTTCAAAGGTTTGTAGCTAAAGATGGCAGCTCGGTGCTCTCTTGATTAAAGATGGTGGATGGCAGCTGTCAGAAAGCACATGGGTTTGTTTCCAAACAAGAGCACGTGGAATTTTCCACCACCACATTTCAAGGTATCTAGCTAAAGAGTGCAGCACGGTGCTCTCTTGATTAAAGATGGTGGATGACAGCTGTCAAAAAAGCACGTGGATTTGTTTCCAAACAAGAACAGGTGGAATTTGCCGCCACCACATTTCAAATAGAGTGTGCAGCACTGTGCTCTCCTGATTAAAGATGGCGGATGGCAGCTTTCGAAAAAGCACGTGGGTTTGTTTCCAAGTGGAAATTTCCACCGCCACATTTCAAAGATATCTAGGTAAGGAGTGTAGCACGGTGCTCTCTTGATTAAAGATGGCGGATGACAGCTAATGGAACTTTTCAAATTGCCCGCTACTACGTGCTAAGGTAGTAGCCATAAAGAGGGCAGAACGGAGCTCTGTAGATTAAAGATGGCGGATGACAGCTGACGAAATTGCTCGAACGAGTGCTGCATGGTGCTCTGTTGATTAAAGATGGCGGATGAAAGCTGTCGAAAAAGCACGTGGCTTTGTTTACCGATTCAAATATCGCGCTAGTAAGGTTAAGTTGGCAGCACTGAGGTTTAGGACCATCAAGATTGCAGCACTGAGGTTAGCGATGCGTTGTTGTCTGTCAAAAAGCACGGGGCTGTCAAAAAATCACGTGGCTTTGTATACCGATTCGAATCTCGCGCCAGTGAGGTTAGGTTGGCAGCACTGAGGTTTAGACCCGTTAAGATGGCAGCACTGAGGTTAGCGATGCGTTGTTGTTGATGATAGCTGTCAAAAGCACGTGGCTGTCAAAAAAGCACGTGGATTTGTTTACAATTCAAATTTCGCGCCAAAATTCAAATCTCTGGCCAAAATTCAAATTTCCCGCAGGAGGTGGAGGCCTCTCCCGAGAGCCGGAGGTGGAGGTGGCACCCGAACCATCCACTTATACTACTACTATATGATATATCATTATCAGTACTGATCTAAAACATTAATACTAAAATTGCTTTACACAATCACAGCACTGCAGGCATCCAATAACGCTGTAAACGCGAATGGAGTATGAGTTTATTATTTGTGAGGAACATTCCAAGAGTATTTTCATTCGTAGTTTGCTTTACCGTACATAACCATAATCTTCTCCAAATTTTCCACACTCAGGCTATGTCTTTTGTCTGTTAAAATAATTTTGAAAGCCGGAAAAGAGCGCTCCACAGTCACAGATGTTGGAGGGGCAGTACACTAGACCATTTGTCTCTTATTTTATCCCCTACCTTGCCCCTAGCACTTTGTATGTTATTCTCAGCTTCCTCAAATGCAGAAATTTGCTGTTTGAGACTGTTTCCTTTTTCCTCCATTTTTGTAATGGAGACTGGAAGAAGTGAAAAATTTGCCAGAGTATTCGCAATGTCTCTCTGATCACTGGAACAATCATTTAACAGCTCTTTGACAGACGACACACATGCAGAGTTTTCCGTTAAAGGCAAATTGTCTATTACAGTCATGATTTTCTCAAGATATTCTGCATAGTACAGGGCAGCTTCCATCCAGGAACCACAACGGGTGATGATTGGCTGTGGTGGAAGGGGAATAGAGGGGAGTTTCTCTCCAAAGATGGCTATTCTTGATGGAGCCTTACAGAACACTTTCTTCATTGCTGAAATTAGAGTATTTACTGCAGGAAAGTTGGCCCTAACTGTTTCTGCGAGTCTATGCAAGCCATGGGCCATGCAAGTAGCATGAATTAAGGAAGGATAGGTTTTGAGGAGAGGTACAGTGGCAATCATGTAGGAAGCAGCATCGGAAACAAAGAGAAATACTTTAGAATCATCAACATTCCCAGGATACAACAATTATTACAACACCTTGTTGATGAAGTATGCAATGCTTTGACCATTGACTTTCTCAAGCTGTTTAGAGCAAAGAAGTTGAGCGGTAGATGCCTCATTGGATTCCAGTTTTCCTACTATAAGGTTAGCAATGTATCTGCCCACAGAGATGGTGGTTTCGTCCACACAGAACCATATGAAGGACTTCCCAATATCCTCCCTGATTGACAAAATGACCTCATTGTAACAAATATCTAAGTAGTTTTTCTTTAATGTAGATACATCCCTCAGCCGTATTGCCTTGCCTCCGTGACCTCTGCCTATTGTAGCTTCTCAGTTGTCCTCACGATGCTGGGTCAACACTGCTTCAGACCTCATAGAATGCCGGTACTGGAAATCGAACCCAGGTCAACTGGACTAGGTCTCTACAATTAATTAGAGGAGCCAATATCAAAACCTTACTTTTAGATTAATATGAAATTTGAGATATATGTACATACCTGTTTATAGCAGTACTGGCAGAAAATAATCTTGCCATCAAAAGTCATCCCTGGAAATTGTACAAACCATTGTTGTATAAGTGCACTCTTAGATGATTTCGTTTTAGGCATGATGAACCATACTCACTTAAACAGATGTTCTCTCACTGATGACTTCACACAGTATGTCCCTTCTTACTACCTGCTCCTTGTTTCCTAGATAAACCTCCCCCTCACCCCGTCACTCGACACAGTACGTCCTTTAGTGCATGCTCGTTGTTCTTCTGAGCTAATCCTCCACCTCCACACTTCACTCAGCATCCCTTTGGTACCAATTTTCTGGGAAGAGCACACTTCTGTGGAAACAACCACCCTCTGCTGTTCTGCTCATTCCAGGGATCTCCATTGCGTGATTGTACAAAATACAGAAATTGAATTTTATTTTAAATGAAGAAAACAGGCATTCTAGGCACTAAAATAGTAAAATAGGCTCTAAAGGTCCAAATAGGCATTTGAGGGCAGTATCAAATTCTATTAATGTAAGGGATTTATCATGAAACGTGGAAATATTAAAAAAATCATGTTGTTTCGTAAGGAATGAAATAGGCATTTGCCTTAAAATCGCAGGTCTAGTTATAAGCATGTAGCTCATGCGGAAAGTGAAGTTAAACGGAACGCCTAGAGCCATAAGGTTACATTTAAGCCCCGAGCAGTCGAACAAATTATCAGATAAACATGTAACTTGAAATTTCGGTTCGGAAATATACCATTTAAACCTATTGGCATGGGTTATAAGCATGTAGCTCATGCGGAAAGTGAATTTAAACAGAACGCCTGGTGCCATAGGAAATACATTGGTTACATTTAAGCCCCGAGCAGTCGAACGAATTATCGGATAAACCTGTAACTTGAAATTTTGGTTCGGAAATATACTATTTGAATCTATTGGCATGGGTTATAAGCATGAATTTCATGCGGAAAGTGAAATAATAAATATATTGCTTACATTCAAGCCGCTAGCAGTCTAACAAATTATCTCATAAATATGTAACATGAAATATCGGTTCAGAAACATATTATTTCAATCTGTTGGCAGAGGTTATAAGCTTGTAGCTTATGCAGGAGCGAAAGTAAACAGAACGCCTATAGGGAAAGCTAGCCCAGGGGCCACTGCGCAAGATGGCGGCCATAGATAGGCTCTTATGGCCTTTTCCTTCTCTGACAGGACACAGCTGCCCTCCTCCTCATCCGTATAGCAAAAAAGGTAACAGGGCACGGGACACAGCTGCCCTCCTCCTCCTCCTTATTCGTTGAGCAAACAGGCATGGAGCACAGCCACCCTCCTCCTCCTCCTCATCCGTATAGCTAAAGGGCTCTTCCTTTTCGCTATACATAGGCTCTTATAGCCTCCTCCTCCTCCGACAGGACGTAAGTGGGCAAGAGAAAACATGTTGACTATTGAAAATAAAAAAAAACAACTTTTAAACAATATTTACTGTGCTAATGTTTTTATTCGATAAGACAAGTTGAATCATGTTACAATTAGCACGCACTAGAATTGATTGTAGAACAAGAGAAAATATGTTGACTAAAAGTATTTGGAACAGAAAAAATCTTATAACCCATACACAATAGTTACTGTGCTGTATGTGTCTATTCGACAAGACAAGTTACAATTAACACGCACTAGAATGGATTGTAGAACTAGACGAAACATGTTTTCAATTAGTGTTTAGGACAGAAAGGCTTATAACGCAAAACATTATAAGATTAATTTCTCTTGAAACAGACGCACTTCTATGCAATCAGCGCGTACACATGGAACTGCAAATGCTGTATATCTCTATCCGACGTACAATTGTATCTCTTTTTAATTAAAATGATTACTACATAACAGGGGATACGTTTATTCTAAGGAGATCGATTTTGCGGGTTTCGAAAACATGCAACAGTGATTTAGTTACAGTAACATAATAAAAAATCACACTACTGTGCATATAAAATTATTTTACTATTTAGCAGGGGATACCTTTGTCCTACATCATATTGCGTTAACGAGAAAAATTACAGATTCCATGCAACAGAAAAAATGTGTACAGATTTCGAACCCTGAATTTGTTACAATAGAAAAAAGATGGATGCAAACCCTGTTTACTTATCGCAAACACCTTAGAGAAAGAACAAAGTATTGGATTCGAACTTAGATCCCAGGGGGAGGGTAATTGATGGTCTTCCTCTTAAATCAATAATCACTACTACTAATGCAGATAAAATAACGCAAGACAATACGATATTCTGCAACTATATCTGCTGTCGATATTCATGTTAGAATTTAAATATATCACCACAGCCTATACTTACCATCTTCTCGCAATCCCCGGAATTGAGCTCGTAATTGCTTAGTGAAACGATAATGCTGAAGTCATTGATAGAAGGGTAAATCCAAGTCAGCGGAACGATAGAAATAGAGGATAGATGCACTTCCTCATAAAACAATAATCACTACTATTAATGTGATTAGATGTTGGGTCATAACTCAGACGCTTAAGAAACCTCCAGGCTTTCTGGCTACTCATCCTTAGATCAGTCTCCTAAATCGCTCCAGTTATTAGATATCGCTTTTAAGAAATCTTCCCCAGCCTCGACGGTATCGGAGCTCAAGGGATCGTTGTCAAAGTTATCACGGTAGTTTCTCAATATTACCCTAGTTTCTGTATATAGTGTGCAGCCTCAGGGATTTGAGAAACGAGAGCAACGTTTCACGATAAGCATCACATGATTCAAGAAAAGGGTCTATATTCAGAATACCCTCGTCCAGTGACATGGTACATTTCACCCAATCCGCCTTCTTAAAATGAGGTCTTATTTGAAAAGAAACTCAGATTCTAACGATTTAAAGATAAGAATTAAAGAACAAAGAAGGGGCCAAAGAACTAGTAGCAAATAGAGGATTGTGGTGGCGTTTAGTACATTCACAGAGGGTCGAAGACTGAACGCTGAAGGCATAACGGTCTGTAATGAAGATATATGTATGAAAAGTAACTGTCTGTGGTCAGCTTGCAGCATATATCTGGCATATAACAGGACGACGAGGGATTGCTTGCCCCAGTGATTTTGCTGAAAACTGAGATATGTCTCAGATACTGTAAGTTAATATCCATGACTCCATCTCGCACTGTTGAATGATGCTGGAAATTTGTTATGCTGTAGAATTAGATCACACGAATCTGCCCATTCTACCCCAGCCTCTCCGCTTTTGTCGGTACCTGGTTAGCCCCATATTGTATTATGACTGTTGAAATAACCAATCACAAACTTCACATATTGATGCTGGTAAGCTTCACAAATCAAATTACAGTACCCAGTGGCTAATTAGTTGAGCTCTACTGCGAGAGTTTCTATGTCATCACGGGAGGGTTGTTCAACCACTGAACGCATGCCCTTCATTTTTGGACGGCGAAGTTTCTAGTTTCGGTGAGTTTCCTGAATACATGTTGTTAGCATGTGGAGAAAATTGCGAGGGTATATAATTTGTGTTGTCTTTCATATTCTTGGAATTAAGTCAACAATAGAAATAAAATAATCAAAATGCAAAATACTATTATCCAAGCTTGCGTAAACTAAACCAGTAAACCCATGCATACATACATACATAGAGAGGACGACGATAGGCTGAAAATGGGAGCTGATAAGGGTTAAATAAGGTCTGTGTATTCCAGTAACTTCTACAACATAGTATTCTGCAATGTGTAGGGCTGATGTGACCTTGTATTATTTTAGTGGAAGTTTATCACAGTTTCAACTATTAATTTTGGTGTTGAGAACACACGAGGCAAAATTTACGATCCTTGCGTGTGTTAGGAGTGCCGCTTTGTTATAACAGAAGATTTTGTCAAATTTCTCCTCAGGATGGGATGTTAAATTTAGTGCATTTCTCATCAAATTTGTTTAGACTTAATGAGGAACATGTTTGCAGCAGAGCAGTGAAATTTAGAGGAATTTTAAGTATGTACGTTAATTTACGAGATTTCATACGTATAATCAGTTGTGTATGCAAATTGCAAAGTTTTGGACAACTTGTGAATTGTAAATGTCAATTATTATATTAATTATTATTTATTTATTTGGCATATGGCTACATCACTAAAAATAATCAATATTTACAATAATTATCTCATACTAATCACAATAATAATAACAACCGATTCCATCACGCTAGTAAATTGAACACCGGGGAGGGTTCGATTTTTATCTATCTCAGCAGTACAACTAAGCTATTTAGCATTAGAGGTTGCCTCAGAACGTCTTCTGTAAAAATAGTTAATCACAAAATTCATATCAAATGCTTGGTTTTCACAGAGGGTCTAGTTATTCTATCCAGCACTAGGCAAGAATGAATTCGGTCCCTGGAAAAATTTCATGCAATTGCATCTAAAACGAATCCAAATCTCATAACTCAGTTTGGCAAGATTACTCAGGTAAATAATTTCAAATACTTGGGGAAATCATCTAACCATCTGCACTAAATCATGAAGAAGGCAGAGAGATATCCCTATACAGTATGACAAGTACGCCAAAGAATCACATGGAAAAGGTACAAGAAAAAATCAATATCCCGGAATTCTAAATTAAAAAGTCATAACATCGTAATTAAGCCTGAAGCATTACACACGTCAGAAACCTTAATAATTGGAGAAAGATCACTCTCTAATATTATTGAAGAACAAGAAAGGGAATTCCTGAGGAAAATCTTTGGCCCAGTATGCATAGAAGGAGTGCGGATGGACAGGAGGTCTCCAGAATTATACCATGGAAAATATCACATACAATTGGAAACAGCTGATTGAAATTTGATGGCCATATTCAAAGAATGGATGATGACAGACTCGCTAAAAATATATTTAATAATGCCTCCTCACTAAAAGTCAAGAACAACTGGATAACATAGCTTTTGAACGTTGGTGAATAAGCATAATTTTGCTAAAAACCCAAGGTGAGAACACCAATGCATGGATGGAAGAACGCATGAAAAACACAGCGAGTTAAGAAGAGAATCTGGGAAGAGAAGAAAGCACATTCATCTGCAAAGTAAGTACAATTGAACTCCTTAGTTGGGCACAGCATTTTGAAAAAATAAGTAATAGAATTAGTAACAGTTATTATCCATGTGGTATGCTTTGTTTTGTGAAGGATCAGTCTGCAATACATTTGTCAGGTGACAGCACGGGGTTTGGTCTAACAAGATTTGGGGGTCGATGTTAATGTCAGTGTCACATGCGTCCAAGCAAAGTGAGAAACTTCGTAACTGTCCATGACTGTCCTTGGTAGATAAGTTTTATTTGTCCATGTTTTTATGAAACAATGTGACTCAGTGAGACATGTTCCCAGTAGATACACTAGAGGTAATAGTATAGATAACGCCAAGGTTTCTTTGTAAAAAGGCCCAGGGGAAAAACGTCAAGGCAGAAAATTTTGAAATATGGTAAGGTTCATATTTTGAACACTGAATAGGATCCTATATCCAGAGGGATCCTTTGTTCATCTAATAACTCCATTAATACCAGTGAAACACATATCATATTCCACATATCCCATTAGACTTGAGTATAAACCTGTTAGATGAGATAACAGGTGTTTGGATTTATATGAGGCTGACCCTGTTCGGAAATAGAAGGGTATTCAACTTTATTGATGTTAAAATAAATGGGGAGTAACTTGAATTATAATTCTATGGCATAGGAAAATGATAGAATGGATTCTCAATAACAGTTCCCAAAATTTGACTTTGCATTCCAGTTTCAATGTTTCCATAACACAGTCATAGTTCATATTCACACTGAGCATTTAAATCATTATTTTGGTGCCCGAAGTATGACCTCACATATTCAGGATTTCCACTTCCTGATATGTTCATAGTGCAGCTAGGTGTTAAGGATTGTCGATGGCGTGTCCTCCAGTGGAAACGTAGGGTGGTGGTTGAAGTGCAAGGAAGGGATACTTGGGATTGCTTGGCCATGCTAGGACCATGAAAATATGTAGCAGGCCAACTGCCCCTATATGAGGAGTATTCTTAGCTTGAAAAAAATTCAGTTCCCCATGGTATTCCATAAGATGTAGTAGCACTTTGCCATTACTCCATGGGATACCTATGATTCAAACCATGTTTTTCATAGAGGAGTTGTAATATTCTGCATTTTTATATTTTAATATGACTATATAAGTGGATGTACTTGAACTCTGTGACCTATACTATTCAAGAGTTACCTATGAATAAAGTTTATTTCTGGGTTTGATTGAACGTTATAACAAAATGATAGCATGGGTAATATTGTAGTAGTATAGGATTTCTTTGCACAGGATTTCATGGATTTATTCTAATCACCGACTTCAACTTGTTGTTTTGGTTTGTGATGTGACTTAATACATTTATTATATTATAATACTATTTTATGTTGTGTAATACCACACCATTAATTCACTGGCACTTGAAGTCCTCTTATTTTGGAAGGGCCCCTTTGGTCATCAGACACATTCAGTTAAATTCAGTGAAGGGTCACATTGGTCATCAGCCACTTTCGTAACTTAACTTCAATGAGGGTTCACTTTAGTCATCAGGTGTGTTTCCTTAACCTTAAACATTAATTTTAATGAATCACCATGATAGCTCAGTGAAATGAATTGTAGGTTACTCAGATTGAATTGAGGGTCCAGGTAACTCATCCTATGCTGATGGTCAGTTAATGGACAGCCTAAATTTAAAAAGGTGTGCAGACCACTTACTGATATTTAGACATTCAAGAAACCGGAAGCATAACGCACAGTTGTTTATGGAGCCGAGCAGACTGAATCTCATGTTGTTTTCTAGTTAACCACAAAGTGGTATTCTGTAAATAGCCCTTCAGGATTTCTTTTGTTGTGGATATTAATTTCATCTTGAAATCGTCCAGCCGCAGCGTTATATTAATGTCACTGACCGCAGACTACTCTTTATGGCTATATATTTAAACAGACCCACCATCATATTGCAATGTTTTTGATTGAATAAACATAGTCAGATTATGTAAGCTTTTAATTTATGTAAGCAGACCTTCCTTGACACCCGATAGTCATGCCTGGAACTGACGAAGAGCAATTAACACATCCTGAGGCACAAGAGTTAACAATTCATGCTGAAGACCTGGAACAGGCAAATACCAGATTGACATGATGAAAAGGGTTCAGTTTCTTCAACACTTGCAAAGTTGAGATATAAGAGATTTTTAGTGACTTATTTGAGGTTTTGTTAGAGTCAAGTGAGTGGCGAATTATCTGCTACCCGGTGAACAAAAAATGGAGAGACTTATGCACGAGTAGCAGCTGTCGACATACGAATACTTACTTACAGATGCCTCCTCGAAAACTATGTGATCTTTATGAATAGCTATGGGCACTGAAGTTGAGCTTTCAATTTGCATTCAGAACAGGTTGAGAGACACAATATTATCGTACAAGAGACGAGGGATCAGGTACACTGTTGAGCTACTGTTCTACTCATAATTAAAGGAATACACTAGTGACATGTAGGAAGGGGAGCACAGGTGTGCTCAGCCTTCAGCAGCAATTTCTTCAAATGCATACCCTATTATGACTTCATTCCGCACATACATATTCCCTTGAATTGTTTATTCTAACGTGTGAATATTTTTTCCTGCGCTTCTAGTCTTTAACCACTTGCCTTCGTCAAATGAATCTTCTGTGTTCATCTGGATTACTTCTTATCCTCGCTTGTGGACGGCTCCTCAATGAGTGTTTCTAAGCACACTTCTACTAAATTCCGAAAATAAAAAAAGGGTCGTCCATGGCTGAGAACAAGCGGGTGTCGTATATCTGTGATTGATGAGGAGATATATCATAAAATGTCCTTGGCTCCTTTTGCAAACTGACCTGGCATTAAGTTACTTGATAATTGTATTTCAGAGCAAATGCCAAAAAAGGATGAAACGCTCTTCGGTGTACCAAAAAGGTGCAGTTCAGGCTGAGGAAGTTATTACATCTCTGCTGTTTGCGATCGCATGTGCCTGGCTAGATCTCCAGAATTGGAGAAGTACTTGTGAAACTCCTAACTCTCGTTCAGGAGTTAGTGAGACGCAAAACAATATTACATTATTATTTAAACTCGTGCGGCGTGACGTGAAACTCTAACGCCGTCTTCACCGTGTGCACCGACTGCGTGGTGCTGCGTGTGAACGATTTGCCACAAAACACGGACGAGTGCGGCACCTCTCTAGTGTGATTCGCATGTGCACGGTAGTTACATACTTCCTTGACATTTTGATACATTGCTGAGCACACGTAAGCCATATAACACCCCTGTGCATTCGAATGCGAACTCTTAAATAGACGTTCTGGTCAAGGATTTCCCACAGACATTGCAGCAGTTCGGCAAGACGGCCCGCGTGAGTTTGCATGTGTTTCGGGAGTGCAATTCTCCCGAAGGAGTGATTAATACAAATACTGCATCGTTGTGTCAACGCGCTCGTGTGAGTTCCATGTGACCTGCTTCCCGGTTGAAGGATATGCCACAAACGTTGCTTCAGGTCGGTTTGACGAACGTGTGAGTCCGTACGTGATGTATTAGGTTGCATCTGCTACTGAATAACTTCCCACAGTCATTGCAACAGTATGGCTCATCGCCTGCGTGAGTCCGCATGTGTCTCAAGAGTGTACTATTAAGGGCGAAGAGCTTACGACAGACACTGCAACGGAAAGGATCCACGCCAGTGTGTGTTCGCACGTGAGATTTAAGATGGATTTTTTGCCTAAAGGATTTACCGCAGTCGTTGCAACAGTGTGGCTTCTCGCCTTTATGTTTCCGCATGTGCTTCGAGCGAGCACTAGAACCGGAAAAAAGTTTTCTACAGATATTGCACGAGTAGGGCTTCTCGCCTGTGTGGGTGCGCATGTGTCTTAAGAGATTGCATCTCTGCCTGAAGAATTCGCCACAAACATCGCAAAGGTATGGCTTTTCTCCTGTGTGGTTCCGGGCGTGAGCTGCTAGGTATGCTTTGGTGCTGAAAGATTTGCCACAGATGTTGCACCTTGGGAACATCAAGCCTGTATGAGATCGCATGTGGTTGGATAAATGTGACGAATTCTTGAACTTTTTATAACATACTGAGCACTCGCTTACTACCAGATTTGTATGCACCCGCAGGTGCTTTGCCAGCATGTTCCTCTTTGTAAAGCATTTATGACAAAATTCGCACACTAGGAGCCGATGAATCCTGAGGTGTTCCGACAAGCTGCTTCCACTGCAGAAGAGCTTTCCACAGTGATCGCACTTGAAGGGCCGAAAATCTTTGTGAGACTTCAGGTGTCGCAAGAGGCCCCACTTCCTGGCATAGACTTTACCGCACATAATGCACCCAAAATAAGGTGCTCCACCACCCGGAGGTTGATGATATGGGTTGCTCACATCGGGTCTCGATCTAGTGACAAATTAAAACCATTTGACCAATAGTTCAACAGCCATCTCCATTGCAATTGTCACAAAAAGGAATTGCTACTGAACATTCCACTCACTGATATCCCCTTCAGAGAGCTCGTTTAACTATGAACATCACATTCCTGAGGGTAAAAATCATCCGAGGTCAAATTCAGAGTGTAGATTAAATTCAAAATGCCTTTTTTCTCGAGTAACGATATCACGCGCAACTTATGACAATTTGGGAATTCACGAGCTCAGAGACAACCACATTTGAGGAATACCTGAGAACTAGTCCAGCGAACACACGGATCAAAAAGTGTGATATTCATCTAGTCAGGTACTACAGTGGCACTCATCGAACTCACAATGACTACATCCTCATGATATCAAAGAATCTCAAAGGTGCTCTAGAGACTACAGTTGTTCCTTACGAAACCATTGCGATGCAATATCAACCAGCAATCTGTCGCAGGTAATGGACCAAATGGATCAAATGTTGGCGCATTAAGAAGGAGGCCAACGTTGTTGCGAAAGTTACAGTGCCACAAATCCCCACAGTTGAAGTGAGCCAGACTATACTTAAAGACTCCCTATCCTTGGAACAAATAAGTCAGGGCGACGAGAACGAAGGATTAACTATGACACGTGGCTTCAGAATGACGATGTTAAGGATGCAGTACGGTTGAAGAAACAGCTGTACCACGAGTTTCTTGCTCGTTGAAATGCCTGCAAAGCAGCCACTAGAAAAGTGAAGGAGATCGATGCTCTAACAAAAGCAAACCGGTAAGCAGGTCTATATGTGAAACTTGACATGCATGAAAATCAGCAGAATATTTAACGACTAGAAAAATCGAGGCATCGCAAAACGAAAGAAGTCCAACGTTTTTATGGTATCAATAAGGAAATAAACGATATGCTACTCGACTGGCTGGAAGTGCGAGTACACTGGCGGAACTACTTTAACAACATTTCAATTTTGGATTTGGACATATCTACCAATCCCAATCACCTGCGCTATTGAAGGTCCAATGCAGGAAATTGACGTCACCGATGTCCAGGCTATGCTGAAGGAAATGAAACCTGGGAAGGCCATCTGTTCCCATTATCTTCTGACAGAGTTCTGTTTCTCTCAATGGGGGAAGCAGCAGTGTGGCTAAAGCAAGTTTTTCAACAAGATCATCGTAGAAGGTCAATAACCAACAGATTGGCGAAGGAGTATCCATTCAAAAATAAGGAAAGCCCTGTCAATTTTTCTTATTACAGCCCGAACATACTTCTGAGCCACTCAATGACAGATTTCGAACATCTCCGACAAAGGCATTAGCGATTTAGCCAAACATACAACAAGCCATGCTGCATTTGTGTAAAATTGTGGCACAACAGGAGCAATCCACGCTGCAGGGCTGTTACTTGAGAGACACTGTGAAAAGCATAAGAGGCTTCATCACGATTTTCTGAACTCTGAGAAAGTCTTCCATCAGGTATCTCATAATCTAATCAGTCAGCGCTACAAGAACATCGCATTCCAGAGGACCTTGTTGAGAGGGTATAATTGCTCTACGAAGAACCAAGGAGTTATATTCGAGCTGCCGCAGGTTGCATCTAATGAATTCCGCGTAACTGTAGGAGTCCACCAAGGCCCTGCATTTTCGCCACTGATGTTCATTCTTGTGATCGAGACCAATACATCAGACCCGCACAGTCCAATACCATGGACACTTCTCTATGCACACGATGTCATTTTGGCTGCAGAGAATAAGCAAGATCTTCGGCGTCAAACAGAAGACTGGAACACTCGACTAGCGCAATAGGTCCTGTGCCTCAACAAAAAGATGAAAGAATAAATGACATCACATCATAGAGAAGTTGAAACCATGCATACTGACGGTGAAGATATAGCACGAGCAGAGAAATTTAAGAGCATCTTAGCTCCAGTAACTCTGATGATGGTCGACTGACTGACGAAGTCAACTTAAGGATATACAAAGCCTGACTGAAGTGGAGAATGAAAACGGGCGCCCTTGCGACCGTCGGATGAAGGACCATCTGAAATCTAAGATCTACCGAGCTGTTATCCGTCCTGTCATTTTCTATGGCAACAAATGCTGGCCAGCTAAAGACGTAGAACACCAGCAAAAAATCATGGATAAGAAGATGCTTAGTGGAAGGCTGGCATAACGAGACCGGATCACATTTCAAATGATGTTACAGTAAAACATCGTTAATTCGAAGTCGCTGGGACGCAGAAATCTGACTTCGAATTATATAATATAGAATTAACCGCCAACGCATTGCTAAGATTTGCCATTTATTGCCACGTAAAAAATATTGTTAAGACCTGTCACTGCATGCAATTAACATTGATACACAGTTTAAACTTTTCAAATGCCATAGGAAAAACTATTTCTAAAATGTATCCAACAAGATGCATTTACAGTATTCAAATGACGCACTTGGACAACTCACTGACGAACATAAATTAACGAACAAAAATACCCCGCATGAATGAAAGACGTGAAGAAATCTATGCTGGCTCCTTTGTGCAAGTCCTTTATTCATTGAATTACTACACCGTATGCATTTCACAGTATATGCCCTCTACTTGCACGGAAAGTACGTACCCGATGTTCTCAAAACTGATCAAACTTTTCTATGGCGAGCGGAGAAATACTCTCGCTTCAGTCTGCATTAAAATTTTACAACACCCTACAGTGACTCTATCCTTGTACAATTTCCCATTATGGTAGTTCTCTCGAAATTCATCTCGTAATTGTCACGTCACAAAGTATTCTAAGACCCATTAATGCATGCAATCACCTTGCTTCACAGTTTAAAACTTTGAAATGCTACGGAAAAATCTATTTCAAAAAATTATCCAACAAGGTGCATTATTCACTTAGATAAATCACTGGCAAAAGCAACCTTACACAATGAAAAAAAACACATACCATTCAAAGACGGGGACAAATTATGCTGGCTCCGTTGTGTAAATGCATTATGTTCTAGTTTGCTGTACTGTTTGCATTTTTTGATGCCCTGTACTAGCACGGGAAGTGTCCGACTCCCTTAAAACATAGTAGCCTATCGAACTTTCCTATGACGAGGAAAGAAATTCTCTCGCTACCATGTGCGTTGCAACAAAGTATACCCTTGTACGATTTCCCGGCTGGCACACTCTCTTTTTTTTGAAAAAAAAAGTCCGTTTGGGCTCGGCATTAAAAAAGCGCTTTCAATGGTATTTGCAATACTGTTCGGTGCATAAGAACTGATTATAGCACGCTTTTTCGCTAACTGTCAGCACCGGCAGTGTTCGCGGATTCTACTTCTCCGCACAACGCGATATTGTGGCGTTCCTTGAAACACTGAATGCAAAAGAATTACCATTTTACTCGAAATTATCAAATATGAAGCACACTGTAGATGTCCCGAAGTGAGTGAAAGTACGGAAAACTATCCCAGCTGCTTCCGGAAGACGCATTCTATCATGACACGGATACATTTTGAATTTATATTACACTGAACAAATATTAAATATGAAATATTGAGGCAGTTTTGAATTCAAAGTCAGAATTTCGGTAATGGGGACAGACATTGTTCTTAGAATTACGAGTTATCTATATTCGGAATCAAACAGTTTAAATAACATGCAAAACTGTACCTGGTGTTTCTGGGAACGAGAGCTGCTTCGAATAAAGCAGGATTCTGAATTAATCGAATTCGAATTATCGAGGTTCTTCTGTATTAGAAAACGTTTTGGCATTGAACCATCCCAGAAGAAAATTGAGGAAAGGCGTATGCGCTGGTTTGGGCATGTGTTGAGTGCAGAGGACGATATACTAGAAAAGTCAGCGTATACACACAAAGTCGGTGAAAAGAGGCGCAAGTGACGAACAAGACAGCATAAAGTGCACAACGACTTAGAAGCTGTGAGACTACATACAGGCATGGCCCAAGACCGAACTAATTGGAGACAATGAATCACAACACCGATCCCCGCCACAAGGCAGGACTAACAAGAAGCAGATTGATGCATATTCTGTTATATAAATGGGATACAATGTTTATTTTACACATCCCATCATTCCGCTTAGTATGTTGAAATTCTCTCCACTAAAGACTATGTCCAATGTCTAAAAAGACTTATTTTCGCAAAATAGTGTTTGAATCATAGAACACTTCTGGATTTCGCATTTAAGTGGCTCCTATAAATGCATTATAAAGAAAAATGTATCTCAACTAAATAAAAATTTCAGGCTTATCTGTGTTAATAGGCACTGACAGTTTGAATATCCAGTGAAATCCTATGAGTACCAACAAGAGGGGAGTCCATCAGTGTAATCTAGCCTGAATGGAATTTTACAATTCATATTTCTGCTTACATCCGTTATAGATAGCCGACAATCAGAATAATCAATTTGTTTTTTTCACCCCAATCAAGTCTATCAATATGAAGACTATGGAGGAGTGGCACAAAATGGTCAGCTAGGACTATATGACACTCAACACTCTACAGGTAGAAGGAGACTGCATCACTAAGTGGTTAGTTCAGGACCATGTGTCTCTACACAAACGGAAGTTAGCCTCATCACTAATTACTTAGCTCAGGGTGATGTGTCTCTCCACAAATAGTAGATAATCTCATCACTAATTGGTCAGCTAAGAAATGTGAGTCTTTCTGCAAGTTAGTGATTTGAAAAATTTTTGAATCTTACAACCTGTTCTTATATAACTCAATACCCAACTGACATGGCAAATCTTTTGGACATGTTAAAAGAAGTAATTTAAGTTACTGAATGATATTTGTAGACTGCTGAAATGAGAGTCAGGATAAATAGTGCCTGAGGTGAGATACAAAACAATTTGGGAAATAGTACATTAGATCCGGCCGACTGAATCCTTCAGAAGCATCCAAAATCTATAATCATCTGCCTTATATACCACGGAAAAGTAAAACATACAAAAGGCTCGTCTTTTTGCTGGTTCAAGAGTGCCTTTGCACAAGATATATTTAGGAAGAAGAAAGCTAATTTAAACTCCATCCAGAAAGAGAAATATGTATTTTGTGTGTGAAAAGTATACATAAGCAACAATTTTATTGGTAGCCATAAGGCAAGATTGTTCTCCAACATAGCTTATTGTGTACTGTTACACAAGAATTACAAAGAAACAGCAGAATTTGAACCTCGAGGTGGTGAAGTATTTGGGCGATCTTCAGTTGTGTGCACGGTTCTACTCTGACTAACGAGAGAATGTACGCTGGTACTGGGTAGTTCTGAGGACTGAAATGAATATTTCCTACCACTAGATGTGAATGTACAGTAGGAACAAGTCAATGCGTCACATAACAGTTGAGAAGACTCTAACCACACACAAAATCAAATAAACCTTTCAGAATTTCCAGTTTCCATCACTAATCTGGTTCAAAGTCAAACCTTAGGCTATGAATACCCATTGCACGACTGGCCGATACAAGGACTCAGTTAAGGGCACCGATCCGACATTATGCAACAATATCCCAAGGATTATCAAAGATTGTTTCACACAGTAACCAACAAAGGTGTGACAGCAAAAAGTTAATTAGCAAGTGGTCCAATGGCACACCTACAGTTCAAAAAACACTACTGCATTAAATGTTTGAAAACAGGACATACACTTGTGCTAATTTGTAACATCAGTGATAAAAACTATATTGAAAAAATATTATATCATTACAACTTATTATTTACCCACTTATAATAGATAATAAATTCACTTACATGAAAAATTCTGAAATTTTTAGGCAACCTGCACAAATTTAAAACTACACTTGTAGCTGTTCACTTTATTTTATACTAATTGTGTAAATGTGTTCTCAATCAACACACTACAAGCACTTGACAGACAATGAGCACTAAAATGAATGGTACTGGGCGACAATCAGTAATTGTGACCACAACACTGGAACAAACATAAATTCAATACCACCATTCTATTTTTATGCTTAGGAGAATGTGGAAGTTTTAATTGAAAACTATGATACCTATGATGTAGCGCTAGTAATCTCAATGTTCCATTCTTACAACACATTATCTGCTTTGGCGTCCACAATTGGAAGAATCTTACTTAACACACAAGAGAACAGAAAAGGTCATGAAAAAAAAGAAGAATCTAACCTAATAAATAATTTTAAAAGGACATTTTTTGAGTTACTCCACTATTCTGTGTGTCACTGTTCGTAAGAACGTTCAAAATTACTGAGACTATCTGGAGGTAATAGTTGCAGATAGCATTTCGGATGATAAGAATGTGATGAACAAATGCTGCAGTGACAGTGAAAGAAAGAACACGTTTTTCATGGTTGCTTAAAGGTATTGTAAACAAATACACACCAAAATTTTCTAGCTTTACCGGAGATTATTTTTGTAGATATATATTCAATAAAACTACATGATGGAACATTAAATATGATCTTAAAATTCCTGAATATTTTAGGTAATTTTAACAATAGAATTTTAAGATATTGGCGTTTAAATGTAACCTTGAAAAAAAAAGGATTAAACAGATGAAAATGGCAACTTTTTGGAGATAATCAAACCACTACTGAACATAACTCTGGATAGCTACAACTAATTCCATACTGTATAGAATTTGTAGTGTACGTACTTCATTTCTTCTTTGACGTATGTCACCAGCTGATCATCAGTATGTTCATCTATGAATATTTCCTCCTTAATATCTTCAGAAGGCTAGAAGTAAGAAATAAGAAAAATAGAATAAAGAAGTAAGGGAATAATTATATATAGGCCTAAACAAGAAACAGTTGAGAAAATAAATTTCACAGCGGCACAAGAAGAGTATAATTAATTTATCTCCCATCTTAAAAATATAAGAATGGAAAGGAACAATCAAATCAAAATCACTTTAAATGCAAAAGAGATGTCTACTTTGGTGGCAAATGGTACACGAAAATACATTATTATCAAGCACTAAATTCTAAATGAACAGAGAAGAAGACAATTTTCTAAAATACAGTATTATCCAATTTACACTATTTTTTCTATTAAACACACTTTACATTATTTACAAAATTATACTCTTAATATATTCTGTATTTACAATAATCTACTAATATACAACATGTGGAATTACTTCATAATATACTATACACCTGCTATTAGATTAAAATTTAAATTGGGCCGATGACCTTCGATGTTAGCTCCTTAAAACAACAAGCAACAAGTAAAATTTACATTGCATTATTTTTATTTTATTTTTTAAACTTCTTGGACCCTAACTTGCATAATGACCTGCTGCGTCTTAACCTGAGTCCCTTTTGCCACTGCTTTTCGGACAACTGATAAGAGAGATAAGATAGTGAAAAGGAACACAGTGCAGGATAGCAGTAGACAAAGTAGCAATAGAAAAGGAGGAACATTTGTAAATATGAAAATTTAAAACTGCCTACATATTTGTGAATATTCAGCAGAGAATATGTACACATACAAGTGGGGATGGAGACACTTCCGTGTATGTGTGCATGTACAATTTAAGTAATAATAATAATAATAATAATAATAATAATAATAATAAATACTATCTCCAAATCATTACCCAATACCGTTCCTTGCTTCTCTTTCTCTTTCTGCTGATCCCTATTTCCACAATGACTAGCTATTTCCTTTATCCTCTCACATTCACTTTCCCCTGTTCCCATCTTTCTATACAAGGCATGACTCGTCACCACTTTGTTCCTTTCCATGTTCCTATATACTTTCTTTCCCAAAACACTTCACTGTAATGTAAAATAATCCCACATTATTCCTACCTTTTTCCCATCAAGCGACTACGGCCAGTCACGTGTATACTTGCTCCGCACTTACCTGCCTAATTATCAATATAACTAGCAGCTGGGATTCCTTGAGTGTGCTCAACCGTCATCACTTAGTTCATGATTTGATTTAAAACGGTCAAAATGACTCTCAAATACGTCGAGAAGAGGTTGTCAGAGTACGAGAACCGTACGGTTGAATTTCAAGCTCGCTTGTAGGAAGCCATGACGGATTCCGACCGCAGCGCAGACAGCAGTGCCGCCAACGCCGAGGAGCAGCTCACCAGCCTAAGTTCCGACTTTAAGATCTTCCGAGACTCCATGGGTACTGAGACAGCTGACATGAAGCAAGTCATTCAGAAGATCCATCAGAGGATGGATAAACAGAAGGAGATGGCTGATGTAGCAGCCCAGTATAGTAGGCGAAATTGCCTACTGATACATGGGGTTAAGGAATCACCTGAGGAGGACACCTATGGGGCTGTCATAGACGTCATTAGAAACAGACTTAAGTTAGATATTGGCATGGACAGTATCGATAGATGTCACAGACTGGGGGGCCAGCGTAGGACGACTGTCAACGTAGTGGCCACTGGGAACAGGCCAATAATTGTGAAGTTCCTGCGTTACTATCAGCGGGACCAAGTCTGGTGGGCGAAGTGACTACTGAAGGGCACTAACATCATGGTCACTGAATCCCTCACGGCAACAAGAAAAGGGATTTTGAATGAGGCACGCGACGCATTTGGACTGCGGAATGTGTGTACACAGGACGGGCGTGTGAACGTAATTACACCAGACGGCAAGAAAACCACTCTGATCACTCCCTAATAGTTCTCATCAGGCAGCGTAGCGGAGCACAGAATCAGTGTCAATGAGTGAATGCGTTATAATAGGGCTAGTTTTAAAGTATATAATAGGACTCTTGTTTACCAAGAGTTTCAAATTTGACACAAATAGTGTTAGTTATGTGTATATTTTCTTTAAATGCGAGTGTGAAAGTGTGTGTGTGCAACAGTCGGCGGTCTCTTTCAGCAGGAAGCAGCGGTGAGTACCAATTGTTTCTGTCAATCAAGTTAAACATAATCCCCTTGCACTGTTAGCTCAACGCCCGCTACCTGAGTCTGGCTCCGGTCCGCAACTCCCTGCCGCTACAGGTCTCTTGTTGAGACAGGCTCTCTCCTCCATGCGACAGGGTTCACAATGTTGCCAAGTGAACGCGCTCTCTCTCCCTGCTCACACAGATGAAATACGTACAATTGTTAACGACAATGAGATGGTGGTGGTGATTATTGTTTTAAGAGGAAGTACAACTGGGCAACCATCCTCAATAACGACAATGACATACATGTTTTTTGTATTGGAGAAATTTGGCAAAGGCCTACCATCCCTACAGCCATGGTAATTATTAATAATGACTAACTCGTCCGCTGGGAAGAACGGATGGTAGGAAAGGCGACGGTGTAGCCCTTTATTTCAGAAATGACTTGAGAGGTAGACTAATATGCACATCACAAAATGCCACTCGGCCAGGACCAGAGTTTATGTTCGTGGAGATCACCGTTAAAAAGTCCTCTTCGTCGTAGTTTATAAACCTCCACATGTAGTGAACGTGGCGGAGTTGGAAACTTGTTTATTCAACCTAGCACCAACTTACGGACATATTAGGAGACTTACTGAAAGAATCATCTCAGAAGGACAAACTACTTGACATATTATTTTCCTGTAACCTTGCGTTTCTCCCATTAAATCCTAACAACTATATATAGCAATAATCACGCTTCACACTCTCTAACTGACCTAATAATAACTAACAATCCACAGGAAGTTTTTAATCATGGTCAAATTCCTGTTCCATCGATCTCAACACATGACCTAGTCTATTTATCCTATTCTCTTCACATACCCAAATACAAACCACTTGTAGGAATATAAGATATATTAATCTAGATCATCTGAAGTATGCCGCCTACAACCTACCCTGGAATGATATTCTACTACTAGACGATATCGATGCAAAAATACACAAACTAAATTCCCTCCTTATTAGCCTATACGACAAACACGCTCCCAAACGACAAGTGAAAGTGAGTAGCCCCTCTTGCCCATGGTTAAATTAAAAATTAAAAAATTAAAAATTAAATTAAGAATTTGATGGCTCGTCGTGATTCATGGTTCCGACGGTATAAACGTACCCGTAATGAATCCGATTTTGAAGATTATCAGGTTCTCTGGAATAGAATTAAGCAAGAAATCAGAAATTTAAGTACTTAAACTGTCTTCCAGGTAAACTGAATGCAAGGAATTCCTGGAAAGAACTACGCTCACTTGGTATTGTAAAAGGCCAACAACAGCAACGAGAACCAACTGTTCCCATACACGAGCTTATTACATATTTTTCTGAAGAACGAATCGCGTTTAAACCAATCAATCAGGCAGAATTAAATATGAATTGATCAGCCATCTCTCCACTTAACCGTCCTCAATTTTCTTTCCAAGAGGTCACTAGTAACCAAATTAAAAAAGTACTAGACTCTATTAAATCTAGAGCAGTAGAAGTAGATGACATCCCTATGCATTTCATACATATAGGCGCTATCCACCCATTTATCACACATATATTCATTTACTGTCTCCGAAATGGAACTTTACCTGCGCTCTGGAAGCAAGCTAATGTCATCCCAGTGCCCAAGACAAACGAACCTAAACTGACCTCTGACTATCGCCCAGAGTCTATTTTTCCAGCGCTTTCTAAGGCTTTGGAAAGACTGGTGTATGATCAAGTACTGAAATATTTAAGTAACTATTCTCTCCTTGACCCATTATAAGGGAACAACGACAAGTTACAGTACTAACGCTACTGGACTTCAGTGGTGCATTTGATACAATAGACACAGCTACTAATTGAGAAAATGGAATCTTACTTGCTTGACCCTTTAGTACAGAAGTATTTGAAAGATCGGAGGCAGCGGGTGATAACACGCGAAAGAAATTCAGAATGGCGTACAAGGAAAGTGGGCACACCACAAGGTGTATTTTAGGACCATTGTATATCAATGACATTTCATATATTCTAAAAACGTGTAATTGTCACCTACATGCCGATGATCTCCAAATATATTACCATTGCAGTTTAACCGAATTACCAAGCGCAATAAAATGAGACAACTCAGTGAATATGCTCTTGCAAACAGACTTCTCATAAATCGATCAAAATCGCAAGGTATCATTGTCGGTTCCCAGAAGCTCTTACACAAGATCAACGATAAGATTATTCCTCCTCTACAAATAAATAATAGCACAATCCCGTACAGTAAAACAGTGAGAAATCTTGTGGTGACCCTGACTGAATCTCAAAATCGGACAGAACATATCAAAAACGTAAGTCAGAAGGTGTTTGCTACTCTACACCCACTGAAATTAGATAAAGACATTATACCACTAAAAATGCTGCAAAACTAATACAGACCCTAATTCTTCCTATCCTTGACTACTGTGATGTAATCTTGGTAGACGCTTCTAAAGAACAAACTAGGAAACTGCAGTATATTATGAATTGTTGCCTTAGATTCATTTTTAGCCTAAGGTATGATGTGCATATTCCTCCTTACTATGAAGCACTGAACTGGTTAAATCCTGATGAGAGACGTGAATATTATATACTTGCCTTAATACACAAACTTCTGCATAGTAACTCTCCCCCCCCCCCCAGTATATTCCATCTAAACTTCAATTCCTCTCTTCCTTCCATAACCGTAACACTCGCTCGGGCTCCTCTTTGGCTATTCCTCTTCACCACTCCTCTGTGTATACTCATTCTTTTATTGTAACCGGCTCCATACTTTGGAATACCCTGCCAGTGTCAGGGACATTGATTCTTTCCTCAAACTTAAAATAACTTGCCAAGACTTCCTGTTGAGAGTTAACGATTGAAGCGTGTAAATGTGCGTGTGATTGGTAATTGAAAAATTAAAAATGGTTCCGTAAATGTTATATAATGTAAACGTAAGAGTAATTGATAAGGGTGGAAATTGTAAGCGTATGTGCAAGTGTCTGTGTGAGAGAGAAAAGATGACCGAATCAACGAGCTAATAAGCTGCATATTGTGTGGGTGTGTAACTTAAGCTTAATTAGGAAATAGTGTAAGTAGTATAATTAGTAATAGGCAGCCTCAATATTATTTGTTGTATTGTGGTTGAGTGTAAGAGAGGGCCGGGTGCCCTAACTTCACCACATGAAAGAACCGTAATAAATAAATAAATAAAATAAAATAAAATAAACAACGCTTAAATCATAACCAGAGAAATATCCATCATCCCTCCCTGTACACCACATTAAGACCAAAAAAATCAATCAATCAATCAATCAATCAATCAATCAATCAATCAATCAATCAATCAATCAATCAATCAATCAATCAATCAATCAATCAATCAATCATCATTTAGGGCTACTGGTTGTTTACGTAGAAAAAGATTATGGAAATGTATGAAACAACTCCCTTGGTAAATTATATCAATCATTAAATCATCTTCCTATAAGTGAACATCTGCCAAAATTTGTCCGATTGAATTCAAACTTATCTTCGTGCTGTGAACCTTCCTACATTTAAAAACATAAATTTATTCATCAACTAATGTCATTCCAAGCCATCTCTCCAAAGACCTCTCAGAATATACTCCTTAGTCAAACAGCTTGTCTCCTTTCTAAACGTCTCCCCAGCCGAAATTTTGCAACATCTCTGTAACACAACTCTTTTTTCAGTAATCGCCCACAAGAAATGGAGCTATTTCTGTTGATTATTTCATGTTATGTAATCAAGTAATATTGGTGACGGTCTCATACTCTCATTGTGGCCTTGCTGGAGATTTATATGCCCCCTCCTTTATAACATTTGCTGAAGATTTATATGCCCTCTCCTTTACAACACATAAATAACTTCATAATCATATTAAGAGCTCTGTAAATGTTATTTTCATACCTGTTTATGTGATTACCACAATGAAGATCTATCCTTATTATGAATACCTACTTACAGAGATCACCATGAGGAACTTTGACACCATCAACCCAATAATTAAACCAGAGGACTCCTTCTATTTGTGAAATACACAAACTGGCTTTCCACCCCGTTTACCATCATAACATTGCCCGATATCCATCTTACAATTGTGACGTTGGTGACGAGTATTAGCTCTCCCCAACCATATTTCGAAATCTGCATTCGTGTTTTTGAAAATTCTGTCATTCCGAATTATTTCAGTCTTGTATTCTACAAGTACCTTCTACGTGGCCTTGCCCACTTTATTTAATTGATACCATCTTCGTCATTGTCACCATGAGATCATGTTACTTTAATGTTTTCTCTCCGAATCCTTATAATCTTGGTCTGCTACGATTCCGTGCCGTAAGTTGTAGTGTCTTCTTGAGGGCGAGTTTCTTTCTCTCTCTCTCCGTGCGGTAGGCCATGCTGACTGTTGGCGTGAGTCGCCATGCTGGAGTAATCCTTGGAGTACGATGGAGGAAAGACGTGTTTCGTTCCCTCTTCTGGATCGTTTTCCGATCCACCACATAGATAAAGGATAACAGTGTTTCTACATAAGGACTTGTCCTTAGTACTGATCTATCAACTTTGGGAACGTCTTCCTTTATTATTATGAATTTGTAACTTCAAGTATATTTCATTTATGTGAGTAACGGATACTAGTACACTTCTCCAACTCCAACAAAGCAAGTAAGTCTTTTCTTCATTTCTGTCTTGGATCGGCTTCCTGCTGCGCGAAGAGATATGAGTGAAATTCTTTCATCTTGAGTATCGTCGTGGGTCTTGGATTTATTATGTCGTCCAGTTTTTTTTAGGTTACCTTAGGTTTTTCTGAATTGGGTTTACAAACTGTATCTAGTTATACATGGGATCCGTTTGGTGAAAAGAATGTGTAATTAATTAAAAACCAATTCATTTGGTAATACTAATGAGTAACTATGAAACATCTCTGTGTATAATCATTAAACTACGCGAGATTTCACTTGGGTGCCAGTCTCTTTATTTGTTTTAATTTCTTGTTTACCTCTGTTTGTGCTCTTTCAATTGTGACTGTGCATTGGTAATCTTTCCCTTTCCATTCATATTTTGTTGGACCTGTGTTGTTAGGGTTCATGTTTTCGGGGTTGCCAAGGTCTCTTGGCGTGTTTGTCACCATGGTAACTTGTCACGGTTGTGATTGTGTTGTTGTTGTTTTGTGGCGTTGGTATTCTCTTAATTATGCAAGTGAATTTTGGTCCGTTCTTGGGGATTTTTCATTTGTTTTCCATACTTTATGTAATCTAATGTATTCCCCTTTTATTTGGCCCTAATATTTTTCTGGCCTTCTGCCGGTTTATGTCTGCTATTTTCTCATCCGCGTGGCATGTACTGGGGGCCGTGTGAAATCTCCGTGGTGATCGGGCTAAGTGTTTTTGGTGTAATGAAAATATTTATAAGTTAAAGGAATGTTGTGAAAAGAAATATTTATTGAAGATGCAATGCATGAAACATGTTAATATTTCACACGAAGTTTGGTTTGAAGTTATACAAATGTATCAGGTATGTTTATACCTATTAGGAAATAAAGGTCTCATAATACTGCCCTGTGGGACCCAATCCCATAATTGTTACAGGATCAAATAAAGCTTCACCTACTCTAATGCTCGAAGTTCTATTTTCTAGAAATACATCATATGTGGAAAAATTATTGGGCTAAAAGGTATATTTCTATCTTTATGAAACTTATCGACTTTTAGAGCCTAATCCTTAAACATGTTTGGTTGTAAAGTGATATCCCTGTCCTCACTAATGTATTTCTTTTCATATAGTGGCTACAGTGAGGACCAAAATGTAATTTCATTTTTCAGATGGTTTTGTGTAATTTTTTTTATGCTCAAGTTCTGCAGTTTTTCGTCTGTATCTGCATATTGTTGCTGTATGGAAGTAAATAATGTGACCTATTGCTAAGACTGTGCATTCTGTAAGTAACATGCATTATTGATGCTATTAAAGAATTCAGTTGATATTTTTACGAGTGGTTAGAGAGAATTGTCAAATTTTGAGATTATAGGGAGAAGAAGGCCCTTTCGCCAAGAAAGATAGGCAGTGTCAGAGAGCTACTTGTTGACAAATGTTATTCATAGCAAGAGATAGTTTCTAGATTGCAAATATCACAGCAAATTCTTAAAAGAATTTTAAAATGTGAAGACAAGAGGAAGACGAAGTGTCAACAACGTGTTGGGAAATTTGGGCAAAAGAAGAAACTAACCCCAAGGGGGAAGTGAAAACTGATTAATTTGTCAGTAAACAATCGCAAGGCTACTAGTTCGGATTTACGTAAGAAATTAGAAGAGTATTGCTCATTCGTATTAGTCAGAACTGTGAGACAAGAGCTGTTTAGTTCAGGAATGAAAGCAAGGCGACCTTGAAGAAAAGCAAAGATTACTCCTGCTGTGACTGCAAAGAGGTTACAGTGGGACAAGAATCTCCAGAACTGGTCATTCGATGACTGGAAAAAGGGCAAGTCCACGACAATAATAGTAATTCCTAAACTATCATTCATTAATACATTTTTAACCCAATACAACTGATATAATCATACAGTACAATACAAGTATGATATTTTCCTCTGAAACTGTACAGGATGCTAGGATTATTCGTTTTATTTATTTCCAACTTCAGTGATGGTCTGGAGTGAGTTTTCTTGGTACGTCTGTGGACGATTATATATTGTCGAAGGAACTATGAGACGTGAGCTGCTACCTCACGTCCAAGAGTGGTTTGGCCAAAGTGAGTTTATTTTTATGCAATAAAGCCGCAAAGCGTAAAAAGTAACGGAATTTTTTAAAGGAAAACAATTTAAAAGTGCTTGACTGGCCAAGAAAGAGTCCAGACAAGAACCCCATAGAAAATCCTTGGGAGAGAACAAAAAAAAAATACAAATTTAACGACAAAAATCGGCTTGACTGAGAAGGTCGTTCAGATCTGGTTTCATGGTGAGTCAGTACAGAATACTGATTGAGGGTATAAAGTCGAATCGAGACACTCATGAAAGCTAAGTGGATGCATACAAAGTACTAAAGTCATAAACTTTAAAATTGGTAAAATCTTGTGTGTTCAATTCTCAATTTTTTGTTTACTCTAATAATTTGGCCACATCTTTATAGCCACCCATTTAGTCACTATTTTATCTAGCCCAACTGAACTCATACTTGTCAGTAGTCTTCCAAGATCTACCCTATCAAAAGCCTTAGATATGTCAACTGTAATACATTCGACCTCCTAAACCTAATATATCTGCTATACCTCGGTGGAATCTACAAGATGAGCTTCAGTGGAACGTTTCTTAAACCTGTACTGCCATCTATCAATCCAGTAGGTAATTTCATAAATGTGTATAATATAATCATAATGAATGCATTCCAACAGCTTCCATGCAACACCAACAAGATTACTAGTGTGTAATATTTTGCTTTATGTTTATCACATTTTCTTTATACACAGGGTGCAAGTACACTAATTCTTTATTTATCCGGTACAGCTGCTTCATTAATGCACTAATCAGATTTGGTTCTACTTTTTCTCAACGAATTGACTTTCGTATATGCCCAGAAATTGTTCCAATACCAGCAGCATTTCTAGTTTTATACATTTTATCTTATTTTTAATGTCTATTTTTATTGAAGGTTCATGTGGACATTGCAAAGTAATTTACAAGATTTTGTGAAACTGTCAACTGCGTCAGGTACTGCAAAAGGACATGACATGGTGACATATCTTATGCCTCACGAGTCACAGGTGCGATGTGCATTTGCCGGTGAATGGTGTCTGTTTTACGTGATGCAGGACTGCGATGCCCATTGACTAATGGAGTATACACATTCCCATGTTGTATAATTGCTACTCCACACACTTCTCAGTCCGTCGATATTCAACAACGTACACAACTTCAGATGTAGTGGCATCCTTCAGTCACAGAGTCTGCCTGTGACTTCCCTTCATCTCATCCATGTTGCCTTTATCATAATTCGCACTTCAACAACTACCCTACTATCTGTCTGACCGAGCTCGATAGCTGCAGTCGCTTAAGTGCGGCCAGTATCCAGCAATCGGGAGATCGTGGGTTCGAGCCCCACTGTCGGCAGCCCTGAAGATGGTTTTCCGTGGTTTCCCATTTTCACACCAGGCAAATGCTGGGGCTGCACCTTAATTAAGGCCACGGCCGCTTCCTTCCACTTCCTAGGCCTTTCCTGTCCCATCGTCGCCATAAGACGTATCTGTGTCGGCGCGACGTAAAACAAATAGCAAAAAAAACTGTCAGTCTGTAGGCAAGATCCTAGATACCTGAATCAACTTGGATGGAGCCATTAGATGGTTCAGATGACTCCAGGTATTCACTCTTTTTGTTCATTCTAAGGTTGTATTGTGAGAAACAGGTATTCCAATCTTCACCTTGATGTTGCAGCCCTATTCTGGGTCTATCAGCAAGTGCAACATCTGCATATAAGAGAGTCCTAGGAATACTATTTTGCAGGTCCCATGTGGTGGTGTCCATGCTGAGGAAAAAGGGCAATGGGGACAGAGTGGAGTTAGCCGTGCGGTTAGGAGCACGCAACTGTAAGCTCGCATCCGGAAGATAGTGGGTTTGAATCTCACTGTCAGCAGCCCTTAAGATGGTTTTCCGTGGTTTCCCATTTTCACACCATGCAAATGCTGGGGCTGTACCCTAATTATGGCCACGGCCGCTTCCTTTATATTACTAGGCCTTTCCTGTCCCATTGTTGCAATAAGACCTATCTGTGTCGGTGTGACGTAAAGCAAATTATAAGCATTTCCAGTACACCATGGTTATGAATGCAGACCAGATAACACGGTCAAAAGTCATTTCAAGATCAAGGAAGCCAATGTTCACTCACTGCTGATGCTCTTAGTGCTCTTCAATTAGCATTCTGGCAGTGAAAATTCTCATGTACAACTGGGGGAAAATTGGCCGGTAATTTGCACATTCCGCTGGATCATCATTTTGCTTAAAAATAGGCACGAGGATGTTTGTAGCCCAATGACTGAGAACAGAGCCAGAGTCAACACTGGCACTGAACAAGCTTGTCAGAGAGTTGATGGGTTCTTAAACTGCTACAACATGCAGAAGTTCGGTGGAACGTCATCTGGTGCTGGGAGTTCTTGGTTCTTCATACTCCTAATGGCTCTGTCGACATCCTTTGATGTGATGCATAAGATGGGACTTACCATCTGGAATAGGGTGATGCGGTAATTCAATGCAGGAAATATCTACAAATGTTGTTGCCAATGTTTGAGGATTTCTTGTTTGTCCTGTAATCACTGGTCATCTTTGCCTCAAATACACACAGAGTGCTAAATAATTGTGTCAATTTTGGTCAGATGGAAAACAGTTCTTTCCTCCTTGCTTTGAGTTCATTGATGTACTGTGTTTATCAGAACAATACCGACAAAAAATCAAGGATGCTCTTCATGTTATGCGAAGAACAATGGTTGAGTCAGACTGGCGGGGATATTATTCTTTTTGAGAAAATAATTGAAATTGTTACTTCCGGGTGCGAGATTCAGATTGCCGAGCTGTTCAATATGGCCCCCTCTTACTTTGGTGCATAGCTCACAATGGTGCAGTAGTAAGTAACTTTGGACTCTGTCCAGGATGTGTAGTGTGTGTCGAACGGCATGGAAAGCTGCCTGTATTCTTGGTGCAAGTATGTCTTCTCTTTCTGTGGGGTTCACATAGTAGTCAATTTGTGTAGAACAAACTGAACACTGCCTACCAGAGCCCGGAAGCGACTAGCGAAATGCACGAGAAACTTGTGCATTCTTACCGAGCTTTACCGGTTCCCACTTTTCCCTTCCCCTCCCTTCACTTTTCTGACGCACAGCGGCTCGCTCTCTGGCACAGCAAATACAGCAAGTTCATCAATTTGAACTGCACGCCCGTAAGTAACAAGGTCACTTCATTTACAAAAAGAAACATTTCTCCGGCAATCCAACTCCACCATCATTCTCAACATCACATGAAGAGCATGCCTGATTTCTTTGTCAGTATAGTTCTGATACACCTTGTACATGGTCATTACAGTGAGAGTGCCTCGATTCAGCAATACATTTCTTAGCCAATCGTTCGACAAAGAGAATTATTTCCCTGAGTTTTGGAGTCTTTTGTGAATTCCGATTCATGTACAGTATGTCTTTGTCTTTTCCTACACTTCTTCTTGGATTGGAATCATCCATAAAAACGTTTGATTTTCAATACAGTAGGAACTAGGTTATGTTCTGCCCAAGTTTATTGTGAAGGCTGCAGTGAAAGATCTGTAGAATGTGTCCACAAATTGTCAATTGCATTCAGGTCAACGAGAGGAAAATTTATGTTGTCTGCTACGGTCTTCTTCTAGTCTTTAAACTTCCACGATCTTCTCGGGCAACAGGGCACATGCGGAACCTGGGTGACTGAAATGCTTTATCATTTCTGCAGAACATACACTAATGAACACGTCCTGTGAATATGAATTTCCCATCTCTAGTCCTTCAAGGTGTTCTGGTATTATGAACATGAGTGCACTTGTATCAGTTGAAATGTGTTGATATTGTAAGTCTTCAATTATTTGAATGTCAGTAACAGCGTAGAGCACTAACAATCAAGAGTTAAAAATCAGACCAATTTGTTTAACTTAGAACCTAAAAGACTAACTGGGATGTATACGATGGATTCCTTTGTGAATTTTTCATATAAAATGACACCTCATCTTGCACCCAAATGTTATTCATGTACGTTAGGGACTAAACTTATGAATTAAAGTAAGTTATGCTAAAAGTAATTAACGTGGATGTAAATGATTGTTAATAATAGGCTTTAATGACCTAGGATGGTGTATTTGAGTAGGCTTGTTAAGTGACAGAATGGGACAATAGCTCATATTTATGATCACTGTGGAAGTAGCAACGAATATTGCATTATGGAGAGTAAAATACTGAGCACCATGAGGCGACCAGCTCAGTTTAAGATAATAATCACTCTCTGTGCTCACTCAATAATCTCAAGCTTGTCTATTTAAAAAGCGTACATAATTAATGCAACTTTTAAACCATTATTAGTCTGTCTGCTATAATGTGTGAAGATGGATTGACAAATTTTCTTAATGTGCTAAAGTGTTCATTCGTCTAGTTATTCGATCATGATTCTTAAAGTGAGGGTAACAAATACTAGAATGATCATGAAGTTAACGTTTTCAATAAATGATGAATAACATATGTAATGCAATAATAATTCCTAAATAAAATGATAAACCTCATATAACCTAACTTTTGGGTTGAGGGGGATTTGAAAAGTAGGGCTTGACCAAGAGTGCAAGCTTAACCTACCAGGCACGGATTCGACTCGAGGCCTAGCATTGCAGGCCATGGATTCAATCCTAGGCTTCACCTTACAAGGTCATTAGCTTTACAGACTCAAGTTTGATGTCTAAGAGTGCTGACTTCAGCTAACAGGCACGGATTTGTTGCCCGGCTTAACTTTACAAGGGCGTTACAGACTCGAGTTTGAGATTCAATCCCAGGCTTAACCTAACTAGACAAGATGAGACATGGTGCATGGGGATTACGAGCTGAGCTTGGAAGTGGATAGCGCCCATACACATTAATATAATAGGACTAGCGGGACGGTATAAAGGTTAATACATTGTTTTATTCATAGGGGCATAACGCAGAAAGGTGACATCAGGTCATGGAGTTGAGTGACTGCAAAAGGCGAAAAGTGCAAAAAGGTTAAAGACTAACATGGTAAAAGGACAAATGTGCAAAAGTGTTCAATGGCTAAAGGACAAAGGGGAATGAGGTATGGTACAGGGATTAGAGCTGAACGTGGAACAAGATGCTGGTATGGGACTATGGAGATGGTAAAAGGTTTAATATATGTGCATTCAGCAAAATGCTAAGTAAATGACTGCACGCTGAAAGTGCCCATTTAATTCAAAACACCTAACGTCTGAGCTGCGAAAAATTAAAAAAATCCCCACACCGACTGGGAATATATCTCGGCAATCTTTCACTTGGGCTGCAGACTACCATAGTAACTAAATGATTTTGTGTTAAATTCGAAAACACCTAAACTTTGAGCTACAAGAAATTAAAAAATTTGCTGACCCAACTAGGATTCGAAACCGGGACTCATTTACTTGGGAAGCAAACAAGCATGCTAACTAAATGACTGTACATTGACAGATTATGTGTTTCTCTAAAACAACTAGCTTTAGCGCTACAAGATTTAAAGGAAAAATCACCAACAGAACTAGGATTTGAATATGGAGTTCGCTTGGACCCAAAGCTGAAATGCTATTCAAATATCTAAGTACAAAAATTCAAACTTCTAATTCTGAGCAAAGAAAATAATCGCTGTTTTGTGTTCTCAGACCTGGAGATAACTTCAGCTCAGAACTAAACGGCTTAAGTTCATAAGAATAAACAGATGTTAAAAGTCCTCAATCCGACGAGCTTTCCTTTCACTGAAGACTAAGTGTGAACGACCAGCACAAACTATGTTAACTGAATGTGGAAAGAGAATGCAACAAATTTAGTATAAAGTGAGGTTGTGACATATGTGCGTCTCAGCAAAAAAAAGTGTTTGTCAGAACATGCTGTTTTGACTTGGAAATATTTGCTGTGACATGAAATACAAAGTTCATTGTTTTTGCAATTAGCCTAGTATGCACATCTCAGCAAAAGAACATCGGAGGTACCTGAAAGCTGACTAGACTTGGAAGTAACTTATTTGCTAACACAGGGAATAAATAGTTTATTGCTCCCGCATTGAGCTCTGGGCTGCAGATTTGAACCCTGGAGATGTGTAATTGCCTTCTGTAGTGTTCATATCACTTGGTGACTAGCATTAGAGCAGCGAGCAATTAAAAAATCCCCAGGCCGCCTGGGAATCAAGCTCGGTACACTTCCCTTGGACTGCTGACTACCATAATAGCTAAAGGATTCAAAACCCACAACCTTCGAGCTAAAATAAATTTAAAAAAATCACCGACCAGACTAGGAATCGAGCCAGTGGCTTCTTACATGGGCAAGAAACGAGGATGCTAATTAATGACTGTACATTAAAAGCTTCTGTGTTTAATTGAAAGACATCAAGTTCGACTTCCTTTCACGGGGGCGGGCATAATAATATTTGCCTTACGACTTACTAACTACACTCAAGCGTTTTAAAAGTTTGCAACCATAATTTTGAAGATCCCAGCTGCTTTCATGCTGAATACTCAACATTCATGCACAATAAGAAAGAAAAGGCCAGCACTTTAACCGCCTGAGCTACTCAGCTCGGCAATTAAACTATTAAGTACCAAAAAACACACTCTAATAATGATGATAACTGTACTGGGAGGTGCACCTCAACCTCGAGCATTCAAATTAAGTGCCCTGAAGAACGCTATCACATAAAAATTAAAACAAGTAGTGCAAGAATTTGGGACATTAGTCAACAGATATCACTACTAAAGTGATAGAGTAATGCGTTATTTCAAACTGACTGGAATTTTTCTGGTGTACCACAGTTGGTAACAACTATTTCAAAAAGTTTGGACTTATCTCCATAGATGTCTCTACTAAAAAACTGATGTCATGCACTCTGGTGCAAAGTGGAACAACTAGAAAATTTGTGTTTATTGGTTTTCTGAACTGAACGGACTTTCTTTGTGTGTGATACTTCTAAGTATTCAACACTTCTTACTCATCCCGCCAGGTTTGGAGTCTGGCCAATCAAAAGTTTTGTGTATTTATTTTCTGCCAATCATAGGCTTCTTGTAACTTTTTGAAAGTCCAATAAAAATGAGGGGGTGTTTCTGGTCTTAGCCGGGAGCCTTCTCGAACCTTCCTCTCGGGTAAAAAGGCTGACACTTTTCCGAGTTAACTGGTCTTACTGATCGTCGTGCTACTGAGCGTGTGCTAAGAGAGGAGGCGTGGCGTCATCCATCAGCAAGCAGAACATCACTTAAGGTAATGGCCACCATTTTTCTATCTCAGAAGTTATCTCCACAAGCTGATTCGAGGGGAGGATTCCAATCTTTAACTATGTAACAGTCCATTTCCTAAAATGCAAACTTTTCTTTCTTCTCATGTAAAAGTTCGAGTAAATCATACTTAACTGAAATTCAGGAATAGAGAGTCTGACACCCTCTCGAGTTCCCTATCAACTTGTTTTTGAGGTGACTATGATTTTGTGACAGTTTTCTATCTGTAGCCTTGTAATTTAAATTTCCTCCATCTAGTCACCTCAGTAGTGTGGGATTAGCCTCTGCATTGTCGGGCCAATACACCAAGTAGAGTTTTAATATTGCATTTCAAGGAGCGCAAGTTTCCACCTCCATACTTCTGATTTTTGGGCCAGTAATTGAACATGTAATTTTTCAAGAAGGCCCGGGAGAATGAGTACTCGATACCCCTGTATAAACTTAAAAATCAACTGATATGGCCTTGTTAAATTGATGTGTCTACAGAGGCCAGAAAGTGTAAATTTGATTAAGCAAGACGTTCTAATCACTACTGTAAAAGTTAAAGGCTGTAAGGGTATGGAAGCGTAGTCTCCTTGGTAGAATTGTAGAGCATTGAGGCTCTTTTCTTCAAATGTAAAATATATTTCTGAGATACTGAATGCTGCTTTTGGAAGGCCATAACTTGTAAACTTTGAAGAAAAATGTTCTTGAAAATTGTGATTTAAAATTTCCTGTAAAACGATTTGGAAGATTCGTCTCCTTGCCTATCTAACTAAACGCAACAGTAGTGACGTAGGGACCTTTTAAATAGGGAGCTGGAAGCTCGAATTTTGTAATTAATATTTTCTAGGCTTTCTGTTTTTCTATTTTGTAAAAACTACCTCTGTACCTGAAATATTACTGTTTGTTAAAATTTAATATCTGAAAACAATATAACCTTAATTTTATAGTTTGAAATTAATCTTTGACTACCGTAGCACCTTCTTTCACATCTCTGTGATCCATGAACACTCGGTAACTGGTAGCAGAGCGTGGTTGAGTGGGTCTAGATAAAGCCCGTTTTGACGGCTAAACGTAGAATTCGCTCCGAACTCTAAGAATGGTCTCGGTTGCTGGAAATTTTCTAAATTG
Organism: Anabrus simplex; assembly: GCF_040414725.1. Classification (NCBI taxonomy): domain Eukaryota; kingdom Metazoa; phylum Arthropoda; class Insecta; order Orthoptera; family Tettigoniidae; genus Anabrus; species Anabrus simplex. The sequence continues at coordinate 28,972,835 of NC_090279.1, read as the reverse complement.
TTTCATTCCTCTGTCAACATGTCGGGTCCTCGCGAAGTCCTCGCTCCCGGGTACTTTCACAAGGAGGAATTAATCTATGAGCTCATAATTAGGAAGGTCCAAACTGGAGGCACGGTTGTGGTAAATATTACCAAATTTAAGGAATCTGCAGAACTTCCTATTTGTATTTCGGTATTTTGGAGGAAAGGACATTGATGAGGCTCTATCCACTATCACTGATAATACCACAGAACTAGCATTTGTAGTTAGTTTTTTTTTAATGAGTGACCCTTCTGCCAACCAAATTAAGAGTTCAAGCTAGACTGTTCCATTTTTACAATAGAGCTAGGGACCTATTGTCTCTAAAATTGAAGGACGACCATGCTAAGGAAGTCAGTAATCTATTAGAACATCTCTCTGATATGTCGAATAAAGTTAGTCAACTGCTGCCCGGGGCCGCTACTCCTAAAAGCGACCAATTCCCTACGATAAACTTGTCTACTGACGAGGAATCTGGTAGAGTGATTGAGAGTAGATCATACGTGGCTACTCAAAAAACATCTGCCCCATAGGAAACAGGGTCTGGTCATCCAAGACAATTTCCAACGTCATTTATGACTAATGCTGTGGTCGAACCTTCTTCACCTTCAATGCAGTCCAGTATTATATCGCCCGGTTTCAGCAGCTTACCACACCCCTTGGCTATGTTGCTTAAGGACATTTCCAAGTTTTGAGTAAATTCAACGAATGAAGTAATTTCTTTCTTAAGATTTTTAGTGGAATCTCAGGACCATGCTTTAGTGTTTGCTCTCTCTCACTCCCAAATATTTCAAGTTATTTACCCTTATTCTGTAGGCGTCCTCTCGGACAAAATAGTTAAAGCAATAGCTGATCGATCATCTACAGAAGACTTCCATGCCCACCTGCTGGCTAACTTCATTCCGGCTAGAGCCATGTCTTCGTTAATCCAAAAGTACTACTTTAGAGTCCAGAGGTTGGATGAGAACCTGGCAGACTCTATACAGGATATTAAGATTTACACCAGGTTTTTCGTTCTTCATTTCAATGAAGACCAAATTGTGCAGTCGATCGTTGAAGGTATATCTCCACCCTATAAGTAGTACGTATGTTTTGCATATGGACCTAAAACCGTCCCTGAATTAGAAGTAATGGCTGTGTCAGCCAAAGGAGTAAGGTACGCCGATACGTTACGAGTCTCCAAGGAGCCCCCTCCGTCTTCTAACAGCTCTCGGCCACCACCTCGCCGAACTTTTCCCACCCGCAAGTGTTAGCCATATGGATCAACTGAACATCTTCGAAACAAATTCCCCACGATAAAATCTAGTGGGACTAGGAACGGAGCAGGTCCATCGCAAGGTTGCTTTAAATGCGGCTCATTTGCTCACCTTCACAAGAATCGCACTAATATTAACAGCACACCATCTTGTTCGACTTCTGGTGCCGCCTCCACAAATCCAAGTGATAGGAAGTGACTAGCGTCCTTGGCTGTGTCACAATGTTCACCTTCCCGAGGCTCTGGCCCCGTGAAACCAAGTAACAATTCAGTTAAGTGTGAAATGAGAATGCCTCAGAATTGCGGCAGAGACCCCAAGATTCGTGCCATTTCCGAATACTGAAGTAAATAACGAAGCAGTCACGGCTCTATTAGATTCAGAAAGTGTGAGTTCATAAATTTCTGAAGAGTGGTATTCTAAATTAAAAACATGTTGTAAATTTCCTGAATATTGTTCCACTTCTGTTAAGTGTGTTTCGGCTAACTCCTCCCCATTAGAAATTTAAGGTTTCATTTTTTCTAAAGTTCGTATTTCAATGTTTACCTGGAAAGTTAAGTTGTTTGTAGCTAAACAATTGTCTTGTCCTGTAATATTAGGGACTACTTCATGTCTAATACTTGTCTTGTGCTCGACATTCAGAGCAAAGCGTGCATCTTCAAACTAGCTAGTAACTGTAATATTCCCCTATTGGAATATAATTCTGTATCATGTTCTTCTATTCCGCCTACCCAGAGTGAGATGTCATTAGATCTTAGGCAGCTACCTGAGGAACAGGCTGAAAGTATTAGAAGGTTGTGTCAGTTCTTTCCTGGTGTATCTTCTGATACTCATGGCGTTAGTGACCTTATTGAATATAAGACTGAACTAACAGATTCTGTTCCAGTTAGGTTTCCGCCTTATAGGCTGTACCCAAACACCCATCATGAAAACGTCGATCAGATGTTAAGGGACGGTATTATTAGACCTTCAAAGTCGGCGTATTCATTGCCCATATTTCTTGAGCCGAAACCCCGAGCAGGCTTCAGGCCTCTTATTGATTACAGGGTTTTTGAACCGTAAGATGCTTTTACAGTCTGTGCCTCTTCCTGATCTTCTCTCTTGTTTTCCTGGTTTCAAAAGGCCAAGTTCTTTACCATCCTTGATCTTAATCATGTATATAAGCAGGTACATCTAGCAGAAGAATCGAAACATCTAACGGCTTTCGGTACGGATTGGAACTTGTATGAATATAACCGTGTGCCCTTCGGCCTCCACACGGGTGCAGCTGTTCATACTAGACAGGCTCTTCTCTGATATGAAATTCGAATATCTGTATCATTACATCGATGATGTCGTCGTGTTTTCAGAGACCTTCGAAGAACACTTGAGGCGCCTAGTATCAAAACCGGCCAAGTCACTGAAGGCATATTTTTCAGTATAGATGAAAAACCTGTAGAGACAAAGCAATGATAGCCACAATTTTTTTTTCATAGTTATGTCCTTAATGGAAAATTATTTAAGTTCCGCTGTTTTGGGAAATCTGACTCATAATGAACCCATCTTTTTTGTTAATATAAATTTTGACTTGGCTGTTTTTGTTGCAATTTTGTACAATTTTAGGCTTTTTTCTGAAACTGTATTAAATTTAAACTCCAAACCCTTGTGAAAAAAGGCAATTTAATGAAAATAAATTGACATTGCAATTACTTTTCTGTATTGCAATTTAAAAAAAGCATTTCAGCACACATGGGATAATAATATATGAGGAAAAACATCAGAAAGCTGAGGAGAATACAAAATAGGATTTGTCTCACTAAAAGTTCGTAGTTCACTTAGATCTTGAACAGAGTAAAAGAAAATGATCAGCAATAATAGTCACTTATATAAATAGAATCATTATTAAGATAGGTACTGGTCACACATGCTAAGTAATATTGTTGTTTTAAGCCTTCAATTTGCTCTTATTTTTAATACAATGTCAGGCACTTCACGTGGACTATTGATGCAGACTTCAGAGATGGTGTTGGAACTCTCATGACCAGTGAAAACTGTTTCACTTGCTAATATTATACTGTAGTTTTATAAAACTGCAGTGATGGACGATCTTGCCATGTTGAGCCAAAGTGGTTTTGCAGGAGACTTTTTGTCTTCAGTTTTAGAGACAGATCACTGTGTGAGGTGTCATTTGAGCCAGCGATTTTCCTCTTTTACACAGACTTCAGTACTTCCCAAGTTCATTATTGTAAAATATCTCACCATTTACATGAGCAGAATTTTGTGCAAGAAACTTTGGTAATTTGTAGAAAAATAAAATATTATTCTTACCACTCTTGCTTTTGTTGTTGTGATGTCCACTGTGATGTATCTCTTAATCTATTGATGTTTCCATTACGTAGGACGAGGTATGAAAATACATTTTAAGTTCACCAGTCGGAAAAATATACACGTTATACTACACAATAATGACAAAATACGACACACAGGAAATAGGGTTGCTTTTGCGCAAAAGATGCTAGAAGCCTATGACTACATAAATCAGTGTTGCAAACGAACAAAATACGAAATATTATGACTTCAAAGAATACACTGTACAATAAGGAAGGATTTTGTCTATTGATATTACCACATTGTTGCGTAATATAAGAACACAAGATTCCAGACAATAATGGTGCAACATGACATGGCCGGTTTTGAAATCACTGCCTGCATGACTTGGCCCATTCTGTTGCACGACCAAGAATTCAGTGCTCTATAACGTGAAGACATGGACGATTTCAAAGCAAATTCTTGTTTCACCTGATAGTACTATATTTCTACTTCACGTTAATAACTTTAACTCATTTTCGAAGTCCTCAATTGCCTTCGGAAGGCTGAGTTGACAGTTAAACTACCTAAGGTAGCTTTTGCTAAGCCTTTCTATTATTCTTAGGGCATATTGTGTCACCCGATGGTGTTTCTATGGAACACAGGCTATCCGTGATTTCAAGCCTCCTAAGGACATCAAAGGCATTGCCAGGTTCACAGGCATGGTGGATTTCTTCAGAAAGTTTATTCCTAACTTCGCTAATAGGGCGGCGCCCCTGAAACTACTACGGAGGAAAGGCGTCAAATTTCAGTGGTGGCCGTCGCAGCAAGCCACTTTTGAAGACCTCAAATTAGCTCTTTGTAACGCCCCTGTATTATCCATGCCAGATTTCTCTCAGAAATTCATAGTACAAACAGATGCCTCTTCATCTACTGTCCCCGCTGTCCTTCTTCAGGAAGCGGAATTCGGAAGGCGGCCCATCGCCTATACGTCTAGGACCTTGTCGGCTCCAGAAGCCAAATATTTTATCTATGAACTGGAGTGTTTGGCAGTATTGTTTGCCCTGGAGAAGTTCCGCCTTTATCTGGAACATGACAGATTTGAATTAGGGACGGACAATCAAGCCTAGAAATGCGCATTAGCTAGGTCTCGTCATACTGGACGTATTGCCCGTTGGGCTATCAGGATTTCTGCATTCCAATTTGATGTAAGATACATTAGGGGGTCAGAGAATACAGTTGCTGACTAAGCCGCATGTTTTCTAATGAGGTTGAAACCGGTAAACAGGAAGATAGTTCTGTTCTTCCCACACCCGTATCTTCATGAATTAGTGCTATTCTGACTGATGACTGTATGTTATTTCGGGATATTGAGAAATATCAACGTGGAGATACAGTGCTGTCTCCCATTATGGGAACATTTTCTTCTGGATAACAGGTTTGTCCCTTACGTATTGAGGAACGGGCCTTTGTGTTGCCCTTCGAGGCACGATCACAAGATGAAAGTAGTGGTTCCAGCCGTGCTTGTACCCATGATCTTCAAATATCATCATGAAACATTTAGGCACCTTTAAAACTCGGGAAAAGATCAGAGAGATGTTTATTTGGAAGAGTATGGACGGTGAAAATAGGGAAATGGTTAATGCTTGTAAATCTTGCTTGCTTAGCAAGCCCAACTTGGCCAATAAGCTAGGGCTATTGTCGTTGCAACAAGCATTTCGCCCCAAGGAGCATCTATATATAGACTACGTCGGACCTTTACCCAATCAAAGGGGAACAGAAAAAAAATTGTTCTGGTGTGCGTAGATGGCTTCACTAGATTTTCTTGGTTGTTTCCGACTACGATGACAACCGCTCAGTCAACTATTTCTTGTCTTAATATTATCTTTGCTTCTTTTGGTCTCTGTCAATATATTGTTTTTGATAATAAAATGTGCTTAAATGTAGCTGCGTATGCTTTTATAATATACTTTATATTAGGCTTATACCTTGTCAAAACAAGTAATATAGACCTTAAGACTAAAAACAACGCAATATGACAAACTCATTCTAGGAACTTGTTTTATTCGTAAAACTTGAACGTTAATGATATAGTTCAAGGTCATATGTACATAGCAAAGTTTTATCATATGTTGTGATCCTTTTAATGTGTTCAAAAAGTGGTATCTTTTTAATATATAATAGTTTTCTAAACTTAGACATAAAAAACAGTATTATTTACTTATTATTCACATATTAATTAATGTCAGTCAAATATGAGATGTTTACGGGCAAGGTACAACTATTAAAAAGATGTATTCTAATGTGAATGTATATGACAGCTGAGGATGACTTGTGAAGAGTCGAAACAGGTCCTGTTATTAAGAAGAAAATTTTAATAAATTAGTATTGATTAGGTGGATCTCTTTCTTTCTATGACATATTTAGTTCATCTATATGAGTTTGAGAAACTAAACTCTTGGCACTAAGGTGACATAAGTGAAGTGTGCTTTTCTGTCTATTTAGGGCTGACTGGACAATGTGTGTTGTAACTTCAAGGAGGGGGAGATTAGGGTGAATGGGCTAGCAGGTAGACAGGTTGATGGGATAGGGGGGAAGGGGAAGTGAGGCAAGGGAAAATATTGCTATGGTCAGAGGGATTATGGCTGTTTGTGGTATGCATTGCCAATTGCTAATATGAAACTAAAACACCGCATGTGACTACACCCTATTAATGATCAGCAATTAACATATTTTAAGTAATTAAATTGTCAGTAATAATAGTGATAACGTGCAACAGTAGATTAGGCATACAGAATACTCAAGTAGGAACTTTTTCTACATCGTGTTGACGTTAGAGCTATGTACATGTAATATGGAGGCCTGACTTAAAAGAGAACGAGTTAGGAAAATTTTATTAAAGAGTATGTAGATCGACGGGTGGTAGGATAAGAAGACAGATTAAGTGAATAGATATTTAGACAGATAGATAAATACAGTAAATGGATCGATAGATAGATAGACAAATTTACTTGAAAAAAATTAAAAAGCTAGCTCCTCAGCTGTGACTTATGGTAAACGATGGGATTGGACTCACATTGTCAAGTGATAAGGCAGCACTGCAAGAGAAGCTTATGCCATAGGAACTTCCTTTAACTGGCACACTTTTAATTTCATCCCGTCAGCCTTCTTGATTATGATGTCTCCTGAGTCAGTCCAAGTGTTCCTAAGACCAAAACACTGGAGTGCTGTCGTCATGATGGACATTCTGGTAGCTGTACGATCTTCACAGATTGTTGTGGATGAGCCTTTCAGTTTCCTTTTCCTAGTGAAGACATTCTGCCATGAGTGATAAGACACAAATTTGAATAGGATAGGTCTCGTTTTCCATGGTGATCGAGGACCTAGTCTGTGACACCTATCAATATCACTATGTGTAACATATGCACCTACTGCTTTGCACACGCTGAGCACTAGTTCATCTCAGTTTTCGTTCAAACATTCGGGGATGCCGAAAATCTTACATTATTCCTCCTGCTGTATTGCTCCAATGAATAACATTTGGAGTCCATATCCTCCTTCATTTTGTGGATTTCCACCTCCTTTTTATCAAGATATTCAGTTAACTCTGAAAATGCTTCGACATTAAATATTAAACTTTTTTCAAGTTCTCTTATAACCATTTCTGTTATGCAGGTCAAAATGGCCTGCACAATTTTTTTTAAGGAAGCTGTCCGAGTTAATGAAGTCATCTAGCGCACAATTCATGAGGTGGTCTACGTTGGCATCATTGGTAGTGGCTGGGCTTCTAAGTCTCTTGTTTTGGCGGCCCATTTTCTTTACAATGCAAATTTGGAAGAAAAAGAACAATACCAACAAAATGTGTTGGTACGATTCATAAATACAAACGTAACACTGCCGCAAGTTTTTATCACTTCCACTGCTGTATAACACCTTCAAATCACTTGATTACTGAGGAGCCTCACTCACCCACGTCCGTGACGAACCATTTTATCAGATAGGTTAGAAACTCAACATGGCGAGGCCCGAATGGTAACACGATGCATTATGCATTTACACAAGGTTTACCTACATCAGCACATGTAATAATAATAATAATAATAATAATAATAATTGCAATAGCAATGAGCACTTGTATGAGTATTAAGTTCAAGTGATTTTCACACTTACCTGCATTCAGTCAGAGTTTTTTGTCTCCTTTTACATTTTACGAGGTAGTGACTATCGCACACGTCATTACATAGTAAACAAACAGAGTCATCTGTTGTCTATATGCATATTTCACTGTGGAAGCCATATATTTAAGCTATTAGAAAGCTGAAAACAAAATATAGGCCTCTCCATTCAGCAACAACACAGAATATACAATAGTAAGCAGATCAAAACATTGAAAATTGGAAAACCAACTCTTCACACAACTGCAGGCGTGGGACTAAGTTTCCTCCTTTTTATAACACACGGTCCTCTATGTAACACTTTGACTAGAGTGATCAGGATCGTGATTTTAATCCCTTAGGCATGAGATCACGGCTGATGATGCACATGCAATGGGCGAAACATGTCCCCTTAAATTAGTATGACAAGCTACTGAAGCTATTGGTTACTTCACATTCAATATCACACTTGGTTTTGTTTTAATGTTTATTCAGTTTCCTTTACAATTTATTCCTGGCATAAAAGACATACGCCTACCCAAGATTAGTGTTACAAAAATTAAAAAATGTGATTCTATTAAGGGATAAATAAGGTATGTCCATTTTATCTGGCCAAAGAATGAATTTCCAGATATTTTTTTGAATTCCCTGACATTTCCTGGTTTTCCCGCTATTAATCGAATTCTCTGACATTCCCTGATTTGCAGTTTTCCATGCAGGTGGACACCCTGTTAAACCCATATTTGGGCCGATGACCTTCAATGCTAGACCCCTTAAAAAAACAAGCAGCAACAAACCCATATTTGTGTGGGGAGGCCACTCACTTTTTATTTTCGTTGAAGTGAAAAAAGGTTCATGACTGTGTGTTGCTGTGTATGTTTTTACTAGTTGATGTGGTAGCCTCCTTTTATCAAATTAGTCAAGTGGAGACACTCGTGCTTGAAGTTGGCTACAGCCTCAATGTTGAAATCGACTATTGAGAGATGTGTAATGAAGAATCAGTAACGAGAGGAGGGTAGATCGATATTTAAGATCAGCGAAAAAAGGGTTACATTTTGTGAAAAACACTGTGTATACATTTACCTACACCGTCTACCTTTCTGGTATGAACTAGTTGCCTTTGCAGCATCAGAACAAATGACACTTGCACTTCTTGTATTGTATCTGTGTGGTATTGTGGGAAGGGGGTGTGGTGGAGGAGAGGAGATGGGCAGAGCATTGAGCTTATGCGCTGTTGGCTGTAGGCTGAACATTTACAACGATAATAGCACAAACTTCTTCGGAGTACATAAAGAAATCAAGACCTTTCTGTAAAACAACCCTCAGAAAACCAACTCTTCACACAACTGCAGGCATGGGACTAAGTTTCCTCCTTTTTATAACATACGGTCCTCTATGTAACACTTTGACTAGAGTAATCAGGATCGTGATTTTAATCCCTTAGGCATGAGATCACAGCTGATGATGCACATGCAATGGGCGAAACATGTCCCCTTAAATTAGTATGACAAGATGAAATTCTTAATTTTAAGAACCCAATGTGTATTGAATACGAGGATTTCAATAAACTTTTGTAACCTCATTGAATTAATGTACATTTCAATATGGACCAGTCTTGAGATTTGTAACATATAATTATCTGAGATTGTTGTAAACAACCCACGGAGTGAAATTGAAGTCCACTGATTGTATCGGAGTTGAACCCTTTACACAAATGTTTTTTTTTTTTTTGCTAGGGGCTTTACGTCGCACCGACACAGATAGGTCTTATGGCGACGATAGGATAGGAAAAGCCTAGGAGTTGGAAGGAAGCGGTCGTGGCCTTAATTAAGGTACAGCCCCAGCATTTGCCTGGTGTGAAAATGGGAAACAACGGAAAACCATTTTCAGGGCTGCCGATAGTGTGATTCGAACCTACTATCTCCCGCATGCAAGCTCACAGCCGCACGCCTCTACGCGCACGGCCAACTCGCCCGGTCACAAATATTATATTAATGTTGTGCAGGAAACTAACAACTCATATAAAGACTATTAATACAATCATAGATCAAGAAGGCCATCTTCTTGTCAGTGGATGACTGCACAATACTCCAATACTAGCGGACTGGAAACATTAGAAATTCTGTATCACCTCACAAATGTAATTATGATGGCAGAACACCTTGGACTACTTCATCCTGGCACTCAACACTCTGAGAGACAAGTTTAGGATCTCTTCAGAAAGGGGAACAGAAAGAAGCCACACTAATACACATCTCAGGTATTATATCGTGTCATACTAATTTAGAATGGAAGATAGGAAAAACTAGAAAGGTTCCACCTTTTCAATACAAAAATGTTATAGGTTTATTTATAACATGTATTTGCGCTTGGGACTAGTTTCGACGCTGTGTTGGCGTCATCATCAGCCAAAAAATGGGAAAATAGGCCAGTGTGTAGGCATTCATATTACACAAGGTGTTACATTAAACAATACAAATCTTGCAAGGAGATAAAAACATGGATGAATATAGAAACAAATGAATCGTTGAGAAAGCAAAAGTTATACATGTTAAAAAATAACCTTAACCACACATCTTGCAGTGCGAAAATATTCTTCTTGAATGATTCCTGAGTATAAAACACACGCGCACACATTTCTGAAGAGCCAGCAGGCAGGACAAAGTAAAGTGAAACCTTAAGGGATCTTCTGAGAAGAGTTCATCATTTTTCTATGTTCCGATTAAATAATGAAGTCTCCCTTGAGTTCCTGATAAACATACACAACAGGAAATTCTCCTTCACTCTCAACAATAGCTATAAAGACCAACGGTAAATTTCATTTTTCAAAGACGTGAAAGCATGATCTTGAACGTGATGTAACTCCTTTCATTTAACCCATTTTTTACACAAGGTGTTACATTAAATAATATATCTCACGAGGAGATAAAAACAGGGACGAATGTAGAAACACATGCACCGTTGAGAGAGCAAAAGTTGTACATATTAAAAATAAGCTTAAACACATAACTTGCAGTGCGAAAATATTTGAATTTGAAAGATTCTTGAATAAAAGACGCACGCGCACACACTTCTAAAGAGCCAGCAGGCAGGAAAAAGTAAGGTGAAACCTTAAGAGTTCTTCTGAGAAGAGTTCATCATACTTTCAATGTTCCGACTAACTAATGAAGTCTCGTTTGAGTTCCTGATAAACATACACAACAGGAAATTAAACAATATACATCTTACAAGGAGATAAAAACAGGGAAAGTTATACATATTAAAAATAGTCTTAACCACACATCTTGCAGTGTGAAAATATTCGTCTTGAATGATTCCTGAATACAAAACACACGCGCATATAATTCCGAAGAGCCAGCAGGCAGGAAAAAGTAAAGTGAAACCTTAAGAGTTCTTCTGAGAAGAGTTCATCATTTTTTCTATCTTCCGACTAGCTAATGAAGTCTCCCTTGAGTTCCTGATAAACATATACAACAGGAAATTCTCCTTCACTTTCAACAATAGCTATAAAGACCAACGGTAAATTTCATTTTAAATATTGTGCAGAGACGTGAAAGCATGATTATGAACATGATATAACTCCTTCATTTAACCCAATTTTTACACAAGGTGTTACATTAAACAATACACATCTTACGAGGAGATGAAAACAGGGCCGAATGTAGAAACAAATGCATCGTTATGCATATTAAAAATGAGCTTAACCACACAACTTGCAGTGCGAAAATATTTGCCTTGAATGATACCTGAATACAAAAACGCACGCGCACACATTTCTAAAGAGCCAGCAGGCAGGAAAGAGTAAGGTGAAACCTTAAGAGTTCTTCTGAGAAGAGTTGTATTTTAAATACTGTGTAGAGATGTGAAAGGATGATCTTGAACATGATATAACTTCTTCATTTAACCACCTATGAAAGTCTCTCTCTATATTACATAGCTTCAATAACAACCATTCTGTAGATGCACAAAATAATCTTGTAATCTTCACAGGTCCGGTATTCAGCTCGACAAGAATATAAAATTGGTATTCAGGAATACGTTTTTGAGAGTTTGGAGGTTGACTGTGCCAGTATTTGTGGTGTATTGTTGCAGCATTACGTGTAGGGGGGGGGCAGGTTTCTGTGATGTTTATTGCGGGACATGAGGCAGAAAAACTATGTCGCGAGATGAAGAAGAAACAGAGCGTGTTGTATAGTTTAGGTCTGGGGAGCGGCCATTGTTGGATTAGGAGGGGGGAGGGGAGGAGTGGTAGGGGAGGAGGAGTGGAAGGAAGGGAAGTATGGAGGGTGATGTGGTGAAAGTGTGTGGCGTGACAAAGTATTATGCATAATCTGAAAGACCGATCTGTTTTTCGGGATATTCATGTTTTTGAAAAATTCAATGAGAAAGTCGAATAGGATCTTTGGTTTCTCTGAGATATCATTTAAGTTTAGGTTGGGATTGAAATATTGGTCTAAATGAATATAGAGGTTTTCAGTGACGTCTAGGAGAGAACCTTTGTTTAGAATATCTAGTACCTCAAGATCTTGATTTATTTCAGTAAAATTGTGCTTAAATTCTTTTATATGTAGGCCGACCGCGGAAAAACGGTTGTGTTTTATGGCATTGACATGTTCTGCATATCTGATTTTAAAGCTGCGTCCTGTTTGCCCTAGGTAAGAACTTTTGCAGTCTTGGCAAGAAAACCTATATACACCTGATTTAGAAAAAGGACTACTTTTATTTATTGATGAAGAGTTGTGTAGAATCTCTGTGCTTCTATTGTTAGTACGAAAGGCTATTTTAACGTTGTGTTTTTTAAGGACGTTAGTGACGTTGTAAATTTCTTTATTGAAGGTAAATGTGGAAAACGTGGCAGTGCTAGTATTGTCTTTTATTAGGGTGGTTTTTGGGCGGTGTCTGAATTTATTGATTATTCTTTCAATAAAGGATTCATTATATCCATTGAATTTTGCTATAGAGCGGATGGTGTTCAATTCTTTATTTAAGTTTTTTCTTGACATCGGAATTTTGAATGCTCGGTCTACTAAGCTATTATATGTAGCCGCTTTGTGTGTTTGGGGGTGTAGTGAGTCATTTCTTATAGTAGTGGCCGTTTGAGTGGGCTTTCTATAGATACTATATGTGAACGAAGAGGGGTGCCTATTGATTGTTAGGTCTAGGAAGTTGATGGAGTTGTTTGTCTCTGATTCTAAGGTAAATTTAATGTCATGATCAATGTTATTAAGGTTTTTGAGGGTGGATGGTGCGTCTATGGAGCGTTCATCTAGGATTATAAATGTGTCATCTACGTACCTCGCCCAGAATTGGATATTAGCAAATTTGATGTTATTGTCGATGGCGGTGTGCTCTAGGAAATCAAGGTAGATCTCTGCTAAAATTCCTGAGGCTGGTGAACCCATAGCCAAACCATCTTGTTTGTAAATGATCTTATCGAATGTGAAGTAGTTATTGTTAATTAGTAATCTTAGTATGGTCATAAAGTCTTGAACTTCTAGTTTACTTAGTTGATTGTTGGCAAGTAAGTTCTTTTCGATGATCGGGAATAATGAGTTGGTTTTTATACTGGGATACATGCTGACTATATCAAAGGAGTGCATTGAATGATATGGTTGAAGCTTGAAACTGTTTAGTTTGTTCACTAATTCTATAGTGTTCCTGATAGATTTATTTGATGAGAATTTATAATGTTTATTAAGAAATTGTTGGATAAACTGAGATAATTTATATAAGGGGCTTGGTCTGTAGTTTATTATGGGTCGAATAGGGACACCGGTTTTGTGGATTTTGGGTAGTGCTTTAGCTGTTGGTAGGCCTGGGTTCATGGTAATTAACTTTTGTTTTTCTTGCTCAGTGAGGAGAAAAGATGTGCTTTTTAGAATTTGTTTCAGTTGCCTTTGAATTGATTGTGTTGGGTCCTTCTTAACTATCGAAAAGGAGTCATTATCTAAGAAAGTTTTGGTTTTTTGAATGTAATCTGTTTTATCCATAATGACTGTTGTGTTGCCTTTGTCGGCCTTTGTAATGATGAGGTGGTTGTCTTTGACTTTCTTTTTAAGATTGAGAATTTGTTTTCTTTCAGTAAGGGAATCTTTGTTGATTTTGGTGATAGGGGTCGCAGTGCGATTATTTGAGAAAAAACTTTTGTTTAATTGTTTTTTTACATCCATTCTGAGTTCGTCTTGTAGTTCATGTGGCATTTTGCTGATAGCAACTTCTGATTCAACTACGAGTTTGGAGGCTGTAAGGGCCGAGTTGAAACAAGGCCAGTTGTGCTTTGGACCTTTCGAAAGAATTCTTATATCGTCCTCATCTAAGTTGGTGGTGGAAAGATTAATTACTGGTGGGTGGAATTGTTGTAGAGTGTCATTAGCGAGGTTAGGCTTGCTGTTCGGTTTTGGAGGGGAGTTGCCGTGTTTTACCTTATTTTTAAGTGCTTCAAGTTTTTTCTCTAGTGTTGTCTGTTTTTTGGATAAAATATTGAACAACTTGAGTTGGACTTCGTCTTGAAAAAGATTCCATTGAGCATTTGAGAGTAAGGTGGCTGCCTCTAAGTGAGTTTCATATAATCGATGATTTAAAAATGACTTTTTCTTATAGAGAAATTTTAGTTCATTTTCTAACCAAAGTTTGTTTGTCCTAACCTGAACATCCTGTTGATGGGGAGGGACGAAACGTTGTTTCGTGACGCTTTTCAAAAAATTAGGGGTTAAATTCTGTGTAATGCATTGTTTGATGAATACTATATCCTTGCCTATTTTCCCAATATTGATTTTTAAGCCCAAGTATTGATAGGCTACCGACTTTGCCTGGTTGGCTGCTTCATTTAAACATAAGAGTTTCATTTTTGGTCCGTATTGAACTGAGAATGGAAGATAGGAAAAACTAGAAAGGTTCCACCTTTTCAATACAAAAATGTTATAGGTTTATTTATAACATGTATTTGCGCTTGGGACTAGTTTCGACGCTGTGTTGGCGTCATCATCAGCCAAAAAATGGGAAAATAGGCCAGTGTGTAGGCATTCATATTACACAAGGTGTTACATTAAACAATACAAATCTTGCAAGGAGATAAAAACATGGATGAATATAGAAACAAATGAATCGTTGAGAAAGCAAAAGTTATACATGTTAAAAAATAACCTTAACCACACATCTTGCAGTGCGAAAATATTCTTCTTGAATGATTCCTGAGTATAAAACACACGCGCACACATTTCTGAAGAGCCAGCAGGCAGGACAAAGTAAAGTGAAACCTTAAGGGATCTTCTGAGAAGAGTTCATCATTTTTCTATGTTCCGATTAAATAATGAAGTCTCCCTTGAGTTCCTGATAAACATACACAACAGGAAATTCTCCTTCACTCTCAACAATAGCTATAAAGACCAACGGTAAATTTCATTTTTCAAAGACGTGAAAGCATGATCTTGAACGTGATGTAACTCCTTTCATTTAACCCATTTTTTACACAAGGTGTTACATTAAATAATATATCTCACGAGGAGATAAAAACAGGGACGAATGTAGAAACACATGCACCGTTGAGAGAGCAAAAGTTGTACATATTAAAAATAAGCTTAAACACATAACTTGCAGTGCGAAAATATTTGAATTTGAAAGATTCTTGAATAAAAGACGCACGCGCACACACTTCTAAAGAGCCAGCAGGCAGGAAAAAGTAAGGTGAAACCTTAAGAGTTCTTCTGAGAAGAGTTCATCATACTTTCAATGTTCCGACTAACTAATGAAGTCTCGTTTGAGTTCCTGATAAACATACACAACAGGAAATTAAACAATATACATCTTACAAGGAGATAAAAACAGGGAAAGTTATACATATTAAAAATAGTCTTAACCACACATCTTGCAGTGTGAAAATATTCGTCTTGAATGATTCCTGAATACAAAACACACGCGCATATAATTCCGAAGAGCCAGCAGGCAGGAAAAAGTAAAGTGAAACCTTAAGAGTTCTTCTGAGAAGAGTTCATCATTTTTTCTATCTTCCGACTAGCTAATGAAGTCTCCCTTGAGTTCCTGATAAACATATACAACAGGAAATTCTCCTTCACTTTCAACAATAGCTATAAAGACCAACGGTAAATTTCATTTTAAATATTGTGCAGAGACGTGAAAGCATGATTATGAACATGATATAACTCCTTCATTTAACCCAATTTTTACACAAGGTGTTACATTAAACAATACACATCTTACGAGGAGATGAAAACAGGGCCGAATGTAGAAACAAATGCATCGTTATGCATATTAAAAATGAGCTTAACCACACAACTTGCAGTGCGAAAATATTTGCCTTGAATGATACCTGAATACAAAAACGCACGCGCACACATTTCTAAAGAGCCAGCAGGCAGGAAAGAGTAAGGTGAAACCTTAAGAGTTCTTCTGAGAAGAGTTGTATTTTAAATACTGTGTAGAGATGTGAAAGGATGATCTTGAACATGATATAACTTCTTCATTTAACCACCTATGAAAGTCTCTCTCTATATTACATAGCTTCAATAACAACCATTCTGTAGATGCACAAAATAATCTTGTAATCTTCACAGGTCCGGTATTCAGCTCGACAAGAATATAAAATTGGTATTCAGGAATACGTTTTTGAGAGTTTGGAGGTTGACTGTGCCAGTATTTGTGGTGTATTGTTGCAGCATTACGTGTAGGGGGGGGGGGGCAGGTTTCTGTGATGTTTATTGCGGGACATGAGGCGGAAAAGCTATGTCGCGAGATGAAGAAGAAACAGAGTGTGTTGTATAGTTTAGGTCTGGGGAGCGGCCATTGTTGGATTAGGAGGGGGGAGGGGAGGAGTGGTAGGGGAGGAGGAGTGGAAGGAAGGGAAGTATGGAGGGTGATGTGGTGAAAGTGTGTGGCGTGACAAAGTATTATGCATAATCTGAAAGACCGATCTGTTTTTCGGGATATTCATGTTTTTGAAAAATTCAATGAGAAAGTCGAATAGGATCTTTGGTTTCTCTGAGATATCATTTAAGTTTAGGTTGGGATTGAAATATTGGTCTAAATGAATATAGAGGTTTTCAGTGACGTCTAGGAGAGAACCTTTGTTTAGAATATCTAGTACCTCAAGATCTTGATTTATTTCAGTAAAATTGTGCTTAAATTCTTTTATATGTAGGCCGACCGCAGAAAAACGGTTGTGTTTTATGGCATTGACATGTTCTGCATATCTGATTTTAAAGCTGCATCCTGTTTGCCCTAGGTAAGAACTTTTGCAGTCTTGGCAAGAAAACCTATATACACCTGTCATCACCAGTTCACATCATCATCATCACTACACAGTGGCCTATTTTCCCATTTTTTGGCTGATGATGACGCCAACACAGCGTCGAAACTAGTCCCAAGCGCAAATACATGTTATAAATAAACCTATAACATTTTTGTATTGAAAAGGTGGAACCTTTCTAGTTTTTCCTATCTTCCATTCTCAGTTCAATACGGACCAAAAATGAAACTCTTATGTTTAAATGAAGCAGCCAACCAGGCAAAGTCGGTAGCCTATCAATACTTGGGCTTAAAAATCAAAATTGGGAAAATAGGCAAGGATATAGTATTCATCAAACAATGCATTACACAGAATTTAACCCCTAATTTTTTGAAAAGCGTCACGAAACAACGTTTCGTCCCTCCCCATCAACAGGATGTTCAGGTTAGGACAAACAAACTTTGGTTAGAAAATGAACTAAAATTTCTCTATAAGAAAAAGTCGTTTTTAAATCATCGATTATATGAAACTCACTTAGAGGCAGCCACCTTACTCTCAAATGCTCAATGGAATCTTTTTCAAGACGAAGTCCAACTCAAGTTGTTCAATATTTTATCCAAAAAACAGACAACACTAGAGAAAAAACTTGAAGCACTTAAAAATAAGGTAAAACACGGCAACTCCCCTCCAAAACCGAACAGCAAGCCTAACCTCGCTAATGACACTCTACAACAATTCCACCCACCAGTAATTAATCTTTCCACCACCAACTTAGATGAGGACGATATAAGAATTCTTTCGAAAGGTCCAAAGCACAACTGGCCTTGTTTCAACTCGGCCCTTACAGCCTCCAAACTCGTAGTTGAATCAGAAGTTGCTATCAGCAAAATGCCACATGAACTACAAGACGAACTCAGAATGGATGTAAAAAAACAATTAAACAAAAGTTTTTTCTCAAATAATCGCACTGCGACCCCTATCACCAAAATCAACAAAGATTCCCTTACTGAAAGAAAACAAATTCTCAATCTTAAAAAGAAAGTCAAAGACAACCACCTCATCATTACAAAGGCCGACAAAGGCAACACAACAGTCATTATGGATAAAACAGATTACATTCAAAAAACCAAAACTTTCTTAGATAATGACTCCTTTTCGATAGTTAAGAAGGACCCAACACAATCAATTCAAAGGCAACTGAAACAAATTCTAAAAAGCACATCTTTTCTCCTCACTGAGCAAGAAAAACAAAAGTTAATTACCATGAACCCAGGCCTACCAACAGCTAAAGCACTACCCAAAATCCACAAAACCGGTGTCCCTATTCGACCCATAATAAACTACAGACCAAGCCCCTTATATAAATTATCTCAGTTTATCCAACAATTTCTTAATAAACATTATAAATTCTCATCAAATAAATCTATCAGGAACACTATAGAATTAGTGAACAAACTAAACAGTTTCAAGCTTCAACCATATCATTCAATGCACTCCTTTGATATAGTCAGCATGTATCCCAGTATAAAAACCAACTCATTATTCCCGATCATCGAAAAGAACTTACTTGCCAACAATCAACTAAGTAAACTAGAAGTTCAAGACTTTATGACCATACTAAGATTACTAATTAACAATAACTACTTCACATTCGATAAGATCATTTACAAACAAGATGGTTTGGCTATGGGTTCACCAGCCTCAGGAATTTTAGCAGAGATCTACCTTGATTTCCTAGAGCACACCGCCATCGACAATAACATCAAATTTGCTAATATCCAATTCTGGGCGAGGTACGTAGATGACACATTTATAATCCTAGATGAACGCTCCATAGACGCACCATCCACCCTCAAAAACCTTAATAACATTGATCATGACATTAAATTTACCTTAGAATCAGAGACAAACAACTCCATCAACTTCCTAGACCTAACAATCAATAGGCACCCCTCTTCGTTCACATATAGTATCTATAGAAAGCCCACTCAAACGGCCACTACTATAAGAAATGACTCACTACACCCCCAAACACACAAAGCGGCTACATATAATAGCTTAGTAGACCGAGCATTCAAAATTCCGATGTCAAGAAAAAACTTAAATAAAGAATTGAACACCATCCGCTCTATAGCAAAATTCAATGGATATAATGAATCCTTTATTGAAAGAATAATCAATAAATTCAGACACCGCCCAAAAACCACCCTAATAAAAGACAATACTAGCACTGCCACGTTTTCCACATTTACCTTCAATAAAGAAATTTACAACGTCACTAACGTCCTTAAAAAACACAACGTTAAAATAGCCTTTCGTACTAACAATAGAAGCACAGAGATTCTACACAACTCTTCATCAATAAATAAAAGTAGTCCTTTTTCTAAATCAGGTGTATATAGGTTTTCTTGCCAAGACTGCAAAAGTTCTTACCTAGGGCAAACAGGACGCAGCTTTAAAATCAGATATGCAGAACATGTCAATGCCATAAAACACAACCGTTTTTCCGCGGTCGGCCTACATATAAAAGAATTTAAGCACAATTTTACTGAAATAAATCAAGATCTTGAGGTACTAGATATTCTAAACAAAGGTTCTCTCCTAGACGTCACTGAAAACCTCTATATTCATTTAGACCAATATTTCAATCCCAACCTAAACTTAAATGATATCTCAGAGAAACCAAAGATCCTATTCGACTTTCTCATTGAATTTTTCAAAAACATGAATATCCCGAAAAACAGATCGGTCTTTCAGATTATGCATAATACTTTGTCACGCCACACACTTTCACCACATCACCCTCCATACTTCCCTTCCTTCCACTCCTCCTCCCCTACCACTCCTCCCCTCCCCCCTCCTAATCCAACAATGGCCGCTCCCCAGACCTAAACTATACAACACGCTCTGTTTCTTCTTCATCTCGCGACATAGCTTTTCCGCCTCATGTCCCGCAATAAACATCACAGAAACCTGCCCCCCCCCCCCCCCCCTACACGTAATGCTGCAACAATACACCACAAATACTGGCACAGTCAACCTCCAAACTCTCAAAAACGTATTCCTGAATACCAATTTTATATTCTTGTCGAGCTGAATACCGGACCTGTGAAGATTACAAGATTATTTTGTGCATCTACAGAATGGTTGTTATTGAAGCTATGTAATATAGAGAGAGACTTTCATAGGTGGTTAAATGAAGAAGTTATATCATGTTCAAGATCATCCTTTCACATCTCTACACAGTATTTAAAATACAACTCTTCTCAGAAGAACTCTTAAGGTTTCACCTTACTCTTTCCTGCCTGCTGGCTCTTTAGAAATGTGTGCGCGTGCGTTTTTGTATTCAGGTATCATTCAAGGCAAATATTTTCGCACTGCAAGTTGTGTGGTTAAGCTCATTTTTAATATGCATAACGATGCATTTGTTTCTACATTCGGCCCTGTTTTCATCTCCTCGTAAGATGTGTATTGTTTAATGTAACACCTTGTGTAAAAATTGGGTTAAATGAAGGAGTTATATCATGTTCATAATCATGCTTTCACGTCTCTGCACAATATTTAAAATGAAATTTACCGTTGGTCTTTATAGCTATTGTTGAAAGTGAAGGAGAATTTCCTGTTGTATATGTTTATCAGGAACTCAAGGGAGACTTCATTAGCTCGTCGGAAGATAGAAAAAATGATGAACTCTTCTCAGAAGAACTCTTAAGGTTTCACTTTACTTTTTCCTGCCTGCTGGCTCTTCGGAATTATATGCGCGTGTGTTTTGTATTCAGGAATCATTCAAGACGAATATTTTCACACTGCAAGATGTGTGGTTAAGACTATTTTTAATATGTATAACTTTCCCTGTTTTTATCTCCTTGTAAGATGTATATTGTTTAATTTCCTGTTGTGTATGTTTATCAGGAACTCAAACGAGACTTCATTAGTTAGTCGGAACATTGAAAGTATGATGAACTCTTCTCAGAAGAACTCTTAAGGTTTCACCTTACTTTTTCCTGCCTGCTGGCTCTTTAGAAGTGTGTGCGCGTGCGTCTTTTATTCAAGAATCTTTCAAATTCAAATATTTTCGCACTGCAAGTTATGTGTTTAAGCTTATTTTTAATATGTACAACTTTTGCTCTCTCAACGGTGCATGTGTTTCTACATTCGTCCCTGTTTTTATCTCCTCGTGAGATATATTATTTAATGTAACACCTTGTGTAAAAAATGGGTTAAATGAAAGGAGTTACATCACGTTCAAGATCATGCTTTCACGTCTTTGAAAAATGAAATTTACCGTTGGTCTTTATAGCTATTGTTGAGAGTGAAGGAGAATTTCCTGTTGTGTATGTTTATCAGGAACTCAAGGGAGACTTCATTATTTAATCGGAACATAGAAAAATGATGAACTCTTCTCAGAAGATCCCTTAAGGTTTCACTTTACTTTGTCCTGCCTGCTGGCTCTTCAGAAATGTGTGCGCGTGTGTTTTATACTCAGGAATCATTCAAGAAGAATATTTTCGCACTGCAAGATGTGTGGTTAAGGTTATTTTTTAACATGTATAACTTTTGCTTTCTCAACGATTCATTTGTTTCTATATTCATCCATGTTTTTATCTCCTTGCAAGATTTGTATTGTTTAATGTAACACCTTGTGTAATATGAATGCCTACACACTGGCCTATTTTCCCATTTTTTGGCTGATGATGACGCCAACACAGCGTCGAAACTAGTCCCAAGCGCAAATACATGTTATAAATAAACCTATAACATTTTTCTATTGAAAAGGTGGAACCTTTCTAGTTTTTCCTATCTTCCATTCTCAGTTCAATACGGACCAAAAATGAAACTCTTATGTTTAAATCATACTAATTTATGTGTCGCCCATTGCATACGCATCATCAGCCGTGAACTCACGCCTGGAGGAATAAAAATCAGGATCCTGATTACTCTAATCAAAGTGTTACATAGAGCAATAATTAATGAGAAATACACAAATGGTGCCTTTAACCCCGACATACCCATTCCTTAAAACTAGAACAGACTATGCTGGCCCAAATCTAATAAAAAATTGTGTGAAATCGAACAAGACCAGACTGCTAGCTAATAAGGCTCTCTACTTCGACATGATACCCAATCTCACCACAACAACATTTCTCTCTGCACTTTATCAACTTAGTTCTCATAGAGGTCAACCCCTAAACATTTACAGCAATAATGGCACAAACTTCAGTGGAGCAGCTACAGAGATCAAGGCCTTCCTACAAAATACCCCTCAGAAAACCAACTCTTTGCACAACTGCAGGCATGGGACTTATGTGGCATTTCATCCCCCCTGCAACACCACACTTTGGTGGAATCTAGGAAGCAGCCTTCATGAGTCTGATTTAACGCCCCAGACAAGCGATGGATTCTTATCGCTTCACCAACAAAGAATGCACCATATTGAAACACATACATCCCCTCACCAAAGCTAAATGATGAACCTTTTGACACTTCTTACCTAACTACAACCAATTTCCTTATAGGAGAGCCAATTACTACACTCCCTGATCATGATTATACACTGACTAATGGAGCAAATGCAACACCAAGAAGGAGTGGTCAGAACTTTATGCCAATTGCAGGGTAGACTGACGTCACTGAGGTATGCTCATGATGTGATATGCGCCGCTGTGCTGCGCACGTAGCGAACGATAAATGGGACACGGCGTTGGCAAATGGCCCACTTCGTACCGTGATTTCTCAGCCGACAGTCATTGTAGAACGTGTTGTCGTGTGCCACAGGACACGTGTATAGCTAAGAATGCCAGGCCGCCGTCAACGGAGGCATTTCCAGCAGACAGACGACTTTACGAGGGGTATGGTGATTGGGCTGAGAAGGGCAGGTTGGTCGCTTCGTCAAATCGCAGCCGATACCCATAGGGATGTGTCCACGGTGCAGCGCCTGTGGCGAAGATGGTTGGCGCAGGGACATGTGGCACGTGCGAGGGGTCCAGGCGCAGCCCGAGTGACGTCAGCACGCGAGGAGCGGCGCAACCGCCGCCAAGCGGTGGCAGCCCCGCACGCCACGTCAACCGCCATTCTTCAGCATGTGCAAGAACCCTGAATGTTCCAATATCGACCAGAACAATTTCCTGTCGATTGGTTGAAGGAGGCCTGCACTCCCGCCGTCCGCTCAGAAGACTACCATTGACTCCACAGCATAGACGTGCACGCCTGGCATGGTGCCGGGCTAGAGCGACTTGGATGAGGGAATGGCGGAACGTCGTGTTCTCCGATGAGTCACGCTTCTGTTCTGTCAGTGATAGTCACCGCAGACGATTGTGGCGTCGGCGTGGAGAAAGGTCAAATCCGGCAGTAACTGTGGAGCGCCCTACCGCTAGACAACGCGGCATCATGGTTTGGGGCGCTATTGTGTATGATTCCACGTCACCTCTAGTGCGTATTCAAGGCACGTTAAATGCCCACCGCTACGTGCAGCATGTGCTGCGGCTGGTGGCACTCCCGTACCTTCAGGGGCTGCCCAATGCTCTGTTTCAGCAGGATAATGCCCGCCCACACACTGCTCGCATCTCCCAACAGGCTCTACGAGGTGTACAGATGCTTCCGTGGCCAGCGTACTCTCCGGATCTCTCACCAATCGAACACATGTGGTATCTCATTGGACGCCGTTTGCAAACTCTGCCCCAGCCTCGTACGGACGACCAACTGTGGCAAATGGTTGACAGAGAATGGAGAACCATCCCTCAGGACACCATCCGCACTCTTATTGACTCTGTACCTCGACGTGTTTCTGCGTGCATCGCCGCTCGCGGTGGTTCTACATCCTACTGAGTCGATGCCGTGCGCATTGTGTAACCTGCATATCGGTTTGAAATGAACATCAATTATTCATCCGTGCCGTCTCTGTTTTTTTCCCAACTTTCATCCCTTTCAAACCACTCCTCCTTGGTGTTGCATTGTCACTGTCAGTCAGTGTACTTCCTCTCTCATCACAACCCTGCCCACATGGCTATATTTTCAGCAGCTAACCCAGAACTCCTGGAGGAGATGGTGAAATGAATATCTCAATAAATGGGCAATGAAATACCCCATAGCAATATAGTCATAGTAAAAGAAGATGACACGCATGCTATGAAGTGGACGAGGCCAGTGATCAAAAGTGCATCCTGGTAATGATGAGTTATTCATGTAACGAATGTTCAGGTGAGTAATGGTGAACTTACAAGGTCTATTCACAAACACTATCCCTTACGAAGTATGAAACAGAAAGGCAAGATAACTTTTGAATGGCTTATTTATTCATTGCATGTTTAAGTAATATTGTTCCGAGATTATCTGTGGAACACAGAGATGAAAGAAGGTGTCAGCATTAATGGATCTATCTACGATCTCAAAGATTAATTTAAACTTTAAAACAAAGGTTATATTTCATTTCAGATCTCAAATTTAAAAAAATTCTTCACTAGGTCAAGGAACAGTATGTCAGGTACAAAATAGCAAACAAGAATAGAAACCCAAGGGTTGGAAATTACAAGTTTTGAGCTTCCAGCTCCAATTTACAAGTTTGCAACATCACAAATGTTGTGTTTGTTTAGATAAGGAGGATATCTCCCAAGACACAGTTCAAGAGCACCTTGCCCCAAAGGTTACACGTACGGCCTTCCAAAGGCCCCACTCAAAATTGCACCAATAACAGACAAGAGTTTTACATGCTCTTTAAACTCAACCAAGAATGCTGTGCTCCAAATTCCTTACAGCCTACTCAAGGACACATTACACAAAACTTTACAATTTCTGGCATCTCTCGGCACAACCTACAATTTACAATTCCTTTACACAGCGGTATCTAGTACCCATACTACTGGGCCTTCATGGAAGAGAACAACAGGTTATATTACTGGTCCAAAAATCAAAATGTTTGCAGTCGTAAACTTGCACTCCTTGAAAACCAACTTTTGAAACCCTACTTGGGCTTGTGGCCCGATGATGCAGAGGCTAATTCTACACAACTGAGGTGACTCGAAACAGAAGTTAATGAGCGATTTACAGAAGAAAAAGTTTACAAAATCGTAGTCACCTCAGGATAAACTGAAGGGGAATTCGAGAGGATAACACACTCTCTATCCCCAATTTACAGTTTAAGTCTGTATGAAATTTTACATTAGCAGAATGAAAGCTTACATTTTTGAAACCAGATGGTTACATAGTCTAAACATTAGAAGCTTCCCCTCCTGCGAGTTTAAGGAGATAGCTACAGATATAGAAAACTGGTGGCCATTACCTGGGCTGATGTTCTGCCTGCCAAAGAATTAGGCCTCCTGTCTTAACATACACTCAGAAATTTGATGAGAATAAGAAAAGGTAACTAGAAAAAGTCGCGGCTTTTATACGCGACGGGAGGGTTCGAGAAGGCTCTGGGCAAAATCTGACCACACCCTCTCATTTTATTTGATGCTCAAAAAGTTACAAGAAGCTTATGATTGGCTGAAAAATAAATACAGAAAATTTGTGATTGGTCAGACTTCAAAGCTGGTGAGCTGAGAAGGGAGTGTTGCAATACATTCAAGTATCAAAATAAATGAAAGTAAATTTAGTTAGAAAAAGTTATAAACCCAAAACTTCTTTAAATCAGTAATTATTCCACCTTGCACCAGAGTGCATGACCATAGCTTTTTGTGGGGACATCTATGGAGAAAAATTCAAACTTTTTGATGTACACCAAAGCAAAACAAAGAAATCCAGTCAGTTCAGGAAATGTTAAAATAACATACTCAGTTATTCAGTAGTGACATCTTCTGATCAATGTCCCAACTTTACGCAATACTGGTTTCAAGTTTTGCTCGATAGATAGTGTTCCCTAAGGCGCTTCTTTTCAATGTGCGGGGTTGAGGTGCACCTCCCGGTACAAATATTATAAGTCACATTGGACTAGTATCATCACAGACCACATTAGGGAGAAAAAGAATATTTTTCACTTGCCAAGAGATGGCTACAATGTGTGTAGTATACAAGCGAACAATCACAGTAAACAAGCATATCACCTGCAACTTGTATCAATAAATTACTGTATTATTTAGAAAACAATAATTAATAGAATCAATAAAATATCAAAGGTGTTTCATTTGGAAACGACTAGTAAAATATCCTGTAACAGTAACAAAAGAATGTACCTTTCAGCTACTTGGTGTTCAAAACTAATTTACGAATTCGAAAGTATTAGTAGGAATGATACCAGCTACCAAATGACATAGAGTAGAGGTCTTTGGAATAATCCTAACTGCTGCACAATTCATAACCCAAGATCGTGCAACAACTTGAAGGAAAAGTGAAAACTAGATATGTAAACAGTCAATCTCATAAAAAAGTATATTATCGGTAGGACTATCAATCATGTGCACTGAAAAGATGGATCAAACCCTGGTATCTGTTGAGCTATTTTCTACCCATTTCCGTTATCTGACGATGGATTATCAAATTATGTACATTACCTCAAGAGAGTCTTCCTGCGATGACTCTGGCTCAGTTAACTCTGATTTAACTTCTTCTTTCAGAGCTATCACTTCTGATACATGTTCAAAATTTTCCTATGGAAAATACGAAATATTAGGTATGCTCATAACACACATCTACAAATACAGTCACCAACAAATGAGCAATTTCCACTATTAAAGTTACTTTCAGAATTTCACTAATGTTTAAGGAAGATTTCTACCAGCAGAGGATTGTTATAACCAAAGGCTGTACTGAGAATGGTGTTACTATTCTTGCTCACTCCTTATATCAGAGAAAGGATGAGACTGAGAACAAAATATAAAATGCCAACGTTTTCTAGCCATACCAGAAAATATAATACCAGAGATGGAATGGGGGCTATCTCACACAGAATTTGGAAGGACGCAGCCATAGGCATAAACACTAAATTGTATGAACTGTTTTCATATGTTCAATCATATCAACCAAATCATAAAAGTTGTCTGAACCAATTAGAAGCGTTACATTTCTAAATGATTTTTTGTTCTCAGCAGGAGTTCGTTTATAGACAGATTAAAATTACTTGAAATAATGGAATCACATTCTCTACTATGATTTTGCTGAGATCACCGGAGCTACATAAAACATTAATACAGTTCTGTTTGAAACAGCATATTTCAATGCTTCCAAGTGTAAAATAAAAAACATAAACATGAAAGAAGCAGACTTATCACAGTCATATAACAGTGAAAGATGTGATGTAACCCAAAGTCAAAGCAGCTAGAAATGAAATATTGTATTACTATAAGCATGTTATCTACTGTTCTGTGAGGAGCTGAGGGGATTAGGACACCGTCAGTGGAGAATCAGCAGTGTTGGAGTGAATATCTGCAGTTTCAGAAGATCTTTTATGATCTACAGTACTACGAGACATTTAAATTTCACTCTTAGATTCATAAAACCTTGTCAGCATTATAGGAGGGAGGGACTGTGATTAAAAGCTTATGTATTCATGTAAATTAAGTAACTAATAAAAGTGAATTAAAGTAACAAGTTCTAGAATATGCCAACTTAACTCATTCAATACAGAAGAGAAGAATAGCTGAACTAAGGAATGGATGAAAAGGATGCACAAAAAGGACAGGGAAATAATGACAAAGAGGAAAGAAAAAAATCTGTTTAATGTGCCTTAAGTCCTTAAAGTGTCAGAGCTAACTAAGAAGGGGCATATAACATAAATTCTTCTCAGAAATCATACATTCTAGAGCCCTTAGACATGGTTCTCTACTGTATATATCGTAGAATCTGACCTGTATTTGAGGAATAAAATGAGCTAATCACTATTCTGTCTTTCTAGAAGAATTCAACATCTGAGCAAAATACTTATTTTGAGAGAACGTACATTCAGATTTTGAGCTATTTCATCCCTCGTATGTCATAGGCAAATCTGCTCGTTCCTTAAAACACATAATATCTTCCAGCACATTGTGGATGAGAGGGTAACCCAGAATAATCACACCTGTGTTGACATTTCGTTTAGCAGACTGGTGTATCCAGGCTCAAAAACACTAATGAAAGATTTGTGTTTTAACTTCTTGTACACTAATTATGGTAGGAGTAATAATTTTTAACATGTGGTGCTAATACTGGTGCAGTAGTGTAGGAGGATATTAGTTTTTTAAAGTACAACTGGCCAACCATCCTCTATTTTAATCAGAGGGGAAAAGTAAAAAAGTGCAACCCCTAAACCAAAGTAATTTCAATACTGACAGTAAAAAGTACAGACTAATCCAAGCCCAACCTTAAGTTCCAAAGAGTTGGCAGCTTTGTGTAGTGCATTGTGTTGTATTCCCAGACAAATAAACAAAACAGAGTTGTACTACGCATAGATGCTCATTCAGCAATTGGTGACTGCTGGTGTTAATACTGAGGAAGCACATAGAAAATTATGCCCCTGCCAAACTTATTCAGCTATTAAGGGTTAATTTCTGACCTCTATAAAGTTATCTGGAATGAGACTTACAAGTGATGCAGTTGTTTTTCCTTCAAGCCAGGCTGTTTCCTCTTTGATCTTTGCTTCCAGGTCCATTTTGCACTGCAAACTGAAGTAGTTAGAAGGTACTGGTATGGTTGATTACTTCCACTGGCCTTACACTGAAACATAAGCCAGAAAAATACATTACCTTATTGATGTCATTGATACTTATGGTGTTTGTCAACAAACTAAGCAATAATCGTGTCATTTTATATGACCATCAATATTATGATCATACCAAAAAACCCGAAATTTTACATGACAGTTGATATTATGATCATACCTATAGGACCTCAAGTTTTCTATGACTGATACTTCAATCAAAGCTAAGGACCTGCAGTTTTATATGATTTCTAAAACAGTGATCACTTCCATAGGAAATATAATTTAACTTATCTGTCGATATCAAGATCATAGTCAAAGGACCCCTAGTATTACATGACCGAGCTTGATAGCTGCAGTCGCTTAAGTGCGGACAGTATCCAGTACTCGGGAGATAGTGGGTTCGAACCCCACTGTTGACAGTCCTGAAGATGGTTTTCCGTGGTTTCCCATTTTCACACCAGGCAAATGCTGGGGCTGTACCTTAATTAAGGCCACGGCCGCTTCCTTCCCACTCCCAGCCCTTTCCTGTCCAATCATCGCCATAAGACATATCTATGTAGGTGCGACGTACAGCCAATAGCAAAAAAAAATTATTACAAGACACCTTATATTGTATTAATAGCTATCTAACAAACAGTTTTATATGCAACTGAAACCGCAACAAGATGACCTTTCTTGAAAATTCAGTGACTGTACGGTTTGCATATCACTCTGATCACTGGGGTCCATATACTGGAATCTTCCTACCATTTTTATCCTTTGCAATCAGCTTCAAAACTAACTGAACAAGTTCACAGTTCTTTGAGATGTATTCTATCAAAATTTTCCTTCCCAGGATCAAATTCTCTAAAACCATTCTCCTCTCATTAAGCTTATTCACTATCTCTTTATTTGAGACATGTTCTATAATAATGATCTTCAAGAATTTCTGATAACACGGCATTTAAAAGGCTTCAAACTCTGTTTTTCTTGGCACCAGTTATTATCTGTGTTTCACTTACATATCGTGTCATACTCCTTACTCAGTGAAAACATAATTTTTAAAGTTTTTAATCTGTTCAACCTAAAGATCGCGATGGAGAACAGATGGGAATTTAGGCTGAATTCAGTGATGATATTTATCGATATTGAGAAGGCATATGTCAGTGTACCATGGCAAGTGGTCTCGGATGCATTGATAAAAAAGAACGCAGGGAGAGGTGAAGAACATATTATAAAAGCTATGAACGAAAAGTGAGTAAGTAGTATGAATATTAAGATAGGACAAACAAACTGGTTCAAAGAAGAAACAGAACTTCAAAATGGATGTGTTTTATCCCCTCCAATCTTAATTACAATCATGGATGAAATCCATAAGAGTATACAACAAAAAAATGGGAACCAAGGAGGCAAAGGCCTCACTCTTTGCAGATAAGACAGTAATATGTGAAGAAGATGAAATGGAAGGACAAGAACAAGATAATGTAAGGAATCGGGAGATGGAGGAATATGGAATGAAAATAAGTGTGGAAAAGAGTATGATAGTAGTGATGACGAGAGGTAATAGAGAAGGAATTGGGAATATTGAAGTAAATGGAAGACCATTAGAAGTTGTGGAAAGCTTCAAGTATTCAGGGTGAATAAATGCAGAAGATGGGAAAATAAATTAAGAAACTGGATAGAGACTTGAACAAGGCAATGAGTTTTACCAACGTGTGGGATGCATAGTCTGTAACTGGGACATCCAACGGAACGCAAGAAAATTTTGCACCCAATGTATTACACACCATGGACAACAAAAATACATGATGAACGCAGAATGCAAGAGGCCAAGATGAAATTCTTTACAGAAATAATAGGGAGGGCATAAAGGGATAAAGTCAGAAACAGGGAGTGAATTGATTCCCTGAACTGAAAGGCAAGATAGAGACACATAAGCTGAAATAGTATGGACACATGATGAGAATGGAAGAGGATAGAGTTCCACAGTAAGTATTTACAGAGAAAGACATAGCAGAATGACATCAGAGAATGCCCAGAAAGGGGTGAATGGATACGGTAAGGAGAGTACAGAGAAGAGTGGTGTAAAATTAGAAAAAATATTCGAGGAAGAAAAGGAGTGGTGGAGAGAGAAAAACTGAGGAGGTTCTTGATTCACATTTCTACCCAGAAGACTAGAAATGGAAAATAAAGAAAATTCTGTTGAAATAAAGACATAAGTTTATACAATACTGCTATCAGCTCATTTCATCGAACAATGCCAGCAAACTTTACTTAAGTGCTTTTTCTTTATTTTTCTATGCATGTCATGTCTAATGACACAACCAAGTGGTGTTTAACAGAGAGCCCCTTGTAGGGAGTTCCATGTCGAACGAGTGGTTTAAATGTTAAGCAGTTTTTATTGTTTCGCAAGTGGTACAAAAATTGTCTATGTTGAATACACACAATATTAAACAGAAGGAAGGATCCATCTTTTAATACTCCGTTTTAAGTTGAAATAAATAGAGGTTACAACTTGTTCGTTTGGGACCGGTTTCAACA
Organism: Anabrus simplex; assembly: GCF_040414725.1. Lineage (NCBI taxonomy): Eukaryota > Metazoa > Arthropoda > Insecta > Orthoptera > Tettigoniidae > Anabrus > Anabrus simplex. The sequence continues at coordinate 28,941,758 of NC_090279.1, read as the reverse complement.
CATTTGAAGTGTCATCATCAGCCAATTGGCAAAGCAGTGCAAAAATTAAGTCATAAAGGTCTAAAAACAACTAACACAGTGATCACAACTTAATAACGGAGTATTGAAAGGTGGATCCTTCCTTCTGTTTAATATTTTGTGTTTCTCTATTCAATACGGCACAATCATGAAATTTTTAACTTTATATGTTGAATACCTTGAGTAGTGCCCCAGAGAATTCATTTCACCCAATTGCAGTGTTCATTAGTCACTTTGTGATATTTTACTGTAAATGTAAACATACTGCACAAACAATGAATACTACAATTTCTCCTACAGGTAATACAAGCTTCGTTCCTGTGGCTAATTTTGTAGATTCTTACACATTGCCAGGGAATAGATTTCAATGTAAACACATATCTATTCAGGAAACTATGCTCAATTGTATTTTGTATATTTTAATGTAGGGGACAATACTGAAATGTGACGTGTTTACTTGTTCTGACTACCGTTTACAGTTTCTACAGCCAGAATTTATTCCTGAAGATTGTTCTTCCATTCCTGAAAGCAGTTTAATGTTGCACTAACAACTCCAAGGTAAAGGGTTAAGATTAGGTATGCAGTGGCATTAATTAAGGTTAATTAATGATAAAATGGGGAAACCACGGAAACGTTTTTCAGGGCTGCAGATACTAGTATTCGACCCCATGCAATCTCACCACCACTCACTCCTGAAAATCTTTTACACAGCAATAATTCAGAAAGACAGCCGACAGTAACCTAAATCATCACAAAAAATACCAGAAATAGCTGGTGTGGGGTATTGATGTGATACAGAAGAATCTCCATAACAACACTGATAAAACAAGACACAGATATCCTAAATGGAAACCTCTCAAGAATTTGAACCCTACTTCCATATGTCGCATCGTACAGAGTAATGAACAACTCAACATTCACAGCCTCACTATAAAATTGCACACAGAGGTAAGTAACACAGCAAAGCAATACCGGTAATTAAAATTACACGCTAAATATTGCAATTTTTTGTCTAACTACCATCCGCATTTCTTCATCTGCGATGCTCTTCAGAAAAAAAACTTGCAGGCACTTGCAACGCAAAGGCTGGGAGTTTTCTAAAAAGCAAGCTAGTTATATGCGTATTTAATTTTAATGCTTAATTTAAAATAACATTTAAGAAAACTAATAACTTTAAATATTAAAAATATGTAGAATGCTGAAACTGAGAAGGGTTAATATTAACTTCTAATATTCTCACTTGAGATCTATACATTTAGCAAATGTACATTATTGAACTTGAACATTACCGACAATATGTTAGAGGTTGTGGACGTAGCGTAAAAAGACATAAATCACAATTCCTCAATGAAGAAAAACGGTAACTTTCTTAACGGAATAAGCTGTAGAATTGGCCTCATATCACAACATACCAGCCACTTAGAAACAAAACCGGATATTTGAATGTTGTTCAACCACTTAAAACAAACTCTTGAAGTACAAATTTGATTTCTAACAGTCAGTAGAACAGGCTGAATTTAGGAAAGGATGTATTACTTAAGACAACTACAGAGTATGAGACACTTCTTCCGCTACTTGAAACGTGAATGGGCTTGTTATATCACCCAGTTCCAATACTTGTAACAAATCACACTGTAACACTCATATATACTAAAATACACAACTGTGGGGAGAGTTGTAGTTGAACACATCCGTAATGTCTACAATTGTAGTATGAGGCACTTGCTGAAAAGTGCACTGGCGGCACTGAGTGAAATGAGTAGTGTTTAAGAACCTTGTGTCCAGCTATGTCTAGCTCAAAGAGCATATATAAGATAGAAGGAACCTCGCCGGGTGAACGAAAGAGAATACGAAAGCAGGTCCGTAACAAGCGTCTCGGTAAAAACTGCGATAATACGACCTGGCCAATCACAACGCATTTTCACAGAGTCTGTGGCCCTGGCCGCTTTTTATTCCCATAATTCCTTGCTTTGGTGATGGCGACTTCGCGATTAGTTTGTTTACGATGATCAGCTGATCGAATCAGTGATCGAATCCAGCCTATTTATGCCACTGTATACGTTTGTCTGATAACTTAAAACAGAAGAATTAAATTTAACACAGTAATAATTAAAACTCGAATACGAAAGGATACGATTCTTTTTTCGATTTATTATGAATAATTTCAGGTTCAGTTGCTCAGAAAACCGATGCAGTATTTTTATATTCTCGTTAATAATTATGGAATTATTTCAGGTTGTTACACAGAAATCCAAGTTTAGATTTACGTAACCGATATTTTTGCATAAGGTACCGTATTCGACATTTCAAGCTATGTTAGCAGAAGAAAACGAGGTTAGGGGTGTTTCTTATACATGATAATATAACTGATGAATTATGAAGGGTTCTATTAAGCCCATGGTGAATGATCTGCATTTAGAGCTGTAGCCCAATAGGAAGATTCCCTATCATTTTACCTAGTATTTTATTCAATGATTTCAAAGAACTCGGAAATCTATCAAACATTTCCCATGATAAATTGATCCAATCCTTAACTCGTCTTCTTATAAATTATTTGCCCTAATTTGTCCTCTTGAATTCCAACATTATCCTCATATTGTGATCTACCCTACCTTTAAAAGCTCCTCTCCAAGCATATTTGTCTACTAATGCCATTACACGCCAGTAGCAGATCAACTTATGGGAGGGGGCTTAAAGTTGCAAAATTAGGATAGAACATAATTAAGGTGCTTGTGCATGCTTGAGTGTCATCATAAAGACATTAATACAAATGAATTACGTTGATATTCAGATTGCAGTACACTACAGAATCTTACATTAAAATACCGGTACAGAAAAAACAATTTGATCAAGCTCAGCAGTTTTACAGCAAATGGCATGTTCAGTTTAAATCTAAAATCCAACTTTCGAGGCTTCTTACAAGACATATTCAAGATATCTGTTGGTTTTACAATTATGTCTCTATGATTGTTAAAAAGAGCCACCCCATTGAGTCGACTTTCACGTGTTTATAGTCAGTTTCTGTTTATTTTCTTTTATAAAATTTCCATGGGGTTTCTAACCACCAGTAAACCCGCCCCATATGGCTACGCTCGTCACACGCCATCTCTCCGCTGACAGCTCGGAGCATGCCGCTTAGACGAGCATCTCGTCTCCTTACTCCCAGGTCTTTTCTTTCCAACATATTAAAAAACTACTCCTTTGTCAGAAATCACCAGAAGAAATTATGCTGCTTTCCTTTTGATCTTCTCCAGTTTTTGAATCAAGTAATCCTGGTGGGAGTCTCACACAGTGAAACCATCCTCTGATTAGGGGTTGTTACCAGAGACTTATTGTATATGCCCTCTGGTTCCTTACTACAACCCTTAAATACCCTCATGTGTAACCTTTATGTACTATCTCATTCATGAATGAAGATCTTTCCTTATATTAAGACCTAGACCGTGATCCCCATGAGGTACTGTCACCTGATCAACAGAGTAATTAAATCTGAGAGGACTTTTCCTCTTTGTGAAAATTACAACCTGACTTTTCATCCCATTTTCCATCATACCCTTGTCTCCTGTCCATTTCACAACATTGTTGATCTCTTTTTGTAGTCACTTACAAACCTGCAACTTATTTAATACATACAGTGTAACGTCATTAGCAAAAAAAGCCTTATCTTTGATTCCAGATAACCATTTCAAGATCAGGTAATGCTTCAACTACTCTAATTCTGTGAGTTCTTTCTAGAAATTTAGCCACCCATTCAACCACTCTTTTGTCCATTAGCCATCATTTTCGTCAGTAATCTCTAATAATCTACCCTGTCAAAATCCTTGAATCAATACCTCCTGTGAGTGGGGGCAATAGAATACACCCATGGCAGCCCCTGACTGCCAGAAGTGGCAACTAAAAGGTGCCCAGGAACTCTAAACTTGCAAGCACGGGTTAACGATCGTGGTGACTTTGGCTGAGTCCTGGCATTGCTTCCCTTTACTTACACACCAAGTTCTTCACTTTCATTTATCCTATCCAATCTCCCTTGGTCATTTCTTGTTCTTTTCTGACCCCAGTGGTATTAGGTTTTTGAGGTCTAGAGAGACTTTCACTTTACCAGTCTTCATGGCCCTCACTTTCCTTTGGCCGCTACCTTCTATTTTCGAAGTGTCAAATCTCTTCCCTCTGATTCATGTTAATAGAGGATGGTTGCCCAGTTCCTCTTAAAACAATAAACACCACCACCACGACCACAGATGGATACATATAGTTCATTCTACCTGAATCTAAATTATCTGCTATATCATGTTGGAATCCTACAAGTTGAGCCTCACTGGAATAAATTTTCCTAAACGTGTACAGCCTTCTATCAAACCAGAGCTTATATGCAACACATGTTAAGCAGACTGGCCAGTAATTATCTGCCTTATGTTCATCACCCTTTTCTTTATACAGTGGGGCCAGAGCTCCTTCTTACAAACAGTAAACAAATATTTCCGATATGGCAGCATATTTCTAGTAATTATCCTGCATTCTTAATAAAGCCAGCTGCTTTTTTTTTTTTTTTTAGCTTTTGTACCTTTTTTGAAAATGTCTTTATTACAATAGGTAAATTCCACTACTTTGCCTGTATTAGTCACCTCCTCAACCTGGAAATTAATCTTACATCCAACTATCTTTGCATATTGCTAACTGAATTCTTATGCTTTCTGGAAGTCCTCACATATACACTCTCCTAGTTCATTAATTTTCCCTGGAATGTCCATCCTGGAACTTGTGTCTGCCTTAAAGTACTTATACATACCCATCCATTACAGTACGGTACTCACTAAAATTCATATCGCTGTCAATTATGCTTGTCATCATGTTAACCTTAGCTGACTTTTCTTGCTAAATTAAATTTCCTAGTAAGTTCTTTCAGTCTCTCCTTACTTCCTCATATATTCCTATTTCTTTCTAACCTGCACCTCTGTTATAATACAGTGGGTCTATACCATTACTTACCACTTTAGAAAAATACCATACCTGTCTTCAAACTCCCCAACAATTAGTTAAAACCATCCCATAGTCAGTTTATATTTTCATTCATCATTTTTAACTAATCATAATTAATATTTTTAAACTCCCCTCTGTCTCTCTGATCAACCTTATGATATTGCCTAATAGTCTTGCAGCATTCTATTCTCTCACATTTATTTTCAACTACAACAGAAATGATCTTCATGATCAGTTTTTCTATAGTGCTCATCTGGTTTTATTAGCACTATGTCTAGAATATTTTTCCCTCTATATTGTTTGTTACATCACTTTCTGATTCAGTTGTCCTTCCCAGATTAACTTATTCCCCATTTGTCGGTCATGTTTTCTGTCATTCGCAACAGTCACCACTGATCTGCATTTAGGGCAGTTGCCCAGGTGGCAGATACTTTGTCTGTTGTTTACTCATCTTCTCTTCAAGAATTACAAAGAATTTTTAAATTTATTAAACATCTCCCATGGTAAATTATTCCAATCACTAACTCCTCTTCTTATAAAATAATATTTGTCCCAGTTTGTCCTCTTGATTTTCAACTTTATCTTCATATTTTGATCTCAAACTTATTCGATTACCAATGTCATTCCACACTATCTCTCCGCTGACAACTCAGAAAGTACCACCTAGTCTCCTTACACCCAAGTCTTCCCATCCCAAATTCTGCAATATTTTTGTAATGCATCTCTTCTGTCAGAAATCACCCAGAAGAAATCGAGATGCTTTTCTTTGGATTTCTTCCATTTCTCGAGTCGAGTAATCATGTTGAAGGTCCCATACACTGGAAACTTACTCTTAATTGGGGTAATACCAGAGACTTACATGCCCTCTCCTTTACATCCTTACTGCAACCCCTAAATACCCTCACAACCATGTGCAGAAATCCGTACCCTTTACTTACAATCACATTTATGTGATTACCTCAATGAAGATCTTTACTTATATCAACACGTACATACTTACAATGATCCCCATGAGGAACTTTCACCCCATCAATGCAGTAATGAAAACTGAATGGACTTTGCCTATTAGTGAAACTCACAACCTGACTTAACACCGTTTATCATCATATCATTGCCTGCTGTCCATCTTACAACATTTTCAAAGTCTTTTTGCAGTAGCTTACAGTCTTGTAACTTATTTATTATTCTATACAGTATGACATCATCTGCAAAAAGCCGTATCTCAGATTCCAGTTGTTTACTCATATTATTTAAGGTCCAATAATATTGCCTTGAGGAATTTCCCTCTTAATGATTGCAGGATCATTATCAACATTGAAACACCAACTGCATTTTACAGTAATATGTAGGAATTATTTTTTTCAGTAAATGTCAACGCATTATTTTTATGTACATTCATTTATTAAAATATTAGTACAATGGTACATTAGAAAACACATCAAAATGATACACTCTTCATCTTGCAGCCATTAAGAACTCATTGGTACCGTTTTACATTAAAGCTAAGCAGGGTATTTTGGAAGGCAAAGAAAGGTATAATGCTATTAAATAATTATGTAGAAGACACATTGAAAAATGAAAAATAATTGCCAATGACAAATTCATTAGTTCCAAAAATAAATGCATGGCAGCTAGTGCTGAAATAATGAAACAGCTAGGAAGATAACAAAGGAGCCTGTATACTGAATGATTCATTTTAAAATACTGTAAAAAACATATCTAAACTGGAAAATAATCTTGACTCACTCAAGGAGAATGAAGATACATTTACAGATATGTTGAGTAAACTATAAACTACCATGAACAAGTGAAATAAAATATACATGGCATGAAGTTGCACCTAGGGAAAATTTTCAAAATAATTAAGAAACTCAGGAATTCCAGGACAGATGAGTACAATAGGCTCTCCTCAAAACCAAATGAATATGTTCGCATATTGTAGCTGCAAAGAATAGTCACAGCATGTACATGGATACTGATGAATACATATTTTATATTCAGAGCAAATCAATGGACAGCAGAATGAATGACCTGTTACACATTCTTTCCAGACACTATAAAACTCATCTGTCCTCCTGCTTTCAACCTTACATGAAGTGGAACTTTCCACTGTCACATCATCAATACACATTTGTGGACTGTTTTTGTGTCTCTGCCTTATATGTTGCACAGCTTTGCTAAGTTTTCCTTTATTTACTTTTAGCAACCTATCAAACACTTTGCGTTTTACCACTGACATCACAGCATTTATGCTCTTATCCATCCTACTGACTCGAAGACCTTTCATTACCACTTGTTTCAGGACTTGGTGGAAGACTTCTAAATGCATACTGGTATTAATGTGCATTTCTAATCGGTAACAATAGGCCTACTAGCATAGTCCTTTTCGAAGTACCGGTACACACCAAACTCTCTACATGTGTCATTATTTTCACAAGCATCTAGGAAGTTGTTGAGCTCACTGTGGAATTCAACTACGTTTTCACACTGCAACAACGTCCTTAGGTGTTTGTTACACAATTGCTTTGAATGCCTGTGAACCATGAATTTTAGAGGAAATGTTCTTTCTCTAAGCCCTATCCATATGCCACATGCATAGAAGTGACTTCAAAGGGGCACCCATGACTTCAACCCATGCATTAGAGAATGAACCCTAATTATCAGTTATCAGTATCTGCACAGGAAAATCAATTGCAGATATTGATTATTTGACAACATACACAAAAAAAAAAAAAAATCCATTTCAGCACATTGCAGTCTGTTTGATTAGAGTAACAGAATGCAACAGAGAATCTCTCACTGTATTCATCTAACATCAATAATGTGTTAAGTGAGAAGTCACAAGCATTTATCCCATGAGTACCTACTGTCCATACAAATGATTTTTTCCCAAACTCCACAAGCATTACTTTCTGCACATCAGTCATAATTAGTAATACAAAATCATTCTCTGTCAATCCGTATTCTGGGTTGGAAATCCCTTGTAATTTACCACACCAGACATACTCATTACCTTGGTCTTTTAACCTATCCATCCCAGTGCACACACTTTCTACATCTTTCTGACTCTGTTTATCACTATCTAATCTAAAATCATGAACAATATTACTCAGGTCATGTCTTTGCAGAAGGTGTAGCCTGGTAATCTGCTTAGTATCTAAATTGTCTGTGATATTTTTCAGAACAGTGTTAAAGGGAATATTCTGAATCAACTGGCCAGCAATCTGCTCTCTCTCTCTCTCTTCTTTTGACAGCAGGATATGCCCAACTCCTCTGCAATGTCCAAAATGTACATTATTGTAAATAACATGCACACTCGATTTATTTATTTTACATGAACCCTGAAATTTCATATGCCGTATTCCCTTTCCTCTTCTTTTGACCAATCCACTGCGACGACAGAAATAAGTAGATCCTTCAAGGGCTGTAGTGTCATGGGGTTTGGTTTGGTAGTTGTTGATGTCCTCTTATCTGGATTGAGTGTCTTTTTTCCCTTTCATTTCCATACCTTAAATTCTTGAAAAGAATAGAAAAATTGAATTACTAGTTATTAACATTAAGATAATAATAAACTTATTGCACAGCTCAACTTGTATTATGGTAAGGGTCATTCCATAAAAACTCACAAACTACAACAAATTAGACATTTACTTTTTTTTTTACTAAACTTGTTTGTACAGTACTCATTCCCGCCTGGTGGCCATAATTGTTAAGGCGTTGAAGTCTGCATGGTCTAACACCGTGGTTAGCCGGTTCAAGTCCCCTTGATCGAAAACATTTTGGCCATCAGAATCTTTGGCCACCAGGGTAGAGGAAGTGGTGATATACAATTTCTAATCACTAGATTGCGTGCCAAAATCCTGGAATAAATTCCAAACCTCTCAGCAGTGCTCATATAGAGTGAGGGCATATGACGCTGTTGATGGTGATTCGTCCGTTGGTTGGAGATGTTAAGCCTTGAGCTGACCCCTTGGTGATATTCGACAGGAGTAGGCTATATGTTGGCGCAGGGTTTCACCCTCTCCCCTCCTACTATCAGATATCACGTCATTCATTTCATCTCATTAACTCCTCTGATGAGGCTGACGCCAGGGAGGGCATCTGGTCATAAAAACCCACCACGACTGATTCATCTCACCATATTCCCGACCCCGTAGATAAAACAGGACAAGATTTGGACATTGTTTGTAGAGTACTGTTTTGGTGATCTAATGTTTATTGTTGTTTGGCCAACCCTAGTCCCGTTTCTGTATGGGGTCGGGTATGAGGTGAGGTGAGATGAATCTGTCGTGGCGGATGTTTATGACTGGATGCCCTTCCTGACATCAACCTCATCAGAGGAGTTAATGAGATGAAATGAATGATGTAATATATGATACTAGGAAGGGAGAGGGTGAAATCCATGCCAGCACATAGCCTACTCCTGTCGAATAGCACCAAGAGGTCTGCTCAAGGCTTAACGTCTCCATCCGACGGACAAATCACTATCAACAGCGTCATATGCCCCACTCCATATGAGCATTGCAGAGAAGTTTGGAATTTAATCCAGGCTTTTGACAAGCAATCTAGTGGTTATAAATTCAATACCACCCCCTCCCCTACCCTGCCAGCCAACATTCTGATGGTGAATTTTGTTTTGACCAACGGGACTCGAACTGGCTAACCTCTGAGTCAGACAGTTTAGACTCCAATGCCTTAACGATCATGGCCACCAGGCAGGCTGATCGAATGTTCATTGTTGTATTTTAAAAATGACTATCTCAACATAAAAATGTGATTTCCGTGCATACTTCTATAAATAAACTTTGAACTTGAGAATTTTAAGTGAGCTTCAGATAATTTTGATAAATACCTCTGACTATGGCCTGTCTGTTAAGTTGGATCCTCAAAAAGCACCATTATATTCAAGTACCACTGGACTGAGCTAGGACTGAACATACCAACTTGAGCTCAGAAAGCCAGTGCTCTACTGCCCTAGCTACCCAGCCCAGCCTGAACAGCTGATCAGTATATCCAAGCACTGAATTACTCAGAAAAAAATTAGTGGAAATCACTCCCGAGTATGAATATCCACAGCCTGTTTCCAGTCATTCAACCGGGTCAGGAATGGAACACATGAAGCCCCATCTAGTGGTGAGGATAGGACCTGTGCTGGCTGCCGAAGCCTGTCGCACTTCTCTGGGGCAATGATTAATAACTGACAGATGAAATGATACTGGAGAGTGTTGCTGGAATAAAAGATGACAGGGAAAACCGGAGTACCTGGAGAAAACCTCTCCTGCCTCCTTTTTGTCCAACACAAATCTCCCATGGAGTGACTGGGATTTGAAACACGGAATCCGGAGGTGAGAGGCTGGCGCGCTGCCGCCTGAGCCATGGAGGCTAGAAATCACTCTTCAAGTGCTACTATTGACTGCACTCACCAAGACTTGTGCAACTTGATCCAACAGGTTTATTTCTTTGGAAAAAAAGTAGTGGTTATATATTATTTTCTGGAAAACTATACTTGTATTCTTCAAAATGTAATTCCTTACACCTGGAACAAACCAGTTGCTATTTAATTTCCTTTCCCAGAGTTTCAAGTAAGCTTACTGTATGACAAAATAGTAGACATGATGCTGTATAGGCTTTTGGACTTATGCCGTGTCAAGAAAATAAGGTGAAATTCTTAACGTTTCGCAGAAAACTGTGTTCTGCGTCATCAGAAGAAATCTTGACTGACCATGAGAAAGGCTTCTTAAACAATGACAATTTCCTTAGCAGTTACCTCAAAAGATATTAAAGTATAAATTTTTTTCAGAGAAAGTTCATGAATCACTTGAGGATGTAACAAATATTATTTCATAAATTTATGTAAATACCTCGCAGATTCTGGCAAAGAAATGAGCACTTTTCTTGCCACTTCAGAAAGACAAAGGTTTAATGGTATTGGTGGTGCTGTCAATGTTTTCTTTGAATCTAAAAGTTGATAAAACAGATCTTTAACTCTCACAGAAACCATATTTGTAGACAAAATAGATTATAGAAGATGTAGCCTAAACATCCAGTTTGTCAAGAACTGTGGAATGGAGCAAATAAGGACAGATTATAGACAAGATTAAGGAAAGTAGGTATTCAGTCTTACTATGCAAACATTCCCATCTCTAAGTTATTCCTGAAAATTAAAAATAATTACTTTATCTAAGAATGAAAATAATGATGAAATATTACATAAAATGCAGGTTTCCGTTAGATCAATCAGTGTGACATCAACACACTGACTTCCTATGCTAATTCTAAAATGGAAATCAGAATTCACTCCGGCCACTTCAGCCTTGCAACAATTATATTTCGAAGGGGGAAGTAATCATCATGCTTTTGCTGGCGAGATGTAGTGTTTACAGTGCACTATGTCTTCTGGTATGGGCTATATCAAGTTTGTTACTTTCATTGATGTGTCTTGGCTTTGACAATATGAAAGTGATGCTAGTAATACCATTGTTTATGCAGCCAGTCCCTGTTATGAATGGTGTGAAAATATCGCTCATAGGGTCGGTTGGTGCATGCATTTCAGTGGGCTTGGCAGACTGATATGTAATAGCAACGGCTGGCTCGGTGAGGAAAGCAATGGGAAACTACCTCACTCCTCATTTCCCTAGTACGCCTTTTCAGTGATGCCTAGGCAATTTATGACAGCTGTTGGCAGAGCTGGAGAGGATCAAACCAGCCTTCGGTCTGAATACTCAACATACAAGTAATCATCCTGCATTCAAAACAGACATATAATTTAAAATGCAGGGTTGCATCATGGATTAATATGTTCGGAATTTCGCGCACATTCTTTCCATGGATATAAAGCTGTAACTGCTAGAACTAGATAAGTCTTAACAAAATTTCTTAAAATAATACTTTAACGAATTCAGCAAGAACCATAGGTACCCTTCTTGAGATTTCAAAGAATGATAAAATGTAGTTAGTGCCAGTATAACAATTTTAATGAAATCTGAGATTTTACCCTCATGCAAATAACTTATTTCTAATAAATACTGAAAATATTAAGGAAAATCTTTCTGAAAGCATGAATTTTGGTTGCGAGTACATTTCGAGCATCATTAGGCCTAATGGAGCTATTAGTAGGAACAGAAAATTATACTGATTTAAAGAATATTGGTACTGGTATTTAATGAACATGTGAGGAAAATACATTTTGTGAAGAGCTTGTAGCAGATTGTGATATTTCATGGAATAGGCCTAACCTTAATAAACTTTAATAAACATTTATGCATTCAACTATCTCCATACGGATTGCCTAACTAGATACAGTGAACAAAAATATTAATATGAAGATCCGTTGCATAACTATTATGATACAATGGTTGAACATTCTTCCCACCTTTCATGTGTACTGAAGACATTTCTGTGATAGAACATCCTTCAAGAATTAGGTAATTCACTGTGGTCATGCAACACATGCTGACTCAACTCTTGGTGATTCGCAGTGATATACGGACAATTCACCACTGAAATGAAAGAAAACAGGCTTTTGAGTAAGAACATACCAATCCATTACCTCTAACCTATTCAACTACTAATATGGAAATCGTCAGCATTTACCAGGACAGTCTATATGAATTTTGAATCTTCTCGCTGAATGTATGACGCTCATATGTCCCCGTTACTCTCGTTCGCTGGATGTGTCCCAGCTACAAAATTTTCAAGTAAATCCAGTTCCATTAAGCCGCCCACGCTTCATTGATTCAGATGACAACTTGTGTAGGCTACTTGTAATTGATGTCTTTTAATTTTGCATCGTGTAGATAGCAGAAATTATCCAAATGAAGGCATTGACCATGTGTTGACGCAATTCAAACAAATATTAAAAATTATTCACCCGAACGTATTGCCCACATATTAAACACAATTCAAACAACAACTTTTCCCTCCACTTACGCAAAAACAATTGGTTATCAATTTTCATATTTACTACAAATCAAACCAGATGGCAGCACTTTCGTAAAAGGCTGAGGCCACCAGCGGCCATACTTTTCAAGAATGCATTCTGATTGGCCAGGTCGTATTATCGCAGTGTTATACCGAGACGCTTGTGCACAATCTGCCATTAACCCTGGTGACGTACACCTATATTTTTATATCACCAACCGTAAACTTAGGCACTGGGTACCCCAAAATGAAAATTTATTTTATACATTATGATCAAATATTTATTAAAGAAGATGCTCAAAACAGAAGAAATAGATTCCTTTGAGTACATTATCAACAATTTTCAAATGAGAAAAGTACCTGCACCACAATCACTAAAAATAAAGTAAAACAAGATGTTTGCCATTTTTTCAAAGTTTCGAAGGCCTTCCACTTCTTTTGCACTTTTTGAGATTTTACTTAGCACAATTTGGACACGTCACCACCATATGGTTTCTGTACACAAACACCTCACATTCTTCGCAGACAGTTGTTATTTTTGTGTCTTTGGATCTTGGACAGACGTTGCATCGTCCGACTTCCGACTGCATACTGCTGCCTGAGCTGGAAATTCAACTCCCAGTTGCTCAGCGATGGAAATGCGAATTCCTCTGCGGAGTGATGGTATTTCCAGCCGTTGCAACATCCAGGGTCTCATTAGCTCTTCTGTCAATGTAAAAAGGAATTCCACTCTTGGTTTTGCGTAGTGATTTTCAGAAACCGTAGTACCGGTATCTTTGTAGATGATATTAGGCATTCACACATGACATATTCAAAATACCATAAAATAGGCAAAGTAGCCATCGTCTTGTTTTTCGACTGCAGGTATATGTTGCAGTCATTTGATCTAGAACATCAACTCCATCTTTAGTGCAGTTATCAGTGGCGGCTGGTCGTATCTGAGGCTGGGTGTTGCACCAAAATTGTCAATGTTGCAATTTTAATTGAGAATCTAATAGAAATAACAAGAATCCCTAGTATCCGTATGTAATGAACTGCATTCATATTAAAATTGAAATATATCCAGCAATTAAAACACAGGAAATAAGAGTATAACTACAGTTATTCTTACCTCACTTGAATTGAAAATTCGCCCTCCCGTTTTTCATTGATGCAAACTTGTCAGTCCCCCATTGATTGAAGTCTGCGATTTCCATCAGCAGATCTCTTTCCATAGAAAGCATCGCCAAGGCTGACAATCTTTCCTGGGTCATAGAGTTCTTTAAGGAAGTTTTTATTTTATTCAAAGTAAAAAAGCATATTTCTGCTTCGACAGACGTCAAAGGGATTGTAAGAATTAAACTTCAGCAGTTTCAAGCACTCAGTTCAGTGAACGTCCTCTCTAGGTTGTTGGTTATTATAAACTCTGCTAAACTAACAGCACCCGACAATGATCCGAATTCTTGTGCTAAATAAGGGCTACCTGGCCGAGGCGGTAAAGGCGTGCTCGGTTCGCCCGGAAGGACGTGGGTTCGAATCCCCGTCAGGAAGTCGTAAAATTTAAGAAACGAGATTTCCACTTCCGGAGGTGCACATGGACCTGAGGTTCACTCAGCCTACACCAAAAATGAGTACCAGGTTAATTCCTAGGGGAAAAGGTGGCCAGGCGTAGAGCTAATCACTCTACCCCATCATGTGCCGAGGTTAACAATGGTGGAAGCCTTTACCTTCCACTCCTACAAGGGCCTTCATGGCCTGTACGTAGATGACTTTGCTTTGCTTTCTTTGCTAAATAGATGGACGATAGTTCATGGCGTAGTTTCAGTTTGTCCAAAACCGTATACACTATTTGTTGAAACTAAACTACACAAACACCGGCAGCTTTGTGACGAACTCTTACTCACAATTTAGAATCCATCAGTTTTAATAATAACGCACAAAAAAATTATCTAGAACCAAAACACTCAATCACCTGAAAACACACCAAGACCTGCACGTGATAAATGTAAACATAACGTCTACATTAACGCCAACAACTCCATGTCGCAATAGTCCAACATGTGACAATGTTGGCACAAAGCTCGTTTTACGGTTGGCAAATGTACAGTATCACATGAAGTTATGCTGATGAGAAAACGTTTCCTCCGAAAGTATATCCTCAAAACAAATTTTGGGATTTAATAAATGGTTATGATTGCCCATGAAGTACCAATGTTGGTAACATTGTGAATGGTGCGGTGCAGCTTACCCTTACTCTAGTGGCGTGGAAAAGAAATTACCGTTGCCAGTGGAGAGAAAGCAGGGATAAAGTCATCTCTGCAGAGTGGTGCAATCTAACGGGGACATTTGGAGTTGTTTTTCGATAAGTGACTTGCTGGTCTCATGCAACTCCCTAGGACCGACACTGGCGGGCTTGCTACCTGATGCTATACATCGTATACAGGCTTAGGCTTGACCCTACTGAAACTAAATAGCGGCGCGCTGTGCGCTAGGGAGTTTGGCGTAGGAAAGTCAACCCCCTGAGTTTGATTTGAAGACGGCGGAGTTTAATGGTTCGTTACGAAGTATTAGTACACCGAACGACAAAAGGTGCTTGGTTTTAACTCATTTTAGAGTACATGTTAGGTTTATTAAACTGCAAAATAGGAAGACAAGACGACAAATGAAGCGCAAAATTATTGGGAGTTGTGCAAACCTGCAACAATACCACGCACCGCCCCTGGCAATTATAGAAGTGGATGCCTTCTGGCAGGCTTGAGTCTGATGCATACTTGAAAGCAGAAGAACATTTACATTTCTTTTCGTCACATACGAAAGTAATGTGAGTTCCTTGGAGAAAACAAACATAGTTGATCCTGGTTTACGTTGTTTGGTCTGAAGAATCTCCTGTGGGATCTGTGACCCATTTTTCTCAATGTCCGCACCATTTTCTGCTTATGCTGTTGGAGCATGTTATTGAACAAGGGAACTGACGAAAACCAGTTATCTAGTTTGATATTCCAATTACTGCCATGAATGGTTTCAGTCAATTTCTCTCCAAACAAAGTTGCTTGAGGTTTGCCTCTAGTATCATTTTTCCTTCCATTATATGGTATAGCATTGATCATATACCCATTTCAAGTATTGCACATCATAACTATCTTCAGTCCATATTTCTCAGGCTTGTTAGGTATATACATCCTAAATGAACACTTTCCACGGATTGCTAAGAACTTCTCATCAATAGTGCAATACGCTTCTGGAGTGTAATAAGCCTTACAATTTTTTATTAATTCTATCCGTGAATCACCGATTGGAGCAAGACAGTCAATTTCCGTTCTAGCAGCCCGTGCCATTTTGTCATCAAAACGTATTGTGTATACCAAAAATTCGAAGCGTCTCTGAGGCATAACGTTTCTCGTTACACAAAGTCTTGTGGTATTATGCCAAAGAGTTTCCAATCAGGTGTGATTCTGATTCTGTGCAAAGAGAACCAACGAGCTTCTGATCTCATTTGCTGATATTTCTCCAGTACAACTTTGATCATTTTATTTTAACCTTTGAATTGAAATTTCCTGACTAGTATATTTTACATCATCAATCATGCTTTTTGTTATGAACAGTTCTAGGATAGTAACTTAATTTATCTGAGCCTTTAAAGGTACTTCGGGGCAAGGCCTAATGACAAGTATATTTCTTCTGGGGGTTCTGCCAGTTCGTGAAGAGGTGTTTGATGACCAACGATAACCATTCTTGCCTTTTAGATAAGTTTTGTTGGCACTACAACGTAATCAGGTAGATTCTTCATAACCTGCTCTTCTTAAGCACACTGCACCTGCATACGACTAGAAGATGGGCTGACGGAGTGCCCTTAATACTAGGCTTCTTCTTCTTCTCTTAGCGGCCTGAATCAGGGATGTATTCATCTTTTGAAATATCAGGGGAAAATATATCTTCTACCACATCACCTTCTTCAATGAAGTCTGTTTCACAAACATCATCCGAGATATAAATATCATCACTGGTATGAGGCTCAGGCCTGCACAGTTCCTGCAAAATCTGTTCTTCACTTTCTAGGCGATCCATTTCACACGTTCATTACACCGATCAATATGTTATCCATTCGAGAACGCTTTAACACAATGTGGTTATAATAATTAAAATGTGTCATTAACCGTACACTGGAGTACGGTATGCCCCCCACAGACACAATTGGAAATACAAGCAGATGCCACTCACTGGAAGGAAAAAACCAATTGAAAGCTTGTCAAGGTCAAGGAGAAGTCACTGCGGCGGGAGCCCGTAAGGCTTGCCAACAGCGAACTATTACGGAAATAAAAATCTCTCAGACGGTACCAAGGTTAAGACGAAGTTGTAAGCAGAGACCAGACTGCTTACTACATTTCCACTTGCCTGTCACTCCCTACAATTTATACCTTTCAGCATATGATCCATGTAAACTATGTAGAGCAAAGGTGAAATATTATAGCCTCGTCTAATCCCCGTAAGTATCCTGAACCAAGAACTCATTCTACCTTCAATTCTCACTGCAGCTCAATTGTCATCACAAATGCCTTTGATTGATTTTAATAATCTACGCTTAATTCCATAGCCCCCCAGTATGCTGAACACCTTTTCCCTCAGTACCCTGTCATATGCTTTCTCTAGATCTACGAAAGATAAACTCAACTACCTATTCATCTCGTAACATTTTTCAATGACCTGGTGCATACTGAAAATTGGATACTGACAGCCCCTCTGTTCTCTGTAACCACATTGATTTTCATCCATCTCAACCACCGATCGAACACTCCCTTCCAAGATGCCATTGATACTAATCAGTGAGATACCTCGATACGTGTTGCAATCCTTCCTGTTCCCTTGCTTATAGATAGGTGCAATTACTGCTTTTGTCCAATCTGAAGGTATCTTACGAATACTCCATTCTCCATTCTAATCTTTTTATTTTATGAAACCATTACATCCCTGCCTCCCAACTATATTTCACCAATTCGGGTCTAATTTCATCTATTCCTGCTGCTTTACGAAAATCGAGTTTATTTACCATCCATTCAACTTCCTCAAGCGTATTTTCACCAACATAATTTTCTTCCTCCCCATGAGCTTGGTTGCACGCGACACCACCAGGAAGATTTCCTTTAACGCTGAGAAGATTTTCAAAATATTCCCTCCACTTGTCCAATGATTCCGTGAGATCTATTATGAGTTCACCTGAATTACCCAACACTGTTCACTTATTTTTTCCCTTCCCTTCCTAAGATTCTTTATTACTGTCCAGAAAGGTTTCCCTGCTGCTTGATAGAGCCTTTCCATGTTATTATGAAAATATTTTACCGACTTCTTTTTTGGATTCAACAACTATTTGTTTCGCTCTGTTTCATTCATCTACGTGCAATTAAATCCCTGTCTGCAGCAGCCCTTGTTTGGAGCCATTTTAGATAAGCCTTCATTTTACGTTTACAAGCTGCTCTCACTTCATCATTCCACCAAAATATTCCCTTTTTCCCGCCTTTACATGCAGTCGTTCCTAGGCATGCCCTTGCTGTTTCTATTACAGCATCCCTGTATGCCATCTATTCTCTATCTATATCCTGAACCTGCTTGCTGTCCACGGTTCGAAACTTCTCACTAATCATACCCATGTACTTCTGTCTAATTTCCTCGTTCTGGGTCCGGCTCCATGGCTAAATGGTTAGCGTGCTGGCCTTTGGTGACAGGGTACCCGGCTTCGATTCCCGGCAGGGTCAAGAAATTTAACCATCATTGGTCAATTTCGCTGGCCCACGGACTGGGTAAATGTGTTGTCTTCATCATCATTTCATCCTCACCAAGATGCACAGGTCGCCTACGGACGTCGAATCGAACGACCTGCATTTGGCGAGCCGTCATGTCCTCGGACACTCCCGGCACTAAAAGCCATACGCCATTTCATTTTTCCTCGTCCTGGAGATTCTCTACTCTTATTCGTTTGCAGACAGGTTTCACTTTCTCTGTCCTATGCCTAGAGATACTTAGTTCACTACAGATCATCGAAAAATCCCCCAAAAGCTCGTGCATTCCTAACAGACTTCCTGAATTTGAAGTCGGTTAAGATATAGTCTACTTTATGGATCTGATACCCCTCGTCTCCCATGTGTAGCGGTGAATAATCTTATGCTTGAAGAATGCATCCGTAACTGTTAAACACATACTAGCACAGAAGTTCAGCAAACGCTTCCAATTACCGTTAGCTTCCACTTGTCTTCTCCACATTTAACAATCACCTTTTCGAATCCTAAGGTTATATTTCGAACTCTCGCATTGATATCGCCCATTAACACTATCCTATCCTTGCTGTTGGCCCTGACTACGATGTCACTCAACGTTTCATAAAACTTGTCGACTTCATCCTCATCTGCACCCTAACATGGTGACTACACTGAGACAGTTCTCGTCCTAATTCCTCCAACTGCCAAATCCACCCACATCGTTCGCTAATTTATGTTCCTAACTTAAAACTATGCTGCGTACAATAGTAATCCTGATAAACAGTCCGACCCCATACTCTGTCCTTCCATTTTAGCACCCGTCAAGTTCACTTTATAATCTCCTGTCTCTTCCTTGTTATCTTTTCTTACCCGAATATCTCTTACCCTAGTACATACAAATGCATCATCTTTGCTGACTCAGCCAGTTCTACTTTCTTTCTTCCATAGGCCCCATTAATAGTGATAGCTCCCCACCAGTTCGCCAAGTTGTTTCCACGGAGTCCCTCGCCTTTCAAATGAGAGTGGGACTCCATTACTTCACTGGAACGACCGGTGGATTGTGTAGTACTAGCAGCTGAGCACAAGAAGGGCCGTTACACAGAATATTTCCGGTAATCCATTCGCGTTCCATAGCAACTGGCATCCCGACTCTCAGGACCACTTACCAGGCCACTCAGCCGTTGCCCATTGTTCACGAACTAGAAAATGGTACAATAACCCACACCACGAACCATCAGTATTTTATATACATCGAGCTGAGCCTCTATGGACTGTGTGGTAACAACTAACTTCATTTTAGCGCCCAGATCGTGTTCTTGTGCCGGCTTGGACTTCTTGCCAGTATCTTCTGAGCCCAGCGACGAGTGCCCGTTTATGCTCTTCACATAAAGGTCTTCTCCGTCTTCTGGAAATTGATTCCATTTTAAAATCTTGATACTTGCTCACCAACAGTGGCGTGTCCTGGATTCCCCACGGAGGCGTGCAAGTAGTAACCATGCGTTAGCACAATGTATTTAGTAAATTCAAATTCTACTCACCCTAATTACATGAAAGTGATTTCGACCATGCGATTCCTTTTTTAAGAATTCCTTGGTGACATCACTGTAGAAGTCCTCACATTCTTTCAACTCAACAAGGTGATCCTTCTCTATTATTATTATTATTATTATTATTATTATTATTATTATTATTATTATTATTATTATTATTATCCACAGATTGAAGATACAATTCAGGAATGGTGGATGGAGAAAGGGCATAGCCCCACATGCATTAATGTGCCTCCATTCCCACTATAGACATCATTCCTAAAACAGAGAGACGACTTTGACTTTAAGAATTGCGGGCGGAGGGGCCAATGTACACATGTACAAAGCTCACGAAAACCATTATGGAGACCACTGGTCAACAGGAACTTCCGTATTCTTAATCTTTGAAGTGTTCAGAAGTGAACATTGCCCTCATTTCTGATTTAAGACGTATTGTATTAAAATGTTTTCCATAGCCTTCGATCAATTTGCTGAATTGCTTTGTAGGACAATCACAAAACAAATTAAAATTTCTTGCAATCATTGTGTGGTGCCCAGAAAATTCGTGTGAAGTATTTCAGCTTAGAATTCTGGCCTCTAAGGTTCAATTATACAAAGCTCAATATTACACGAATTTCTATCAAAGAATTACCGTTCATAATTATATACGTGCTGAATGTCAGTACTTCGACAGCATTGTCACATAGCAATATTTTGAGGCGCAACGGCTATATAGCCTGGTACTTGCACATATTTTCAAATTGATTTTATTTTTTTTTCGGCGTGATTTATGGAATGTGCCCCTTTTATCTCATGGAACTGCATTCCTTATTTTTTTATTTTACAACTTACTTTACGTCGCACCGACGATGGGAGAGGAATTAGAAGGAATTGGCTGTGGTGTGTTATCTGCCTGGTGTGAAAATGGGAAACCACAGAAAACTATTTTAAGGGCTGCCGACAGTGCGGCTCGAACCCACTATCTTCCGGATGCAAGCTCACAGCTGCACGGCCAACTCACCCGGTTTAAATGTTTTTTTCCACCTTATAAGCCCAACTTTTCTAGTAGATTGACCTATAAGTTGTGTTCAGTCGAATGGAAAGACTTTCTTTGTCCACATTAACACTTTTAAGAGTGCGGTGATATTAATACGTACATTTGGGTTGTTTCTGCAAGAAAGCCAATACTACTGTAAAGTGAATAGATCTGTTTGTCCAGTTTAAGTGTATGTTGGGTTGTCTTTACTCAACTTGGGGAGCTGCCAGATTCCGTGTTGCCAATTATCATGAAGTCACTAATTGAATTAAGATGTCACTACATGAAATTTTGTGAACTAGGTCTACATGAGGGGAATACTGAAACATTAAACGGATGGATAACTACAACATACCTAATAAACGAAAAGACTCAGATTACTCCTCTGGTGTAGTTGCAATTGGAATATGAATATACAACTGAGGTTCCCGTCTTATGCAAGTTACTTTCAGAGAATTCATGATTATGTGTAACAGGTTTTCCCAACATTTCTAAGTTCGTCTTTTGGCGTGAAGCGTGAAGCAGTTCTGGCGTAGAGT
The DNA here is from genome assembly GCF_040414725.1 of Anabrus simplex. NCBI lineage: Eukaryota > Metazoa > Arthropoda > Insecta > Orthoptera > Tettigoniidae > Anabrus > Anabrus simplex. The sequence continues at coordinate 28,920,013 of NC_090279.1, read as the reverse complement.
CTGGTACGCTATTTTATTTTCACCAAGTTCAGCTGACTTAAAGGACCTTCTTCCTCTGAATGAGAACAAGGTAGAGAAATACTTGCAAATATTTGAATGGATTAACAGCAACAGATTACCTATACATTTAATAAAAATCCTCCACAAAACTTTCGGCTGGTTATCGTTGTAAGGCCAGTCTTGGAAAATGGAACAGCCACATGGGATCCGTATCGAAGAGAGCACATCTCGGCAGGGGTAATCCGTGCTTGCCACTCGACCGTTATCTTCATCCCTTGGTCGTTCCGACTTTCTCCGAAGCTGCTGACAGACGGCAGCGGGTAGCACGTAAATAGTGATAAAGTGTCATGTGCAGTGACATCATGCGGAAGGTTTCAGAACTATATCTACCACTGAATGCAATTCAAAAATTGAATGCATTACGTCCTTAGCTCCTCCGTTTGCTGTTTCTTTCATTCTGCAGTAGATTAGACGGCGAGACTACACCAGCGCCACGCGTACTCAAGCAACGGAACTAATGCAGTTGTGCGGAACTTTTGCACTTCTGAGAGATGAAATTAATAACATTAGCCTTGAAACAACCTAAAATCATACTTCAGACAGTCCTTTGGGCTATCATAAGGCATGCAATGAAAATACGCCCCTGTTCACCAACCTTCTGAATGCGTTCCTGTCAGGAATTTCTTAGTCTGAAATACCAATCTGCCTGAGATCTTTTTCGCATTCCTGGAACAATCTCGGCCTTATTATTATTATTATTATTATTATTATTATTATTATTATTATTATTATTATTATTATTATTATTATTATTATTATTATTATTATTATTATTATTCCGGAAATATCGTTGATCACAGAGGTGTAAGAAGGTGCTGGGCTGAATGAATGGGCAAGGAATTGACAAGAGCATAATTTAATGGTATAAATTGTGATTTTTTTTCCTTCCTTCTTGTTTCTCTTATTTAAAATTTGGTACGCAGATGATCAGAATGAACAATAACAATATAATAATGAACTCTTTAGCTCCAGCAACAACGACTTATAGTCTAAAATCAGGTACAAAAGTAGAGAGAATAATCAGCATGATAATATACGAGGGATGAGTATTATAGCTCTGAAACTGGTACACTATTTTATAAGAGCAGGTTTTCTCCATTAACTTCCATTGCCTAAGAGTCTGAGCTCCAAACTCTAATACAGTTCAGCTTCTCAGCATAAAGTTCTTATAGTGCACAAGGATATACAATGGCAATCTTGAAATGAGGTATTTACAGTCACTTCTGTTCAATTATTTTCAATTTCTTTTCCGGAAATATAAATAGGGCAATGAGTGCCCATACCAAATGGACATAATGCAAAAAGGAAAAGGTTGATAAATTTCGGGGGAAAACAAAATGCAGGAAGGCGAAAATACAGCACTCCTTCTAGAAATCTCTTGAAACTTTAAGTGGGATTATGGCAAACAGATACAGAGGCTAGGTATATTCCGCGTCTGGGCGACTAAATGATAAACATTAAATACCAAAAAACTGTTAACAATTTTAGAGGATAAGAAACTTTAGCCATCCCATACCGAGTTGAATGGTAGTCAACAGAGGGTAATCATTCTTGTCCCCTTACATTACGTATTTCCCAGTAGAAAACAGAGCCCCTAGACTGGCGAAAATTTTACATTTAAACCACCAGGTTTAGAAATGCACACGAAATAAAAGAGCTATGAAACGTTCCCCTCAAGCTATCTCCGGGAGCTATCACATGTTAACAAAATTCTACCATTACCTTGAGCTGATGGGCCTTCCGAACGCCCATCTGCGACCTCTGTCACTTTAGTATACGCCGCACACAATAAACTGGAGCCATTACAATAAGAATACGGCAGTAAAGTGCCCAGCGTTTATAGCATCTCGAGGGGAAGTTCCAGAACTCTTTACAGGTAGGCTGGATGCTTGTACACACCCCAAATTTTATTTGGCTGGAGAAATTAATATTCACATAATTTCTAGTTGATAGTACAGGATATTGAGATGGGGGGCAGAATTGTTGACAACTTTGAAACAAGTACAAAACAATCTTTAAAACTAAAGTTGGCCACCTCTGAAAGTTAGCTTTTTCTGTAGCAATAATTTCCTTTAATCCCGCCAGAGGTGGCAATTAGGCCAATGGTAGAGATATCTCAGTCCAAGTGTCCTGCATAAAATTATTTCAAGTTCAATTACATAGGTGGCCTCATAGATGGCACGCAGTTTACTTTTATTTTTTGATGTTAGCTTTACGTCGCACTGACACAGGTAGGGCTTATGGTGACGATGGGACCAGAAAGGCCTAGGAATGGTAACGAAGCAGCCGTGGCCTTAATTAAGGTACAGCCCAAGCATTTGCGTAGTGTGTAAATGGGAAACAACGGAAAACAATCTTCAGGGCTGGCAACAGTGGAGTTCGAATCCATTATCTCCCGGATGTGAGCTCACAGCTGCGCACCCCTAACCGCATGGCGAACTCGCACGGTACACGCAGTTTAACTGGACGGAGAAGATTAACCCCCGATACAGCCCGACAACCCCTAAGGTTTTAACACCGTATGAACAGCTTTGACATCTTGAATCTTGCCATACATAATTTTTGAGAAAACATTTATAAGTCGGAGTAACACTTTATAGAGAGTCCTTTCTTATTTATTTGCTCGACTAAGGTCGTTTAGATAGTGTTTGCGAAGTAGTAGAAGTTCGGGCTGTTGCGCCCAGACACGATGGCAAGAGCGGCCGCCGCTAACGATGTCAGTATGGGGACGCCCGCACCTAAAAGGTACCCTGAGATACCATCCTCCCGTCCATTGTCGGGAGCCAACCAAGGCGATGGCCCCAAAGTACCAAGTAGCATTAATCGGGCCAAGGATACAGTGGGCGTCCAGCATCCAAGCCACTCCCAAGGATGATAGTCCCAAACGGGACAGTTTAGACCGATTCTCGGCCGTAACGAGGCGGGTCCCTACCCCGTCCCGGCATCTCTCGCTGGTTGACACGACGTGGCCTCAGGTGAATGTAGGGCACCGCAACATTGAACATTGGGGCAACAGTAACTTACTCACAGACAGTGTTACATGTGGTGCAGATAAGGTTGGCGACTTTGGAGGACAAGTGCACGGAGTTTCTTATACAGGTTTGGAGGCGGGGTCGTTAATGGAAGAATGGTAATGAAATCATTGAATGGAAGGTCTTCAAAAAAGGATTTAAACGTAAAATGAAAGTTAACTTAGGATATAACGCAATTACATAAAATATTTCACAAGCCACAGGGGCAGGTGGCCTCCTTATTCAAACTTGCTTATATAAAACTTAAACAAATAAGATGCTAAGGTAATAAATATAATTAAATCAGCCACATCATCACTTGGTGACATATAATGAAAAATTAAAGGCCTTCACAAAGGTTTAACTTGACACAGGTGTACCCCTGAAATCCTTTCATATTCAGGGTTACTCACCAAAAGGGTGACAGGAGTAAGGAAATCAAGGATAATGCACGGTCTATGAAATCTGGGGGCAAGCTTGTCCGCGGGAACACAATTTTATACCAATACCTGATCTCCAAAATTTTAAAGTGGTGGGTCTTTGTCCAAGGTCATACCTCATTTTTAATCTCTGATGAGAGGCCTTAAGATTATTTCTAGCTTTTATCCATAAATCCCGGATATTCTCTGGATCTATTGTCTCTGGAAAAAGTTCTTTAATAGACTACAAATTTGACAAAGGAGAATTTTGGAAAAACATAAACATAAGAAAAATTGGAGAAAACTTGTGGGACTCATGTGGGGCTAATGATCACCAGTGTAAGGAAGTGTCCCATTGAGAGTGATCTTCATTATTATTATTATTATTATTATTATTATTATTATTATTATTATTATTATTATTATTATTATTATTACTTTGCTGGCAGGACGTAGTGTTTACGGTGCACTATGTCTACTGGTATGGTCTAGAGCAATTTTGTTACTTTCATTGATCTGTCTCAGCTTTATCCTTGGCTTTGACAAGATAAAAGTGACTGAGGTATGAGCGATGCTAGTAATGCCATTCCTTATGCAGCCAGTCCCTGCTATGAATGGTATGAAAATGTTGCTCATAGGGTCAGTTGGTGCATACATTTCAGTGGACTTGGCAGACTGATATGTAATAGCAACTTCTGGCTCGGTGAGGAAAGCAACGGGAAACTACCTCACTCCTCATTTCCCTAGTACGCCTCTTCAGTGATGCCTAGGCCATTTATGACAGCTGATGGCGGAGCTGTTGAGGATCCAACCAGCCTTCGGGGTGAGGACTAAACATACATACATACATTATTATTATTATTATTACTACTATTATGACTAACCCGCTCAGCTGTGGCAGTGGCTGTGGGTGGTACGCAGACGTCGTGAGATGTGAGATAGAGAGATCAAAACAGAACTTAGGAAATAAATTAGAGGGGAACGCCTCAGCGTTATCAGAAACAATATATTGAGAGGGTCCAAAAGATGACAGAAGAGCATTGAGAAAAGAAATAGTGGACTGAGCACTGGCAAGCCTACTCGGGAAAAGCCATGAGAACAGTGTGAAACCATTCACACACGCACGAATGAATTTATTCCCATTCCTTTCATATTGAGGGAAGATTCGACGTAATCGATGTATACTCGCGCCATAGGGCGAGATGTTTGGTGTGAGGACAATAGTCCTAAATAGGTAGACAACGTGGGCTTGCTAATCAAACAAGACTTTCATGCTTTGACCAGTTCCCTGATCTCAACATCCATACTCTTCGAGATAAAACATCCCCCTTGGTCTAGCTATAGATGCCTAGATGTCCCCCTAATGCGGTCTCTTGGTAATACTTGAAAATCATACGTACTAGCACTGCTGGAACAGCAATTTTCATCTCCTGATCGTGCATCGAAGGGCAACAGAGAACTCCATTCCTCAAAACAAAAGGGACCACATATTCCCCAGAAGAAAGGGTTTCCATAATAGGAGCATGCACCGGATCTTCACGTTGATATTTGGCTATATCGTGAAATTACAAAGAGGCATCAATCAAAATGACATTTATGCTAGGTGGTTTGAAAATAGAAGGTCAACAGAATTAGAATCGCTGGAAAACATTCGCCTTAAGGCACCTGCGACTACATTCTCGGACCCCCGAACGAGTCGCACGTCAAACTGAAAAGCTGAAATCCTAGTTGCCCATCGGGCGATGCACCCGGTACGACGGGGCCTATGCAAAACCCAATTCAGAGTCTGTGTGTTGATGTCGAAATCAAATTTAACGCCCTCAAGGTAAGGACGGATTTTTTCTAAGGCAAATGGTACGGCCAGTCGTTTTAACTCGTATATACAGTACTTGGCCTATTGAGGTGACAAGGTTCTAGACGCATAGGCAATTTGTCGCCTTCTGAGTTCATATTCCTGAAGAAGAACCGCCGCGACCGGAGATGAGGAGGCGTCTGTCTGTAAAATTAAATTCTTGGGGAAATATGGCACTGCCAAGACCGGGGCGTTATACAGAGCTAATTTCAGATCCTTAAACGCAGCTTGCTGCAACGCCCGCAATTCAAACCTGACACCTTTACTGCGGGGAAGGTTTAGGGCTGCCGTCCAACTAGCGAAGGTTGGAAATTCACCTTGCTGATGAATCTGGCAACCCCTTTAGCATCTTCGGAAGGCTTGAAGTTACGGATTGCGTGAGTTCTGGAATGATCGACCGAAACTCCATCCGGTGACACAGTATACGCCAAAAAGGACATAGATGGTTTAGCAAAATGCACCTTTGAAAACTTGACCGTCAATCCAGCTTTACGATGGTGTTTGAGAGCTTTCTCTAGATGAGCGAAGTGTTCTTCAAAGGTCTCGGTAAATTTAATATCATCCAGATAATGGTACAGATATCCAAATTTAATATCTGAGAAGACACTAACTAGCAGCCTATTAAGGACCGCCGCGTCCGTAGGGAGCCAGAAAGGCACCTAATTGTATTCATACTGGTTCCATTCGGTAGCGAAGGAAGTCAGATATTTCGATTCTTCCGCCAGAGGTATCTGGTTAAGATCTAAGATGGTGAAGAACATAGCCTTACGAAACAAAGAAAAACATGAATGCAAGTCGAGAAGGGACACTCATTATAGAACTATCTTATGATTTAACGTCCTCTAATCAATTACTGGTCTGAAGCCGCCTTGAGGTTTCGGAACCAGAAAAATGGGTGAGGAATACGCTTACATGGAGGGTGGAATGATAACATCCCTCAGCATTTGGTCTATGATTTCCTTAAGGGCTTTCATTTTAGGTGCAGATAGCCTGTATTGAGGAAATCTTACAGGGACGGAATCCGGAAACTCGGTCTTGTATTTAGTTAAGGGGAGTACGTACCTCAATTTTTGCAAAAATTTGCGAATTTCATTTTAATGTATTTTAGTATTCTTTGGTATGTATATAATAGAGCACCGTTTTTATTTAAGTGAAATCGCATTACAAGTGCCCATAATTTGGATATTCCAATGGCCCCTCCCATTTACAAATGCCACGCAATCTTCTGACTGTAGGCTGGGTTTTACTTTTTGATAACTTTCTAGTTCTAGGAAATAAAAGTCCATTAGTGAACCACGTAGACTTTGTTGGAGCTTCTCATCAGTCGAAATCGTATGAAGAAAAGTTGCCCAAAGCAACGAATATACAAAATAGCACAAACGGCATCAGTACCGAAACTTGCCCAAGATTAGACAGGAAAAGAGAACAAACTAACATGAAGTTTTCAAAGACATAATTATACCGTATGATGTACAGATAATATCTAGGATCTGAATACGTTTAATCCAGCTTCACAATTTTTTACAGGTAATCTCTTTAATCCAGCTTCAAGTTATAGCAATATTAGGCTAGATTTTTCTTCAAGGTTTTTATGTTAGCTTATTATTTCGGGTTACTGAGTTGCTTGTCGTGGTTCTTGGTGCACGTATAATAAAGACAAGGAAACCTACAAACTCCATGGACTCCCAGGAGGAGTGATGCTTCTGATTAAGCCCATTTATAAGGATCTTGCCCATCCCGATTTATTGAAGAAATGTTTGCTTGGGAAAACTCAAAATGTAAACGAGTATTTTAACAGTGTTATTTGGAGCCGTGTACCTGTACCTAAAAATATTTTTGTTGGATATAAAACCTTAAAATTAGGAGTACATGATGCTGTTTTATCATTTAATATGGGAAATTCAGGCAGAATTAAAGTTCTAGAACAGCTGGGGATCCAACCAGGGTGGAATTCGCTCAGTGCGTTTCAAGCTTTTGATATTCGTTGGAACAAAATGGAGGATAAAAAGCTGTTTATAGTTGAAGCCAAGAAAAGTAAGTCAATGAGAGCAATGAAAATGAGTCTGAAAGACAAGTAGAATGAGGAATATTTAGCAGGGGGTTTCTAGACTACACCTCAAATAGATTTATATAAGCTAAACTTTAAAGTTAATTTTCTCTGCTTTTCTTTTTTTCCTTATATAAGTACGCTCAGTCAAAAAACTATAAAAGGTAGAAATCTGAAATAATTATCAGTGATATTTCCACACCTTCTCTCTGTAAAGCTATGTTAATATATGAGACCAGAAAAAATTATTATTACTAAAATTTTTCATGAAAATATTTTAAATTTGGAAAAAATTCCCAAAAATAACCATGCATCTAATCCTAAAACTAAAGACAGCACTGTAAAGAAAAACGTTCATACAATAACACTATAAAGTTTCAAATCTGTAGGTCTAAGGATCTTTTACCTCAGCGTACCTAAAAATGGAGAAATTAACATTGTCAGCATAGGCAGTACGTACTCCCCTTAAGGTAGTAACACCGAGATGTTCCGAAAAAGGTCAGAAAATGGCTGACATAATTTACGAATCCAATTAGCCCGATCCTCAGGTAGATGGCTGAGGTCTAATGGCATCTCATTCTGGGCAAGCGAAATCACAGAAGTTGATAGAGAATTGCATTTTAAAAGAGGTGTATGGAAATTACTCCTAAATTTGAATGTGCAGGATTTACCTTGATGATCGAGCACACTACCGGAATGTGATATGAAATCTACCCCTAATATCACAGGGAATGATATTGTTTAGCAAAAAATAACCTACAGTTCCGTGCCAATTTAGAAATATGAATTTTCGCCTGAATAAATCCTAAAATTTCTAGTGGAGAAGACTTAGCCGAAACATATCTTGCAGAGTGAGAAACATATTCAGGAAGTTTACAACAAAACTTTAATTTTGAATACCATTCTTCTGAAATCATGGAGTTAACACTTCCGGAATTTAAGAGGGCAGTAACATGTTCAATGTTTGTTTCAATTTTATGGAATGGAATAAAATCTGAAGTATCAGAAGCAATCTTGAGGCACTCTTTGGGACCTTCAAAGATGGTCTTTTGTCGTCTTCCCTCTTTAGAACGTATGATTCCAGACTTAAACTGGGCTGAGCTTTGAGATGCAGATAGTGTTGAGCATCTTGCACCTTGTCATTTTCTATTGCTCCGGTTAGCAGAGGTGAAACCTGAAGTCGGACAAGGAGGAGTACTATTTGATTATTTAAAGTAATTAGCCAGGTGTGTGAATGGCCCGCATTTGATACATCCTTCAGAATAAGACGCTCCAATTTTAGGTCCGTTAGTTTTTAATTATTTCTTAGATGGTCGACCGACCCACACGCATAACATTTACGGGGAGAGAAGTTTCTAAGAGGTGGTGGCTGAGAGATATTAGAAGTGGATGATGGATCTCGAGCGACTCACAGAGTATCTGCATATTTAACTCCTTCCGTCGACACTGACATGGCCTCAAGTTCCCTAAACGTTTGCGGACGGGAATCGAAACACAAGTATGATCTATAAGATGGTGACATCCCTTCGAAGATAGTTTGTATAATTTGGCCTTCAGAACAGTGAAATGCAAAATGTATAGTAAAACCTTAATATCCTGTATAAAGTCCGCTAGGTTTTCACTAGCCTCTGGACTCGGAAGAAGTATTTATGAATTAGGGAGGACAAGGCACTTGCAGGGAAAAAGTTTGCAAACAAGTGGGCATGGAGGGATTCAATGGAACTCCTTTCCGACATCGCCTTAACAATATTATCTAATAGAACCCCAGCAGTGTAAGGGTAAATGATCTGTGAGATTTGTGAATGTGAGAGGGCAAACACCAAGGCTTGATCCTGAAATTCCACTACAAATCTTAAGAATGCTATTACGTCATTATTTGAGTTAACTGAAAATCTAGAAAATCGAGTAAATGCCTAAAGGATGGGGTAAGCCGCTAACACCCGTAGATATAATCGCAGGGTAGCCGGATTTTGAGGAGGGTCAAATCTGTATTACTAATGAAAAATGGCGGATGATTTTGTGGATTGCCAACGAATTTGTTCGGGTGGGGCAGAAGGTTGTTGTTGCTCGACTGATTCCTTACTGTCTAAGGATTCGTTCGGATCCTCTGCCATATGGGGAAGCAAAGTCACTCCTTCCACTCGCAGACCCAGACAACAATTGACTAACTTTATTAGACTGCTCAGATATACGTTGAGCTTAGTAGTTTGGTACAATTGAGTGTTCATCACTGATTTTAAGAGACAATAGATGCCCTACTCTATTATAGAAATTAAAGAGTCTAGGCTGAAAACGTTTAAGTTTGTTACGAGAGCGCTCACGTCCTTAAAATAAACTCAAAACAGAATCGAGGTCTGTAATGTTAGTGGTGATCGTGGATAAAGTGTCAGCAAATTCCTTCTCTCCGTACAGAAATACTAATAGGTAAATCCAAAAAATCTTTGCCTCTGTGACAACCGTGCCACTTGACTTAAACTTTCTGCCATTTAGTTCATAAACAAGTTCTTCCTTGCGCAAACACCAACGAGCCATAACCTCTCTAGGACGAGCCATGATGAAACAATTTTGCCAAAATTTAGAAAAATTGGAAAACCGAAAAATGTCTAGTGTTCAGTTTTAAATTTTAAGTAATTCCGTCAGAAGGGGCTTTGTCCGGGCCCATTAAACTACGCTCTGCTACCACTTGTTCCGGAAATATCATGGATCACAGAGGTGTACGAAGGTGCTGGACTGAATGGGCGGACACGGAATTGACCAGAGCATTTTTTAATGCACTAAATTTTGAAATAGCATTCCTTCCTTTCCCTCTCATTCAAAATTTGGTAAGTAGAAGATCTGAATGAACAATAACAATATAATAATGAGCTCGTTAGCTCCAACAACAACGACTTAAAGTCCAAAATCAGGTACAAAAGTAGCGAGAATTGTCAGCATGATGATGTATAAGGGATGAGTATCATAGAAACAGGTACACTATTTTACAAGAGCAGGTATGCTTCACTAAATTTCATAGCCTAGAAATCTGAGCTCCAAAATTTAATACAGTCCAGTTTCTCAGAGGCATGAATTGCTTATAGCGCACAAGGTTAGACAACGGCAATCTTCAAATAAGGTATTTATAGTCACTTCTGCTCAACAGTTTTTCATTTTCCTTTCCGGAAATATAAAGAGGGACATTTAGTGCCCATACTAATGACCATAATATAAAATGAAAAAGATTGATAATGATCGACCTAAAACAAAATGCAGGGAGGCGATAAACCTCCGCTTCTTCTGGAAAACTCTTAAAATCCTAAATGGGCTTATGGCCCGACGATACAGAGGCAAAACCTATTCCACTCCAGGGCGACCAAATGATAATCTCTAAATACAAAAAACAGAGTTAATAATTTTAGAGTCACCCCATACTGATTTGAATGGTAGTCAACAGAGGGTAATCACTCTTGTCTCCTTACATTACATATTTCTCAGTAGTAATAAAACAGATTCCTTAGACTGGCCGAAAATTTTACATTTAAACCACCGGGTTTAGAAATGTACACGAAATAAATGAGATTTGAAACATTCCTCTCAATCTATCTGCCGAAGCTATCACATTCTAAGGAAATTCTGCCATTACCTTGAGTTGCTGGGCCTTCCTGTCGCCGATCTGCGACCCCTGCCACTTTAGTACACGCCGCACACAATAAACTGGAGCCATTACAATGGCAATACGGCCTTAAAGCGCCCAGCGTTTATAGTATCTCAAAGGGATGTTTCCAAAGCTCTTTACAGACAGGCAATTTTAATTGGTTAGAGAAAATTGGTTGATAGATACAGGTGATTGAGGGGGCAGAATTGGTGGCAATCTTGACACAAGAAAAAAACAATCTTCAAAACTAAGGTTATCCACATTATTTCAAGTTCAATTTCATAGATGGCGTTATAGAAGGCACGCAGTTTAACAGGATGGTACAATTTTTATTGTTATTGTGTGTGTGTGATTACCTCAGTGGTTTAGCTGATGGCTTCCCACCTGGAAAAGCTGAGGATCGAATCCCCAGCGATAGTGGGTTGTGATTTTCATCTAAAAACTCAAGCGCCATAGAGCCCTGAACCCCCGGCCTTAATGGCTTCAGCGGCCTCAGCTATATCCGAGTTAAGCTGAAGAAATTGCATATTGTCAGTAATGTTTAAGTCTGAATCATTTACTCAAAAGGACACTTTCTTCTCCTTCACTTCTTCTTCCCCTTCTTGTTTGCTGGCCATCTTTGTGCCCGTAACGGACATTTCCACGCTGGCACTTCTGATCCTCAGAGAGCAGGTCGGTAGGCAAAATGGAAGGAAAGATACGCGGGCAAATGTCTTAAGGTCAAGGACAGCGATGGCTAAGTGTTATCCTTAGGGAATGGGCCCAGGAACTGTTGGTTTGAGTCATTGCAGAAAGATGAGCAGAGGGAAGATGGTGATCAGGGAAGTGTTGACATGATTGGGCAGGGCAAGAGGAAAGGGAATCATAAAGTAGTGGATAGGAGGCAGGAGAGGGAGGAAGAAGTGACCGGGAGAGGAGGGGATCTAAATATTGCGAGGTTGAGGCTCTAGTCAGGCACGTGGAAGAAAGGGAAGAAGAGTGGAGTTTTAAGGCAGATGTTGAGGAAAATGGAATTGCGGGAGGGGATAAAAAGACGGTGGTAGTTTTTAACCTAAGGCAAACAGGATGTTTGTGGGATCTGGTTGCTGCAGAGCGGAAAAATGTTCAGGAAGCGGAGACATTTATCATTGGGATATTGTGCAGGAGGGATAATGAATGGAGTATGATTTGGGATATATATGAGACTGTGGAGATGGTACGCGGGGAATGGGACGAGAAGTTTGGAGATCCTAATGGGTAGGTATGAGATGGGGGATTTTCGCTGACATGGCCGTCACTTGAATAGGAATGGAAGACCTACGTATAAATTAGTAGGGTTTGTTCAGGAGAGATATAGGGGTGTGCATTTAGGGAAACCGGTGGACCAGGTAGCGGTGATCAGAGGCGGATCCAGGATTCCATGAAGGGGAGCGGAACATATCTTTGAAATATATACATCAGACAAATATGAGTTTACATCGTGCAGTAAAGCGCACTAACATTTACAATGTTCATGAATATTAAAATATTTAAGCTTATGATTGTTGTAAGACGATCAACATTCCACTCAGGATTTACTGTTAAATATGTTCATACCAAGGAAAACGCTTCCAACAATTAGCGAGTTATTATTATATTATATAATTGGATTACTTAAACAAGGAGGGTGTACTAAGCATACAAAATCATGCAAGCCACCACTAGCAACCATGTATTGCCATGTTTGGGTCATGTGTGCATTTTATTCTGAATTAATTACAATAATAATGATGGTGATGATAATAACAATTCCAAGTTTTTCCGTGATCCGGAGAGGGAAGTAAACGTGAGGGCTAAATGGCTGAAAAAATCAGGAACCAAAGTTTAAATTTTGATAAGGTATGTTTACCGTTTTTTCTTTTCTTTACTGATGAAAAATATGTCGAGAAAACAACAAGAAGAGCAGTGATAGAGATTTAACAAGAGATAACAAACGGACAAGTTTAGAAGCTTAGTTAATTCGCATCCAAGGGAGAAAGGAATCCCATTTCACACAAGACTTTCATTCGACCTTCATTCTTTGGCATAAATTGTGAGATAATAGGCATTAAAAATAAAACCCCCAACAGAGGGAATATAGAAACTTACTTTCTTCAAAAAGGAAGACGCAGAGGTTTCTAGAACAATGTTACCAACAGTGGAATCGAACACTCAGATTCAAAGTCATATATCAGATGAGTCCCGTACCCTGATCCACAATTCACAGTTAATATTTTACAGTGTCGCAGTGGACCCCGAATTCACATGAGGTTAATGATTTCACGTCAGAACACTTCTAGTTACATTTAGCAGATTTCTTCTCTTAAATGCTGGAGAACTAGAAAATCAGCAGCCACACGGCCAAAAAGAGCTGAGAACCAAAATGAAATGGAGGCACTCCTAGTACAAGGCCCGGTCACACTAAGAAAAGGAAATTACGAGTCCGAAAAGAAGGGAAGAACATTTAGGATTTGAAAACTCAGTCACCGGACAATGAACTGGATAAGGGAAACGAGGTCACGCACTCTTGCGACCCTTTTAGGAGTTTTACATTAAGTCCGTAGCAAACTTACATTTTAAGTTCCAACACGTAGGGGAGAAACCATACATTTAATCTTGAGAAAACGCAGGTCGACCTAACGTTTACATGCTGAAGGGGAACGCTAGAATCTCCATTTTGCCATAAGTAGATATAGTTCACATAACTTAGTTAGGTGACTGTTCTACTTTACCTTACGCCAGTTTTACGCGTTCGGCTTCCGAGGAGATCTCCTCAGTTAACGTAGCACTCTGAAATTTCCGGATGAAGACTGACACTTTGAGATTCAAACTCACAGCTATATAAAGGGGGTAGAAAATGACGTAGTTAAACAGTCTGGTTGGTGAACATGACGTCACAAGGCAGATAGCAGATTAGTTGATAAACTCAACAACATCTTAGGGTGATCATGTTTATTACCGTTCAATCCACTAGGTGGCAATTAGAATCGAGAGTGGTGACATCTTGTGAAGATACACTAAACTTTGTTAACGTGGCGAGGTTCAAACAGACTGCGTTAAACTTCCGACAGCTGATGAGCGGCAATTCAAACTCAGGAAAGTGTCGCACTACTGGCACAATAATAATAGTAAAACATTGGTATTCATGCATGACACCTGACCAACTTTATTAATTATTCTGCTCATCACTAACTAACCGCTTAGTGGTAATTGGAAAGTTATTTATTAGTGAACTTAGCCCCTGTTTAATACTTGTTTCCCTGCGATAATCTCAACATTATTTGAGACGGTTGAAATGTAAGCTATTTCATCTCGAATGCTACGATGCCTTGTCGGTATTCCATCATCTGCAGATCCTTTGTCTTTTTCAACAGTAATCATGCCTGCGCCACTTGAAGAAGCCTTATCTTCAGAATTTTGACATATTTTATCTTCTGATTCATGTTTTGGCTTTTTAAAATACTATGAAATTGAAACACTAAAACAATTACGTTTGCTGCTGATCGCAAATAAATTAGTAAACCTTCAGCTAATATTCCAAATATTACTTGTGAGATAAAGTTACTGTGAGTGTTAATGCACGCTCCTTGTAACTTGCTGTGGAGCACTGTACCCTTGCGGTCGCAGCCTGTCGTTGCCTATTGTTGACAACAGCCAGGACAGTTCCAGCAGTTACAATTCAAAGGATGTTTGCTCATCCCTAGTGAACTTTGGTGTCAGTCGTATTTAATGTAGAAATAAAACCGTTAGCATTGCGTCACATCAGTAGTAGGGTGTTGTACGTTCTAAAACAATGGGTGTTGTGTCAGAATGTACCCACGACGTTTCTGGCTCCTACTAGTACGGGTAGGGGTAATGACCCGAGGTCATTGACCCCTACTTGAGTACTAGGATTATGGTTTTTTCAAGGATTTTGCGTGCGAGGGCAAGCCTAAACTCACAGTCGCCATCCTGGAGAGGACTAACCTCACAGGGCCATCCCTTACGGTCAGACGCCCTTCCGTCCTCACAGTCGCCTTCCTGGAGTGGTATAACTTCAGAGGGCCTAGTTTTACGGTCAGACGGCCATCCCTCCTCCTTATCTGGCCTAGTTGTAGGGCTAGATTCCCTTCCCCCTTACAGATGCCAATTTGATCACAAGTCCCAGTTTTATGGATAGATGCCCTTCCCTCCTTCTAGAGAGCAAGCCTGACCTCACAGTCGCCATTCTGGAGGATCATGGCCCAGTTTTCCACTCAGATGCCTTTCCCTCCTCATGTGCAATAGTTTTAGGGCTAGATGCCCTTCCCCTTACAAAGGTCATTTTACTCACAGGGCCCAGTTTTACGGACAGATGCCCTTCCCTCCTCCTAGAGAGCAAGCCTAACCTCACAGTCTCGTTTTGGGGGACAGGGCCCAGTATTAGAGCCAGATGCCCTTCCCTCCTCATCGGACATAGTTTTAGGGCAAGATGCCCTTCCTACCTCAGTATTTGCGTACGAGAGCAAGCCTAACGTTATACTGGAGGGACAGGGCCCAGTATTAATGTCAGATGCCTTTCCCCCTCACAGACGCGATTTTGAGGGGCCTATCCAGCCTCCTCATCTGTCGTACTTTTACTGCTAGATGCCTTTCCCTCCTTACAGACGCCATTTTACTTACAGGACCCAGTTATTAGGTCAGATGCCCTTCCCCCTCACAGACGGCACTTTGGAGGGCCTGAACTCACTACTCCTCCTGATCTGGCCAAGTTATACGGTTAGATACCCTCTCTCCTCCCCTGACTTCAGGGAGCGTTGTCACCAAGCAAATCACTAAGCCTTTTGTCATTTTCGATGTTATATAAAAAGTTTCATGAAAGTCATCATTATCTATAGAACGAATTAATGATCATTCTAGTGCTGCATTGAGCTTAAGTGCGGAATGCTTAGATAGCAAAGAAGATACTTTACCATTAAACACATCATAGCATGATATTGAAAACGAATTTGGATCTAAAATATTCATTGAATTTTTTGTATTACCACTTGTTGTACGTCATGAAGAACATGTAGTAATAGTTTCCCAATCAGAAGCCGTGGCCAAAAACCTTTGTTATTCCATAAAATTTTAAAATATGTAATATTGTAATTAATAATCAAATCATGCTATGATGGGATGTAATTTACGTGTTATATTAAACAATTACATATCGTTAAAACTAACAATGCTTCTATTGTTTTCTATACCACGTCATTGAAATTGTTCGTTGGTTCATATTTTAAAGATCTGAATCGAAAAATGCATTAAATCTATTTCGTAAAATCACTTTAAAATTCTGATATGTACATAAAATTCTCTCTCCAATTCTTGTAGATATTCTTTGAATTGAAATAACACTTAAAGCTTGTTCAACGGGAAGTTCGGAAAGTCTGCACGTTGGTTTTCCTGCGAAACGACCGAGGTTGTTAATTGCCCCCATTCTGTAAGAACATTTACAATTTGTACCGCGAGGTACACCCGCCCCATTCATTCAAATGAAGCGCCTTGAAGAATGCCATCTTCAGTATAAACTTGCAACATCTGGCGCAAAATGTTCGGACTTTGTTCTACAGATGTCTCTACTAAGAAAAACTTACGAAATTCCCTCTAGTGTGAAGAGGAACGATTAAGACTACAAAGTAATTTGTTATTTTAAGGTTTCCCAAACTGAGTTGATTTGTCTCTTTTTACATCAGAGTTGTCAACACTTTAATCTCTTTCCGCCAACTTCAAAATTGACCAATATGAAATTTTCAATGTGTATTTTTCCACCAATAATGTCCATCTTCTACTTCATTATCCGATAAAAATGGGGTATGTGTCAAGCCGTAGCCCAGATCAATCTAAAACCTTCCTCTCGTGTATAAAAGCTGGTACTTTTCTAGCCACCTTGTCTTATTGATCGTCCGCTTTACTGACTGTGAGCTAATAGAGGAAGCGGGGGCGTCTCGCCTTTCAGCGAGATTTACTGTAGATTAAGTTATTGGCAGCTAATTAATATCTATGTGATAGCCTCTTAAATCTAGCTCGAGTGGAACGTTACCTATCTTTATTAATGTAACCTTAAATTTCCTATCTCCTAAGATGTAAATTTCTACTGTAAATTTCAAACAGCCTAGAAGCACTTAGCTAAAATTCGGGAACAGAGAGTGTGACACCCTCTCGATTTCCCTATCAAGATGACTTCGAGGTGAATGGTTTTGTAACCCTTTCCAGCCTGTAACTTGATTTTTCTCCATCTAGTCACCTCAGTAGAATAGGATTAGCCTCTGTAACGTCGGTCAATGAGCCCAACTAGGGTTTTAAATTTCTAAGTGTAAGTTTCAAGGAGTGGAAGAGTCCGCCTACGCATCATTCGGCCAGTTACGTGAACCTGTGTTTTTTCCACAAAGGCTCGGTAGAGTGAATATTCGATACTCCTGTAAAATTCTATCATTTTTGTTAAGTCGTTGCTGTTGATTGTTTAAGACAGTGAATACGGTTTGAACTGTAAAATGTACGTTGTGCCTCGAGAGGCCTGGAAAGTGTTAATTTTATTGAGCAAAGGTGCTCTGGTTGTAAATGTAAAAGTTGAAGTTTGCCTTGAGAAGGCAGTAAGGGTATAAGGTTCGGAGCGCAGCCTCCTAGGTATATTCATAGAGCATACGTGCTCTTTCTATTCTTGTAGAGGTGTTAGTGTAAATATTGAATGGTGCCTTTTGGAAGGCGGTAACGTTGTCGAGCAAAAGGTGCTCTCGGAAGATTGTACGTTGTGAGTACTCTGTAAATGAAATTGGGAGACCTGCCATAGAAAATGTACATTTTTTCATCATTTATTTCTGTTACGGGGAGACCGTGGTGGATAGAGGGGAAGGAAGGTGCGCGCATGAATTGGTCTGTCTATGACAATCAAAAGGTTAATTAAAAGCTTTAAAATTAGAGTTATATTAATTTCTTGGCTGTTTTTACGCTAAGTTTTAACAAAACAAGTCGCTCAGCAACAGAACAAGATTTCAGGTACAGAAATAGCTCGTTAGCTTAGGTACAAGATAGGAGAAATCAGAAAATCAACCAAATTTGCTAATTAACAATACGAGCTTAAAGCTCCCAATTTTACAAATGTTACTTGAGCACTGTTGCTCCATCCACTCAGTGGTCAAGGAGACAGGTCTCCCAATTTCACTCAAAACAATCTAAGGAAGTATGATTTAAATGGAGGGGGGAAAATACGTAGCTGGTCTCATACTGAAGAATTTTATAATAAATATTCAACCATTGTTCCCAGACTAGGCCCAGCATTAATAAAACAATGTATTTCACTTCCCCCTTTTCACCAATGAGAGGGTGTTTAGCTGTTCGGACTGAGTCATTCTGTTGCTAGTGGCATAAAGGTGCATGTTCATGTTCAATTTGATTCACTACCATCCTCTGAAACTATTTGAGCTGATTTGATTGAAAAATGTGACATAATATTTGACATCTTGAATTCCTCAAAATGTAGTATGACAAGCCCTAAGCAGTATAGAAAATACCTTTGCAGTAATTCTAATCATTCAGAAATATTGATAGAATTGAAAATATCTAAGCCAGATCATTGTGTTAAACAGAGGTGGTAACAGTAAACTCAACCCAATATGTTTGGTAGATAATATCACTGCTCTTAAGACTTTGTGGTCAGAATTGATGGAGCAATGGATTTTCAATTTCTATTCACTAGAAAACTGATACAAGATTGTCTGGAAAATTCATTGGCCTTTGTCAGAGGTAAAGAGGGCAATAACACAGCTCCAGATGCACCTAACATTCACAGTGCAGTAAGAACTGTTAGACAAATAACTTACTATCCCTATCACAAGAGAGCAATTGTGAGGCTGATGCTGCAGTATTCCTAAACAAATAAAGTTATTTGAAAATGAGTTACGCTGTGAATGAAAGATTAAATATTAATGATAAGAGACCTAATTTTAATGAAAAAATGAGATCATGGACTCTAATGTGCAAACTACACAGGCAAATGCAGACAATTATGTTATTGGTTGGGCAATAACAAGACTGCCACACAATGAGTGTAAAAATGTTTCGATGTCCCTGGACCTTAATTCCCATGACCCTGAAATCTTCCTCTTACTAGTGAAGAAATATGAATCAAGTAACATGATTCTCCCCAATGATTGTTCTCACATATTGTGTTCTAAAATGTACAGTCATTTTTAGAATAATCTAAATTAATTCATATATGAAAGCACTCAAGATGTAATTAAATAACAAGTTAGCGAAGACCTTAATGAATGAATATGTTAGTGTAGAAGGTATGTGTGACAGTTGTTATTCCTCGTTGGCCCATAAATACTTTGCAGTCCTCAATAAAGCTTTTGTAAATAAAACAAATGGTTTCTACACATCTCAGCAGAAAAATAAAACGCCAAATTACAGAAAGTAACACATATGTAATTTCATGTTAAAGTGCACTCAGATATACATAATATAGTATATATAATTGTGGTATGTGCATGGTTGTCAGTACATATAGTTGCCTGGCCTGTAGTTGTATGCAAATTGTTACAGAAATTTGTCATGACTAAACTTCAATTTGGGGAAAATAGCATGTGTATAGTAGAAAAATATACTTTTGAATGTATATGACATATGTGAAAATTGTGGACAGTAGGCTATCGCATGAAAAATCCAGTATTTTTGGTCTAGTTGTAGCCCTAAAATTGATGTTACTTGTCATGCCTTATTTCGTGACTAATAAAATGTTATAACCGCAGATCAAACATTTTGCACTTGAAAAGCTGTTTCATAATTCGTCTAAAACTTACAACCAATACATTTTCGTGTAAGGTGAAATTTCTAGACGTCTGCTTCAGGTATTATGTCATAGTAGCCACAAGGAGCAGTCGACAGCGAGCCGCTAGATTGTGGTAGTGTTTGCACTTTGGAGAGTGTTTCTGCTATTATCTTTATAACCTACTTGGTGTGGCCATGTAATGTGTACAGAGGGCACTTGGCATCACACCATCTGAAAACAGGCCACGTGCTCGGTCCTAGAAATACTGGCTTGATCGCCTTCAAGAAGACTTGAGGGATGTTCATCTTGTTTCAAATGATGCTCTTATAGAACCAAGTGAAGTTTGGCTTACAAGAGATAGCAGACCCTGCTCCATTGCAGGAAAAAGCTAACAGGTATTACTTGCCTATGAAGAGCTCTGTAACAATCAGGATGTAACAATACAGTAAGCTGTACTCTGGTCCGACATCAGTACCGTTAACACGTAGTAATACGAGCTTGTATCATGAGCACGAATATCTTACTTATAGAGTTGGCAAGTAATGGAATTACTTGTAACGACTACTGTCTTAGTAACTTTTACTCTAAGTTACTTCGAAAATAAAATTGTAATCGATACATTGTAGTAATCGATCTACATCGCATCGAGAGCTTGGTAACTTTGGAGCCTCAACACTGGTTCATTTAGCCACAATTTGTTCAGATTTAGTTAGTCGTGAGACGGTGGTGGTGGTTATTGTTCTAAGACGAAGTACAACTGGATAACCATCCTCTATTAACACTAATCAGAGGGAAAATGGAGGATAAGTGAAGGTATCGGCAAGAGAGAGGGAGAACGCTCAAACCGTGGAGGAGCCTCATATCAGACTCACCTAGCGGAACCGTGGTCACCAAACGACACTCCCCAGTTGACAGTCCTTGGTCTCCCTGAAAGTCGCCTCATACAGCCCCCACGTCGTGGAGAACTGAGCCGGAATAAACACGTGACAGTGAACGGGTTAAGGCACTTCCACTCCCCTATTTGAATAAGTTACCCTGAAAACTCGTAAGTAACACTCTAATTTCTCTCGGGAACTATCATTTTGAATGTCTGTTTAGTCTAACGCAGTGCTGATAGCCACTGAATGTCCTTGTACTAAAAGGTACAAAACAGACAAATGAACTTCCTTCTGGCATACCCATGTAAAAAACTCAGTGGTTCTCTGAAGACTCGCGTTCTACGATTATTGTAGCTTTACTGATTACATTCAGAAATTAATTTCTGCTCGGGTAACTAATTGAGCCCATCACTTTTATTTTGCACTTTTCCCATCACAGCTTAGTTACAGCATAACTCAAATGTTTCCACAGAGCTAGTGACCACATAACTGTTGGGAGCAAGTGGGATCGAACCCCACCTCAGCAAATCTGAATATTGATTTCTGTGGTTTCCAAATTGCACACCAGGCTAACTGAGGCCAGTGTAACTTCCTTCCCTGTCTCCTTGTCACCGTAAGACCTGTGCACGTCGGTTTGAGAAAATGCTGGGGGAACATCTAATAGTGAACCTGCCTCCTGGTGACTGCCCTGAATGCAGATCAGTGGCGACAGACTGAAGGTTGCACCCTCCTTTTCCGATACCACAGTTATTCAGAAACGCATCAAGGAATCAAATGCGGCATTTCTTGGAGGAATATTCGCAAAGGATTTGTTGGAAGTAAGAGTTAAAATGTTTAGATTGAAATGCATAATATCGCATAGTGCAACTAGTGACCCACTCAAGCTTCCTATGGGATCAATAGTTTCTTTGTAGCGACAGGCCTCTTATGTCATTGACCGGTCACCCCCTGTGCATAGCTCAGTATGACAGCCGTCAGCTCCCTCCTTTCAACCTGTGTTATGTTCAAACCCATTCTGCCATTTCAATGAAACTACGGCAGCATAACATTTAGCTTGGGTTCGATTCCAGTTAAGTGGTTAAAAAGTTATATGCGGCTCCATTGGCGAGTGCACCCGAAATTAGCTGCACTAATTCAGGGTGAGGACGCGAGTTTACTGAGCCAACAGCTTTTCAAACCAAATATTCAATGCAAAATATATTTTTATCGTCATAAGTTAATTGAGATTATTCATTATTATTTTGATCAATACTATGTAATTAATATCAAAATATGGTCTCCAATTTCAAGCCTGATTTTATACCCTGGTAAAATCACATTTCACGCACTGGGATAAGTGGATCATTAGTCTGCCATATTCTCCGCTGACACAGCCACTTGCATCGATTCTCACTTTCACCCCTGTTTAAAAGGTAATTCAAATACTTCTGCAGGGATCAATCCAGGAACTACTGAAAACATAAATGTAGTGGTGAGGAGTGAAAACATGAAAATTATAAGATGACTAATGTGCTTGTCATTTGTGTGATGGGAAATTTACGTACATTACTTCAAGTTTCCCATCTGTGCCACATCTGAAGGCCACCTACCTAAGTGAGATCAAGCTACATATTTCATGCCAGCGTCTTCAACGGTAACGTTCCTCGAGGTCACATACCTGGATGATCTATGGTGCTGACTATCCACACAGTCCTCAGCCTGTAGAGCGGCTTCAACCACTTAATTCGACGATACTGGTTATTACTCTACTCAACTCCCAATTAGAGAGCGGCATATGGTCTGCACCCCTCGGGAACAAACGAGGCAGAGAGCTGCTAATTTAATCACAAGGAAGATGGGGCTGAGGCCAGCACTAACTCATATTTAACAGTTTTATTACCTTGAAACAATTTATTTACATTGGTACAAGCCTTAGCATAGAATACAATTCGCTTCCAGGCAACGACACAACACAGAGTTCTTTGTTACCGGCAGGATCCCTCACTGTTGTAGCACTGAACCTCCTGAGAGGAGGAAGGGCTCCTCCTCACCTCCAAGGCGCATGTAAGGATCGTACTACGGATAGAGGGAGACACACTAGATTACTGTTGTGTGTCCAAGTAACTTACTTATTCAATGAGTACTGCTCTAGGAAGCGTACCACCTCATGGTGCCTTCCCCCCTCCGTTTGGCAAGGGTCAGAGCTGTGCAACTATTAGTCTTAACATTGAGACTAGTGGGGTCTAGTGTGGTGAGGTACCTCACTATATCGAGGTGACCCCACTGAGCAGCTTGTACAAGAGTAGTACCCAGCAACTCCCCAATAACACCTACCTCTTCCACCAGGTACATCACCACATCCACGTGGCCCTGTACGGCTGACAAGGAAAGTGCAGGCACTCCTTGTCTGTGGGTACCAATGCTCATATCAATGACACTCATTCCAAAGGACATTCCTCTCGACCACGATTTTCTCCTTTCCTACCAGTGCCTCCACAACATGCAGCCGTCCCCTTCTTCAGCATGGTTCAAATCGGTACGTTTCAAGTCCACACAGGGATTTCTTGCAAGAAGGAAATTCACCACATTGATATACCCCTGATCAGCGGACCAATATAGAATTTGCTGAAGGATTTTGTGACCTGGTTCGTACTGGAAGAGCAGTTCCCGCCAGCGTGGACCTTTCTCTCTTTTCCGCCAATCCTCTCTCCCTGTGGAGAGGAGGTTTCTCTCTCATCTCGCAAGCCAGCTCTCTCTTCTCAACAACCTTTTCTCTGTCCTTACATGCTCTTTCCTTTTCCTCCTCTCACTTCTTACATGCTCTCCCCAACTCCTCTTCTCTCTCCTTACGTGCTTTCTCCACATCCTTTTCTTTCTTCTCAAGTGCCTCCTCCATCTGTTCTATCACCATCTCCCTCTTTTTCAGCACATCTTCCCATGAACTCTCGCTGTTCTCTGTCTACTTAGGGGTTCTCCCCAATTCTTCCACCACTCTGGTGTCATCTTTCAGCTGCAATTCCCAAATATCCACATGTTCCGCAAGTGATCCGTAGAGTGCCGCACAGAGTTCGCACCGACTCTGGAACACACAATAACATCACAAATTAACAGATAGTCCTCCTTAGAGCCGGTTTACATGGGATCATGTTAATGAAACTGGCCACCATGAGAATTACCTGAAAGGAAATTTATTAAGTTACGAAGTGCTGCAGACATGGCAACCCTATTATAATGTTCTAGAAACTTACTTCGTCAGCTGAGTGGCACTGTAGTCAGGTTGCCAACAAAGAAAGAAAGAGAGAATAAATTGCACGCTAAAAGGATGATTTAAACATTGAATTTATTTGCAATGTAGAGCCCTCACCTGCCAAACGTTTTATATTGAACTACCTGTATTTCTCAATGTTCACGGTTGAATATTTACTTCTAGGATTGCTGCGACCTGTCAATTATCTATGATGTAAATTTTTGGAGATGTCTTTTCTGTGAGAGTAAATGATATTATTCACTTTTTAGTTTTAGTTTTAAAGTTATAATATTTTTAATTTAAAAATTCGATTCTTCTGTGTTAGGTTTTTTGGCAGCTCAGTTTGTCTACGGAATAGTTCATCCTTTCAAAGTAATAGCAACCCTCGATTCCCTATTCAAAGAAAGTTAAACAACTATAATTAATGCCACACTCAGCTTGAAGTACTCTAGCCGCTATTACCACGCTCGGAAGCTAAGAGCTCATAACACCCCTTTTTAGTCGTTCCTTACAGCAGTATTCCATCACCCTCCTACCTATGTTACATCACTCCACCGAGAGTCGCAAGTTAGGAAGGGCATCCGGTTGGGATGATAGAACCTCGAATTGGGGTAATACGTGAAAAAAGCCCTAGCACGGCCTCCGCCGGGTTAGTGCAATAAGAGCCCATGTACACGCGTGCTTCTACTTACTTGTGTTAGGCCACTCACTCTTATCTATCCTATCCGACCTTCTACGGTTAACTCTGGTTCTTTTCCGAGCCCCCAGGCTATTAGGTTTACGAGGGCTAAGGAGTCTTTAATTTCCACGCCTTTCGTAGCTCTTGTCTTTCTTTGGCAGATACCTTGCGCGGTCGCTCAACTCTCTAAGACCTAAGGTCGCTTTTCAGCGTTAAGCCTCAATGAATAAAGCACATTGTGTATTAAGACATACACCATCTCCCTGGTACCGTGTCAAGTCCTAGGAGGTTAATGCGTGGCCAGCGCGACGTTAGGCCTGCAGGAGCATCGAACGTGAAGTGTAGGTAGGGATTTTATTCTAACTTATATTCGGGAATGCTGATAATACGCGAAATCCTGCAGAGCTAAATTCCGGCACTACATTAATTTTTACCTGTTATATTGGGTATTCAGTACAAAGATAGTTTAGGTCTTCCTGCGTGATTGTACCTAAGTTGCGAACTTGTAGAAAAAATGAACTTTCTATTCCATGTGTCAACAAATACATCCAAACCAGTCAAATTGCACAAGCAGTTATTATTTTGCTGATATGTGCATCCTAGGTTCATCGTTTCTAGAATTTCCAAGATGCTTCCCAATATTACGCCCCGTATGAATAAACATTCGTATTACACCATATCCCTAGTCCTATGTGTAGCCATCAGCTTCCACAAATCTCAGCATCAAAGTCGAATCTCAAACTTGAGACTGTAACGCCCTTGTAAAGTTAAGCCTGGCGTCAAACGCATGGGTTAACCTAGCACTTTTGACCATAATCACGTCAGCAATTACGTCTTGAGATGTTAACGCATGGGTGAGGCGGGCTGGTGTACTGGTCATTCTCCTCTGTTGTATCCCCCGACCCCCAGAGTCTGTAGCTCCAGGACACTGCCCTTGAGGCGTTGGAGGTAGGATCCCTTGGTAAGTCCAATGGAAAAACCGACCCTGGGGGTAAGCAGATAAAGAAGCAGAATAAGAATAAGTAGAAGAAGGAATTAAGGAATTGCCTCTATAAGGCTCGGGGTATGACTATTTACCCCTATGTCCTAGCAGAGCTCTCCCCTGAGTTAGCCCTCCCTATTAGTCACCCTTACGACTGGCAGTACACCATTGATGCAATTCTACCCCTCCACATCACCTCATAAAAATGAGAATCTGAGTGGATTGACGTCATCATATAAGCAAGAGCTGTAGTGACGTCACCGCGAACAAGCTTTAACCTGTAGCTGAAGACTCCAAGTTCTCTCAAGTCAGGTGTCTTCGGTCATAACACACTGTCGCATTCCTTTACAACGCCAGATAGGAAAAGTACAACTTAGCTCGCAAAGTCATTTTTTCTGCTGACATGTAGACGTCTCCACATTTACTGTAGTCAGTACATCTTCATCGTACACATATTTCAATTAGGGTGAGGATATTTGAAATGCACTTAAGCTCTTTTAGTTTTTGAGTTTATGTCAACTCAACGTTCGAATCCTTAGGAGTGGCACTTACTCTGCTCACCTAGGGCTTAAGTGCCCCCTACAAGAGTTAGCCAAGGAGGTTAGATAGACGACAGCTTAGCACGCAACATGCCTAGACTCAGATACAGACCCCCGCGCTTTCGCCAATGCAGACACAACAACAGCACAGGTTGCTCGGCTCCTACCTAAGGCAAGGGTGCACCTGGAGGAGCTTTACTCTTATAGAACCCCACCATATCAGAATGAAGTGTCCTACAAGAGTTGGCCCAGGAGGTTAGATAGACAACAGCTTAGCACACAACCTGTCTAGACTCAACTAAATACCACTAGTTCACCAATGCAGACACAACAACGGCACAGGTTACTCGGCTCTTACTAAAGGCAAGGATGCCCCTGGAGTAGCTTTACTCTTTTAGAACCCCACCACATCAGAATAATGTGCCCTACAAGAGTTGGCCAAGGGGGGTTAGATACACAACAACTTAGAATACATCATGCCTAGACTCAGCTAAAACCCCCAGTTCGCTAACCCATGCTCTCTCAAGTCAGGCATCTCTTTTAGTAGCCTCTTTCGACAGTATTCCATAAGATAACGGCATCCTATTGTCTGAAGGTGTCAGAGGACGTAACGCGTGTCTAGTACCATAATCTCCAGAAATCCCTTCTACAGCTGTAGTATTGTATCCAAGGGACGATCTAAACGTTGGTAAAAAAGACTCCTACTTTCAGCTGGAAATATATCACAGGCAATGTGCTTCAATGTGGTAGCAAACACTTGTACTGAATTGTGGATTTGTGACAATTAGGCCTATATTCTACAGAGTCCTTGCGGTTACCCCGATAAGTCTTAAACTTATTACCATATTATAAGTGCAATATTAATAGTTCATGGTGTAGGTTACTGTAGTCACGTACTTCAACAGATAAGTGGTCCTGAGTTCGGGATACAAGTTGCTACAAAATAGGTGTGGCCACCTCAAGTACATGCTGAGTTGTAGCCCTCCCTGTTAAAAGCCACTGCAGTGAGCTCAGAGTTTGATGAACGGCATTCTGTGAGAAAGAATTCCCAGACCACACTATATTTTCATCGGTCTGTTTTCACATCAACTTTGCTGCATGGGAGTGAAAGCTGGGTGGATGTGGGGGTACATTATTTATGATATATAAGTAACAGACCTGAAAGTAGTGAGAATGACTGCTGGTACAATCAGGTGGAAACAATGGCAGGAAGATATTCGGAATGAGGGTAGTTCAATCCCAATTCGTACAGTATAGCTGCTGATTTAATGCGGCTTAGGTGGTGGAGTCATGTTTGGCGAGTGGCGAAGAATAATGTACACTGCAATTGTACCCTGATGAGATAGGCCCTAGTTTCATGATTTGATTTTGATATGAGAAATACAGATATATTGGAATATTAAATAAATACAGTGTCAGTTTTGTGTGGACGGGAGAATTTCAACATGATCGCGACAGTCCGGCGCCACAGTAAGCTTGTCATTAAGGGGAAGAAGGTTTCCTGGTCAAAAGATAAGAGGATTAAATCTAGAGCTCACAACAACAGAATAATTACTACAAGGAAGTGAAAGAGTATATATTTCGGACCAAAGCCGAGCAGGTGTATCACCGATACCGAGAATGTGACGTGCCAAATTTTCCACGCCCGAGGCATTTGGTGTGGCCACGTTTCACAGGGAGAGATTTCAAACTAACCAAAGCGGTGCTGACCAATGAGAAAATTTATCGTAAGCCCGCAGATAAACCAACATAAGAAAAACTCAGAGTGAACTCCAGTTAGCTTCTCCGATAACAATAATTAAATTATTCCAACCACATGATTGAATAGAGGGGATTTTTGTGATATCATTCCCATGTTGATTAATTGTAATCGTAATAAATTAAAGTATTGAATTCGTGGAAATGACCCACGCTATCTCGCCATTGGTCGAGATGGGCACGCCATCAGGGACGCCGAGTTAGCGCGCGAAAGGTGGAGGACAGAAATTAAGTGATATTTCCATGATCACCGAACGATAGGAGTTCAGAATACGACACATGAATGTGTATCGCCAATGTATTAAGTAGGATAAAGCAAGAGATCCAAATCCACCTGCATATGCCGATTTAGGAAACCAACCCCCCTCTCCAGGAAGTGACCGCGGATGACCCCGGCGGGAAAACATATCGTCCATAAAAGTCCAGTAGCGAACCTCACATCACTCAGTTCTTACCAGTCACCAGTCGTTATCGGTCACCAGTCGTGTCAGTCGTAATGAAGTAGTTGAGACTCTGACACGTTGACTCTGTAAGTCAGTACCTCGGGACGCATTCGAAGTCAGTTAGAGCTGAAAGTACGTACCGAGTGTGTATAATCAGTACAATAGTATGTTGAATTTAATGAAGGTCATGTGTTTAAATAATAAATAACTAACGGAACGCCGATAGTACCTTTGGAAGGCAGTGTGCGGAGCCTGAAGTAAACACCTCAAGATAGACGGTGAATAACTATCCGAGAAGGGAATTATAGGAGCTAGGCGATGATCAAGACGGCTTGAAAATAAACCAGGAAGTGCCGGTTGAAGAAGCGATACGCGCCGGTTCAAATGAATGACATTTCGTCGTAATGTGTCACGACGTGTGTTTCGGGCGTATATGAAGAGTATATTGTGCGAGTGTCAGGGGTCTAGGAGCACCTATAAGTGTTTTTTTGTTATTAGTTTTTTTGTGTAAAATAGTGTAATAAGGTATTAATCATGGGTAGTCACCCAGAAGTGTTTTATTGTGTAAAATTTGTATTGTGCGACATGATGAACGAGTAAATCACCATGGGGCCGTAAAGCCTATATCTCCTCCGCTACGAGACAATGGAATTCTACATAGGAATGAGTACACAATTTTGATATTTAGGGGATGTTATCGCGACTAAACGGGGTTCAGTGTAAATTAATTATGGTTACTTAACATGGCCCGCTTCCCGAGTCCATGATTTTATTTTTTTGTTAGACGGACGAACTAAGTTATATTAACGTAATAATGGGTTAGATTAATTAATTTGAGTATTTGTTTGTTGTGTATAATGTAAATATGGGATATATTTCTTTCAATTAATGCATGCTGTTTGTAATACTTTGAATTAAGTTCATTTCAAGTGTTAAATTCTTTTTTGTGCTAACCCATTTATTTGAATTTCATTCACTGCGGTGATCATTTGTATTTTAATTAGGAATAATTTCTATTAGACAGCCAGATTATGAAAGAGCCAGAGTATGGAAGATTTGTGTTGCGTACGGAAGGTCATTAAAATACTAATAATAATAATGTTTGTGAGTTGACAAAGGAAAGTAAAGTAATAATAATAATAATATTTATGCGTTTGCGAGTTAAAGTCTAATAATAATAATGACAGTGCTTCGTGAGTTAGCCAGTGCAAATATAATAATCAAAGTGGAGATGACATGTAGCGTTAAAGACTTTCATTCGCGTAGTCAGTTTGATTTTACGTAAATTTTTGATTTTACGTTTTTGGACTTTAATTTAACCATTAAAATTTTGTTTAAAAGCGATATAGGCACGTGAATTAGAATGGTCACGATATGTTAAAAGCCCAGAATGATTTGAGCCCATATTTAGAGTTGGAAGTCAGGAGGGACGAATATCCGGCGTGAAATAAATTGAGCCGTATTGTTTGTAATGATGAAATAGATGAATCTCAAGGCCTAAGATGATATAAATGCATATGCCGGTGTTATTAGTGGTAGAATCCACGCACCGAGGATTATTTTATGAATTAAATGTTTGAAGAGTTCCGATGAAAGGAAATGGACTTCAAAGTTGAAGGAATAGTTTAGCAATCGCCGGCATTGGAGGTATTTGCCCAGCCGCGATGTGCCATAGGTTGTGAGATGTGTCTTGGGAGGACAGGTGTCCCCATATAAAATTAACGGCAGTACGAAGTTGAAGGTACGATCCCGAATACCGTGTTGTCCCGGCCAATATAAAGCAGATCTTAGTGGTTCATAACGGGATTTAACATATGTGACTAAATTCTAAAGAGTGGATATTAAAATATCATATTTCCATTTTTAATAATAATAATAACAATAATCATACTCCAAGTGAATCTTGTCTTAAATCGAGTGCTTAGTGCCAAGATAAATCGAAATTGGAAAAGGGGTTATGCGTTAAACATATTAAGAGTGAACTACCGTGTAACAGGCGAATTTAAGTTTTTTTAAAAATAATAATAATAATGATAAAAACTAAGCTACTTTTTTTTAAGAATATTTTTTTTATATTTTGGACATAATAATGTTGGGAGATGAAATGAAAGATTTGAGATTTTTAACTAATAATAATAATAAATAAAATATTTGAAGAAGGAGAAGAAGAATAACCAATGAAGCTACTTGTTTTATTCTTATTTCTTTTGATGAAAATAATAAGAGCGAGAAGTTGAAGTATTATAGAAAGGATGATTACGGGTTACGATAATCACGATTTCCACTATTAATAATAATAATAATAATAATAATAATAATAATAATAATAATAATAATAATAATAATAATGAAAAGTTGAAGGAGCAGAAGATAAAGAACTTGCAATAGTAATTTGAGAATAATAATTATGATGAACGGAAATTAAGATATTTAATGGGCGATGATTCATTGTTACGAATATCATAATAATAATAATAATAATAATAATAATAAAAATATTTATGAGGAAGCTGATCATTATATTGTGCGGATAAATTAGGAGGAAGAACGACCCTTCGTTTGGAACGTCGGCAAGGGTTGGCATATAATCATCCCGGATGACAAATGATAATAATCAAATACCGGATTATAATCGAAATTAATGATAATAATAAAATTAATTGATGGTAGTCAAAGTATATGCTAATGATCAGATAAAGAATAGTAATGATATTATCTAATAATAATAATAGGAGGATATGCTAGGGACAGTCATCCTGTGCCGAACTGCTCTGAACCAGATGTTGGGTTTTCACGGGGAGATAGCGGTAGATACGTAAATAACCCACGGACGGCACATGTTTGCAGGGTCAGAGCAGAGTAATGAACCTTTCCGTACGTCTTGTCGTATTGGCAAGTGTAAATATTAAAGTAGCTTTTGATTTAATGAACTCTACCTGGTGTGTTTGTGAATCTGGAAATAATAGGCTAGAGTTTGTCCGTACTATAAATTCCCGTTTTTTCGAGGCGATAACATTTTCTACGGTGGGTGTCCGGCTCACCAGAATGTACATACCGGAAGTGTCTCATGTCCAAACGGAACGAGGAGACGACAGTAAAAAGTTACTGTCGTGCCTTCGTCTCCGAAAGAATATCTCCAGCGGTGAAACGTCAAATCATACGGATGTGAATTCGATCCCCAGTAACCAATTGGGACGAATTCACCAGATGTTTTACACTACCAGAGTAGTGAGGTAAAATCCAAATATTATGTCATTTATTTTTCAGGATTAAAAGTGTCCCAATGTAAATTTGTCATCATGTGTAGTATGCAAAATAAGTGAATAAATTGCTCCTCATTGCAATTTCAATAGGAAACAGCTTCCATATCTTTTCATTGTAGTTAGTCCAGTATGCCCATGGAATTTAAGTTGTCACTTCCCAGTCCTATTGTGGAGTCAGAATTTTGTATCCATGAATGAGTCGTCCCCCGTAACCTTAAATTTTCATGCCCCGTTCATCCCTGTGTTCATTTGATGCGCCGATATATATAATTTTTTTGATATAAAATTTTTTTAATTCGTTTTCGAACTGATCACCCCTGAGATAAATGCTAGTCTGGGACTCAGGAGGTGGGCGGGTGCATAATGGCGCCCAACGTACAAGGGCCTATTGCATCATGTTTGAGCAACGGGTGACTTTATAATTTTTTACGCAAAAAAAAATCTGAACTTTTTGTTGTATTAGCGACGATATCATTAGCGACCAGCTCAGTGCCCGATTGCATTATAGATAGGCCCAGATGTTTAACTTCAATGTAAACCCAATCGGGATATTTAATTAAATTTTGACCGCATCACGGTTAAGTTAAATAGTGGTTTTTGATATGTCAAGTAGTAATTCCTGTTAAAGTAAGGTTAGTTTCGAACGGGGCTAGACTTGATAATTATACAAGAGTAGTTTATTGCTATAAAGTCTCATTAAATTAATAAATCCCTATTCTATGAAATTAAAATTTATTGTGATTTAGTGAGACTCCACATAAATGTAACTATCCATGGGCAGGAATTTTATATAGGCAAAATTTATTAGGAATACTGTATTTGGTAAAAATGTGACTGAGAACCAGATTCAAGTATTAATAAAAAGATAATGGAACTGTGTAAGTTAAATGTAGATTATTTCAAGACAGGTGACTTCAAGGTTTTCGTCATGGTATTATCGATTGTTGTTGTTGTTGTCATAGTCGGGAGTGACTAATGATATGAATTTCAGGCATAATAAGCACGTGATGGCAATTAATATGCAAATTTGAATTACGTTATATTAATTATTCGCTATGTGAAAGCGAAAAAAATATTGTTTTGGTTTTGAATTTGGAAAGTTAAAATTTTAGAAAATATTAATGAGGATATAACCGTATGATAGGGCCTAGACCCACAATTGTCGTAATCGTGTGCGATAGGATGAGAGGCTGATCGGCCCTCTTTTCTCATTTTATATAATGTCAGACGAAGGTGGGGAGCGTCCCCAAGGTGAACAGTTAGGACAGGGAGAGGTGAAAGCTCTCACTTTGGAAGACTTAATGCGAGTTATGGTTTTAAATAAACAAGAACTCACGGAACTGACATCGATAGCTCATGCCGATAGTGTTTCTACTAAACAGGAACTGACATCTATAGTTCAGGCCGCGAGCGTATCACTAGAGCGTAAAATTGAAGCTAATAGACAGGAACTGACGGAACAAATACATGCCGCTAATAATTCGTTAGAAATTAAAGTGGACAAGGTGCAGGCCGCTAGTGTTTCTTTGGAAAATAAAGTCGATATGGTACAGGCCGCGTGTGAATTTAATAAAATAAAACTCACAGAACAAATAGCTGAGGTTCATGCCGCCATTATATCACTAGGACAGGAATTACGGGACCGAATGACCCAAGTCCAGGAGGCGTGTCATTTCGCTAAGGACGAATTGAAAGGGCATATCGACTCTTGTATTATTAGTGTCAATGAAAAGGTTGACCGATTCAGGGATGAGGCGTTACTAGAACGTAATGAAATTAAGGAGAAATTAAAGGCCAGTATTCAGGAGATTTCAGCTCAGAGGTTGGTCGACCGCGAAGATTTAAAGGCGCACATCGAAGAGGTGAGGGGTGAATGTCGCAAGGAAAACGATATCATCCGAAGCCACGTGGAAAATAAAGGTGCACATACTGCAAATACTTTGGACAGGCACGAAAAGGGAATCGATGAGTTACGAGGTGAAACTGTTCGTACCCTAGTACTAGTAGCCGGTCTCAGAAATGAAATTCAGGATATAAAGACGAATTCGGAAGATCGTAGCCGTAGACTCACACAGTGTGAGGCAAATATAGCATTGTTCAGAAAAACTGATGGGTTGGCGGCACAAAGCCAAACGATCGCTGACACAGAGGTCACAATAGTGGAAGAATTTAAGGTTCACACGGGGCAGAATTCAGTGGCCAAGCAAATGTCAGACAGTAATACCGAAAGGCTGGATGAGATTAGAAAGGATCTGGAACAGGTCAAGGCCAGGTTAGAACAGCCAGGGTCACTTCAGGACTTCCATCTCCAGTACCGAGAGTTCGAGACCCCAGACAATCAGGGCTTTCATAAAAAGGAAGGCATGTCACAAGCCGATACGACCGGACTTAAGTTTGAAGTAGGCGACGGATCGTCATCATCATCAAATGCCCTTCCGACATCTGTGGTCCACGTCATCAAAATGTCGGATGATAAAACTCCCAGGTTAGAAGCCCGAGGACACATAAACCCGACAGGCTTCATCCGGGAGATCTCAAAATTTATCCTTGAAAACAAAATTCCGGCAGTACAGGCGGAGATTCTGCTGCGCCAGATAGGGAAGCCTACGCATCATTATAACCAGAGACACCCCAGGCATAGAGGACAACAAACTAATATAGTCGAGACGGCGACGGAAGAGACGACGACATGTGGTAGGGGTCAAAGGTCTACTGCAGATCCAGAACCCAGGAAGATTTACGATCCAGGACGCAAGCCCAGGCAAAGGATTCGACAAGTAACGAAACAAAGCAGAGGATGCACGAAACGAGGCAGAGGACGACCAAGAAGAAGACGAGGACGAAGGAGAGGATGATGAAGAAGAAGACGGAAGAGAAGCAGCAGTCCAGCTGATCCATAGGCAAATAGAAGCAAGACCATGCCCAGAATGCGGAGAGCTCGACAGTGATGTCCAAGATTTGTTAACAGGATCCACCTGATTCAACGAGAGAATGAAGAATTGAGACTCAATAACCAGAATCTGCGGGACGAGATCAGTCACCATCGAAAAAGAACGAAAGCAGTAATCAAATCATGATGAAAGTATGATGCGGATATATATAAAAAAACCTCATGATTATCACAAGATTTTTTTTTACCGAGCAACAGGAAAATGTACCCTGATGAGATAGGCCCTAGTTTCATGATTTGATTTTGATATGAGAAATACAGATATATTGGAATATTAAATAAATACAGTGTCAGTTTTGTGTGGACGGGAGAATTTCAACATGATCCCGACAGTCCGGCGCCACAGTAAGCTTGTCATTAAGGGGAAGAAGGTTTCCTGGTCAAAAGATAAGAGGATTAAATCTTGAGCTCACAACAACAGAATAATTACTACAAGGAAGTGAAAGAGTATATATTTCGGACCAAGGCCGAGCAGGTGTATCACCGATACCGAGAATGTGACGTGCCAAATTTTCCACGCCCGAGGCATTTGGTGTGGCCACGTTTCACAGGGAGAGATTTCAAACTAACCAAAGCGGTGCTGACCAATGAGAAAATTTATCGTAAGCCCGCAGATAAACCAACATAAGAAAAACTCAGAGTGAACTCCAGTTAGCTTCTCCGATAACAATAATTAAATTATTCCAACCACATGATTGAATAGAGGGGATTTTTGTGATATCATTCCCATGTTGATTAATTGTAATCGTAATAAATTAAAGTATTGAATTCGTGGAAATGACCCACGCTATCTCGCCATTGGTCGAGATGGGCACGCCATCAGGGACGCCGAGTTAGCGCGCGAAAGGTGGAGGACAGAAATTAAGTGATATTTCCATGATCACCGAACGATAGGAGTTCAGAATACGACACATGAATGTGTATCGCCAATGTATTAAGTAGGATAAAGCAAGAGATCCAAATCCACCTGCATATGCCGATTTAGGAAACCAACCCCCCTCTCCAGGAAGTGACCGCGGATGACTCCGGCGGGAAAACATATCGTCCATAAAAGTCCAGTAGCGAACCTCACATCACTCAGTTCTTACCAGTCACCAGTCGTTATCGGTCACCAGTCGTGTAAGTCGTAATGAAGTAGTTGAGACTCTGACACGTTGACTCTGTAAGTCAGTACCTCGGGACGCATTCGAAGTCAGTTAGAGCTGAAAGTACGTGAATTATTAGGAGAATGTATACGAACAGTGAAATTATCCATAGTACCGAGTGTGTATAATCAGTACAATAGTATGTTGAATTTAATGAAGGTCATGTGTTTAAATAATAAATAACTAACGGAACGCCGATAGTACCTTTGGAAGGCAGTGTGCGGAGCCTGAAGTAAACACCTCAAGATAGACGGTGAATAACTATCCGAGAAGGGAATTATAGGAGCTAGGCGATGATCAAGACGGCTTGAAAATAAACCAGGAAGTGCCGGTTGAAGAAGCGATACGCGCCGGTTCAAATGAACGACATTTCGTCGTAATGTGTCACGACGTGTGTTTCGGGCGTATATGAAGATTATATTGTGCGAGTGTCAGGGGTCTAGGAGCACCTATAAGTGTTTTTTTGTTATTAGTTTTTTTTGTGTAAAATAGTGTAATAAGGTATTAATCATGGGTAGTCACCCAGAAGTGTTTTATTGTGTAAAATTTGTATTGTGCGACATGATGAACGAGTAAATCACCATGGGGCCGTAAAGCCTATATCTCCTCCGCTACGAGACAATGGAATTCTACATAGGAATGAGTACACAATTTTGATATTTAGGGGATGTTATCGCGACTAAACGGGGTTCAGTGTAAATTAATTATGGTTACTTAACATGGCCCGCTTCCCGAGTCCATGATTTTATTTTTTTGTTAGACGGACGAACTAAGTTATATTAACGTAATAATGGGTTAGATTAATTAATTTGAGTATTTGTTTGTTGTATATAATGTAAATATGGGATATATTTCTTTCAATTAATGCATGCTGTTTGTAATACTTTGAATTAAGTTCATTTCAAGTGTTAAATTCTTTTTTTGTGCTAACCCATTTATTTGAATTTCATTCACTGCGGTGATCATTTGTATTTTAATTAGGAATAATTTCTATTAGACAGCCAGATTATGAAAGAGCCAGAGTATGGAAGATTTGTGTTGCGTACGGAAGGTCATTAAAATACTAATAATAATAATGTTTGTGAGTTGACAAAGGAAAGTAAAGTAATAATAATAATAATATTTATGCGTTTGCGAGTTAAAGTCTAATAATAATAATGACAGTGCTTCGTGAGTTAGCCAGTGCAAATATAATAATCAAAGTGGAGATGACATGTAGCGTTAAAGACTTTCATTCGCGTAGTCAGTTTGATTTTACGTAAATTTTTGATTTTACGTTTTTGGACTTTAATTTAACCATTAAAATTTTGTTTAAAAGCGATATAGGCACGTGAATTAGAATGGTCACGATATGTTAAAAGCCCAGAATGATTTGAGCCCATATTTAGAGTTGGAAGTCATGAGGGACGAATATCCGGCGTGAAATAAATTGAGCCGTATTGTTTGTAATGATGAAATAGATGAATCTCAAGGCCTAAGATGATATAAATGCATATGCCGGTGTTATTAGTGGTAGAATCCACGCACCGAGGATTATTTTATGAATTAAATGTTTGAAGAGTTCCGATGAAAGGAAATGGACTTCAAAGTTGAAGGAATAGTTTAGCAATCGCCGGCATTGGAGGTATTTGCCCAGCCGCGATGTGCCATAGGTTGTGAGATGTGTCTTGGGAGGACAGGTGTCCCCATATAAAATTAACGGCAGTACGAAGTTGAAGGTACGATCCCGAATACCGTGTTGTCCCGGCCAATATAAAGCAGATCTTAGTGGTTCATAACGGGATTTAACATATGTGACTAAATTCTAAAGAGTGGATATTAAAATATCATATTTCCATTTTTAATAATAATAATAACAATAATCATACTCCAAGTGAATCTTGTCTTAAATCGAGTGCTTAGTGCCAAGATAAATCGAAATTGGAAAAGGGGTTATGCGTTAAACATATTAAGAGTGAACTACCGTGTAACAGGCGAATTTAAGTTTTTTAAAAATAATAATAATAATGATAAAAACTAAGCTACTTTTTTTTTAAGAATATTTTTTTTATATTTTGGACATAATAATGTTGGGAGATGAAATGAAAGATTTGAGATTTTTAACTAATAATAATAATAAATAAAATATTTGAAGAAGGAGAAGAAGAATAACCAATGAAGCTACTTGTTTTATTCTTATTTTTCTTGATGAAAATAATAAGAGCGAGAAGTTGAAGTATTATAGAAAGGATGATTACGGGTTACGATAATCACGATTTCCACTATTAATAATAATAATAATAATAATAATAATAATAATAATAATAATAATAATGAAAAGTTGAAGGAGCAGAAGATAAAGAACTTGCAATAGTAATTTGAGAATAATAATTATGATGAACGGAAATTAAGATATTTAATGGGCGATGATTCATTGTTACGAATATCATAATAATAATAATAATAATAATAATAAAAATATTTATGAGGAAGCTGATCATTATATTGTGCGGATAAATTAGGAGGAAGAACGACCCTTCGTTTGGAACGTCGGCAAGGGTTGGCATATAATCATCCCGGATGACAAATGATAATAATCAAATACCGGATTATAATCGAAATTAATGATAATAATAAAATTAATTGATGGTAGTCAAAGTATATGCTAATGATCAGATAAAGAATAGTAATGATATTATCTAATAATAATAATAGGAGGATATGCTAGGGACAGTCATCCTGTGTCGAACTGCTCTGAACCAGATGTTGGGTTTTCACGGGGAGATAGCGGTAGATACGTAAATAACCCACGGACGGCACATGTTTGCAGGGTCAGAGCAGAGTAATGAACCTTTCCGTAAGTCTTGTCGTATTGGCAAGTGTAAATATTAAAGTAGCTTTTGATTTAATGAACTCTACCTGGTGTGTTTGTGAATCTGGAAATAATAGGCTAGAGTTTGTCCGTACTATAAATTCCCGTTTTTTCGAGGCGATAACATTTTCTACGGTGGGTGTCCGGCTCACCAGAATGTACATACCGGAAGTGTCTCATGTCCAAACGGAACGAGGAGACGACAGTAAAAAGTTACTGTCGTGCCTTCGTCTCCGAAAGAATATCTCCAGCGGTGAAACGTCAAATCATACGGATGTGAATTCGATCCCCAGTAACCAATTGGGACGAATTCACCAGATGTTTTACACTACCAGAGTAGTGAGGTAAAATCCAAATATTATGTCATTTATTTTTCAGGATTAAAAGTGTCCCAATGTAAATTTGTCATCATGTGTAGTATGCAAAATAAGTGAATAAATTGCTCCTCATTGCAATTTCAATAGGAAACAGCTTCCATATCTTTTCATTGTAGTTAGTCCAGTATGCCCATGGAATTTAAGTTGTCACTTCCCAGTCCTATTGTGGAGTCAGAATTTTGTATCCATGAATGAGTCGTCCCCCGTAACCTTAAATTTTCATGCCCCGTTCATCCCTGTGTTCATTTGATGCGCCGATATATATAATTTTTTTGATATAAAATTTTTTTAATTCGTTTTCGAACTGATCACCCCTGAGATAAATGCTAGTCTGGGACTCAGGAGGTGGGCGGGTGCACAATAGAGGGTAAGAGAAGTACAGGGAGGACCAATACGACGATCGTTAGACTCAGTTCTTAACGAGATAAAGATTAAAGCTATGAAACTAAATGAACCACAGAGGGTTGCAGACTGAACGCAGAAGACGTGACAGTTGTAAATTAAGAAGTACTTATAAGACACACTTTGACAGTAATTTGTGTTTGTATCAAGCCTGTCCTTATTCCTCCTTCCAAGATGCGCAGGGATGAAACGACGCCAGCCTCCGCTAGCTGCAGGAAAAGATGGCCGATACACAGCTTGGTCACATGTCACAGCTTATCGCTTCTCTCAGAATACCTGATGTATTCAAACGTGTGGAAAAAAACAACTTCAGGAGAAAAGAACAAGTAGATTTTGAGATGAAATAAACAACACTGAAATTACAAACAAGTTATAAACTTCAAAACTTGGCAGTATAACATGAAATGTGATCACAGCGTACAATTCCCCCAAAATACTCTCAAGATTGCACAAATTACCTTTACTTCGCCGCCTGCATTGCAGCTTGCTACTACACTACTGACTTTATACTGCCTCGCCGTACAGCTGCTACCTTCGCTGATTCTCCTCACTTCTGCAACCTGGGAACCTCTATGTTACTACAACATCAGCCGTCTGGAATCATCTCATGATAAATGTGTTTTTGAACTTTCTACACTCGCCCTATAAAAGATCAGCCCTCCACTTCTACAAATCAGTTCAATGCTGACAGCGGTGTGGTTCTGCTTTCGGCGTATTTAAGTTGACTTAACATCTTTGCTATCTGGACTCTTGTTCAGCACGGCATGGGTGAGAAAAGGCTTGACATTTATATTTTGTTGTGAGCATTAAGTCCTTCATTTCATCAGCTCCGTTAGCCAATCATCTACGAGTGTTTATTAAGCTATCTCGAAATTTATGAAGTTCCCAGAGAAGCACAGTGATTACAGGTGGTTAACGATCCTTTGCATTATTTTGGTTACGTAACTGCGTGTGGCCATGTGGAATATTTTTCTTTACTTATGCCATTTTCAACTACGCGGGACGGTTGCTTCGATTCATGTACCTTCCCCGAGTTCCAATTTTCCTTTTTCCAATGATGGGGGTTCTTCCTTTTTAATGTTCGCCACTTCTTGTTATTGTTTATCTAAGATTTGGTGTCAGGATTATTTTCTAAAGGTAACTTTCACTGTTGTTATCTTTAAGGCATGTAGAGACAATTGCTCATGGATATCTGTGATCCAAAGTGCTCCCTCTGTTTTCCCATGTAAGCTGTCTTGTATATGGCAACTATTTCCAGGTATTGGGGAGACTCACTTCACTTCACAACAAGCCTAATCCCTTATTAAAATCTCTACAATTATCATTATGAAGGATGCACACTGGTACTAGTCATGCTTAAGGGAGAGTGTTTGCATATAAACCTGAACTTAAGGGTACATGTCTGTGAAGGACCATAATTTTAACTACAAATCACACACAAGATATCACCAGTAATATGTTTCATATACACCCGAAATTCGCTGTACAAGTGTAATTAACCTTTTAGAACCATAACACAACAAAGAAAAATTAGTTAGTCAAGTATTTTAATAATTAGCCTACTTTATCCTTTGTAAGTAATTTACTTTTTGGGAGTGTAGATAGTTTTTAGGTACCTTTATCTCTGAAACTTATAATGATATCCACCATTTTAACTGTATACAGAGAATGTGTGTGTGCATAAAGTAGACCACTACGGAGAACATACAGAAAGAAATGAATTAGAAGCGTTAACTAAAACTTGGTACATAAAAATACAGCAATTTTTTGTTGGGTGTAGCTGAAGTCAAGTCCTAATTTTTTAAGTCCATGATTGTAGTCTACTTTTCTTCAATTATCGTACTGATTCTATGCACAAAGTTTCAGCCTTCTAGATTGAGTAATTTTTGGTCTATTAAATTAAATATATCAGAAAACTAAACTTTCGGAAAATTGGACTTAAAGTTTAACTTTGCTTTTAATGAAAGTTGTGGCGTAACCTGATGTGTTTAACGCATTCCGGCCCCATACTCATCTCAGTTCAGAAGTTCTTCCTCCTTAAATTCCTTTTTCTGGTCCTTGCCTCCTTGGAAATCACCTTGAACATTCCCTCTGCCTCGGCAACTATTCTGTCAATAGCAGTGAGGAGGTAGAGGAATATCCATAATTGCACAGGAAGTTTGTGTTGCTCTATACCCTTTGCCTATACACCGTATACCACAGGCTAGTCTTGTGTTCATATTATAAAGCCTCTTGTTGTTTACCCCTAGGTATACACAGATTCCTCATGACCACAGATACTGTACAGGTGGCCATGGAGAATGTACACTGTCTGACAGAGCAAATGCAACACCAAGAAGGAGTGGTCAGAACTTTATGCCAATTGCAGGGTAGACTGACGTCACTGAGGTATGCTCATGATGTGAAATGCGCCGCTGTGCTGCGCACGTAGCGAACGATAAATGGGACACGGCGTTGGCGAATGGTCCACTTCGTACCGTGATTTCTCAGCCGACAGTCATTGTAGAACGTGTTGTCGTGTGCCACGGACACGTGTATAGCTAAGAATGCCAGGCCGCCGTCAACGGAGGCATTTCCAGCAGACAGACGACTTTACGAGGGGTATGGTGATCGGGCTGAGAAGGGCAGGTTGGTCGCTTCGTCAAATCGCAGCCGATACCCATAGGGATGTTTCCACGGTGCAGCGCCTGTGGCGAAGATGGTTGGCGCAGGGACATGTGGCACGTGCGAGGGGTCCAGGCGCAGCCCGAGTGACGTCAGCACGCGAGGATCGGCGCATCCGCCGCCAAGCGGTGGCAGCCCCGCACGCCACGTCAACCGACATTCTTCAGCATGTGCAAGACACCCTGGCTGTTCCAATATCGACCAGAACAATTTCCCGTCGATTGGTTGAAGGAGGCCTGCACTCCCGGCGTCCGCTCAGAAGACTACCTTTGACTCCACAGCATAGACGTGCACGCCTGGCATGGTGCCGGGCTAGAGCGACTTGGATGAGGGAATGGCGGAACGTCGTGTTCTCCGATGAGTCACGCTTCTGTTCTGTCAGTGATAGTCACAGCAGACGAGTGTGGCGTCGGCGTGGAGAAAGGTCAAATCCGGTAGTAACTGTGGAGCGCCCTACCGCTAGACAACGCGGCATCATGGTTTGGGGCGCTATTGCGTATGATTCCACGTCACCTCTAATGCGTATTCAAGGCACGTTAAATGCTCACCGCTACGTGCAGCATGTGCTGCGGCCGGTGGCACTCCCGTACCTTCAGGGGCTGCCCAATGCTCTGTTTCAGCAGGATAATGCCCGCCCATACACTGCTCGCATCTCCCAACAGGTTCTACGAGGTGTACAGATGCTTCCGTGGCCAGCGTACTCTCCGGATCTCTCACCAATCGAACACGTGCGGGATCTCATTGGACGCCGTTTGCAAACTCTGCCCCAGCCTCGTACCGACGACCAACTGAGGCAAATGGTTGACAGAGAATGGAGAACCATCCCTCAGGACACCATCCGCACTCTTATTGACTCTTTACCTCGACGTGTTTCTGCGTGCATCGCCGCTCGCGGTGGTCCTACATCCTACTGAGTCGATGCCGTGCGCATTGTGTAACCTGCATATCGGTTTGAAATAAACTTCAATTATTCGTCCGTGCCGTCTCTGTTTTTTTTTTCCAAATTTCATCCCTTTCGAACCACTCCTTCTTGGTGTTGCATTTGCTCTGTCAGTCAGTGTATTAGCCAAGGGCATTGCATGTGGTCTTTATAGGATTAATCTTTTAAGTTATGTATTTTTCAGCATAATAGGATTGTGATTGTGGTTATTTATATTGATTTTTATGCGATACTATGTTATCTGTGTTTTCCTCAGAATATTTTTTTATATAATCTTTTCAAATTGAATGTGCATACATCTTCAGTCCGGGAAGCCATATTTGTTTATTTACTTATAGTGCTTAGTTACCATAGCACTTGAATGATCAGCTGGTGATCACGTAAGTAAGGTTAACACATCATGCATTGACATGGATGATTCAAACAGAAGTAATGTTTCAGTTAATGACAAAAGTAATTCCTCTCAGCCTGTGTGTAACCATTGCGGGAAACTGTTGAAGTCCACTCGGGGGGTCAATATTCATATCCCAAAACCACATCCGAATGAACACCGAACACGGCTAGTGAATAGACAGATAGCTGGGGAATCGAACCACCATGTAAGTACTGAAATAAATTCAGGAACATCTGCAGAACAAGGGCATGAATCTAGAAAAGAAATAAAACAACAAAACACACATAACTCGTACCACCAAGAGCAAATGGTGATATGGAGGGAAAGGCTACAAGGTAACATCAATGATTCTGAATTTTTCTTATTTGTAGAAGACTTTATAAAGTTTATGTCCACTGCAATTGATTTTTTGCCTGGGCCTAAACACCCAGCGAGGAAATTTTACGAGGCGCGTAAAAAGAAATCGTATGTTAATACGGGAAGATATAAACAAAGTTCAAATCCGCAAAGGTCCGCTAATAGGGATAGAGGAAAAAGACGAAGTAAATATTTATATCAGTTAACTCAATTTCAGTTCCACAATTAACGTAGGAAAGCAGTTAGAACTGTCCTTCATGAAAACAGTGAAAGATGTCTGATTAATTCTCAACATGTATATGGCTATTTTCGTGAAATATTAGGACATGAAAATAATTCAGTGAGAGAAAATTATCCCTCAAAAATGAGTGAAGCTACACAAACGGTTTACAATGATACGTTTAATGATGTTATATCCAAAGATGAAATACAGCTTGCAA
Organism: Anabrus simplex; assembly: GCF_040414725.1. Lineage (NCBI taxonomy): Eukaryota > Metazoa > Arthropoda > Insecta > Orthoptera > Tettigoniidae > Anabrus > Anabrus simplex. The sequence goes on along the minus strand of NC_090279.1, from coordinate 28,875,938 downwards.
AAAGTAGAATTGCGGTAGACACTTCACCTGGACCTGATTACGTCATCGTTAGAGCTATCAAAAGTGACATCGCTTCCGAGATAATTGCCACAATAGCCACTCGTATGCTTCAAACAAGACAGGTACCACCGTGTTTTAGAAAGGCAAGAACCGTTCTTATACACAAGAGAGGTGCCCCTGATGACATTGTAAACTGAAGACAATCACAATATTTTCTGTTGTTACGAGAGTAATTGAGCGAGCTCTTGATAAACGCCTGAGAGAATACGTTGTTTTTAATCCACAAAAACGGGGATTTATATCTTCAACTGGTACACATATCAATACTTCTACACTCGATTCGGTTTTAAATTCCGCGAAACTGAACAAAACTGACCTAACAGTGATTTTTCTAGACGTCAGAAAGGCGTTTGACAACATTGAGCACCTTCATTTACATGACACCTTGAGGACATTAGGAATACCTGAGAAATTAAAGGAACTAATAGTTAATCTCCAGACAGGAAACACTACAAAAATAGAAACTGTAACTGGAAAGACAGCCACCTTAAGCCTAAAAAGGGGTGTTATGCAGGGCTCACCTCTTTCTCCCTGTCTCTACAATCTAGCGACAGATCATATTTTAAACGAACTAACTGAAGACTCTCTCACAAGCCACTATGGATTTTCTTTAGTACCACATCTTCCACCTTTAACGATCATGGGTTTCGCTGATGACTTGGTTGTCATAGGAAATAGTCGAACAGCAGCACTTGAGCTCTCGAAAATAGTCACAAGGAGATTTCATGAAAGAGGGCTTTATATCAACCCAGTGAAATCTACGGCAATCTGCATCGAATGCGGAAAGTTAATCGAAGACCCAGCTGAATTTAAGAGCTATAATATATCGAGTTTGCAACGTGGGGAAACAATCCGCTATCTGGGAGTTAACTTTTCAAATGAAATAATTTTTCAACCTACACAGGAGCTTAAAAAAATCACAGAATAAAATGGAGAAATTGGTTTTTCTCCACTATTACAGGCTGACCAGAAATTTAAAGTAATAAACACAGTTATATGCCCATCTCTCATATACCCATTCCAAACTATCAAGCCAGAGAAGATTCCGAAAAAGTTCCTTGCTGATACACACATACTAATTCGAAGTGCTCTTAAGGAAATTCTTCAAATACCTGCAGATATTCCTAATGGAATGGTCTACACTGAGAAAAAATATAAGGGGTTGGGACTCTTCTGCGCCACTGGGAAGCTCATCTTCAGCACATGAACATCTGTAAGGTACTATTAAGTTCAGGTGACGAATACATCCGTGCTACAAGAAATCTGAAAGAAGAAATAACTCTCTCACTACAATCCCCCAATGTCCCTCCATCCGACAATTTACTACACCCACGCCTAGAGATAACAGATGCCAGGAAAGTGAGAAGAGTACTGAGAGAAAGGGCATTCAGTGAGTGGTGCAACTTACAGCAGAAAGGAAGAGGTGTATGTTTGTACAATGAATACACTCCTGCCAACTCCTGGATTCGGGACCATCAAGGCTTATCATGTAGTGAATGGCGTGAAGCAATTAAGATGGCAGCAAACATTTCAGCAGTTAGATCGGTACCAGGAAGATCTCAGAACGATTCCCTTTATAGGCGCTGCCTCAATGAGATTGAAACTCTTGCGCATGTTTTGGGATCTTGTCCTTATGGTGAACTTTTAAGGAATACGCGTCATCATAACATCCGCTCGTTAATTGCGGCGACGCTAAAAGAGCATGGTTTCCAGGTATTTGAAGAGGTTCATGGCTTAACGAACAACGGAAGCCACAGAAGGATTGACATCATTGCTTTCAAGAATAAGAAGAGAGGTTACATCATCGACCCCACAATTCGCTTTGAAAGCCATAAGTCACAGCCCTCAGATGTTAACCTAGAGAAGAGGAATATATACTTACCAACAATTCCTTACTACAGGGAGAAATACCAGTTAGAGGAAATCGACATAGTAGGTCTGATGATTGGAGCAAGGGGAACGATTCCCGCTTTTGCCGCTAATTTCTGGAAACAGATGTCTCTGCCAGTTACAACGTTACGGGAGACTGCCATCATAGCCTTAAGGGGCTCACTGATAATTCTAAGAAATCACTGTTACAATTAGGTTACCTTCAACATTTCTCAAGTACAGAATATCTATTTCTCTTCTGAATATAAATGTAAACGTATACTTTGTCGCAAGGCAGCCTCTGCATGAGAGGAAGTATTTCATAAAGTAAAATTTATACCATCTTCAAGCAGTTCAATACTACTTTCACTTTCACAACATTTACACATTAGACATTTGTTCAGTAAACTGCACACAACACTCAGGTCAATTGTCACAGACCCAGCATTTATGTTTGGAATCTTTTCTTCACTAAAGTTACTGCTGTATGAATCGTCCAAATATTTCAGTTTATTTTTGAAGCACTTGATTGCACCTTAACCTCACTCTCACCAGAACCATTGCTGGTATTGCTTTGTGTTTCTTAATCCTTAGATGTAAATCTATTTTCGTAGAACTTGCACCTGCCGGCACCAAATTTCCTTGTCCTCGGCATATCTGTGGAAATATTTGATACTTATATTTTAAGAAAAACTGTTGTGATCAACACTATAGTTTTATTTATTACTGATGTGGAGAAAGACGAACATCGTGCAGGTTAGCCAACTTTTGAAATTTAAATTTACTGTTTTTGCACAGAAATTACCTTTACTGCCCCAAAGTGACTTGTTCAGGAAATACTATGAAGTTTAAATACATTTGACATGTAAAGGGGCGTGGCAGAGTTCTGCAGATATTTAAGATTAGGGTTGTAAACGTTCCTGAAACATTAATAATATGCACTTATTGTATATGGTTGGATTCAGGAAAGACTGGGGGATAGTATAAGAGCATTTTTTTTCTAAAAAAAATTGCGTACATGTTCCCTTAAAATACTAACTATGATTAGAAGTAAATAATACATAACAATAGTACGATATAGACAAGGAGAATATTTCAGTGATATACAATCCCTGGCCAAATTAATATGACCACTTAAGGACACCTAGAAAAATAAACTTTAAATTGCCTTTATGTATTTCATTCATGTTTTATTTATCTTAATTGTGTGTGTTACCGTGGTTTGGTAGATTAGCAGAGGTGAAAGAAGGTGCCGGGTTGAATGGGTCTAACTACTTTGACAAGAAAGAATTAAAACTGAAATGGAAGGTTTTTTTTCGAAAAGCAACAAGTTAACAAACTCTCACTTCGAGAGGTAACAATTACACAGCAAATTAAAAACAAGATTTAGAAAACAATTCAAGATTTTAAATCTTTAACATACTTCGGCTACAAGCCCTAAGTTTTACAATTTCTGAGTTCCTAGCTCAAAACCCAAACTTGTTTCAAGGGCAGAAATCCCCTAATAACATGGAGCAGTTGCTCCCACTTTGCAATGTCACGCCTCCCAGAGGCACAATTACAATACATGAAAAGAGCCGACACACTCTCAGTTTTTCAAGCCTACTCAAGGCAACACCAAGTGAACATTTAATAATTACTGGCCTTACCAGGCACTATTTACCAAAATAAAGCAGGGGTATCTCGTACCCAACCTACGGGGCCTTCGTGTAAAAGAAATTACAGTAAATAAATGGCCCGAATACAAGGTGAAAGGAGGCGAATACTTGCACTCCTTGATGTAACTTCTTAAAATTAACGGGCACTAGGCCGATGAAGTAGGGGCTATTCCCAAACTATGGAGGTGACTCGTATAATGAATAAATTTGAAAACATTTAGGAAGAGACGAAAATCAGTTACCAAAACGTAGTCACATCAAACCAAAATGGAGGGGAGCTCGAGAGGGTAAAGCACTCTCTATCCCCGATTTTCAGTTAAAGACATTTACATAAGCCGGCAGAAAATTATATTACAGAAAGATAGGTTACATGGTAAAGGTTTCGAAACTTTTCCACGGGTTAAACTGATGAGCTAGCAAGAAATAAAGATGTTTAAACGGCCATTACCTTGCTGAAGACCTGCTGCCTGATGAAATAGGCGCTTCCCGCCTCTTGCTTTACTTCCACACACTTAGTTAGGCGTTGATTAAGTGACCAGGAGACGTGAAAATCAGCAGTTCTTATACCCTCGGGGAAAGTTCGAGACCTTTCATAAATAAAATAGCCACACCCACTTAATTTTATTGGGTCGCTTAAAGTTACACACCAAATCGAAGAAGAAACCTGTGATTGGTAGGAAATTAATTACAGAAATTCTGGATTGGCTAAATTCGAAACTGACGGAAAGAAAGAGAAATATTGCCAACCCGCAAATGAATGAACGAAATTTAGCAAAGAACAAACTTATGAATACAAAATTTCTTCAAATAAAGTTCCTTCACTTCGCACCAGGGTGCATGATCATAGTTTTTCGACAGTGACATCTATGAGAGAATGTCCAAACTTCTTGATAAATAGTAAACAAAAACAAGTCGAAATTCACACAGTGACATCTTCAGAGGAAAGGTTTAAGTAGGTCCAGTTTTAAATTCAGTGTTTCTCCAGTAGAGGAGTTCCAATTGGCGCAAGATTTAAACGTGCGGCGTAGAGGTGTACCTCCCGGTACAGTGTGAAATGTAACTAGAAATACATATACACAGAGAATAACACAACTAATCACAAAACTCAGATTTGAACCCTCATTTAACTGTCAACACTAGTATTTTGTCACTTCTCCTTTTGCTGCAATAACGGCCTGCACTCTGCGAGGCATGCTAAGTATGCATCGTAAGCTCATATCCTTCAATTACTGGTTGTGGTTCCAGTGGAATATGATCCGTTCAAGTAATGCATCCTCGTAGTGACACTGTCTTTTGCCACTTCCCTCTTTAACAGTTCCCATACATTTTCAATTGTGTTGAGGTCGGGAGAATTACCTGGCCAGTCCAACAGAAGAACTTCCTTTTCCTTCAGGAATCTTTTGACAGTCTTTGCAGTATGGCAGAGCGCACCATCTTGCATAAATATTTTCTTTTCATCTCCTTTGAACCAATCCCGGAGTTGTGGAAGAAGTCGAGTTTGCAGAACATTGATGTACAGCCTACCCATACCTCTGCCACTAATCACTGACCATATCACCACCGAAGTTGGATGTTTGATAGTCTTTATCACACAATCTTCTCTTAATAAACTGAGCCTTATTCATTAAAATCTGGAAGGTGCTTTCGTCACTAAAGCATACCTGCAACACAAAAGCACTTGGTGAAATTTTTAAAACTACGCATTTTTTCTAATCAAAATGTTGAATTGGAAAACATACTGGTCTCCAGTCTTCTACAGTGAAGTGTTTGTGCGCCTTAGCCCATTCCAACCGTTGCTTCGTCATCCTTGGATTAAATCTTGGCTAGCGAGCAGGTCTGCAGCTTTTGTAGCCCAAGTCTGCCAGTCTCCGCCAAACTGTTCTGGTAGACACTGGATTTCCTGCATCGTTTAATTTCCTCCTTATGTTGCTGTTCGTTGCTGCTCTATCTTCTATTATTGTTTTTCACAACATTCGTTCACCGCAAGGCGACATCACCTTTTTTCTGCCACATTTGCTCTTGCGATTCGATGCCATATGACTGATATTAGCCACTGAAGTTTTTAAAACTCTAACTTTTTTTGCTATTTCTCGCTGAAAAAGATTAGTTTCAGTCAACAGACCTTGAATTTGGTTGGTGACAGATCCTTTTCTAAGCCCATTTCTGAAAACAGAACGATTTGAGGTTAGAATTGGAAAATTTTGTTAATTTTCTCCGAAAGGAGCATAAACTTATCGTGAACAGGCGTGAAATATATGTACTTGCAAGCAGAAATCAAAATAATTGATTAGGTTTAACTTACCATTAGAATTTTACCTTTAAACAGCAACTTGTGTGCAGAGAAAATGAATACAAGAGCGACCGCATTTCCCTCCATAAGTATAAATTGGCGCCAACATGTAAACAGTGTAACCAATATACAATATTTTTCACAACTCACCCACTTAAATGTTTCCTTGATATATAAATGCACATACAGTCTTCCTACAGACACTTTCCAGTGTCGAAAATGGTTAAATGAATCCATAAAGAGAGAAAATATGAGGTGGTCATATTAATTTGGCCAGTGACTGTATGTAACATAAGTATTACATACTTTCGCGATTTTTCTTGGTTGTGGCAGTGAGTTTACAGACGAGGAGGTGACAAGAGTAAGCTAATAAACATAGGGCTACTGAATTATTTTATATTTTATACGAGTTTATTGAGTTGAGTTCTAAAAACTGACCACGTACGTCACAAAACTTTACTGTAAATTTATTTATACCTATTTCCTTATTTTAATTACATTTGTGATACTTCAGGAAAGGTGATATTTAGTAGTTACAGTAAATTAAGTGAAACCTATAATCAATTCATTACATGAATTAGAACAAAAGGTAAGTCATACTTCCTGCAGACTTTTACCTTAATTACTGTATCTTAATCTCCCTCATTGAGGCAACTGACAACAGCCCCACATTAACCCTTTGAGGCCGACCTCCATACGAGGTATAGACACCTGCAGGCCCAACATAATTTTGTTGTTGCTCTTAAAAGAATGAATGTTGTAGAGATGGACATGGTATACCATTGACAGTAAAGACCTCTACCTTCCTTGTATGTATGAATCATCCCAAATCAGTGTTTCTGTCTTTCGCTCTGAAGTGTTTGAAATAGTCTGATCCCTGTCCGCTTGAGAGCACGAAGTCGAATATAGCAGATGTACGTTTCATTACGGGGTGTTTCCTCACGTAGATTGATAGTAGAAATCGCAATTTCTTCACTGATATGAATGTTGACATCATCTGGTGAATTCATACACCGTAATTCTTCCAATGCCTTGAAATCTCCTACGACTCGTAATTACTTGAGAAGAAATACATATATAGATTAACCACCCAATGAATTACGAAGTCAATACGGCCAATATGAGCTGACTACTTATTATCATATTTAATTGACTCACTGTCAGTTTGAAATAACATTGCGATGCGCAGAAGGAAGGCAAGGTGTAATTTGAATGAAAGGGAAGTAATACAGGTTTAATAAATCAGACGATATCAGCACTACACCAGACTAAACTGAGCGAAGCCAGAATGGGCGTATTAACGAAAGAAATGGGAGTGCATGGTGCGCAGCAAAGTAACGGACGACGAAACACGCCAAAGTATACGCCCTCTTTCTCATGAACTATTCGACCCATTAACCTGGGATTGGTGCCAAATAAATCTTCGAACTATTGTTCTCAGATCTTCCACTCAGTTACTGAGACAAAGATTACCGAAGTTTTCACTGCATTGCGAAACATCCCAGGCAAATACAAGAACGTAACTTTCATTCTGTACAAATGCGGAAGGTCCCTTCTCTATTACTAAACTATCAAGGTAAATACAAAGTTAATGTGAACTACATTATTTTCAGTCTCTTCTGTAAACGTCTGAAAATAATCTGGATTAAACTGTATAAACTTCATGATCTGTATTGTCAGTGCTTGTGATGTGAAAATGGGTACTAATATTTACTGGACATAACTGAATTATAACATCAAAGCATCTAAGAGTATTTATTTATTCATCTGTCGTGTCGACTTGGGTATCGAGCCGTTATCAATATTATCGGCCATTGTTGGAACTGTTACCTAACTGTGGAGGTTACCAGACCAATTTAATTCAAGTTTCTTATCCATTATTGTCACGCATTTGACTGGACTATGTGATGCGCTGAATTATCATTTGTAACCTCTGCGCACCTTCGCGGTGCACGCGTTGAATTATGGGACTGGCTAGTCCCCCAGCTCAGTGTGCGAGCTCAGAGTCTGGTCGCCGCTACACTCCAAGATGGCTGTGTTGTGTGAAGCTCCCAAGTGGACGGCTTGGCAAGAAGGGAAAGCGATTGCAATGGAGCCTGACTCCGGTGGTTAAATGATGATGTTAGGGCTAGGCCCTGTTATTCTTTGAAAGTTATCCAGTGTGCTCCAACCTTAATATTTTCTTAATGTAACATGTAAACTTGGTGCTGTGAGTTAACCGTTATCGGTATGAAAAGTTTTAAGTGTCTTGTAAGTTGGATATCTTAACTCCAAGTAAGTACTGAAAATTATAATTTATTGAAGGGATTCCGTTCGTTCAGACACTAGAGTGAGTAATTTCATCGTGGACATGACCAACATCATAAACGCAACTTTTGGTATAGTGTAAGCTTGTAAGCAAAATTTGATATATATTTGAACTGAATCCGTTGGAAAAAGAAAATTAATGTAATGTAGGGAGATCGGGATCGCTAGTAATGCGTCTATGAGGTGGTATTTTGTGTAAGTGATTTTATCTTACGGTTTTGTCGGTGTGCATTATTGCCAACTGTTTTTCTTGATGTTCATAATGATGATTAATACTATTATTATTACTTTTATTCTTTTAGTAATTCATTTCGGGGCGTGTTTTCTCCCTTAATTTTTCCCTGGTTTGGTGGTATTTGCTGTCTGATTTTAGTCCTATTGCCTTCGTGGCTGATTATTTGTACGTGATTATTATTTCATTGTTATGGGCGTTAATTTATGACACCTCATATTCGCACCGTAGCGCAATCCAGGGCCCCCTCTGTTCTAAAGTATGTAAGCCGCAGGGGAATTGATTAACTAAAGCTAATGTAAACTGGTACTATCACCTCTTGGATAAATAATAATAATTATTATTATTTTTAATAATTTAAAATCTAAAAATTGAAATTTGCTGGTCGAAATTAAGTTTAATAATGGGGGTCTTCTTTCGTTGCCTTATAACATTTCTCCCATTGTTTGTGTTCCTTGCTTTTGTCTTTTGTTGCGTCATGTCATCCCTTCTTATCTAATCTGATGATACGTTATTTTTGTGGGTGGCTTTGATGATTATTATGGGATCTGGGCTTCGCGTCGGTAACTGGTAGCTCCTGTTGTGTGCTTCAGTTTTCTATTATTATTATAATTATGTGCGCACCGTTAATTGTAAATTTCCTCTAATATAGTTCATTTTGTTGGGGTTGCTGTGCGCTATTATTTTATTGTGTTTTCATCTAGCTCGTTTCTTTGGTGTAATGTTAATTCGCGGTTGGAGCCACTAATTTTTTTTCCTTTTTCGTGTGTCCTTGTGTGCGTCTTGTAATTTAGCATTTTAGTAGTGTAGCAAATTTCAATTTTAAGGAGATTTTATATCGCGGGCCCGCATATCGGTTGCAACCAATTTTTAAATAAATTTTAATCTTTCTGTATGTAAGGTACTGAGTTAGTAATGAATTTTCAAACATTAATTTTGCTGGAAGCCTATGTTAATGTGAGCTTCATTTCATCTTAATTTCAACTTTATTTTAAAATACTGTTTCTCTCATTTAGTTTAATTGCATTTTTAAATTTTTGGAAAAAGATATATATATATTTATTGTTCTTGTTTTATACCATTTTCAAATTACATTTACTTGGTAAATTTTCTTCATTTGAAATTTATCTCGTGTGTCATTCAGTAGCTAGCAATATTTACCTGGCAACCTGTCAAAGTTATGTAAGACCCTGGCCTTTTTATTCTCGCCTTTGCCCTCCACGCTTCATATTTTATGCTACTGCCCTTCGGTAAGTATTGTGCTTGTTTTCTTCTTGATGTTTGTGCTTTTCATTTGGATGTTTTGTTTACTAATTGGTAAGGTTGCAGTGCTGAACTGTGCAAAGTATAAGTCTTTGTTTTTTTCCTCCTATTCAAAACCATATTCAACCTCCGGAGGGGGGTTACAAATTCATTTCAAGTTTACTTAAAAGAACAAGCATGTTTCGGTCATTCTTTATGGACATTTGAGGTACAGATTGTATTGTACTGAGTTTGAAATAATCTAGATATACGGTACGGTAGTATAAAAATTCACAATTATGGTACACTACACATAAACATTCACAAATTGTGGACCTATATTTTTTTGATAAAACAAAAATTGCGTTTGGATAACAATCGTCTGATGTTGCTAAACTAATTATATATTGAGTCTGATACCCATGAACAGATTACACACAACCTTAGCCATACAATAATAGTTTGCTTACAGGCGGAGTCATTATCATTGACAGTGCTCTATTAACTTTGATGAAACCTCCTCCATTATTCTGACGCTTTTAACAACAGGCAGCCATGAAATAGGTTCACAGATTCTACGGTCATTAGACAAGAATGGGAGAGAAAAGTGGGAAGCAACAGTGAAAGATATGGACTTTGCAAAATCTAGCAGAAAATCTTGGAGGGTCTTAAATCGACTTACTGGAAAACATTATTCTAAAGAGCAGTGCACTAACTTGAGTCCAGATGCCATTGCAAATAGAATGGTTGAAGTCACCTGAGACAAGAGAGATAAATGCCATACGAAAACTGTGAAGTGTAAGCTCACCGAGCTCAAACATGGAACAAAGAAGAATGAGGAACTGTCTAGACCATTCTCTATTCAGGAAGTTGAAGCTGCTCTCAAAATGCTGAAAACCGGTAAGGCTGCTGGCCCTGATAATATCTTCAACGAATTCCTTCGAAATATGGGTCCACGTAGCATAAAATGGATCACTTCTCTTTTTACTTACATCCTTCAGATTAATAACCTGCCCAAGCAGTTCAAGCGGTCAAAGGTTATCGCCCTTCTTAAACCTGGAAAGTCAGAGGAGAGACCTGAAAACTACCGCCCAATTGTACTTCTCAGTTGCACTTATAAACTCTTGGAGCGAGTCCTCCTCACTAGGATAGCACCACTCATTGACGCTGTAATTCCCCCAGAGCAAGCTGGTTTCAGAAGAAATCGTAGCTGCACTGATCAAGTTTTGTCTCTTACCACTCACATCGAGGCACGCTTCCAAAAGAAGTTAAAATCAACAGCTATCATTATTGATCTGACAAGTGCATATGATACTGTCTGGCAGCATGGACTAATTCTTAAAGTGCTGGGAGTAATTCCCTGCTTCAAAATTGCAAACCTAATTCCCAACATGCTCTGTGAGACAGAGTTAGTAGTATTCCTCGGTGATTCTAAAAGTCGCAAAAGAAAATTAAGTAACGGTCTGCCACAGGGATCAGTATTGGCCCCAGTCCTCTTCAACCTCTACACCCATGACTTGCCACCAACCACAGCTACTAAGTTCATCTATGCAGACTACATTGCACTGGTAGCTCAAAGCAGAAATTTTGAGGATGGAGAAGGCATTCTTTCAGCAGACTTGGTCAAAATGGCAACTTTCTTCAAGTCTTGGCGTTTGATCCCTAGTGCTTCTAAGACCGAGGTTTCATGTTTTCATCTCAGCAACCGACTCGCAAACTATGAGCCATCTGTCTTATTTCTTGGTGAAAAACTAAAGTACAACCCGTTCCCGAAATATCTAGGAGTCACACTGGACAGAACTCTGAGCTACAAAGAACATCTCACCAAGCTCTCTCACAAAATCGCTACAAGGAATAACATCCTACATAAGCTTTGTGCCTCGGCTGACTGCTTACGATTAACGGGTATCAGTCTTGTCTACTCTTCAGCGGAATACTGTGCCCCAGTGTGGTTGGAAAGTGCACATGTGCATAAAGTGGATACTAAGTTGAATGATACCATGCGCTGCATAACTGGTAGTGTAAAGTCAACACCTCGCCACTGTTTACCCGTACTTAGTCATATCCCTCCACCCCACCTGAGGAGAAAGGAAGCTCTGCTGAGAGAAGCAAAGAAGATCTGGTCATCTCCCTCATTACCAGTTCACCAGGAATTTTGTTACTCATCGCCACGACGACTTCGATCTAGGAGACCAGCAAGTATACTCGCTGGCCGACTCTTGAGGGATAATTTTAATCTAAACGAGAGCTGGCGGGATGAGTGGTCAATTTCAACATCTGGAACGCATGCTCATGACCTAAATCCAACCCTGAAAATGAAGGGATTCGACCTCCCAAGAAAACTATGGTGTCGCCTCGACAGACTGAGAACTGGGCATGGACGCTGCAATTTCTTACGCCATAAGTGGGGTTGGATGATTTCTCCAATTAGTGAATGCAATGAAGAGGAGCAGACCATGGCCCATGTCATCCCGCGCTGCCCTCTTCATGCCTACTCCGTAAGCCCCAGCTACCTGTTTCATCTTTCAGAAAGTGCTGTAGAGTGGCTGAAACACTTGGACCTGGACTTATACATTTGTAGTTATAATCACCATACGATTAAATAAATAAATAAACCTTCAGAACGAGCATCGACAATTATCTACAGGCACTCGAAATATTTTTATCAATAAAATCAAGTATACACGCAAGAGAAGAGAATACTTCTCCTCAAACAACCATTCTGAACAAACTGAATTTACTATGAGAATATACAACAATTTAATTAAATTTTGGCATGATGATCATATGATTTTAATATTTTTAATGGGAACGGATACTCAGTATTTTAAAAACAACTTTTACTGAATTGTGAACTTGTGAAAATTAGGCCTACTTTCTACAGAGTCCTTGCAGTTATCCTACTAAGTCTTAAACCTGTTACCATGGTATAAAATTTATATTAATATTAATAGTTCGTGGTGTAGGTTACTGTAGTCAGTTTGTGAATCAGGGACAACAGATGAATGACCTGGTAAATAGAACTGAGACTCTGGATACCAGTTGCTACAGAATAGGAGTGGACATCTCGAGAAAACTGTGAGTCACGGCCCTGCTTGTGAAAAGTTACTGCAAGTAGCTCGCAGTTGTGAGACAGTATCACTACATCGGCCTGTTTTCAGAGGAACATTGCTGCAAGGGAGTAAAGTTGGTGGAAGTGGGATATCTTATTCATGGGTTTTAAGTAACGTACATGAAATGAGTGAGAATGATTGCTGGTACAAACAGGTGGGGACAATGGTAGAAGATTATTCAGAATGAAGGGAGATAAAGGCCAAGTTATGTATGAACTCATTCGATAAATGTGTAAACCTGCGTATTTTTGGGATCATGTAAGGCGAATGGAGGATGATGTGTTATCGAGGGGAATAATGGACTCAGCCATAGAGGGTAAGTGAAGTAGCAGACTAAGACGACGATGGTTAGACTGTTTCTAAGGAGGTAAACATTAAAGGTATGGAATTTAATGAGGCCACGAAGCCTTACAGACTTACCTTATCACTCCTTCCAAGTTATACGGAGAAGAGAGAGTGTGACAAGCTGCAGGAAGTGATGGCCGATACACAGCTAGGTCACGTGTTACAGAGCTAATTGCTTCTCTCGCAATAACTGTTACATTCACAAGTACGTAGAGTTGTGTAAAAAAACTCTATAAGATGAACGTGTGGATCAGTCTCAATCACTTGGTAGACAACTTCAGACATAAAAGAACAAACAAATACATTTTGAGATGAAAGAAACAAACAATGCTGAAATTACAAACAAGCTATGAACATCAATATTTGTCGTTGTAACATGAAAGGTGTCCACTGGGTCACATGTCTATGTGCCTTGGTAGAGCACGTGTTACCTCACACCTGTAGACACCTACATACAGGACGTGCTGAAAGAATTTGTTTACCAGTCAGACGACTCTATCTAGGAATGCACATGAATTACGAGAGAAGACTGTCTTCAGCGACCAGTGTTCATACACATGTTCCACAATCTACAGGAATCTTAGGAAAAGGCGTGTTGCATTGCGCCACACATTTTGACGAAGTTGCACAGCGAAGTGTGTATCAGTCCGTGCCAATGTTCCAAAATAAAGTAACAGCTGTTCAGAGCCTATCCAAACATATGAGGAGGTGGAATGAGCGAAGGAGACTTTTTCGGATACATCAGCGGATGTCCAACGAACAGTTAAGGGTGTTTTTACACTTCTCTATAAGCCTTTATTGGAAAGCTCTCATAGACCAGGGTCACATCTCTACGTTGCTAATTAACATGTCTCTCAGCATTGCTGTCCATTTTGATACAGCAACAGCATCTGCGCTCAGACCAGCTACACCATGCCATGGAAACTCCGAGCTTTGTATGTTTCAATTTGTACCAATAAAATCATGTGATCGCTATCAGACGAGCAGACACAGAGAGACAAAAGCCCGCGGATATCTCTGATCCATCATGATCCTTCTGTTTATCAGTGTAAGCTGTCATGTATAGGAGAACTATTTCCAGCGGAGACCGGTTTCATTAAATAACGAGCTTCACCTCTTCTCTAAATCTCTATGAAGTATATATACTGACACGAATTTGCCGAAGGGAGAGTTTTTACTTATAAACATGTTAAGTATTTTTACAGGTAAATAACACATAATATTGGTATGATATGGAAAAGGAGGACAATTGAGTGATACATGTTACATAAATATTACATACCTTCATGATTTGTCTTGTTTGTGGCATGATTGATTGTATTTTACCATACGAGATTACTGAGTAGATTTCTAAAATCTCACAATGCGTGACATATCAATTTGATTTGTTTATACACATTTCTTTATTCCAAACACATTTTTGATACTGCGGGAAAGGTTGTATTCATTAATTAAACTAAGTTAACGTAAAAATTATAATCAATTCATTTTGAAAATTACAACAAAATTTGAATCACAACTAAGGTACCCACTACCTGCCGTCTTGTTTCCTAAAACAGGATAATTCACAGTTAACTTTCAGGATTCCAAGATAATAATATGGAGGAAATGCTATGGTAAGGAACCAAGCTCTGACAACCTATGAACAAATGAGCCCTTAAAGCAGCGCTATTCAGTACAACAAACGTAAATTATAAGCCGTGGTTCAGCTTCTTACTGTGTTGCAAACTTACTAAAGGACAACACTCATTCCGCGCCAACTACATATCATTCATACAAGAACTGAGATGATACGCCATCTGGAGAAACACAATTTATGAAGCAACTTGTGCTAAATTCAATACAGCCAATATTTACTGGTAGGCTGAATGGCATCCTCGATCAGTGTTGTGTGAAGAACACTTAAGGAGATCCCGATCATCTTCCTTCCGACGAAAGACACAGGATAATTTACAACAAGATGAATGGGTTTATTTTATACAGCCCAATGAATATATTAAGATGGTTATGTGTAAACACATCTCCATCTCCACCATTCACGAACAGGTACAATATGGCGCGGCTCGAACAGTGGCAACACAAGGCTGCCAACTTACGAATCTTTACAAGACCATTTGGCTGGATGGGTTAGGTCCGGCTGGTGAGAAAAGCTTAGGGATGACTGCTCACCAAGGCGGCATGGGGAAGGGGGAAAACAACAAATTTAAAGCCGCGAAGCTGACCCCATGATTCTAGTACACAATGTTACGTCACCACTGGTCTGCCTAGTGACAAGACCACTGGTCTGGATAGTGACAAGACCACTGGTCTGGATAGTTACGTGACCACTAGTCTGGCTAATGACAAGACCACTGGTCTGGATAGTGACAAGACCACTGGTCTGGATAGTGACAAGACCACTGGTGTGGATGGGTAGGGTCCGGGCAGTCACCAAACCATTGGGATGGAGTCCTCCATAATTTCTGAAAATTGTCACCTCTACTTTTCAACACATGTGCCGACAATTCTGCGATGTCCTTCTACATTTGTTGTTGTTTTTGTTTGAATCATCAGCCCATTGACTGGTTTGATGCAGCCCTCCGTGCCATCCTATTCTGCACCAACCTTTTAATTGTACATATCTGCTTCACCCTACTTCTGCTCTATTCTGCCTGTCATATTCTCACCTTAGCCTACCCCTACCGTTCTTACTGGCTACACACGCTGAACAAGTGCTGGGTGCTATCATTTTATCTCTCCCTCTCATCAAATTTAGCCAAATCGATCTCCTCTCACCAATTCGATTTAGGGTGATGATGTTAGTCTCTTACGTATCTTATTGCTTTTGGTGAAGGGAGTGATAACCTTGAGACCAACAGATTTATGTCGGTTTCAAACAACAGGTAGACGATTTTTCATTTCATAATTCTTACCATGCTCCACAGAGATTAACAGCTCGGAAATTTTGGTTAAGAACCCAATGACTATCGACCTCTAAAACCCATCCCGCTTACTTAGAAAGTGTGCATCGTCAAATTCCCTTCAAAAGTGAAGAAAATTGCTACAAAGCGAATCAAGATTGAGGCTCTCTATTACTCTACATTGCATTTGGAATAACAAATTGTGAAGCAAGTTCTCAACGAGTTATCAAAAAGGAATCATTCAGGGAGAGTCATTTCTCTTTGTGGAAAGACAAAGCTGAAATCCTTTCTTAACTTGTCAAAGCCCAATGTCACCTACAGGTGGCACCTAATATTAATCAAATTTCCTGCTTAAACTTCTCTGACTGTTGGAAGTACTCAAAGAAAGGTCTTGGAATTTGAAATGGACCAATTTTAATTCGCAGCCTGCACTGGACAGTCAGCTCACGCTCAAGTACAAGAGGAAACTGACTGGATTGAAATGGAGAAGTAACTGCGCGTTATTATGTCATGGAAAGCGTGTGATAAAAGGTAATTATATTTTGCAGTTCATGCATGTATATCGCTTAAAGGATCAGAAATGAATGTGATATATTCTTAAGCATAATATTATAATTTAAACATGTGTTATTGACATGAAGGGCATGATGTTACCTGTATGTGTCATTGGTCACATAAAGTAGGCTTTTTGTCCAGTTTCTGTTATGAAGAGTATCTGATATTCATTTCATGTTTTCTCTCCCTTTTCAGTCTCACATTGGATGAGGTACTAGAAAAGTTGGAAGATCTATATACCTATAGATTATATTACTGTGTTTCTACAAAATGACAGGTATTTTACAGATGAGAGAAGTTGCGATGAGGCAACTAATTCTGTCGATCTCAATCCCCTTCCCGGTAGAATGTTGAAGTTGACAGTGGAAATAAATATATCAGCAGATGATGGTACGCCGGTACCTCCTAATTAAATGAAGCAGGCGCCAGGTTTTTCTGGGGCAAATAAACGAGAACCTTCTAAGGAAAAATACAATAAGTTGTGGGCAGCTACGGAGGAGAATTTTATTTTCCGATTGTGTGAGGGACGGGCATGAGGAACCTTCAGAATATGATGGACCGCAACTGTATCCAGTTCAATGTTTTGAGTTACTGTTCATTGCAGAAGAATATCATTGTGAAAATGTCAAAATTTAACGTTGTGCACAGGAACCATATGTTAGACATAAATTCAGATGACATAAGGGTTTATATCACTGTACTATTTTTGACTGGCAAAACACATCTGGAAAACATAAGAATATTTTTGGAAATAAAATTAGATGTTTACAATAACTTACTTTCCAAAGCATGAGAAGAAATACACTTCCAAAAATTAATCAGTATTTGTATCCTTCAGAAAATATGAATCTTCCCCTCAATAACGAACTTAGCAAGGTACAAAAATACTCCAAATTTCTTAATCAAAACTCTGGGCAGTAATTTGAGGGAATCGGTTCACGTGATCTTGTAGTGGATGAAGCAATGGTTTCCTATTACAGCCGTCACAGCGCCAAGCAAGGGGAAACCTCTAAGGTTCGGCCTTAAACTGTGATCAATTCCTACGCGATTTGCTTACCCCGTAGCCTTTGAGCCTTAACAAGGATCTAAACCAGCGCAGCATCCGCGACAGTCCAATATGCGTTAAGAGCAATGGTTGTCTTCGGAATTGAAAGTAGGCTACCAGCAGGCTGCAAACTGTAACTATACTGACCAATGTAACCTACAGGTGGCACCCCTGTATTCTTTTTTTTGTGGAACACTTTCCCTCTAGTTTTTTTAGTTTTGCTTTGTTTTTCGTAATGTAGCTAACATAATCTAAAATGAAATACATAGATCTATTTTGTACATTGTATTTGGGCTTTGACGGGTTAACATGGTGTGTGTGTGTGTGTGTGTGTGTGTGTGTGTGTGTGTGTGGTAACTATCGCAGACTCAACGAGTGTACTATACCTCACACTGATGACTTCAGTTACTTTCTTCAAGGTAAACCAGTGTTTCTTAAATTAGACACGTGACAAGCCTTCTGCCAGATATGCTTAGCAAATGAAGATAAAGAAAACTCAGCCCTAATCACCCCTTTTGGACTATTTCAGTTCAACTACATGCCGTATGGGTTTAAAAGAAATCACATTTATTGGAATGTTTTGAGAAGATTGAGATCGAAGATGGTTAGGATGATGTAACAATAAGGGAGTATTTTGGTTTTAAAAATTACTTAACAATTCAGAATTTTTGTTTTATTCTGGAATTCTTCTATGAGACGATGAAACATATTGATAATTTTTATAACACAATTCCAATGCAGTTGCCATATCCAATGCATTACACCGTTTTGAATGAGCTGTTTCTGAAATAAGAGAGAATAATGAAAGTTATCAGGTAGGAGAGGATAAATGTTCTACTCCAGCAACAAAAAGCTCTAAATAGAGTTCTGGTTTAAATCTCATTGTAGATGCCAAAGAAGTGTGGGATATAGTGATCAACCAAATGAAAGACCAATTCCAAGAGTCTCATATAATAAGTAGTTTCGAAATTTTGTTCCGAAAAGTTTGCTACGGTTAGATGAATTTTCCCAACGAATTTAGTCAATACTTTTTCATTAAGTTTCAGTCCATTTATCTAGCAAGATAAATTGAGAAATGAACTTTAAGTGATTTATCGCAATGATACTCTAAGGATATTTCCTTCTGCCTGCGATTTGTTCACATTCTTCATGAAGCATTGATCGGAAGAATCGTTCTCTGAGGAACACAAAATTCTACAATTGCACTAACTATGCCAGTTTCAACAGCGAAAGCAGAGCGAAGTTACAGCACATTAAAATGAGTCAATAATTATCTTTGAATAATATGGGTCAAAACACACTGAATTCACTCACTGTTTGTTCAATTCATAAGGAGGAAACTGGTGAAATGCCCAACTTCAACAGAGTCATTGACATGTTTGCCAGTCAGAAGAACAGGCGTACTCAACCGCTGTATAAGTAATGTGTCTTTGGAGTCTATGTGGTAGAGTATAGATACCATGTTTCAAAAATACCTGCCGCAATCCCATTTCCATGGCCAGAAACTCTATATCAGGCCCCACTGGCGGAATTGATCACGAGCCGCCACTGTATGCATTCAGGTCTGATAATATTGTAATTGGTCATGGTTCACGCTCGGGGACTGGGTGTTTGTGTTTGTCCCGGAATTCTCTCCTTCATGTTTACGCAATTCTGCCTGCTGTCATTTCTTGATGGATACAGTACTTTTGCATCCATCTCTTGGCGCAGGCCAGAGTAAAGTGTAGCTTCCACCGAAGTCCCAGTCAACATCCATGGCTGTGACAATATGGAAGTTGCTGGGGTATGGGTAGTGCTGAGTAATGACATTCAGAGCATGACTAGTGCATCTGAGTGTTATGAAAGGTGCTGCTTATAGGGTCAGTCGTGCTGCAATAGTATTTCCTGACCCAGTGAGGAAATCAATGGGAAACTACCTCACTCCTTATCTTGCCTAGTACGCCTCATTTTGGTGCTGCCATTGGTTTTTGTGGTTTCCGTATAACCGCATAATCTTTGGTGGCGCAATTTGAGGATCCAACCAACCTCTGGGCTGATGACCTAACAGACAGACATTTACGCAATACTACCAACATGCAATAGGGATTACATCCCATCACCTAGGTTTTGCGCCGGGAAAAGCATCAGATCGCAAAAAAAAGTCAAATACACATGTGCGACAAAACTCGCAACAACGTAACAGATCCACGCCATAGTTACCGTTCCAGAGGTATACCCGACCCGTGCATTTGAAAGTAGCGACTTGTAGAAGTCCATGAAGATCATGAAATCTGAAACCCAGTTTGGAAATAGTGTGAACGTTTCTCGACATATGTCACTACTATCGACTTTTGTTGTGCCCTCTGGGGTGAAGATGAACTATAGAAATTCAGCATAAATTTTGTGCGTTAAGGTTTCCTAAACTGGAATATTTAGTGTTGGTTTTAGATGTTCAAAGGTTATCAACACTGCTATCTCTTCCCACACGCTTAAAGCGTTGGCCACTGAAAAATGTTGTATATTTATTTATCGACCAATCAAAAATTTTCTGATATTTATTAAATTAACCAATAAGAATTGGGGGTGTGTCAGGGCCTTGGCCCAGAATTTTCTGGATTTTCCTCTCCGCTATAAAAGCCGAGGGCTGATGAGCCATGATGTCCTTTGTGACAGCTCCAGTCTAGAGCGTGTACGTAACGGAGGCTCCCTCGTCCATCTTCTGGAGGTCCACAAGCTCGAGATAATGGCAGTTTCGTCTTAACTATGTGATAGTTTTGAGAGCTAGCTTGAGAGGAAAGTTTCAAACGTCTAGTAATGTCACTTTTATTTTGTCACATGTATATTTCAAACTTTAAATATAAAATTCAAACAAGTCAAAAGAACTTAACCATAATCAGGGAATAGAGAATGAGTAACTCTCATGTATTCCCTCTCAAGTTGACATTGAGGTGACCATGATTTTGTAACCGTTAAAATCCATCTAGCATTTCTCTAATTAAATATTTTCACCATGTAGTCACCTCTCTAACGTCGGGCCATAAGCCCAAATAGGGTTTTAAGAATTTCATGTAAATATCAAGTAGTGAATGTGTTCGCCTCCTTACCACTTTGATTTTCGGCCAGTAACTTTAACCTATCGCTTTTACCAAAGGCAAGGTAGAATGGGTACTTGTTAGCTCTGTTACATTTAACATCATTAATTTCATTTTTAGGCAATTGGACTGTTGAGCAGTTAGGGCAGTGACTACTGTTAAATTTTGTTAATTGTAGGTTTGCCTGGATGGGCCAGGAAGTTGTAAATTTCGAGAATAGTCTATAGAAATGTGAATTTGTAGAACAAAAAGCTCTTCCCCTGATGTAGAAATTGGAAGATCCGTCTCCTTGACAATTGATTGAAAGGATCAGTAGCGCTGATTTAAAAATTGTAATCAGGGAGCTTCATGCTCATATTGTTAATTTATTGTTATCTAATTTTTCCAACATTGTACCCAAGCTAACAAGCCAGATCTGTACCTGAATCGTTATCTGTTTAGCAAAGTGTAAAATTTAATATTTGAAAAGAAACAATAGAAAGAAATATCTCTCCAATTTTAAAGCAGCTGTCATCCCTCCTCGGGACCCATCGTGTTGTGAGGTGATTGCCATATTATTTCTGTACTTATCTACGACGAAACACTTCGAGGTACAGTCATTCGCCTCGTGTTCCGAGCTATTAACGAGGTGGATATCTGCCAACACTCCTGCGTGACGGTACAAGCTACAGGGATGTATGAACATCTGCCATACACTCTGAATGTTCATAAGCGAAAAATTTCCATTTATTTTTCAGAGAAGATGCCTCTAGATTACCTTGCATTTATACCTTAGGCCCAGTAGGCTTCGAAACACTGTGCCGGCGCCATCAACACATCAAGGCTTCACTGTTTCGAAGCATTGAGATCACTTCGTGTGTCGTGTCGAGTGAACAGGAACCCACACACGTCAGCTACATCGATGCTTCGGAACAGCAGAGCTTTGAAACAGTGACGGTGCTTTGTTCATCTCCTCGCCACAATAGAAACACTCCGCGTGGCATTTCCCTGAAGATAAGCCGAGACTCTTTATATTCCGAATCGCGAGTCAAGTGCACTCCACAATATAAGGTCTTTCACACGGAAACATTATATTATTGTTCTCAAATCAGGGTCATATTATAAGAGAAAGTCGCTTCCAAGTGCAAATGTTTCTAAAATTATTTTTTTAAACTTCAATTTGAAGTAAAATTTTAAACTGGAATAAACTAAGTCTGTTACTATACACATAATACCGATCTTGGGCTCTTCTGAGATTTAATTACTCATTTTATAATTATTCAAGTTGGTCCACTTACTTAGACTACTTTTGCAACTGAATTACGTATACATACAATAACTATTTTGAACTGTTTTTAAATTTCGTTAATCATTTTATAATTATTCACATTAGTTGCTGTTTAATGTGCATTTAACGGAAAAATTGATTGCTTTTAGTACCATTGTAATCGCGTAATGAGGAAGGAAACGCTGTATATTACCGGTACTATATACTGCTACTACAATACTGTGCATCATATATTTATCGTACTTAAAGTTGTACATTTGCTCATTAAATACTCCATGATCCTCATATTTTATCTGTATTAGAACGTCGAAAAATTTACTCCGTGAATTAGACTTAGCTATGAAACGTGGTTCATGTTCCACCACGCCATCGCGAAGCACTGTTTCTCTTGGATTCCGAGACGGAAGTGCGCCGTGTGTCGCTGTGCCGTATGAAACATTCAGCAGTGACAGTTAGGCCATGTCTATTATTAAAACAGTATTTAAGCCACACGAGGCGAAATAATTCAGGCTTATTCCATTCTACGTTGTACAGATATATTCACAATATAAAACTAGCAATGATTCATCTTCTTGTTCTTCTTCTACAATATCCTTATCATATGTCGGCTGTCATCGGGGCGATCTGACCCTTGTCCTCAGCAAGTTGGGGTACCGAGTCCATACCATTCTCGTACAGTCCGTAGCCAAGATTTTCTCCTTCTTCTCCTACACCTCTTTCCTTAAAGTATATCTTTGATATAAACTGAAGGAGGTCATTTATTTATTTGTGTCAGTCGCATAATACAGTAAAAATTACAAGAGAGATTATACATATTACAGTGGTGCTGCCTAGTGCCAGATATGAGCACTAGTATCAGGTGGATGTTAGTTTTCACGTTGTCGCAATTCGCACTCTCTTTAAAGACTTCCACGTCGTCCAGGGCTCTCCGTAGTTACGGAGCAACTTCTATTCAAGTTTCGCAAGTTTCAAGCGAGCTGGATGAGCAGCCCTGCCTGATCATGTCAAAGCATCGTGAGAGAGGAATTTTGCCTCGGAGTTGGCGCAGTGATACCTGCAAAGTGTGGCCACAGGTACATAGGTGTATCACTGTGTTCCAGTAGCTCTCCCATCTACTTGACCTGCAAGTTTCAAGATGCTTCTTCATTCCTCACGTGAAAAGCATGGATCTGGGTTTTTGATGGATTTGGTTTTAACTTATAATTCTCTAAACGTATAAACTACTGCACTACCTCATAATTTCGAATGATATTGTACGTGACCTCCAGCTCGGAGTACTGTAGCCTCACATCTCAAAGGATGGTGTTCAGGCCTCAACAACATTAAGAAAGACAGGAGATACACAACACCGAAGTAAACATGGACGGAGAAAATGAAGTCCCTGTTACAGAGGATTTAAATAAATCTCTTGAAGGCAGTCCTTTGGACCCAGTTTCAACAGGGCTGCTCAAGCTGTGATCAAGTACGCAGGTGAGAGACCTAAAGTACTGGACTTGCTTTAGTGATGTGCCAGCTACTCTCAAGTTTATAGGTTGAATTACATGTTTTCTTACGATCATTAAGTTAGTATGTTTCGTGTTTAAACGCACAACTCTGTTTGACCATACAGCTCGCTAATATCTCTGGACTTTCAGCACATATTGCAAACCGAAGGGTATCATCCGCATATGGCAGATTATTTATTACGATTCCTTTAACAATACTGATATCAGAAAAGCACCCTTTCATAGAAGTTATTGAAGAGGAGTGGAGTTATAACCGAGCCTTGATTTATTTCAATAGCACAGGCGTTGGTGTTATCAACCTTAAGAGATGCGAACTGATGTTAATACAGGTTGGCAACGTTTCGTATATCTTTTCCATCCAGACCAATATCATATAGTATAGTCAATTTACCATGTAACCAAAGAAGTCTCTGGACAACTGGGAATAAAGCAACACCAAGATGAATTAGTCTCTTCTGCAAGGAAACTTCCAGTCTTTCATGAACATATATACATTGATCATGACCGAGGGTTTCTAGTGTAATGTGGAATCCGAACCAGAGGAAGTCTTCATTTTACGAGGCACGTCCAGAAAGTAAGTTCCGTTTCAATTTATCTCCGCTGCAGCGCTGCGATCGCAGGTCCGCACATGCACGGTAGACGCTCTGTATCAAGGAGAAGAAGCGTGTGCCATTTTGAGATCGCTGTCAGCCACATACGCTTTGTTGTGCTTGTTTACAATGTCGGTGCTGATTGAACATCCCGCCGCTTGTGAAATCAGATCTGTGATTGGTTTTCTGAATGCTAGGAAAGTGAAACCAATTGAAATTTATCGGCAAATTTGCGACGTTTACGGACAAAATGCGATGAGTGATTCAATTGTGAGAAGCTGGGTCCGACAGTTCAATGAAGGACGTAGTGACGCGCACGATGAAGAACGAAGTGGGCGTCCATCTTTGGTTACAGAAGAACTGCTTCACAAGATCCGGGAAAACCACAGGTTTACAATTAGTGCTGTTTCCAACTGGTTGAAGACACCGGCGGCAAACTTCTAGGAAAAAATGCCTGCAAAATTTCGGCAGTTATGGGGAAAAGTAGTTTAAGAGTTGTAGAGTTTTGTGCAATAAATAATTTTTCTGTATCTGTACTCAATTTAGTTTTATTACCAAACGGAACTTACTTTCTGTACGTACTTCGTATAACTCCCGAATTCCGTGGCCAGAACTCCAACCGCAGCCAGCTCAGCGAAAATGATAATAGGCTATCAAGCCCCCTGATCCTTATCGTTAAATTAAGTCACCAATACCCTTATGATAGGAACATCTGTCCTGGTTGAAATGGGCCTCTACTTTGTGTCAAAATTGGAAGTCTTCATTTAAGGTACCATTTCGATGGATTCCGTTTCCGGACCACGCCTGGCTGAGGGTCGGTTGCTAAAACTGAACGCGACATTGCGTTCGAAGGGTGGATGCGTCGCGGTTCGTGCGGCCACGGCCGCCGCCGCGTCTCCTGAAAAGAGCTTCACCCTGGGGGAGCTGGATCGGTCGACACCACCACTGAGAGTGTGTGAGACGGGGGGGTTGGTCCGCGCAGCGTCTTTGTGCCTACTGGCGCCGGTTCGCCGCCCTTGCCCCGCGACCAAGCTCGAAAGTGTGTGCTGTGTGTGCAGCGACCGAACATTTTGTGTGACACGCACAAACCAAACACGACCTCAGAGCAGGCGAGACTACCCGCTGAATTTAAGCATATTATTAAGCGGAGGAAAAGAAACTAACAAGGATTCCCTTAGTAGCGGAGAGCGAACAGGGAAGAGCCCAGCACCGTATCTCGCACGTTCACCCTGCCGGGAAATGTGGTGTTTGGGAGGGTCCACTTAACCGGGAACCTGCGGCGAGTTCAAGTCCTTCTTGAATGGGGCCACGCTCCGCAGAGGGTTCCAGGCCCGTAGAGACCGCTGTGGCTTCCGGGAGGATCTCTCCTCAGAGTGGGGTTGCTTGAGAAGGCAGCCCTAAGTGGGTGGTAAACTCCATCTAAGGCTAAATATGACCACGAGACCGATAGCGAACAAGTACCGTGAGGGAAAGCTGAAAAGAACATTGAAGAGAGAGTTCAAGAGTACGTGAAACCGTTCGGGGGTAAACGTGAGAAACCCGAAAATACCTCAACCGGGGAGATTCAAGCCTTACCCGCGCCTCTTCCCCTGCTTTGGCCAGATGGGTCTGTCCCCCTGCACGGAGCAATCCGGCGTCAGGGTGGTAACAGGTTTCTACTCGGCCGGGTAGTGGTGGGGAGGTCGGTGGGCCGCACTTCTCCCCTCGTTGGACGTCGCGACCCGTTGGGTGTCGGTCTAAGGCCTGGGTGTGAAGCCTGTTCGTCCGCGTCGCAAGGCGTGTTCGTCGGACAGACCCCCGGTGTTCCGGCCGACGGCTCGGTGGTATGTGTGCGCGGAGTTGATTCGCCGCCCTTCGGGGCAGGCGTCCTGCCCCTGACAAGCGAGGGCGCGTGGCATGGACGACGGACCTCCGGCCCCGCTCAGCTGTTGGTTTGGGGATGCCTCGGACAGAAAAATCTTGTAGACTCCCGGCAGCGAAGCAAAAGCTTCGGGTAATTTCACGACCCGTCTTGAAACACGGACCAAGGAGTCTAACATGTGCGCGAGTCATTGGGTTGACACTAAACCTAAAGGCGCAATGAAAGTGAAGGTCCCGCCTAGTGCGGACCGAGGGAAGATGGGCCGCGCTGCTGTGCGGCTCCGCATTTCCGGGGCGTCTCGTTCTCATTGCGAGTTGAGGCGCACCCAGAGCGTACACGTTGGGACCCGAAAGATGGTGAACTATGCCTGGCCAGGACACTAGCAAGGGAGATGTGGAGCTACAGGCAAGAAACCAAGAGAATTTAGAGTTATGTGTAAATATGTTGGAAGGAAGATATTTTAAGATGTCCTTGGTGAAGCGGGCAGTCACTTCACCACTGCCTGCTCCTTAGGCTCGAGAGCTTGCTGAACTCTCTGAGACTCTCGGTTTAGTTTTTCACGGCCGGTGTCTTCGCTGTATGCCGTGGTCGAATTGCGTTAGCAGTTGCCAATGTCCCACCGGAAACTGAGCGGGGCATTCCCAGGAATCCGGTCCGTATGAAGGTCAGTAGAGTACTGAAGGTGTGGCATCCAGTAAATGGAAGAGCAATCCGAAGCGGCAAGAAATTTATCTGAAAGGAAACATAAAACACTTTGTCGGTGTAGCTCTGAAGATGTAGCAAAATGAAACTGCCGTGAAAGTGGGAATCTGGCAACGCTTGTGGCCGTCGAGTGGAATGACGTGTTCCTACAAGCTGTGGCTCAGCTTACCTCGCCTTTCCGTTATGTATAATAGAGGAAGGACTGTTTACTACTCGGCCGTGTGTACATATTTCAATCTGTACTCAACATACAACGGCCACACCCAGAAATCTCCTGAGCTGTATAGTGATTACCTTCCTCATGACGGAACTGCAACGTGAGTAACAATTAGCCAAGTACACTCCATATCTTCGTTATGTGATGATGATTATTGTTTAAAGAGGCCTAGCATCTAGCTCCTTGGCCCCTAATGATACGAAATGTAAAAACAATTTAAAAGTCCAAATATTCAACCTCTGACCGGAATTAATATCTTGATTGTGAATAATGAATGGACTAATACGAAAACAAGATAATCAGCGGATCCAACTCGAATATTAAACATTAAGAAGAATTCCAATAATCAATCCTACGAATACAAATATAAACACGACGATGAACAATTATTATGAACTTAAAACAATCAGCGGATCCGCTCCGAAATGGCGCACCTATCCAGAAGCTAACTTATAACAATGGTATATACTGACCAAGGAGCTGCTTCCAAAGCACATCCTTGAATCGATTATGCTTTGTGTCTAAAGAGGTCGAAAATCTAGGTGAATGGCCCCTCATAAAGGTACCTATCGCTAGTAAAGAAGAACCACGGTGTAATGGATTTAAAATTAATCTTCGCGATGATACGAAGCATATTGATTATGTGTCCATTTTCTTGTCTGGCCCACCGTGTATTCAAACTTCAGGATTCCATGGACTTTCTCTAATTGGTGATGGTGTGCTATCTAGCGGTCGACTTGGAATTTAAGCAGCGAGGTAGCTAAGTTGTGCTGCTATCTGGGCGCTAGAAGTGAAGCTTTCTCAGTCGTAGTCAGTCGACAATGCAGATAGCAGTTGTTCTGATTTTTGCTTCTTAACCTGAAGACGCTGGAACCTATTCTCTGCTGATTGTGCCTTAAGAAGGGTAGAAAATCATGATGCAAGAAGAGGAGATGGTCGCGAAATTAGACCCTTGATGATGGATTGTCCATCTAGGCGATAGGCCTGAACATTTGGTTATCCTTTTAGAATATTTAATATATCTTGTTTCCTTCGACCTCGTAAGTAAGTTGCATCCATCTTCTGTACTGAACTAAGCTACCAAGGAATGGATTAGTTAATAGTGTTAATACGCGGAGATATTTAACCTCAAAATTGAAATTCTGCATGTGGTTTTAAAAGAAATTGACTTCCTAAAACAGGACCTCATAATAATCTTGTAATATGGTAATATTTTCGGGCTTCAAGTTGTAATGGTCATTATGGCATTTGTTTATCTTCTTGACTTTAGTTAATTAAGGTTTTGTGCACAAAACAAGTTATGTTTATTATTATAATATTTTCAATCAAATGTCGTGCTACTAATAGAGAAACATTGTGCCTTTAATGTAGGGCTTCTAATGACTTCCTCGGTACTTCAAGTGTTTGTTTTGATTTCGGTGCTCGTCATCTGTTACACTCTGTGTAACAGAATGAAAACATACCGTGGCCATGCTGTGTTGAATTTGACATTTGAGTATCGAATTATTGTTGGTAACTTGATTTTCAGCTGATTTTTGGTGTGGATCTTCGTGCATATGGAAGGGTTTTCTGATGAGTTTGATTAACTCATTTGGTTTAAGCTACCGTACCTTGGAGAATATTAGGGTTATTTATCCTATTTATGGATTTATGTCCATGTTTCGAATGATTTCATGGTGTTAACTGAAGTTATGCTTTTTGGTGTATTTAATTTAATTTTAATGCAGCCCTGGAGTAACCGAGAAATTCATTAGGGAAATTTCAGCTTTCTTTCAGTAATAGTTGTCTTAAGATTTTAATCTTCTATTGATCTACGTTTGTTTATTGTTCAAAAAGATTTTCTGCCTCCTGGCAATTTGAGTTACTGTTAAAATAATTTATTTTCAATTGATATCCTTGATTAATTATTCTGAAAGGTGTTCACGTTCATTGTGCAGTGGTAATTGATTTAAAAAATTAGTTTTGATGTCGAAAATTCTTAAATTATTTACCTAATTAAATTATGTTTGATCAATTTAATTTGAGTTATTATTTCAGCCAATTTGTTAATTAAGCTTATTTTAGTTGATTCGCTAGGCCTCTTGTGTCCAGAGCTTCCTCAATCAGCGACGGCCTTCTGTTGGGATAATTCGTAAGTCGTCCTTTTGCTTATTTTATCCTTGGTCGTGCTAACACTCTTGACATTTACCTTATGTTGTGAGTACGGTATTTCTAGAAAATAACGTAAACATTCGGTGTTCCACACAAAAGGGCGCAACCCATAGGCAACTCAAACCCATAGTGTTCCCCACATAGTGGGTACTATTCACAGGGACCCGTTCTACCCCGCGGTATTCCTTGACATATTGAATAGTAATCACAGTGACCCGTACTATACCGTGGTGTTACCCATATAGTTGGTACTAATCACCGGGACCCGCATTATCCCGCGGTGTTCCTCACACTGTGGTATTAATGAGAGGTAAAACCCACACACGTGGTGTTCCTCACATAATGGGCATTAATGAGAAGTAAAACCCAGACCCGTAGTGTTCCTCGGAGGCAAACCCAAAATGTACCTCACACAGTTGTACAAATCTCAGGGAACAGTACTATCCGTCGTGTTGTTCACATAGTTGTACGAATGACAGGTAAACCCCAGACCCGAGGTGTTCCTCGAAACACAAACCCATTGTGTTCATCACATAGTGGTACTAATCACAGGACCCCGTACAATCCCGTGGTGTTCCTCATATAGTGGGTACTAATGACAGGTGACCCCCAGACCCATGGTGTTCCTGGGAACGCGAACCCACGGAGATCGTCACATAGTTGTACAAATCTCAGGGACTCGTACTATCGCGTAGTGTTCGTCACATAGTGGGTACTAATGCCAGGTAAATCCCAGACCCGTGATTCTCCATGGTGTTCCTCACATTGTGGTACTAATGACAGGTGAACACGAGACCCGTGGTTTTCCTAGGAACGCAAACCCATGGTATTCATCACATAGTTGTACAAATCTCAGTGACACGAACTATACAGGGGTGTTCCTCACAAAGTGGGTACTAATCACAGGGACCCGTTCTATCCCGGGGTTTTCCTCGGAATGAAAACCCATGGTGTTCCTCACATAGTCGTACAAATCTCAGTGACACGAACTATACAGGGGTGTTCCTCACAAAGTGGGTACTAATCACAGGTAAATCCTAGACCAGTGGTGTTCCATGCAACGCGGACCCATGATGTTCCTCACAAAACGTAACTAATCACAGGGACCCGTACTATCCCGTCGTGCTCCTCGGAACGAAGCACATGGTGTCCCTCACATAGTGGGTACTAATTTCAGGTAAATCCTAGACCAGTGGTGTTATATGCAACGCGGACCCATGGTGTTCCTCACATTGTGGTACTAATGACAGGTAAACGGCAGACCTGTGGTTTTCCTCAAAACGCAAACCCCTGGAATTCATCACATAGTGGTACTAATCACGTGGACCCGTATTATCCGGTGGTGTTCCTCACATAGTGGGTACTAATTTCTGGTGAATCCTAGACCAGTGGTGTTCCATGAAACGCGGACCCATGATGTTCATCACATAGCGTAACTAATCACAGGAACCCGTACTATACCGTGGTGCTCCTCGGAACGAAGCACATGGTCTTCCTCACATAGTTGTTCAAATCTCAGGGACCCGTACTATCCCGTGGTGTTCCTCTCATAGTGGTACTAATCACAGGGACCCGTACTATACCCTGGTGTTCCTCATATAGCGGTACTAATAATAGGGAGCCGTATTATACCGCGGTGCTCCTCACACATTTGTACTATTCACAGGGATCCGTAGTATCCCGTAATGTTCATCACAGAGTGCGAACTAATTACGGGGACCCGTACCATACTATGGTATTCCTCACATTGTGTTACTAATCAGAGGGTCCCGTACTATCCCATGGTGTTCATCACATATTGGTACTAATCACAGGGACCTGTACTGGTGTTCCTCATATAGTGCGTACTAATGACAAGTAAAACACAGACCAGTGGTGATCCTGAGAACGCGAGCCCATGGTGTTCGTCACATAGTTGTACAAGTGTCAGGGACCCGTACTATCCCGTGGTGTTCCTCACAGAGTGGGAACTAATCACAGGGACCCGTCCTATCCCATGGTGTTCCTCACAGAGTGAGAACTTATCACAGGGAGCCGTACTATACTGTGGTGTTCCTGACAGTGCGTACTTATCACAGGTACATACCAGACCCATGCTGTTCGTCACATAGTTTCAGAAGTCACAGGGACCCGTTCTATCCCGTGGTCTTCCCCACATAGTGGGTAAGAATGTCAGGAAAATCCCAGACCCGTGCTGTTCCTCGGAACGCAATCCCATGGTGTTTGTCACATAGTTGTGCAAATCTGAGGGACCCGTACATTCCCGTTGTTTTCCTCACATACTGGGTACTAATGAGAGATAAAACCTAGACTTCAGATGTTCCTTGGAACGCAACCCATGGTGTTAGTCATATAGTTGTACACATCTCTGGGACTCGTACTATCCGGTGGAGTTCCTCGGAACGCACACCCATGTTTCCACAACCAGATGCTGAAACACCCGAGCGACGTTAGCTTCTTTTATCTCCCTGGGATCCTGTAACCGAATCTAGGCAAAGGGTTAGCCTCCGTCATAGTGATGGGTACTATAAATACACAGTGATCCTCTAACAGACCCATGGTATTCCTCAGTTTGTGGAACTAAGCACAAGTAATTTGGTTCAAAATTCAGCATCCCTTGGTCTCGTCTTCCACGCACAGAGATCTGTGTGTTTGGTCAGCGAGAGCTATATTATTTCGCTCACGTCGACTGGAAAGCCAGGTAAGAACCCCCTACACGCCACCTGGGACGCAGCACGTGGGAGTAACACCTCTCCCCATGCTACGGCAGCGTAGTAGGTTCGTGGATAATCTGCTGTTACTTGATGTCGTGTGTCCCCACTCTCTTATCGCTCTTACAACTGCCAATGGCTGCCATACAGAAAAGCCGCATAAGATGACTAGACTCTAATTCTTCTGAACGCAACATTTTGAAACCTGTTGGTGAGGTTTACCATTTTCCACGAGCTGGTGGGCAATCTGTTTAGCTGTAACATTCGCATGACCCTCTGTAACTGGTTGGTTACAACTCAGACGTTTAAGAAACCTCCAGCCTTTCTGGCTATTCTTCCTTAGATCAGTGTCCCCAATCGCTCCTGTTATTAGATATCGCTTTTAAGAAATCTTCCCCAGCTTGGACGGTATCGGATCTCAAATGATCGTTGTCAAAGAGATCACGATAGTTTCTCAATATTTCAATAGTTTTTGTATATAGTGTTCACCGTCAGCGAATTGAGATACGAGAAAAATTTCACGATATTTACATAATCATCACATTAAGGAAAATGCTCCATATTCAAAATGTTCTCGTGCAGTGAAATAATACATTTCCCCCAATCATCCTTCTTAAAATGACATCATCTTCGAAAAGGCACTCAGATTCTAACGATTTAAAGGTAAGATGTATTGAACTAAGACGAGGCCAAAGAACTAGTTGCAAACAGAATTTTGTGGTGGCGTTTTGTAAATTCACAGAGAGTCGCAGACTGAACGATGAAAGGCATAAAAGTCTGTAATGAAGATGTATGTATGAAAAGGAACTGTCTGCGGTCAGATTGCAGCATATATCTGGCATAAAACAGGACGATGAGGGATTGTTTGCCCCACTGATTTCGCTGAAAACCGAGATATGTGTTTGCTTACGCAGATACTGTAATTTAATATCTGGATAATATCCATCCTCCATCTCGCACTGTTCAATGATACTGGAAGTTTGTTATCATGTTGTAGAAATAGATCGCACGAATCTGTCCATTCTACGCCAGCTTCTCCTCTTTCTTCGGTACCTGGATAGCCCCATGTTGTATTATGACTCTTGATGTCACCAACCACAAAATTCACATGTTGATGCTGGAAGGCTCCACAAATCTAAATACAGTACCTGGTGGCTTATTGATTGAGCTCTACTGTGAGAGCCTGAATGTCATCACGGGAGATGATCTGGATGTTGGATAGCACTGAGGGTGTTCAACCACTAAACGCATGACCTTGATTTTTGGACGGCGAAGATTCTAGTCTCGCCGACTTTCCTGAATGCATATTATTAGAGTGTCCAGTAAATTGCAAGGCTATATATTTTGCGTTGTCTTTCAGATTCTTAAAATTAAGTGAATAATAGAAATAAAATAATCAAAGTGCAAAATATTATTATGAAAACTTGCGTAACATAAACCAGTAAACCTGTACATACAGAGGACGAAGTTGAGCAGAAAATGGGAGCTGATAAGAGTTAAATATAGTCTGTGTATTTCAGTAAATTCTACAGTCCGACTCGTTGGCTGAATGGTCAGCGTACTGGCCTTCGGTTCAGAGGGCCCCGGGATCGATTCCCGGCCGGGTCGGGGATTTTAACCTTCATTGGTTAATTCCAATGGCCCGGGGTCTGGGTGTCTGTGCTGTCCCAAATATCCCTGCATCTCACACACCACACATAACACAATAACACGCAGTTCCCTACACGTGGCAGATGCCGCCCACACTCATCGGAGGGTCTGCCTTACAAGGGCTGCACTCGGCTAGAAATAGCCACACGAAATTATTTTTGCAGTAACTTCTACAACGTAGCATGGTGTATTTTGCTATGTGTAGGTCTGATTTGACCTTGTAATATTTTAGTGGAAGTTTATCACAGTTTCAGCTATTAATTTTTGTGCTGAAAAGATACAAGTAGAAATTTACGATGCTTGCGTATGGTAGAAGTGTCACTGTGTTATAACCGACATTTATTCATATTTTTTTAAGGATGGGACGTTAGATTGAGTGCATTTCTCATAAAATTTGTTCAGACGTAATGAGGAACATGTTTGCAGTATAGCAGTGAAATTGAGAGGAATTTTAAGTATGTTAATTTGTGAGATTTTATGTCCACAGACGTAGAATCAGTTGTGTATGCAAATTGGAAAGTTCTGGTCAACTTCTAATATGTACATGTCAGTAATTAAAATATTTATTTATTTATTTGGCGTGTGGCTACATCACTAAAACAAATAATATTTACGAATATTATCTCATACTAATAACAATAATTGATTTCATAACGCTAATAAGTTGAAGGCAGGGGAGAGTTCGATTTTAATCTATCTCAGCAGTATAACTAAGATATTTAGCACCGAGCTCGATAGCTGCAGTCGCTTAAGTGAGGCCAGTATCCAGTATTCGGGAGATAGTAGGTTCGAACCCCA
Organism: Anabrus simplex; assembly: GCF_040414725.1. Classification (NCBI taxonomy): domain Eukaryota; kingdom Metazoa; phylum Arthropoda; class Insecta; order Orthoptera; family Tettigoniidae; genus Anabrus; species Anabrus simplex. The sequence continues at coordinate 28,841,799 of NC_090279.1, read as the reverse complement.
CTGTCGGCAGGCCTGAAAATGGTTTTCCGTGGTTTCCCATTTTCACACCAGGCAAATGCTGGGGCTGTACCTTAATTAAGGCCACGGCCGCTTCCTTCCCACTCCTAGCCCTTCCCTGTCCCACCGTCGCCGTAAGACCTGTCTGTGTCGGTGCGACGTAAAACAACTATCAAAAAAAAAAAAAAAAAAGATATTTAGCATCTGAGGTTGCCTCAAGACACTTTCAGTGAAGCTAGTTAATCATGAAATTCATATCAAATGTTCGGCCTTCACAAAAGGTCTATTATCTTATCCAACAATAGGCTGGAACGAATTCAGTCCATGGAAAAGTTCGTGCCTTTGCATCTAAAACGAATCTAAAACTCATATAAGAAAACCCAATACATGGGAGGATCTACTCGATAATTACACAAACAAAATCTGGTAACTCAGTTTCGCAAAATTACTCAGGTAAATAATTTCAAATACTTGGGGAAATCATCCAACAATCTGCATTCAATCATGAGGAAAACAGAGAGAGATTTCTATATTACAAGTAGGCCATAGAATCACATGGAAAAGTACGACAAAATATCAGTATCAAGCAACGCTATATTAAAGCATTATAACACCGTAATTAAGTCTCAAACATTACACACGTCAGAAACCTTGATCAGTCGAGAAAGATCATTATCTAAAATGATCGAAAAACAAGATTGGGAAGTCCTCAGGGAACCATGGCCAAGTATGCATAGGAGTGTGGATGAATAGGAGGTCTCCGGAATTATATCAACATATTGAGAAAATATCAGATACAATCTTTGGAAAAGGTGATTGAAGTTTGATTGCCATATTCAAAGAATAGATGATGAAAGACTCACTAAAAATTTAATAATGCCTTCTCGCTAAAAGTCAGAATAACTGGATAATCGAAATTGAAAAGGACCTTCAAGAAATCAACATACCAGATGATATTATATGGGACATGCCTAGCTTTAGAACGTTGGTGAACAAACATCATTTTGCTGAGAACCCAAGATGAGTACACAGTTACACAGAAGGAAGAACAGATGATAAACACAAAGAGGGAAGAAACTCTGGCAGGAGAAGAAAGCACAACCATCTGCAAAATAAGTACAATCGCGCTCCTTAGTGAGGCAAAATATTTTGAAATAATAATAAAAAATAGTAATAATAATAATAATAATAATAATAATAATAATAATAATAATAATAATAATAATAATAATAAGTAATGGAATGAGTAATAGTGACCATCCATGTGGTATGCTTTTTTGTGAAGTGTCAGTCTGCGATAAATTTGTCAGGAGGTGATAGCTCGGGGTTCGGTGTATTGAGGTTTGGGGTCTATGTTGTAGTCAGTGTCATATGCGTCTGGACTATTGTATTTCCAAGTGAAGTGAGAAACTTCGTAACTGTCAATAACTGTCGGTGGTAGATAAGTTCTATTTGTCCATGTAGTTATGAAACCATGCTACTCAGTTTGTGAGACATGCTCCTAGTAGATACTCCAGAGGTAATGGTGTAGATAATGCCAAGGTTTCTTTGTAAAAATGCTCGAGGGAAAAAATCAGGGCAGAGTGTTTTGAAATATGGTAAGGTCCATGGTTTGAACACAGAACAGGTTCTTATATCCAGAGGGATTCTTTGTTCATCCAATTACTCCATTAGTACCAGTGAAATGCATATCAAATTCTACAGATCCCATTGGACTTGAAATAATTCGTGATGGCAATAATGTTGACCGATATATTGTGATAATACAAGGATTTGGACGAAGATTTGTGCTGTAGTAAAAGGCCATCCGTGGCGTGATCTGTTTGCTCACTTGTAAGCCAGTGGAGAGCGGCAGGTATAAACCTGTTTGACGAGATAACAGGTGTTCACATTTATATGAGGCAGAACCTCTTAGGAAATAGAGGCCCGTGTTACAACATTATTGATGTTACAATAAATGGGAAGTAATATGAATTTCAATTCTACTGCATAGGCAAATGACAAGAGTGGATTCTCAGTAACATTCCCGAACACTTGACTATGTATTCCAGTTTTGATGTTTCCATAACACAGTCATAGTTCGTACTGCCACTGAGCGTTTAAATAATTACTTTGGTGTCAGAATGTTGTCCTTAGATATTAAGATTTACTTTTCTTGATATATTCATAGTGCAGCTAGGTATTATGACTGCCGATGGCGTCTCCTTCAGTGGAAAGCAGAATGGTGGTTGAAGTGCATGGAATGGATTCTTGGGATTGCTCGCCCATGCTAGGATCGTGAAATTACGTAGCTAGCCAACTGCTCCTAGATTCTTGTTTGACACAAAGTCAGTACCACATAGTATTCCATAGGATGTAGTAGCACCCTGCCATTAGTCCATGGGATACCCATGATTTTTTGCCATGTTGTTCATAAAGGAGTTGCAATATTTTGTGTGTTTATATTTTAGCAGGACTATAAGTGGATGCAGTTGAACTCCGTGACCTAAAATATGTAAGGGTTACACATGAGTCGAGTTTATTTTGGGGTTTGACTGAAGGTTATAACTAAATGTTAACAGAATTTCTTTTCACAGGTTTTCATGAATTTATTCCAATCACTGACTTCAACCTGTTGTTTCGGTTCATGAAACATCATGCAATCAATACAAATAACACTATTTTATGTTGTATAATTTTACGCTATTATTCACTGGCACTTGAAGTCCACTTGTTTTGGAGGGTCACTGTGGTCATCACGCACATTCAATTAACTTCAACGAGAGGTCACTTTGGTCCTCAACCTTAAACATTAATATAGTGGGTGAACATTATAGCTCAGTGATGTACATTTCGACGTTTCTCAGATTCCATTGAGGGTCCAGGTGTCTCGTCCTATGCTGATGGACAGTCAGTGGATGGCCTAAATTAAAAAGGTATCGAAAACACTTCCTGATATTTAGACGATCGAGAAATCGGATGCATAACGCACAGTTGTTTATGGAGCTGAGCAGATTGAATGTCATGTTGTTTTCTAGTTAACCATAAACTGGTTTTCTGTGATAGCCCTTCAGACTTTTTTGTGGTGGATATTAATTTCAACTCGAAATCGTGCAGCCGCAGCGTTATATTAATATTACTGACCGCAGAACACTGTTTATGGCCATATTTGTTAACACACCTGCCATCATTTTCATTGTCTTTTATTGAATAAAATAGTTAGATGATGTAGGCTTTTAATTTATGTAGGCCTTCCTTGATACCCCAATAGTCATGTCTGGAAGTGACGAAGAGCCATTAACACCCCCTGAGACACAAGAGTTAACAATTCATGCTGAAGACCTGGAACAGGCAAACACCAGTTTGACATGACGAAAAGGGTTCATTACTCACTATGTCTCTTCAACATTTGCAACGTTGAGATATAAGAGATACTTAGTAACTTCCTTGTGGCCCCGTTAGAGAAAAGAGAGAGGCCAATTAACTGCCCCCAGGTAAACTAAAACGGAGAAAAGTATACTGCAGCTATCAACATACGAATCCCTACTTAAAGACGCCCCTCGAGAATTACGTGACATTCATGAATAGCTACGGGCACTGAAGTAGAACTTTCAATTTGCAGTCAGAACCGGCTAACAGACACAATATTATCGTACAAGTGCCGAGGGAGCATGTACAGTTTTGAGCTACTGGCCTACTCATAATTAAAAGAAAACACGACATGTAGGAAACGGGAGCACAAATGTGCTCAGGTTTCAGCAACAATTTCTTCAATTGCGTCGTATTATGACTTGATTCGGCACTTGCTAATTCCCTTGAATTGTTTATTCAAAAGTCTGAATACTTCTTTCCTTCGCTTCTAGTCTTTTACCAGTTTTCTTTGTCATAGGATTCTTCTGTGTTCATCCGAATTAATTCTTATCCTCGCCCTGGACGGCTCTCAAACGATTGTTGATGAGCACACTTCTACTTTGGTCCGAAAACATAAAAAGGGTAGTCCATGGTTGAGAACAAGCGGTTGTATATATCTGTGGTTGATGAGGAGATAATTCATGAAATGACCTTTGCTCTTTTCGTACACGGACCTAGCATTATGTTACCCGAAGATTTTCTCTCAGAGAAAATGGCACAAAAGGATGTTATGAGGTCTGCATAAAAGGTGCCGTTCTAGCTAAAGAGCTTACTACTTCTCTGCTGTGTGCGATCACATGTGCCTTGCTACATCTCCGGAATTGGAGGTCTTGTGGATCTCCGGACACTTGTGTAGTAGTTAGTGGGACGTTAAGCAAAATAACATTATTATTAAATCACGTGCGGCTTAATCACGACGTGACGTAACGCTCGTGCGCCGTATCGCCCGTGTGAACCGACAGCGTGGTGCTGCGTGCGAACGATTTGCCAAGAAACACGGTGGAGTGCGGCATCTCTCCAGTGTGGTTTACATGTGCGTGGTTAACTTACATGATTCTCTTAACATTTTATCGCACAACAGAGCACTCGTGTGTGTTCTGATCTGAAATGTTAAAGGGACCTTCTTGGCTGTATATTTGTCACAGGCATAACACCAGTATAGCTCCTGGCCTGTGTGAACTGGTAGGTCGCTTTTCTGGATGAGGGATTTGCAACAGATATTGCGGCAGTGCGCCTTAAACCCCTGTGAGTCCGCATACGACGTGCTAGGCGGGATCTCCTGCTGAATACCCTGATTCAAACATTGCATGAGATTGGCTTCTTGCCTGTGCCAGTCAGCATATGAACTACTAGGCTGAATTTGATGCCGAAGAATATGCCACAGATATTGCAGCAATATGGCTTCTCGCCTAAGTGTGTCCGCATGTGATCTCCTAACTCGCGTTTCAGGATGAATGATTTGCGGAACACATTGCAGCTGTGTGGTATATCGCCTGTGAGGGTACGTATCTGACATGTATAGATGGACTTCCTGGCTGAAGGAAATCCCACAGACGTTGCAGGAGTATGCCTTCTCATCTGTGTGTGTCCGTCTGCGACTTACTTGGACGGATTTACTGCTGAATTACTTGCCACAGACATTGCAGCATTATTGCTTCTCATCTATGTGTGTCCGTACGAGAATAGCACGGACGGATTTACAGCCGAATAACTTGCCACAGACAAAGCAAATGAGAAAACATGCGAATACCATGGTTGTCTTCCCTGCTGAAGGATTTGCCACAGAAATTACAGCCGTAAGGCTTCTCGTCTGTATGGATCCACATATGATGATATACAGTGTCTTTCCGGCTGAATGATTTGCCACAGACGTTGCAACAGCATGACTTCCCGTCTGTGTGTGTCAGCATATGAACAGTTAGTGTGTTGTTCAGGATGAATGATTTGCCACAAACATTGGCAAACCCATCGCCTGTATGGGTCCGCATATGATCGGTCAGACTGCCTTTCTTTATGTATGATTTGCCACAGATATTGCCAGTCTATGGCTTTTCGCCTGTATGGGTCCGCATATGATCGGTCAGACTGCCTCTCTTTATGAATGATTTGCCACAGACATTGCACCTGTATGGCTTAACGCTTGTATGAGACCGCATATGATCGATTAATTTGCTTCTCCTTATGAACGATTTGCCACAAACATTGCAGCTGTATGGCTTCTCACCTGTATGGGTCCGCATATGTTCGGTCAGACTGCCTTTCTGTATGAATGATTAGCTACAGACATTGCAGCTGTATGGCTTCTCACCTGTATGGGTCCGCATATGAAAGGTTAGTTTGCCTCTCCTTATGAATGATTTACCACAGACATTACAATTGTATGGTTTCACGCCTGTATGGATCCGCATATGTTCGGTTAGATTGTCTTTCCGTGTGAATGAATTGCTACAGACATTGCATCTGTATGGCTTCTCGCCTGTATGGGTCCGCATATGAACGGTTAGTTTGCCTCTCTTTATGAATGATTTGCCACAGACACCACAAGTGAATGGCGTCACACCTCTATGGGTCCGCATGTGTTCGGTCAGACTGCCTTTCTGTATGAATGAATTGCCACAGACATTGCACCTGTAAGGCTTATCGCCTGTATGGGTCCGCATATGAACGGACAGACTAACTTTCTGTATGAATGATTTGCTACAGACATTGCAACTGTATGGCTTCTCACCTGTATGGGTCCGCATATGTTCGGTCAGACTGCTTTTCTGTATGAATGATTTGCTACAGACATTGCAGCTGTATGGCTTCACACCTGTATGGGTCCACATATGTTTGGTCAGACTGCCTTTCCGTATGAATGATTTGCTACAGACATTGCAGCTGTATGGCTTCTCGCCTGTATGGGTCCGCATATGTTGGGTCAGAATGCCTTTCTGTATGAATGACTTGCCACAGACATTGCAGCTGTATGGCTTCTCGCCTGTATGGGTCCGCATATGTTTGGTCAGACTGCCTTTCCGTATGAATGATTTGCTACAGACATTGCAGCAGTATCGGTTCTCGCCCGTGTGAGACCCCATATCGTCCGGCCTTTTCCTAACATTTTTATGAGATACTGAGCATTCGTTAATAATCACACCTGTATGTAATCGCGTGTCCCCTGTCAGCATTTTCATCTTTGTAAAGAATTTATCAGAAAATACGCACACATGGAGCGGGTGGGTCCTGAGGTGTTTTGACAAGCTGCTTCGGCTACATAACACATTTCCGCAGTGATCGCACTTGAAGGGTCGTTCTTCCTTGTGTCTCTTCAGATGTCGCAAGAGGTCCAACTTCCCAGCCAGGACTTCACTGCGCACACTACACGTAAAACTAGCTGATCCGCTGTCCGGAGGTTGATGATCTCTATAGCTCACCTCGGGTCTCGATCTACAGTGACAAATTAAAACCATGTGACCAATAGTTCAACAGCCAACTCCAATACAACTCTCACACAGGGGATTTGCTACTGGACATTCCAATCACTCATATCCAGTGCAGAGAGCTCGTTACTCATAAACATTACATTCCTGAGAGTAAACATCATCTGAAGTTAAATTTCAAAAGCTCTCACTTGTAACGAGAATGTGTTGCGTCTTTTCTTAATCACGATATCACGCGCAAGAAACTTGTCACGGTTTAGAAATGTACGAGTTAATAGACCTCATTTGAAGAAAGCATGAGAAGTGGTCCAGACTAAAAGGGTAAATATTCATACAAGCTCTTTAATCCAGCACATATTATTCTACCGAAATCTGTAGTCTGTTCTCCTACATAAAGAACGGCATATGCTTTGGAGTTTTGATCTTGTTGAACCACTCTGCGCTTTGTCGCAGGCAAGTAATAATTTTTTAAACGACCTTGTTCTTGAGGTTGTTTGAGAGAATGTCTGTGTTGTAGATATTAATAAAGTTGAGAACGTTTGCCGACATTCAGCAAGATCTGTTGAAACATGGCTAATCTTTTATGAATGTTATTTTGTCACACAAATATACATATTGTATTTGTACATTGTTATCATATCACTATAGCATTTTATTATGTCACTGTGTCGCTTTTCCGAAATATGTATCTTTGATGTGCAATCAAACATAGCCAACCTATATATAGGACGGTAGGTTTATACAAGGACGTTCATACTTACTACCATGTACTACATCAATCTACGTCTTAATTGCTGTATTTAACACGGAAACCACTAATCCTGATGAAATCCTGGAAAAGCTGAAATGTAACAAGTATACGACGACTCTCTCCCTAGCATTGATACTGTCTTTTCTCCTCAAGACACTGCTGTTATAGACATTATGAAGGCAACACAGAACATGGCTTTGGTGGTAGCGTTTTATTACAATGTTCTAATATCCTGATTTTGAAACCAAACACAACCTATCATGCCCTTGAATATTCTTACAAGTATTACTTTAACAATAAGGATAGAAGGAGCATGAAAATCAAGGCATGAGCCAAAATTCGAGATGACAAGACGTTGAATTGCACTGTAGTGGATATTGCTGCTATGTAAAGGAAGGAATGTTATTCTACTTATTTCAAAAGGTCACGGGCAACGCGATTATTTTTAGTGGATTGATAACATAGTTGGATAGCATCAAATTCCGTGCCTGTCTCCCCACCACAGAGTAGTTCTACATATTCTACGGAAGAACGGTTAAAGGTGAGATCCGCTTACAACTGCCACATGGGAAAATCGATCACGCAAGCTAAAATATATCGTAACATGAACTGGTACTTTCCAGTTCATGCTGTATGAAATGAATTCACATGGCCCAGTCGAATGCATGACTGGCTCACAAGCAAAGTAATGGGAGGCTCGACCATGTATTGTTACTGCACTCTTTGGAGAAAATAAGTGGACAAATGAATGGGGGACATTGATTCCAGATATGACAGACTAAACCTCTTGATCATCAAACAAGATATTGATGTTAACACCACTAGACAACAGGGGGCAGAAAATATGACACTGGATTGCATGTCATGCATTCTGTGGCATATCACGCCAAGCAAAGGTGCAAACGTCTCCAACCCTTCTTCTTTACGTGAATACGTGACTCTTATGACAAGTAATTTACCAGGTTCACAAATAGTTTTCAGTAAAATAATGTTTCATTTTGCATTGATAAATATTCTACACGAACCAGCTATATCGCTGTAACACGTGGCGCGTCCCAGGTGACGGATACGGGTTCCCTGCTGGCCTGCCGATGAACTTGAGCAAAATATAAAAGCTCTCGCGTACCGAACATGTACAAAGTCTTTAATGGCAACTTTGGCGGAGATGGAGACGTCCAGTAGGGACCAGGTGGCGGAAGAGGTACACTAAATTTCTGGAAGTTAATGCAGAAAAGAGGGTAGCGTTTATTCTCTAGAGGAGTGGCTGCAAAAGGCATCTGTTCTCCATGTCCGAAGCTGCGTTACTCCCTTCTGTCATGAGCTCTAAAATGCTTCAAGACAAGCCGGTAGTAAAATAATACAGTTACATCATTACAGAAATAGTTCTCATGGTATCGGAGCCAGGGTTAGTGCAGCCCCTGGAAGGGACGCGCATTGGCAGGGCCCAGTCAGCATGAAAAGTATGCTAGGGTTACCGTCGCACGGGCTCTGACGGCTAACCATGCTAGTACCCCCATTTTGTATCCCATCATTGAATTATGCCTGGATGAAGTAGCGAATAAGCCACTGCACTTGAGAGAAGGCTTGTAGGCATCTGAGAGGTGCGGGAAAAAAGATGGAATGGAAAAAAGTCATGTGAAAAGAGGTGTGGTTACTAACTGGTGTACAACAGAAACCGAAGGACAGCTCGTGGTGTTGACATTGTCATATCAGCTAAATTTGACGGTTCAGTCTCCGAGGTGCAAAAGTTTGACAATCGCTTGATGTAACTCGTCCGCACTGGGGAAAGAAGGAAATTCCAATTTTTCACAGCAACGCTCCGCAAACTGACACGCGCTTGGAAACCAAAGATGCGTTCTGGGCACTGCCTGACAAGAAGACCGCTGACTATCTTATCGCTGCCGCTGATCTGAATGGACGTGTCGGACCGAGGAAAGAAGAACAAACAGTCCATGGCGTTCATGGACATGGAGAAAAGAACGACGATGCCCAACAAATTCGCGATTATGCAGAAACTGATCATCGCAAACACACGGTTCAAAAAGAGTGATATTCATCTACTCAGTACTACAGTGGCTCCCATCCAATTCGCATTGACTACATCCTTGTGAGAGGGTGATATCTCGAAGATGTTCTAGAGATAACAGTTGTCCCTTATTAAATCCTTGCCATGCAACAAAGACAAGTCATCTAAGCTGCGGATAAAGTCACCAAGAGCCCAATACTTCACAGGAAATAGACAAATTGGGATCAAATGGTTGCCCCTGAAGAAGGAGACTAACGTCGTTGCAAAAGTTACAGAGTCACAAATCACCATAGTTGAAGTGAGCCGGACTAAACTGAAAGACGCCTTTCGCTCTATTCCTGGAACAATTAAGTCAGGGCTACGACAACGAAGGATTAAACATGACATATGGCTAAGGAATGAAGATGTTAAATATGCAGTACGGTTGAAGAAGCAGCTGTACCACAAGTTTCTTGCTCGTTGGAATGCCTACGAGGCTGCCACTCGTAAAATGAAGGAGGTATTTGCCGTAACAAAATCAAACCGGTAGGCAGGTCTATATGTGAAACATGACATGCGCGAATTCGTTCGGAATTTTTAACGGCTAGTCCAATCGAGCCAACGCAAAACATCAGAAGTCCAACGTTTTTACGGCATCAATGAGGAAACAGACGATTTGCTACTGGACTGGCGGGAAGCGCGAGTACACTGGCGGAACTATTTTAACTAAATTTCAATCATGGAATTTCCGTATCTACCAATCCTAATCACCTCCGCTGTTGAAGGTCCAACGTACGAAAATGACGTCACTGAAGTCCAGGCTATGCTGAAGGAAATGAAATCAGGGAACGCCATCTGTCCCGATTATCTTCCAGCAGAGTTTTGTTTCTCTCAATGGGGGATGCAGCAGTGTGGCTATAGCAAGCTTTTCAACCATATCATCAAAGAAGGTAAAAAAAAAACAGACCGGCGACGGAGTATCAATTCAGAAATAAGGGAAGCCTTGGCGATTTTTCTAATCACGGCCCGAACATACTTCTGAGCGTCGCAACGAGAGACTTAGAACAAATCTTCGACAAAAGGATTAGCGGTTTAGCCAAACATACAACAAGCCAAGCTGGATTTGTGTAAAATTGTGGCGCAATAGGAGAAACCCATGCTGCCGGACTGTTACTTGAGAAACACTGTGAAAAGAATAAGAGGCTTCATCACAAATTTCTGGACCCTTAGAAGCCCTTCCATCGGGTAATTCATGACCTTATCAGTCAGCCCTACAAGTACATGGCATTCCAGAGCACCTTGCTGAGAGGGTATAATTGCTCTACAAAGAACAAATGAGTTGTGTTCAAGCTGCTGCAGGAGCGTCTGATGACTTCCGCATAACTGTAGGAGTCCATCAAGGCCCCGGCTTATCACCACTGCTACTCATTCTTGTGATGGACACAATTACCACAAACCTGCGCAGTTCAATACCATGGACACTTCTCTAAGCAAATGATATCATTTGGCTGAAGAGAATAAGCTAGACCTGCAGCGTCAAACAGAAGACTGGAACAATCGACTAGCGCAATAAGCCCCGCGCCTCAACAAGAACAAGACAGAATACATTGCATTACATCGTCCAGAAGTTGGAATCATGCATGTTGACGTTGAAGTTATAGCACGAGTAGAGATATTTAAGTATATTGGCTCCACAATCTATGATTATGGCCGACTTACTGATGAAGTCAACTGAAGGATATACAAAGCCTGACTGAAGTGGAGAATGACAACAGGCGCCCTTCCGAACTTTGGACGAAGGACCATCTCTAAACTAAGTTCTACCAAACTGATATCTGTCCTATCGATATCCATCGTGTCGTTTTCTACGGCAACGAATGCTGCCCAGCTCTAGAGGTAGAACGCCAAATAAGCATCATGGATACGAAGTTGCTTAGGTGGAAGGCTGGTAAACTAGACTAGATCACATTTCAAATGATGTTATTAGAAAACGTTTTGGCATTGCAGCGATCCAGAAGAAAATTGGGGAAAGGCGTGTGCGCTGGTTTGGGCAAGTGTTGCGTGTAGAGGATGATACATTGGGAAAGTCAGAGTATTACACAGAAAGTCGGTGAAAAGAGGCGCTAAGGACAAACCAGACAGCATAGACTGATAAAGTGCACAACGGCCTGAAAGTTGGAAGACTACATGCAGACATGGCCCGAGACCGAACTAACTGGAGTCAATGAACCTCAACACCGGACCCTGCCACCAGATGCAGACTGATGAATATTATGTTACAAAAATGGAATGCAAAGGATATGTTACACATCCTAACATTCAAATTAGTTTATTGTATGTTCAAATTTTCTCCCCTAAAGCCTATGTCCGATATCTATAAAAACTTATTTTCACAAAATAGTGTTTGAATGGCTGAACGCTTCTGGATTTCGTGTTTAAGAGACTCCTATAAATGCATTGTGAAGAAAAACTTATAACTAAAAAAAAAATGGGTATATCTGTGTTAAATGGGAAGGACAGTTTGAATATCCGGTGAAATTCTATGAGTACCTACAAGAGGAGAGTCCGTCAGTGTATTCTAGCCTGAATAGAAATTTGCAATTCATATTTCTGCTCACATACGTCATAGACAGCAGAGATCATATTAATCAGTTTGTTATTTTCACTCCGATCACGCCTATAAATATGAAGACCATGGAGGAGTGGCACAAAGTGGTCAGCTCAGGGCCATGTGACACTCAACGCTCTAAAGCTGGAAGGAAGCCACATAACTAAGTGGTTAGTTCAGGACCATGTGTCTCTACACAAACGGAAGTAAGCCTCATCACTATTTAGCTCAGGACGATGTGTCTCTCCAGAAATGGAAGGTAATCTCATCACTAATTGGTAATCTCAGAAATACGTGTATTTCCACAAGTCAACATGTAGGAAATTTTATGAACCTAAAAATCATTTCTTATGTAATTCAGTACCAAACTGGCATGGCAAATATTTTAGACATTTTAAAGGAAGTCATTTAAGTTGCGGCACGATATTTGTAGACTGCTGAAATGAGAGTGAGGAAACAATAGCGCCTGAGGTGAGATATAAAACAAAGTGGGAAGTAGCAGATAAGATCCGGTCGACTGAATCCTTCAGAAGCATCTAAAATCTATGATGTAAAGTGGACTAAGCTACGTAGACAATGGACTGTCCTCTGACATCTATGCCAAGAAAAAAGAAGACAAACAAAATGCATGTCGCTTTGCTGGTCTCTGCACAAAATATGTTTAGAAAGTAGAAAGCTAATATAGACTCCATCAAAAATAGAAATATGATTTTGTGTGCGAAAAGGATTCATAAGCAACATTTTTACTGGTGGTCATAATACAAGATTGTTCTCTAATGTAGCCTATTGTGTCCTGTTACACATGAATTACAAAGAAACAGAGAGTGTGTGCTGGTACTGGGTAGTTCTGAGGACCAACATGAATATTTCTTGCCACTAGTTGTGAAAGTACAGTAGGAACAAGTCAGTGCATCACATAAGAACCGAGAAGACTCTAACCACTCACAAAATCAAAGAAACCATTCAGAATTCGTAGTTTCCATCACAAATCTTATTTGAAGTCAAACCATAGGCTACGACTAGCCATCGCATGACCTGCTGATACAAGGGCTTGGTTAAGAGCACCAATCCGAGACTATACAATCATTTCCCAGGGATAATCAAAGATAATTTCACACAGTAACCAACAAAGGTGTGACAGCAAAAAATTAATTAGCAATGTCACAACTACAGTTCAAAAACACTACTGCATTAAATGTTTTAAAACAGGACATACACTTGTGGTACTTTGTAAGGTCAGTGACAATAATTACAATTTTGAAAGAATATTATATCACTACGTTATTTACCTATTATTATTATTATTATTATTATTATTATTATTATAGGGCAACAAGTTAGATACATATATACAAATTATATAGTATTTACAAATATACACAGACAAGAAACATGTTTTATAGCAGAATGTCCAGTTGAGTGATCCACTGTATGGCTTCCTCTGTTGGTTCCAAATAGTCACTCGGGCTACCTGTGTAGGAACGTCGTGTACGTTCACTTACAATATGGGGATCATCTGTCGAGATGCACCACAGTCGCACTCTGGTGAAGAGATATATTTCCACTTATAAAGGGCATCCCTGCGTCGTCCATGATTTGTTCTCACCCGATTCAGAGTGGTCCAAATCTTACGCGGCAGATGATGTTCACCAGAAAAGATGTTGTGTAAGGAACTGTCTGTGGCAACTTTCCAACGACTTCTCCATTCTTCTAAAGGGTGAAAATTCCCATCAGCCAATGCGACAGCATCATGCAAAGATGGATGTCGTGACTCGAACCTCGTTACCTTGAGAACAGGAATATCATCCAAAACAGGCAGTTGAGGGTTCATTTCTATCTTCTTGAACTCTCGGATGGTAGCATTTCATCTTTTTAAAACAGGTGGCATTCTACCTGACAGAATTGGAGCCAATAAAGGGATGTGGACTGGATAGTACCAGATATTAACCGCAAGCTAGCATTCAGTTGAGTATCAATTAGTCTTGTATATGGGCTATCCAGCCAAACTGGTGCACAGTACTCAGCACACGAGAAAACCAGTCCCTAAGCAGAAGATCATGAAGTCTTTGCTGATGAACCCCAACTTGAGCCATACAATTCCTGAAGGATAATATTACGTGTTTTGAGCTTTCTGGACAGATTCATAAGATGTTGTTTGTAAGATAGTGTGCGATCAAGTGTAATCCCCAAATATTTGGGATAGCTACTATGCCGAAGTTCTTGGTGACAAAAACGTATGTGAAGTTTAATGCCAGCTTGGCGATTATTCAGGTGAAAACATGACACTTCTGTTTTGTTAGAGTTAGGACACAGTTGCCATTTCTTGAAGTACGTTTCAAGTGAAATCAGGTCTCTTTGTAGCACTTCTTCTGTCACACTAAGGTATTGATTTTGAGTGGCTAGTGTTATGATATCAGCATAACAAAATGTTTGTGATGATGTTTCTGGGAGATCGGAGATAAACAAATTAAACAGTAGGGGAGACAGTACCGATCCTTGGGGTAATCCATTTTTGAGCTTCCTTTCTCTACTCATACTATTTCCCACACACACTCGAAATCTTCTGTCATTGAGCATATTGCTTATAACCTGCATGATGGTCCTACAGGGTACAATTCAGAGAAGCTTGTAAATTAATCCTTCCCTCCAGACTGCGTCAAATGCTGCTGTAAGATTAATGAATACAGCTGAGTTCTTGAGTTGTTTCTGGAAACCTGCTTCCTTGTGGAATGTCAGTGAAAGCACTTGATCGCGGCAGCTGCGATTTGGCCTGAATCCAGCTTGATCAACTGTAATACGCTGAAAAATAGTTGCGCTGATTCTGTTGTGGAATAGCCTCTCAAAAAGAAGGGCAACTGGTCTATAACTGCTTGGGTCATTGGCAGGCTTACCTGGTTTCAAGATGGAAATCACTTTCGTTCGTTTGAATTCTGCCGGGAGTTGTCTGTTCTGTAGAAGGTCGGTAAAAAACCTTAACAGCCAACTTCTTGCATTCTTCCCTAAATGAATGCCAAATTCTGGATGAATGTCGTCAAAATCTGGAGCTGTACTTGGTTTGACGTCTTTGAGAGCAGTATTGATGTCTTGCACCGTAAGCGGTTGTGAATACCTTGATGTGCGTGGTGTTCTTGATTCCAGAGTTTGGAGCTGGCGCCGTATGTATTTGGTATGTTTCTTATCTGATGGAGTTTGAGAAGTTAATAAAAATGTTATTTGCTTTACGTCCCAATAACTACTCTTTTACGGTTTTTGGAGACAGCGCGGTGCCGGAACTTTGTCCCGCGGGAGTTCATTTACGTGCCAGTAAATCTACCGACACGAGGCTGACGTATTTGAGCACCTTCAAATACCACCGGACTGAGCCAGGATCGAACATGCCAAGTTGGGGTCAGAGGCCAGCGCCTCAACCGTCTGAGCCACTCACCCCGGCGGAGTTTGGGAAGTTGTGACGATGTGAGATGCTACTTCATCCGGAGTAACTCCAGGCTGTTCCTTCACCAAATGTGTCCTTCCTCCAAGTTTTCTGCGGTGCCCCCAAGATCTTCTACTGGAATGAGTTAGGTCGATATTTTCCACTGTTTCAATCCACCGTTCTCTCCGGGTAGTATCCATGCTGGAAAGAAGTTCATCAGCTATGTCTTCATCACCAGTATGCAGATATTCGTTATAGAGTGCATCAGTCTCTGCATTCCAACCAGGGATGTATTCTTTTCTATGGCACACTCTTCTTAGCCTCCATCATAACTGCATCTACGAAACGCTTGTAATTGTGCTTGGGAGCAATCCACCGAACACATTTATCCAGTTCAGTGGTGAATGTTGACAAATTTGCTTTTCTGAAGTTCCTCCGAGCATGTGGTATTGACCGTACAACAGGAATTTTGATGCCAATGTCCACTACAATGGGGCCATGTTGACTGTGGGGAAAATGTCTTAACACTTTACGACTGGTATGTAAGGGCTGTCCTGCCTCATTGCAGCTAACAAATACAAGTCAGGATTGAAATCCCTATTTCATGCAGCTCATTGGAAAGTACGAAGATCTTTTGGGTAAAAAATCAGATGGAGATTGTTCATTTCTGTCCATTCTACGAGTTTCTTTCCACATTCATCGTTATTCGAGCACTTCCATAGTTCGTGATGGCTGTTGAAGTCGCCTATATAAACTGCAGGGTGTTGAGCAGTCGGGAGTACGGTACCTGACCACTGTGCGTTTGGGGGTTTATAATTGTTAAAAATAGTAACATGTGCCACTCGCACAGCAACACAATGGATGTCTTCGTCTTCGTTTTGAAAGAGCAGTGAGGCATCTTGGATATTATTACGAACATAAGTAGCTATACCATGTGCACTGTGATATGTTGCACCAAGAGCTGTGAAACCATCAATGAGGCCCCTTTTCCAAAACTCTTCTTCATTGGCTGTATGGATTTCATGTATAACCACAACATCTATAATGTTATTCAGGATAACTTTGGATAGGTAGTCACATTTTGCTCTGCTGATGCTTTCTACGTTAAGCTCGAAAACATGGATGAAAGGTCCGATGTTTCTTGTCTGGTAGCTCTGAGAATAGCCATTTCCATGAAATACTTCTGCCATTGTTGGAGGATCTTTAAAAAGATAGGTCCAGCAGCCACAGTTATTGCTTTCTTAGCACCACCCGGGGGTCACGTGTAGGGCACTTTGAGGGTAAACCTACAGACGTAGAGCAATAATGTACCGCCTATTTATCTACTTTTATGAGAGAATAAATTCACTTAATGGAAGAATTCTGAATTTTTTTAGGCAACCTGAACAAATTTAAAATTCCACTTGTACCTGTCCATTTTATTAGTTAATACCAATTGTGTAAGTATGTTTGCAATCAACACACCAGAAGCACCTGACTGACAATGAACACTAAAACGAATCAGAAAGTGTGACCACATCACTGGAATGAACACAAATTCAATAGCACAATTTTTTATGCTTACAACAATGCACAAGTTTTATTTGAAAACTATGATACCGAAGATGTAGCATAACTGACCTCAAAGTTTCATTTCTACAACACATTATCTGCTTTGGCGTCCATAAATGGAGGAATCTGACTTAACACACAAGAGAACAGAAATGATCAGAAGAAAGGAATCTAACCAAATAATTTCAAAATGACATTCTTCGAGTTATCACATTATTGAACTCAGCCATCATTATATTGATTAATGAAACTGATTATGTTAGTTAGAAATATTTATTGTTTACAATGTACATAAAACTTAACAATTTCGAATTAGTAGATCTAATTTTTAATCTACAAATATCGCTTTTTCTGTGTGTCACAGTTGGCATGAACGTATAAAAATATTACTCAGAATATCTGGAAGCAATAGTTTCATATAGCATTTCAGATGATACGAATGTGATGAACAAATGATGCAGAGAAAGTGAAAGAAAGAACACTTTTTCATGGTTGCTTAAAGGTATTGTAAACAAATACACTTCAAAAATATCTAGCTTTACCAGACATTCTTTTTGTAGATATATATTCAATAAAACTACATGACGGTATATTAAATATGATCTTAAAATTCCTGAATAGTTTATATAGTTTTAACCAATAGAATTTTAAGATATTTGCGTTTAAATGTAACCTTGTAAAGAAAGGATTAAACTAATGAAAATGGGCACTTTTGGAGATAAACCAAACACTACTGAACACGACTGTGAATAGGTACAACATATTCCATATTGTATAGGACTTGTAGTGTACGTACTTTGTTTCTTCTTTGATGTATGGCAACAGCTGATCATCAGTTTGTTCCTCTATGCATATTTCCTCCTTAGTATCTTCGGAAGGCTGTCAGTAAGAAATAAGAAAAGTAGAATAAAGAAGTAAGGAATAAAAATATATAGGCCTAAAATAGAAACAGCTGAGAAAATAAATTTCATAGTGGCACAAGAAGAGTATAATTAATTTATCTCCCATTTAAAAAATATATAATTGAAAGGAACAATCAAATGAAATTCCCATTAAATGCAAGAGAGGTGTCTACCGTGGTGGCAAATGGTACACAAAAATACATTATTATCAAGCACTAAATTTTAAAAGAACAGAGAAGAAGACAATTTCCTAAAAACAGTAATCTACAATTTTTGCTATTTTTTTCTATACTCATAATGTTTTCTGTTTTACAAACATAATCAACACACATACCACTTGTGCAACTACTTCAAATAATACTATACAAATTCTATTAGGTTAAAATTTACATTGCATTTACTTATTTAATTTTTTACCCTTCTTGGAACCTAACTTGCACAATGACCTGCTGTGTTTTAACCTGAGTCCCTTTTGCCACTGCTTTTCAAACAACTGATGAGATATAAGAACATGAAAAAGAAACCCACTGTTGGACAGCAGTAGACACAGTAGCATAGAAAGGGAGGAACATTGCAAATTTGTAAATTTAAAATCACCTACATATTTGTGAATATTCAGCAGAGTATATGTATACATACATGTATGTGAACATGTACAATTTTAGGAAAATAAATAATAATAATTGTTACCGTGTTTTAGCGGTAGTTATGCGTAAAAGAAGGTGCGGGTGTGAATGGGTTTCAAGCTACGAAATTATAGTGCAATGTAAAATTAATTTAAATTTAACAAGGTTATATTTTCTTTTCAAAACAAAACAATAACAAACATGGCAGGTACAAAGTAGCAAAAAGTGTAGTTACAATATTTACAGGTTTTGGGCTTCGCGCCCTGACTTCCGCAATCAGCTCAGTTTTACCCCAAACACAAGTTGTAACAGAGGGGCAGAAAACCCCATTCATACCTAAGAGCCCCTGGCTCCAAATTACACTGAAAAGCCTCCACGAGGCCTATGACACTCGATTTTCAAAAGAGCCACACGCTCTCAAAATTTAAGCCTCTCAAAGGCTACACCAAACTCTACCTTCAAACCGTCCTCTAGGAATATATATATATATATACAGGGGTAAAATACCCAACCTACTGAGGTCTGTTAAATGAAAAGAAGGTTGATTACATGACCTCTAAGATAACAATTTGCGAGGAGGTGAACTTGCACTCCTAATGCACTTGATTAAGACCTATTTGGCGCTAGGCCGTTAATACAAGGGCTAATCCCATACTAAAGAGGTGACTTAAGAAGAGAACAATTTGTTTTACATTAACGAAGAATAGGTTGAGAAAAATAAGTTCACCTCGAAACAATATGAGTGGGAGCTTGAGAGGGTTAGCACTCTCTATCCCAGAATGTAGCTTTACAAGAGAATAGATGAAAGGAGTAGTTACATCTTAGGAAAAGGTTACATAGTGGAACGCTTCGAACCCGCCCCGAAAGTTAAACTGCTGAGCTAGCAAAGAAAGAATTTATTAATCGGCCATTACCTTGGTGTTGACCGCTGCCGGAGAAAGAGGCGCTTCCCGCCTCCTGCTATGTACTTAATACACTGAAAGATGGAACAGAAGTGGCCCGGAGACCCTAAAATCAGCAGTTTAAATACTCTCGCAGAAAGTTCTGGGCGTTAGGGGAAAGAAAACACCCTCCTACAAAGATTTTATTGGCTAGGGTACAGAAACATATCCAAGTTGGGGGGAGATACATCGGATAGGTCGGAAATTACTCAAAGAAATTCGGGATTGGATAAATCTAAAACAAGGGGAAAAAGAGGGGTATACAGCCAACTTAAACAATAACTGAAAGAAATTTAGCAGAGAACAAACATTTGAAATAAAAATTTCTCCAACAAAATAGTTCTTTGACTCCGCACTAGGTCGCACTATTGTTGATCTTCAGTAGTGTCCTCTAGAAGAGAAAGTTCACACTTCTTACTTCAAGCGAAACAAAAACACATCAAAAATGACACAGTTCAAAAAACTCAAAGTTTTCCACGTGGTGACATCTTCTGAGAAAGTAGGAAATTAATAGTGTAAATAAAGTTCAGACTTCCTCCAGCAGAGGAGTTTCAATTGGCGCACATTTTAAATAAGCGGCGTGGAGGTGTACCGCCCGGTACAGACCTCCCCCCCCCAAAAGTTCCTCCAAGGGGTAACACAGAAGAACATAAACTTTTGTTTGAAAATAAGGTCCAAGTTTTGATGTTGATATTAAGATAAATTGCAGAAGTATTTATGAGATTTTCTCCATTTGGTTTGTTTCAGTTTCCAAATTTGTTGTTGCAGGTGAAGTAAAGTCTTTATGTTTGTAGAAGTTGAATTTCTGAAGATAAACTTTTAATACTTAAAAGTGATGAAAAATTTTGCAATGTCCACCAAATATTGCTGTTGAATTCCCAAGTGTAGTTATTGCTTATAGTGACTGTCCATGTAGTTGATGTAGATTAAGTTGGATGGCCAGACCGGCCGTTGCAGCTTGCGTCCAAAGGAGGCCGCTCGGACCCCTCAAGTACCCTGAGATACCGCTCGCCCGCACTATGAGGGGAGCCGTGGTGTTGAAACACGCTGCGCCCGCGGTGAACATATACAGGCTGCGGGCAAGTAGCAGGTCGTGCGCCGCACATCAGCCTTGGCCGGGAGGAGAGCTCCGGCTCGCCGGGCACATGTCGTCTTCGCTGGAGAGGAGGGGGCCCATCCCCCTCCCCAGTTGCTGCACGGCGCTGCGCGGCTGCGGGGGCACTGAAACATTTAAGCTAGGCGGCAGAATTGTGTTGGACCATCATGTTTCTTTTGAGGGCACAGGCATGTAGAGAGATTGAGGGGCCAGCGGCGTGCAGATATCCATGGCATTTCATCTTAGCCAGCCACTGTGTAGAGTTGAGCAGGAGACGGGAGCGTGGTAATGGCCGTGGCAAGGACAGAATGGCAGTTTAACTGTGCGGGGGAGGTTTACAAAAAACTTACATATGAAACAAAATATTATAGAAGGGGCAGAATGCCTTAAAAGTAAGACTCAATAAAAAAATATAACCTTTATATTCCTTTCAAAATAATATGAAGCAAGTTAACACAGAAATTACACCGGTTTCACCTGGGACAGGTGAACCCTAAATATCCTCTCGGTGGCTGGATTGCTTACTAACAACGTAACCGGCGTAAGGAAATCGAGAATAACACAAGGCCCATGAAATCTGGGGGCAAGCTTGCCCGCGGGAACAAAATTTTTGACCATAACCTGGTCACCTACCTTCAAAGGGGTGGGTCTCCGTCCACGATCATACCTTTCCCTAACCTTTTCATGAGACACTTTAAGATTGGCTTTAGCCTTCTTCCAAAGATCTTTAATGTTATCCGGATCTATTGTCTCGGGTAGAATGTCATTCAGAGACCAGAGGTTAGAGAGCGGCGAGTTGGGAACAAACTTGAACATCAAAGAAGCTGGAGTAAACTTGTGAGATTGATGAACCGCCGAATTCAAAGCAAAAGCTATCCAATGCAGGGACGTGTCCCACCTGGAATGATCTTCATGATGATAGGCAATAAGTGCGGACCTGAGATTACGGTTAACCCGTTCAGCCAGAGATGGTTGAGGGTAATAAGCAGAAGTAGTTACATGAGATATGGACAAGTCAAAACAGAATTTACGAAACAAATTTGATGTGAACGCCTTAGCATTATCAGATACAATATATTGGCACGGACCAAAAGAAGCAAAAATAGAATTTAAGCAAGTAATGGTGGACTGAGCGGTAGCCAGCTTAGTCGGAAATAACCAGGAAAATCTGGTAAAACCATCTACACACACAAGGATGAACTTGTTAGCATTACCCTTTGACTGGGGGAAGGGTCCTACATAATCAATATACAGGCGTTCCATGGGGCGCGACGCTTGATGAGAAGACAAAAGGCCTACCTTGGTGGACAGGGTTGGTTTACTAAGCAAACAAGATTTACAAGCTTTTACAAGTTCACGAATTTCACCGTCCATACCTTTCCAGATGAACATTTCACGAATCTTTTCACGGGTTTTAAAGATTCCCAGATGCCCCCCCAAAGGGGTCTCAGGATAGTATTTGAAGATCATAGGCACAAGAACAGCTGGAACGACAACCTTCATCATCTTGTCATGCCTCGAAGGGCAACATAAAACACCATTCCTCAGGACATAAGGGACGACATGTTCCCCAGAAGAAAGGGTTTCCATTATCGGAGCCAGCGTCGGATCTTCACGTTGGTATTTCTCGATATCCCTAAAGAGCATGGGAGCATCTGTTAGGATGGCATTAACCACAGATAGTATGGACTCGGAAGGTGATGAACTATCGACCGGTTCATGGGTCTCGACGTCGTTTGAAAACATACGGCTGAGTCCATCAGCCACAACATTTTCGGTGCCTCGGATATGCCGGACATCGAATTGGAAGGCAGAGATACGGATGGCCCAACGGGCTATACGACCAGTACGACGCGGCCTACCTAAGACCCAGCTTAAGGCTTGATTATCGGTCTCCAGGTCGAATTTGACATGTTCCAGATAGAGACGGAACTTTTCTAAGGCAAATAAGACTGCTAACCCTTCGAGCTCATAGATGGAATACTTGGCTTCTTGAGCCGATAATGTCCTAGACGCATAGGCGATGGGTCGCCTCCCTAGTTCAGTCTCTTGAAGAAGGACTGCCGCTACTGCCGACGACGACGCGTCGGTTTGGACGATGAATTTCTTCGAGAAATCAGGCATAGCAAGTACAGGGGCATTACAGAGAGCTAATTTAAGGTCTTCAAAAGCGGCTTGTTGAGAAGGTCCCCACTCGAATTTGATGCCTTTCCTACGGAGAAGGTTTAAGGGCGCCGCTCTATTAGCAAAGTTAGGAATGAACTTTCTGAAGAAATTCACCATGCCAATGAACCTGGCGATACCTTTGATGTCCTTAGGAGGTTTAAAATCACGGATGGCCTGCGTTCTAGAATGATCAACTGCTACACCATCAGGTGACACAATATGCCCTAGGAATGACATAGAGGGCTTAGCAAAGGCAACCTTGGACAACTTAACAGTTAACCCAGCCTTACGAAGGCGATCGAGAACTTCTCGCAGATGATCTAGATGTTCTTCAAAAGTTTCGGAAAATACGACGACATCATCCAAGTAGTGATATAAGTACTCAAATTTGATGTCGGAGAAGACCCTATCTAGTAGCCTAGTGAGTACAGCTGCTCCCGTGGGGAGCCCGAAAGGCACGCGGTTGTATTCGTATAAGTTCCAGTCCGTGGCAAACGCTGTAAGGTGTTTAGACTCTTCGGCAAGGGGAATTTGATTATAGGCCTGATTCAAGTCCAAGATAGTAAAGAACTTGGCCTTACGAAACCACGAAAAACAAGAATGAAGGTCAGGAAGGGGCACAGATTGCAACACCACCTTCCGATTGAGAGCCCTGTAATCAATGACAGGCCTGAAGCCTCCTTGGGGTTTCGGGACTAGAAAAATAGGCGAAGAATACGCCGACTTAGAGGGCCTAATAATACCATCCTTCAACATCTGATCGATAATTTCTTTCAGAGCCTTCATTTTAGGTGGAGATAGCCTATACGGTGGAAAACGGACAGGAATCGAATCCGTGACCTCAATTTTGTATTCAATAAGGTCAGTAACACCAAGAGTATCAGAGAACACCTCGGGAAACGACTGACACAGTTTGCGAATACTATCAGCCTGCTCCTCAGGTAGATGTCTAAGGTCTAACAACATCTCATCCTGGGTAGGCGAAATAGAAGAACATGATGCAGAATTACACTTTAACAAGGGAATTTTACAATTGGACGCAAATTTGAATGTGCACGACTTACTCTGAAGATCGAGCACGAGACCAGTGTGAGAAATGAA
Organism: Anabrus simplex; assembly: GCF_040414725.1. Classification (NCBI taxonomy): domain Eukaryota; kingdom Metazoa; phylum Arthropoda; class Insecta; order Orthoptera; family Tettigoniidae; genus Anabrus; species Anabrus simplex. The sequence continues at coordinate 28,817,831 of NC_090279.1, read as the reverse complement.
GTCCGCTCCCAGTATGATGGGGCAAGACAAGTGCTTAGCCACAAACAGTTTGATTTTCCATGTAAACTTAAAAATACGAATTTTGACATGTAAGGAACCTAGAATTTCTAATGGAGATGTATTAGCCGAAACATATTTAACAGGAGAAGAGTCATAGACAGGTAGTTTACAAACAGATTTCAATTTCGAGTACCATTCAGCCGAAATAATGGAACAAACACTGCCTGAATCTAATAGAGCTGTTATAGGTTCGTTATTTACCTCAATCTTAAGAAAAGGGACAGGTGCGGGGGTATCCGCCGCAATCTTAAGACACTCTTTGGGGCATTCAAAGGACGGATTGGCAGAATGAAATTTCCCTGATTTTTCGCTCTGCTTACCAGGGGCTGAGCCTCGGGAAGATGGAACAGTTGACTCAGCCGAAGCCACTAGTCACTTTTGGTTGTTGTTGGAAATTACCCCAGAAGTTGAGCAGGAGGGGGTGCTATTCGAATTGGGACAATTCTTAGCGATATGTGAGAAAGCCCCACATTTAAAACAGCCTTGTGATGACCCGGCTCCATTCCTTGTCCCACTTGACTTGATCAGTGGACACTTGTTGCGCAGATGGTCAGGCGACCCACAAGCATAACATTTACGGGGATTGACTGGTCGGCGAGGTGGAGGCCGAGTGTTACTAAAGGAAGGCGGGGGTTCTTTCGCGACCCGCAAAGAATCGGCGTATCTAACTCCTTCCGCTGAGACGGCCAATGCTTCAAGTTCCGAGAAGGTTTGCGGGCACGCCGCGAAACACAAATATGACCGGTAGGGTGGTGAGATCCCTTCGACAATAGCTTGCACGATCTGATCCTCAGGAAAGTGGAGAGCAAACACCCTAGTATAAAACTTAATATCTTGGATGAAGTCTGCCAGGTTTTCATCCAAGCGCTGTACCCGATAATAGTACTTCTGAATCAGAGATGACCTCGCGCGGGCAGGAATAAAATTTGCAAGCAAATGTGCATGGAAATCTTCGATAGATGACTGTTCAGCTATGGCTCTTACTATTTTATCAGAGAGAATACCAATAGCATACGGATAAATAATTTGCAAGATTTGACATGGCGAAAGAGAAAAAACAAGGGCATGATCCTGAAATTCCACTAGAAATCTTAAAAATGAAATTACGTCACTGGTGGTATTAACGGAAAACTTAGATATACCTCTGAGCAACATTGCCAATGGATGAGGCAAGCTACTAAACCCAGGTGACATAGTAGGTAAAGGTTTCAATGGCAAGGAAGTCAATTCAGAACGGATGTTACTCAATGATGCACGGCGTTCAGACTCGCTGTCCAATGGGGCAGAGATAGTTTGAGCAGCAGCGGTATTCCTATTGACTTCTCCCTTAGCAGATTCTTCCTCACTACTTACGTTCATCGTGGCGGGTTGATCAGTTTTGGGAGGAACTTCTCCAGTTAACAATTGAGTGACTTTACTAGACAATTCAGAAATAGTTTCAAGGAGCGTATTAGCGTCCTTCCTCTGAACGTCATTCACCTTTAGAGACAAGAGATCATTAACTCTATTTGAAAAGTGATATAGTCTGCCTTGCACACGCTTAATTTGATTAGGGGACGGATCATTTTCATCAAAAAAACTAACTACAGATGCTAGCCCAGTAATATTCTCGACGATCGTGGAAAGAGAGTCATCAATTTCTTTCTCTCCCAAATTAGGGATGGAAATGGGCAAATCAAGGGACTCTCTAAGCTTGTTAGTGTCGATAGCAACCGTGCCTCCAGATTGCACGTTTCTAATAGTTAATTCGTAGATCAACTCCTCTTTGCGCAAATAGTTAAGGAGGAGAACATCGCGAGGGCCAGGCATGATGACAGAAAAATTTTGAAAAACCCCAAAAAAAAAAATTCCAGCAACTGAGAAAATTGTTAGAGTTCGGACGAAAGCAATGTTTAGCCGTCAAAAGGGGCTAAATTGAGACCCATTCAACCACGCTCTGCTACCACTTGTTACCGTGTTTTAGCGGTAGTTATGCGTAAAAGAAGGTGCGGGTGTGAATGGGTTTCAAGCTACGAAATTATAGTGCAATGTAAAATTAATTTAAATTTAACAAGGTTATATTTTCTTTTCAAAACAAAACAATAACAAACATGGCAGGTACAAAGTAGCAAAAAGTGTAGTTACAATATTTACAGGTTTTGGGCTTCGCGCCCTGACTTCCGCAATCAGCTCAGTTTTACCCCAAACACAAGTTGTAACAGAGGGGCAGAAAACCCCATTCATACCTAAGAGCCCCTGGCTCCAAATTACACTGAAAAGCCTCCACGAGGCCTATGACACTCGATTTTCAAAAGAGCCACACGCTCTCAAAATTTAAGCCTCTCAAAGGCTACACCAAACTCTACCTTCAAACCGTCCTCTAGGAATATATATATATATACAGGGGTAAGATACCCAACCTACTGAGGTCTGTTAAATGAAAAGAAGGTTGATTACATGACCTCTAAGATAACAATTTGCGAGGAGGCGAACTTGCACTCCTAATGCACTTGATTAAGACCTATTTGGCGCTAGGCCGTTAATACAAGGGCTAATCCCATACTAAAGAGGTGACTTAAGAAGAGAACAATTTGTTTTACATTAACGAAGAATAGGTTGAGAAAAATAAGTTCACCTCGAAACAATATGAGTGGGAGCTTGAGAGGGTTAGCACTCTCTATCCCAGAATGTAGCTTTACAAGAGAATAGATGAAAGGAGTAGTTACATCTTAGGAAAAGGTTACATAGTGGAACGCTTCGAACCCGCCCCGAAAGTTAAACTGCTGAGCTAGCAAAGAAAGAATTTATTAATCGGCCATTACCTTGGTGTTGACCGCTGCCGGAGAAAGAGGCGCTTCCCGCCTCCTGCTATGTACTTAATACACTGAAAGATGGAACAGAAGTGGCCCGGAGACCCTAAAATCAGCAGTTTAAATACTCTCGCAGAAAGTTCTGGGCGTTAGGGGAAAGAAAACACCCTCCTACAAAGATTTTATTGGCTAGGGTACAGAAACATATCCAAGTTGGGGGGAGATACATCGGATAGGTCGGAATTTACTCAAAGAAATTCGGGATTGGATAAATCTAAAACAAGGGGAAAAAGAGGGGTATACAGCCAACTTAAACAATAACTGAAAGAAATTTAGCAGAGAACAAACATTTGAAATAAAAATTTCTCCAACAAAATAGTTCTTTGACTCCGCACTAGGTCGCACTATTGTTGATCTTCAGTAGTGTCCTCTAGAAGAGAAAGTTCACACTTCTTACTTCAAGCGAAACAAAAACACATCAAAAATGACACAGTTCAAAAAACTCAAAGTTTTCCACGTGGTGACATCTTCTGAGAAAGTAGGAAATTAATAGTGTAAATAAAGTTCAGACTTCCTCCAGCAGAGGAGTTTCAATTGGCGCACATTTTAAATAAGCGGCGTGGAGGTGTACCGCCCGGTACAATAATAATAAGCAGTATCTCCGAATCATTACCCAATACCATTCCTTGCTTCTATTTCTCTTTCTGTTGATCCCTAATTTCACAATGACTAGCGATTTTCTTCATCCTATTATATTCATATTCCCCTGTTCCCATCTTCCTACATATGACTTAACTTGTCACCTCTTTGTTCATTTCCATGTTCCTGTATACTTTCTTTCCAAAAACACTTCACTGTAATATCAAATAATCCCACAGTACTCCCACCACTTTCCCAACAAGTGGACAATGCTTAAATCATAAGCATAGAAATATCCATCATCCCCCCTCTGTACATCACATTAAGACCAAAAGCATAAATCAGTTAATGTCCCAATCAATGAATCAATCAAACCACAGCAATTAGGGCTGTTGGTTGTTTATATAGAAAAAAGATTGTGGAAATATATGAAACATATTATTTCAATTACTAAATCATTTTCCTATAAGTGAACATTTGCCAAAATTTGTCCCCTTGAATTCAAACTTATCTTCATGTTGTGACCTTTCCTACACTTAAAGAACATGACTTAAATGTATTCATGAACTAATGTCATTCCAAGCCATCTCTCCAATGACATCTCAGAATATACTGCTTAATCAAACAACTTGTCTCCTTTCTCCAAGTCTTCCCAGCTGAAACTTTGCAACATCTCTGTAACACAACTCTTTTGTTAGGAATCACCCGCAAGAAATGGAGCTATTTCTGTGGATTATTTCCTATTCTCTACTCAAGTAATACTGGTGATGGTCTCACACTCTCATTGTGGCTTTGCTGGAGATTTATATGCCCTCTCCTTTACAACCCCTAAATAACCTCATAATCTGTAAATCTGTAATCTGTAAATTTTATTTTCAATATGCTTAAATGATTACAATAATGAAGCTATATCCTTATTATGAATAGCTAGGTACTTATTGAGATCCCCATGAAGAAATTTCACCCATCAATACAATAATAAAACCGGAGAGGACACTTTCTATTTGTGAAACAAAGAAACTGACTTTTCACCACGTTTACAAATATAGCATTGCCCAATGTCCATCCTACAATATTGTCAAAGTCTTTATCAGTTACTCATAATCCTGAAACTTATTTATTACAAAGAGCCTCATCACTTATTGCAGTTCATTATTCATATTGTTTATATATCAGAAAATAAAGGTCTCATAATACTGCCCTGTGGGTCCCAATCCCATAATTGTTACAGGATCAAATAAAGCTTCACCTACTCTTATGCTCTGAGTCCTATTTTGTAGAAATACACCAGACGTGGCCAAATTTTAATGGTAAATGGTACATTTCTATCTTTATGTAAAATATCGACCTTTATAGCCTAATCTTTGAACTTGTTTGGAGGCAAAGTTTCCACTTGGGATATCCTGGTCCACACTATTGTATTTTTTCATACAGTGGCTACAGTGAGAACCACAATGTAATTTCATTATTCACATGGTTTTGTGTCATTTTTGTTAGTGAGCATGTTCTGTTGTTTATCTTTATTACCTGCATATTGTTGCTGTTTGGAAGTAAATAATTTGACCTATTGTTAAGACTGTGCATTCTGTAAATTACATGTATTATTGATACTATTCAGGAGTTCAGTTGTATTTCTTAAGAGTGGTTCTAGAGAACTGTCAAATTTTGAGGTTATGGGGAGACGAAGAGACCTTTCGCCAAGAAAGGCACTGTCAAAGAGCTACTTCTTGAGAAACGTCATTCACAACAAGAAATAGATTCTAGATTGCAAATACCACAGCAATACGTAAGTAGAATTTTAAAATGTGAAGATAACGGGAAGGCAAAATGTGATGATGATGATGATGATGCTTGTTGTTTTAAGGGGCCTAACATCGAAGGTCATCGGCCCAAGACAAATTGTCAACAACATGTTGGAAACTGTGGGCAGAAGAAGAAACCAACCACAAGGAGGAAGCAAAACTGATTAATTTGTCAGTAAACAACCGCAAGGTTACTAGTTTGGATTTACGTAAGAAATTAGAAGAGTATGGGTCATTTGTATTAGCCAGGACTCTGAGGCGAGAGCTGTTTAATGCTGGAATGAAAGCAAGATGACCTCAAGGCAAAGCGAAGTTTACTCCTGCTATGGCTGCAAAGAGGTTCCAGTGTGCCAAGACTCTGCAGAATTGGTCATCTGATGAATGGAAACAGGCAAGTCCATTACAATTACTGTATTTCCTAAATTATCATTCATTATTCCATTATAACCCAATCTAAGTGATGTAAACGTACAGCACAGTAAATGTATGAAATTCTTCTTTTAAAACATACAGCTTATTGCATTTAATGCTAGGCTTATTTGTTTTATTTATTTCAGGTTTGCTTTAGTGACGAATCAGTATTTCCTGTCGAAGAAGACACAAGTCAATATGTCAGAAGATAAGGAGAAGCATTCCATCCAGATTGAGTGAAGCATCCAACTTCAGTGATGGTCTGGAGTGTATTTTCTTGGTATGGCTGTGGACGATTATATATTGTAGAAGGAACTATGAGACGTGAACAGTATAGTATAAAGAACCCGTTTGGTAGCTCAGGTGCAAGAGTAGTTTGGCGAAAGTGAATTTATTTTTATGCAAGATAAGATTTTTATGAAAGAACAAAGCCTAGAAACAGTCCAGACATGAACCCCATAGAATATCCTTAGAAAATAGCAAAGAAAAGTCCAAAAAATTATAATGACAAAAATTAGCTTGATTGAGAAGCTCGGTCAGATCTGGTGTCATGATAACGATTTAAAGAGTCAGTGTAAAATACTGTTTGAGGGTATGCCCAGTCTAATCAAGTCGCTCATGAAAGCTAAGGGGGTGCATACCAAGTACTAATGTCATCAACTTAAAAATTGGTAACATCTTATATGTTCAATGCTCGAATTTTTAATGTTTAATAATTTGGCCATATCTTTATAGTCACCCATTTAGCCACTGTTTTATCTATCCCGAACGCACTAATTTTTTGTCAGTAGTTTCCCGAGATCTACCCTAAGAAAATCCTTGGATATGTCAATCGTGATACATTTGACTTCCTGAATCTAATATATTTGCTATATCCTGCTGGAATCCACAAGACGGGCTTCAGTGGAATAATGTTTCCTAAATCTGAACTACCTTCTATCGAGCCTGTTGGTAATTCCTTAAATGTGTATAACATAATCAGAAAGAATGCATTCCAAGAGCTTCCATGCAACACTAGTCAAGACGACTATTGTGTAATTACTAGCTTTAAGTTTAGCACATTTTCTCTATACACAGATTGCCACTACACTAATTATTCATTCATCTGGTATAGCTGTTTCATACATACTCTAATCAATATCTCAAAGAACTGACTTTCGTATATGCCCTGAAATTTTACCCATCCCAGCAGCATTTCTAGTTTTAAATTTTTGTATATTACATTCAATTTTCCTTATAGTGGATATTGTAAAGTAATTTCAAAGGATTAGGTGGAATTGTCAACTGCGTCAGGTACTGCAAAAGGACATGACCAAACCATTGGTGACATATCCTATGCGTCACGTGTGACGGCTGCGATGCCCATCGACTAATGGAGTATACACATTCTCATGCTGTGTAATTGCTACTTCATACCTTTCTAAATCTGTCAACATTCAACACCGTACACAGCAACAAGCCGTAGTAACACGGCTGAAAGTAATTCCAGTATCAAGGAAGACAATGTACACTGCCGGCTGGTGCTCTCAGTGCTTTTCAATTAGCATTCTGGCAGTGAAAATTGCATGAGTTGTTCCAACACCCTTAATGAAGATGCATTGTATAGCAATAATGCCGGCGATTTCACCCAGTCAATAATGAGGGCTACTCTAAAAGATCTTCTCATGTACAATGGGTGCAATTTGGATGGTAATTTGCATATTCTGTTGAATCGTCATTTTGCTAAAAAATAGGCACAAGGATGTTTACAGCCCAATGACTGGGAACAGAGCCAGAGTCAACTCTGGCACTGAATAAGCTTGTCAGCTAGTTGATAATGAGTTTTTTAAACTGCCTCATCTTCCAGAAATTTGCTGGATGGTCATCCGGTCCTGGCGCTTTTTGGTCCTTCATACTCCTAATGGCACCCTCCACTTCCTTTGATGTGATGCATAAGATGGGACTTACCATCAGGAATAGGGTGATGTGGTAATTCAATGCAGGAAATATCTACAAATGTTGTTGCCAATGATTGAGGATTTCTTGTTTGTCCTCTAATCACTGGTCATCTTTGTCTCTAATGCAGACAGTGTGCTCAATACTTGGGTCAATTTTCATCAGATGGAAAACAGTTCTCTTCTTCTTTCCTTGGGCTCAGTGGTGTACAGTGTTTATCAGAATTACACCGACAAAAATTCAAGAATGCTCTTCGTATTATGTTAAGAATAATGGTTCAATCAGACTGGCGGGGAAAATTATATTTTTGAGAAAATGAGGTTAAATTGTTACTTCCTGGTGTGTGATTGAAATTGAAGAGCTGCTTCCGCCGTTCAGGGAAGATAAGGGTAGGGAGGTGTTGTGGAGTGTATGAGCAGACAGAGATAATGCTTCCTCATACGACTTCGAAAGGATTGTCTCTAACAGGCAATATCCACAGTCCATTTATCTAATAGCCGTAACTGCACACACAGTTAAATAACACATTGTATTTAAGACACGCATGTTAGTCAAGGAAAGCACCAGATTGTTTCTCCTCTCGTCTGTTTGTCGCAGTAATATTCTATATTAATTAACATGCTGGAAGATTGTGTATTCCTTCCCTCATAATATTGTAAACTCAATGAAATACTGAACGAAGGAATCAACACGCCCAATGGTTTGATTACAGTGTATGTTCAATAAGGCCCCCTCATACTTTGGTGTATAGTTCACTATGGCGAAGTAGTGAGTGACTATGGACTATGTCCAGGATGTGTAGTGTGTGGCGAACGGTTTGGAAAGCTGCCTGTATTCTTGTTACAAGATGTCTTCTCTTTCTATAGGGTTCACATAGTAGTCAATTCGTGTAGAACAAACTGTACCGTGCCTACAGGAGTTTGGAAGCGACTATGTGAAAAGAACGAGAAACTGGTGAATTCGCATAGAGAATTACCTATTTCTCCAAATTTCACTTCCCCTCCCTTCTCTTTTCTGATGCACAGCGGCTGATTCTCTGACATAGCAAATAAAGCAAGTTCATCAATCTGAACTGCATGACCGGAAGTAACAAGGTCACTTTCATTTCCTCAAAAGGAAACATTTCCCCGAGAATCTGACTGCACCATCATTCTCAACATTACACGAAGAGCATCCCTGATTTCTCTGTCAGTATAGTTCTGATACACCTTGTACACAGGTCATTACAGTGAGTGCGTCTCGATTCAGCGACAGATTTCTTAGCCACAGGTTCCTCAATGAAAATTCTTTCCATGTGTTCTGGAGTCTTTTGTGTAAGCCAATTTATATACAGTATGCCTTCGTCTTATCCTACAACTCTTCTTGGACTGCAATCATCCATAGGAACGTTAGATATTGAATACAAGAGGAACTAGGTTATATCGTACCCAAGTTTACTGTGACGGTTGCAGTGAAAGATCTGTAGAATGTGTCTACATGTTGTCAAATGCATTAAGATCAACAAGAGGAAAATTTATGTTGTTGCTAGGGTCTCCTTCTAGTCTTTAAGCTTCCACCACTTGATGTTCTCAGGGGCATACAGGTCCTTAAATCCGCTATGCCTACCTTATGCAGAGGTGGAATACAGTCAGATGATATGACATTCACATCCTTTCTTCGTTGTAGATCACGGTGCTGAACAACGATAAGGTCAATTTGCTTGCTGCAGTCACCACAAGTGAAACCTCAAATATGAGCTCCATCATCATATCAGGTACCGAAAGTATTACCACCAGGGCAGCTATAAAAATTCTTAGTGACCATCATGCGCATTAAGGTCATCACAGAGAAGTGGAAACTCATCTTCAGGATACGCTGCAACATGACCTCGTAGTTCCTGCCAATGCTCTTCCTTATCCAGGTCGTCACAGCCAGATTGTGACATAGAAAACACAAGTTCGAGAGGATGCAACGTCAAATGTAATTCATATAAGGCTGTCGGAATAGCGCTGAACCTCAGCAACTCAATCTTGCATGCTTGCACACACAATGAAATCAACACCATTCCTGCTGGATGTAACCTGGCAGATAAGTTCACAGACATCTTTGATGTCATGAGATTTCTGGCCTTTCCAAAGCGAGCAATTTAAAATCTAATTACATAGCTACACTTCAATTCTAAACCGGACTTACATTATCCAAATTGCAACAGGTTAATAGGAACAATAGAATGAAAAGATTAAGTAATTATAAAGCAAGAATGATATTTACTAATAAAATAACTATTCTACAATAATTCTAAGCCACATTTAGATGTATCCTAACTACAATAGTTTAACTGAAGCAACAAATATTCCTAAAGTATGAATTTATGGAACTTATGAGAATGTAAATATTCATTGACTATGTACATAAAATTTAGTTTCCTTGATTTATCAAAGAGACAAAAAGGTGAATAGTTTGAATGTAATTATCAATCAAAGAACAGTCGCCAGTTATAATCATAAATTTAAGCCATATTAATGAAAGTCAACTGAACATAACCTACGGCATATTGTTTATTTGATGGTTTCTACCATTTCTCTTTCACACCGACACAGATAGGTCATATGGCGATGATGAGCTAAAAATGGCTAGGAATGAGAAGGAAACAATTGTGGCCTTAATTAAGGTACATTCGCACCATTTGTTTGCTGTGAAAATGTGAAACAGGCACGTCAGGGCTGTCGACAGTGGGTTCGAGCCCAGCATCTTATAAATGCAGACCTAGAGCTACATGGCCAGTTATTCAGTACAACAAGGAAGCAATTACTTGAATTCCTTCTCTTCCAATACTTATTGTGAGAGTATCTTAATATGTAATTTCAAACAATACGTTAAAAAGTAAGTTTTTATTTTAAAAATTCAGTTTTCACAGTTCCCCAGATGTACATGCACATTTGGACATAAGTTTTCATATACATGTCCAAAATTTTACGATACATGGGGTTACTTTGGAAAAGTAAAGAGTAAAGTAGAATCCCAAAATTCTATGCACAGCATGCCTTCCTCCCTTGAAGTCAAGATGGGCTGCCTACGTACGCTCTTCGGATCTAGGATCGAGGTGGCCCTTACTTCTTCGCAGCTTCTCTGTATGCCCTTCACCAAGAATCCCTTTAAGAGACTTATCAAGCTTATCGGCATTGTAATTACGATAGACAATGCTTCCAAATTTATGCTTATATTCTTGCAACACATTCCGAAGTAACCCCATGAAAGATCCCCTGCTCAGAAGAACAGCCAAAGACAGGATTCTTGAGGTGATCAAGCTAATGCAAGTTGAACCTAACAGAACTTCAGTTAGAGTAGAACAATTCACTTCAACTAACATTTCTTGACAATGAGAACATTTGATACCACACGATACAACAAACAAAGTCTCTCACTGAGGGACAAAGGAAAAGAGACAACAATCAAGAAAAAGGTTTATCACAATAGTTCTATGAACTTTGACTCTCCTACATCAACACAGATCTATCCATATTAAGAAACCAAGTACAAATTTATGTGAAGATAAACCAACATCCAGAATTATCGCATGGAATATTTGGTAGCTAATACTCAGAGAAGTGTACGAAAATACTAGCAAATTGCAGGGTATATGCCGTAAACGGGAATCATGCATCAAAGGTATCTGGGCATAGAGAAATACTCACGGGTCAATTTATCTCCAAAATGAGGAGACTGGGTTGGATCAAACACATTTCAATGACACATGGGTGAAATATCAATTAAGAAATAGTAAATGTAATGATTATCATTATTTTACTGTAAAACCAATTATAGTATTAACATTAAGAGCTAAATGATAGCTGGGTATCTCAGAGAAGTTAACTGTTAATAATGTAATATGACACTGCGTAAGCACTATACAAGTCTACAGATAATTTCACCTTAAAGTTCTACACAACAATTTATACTGAAAATGAGATTTTCACACCATACACAGGATTTCTGCAAACCAATTTTACTACTTCAACAAGGCATCAATAAATCAAAATAATGCACTTTTAATACTTCTGTATAATTAATACAGCAGTATATACTGTGGAAATAAATCTTTCATCTACAACACACTGCACCCGAAAATAGCATGATTGGAGTTAAAATTGAGATTGCCGCAAAAGCTTAATTTAATTCGGTCAATGGGTCATTTATAACAGCTCTGGTGAAGGCCAGGATCTGATTACCTTGGAGAAATTCGCCTTTAAGCTCATAGCTGCATGGTCGTGTGGCGACCCATCCCTATTTTCTTATTGGTCAGGAGGTTAGCATGCGACAGATATGAACAGTTAAAATTTTCAAGGCTAACACCGCCCGGCAAGTTTTCAGAATTCTTCACAAGACCAGTTTTGAACCATGATACTATAAGAAGACATGAAGAAATGTATGATTCGTTTCCTACTAATCAAACCTTCTAGACTGAGGACTGATAAAATCAGTGTGTAATCGACGCTCAACTTACTCAGATTTTACTCTACTGTTTTCATACTGCTCTACTTTAAAGCACAACTTCACTTCGCTTTCCCACTATAATTCGACAAGGTATTCAATGCCAAACGTCATTTATTAGCCGTGATGTCTTACAAAAGGAACACATTATTTTGTCTTCTGCGCGGCATAACCACTACAATATTAATTCCAGAACACGTGTGGTGTGCAAATCATCTGAACCCGCAAGTTACGTGTCGACTGGCATTTAAATAGGCATGGTTGGAACACATATTTATGTGCCATTTTAGTTTCAGTATGTGTCAGTATGTGTGTATGTGTGTGAGTGGAAGCCTACTGTTACAAGAAGCCTGCAAGACAATGAACAAGGGGAATCATCATGCTGCTTGCAAGAGGAATCTCTACATTCATCATGGTGCACATTGCAAGGGATATTCTTTCCGGAATGTGCCACTAAAAGGGGAGATCCCACAACACCCTAAAGGGTGCTAAAGGGACCAATCGTGAGACGTTGCCAGCCAGGACTTAATCAACTTCCATCATAAAAGGTAGAGGTAGAGAACCTTTTTAAATATTAATTTCCTTTTCACAAGGACTTCATTCTTGAAATAATACCTTCTATTATTTTGTGTTGTTACAGATTCTTACCTAACTAGACAAGATGAGACATGGTGCATGGGCTTTAGGAGCTGAGCTTCGTAGTGCATGGCGGCCATTCACATTATTTTAATAAGACAAGGGAGATGGTGTAAAGCTTAATACATGTGTTTTATTCATGGGGGCATATCGCGGAAATGTGACATCACGTAATGGAGCTGAGTGACTGCAAAGGGCTACAAACTAAAGGGCAAAAGGGAATGAGGTATGGTCTAGGGCTCAGATCTGAATGTGGAACAAGATGATGGTATGGGACTGTGGAGATGGTGAAAGGTTTAACACATGTGCACTATTCATACGGACATACCTCTATAAAGCTATTTCAAGGTCCTCAAGCTGAGCGGCTGCAGAGTCACAGATGTTGTTACGTAATGTACTGCTGGTTTTTAGTGTTTGGAACTCTAAATGTTTATTGTAACAATTCGAGCTCAGAAATTTGAATTTTAGAATTATTCTACAAGATTCAAAGGAATAATCACCAGAAATACTACGATTTGAAAATGGAGCACGCTTGGACCCAAAGCTGAAGTGCTATTCAAATATCTAACTCCAAAAATCCAAACTTCTAATTCTGAGCAAAGAAAACAATCGCTGATTTGGGTTCTGAAACCTGGAGCTAACTTCGACTCAGAACGAAAGGTCTTAAGTTCATAAGAAGAAAAAATTTTGAAAGTCCTCAACCTGACCCGGAGTCGATGACAAGCGTTTCTTTCACTGAAGACTAAGTGTGAACGATTGGCACAAACTATGTTAACTGAATGTGGAAAGAGAATGCAACAAATTTTGTATTAAGTAAGGTCGTGACACATGTACGTCTCAGCAAAAATGAAATTGATTGTAGGAACATTCTGATTAGACTTGGAAATATTTGCTGTGACATGAAATACAAAGTTCATTGTTTTTTGCAATTAGCCTAGTATGCACATCTTAGAAAAAGAACATTGGCGGTACGAGCAATTTGACCAGACTTGGAAGTAACTTAATTGCTAAGACAGGGAATACAAAGTTTATTGTTCACGCATCGAACTGTGGGCTGCAGATTTGAAACCTGGAGATGTGTAATTTCCTGCTGAAATGTTTACATCACATGGTACCTAACATTAGAGCAGGGAGCAATTAAAAAATCCCCAGGCCACCTGGTAATCAAATTCAGCACACTTTCCCTTGGACTCTTGACTATCATAATAGCTAAAGGATTCAATACACACAACCATCGAGCAAAAATCAATTAAAAATCACCGACCAGACTAGGAATCGAACCAGTGGCTTCTTTACATTGGCAAGAAACAAGAATGCTAACTAAATGACTGTACATTAAAAGCTTGCTTGTTTAATTGAAACACATCAAATTCGAGTTCCTTTCACGGGGGGGGGGGGGGGGGGAGGGGGGGGGGGCAATAATAATAATAATCTTTTTTCGTCTTAATAACTACACTCAAAATTTTGAAAAGTTTGCAATAATAATTTTGAAGAACAAAACTGCTTTCATGCTGAATAGTCAACGTTCACGCACAATAAGAAACATAAGGCCAGCACTTTAACCGCTTGAGCTACTCAGCTCCGCAATGAATTTGCTAAGTGCAGAAATTTCAATCCCCGCTTCAAACAATTTTTTAAGATGCCAATGTGCCAGAATTCAGTCCTGCAAGCTTTCTTTCATGTGCCAGCTAATCTAACGAAACAAGGCGGATGTATTTGAACACTTTCAAATACAATTGGGCTGAGCTAGAATAAAATATGCAAAGTTGGGGTTAGAAGGCTAGCGCCTTAACCATCTGAGCTACTCAGCTCGGCTATTCAACTATTAAATACCATAAAAACACACACTAATAATGATGATAATAATAATAATTTGGAGAATCCAACCCACTAACAAATGTAACAGTTTTCGTGTTTTTATTGTTGGCGAAAAACATTTCAAAATGGTGATCGTGATAAGGTTAACTATGCAGGGAGCCACAGCTGAGTACTCTCTAACACTACTGATGAATGATATAAGGAGAAGAAGAAGAGGAGGAGGAAAGGCCAGGATGAGGAGAAGAAGGTGAATAAGAAGAAATCTGTCGCACTACAAGCTCGTTTCATAGAGATATTTTGAGCATACACTTTTAAATCTTCCTCGGTTTGATATCCCTCTGACCAACTGCAGAAGGAATTTCCATTCACGGCTGGCCACAACAGTGAAGGAATTATTGTAGGTAAATGTTTTTTGCTTAGGAATAGCGAGCAATGTCAAGCTCAGCGATCTGGTGTTTTTATCATGGTGTTCAGAAAGGCTATGAAATTGTTCATACAAGTAAGATGGGGATTGTAAGGTAAGGATTTGATGCAATGAAGTTAGGGTATGCAGCTTGCGTATGTCTTCAAGGCGTAGCCATCCGAGGTCGACGTAAGACAGGGTAAAATGATCTGAAAATTTCAGATTAAATATAAATCTTACACAGGCATTCTGTGCACATCGTAGTTTATCCCGAAGCTCGATTTTCGCGCCTTTGTAAACTATGTCAAAATAATCGAATATTGGACGAACGAGAGTTTCAACTAGTTTCTTCTTTGAACTGAATGGGGAAAGTAAATTTGAAATTGTTCAATATGTGCAGCATCGCAAAAAATCGTCTACTCACAGATACTGTCTGATCCATCCACGAGAAGTGCTGGTCAATGATCACTCCGAGACTTTTTAGAGTAAAGCTTGCTTTTGAAGTCATACATCAGGAGTGGACATGCAGTAATTAGTGGTAATAAGTCTTGAGTGGGCAACTGCTATGGTTTGGGATTTTTTGGGTGTTTAAAGTAAGTTCATGCTGGGAAGACCATTTGCTTATGGCCTCTAGATCCATGTTAATTTACTCGATTGCTTTCGAAACGTCTGTTGGTTTTGCATGGATGTATAATTGTACGTCGTCAGCAAAAATGTGACATTTACAATGTGTCAGTTGTTTAGCTAAGTCATTGATATAGACAGAAAATGGCAAGGGAGCTAGGGTTGATCCTTATGGGACACCTTTTCTTCACATTTTGCCACGAAGAAAAGGTACCCTGATTGACGACACATTGGTGACGTTCGCGTAAATAGGCTCCCATCCATTTCAGAGTACTGTAGGAGAACCCTAGGCGATAAAGTTTGGGTAGGAGCAACTCAGGGTCTACAGAGTCAAATGCTTTGCTGAAGTCCAACAATACTAGAATTGTCAGCTTTTGCTCATCAATAGCCTGCCTTATAACCACATTCACGCTTAGTAAGGTAGTACATGTAGTGTGATTTCGTCGGAAAGCTGACAGGTGTGGGTCTAGTATGTCGTGATCGTTGAAATAGTTCGTGATTTGATTTTGCACAATGTGTTCGAGTCCTTTGGCTATTATAGACAGTATATTAATAGGTCTGTAGTCACTGTTTAGTCTAGGAGATTTTGTTTTTTGTAAAGGATGTACCAGGGACATTTTACAGACAGTTGGAAATACACTGTTTTGAAGGAAGAAGTTATATATGACTGTCAATACTGGAATAATGGTGTCGATAATTTTCTTTAGCATTATAATGTATATGTTGTCCACCCCTGTGGATTTAGTTTTAATTTGCAAGAAAACTGCTTTCACTTGCAGAGGTGAGACATAACTACAATAAAATTTGTCTCTGCCTATGGGTAGTGGGTTGTAATTTGCACTCAAAAGATGTTCTTTTGCTTCTTCGTTTAATTGGACATGGGAAGACATTAAGTGATTATTGAATTCATCAACAGAAAACTCCAAACCGTCTACCTTGTACGGTTTATTTAGTCCAAATTGTCGGAATCACTTCCATAAGGTACTAGGTCTTACGTGAGGTTTTATAGGGTCATGGGCGTAAGAGAGTTGAGCGTTTCTTACTGCTTGAGCCGTTTTATTATATAGTCACTTGTAATAAAGTTTTCCTCTGCTGGGTAATGTTTATATTTCCTATGAGCTGTATCCCGCTTGGCCATCATTACTTCTAATATATTTTGTCCATGGAGGAGTCTTTTAAAGTTGCGTGCTGTTCATAGAGGGGCGCTTTTGTCAAAAATATGTAGTATCATGAAATTGAAAGGGTTGACCAAGTCATCAATGTTAGTTTTATGAGTTATCTCCTGCCACAGCATCGAAATAGCGTCTTCCAATAATTTTTCTATGTCAATACGGCTATAGCCTCTGTATGTCACATATTTAGGTTTAAGTTTGGGGCATTGCAGTGTGTAAGACATAAAGATAATGTCATGGGCTGACAGTCCGGGAGGAGATGTCTGGCCGTGATGTAATACTCTGTCAGGGTTGTTCGTTACTATTAGGTTCAGTAGTGTGTGTGAAGTTTTAGTGTAGTGAGTGGGAGAAAGTAGGAGGATCGCCATACCGCATGCCAGAAACATATTCAATAGATGGGTGGCTTTGGAAGAATGTGAATATAGAAGGTTTGTATTGAAGTCTCCCATCATTATAACATGTTTGTACATAGGTTCTGTTAAGATGTGTCTCTAAGTCATTCACACGGCGAGCTTTAGGCGGCTTGTATACAGCACCTACTAAGCATTTCACAATAGAGACCTGTATCTCTATGAACATGTACTCAGGTTTTCGCTCATACTGTTGAGGCGACTGACAGATAATTTGAGGTTTCAAGCACGAAGAGACAAAGCACAGACCCCACCTCCCCCTTTGCCAAGTCTCTCATTCCTCAGAAGGCAGTAGCCAGGTAATTCGAGATTCTTAGCCTGATGTTTGACTTTGAACCATCTTTCACTGCATAAGATTATATCAAAGGACAGTAGTATGAAAAATCGCTTTTAGTTCATGTATACGAGCTTGAGAAACTAAACTCTGGGCATTAAGGTGACATATGTAAAGTGCGCTTTTATGTCTATTTAGGGCTGACTGGAGAATGTGTGTTGCAGCTTCAAGGAGTGGGGATTGGGTCAATGGACTAGCAGGTAGACAGGTTGAAGGGATGGGTTGGGAAGGGGAAGTGTGACAAGGGAAAGTATTGCTATGGTCATATGGAATACGGCTGTTTGTGGTACGCATTGCCAATTACTAAATTGAAATTAACTAGAACACAGCATGCGACTACATCCTATGAATGGTCAGCAATTAACGTATTTTAGATAGTGAAATTGTCCGTAGTAGTAATAATAATAATAATAATAATAATAATAATAATAATAATAATAATAATAATGTGCAACAGCAGATTAGACATACAGAATACACAAGTAGGAGCTTCTTGTATGTAGTATTGATGTGAGATCTATGGGGACGTAATACGGAGGCCTGACGTAAGTTAGAACCAGTTATGAATATTAATAAAAAGGGTAAGTAGATGGACAGGTGGTAGGATCAGAAGGGAGATAAGCAAATAGATATTTAGATAAATAAATATAGTAAATGGATAGATAGGTAGATAGCTAGATACATAGATAAAGCTACTTGAAAAAAACTAGGTTCTCAGCTGTGACTTACGATAAACGATAGGAGTGGACTCACATTGCCAAGTGATAAGGCAGCACTGCAACAGAAGCTTATGCCATAGGAAGTTCCTTTAACTGGCACACTCTTAATTTCATCTCGTCGGCATTTTTGATTCCGATGTCTCCTGAGTAAGTTGAAGTGTTTGTACGACCAAAATGCTGGATTGCCATCTTCAAGATGGACATTCTGATAGCCATTAGATCTTCATGGATTTTTGCGGATGAGCCTTTCAATTTCCTTTTCCTAGTGAAGATATCCTGACATGAGCGATAAGACAAAAATTTCACTACGATAGGTCTTGTTTTCCCTGGTGATCGAAGTCCTACTCCGTGACACCTATCAATACCATTAAGTCTAAAATCTGCACCTACTGCTTTGCACACATTCAGCACTGGTTCATCACAGCTTTCGCTCGAACATTCAGGGATGCCGAAAATTCTTACATTACTTCTCCTGCTGTATTGCTCCAATGAATCACACTTGGCATCCATACCCTCCTTCCGTTTGCGGATTTCTGCCTCCTTCTTATAAAGTTTTTTTAGGTAACTCTGAAAATGTTCTGATATTAAATTTTAAACTTTTTTCAAGTTTTTTTATGACCACTTCTGTTATGGAGGTCAAAATGGCCTGCACAATTTTTTCAAGGAAGCTGTCCGAATTAATGAAGTCATCCAGAACGCACTTTACAAGGTGGCGTATGTTGGCAACACTGGTAGTGGCTGGGCTTCCAACTCCGATTTTTCGGTAGGCCATTTTCTTTACAATGAAAATTTGGAAGAAAAAGAAGATCAATAGCGACAAAACGTGTGGGTATATACAAATGTAACACTTATGCAACTTTTTATCACTTCCACTGCTGTATAACACCTTCAAATCACTTCATTAATGTGGAGCCTCATTCACTCAGGTCTGTCACCAAACGTTTCAACAGACAGGTTAGAAACTCGCGGCCCGAACGGTGTCCCGATGCATTATACATTTACACAAGGTTTACCTATATCAGTACGTTTAATAATTTTAATAATTATTTATTTATTATCGTTCCGGCCATCTATGGACCACGTTTTACAGTCTTTACGTTACTTTTCACCAGTCCTGACTTCACATTCTGCCAGTACTTCTTCATCCTTGCACTGACTTCTTTCTTCTGCCCTTCTGTGTAGGTTATCTTCTTCTTCTTCACAAGTTCTTCCCCAGTCTCCTGGAAACTCTTGAACTCCTTCACTTTTTGTCTAAATTTGTTTCTGTCCAGTACGTCCTCTTTTTCTACTCCTATCCTGGCCAGGTCGGTCCTTACTTCCCGAAACCATTTTGGTTCCATTTTCCTTAGGCTGAAGAAGCTGAAAATTATTTTTGTCAGTCGGTTGGTGTCCATTCTCTGTAGATGTCCATAAAATTGAAGCCTTCACTTTTTCATCAATACGAAGACTTCCTCTGTCTTCTGGTATAGTTCTTTGTTGGGTCTAAGTCTCCTCTCCCCACTTTTCATTTTCGGGCCCAAGATCTTCCGGAGCATTTTCCACTCTTTCTTTCTGATGTTCTCTAGATCTCCCTTTCCAATCATGTCCAATGTTTCTGCTGCATTTAAGCATTCAGGTCTGATGACTGTGTCCAGATGAATTGTAATAATAATAATAATAATAATAATAATAATAATAATAATAATAATAATAATAATATTAATAATAATGAGCACTCAAATGAGTATTAAGTTTCAGCAAATTTCACACTTTCCTGCATTCAGTCAGTGTTTTTTGTCGGTATATACATTTTACGAGGTAGTAACTATCGCACATGTCATTTCAAAGTAAACAACAGTCATCCGTTGGGTTGTGCATTTTGTCTATACGCAAATTTTGTTGTGGAAGCAATATATTTAAGTGATTAGAAAATTGAGAACGCAAGATAGGCCTAGCCATTCCCCAACAACACAGAATATACAATAGTAAGCAGATCAAAACATCGAAAATTCGATTAATCAATCGATCAATTATAGTCGCTACTGCTTGCTATAGCCTATCCATATAGCTACTGATGCTATTGGTTACTTCACATTCAAGATCACACTTGTTTTCTTTAATGTTTATTCAGATTAACTTACGATTTATTCCTGGCATAAAAGACATGCCCATGATTAATGTTATAAAAATTGAAACATAAGCTTCTATTAACGGATAAATATGGTATGACCATTTCATCTGGCAGAAGAACAAATTTTGAGATTTTTTCTGAATTCCCTGTTATTTCCTGGATTTCTTGCTATTTATCGAATTTCCTGACATTCCCTGGTTTCTCGTATGGGCGACACTCTGTTAAACCCGTATTTGGATGGTGAGGCCGGAGTCTTCTTTTTTTTGTAGAAGTCAAAAGATGTTCACGACTGTGTGTTGCCGTGTATGTCTTTACTAGCTGATGTGATAACCTCCTCCTGTCTTATTAGTCAAATGGGGACGCTCGTGCTTGAAGTTGGCTACAGCTTCAATGTTGAAATCTACTATTGAGCGATGTGTGGTAAAGAATCCGTAACGAGATGAGGGTAGAAAGATATTCAAGATTAGGAAATAAGGGTTAAATTTGACGAAAATTGCTGTGTATACATTTATTTACCCCCTTGACCTTTCCGGTGCGAACTAGTTGCCTTTGCAGCATCAGAACAAATTACACTTGCACATCTTGTATCTGTGTGGCATATAGGGAAGGGGGTGTGGCGGAGGAGAGGAGATGGGCGGAGCATTGAGCTTGTGCACTGTTGGCTGTAGGCTGAACATTTACACCAATAATGGCACAAACATCTTCGGAGCAGCTAAAAATATCAAGGCCTTCCTGCAAAACAACCCTCAGGAAACCAACTCTTCACACAACTGCAGGCATGAGACTGACATGGCATTTCATCCCTCCTGCAGTAACACACTTTGGTGGAATCTGGGAAGCAGCTGTCAAGAGTCTGATATATCACCTCAGAAGAGTGATGGATTCTTATCGCTTCACCAACAAAGAATGGACCACTCTCATAACACATACTCACATCCTTTCACCAAACATCTTTTAGATGTGCCTTAATTGTGTAAATTGGAATTTATGAATTTAGACATGTCTTAATTGTGCAAATTGTCATTTGTGAACATACAACAAGTCTCCTCATATTTATAACACACGTTCCTCTATGTAACACTTTGACTAGAGTAATCAGGATCGTGATTTTTATCCCTTAGGAATGAGATCACGGCTGATGATGCCAATGCAATGGGCAAAACATGTCCCCTTAAATTAGTATGACAAGATCAAAATCTTAATATTAAGAACCCAATGTGTACTGAATACATGGATTTCAATAATCTTTTGTAACATTGTTGAATTAATGTACATTTTAATACGGACCAGTCATGAGATTTGTAACATATAATTATCTGAGATTGTTGTAAACAACCTACGGAGTGAAATTAAAGTCCACTGTTTGTATTGGAGATGAACCCTGTATACAAATGTTAGACTAATATTGTGTAGGAAGCTATCAACTCATATAAAGACTATACATCCAATCATACATCAAGAAAGCCATCTTCTTGTTGGTGGAAGGCTGCACAATACACCAATACTAGTGGAGGGGAAGCATTAGAAACACTGCTTCATCTCACAAATATAATTATGATGGCAGAACACCTTCAACTACTTCATACTGGCACTCAACACTCTGAAAGACAAGTTTAGGATCTCATCAGCAAAGGGGACTGAAAGAAGCCACACTCATACACATCTCAAGTGTTCTAAGTTGAATGCAGATAACTCAGAACAATTAATGCAAAATACACAAATGGTGCCTCTAACCCTGACAAACCCATTTGTTAATACTAGCATACACTATGCTTGCCCAATTCTAGTAAAAAATCGTGTGATATCGAACAAGACCAGACAGCCTAGCTACCAAGGCTGTCTACAAAGACATGATACCTGATCTCATCACAACAACATTTCTCTCCGCACTTTATCGACTTAGTTCTCATACAGGTCAACTCCTGAATATTTACAGCAATAACGGAAAAAACTTCTTTGAAGGAGCTACAAAAATCAAGGCCTTTCTACAAAACAACCCTCAGAAAACCTACTTTTCACACAACTGCAGGCATTGGACTCATGTGGCATTTCATCCCTTCTGCAGCACCACACTTTGGTGGAATCTGGGAAGCAGCTGTCAAGAGTCTGATATATCAGCTCAGACGAATGATGGATTCTTATCGCTTCACCAACAAAGAAGGGACCATTATTACAACATATACTCACATCCCTTCACCAAAGGTAAATGATGACCCTTTTGACACTTCTTACCTAACAACATCCCATTTCCTTATAGGAGAGCCAATTACTACTCTCTCTGATCATGATTATACTTCCTCTCCCATCACAACCTTGCCCACAAGGCTATATTTTCAGCAGCTAACCCAGAACTCCCGGAAGAGGTGGTGAAATGAACATCTCAATAAATGGGCAATGAAATATCCCATAGCAACATAGTCAAACTGAAGGAAGATGACACACATGCTATGAAGAAGGTGATGACAGTGATCAAATGTGTATCCTGGTAATGATGAATTAATTCACGTAACAAAAGTTCCGGTGAGTAACGGTGAACTTACTAGCCCTATTCACAAACACTATCCCTTACAAAGTATGAAACAGAAGGGCAAGATAACTCTTGAATCGCTTATCTATTCATTGCATGCTGAAGTAATATTGTTCCGGGATTATCTGTGGAACGCAGAGAGGTGAAAAAAGGTGTCGGCTTGAATGGGTCTATCTATGATATCAAAGATTAATTTAAACATTAAATAAAGGTTATATTTCTTTTCAGATTTCAAACTTAACAAAAAATTTCACTAGGTGAAGGAACAAAATGTCAGATACAAAACAGCAAACAAAAATAGAAAGCCAAGGGTTGGAAATTACAAGTTTTGAGCTTCTAGCTCCAATTTACAAGTTTACAACGTCACAAATGTTGTGCTGGTTTAGATAACGAGAGATATCTCCCAAGACACAGTTCAAGAGCACCTTGCTCCAAAGGTTACACGTACAGCATTCCGAAGGCCCCACTCAATATTACACCAATATCACGAAATAGTTTACATGCTCTTTAAATTCAACCAAGGAGGCTGTGCTCCCAATTCCCTACAGACTACTCAAGGCAACATTACACAAATCTTACAATTTCTTGCCTCTCTATGCACAACCTACAATTTACAATTCCTTTACACAGGGGTATCTATTACCCATACTACTGGGCCTTTGTGGAAAAGAAGAAAAGGATAAAATACTGGCCCAAACTCAAAATGTATGGAGGCGTACACTTGCGCTCCTTTAAAACCAAGATTTAAAACCCTACTTGGGCTTGTGGCCCGATGATGCTGAGGCTAGGGAATCCCACACTAATGACGTGACTCGAAAGAGAAGTTAACGAGTGATTTAAAGGAGAAAGAAAAGTTACAAAATCGTAGTCGAGACGGTAAAGAACTCTCTATTCACTGATTTACAGTTTAAGTCTATGAAATTTTACATTAGCAGAAAGAAAGTTTACGTTATAGAAAACACATGGTTACATAGTTAAATATAAGAACCCACCCCTCGGATACAGAGATAGAAAACTGGTGGCTTTTACCTGGGCTGATGTACTTCCTGCCAAACAATTAGGAACACCGCCTCCTCTATTAACACACACGCTCAGAAATTTGACGAGTTTAGATGAGGTAACTAGAAAAAGCCACGACTTTTATACCCGAGGGGAGGGTTCGAGAAGGCATCGGACTAAATCCGACCACACCCTCTCAATTTATTGGATACTCAAGAAGATGCAAGAAACTTATGATTGGCTGAAAAGTAAATACAGAAAATTTGTGATTGGCCAGACTCCAAAGCTGGCAGGATGAGAAGGAAGTGTTGAAAACCATGAACTATCAAAATACATGCAAGTCAATTTAGTTGAGAAAACTTCTAAACACAAGACTTCTTTAAATCATTAATTATTACACCTTGCACCAGGGTGCATGACCTAAGTTTTTTGCAGGGACATCTATGGAGAAAAGTTCAATCTTCTTGATGTACACAAAAACAAAACAAAGAAATCCAGTCAGTTTAGGTAACTTTAAAATAAAATATTACTCAGTTATTCAGTAGTGATATCTTCTGATCAATGTCCCAACTTTATGCATTAGCGGTTTCAAGTTTTGTTCGATAGATAGTGTTCCTTAAGGCACTTCTATTAAATGTGCGGGGTTGAGGTGTACCTCCTGGTCAAAATGGACTAGTAACACCACAGACCACATTAGGAAGAATAAGAATATTTTTCACTTCCCAAGAGATGGCTGCAATGTGTGTAGTATACAAGCGAATGCTCACAGTAAACAAGCATATCACCTGCAACTTGTATGAACAAATTACTGTACTATCTAGAAATCAATAATTAATATAATTAATAAGATAACAAAGGTGTTTCTTTTGGAAACAACTAGTAAAATATCCTGTAACAGTAACAAAACAATGTATCTTTTAGCTGCTTTGTGTTCAAAACTATTTACGAATTCAAAAGTATTAGTAGGAAGGATACCAGATCCCAAATAACATAGAATAAAATAGAGGTCTTTGGAATAATCCTAACTGCTGCACAAATCATAACGCAAGATTGTGGAACAACTTGAAGGAAAAGTGAAAACTAGTCAGTAAACAGTCAATCTCATAAAAAAGTATATTTTCTGTAAGACTATCAATAATGTGCCCTGAAATGAAGGATCAAACCCTGGTATCTGTTGAGCAATTTTCGACCCATTTCCATTTACTGATGATGGCTTATCAAATTATGTACATTACCTCAAGAGAGTTTTCCTGCGATGACCCTGGCTCTGTTAACTCCGATTTAACTTCTTCTTTCAGAGCTATCACTTCTGATAGGTGTTCAAAATTTTCCTGTGGAAAATAAGATATTAGGTATGCTCATAACACAAATCTACAAATACAGTCACTAACAAATGAGAATGTTATTAATTGATTTCTAGTATTACAGTTACTTTCAGATTTTCACTAATGTTTATGAAAGATTTCCACCAGCAGAGAACTGTTATAACCAAAGGCTGTACTGAGAATTGTGTTAGTATTCTTGTCCACTCCTTATGTCAGAGA
Organism: Anabrus simplex; assembly: GCF_040414725.1. Classification (NCBI taxonomy): domain Eukaryota; kingdom Metazoa; phylum Arthropoda; class Insecta; order Orthoptera; family Tettigoniidae; genus Anabrus; species Anabrus simplex. The sequence goes on along the minus strand of NC_090279.1, from coordinate 28,792,429 downwards.
AAGGATGAGACTGAGAACAAAATATAAAATGTGAAATATTTTCTAGCCATATCAGAAACTATAATACCAGGGATGGAATTGGGGCCATCTCACACAGAATTTGGAAGGAAGCAGCCATAGGCATAAACACTAAATTGCATGAACTGTTTTCTTATGTCAATCTTATCAATCAAATCTTAAAAGTTGTGTGAACCAATTAGAAACGTTACAACTGTTCTAAATAATTTTTTGTTCTCAGCATAGAGTTTGATTATAGACAGATTAAAATAACTTGAAATAATGGAATCATATTCTCTACTCTGGTTTTGCTGAGATCACAGGGGCTACATAAACCATTAAGGCAATTCTGTTTCAAACGGCATATTTCAATGCTTCCAAGTGTAAAATGAAAAAAACATAAACACGAAAGAAGCAGACTTATCACAGTCATATAACAGTGAAAGATTAGATGTAGCCCAAAGTAAAAGCAACTAGAAATGAAATATTTTACTACTACAAGCATATCATCTAGTGTTCTGTGAAGAACTGTGGAGATGAGAACACTGTCAGTGCAGAGTCAGCAGTGTTGGAGTGTACATCTTCAGTTTCAGAAGTTCCTTTATGATCTACGACAAAACATTTAAATTTTTCACTTGGATTCATAAAACCTTGTCAGCATTAAAGGGGGGAAGGTACTGTGAATAAAAGCTCATTTTAATATAAGTTAACCTACTACTAAAAGTGAATTAAAGTATCAAGTTCTAAAATATACCAACTTAATGCATTCAATATAGAAGAGAACAGTAGCTGAACTAAGGAATGGATGAAAAGGATGCTCAAAAAGGACAGGGAAATAATGAAAAAGAGGAAAGAAAAACTCTGTTTAATGTGCCTTAAGTGCCTTAAGAAATTATTCTCAGAAATCCTGCATTCTAGAGCCCTTAGACATGGTTCTCTATATAGCATAGGCTGACCTGCATTTGAGGAATAAAATGAGCTAATCACTACTCTGCCTTTCTAAACGAATTCAACGCCTGCGCAAAATACTTAATTTGAGATAATGTATATTCAGATTTTGAGCTATTTTATCCCTGACATGTCATAGGCAAATCTGCTCTTTCTTCAACACACATAATATCTTCCAGCACATTGTGGATGTGAGGGTACGCCAGAATAATCACACCTGTGTTGATATTTGGTTTAGCAGACTGGCATATCTCAAAAACACTAACAAATGATTTGTGATTTAACTTCTTCCGCACTAATTATGGTAGGAGTAATAATTTTTAACACGTGGTATTAATGGTGGTGCGGTAGTGTTGGAGAATATTAGTTTTAAAATCAGTACAATGGGCCAACCATCCTCTATTATAATCGGTGGGGGAAAATAGAAGAGGTGCATTCCCTACAGGAAAGTTATTTAGATACTGACAGTAAAAAGTACACACTAATCCAACCCCAACCTTAAGTTCCTAAGAGTTGGCAGCTTTGTGCAGCACATTGTGGTGTATTCACAGACAAAGAAACAAAACAGAGTCTTACTATGCTTAGATGCTCATGCAGCAAATGGTGACTGCTGGTGTTAATATCGGGGAAGCACATAGTAATTTATGCCCCTGCCAAACTTATTGAACTGCTAAGGGTAAAATTCTGATCCCTATAATGTTATCTGGAATGAGACTTACAAGTTTTGGAATGAGACTTACAAGTGATGGATTTGTTGTTCCTTCAAGCCCGGGAGGTTCCTCTTTGATCTTTCCTTCCAGGTTCATTTTGTACTACAACTGAAGTAGTTAGAAGGTACTGGGATCGTTGATTAGTTCCAATGACCTTAAACTGAAACATAAGCCAGAAAAATATATTAAATTATTGATGTCATTGCTACTTATGTTGTTTGTCAATAGACTAAGCAACAAACTTGTAATTTTACATGACCATCAATAGTATGATCATACTGAAGAACTCAAAATTTGACATGACTGTTGATATTGTGATCATAGCTAAGGACATCAAGTTTTCTATGACTGATACTTCGATCATAGCTAAGGATGTCTAGTTTTATGTGACTTCTAAAACAGTGACCACTTCCATAGGAAATATAAGTGAACATATCTGTCAATATCAGGTTCATAGTCAAAGGACCCCTAGTATTATATGACACTATATATCGTATCAATAGGTATATAACATACAGTTTTATATGGAACTGAAACCGCAACAAGATGACCTTTCTTATTAAAAATCCAACGTGCATCGCTTGTGATCGAAATGCACAAAACTTCTTGCAAATTCAGTGACTATTCCGTTTGCATATCACTCTGATCACCTGGGTCCATATCTAGGAATCTTCCTACAATTTATGAAAACCTATAACCTCTTTTCCAGTCATTGACCGGGTCAGGGATGGAATGAATGAAGAAGATATAGGCTATTAGTGTGATGGGGTCGCCACTCCCAAAGTGATTTATTAATGACTGATAGATGCTATGAAATGAGAATGGAGAGTGTTTCTGGAATGATGACAGGGAAGACCGAAGTACCCGGAGGAAAACCTGTCACACCACTGCTTTGTCCGGCACAAATCTCACATGGAGTGACCGGGATATGAACCACGGTATCCAGTGGTGAGAGGCAGTCGCGCTGCCGTCTGAGCCACGGAGACTCCCTTCCTACAATTTATATCCTTTGCAATTAGCTTCAAAACTAACTGAACAAGATGACAACTCTTTGAGATTTGTTCTATCAAAATTTTCATTCTCAGGATCAAATTCTCTCAAAACATTCTCCTCTCATCTAGCTGATTCACTATCTCTTTATTTGAGACATGTTCTATAAATCTGATCATCAAGAACTTCTGATATCATGGCCATTCAAAGGCTTCAACTCTGTTTTTCCGGCACCAGTTATTATCTATGTTTCACTTCCATACGGCGTCGTACTCCATACTCAGTGTAAACATAATTTTTAAATTTTTCAATCTGTGAACCTAAACAATGTGATGGAGAACAGATGGGAATTTAGGCTGGATTCAGTGATGATATTTACCAATATTTGGAAGGCATATGTCAGTATACCATGGCAAGTGGTCTCGGATGCTTTGATAAAAAAGAAGGCAGGGAGAGGAGAGAACCAATTATAAAAGCCATGAATGATAAGTGAGTAAGTATTATGAATACTACGATGGAACAATCTAACTGGTTGAAAGTAGAAACAGGACTTCAGAAATATGTTTTTTATCCCCTCCAATCTTCATTTCAGTCATGGATGAAATCCACAAAAGTACACAAAAATGGGAACTAAGAAGGCATCTTTGCAGATGACACAATAATATGCAGAGAAGATGAAATGGAAGCACAAGAACAAGATTCTGTATGGAATCAGGAGATAGAGGAATATGAAATGAAAATAAGTGTGGAAAAGTGTATGATAGTAGTGGTGTCGAGAGGTAATAGAGAAGGAAGTGGAAATATTGAAGTAAATGGAAGACCATTAGAAGTTGTGGAAAAAGCTTCAAGTATTTGGGGAGAATAATTGCAGAAGATGGAAAAATAAACTAAGAAATTAGAAAGAGAATTGAACAAGCCAACGAGTTTTACTAATGTGTGAGATGTATAGTCTGTAACTGGGACGTCCGAAAGGTATGTCAGAAAATTCTACACCCAATGTATTATACAACAATTTTGACATATGCATCAGGCACATGGACAACAATAAAACATGACGAAAGCAGAATGCAAGAGGCCAAGATGAAATTACTTAAGAGAAATAATAGGGTGGGCATGAAGGGATAAATTCAGAAACATAGACATCAGGCAGAGGATTGGATTCCCTGAACTGAAAGGCAAGATAGAGTCCCGTAAGCTAAAACGGTATGGACACATGATGAGAATGGAAGAGGATAGAGTACCAAATTAAGTATTTACAGAGAAAGTCATAGGAGAAAGACATCAGGGAATGCCCAGAAAGGGGTGAATGGATATAGTAAGGAGAGTACAGAGAAGAATGGAGTAAATGTAGAAAAAATATTCGAGGAAGGGAGTGGTGGAGAAAAACTGAGGAGGTACTTGATTCACATTTCAATGCAAAAGACTGGAAATGGAACATGAAGAAAATTCTACTGATATGAAGACGAAAATTTATACAATTGTCCTATCAGCTCATTGCATTGAGCAATGCCATCAACAATTACTTAAGTGTCCATGACACGTCTAATGACACAACCGAGTGGTGTTTACCAGAGCGCCCTTGTAGGGAGTTCCATGACAAACAATTCGTTTAAATGTTTAGCAGTTTCAATCAATCAATACTGATCCGCATTTAGGGCAGTCGCCCAGGTGGCAGATTCCCTATCTGTTGTTTTACTAATATTTTCTTAAATGATTTCAAAGAAACTGGAAATGTATTGAACATCTCCCTTGGTAACTTCTACCAATCCAAAACTCCCCTTCCTAGAAATGAATATTTGCCCCAGTTTGTCCTCTTTTCCAACTTTATCTTCACATTGTGATCTTTCATACCTTTAAAGACGCCACTCAAACGTATTCGTCTACTAATGTCCTTTCACGCCATCTCTCCGCTATCAGCTCGGAACATACCACTTGTTACAAACCATCACTCTCATTTTTGTTCGATATTGAAAACACTTAGTTTACAAAAGGAGTATATTTATCACCCCACCTATTCAATACAATTAATACCACGTTATGTGGTTAAATAAACATAGAAGTTCTAAATTTTAAGGGGACACGTCCTGCCCTTCTTTTATTGGGCATCATCAGCCTTATTTAATCTTAAAACAAACATTATTTAGAGGACATTGATATTTATGATTTACAAAAATTGAACTGTGATGTCTTAAGGTTAAAAACACTGAGGAATAGTAGGTATAAATATGATGTTGAAATATGACATGGGGCCGATGACCTTCGATGTTTGGCCCTTCAAAACAGCAAGCATCATCATCATCATAACAAGACATGACATAAACAACACATGTTAAAATCATTGTACACAATTTTAAAATCTTTGTCAAAAAGGAAATTTGTGTCATATAAAATTCTAAAAACAACTCTGGAACTGAAGTGGATCTTCTTCGTAAGAAAATTCGAGCATATGTTAGCTTGAGGCAATTGTCAATACAAGTCTTCAATAAACTAGATTGGTTGAAACGATGAGGTTGGATTTTGTTTATTTTTTTAAAGACGAGCTAAAGAATATTGGCCATGAGAAAACGCGAATGTTTTGAATTATATTATTAAGTTGGTTGATCCATAAATTATCGTAATATATCGTAATATAACCCATGAAAATAAAGATATTGATGTGCTGGTTGAAGCTGCTTTTGAGACGAGTATATCTGGTATTTGACAGGTGTGTTTGACTGTCTCGTGAAAGTGTAGTCCCTCTAGAAAATGTAGAGCATCGTGGAAAAGGATGTGGTTATACAGTAATGAAACAAAAAAAGAAAGGCGTGTATCACGGTGTGTGTTTAACCTTCCCCTCAATCTTCCTCTCCTCCTCTACCGCATCGATACAACACGAGGAGTAGGAATTCCAGACAGAACAACGCTGCTAATACATTAAATGAGTAAGTACCCGTTTTACATAATACATAACTCATGGATATTAACATACGATTTAAACACTCTTGTTTTTTCTTGTTTCATTACAGTATAACCGCATCCTTTTCCACGATGCTCTACATCTTCTAGAGGGACTACACTTTCACGAGACAGTCAAACATACCTGTCAAATAACAGATATAATCGTCTCAAAAGCAGCATCAACCAGCATATCAACATATTTTTTGCATTGGTTATATGACGATAATTTATGGATCAACCAAATTAATAAGGTAATTTAAAACATTAGCCTTCTCTCCTGGCCAATATTCTTTACCTCCTGTTCGCAAAAATAAACAAAATCCAACCTCAACGTTTCAACCAATCTAGTTTATTGAAGACTTGTATTGACCACTGCCTCAAGCTAACATATGCTCGAATTTTCTTACGAAGAAGATCCACTTCAGTTCCAGACAAAAGTTGGTTTTAGAATTTTATATGACATTCTTTTGGCCAAAGATTTTAAAATTGTTTACAATGATCTTAGCATGTGTTGTATATGTCATGTCTCAACATCATACTATTCCTTAGTCTTTTTAAACTTAGGAAATCACAGTTCAATTTTTATAAATCATAAATGTCAATGTCCTTTAAATAATGTTTGTTTTAAGATTAAATAAGGCTGATGATGCCCAATAAAGGAAGGGGTGAAACGTGTCCCCTTAAAATTTAGAATTTCTATGTTTATTTAACTGCAAAGCGTGGTATTAATTGTATTGAATAGATGGGGTAATAAATAGACTCCTTTTGTAAACTAAGTGACATACCACTTAGTAGAAGAGCTTGTCTTCATTCTCCCAATTCTCCCCAGCCCAAACTTTGCAACACTTTTGTAACGGTAATCTATTGTCGGAAATCACCCAGAACAAATTGAGCTGCTTTTCCTTCGATTTTTTGCAGCTCTTGAATCAGGTAATCCTGGCGAGGGTCCCATACACATGAACCATACTCTAGTTAGGGTCTTAAAAGAGATTTATATGCCCTCTCCTTTACATCCTTACCACAACCCCTAAACACCCTCATAACCATGTGCAGAAATCTGTACCCTTTATTTACAATCCCTTTTATGTGATTACCCCAATTAAGATCTTTCCTTATATTAACACCCAGATACTTACAATGATGCCCAAAAGGAACTTTCACCCCATCAATGCAGTAATTAAAACTCAGAGGACTTTTCTTATTTGTGAAACTCGCAACCTGACTTTCAACCCCATTTATCAGCCTGCTGTCCATCTCACAACATTATCGAGGTCACGTTGCAGTTGCTCACAATCTTGTAACTTATTTATTACTCTATACAGAATAGGATCATCCGCAAAAAGCCTTACCTATGATTCCACTTGTTTACTCTTATCATTTATATATATATATAAGAAAACATAAAGGTCCAATAATACTGAATTGAGGAATTCCCCTCTGAGTTATTACAGGGTCAGATAAAGCTTTGCCTGCTCTAATTCTCTGAGATCTATTTACTAGAAATATAGCAACCAATTCAGTCACTGTTTTGTCTAGTTGAACTCCACTCTTTTTTGCTAGTAGTCTCCCATGATCCACCCTATCAAATGCTTTAGACAGGTCAATCACGATACAGTCCATCTGACCTTCTGAATCCAAGATATCTGCTATATGTTGCTGGAATCCTACAAGTTGAGCTTCAGTGGAATAATCTTACCTAAAACCGAACTGCCTTCTATCGAACCAGTTATTAATTTCGCAAACTTATCTAATATAATCAGAAAGAATGCCTTTCATAGCTTACAAACAATGCATGTGAAAATTATTGGCCTGTAATTTTCAGCTTTATGTCTACAACCCTTTCCTTTATACCCAGGGGCTACTATAGCAACTCTGCATTCATTTGGTATAGCTCCTTCAACTGAACAATAATCAAATAAGTACTTCAGATATGGTACTAATCCCAATCCATAGTCTTTAGTATATCCCCAGAAATATTATCAATTCCAGCCGCTTTTCTAGTTTTCAACTTTGTATCTTATTGTAAATGTCATTGTTTTCATATGTAAATTTTAATACTTATTTGGCATTAGTCTCCTCCCCTATCTGGACATTATCCTTGAAACCAACAACGGTTTATTATTCCCCACATGGTAGGAAAATTGTCTATGATGAATACCTCGAGTAGTGCCTCAGAGAATTCATTTCACCCGATAGCAGTGTAGCTGTGGGATAATGATGTGATACAGAAGAATCTCCATAACAACACCTAGGCTATATAACAAGATACAGATATCCTAAATGGAAACCTCTGAAGATTTCGAACCCTAATACCACTTGTCGCAGCATACAGTGTAAAGAACAATTCAACATTCACAGCGTCACTATAAAATTGCAAACAGAGGTAAATAACGCAGCAAAACAATAATTAAAATTACACACTATATATTGTAATTTCTTTCGAAACTACCATCTGCATTTCTTCATCTGCGTAGCTCTTCAGAAAAAAATCCTCATTTCACTAAATGTAGATATATGCTGCTGCTACTACACACCCCTTGCGGGCACTTGCAACGCACAGGCTGGCAGTTTTCAAAAGGCAAGCTAGTTATATTCGTACTCATTTTTAATGCTTAATTTAAATAAAATTTAATAAAATTAATAACATTAAATAGTAAAAATTAGTAGAATGCTGGAACTGAGAAAGATTATTATTAACTTATAATATTCTCAATTGAAATCTATATATTTAGCAAAAGTAAATGATTGAACTTGAACATCACCGACAGTACGTTAGAGGTTGTGGACACAGTGTAAAATGATAGAAATAACAATTCCTCAATGAAGAAAATCCGTAAATCACTGAACGGTATAAGCTGGTGAATAGCCTATTACGCGCCTTGTATAACAACATTCCAACTACTTCGAAACAGAACCGGGTGATTGAATGTAGGTTAATCACTTGAAACAAACCTTTGAAGAATAAATTTGATTTGCAACAGTCAGTAGATCAGGCTGAATTTAGGAAAGGATGTATTACTATTGACAACTAAAGAGTATGCGACACTTGCTTGCTGATGCTTATGGGCTGTGTCTACGACATTTCACCCAGTCAATACTCGCTTACTCATGTACACACACTAGTATAAATGAAAAACTTCAGTTCAGTAATTGATGCTTGAGCTTGCGAGTAGAAAAAACAAAACACTGATCTTCACTATATCACATAATAACCCTAGTTTGCTAGAGCAGACTGTTCTCATACGGGAAACTTCCAATCTTGCAATCACACTTCTTCTAAAGCAGTATGCGACACTTCTCCTGCTTCTGCTTGAAATGTGAATGGGCTTGTTATATCACCCAGTTCCAATACTTGTAATACATCACACTGTAACACTCATACCAAAATAAACAACTGTGGGGAGAGTTGTAGTTTAACATATCCGTAATGTCTACAGTTGTAGTATGCGACACTGGCTGCAATGTCCCAATGGCTCAAAGAGAATGTATAAGAGAGAAGGAACCTCTCCGGGTGAAAAAAAGAATATGAAAGCAGGTCCATAAATCTTAACGTATGTGGACAGCCATGGAAGGAGGGATCAACTGACTGAACTTGACGATCCAATTCTTCGTACACTAAGGGAAATAAAATAGTACGATTTTTTATACATATATACATGCATTACCATTATAGTCCGTTATGCCCTTCAGTGATCAGTGTGCAAGCCTCTGTGAAAATACCAAAACGGCACGTCGTGACAATCGTCTATTTGCAACTAGTGAGGTGGCCTCATTTAATTCCATACGCCTTATCCTTAAGTTGTTACAAAATGAGTCAAAATATTATCATCTTGTTCTCCCTCAACTCCTCTTACCCTCCGTTATAGAGACTATTCTTCTCCTAGGTGACCTATCCTCGCACATGCCCCACCACCAAAGACGGTTTACTCGTACAGCTTCGTCCATCGAGTTCATTCCTAAATTAGCCTTTATCTGCTTGTCCGTGAACTCTCCTGCCATTGTTCCCATCGGTTTGTAAAAGCAATAATTCTCGCTACTTTCATGTATTTTACTTCTAATGAATACGATATCCCGAGTCCACCAAGCTTTCGCTCTCGTAAAGCAAAGATGGTCTGGAAACACACCGATGTATAGACAGATTCGTCCGGTAGCTGACTTCCTTATCACAGAACACTGTTGATCGCAACTGCCAGCACACTGCATTAGCTTTACTACACCTTGACTCAATCTCACTTACCTATTATATTACCATCCTGAGGGAGCACACAACAAAAATACATAAAATTACCTACCCCTTCCAGCTTTGTATCACCAATCTGACATTCAATTCTGTTGAGTTTCTTACCTACTGACATCAATTTAGGTTTGGAGACGCTAATTGTCATACCATACTCGTTGCACCTATTTTCAAGTTCCAACACTTTAGACTGCAGGCTTTTGGCACAATCTGCCGTTAAGACGAAGACGACAGCAGAGGCCAGACTGTTTTCTAGATTTCCACCTGCCTGAATCACTCCCTGCCAATGTATACCTTTCAGCAGATGATCCACGTAAATTACGAAGAGCAAATGAAGAAGTATACAGCCTCGTCTAACCCCTGTAAGTATCCTGAACTCATTCTACCATCAGTTCTCACTGCAGACCAATTGTAATCATAAATGCCTTTGATTGATTTTAATAATCTACCCTTCACTCCATAGCCCCTCAGTATGGTGAGTATCTTTTCCCTCGTTACCCTGTCATATGCTTTCTCTAAATCTACGAAACGTAAGCACAACTGTCTATTCATCTCGTAATATTTTTCAATTACCAGGCGCATACTGAAAGTCGGATCCTGACAGCCCCTCTGTGGTCTGAAACCACACTGGTTTTCATCCAACTTCCTCTCAACCAATGAACGCACCCTCCTTTCCAAGATGCCAGTGAATAGTTTGCCTAGTATAGTAATCAACGGGATACCTCGATAGTTGTTGTAATCCTTCCTGTTCCCTTGCTTATAGATAGGTGCAATTACTGCTATTCTCCAATCTGAAGGTACCTCACCAACACTCCGTTCTAATCTTACTATTCTATGAAGCAATTTCATCCCTGCATTGCCACTATACTTCACTATATCAGGTCTAATTTCACCTATCCCTGCTGCTTTATGACAATGAAGTTTATTTACCATCCTTTCCACTTCCTCAAGCGTAATTTCACCAACATCATTTTCTTCCTCCCCATGAGCTTGGTTGTTCACGACACCACCAGGAAGATTTCCTTTTACGTTGAAACGATTTTCAGAATATTCCCTCCACCTGTCCAGTGGTTCCCTGGGATCTAATATGAGTTCACCTGAATTAACCAAAACAGCTCATTTCCTTTTTCCTTCCTTTCCTAAGATTATTTATTACTGCCCAGAAAGGTTTCCCTAATGCTTTAAATAGCCTTTCAAGGTTATTACCAAGATCTTCCCACGACTTCTCTTTGGTTTCAACAACAATTTCTTTCGTTCTGTTTCATTCTTTTACGTACTTTTCAATGTCTGCGTCGGCCCTTGCTTGAAGCTATTTCTGATAAGCCTTCTTTTTACGTTTAGAAGCTGCTGTCACTTCATCATTCCACCAAGATGTTCGCTTTTGTCCATCTTTACACACAGTTGTTCCTAGTCGTTCCCTTGCTGTTACTACTACAACATCCCTGTATACCACCTATTCTCATTCTACATCCTGAACCTGCTCACAGTCCACTGTTCGAAACTTCTCACTAATAATATCCATGTACTTCTGTCTAATTTCCTCGTCCTGGAGATTTTCTACTCTTATTAGTTTACAGACAGATTTCACTTTCTCTGTCCTAGAACCTTGAGATACTCCTACTTACTTCACTAGAGGTCAGATAGTGGTCTGTATCACCCACAAATCCCCGAAGAACTCGTACATTCCTAACATACTTCCAGTCTACTTTATGAATTTGGTACCCCTAGCCTCCCACGTGTAGCGGTTAATAGTCTTATGCTTGAAGAATGTATTCGTAACTGCCAAACACATACTAGCACAGAAGTCCAGCAAACGCTTCCCTTTCCCATTAGCGTCCATGTCTTCTCCACATTTAGCAATCACCCTTTCGAATACTTCAGTTCTCTTTCCAACTCTCGCATTGGTATCGCCCGTTAGCACTATCCTATCTTTGCTGCTGACCCTGACTGCGATGTCACTCAATGTTTCATAAAACGTGTCAACTTCATCCTCATATGCACCCTCACATGGTGAAAACCGTCTGGCAATTCTCATCCTTATTCCTCCAACTGCCAAATCTACCCACATCGTTTGCTCATTTACGTGCCTAACATAAACTATATTGCGTACAATAGTATTCCTGATAAACAGTCCTACCCTATACTCTGCCTTTCCCTTTTTAACACAAATCAAGTACGCTTTATAATCTCCTGTCTCTTAATCGTTATTTCTTCTTACCCGAATATAACTTACCCCTAGTACATCCAGATGCATCCTCTTTTCTGACTCAGCGTGTTCTACTATCTTTCTTCCATAGGCCCCGTAAATATTGATAGCTCCCCATAGAATTCCATTTCGGTTTCGTCAAGTTGTTTGCAAGGAGAACCTCGCCTGTCAAATGAGAGTGAGGCTCCATTACTCCTATCGGTCCGAGGCTTGCTTAAAACGTACCGAACTTGGTAAATCCATGAAGTAGAATGTTACCCTACTTACACATAGTCCAAGTGAGGATATTTCCTCTAACGGGTTAGGGACCACCGGTGGATTGTGTAGTCCTAGCCGCATGAGCGCAAGAAGGGCCATTACACAGAATATGTCTGAGGATCCACACCTGTTCCATCCCAACTGGTATCCCGACACTCAGGACCACTTACTAGGCCACTCAGCTGTTGCCCATGCTTCACGAACAAGGACTTGACTGCAGTAACCTACATCATGAACCATCAAATATTATTATTCCGGAAATACCGTGCATCACAGAGGTGTAGGAAGGTGTTGGGCTGAATGGATGGACAAGGAATTGACAAGAGCACAATATAATGCCCTAAATTTTGAAACTGTATTCCTTCCTTCTTGTTCTCTTATTTAACATGTGAGAAAAACTATAACAATACAAAAATGAACTCGTTAGTTCCAAACAACAACGACATAAAGTCCAAAATCAGGTACAAAAGTAGAGAGAATTATCAGGATGATAATATAAGAGGGATGAGAATTATAAGGTCTGAAACAGTTACACTATTTTATAAGAGCAGGTTTGATCCATTCACTTCCATAACCTAAGAGTATGAGCTCCAAACTCAGAGGCATAACTTTCTTATGGCGCAGAAGGTTATACAATGGCAATCTTCAAATGAGGTATTTACAGTCACTTCTGCTCAATTATTTTCATTTGTTTCCGGAAACATAAACAGGGGCAACGAGTGTCCATAGTAAAGGCTATGATGTAAAAAGGAAAAGGTTGATAACGATCGGGGAAAAACAAAGTCCATGGAGGCGAAAAACCTGCGCTCCTTGTAGAAAACTCTTAAAACCCTAAGTGGGCTTATGACCCCAACATACGGAGGCTAAGCCGGGGAGAATAAATGATAAACATTAAATACCGAAATCTGTTAATATTTTTAGGGGATAAGAAACTTTATTCACCTCATACCGAGTTGAGTGGTAGTCAACCTCATACCGAGTTGAGTGGTAGTCAACAGAGGGTAATCACGCTTGTCCCATTACATGATATATTTCCCAGTAGCGAATAAAACAGATTCCTAGACTTGCGAAAATTTTATATTTAAAAAGCCAGGTTAGTAAATGTACATGAAATAAGAGAGTTTTGAATCCTTTCATATGTTAAGAAAATTCTGCAATTACCTTGAGTTGCTGGGCCTTCTGAACGTCGATTTGCGACATCTGCCACTTTAGTATAGGCCGCACACAATGAACTGGAACCATGACAATGACAGTATGGCCTTATAGCACTCAGCTTTCAAAGTATCTGGAGGGGAAGTTCCAGGACTCTTTACAGATAGGCTGGATGCTTGTACAAACCCCAGAACAAAATTTATTTGGCTAGAGAAAATATACAAAAATTATCTTTAATCCCGGCAGGGAGGATACTTAGGCCGATGGTAGAGAAATCTAATAGTTGAAAATCCAAGTGTATTGCATAACATTAATTCAAGTTCAATTACAGAGATGTCCTTATAGAAGGCACGCAGTCTGACTGGACGGAGAAGGTGCACCCCCGGTACCCCGAAGGTTTTGCCACGGTATGAACAGCTTCGAAATTTTGAATCTTGCCGTACATAATTTTTGATAAAAGTATAATTTGGAGTATTACTTGATAGAGAGGCCTTTCATGTTTAGTTGTTGAACTAAAGTAGTTTAGATAGTGTTTGCGAAGTAGTAGAAGGTCGGAGTGTTGCGTCCAGAGTCGATGGCAAGAACGGCCGCCGGTGACGATGTCAGGATGCGGTCCTACGGACCCCAAAAGTACCCTGAGATATCATCCTCCTGTATATTTAGAGGAGCAACCAAGGCGATGGTCATAAAGTACCAAGTACCGAACGGCCAAGGATAGAGTGGGCGGTTGGAATCCAGCATCCAAGCCACTCCAAAGGATGATACTCCCAAAGGAGTCAGTTTAGACGGACTCTCGGCCGAAACGAGGCGGGCCCATACCCCGCGCCGGCATCTCTCGCTCATTGATACGATGTGGCCTCAGGTGGAAGTATGGCACTGTAATATTGATTTTTGGGGCAACTGTAACTTAGTCACAGACAGTGTTACATGTGGTGCAGGTACGGTTGGCAACTTTGGAGGGATAGTGCACGGAGTTTCTACACAGGTTTGGAGGCAGGGTCCTTAATGGCAGAATGGTAATGAAATCATGAAGGGAAGGTTTTCAAAAAAGGATTTAAACAAAAATTGAAATTTAAGTTAGGATGTAACTTAAATTCATACAATATTGCACAGCCAACAGGGGCAGAAGGTCTCCTTATTCTAACTTGATTATATCAATCCTAAACTAATAAGATGCTAAGGAAAGAAATATATTTAAATCAGCAACATCATCACTTGGTGGCATATACTAAAGAAGCAAATGCCTTCACACAGGTATTACCTGACACAGGTGTAGCCCTCAAATCCTATCATTTCCCGCGTTACTCCCGAAAAGGTTGACAGGAGTAAGGAAATCAAGGCTAATGCAGGGTCAATGAAATCTGGGGGCAAGCTTGTCCGCGGGAACAAAGTTTTTAACTATTACCTGATCTCCAATTACTTTAAATGGTGTGATTTTGTCCATGGTCATACCTCATTTTTACTCTCTAGTGAGAGGACTTAAGATTATTTCTAGCTTTTCTCCATAAACCCGGATATTATCTGGATGTATTGCCTGTGGCAAAAGCTCGTTGATCGACTACGAATTTGACAAATGAGTATTTGGGACAAACATAAACATAAGAGAAATTGGAGAAACTTGTGCGACTAATGAACGGCCGAGTTAAATGCTAATGATAACCAGTGTAAGGAAGTGTCCCTTGGGAATGATCTTCGTGGTGGAAAGTAATAAGGGCAGGTCGAGGATTATGATTAACCCACTCAGCTAGAGATGGTTGCGAGTGGTACGCAGACGTCGTGCAATGCGAGATAGAGAGATCGAAATTAATTAGAGGGGAACGGCTTAGCGTTATCAGGAACAATATAGCGACCGGGCCCAAAAGATGACAAAACAGCATTGAGACAAGAAATAGTGGACCGAGTAGTGGCAAGCCTAGTCGAAAACAACCATGAGAACCGTGTGAAACCATCCACAAACACAACAATGAATTAATTCCCACTCCCTTTATATTGAGGGAATTAATCGACGTAATCCATGTACAATCGCTCCATAGGGCGAGATGCTTGGTGTGAGTACAATAGTCCTTAACTGGTAGACAACGTGGGATTGCTAATCATACATGACTTACCGTACATGCTTTAACCAGTTCCCTACTATCGCCATTCATACTCTTCCAGATAAACGTCCCTCTTATCTTCTCTCCGCTTCTGTAGATGCCTAGATTTCCCCCTAATGCGGTTTCATGGTAATACTTGAAAATCATATGTACTAGCACAGCTGAAACGAAAATTTTCGTCTCCTGATCGTGGCTCGAATGGGCACACAGAACTCCATTCCTCGAAACATAAGGGACGATATGTTCCCCAGAAGAAAGGGTTTCCATAAGAGGAGCGTGCACCGGATCTCTACGTTGGTATTTGGCTATATCGTGAAATAACAAAGAGGCATCAGTCGACATTGCACTTATGCCAGGTGGTTTGAAAATAGTAAAATACTGCTAAAATGTACAATAATTTAGTAAAATAGTGCTAAAAGTACAAATATTTAGTAAAATACTGCAAAAACCTGCAATAATTTAGTAAAATAGTGCTAAAAGTAAAATAATTTTGCCTCCGGATAAACAGAATTAGAATCGCCGGAAAATATTCGGCTTGAGCCACCTGCGACTACGTCCTCGGACCCTCGAATGTGTCGCACGTTAAACTGAAAAGCTGAAATCCCAGTTGACCATTGGGTGATGCATCCGGTACAACAGGGCCCAGACAAAACCCAACTCAGAGCCTGATTTTCGGTCTCCAATTAAAATATAACGTGCTCAAAGTAAAAATGGAATTTTTCGAAGCCAAATAGGCGGCCAGTCATTTTAACTCGTGTATACAGTACTTGGCCTCTTGAGGTGACAAGGTTCTAGACGCATAGGCAATTGTCCACCTTTCGATTTCATATTGCTCATTAAGAACCGCCGCAACCGCAGTTGAAGGGGCGTCTGTTTGTAAAATGAACTTCTTGGAGAAATCTAGCATTGCCAAAACCGGGACGTTACCCAGAGCTAATTTCAGATCCTCAAACGCAGCTTGCTGCAACGGACCCAATTCCAACTGTACAACTTTCCTGCGGAAAAGGTTTAGGGGTGCCATCCTACTAGGGACGTTTGGGAATTCACCACGCTTATGAATCTGGCAACCCATTTAGCATTTTTAGGGGGCTCGAAGTTACGGATTGCGTGAGTTCTGGAATGATCGACCGAAACTCCAAAAGGTGACACAGTATGGCCCATGAAGGACATGATGTCACCGTTCACAACGTCACCTATGGTATGTCATGATATCCAGGAGATGAAATATGCCGTTTTCCGCGTCATTCTGGGATAAAAACTGCCCAAGTTAGAATTTTTCTGCCCGCTCCAGGACTCGATCCGCAGTATCCAGAGTCGCGCGACCCAGCTCTAGTTGCTGATAATTAGCAGCAAGGCGGTGCAAGAGCGCTTGTACTCGAAGTTTTCTCACTCCAACCGCGAGCGAGATGAAAAGAGACGCGTTATCACGTGACAGAGAATCTAGGTCACTAGCTGAGCCCAGAGAGTATATCCAACGTGAAAACTAACATTATACACTGTTTTCCTCGCTCATTCACCACTGCCAACTTATCGCATTCAGCTGTTTTATTTCTGTTAATTTTTATAAATCGCAAAATACCTAATGGATAATTAAGCGCAAACGTTCATTTGAATCAGGGAATTTTACGCATAATTATGAGAGCGAGAAGTGCTCTACTTAACTGACAGAGCGGTAACTACGCTGTAAACAAGGGCGCATCTTAATGACTAACAGATGTTGGACCCCAACCGTGCCAGCGAACACAAGGAATCCCCCGTGCTCGTCATCATTCACCGCCAGAGACAAAAGGACGCTTTTGAGATTGCTTGAGAATCTACGAAGCTATTTCAAAAACAGTCACTCAGTGGAGATGGGAATACAGGAGCTACATTTTGATACCCTGTTCGTTACTCTAGGTTGCATATTACCGGACCGAATTCTGAGGAGAAATTGCATTTTCCCCCCACCCTCAGCACTCGAGCCTCTCGCGTAGCTCGCCTATATATTCAAGAGCTGAGAGGCAGACACCCCAGTGCATTTTCAGTGCAACGCCAGTACGTTAGTATTTCGTCGTGGTTTGTGTGTGAGTCGTTTGTGAAGAAATAATCTTGTAATTTGAGCAGTGTAATGCAGTGATTTATTAAAGTCTGTGAATATATGTGGAAATAATCACCATCTGAGTGAGATGTTAGCGTGTACAGTGTGCCGCTAATTAATAAAATAGGAATGGTGCGAAATCGCAATAACCGATATCCGTGTGTAGAAGAGGTCGTACATCGAGCCTCCTATGTATCTAAGCTAATACGGCTCTGTTAACATATATAGGGACGTACTTAGCGAAGTGTGTGGAGCGAGCGCTCGATATAAATGTGAATTACCAAGAAAGTCAGTGAACGGCTCATTGTCGACCAAATTGAGGACAGCGCCACGTTAAAGTAATCCGTAGTGCAGTTGAGAGCTCGACTTACGGCTAAGTGCAATAGAACAGGCCTGAACTAGTATCATGAAATACGAGAATGCTAATACATTAGTGGCCTAACCACTGTAGTTTCTAGGGAAACTAGTGAAATTTCTGGGCCTATAATAGCTGCCTACAAGAAGAATAGGTAAATGAGAAGGGATTAATGTCGGGTTTCTGGGACATTACCGACATCGTGTTGGAATGCTCGTGCTAATGACTATACCCAACCATATATTCAAATTGTGATGTGTAATAAACTAACGCATTCACATGAGATAACTTCCCCTCATTTACATATCCATGAGAACGTCGACATCCAGCTGAATGCCAGAGTTTTGCCTGTGTACCGGAGTGAACGAGTCATCTAGCTGTTTGCCGAAATTTCGCCTGGTAGCAGGGAACGTCTGGAACGTCGCTGTCATGAGTGTGACCTGCCAGGAAGTCATCATAGGTCTTCGCATCGCTGATGACGTGATGGAAGCCGAGTAAACCATGCTTGCCTCCCTGTAAATCTGTGAACGTGGTATCCAGAAGGCTGAGTACATTTCAAAGTATTTACATCTTTGAAGGTCGTGCCCCTTGTAAATATGTAGATTTTTCACATAGATGTAACGTAGACTGCAAGCACGCCGTTTCAGAGGGATAATAATAATAATAATAATTTCATTTTTATTTGGGTCTTTTATAGAATACTTTCATCATGGTTTTGGGACGACCATATTTTACTTCCATCCTTGTATAAGGGTTCGATAATGCTTGACGTAATTATAAGGACCTTGGCTTAATTAAGTGTGAAGCGCTGTCAAGTAGAGAGGGCTTAAATATTCTGTAAAAATAACTCCAGTTGTCATCTTTCCATAGCATGAACGAGTCATCAAGATATTCAGTAATTCACTTTTTTTGGTGCGGTTCACCTGGTAGAGATCCCTCCTAATTAGTAACTAAGGCACCTGGAACAAGACATCGAGACAGTAGGTATCTTACATCGTTAATTAATTAGTTCGCGAATGCGCAAGATAATTTGGACCCGTGTGGTAGGAGTTCATCATTATATATGCATCGTGGTCGATGTACCGAAAGGAGAAACGAGATGGCTGGACAGGCTGTAGCCATAATATATACTGTGAAATGAAAATGTGAAGTTCCCTTGGAATCTGTTATTAAGATACGCGAGGTGCATATCGCGATGTCAATATGTTGAGTACGGCCGGATATAGGGCCGAGATTTGTTGTGATGCCATGGTGGCCATTATTGAAAGAAGTGAATAGATTATTTGCCGTGAAACCATTGTCCGAAAAGGCTTAGTGGACCGCTCTTTGGAAGTGTGTCACGGGCAGCTAACAGCTGGAGTTTTATGAGCCCCTTTAAACGGGGGAGTGAAGGTGTTTTCTTCAGTGAAATAGAACAGATACAAGTGGCGAGTTTCTTTCCTTTCGGCACAGAGATTACGTGTGTTAATTTAAATAGAGCCAACGTCGCAGAGATCCCAAATGAGCATCAAAGGAAGGATCCCCCCAATTTCTTTTCTTAATTACTTATAGCGTGCAGGGAATTCCAGGTCAGATATACCCCGTCTCAGAAGATCTTGGGTTCGTTCCAGGAGACAGTGAAAGTTTATGTTCACTGTTACCAACAGCGGGTGGCTTGTACCATCTGTGATTCATCGTGTGTGTGTGAAATGTATATATTCTTGCCCAGTTATTGCAGGTAGTGCTATGATACTTTGTTTATGATGTCTGGTATTGAAGTCGCTAAGTGCTTGTCCATAGGTAGCAACGTTGTGTAAATAATGTCCTGATATATGTGTTGATAAAAATCCTAATGAAATGAGCGTGTTTATTATACTGCATATTTGGCAACGTTTAACTTAAGGAAGTGTTGTAACGCGACTTTCAAAGGATTCGGAGTATAAATTGCCTATTTCAGTTCATCCGATTCTAGCAGACTTATATCATAATTTGATGCAAATTGAATACATTAATTCTCGGCAGGTAAACAGATTTACAGCGGGGTGTGTCCATACTGATTGAATAGAGTTGTGTGTAAAGTGATCAGTGTAAAATGTAAAGTGAAATAATTAGAGAGCAAACGCCTCTCTAAGTCTGAGATGGTGTAAATAGTTCGAGAGGGAACGCTTCTTAAGTTTGAATATTTAAACGTATAATGAAGTGTAGAAAAGAGACTACCAAACATTTTAACGTCAAGATAACCTCCAATATTACATGTATAGAGTTGTATGGCATACCCATGTAAATAAAGTGTGTTTCACTAGTAAAGTAAAAATTTGTTATACAAGATATTGTCTCTCTTCTCATTAGTAATGAAATGGTATTCCTCTCATAATTAACTTTTCCCCCTACTATTGATACTATTACTAAAGAACTTATCGCCCCATCGGACAGTCTACAGACCCGAAAATGCGATACCGACTCGGCTAGCGAGCTATTCTAGTAGGGGAGGGTGAGGCTTTGACAACCGGGCTGAGTTCGAAGCTCACCGATGGTGCTACATTCTAACGTCATATTTATGAACAATGGTAACTGGTTTATGTACTAATGCCTTGGAAAGGTACAATAGATTGTTTAGCAAAAGGTACCTTTGACAACTTGACTGTCAATCCAGCTTTACACAAGTGTTTTAGAACTTTATCTAGACGAGCGAAGTGTTCTTCAAAGTTCTCGGAGAAAATAACATCATTCAGATAATGGTACAGATCATTAAATTTAATATCGGAGAAGACCCTAACTAGCAGCCTAGTGAGAACCGCCCTGCCCGTAGGGAGCCAGATAGGCACCCGGTTTTATTGATACTGGTTCCATTCACTAGCGAATGCAGTCAGATATTTCGATTCTTCCGCCAGGGTTATCTGGTTGTAGGTTTGGTTATGATCAAAGATGTTGATGAACATAGTCTTACGAAACCAAGAAAAAACAAGAATGTAAGTCGGGAGGAGGTACTGATTATAGAACTATCTTATGATTGAACGCCCTCTAATCAACTACTGGCCTGAAACTGCCTTGAGGTATTGGAACCAGCAAAATGGGTGATGAATACGCCTACTTGGAGGGTCGAATGATACCATATCTCAGCATTTGGTCTATGATTTCCTTGAGGGCCTTTGTTTCAGGTGGAGGGAGATAGCCTGTATGGAGGAAATCTTACTGGGACCGAATCCGGAAACTAGATCTTGTATTCAGTTAAGTCAGTCACATCAAGATTTTCCGGAAAAGTCGGAAAATGACTGACATAATTTACGAATGCAATCTTTTTTTGCTAGTTGCTTTACGTCGCACCGACACACATAGGTCTTATGGCGACGACGAATTCAAATGGCCTGTTCCCCAGGTACATGGTTAAGATCTAACGACATCTCACTCCGGGTAGACGAAATCACAGATGATGTTACTGAATTACATTTTAAATGAGGTATATAGAAATTACTCCTATATTTGATTGTGCAGGATTTACTTTGAAGATCGAGCACGGTACCGGAATGTGACATGAAATCTGCCCCTGATATCACAGGGCATGACAAATTTTGAGCAACAAATAACTTAAACTTCGATCTAAATTTAGAAATATGAATTTTCGCCTGAATAAATCCTAAAATTTCTAGTTGGGAAGAGTTAGCCAAAACACATCTTACAGAGGAAGAAATATATTCAGGAAATATACAACAAAAATTTATTCTGGAATACCATTCTTCCGAAAAAATAGAGTCAACACTTCCGGAATCTAAGAGGACAGTTAACATGTTCATTGTTTATTTCAATTCTTAGGAATGGAACAAAGTCTGAAGTATCAGAGGCAATCTTAAGGCACTCTTTGGGACCTTCAAAGATGGTCCTAGGTGGTGTTCCCTCCATAGAAGATAAGATTCCAGACTTAAATTGGGCTGAGCCTTGAGATGCAGATAGTGGCGAGGACTCAGCCTGGCACCCTGGTCATTTTCTATTGCTATGGTTGGCAGAGGTAAAACCAGAAGTAGGACAAGAAGGTGTACTATTTGACGAGATACAGTTCTTAGCTAGGTGTGTGAATGGCCCGCAATTGAAACATCTTTGAGAACACGACGCTCCATTCTTCGGTCAATTAGTTTTGAATACCGAGCTCGATAGCTGCAGTCGCGTAAGTGCGGCCAGTATCCAGTAATCGGGAGATAGTGGGTTCGAGTCCCACTGTCGGAAGCCTTGAAGATGTTTATCCGTGGTTTCCCATTTTCACACCAGGCAAATGCCGGGGCTGTACCATAATTAAGGCCACGGCCGCTTCCTTCCAACTCCTAGGCCTTTCCTATCCCATCGTCGCCATAAAACCTATATGTGTCAGTGCGACGTAAAGCAAATAGCAAAAAAAAAAAAGTTTTGAATAGGAGACAATTATTTCTTAGATGGTTCGCCGACACACACGCATAACATTTACGGGGAGAGGAGGTTCGGCGAGGTGGTGACCGAGAGATATCAGAGGAGGGTGATGGATCTCGAGCGACTCTCAGAGTATCTGCATATTTCACTCCTTCCGCCGACACTGACATGGCCTCAAGTTCCCTGAACGTTTGCGGACGGAAATCGAAACACAAGTATGATCTATAAGATGGCGACAGCCTTTCGACGATGGTTTGTACAAGTTGGCCTTCAGAATAGTGCAGTGCAAAAATATCTAGTATAAAACTTAACATACCGTACAAAATCCGCTAGGTTTTCATCTAGCCTCTGGACTCGGAAGCAATATTTTTGAATTTGAGATGACAAAGCTCTTGCAGGGATAAAGTTTGCAAACAAGTGGGCATGGAAGTTTTCGATGAAATTCCTTTCCGACATCGCCCTAACAATATTATCTGATAGAACCCCAACAATATAATATTTGTGAATGTGAGAGGGAAAATACTAAGGCTTGATCCTGAAATTCTACTTGAAATCTTAAAAATGCTATTACAACATTACTTAAGTTAACTGAAAATCTAGATAACCCTTTGAATAAATGGCTAAAGGATGCGGTAAGCTGCAAAATACCGTAAATATTATCGGAGGGGCGGCCGGGTTTTGAGGAGGGTCAAAGCTCCATTACTAATAAAAAATGGCGGAAGATTTTGTGGATTGCCCACTAATTTGTTCTGATGGGGCAGAAGCTTGTTGTTGCTCGACTGATTCCGCAATGTGTGAGGATCCTCGTCCGTACTGACTTTTAACGGGACAGCATAGTCACCCTTTCCACTCTCAACCCAGACCATAATTGATTCACTTTATTAGACAGTTCAGAAATATGTTGAGCCAAGGAGTTTGGCTTATTTTAGTGTTCATATCTGACTTTCAGAGGCAATAGATCCCCTACACAATTATAGAAATGAAAGAGTCTAGCCTGAACACGTTTAAGCTGGTTTATTTTCCGGGTTGAACCGTGTTGTTGTGTTCTGTACATTACGTACAGTTTGCCGAAGTTTCGAATACATTACAGTATTCTTTGTCAAGGCGACTGAAATACCCCTACTCGATCCGGAGTAATCAGTCACCCAGGCAGCAATCACACTACAAAGAGTAATTCCTGACCTTGGTCTATATAACCTAGTCTTTCTGGCTGACGTAGGCACTGAATAAAAGAGATCTATATCATTCGGAATGCTTTCATCCGCACGAAGAAAATGCTGTCGAGAGCGGAACTAAATTAAGCTAACTAAATAAGGAATATTACAGTGTAATTAACATGCAGATAATTATGATATCCACGCCTGATTATTTATTGTTTGTATAAAAGTTGTAGCCTTCTCTCTTTAGCGGTTGCGTACTGCTCTGTTTCTTTCTTATTACATTCTGGTATGTTTCCTAAGGTTCATCGGAGCCATTTTCTCATAGTGTTTCTCAGAAAAATGTCAACCCCATTTTGAGTCGAAGAACGACGTTCACTTTCAACAGTTGTCATGTGTATGGCGACGGTTTTATTCAACGCACTGACGCATTCCGAGAAAGTTAATACGAATGAAGAATTCTTAACAACGTTTTAGCACCGGCAACAGCTCGCAGATGTGATCTTGAATATAGAACTTGCAATTCTGTTTTCAGTTTGTGTTCATTAAGGCAAGGGTAAGTTTGAAGAGTGGCTAAAAAGTGATATTCAGGGAACGTCGCGCTATACTGCTCAATATTGCTGAAAAGAAATAGCTTTGGCAAGCACAGATGACTATAAAATTGAAAATTACTCCAATAATTTGCACAATTTTATCACGAAATTCAATAGCAGTGATACGATTATATGCCGATCATACATCGGTCTTACATCTTCGCTTGTTAAAAGGTTCACTTGCAGTCTCTTCGTGTTCATAATCTCTGTGCACTGCTGCGTTATGAAACCTCTTTGTATCGAGATATCGATTACAGGAAATATCTTAGTAATGTTGATGTTATGTTAAAAGGCTATTGTTTATTAACTGATCCGCTCAAAATGACATGGCTTCACGTGTTTTATGACCTGTCTGGCCTATTCCAACAAATGGAGAATACAGCTACTCGGAAACTGACAGCTGTTAGCATGTCTCCTACCCTCAGACATTTATCTTTAAAGAGCCGTCAGATTGGCTTCGATAGATTGGAAGGTTTGAACGTTTTAGAGTTTTGTCGGGATTGAGCAACTGAGTATGCTATTATATAGTTTGGGAGAAGAGAGTGAAGATCTGTTGAAGTTCTTCAGTTCGAATGGGACGGATAGTGGCAGATATGACAAGTTCAAGAAGGAGTTTGGTAAGTTTCAAGGTTTTAAGACACATATTGCGTATCTAAGTGGAAAATTTCTCAAAAGAAGAGGGAACCTATAGTCTCGTTCATTAATGACCTTTATAGGTTTCAATATTTGAGAGACAGTTTAATGACCGACACTCTGGATCTACGTAAGGATGAACAATTGAGAGCTTGAAGCAACAGCAGCGAGTTATTAGAGATATGGAAACTTCTGCTCATGTTGCTGCTATAAATCGCTCCACAACTTCGTCACGGCAACCCTCGTCTAACATTCCCAAGCGGAATACGCGCCCTAATTGTGAATATAAGAGCAGTCACAAGATTTGTCCTCTGCTAGTGCTGTATGTCATTATTGTGGAAAACTAGGCCATTTTATAAAGTGTTGTAGGAAAAATGCAATCATTCTTTGGGATTGAAGATAGCCAGGCTCAACGGGAAGAGAATGATTATCTCGGCGAATGGTCAGTACTGGAATTTAATTCGTAGTATTCATTGTCGCAATAAGTAATACTTGTTTTCAAGTCGAAATTTAATCTCGACTTTATTCCAGATTCCGGCACAAATAAGTTCTACTTAATAGCAATATACTTAATAAAGACTAACTTCATGAAGCTGAACTTATTGGAATTCATAGTCATTTACGTGATGAAATAAGTTGAACTTCGTCAAATCAAGGAGACCTTTGACTTATTTGGCATCTTAACCTATAAAACGGGTGACGAGACGATAATGAGGAAGTGTTGGAAGAAATCCTTGCTCCAAAGTGATACTAGCGAAATGTTATGGACCCATTTGAATTTTACAGTGAAGTGGATTTCTAAAGGAGGTTTCGCCTCCATAAAAGCATCGTTTTGGAGGTTATACCCCCAAAGGTAGAACCAGTTCTGGTGAAAAGGAACCAGTAGCGGCCAATGGGTATTAGAAGTGCGGGGAGGGGGTGCAAAAAGATACACAGACGACAGAAAGTAGCCTGGTTGAGGGATATAGCAGATAAATATTGCAGATAAATTTAATATAATGGGATGTTGCTCGGTAAGGTTATGGTTCTGTAATTCGGACGTATCATATGCATATATTTCTCGTAGCTTACATGTAATTCAGATCAAATATTTAAAATGAATTTTAAAAAATTATATTGCTGCTCTTGGAAGGAAATACAGTTTTGTTTCATATTGAAGGAATATTCTTCTAATCTACGTATATGTTTTTCTCCCTATTATTTATAGATAGTTTTTCGAGACCTGTGCTCACTGTCACAACCTACAGTATCGAGGGTGGTGGCCAAAATATCACGTATTCTTGCATTACACATAGGCCACTGCATAAAGGTACCAAGTACACGGTTAGAGAAAGCAGCCAACCACTTGCTTTCTGAGGAAATAGCCAAAGGTCACAATCCCAACAACTCTTTCATTCCTGGAGTGGAGGGTGTTATTAACTGCACCCTTGCCCAACTTTGCCACACGAAATTCGGAGACTATGCAGAAGCATTCGGAAACCGAAAAGGAAATTTTTCCTTGAACGTACAGGTATCTTGTGAGCTAAACCATGTTATTCGATCACCTTTAGACATATGACCAACAAATATTTATTCTCGCTTATTTATTATTTAAGCTGTTTCCTGACCCAAAGGCTAATTTCTGGATTTTGCTGCGCGTGACAGAAGAATATTTCAGAACTCGCGGCTCTATACCCGTTATGTTAAAGGAGAATTCACTGATTGTCTGCAAGGAGACTCAGGGTATGCCTGCCAGAGTATTTTGCCTACACCTTTATTGAAGTCTGCCACTCCTGCTGAACACAGGTAGTGTTCTATGATAATTATGTTTACACTCAAGGTTTGGATTGCATCGTAATGCTTTTCATTCTATAGGTACAAGACCCAAAAGAGAGCAAGAAATTTGGTGGATAGAATGCTTGGGGTATGGAAGAACCGGCTTCCTTGCCCTGCAGTTCACCTGGGAAACAAGCTGGAGAATACAGTATCCCAGATATCATTGTTGCCTGTGCAGTGCTTCACAATTTGAGCCTAGAAATAAATGACGACTTACCAGAAGAAGAACCGGGTGTGGCTGTTCCCTTTTACGAGCCTGCACCTGTTGCACCACCTGTACAACAACCAGGAGGCTTGGCCTTTAGGAGAGAACTGATAAACAGAGTTTTCACAAGAATTGGTGATGATGTGTAAATCAGTAAATATACACTACCGATAACAAGATCAGACGTCAGAAATGGTCATAAATCACCCGCATTTCAACAAGCCAGAGAAGAAATTCCTCTCCCCTCGCCCAGACTGTCTCAAACAGT
This sequence comes from Anabrus simplex, assembly GCF_040414725.1. Classification (NCBI taxonomy): domain Eukaryota; kingdom Metazoa; phylum Arthropoda; class Insecta; order Orthoptera; family Tettigoniidae; genus Anabrus; species Anabrus simplex. The sequence goes on along the minus strand of NC_090279.1, from coordinate 28,765,421 downwards.
TCTGACTCGTGTCACCTCCATCGATCGACAAATAAATCAGTAATATCTAACCATGGCCACGTCCAAAGCTAGTATTAAACACAGCTTGGGTGCACAGATTCTTCCTTAAAACAACAAACGTATGTAATTCTCACACCTCTTTATACTGTCTGCTATTCAATTATCACCTCATAACATACATACATTATCATTAAAGACTGTTATTCCTTTCAGCGTTCAGTCTGAAACTCTCTGTGAATTTACTAAACGTCGCCACAATCCTCTACTTGCAACTAGTGCTATGGCCTCATTTAGTTCTATACCTCTTGTCTTTAAATCGTTAGAAACTTAGTCTAACCATCGTCGTCTTGGTCTCCCTCTGCTTCTCTTACCCTCCATAACAGAGTCCATTTTTCTCCTAGGCAGCCTATCCTCCTCCATTCGCCTCACATGACCCCACCACCGAAGACGGTTTATGCGTACAGCTCCATCCATCGAGTTCATTCCTAAATTAGCCTTTATCTCCTCATTCCGAGTACCCTCCTGACATTGCTTCCACCTGTTTTTACCAGCAAACATTCTCGCTACTTTCATGTCTGTTACTTCCAGCATATGAATAAGATATCCTGAGTCCACCCAGCCTTCACTCCCGTAAAGCAAAGTTGGTCTGAAAACAGACCGATGTAAAGATAGTTTCGTCTGGGAGCTGACTTCCTACTTACGGAAAACTGTTGATCGCAACTGCGAGCTCACTGCATTAAATTCACTACACCTTGATTCTATCTCACTATATTACCATCCTGGGAGAACACACAACCTAAATACTTGAAATTATCGATGTGTTCTAGCCTTGTATCACCAATCTGACATTCAGTTCTGTTGAATTTCTTACCTACTGACATCAATTTAGTCTTCGAAAGTCTAATTTTCATATCATACTCATTGCACCTATTTTCAAGTTCCAAGATATTAGACTGCAGGCTTTCGGCACAACCTGCCATTAACACTAAGTCGTCAGCATAGGCCAGACTGCTTACTACATTTCCACATAACCGAATCCCTCCCTGTCAATTTATACCTTTCAGCACATGATCCATGTAAATTACGAACAGCAAAGGTGAAAGATTACAGCCTTGTCTAACTCCTGTAAGTACCCTGAACCAAGAACTCATTCTACCATTAATTCTCACTGAAGCCCAATTGTCAACATAAGTGCCTTTTATTGATTTCAATATTCTACATTTAATTCCATAGTCCCCCAGTATGGCGAACATCATTTCCCTCGCTACCCTGTCATATGCTTTCTCTAGATCTACGAAACATAAACATAACTGTCTATTCATCTCCTAACATTTTTCAATGACCAGGCGCATACTGAAATTCGGATCCTGACAGCTCCTCTGCGGTCTGAAACCATACTCGTTTTCATCCAACTTCCTCTCAACAAATGATCACACCCTCCCTTCCAAGATGCCAGTGAATACTTTGCTTGGTATAGTAATCAATGAGATACCTCGATAGTTGTTGTAATACTTCCTGTTCACTTGCTTATAGATAGGTGCAATTACTGCTATTGTCCAATCTGAAGGTACCTTACCAACACTCCATGCTAATCTCACTACTTACTACCATTTCATCCCTGCATTCCCACTATACTTCACAATTTCAGGTCTAATTTCATCTATTCCTGCTGCTTTATGACAATGGAGTTTATTTACCATCCTTTCCACTTCCTCAAGCGTAATTTCACCAACATCATTTTCCTCCTCCCCATGAGCTTGGCTGTTCACAACACCACCAGGAAGATTTCCTTTTACTTTGGAAATTTGTTCAAAATATTCCCTCCGCCTCTCCAGTGATTCCCCGGGATCTATTATGAGTTCACCTGAATTACTCAAAACACTGTTCATTTCCTTTTTCCAAAATTCCTTATTACTGTCCAGAAAGGTTTCCCCGCTGCTTGACCTAGCCTTTCCAGGTTATTACCAAAATCTTCTCACGACTTCTTTTTGGATTCAACAACTATATTTTTCGCTCTATTTCTTTCATCAACGTACAAATCCCTGTCTGCTTCGGCCTTTGTTTGGAGCCATTTCTGATAATCCTTCTTTTTACGTTTACAAGCTGCTCTCACTTAATCATTCCACCAAGTTGTTCACCTTTTCCCATTTTACACACAATTGTTCCTAAGCATTCCCTTGCTGCTTTTACTACAACATCCCTGTATGCCCCCCATTCTTTTTCTATATCCTAAATCTGCTTACTATCTAATGTTCGAAACTTCTCACTAATCATATCAATGTACTTCTGCCTAAATTCCTCATCCTGGATATTTTCTACCCTTATTCGTTTGCAGACAGATTTCACAATCTTAAATCTTTGATTCAAGTGTTCTCTAACTTACATTTTTTTGTTAGTTTAATGCACAGTTCCTCCTACGTTTTTCGAGCTACTGTGATGAAACTTGGAATGTTTCTATAAAACATTATTATAAATAACTTCATGAAAAAACCATGTAAAATATATATTTCGTATTTTATGGGGTAACGAGTCGCTATATTTTTTTCCAAACTTAATCCATCAAATTTGAATTGCTCTAAAAACAAAATAAAATATCAAATATTCGTTCCACATATATCTTCAAATGGCTAAGGCGGATTCCAATTATATCTCATTTACCTACGACATGGCTTTTCCTTAACTCCTCCTCGATAGATATGCCTGCTTCATGTCTGTGTAGAGGCATGGTGGTGGTTGATTATTGGTCCCCAATATTTGTAGGTTAAAGGAGAAAGTTATTTATTTTATTTTAACATCTTGTTCAATCCTCAACATGTTTTGCAAATCTTAAACAAACATACAGATTATTAAAACGTTTTCACTAAATCTTCATTTACATCTGAAACAAAGCTGGTATGTACAGGTACTTTCAGGGGAGACGTATGCAAAATTGCACTTCATTAAAAGATTTATTGTATCTCAGAGAGTTTTAAAGATAACATTATATAATTTGATATACATGATTATCAGTGTTCTAAGCATACGCGTGTGAATGTTTGTGATCACTTAAATGTTCCTATGCTAGGAATATTTGAACTTTCAAATGTACCCTCTTTAGAAAATCATCAAGTTCTGAGTTACCAAATTTGGCACACAATATCTAAAGAATAAGTTGAAGATATATGTGGAACGAATATTTGATATCTATCTTTCCATGAAGTTATTTATAATAATGTTTTATAGAAACATACCAAGTTTCATCACAGTATCTCGAAAAACGTTGGGAGGAAAGGTACATTAAACTAACAAAAATATAATTTAGAGAACACTTGAATCAAAGATTTGAGATTGTTTATAATGTTTTACGATTCATCTAATGAATTAGTGCAGACCATACCCATATTCCTCCTCCAGCTGTTTCCTATTTGAATTTCTCATTTGATGAGCAATAGTTTACAATATCATCATTGTAGAGTCAGCTGTAGCAATTCGACTGTCATGTATGCCCTTTAGTATTGGCACTGTGAAAGCTCCTGGCTGCAATCCTAGTCTATCCAAAGTCTTTATCCTGCCGACATTTCCATTGTTAAACATTAAACAAGCATCATATGCTGCTATTTTCATCACATTTGAAGAGACAAATAAGGTTTTGGGACATCTCATCCATATAAGGGAGTTGAATATTTCATTACGATTCTGAGTTCTGCCACGCAAACAGTTCCGTAACGAATTGGATTGGCCAGAACGCTAAAGGTAGGTTTTACTACATTCATGACAGCTTCAGGTAGACTATGCTTGTGGGAATAAGGAGTTCCAGCTTGCTCAGCTTGTTTAAATTTACACCGTGAAATATTACATAGGTTAAGAACAGGATTTTGGTCAGTTGACAGTTTGTGAAGATAAACGGCCCAAATTGTTCTTTGCATATCCGTCACATTTCCATACTTCTCCACTTATAGCCCTCCCATAATATACCTGCAAAGTATGTATTTCTTTATCAGTACGCCAATTATCACCTCGTACAGACTTGTCATCTCCAATGTTTTGACCCCTGAGTACCTTCTTCGATTCTAAAAGTCTTCCCCACATTCTCTTCTGAATATGCCCAACAAATTCTGACTTTACAATCTTACAATCTGGGCAATAAGGTTCACATTCTAAGACAGTTTTGAACGAACTTGAGTCACGATCATAAAGATATTTCACACACCTGACTCCATATTTTTGAACACTTCTTTGAAGAATAAGTTCCATCCCAGCTTGCTCCATCCCACAACTGGAACCGGATAAATTTGCACAGCAGATATTTTTATGTTCACTTTGCCATTTCCTCTCTTCCTCTACACTATCACATTCTTTCTAAGGGCAGATCAAGTATTCTACCAGTGTCAATGCTGATGACTGATGAAACATCATAAAGTGATTGTGCCCAATACCATCGCAAGATACAAACAAATCAGTAACGGGAACATCTGATTCAGTTGTTTCGAGATCACTCTAATATCAAAATGAAGCTATGCTAGAAGGTTAGGTCAAAGTTTTAAGAGTATTATGTCAGCAGATTGGAAAACTGCAACAATACCCACTGACTGGAAACGATCCATCATCTACGTTCCTATACCAAAAAAGGCGAACTATTGGACTGCACAAACTACTGTACGCTTGTCCTAATGCCACATGTTAGTAAGGTGTTGCTAAAGATCATGCAACGAAGATTAGAACCTTAATTGTCTAAAACTCAAGCTGGCTTTAGGATAGATATCATTAATAATATGCGCTTGAATAATAAAGAGAGCACATGCGTTGGTCATGAGAAAGTCTTTGATAGTGTAAATCACAGGACCATGTGGGATGTCCTTAGACGGATTAACATCTCTCTGTTTGGGACCCCAAATAACGATTTAAATTCACACTCTTGACTTTGTTACATGGTTCTCCGAGCGTATATTTTCCATTGAATTTTTCTGACCCTAACTTGGCAGGTTCGATCCTGGCTCAGTCCGGTGGTATTTGAAGGTGTTCAAATACGTCATACCCATGCTGGTAGATTTACGGGCACGTTCAATGGTCTTTAGGGACTAAATTCCGGCTCCTCGGCGTCTCCCAAAACTGTAAAAGAACAGTAGTTAGTGGTACGTAAGCAAATAACAAATATATTCAATACTATTGTTGAAATTGTACTTTTACTATTCTTCTGGGTTTATTTTATCTTACTGTATATTATTTACTTCTCATTAGCAACAGTGAGGTCTGGATTCGTGGTCGTTTCTTATAGTTAACCCCAGGAATACAAACGGGGGGTACTTTTTACCCACCACCTGTTATTTCTTGCTCTGTTCTTTTTTACACTTGATATTAAAAGGCTGTAAGATGTGTTTATTGTTACCAACCAACAATGACTCTGAATGTTGTAGTAGGATTGCTCATTTTTACCGTCTGAAGGGGGGACAGTCATTCAAACATGAGTAAGTAAGAAGTAACCGCCACCCTCCCCCCCCCCACCTACTTAGTATTAGCAGGATTTATAACGTTGTTGGCCACTCCGAGTAAAATTGAAATAGTTTCTTTGTTGACTGCTACTAGACATTACTAACTGGATAGTTCTGGCTGTACTCCAAGAGCATAGCACCTGATTGATGCTGGAATGTCCTCCGATTTAGCTAATTGGTCTGAAGGTGACGACAGTGATATTACTGTTAGTGAAAACGTAGATGGAACTTAGAATATATGTATAAGAATGTATAAGAAAGCGATCATGCAAGCGATACACAGAGAAACACAGTTCCAAGACTGTTATCCGCCAAACGCGTAGAAATGATTCATCAGACTGAAAGTAGAACATTGAAAATAGATAGTCAGCTGTTTATTTAGGGGTTTGACAGCTGATAATGTTACCAAATTGAAATAATGATCTCTTTAGTTGATTGTAAGGAATGTAATATAAGTTGGTAAATATCTCCGATAATAAACACCAGAGATTTCCAGAAACTTAACTTTAAGTGGTGGTCACAAAGCAAGCCCCCGTTGGTATAAAATGAAATCAAATATAGAGTTGGCATTCCTAGGGTTAAAATTGAAAGTCACGCGGATAACAACAGAACAAGTGTTGAACCTTTAGGATGAGGGTGTAAGTAGGTGGAGTGAGAAGACGTATGCATAGAGCGGAACTTTCTTTCACACGTCATAGGAAAACTAGAATCCTGCTTTGCATTAATGATGCTAGTAAATTAAATTTTAAATTATCTTCTTTTCCGCAAACATGTACTAGAGCTGGAAATATGGTCATAATTATTATAATACCAGCTGCGCGGCGGAAATACTTGGTGCGAGTCTCTCGGCCCTCTTGACACGACTGTTACGTCCAGCCGTCAGAGCAAAAGGAACAATATGACTGCCCCCAGGAAGAACATCTTTATTATACACTCTTATGCCTTTCAGCGCTCAGTCTGCAAGCTTTGTGAATTTACTAAACGCCTCAACAATCATCTATATGCAACTAGCCCTGAGACTTCGTTTAGTTCCATATTCTTATCTTTAAAACTGATTTTGATCATCGTCTTCTGTGTTTCCCTCTACGTCACTTACCTTCCACGACTACTTCATTATTCTCCTAGATAACCTATTTTCTCCGTTCGCTTCACATGACTTCTCCACAGAAGCTGGTTCACGTGTACCACTTCATTCATCGAGTTCCTTCCTAACTCAGTCTTAGTACCTTCGTGCCATTGTTCCCACCTGTTTGTAGCAGCTATTTCCAACAGCAAACAGACTGGTACACAGATATACTTCTTTCTTACAGAACACTGTGGCTGCGCGGCTCGAGTCACGCACCTGTCAACACCACTGTCGGCAGCCCTGAAGCTGGTTGTCCGTGGTTTCCCATTTTTATACCAGGCAAATGCTGGGGCACTTCCTTCCCACTGCTGTCCCCTCGTCATAAGACTTATCTGTGTCATAAAGCAAATTGTAAAATAAATAAAACACACACTGCGAGCTTCACACTTACTGTGCTACCATCCTGGGAGAATACACATCCTAAATAGCTGAAGTGATCTACCTGTTCCAGATTTGTATCATCAACTTCAGATTCAATTCTCATAGGTTTATGGATACTCACTGCATCTATTTTCAAATTACTACTAGGCCACCATATCTCAGTGTTAGAGCAACAAACGCGAAGTTTCTAGATCCCAGGCTTTCAGCACAGTCTGCCAAAGGCCACTTTCTACATTACCACCACTTTATACTTTATACTTTATACTTTATACTTTTCAGTCATTTATCCATTAAAAGTACGAAATACAAACAGTTTTGTTCTTATGTCTGTAACTCCTCAGTCCGCTCACTGTACCCCAGTTGTCATCATAAATGCCTTTGATTGCTCAATTACAGTATACATATATTATTTGCTTTACGCCGCACACGGACACAAGATAAGTCTTACGGCGTCGCTGCGATGGGATAGGCCTACGAGAGAGAAAGGAGCTTCCGTGGCCTTAATTAAGGTACAGCCATCTTTAGGGCTGCCAACAGTGGGATTCGAACCTACTATCTCCCGGATGCAAGCTCAGAGCTACGCGCCCTTAACCACACGACCAACTCGCCCGATAATTATAGCATATTATATTATGATATATTATATTATAAAATTGATTTCGTGTGGCTATTTCTAGCCGGATGCAGCCCTTGTAAGGCAGACTCTCCGACGAAGGTGGGCGGCATCTGCCATATGTAGACAACTGCATTATATTGTGGTAGAGGATAGTGTTATGTGCAGTGTGTGAGTTGCAGGGATGTTGGGAACAGCACAAACACCCAGCCTCAGAGCCACCGGAATTAACCTATGAAGGTTAAAATCCCCGAACCGGTCGGAAATCGAACTGGGGACCCTCTGAACAGAAGATCAGTACGCTGACCATTCAGCCAACGAGTTGGATATTATATTATATTATATTATATTATATTATATTATATTATATTATATTATATTATATTATATTAGCGGCTGAAGAGGGCATAGGCCTTTGATTAGGAGTAGATGCAAAAAAAAAAAAATACAGCGAAAACATTTTTTTCACTCGGTGACATATTGCTTCTCGCTTCTGTAGTGTAGTGGTTAGTGTGATTAGCTGCCACCCCCGGAGGCCCGGGTTCGATTCCCTACTCTGCCACGAAATTTGAACAGTTGTACGAGGGCTGGAAGGGGTCCACTCAGCCTCGGGTGGTCAACCGAGTAGAGGTGGGTTCGACTTCCACCTCAGCCATCCTGGAAGTGGTTTTCTGTGGTTTCCTACTTCTCCAGGCAAATGCCAGGATGGTACCTAACTTGAGGCGACGGCCGCTTCCTTCCCTCTTCCTTGTCTATCCCTTTCAATTTACCCATCCCCCACCAAGGCCCCTGCTCAGCATAGCAAGTGAGGCCTCATGAGCGAGGTACTGGTCATCCTCCCCAGTTGTATCCCCGACCCAATGTCTCACACTCTAGCACACTGCTCTTGAGGCGGTAGAGGTGGGATCCCTCGCTGAGTCCGAGGGAAAAGCCAACCTGGAGGGTAAACATTAAGAAGGAGAAGACAAATTCATTCTTTCTTAAACGGTTCAGCCTACAGGGTTGCCATTTCCCTCGGACTCAGCGAGGGATCCCACCTCTACCGCTTCAAGAGCAGTGTCCTGGAGCGTGAGACTTTGGGTTTGGGGATGAAACCTCGTCCAGGTGGCCTCACAAAGGTTCAAATAAAGCGTATAGGAATGTTTTGAGATATTAGAGAGCTATCGGCTGTCCTGAAAATACTTTACTGCAGTTTCCTATTTTACTTGCAGGTAAACAGCAGATTCCTTCCAACTCCTCACCCAGTTCCATTCAACTTCATTTTTCTAGGAAAATGTTCAAATGTTGAGGATATTTCCTACATTAAAAATATTTTACCCCTGTTCAATCATTGTTGCCAATGGGCCTTATTTTATCCAAAATTTAACGATTAAAATCTCTCAAATTTTTGTAGTCATATTCCTGCAGATACTTGCGACTTGTAGTCGCTACGCGTTCACGTTGGGAGCTGAAGGCTTCAGCACGGTTTTCTTTTACTAATGCATCTATTTTATTTTATTTTCTCAATAATTACTTCTTTGTTGTGGTCTCTTTTGTTTATTCGCACTGCAGCAACGCACTCTGCTCCACCACCAAGCTAAATTCCCTGATTCGTCATCAACTTTCACCTCATCCTTTTGTAGGCATGATAAAGTATTGTTTTCTGCTACGAAGTTTATCAGGAGAAAGAACAGTTCGTAAATGTGAACAACTTCTGCTTTCATCGTGAAGTAATGAGGTTAAATTGTTGTTCTTGCTCTACTTTGTTTCCAATACTTATGTGAAAAATACCACCGAATACGCGTGATAATGAGTCAAGGTCAGAGGAACAGTGAATATTATATATAACGAAAACAATAATGTAAATATTTATTCAGGATTGCTTTTCCTCTCGGACTCAGCGAGGGATCCCACCTCTACCGCCTCAAGAGCAGTGTCATGGAGCGTGAGACTTTGGGTCGTGGTATACAACTGGAGAGGAGGACCAGTACCCTGATAGCCTCTCCTGTTATGCGGAACAGGGGCCTTATGTGGGATCGAAGACTGGAAGGCATAAGGAAGGAAGCGGCCGTGGCTTTACGGTAGGTACCATCCCGGCATTTGTCTGGAGGAGAAGTAGGAAAGCACGGAAATTCACTTCGAGGATGACTGAGGTGGCAATTGAACGCCCCTCTACTCAGCTGACCTCCAGAGGCTGAGTGGACCCCGTTCCAGCCGTCGTACCACTTGTCAAATTTCGTGGCAGAGCCGGGAATCGAGGGCGTCGAGGGGATGGCAGATAATCACGTTAATCACTACACCACAGTGGCGGACATTATTATTATTAATAATATTATTTGTTTTACGTCCCACTAACTACTTTGACGGTTTTCGGAGACGCCAAGGTGCCGAAATTTAGTCCCCCAGGAATTCTTTTACGTGCCAGTAAATCTATGGACACGAGGCTGTCATATTTGAGCACCTTCAAATACCATCGAACTGAGCCAGGATAGAACCTGCCAAGCTGGGGTCAGAAGGCCAGCGCCTCAACCGTCTGAGCCACTCAGCCCGGCGCTTATTAATATTATTATTTTTTTGCTAGGGGCTTTACGTCGCACCGACACAGATAGGTCTTATGGCGACGATGGGATAGGAAAGGCCTAGGAGTTGGAAGGAAGCGGCCGTGGCCTCAATTAAGGTACAGCCCCAGCATTTGCCTGGTGTGAAAATGGGAAACCACGGAAAACCATTTTCAGGGCTGCCGATATTGGGATTCGAACCTACTATCTCCCGGATGATGATGATGATGATGATTATTATTATTATTAGTAGTAGTAGTAGTAGCAGTAGTAGTAGTAGTAGTAGTATTCTTATTATACAGGGGTACACCTTCACCGCCCAGTTAAACTGCGCGCCTTCTATAAGGCAATCTGTGTAAGTGAACTTGAACTATTGTTATACAAGGTACTGGAGTTTGCAACTGTTTAGATGTCGCTAGCATCGGTCTAAGTGTCCCCTCTGGCGGGATTAAGGACAATTCATTCCTAATCGAAAGTTAATTTTAAAAGGTGGTTAACCTTAGTTTTGAAGACTGTTTAGTTATTACGTCAAAATTGTAAACACTCCTACAGTTTCCTTCTTCCTTGGTTACCAAGCAACCAGGAATTTGGTGAATATTTTCTCTAGCCAATTAGAACTGGGTTGTGTGCAGGCATCCAGCCTAAATGTAAACAGTTCTGGAAACTTCCCCTCGAAATGCTGTAAAAGCTGGGCGCTTTAAGGCCGTATGGTCATCTTCATAGCTCCAGTCCAGTGAGTGCGGCGTGTTTTCCGGAGGAACGGGCTGCAGGTTCGTGTTCGGAAGGCCCAGCAAAACAAGGTAATGGCAGAAGTTCCTTAACATTTGATAACTCCGGTGATAACTCGAGGGGAAGGTTTAAAACCTCTTTCATTTTATGTAAATTTCTAATTCAATTGTTTAAATGTAGATTTGCGGTAAGTCTGAGGACTGTTCAAATCCCTGCTGGGAACAAAGAGTGTTCACCCTCTGTTGGTTGCCATTCAACTTGGTATGGGGTGACTAAAATTGTCTAACACATTTTTGGCATTTCATATTTCGTGCTCAGTCAGCCCTCTAGGCTTCGAGCCATAAGCCCACGTAGGCGTGCAAGGAGTGCAAGTGTTTCGCCCTCTAGCCTTGTGTTCATGGCCGATCGTGTTTAACGTCTTCTTTTTATATTAATTCACCCACTGCCCCTGTTTATTTTGTAACTGTTGGGCAGAAGTGACTGGTAAGGTATTATTTGAAATTTGTCAGGCATAACTTTGTAAGAAACTTGTGGAGTTTAGACTCCTAGGCTATGTGGAGCAAACAGGCTCTTATAACATAGTGGACCTGTTCAGAGCTCTTTCACTGTATATTATCGCGTGGTTAGTTCTCTCTAATTATTATACCTGATCGTTGGACTCACAGTCCGCTGTTGCTATCAGAGCTGATGAGCTCATTTAACTGTTCTTTGTCCCAAATCTTCTATCCATCAAATACTAAAGTAAAAACGGGGAAAAAGAAATAGCATTTCAAAATATACTGCTTTATGTTCTGGTCGTTTCCTTGTCCGTCCGTTCACCCCAGCACCTTCTTACACTCTGTGTTCCACGAAATTCCCGTATCAATTATTATTATCGTACATAACTCCATCATCCTTCTCTGTGGTGTAGTGGTCTACACGGCCTCGCAAGGGTGACTGATTACCACCTCAGATCCTGGAAGTGGTTTTCCGTGGTTTCCCAATTCTCATTCAGGCAAATGCTGCGATGGTACCTAACTAGGGACCCCACACCCCGACAAGGCCGCTGTTCAGCACAGCAGGTGATGCTGGCGAGGTACTAGTCTTCCTTTCCAGGACACTGCCATTGAGGTGGTAGTAGTGAGTCCGAGAGATAAACCAACTAACTGCATCACCATTGTGGACACTTCGTCATCGTAACGTGCTCGTGTATTGCACATTCATAGGCTGCTCGGAACACACGAACAGCAGATAATTACAGCTCGCACGGTACAAAGTATGGAACACAAATGATTGGAAATTGCATTTTCCTTAGTGTTAACATGCAGATAGGGCAATGAACCCAGTTAGACGGCCAGATGACCTTCCCGTCGCCAACCTTATGCAGAGGGATATATTTAAGATTGTGTCCAGAATACATCTCTTGAAATGCCACTGAAAACAGAGTCCCAGTGCCTCTGAGCTTCGAGGGCTCACATGGGTCCACTAGCTGAGTCTGGCATTTCTTCCATTAGATCCACGCTCTTGCCCTTGCTTTTCATTGCTCTTCATTTGGTTATCTCCTGATCGGTGGTCATGATCGTCAAGTATAATGTTATTGTTGTTCGTCCATCGAACTACTTTTACAGGCTCCGGAGACACCGAAATGCCGGAATGTTGTCTCGCAGGAGTTCTTTTACATGCCAGTGTACCTACTGACATGGGACTGACGTATTTCAGTACTTTCAATAAACACAGGTCTCAGGCAGGATCGAACCTGCCAACGTTGGCTTAGAAAGCCAGCGCCTTAATCGTCCGAGCCATTTATCCCGGTATATAATATTGTGACAACCATGGTTAGACGGTTCGATTCCCGCTGATGCGTGAGGAACGCCATTAAGTCACGAGTTTCCATTTCTGCCTGCATTCTGCGCAGTGATCATGTCTTCTGGTGCTAAGAATCGCGGTACTCGACACTTATGAAGGCATGACGTCATAGTTCACTCTCTCAGCCGCTCTTTGATGAGTGGAGAATACTTATTGGTGATCGCTGACGTTCTATGCGACTGCGCTTGATCATCTACTGAAGAGGTTTCAGTGATGAACATCTTGTAATGTGTTGTCTAACATTATCAGTAAGCTGTCGTGAGAATGGTTTTCCGTGGTTTCTGAATCTCATCAGCAGGCCACGACTAAACTCCCCCTCCTGCGCCTTTCACAGCACCGCACGTATCCTGGCCAGAGAGAGAGCAACAAACCTTCAGCCGTGTGTGCTTAATTCCCCGAGGTTGGGGACGTCATCCTCTCAATACACCAGTCACACTTTTGGTGAGCAACCCCGCTACTGAGAGGATCTTTATAGATAAACAAAGATTCTTTTAGTAAGACGTAGGTCAGTCTTGATGGTGATGTCTTCCCGATACCCAGGATTCGTTTCACATAACGAGCTTTAATTTTATCTAGCGTTATCAAGTCGTTAATTTTAATTTTATTCCGGATTATATGGATCCCATAAGTTGCTATTGGTGCTATAGCTGTTTTAAATAGTATCATTGCTGTTTTTGCTGAAAGTTTTTGTGGTTGTTGAATGTTGTAAATTGCTTTTATTGTTGAGGTGGTTCTTTCTTTGATGTGATTGTTAAAAGATGCCAATGTTGTTTGAAGAGTAACTCAGAGATATTTGATTTTTGTTACTAATTCTGGAGGTTTTTTGAAGGGTCAATTTATCTTTTGGATAGAGCTTACAACTTCTTCTGAAAGTCATTTGTTTAGTTTTGTCATAATTTACGTGTAAGTCATTTTCTAGTGCCCATGAATTGAGTCTTTCTTTTTTACCATCTGGAGCTCTTCTCTGTCTTCTGAACCTATTACCATATCATCTGCATAGAGTAGACGTATTGCTGAACTGTTATTAATGATATTTGTAATGCCTGCTGTCATCATATTGAACAGTAATAGGCTAATCCGATCTTCTTGTAGAACACCATTAGTTTGAATAAGGTGATTTCATCAGATATTTGGATGAAATTGTATTTAAGATGTCTGAAAGCATTTTCGTTATATGATGTGCATCGCCATTCAACACACTGAGTTTGCGGATCAGTGTTTCCCTATTTATGAAATCAAAGACTTCTCTGTAATCTATGAAGACTACAAAATATCTTCTCCCTGGATGCCTTATTGTATCTTGAACATGTTCTAGTAAGCATTTCACAGCATGGAGAGTGCTTCTTCCCTTTCTGAAACCAAATTGGTTTTCTGGTATTATTTATTTATTTTTTATTTATTTATTTATTCATGAAGCACAAGATACAGCTACACTGAGCAAATTTCACTTGCACTGTCAACAGACTATTTAACAAACGTAAAATTTCATAATAAAATATAACAAACATAACAAAATATAACAAGATCAGGTACACAGCCTACTAATAACTGTCCGAATCGAAAACCATGAGAATGTTCATGTTCACAACTGAGTCATCGTGGGTCAAGATGGCGGTATAATCCCTTCACATCAACGTATCTTTAAGTGACTATTTACACACCTCTCGAATACATTCCTTTCTAACACATTTATTTTTAACTCTCACAAAGACAGCTTCATGATCACTTATACCATCAATCACTCATCAGGTTTTTGTCAACACCACGTCTACAATACTTTTCCCTCTACAGCAGATGGTTCCATCACTTCCTGATTCAGCTGTCCTTCCAATAATAACTTAGGACATCTACTGCATCAATAAGCCTGCGTTTAAAATTTCTATGAATATTTTGAGGAAGTGTATGAGCCTGGGTTACAAGTTTCCCATTTCCCTTCGAAAATGACTTTTATTATTGATTTTCTCCATTGTTCAGGTATATTTCTTGTACTAAACCATGTATTGAATAATTCTATCTAATGGTCTTCCATCAGATTGTAAGGTTCTTTGAGATGTTCTGTATATATTATTACTTTTTGCTTTTGTTATTGCATGATATATTTCCTGTCTCGTTATCGGGTATATTCTCTGTTATTTCCGTAGCATTATATTAATATGCTGTGTCAATATGTTTGATGTTATAATGGTGACAATACGATTTTCCCCTGTGCCCATGGAAATTCCTTTCATTGTGGGTGACCTTGGTTTGCTGAGTGTTATGAGCGGATCTTTTTGAGCAAGTTCTTCTTGTCTTCTGGCATCTAGATCTATGCGGTCTGCTGTTATAAAACTTTATTTATTGGCGTGTAATGGTGAATCATGTTTTGCATTGTGGTTTTGGCTTGATGTAGTGCTGATAGGGTCTCCTTCCGTTCATCACAGCATTCTTTGCGATTTCCTATCCTTTATTTGTGTTTGACATGATTTTAAGGTCGTTGTGCATAGTTCTATTGCTTCTATTATTTGATGTTGCTGTATTAGACGTATTGCTTCTTCTACTTTTCCCTCATTTCCTTTCATTTTTTCCAAATTTCATTCCTAGATATTCTGGTGACCACAAGGTTGATTGAATATAATGGTTGACTAAAATCACAAGTTGTTATAACTGGTATATATTTTCTTATTTGTGTTATTGCCGATGTTCAAAGTGCTTCCTGTTTAATTACATTTATGCGTTCTCTTCTGTATATTACAAGGCCTATTGCGCTAGTGCCATTCGGTGCTATGTATGATAACATGTCAGGTTTGTTAATGAGGCTATATCCTCTTTCTAATAGTGTATCTAGGATTAGATTTGTTTTATAGCTGGGATTATCAATTCGTGCATTGAGATAGCCTGCAAGAATTACTCGTTTACCAATAACCGTTCGTGTTAAGGCTTCTGTTATTCGTTCAATGACATATACACTCATCTGAGGATCAGCGTTATGCCTATTATTGTAAGATAATTTGTTTTAACTGTAACTGTGTCTTCATCTCGTTTAATTCCTTTATTAATCCTAGAGAAGGTTTAAGGAAGATGGAAACACCTCCTGCAGGTCCACATAAAGTTTGGTGAGCCAACGAATGGATTCCTTAGAATCCTTTTATGTACCATAGTTTCGTCAGGCGGTCGAGCTATCAACACAGCAGACTCTGCTAAAGGTATCCTACGACTCGGACATCGCTGGCAAAGTGTTGTACAACCTGCTGGTGACTACTTTGAAAGGCAGTTATTTCCTTATTATAAGTTGTAATTAAATGTCTGCCACTATTTAAGTTCCAACCCTCGTAGAATAACAGTATAAGAACTGAAAAGACCTATTAAACTTTTACAACCTGATGTACTACGTTCTACAACACTTTATAATAAACAACCATATTCACTCTCATTCATGCGTCCCATTCACACTCAAGGAAGCCTGGAAGTGCCCATAAAACGACGTTCGCAGAGAGTGGACCACTGGGTAGGCCAGTCACAGATCAGAAGTCCTAAGTGGGCTGATGAACCACACGTCATACCACACTGTTCCTGCAGGATATTGTTCCTGTTCCTAAGCTTGTTGGCTGCTTTAGTCAGGTGTGCCTTGAAGCTGAGAGTCCTATCTAAATTAACTTGGGACATATGCTAGGTGAAAATGGTCAGTTTTAATTTATGTTGGTCAGTTTATTGCTAAGAGGTAGCACTAGGCTCCTAGCTCCTTGGTTAGTGCGTCCTCTGTAACTTGTAGGACTGACAGCAAGGGCCTAATCATCCGAGTATAGTCTCTGCGGTGTATATGTACATTAAACAAGACTGGAACAAGAACAGGAACTTGTGGTGACCGTTACTAACCTTCCTCTGTGAGCTCATATTGTAACACAATAGATCATGGAAGCTTCTATTGCTAGCATATTACATATAATATTCCCAATTCTTAAGCAAGGAATAATCTGAAGGAGTTTGATCATCAATCCTTGTCTCCGCACAGTATCGTATACCGGTGTTAAATCTATGAAGGCTATTGAAGACTTTTTTGATGTTGCTGGAAATTAGCCTCAATGAATGTTGTCAGAGAAAGGACCTGATCTGTAAAGCTACGCTGAGGACAATAACAACATTATTCAGCAGGTAAGTTTTCAAAAACTATATGGCTAATTCGGTTGTTGATCGACCTTTCAGAAGCTTGTATGTCATACAATGCAAAGTAATCATTGAGATATGTCGCTTGGATTGTGTGGTTCACAATAATTCTTGTGCTTTATATTGACGGGTTTGAGAATGTATAAAAAGCCAGCCATTTTATTTACTCTTTTCTACGGTTGGGAAGGAATTCGGGATGTATACCATCAAAATCTGGCGAACTTCTTGCTCTCATATTTCTAAGGTACATTCTTACTTTTTCTGTAGTGAAAGAGGTGGGAATTTCTGAATTCGAGGAGCTTCTTAACCTTGACTGTATGTTGTTTGTTTTGTGGGGCTCTTGAAATATAAGTTATATTGAGTGCGGCAGTTTCAAGTGTCTGCAGGCTTTCTACTTGACGATTCACTTAACACGCCTCGCACTATCTGGGCTATGCAATAGATCATCAGTTTTTCATCACTTTTAATTAAACAAAAATTATCTCACATTCCTTTGTCCACTCAGGAATATATTTCCGGTGATAGCCTCTTGGGACATATGTTTCCGGTGTACTTATCACAGTTCCAACAAAGGGTTTATAATTAAACCTTGTCAGTAGAATCCATTCCACACATGTATCTAAGTTTTCTGTAAATAGTGTCCAGTTGGATGTGTTTCAGTTCCATTTAAGATGTCGAAATGACCGTATTATTGTGATACTATGGCCCATTCCAAGCAGCGCATCGGAATAAACATAGGTCTTTAGCATGAAAGACAAGACTGAGGTTGTGCTGTTCTATCTAATCAACAAAAGCTATTCCATTTTCATCATTATGCCGATATTTACGCATTTCATGATGACTGTTGAAGTCTCCCACATATATCGTAGGATGGCTGTATGTTATCCGCGGAGTTTTGTTTTTTAGATATTGACCTCAGTAACTTCACTTACCTTAGAAACAATCTCATGAATACTGTTATCTGTTTCAGTCAACACAATGTATACGTTGTGTATATTACATAGGCTACGTTGCAATACCATATAACTTGTCATATATAGTACCAGGTATGTAGCCACATGAACAGGGTTGGTTTTCATCTTCTGTACGTGTTTCTTGTATCGATTTCGTTACTGCACAGGATCTTGTCCAATATTTAGGTCTGATAAAGTTTTCTATATTCAATCGATAAATCTTCACACAGTGACCTAATTTTCTGGAGAGCAGGTCCCCAGGAGGACCATTTACTGACCCACTTTCCATTTTGTATGGTATGCCAGGAGATCCAAGGGATCATCTTACACCCAAAACATCAGAAACATGTGTACAAAAGAAGTTCATAAACTAACAAATACAGAGACCAGGAGTGGATATTAACAACTGCTAACTATGATCTTGAGCTGACTTACTTAGAAACAGAAGGTCCCTCAGTTCTGAACTGAGGGGTCTAAAAACAAGAACGGCAATCTCCACTTTCGAATGTTTTGAGATATAAGCCAAAACTGTTCCAGGTACAGTGTATGCTAATTTTCATCAAATAATATGCACCGGTATCCGGAAATATATTCTAAGGCTCAAGGGATAATTAGAGACTAATGTACTGCTCAGTGATACAAAATATAGCATTTAAAATCTGGAGATTGCCGCGTATGCTGGTAAAAGATTGAGATTGCCATGATTGCAGTGGTAAGTAAAACACATAAATGGTTTACCGTTATGCATTGTTTAAACAAAATATTTTAAACACTTCCAAAATTGAAATATATCGTCACACACTATTTAGTCATTTAGTTCTTCAATTTGGCCTCAAGTGTCTCGTTAATTCTTAAATTTTTAAGCAAATTTCAGACACACGTAGCATTTAAATCTGAGTCCCCACGCCTTCAGTTCTTCAATCCTGTCGCACAATGGCTCTTCCTTCCGTTCATCCCTTACAGACAGATCACTGTCCGTTGACGTTGTACCAGTCTTCTCCGTAACGTTTAGTCAGTAAATTACGGATGTCATTCTCCTTTTTTTCTTAACACGATTCCCTTCTAGAATTACCTATGTCCAATTCATAGTCAGGTTGTCCTCCCTTAACGGCATTGATACCCGTTCTAGTTCTACTTAAGCGGAATCTCTTGAATTTGGAAATTTGATAATGCCATGATGCAAATATTCCTGAACAACAATTTTCCAATTATATCCAGAACAATTTTTTTTCTAGTTTTACGACAGTAGTACGCTCATCATCTCATCAATAATGTCTAGGTAGTCACCAGAAGTTACAATCACGTCATTTATGTGGATATCTTATTGAATATTTCCTAAAATGTTAACGGGCAGAATGAAGCTATGTCCCACTAGAGTAAAAATTACTTCCATCATCTTCAAGTTCTGTGGATTTTGTGTTGGGTCCACACTTAGGATGTTCTGGCAATGATTTACAGGCATACCTAAAAATGAAGCGATATAACGTAATATTATTAACAGAACTAATAATATCATACACGTGCCTTGCTATAGTTATGTACATTTGGAGAATATAATGCCAAATAGAAAGAACCTCAAACACTTCGCCACATCTTTTCCTCGTCTTTGGTATCCTCCTTGCATTCGTTGGTGATACTAGAGACACTGGTAATTCCATTCTTGAATGCTCTTGTATTCACATTAACATGTTACAATTGTAGCACAATAAAGGAAGGAATCAAATTAAAAAAACATACAATACCGTCAAAACGTGTTCTCCCGCTCTCTGCAATAGACTGTGTCACGTGATACCGGTGCTGTTCAGCGACTGTCTGTGATGGAGAGTGCAGTCTTTGCAGTGTAACATTGACTGGAAAGTGCCGTGTTTGCTGTTAATCCACAATTTCCTGCTATTCGTAAAACAGGGAGAAAGTCAAGTATGCTACGTAAAGTTTGAGGACATGGAAGATAACGCTTTCAAATATTATTATCCACTGTCAGCTAAATTTCCCAGAAGAGTGGAGATTGCAGGGTTTGCTATTAGACCCCTCAATTCTGAAGCAACATTAGGGATCAGTACAGATCTTTCACAAAGCCAAGACGATGATTTTAGGTCTGTGTGTTGAATGTCAGGGTAGACGGGTTCTATATGATCATCAACGGTGTATACCAAAGCGCAGAACCCACCCGAAATATCTATCACATTTTTCTGATCGTTCACAAATTTCAAGCAACGCCCTTGCGAATTCATCTGCCCTGTGATCTCTCCTAAGTTAGACTCACTTATTAGATGTCAATGAATGCCGCCATAATTAAGAATATTTCAGGACTTCAATGCTCCCCTTATCAGCCAATGTGCGTTCGTCCAAATCAAGAGGCCGGCATTCATTCAACACTTGGGTGATGTTCGGGTGATGTTCTTTCGTTTAGAGATTTTGCACGAAAGATAATTAACTGCGAGTTTAGCAGCAGCACGTGAAGATGATAGTGAGGCTGGTCTTTCCGATACCTCTTGGATCATCCCTCAAGATGAAACTGTATAAAAACTCCTTTGGTCTGCTGTCAAACATTTGCTCATGACTTATCTACCACAAATACTACACATTTTCTAAGAATATATCACGCCACGTAGACTTGGGTACTTGTCGAGAGTGCCTCCTCCCATCGTAGGAGTTGTATCCCCGAGCAAGACAAAGGCTCAGTTGAAAATTCTTTGTACTTGCACATTAGTGATTTCTTCCGTGAAAGATACTCTTTCAAACTGTTGCGTTCCGTATTTTCAGGTTTTTCGACAGAACTGCTGCGTCAATCGCCTAGAAAAACCGTAAAATTATGGCTAAAATCTCTCCCACAAAATGAGTTTATCCCGAAACAGCACCAAGTTGCAAACTTTTATGGCAATGACTGTAATCTCCTAACGGACAGAATGATTTGTTGGGTCCAACTCACCACTTACAGTTTTCGGGTCATCAAAGCAGATTGGCCCTCGTACATGTTGACAGTGTATTTCGAGTAGAAGCATTTTAAGTTGCTTGAATGCACGGTGCAAATCCTGACAATCTCTCAGTCATATTATACACCAGGATGTTTCGGGAAGGGAGTTCCTTGCTTCCTTCTAATAACCGTATTATTTCTTCATAAATAGTGCGTGCGTCGTCAATATAGTTCAAAGGAGGACGTGAATGTTGTATTTGCAACATCGTCTCTAGTAAAGTAGATGCGTTGTCCATATTCCAAGTGACTGATGCATTATCCGAGGAAATGGTTCGCGAACTGAAAAAAAAAATCTCCCAAAAGCTTCCGGGCTGCTGTCTGTTTGAAACTTACGAAATTCATCTCATCTGCCTTCTGCGGCAAACGTAGTCTGGTAACTTCCTTTGTTCATATACCCACAGACGTATTGGGACCCAGCACGTGGGGGTATAACCTCTTCCCCTGCTACGACAGCACAGTAGGTTCGTGGTTAATCTGCTGTAACCTGATGTCGTCTGCCTCTCCTGGATTATGGCTCTTGCAACTGTCAATGGCTTCAATGCAGAAAAGCCGTACAAGATGACTACACTAAGTGTTCTCGTCGTAAAATTTTCAAGTCTGGTGGTGAGTTTTACCACTTTCCACGAGCTGGCGGGCAATCTGTTTAGCTGTTACATTCGCATGACCCCCTCTAACTGTTGGATCACAACTCAGACGCTTAAGAAACGGCTTTCTGGCTACTCTTCCTTAGATCAGTCTCCTCCATCGCTCCTGTTATTAGATATCGCTTTTTAGAGATCTTCCCTAGCTCGGACGGCATCGGTGCTCAAAGGATCGTTGTCAAAGAGTTCACAATAGTTTCTCAATATTTCCCTACTTTCTGTATATAGTGTGCAGCTTCAGGGAATTGGGACGAGAACAATGCTTCACGATATTTACAAAGTCATCATATGATGAAGGAAAAGGTTCTATATTCAGAATGTTCTCGCCCAGTGAAATGGTACATTTCTCCCTACGAGCCTTTTTAAAATGATATTTTCTTCGGAAAGGAACTAAGATTCTAACGATTTAAAGACAAGACGTATAAAACTAAAACCAGGCCACAGAACTAGTTGCATATAGGGGATTGTGGTGGCGTTTATTAAATTCACAGAGAGTCGCAGACTGAACGCTGAAAGGCATGCCAGTCTGTAATGAAGATGTCTGTTTGAAAAGGAACTGTCTGCGGTTAGATTGCAGCATATATCTTACATATAACAGGACGATGAGGGATTGCTTGCCCCACTGATTTCGGTGATAACTGAGATATATGCATGCTTACGCAGATACTGAGATACTCTATGTTAATATCTGGATTATATCCATGCCTCCATCTCGCAATGCTGAATCATGCTGGAAGTTTGTTATCATGCAGCAAAATTAGATCACACGAACCTGCCAATTCTACCCCTGCCCCTCCGCTTTTGCCGGTACCTGGGTAGCCCCATGTTATATTATGACTGTTGAAATCACCAACCACAAAATTCACATATTGACGCTGCAAGGCTCCACAAATCTAAATACAGTACCTTGTGGCTTATTAATTGGGCTCTACTGTGAGAGTTTCAATGTCATCACGGGAGAGGATCTGGACGTTGGATAGCACTGAGGGTGTTCAATCACTAAACGCATGCTTTGACTTTTGGACGGCTAAGATTCTAGTCTCGGTGAGTTTCCTGAATGCATGTTATTAGCGTGTTGAGAAAATTTTGTGTTCTTTCAGATTCTTAGCATTAAGTGAATAATAGAAATAAAATAATCAAAATACAAAAAATATTATGTCAACTTGCGTAAAATAAACCGAAAAATCCATCCATCCATCCATCCATCCATCCATCCATCCATCCATCCATCCATCCATCCATCCATCCATCCATCCATCCATCCATCCATCCATTCATACATACATACATCCAGAGGACGACGATGAGCAGAAAATGGGAGCTGATAAGAGTTAAATAAGGTCTGTGTATTCCAGTAACTTCTACAACGTAGTCCGGTATATTTTGCTATGTGTAGAGCTGATTTGATCTTGTATTATTTTGGTGGAAGTTTATCACAATTTCAACTATAAATTCTTGTGCTGAGAAGACACGTGGCGAAATTTTCTATGTTTGCGTGTGTTACAAGTGTCACTCTGTTATAACAGAAATGTTGTCATATTTTTTCTCAGGATGGGACGTTGAATTTAGTGCATTTCTCATCGAATTTGTTCCGACGTAATGAGGAATATAATTGCAATAGAGCAGTGAAATTTAGAGAAATTTTAAGTACGTAAATTTGCGAGATTTCATGTCCACATACATAGAATAAGTTGTGTATGCAAATTACAAAGTTTTGCTCAACTTGTAATTTGTAAATCTCAATAAATAATGATTAATTATTTATTTATTTGGCGCATCGCTACATCACTAAAAAGATTTAATCTTTACAATAATTATCTCGTACTAAAAAGAATAATAATTGATTCCATCACGTTAGTAAAGTGAAGACAGCGGAAATTTCGATTTTAATCTATCTCAACAGTATAACTAAGGTATTTAGCATTAGAGGTTGCGTCAAGACATTATCCGGCAAGCTAGTTAATGATAAAATTAATATCAAATATTTATCCTTCGAAGATGTTCTAATTATTCTATCAAACAATAGGCAAGAATGAATTCAATACCTGGAAAAACTTCATGCAGTTGCATCTAAAACGAATCCAAATCTTATATAAGAAAACCTGATACAAGGAAGTATCTACTCGATACTTAAACAAACAAAATCTGGTAACTCATCTTGGCAAAATTTCTGAGTTAAATGATTTCAAATACATGGGGAAACCATCCGACCATCTGCATTAAATCATAAAGCAAACAGAAGGAGATTTCTATATTACAAGCAGGCCATAGAATTACATGGAAAAGGTACAACAAAAAATCAATATCCCGGAATGCTATATTAAAGCACTATAACACCGTAATTAAGTCCGAAGCATTAAACACGTCAGAAACCTTGATCATTGGAAAAAAATCGCTATCTAAAATTATCAAAAAATCAAGAAAGAGATGTCCTCAGGGAAATCTTTGGCCCAGTATGCATAGAAGGAGTGTGGATGAATAGGAGGTCTCCGGAGTTATATCAACATAATGAGAAAATATGAGATACAATTGGAAAAAGGCGATTGAAATTTGATGGCCATATTCAAAGAATGGATGACGAAAGACTCACTAAATATATATTTAATTATGCCTCCTCACTAAGTCAGGAATAATTGGATAATCGAAATCGAAAAAGACCTTTAAGAATTCAGCATGTCAGAATAAATTATATGAGACACGCCTAGCTTTAGAACGTAGGTGAACAAACGTCACTTTGCTAAAAACCCAAGATCAGAACACCATTGCATGGACTGAAGAACGGATGAAAAACACAGCGAGGGAAGAAGAGAACCTGGGAAGAGAGCACACTCCACTGAAAAATAAGTAAAATCGCGCTCCCTAGTTGGGCACACCAGTTTGAAATACTATTAATATTACGTAATGGAATTAGTAATAGTTATTTTCCGTGTGGTATGCTTTGTTTTGTGAAAGGTCAGTCGCCTATAAATTTGTCAGGAGGTAATAGCACGGGGTTCGGTCTAATGTGTTTTTCGGTCGATGTTGAAGTCAGTGTCATATGCATCTGGAGTATTGTATTTCCATTGGAAGTGAGAAACTTCATAACTCTTCATAACTGTCGGTGCTAGATATGTTCTATTTGTCCGTGTAGTTATGAAACCATACGACTCTGTGAGACATGTTCCTAGTAGATATCCGAGAGGTAACAATGTAGATAATGCCGAGGTTACTTTGTAAAAGGCCCGACGGAAAATCGTCAAGACAGAATGGTTTGAAATTTGGTAAGAGTAGTGTGAATAGGACAGTTCGGCCGCCACCTCCACCTCTGGCTCTCGGGAGAGGCCTCCACCTCCCGTGGGAAATTTGAATTTTGGCGGGAAATTTGAATTTTGGCGCGAGATTTGAATTTGTAAAGAAAGCCACGTGCCTTTTGACAGCTGTCATCGACAACAACGCATCGCTAAACTCACTGCTGCCATCTTGACGGGCCTAAACCTCAGTGGTACCAACTTAACCTTACTAGCGCGAGATTTGAATTTGTAAACAAATCCACGTGCTTCTTGACAGACAACAACGCATCGCAAACCTCAGTCCAGCCATCTTGACGGACCTAAACCTTAGTGGTACCAACTTAACCTCACTAGCGCGAGATTTGAATCGGTAAACAAATCCACGTGCTTTTTTGACAGCTGTCATCCGCCGCCTTTAATCAAGAGAGCGCCGTGCTGCACTCTATGTGGTGGAGGATAATTTGAAAAATGCTTCTTGACAGCAGCCATATTTAATCAAGAGAGCATCTTTAGCTAGATACCTTTGAAATGTGGTGGCGGCAAATTGAAAAATTCCACGTGCTCTTGTTTAGTAAACAAACTCACGCGCTTTTTGTCAGCTGTCATCCGCCATCTTACATCGCAAACCTCAGTGCTACACTCTTTAGGTACATACCTTTGAAATATGGTGGCGGATAATTTAAAAAGAAAAATTCTACAGCAGCCATCTCTCGACGCTAATTGCACAAGATGGTGGCTATACATGACTCCTTAAAGGTGCTTATGCAAGATGGCGGTTATACAAGGCTCCTTATGAGACGCCCTAGGGATGCTTCCGCAAGATGGCGGTTCCTCTTATGAGGCGGCTTAAGGGTCATTGCACAAGATGGCTAGAGACGCCCTAAGGATGCTTGCGCAAGATGGCTGCTGCTCTTATGAAGAAAGCTAGCTTAGAGGCTAACGTGTCATGCTAGTTCGATTCATAAAATTTAGGGCTTCAATGCAAAATGTTAAATATCTCGAAAACGGTGCATCGTAGAGCAAAACGGACAAAATTTTTCTGCCCAATACCTCGGTTCCCAGTATGAGGAACATGATAGCATAAGGAAAACATAGTCTAATGATGAGATCAACGGTCCGGCTCCTACTTAGGCCCTTTGGCATTCGCTCTGTTTTAGCTTGTATTGAAGCAAGTCTTCGTAACATGATCAGGTCTAGCTATGGTAGAGAGTTTAACGTGCTGTGCAGGTTCGATTTATTAAATTTGAGGCTTAAATGCAAAATGTTAAATATCTCGAAAACGGTGCAACGTAGAGCAAAACGGACAAAATTTTTCTACCTAATACCTAGGTTTGCAGTATCAGGAACAAGAAAAACATAGTCTAATGATGAGATCGACGGTTCGATTCCTACTTAGGCCCTTTGGCATTGGCAGCTATCTAATTCTACAAGATGGCGGCTATACATAGCTTCTTATGAGACAGCTTAAGAGCGCTTGCACAAGATGGCTGCTGCTGTTATGAGACTCCCTAGGGGTGCTTGCGTAAGGTAGCAGTGACAAGACGGTGACTATACACAGCTCCTTATGATACGGCCTAGAGGTGCCCACACGCGATGGTGGCTACTCTGATGAAGAAAGCTAGCTTTGCATCGTGCAGGTATCTTTACAGCACTAAACCTCATACCTTTGAAATGTGGTGGCGGGTAATTTTAAAAATTCTACGTGCTTTTTCTTAACAGCAGCTATCTTTAAACAATAGCGGCTATACATAAGCTGTTAAGGCCTCCTCTTATGTCAAGGCATAGCTCTATCGAACAAGTTTCAACCTGCGTCCGGATAGCTAGAGTAAAACCGTGCTGCAGTGATGACGTCATTATGCATGTTTAGACTTGGAAATCACAAAAGAAACATAACAAGACTAGAATCGAACACTGCACTCTATGCCGTTAACTTTATCATGTGATAGGAACATTGATTGAAATGTGCAGAACACTAAATAAGTGATCAAGACTAAAATAGAACACTGTACTCGATACAACATGTGTTTAGAACATGTCAGGGGATACCTTTGTTCTAAGAAGATTAGATTACCGCACTTTCCTTGTAGGGCTAATAGGCTAAAGGGCTAATGTGCAAAAGGGCTAATGGGCTAATGGGCTAAAGGGCTAATGGGCTAAAGGTCTAGAGTGCCCCTCCTCTCTTTATCCGGGCTTGAGACCGGCTCTACAACTAGAGGCGGAGTTAACACCGTAAGGAAGGGAGAATGTTGGGAAATAATCTATACGAATATAGCTACTCGATCGACTATATACTACAGATGGATGACATAGGTGAGGGTAAGCGCTTACTTAATAATACCTACACGACGTAATTCATGCACTATTTCAAAAATATCCTCTTTGTACTGTGTGTAACCAGCATCATGATAGGCTCTTAGCAGTTGTAAACGTTTTACGACTACGTTGGGGTCTTTACAGTATCTTATATCTACATAGGGTAACAGAGGCTTGTTGTGAACTTTGAGTCTATATGCAGATAGTTGATGTGTAGGGACTTGTTTTGATGTAATACGTTCTTCAGCAGTAGCGTTTCTAGGTATAAACTTAACTTGTTTCAATAGCGATGAAGCGTTGAAATTTCCTTCTACTTTACCTTGCATCTCTTCTTGAGATGTTTGCACTGCGACAGAACGTGTAGTAGGCTTAGGAAGTGAAGTAAAATCATCAAGCTGTAATGGCAATGAAACATTAAGATTTTCTTCTACTTTCCCTTTACTACTGTTTTGATCAACATCATTTTCCTATAACATGCATAAGGTGGCAGCCGTCAAGATGGCAGCAGGGAGGTTAGCAAAGCTCTATTGTCCTTTAAAGTGAGGTTAGTGTCCGTCAAGACGACAGCTGTCAAAATAGCACGTGACTTTCTTTACTAAACAAGAACACGTGGCCTGACGTCACGGTCACGTGGTATGCAGCGTCAGCATGCAAATTTCAATGTCTACACCTACGTAATTAACACTCTGCTATGTTCACAAGATTTTCTACATATAACTATTCTTTATACTTTAAGTTCGTTTACATAAGTTATGTTAAGATAGCAGTAGGTACAAGCGATGGTCACACGCTCTAGTAGAAGATGCATGCATTATCAAACCTTGCTATTCTTACCGCTGCCATGTTCACAAGATTTTTAAACATCGCTATTCTTTGTACTTTAAGTTCATACACATAGGCTATGCTAAGATAGCAGCACAAACACATGCGAACTTTGTACACTCTAGTGGAATAAGTTTAGTACTGCGTGCATCATAGATACATGATGTGTACACGCATTTAAACATGGCTATACTTAATGCTGCTGCTATGTTTACAAGATTTTTATACATTGCTATTCTTTATGCATCAAGTTCGTGCACACACAAGCGATAGTCATACGCTCTTGCAGAAGAAGTTTGGTACGACAGTCGATGCATACATTATCGATAGGTGATGTGTACACGCTTTGGAACATAGCTCTTCTTTGTGCTTTATGTTCGTACACATGGGTTAGGGATACACAAAAGCGATTGCTGCATGCTCTAGCGGAAGAAGCATAGTACGGTAGTCGATGCATGTAAAATCGATAGGTTATGCTAAGATAACAGCACACTTACACGATTTTAGCACAATCTAGTGGAAAAGTTTAGTATGATAGTCGTTTCATGCAAAAGCATTAGGTAATGTGTACACGCTTTGAAACATGGCTATTCTTTGTACTTTAAGTTCATGCGTATTAGTTATGCTGAGATAGCAGCACAATCTAGCTGAAGAAGTATAGTACGAGAGTCACTGATCTCTATACATGGATCGCTGATGGCAGGTCTCCGCTGCAGGAGAAAGTACGCCAAGTTGAACGCGCGGTTCGCCATGTTGGCGTACCCAACCTCGAGCTCTCCTTATGGGGAAGCAATGATAATATAGTCAATTTTAAGTCGCAATTAATGGCGCATTGGAATAATTAAAAATATAGAGACATGTTCACGCAAAGCATAAGGACATTGGGATCACTGACACGTCATTCCGAGGTCAGTAAATCTCCGGGATAGCAATAAAAATGAGTGTATAATAACGGCCGGCAAATATTAACTTAGGTGCTGAATACATGCAATTAGCGATCGGTAACACAATACGAGTGAAAACCAGTTTCTGGAAACATTGCTGTAAATTGTATACATGTATGCCACGAAATTATGGATTCTTAAAATGATGTACCTATAAACGTAGCTCAATATACAGGCGTAGATTCGACATATCGTAATCGGTGCTTGATAATGAATTTCTGTTTCCTGTTTCCAAGAAATAACGCGCATATTATCAAATTAAAGTATCATTGAAGCAAATGTACACATTTATAAAACCAGCAAATATTCAAAACTAGTCAATATATCACATTACCTGCAGCTTAATGTACTATTACAGACCTCTTTAATTAAATTCAGCTAGCAAAGCGATATTGATAGTCATCATCAGAAATATGTAACACCAGTTAAGAGTCCCAAATACCACGAATAGTATAATGGAATAGCCCCAAACACCCACCACACTTTCCCTTCTCCCGCCACTCCAGTGTCTGAAACCCATAATTATTACTGATGTAAATAAAGTCTAGAATTCCTCCAGACTTCATTTTCTAAGATTGTTATAAGGTCACGTCAATTATTTCATCGAAACCGTCAGTTTAATTATGAGAAAAAAATATAAGTAAATCTTTACTTGCAGTTAGGCCCTAATGTTCAGCAAAATTGAAAACAGTTGGCTGTACATCACTTCTAAGGTGTACAGTTTGTCCATTTCTATCAAAACAGTCTTCCTCTAAGTGATCCGAGCAGAGAACAGCTGTTTTAGAAGGCTCCCAATTCTCCCGCCTGATACTCCTAATCAATGATCTTAGATGTTCGGGTCTCGAGAAAGGAAACCTACAAAAATTAATTGCCATTTTGCTCCCGGAATATGCGAAATAAGATACAATAAACCTAAAACTCAAAACACTACCCTAGGAAGATTCTTATGTACAGTATAAAACTCTCCGAGCCGGGCTGAGTTGCTCAGACGGTTAAGGCACTGGCCTTCTAACCCCAACTTGGCAGGTTCGATCCTGGCTCAGTCCGGTGGTATTTGAAGGTGCTCAAATACGACAGCCCCGTGTCGGTAGATTTACTGGCACGTAAAAGAACTCCTGCGGGACTAAATTCCGGCACCTCGGCGTCTCCGAAGACCTTAAAAAGTAGTTAGTGGGACGTAAAGCAAATAACATTATTATTAAAACTCCCCGATGAAATGATTTATCCTTCTGCTGATCGGTTCTGTTTGTACATCATAAGCTGAATACTGCGGTATGTTAATACCCCGTAGAATGTTTCTTCATTCATATTTCAGATAAACACATACATATTTAAATTTTATCTTGTAATTCACAA
Organism: Anabrus simplex; assembly: GCF_040414725.1. NCBI lineage: Eukaryota > Metazoa > Arthropoda > Insecta > Orthoptera > Tettigoniidae > Anabrus > Anabrus simplex. The sequence goes on along the minus strand of NC_090279.1, from coordinate 28,735,310 downwards.
GCATACTACAAGGCAACGAACCTAAATTCGTAAAATACACTACTATTTACTTTGCAATAACACAGCACAGAACACTCGTGAAACTACAATCAAGCGGCCTGGCGTCACTGAACTAAGCATAAACAAAGCAAGCGCGCTCCTCGTGGTCTATTGCACCATGCGCTCGCTGCCATCTTACGACGCCAGTCATCTTCTATTCGGCTTACTGCTACCCAAGCTACCAGCCATCCAGCTATAGAGATCAGTGACGAGAGTCGATGCATGCGTCATTGATAGTTGATATGTACACGCTTTGAAACATGGATATTCTTTGCACTTTAAGTTCATGCGCATAGGTTATGCTAAGATAGCAGCACAATCTAGCGGAAGAAGTTTAGTACGAGAGTCGATGCATGCAAAATCGATAGGTAATGTGTACACGCTTTGAATCATGGCTATTCTTTGTACCTTATGGCCATGCGTATAGGTTATGCTAAGATAGCAGCACAATCTAGCAGAAGAAGTTTAGTACGAGAGTCGATGCATGCAAAATCGATTGGTAATGTGTAGACGCTTTGAAACATGGCTATTCATTGTAATTTAATTTTATGGGTATAGTTTATGCTAAGATAGCAGCACAATCTAGCGGAAGAAATTTAGTACGAGATTCGATGCATGCAAAATCAATAAGTAATGTGTACACGCTTTGAAACACGGCTATTCTTTGTACTTTAAGTTCATGCGTATTAGTTATGCTAAGATAGCACCACAATCTAGCGGAAGAAGTTTAGTACGAGAGTCGATGCATGTAATATCGATAGGTGATGTGTTCACGCTTTGAAACATGGCAATTCATACTGCTGCTTTGTTCCCAAGATTTCTAAACATAGCTAATCCTAATGCTGCTCTTAACGACGTAGAGCTAAGGATTGATTGCGTGACCGTGTCGTCACAGCCACGTGCTCTTGTTTAGTAAACAAAGCCACGTGCTTTTTTGATAGCTGTCGTCTTGACGGACCCTAACCTCACTTTAAAGGACAATAGAGCGTTGCTAACCTCACCGCTGCCATCTTGACGGCGGTAAACCACAAGGCTGCCACCTTATGCATGTTATAGTGCGGAATCTAAAATCCAACAGCAGAACATTGCTAACCTCACTCTTGCCATCTTGATGGCTTAAACCTTACAGTTGCTACCTTGGTTATACGCTTTTGTGTTAGTTTACTGTTAATCGCTAAGCTGTTCGCATCATCGAAGTACAGAGTAACAAGTGTTAAGTCGATTTAAAGAAGTATCTGTTAGCAGAAGGTAAAAGTCCGTCATGGAAAAACCTATTTCTAGGTATATTTGCGAAGAGTGTGGAAAAGCATTTTCCCGAAGCTATCACAAGAGACGTCATGAGATATCATGTAGGACAATTTTTCAATTCAAACATTATAGAAGAGAGTACAAGAACTCATACAACGCTCAACGTCATGAAGCCGCGTGTAATGTAGTTTCATCGGGAACAAAATACAAAGAGCTCAACCATATTCAAGCGAACACTGATTTATGTTTAAAAAGTACACCTCTGCGAGAGATTTTTAATTCTCCCTTGTTGTACAGGTCTGTTACAAGTTCTGTTACTAATCACAAACTTCAAGGTAAAGAGAGGCAAGATCATGATTATGATAATAAGGATAATGATGTTGATCAAAACTGTAGTAATGGGAAAGTAGAAGAAGAAGAAAATCTTAATGTTTCAATGCCATTACAGCTTGATGATTTTACTTCATTTCCTATGCCTACTACACGTTCTGTCGCAGTGCAAACATCTCAAGAAGAGATGCAAGGTAAAGAAGAATGAAATTTCAACGCTTCATCGCTAACGAAACAAGATAAGTTTGTACCTAGAAACGCTACTGCTGAAGCACGTATTACATCAAAACAAGTCCCTACACATCAACTATCTGCACATAGACTCAAAGTTCACAAAAAGCCTCTGTTACCCTATGTAGATATAAGATACAGTAAAGTCCTCAACGTACTCGTAAAACGTTTACAACTGCTAAGAGCATATCATGATGCTGGTTACACACAGTACAAGGAGGATATTTTTGAAATAGAGCATGAATTACGTCGTGTAGGTATTATTAAGTAAGCGCTTGCCCTCACCTAAGTCATCCATCTGTAGTATATAGTCGATCGAGTAGCTATATTCGTATAGATTATTTCCCAACATTCTCCCTTCCATAGGGTGTTAACTCCGCCTCTAGTTGTTGAGCCGATCTTAAGCCCGGATAAAGAGAGGGGAGGCACCATAGCCCTTTAGCCCATTAGCCCTTTAACCCTTTTGCCCATTAGCCCTTTAGCCCTTTTGCCCATTAGCCCTTTAGCCTATTAGCCCTACAAGGAATGTGCGGTAATCTAATCTTCTTAGAACAAAGGTATCCCCTGACATGTTCTAAACACATGTTGTATCGAGTACAGTGTTCTATTTTAGTCTTCATCACTTATTTAGTGTTCTAAATACTTCAGTCAATGTTCCGATCACATGATAAAGTTAACGGCATAGAGTGCAGTGTTCGATTCTAGTCTTGTTATGTTTCTTTTGTGATTTGCAAGTCTAAACATGCATAATGTCGTCATTACTACAGCACGTGCTAACTCTAGCTATGCCGATGCAGGTTTAAACTTGTTCGATAGAGCTATGTCTTGACATAAGAGGAGGCCTTAACAGCTTATGTATAGCCGCTATTGTTTAAGATAGCTGCTGTTAAGAAAAATCACGTAGAATTTTTCAATTTACCCGCCACCACATTTCAAAGGTATGAGGTTTAGTGCTGTAAAGATACCTGCACGATGCAAAGCTAGCTTTCTTCATCAGAGCAGCCACCATCGTGTGTGAGCACTTCTAGGCCGTATCATAAGGAGCTGTGTATAGTCACCGTCTTGTCACTGCTACCTTGCGCAAGCACCCCTAGGGAGTCTCATAACAGCAGCAGCCATCTTGTGCAAGCGCTCTTAAGCTGTCTCATAAGAAGCTATGTATAGCCGCCATCTTGTAGAATTAGATAGCTGCCAATGCCAAAGGGCCTAAGTAAGAATCGAACCGTCGATCTCATCATGAGACTATGTTTTTCTTGTTCCTGATACTGCAAACCTAGATATTAGGTAGAAAAATTTTGTCCGCTTTGCTCTACGATGCACCGTCTTCGAGATATTTAACATTTTATATTTAAGCCCCAAATTTAATGAATCGAACCAGCATGACACGTTAGCCTCTAAGCTAGCTTTCTTCATAAGAGCAGCAGCCATCTTGCGCAAGCACCCTTAAGGTGTCCCATAAGGAGTCGTGTATAGCCGCCATCTTGCGTCCGCCATTTTGCGCAAGCATCCTTAGGACGTCTCTAGCCATCTTGTGCAAGGACCCTTAAGCCGCCTCATAAGAGCAACCGCCATCTTGCGGAATCATCTCTAGGGCGTCTCATAAGGAGCCTTGTATAACCGCTATCTTGCGCAAGCATCCCAAGGGAGTCTCATAAGCACCTATGTATAGCGGCCATCTTGCAAAAGCACCTTTAAGGGGTCATGTATAGCCACCATCTTGTGCAATTAGCGTCGAGAGATGGCTGCTGTAGAATCTCTCTTTTTAAATTATCCGCCATCATATTTCAAAGATATGTACCTAAAGAGTGTAGCACTGAGGTTTGCGATGTAATATAGGGGATGACAGCTGACAAAAGCGCGTGAGTTTGTTTACTAAACAAGAGCACGTGGAATTTTTCAATTTGCCGCCACCACATTTCAAAGGTATCTAGCTAAAAATGGCAGCACGGTGCTCTCTTTATTAAAGATGGCGGATGACAGGTAACAGAACTTTTCAAATTGCCCGCTACTACATGTCATAAAAAGGGCAGCACGGTGCTCTGTAGATTAAAGATGGCGGATGACAGCTGACGAAATTGCGCGTATGATAGCAGCACAGTGCTCTATTGATTAAATATGGCGGATGACAGCTTTCAAAAAAGCACGTAGCTTTGTTTCCAAACAAGAGAAGATAGAATTGTTCAAATTGCCGCCACCACATTTCAAAGGTATCTAGCTCAAAAGTGCAGCTCTGAGGTTTGTGATGCAAGATGGCGGATGAAAGCTGTCAGAAAAAAGCACGTGAGTTTGTTTGCAAACAAGAGCACGTGGAATTTGCCACCGCCACAAAGAGGGCAGCACCGTGCTTAAAGATGGCTGCTGTCACGTGGAATTGCCTGCCACCACATTTCAAAGGTACCTAGCTAAAGAGGGCAGCACGGTGCTCAAAGATGGCTGCTGTCAGAAAAAGCATATTTCAAATTATCCGCCACCACATTTCAGCTAAAGAGGGCAACACTGTGCTCTATAGATTAAAGATGGGGGATGGCAGCTGTCAAATAAGCATGTGGCATTGTTTCCAAACAAGAGCAGGTGGAATTTTTCAAATTGCCACCACCACATTTGAACTAGAGAGTGCAGCACGGTGCTCTCTTGATTAAACATGGCGGATGGTAGCTGTCAGAAAAGCACGTGGCTTTGTTTCCAAACAAGAGCATGTGAAATTTTTCAAATTGCCGCCACCACATAGAGTGCAGCCCTGAGCTCTCTTGATTAAAGATAGCTGCTGTCACGTGGAATTGCCTGTCACCAGAGTGCAGCACGGTGCTCTGTCGATTAAAAATGGCTGCTATCATAAAGCATTTTTCAAATTATCCGCCACCACATTTCAAAGGTAATTAGCTGAAGAGGGCAGCACTGTGCTCTGTTGATAAAGGATGGCGGATGTCAGCTCTCAAAAAGCACGTGGATTTGTTTAACGATTCAAATCTCGCTCTAGTTAGGTTCAGTTAGTACCACTAAGGTTTAGGCCCGTCAAGGTGGTAACGCTGAAGTTGGCGATGCGTTGTCGTCGATGATAGCTGTCAAAAAGCACGTGGTTGTCAAAAAAATCACGTGGCTTTGTTTACCGATTCAAATCTCGCGCTAGTAGGTTAAGCGGGTACTACTGAGGTTTAGGCCCGTCAAGATGGCAGTACTGAGGTTAGCGATGCGTTGTTGTCTGTCAAAAAGCACGTGGCTGTCAAAAAACACGTGGGTTTGTTTACTAATTCAAATTTCGCGCTAGTTAGGTTAAGTTGGTACCACTGAGGTTTAGGCCCGTTAAGATGGCAGCAGTGAGGTTAGCGATGCGTTGTTGTCGATGACAGCTGTCAAAACGCACGTGGCTTTGTTTACAAACTCAAATCTCGCGCCAAAATTCAAATTTTTCGCCAAAATTCAAATTTCCCGCGGGAGGTGGTGGCCTCTCCCGAGAGCCGGAGGAGGAGGTGGCCGCAGAACCATCCAATTTTATTACTTGTTAATTTTCCGTCAGGTTGCCTCCAGTAGCTCTGTATAAAGAAATTACGAGAAATGTTTGTAGTCGTCCTATGATGGACCATCCAGAAGATTGTCTGTTATATCCTATCTGGTTTATGGTTCAAGATTCAAGTTGCAGTTGTATTTCTGTTCCGTTTTCACGATCTCTTTTCTATACGTTTCTGTTCTTTTCTTGGTTTCTGTAATTTTTTTTTGCTAGGGGCTTTACGTCGCACCGACACAGATAGGTCTTATGGCGACAATGGGATGGGAAAGGCCTAGGAGTTGGAAGGAAGCGGCCGTGGCCTTAATTAAGTTACAGCCCCAGCATTTGCCTGGTGTGAAAATGGGAAACCACGGAAAACCATCTTCGGGGCTGCCGATAGTGGGATTCGAACCTACTACTTCCCAGATGTAAGCTCACAGCGGCCAACTCGCCCGGTATATTTTATACGACGGGTATGGGCGAGTACGTTCTTTTCCTTACAACATGCTACGATCTTACAGCCTCATACGGTCCAAGTCCGCTTTCCACACTATTCCTGTATGTAGTTGTCATTTAGAACCTTAAGTTTTTTAAGTATCCTAATCCGCATCTTTTATGTTATTTACGATTTTATTTTTAAAGTATGTAGCCAACCTTATCCTTGCTTCCTGAGTGTTTTGATAACTTGCGTGATACCGTTAATACCGTATTGCTGGTATCGGGATAATGGTGATAATTATCTTTTACTATTATTATTACTTCGACGTTCACATTTTATGCCGCGAAAAATTTACACAGGCTACCTTTGAAATAAATTTTCACCGAGAAAACAAAATAAAATTACGATTTCTTGATGTATAGAAAACAGAGATTGCCGTCCAATAGTTCTATTCATCCAGAATAAAAACAACGTTTTCTTGCAGCTCATGTACCATGTCAAAAAAATACGGGTTACAACAATGACGATTGGATGTACGAAACGCACAATCACTAAACATACAAACAATCTCTTACATAATTTGTTAAAAGTATTACAGTGAAAAACAAAGTGTTATTAAGAGGTTTTAATATTTCTGGTGGGTATTACACAGTGGTGAGTGAGTGCCAACCATCAGAGCTGAACGTCCAGGGATCTTAACCAGTTGGCGGCTTGACTATATAACTTTAAATTTCTGGTTGGTTAAAAGTTACGTAAGTGATTAGATGGGGTGCTGAGATCACCCCAAAATTGTGCTGGGATATCTCGGACTAAACTTTTACAGCAAATTTCTTACTTATTTTGCATACCATTCACATCGTTTTTACCCGTTTTCATAACCTTACAACAATAAATTAATTAACAAATAAATTAAAACCTCTGGAAGGTATACTTATGTTTTTAGCTGCTTGTTTCTACACGTTGCTATTTTAAGCATTTTGCGTTGGTTCATTTCTTAAGAAACTTCGGTTTTGTGTTTTACTAACCTAAACATAAAACAACACAATTTTAAAGATAATCGGTTTTACCAAGAGAAATTTGGAAAAAGAAGGAGACTGAAAATCTTTAATTCAAATTGGTATTTTCTGTATTTAGTACCAAAGTTAATATAAAAGTCATTCGCTAATGTAAGGATTGTATTGTATTTTCATTACTGAAATGTTAAGAGCCATCAGCGTCATCAGAGGAAGGATCATAGCAATCCGTGCGGCACACGCTCTCCGTATGATTCACGCACATGTAGCAGAAGTGTATGGGTTCTTTGTCTGACTTCCAGGGACAAACAGTGCTCCTTTTTCTACGGTTATCATCTTCGCGAGCTGGTGGTACTACGCTTGTGTCAGCCACTTTGTTTGCCTTCAGCCGAATTAACTCAAGAACTGAGGATGACAGTCTTCTCTTCACAACTTGAGGTTTTAGAAGTTCTTGGCCTAACTGACGAAGGAAATATCACCTTTCAGTGGTAGAATCAGGATAATTAGCCATGAAAGTCACTTGCGCATTGATGCACGATAGGTCTTTCATCCGGAAAAATACAGCCGATGGCCATCTCTTCGTTATACTTTTTGTAGTGTAAGTAGCTGACATCTTGTCCGCCGTTTCTACTCCACCCTTTGTGATGTTGTAAAAATGGTTAATACTAGCTTCTTCTTGTTTCCGGTAGAGGGGTGAATGTCTGATGAATATTCTTGCGAACGTACGATAAGCATATGATATCGTCACAGTGTGCAAATTTAGTGCTGTAAATATCTCTCTCCTTGATATCAGTCAGTGCCTTTGGCAATTGAGGTTTATTTTTGCATGGTGACCACAAGCGTTAGCTTGTTCTTTAGTAGTTCTTCTGCTAGCGGTATGCTGGCAAGCCAGTTATCACCCGTGATATTCCTGCCTGTACCATAGGTATGCTATGGAAGTCTGAGGACGACATCTTTCTCTGAATTAGAGACTCTGAAATGACCATCGGGTTGTTTTCAGCAATACATTTCCGTGAATGGTGTATACCAAGTTCTCGCATCACAGAGTGTTTGAATCTTAATGCCATATTCGGGTGGTTTAATTGGTAGGCTTTGCCAGAAAGGACATTTCTCCTTAAACAGTACAACTGTTCATCAATACCCGTGTGTTCTGTAAGGCAGTAAAATTTTTGACAGTTCTCACTAAACACTGTAAACAGTTCTTTGATTGAAGCTTATTTATTCAGTTCTCTACGCTATGCACGATCATTTACATCGTCAAACGTTACACATCTCAAAAGAAATAGAAATCTTGTCAGCGACATGGTAGTGTTGAATATTCCTACTCCTAGGCCATCTGTAGAAAATAAATCCTTCAAATTTAACTTTTCTGCTCAGTAGGACCCAGCTATGATCAGTAGTCCCAAGAATGATCCAATTTCCATTTCATCTGTTTTGGGACAACACTCTGGTTTGTGACGTAACTACCCGTAAATTTTTCAATATATAGGTATATTTGTACATTGAGTGATTGCTCTGATTATAACATCGTTCATGAGAACACTGGAACAATCGTGTGGTGTTTTAGCAACTTTAGCTTGTAATCAAGTAGCCTATCTGGTAAATGCGTTATGATAATCTGTGACCTGGTGCGTACGTTATCGTTCATTCTAATATTTCGTAATCACTTAATTTTTCTGCCGCTTTCCAACCATAACTTCCGTCACTCCTGTTGCAACCGGGTTTGAAGGAGGAAGAGTAAACATAACTGGAGATGAAGCTCATTCATTCTATTGCTCACTTTTAGCCAAATGCTCACTAAGTTCACAATCACCTGTCTTCTGAAAATCAGAATCGCTACATGAATCTTCAAGCATTCTCCTTTTCGGAAGACATGGCAAGGCAAACAAAGCTTCCACAGTGAACTGGCTGTACAATCTAAAACGACTTTGCCAACAGAGATATTACACAAGTTGGTAGGTGGCGTGTGGATAGTTTGTTTGTTATGGCCAGCTGCTGAGCCCGCCACCAGCATAGCCAACATAACAAATAGTAATGCTGCACCCCACATAACAGGTGTCATCACAGTCAAAATATGGTCCAGAACCTGCACTCGCTTCATTGATGACCAATCTTTCGTGGTTGGTTGAAACCAGGGGGATCCTAGTTGGTCAGAATTGATCAGGGTTCTTCGCGACAAGCTTGATTCGTGCTAAACAGGGACTCAAGCAGCCTCTCACCTCGCTTCATGACGGAATTCAATCCCCATTGGTAGTGTTGCGCACTGTCTTGGTGTGTAGAGAGACATAGATTTCACAACATTGCTGTTTGCCTTCGAAGACGAGGAGGATGGATGTTGGACAAAACCGGAATGCCGTTCTAGGGTACGGATTTGATGGTGTAAGGTGCTGTCCACTCTGTCTTGTGTGTGCTCTACTGAGCCATATAGTACTGCAGAACCTCACAAGGGGAAGAGCTGTTGTTCTCAGAACCGTTGCATTTGCTCCACAACGTGTACCACTAAATGTTTCTCTCTGCTGTTCTGTACAGAGCTGTCCAGGTATTGTACTTCATGTAATGAGCTCCGAATTCTACTTGGAGCACGTAGTTGGCGTCTAGTGCAATCAAATCTACCAGTACTAAGTGACGTGCTAACATCGACCAGTGCAGATCAATCAATCAATCAATCAATCAATCAATCAATCAATCAATCAATCAATCAATCAATCAATCAATCAATCAATCAATCAATCAATCAATCAATCAATCAATCAATCAATCAATCAATCAATCAATCAATCAATCAATCAATCAATCAATCAATCAATCAATCAATCAAACAAACAATCAATCAATCAATCAATCAATCAATCAATCAATCAATCAATCAATCAATCAAACAATCAATCAGTCAATCAATCAATCAGTCAATCAAACAATCAATCAATCAGTCAATCAATCAATAAATCAATCAATCAACCTACACAGGTGGCAGAATCCCTGTCAATTGTTTTCCCAGCTTTTTCTTAAACATTTTCCCAGAACTTGGAAAATGTATCGAACATTTCCCTTGATAATTTATTCCAGTCCCTCAGTCCTCGTCATATAAATTAACATTTGTCCTCTTGAATTCCAACTTCATCTTCATATTATGATCCTTCCTACATTTAAAAGCTCCACTCAAGCTGATTAGTCTACTTGTGTCATTCCACAACAACTCTCCACTGACAGCTCGGAACATACCACGTAGTCGAGCATCTCGTCTCCTTACTCCCAAGTCTTCCCAGCATTTGTGTAACACTACTCCGTTGTCGGAAATGCTTTCCTTTGATTTTCACCGTTCTGGTATCAAGTAGTCGTGACGAGTGTCTCGTAGACTGGCGGTCTTACCAGAGACTTAAACGCCATCTCTTTTACATCCTTACTACAACCCCTAAGTACTCTCATAACCAGGTGCAGAGATCTGTAGGTTTTGTAACAACCTTGTTCTTATGTTTTACTCAATGAAGATCATTCCTTACATTTACATGTAGGTACTTAATAGCGTTCCCCAAGAGGTGCTATCGCCCCATCAGCACGATAATTGAAACTGAGAGCACTTTTGAAACTAACAACTGGACTTCTCATTCCGTCCATCTCCCTCTGCAGTCGCTCTCAACCTGCAACTCATTTACTGCTCTAAACAGTAAAACATTATCCGTAAGTAGCCGTATCTGTGATTCCATTTCTTTACTCTGATCGTTTATACAAACAATAAAACGTAAAAGTCCAATAATACTGCCTTACGGCACCCCACACTCAATCATTACGGGATGAGATAACACCTGACCTCTCTAATTATCTGAGTACTATTTACATAAACGTAGCCATCCTTTCAACCATATATTTATCAAGTCCAATAGTCCACATTTTCGTTAGTTATCTCCCGTAATCTGCTCTATTATAATCCTTGGATAGGTCAATAGCGATACAGTCCATTTGACCTCCCCAATCTAAAATATCTCCTGTATCTTGCTGGAATCCTACGAGTTGACCTTTCCTCGACCCGAACTGTCTTCTGTCAAACTAGTTAGTAATTACACAAAAGTGTCTAATAAAATGAGAAACAATATTTACAAACAACACACATAAAGCGGACTACACTGTAATTATCCGCTGAACTGGGGGAAAATAAAAGAAATAGATATTCATACCCAATCCTCCGACATATGACAACTGCGATACGGGAAATGGGAAGTTGGAAATGTTATTCGACGACTTCTGTTGGAAGATGGGGCTAGAACAACAAGCTCAGAACATTTACGGTCCATTACCATATTCCTCCATTTAAGGAAATTCTCTCGACACACGAGAGAGTCTGTAGCTGAACAACTGGGAAGCAGTAAATATACGGTAGTAATAACTTCTAAATAGACACAACACAAATACAGTATCAGTCACACATGTGTGAAACTGAACCCGAATACAAAGTAAACGTGTCGAGTATCGCCATCTACATGCTGTCATTGTACTTAAAAACTCGCTGCTGTACCCGGCGTTGCCCGGATATTTTTTGTATGTTTACCTTTAAGATTTGTATTACCAGGTAGTTATGTGTGAAGTGAATTTTTACAGAATTCCTTTTTTGAAATGTTGACTGATATTTTACGAGCACACCCATCACAGCTTCGCCCGTGGTAATAATGCGCCGAACTCGTAATGATATATATTAATTAATAATGATGTGTATGAGTACATTGATGAAATAGTTTTGTGATTTGTGGTAATATATATACAAACTCACAAAATTCGCACTCTTTCTTTTCTATATTAATATAGATAGGCAGATTGGTAAACCAAACTGGTGTCGTGTATCTAAGTGGACATTATCAGTGGTATTTCCTCAGGGACATAAATGTTGGCACATTTGACCGTCGCAGTGAAATAATTTTATAAGCGGATCACTAGTACCCTCCATATGAGAGCAAACACAAAATATTCGCGCTCTCTCTTTATAATATTATTATGGATTATCATATATTTTGTAATTAAATGTGTCCAATCACTTTCTACCAATGTTCCAACTTAATTTTGTAATGTACGAATTAATCATTGAATCTCTTTCGTGTAATCCCCCACTCGGCCTATTTCCTGAGTCTCGATTTTTCATCTCTAACCCCCCAAACTCAGCCCCCCTGTCTCAGTAACTGCCCCCAGCCACTATCCCGCTCATATTTCAAATTAATGTTTAATTTATAAATTTTGCTCTTTCCTCCATTTCATATCCCCACTCTGCCGTCTTTTCTAAGTTACCATTTTCAACAGCCCCTTCAGGCACCCTGTCACGCTAACCCCCCTACCGTTTCTGCATTCTGCTCAAGTTCCAAGCTTATGTTTCAATGTACCAATTAAATTCCTTCATTTCATACCACCACTCCGCAGTCTTTCCTAGATTTAGATATTTAACCCTGCCCCGTAACCGTTGGGGGTCGATTTCCAAAATACGTGTTCCTAGGAAATCTGTAATCGGAAAGAGAAAATGCTTTCCAAATTTAAAGTCTTTAGCTTCCATGATTGCGGAGTATTCCTGTTTAATGTATCAGTGAAGTGACATTTTCCTGTCACACGCCTTAATGTGGAATGGAATGAGGGTTGTAGTGATATTGCCGTTGTGTAGACGGAACGTGGCATAAGCGAGGACATACCAGGCTAAACGGTGTAGTTACCTGTACGAGTGGAGACACAGGGAGGATTTTAGATGTGCATATTCTAACAAAATATTGCCAATCATGTGAAAACCTGAAAAGTGACGAAGAGAACATGAGGTTAATAATGACTGTGCAATAAATTATATGGGAGTGAGTAGTGGAATGGAAACAGAAGGTGTTGTATACATTTTTGAACGCTCTCTTGAAAAGTATTGTGTTAGGTGATAGCAAGGCATATGAGAGAGTTTTGGAAAGTAAACCATATGGAGACACAGAAATATCAAAACCGGAATGTATCGGCCGCGTCCAGAAACGCATGGGCACACGCCTCAGAAAACTGAGGAAAAGCAATAAAGGTAAGCGTCTCGAGGACAACAAACCTCTAACAAGACAAGGTAGGCTCTCTCAGAAAGAAACTGACAGGTTTATGAGCAGGCTATAAGAAGCAATACAGACAGCTTGGAAAGGATGACGCAGCAGTTTGGGCAACATTTTTTTCCATAGGCTTTCTACCGGCAGTGAACCAGTACATTATTTTTGTCCAAAAGGTGAAAAATCACGCTGCAAATATAACAGGGCTCAAATTACTGGCGAAGAGTACAGTCATCACCACATTCCTAAACCTGTAGCAGACAGTATTAGGTCTATGGGAATTGCGGACCACCTCTTCAGCATTTTTTCTGCTGCGTCAGCACATAAGGTCATTGACCCCGAGGTCATTGGTCACATGACGTCATGACCACGTGACCATGACGTGGATTTTGACAGCTGTCAAAGATTAGAGCTGTCACCTTGACGGACCCTAAGCTCACTCTTGGGGACAAGTGAACATAGCTAACCACAATGCTCTTATCTTGACTGGGCCTAACCTCACTGTTGCCTCCTTAAGCATGTAGAGGCGCGGAATTTAAAATCCACGTGCTCTTTTACAGCTGTCATCTTGACAGGTCCTATCCATGTGCACTTGTTGAAGAAGTGAACGCATATAACCTCACTGCTGACATCTTGATAGGGCCTAACCTCATTACTGCAACCTTAAACACGCAGGGGCTCGCGGAATTTAAAATTCACATGCTTTTTGACAGCTGTCAAGATGACGGGTCCTTTGAGCGCGTGGGCGCGGATTTTGACCAACTGAACAAGGATAACCTCAATGCTGCCATCTTAACAGCGAAAACCTCACTCTTGCCAGCTTAACCACGTACGTGAGTCGCGTAATTTAAAATCCACATGCTTTTTGACAGCTTTTAGGTCCTTTGAGCACGTGGACGCGGAATTTAAGCAAATGAACGTGGTTAACCTCACTGTAGGCATCTTAACACCGCCAAACCTCACTGCTACAATCTTAATCGTGTAGGAAGCGCGGGACTTAGCCACGCCGCGGATTCTTAACGATCCTAAAGCCAGGGGTCTAACCACAGTGGATTAAGACAAGCTGCCCTTCTCGACATGACATCATCTTGGGGAGGGCCTGAGGAATATAGTTTAAGGCAAGCTGCCCTTCCCGAAAAACCCTTCCCGGCATGGTTTTCATGCAAGTTGCCCTTCTCGACATGAATATTTGACGTTATATTTCATCGTGTGAATATTACTAAAGGGATTTCTGTACCTCACGTGTTCTGTTTTTGGTAATAGCGATACGCACGAATTTTTCATATATTCTTTCTTACCTATATGTGACTTTATAGGTACTTCAGGTACCGTATTTCAGCAAAATGAGCTCGCAAAATATGATTTATTGCGCGAATTACGCAAATAATCACGAAATATACCCCACTTGATACGAAAAGTGCTAAATAGTTCCAGAAAAGCTCTCCGATAAATGTTGAAACGCTTCTGACAACTTGAATATTTTATTTTCCTGTCTTTTGCTTGATAGGCTGTATATTCTCCACACAAAGCGATGAGGACTGTGTATTCAGTTCCGCGGTCTCTAAGGCAATCAATAAAAATCGGTTTATATTATCGATTACGGCAAATAGCGTTGAGCCACACCCTCCCCATCTATCACTACATAAATCAGCGATCCAAGCAATACCTTAGTGAAATATTCATGGGGAACAATATTTGAGGCCCGGATCGTGTCGACTGGGCAAGGCACATACATAACCCTGAGCTGAAAACCCCCCCTTGTAATCAGGCAACAAGGGCAAGACTACATCTATTTGAAATAAAAGAAGAGATGGTTTAAACCAGGGGATTTATTAAATAAATATGAGAGAAAAAGATTAAACCAAGAAAAGAAAATCACACAAAATAAATAGGGAAATTAATCGTAATGCTGATGGACATACCTTGTTCTTTTTCACATAGTTGAAACATGGCGTGAAAACTCACTAATACTCTTCAAAAATATTGATACGTAATTTAAAATGCTCACTGCTCCTCGACACATCGCTATTACAATACCAGCAGCTTCCTTTCATCATAAACTATTCAACCAGGTCGCCCGTTTTACCAAGATTCAAGTATCCAAGGTACTGCACCATATATCACATCAGGCAGCTAACAATGCGAAAACGTTCGCACAACAATAAGCCGTGCCGGAGAACAAAAGGCAGATAAGAATAACGACAGATGAGACTGAGCACAGCCTCCATGGACCAATCAAAGCCAAGACAAGACCCAAGAAATACAATAGGTACGCCCATGCGCAAATATGAAACCAACATGGCGGGTACTCAAGCTGAGCATCAGCCATGAATAATAAATAAATATAACTCTGCGCTGAAAACCAAACAAGGCGCAGAATTTGAAAGACAAATACAACAGGTCAATCGGCATATCAACCTTTCCTCTCCCATACATTCGAACTCACATGCATACCACATTTACGCACACACAATGAGGGTATCGGGAAAATAAAACACGAACGGCCGTTCAGATTTCGTAGTCAAATATTTGCGTGCGGCGTGCAATTACACATAAGGTCAGAATTGGACATTACTTTATTCACATCACTGGCATGTTGCGCCTTGTACAACCTGGATTGGTATCTCCTGCGGACGAGACAAGGGGCACATCATGAGGATCACGCAGTATTAAAGCACGCAGTGCACCAAATCATAACCACAGAGACCCTTTTTCAATTATAACAACAAGACCACAAATACATTCATTCAAAGCACATCGTATGACGGAGCGGAAAGATGTATGCCATCGACCGCAACATACGGGAATAAATCGTCACCAAATTTAAATATAAGCCAACTATCACGTACCTGTGATTATCAATGGTAAAATCGAATAGCAGTTAGCGTGAAAGGTCCAGGCTTGAACACATTAAATGAATATTTAAAGCATAAAAAGGCCACACCAAACATAGCGGCAGCCATTGTTAGCATCTGCCCCACATAGTACAGCAGAAGAACTCCACAGAGTAAAAATTATCGCTCAGCAAAACGAACGACCTCACAGATAAAAACATAGCGTGTGCTGCTCCCTACTGGACGTCATTAGACTGACACACAAAACTGAAGGAAGCTATTTACATAATTAAATGTCAAATCGTGGAACATGCGATAAGCATGGTTCAAATATCCAGCGGCACCGCCTTTTAAAATGCTCCGAAACTCGTTGATCAGACGAGTGGACGCATTTTAAAAGAGGTCCATAACTTAAAACTACGAGCGCGTGCCCACTTAACCTAGGTACTTATGAACTACTTATATCTACAATTATATACGGACACATGAAATTTACAAGAACAGTCACCACATTATACATTTTAAATGAGAAAGTCTGCCTCATGGGAGGTCTGTATTAGCTTGTCACGTGCAACGCTGATTTACATCAGTCCATTATTACACTGTTTCATTCGCGCATTCAGGTTGAAATCTAGGCATTCAAAGGTCAAGGCGGTTGGGTATAATATTTCCATGCACTCAGGGATCTGGATGTGAATTCAGTTCAACTCCAGCAATTCGAACCACTTCCCTTTTTTTTCTATTACCTTTCTTTCCTTTCTTTCATTTCCGTTCTCATTCATGAAACACGATTTTTACCTGAAAGAAAAGGCATGTTAGAAAACTGGGAATTCATTAAGGACAAGGTTAATATACACCACTACAGATACGTAAGATATGGAAATATACGAGGTTTACTGGCTTCTTTGATGGTAAGCCTTTACCATCGAGACGTGAGCCTTGCTCACCTTCTTACTTACTACATCTTCCAGTTCTACTGTCACAGGTCCTAGGAATCTGGTTACCTTTTTAGGCTGAGACCATTTATAACATAACTTAGCCGTGACTTGATTAGCCGTTGAGCTCAATGGAAAACTTTCACTACGACCAAGTCTCCAACTTCAAGCTTTACTCTCTTTCTGTTCCGATTGTACCTCTCAGCCACACGGTCTCGAGCCCTGGTTAACGGTGTCACTGCTTCCTTCCATTTGGCCTCTACGTCCATCGTCCTGGACGGTTTGGACAGATACCCAATATTCCACTTCAACTGCAGTGGGTCGACAAGATCCCTGCCTAGAAATAGAGCAGCCGGGGCTTGCCGGTGCGACTCATGTACACTGCTGTTGAATGCTAAAACAAAGAAATCAAGATTACAGTCCCAGCTGCGCTGGTCAGCGTTGTGAAAGGCCGTCAAACAAGCTTTGAGATTTCGATGGAACCTTTCAACGTGCGAGGGTTTGGGATAGTGAGGGCTTAAAAACACATGCTTGATTCCCCACCCAAAGCATAAGTGTCGGAGCTTACGACAGTTAAAGGTGGACGCATTGTCGGTCACTATCGTCTTAGGGGGTCCGTAAATTCCAAAAATGTGCCGGGATAGGAAATGCACAACGTTGTTCGAATTTATCTTGCGCACGGGAAATAGCCAAACAAATTTTGAAAATGCATCAACGAAGGACAAGATCCCAACGTTGCCACTCTTGGACTTGGTGAGGGGGCCAAAATAGTCAATGAATAACCTTTCCCCGGGGCATGTCGCTATGTCAGCAGAATGGGGTCCAACGAGAGAAGACTGCGCGGGTTTAGCCCTCTGGCAAACATCGCAACTTCTTACATACTCCAAAACATCTCTTTTCAAGTTAGGCCAGAAGTAGTCGCGAGAGATTCGATTTAAAGTTTTATATTGACCTAAATGAGCGCCCAGATAGGAGTCGTGATAAAACTGAAGTAGCATGGGCCTCAATTTCAAGGGTACGTAAATTCTGTCACTACCATTTTTCCGACATCGACGGGACAACAATCCTCTCTTAACACTATACGACTCGTCTTCAAGAGAGCCATCCGCGATCCGTTTCAACAACTCGCGACACTCGGAGTCGTCCTTCTGGTGTTCGGAGATATCCGTGAAGGACCATGGGAAATTTTGCAAAATACTAACGGTGTTATCTTCTTTGGTTGGGACACGGTCTTCCTCAGGTTCGACCTCACTCTCCTTCACTCCCTCGAACATGCGCGACAAGCAGTCGGCTACCACATTGTCCTTTCCACGGACATGTACGACAGTAAATTTGTACGCAGATAATCGGAGAATCCATCTGGCGGTTCGACCAAGTCTTTTCACATTAGCGCTCATCCACGAGAGAGCTTGATTGTCCGTGTGGATGTAAAAATGGCGGTGCTCAAGATACGAGCGAAACTTTTCGACACCCAAAACTACTGCTAGGCATTCTTTTTCGTAAATGGAATACCTCAGTTCAGCTCCATGTAGTAGTTTACTGAAGTACGCGACGGGGACTAGCTTACCCTGCTCATCGGCTTGATTGAGCACCGCGGACACAGCGAGCTCGCTGGAGTCGCATTGCAAGATGAAATCGCGGGAAAAATCCGGACTATGCAATACAGGGGCTTCACAGAGTGCCTGTTTCAATTGTTCGAAGGCCTGGGTTTGATCATGGCTCCAGACAAAGCGACAACCTTTTCTTTTCAGCAGGTTTAAAGGGGCCGAAATCTGAGAGAAATTTTTGATGAACCGGCTGTAAAATCCTACCATACCAAGAAATCTTCGCACACCGCGAACGTTTTTGGGCGGGGGAAAATCTTTGATGCACTTAACCCGATCAGGGTTTACAGCGATTCCAGAGTCAGATACAACGTGGCCTAGAAAATTTAGCCGTTTGGTACAAAGAGAGACCTTCTTTGGGTTGATCGTGAAGCCGTGCTTGCGCAACCGACTGAGAACTTCGCGCAGATGGGCCAGGTGCTCGTCAAAGCTGGGCGAAAAGATCAGAAGATCGTCCAAAATATTAAATACACAGGAAAATTTGAGGTCACCGAAAATTGAGTCCATCACGCGGCTAAGCGCTTGTCCTCCCACAGAAATGCCCATCGGGACTTTATTGAATTCGAACAATCCAAACGGAGTGGCGAAGGCAGTACAGGGGCGACTTTTAAGGTCCAAGGGGATCTGATAATATGCGGAATTGAAGTCAAATACAGTGAAGTACTTGGGGCCATGAAAATGCTGGAAGGCACTTCGATGGTGGGTAATGGGAAGCTGTCGAAGACAATGTTCTTGTTGACCTTTCTGTAGTCTATCACGAATCTCAGTTTGCCGTCCTTTTTAGGGATTAGGAAGGCGGGACTACTAAAAGGGGACTTGGAGTGACTGATGACCTTCTTATCTAGCAGGTCGTTGACATATTCCCTCATAGCGGACAACTTCGGGGGCGAACAACTGAACGGAGGGGACCTCACAGGAGTGTCATCTTTGAGTTCGATGCAGTATGAAAAATTCTTAGCACACCCAAGCTTATCGGTCAAGACGTCGGAAAACTCCTCTAACAGGCAGTTCAACATGAGATTTTGGTTTTCGCTGAGCTCACATGAGGCATTGATAAGAGGAGGTTCCGTCAGAGCGGACACAGTGGGACGCTGAAATGGTGTCTCAAAGGGGTAACTGACATCAGATTTAAAGCGAAAGGCAAAGGATCGATTAATGAAATCAAGGGACAAGCCGGTAGCCAACATAAAATCGGTGCCTAGTATGATCGGCGCGGACAGGTTGGGCACAACATGAAACGTCCAATCCCACGACAAACCATGTATCTTGATATGGCACTTGGTTCTACCAACGGGACACACCTCACGACCATCGACAGACACGTACTTTCTCGGGTTCTCACTTTCAGGAAGATACTCTAATTTCATAGAAAGCACTAGGGATTTGTCTACAAGAGAAATACACGAGCCGGTATCCAACAAGCCATACAATACACGAGACCCAATATAAACTTTGGCCCATGGGGTAGATGACGGAAGGCCCCAGATCCTTTTATTGAGACCGACCTTAGGCGCCAACGGCGGGCCATCACGCCGGCGCGCCTCTAGTTTCCCTGCTGAGGGTTACAACGAGGACATACGCGCGCTGTGACACCAACAAGACCACACTGAGAACACTTTGCAGGGGGCCTGGACCAACAGTTCTTTGAGACGTGGCCTAATTTACCACAATTCCAACATGACTTGACTCTACCACCCTTTACAGGAGCTATGTTGGATGGTTGGGTTGCATTGACATAAAGCGGGGGCGGAGTTTGAGGGCTGGGCCTGCGTTCGGGGCTACGGACTAGACGAGACGGAGGAGGGGAGGTACCAAAACTAACAGATTTGATGGGCGTACGACAAGCGACGTCAGGAAAAGAGCACTCGGATGGGATGGGAGGCGGACGGTATTGTTTGTTTTGGCTAACTACGCCCTCGAATTCGCGACCCAGGTTGATGATGTCGTCGACGCTCTGAACTAGAGACCGTTTAATGTGTAGCTTGTAGTCGGGGGCAAGATTTCTATAGAATTGGTCGAAAATCTCGTCTTCGGGCACCTTAACATTCATGCGGTTAAATAACGTCAAAATCCCAGTGGCATAGTCGTCGATGTTTTCACCTACTCCTTGCGTTCTACGGAAGATTTCCTGCTTCAGACAGTAGTCCATATCAGATACCCCGAATCGCTCCTTTATGCGGCTGGAGAATTCACTCCACGTTATGATACTCCCTTTAATAAGCCTATACCATTTTAGAGCCGGCCCTTCTAGCATTCCCGGGGTGACGGGCACAAACAAATCGAGAGGTAACGAGCTACACTCAGCTATGTCCTCAACTCGCTCCAAAAATTCAATTACACTGGAGGTTTTCCCTTCACCAGAGAAATTTAACCTCCATTTTCTCACAGTTTCAAACACGGGGTTCACTTCAGCATGCCGGTCGGAACTGGGCCTAGGAGATGGGGAAGTTAATCGCTTACGATTTTCGTCAGGAATACGATTACGAAAGGTAATGACATTGTTATCGTCAGGGCATGAATTACAGCGGTTGCTTCCCGCGGACGAAACATGGAGTTCATTCGTCCCTTGCTCCATTTCGCTTTCCGGGTTAGGCATGTCGCTAGTAACACTATCGTTACGATTATTTATTTCTACAGCCTTTTGATTATCCATATCGCAACCCACGTTTCAAAGGTTTGAACACGAGACACATACACAATATAACAACAATGGATTTGAATTCAACAATGCACATAAATTATAGATCACACTTAAAATTAGGGCCAGAGACTAACTGAATCATGAGATTAAATTAAAGTGACCAGAACTGACTTCGAATGGGTTTCCAGCTCTACCTCGTCCGTTTTCCTTTCAGAGGAGGTATCCCAGTCGAGCACGCTTCTGCTACCATTTACTGAGCCACACCCTCCCCATCTATCACTACATAAATCAGCGATCCAAGCAATACCTTAGTGAAATATTCATGGGGAACAATATTTGAGGCCCGGATCGTGTCGACTGGGCAAGGCACATACATAACCCTGAGCTGAAAACCCCCCCTTGTAATCAGGCAACAAGGGCAAGACTACATCTATTTGAAATAAAAGAAGAAATGGTTTAAACCAGGGGATTTATTAAATAAATATGAGAGAAAAAGATTAAACCAAGAAAAGAAAATCACACAAAATAAATAGGGAAATTAATCGTAATGCTGATGGACATACCTTGTTCTTTTTCACATAGTTGAAACATGGCGTGAAAACTCACTAATACTCTTCAAAAATATTGATACGTAATTTAAAATGCTCACTGCTCCTCGACACATCGCTATTACAATACCAGCAGCTTCCTTTCATCATAAACTATTCAACCAGGTCGCCCGTTTTACCAAGATTCAAGTATCCAAGGTACTGCACCATATATCACATCAGGCAGCTAACAATGCGAAAACGTTCGCACAACAATAAGCCGTGCCGGAGAACAAAAGGCAGATAAGAATAACGACAGATGAGACTGAGCACAGCCTCCATGGACCAATCAAAGCCAAGACAAGACCCAAAGAATACAATAGGTACGCCCATGCGCAAATATGAAACCAACATGGCGGGTACTCAAGCTGAGCATCAGCCATGAATAATAAATAAATATAACTCTGCGCTGAAAACCAAACAAGGCGCAGAATTTGAAAGACAAATACAACAGGTCAATCGGCATATCAACCTTTCCTCTCCCACACATTCGAACTTACATGCATACCACATTCACGCACACACAATGAGGATATCGGGAAAATAAAACACGAACGGCCGTTCAGATTTCGTAGTCAAATATTTGCGTGCGGCGTGCAATTACACATAAGGTCAGAATTGGACATTACTTTATTCACATCACTGGCATGTTGCGCCTTGTACAACCTGGATTGGTATCTCCTGCGGTCGAGACAAGGGGCACATCACGAGGATCACGCAGTATTAAAGCACGCAGTGCACCAAATCATAACCACAGAGACCCTTTTCCAATTATAACAACAAGACCACAAATACATTCATTCAAAGCACATCGTATGACGGAGCGGAAAGATGTATGCCATCGACCGTAACATACGGGAATAAATCGTCACCAAATTTAAATATAAACCAACTATCACGTACCTGTGATTATCAATGGTAAAATCGAATAGCAGTTAGCGTGAAAGGTCCAGGCTTGAACACATTAAATGAATATTTAAAGCATAAAAAGGCCACACCAAACATAGCGGCAGCCATTGTTAGTATCTGCCCCACATAGAACAGCAGAAGAACTCCACAGAGTAAAAATTATCGCTCAGCAAAACGAACGACCTCACAGATAAAAACATAGCGTGTGCTGCTCCCTACTGGACGTCATTAGACTGACACACAAAACTGAAGGAAGCTATTTACATAATTAAATGTCAAATCGTGGAACATGCGATAAGCATGGTTCAGCGTTGAGGTCGAGAGTTCGCTACTGGCAAATGTCCATCATTTAAGTATAAAAATGCCGAAAACTGAAGTCACAACAGTTTTTCCGAGGGCCGAGGAATACAACAGTGAGGCGTTCTATGTGTTTGGTGCTGCAAGAAAGATTCCAATGTGTAAGTCCTGTAATGTTCGCATTATGTGGAAACGAAAAGACACGTGCGATAACACCGCAGAGAATAAGAAACACACAAAAAAGACGAATGAAGCAAATAAGCGACAAAAATATTCGACGATATTTTACACATCGCAAGGAAGTTGAAAAGTGACAGGCAGCATTCCGGTAGAAGTACTCGTAAAATACGATGGTATTAGTAGTAATAATGTTATTGTTTTTGTCCTCGGAGGCGCCGAGATGCCGAAATGTTGTCCCGTATTAGACGGGGCTGACCTATTTGAGCACCTTCAAATACCACCGGACTGAAGAGTGCCTTAACCGTCTGGTCGGGTAGCACCAGCCTATCCACGAACATCTTCCAGGGCTATATGGCAGTGAAAGCACATCTAAAGACATTATTAGTGAAGTTTTAGGAGCTTTGAGAGAAGACCACGGCCGACCCCGTGGTGTAGGGGTACCGTGCTTGCTTCTTACCCGGAGGACCCGGGTTCGATTCCCGGCCAGGTCAGGGATTTTTACCTAGACCTGAGGGACGGTTTATGGTCCACTCAGCCTACGTGATTAGAATTGAGGAGCTATCTGACGGTGAGATAGCGGCCCCGGTCTAGAAACTCAAGGATAACGGCCGAGAGGATTCGTCGTGTTGACCACACGACACCTCGTAATCTGCAGGCCTTCGGGCTGAGCAGCGGTCGCTTGGTAGGCCAAGGCCCTTCACGGTCTGTAGTGCTATGGGGTTCGGGTTGGGTTTGATAGAAGACCACAGTGAATCCGCATCCATGTGTTCGCAAGCATGGTTTTCGTCGTCTAATGTGGTCAAGCTTCTCTGCTTACACAAAGATACTTTCTGATTGTCGCACATCTCTGCATCCTGATAGCGTTAGCTTGTGCTTTGTAGACGAGTAACTCAAAATGGAAAAATATGTAGGCTATGTATAAATTCATATAATTTCATTTCGAGGTATCAGTGGTTTATATACCAGTATTTATTTCTATAACATTTTGTATATTTAGTTCTAAGACTTAATCACAATTTAAAACATTACAAGAGTTCACTCTAAAACTCCTAATCACAAAATCAGTTAGTTTTACCCATACTACAAGGAAGGAAGGTACCACAAGGAACACAGATCACTATGACAACTTATTTCAAGAAATACCCACAGAAATAGGTCAGTTTTGACACCGAAATCAACAGATATATTTCACCAAAAATACGGCCCATAGTCATCTAAGTCATCTATATCTATCTGTATCTATCTATCTATCTATCTATCTATCTATCTATCTATCTATCTATCTATCTATGTATATATATAAGCAGGTCGGTCTGGAGCGATCTATATGTAAATTGCCGCGAATTTATGAGGCACTTCCAGAAATCTCAGAAATGAGAAACTTTGTACCGGAGAAGCTGGCGACCCCAGGACCCCTAGAAAAATCGAAAATTCTCAAAATTCCCCGAAGGGAGCACGCTGGAGGCCTTCAAATTTTGGGCTTAGCGAAGAACGCAGTCGTATAACTTATCTAAAGCGACAACCTATAGGTTTCGTCGTCTTAAAAAAAATTTTGGATTTCCTAAATTTCCCCTTCCCCCCAAATCAAGGTGGCGGCACTAAATGCCAGACGAGCTAGAAAATTGAAATTTGGTGAAATTATAGCTCTGAGCCTGTAACCGATGTAAAAAATCCAAGATGTTCATATTTTTCACGTTTTACCACCCAAAATATCGAAATATGGACGCAACTTTAATGACTGTTCAGACATTCTTTTGAGCTATTTGGTGGCTAAACGTTAAGTCGTATCACAAAACGGATGGCGCAGTTCCGGCTCAATTTTCAGTGATCAGCAACTTTGGTCCTGAGACTTTTACGTTACTTATACGTTAGAATGGACTGTATTTCCGGATTGTTCGTAATCATCAAGTTTGGTGCACACATTGGCACAATTGAAAGCCATATGTGGACCAAATTTCATGATACTAGCTTATATATAAGTAGGCCAAAATTAATATAGAGTGTTAAAAATGTACCCATATTTCACCCAATTCAAATTTTCGAACTCCATTTAACCCATAAATATTGGAGATACGAGAAAATGTTTTAGAACCAAACATGTAGAAGGGTAAAAGGGGCGTCTGAAGCCGCGAACCGTTTGTTAATATGATGTACCGTTTAGGAGTGGTGAACCTCGAAGTGGACATCTGCACTTTTAAACTTGCTCATGCTTATCTGTCATCTATATATATAAATAAAAGCAAGTCGGTCTGGAGCGATCTATATGTAAAGGAACAAAAAATAAAATTAGACGCGAATTAATGAAGCACTTCCAGAAAACTCAGAAATTTGAACTTGGTACCGAAAAAGCTGATTACCCGAGGACCCATAGAAAACTCTAAAATCCATAAAATTCCCCGAAGAGGGCACGCTCGGGCTTCAAATATTGGGATCATCATAAGAACGCACTCGTATAATTTATCCGAAGCGACATCCTATAGGTTTCGTGGGCTAACAACAATTTCATGGATTTCCTAAATTGTATCCCCCTTCCCGCAAATCAAGATGTCGGCACTATCTGCCAGACGAGCTAGAAAATTGAAATTTGACAAAATTATAGCTTCTGGCCTGTAACCGACGGCAAAATTCCAAGATGTTCTAATTGTTCACGTTTTATCCCCCAAAATATCGAAGTATGGACCCAATTTTAATGACTGTGCAGATATTACTTTTGAGCTATTTGTTAGCTGAACGATAAGTCGTATCCAAAACGGATGGCACGAACTCTGCTCAATTTGGAGTGATCTACAACTTTGGCCCTATGATCTGTTTTCGTATCCCTCTCCCTTATACATTAGATTTGGCTGTATTTTTGGATTGTTCGTGAATACGGTTATTTTTGCAATATATTTCACTGTTTGACACACTTATAAGAAATATAGTGTCATCAAGTTTGGTGCGCACATTGGCACGATTGAAGGCCACGTGTGAACCAAATTTCATGTTTCTAGCTTATACATCAGTATACAAAAAATGTAAAGCGTAAAAATTTACCCAAATTTCACCCTATTCAAATTTTCGGACTCAATTTCAACCATAAAT
Source organism: Anabrus simplex (assembly GCF_040414725.1). NCBI lineage: Eukaryota > Metazoa > Arthropoda > Insecta > Orthoptera > Tettigoniidae > Anabrus > Anabrus simplex. The sequence goes on along the minus strand of NC_090279.1, from coordinate 28,709,420 downwards.
GTGGGAGGTAGGAGAAAATGTTATAGAACCAAACATATTGTTTCTAAATCACTGAATTCACTGCGGGTTTATACGAAATCGAGACCATGATTTTCCACTCCCACAAAATATACACAACCAAACTTAATTGAAATCTGCTCGCCTTAATGGAAATAAATTTCTAAACCTTTTTTCCTCATTGGTCGTTTACCAGTAAGGTTAGTCTTGTATACAATGTGGGAGAGTTAATTCACTATTTATGTCCCAAATAAACCCCCAGTCCATTCCGGGAATTTGAAATGCCATGAACCTCGAAACATACCTTGGATAGGTAGATGCTAAATATGAAGTTTGGTTGACGTATCTAGAAAATTAAGGATACGAGTAACACAATGAGCATCGCGTCTAATAACGCTCAGATTCAGTCAGATTTCGTTCATAACAAGGCTGAAGAGGAAGAACGGACAATCATGAAGAAGAAGATCAGTAGGTCAGCTTAAAATAATTTAGGAAGAAAGTTAGGATCAAATAAGAATCAGAGATATTCGACCTGATTGATGAACAAGAACACAAAAACTGAGGAGGGAAGAAAAGAATGCAAGCGATTAAAGAACGAAGAAGATATGAAGTGCAGGACAGCTAAGGAAGAATGAGCTCAACTCGTAACCACTTCTGGGGAAATAGGACAGGGCACAAAGATGCGGGAATTCAATAACTGTATCAAGCAGAAGAAGAAACTGTTGATGCTGGTGAAATGGGAGACCCAGTTTTTAGGTCAGAACTGGACAGAACTCTGCGAGATGTAAATAGGAATAAGGCACCTGGAACTGATGACATCCTCTGTCATAGGAGAAGGTGGAGATGTATGATACAGGGGAAGTGCCACCCGATTTTATACAGAATAATGTTATACCAGGTGCTTACAAGTGTTAAAACTACCGCAACATTAGTTCAGTATGCCACGCCTGCAAAATTTTAAAACGTATTATTTTCAGAAGAATGGAAAGACAAGTTGAACCTGAGTTGGCAGAAGATCAGTTTGGCTTCAAAAGAGATGTAGGAACACCTGAAGCAATCCAGACTTTAAGTCTGATCTTACAGGACCGAATTAAGGAAGACAATTCCACGTACAAATCATTAGCAGATCTAGAAAAAGAAAACGATAATGTCGATTGGACCAAGCTACTCGATATTCTGAAGCTGATCGCGTTGAGATACCAAGAAAGATTCTACGATCTGTAGAAAAAGCAGTCTGTACTGATAGGAATCGTAGGCTGTGAATAACATAAGCAGCAGTCCAGAAAAGTGTCAGTTTGTCCCCTATCCTGGCCAATGTTTACATATAACAGGCAATGAAGGAAACAGAAGAGGAATTCGGGAAATAAATCGCTATCCAAGTAGAGGAAATCGAAACTCAAGGTTTGCCGATGATATTTTATCTGAAGCTGGAGAAATCTGGAGAAATTGCTGAATAGAATGAACAGAGTCTTGGAGGAGTACGAGATGAGAATGGAGCGCAAGCATGAGATGCAGGGAACATTAGATTAGGAAAGGAGTTAGTAAATAGCAGACTTCTAACAATAATATAAGAATTATTGTATGACAGTGAAACAAGAAAAAGAATAGAAGGTTTCGAAATGTGGTGCTATAGAAGATGAGTTGGATAGATTGAATCAAGAATGAAAGGATACTGAATCGGATTGCTGAGAGGAGGGCGATTTGTCAAATTTTGATAAGAAGAAGAAGAAGCAGAACGATAGGACATATCTTAAGACTCGCACGATTTGTTCAGTTGGTTTTGAGGTAAATATACGTGGTAAAAATGGCAGCGGTAATCAAAGGTTTTTCGTGGAATATTCGCTACTAAATTACACTTGCACCTCTTCCTGTCAATAAATCAAACTTCACAGAGAAAGACGCTCGAGAACTCGTTAACAAAAGCCACAAAGTTGTAAATTTAGGGAAGAATGCTGACACTGTGTGTTCAGCTCACGGGAGGCCTACACAGTTTAACTAATGTTAAACTAATTATTACCTTAGTATGGAATAAATGTAACTTTTCTAGTCACAAAATGAAAGAGTTTTGTTAAAATCTGCTCTTTATTCATAGTTTCTTGTTACAGGCTCGCACATTGAGTTTTTTTGCGTGGTAAACCTCCGCTCGGTTATCAGAATATGACGTCGAAGATTCTCAGAGGTCATCCAGTCGGCCAGCGAGCTGGCTGCTTTCAGCATGCGGGACTTCCTTACAACTCAAGTCAATGAAATAAATAGCAAGCCAGAGCTAAAGATACCACTATCAGAACTCGTAAGGATGTCGCTTCTCTTGGTGAGTGTTTGTTTATTTCTCTGTAGCTGATAACAAGGGGTCAAGGGAGAGGTGATGTCAGTCTTGGATTGGAAATTTAATACTACTACTAATAATAATAACAACCCGCCTCTTAGTCTTGATCGTTAAGGCTTTGAGGTATAAACGCTGTGACACCGCGGTTATTCGGTTCGAGTCCCATTGCTCGAATGTTGGCTGGCAGGGTAGAGGTGTTGGCGGGATGCAATTTCTAATCACTAGATTACATGTTCAATGCCTGGATTAAATTGTAAACGTCTCCGCAGTGCTCATACGGAGTGAGGCCATATGACGCTGTTGCCTTTGTTTCGACCATAAGCAGCCACCTTGGTGCTATTCAACAGGAGAAGGCTATGTGCCGGCACCAGGTTCCACCCTCTCCTTTCTTACTATCATATCAGGTAATTCATTTCATCTCATTAACGTCTCTGATAAGTTTGACGTCAGAGGATATCCGGTCAAAAGAAAAAAGAACCCGCCACGACAGGTTCATCTCACCTCATACCCGACCTCGTAGTGAAACGGGACAAGTGTTGGACAAATAATAATAATAATAATAATAATAATAATAATAATAATAATAATAATAATAATAATAATAATAATAATAATAATAATCCAAGTAAATGTCTTGGAAAGAATCGCCAGCAGAACTGGCTTAAGAATTTCTGCAGAAAAAACAAAATTTTTAACAAATATTTGGGATGCACCAAAATTTCTGAAAACACATATTGGCCAAATAGAGAGGGTAAAAAATTCTAATATCTAGGGGAAATAATCCATGAAAATGGTTTAGAAAAATCTGCAGTAGAGGAGAGGGTACATAAAATGGAGAGAGCTTATGGTGTCACAAAAGATATCTACAATAAAAGATGCCTATCCAAAAATGCCAAAATAAGGCATTACAACACTGTAGTGAAGCCAGAATGCCTATATGCAAGCGAATGTCTGGCATTAAACTAGAATTTAGATAAACTAGAAATACTAGAAAGGCGAATCATGAGGAAAATATTAGGCCCACAAAACACAGCAGAAGGTTGGAAATTACGAAGTAATGCTGAAATATATTAAAAAAATAGAAAATATATCAGATGTAATGAGGAAAAGGAGACTTATGTTTTTTGACATTTATATCGAATGCAGGATAGTAGATTAACCAGTAAGATATTCAGATATTTGTGGGGTAAGGAATCATCGACAAGCTGGGTCAATGAAGTAAGAATGGATTTAGAAAAAAACAATATAACAACGGAAGAAATAAATAATAGAGAAGGCTTTCGGGAAAAAGTATTGAAAATAGAAGGATTCCAAGGTAGGAAAATAAAAAAGACTGGTTCAAAGTGGTCTGAAGACAGAAAGAAGAAACATAGTGAACAGATGAAAGCGTACTGGAAGAAAAGGAAAGAACAAAGAAGAAGGAATTGAAATTGGCACGTGGTCCTCTGGTGGCCCATTCGAAATAATAATAATAATAATAATAATAATAATAATAATAATAATAATAATAATAATAATAATAATAATAATAATAATAATAATAATGGCGAATAACCTCCGAACACGCATGGTGCAGGTCTTATAGGCGACCTGCATGTCTCTGGGGATGCGGCTCCTTCTTCAGAAGACATGACAAATACACGGCCCCCGATTAAGCAAATAAGGTTTAAATCTGGATAGGGCAGCTAATCAAACCCGATACCCGTTGTACCAAATCATTTCGCCACGGAGCTGGGTAATTTAAGTATGGAATATCTCTATAGATTAATGGAATTTTCATAGAATTTCGGTGGGATATTTTATGGTTGTTGAATGTTCAAAGGGAAAGTGATATAACACAAGAGTGCGCTGTCAGTGGTGGAGATAAGTCGGAGGAGAGCAAAGAGATGCTCTCAGCAGGCACCAAGCTATACAGTAAAGTGCGGTCTCTTCACATGAGCAATAGAGGGACAATTTGTTATTAAGAGTACATAATTCTGTGCTTGCAGAAATTGTCAATTCTACTTTCATCCTCCCGTCCCTTTGGACGCTCAGTCTACCGGAATAAATAGCATCACACTGGACAGAGTCCTAGTGCCGTATCCGTCATCGAACGTTGGCGATCTTAGTTTTGTTGTTGGCTGAACCACAGTCGCAGGTTCCCCAGTCAAGACGTGCGGGCTCTCCCAGGACCCCTCTTCTCTCGATGTTCCCTTGTATATTTATTTGGAGGAGGGCGCCTCATGATATGACCAGCTTCATGACCTTAGCAGCCCAGCGCAGTTTTACACCTCCTGGTCAATACAGTAGACCCACATTTCAATTGCTCCTCATCTTTCCTCATAGTCCAGGACTCTACTCCATACACACAGCCCCGCGCTATCCTAAGACGAAGCTGCGGCGCTCGTTGACGGCGATATTCTCAGTATCGGAGCTCCGTTGACCCACAGGGCCTTGCTCACAATAATGTATTGGGTCTTCTTTAAGTTCAGGTGTAGACCAAGGTTTTCACATGTCTCCAAAATTTTCACGAAGATCTGATGCAAGTCATCAGTCTGTTTCCACAGCATTCTTTCCTCAAAGAATATGCGTATAAAGTGTCTAAGATGACGCTTAGGTCATTCAGGCAAAACACATGAAACTCTATCCCTGACAATTTCCTTGTATAGAGTTAAGTGTGGTGATGTATTGCTAATCAAAATAATGTTGAAAATGTTCGTCTCCTTACTCACAAGTCTTCCCAGCACGAAGTTTCCAACGTAACACTGCTCTTTGTCGGACGCCACCCAGAGCAAATTGCGCTGTTCTCATCTGGATCTTTTCATGTTGTTCTTGAGTCAAATAATCTGTCGAGTCTCTCGTACGCTGAACGGGTCTTGCCAGTGACTTATACGCCTCTGTCTTACATTCTTACTACAACTCCTAAATACACCCATAACCATATGAAGAGATCTGTAAAGATCACCTAGGTACTTGCAGTGATCCCCATGTGTTGCTTTCACAGCATCGAGGCAGTAATTAACATGCAAGAAAACAGTAACATTGCCTTGCGGGATCCACTCTTAATCAGAGTATAACCCGACAGCGTTCCACCTATTCTAAGACATTGAGTTTGCTTTCTGGAAATGTCGCCACATATTCAGTTACACCTTGTCCGGTCCAAAGGCCGTCTCTTCCTTGTTCTGCTCTCTCGATAGACTTTGATTAGGTCAATACCGATGCAGTCCATTTGGCCTCCTGAGTATAAAATATCTGCCATATCTTGCTTGAACCCTTCCTTAGTGGAATGACTTTTCCTAAACACAAATTTCCTTCTATCAGAGCAGTTTGAAACATTGTGTGCAATGTAACAAGAAGGAATGCTTTCCTTATCTTACGTGCATCACATGTCAAGCTATCTGGACTATAACTATCCCCTTTATATGTTTGTCACTTAGTCACTTGTAAACTGGGTATACTATAGAAACTCTGAGCTAATTTCGTATAGCTCCTTCACGCAAACAGTGAAGTACAGTAAATGGGGAGGTGCTCCAAGGTAAATAAGTAGTTATGCCCAATTATGACACATTTAGAGAGGTGTATGGTGGAATCCTACAGGAAAACTTGTAGGCATTGCCGGCATTTACGTTCACTGCTTCGATATTGCGGCCTCGTGAAGTTGACTATGCTGTTACCTGTGTGAAGTGCCTTAAACCGTCAGATATTCTAGTAGTTTGACTTCCGTGACAATATGTCCCTAGCATCGATTTTGGACTGCTCCCTGGCGTTAAAAGCACTTTATCAGCCTGGGAGAGAAGTGGTATTTTGAAGTTGAGTAACCTATCGGCAGTAAGTTATTCTTTTAATCATTCAGAAGTTATCAAAACTGTGATCAATTCTGTACCGGGCGGTACACCTCCACGCCGCTAATTCAAACATTGCGCCAGTTGAAACTCCTCTACTGGAGGAAGCCTGAACTTTAACAACCACATTAATTCTAAGATTTCTCAGAAGATATCCCTACTGTAAATTTAGAAGTGTTCTGAACTAGGTCAGTTTCGATTCGTTTTTGTTTTCTCTGTAGCAAGAAGTGTGAACATTCTCTTCTAGATGGCACCACTTAAGAACTACAATTGTGCACCCTAGTGCGAAGTGAAGGAACTTTTCTTCTGAAGAAATTTTGTAGTCATAAGTTTGTTCTTTGTTAAATTTCTTTCTGTCATTGTTTGTGTTGGCAATGTTAATCCGTTCGTTCCGCCGGTTTTGAAATTAGCCAATCCCGAATTTCTTTAATTAATTTTCGACCAATCGGGGCTTTCTTCCCCAACCTGCTCTGTAACTGTGTTCGGTAACCAATACAACTTTGTGGGCGGGTTGTAATCATTCATGAAACGTCTCGAATCTTCCACGAGGATATATAAACTGCTGATTTTCTGGTCTCGTTGCCACTTCAGTAACATCTATCCTAGTGTGATTATGTAGCAGGGGGCGGGAAGCGCCTCTTTCTTCGGGTAGCAGTTCATCCATAAGGTAATGGCCTTTTAATAACTTCTTTTCTTGCTAGCTCAGCAGTTTAACCCTCGGGGCAGGTTCGAAACTTTTATCATGTAACCTTCCTTTAAAATGTAAAAGACACTTGATATAAATTCTGTCTCTTTAACTACAAATTGGGATAGAGAGTGCCTAACCCTCTCGAGCTCCCACTCATATTGTTTTGAGGTGACTACATTTTTATAACAGTTTCCCAGCTCTTCGTAATGAAATAAAGTTTTATTTCGTGTCACCTCCGTAGTATGGGATTAGCCCTTGCATAAGCGGCCTAGGGCCAAATTAGGTTTTAATAAAGTGTATTAGGAGTGCTGAGTACGCCTCCACTCAAGTTGGTATTTTGGGGCCATGTCATTGTCCTGTTTCTTTACTGAATAGGCCTCAGTAGGTTGGGTATTTTTACCCCTGTTTTTATGTGTCTGGAGGACAGCTTGAAGGTGGAGTTTGGTGTGGCCGTTGATGGGCTTGAACTTTGAGAGCGGGTTGCTCTTTCTTAAATTTGGTTTCTGTGTGCCTCGAGCAGGCTTTACTGGGTAATTGGGAGCAAGTGCTCCTGGGCATGATTGGGGTTTTCCGCCCCTTTGTCAAACCTTGTATTTGGGTAAAGTTGGGCTAATTGCTCAAGAATTGTGAGTCTGGGGCTCGAAGCCCAAATCCTGTAGCAAACTGTAATTGTACATTCTTAATTGGTAGATATGCTACTGAATACCTGTTATACTTGTTATTTCTTGATCTTGAAAAGAAAATATAACCTTGTTAAATTTAAATTAACTTTAATTTCGTAAGTTGAGACCTATTCATCCCAGCACTTTCTTTCACCTCTAACTACCACGGAAATCTCCGTAACAAATTCAATCAGCCCATCAAATTATATAATATTAAATTGATTATTCACTCAAAATGTATGAAAGTAAATCCTTCAGGAAACATCGGCTAATACTATATTTAAATGTGTCTGGTACTGATTGACTTGTGTGTGTAATAAGGGAGAGGAGACGGGGGAGCAGGTATTTAACAAGGTATTGCAGAAATGTAATTATGTGAAAATTATGCGTGTGAAACTCGGGAGGATTTAGAAATTTTAGTAAACTTGTAACAGTTAGTGTGTCCGCATTTCCCTAAAATTCATGAAGGTCCCATCCTCTGTTGTTTGGTTCCACTAATACCGAGAGGATAACCAGGTATAACTAATTATGTAATACTCCCCTTCTGCTTTAAGGGTCTGTGTAACGTACTTTACAGCCCCGACAACGGGCGTATTGTAAAATCATTGTGAACTAAAATTGGAGGTTCAAGCCCCGTCTAATGTAAAACTAGGAGCAACTGCTCCTACCGATTCTGAGTACCTTTTTTAAACCCAAATATTAAGTGAACTTCTCGATTCGAGACCCGACCTAGGTAATGTGCTTTGGAAGCTACGGCTTCTTTTTGTGAATTATGTCTTTCCAATTTGTAAAGGCAAGCCTGCGGGTCATCAGACTGTGATAGACGCAGATATGTTGTAAAGTATCAGAGATTTCGAGCTCCTCATTCTACATTTCAACTTGATGGTTCACGTTCCAGCCATTGTCCCTAACTACAGTGAGTCTCTGCACAAGGCACTCGTTACTTGGACTAGTCGGGGCTGTAGTTTTCAAGGCTCCGTTATAGGAATATTGGCCACGACAGAGGAAAATGTATCAAGGGCTGTGGAATGTCAGATCATTTAGCATGTACTTAGAACCAAGTTCATGAAGCTCTCGTCACAATAATTAACAAATACTTAGGAACATGTTAATAAATCCTGTCAGAATACTTAAAATTGTAAAGGGAAGCGGACGATTAATTTACACAGTAAAATATTGCGGGCTGTTTTCTTAACTGACCATCAAAGTTTTCAAGCGGGGCTGACGATCTAAGGTAATGTATTTGTTTGACTGAGGATGGATAGCGAATGAAGCTGAAATTAGTACTCTGCATTGAAGTGCCATATTTTATGTCATAACCTCCTTTAGGCTGTAATTTTAGTCACAGTTAACTGTTGAACTCTGTACTTGTTCCAGGTTCTCTTGCCCCTGACGCTAGCAGTTTCACTGGCGAGCACAGACCACTGTGCATCGTCTGTGGGCTCGAAGTTGGACCTGTCTGTGCATAGCCGCAGGAACGCCAGTGGACACTGGATAATAACGGTACCGTGTATTATCAAATTCAGAGTTGTGTTTCCGTGTTGGATGGATAATATTGTATGTGATTAATACACGTAACTTATTGCTGTGTATAATAAATATTTGCATGCATCATTCAAATTTCAACCAAATTTCAAACCACAGTACAGTTTGCGGAAGTAATCTAATATGTCCTTGATATCATAGTGCATCAAACACTAACCTGCTTTGCATGTGCTAACCACTAACGGCTTAAGAAAGTGGAGTAACTCGTAGCAGACGTAATTACTCACGATTGTGTTGTTATTGCTGGGAAAAAAGTCCCGTGTTTAAAATAATATCTGCATGTTGCTAATACGCTTGACCCAAGACAAGCAGCCAGCTAGTTCGAGAGATCGTCACAGGAAACGCTAGAACTTAGTAGTTAACTGAATTTATATTTCACAGACATTTCACACAGTTTGTCTTTGTGACAACAGCCTATGATAATCCCGCACTGAACTTGTTAAATAATATAATAACGGTAACACACAGGTTGTGGGTTTATGGAAAATAAATAAAGTAGAAACTAGAACTTTCCTTTAAGAAATCATTCCAGGAACATCGGTCTGGCTGGAAATATCTCGTAATGGTGCCCCCTGATTTACGATGAAGTCTGAAAGGTTTGTCCGGCCCAGATGGAGACCCTGAGGAAAAAAAAGAGCTCCGTGGATGTGGAGACTGCCGCAGTCTTGGGTTTAATGAAGAAGTCCTGCCAATCGATATCTAGTGCAATATTGCCTTGAGCAGTAAGAATAAGCCCAGCCAGGTCATATACTGCTACACTTCCTGGAGCCGTAAGAAGTAGTCGAGCCAGGTCATATCTACTGCTACACTGCCTGGAGCCATAGGAAGTAGTCCAGCCAGGTCATATCTACTGCTACACTGCCTGGAGCCATAGGAAGTAGTCCAGCCAGGTCATATCTACTGCTACACTGCCTGGAGCCGTAAGAAGTAGTCGAGCCAGGTCATATCTACTGCTACACTGCCTGGAGCCATAGGAAGTAGTCCAGCCAGGTCATATCTACTGCTACACTGCCTGGAGCCATAGGAAGTAGTCCAGCCAGGTCATATCTACTGCTACACTGCCTGGAGCCATAGGAAGTAGTCCAGCCAGGTCATATCTACTGCTACACTTCCTGGAGCCGTAAGAAGTAGTCGAGCCAGGTCATATCTACTGCTACACTGCCTGGAGCCATAGGAAGTAGTCCAGCCAGGTCATATCTACTGCTACACTGCCTGGAGCCATAGGAAGTAGTCCAGCCAGGTCATATCTACTGCTACTCTGCCTGGAGCCGTAAGAAGTAGTCGAGCCAGGTCATATCTACTGCTACACTGCCTGGAGCCGTAAGAAGTAGTCCAGCCAGGTCATATCTACTGCTACACTGCCTGGAGCCGTAAGAAGTAGTCGAGCCAGGTCATATCTACTGCTACACTGCTTGGAGCCGTAAGAAGTAGTCGAGCCAGGTCATATCTACTGCTACACTGCCTGGAGCCGTAATAAGTAGTCGAGCCTGGTCATATCTACTGCTACACTGCCTGGAGCCGTAAGAAGTAGTCGAGCCAGGTCATATACTGCTACACTGCCTGGAGCAGTAAGAAGTAGTCCAGCCAGGTCATATCTACTGCTACAATGCCTGGAGCCATAGGAAGTAGTCCAGCCAGGTCATATCTACTGCTACACTGCCTGGAGCCGTAAGAAGTAGTCGAGCCAGGTCATATCCACTGCTACACTGCCTGGAGCCGTAAGAAGTAGTCCAGTCAGGTCATATCTACTGCTACACTGCCTGGAGGCGTAAGAAGTAGTCGAGCCAGGTCATATCTACTGCTACACTGCCTGGAGCCGTAAGAAGTAGTCGAGCCAGGTAATATCTACTGCTACACTGCCTGGAGCCGTAAGAAGTAGTCGAGCCAGGTCATATCTACTGCTACACTGCCTGGAGCCGTAAGAAGTAGTCGAGCCAGGTCATATCTACTGCTACACTGCCTGGAGCCGTAAGAAGTAGTCCAGCCAGGTCATATCTACTGCTACACTGCCTGGAGCCATAGGAAGTAGTCGAGCCAGGTCATATCTACTGCTACAATGCCTGGAACCGTAAGAAGCAGTCGAGCCACTTCATATCTACCGCTACACTGCCTGGAGCCGTAGGAAGTAGTCGAGCCAGGTGATATCTACTGCTACACTGCCTGGAGCCGTAAGAAGTAGTCGAGCCAGGTCATATCTACTGCTACACTGCCTGGAGCCGTAAGAAGTAGTCGAGCCAGGTCATATCTACTGCTACACTGCCTGGAGCCGTAAGAAGTAGTCGAGCCAGGTCATATCTACTGCTGCACTGTCTGGAAACGTATCTACGTCTTCGGTACCGTATTCCCGAACCGATCCCTGAATCTCTCCGTTATATTCACTCTGATATGTGATTGTGATTTCGTCCACTCCACTTCCTTTATCTCGAAACTATGGTCACTGAAGCCGAGCTTGGAGACATCAGAAGTCTCGTTTGAAAAATAAATTTCTTTTTGGACATATTGTCTCTTTTTACAGCTGGAGAATGATGTCAAGAAATACCGAAATTCCGTGCTTTAAACATTCAGTTCTAAAACACACGAACAATTGTACCGAATTAAATGAAACTGGGATGTTTTAGTTATATCTAAGAATAACGAACAAACAGCATCTCTGGGAGTACGTTATAGGTTTTCCGTAAGTTACGGCTCCGATTGCCACTATATGGTGCGGCGAAACTCCGAGTAAAGCACCAATTGTGGTTGTGTGGTGTGGTAGTTGGGCATAATGGCATCTCATGTGACGTGCGAGGAAGGAAACAGGAATGTGAGTAGGAAGGGTTGTTTCAAATGGGTGCTTCATACTCACCTTGGAATTATAGTGGATTGTGAACTGAATGTGGGCTATAATTTTCTATATCTTAAGAGTTCAATATTCGTTACAGGTTGATACGCGGCGATTGACATCGACGGAGAACCAATGGGAATTAGCCGTGAATGTCCACCAAGAAAGAAGATCATGTGATAGCAGTGAAGTTGAGCAGCTTGTTTCGGTGACTTCTGTACATCCACCAGTACACGGTAAGACCTGATCGTTGTCATAGAACTCTCATTCACACTCGGTGTTCCTTACCCCAAAGAAGTAGGACTGCAGTGTTTGTGGGCGGTATCTCCTCCGTGTCCAGGGGCAATCAGCTAGGGAACGTGCCTGCGTCAGTCTCCTCCCTATTCGATATTGTGGATGGGACTAGGCGTTCTGAAATGCTTGAGAGGATTGGAATTACAGGGAACGAAGAGTACCACAAACTGCAGTGATCAGCGAGCGAGGCAGGTGCGTGGTCTGCCTCTCCTTCAGTTTAATGTGCATATAGAGCAGGCAGTATTGGATATGGAGGAACGTCATTGTTGGAGGATGTCAAGGGCAGTTGAATGTAATAGATAAGGTCAGGTGAAGCACGTGATATAAGACTAGGAAATGTACTCATAAAGGAAGTGGAGGAATTTGGGTGGCTAGGAAGTAACATAACGAATGAAAGGAGAAACTATCCGTTCATTACCGAAGAAGAATATTTGCTAAAGGAAGCCATCTTGTAAATGAAACATTCTACTCACCATAAATATAAAATTCAGGCCGTCGTTTGCCGAAGTATTTGTCTGTAACGTTAGAGTCATGCTAAGTAGAGAAATAGAGTAGAGGCCTTTGAAATGTGGTGTTACAGAAGAATTCTTTTGGTAATAATGGGAACTCGTGTCCTTTTCCGAGGTTATGCAGTTCTTTCCAGCAGCACTCCTAATCGAGGTGATCATATTTAACTACCTACCTGCAGTCCTGCCAACATTACATTTCTCAAAGTAGTGGGAAAAAGCGTAGACCACGAGCTTTGCAAGTAATTGTGTTTACCGTTACTCTACGGGGTTTAAGGTGAGATTGGACGATCATAGCCCAAACAAAGAGCAGGTGACGGGAGGGAGATATGGGATAAGTATGAAAAAGTGTTTAGGCTGCTGACGGAGAACAGGAACAATGTACAGGGTGCGGTGGGAGGAGAAGTTCTGAAAGACAGATATGCTAATAGTTTAAGGGGGAGGAAACTGAGGGCAAAGGGATAAAGTCAAGGGCAGTTATCACTAGGGTATCCGTGAGTAACCGCTGGTAAACACAGAGGGATATAGGGGGAAATGAACTTGTTTCAGGAATGTGGGGGTAAGAGAAAAGGTACAGTAGGTGGAGGGGAAGAGGGGGTGGAACATGGTGGAGGAGAAGGTATGGTCTGTAAACATCAGGGAAGACTGTTGAAACTATTAGGTAAGCGGATATAATGAAGTAAGTGAGGTCGAGACTCTGGTCATCGAGGACTCCATAGTTAGGCTCGGGGAGAAAGTGCACGGAGGAAAGGGAACCAAGGTAGAGGAATTACGTTAAGACAGAAGATGGGGAAAGGGTGTGGTAGTTTTCTATGTTGGTACGAACAACGTACGACATAGTGTGGGATCTGTTATGAAGTTGAATGGAGAGGAGGTTATTATCAGTGGGACACTTTCTATGAGAGGGTAATATAAATGAAACTAAGGGGTATTTATGTGGGGGGGAGACTGGGAGTGCGTGTGTTGTTTAGAAAGGATACATGGCGGACTAGGCAGCGGAAGTGAAAGTACGTGGACATAGTGGTTATAAGATTCATATTTACCAGATATTGTATAAGGAATTGTTTCATGGTTGAGAAGTGACGTAATGGATGTCTTCCAAAACTGGAGTGTTTTTGTACAGATGAGATAAAATCGATAGGTGGGTGAGTATTTATACCGGCGGAAGAAGTATTTTTATGGTATGGAAAAGTTGAGAAACATTAAGTTCTAGGTATAGGGCTCAGCTCTTTGCGGTGTACTTGTGCGGATGAATTGATGCAGACGCGGAAATATTTCACTAGGTAATCAGCGATGAGGGAAGCGTGGCATCAGTAGGCAATTTAGATCTGGCTGTCAAACTGAGTTTTCTTCTGGAATGAATGCCATGTGTGTAGGAGATCTAAATTATATCATGTCCGTTGCTATATGACTCTGCTTTGAAAATACAGTAATATGTAATAATATAAAGTGTAAACAACTTATCTTTATTTGTCATCAAATCAAAATTAACCTCCTCCTTCTTAAGCTCGTGATTGTGTTCAAAAGGACCTAAGTAAGGAATCTAACCTTTCTTCACTTTCATGAATGATACAACAAACCATATACACCTTTCTGGAGCGGCATTATCATGATGAGTAGTGTTTCAACTGGACAAAATAGAATCATTACAAGTAAGAGACACACGCACTATTTTAATAATGTTGGTACAGGCGATTTTTTGAACATAACCATAATCTGAAGTAGGCCTTGTCGGAGACCGTAAAATGATTCCATACGGATTTTATTTGCACAGTTTGCGATAGATTTTCAGGATTATTATTTATCAGAAATTGCATATTTCATGCGTATTTTTGTTCCAGGTACTTCGACGTCTCAATATATGAAGCCAGTCACACCTGCAACTACTACACCAGCTTACACTACTCCACCGACTACTGCTATTACCACTACTCCAACTACTACTACACCAGCTAGTACTACTACTACTACTACTACACCAACTACTACTACTGCACCGACTGCTACTACTCCACCGACTACTACTATTACCACTACTCCAACTACTACTACACCAGCTAGTACTACTACTACAGCTGCTACTACAAGAACTCCAACTACGTCTACTACTCCAACTACTACTACTACTACTACTACTACTACTACTACTACTACAGCTACTACTACTGCTACGAAACCAAGGTCCTGTCCTCATTCAGGTGAGTGATAAACTCTCAAGAAGTTAATCAGATTGTCTATGAGTGGTGTACTTGAGACGAACGTACATGTGTTTCTTGGAGATTTTGATCTAGTTTGTTCAGGTAGAAAAGTAAAGCTCTTAATCGTTGTATTCCACGTTCCACAGATAAAGTACTCACCCTGCAGTTACTGTGTAGGTGTTTGCTTGGAGCAGCAGTCTGCAGAGCGAGTGCACGAGTAGAGAGAATATGAGAAATGAGAGCGTCTTGGGTCCGAAGTGAAGGCGGGACCCGGTGAGTGTTCCACATATCGCAGCGTACAGCACAGCGGCCCCACACGCGAGCCGATGATACTATCACGTAGAGGTTGTGGGTTCGACAACCCTCAAGGTGATTCCGTGGCTTCTCAGTTTTGCATGAGACAAATATCTGGATGTGCACATTTAGTAAGGCACCTTCCCGTTTATGGCTCTTTCCTACGGCACGCAGTCATTATATCATTATCTAAGATAGATTCACGATTTTGGGCAGGAAAGCAACTGGAAACTACTTCAATAAAACTACCAGGAATCCATACTTACATTTTGTTTCCAGGTGAATTGCAAACGTACAAAATTTAGCAACCATCCTTATCAGTTCTTGCTGAACTCCACAGGACTCTCAGAGAAAGGCTCGTCTCCCTCCTCAACTTGTTCGGGGCGCCCTTGAGAGCTGTGAACAGTACAGATTAGGATTGTAACCGTTCCTCGAATGGAGAATTCAACTTGTAGGTGTTTTTGACTGAAATAGGAAACAAAACCCCTGGGGGATCCACTGGAGAGAAAGGATGTCAGAACCACAGATTTAAAATTATCACTTAGTTTACAAAAAATGTTTTATCACTGACATTTTTTTCACATGAATAATTGAATAGTAAATAAGTCGAAAGCCTTACAACACCACCTGAAAACAAGTCGTTTTATATGTCTGACAAAAAACAGAGGATAATATTTTTACATGAAATGTTGCCAGGTTAAGTTTAATTCAATGACTTGCAATTTGTCAAAACCTGCGCTGCATAAATTTTACATTTGATAATTTTTGTTGGAGGCACAGCCTCTGTTATAACGAGAGAGAAAAACTGGTAAAATGCCAATAGCAGTTAATTAAAGAAAAAGTTTAACATTGATAAATACACCAAAGGCAGGAGGTAGCAAAGTGCCCTTTTGGTAGATTCGCTGACTAAATAATATTAACATTAAGAAAAACTCTGAAGGGCACCGCCTTCATCAAAATGACAGAGTAATTGGGCGAGGTGCCATAACAGTTACTTTATTGATTGCTTTTGTGATTAAACATATGTACTAAATAAACAATATTTCGAGTTAAAGTAAATACATACTAACCCTAGAAAAGAATTATACTAGTGATATAACTTCAAAATAATAGCCGGTATATATGCGTGTTCGTTTGGCTGAGATTCTAAAACTTTGATCGTGTTTTTCTCAGAACATCATTTTCTGACTTAAGTCGTATGTGACGATTCGATCGAAACTTGTAATTGCTACAACTTCTCTTTCACCATACATTTCAGTGAACATAACGTCAACGCGGATAACTGTTAATGTCTCCCTAAAGAGAATTAGTCCTTTTGAAGACCCTAAAGTCACATGCACCCTCTCACAGAACCCTGAATGGTTACACACCAGTGACGCATGTCACGCCATGTTTCAATTTTAATTACACAAACATAAAGATGATCAATATTACGTATGAAAAGAATAATTATCAATACATTTTTCTGAAATATTAAATCAAGAGACACGTGAATCTTGTGAATTTTTTGTATATAAAACTTGCTGAAGTTTGAATTATAGGTCATCCCTCTGTCAGTTATTCCATTCTTCCCTCGCGGTTCCTTGGGCACGTGGAGAACATATGGAAGCTCTTTATAGGCCTTGAGGCAGACAGTGGTCAAGCAGAAGTTCTCCATTTATCTCTTGCGCTCGGTAACTCTTATTACTTTACTTGGTACAACTGCGGATGCCTTTCCGATGAGTGGCACAATATGTGCGGGTTCAGGACGTTCTAAGACGACATGACCTGGCCTTTGTTTTCTTTCACAGTATTATTATAATTCGGTCTGAGAACGACGGTTCTTCCCAAGTGTGGATGCCGTTGATCAGTGCTGATGTTCTCAGTTTTACTGACTGTCATATGTGCTCCTGTTTTGTGTGAGTGCTCGTTTATTCTACACTAATGTATAACATGGGTCTCGCAGGCCAACACAAAATAGCTGCATTTTGTGACTAATCAAGGTGTAATGAGGTAGAAATACTCATAAATGCAGTGTTGCCAACCGCTGAGATTTAACTTTTAAAATATTGTAAAATAATGTCTCGTGTAATTTAACTAAAAGTTGTACAAATGATGAAGTTAGTAATATGTCGTTCACTTTTAAGAATTCCAATGTGGACCACATTCTAGTGATTCTATTGCCCGCAACTATTGGAAATACTGTACATAGTAGAAACGTTGCAGTTGGAGAAAAGCCCCCTCTAATGAGTGATTAATGTAGATTTAGGCGGCTCCAGAGTTATTAATAGTGAGCAAATGGAGGTGGCAACAAAACAGGGGAAATGCAACTAAATTCAAGAGGAAGTCATTAATACATAATGCGTCTTGAGTTATGTCTTACTGCGCTTGAAGACAGTACCGCATGTTTCGTACACATAACCGATCATCTTCAGGTAGCCATTTAGAGCAGTAGGAGAAGGCTGTCCGAGGAAAAGACACACATCCGACTCATAATTTGTTTGTATCTGTGATACCAATTTGTAGCATTACTTCTTGATAAAAGTAAAGTAATTTACGGATATCGATTAAATTTCTCCGGAGGACAGTTAGGAAACGTAACTCTCAAGGGAAGGGACATTCCACGCGGACTGATGTGTCTATAAAAATTCCGAATCTGAACATAAAACAACAAGAATAGGAAATAATTATATTCTATACAATGTTAAAGAAATATCAACTGAAAGTTAAGAAAGGAATGCATTGCCTTGGATTCCCTTCTTTTAAAACAAAATCTCCCAGTGGTTTTCGGCACCGCTTAATCATCACGACTTACCGGCACTTTGCATCTCATTTGAGTGAAGGGCCTTAAATGAGCGTGCTACTGCTGCCATAGTGCAAAGTTTGAGTGGAAGAAGGAGCATGGACGTTGATATTACACGAGCTAAAGCTTAAAGAAGGAAATATGTTTCACTCTGAATCATTACAAGTGAAGGTTTTCTTATTAGGAAGCATTTACCTCAGAAAAAAGAAGATCAGTTCGTATATCATGCTCTGGTTTCATGTTTGTTCCCTGTGTGTACTTTCACATGCGCCACACATATTTAAGTATCCATGACCATGTACAGGAAATACGACGGTGATGTTCTTGATTATTAATTTTTCACATCTCCGGAATACGAAGAGAGCTGGCTGTTTCCAAGACAGCTAAATCATCTCGAAAATACTCCGAACGATCCAGCTCCGGAAATGAGCTGCACAAATCAGTTTATCACGTAGATAGAAGCACTGGTCCGCCTGCTGGGCAAGATGCTTAAGGCGTCCCGTTGGTCGAAACAAGTTTCACCATCACAATGTTGGCCAGCCGGGTGGGAGAGGTGCTGGTAGATGGCGTACAAAAGCCTGGATTCATTACAAACCTCACCACATTGCTCATTTAGACTGAGGGCATAGGTCGCATTTATGACGGAGGGCGAAGGTGAGCCTTGAGCAAATCGCTTGCTGTTTTATGACCGAAGTAGGCTGCATGTCGGCACCGCGTTTCACCCTCTCCTTTTCCGCTATCGTACCTCACGTCCTTCACTTCATCTCATTAACTCCTCTTCTGTACGCTACGGTGTCTCCTGACCATGTCATGCATCGAAGAGTACGACAAGTAATGAAGGATCATCATTTTCACCCGAACGATGGTCTAAAATATAAACGTGTGATGTTCTATCTGCCCACAGGTTACCGACTGTTTGAAGGTTTCAACTGTTATAAGACGTACCGTGGAGGAAAGAGTTGGAGTGACGCCAGGGAGCAGTGCAAGAGAGACGGAGGTGATCTGATGGTGTCGGAAAGTGAACGGGAGAGAAGAGAGGTGTTCCCTCCAATGGAAGAGCATGTGAGCCGGATCCCCTGGATGGGAGTTTACAAGCCCGAAGGTGAAGATCGTTGGGTGTCTGTGAAAGGTGAGTTCTCTCTAGCTCTCTTCTGCTCATGAATTACCGAATGTCGGATGGAGGACATTGGTCATATTAAACCGAAGAAGCCGACATTTAGCTGTAGTTAGCGATGTCACTGGCTGATGAGCACACCGTATTGCCTATAATCAGGGGAGGAATGAAGAAGTCCTGCCCTCAGTAGCCCAGGCTTTCTGAGCCCAACTTGGCAACTTCGATTCTCGCTCAGTCAGGTGGTATGTCAGTCTCGTGTCGGTAGATTTACTGGCACATAAAATAAACATTGATGGATAAAATTCCGGCACGTTGGCGTCTCCCAAACCATACGAATGTAGTTACTGGAACATAAAGTGAATAATATTAGTTATGTCTAAATGAAGGGAAAGAGTCGCAAAGTGAGGGTATGAGGACATTCATCTGTCGGATGGGGACGTTAATCCTTGAGCAGACCTCTCGGTGTTCTTTGACAGGATTAGGCTATGTGCCGCACCAAGACGTGCAGGTTTATCACGGACGTCAAATAGAGAGTAGGACACACTGGGGTCGTGGTAGGGACATCATCATTATAGAATGTTGTGCCTTGTTTAGTTCCACACCTCTTGTCTTTAAATAATTAGAAACTGAGTCCTGGTCTCCTCTGCTGCTCTTACCCTCGATGGCTGACTCCGTTATTCTCGCAGGTAACCCATCATCCTCCATTCACCTCACGCGACCCCAACACCGGAGTACCCCTTCATCCATCGAACTTACATATCACTTAAAATTTATCTTCTCATTCTGGGTACCTTTCTGTCATTGTTCCCACCCGGTGTTTCTAGACTTCATTCTCGTTATTTCAATGTAGATTACAACTAGCGTATGGACGAGATATCCAGAGTCCACCCAGCTTGCACTCCCACACAGCGAAGGTTTCCTGAAAACAGACCGTTTCATCCCAGAGCTCACTGCATTAATTTTGCTGCACCTTGCTTCCTGGGAGAAGTTCCAGTTTTGTATCTCCGACCTGACATTCAGTTCTCGAAACTTTCTTCTCCACTGACATGACTTTATTCTTGGTAATAAAAAAAAAAGCAAAGACATCTCCGTACAGGCCACGAAGGCCCTGGGAGTGGTGGAAGGTAAAGGCTTCCACTATTCGTAACCTCGGCACTTGATGGCGTAGAGTTGTTAGCTCTACGACCGGCCGCCTTTCCCCCAAGAATTAACCTGGTACTCATTTTTGATGTAGGATAAATGAACCTCAGGGCCATATGCACGTCACGAAGTGGAAATTTAACGACTTTCTGACGGGGATTCGAACCCACGTCCTTCCGGGCGAACCGAGTACGCCTTTACCGCCTCCGCCAGGGAGCCCCTTTATTCTTGGTAATGCCAATACTGATGTCGTACTCACTGCACCTATTTCAAATTCCAAGAAATAAGACTGCAGGCTTTCAGCTCTGTCTGCCATTAACACCAAAATGCTTACGACATTTTAGCATCCCTGGCGCTTTATATCTTCCAGTAGATGATCCTTGTAAACTATGAACAACAACATTGAAGATTGCAGCCATATCCCACCCCTGTAAGTACCTTGAATCAAGAACTCGTTCTACCATCAACTTTCAATGTCAACATAAGTGAGTTTTATTGCTCCCAATAATCTGAGCTTAATCCCGTATTCTCTCAGTGTGGCTGACATCCTTCCCTGAATTACTCTGTCATATGCCTTCTCTAGATCTACGAAACATAAACACAACTTGCTATTCATATCATAGCACTTTTTACTTATGTGACGAATACTGAAGACCTGACCATGAAAACCCCTCTGAGGTCTGAAACCACACTGGTCTCATCCAACTCAGTATAAGACATTTATTGGTTTCTCCCTCATGAAATACTAGTGAATACCTTGCCCGGTGCACGAATGAATCACCATCATCAGTGTCGTTGAAGTACCTTGATGGTTCTAGCAGTCCTCTTGCTTATAAATAGGTGCAATTACTGCTTTCGTCAAATCAGAAGGACCTTTACTAACTTTCCAGGCTCATCTTATTCCTCTGTGAGCTTCGTTGTTCGCGGCGTCAAGATGAATATTTCCTCTTATATTCCTTCCACCTGTACCATTATTTGCTCGGAAGTACTATGAGTTTACCACATTAATCCAAAACATTATTTTTTTCTTTTTTCCCTCCGTACCCCACACACTGCCCATCCCTTTTCAACACTTGTTAAAAGCATTTGATTTCCTCCTATCCCTTCCTCATTATCACCGCCTGCCGAAATAACATTATTTCCTAACTCTTCCTAACTCGCCCATTTCTACTTTAATTGTTACGATTTCCCCATTACTGTGGGTCGATAGATTAATATCGAATACCATTTACTTCACCTCTTTGCTTCCAAAGAATCCTGCACTGTCAAAACTAATTGGAAATCCTTTACTCCCGGCGGCTTGCTTAAAATATTCTCAGCTCGGTAAATTATGTGAAGCAGGCTGCTAATCTATTTGCACATAGTCCAAGTTAGAGTCTCTCCTCTGACAGGTTAGTGACCTATGGTTGATTGTATAGTCCTCGCCTCTTGAGCACAATGAGGGCCATGACTCAGAATATATCCGAGGTGCCCAATACTACTCTCGGCTCAAGGAGGACCATGACACAGAATATGTCCGAGGTGCCCAATACTACTCCCGACTCAAGGAGAGCCATGACTCAGAATATGTACGAGATACTCAATACTACTCCCGACTCAAGGAGGGCCATGACTCAGAATATATCCAAGGTGCCAATACTACTCCCGACTCAAGGAGGACCATGACACCGAATATGTCCGAGGTGCCCAATACTACTCCCGACTCAAGGAGAGCCATGACTCAGAATATGTACGAGATACTCAATACTACTCCCGACTCAAGGAGGGCCATGACTCAGAATATATCCAAGGTGCCAATACTACTCTCGGCTCAAGGAGGACCATGACACAGAATATGTCCGAGGTGCCCAATACTACTCCCGACTCAAGGAGAGCCATGACTCAGAATATGTGCGAGATACTCAATACTACTCCCGACTCAAGGAGGACCATGACTCAGAATATATCCAAGGTGCCAATACTACTCCCGACTCAAGGAGGACCATGACTCAGAATATGTCCGAGGTGCTCAATTCTACTCCGGACACAAGGAGGACCATGACTCAGGATATGTACGAGATACTCAATACTACTCCCGACTCAAGGAGGGCCATGACTCAGAATATGTCCGAGATGCTCAATACTACTCCCGACTCAAGGAGGACCATGACTCAGGATATATCCAAGGTGCCCAATACTACTCCCGACTCAAGGAGGTCCATGACTCAGAATATGTCAGAGGGGCCCAATACTACTCCCGACACAAGGAGGACCATGACTCAGGATATGTCCGAGGTGTCCAATACTACTCTCGACTCAAGGAGGACCATGACTCAGGATATATCCAAGGTGCCCAATACTACTCCCGACTCAAGGAGGACCGTGACTCAGAATATGTACGAGATACTCAATACTACTCCCGACACAAGGAGGGCCATGACTCAGAATATGTCCGAGATGCTCAATACTACTCCCGACTCAGGGAGGACCATGACTCAGAATATGTCCGAGATGCTCAATACTACTCCCGACTCAAGGAGGGCCATGCCTCAGAATATGTCCGAGGTGCCCAATAGTACTCCCGACTCAAGGAGGACCATGACTCAGAAAATATCCAAGGTGCCCACTACTACTCCCGACTCAAGGAGAGCCATGACTCAGAATATGTCCGAAGTGCCCAATACTACTCCCGACTCAAGGAGGGCCATGACTCAGAATATGTCCGAGGTGCCCAATACTACTCCCGACTCAAGGAGGGCCATGACTCAGAATATGTCCGAGATACTCAATACTACTCCCGACACAAGGAGGGCCATCACTCAGAATATGTCCGAGATGCTCAATACTACTCCCGACTCTCAGTACAATTTACTCGTCCCCTCAGTCGTTGCCCATAGTTCAAGTACTGGGACGTGACTGCAGTCACTCACACGACAACAGTACCCTGGGGTCATGGTTGGACACGAAAGAGGTTCAACAACGAAGCAGCCGTCAAAAACGCCTTGGAAATATCTGTCACCATGAGACGGTCGATCGCCTGGGAAACGGGTGCGAATGCTCCTGCATCGCGTAGAAGAAGGAATGGCATTTAGTGATGCACATCCTATTTAATAAAAATTCCTCGTCCTGGAGTTCTCGTAGTGATAAATGTTACTACCAACTAGCAGGGACAGGGTGTTTCTTGATCACCAACACACTCATGGCGAGAAGAGGACCCACATGTGCGACGATAAGTATTACAGGTAAAGCTCGTAGACAAACAGCCCGAGTGAATAAGAATGTGTCGCTTCCTGTTTAAATGTACGGCCTGTCGTCATATTTTATTATTCTCTTCTTCACGCACACTACCAATGACCAGCAGCTGTCAGTTACTCTGATCTCTATTTATAGTTGACGTTGTGTTTTACCGATTACTAAACATTTCCTTATTTTCTCTGAATCACTTGAAGTAATTCGTGAGGCAAGGCCCAGAAAATTGCTTAGAATATCCATATTTCCATTTTCACGGCTATAATGTACTTTTCGGTACTCGCTCAGATGATCTCGAAAACAATATTTCTATATAATTATAACGAACGGTTTTGAATGATGAAGACCGTACGTAACTGCTGTCTCTGTTTCAGGATATATCGCCGTGAATAACCTAGAAGGATACGCGTATCACCGTTATCAGCGTCATTGATATTACTCAGCTGAGCCAGAGCAGGAATGTCTTTACTTTGACACGTGAAAATGTTTGAGGAGCCCTCGCAGACTTTAAGAGTTCTCACAAGCAGCAAGCTATAACTTCTAGATTGCCAGATTACCAGGTCTCATTTACATCATAGCCAGAACTTTATATTCCTCCAAGATGCTGATTTATCTCAGTCTCAAATGCAGAAACGCATTCCCGTGTTTTGTCGCAGACTTTCTCATTTCTGATTGGTACAATGTGTGGCCTTGTCCTTACTGTTTGCACTCATAGACGATAAACATTTCCGGCGGGGATAAAATAGCACTTGTTTGGTCATCACATCTTCCTGACATCTCTACTCTCTGGTGGGGCCACACAATTTTACAGCCGGATGGCCTCCTTGATGTGGGAGAGCTGTTCTCTATTGTGTGAGCTGAAAACTTTCTTGTGAGGACAAAACGGAAACCAGATTTTGAGAAGTACCGAATGCATCTCACAGTGGACAAA
Organism: Anabrus simplex; assembly: GCF_040414725.1. NCBI lineage: Eukaryota > Metazoa > Arthropoda > Insecta > Orthoptera > Tettigoniidae > Anabrus > Anabrus simplex. The sequence goes on along the minus strand of NC_090279.1, from coordinate 28,685,073 downwards.
GACCAAGTGTTCGTAAACGTCCGCTGAGAAACTCCTTGGTGCGTTTTGTGCTTGAGCTTTTTAAATTATTGATTTAAATAAGGTAGTCATATCGTCAGACCAACGGAATTAGGATTACTCGGTCTCAAGAAGTGCACAACACCTTGCAAATATATGGATCTTTTTGTTCAGCAAATATCTACAAAGCGGAAAAATCTCCGAGGACTGGAGGAAATTTAGAATAAATACATGATATACAGGAAAGGACAAGCCGACAAACCAATCTCATAACGAGGGATTGCTCTGGAGTATAATATCAGAAGGACAAACGAACTTCACTGACCATCAAATATAAGAGTATCAATTCAGATTAAGAAGGAAACGATCACCTTCACAGGCTAGAAAATGTCTACAAGAAGACATCTGGGCGGCTTAAGACACCCCAAAGGCCAATACTGTACAGTCTTCACAGACTTTACAAAGGCATTCGACATGTTGGACAGGAACAGTATGGACCCCATGACAGAAGACAAGGCAATTGTAAAACTCATAGAAAAACCCCAGTCACCAAACATGTAGCGATAAACGAGGGGATAAGTATATCAAAAGAAATCCTTCAAACAAATTGAGTAATTCAAGGTGACCCTGTTAGTCCCCTCCTGTTTAACATTGCTACATCTGACGCAGAAAATCCATTGAAAATCTGAAATCGGTGTCGCTCTATATGTATCCTCATGACATTGTCCTAGGTTCGCAGACCGAAAATGACCTTAAAGAAGCCTTAAACAAACTGAACATTTGAGCTGAAAACAACAAATTCGTCATAAACCAGGAAAACGTATACATATGGTTTTTCGAAGAGGGGCAGGTTACCGACCGAAGACAAGATAGTACTAGGAACAAATACTTAGGACTAACTCTAGAGACATCAGGAACGTCATACAGGATCCGCATCAGGGAAGAGCGATCTGAAGAACACAGCTATGACTCTGTTCAGCGCTAAAATAGTACCAATTATCACGTGCGACTTGGAACTGATCTGGGAATTTCTAGAGACAATAGAAAAAGTAAAAGTCCGCTTCCTAAAATGAGCCCTCGGAATTGCAAAAAAGCGCCCTCAAGGCTTGCGTCTGAACCTCCTTCAATGAGGACTTGAGATGTCACTTAATGCTGCCATCAACCGGCCAAGAAAATAATTATTGACCCGCCGACGAGACAAGCCATGATTGATAGAGGATGGACAAAAGGAAACCACGACGTGCGTTCTGCACTGACAAGCCTGGCGATACGTGGATACCACCACAGAATATGCAAGAATACATAATACCATGAACCCAACAAGGAATCTTCGTGTAGTTTGTGTGACAAATAATACTTCTCCTGCTGCAAGAATCGCAAGAGAATTATACCAGAGAATAAACACCCACACTTCCCTATGTGCATTTGTATGCTCTTATTAATTAATTAATTAAAATTGCCAGCATGTCTCGTCGTGAAAGTATAATAGATACGTAGTGTTCCTAACTTCGTCGTAATCGCCAAGAACTCAATGGTGTCTCTCTCTACTCGCACGTGAACAGTAAATTACAAATTGAGACGTAGAATGAAAGTTGTGTGTCAATATCATCCATATCCTTGCTAACGACTACGGAACCTCCTGAACCTCAGACCAAGTAGTGACATCGTCGATAGTAAGATGACCAAAGCCAACTTCGCTGTTCTAATAGTCTCTGCGGTTTGATCCCGGAATGTTTTCTTCTGAACAGATGACGTCTGGCCGTGAACCGCGGGGTCTTCACTTGACCTCAGGTTAACTAATCGATATATATGTACTTGCTCTCTTCACCTTCACATCATCGACTCCCGAAGCAGTTTCTACTTCCTGGTGCGCTTGAATTTTCATATTTTTGTGATATTTGAAGCCATCTCCTTCCCGTTTCTTCTCAGTTATAATAAAAGGAAGTGCTCGAATTTGTTGTGAATATCACTGTGCTCCCTTTTCAGCTTCCTTATTGCAGCTACTACAATTTCCGTTTCTCTTTGAGTCTGCGACTTGCACGTTTCGCATCACTGTATTCCCTGCAGCCACTAACAAGTACGGTCTAACACTATCACTCCACTGGGGTGATATTGGCACTCTGCCTTTTTGTATTTCGTTCATAGCAATTATGATTCTCATCGCTTCACTTTGGCTGGCTTTTGGGTGGTTCACTGGTTTGTATTGACTTTAGATATGTTTGTGTCTGTTATAAAATGTGCACTGCGGGTGACAGATCGGGATGGGCATAGTTTCGTCAGTGGGCGTGCTCAATGAAAGTAGAAAAATTACAGATGGGAAGGAACCTCCTAGAAAACCATCGCATGAAGGAGTCTTGTTTATCTCTGATGTTACTCAGTGGAACACAGCATGGCACGTTATGATATCCAGGTGCTGCCAGCACGCCGAGTGCTAGAGACCGGTGGCTGTGAGGATACCTTGGCCAGATCTTTAATGTATTAAATCCTTATTTTGTTTGTCATTCAGGGCGATATTGAAATAATGAGAATGTTTCCACATTTATAGACTGTTATATCGTCTATACAGACGCTCATTTCTACGAAGTGATTGCCTCGTGTGATGATGTACATAGCTACAACGGCACTTCTGTTGCCTTACACAAAGTTACTGAGGAAACGGGAATCATTGGCACCAGTTACACATTTCAAGATCTCGAACTGTTAAGTGTTAAATACTATCTCTCAGTGAATGGATCATTTGCACTATGCAGACCATGTTATCTCCATAGTATGTATTAAAGACTATTAACATACATACATACATTATCATTATGGACTGTTATGCCTTTCAGCGTTCAGTACTTCCAGGGGTAACGACTATCTGTCTTTTGTTTCATAAATACATTAACATGTGTGGTTCTTATTTCCAATTACTTGTCGTACAGCACTAGTCGTTTATAATGTTGTGAGTTTCTGACAGCACGGCGCGATTCTTACTAAGTGGACATTTTAGGTCAACTGATGTATAACAAGGCAGTGCCACAACTTCTTCAGACGACAGTGCTCCAGGCATAGTGGATTTGATCTTGGTTTGAGGAGCATCAGCATGTACTTCAACTTCTTCTCTGGCCTATTCAATCACTCGAACCACTGTGGTACGTTATGGCGACAAGACTTCATCGCCTCTGAGGCAGCTCGGTCAATATTTTATGACGTTTGTTACTTATTACTATTTTCAATTATTGGGTGGTGGTATGGTGGTATTTGTATTTCATGAGGAACTAAAATTGGGCAGCCATCCACTAATGGAGCAAAAGAATGAAAAGGGTCGACACTTCGAGAGATGAAGGTGTCGGCTAAAGAAAGGGAAGGGGGAGATGAAAGTCTCCTCAGGTATCAAAAATGTAATACCGCCGTGGTCGGACAAGAACGAGAGTTAACCAAGGATAGATGAAAGTGAGAAGCCTGACAAAATTATGTGGAAGTAATGCCAGGACTCAGCTAACTTCCCCACGGTCACTACGTCGCGCTCCAAAATGACGAGCTCCTTGGACGCATTTTGTTATCCTCTTACGATTGGCAGGGAATACCATAGATGTATTCTATGGTCCCTAGCCACGGGGTCGTACTTATCGAGAAAATAAAACAACAATGTTGTCGCAACCTCAAAACACACGGATAAGAATTACGAAACTTGAAAATGTTGAAAATATACCGAAAGCGATGACTGTGTCTTATAAGGGACAGACTATTTATTAATAGAATTGTAAGAATAAGTACATAAAATCAGAATAGAAATACCGCGGTGCGTAATGATAGGGAATACAATTCAATACAGAAGAGCGGAACAGAATGTGGAAATGCACGTAATAGAGTACAACTGGCAGCACACGGCGTATCGATATGAAGTACCAGCTTCGTAACACCATAGTTATCGGATTGAAAACTGGAGCACGAAATGACATCCAAGACTTCTTTATAAATTTCCACAAAGTGCTTCAGCTGCAGGTGAAAAGCGTAGATAAAATTGACATCGCTCCAATTCGTGGATCTGTGAACATATTCCGATCTTATTCCTGGTTGACTTCATGATAGCAATATGTAATACCAGTTTGACGAACCGCTCACGTGGTAAGTTGTTGCCATCAATAGAAATTATTTTTAGAATAAGATTACTGGTGGCTTCAAGTAGTCAAGTAGAACATCAGTGAATATTGTTTTAATAGGAATACCACTGGGAGACCATTGAAGGTACCGGAAAGGTAGAGAAGCCCCACGACGGTCGTGATTATGAAAGACTCCCAAGGCCGTCGGTGTCGGACTAGAACAAGTGTAAACCCAGAGAGGTCGCACAAGGAAGATAAGAGAGAGGAGCCTGACAAGAATTTAGTGGGGAAAATGCCAGGCTCAGCTAGAGGAACCGTGGTCGTCAAACCACGGTCTCAAGTGAGATCCAGTGGTTGACCTTTTAGTGTCCTCTTACGAGAAACAGGGGATAACGTGGATGCTCTTCTAACTCCCAAATCCATTGGGGGTTATGAAGGCTGAGGTTCGAATCCCGCTGTATACTGGGTTGATGGTTTCATCCAGAAATGCGCGTGTTGTCAGGAAGTCCATCTGGCGGTAAATCTGAGGCGAAAACCAAAATGAGCCTGGGGTGTTCCAGTGACCTCGGAAATAACTGGTATAATCTGAAGAAAGATAAAGTGTTATGGATCGAGTGTACGACACTTATGTCCTGTGTTTCAGGTGAGCCTGCTCTCAGCAGTTGGTGGAGGCCTCGTTACCCGAATAACAACGCTGGTAAAAAGTGCGCCCTTGCTGTCAGGACAGGTCTGCTGTTGAACTACAATTGTGCAGAACGCCGGTCCTTCATCTGCGAGATCCCGCTGTGAACAGATCTCATGTAGAGTGTTGATATATAATAAAGATACTTGTAAATAAGATGTGACGTTCTTTTTCCTGTTTCAACACTAACTACAGGGAAACTATTCAGAACAGCGAGGTCATCAGTCGTGTATGTTCTACCTTCCCTAAAAACAACAAGGTAATCAGACATATAATATTCTACCTTTCTTTAAAACATCAAGGTCATCGGACATGTAATGTTCTACATTCCCTCAAAAGTAACAAGGTCACCAGATATATAATGTTCTACCTTCCTTTAAAAACAATAAGGTCAGCAGACATGTCATTTTCTACCCTCCCTCAGAAACAACAAGGTCACCAGACATGTCATGTTCTATATTCCGTTAGAAACAACAATGACATGAGACATGTAATGTTCTACCTTCCCTTAAACAACAAGGTCATTAGACATGTGATATTCTATATTCTGTAAGAAACAACAAGGTCATGGGACATCTAAAGTTCAACCATCCTTTAAATACAACAATGTCATCAGGCATGCAATTATCTACGTCCCTTAAAAACAACAAGGTCATCACACACATAATGTTCTTCCGCCCTTTAAAACAACAAGGTCACTAGACACGTAATTTTCAGCCTTCCCTTAAAAACAACAAGTCATCGGACATGTAATGTTCTACCTTCCCTTAAAAACAACAACGTCATCAGAAAAGTAGTGCTCTACCAACCTTTAAAACCAACATGGTCACCAGACACATGATGTTCTACCTTCCCTGAAAATCAGCAAGGTCATCAGACCCGTTATGTTCAGCTTTCCCTTAAAAACAACAAAGCTATGAGACATGTAATTGGTTACCTTCTTTCATAAAATACAAGGCCATCTGACATATGTAGTGGGCATTGAGGTTTCACGCCATTGTTGATAGAAGTGTGCGACTGTGGTTTTCTCTACTGTCTCTCGACTCGTTCGACACTTTACTCAGGGACCGTCATCATTCTGGAGCTCAAATGTAGAGCTGATAGTCTACGCACAGCGATGGAACGACTGCGAACAGAGCGGCATTCAGTAAAGATCTCCATGATTTTGAACGTAATACACGAACCGGAAAACGCTTGAGGGACATGAAGTCCCCGCAATCCCCTCTGTTTTATGGTGAAAATACCACCAGGTACCGTTCTAAGACATTCCCAGGTAAGAATAAAACACGGCGACTAAGTGCTACTGCCGAGGAGCAGCCTCCTGAATTGTGATCCACGGCAGACCGACACACACGTAAAGAAACCTCGCTCATCGAAGTCCCGCAAAAGTCTTCCATTATCCATCCCTACATGCAGCTTTCAGAGGCCATTTGTTGGGCATAATCTTTACCTGGCTTGGGAATGGAATCCCAGTGCCCTTACGCCATATGCTGTTGATCAGTCACTCAAATGGTTATGGATTTTGTACGGCCCAGGAGACGCTTTGCTGCACTCCTCAAGTCCATCTCCATGAAGAGCGCCTGAGATGGTGTGCCACAACCTCGCGCTTTATGGCCAAAACTGAACATACCTGCCAAACGTGACGGGAGATGGAGACGAGTAGGTGAATTGTGTACTCCGACGATACGTGGGAGTTCTGCCCACACTTGCGATGATGGAGTATGTGCCGTCACGGAAGCCTCATACTATACCTGCCATCTCGAATCCTTTAGGCCGTAGGTGTTTAATTGCTATATGTTTGGTCATCTGACTAATTGCGAGAGATGCTGGAGGAGGAAACACTTGTTTGCTCTGCCGCAGTCGCAATTCCCAGCGTGGTTTTCAACAGACCCCCAATCACTTGGCGTTTGGAAAATTACGGCCAGTTTTCCCATGAGGTAGGCAGTGTTTCGACACTTCGGACTGTCTTTGTTATCGCCATCCATTTGCTGTGGTGATGTTATCTGAGTTCGCGTTACATTGAAGAGCTAGGGAAGGAACGCAACTGGAAAGTACTCCAGTGTAACTACGGGGGATCCAAGAAGACTTACGTACTTCAGGTTTCAAGACAAAAGTAGCACAACCTAAATTCAGCAAATTGCCTAATCATTTGCTTGCATCACTGAAATCTGCAGGACTCCCAAAGTGAGGGCTCTTCAATGATGAAAAAGATGATATAATACTACTTTTCAGCTTAAAACGAAGTTAGAACTGTTGGTCTTGTCGTTCCGTTTTCCTGCCACTTACTGACTCAGTTGGTTCCATGGAGCCTTGAGGAACCTGAGGAAGCCTTTCCTTGACCTTCAGGTAGATAGTGGTCATGCGGGAGAATTATGTTTCCTCTTTGGATTGATCGTGTTAGGCTTGAGTAAGCCGGAGCTCAGATGCACAGTTGCGCTGACCGAACTCTCGGAATGTTCCCGTTAGAGGAATTTTGTACCGTCTTTTTGACATTGAACATTGCTAGGTTTAGGATGGTTCTCTATCAGTAAGATAATAGACTTCCACTCTGTAGCTTTCCTACAGCCTCTTGAGATTCTGCGGTGCAATGTACGTCTGACACTAAAAGGACACTCTTCAATTTTCATTGGCATAGCAATAGTCAAATGGCAGAATTAACGGCCTGGTTGGGTCACACCCCCTGTGGGTGGAGGCGATTGATAACAACGAAGTTAAGTCCTGCCTTTCGTAAGAGGCGATTAAAAGGAGCCCTAGAGGTTCTTGATTTGGGATCGCTGGTTGACGACCACTGCACATTTAGCTTCAACTTACTTGAGTAACGCTCCTCACTTTCCTCTGTCTTACCCGACCATCCTTGGCCAACACTAGTTCTTTTCTGACCCCTTAGGTATTAGGTAACTTGCCCTGGGGGTCTTTCATTTTCAAAGGCTTCGTGGCCCGTGTCTTTCTTTGGCTGATACCTTCATTTTTCGACATTATCAGTTTAACTTCTGTTTGGTGTTAATAGAGGTTGCCTCTGTGGATCAGCGGTAGAGTTTCGGCCTCCGGATCCCAAGATAGCGGGTTCAAACCCGACAGAGGTAGCCGCATTTTTGAAGGGCGGAAAAAAGTCCATTCGACACTCCATGTCGTACGATGTCTGCATGTAAAAGATCTCTGGTGACACATTTGGTGTTTACCCGACAAAATTAATTAAATCTCAGCCATAGACGCGTAAGAGAGTTTCGGTTTACTCGGTCTGCCATCTAGTGGGGGCCTAGAGTAAAACGGAACGTCGAAATTGACGAGCAGACAGCCAGATGGGTTCAAATTGAAATGTCTGCACACGGTAGCTGAGGCCATACGATTATTATTATTATTAGAGGTTGGTTAAATTATAACCACCTCCACCTCCACCACCACCTCCAACACCACCAACTCTACCACCACCACCACCACCACCACCACCACCACCACCCCATGAAGCAGAGTTTCCACGCTTAGTACAGATGGAGGATTGTTGTGTGTCGTTATTGTAACAAAGGTAAAACCAGCGTCTTCTACTTCAGCACTGACTTTCAGTGTGAGTTCTCTGTCGGATTGTCACTGAAGAATTAGTGAACCTGAATTTACAGCCAAATGTTACTTTGCTCTTCTGGAAATGGTTCATCTTGAGCAGATGCCGAAGTAGAGCTTTACGGTGGTTTTGCGAGGGACTGTGATCAGAGACACATTTCGGACATAGGTTTAACCAGCCACTAAACTCGGTATCTGACGGATATTTCACTTTAACTTCTGCTTAACGTGTCTGAAGGCAGTGAATTCTATCTGAAGCACATCATTGTTTTCGGAAGCAGTTTCTAATGTATTTACAGTCACGACGTGCCTTTTCAGTTTCTGGAATATCCGATTTTGTCCGAGTCTGCAGTTTTTAGCATTCCCAGCAAAGACGACACATTACATGACACAGGGGGTGATATTAGCACTACGCCCTGAACCATTAGTCTCTTGGAAACCAAGGATTTTATTACTCTTAGTGGAACACAGCTGTTTTTGTCGCTGTGATGAATTGTTACATATTTCTATTTAAAGGGAAACAATTAATTTTTATGAATCCAACCTTGTCCGCCGCAGTAACAGAGAATGTATTCACAGCAGACAGGTCCTAAATACTTTCAAAGTTGCTTTTTCGCTAAATAGCAAACGGTATTTTCTGCGAGATTCCTCTGCAAGCAACACATCTCCTCAGAACTAATAACAGATCAGTTTGTAATGAAGTACACATGTCTTGAGCTTTCCACCTGTAAATTGTTTAAAACTGGTGTCACGTTTCTATGTAGGAAAATCAAAGTTTCCCTCTGTACGTCTCTCAATCACGGCCGTCCATCATCGGTCTCGTGACTGACTAAGATCAATGTTCTAGCGGTGAGGCGTTGAACACTTGCTCGTAGGCCTCAGAGGAAGGCTGTTATGCTACCGTATTGAGGTGTGGTGTGTAAGGTGCCCGTGTATTGTGCGACGTGTGCGCGGTAGAGTGGTCCTTAAAACCCATACTTACCAGTATTGACATTGAAACCTACACTGTGCATAGGTAACTTTGTCCGACCATCCATTCTAATCCTACATCGCAGACTGCGTGTTTGTATGTAAACATTGTCTGGCGATCCATCTTATCTCCACATCACAGCCTGTACAGTTTCTTGGTAACAATGTCTGGCCGTCCATACATATATCACAATACAGTCTGCACGGTATCTTGGTAACATTGCATGACTATCCACCCACTATTCACATCACAGCCTTCATGTTGGCTAGGTAACATCGCCTGGCCGTCCATCCACATCTTACATCACAGCCTATACAATTACTATGTAAGGTTGGCTGGCATCCACCCATACTTCACATCACAACCTGCACGGTTACTACGTGATATTTTCTGGCCATCCATCCGAACTTCATGTCACTGCCGGCACATTTGCTAGGTGAGAATTTTTGGTCATCCACCATACTCTACATCACAGGCGGTACAGTTTCTTTGTAACACTCTCTGGCCATCCATTCATACTTCACATCACAGCCTGTAGGGTTGCTAGGTAACATTTTGTGACCATCCATCCATACCTTATATCACAGACTGCACTGTTGCCAGGTAACACTCTCAGGCCATCCATCCATACTCCATACCACAGCCTGTACAGTTTCTTGGTAATAGTTTCTCGCCATCAACACATATTCCACATCAGAGGCTGTACAATTTCTTGGTAACATTATCTGGACATGCATCCATACTTCACGTCAAATCCTGCATTGTTGCTAGGTGACATTATCTGGCCATCCAGCCATATTCCACATGACAGCCCATGCAGTGTGGCCGTCAACCAATACTTCACATCACAGCTTTCATGTTTAGTATTTAATATTTTCTGGTCATCCATCGATACCTTACACCAGAGCCTGCACGGTTGCCAGGTAACCTTGTCCGGTCATCCACCCATACTTCAGATCAGAGCCTGCACAGTTACGGGCGATCAACCCATACTTCATATCACAGATTTAATGCTTGGTAGGTAACATATTCTGCTCATCAATTCTCAGCCTGCACGTTTGTTAGGCAACATTGTCCAGCCATCCATCCATACTTCATAACACAGCCTGTATTACACTAGGTAACAATTTCTGGCCGTCTATCCGTAGTTTACCTCACAGCCTGTACTGTTACTATGTGACATTTCCTGACCATCTATCCATAGTTCACATCGCAGCCTGCAAAGGTACTATGTAACATTGTCTGGCAAACCAACCATAATTCACATTATAGCCTTCGAGTTTGGTAGGTAATATTTTCTGGCCATCCATCGATACTCCACATCACAGCCTTCACGTTTGGCAGGTAATATTTTCTGGCCATACTTCCATAACTAACATCACAGCCTGCACCATTAGTAGACAAAACATTGTCTGGTCATCCATCCATACTTCACATCACTGCCTGTAGAGATTCTTGGTAACCTTTTCTGGCCAACCACCCATACTTCACATCACATCCAGCATGGTGGCCAGGTATTATTGTCTGGCCATCCCCTATACTTCACATCACGGCCTTAATATTTGCTACGTAACATTTTCTGGCCATCCATTCATCGTAATACCACAGCGTGCACGGTTGTTTGGAAACATTGTCCGGTCATCCACCATACTCCACATCACAGCCTGTACACTTTCTCTGTAACATCGTCTGGCCATGCATTCATACTTCACAACACAGCTTGTATAATTTCTAGGTAACATTGTCTGTCCATGCATTCATACTTCACAACAAAGTCCGTACAATTTCTGGGTAACATTGTCTGTCCATTCATTCATACTTCACAACACAGCCTGAACTATTTCTAGGTAACATTGTCTGTCCATTCCTTCATACTTCACAACACAGCCTGTACAGTTTCTGGGTAACATTGTCTGGTCATGCATTCATACTTCACAACACAGCCTGCACAGTTACTACTGCATATTGTCTGGCCATCCATCCATACCTTGCATCACAGCCTGCAAGTTTGCCACGTAATATTGGATGGCCATCCATCCACACATCACATTACAATCTGCGCTGTTCCTAGGTAAAATTGTCTGAGCATCCATCCATACTTCATATCACAGCTTTCATGTCTTGTAGGTAACAATTTCTGGCCATTCGTCCATCCTTCATACCATAGCTTCCGCGGTTACCACGTTACATTCTCGGGCCATCAACGCATACTTCACATCACAACCTTCAATTTTGTAGGTAATACTTCCTGGCCATGCATCCATACCTTACATCACAGCAAGAATTGATGATGATGCTTGTTGTTTAAAGGGGCCTAACAGCGAAGGTCATCGGCCCACAGCAAGAATTGTTACTGGGTAAAATCACCTGGCCATCCAAACATACTTCACATCACAGCCTGCGCAGTTACTGATAACTATGTCTGGCCATCAACCCATAGTTAAAAGCACATCCTTATTGTTTTCCAGGTGACATTTTACGGCCCTCCACCCATACCTTACATCACAGTCTGCATGGTTACTAGGTAACAGTTTATGCCATCAATCCATACCCCACATCACAGCCTGCAAGTTTGCTAGGTAACATTGTCCTGCAATCCATCCGTACTTCACGTTACAGCCTGTACTGTTTCCTGGAAGCATTTCCCGACCATCCATCAATACTTCACATCACAGCCTGTACAGTTGCTAGAGTTACGCATTTGTCGACTTATTTCTGATGATCTCCGGCCATAAGACTTTTATGTCCAAAGAAAGTACGAATATAATTTTTAAAGGTAAACAACTCCATCTTGAGCTAACACGATATATATGTTTATTATTATCATCTTTATTATTAATACTTGGAGTTAACTCTCCGGTGATCGCGCGAAGGAAAGTAACGTCAGTGGTCACGCGGATCACAATTGCGATCAATACTTTATTTGTGATATGAGGCAGTTCTGTGCTACTTATTCAATGAATATGATTGTGCATTGTGAAAAGAACTCTATTTTCTGTACAGTGTAATATTATTATGTGTGCATTTATAAGAGACACCTGAAATATTACTGGCATTGTGATTTGTCTCACTCACTCCCTCCATTACCTTCCTCAATGTCTGGTTCATAGATTTATTTTCTCACAGTCATCCAATTTGCTCCTATATACCAATAAACTCATGACACGGTGCTTAGGAACTGAGATTAGACACTGTAATAAGATACGAACAAAGTCAAAAGAAGTCACGCTAGTGGTCGCACTGGTCACAGTTGTGATCCACAGGAATAAATTGTTTTATAACGCAACGGCCATCAGTCAAGGGTTAGCAGACTCCTGCGTGTCAGAGAGGGGTCGAGGCGTGAGGGAGGTACACAGATGCTCAAGGTCAACAGTCATAACAAACTGTTACCCATAACGTTCGAACATTGATCTGAAATGAAATACAGTATGTTATTTGGATGATATAGCAAAATGCCTACATTCACGCTTAATAGTTAATAAGTAATATTTTCTGGCCATCGATCCATACCTTACATCAGTGCATGCTCGTTTACCTACTAACTTTGTCTGGCATTCAATACATACTTCACATCACAGCCTGTTCAGTTGCTTGAGTTACACAACAGGTTAACGTTATGAGCCCAAGATCAAAGTGAAATGGAGGCGGACAATCGAACTCCTTGAAAACACTAGTTGGGCTCGTGGCCCGACGATACAGAGGCTAACTACTGAAGTGACTAGCTGGAGAAAATCTTTACGTCACAGAATTTAAAGATTGAAAAGGTTACATAATTCTAGTCACCTCAAAATCAACATGAGAGGGAAGTCGAGAGAGTAACACATTTTCTATTCCCTAATGAAGTTTAAGTTATATACAGCTGTTAGAAGTTTCCTTTAGAACATAACAATTTATGTTACATGGTTCAATTCGGAAACCTTCCCCTCGAGTAAGCTTTCACTTAATACGGGTCGACTGTCGTTACCTGTAGATGCTCGACGACTGGCGAGGCCCCGCCTCCTTTGTACACACACACACTAGACCAGAGCGATTAGCAAGACAAAGTGGCTCGAAAAATGGGTAGCTTATATACTCAAGAGGAAGGTTCCCGATAACACTGGGGTAAAGCCCGACACCCTCCCCCCCAATTCTTATTGGATAATATTCATAGGTACATGAAAATCGCTACTGGTTGAAATAAATATATAAATTTCCTATTGGTCAATATTGGAAGTCGGCGGTCAGAGACAGAAGTGTAGTAAACCATTGAACATAACAACACAAAACGTAATCAACTCAGTTTAGGAAACCTAGGAAAAACAAATATCTTCAGAATTTTAGTAGTTCCTTTTTAATAGAGACATCTATAGGGAGAAGTCCAAATTTCTTGCACTAATTGTTGCCATCTTCAATTTAAGATGTCGTTCTACAATGCGCATGATTTAAATGAGCGGGGCAGGTGTACCCACCGGTACTCATATTTCATGATTTTTGTATAAAATGTTGTAAAATGAACATTATTACACTTTGTGGACAAGGCGATATTATTCTTAAACTTCAATCATCGGCGAATCACCTAGAATTATACTTCAATGCTACCTTCAGAGCATTAATACACAGAGTGAATGTTGCAGCGTGTGGCCAATATCATTATCAGATCGTCTGGGATTCGAAATAGCTTCTGAGGGGATATATGGTTAATTGTCAAACAGTGGCATTCGAAAAGGTCATGAATTCGGAACATGGGAGGTACTTACTTAGCTGCTCTGGTTAACCGTAAATTACAATGAAAACCGTGGACATAAATGGATATTTACAGCGGAAGTCCTTCCTGAAGGTGACCTACCATAGATTACAATCTCATTATGATCGTATTTTTGTAAGTGTTTGTTGTTTAATGTCAATTATTTATTATAATATAAGGGACATTTATTTTTTCCAATTACCGCATCATATTATTCGGATTAATGGTTGAGGGTAACATTTGAAAGATCTTCATAAGGAAATGTAGCCTAATTTTAAATGAGAATGACATCTAAAATAAACACTTCATAACTTTCACAAACAGCTGTAAAAACTGTATTTACCATTCTTGGTGTACTGAAATATATCTACACCAAGCAATGCGCAAACACAGCTACACGAGTAGCGTACAGCGCCACCAGATGAACTCTCAGGAGCAAAAGGTAAACAGGTAACAAGAAATGTTCACTTATCATCAGTCGGAAAATACACAATACACTAGTTCAATTGGCACTGGTTGTATATGAGTGTTTTATAATATACTGCTTCAACAATAATGATCATAATAATAAAGGGATACATAAGAAGCAACACAGGTGAAATTTCACTCCACCTACTAATTTCGGCTTGGTAAAGCACATTATAACTAATGCGCATGCCACATTTGAAATAGGCTTATAAATAGGAACCGCTGAAGAAAAGAAACATCCTGCTGGTAAAATGTGGAGTGGGAAATTAAGAATTGTTGGTACTGAATTTGGCTTAATTTTAATTCCCACATCAAGAGATTCGTTATGAAAACATTCCGGTGAGAAATGCATCGAGCATAATGTTGAATGCTTTCCAGGCAAGAAATTCTCCCTTCTTAATGCAATTACCCATATTCTTCCTTGCCTCATTAGCTTGAAAACTGAAATCAATTAAAGCACAATATTCATAATTACAGCACCCGGGAAACTGAAACTGTAACCAAAAAGAAAAAATTACACGTGATTTTTCGTATTGTACAGACACCTGACAACGACTTTATAAAGCATATAATCCTCTCACACCATCGTAGTTTGTCATTATATACGAAACCACAGATTAATTTAGGTAAATGTTAACCTTCTGCTCCCATCGAATTGAGCCTCATTTGATCATTATAACACTTTATCGAATATAAAAATGTGAATTTTTTCATAAAGCGAAATTCAGAGCTCTTACAGCAGTATTTTGACAAAGACCGCCAAAGAATATCCTTAAGCCACTCAAGTTTCTTAAAATCACGTTCTGTTTGTGGCAATAAAACAATTATCTCGGCGAAGAACAGCTCACCAGTGCGCACTAGATAGTGTAGAAAGTAGGACAACCCACCCAGACGTGTAGGAAATTTCCGCTGGTTGCGAGACAAGGAACCACGGAGCAACGAAGAGAGAAGTTGGAAATACCTTCCTGAAACCCCTAAAAACGAAGTGAAATCGTCCAGACAGACAATCATCAAAATACCTCAGCCAATGAAAATTCGCCATTCTAAGTATTTCAGTGTTAGCGCTCTATTTTATTAGTCACTATAGGCTATCAATCAGAAGTTACAGATAATTTTGTGGGAATAATACTCCGATTTATAAAGCGTAAATAGTGGAGGAAGAAAATTTATTAGATGTGTGGCCGACAGTTAATAGAGTGAAACACGGGACAATCAGTTTTGCCGCAATTTCTCAACCACGTCACTCAGTCCGAAATATTCCAACCCAAGCCGTCAGAATTATTTCAAATTCAGTGATCAACTTTGCAACCACGATACAATAATGGAACCGCTATATTGGAATGTTCCAAGAAAATGAAAAGTTAATAATCCATGATGTAAAATTATAATTTATTATAATGCAATAATTGGTGACACTAATTGTCAGTAATAAAGATTTAAATGGTGGTTATTAAACTATTGTAATGCACTTTACATCAATGATGATCGAGATAACAATTAAGGCATTGTCAAATGTAAGATGAATTAGTAATGTGATAGTTAATTAATTAATTAATTTTATAAAAGTTCATAATCATTTAGAATGATAGTAAACTTCTGGAAATCTTCCAAGCTGGCGTTAGAACAAGATTTCAACACGTTTCCAGCTTGATAGTCTATGTTTATATTGTATTTTATCAGTCAGTAGAAGTAGGGGAGCTGTGGGTGTCCCAATCCACCTCGTCAGCATTATTTTTGCTGAGTCAGCACCGAGGTCATTGACCCTGAGATCATTGACTCCGGTCACGTGACTATGACGTCATCACCACGTGCTATTGTTAGTAAACAAAGCCACGTGCTTTTTTAACAGCCACGTGCTTTTTGATAGCTGTCTTCGACAACAACGCATCGCTAACCTCAGTGCTGCCATCTTAACGGGCCTAAACCTCAGTGCTGCCAACTTAACCTTACTAGCGCAAGATTTGAATAGGTAAACAAATCCACGTGCTTTTTTGACAGCTGTCATCCGCCATCTTGCATCGCTAACCTTTGAAATGTTAAACACCTAAGTGAGATCAAGCTATATACTTCGATGCCAGTGTCTTTAACGGAAACGTTCCTCGAGGTCACATACCTGGATGTTCTATGGTGCTGGCTATCCACACTGTTCTCAGCTTGTAGACCGGCTTCAACCACTTAATGCGACGATACTGTGCAAGTATATTGCTCTACTCAACTCCCAATTAGAGAGCGTCATACGGTCTGCAACCCTTAGTAACAAAGGAGGCAGAGAGCTGCTAATTTAATCACAAGGAAGATGGTTCTGGAGCCAACACTAACTCATATTTAACAGTTTTATTACATTGAAACAATTTATTTACCTTGGTACAAGCCTTAGCACAGAATACCATTCGCTTCCAGGCAACGGCACAACACAGAGTTCTTTGTTACCGGTAGGATCCCTCACTGTTGTAGCACTGAACCTCCTGAGAGGAGGAAGGGCTCCTCCTCACATTCAAGGCGCAGGTAAGGATCGTACTACGGATAGAGCGAGACACACTAGATTACTGTTGTGTGTCCAAGTAACTTACTTATTCAATGAGCACTGCTCTAGGAAGCGTACCACCTCATGGTGCCTACCCCCCTCCGTTTGGCAAGGGTCAGTGCTGTGCAACTGTTAGTCTTAGCATTGAGACTACTGGGGTCTAGTGTGGTGAGGTTCATCACTATATCGAGGTGACCCCACTGAGCAGCTTGTACACGAGTAATACCCAGCAACTCCCCAGTAATACCTGCCTCCTCCAGCAGGTACATCACCACCTCCACGTGGCCATGTATGGCTGACAAGGAAAGTGCAGGCACTCCTTGTCTGTGGGTACCAATGTTCACATCAATGTCACTCCTTCCAAAGGAGAGACAGTCCTCTCGACCTCGATTTTCTCCTTTCCTACCAGAGCCGCCACAACATGCAGCTGTCCCCTTCTGCAGCATGGTTCAAATCGGTACGCTTCCAGTCCACACAGGGATTTCTTGCAAGAAGGAAATTCACCACATTGATATATCCCTGATCAGCGGCCCAATATAGAATTTGCTGAAGGATTTCGTGACCCGGTTCGTACTGGAAGACCAGTTCCCGCCACTGTGGACCTTCCTCTCTTTTCCGCCAATCTTCTCTCTCTGGAGAGGAAGTTTCTCTCTCATCTCGCACGCCAGCTCTTTCTTCTCAACAACCTTCTCTCCGTCCTTACATGCACTTTCCTTTTCGTCCTCTCTATTCTTATATACTCTCTCTAACTCCTCTTCTCTCTCCTTACGCGCTTTCTCCACATCCTTTGCTTTCTTCTCAAACGCCTCTTCCATCTGTTCTATCACCATCTCCTTTTCAGCACATCTTCCCATGAACTAGCGCTGTTCTCTGTCTCATTAGGGCTTCTCCCCAATTCTTCCACCACTCTAGTATCATCTTTCGGCTGCAACTCCCTCCTCTCCACATGTTCTGCCAGTAACCCATAGAGTGCCGCACACAGTCGCACCGAGTCTGGAACACGCAATAACACCACAAATTAACAGATAGTCCTCCTTAGAGCCGGTTTAGGAGGGATCATGTTAATGAAAGTGGCCACCATGAGAATTACCTGAAAGGAAATTGATTAAGTTACGAAGTGCTGCAGACATGGCAACCCTATTACAATGTTCTAGAAACTTACTTCGTCAGCTGAGTGGCGCTGTAGTCAGGTTGCCAACAAAGAAAGAAAGAATAAATTGCACGCTAAAAGGATGATTTAAACATTGAATCTATTTGCAATGTAGAGCCCTCACCTGCCACACATTTTATATTGAACTACCTGTATTTCTCAATGTTTACGGTTGAATATTTACTTCTAGGATTGTTACGACCTGTCAATTATCTATGATGTGAATTTTTGGAGATTTCTTTACTGTGAGAGAAATTGATATTCTACACTTTTTAATTTTAGTTTTAAAGTTAATATATTTTTAATTAAAATTATGTTATTCTGTGTTAGGTTTATTTTGGCAGCTCAGTTTGTCTACGGAATAGTTCATCCTTTCAAAGTAATAGCAACCCTCGATTCCCTATTCAATGAAAGTTAAACAACTATAATTAATGCCAGACTCAGATTGAGGTCCTCTAGCCGCTGATACCACGCTCGGAAGCTAAGAGCTCATAACACCCCTTTTTAGTTGTTTCTTAGAGCAGTATTCCATCACCCTCCTACCTATGTTACATCACTCCACAGAGAGTCACATGTTAGGAAGGGCATCCGGTTAGGAGGATAGAACCTCGAATTGGGGTAATACATGAAAAAAAGCCCTAGCACAGCCTCCACCGAGTTAGTGTCATAAGAGCCCTTGTATACGCGTGCTTCTACTTACTTGTGTCAGGCCACTTACTTTCATCTATCCTATCCGACCTTCCTCGGTTAACCCTTGTTCTTTTCCAACCCCCACGCTATTACGTTTACGAGGGCTAAGGAGTCTTTAATTTCCACGCCTTTCGTAGCTCTTGTCCTTCTTTGTCTGATACCTTGCGCGGTCCTTCCACTCCCCAAGACCTAAGGTCGCTTTTCAGCGTTAAGCCTCAATGAATAAAGCAAATTGTGTATTAAGACTTACACCATCTCCCTAGTACCATGTCAAGTCCTAGGAGTTTAATGCGTGGCCAACGCGACGTTAGGCCTGCAGGAGCATCGAACGTGAAGTGTAGGTAGGGATTTTATTCTGTATTCGGGAATTTGATAATACGCGAAATCCTGCAGAGCTAAATTCCGGCACTACATTATTTTTACCTATTATATTGGGTATTCAATATAAAAATAGGTTAGGTCTTCCTGCGTGATTGTACCTAAGTTGTGAACATGTAGAAAAAATGAACTTTGTATTCCATGGGTCAGCAAACACATTCAAACTAGTCAACTTGCACGAGCAATTATTTTTTTGCTGATATGTGCATCCTAGGTTCACCGTTTCTAGAATTTCCAACATGCTTCCCAATATTACGTCCCCTATGAGTAAAACATTTGTATTACACCATACCCCTAGTCCTATGTGTAGCCATCAGCTCCCACAAATCTCAGGATCAAAGTCGAATCTCAAACTTGAGACTGTAACGCCCTTGTAAAGTTAAGCCTGGCGTCAAACGCATGGGTTAACCTAGCACATTTGACCATAATCACGTCAGCAATTAGGTCTCGAGATGTTAACGCGTGGGTGAGGCGGGGTGATGTACTGGTCATCCTCCTCAGTTGTATTCCACGACTCCCAGAGTCTGTAGCTCCAGGACACTGCCCTTGAGGCGGTAGAGGTATAATCCCTCGGCAAGTCCAATGGAAAAACCGACCCTGGAGGGTAAACAGATAAAGAAGAAGAAGAAGAAGAAGGGTTTAGGGAATTGCCTCTATAAGGCTCTGTGTATGCCTATTTACCCCTGTGTCCCAGCAGAGCGCCCTCCTGAGTTAGCCCTCCCTTTTAGTCACCCTTGCGACTGGCAATATACCATTGATGCAAATCTACCCCTCCATCTCACCTCATAAAAAAAGGGGATCTGGGTGGAGTGACGTCATCATAGTAGCAAAAGCTGTAGTGACGTCACCGCGAACAAGCTTTGACCTGTAGCTGAAGACTCCAAGTTCTCTCAAGTCATAACACACTGTCGCATTCCTTTACTACGCCAGATAGGAAAAATACAACTTAGCTCGCAAAGTCATTCTCTTTTTTCTGCTGACATGTACACGTCTCCACATTTACTGTAGTCAGTACATCTTCATCGTACACATATTTCAATCAGGGTGAGCATATTTGAAATGCACTTAAGCTCTTTTAGTTTTTGAGTTTATGTCAACTCCACGTTCTTAATAATAATAATGTTATAATAATGTTATTTGTTTTACGTCCCACTAACTACTCTTTTACGGTTTTCGGAGACGACGAGGTGCCGGAATTTAGTCCCGCAGGAGTTCTTTTTACGTGCCAGTAAATCTACCGACACGAGGCTGACGTATTTGAGCACCTTCAAATACCACCGGACTGAGCCAGGATCGAACCTGCCAAGTTGGGGTCAGAAGGCCAGCGCCTTAACCGTCTGAGCCACTCAGCCCGGCACTCCACGTTCGAATCCTGAGGAGTGACATTTACTCTGCTCACCTAGGGTTGAAGTGCCCCCTACAAGTGTTAGCCAAGGAGGTTAGATAGACGACAGCTTAACACACAACATGCCTAGACTCAGATACAGATGCCCGCTATTTCGCCAATGCAGACACAACAACAGCACAGGTTGCTCGGCTCCTACCTAAGGCAAGGGTGCCCCTGGATGAGCTTTACTCTTATAGAACCCCGCCATATCAGAATGAAGTGTCCTAAAAGAGTTGGCCCAGGAGGTTAGATAGACAACAGCTTACCACCCAACATGTCTAGACTCAACTAAATACCCCTAGTTCACCAATGCAGACACAACAACAGCACAGGTTGCTCGGCTCTTACTTAAGGCAAGGCTGCCCCTGGAGTAGCTTTACTCTTTTAGAACCCCACAACATCAGAATAAAGTTCCCTACAAGAGTTGGCCAAGGGAGGTTAGATACACAACAACTTAGAATACATCATGCCTAGACTCAACTAAAGCTCCCAGTTCGCTAACCCATGCTCTCTCAAGACAGGCATCTCTTTTAGTAGCCTCTTTCGACAGTATTCCATAAGATAACGGCATCCTATTGTCTGAAGGTGTCAGAGGACGTAACACGTGTCTAGTATCATAATCTCCAGAAATCCCTTCTGCAGCTGTAGTGTTGTATCCAAGGGACGAGCTAAACCTTGGTATAAATCTCCTACATTCAGCTGGAAATATATCACAGGCAATGTGCTTCAATGTGGTAGCAAACACTTGTACTGAATTGTGGATTTGTGACAATTAGGCCTATATTCTACAGAGTCCTTGCGGTTACCCCGGTAAGTCTTAAACTTATTAGCACATTATAAGTTCAATATTAATAGTTCATGGTGTAGGTTACTGTAGTCATGTACTTCAACAGATGAGTGGTCCTGAGTTCGGGATAGAAGTTGCTACAAAATAGGTGTGGCCACCTCAAGTACATTCCGAGTTGTAGCCCTCCCTGTTAAAAGCCACTGCAGTGAGCTCAGAGTTTGATCAACGGCATTCTGTGAGAAAGAATTCCCAGACCACACTATCTTTTCATCGGTCTGTTTTCACATCAACTTTACTGCATGGGAGTGAAAGCTGGGTGGATGTGGGGGTACATTGTTTATGTGATATGAGTAACAGACCTGAGAGTAGTGAGAATGACTGCTGGTACAATGAGGTGGAAACAATGGCAGGAGGATACTCGGAATGAGGGTAGTTCAATCCCAATTCGTACAGTACAGCTGTTGATTTAATGTGGCTTTGGTGGTGGGGTCATGTGTGGCGAAGAATAATGTACATTGCAATAGAGGGTAAGAGAAGTACAGGGAGGACCAATACGACGATGGTTAGACTCAGTTCTTAACGAGATAAAGATTAAAGCTATGAAACTAAATGAACCACAGAGAGTTGCAGACTGAACGCAAAATACGTGACAGTTGGAAATTAAGAAGTACTTATAAGACACACTTTGACAGTAATTTGTGTTTGTATCAAGCCTGTCCTTATTCCTCCTTCCAAGATGCGCAGAGATGAAATGACGCCAGACGCCGCTAGCTGCAGGAAAAGCTGGCCGATACACAGCTTGGTCACGTGTCACAGCTTATCGCTTCCCTCTGAATACCTGATGCATTCAAACATGTGGAAAAAACAACTTCAGGAGAAAAGAATTTACAAGTAGATTTTGAGATAAAAGAAACAAGTCAGGGAATAGAGGGTGAGTAACTCTCATGTATTCCCTCTCAAGTTGACATTGAGGTGACCATGATTTTGTAACCGTTAAAATACACCTAGCATTTCTGTAACTTAAATGTTTTCTCCATGTAGTCATCTCTCTAACGTCGGGCCATAAGCCCAAATAGGGTTTTAAGAATTTCATGTAAATATCAAGTAGTGAATGTGTTCGCCTCCTTACCATTTCGATTTTCGGCCAGTAACTTTACCTTTTGTTTTTACCAAAGGTCAGGTAGGATGGGTACTTGTTACCCCTGTTACAGTTAACATCATTCACTTCATTTTTAGGCAGTTAGACTGTTGAGCAGTTAGGACAGGGAGTACTGTTTCATTTTGTTAAATGTAGGTTGTGCCTGGATAGGCCAGGAACTTGTAAATTTCGAGAATAGTCTACAAAAATGTGAATTTGTAGAACAAAAAGCTCTTCCCCTGATGTAGAAATTGGAAGATCCGTCTCCTTGACAGTTGATTGAAAGGATCAGTAGCGCTGATTTAAAAATTGTAATTAGGGAGCTTCATGCTTATATTGTTAATTTATTGTTATCTAATTTTTCCAACATTGTACCCAAGCTAACAAGCCAGATCTGTACCTGAATCGTTATTTGTTTAGCAAAGTGTAAAATTTAACATTTGAAAAGAAACAGTAGAAGATAAAGAAATATAGCTCCAATGTTAAAGCAGCTGCCATCGTGTTGTGAGGTGATTGCCGTAATATTTCTGTACTTATCTACGACGAAACACTTCGAGGTACTGTCATGCGCCCCGTGTTAACGAGGTGGATATGTGCCAACACTCCTGCGTGACGGTACAAGCTACAGGGATGTATGAACATCTGCCATCCGCTCTCAATGTTCATAAGCGAAAAATTTGCATTTATATTTCAGAGAAGGTGCCTCTAGATTACCTTACATTTATACCGTAGGCTCAGTAGGCTTCGAAACACTGTGCCGGCGCAATCAACACATCAAGGCTTCACTGTTTCGAAACATTGAGATCACTTCGTGTGTCATGTCGCGCGAACAGGAACCATCGATGCTTCGGAACAGCACAGCTTTGAAACAGTGACGGTGCTTTGTTCATCTCCTCGCCTCACTCCGCGTGACATTGCCCTGAAGATAAGCCGAGACCCTTTATATTCCGAATCGTGAGTCAAATGATTAAAGTAACAATGCACTCCAGAATGTAAGGTCTTTCACACGTAAACATTACATTATTGTTCTCAAAGCAGGGTCATATTATAAGAGAAAGTCGCAAATGTTTCTAAAATTATTTTTAAAAACTTCAATTTGAATTAAAATTTTAAACTGGAATAGACCAAGTCTGTTACTGTACACATAATACCGATCTTGGGCTCTTCTGAGATTTAATTACTCATTTTATAATTATTCAAGTTGGTCCACTTACTTAGACTACTTTTGCAACTGAATTACGTATACATAGAATAACTATTTTGAACTGTTTTAAAATTTCGTTAATCATTTTATAATTATTCACATTAGTTACTGTTTTAATGTGCATTTAACGGAAAAATTGATTGCTTTTAGTACCATTGTAAGCGTATAATGAGGAAGGAAACGCTGTATATTACCGGTCATATATACTGGTACTACAATACTGTGCATCATATATTTATCATACTGTACGTTGTACATTTGCACATTAAATACTTCATGATCCTCATATTTTATCTGTATTACAACGTCGAACATTTTAGTCCGTGAATTAGACTTAGCTATGAAACGTGGTTCATGTTCCACCACGCCATCGCGAAGCACTGTTTCTCTTGGATTCCGAGACGGAAGTGCGCAGTGTGTCGCTGTGCCGTATGAAACATTCAGCAGTGACAGTTAGGCCATGTCTATTATTAAAACAGTATTTAAGCCACACGAGGCGGAATAATTCAGGCTTATTCCATTCTACGTTGTACAGATATATTCACAATATAAATCTAGCAATGATTCATCTTCTTGTTCTTCTTCTACAATATCCTTATCATATCAGCTGTCATCGGGGCGATCTGACCCTTGTCCTCAGCAAGTTGGGGTACCGAGTCCATACCATTCTCGTACAGTCCGTAGCCAAGATTTCCTCCTTCTTCTCCTACACCTCTTTCCTTAAAGTATATCTTTGGGATAAATTAAAGGAGGTCATTTATTTATTTATTTGTGTCAGTCGCATAATACAGTAAAAATTACAAGAGAGATTATACATAGTACAGTGGTGCTGCCTAGTGCCAGATATGAGCACTAGTATCAGGTGGATGTTATTCTTTACGTTGTCGCAATTCGCACTCCCTTTGAAGACTTCCCCGTCGTCCAGGGCTCTCCGTAGTTACGGAGCAACTTCTATTCAAGTTTCGCAAGTTTCAGGCGATCTGGATGAGGAGCCCAGCCTGATCATGTCAAAGCATCGTGAGAGAGAAGTTTTGCTTCGGAGTTGGCGCAGTGATACTTGCAAAGTGTGGTCAGAGGTACATAGGTGTATCACTGTGTTCCAGTACCTCTGCCATCCACCTGATCTGCAAGTTTCAAGATGCTTCTTCATTCCTCACGTGAAAAGCATGGATCTGGTTTTAACTTATTATTATCTAAACGTGTAAACCACTGCAGTACCTCATAATTTCGAATGAGTGACGTAAAGCCCCTAGCAAAAAAAAATAAATAAATACGAATGATATTGATTCTGATATTGTACGTGATCTCCAGCTCGGAGTACTGTAGCCCCACATCTCAAAGGATGGTGTTCAGGCCTCAACAACATTAAGTAAGGCAGGAGATACACAGCATCGAAGTAAACATGGACGGAGAAAATGAAGTCCCTGTTACAGAGGATTTAAATAATTCTCTTGAAGGCAGTCCTTGGCACCCAGTTTCAACAGGACTGCTCAAGCTGTGATCAAGTATGCAGGTGAGAGACCTAAAGTACTGGACTTGCTTTAGTGATGTGCCAGCTACTCTCAACTTTATTGGTTGAATGACATGTTTTCTTACGATCATTAAGTTAGTATTTTTCGTGTTTAAACGCACAACTCTGTTTGACCACACAGTTCGCTAATATCTGTGGACCATCAGCACTTATTGCAAACCGAAGGGTATCATCCGCATATGGCAGATTATTTTTCACGATTCCTTTAACAATACTGATATCAGAAAAGCACCCTTTCATAGAAGTTATTGAAAAGGAGTGGAGTTATAACAGAGCCTTGCCTCATCCCTTGCTTTATTTCAATAGCAAAGGCGTTGGTGTTATCAACCTTAAGAGATGCGAACTGATGTTAATACAGGTTGGCAACGTTTCGTATATCTTTTCCATTCAGACCAATATCATATAGTATAGTCACTTTACCATGTAACCAAAGAAGTCTCTGGACAACTGGGAATAAAGCAACACCAAGATGAATTAGTCTCTTCTGCAAGGAAACTTCCTGTCTTTCATGAACATATATAGCTTGATCATGACCAAGGGTTTCTAGTGTAATGTGGAATCCGAACCAGAGGATGTCTTCATTTTACGAGGCACGTCCAGAAAGTAAGTTCCGTTTCAATTTATTTCCGCTGCAGCGCTGCGATCGCAGGTCCGCACATGCACGGTAGACGCTCTGTATCAAGGAGAAGAAGCGTGTGCCATTTTGAGATCGCTGTCAGCCACGTACGCTTTGTTGTGCTTGTTTACAATGTCCGTGTTGATTGAAAATCCCGCCGCTTGTGAAATCAGATCTGTGGTTCATTTTCTAAATGCTAGGAAAGTGAAACCAATTGAAATTTATCGGCAAATTTGCGACGTTTACGGACAAAATGCGATGAGTGATTCAATGGTGAGAAGGTGGGTCCGACAGTTCAATGAAGGACGTAGTGACGTGCACGATGAAGAACGAAGTGGGCGTCCATCTTTGGTTACAGAAGAACTGGTTCACGCAATTGATGACAAGATCCGGGAAAACCGCAGGTTTACCATTAGTGCTGTTTCCAACTGGTTGAAGACACAGGCGGCAAACTTCTATGAAGAAGGTATACAAAAACGTGTGCCCCGCTATGACAAATGCCTGCAAAATTTCGGCAGTTATGAGGAAAAGTAGTTTAAGAGTTGTGGAATTTTGTGCAATAAATATTTTTTCTGTATCTGTACACAATTTAGTTTTATTACCAAACGGAACTTACTTTCTGGACGTACTTCGTATAACTCCCGAATTCCGTGGCCAGAACTCCAACAGCAGCCAGCTCAGCGACAATGATAATAGGCTATCAAGTCCCCTGATCTTTATCGTCAAATTAAGTCAGCAATACCCTTATGATAGGAACATCGGTCCTGGTTGAAATGGGCCTCTACTTGGTGTCAAAATTGGAAGTCTTCATTTAAGGCACCATTTCGATGGATTCCGTTCCCGGACCACGCCTGGCTGAGGGTCGGTTGCTAAAACTGAACGCGACATTGCGTTCGAAGGTGGGAGCGTCGCGGTTCGTGCGGCCACGGCCGCCGCCGCGTCTCCTGAAGAGAGCTTCACCCCGGTGGAGCTGGACCGGTCGACACCACCACTGAGAGTGTGTGAGACGGGAGGGTTGGTCCGCGCAGCGTCTTTGTGTCTGCTGGCGCCGGTTCGCCGCCCTTGCCCCGCGACCAAGCTCGAAAGTGTGTGCTGTGTGTGCAGCGACCGAACATTTTGTGCGACACGCACAAGCCAAACACGACCTCAGAGCAGGCGAGACTACCCGCTGAATTTAAGCATATTATTAAGCGGAGGAAAAGAAACTAACAAGGATTCCCTTAGTAGCGGCGAGCGAACAGGGAAGAGCCCAGCACCGAATCTCGCAGGTTCACCCTGCCGGGAAATGTGATGTTTGGGAGGGTCCACTTAACAGGGAACCTGCGGCGAGTTCAAGTCCTTCTTGAATGGGGCCACGCTCCGCAGAGGGTTCCAGGCCCGTAGAGACCGCTGCGGCTTCCGGGAGGATATCTCCTTAGAGTGGGGTTGCTTGGGAATGCAGCCGTAAGTGGGTGGTAAACTCCATCTAAGGCTAAATAAGACCACGAGACCGATAGCGAACAAGTACCGTGAGGGAAAGTTGAAAAGAACTTTGAAGAGAGAGTTCAAGAGTACGTGAAACCGTTCGGGGGTAAACGTGAGAAACCCGAAAATACCTCAACCGGGGAGATTCAAGCCTTATCCGCGCCTCTTCCCCTGCTTTGGCCAGATGGGTCTGTCCCCCTGCACGGAGCAATCCGGCGTCAGGGTGGTAACAGGTTTCTACTCGGCCGGGTAGTGGTGGGGAGGTCGGTGGGCCGCACTTCTCCCCTCGTTGGACGTCGCGACCCGTTGGGTGTCGGTCTAAGGCCTGGGTGTGTAGCCTGTTCGTCCGCGTCGCAAGGCGTGTTCGTCGGACAGACCCCCAGTGTTCCGGCCGACGGCTCGACGGTGTGTGTGTGCGCGCGCGCGCGCGCGCGCGGAGTTGATTCGCCGCCCTTCGGGGCAGGCGTCCGGCCCCTAAGAAGCGAGGGCGCGTGGCATGGACGACGGACTTCCGGCCCGGCTCCGGCCCCGCTCAGCTTTTTGTTTGGGGATGCGTCGGACAAAAGAATCTTTTAGACTCGCGTCAGCGGCGCAAAAGCTTCGGGTAATTTCACGACCCGTCTTGAAACACGGACCAAGGAGTCTAACCTGTGCGCGAGTCATTGGGTTGACACTAAACCTAAAGACGCAATGAAAGTGAAGGTCCCGCCTCGTGCGGACCGAGGGAAGTATGGACCGCGCTGCTGTGCGGCTCCGCATTCCCGGGGCGTCTCGTTCTCATTGCGAGTTGAGGCGCATCCAGAGCGTACACGTTGGGACCCGAAAGATGGTGAACTATGCCTGGCCAGGACACTAGCAAGGGAGATGTGGAGCTACAGGCAAGAAACCAAGAGAATTTAGAGTTTTGTGTCAATATGTTGGAAGGAAGATATTTTAAGATGTCCTTGGTGATGCGGGCAGTCACTTCACCACTGCCTGCTCCTTAGGCTCCAGAGCTTCCTGATCTCTTTGAGACTCTCGGTTCAGCTTTTCACGGCCGGTGTCCTGGCTGTATGCCGTGGTCGAATATCGTTAGTAGTTGCCTATGTCCCACCGGAAACTGAGCGGGGCATTCCCAGGAATCCGGTCCGTATGAAGGTCGGTAGAGTACTGAAGGTGTGGCATCCAGTAAATGGAAGAGCAATCCGAAGCGGCAAGAAATTTACCTGAAAGGAAACATAAAACACTTTGTTGGTGTAGTTCTGAAGATGTAGCAAAATGAAACTGCCGTGAAAGTGGGAATCTGGTAACGCTTGTGTCCGTCGAGTGGAATGACGTGTTCCTACAAGCTGTGGCTCAGCTTACCTCACCTTTCCGTTATGTATAACAGAGGGAGGACTGTTTACTACTCGGCCATCTATACATACTTCAATCTGCACTCAACATACAACAGTCACACCCAGAAATCTCCTGAGCTGTATAGTGATTACCTTCCTCATGACGGAACTGCAACGTGAGTAACAATTAGCCAAGTATACTCCATATCTTCGTGATGTGATGATGATGATTATTTAAAGAGGCCTAGCATCTAGCTCCTTGGCCCCTAATGATACGAAATGTAAAAACAATTTAAATGTCCAAATATTCAACCTCTGACCGGAATTCATATCTTGATTGTGAATAATGAACGGACTAATACGAAACCAAGATAATCAGCGGATCCAACTCGAATATTAAACATTAAGAAGAATTCCAATAATCAATCCTACGAATACAAATAAAAACACGACGATGAACAATTATTATGAACTTAAAACAATCAGCGGATCCGCTCCGAAATGGCGCACCTATCCAGAAGCTAACTTATAACAATGGTATATACTGACTTAGGAGCTGCTTCCAAAG
Organism: Anabrus simplex; assembly: GCF_040414725.1. NCBI lineage: Eukaryota > Metazoa > Arthropoda > Insecta > Orthoptera > Tettigoniidae > Anabrus > Anabrus simplex. The sequence continues at coordinate 28,655,840 of NC_090279.1, read as the reverse complement.
CACATCCTTGAATCGATTATGCTTTGTGTCTAAAGAGGTCGAAAATCTAGGTGAATGGCCCCTCATAAAGGTACCTATCGCTAGTAAAGAAGAACCACGGTGTAATGGATTTAAAATTAATCTTCGCGATGATACGATGCATATTGATTATGTGTCCATTTTCTTGTCTGGCCCACCGTGTATTCAAACTTCAGGATTCCATGGACTTTCTCTAATTGGTGATGGTGTGCTATCTAGCGGTCGACTTGGAATTTAAGCAGCGAGGTAGCTAAGTTGTGCTGCTATCTGGGCGCTAGAAGTGAAGCTTTCTCAGTCGTAGTCAGTCGACAATGCAGATAGCAGTTGTTCTGATTTTTGCTTCTTAACCTGAAACGCTGGAACCTATTCTCTGCTGATTTTGCCTTAAGAAGAGTAGAAAATCATGATGCAAGAAGAGGAGAGGGTTGAGAAATTAGACCCTGGATGATGGATTGTCCATCTAGGCGATAGGCCTGAACATTTGGTTATCCTTTTAGAATATTTAATATATCTTGTTTCCTTCGACCTCGTAAGTAAGTTGCATCCATCTTCTGTACTGAACTAAGCTACCAAGGAATGGATTAGTTAATAGTGTTAATACGCGGAGATATTTAACCTCAAAATTGAAATTCTGCATGTGGTTTTAAAAGAAATTGACTTCCTAAAACAGGTCCTCATAATAATCTTGTAATATGGTAATATTTTCGGGCTTCAAGTTGTAATGGTCATTATGGCATTTGTTTATCTTCTTTACTTTAGTTAATTAAGGTTTTGTGCACAAAACAAGTTATGTTTATTATTATTATATTTTCAATCAAATGTCGGGCTACTAATAGAGAAACATTGTGCCTTTAATGTAGGGCTTCTAATGACTTCCTCGGTACTTCAAGTGCTTGTTTTGATTTCGGTGCTCGTCATCTGTTACACTCTGTGTAACAGAATGAAAACATACCGTGGCCATGCTGTGTTGAATTTGACATTTGAGTATCGAATTATTGTTGGTAACTTGATTTTCAGCTGATTTTTGGTGTGGATCTTCGTGCATATGGAAGGTTTTTCTGATGAGTTTGATTAACTCATTTGGTTTAAGCTACCGTACCTTGGAGAATATTAGGGTTATTTATCCTATTTATGGATTTATGTCCATGTTTCGGATGATTTCATGGTGTTAACTGAAGTTATGCTTTTTGGTGGATTTAATTTAATTTTAATGCAGCCCTGGAGTAACCGAGAAATTCATTAAGGAAATTTCAGCTTTCATTCAGTAATAGTTGTCTTAAGATTTTAATCTTCTATTGATCTACGTTTGTTTATTGTTCAAAAAGATTTTCTGCCTCCTGGCAATTTGAGTTAGTGTTAAAATAATTTATTTTCAATTGATATCCTTGATTAATTATTCTGAAAGGTGTTCACGTTCATTGTGCAGTGGTAATTGATTTAAAAAAAAATAGTTTTGAGGTCGAAGATTCTTAAATTATTTACCTAATTAAATTTTGTTTGATCAATTTAATTTGAGTTATTATTTCAGCCAATTAGTTAATTAAGCTTATTTTAGTTGATTCGCTAGGCCTCTTGTGTCCAGAGCTTCCTCAATCAGCGACGGCCTTCTGTTGGGATAATTCGTAAGTCGTCCTTTTGCTTATTTTATCCCTGGTCGTGCTAACACTCTTGACATTTACCTTATGTTGTGAGAACGGTATTTCTAGAAAATAACGTAAACATTCGGTGTTCCACACAAAAGGGCGCAACCCATAGGCAACTCAAACCCATAGTGTTCCCCACATAGTGGGTAATATTCACAGGGCCCGTTCTACCCCGCGGTATTCCTTGACATATTGAATAGTAATCACAGTGACCCGTACTATACCGTGGTGTTACCCACATGGTTGGTACTAATCACCGGGACCCGTATTATCCCGCGGTGTTCCTCACACTGTGGTACTAATGAGAGGTAAAACCCACACACGTGGTGTTCCTCACATAATGGGCATTAATGAGAAGTAAAACCCAGACCCGTAGTGTTCCTCGGAGGCAAACCCAAAATGTACCTCACACAGTTGTACAAATCTCAGGGAACAGTACTATCCGTCGTGTTGTTCACATAGTTGTACGAATGACAGGTAAACCCCAGACCCGAGGTGTTCCTCGAAACACAAACCCATTGTGTTCATCACATAGTGGTACTAATCACAGGAGCCCGTACAATCCCGTGGTGTTCCTCATATAGTGGGTACTAATGACAGGTGACCCCCAGACCCATGGTGTTCCTGGGAACGCGAACCCACGGTGATCGTCACATAGTTGTACAAATCTCAGGGACTCGTACTATCGCGTAGTGTTCGTCACATAGTGGGTACTAATGCCAGGTAAATCCCAGACCCGTGATTATCCATGGTGTTCCTCACATTGTGGTACTAATGACAGGTGAACACGAGACCCTTGGTTTTCCTAGGAACGCAAACCCTTGGTATTCATCACATAGTTGTACAAATCTCAGTGACACGAACTATACAGGGGGGTTCCTCACAAAGTGGGTACTAATCACAGGGACCCGTTCTATCCCATGGTTTTCCTCGGAATGAAAACCCATGGTGTTCCTCACATAGTTGTACAAATCTCAGTGACACGAACTATACAGGGGTGTTCCTCACAAAGTGGGTACTAATCACAGGTAAATCCTAGACCAGTGGCGTTACATGCAACGCGGACCCATGATTTTCCTCACAAAACGTAACTAATCACAGGGACCCGTACTATCCCGTCGTGCTCCTCGGAACGAAGCACATGGTGTCCCTCACATAGTGGGTACTAATTTCAGGTAAATCCTAGACCAGTGGTGTGATATGCAACGCGGACCCATGGTGTTCCTCATATTGTGGTACTAATGACAGGTAAACGGCAGACCTGTGGTTTTCCTCAAAACGCAAACCCCTGGATTTCCTCACATAGTGGTACTAATCATATGGACCCGTATTATTCGGTGGTGTTCCTCACATAGCGGGTACTAATTTCACGTGAATCCTAGACCAGTGGTGTTCCATGCAACGCGGACCCATGATGTTCATCACATAGCGTAACTAATCACAGGAACCCGTACTATACCGTGGTGCTCCTCGGAACGAAGCACATGGTCTTCCTCACATATTTGTTCAAATCTCAGGGACCCGTACTATCCCGTGGTGTTCCTCTCATAGTGGTACTAATCACAGGGACCCGTACTATCCCGTGGTGTTCCTCTCATAGTGGTACTAATCACAGGGACCCGTACTATACCCTGGTGTTCCTCATATAGCGGTACTAATAATAGGGAGCCGTATTATACCGTGGTGCTCCTCACACATTTGTACTATTCACAGGGATCCGTAGTATCCCGTAATGTTCATCACAGAGTGCGAACTAATTACGGGGACCCGTACCATCCCATGGTATTCCTCACATTGTGTTACCTATCACGGGGACCCGTACTATCCCATGGTGTTCATCACATATTGGTACTAATCACAGGGACCTGTACTATCCCGTGGTGTTCCTCATATAGTGCGTACTAATGACAAGTAAAACACAGACCAGTGGTGATCCTGAGAACGCGAGCCCATGGTGTTCGTCACATAGTTGTACAAGTGTCAGGGACCCGTACTATCCCGTGGTGTTCCTCACAGAGTGGGAACTAATCACAGGGACCCGTCCTATCCCATGGTGTTCGTCATATAGTTGTACAAACCTCTGGGACTCGTACTATCCGGTGGAGTTCCTCGGAACGCACACCCATGTTTCCACAACCAGATGCTGAAACACCCGAGCGACGTTAGCTTCTTTTATCTCCCTGGGGTCCTCTAACCGAATCTAGGCAAAGGGTTAGCCTCCGTCATAGTGATGGGTACTGTAAATACACAGTGATCCTCTAACAGACCCATGGTATTCCTCAGTTTGTGGTACTAATCACAAGGATAGTGGAACTAAGCACAAGTAATTTGGTTCAAAATTCAGCATCCCTTGGTCTCGTCTTCCACGCACAGAGATCTGTGTGTTTGGTCCGCGAGAGCTATATTATTTCGCTCACGTCGACTGGAAAGCCAGGTAAGAACCCCCTACACGCCACCTGGGACGCAGCACGTGGGAGTAACACCTCTCCCCATGCTACGGCAGCGTAGTAGGTTCGTGGATAATCTGCTGTTACTTGATGTCGTGTGTCCCCACTCCCTTACCGCTCTTACAACTGCCAATGGCTGCCATACAGAAAAGCCACATAAGATGACTAGACTCTAATTCTTCTGACCGTAACATTTTGAAGTCTGTTGGTGAGGTTTACCATTTTCCACGAGCTGGTGGGCAATCTGTTTAGCTGTAACATTCGCATGACCCTCTGTAACTGGTTGGTTACAACTCAGACGTTTAAGAAACCTCCAGCCTTTCTGGCTATCCTTGATTAGATCAGTGTCCCCATCGCTCCTGTTATTAGATATCGCTTTTAAGAAATCTTCCCCAGCTTGGACGGTATCGGATCTCAAATGATCGTTGTCAAAGAGATCACGATAGTTTCTCAATATTTCAATAGTTTTTGTATATAGTGTTCACCGTCAGCGAATTGAGATACGAGAAAAATTTCACGATATTTACATAATCATCACATTAAGGAAAATGCTCCATATTCAGAATGTTCTCGTGCAGTGAAATAATACATTTCCCCCAATCAGCCTTCTTAAAATGACATCATCTTCGAAAAGGCACTCAGATTCTAACGATTTAAAGGTAAGATGTATTGAACTAAGACGAGGCCACAGAACTAGTTGCAAACATAATTTTGTGGTGGCATTTTGTAAATTAACAGAGTGTCGCAGACTGAACGATGAAAGGCATAAAAGTCTGTAATGAAGATGTATGTATGAAAAGGAACTGTCTGCGGTCTGATTGCAGCATATATCTGGCATATAACAGGACGATGAGGGATTGTTTGCCCCTCTGATTTCGCTGAAAACCGAGATATGTGTTTGCTTACGCAGATACTGTAATTTAATATCTGGATAATATCCATCCTCCATCTCGCACTGTTGAATGATACTGGAAGTTTGTTATCATGCTGTAGAAATAGATTGCACGAATCTGTCCATTCTACGCCAGCTTCTCCTCTTTCTTCGGTACCTGGGTAGCCCCATGTTGTATTATGACTCTTGATGTCACCAACCAAAAAATTCACATGTTGATGCTGGAAGGCTCCACAAATCTAAATACAGTAACTGGTGGCTTATTGATTGAGCTCTACTGTGAGAGTCTCAATGTCATCACGGGAGATGATCTGGATGTTGGATAGCACTGAGGGTGTTCAAACACTAAACACATGACCTTGAATTTTGGACGGCGAAGATTCTAGTCTCGGCGACTTTCCTGAATGCATATTATTAGTGTGTCCAGTAAATTGCAAGGCTATATATTTTGTGTTGTCTTTCAGATTCTTAAAATTAAGTGAATAATAGAAATAAAATAATCAAAGTGCAAAATATTATTATGAAAACTTGAGTAACATAAACCAGTATACCTGTACATACAGAGGACGAAGTTGAGCAGAAAATGGGAGCTGATAAGAGTTAAATATAGTCTGTGTATTCCAGTAAATTCTACAGTCTGACTCGTTGGCTGAATGGTCAGCGTACTGGCCTTCGGTTCAGAGGGCCCCGGGTTCGATTCCCGGCCGGGTCGGGGATTTTAACCATCATTAGTTAATTCCAATGGCCCGGGGGCTGTGTGTCTGTGCTGTCCCCAATATCCCTGCATCTCACACACCACACATAACACAATAACACGCAGTTCCCTACACGTGGCAGATACCGCCCACCCTCATCGGAGGGTCTGCCTTACAAGGGATGCACTCGGCTAGAAATAGCCACACGAAATTATTTTTATAGTAACTTCTACAACGCAGCATGGTGTATTTTGCTATGTGTAGGTCTGATTTGACCTTGTAATATTTTAGTGGATGTTTATCACAGTTTCAGCTATTAATTTTTGTGCTGAAAAGACACAAGTAGAAATTTACGATGCTTGCGTATGGCAGAAGTGTCACTGTGTTATAACCGACATTTATCCATATTTTTTTAAGGATGGGACGTTAGATTGAGTGCATTTCTCATAAAATTTGTTCAGACGTAATGAGGAACATGTTTGCAGTATAGCAGTGAAATTTAGAGGAATTTTAAGTGTGTTAATTTGTGAGATTGTATGTCCACAGACGTAGGATCAGTTGAGTATGCAAATTGGAAAGTTCTGGTCAACTTCTAATTTGCACATGTCAGTAATTCCAATATTTACTTATTTATTTATTTATTTGGCGTGTGGCTACATCACTAAAACAAATAATATTTACAAATATTATCTCATACTAATAACAATAATTGATTTCATAACGCTAATAAGTTGAAGACAGGGGAGAGTTCGATTTTAATGTATCTCAGCATAACTAAGATATTTAGCATCTGAGGTTGCCTCAAGACACTTTCCGTGAAGCTAGTTAATCATAAACTTCATATCAAATGTTCGGTCTTCACAAAAGGTCTCATTATTTTATCCAACAATAGGCAGGAACAAATTCAGTCCCTGGAAAACTTTGTGCAATTGCATCTAAAACGAATCTAAAACTCTTATAAAAAAACCCAGTACATGGGAGGATCTACTCGATAATTACACAAACAAAATCTGGTAACTCATTTTCGCAAAATTACTCAGGTAAATAATTTCAAATACTTGGAGAAATCATCCAACAATCTGCATTAAATCATGAGGAAAACAGAGAGAGATTTCTATATTACAAGTAGGCCATAGAACCACATGGAAAAGTACGACAAAATATCAGTATCAAGCAACGCTATATTAAAGCATTATAACACCGTAATTAAGCCTCAAACATTACACACGTCAGAAACCTTGATCAGTCGAGAAAGATCATTATCTAAAATGATCGAAAAACAAGATAGGGAAGTCCTCAGGGAAACCATGGCCCAGTATGCATAGGAGTGTGGATGAATAGGAGGTCTCCGGAATTATATCAACATATTGAGGAAATATCAGATACAATCTTTGGAAAATGTGATTGAAGTTTGATTGCCATATTCAAAGAATAGATGATGAAAGACTCACTAAAAAATTTAATAATGCCTCCTCGCTTAAAGTCAGAATAACTGGATAATCGAAATTGAAAAGGACCTTCAAGAAATCAACATACCAGATGAAATTATATGGGACACGGCTAGCTTTAGAACGTTGGTGAACAAACATCATTTTGCTGACAACACAAGATGAGTACACAGTTACACAGAAGGAAGAACAGATGATAAAGAACAAAGAGGGAAGAAACTCTGGCAAGAGAAGAAAGCACAACCATCTGCAAAATAAGTACAATCGCGCTCCTTAGTGGGGCAAAACATTTTGAAATAATAATAATAATAAGTAATGGAATGAGTAATAGTTACCATCCATGTGGTATGCTTTTTTGTGAAGTGTCAGTCTGCGATACATTTGTCACGAGGTGATAGCTCGGGGTTCGGTGTATTGAGGTTTGGGGTCTATGTTGAAGTCAGTGTCATATGCGTCTGGACTATTGTATTTCCAAGTGAAGTGAGAAACTTCGTAACTGTCCATAACTGTCGGTGGTAGATAAGTTCTATTTGTCCATGTAGTTATGAAACCATGCGACTCAGTTTGTGAGACATGCTCCTAGTAGATTCTCCAGAGGTAATGGTGTAGATAATGCCGAGGTTTCTTTGTAAAAATGCTCGACGGAAAAAATCAGGACAGAGTGTTTTGAAATATGGTAAGGTCCGTGGTTTGAACACGGAGCAGGTTCGTACATTCAGAGGGATTCTTTGTTCATCCAATTACTCCATTAGTACCAGTGAAATGCATATCAAATTCTACAGATCCCATTAGACTTGAAATAATTCGTGATGGCAATAATGTTGACCGATATATCGTGATAATACAAGGATTTGGACGAAGATTTGTGCTGTAGTAAAAGGCCATCCGTGGCGAGATCGGTTTGCTCACTTGTGTAAGCCAGTGGAGAGCGGCAGGTATAAACCTGTTTGACGAGATAACAGGTGTTCACATTTATATGCGGCGGAACCTCTTAGGAAATAGAGGCCCGTGTTACAACATTATTGATGTTACAATAAATGGGGAGTAATTTGAATTTCAATTCTACTGCATAGGCAAATGACAAGAGTGGATTCTCAGTAACATTCCCGAACACTTGACTATGTATTCTAGTTTCGATGTTTCCATAACACAGTCATAGTTCGTATTGCCACTGAGCGTTTAAATAATTACTTTGGTGTCAGAAGGTTGTCCTTAGATATTAAGATTTCCATTTCTTGATATATTCATAGTGCAGCTAGGTGTTAAGGACTGCCGATGGCGTGTCCTTCAGTGGAAAGCAGGATGGTGGTTGAAGTGCATGGAAGGGATTCTTGGGATTGCTCGCCCATGCTAGGATCGTGAAATTACGTAGCTAGCCAACTGCTCCTAGATGACAGGTTTGTTTGACACAATGAGTCAGTACCACTTAGTATTCCATAGGGTGTAGTAGCACCCTGCCATTAGTCCATGGGATACCCATGATTTTTGCCATGTTGTTTATAAAGGAGTTGTAATATTTTGTGTGTTTATATTTTAGCAGGACTATAAGTGGATGCAGTTGAACTCCGTGACCTAAAATATGTAAGGGTTACACATGAGTCGAGTTTATTTTGGGGTTTGGCTGACGGTTATAACTAAATGTTAACAGAATTTCTTTTCACAGGTTTTCATGAATTTATTCCAATCGCTGACTTCAACCTGATATTTCGGTTCATGAAACATCATTCAGTCAATACAAATAACGCTATTTTATGTTGTATAATATTACGCTATTATTCACTGGCACTTGAAGTCCACTTGTTTTGGAGGGTCACTGTGGTCATCACGCACATTCAATTAACTTCAACGATAGGTCACTTTGGTCACTTTCGACGTTTCTCAGATTCCATTGAGGGTCCAGGTATCTCGTCCTATGCTGATGGACTGTCAGTGGATGGCCTAAATTAAGAAGGTATCGAAAACACTTCCTCATATTTAGACGATCGAGAAATCGGATGCATAACGCACAGTTGTTTATGGAGCTGAGCAGATTGAATCTCATGTTGTTTTCTAGTTAACCATAAACTAGTTTTCTGTGAATAGCCCTTCAGACTTTTTTGTGGTGGATATTAATTTCAACTCGAAATCGTCCAGCCGCAGCGTTATATTAATATCACTGACCGCAGAACACTGTTTATGGCCATATTTGTTAACAAACCCGCCATCATTCTTCATTGTATTTTATTGAATAAAATAGTTAGATTATGTAGGCTTTTAATTTATGTAGGCCTTCCTTGATACCCCAATAGTCATGTCTGGAAGTGACGAAGAGCCATTAACACCCCCTGAGATACAAGAGTTAACAATTCATGCTGAAGACCTGGAACAGGCAAACACCAGTTTGACATGACGAAAAGGGTTCATTACTCACTATGTCTCTTCAACACTTGCAACGTTGAGATATAAGAGATATTTAGTAACTTCCTTGTGGCCCCGTTAGAGAAAAGAGAGAGGCCAATTAACTGCCCCCAGGTAAACTAAAATAGAGAAAAGTATACTGCAGCTGTCAACATACGAGTCCCTACTTAAAGACGCCCCTCGAGAATTACGTGACATTCATGAATAGCTATGGGCACTGAAGTAGAACTTTCAATTTGCATTCAGAACCGGCTAACAGACACAATATTATCGTACAAGTGCCGAGGGAGCAGGTACAGTTTTGAGCTACTGGTCTACTCATAATTAGAAGAAAACACAACATGTAGGAAACGGGAGCACAGATATGCTCAGGTTTCAGCAACAATTTCTTAAATTGCGTCGTATTATGACTTGATTCAGCACTTGCTAATTCCCTTGAATTGTTTATCCATAAGTCTGAATACTTCTTTCATGCGCTTCTAGTCTTTTACCAGTTTTCTTTGTCATAGGATCCTTCCGTGTTCATCCGAATTAATTCCTGGACGGCTCCCAAACGATTGTTGATGAGCACACTTCTACTTTGGTCCGAAAACATAAAAAGGGTCGTCCATGGTTGAGAACAAGCGGTTGTATACATCTGTGGTTGATGAGGAGATAATTCATGAAATGACCTTTGCTCTTTTCGTACACGGACCTAGCATTATGTTACCTGAAGATTTTCTCTCAGAGAAAATGGTACAAAAGGATGGACCGCTCCCCAATGTATGTTATGAGGTCGCAGAAAAGGTGCTGTTCTAGCTGAAGAGCTTACTACTTCTCTGCTGTGTGCGATCGCATGCGCCTTGCTACATCTCCGGAATTGGAGGTCTTGTGGAACTCCGGAAACTTGTGTAGTAGTTAGTGGGACGTTAAGCAAAATAACATTGTTGTTAAATCACGTGCGGCTTAATCACGACGTGACGTGACACTCGTGCGCCGTATCGCCCGTGTGAACCGACAGCGTGGTGCTGCGTGCGAACGATTTGCCAAGAAACACGGTGGAGTGCGGCATCTCACCAGTGTGGTTTACATATGCGTGGTTAACTTAAATGATTATCTTAACATTTTATCGCAAAACAGAGCACTCGTGTGTGTTCTGATCTGAAATGTTGAAGGGAACTTCATGGCTGTATATTTGTCACAGACATAACACCAGTATAGCTTCTGGCCTGTGTGAGTCCGCATGTGAACTGGTAGGTCGGTTTTCTGGATGAGGGATTTGCAACAGATATTGCGGCAGTGCGCCTTACACCCGTGTGAGTCCGCATACGACGTGCTAGGTGGGATCTCCTGCTGAATACCCTGATTCAAACATTGCATGTGATTGGCTTCTTGCCTGTGCCAGTCAGCATATGAACTACTAGGCTGACTTTGATGCTGAAGAATATGCCACAGATATTGCAGCAATATGGCTTCTCGCCTAAGTGTGTCCGCATGTAATCTCCTAACTCGCGTCTCTGGATGAATGATTTGCCGGACACATTGCGGCAGCGTGGTATATCGCCTGTGGGAGTACGCATGTGACCTGCATAGATGGACTTCTGGCAGAAGAAATTCCCACAGACGTTGCAGGAGTATGTCCTCTCAACTGTGTGTGTCCGTCTGTGACTTGCTTGGACGGATTTACTGCTGAATTACTTGCCACAGACATTGCAGCATTATTGCTTCTCATCTATGTGTGTCCGCACGTGAATAGCATGGACGGATTTACTGCCGAATAACTTGCCACAGACATGGCAAGAGTTAGGCTTTCGTCCGTGTGAGAACGCATGTGAATAGCATGGTTGTATACCCTGCTAAAGGATTCGCCACAGAAAGTCTCGTCTGTATGGGTCCACATATGATGAGATAGAGTGTCTTTCCGGCTGAATGATTTGCCACAGACTTTGCAACAGGATGACTTCCTTTCTGAGTGTGTCCACATATGAACAGTGAGTGTGCTGTTCAGGATGATTAATTTGCCACAAACATTGCAGCTGTTTGGCTTCACGCCTGTATTGTTCCGCATATGATCGGTCAGACTGCCCTTCTTTAAGTATGATTTGCACAGATATTACAGCTCTAAGGCTTTTCGCTTGTATGGGTACGCATATGATCGGTCAGACTGCCTTTCTTCATGAATGATTTGCCACAGACATTGCAACTGTATGACTTAACACCTCCATGGGTCCGCATATGATCGGTAAGTTTGCTTCTCATTATGAACGATTTGGCACAGACATTGCAGCTGTATGACTTATCGCCTGTATGTGTCCACATATGACCGATTAGAATGCTTTTCTACAGACATTGCAGCTGTATAGCTTCTCGCCTGTATGGGTCAACATATGATGAGATAGAGTGTCTTTCCGGCTGAATGATTTGCCACAGACTTTGCATCAGGATGACTTCCTTTCTGAGTGTGTCCACATATGAACAGTGAGTGTGCTGTTCAGGATGAATGATTTGCCACAAACATTGCAGCTGTTTGGCTTCACGCCTGTATTGTTCCGCATATGATCGGTCAGACTGCCCTTCTTTAAGTATGATTTGCCACAGATATTACAGCTCTAAGGCTTTTCGATTGTATGGGTACGCATATGATCAGTCAGACTGCCTTTCTTCATGAATGATTTGCCACAGACATTGCAACTGTATGACTTAACACCTCCATGGGTCCGCATATGATCGGTTAGTTTGCTTCTCATTATGAACGATTTGGCACAGACATTGCAGCTGTATGGCTTCACGCCTGTATGAGTCCGCATTTGATTGGTTAGTTTGCCTCTGTTTATGAATGATTTGCCACAGACATTGCAGCTGTAAGGCCTCTCGCCTGTATGAGTCCGCATATGATCGGTTAGTTTGCCTCTCTGTATGAATGATTTGCCGCAGACACGGCAGCTGTATGGCTTCACAACTATATGGGTCCACATATGTTCGGTGAGACTGGCTTTCTTCCCGAATGATTTGCCACAGACATTGCACCTGTATGGCTTCTCGCCTGTATGAGTACGCATATGACCGGTTAGATTGCCTTTCAGAATGAACGATTTGCCACAGACGCCGCAACTGTATGGCCTCTCACCTGTATGGGTCCGCACATGTTCGTTTAGATTGCCTTTCTGTATGAATGATTTGCTACAGACATGGCAGCTGTATGGCTTCTCGCCTGTATGGGTCCGCATATGATCCGTTAGTTTTCCTTTCTGTATGAACGATTTGCCACAGACGCCGCAACTGTATGGCTTCTCACCTGTATGGGTCCACATATGTTTGGTTAGATTGCCTTTCTGTATGAATAATTTGTTACAGACACTGCATCTGTATGGCTTCTCGCCTGTATGAGTCCGCATATGATCGGTTAGTTTGCCTTTCTTCCCGAATGATTTGCCACAGACATTGCAACTGTATGGCTTCTCGCCTGTATGGTTCCGCATATGAACCGTTAGTTTACCTTTCTGTATGAATGATTTGCCACAGACGCCGCAACTGTATAACCTCTCCCCTGTATGGATCAATATATGTTCGGTCAAACCGCCTTTCTTCCCGAATAATTTGCCACAGACATTACAACTGTAAGGCTTCTCGCCTGTATGGGTCCGCATATGATCCGTTAGTTTACCTTTCATTATGAATGATTTGCCACAGACGCCGCACCTGTATGGCCTCTCACCTGTATGGGTCCGCACATGTTCGGTTAGATTGCCTTTCTGTATGAATGATTTGCTACAGACATGGCAGCTGAATGGCTTCTCGCCTGTATGGGTCCGCATATGTTTGGTTAGATTGCCTTTCTGTATGAATGATTTGTTACAGATATTGCAGCGGTATGGCTTCTCGCCTGTGTGAGACCGCATAACGTCCGGCCTTTTCCTGAAATTTTTGTGAGATACTGAGCATTCGTTTATAATCGCACCTGTATGCAATCGCGTGTCCTCTGTTAGCATTTTCCTCTTTGTAAAGCATTTATCAGATAATACACACACTTGGAGCGGGTGGATCCTGAGGTGTTCCGACAAGCTGCTTCGGCTACATAACACCTTTCCGCAGTAATCGCACTTGAAGGGTCGATCTTCCTTGTGTCTCTTCAGATGTCGCAAGAGGTCCAACTTCCCAGCCAGGATGTCACTGCACACACTACACCTAAAACTAGCTGATCCGCCTTCCGGAGGTTGATGATCTCTATAGCTCACCTCGGGTCTCGATCTACAGTGACAAATTAAAACCATGTGACCAATAGTTCAACAGCCAACTCCACTACAACTCTCACACAGGGGATTTGCTACTGGACATTCCAATCACTGATATCCAGTGCAGAGAGCTCGTTACTGATAAACATTACATTCCTGAGAGTAACCATTATCTGAGCTTAAAATTCAAACCTCTCACTTGTAACGAGAATGTGTTGCGTCTTTTCTTAATCACAATATCATGCGCAAGAAACTTGTCACGGTTTAGAAATGTACGAGTTAATAGACCTCATTTGAAGAAAGCATGAGAAGTGGTCCAGCCTAAAAGTTTAAATACTCATACAAGCTCTTTAATCCAGCACATATTATTCTACCGAAATCCGTAGTCTGTTCTCCTACATAAAGAACGGCATATGCTTTGGAGTTTTGATCTTGTTGAACCACTCTGCGCTTTGTCGCAGGCAAGTAATAATTTTTGTAAAGGACCTTGTTCTTGAGGTTGTTTGAGAGAATGTCTGTGTTGTAGATATTAATAAAGTTGAGAACGTTTGCCGACATTCAGCAAGATCTGTTGAAACATGGCTAATCTTTTATGAATGTTATTTTGTCACACAAATATACATATTGTATTTGTACATTGTAATGATATCACTATAGCATTTTATTATGTCACTGTGTCGCTTTTCCGAAATATGTATCTTTGATGTGCAATCAAATATAGCCAACTTATATATAGGACGGTAGGTTTATACAAGGACGTTCATAATTACTACCATGTACTACATCACTCTACGTCTTAATTGCTGTATTTAACACGGAAACCATTAATACTGATGAAATCCTGGAAAAGCTGAAATATAACAAGTATACGACGGCTCTCTCCCTAGCATTGATACTGTCTTTTCTCCTCAAGATACTGCTGTTATAGACATTATGAAGGCAACACAGAATATGGCTTTGGTGGTAGCGTTTTATTACAATGTTCTAATATCCTGATTTTGAATCCAAACGCAACCTATCATGCCCTTGAATATTCTTACAAGTATTACTTTAACAATACGGATAGAAGGAGCATGAAAATCAAGGCTTGAGCCAAAATTCGAGATGACAAGACGTTGAATTGCACTGTAGTGGATATTGCTGCTATGTAAAGGAAGGAATGTTATTCTATTTATTTCAAAAGATCACGGGCAACGTGATTACTTTTAGTGGATTGATAACATAGTTGGATAGCATCCAATTCTGTGCCTGTCTCCCCACCACAGAGTAGTTCTACATATTCTACGGAAGAACGGTTATAGGTGAGATCCGCTTAGAACTGCCACATGGGAAATTCGATCACGCAGGCTAAAATATATCGTAACATGAACAGGTACTTTCCAATTCATGCTGTATGAAATGAATTCACATGGCCCAGTCGAATGCATGACTGGCTCACAAGCCAAGTAATGGGAGGCTCGACCATGTATTGTTACTGCACTCTTTGGAGAAAATAAGTGGACAAATGAAAGGGGGACATTGATTCCAGATATGACAGACTAAATCTCTTGATCCTCAAACAAGATATTGATGTTGACACCACTAGACAACAGGGGGCAGAAAATACGACACTGGATTGTATGTCATGCGTTCTGTGGCATATCACGCCAAGCAAAGGTGCAAACGTCTGTAACCCTTCTTCTTTACGTGAATACGTGATCCTTGTGACAAGTAATTTATCAGGTTCACAATTAGTTTTCAGTAAAATAATGTTTCATTTTGCATTGATAAATATTCTATACGAACCAGCTATATTGCTGTAACTCGTGGCGCGTCCCAGGTGACGGATACGGGTTCCCCGCTGGCCTGCCGATGAACTTGAGCAAAATATAAAAGCTCTCGCGTACCAAACATGTACAAAGTCTTTAATGGCAACTTTGGCGGAGATGGAGACGTTCAGTAGGGACCAGGTGGCGGAAGAGGTACACTAAATTTCTGGAAGTTAATGCAGAAAAGAGGGTAGCGTTTCTTCTCTAGAGGAGTGGCTGCAAAATGCATCTGTTCTCCATGTCCGGAGCTGCGTTACTCCCTTCTGTCATGAGTTCTAAAATGCTCAAGACAAGCCGGCCGTAAAATAATACCGTTATATCATTACAGAAATATTTCTCATGGTATCGGAGCCAAGGTTAGTGCAGTCCCTGGAAGGTACGCGCATTGGCAGGGCCCAGTCAGCATGAAAAGTATGCTAGGGTTACCGTCGCACGGGCTGTGACGGCTAACCATGCTAGTACACCCATTTTGTATCCCATCATTGAATTATGCCTGGATGAAGTAGCGAATAAGACTCTGCACTTGAGAGAAGGCTTGTAGGCATCTGAGAGGTGCGGAAAAAAAGATGGAATGGAGAAAAGTCATGAGAAAAGAGGTGTGGTTACTAACTGGTGTACAACAGAAACCGAAGGACAGTTCATGGTGTTGACATTGTCATATCAGCTAAATTTGACGGTTCAGTCTCCGAGGTGTAATAGTTTGACAATCGCTTGATGTAACTCGCCCGCACTGGGGAAAGAAGGAAATTCCAATTTTTCACAGCAACGCTCCACAAACTGACGTGCTCATGGAAACCAAAGATGCGTTCTGGGCACTGCCTGACAAGAAGACCGCTGACTATCTTATCGCTGCCGCTGATCTGAATGGACGTGTCGGACCGAGGAAAGAAGAACAAACAGTCCATGCCGTTCATGGACTAGCGAAAAGAACGAAGATGCCCAACAAATTCGCGATTATGCAGAAACTGATCATCGCAAATACACGGTTCAAAAAGAGTGATATTCATCTACTCAGTACTACAGTGGCTCCCATTCAATTCGCATTGACTACATCCTTGTGAGAGAGTGAAATCTCGAAGATGTTCTAGAGATAACAATTGTCCCTTATTAAATCCTTGCGATGCAAAACCGACCAGTCATCTAGGCTGCGGATAAAGTCACCAAGAGCCCAATACTTCTCAGGAAATAGACAAATTTGGATCAAATGGTTGCCCCTGAAGAAGGAGACTAACGTCGTTGCAGAAGTTACAGAGTCACAAATCACCATAGTTGAAGTGAGCCGGACTAAACTGAAAGACGCCTTTCGCTCTATTCCTGGAACAATTAAGTCAGGGCGACGACAACGAAGGATTAAACATGACATATGGCTAAGGAATGAAGATGTTAAATATGCAGTACGGTTGAAGAAGCTGCTGTACCACAAGTTTCTTGCTTGTTGGAATGCCTACGAGGCTGCCACTCGTAAAATGAAGGAGGTATTTGCCGTAACATAATCAAACCGGTAGGCAGGACTATATGTGAAACATGACATGCGCGAATTCGAGCGGAATTTTTAACGGCTAGTCCAATCGAGCCAACGCAAAACGTCAGAAGTCCAAAGTTTTTACGGCATCAATGAGGAAACAGACGATTTGCTACTGGACAGGCGGGAAGCGCGAGTACACTGGCGGAACTATTTTGAGTAAATTTCAATCATGGAATTTCCGTATCTACCAATCCTAATCACCTCCGCTGTTGAAGGTCCAACGTAGGAAAAAGACGTCACCAAAGTCCAGGCTATGCTGAAGGAAATGACATCAGGGAAAGCCATCTGTCCCGATTATCTTCCAGCAGAGTTTTGTTTCTCTCAATGGGGGGATGCAGCAGTGTGGCTAAAGCAAGCTTTTCAGCCATACCATCAAAGAAGTTCATAAACAAACAGACTGACGACGGAGTATCAATTCAGAAATAAGGGAAGCCCTGGCGATTTTTCTAATCACGGCCCGAACATACTTCTGAGCCTCGCAACGAGAGACTTAGAACAAATCTTCGACAAAAGGATTAGCGATTTAGCCAAACATACAACAAGCCAAGCTGGATTTGTGTAAGATTGTGGCGCAATAGGAGAAACCCATGCTGCCGGACTATTACTTGAGAAACACTGTGAAAAGAATAAGAGGCTTCATCACAAATTTCTGGACCCTGAGAAGGCGTTCCATCGGGTACTACATGACCTAATCAGTCAGCCCTACAAGTACATGGCATTCCAGAGCACCTTGCTGAGAGGGTATAATTGCTCTACAAAGAACAAATGAGTTGTGTTCAAGCTGCCGCAGGAGCGTCTGATGACTTCCGCATAACTGTAGGAGTCCATCAAGACCCCGGCTTATCACCACTGCAGCTTATTCTTGTGATGGACATAATTACCACAAACCTGCGCAGTTCAATACCATGGACACTTCTCTAAGCAAATGATATCATTTGGCTGAAGAGAATAAGCTAGACCTGCAGCGTCAAACAGAAGACTGGAACAATCGACTAGCGCAATAAGCCCCGCGCCTAAACAAGAACAAGACAGAATACATTGCATTACATCGTCGAGAAGTTGGAACCATGCATGTTGACGTTGAAGATATAGCACTAGTAGAGATATTTAAGTATATTGGCTCCACAATCTATGATTATGGCCGACTTACTGATGAAGTCAACTTAAGGATATACGAAGCCTGACTGAAGTGGAGAATGACAACAGGCACCCTTTCGAACTTTGGACGAAGGGCCATCTCTAAACTAAGTTCTACCGAACTGATATCTGTCCTATCGTTATCCATCCTGTCGTTTTCTACGGCAACGAATGCTGCCCAGCTCTAGAGGTAGAACGCCAAATAAGCATCATGGATACGAAGTTGCTTAGGTGGAAGGCTGGCATAACTAGACTAGATCATATTTCAAATGATGTTATTAGAAAACGTTTTGGCATTGCAGCGATCCAGAAGAAAATTGGGGAAAGGCGTGTGCGCTGGTTTGGGCAAGTGTTGCGTGTAGAGGACGATACATTGGGAAAGTCAGAGTATTACACAGAAAGTCGGTGAAAAGAGGCGCTAGGGACAAACCAAACAGCATAGACTGATAAAGTGCACAACGGCCTGAAAGTTGGAAGACTACAAGCAGACATGGCCCGAGACCGAACTAACTGGATTCAATGAACCACAACACCGGACCCTGCCACCAGATGCAGACTGACGAATATTCTGTTACAAAAATGGAATGCAAAGGATATTTTACACATCCTAACATTCAAATTAGTTTATTGTATGTTCAAATTTTTTCCCCTAAAGCCTATGTCCGATATCTATAAAAACTTATTATCACAAAATAGTGTTTGAATGGCTGAAAGCTTCTCGATTTCGTGTTTAAGTGACTCCTATAAATGCATTGTGAAGAAAAATGTATAACTCAACAAAATAAAAAATGGGTATATCTGTGTTAAATGGGAAGGACAGTTTGAATATCCGGTGAAATTCTATGAGTACTGTGCCGTTACATTGTAAAACACCACAACAACAACCATAACGGCCAGCCCAAGGTATGAACTAGCATTTACACAACTGCACCAGTTCGTAAGAAATAAGTGGAAGCTTAATCAGACACTATACACTCCCTCCAACAACAAGAGAACAAGAAAAACTTACCTTAACAAGTGGAGAAGTGTCACAACAAACCGTGGATAATTTAAATTAACCCCTGTACTGGACATCAGAACACCAAAAAGTGAAAGAAAGAACAACAACATACCTTTAAGAAGGTAAAATAATTTAATCTTGATACCCAAAGTAGAACAACCTTTTTTTTAATATAAAAATAAAATTAAATAAAACCGTCCATAGAAGAGAAAAACTAACAATAATATAAAGTAATTAACAACTGAGGAAAACTCCTGAAAAACTGAGGTCGGCCAACCAGAAATAAGTGTAAAAGGTACATGACTACATGATAATTACTTTAAGTGAGTAGTGCCTTTGGGGTGCTTTACAAAGGGTGACCTTCAAAGTACAAGTTTTCTCTTCATTTACTCTTACTTTCATTTAACTTATTATATTCGTCCGGATAGTGTGATCATGGAGCTTTCGCAAGGGGATCAGGGTAATTACGTCTCGAGTGACATAAACACAAGTAGAATAAACAGACGTTAAGACAGCCGAACAAACACAAACCGGGAAAATATCTAATCAAGAAAGTTTGGATAAAGTGTTAAAGTCACACAGACACCAAAATAAAATATTTACAAAAGCGACAGAATCCCAAAAACAACCACTACCATCACTAAAGAGTAGCTATAGTAACCAACATTCGCCATCAACAGTTGGCAATGACCAATCACAAAGCATAAGCATAACAATGGTCGAAACATAAGGAACCCGGAAATTCCAAAACTCATTCATTTTCATTTTACAAGAAAAAAATAAAAGGAAAAGAAGGAATAAAATTAAAAGAGACCCAAACTAAATTTCTGATACCCTGGAGAAAACTCACATGGTCCTAAAACCTTTCCAAGAGGTAGAGTTCCTTTGAAGTACATATAGAGGAGATACACCTTATCTCCCAAAACTCCACATTAATAATAATCATAACTTTTCATTATTTCCCAAACTAGATGAAACGTAATACACCTTCATACCACACATATCCAGATCATTAGGATATGTATACTATATATATATATATATATATATATATATATATATATATAAATAAATTTTTACAGAGGAAACCCGAAAAACTTGAACAGTTACTGCCTTTTAAATTTTTGAACCAACAACTAGCATTATGGCTTTTTCAAAGGTCTTAAACACACGAAAGTTCTAGAAGAGGGCATGTTTTCCAAAACATCATTCCGGTCTCCGGCGACTGAGTTCAATTTAAATGAAGAAGAAACTTACAGTTGCAGAATCAGGCTTGTAGTAACATCAAAGCGTCAGTTGCTCCATACTCACGTAATGATATCACATAATATTGCATTTACTGCAGAAAGGAGGACGGTCTTCAAAATTTAAAAATTAAACCTTTAGAATGGCTGAAAGCCATCGCACTAATATATTATATCGGATCCATAATGTGCGCTAAGGCCAAAAGCAGGAGCGAGTGAGTAGCATGTCCTTCCTCCATCATGGTCAAGCTTCTTCTCATTTCATAATGGCCGATTACTCCCGCTGGAAGAGAGCAGTTCAAAAAGATGGCGAGGAGCTCCCTGATTGGTCGGAGGCGAGGTCCCGTTTCGACCACACCATAACAGATGGCTGCACACAGCAGAATGAGAGTTAAGTATCGAGAGCAAGTCCCAGAGAATAAATTAATTACTTAAGAAATATGATGGTTTACAAGTAGGAGAAATCCAAGTTGAGAATATAAACGTGACACTGTTTTCTACGGCTAATTGGCCAAATCAAAACCGTTCCTTGAGAAAGCAGTTTTAAATCCGTAATACTGTCTCAGTACCTACAAGAGGAGAGTCCGTCAGTGTATTCTAGCCTGAATAGAATTTTGCAATTCATATTTCTGCTTACACACGTCATAGACAGCAGACGATCATATTAATCAGTTTGTTATTTTCACTCCGATCACGCCTATAAATATGAAGACCATGGAGGTGTGGCACAAAGTGGTCAGCTCAGGGCCATGTGACACTCAACGCTCTAAAGCTGGAAAGAAGCCACATAACTAAGTGGTTAGTTCAGGACCATGTGTCTCTACACAAACGGAAGTAAGCCTCATCACTAGTTAGCTCAGGACGATGTGTCTCTCCACAAATGGAAGGTAATCTCAACACTAATTGGTAACCTCAGAAATACGTGTATTTCCACAAGTAAGCAATTAGGAAATTTTATGAATCTTAAAATCTTTTCTTATGTAATTCAATACCCAACTGGCATGGCAAATATTTTAGACATTTTAAAGGAAGTCATTTATGTTGCGGCATGATATTTGTGGACTGCTGAAATGAGAGTGAGGAAACAATAGCGCCTGAGGTGAGATATAAAACAAAGTGGGAAGTAGCAGATAAGATCCGGTCGACTGAATCCTTCAGAAGCATCTAAAATCTATGATGTAAAATGGACTAAGCTACGTAGACAATGGACTGTCCTCTGACATATATGCCAAGAAAAAAGAAACCGAGCTCGATAGCTGCAGTCGCTTAAGTGCGGCCAGTATCCAGTAATCGGGAGATAGTGGGTTCGAGCCCCACTTTCGGCAGCCCTGAAGATGGTTTTCCGTGGTTTCCCATTTTCACACCAGGCAAATGCCGGGGCTGTACCTTAATTAAGGCCACGGCCGCTTCCTTGCACTTCATAGGCCTTACCTCTCCCATCGTCGCCATAAGACATATCTGTGTCGGTGCGACGTAAAGCAAATAGCAAAAAAAAAAAAAAAGAAAAAAGAAAAAAGAAAAAGAAGACACATAAAATGCATGTCGCTTTGCTGGTCTCTGCACAATATATGTTTAGAAAGTAGAAAGCTAATTTAGACTCCATCAAAAATAGAAATATGATTTTGTGTGTGAAAAGGATTCATAAGCAACATTTTTACTGGTGGTCATAATACAAGATTGTTCTCTAACGTAGCCTATTGTGTCTTGTTACATATGAATTACAAAGAAACAGAGAGTGTGAGCTGGTACTGGGTAGTTCTGAGGACCGACATGAATATTTCTTGCCACTAGTTGTGAAAGTACAGTAGGAACAAGTCAGTGCATCACATAAGAGCCGAGAAGACCCTAACCACTCACAAAATCTAATAAACCATACAGAATTCGTAGTTTCCATCACAAACCTGGTTTGAAGTCAAACCTTAGGCTATGACTAGCCATCGCATGACTTGCTGATACAAGGGCTTGGTTAAGAGCACCTATCCGAGACTATAGAATCATTTCCCAGGGATTATCAAAGATCATTTCACACAGTAACCAACAAAGGTGTGACAGCAAAAAATTAATTAGCAATGTCACAACTACAGTTCAAAAACACTACTGCATTAAATGTTTTAAAACAGGACATACACTTGTGGTACTTTGTAAGGTCCGTGACAATAATTACAATTTTGAAAGAATATTATATCACTACGTTATTTACCTATTATTATTATTATTATTATTATTATTAGCATAGGGCAACAAGTTAGATACATATATACAAAATATATAGTATTTACAAAAATACACAGACAAGAAACATGTTTTATAGCAGAATGTCCAGTTGAGTGATCCTCTGTATGGCTTCCTCTGTTGGTTCCAAAAAGTCACTCGGGCTACCTGTGTAGGAACGTCGTGTAGATTCACTTACAATATGGGGATCATCTGTCGAGATGCACCACAGTCGCACTCTGGTGATGAGATAATTTCCACTTATAAAGGGCATCCCTGCATCGTCCATGATTTGTTCTCACCCGATTCAGAGTGGTCCAAATCTTACGCGGTAGATGATGTTCACCAGAAAAGATGTTGTGTAAGGAACTGTCTGTGGCAACTTTCCAGCGACTTCTCCATTCTTCTAAAGGGTGAAAATTCCCATCAGCCAATGCGACAGCATCATGCAAAGATGGATGTCGTGACTCGAGCCTCGTTACCTTGAGAACAGGAATATCATCCAAAACAGGCAGTTGAGGGTTCATTTCTATCTTCTTGAACTCTCGGATGGGAGCATTTCATCTTTCTAAAACAGGTGGCATTATACCTGACAGAATTGGGAGCCAATAAAGGGATGTGGACTGGATAGTACCAGATATTAACCGCAAGCTAGCATTCAGTTGAGTATCAATTAGTCTTGTATATGGGCTATCCAGCCAAACTGGTGCACAGTACTCAGCACACGAGAAAACCAGTCCCAAAGCAGATCATAAAGTCTTTGCTGATGAACCCCAACTTGAGCCATACAATTCCTGAAGGATAATATTACGTGTTTTGAGCTTTCTGGACAGATTCATAAGATGTTGTTTGTAAGATAGTGTGCGATCAAGTGTAATCTCCA
This sequence comes from Anabrus simplex, assembly GCF_040414725.1. Lineage (NCBI taxonomy): Eukaryota > Metazoa > Arthropoda > Insecta > Orthoptera > Tettigoniidae > Anabrus > Anabrus simplex. The sequence goes on along the minus strand of NC_090279.1, from coordinate 28,632,281 downwards.
AATATTTGGGATAGCTGCTATGCCGATGTTCTTGGTGACAGAAACGTATGTGAAGTTTAATGCCAGCTTGGCGATTATTCAGGTGAAAACATGACACTTCTGTTTTGTTAGGGTTAGGACACAGTTGCCATTTCTTGAAGTATGTTTCAAGTGAAATCAGGTCTCTTTGTAGCACTTCTTCTGTCACACTAAGGTCTCGAATTTGAGTAGCTAGTGTTATATCAGCATAACAAAATGTTTGTGATGATATTTCTGGGAGATCAGAGATATACAAATTGAACAGTAGGGGAGACAGTACCGATCAGGTAATCCATTTTTTAGCTTCCTTTCTCTACTCATACTATTTCCCATACACACTCGAAATCTTCTGTCATCGAGCATATTGCTTATAACCTGCACGATGGTCCTACAGGGTATAATTCTGAGAAGCTTGTAAATTAATCCTTCCCTCCAGACTGTGTCAAATGCTGCTGTAAGATCAATGAATACAGCTGAGGTCCTGAGTTGTTTCTGGAAACCTGCTTCCATGTGGAATGTCAGTGAAAGCACATGATCGCAGCAGCTGAGATTTGGCCTGAATCCAGCTTGATCAACTGTAATACGCTGAAAAATAGTTGCGCTGATTCTGTTGTGGAATAGCCTCTCAAAAAGAAAGGCAACTGGTCTATAATTGCTTGGGTCATTGGCAGGCTTACCTGGTTTCAAGATGGAAATCACTTTCGTTCGTTTGAATTCTGCCGGGAGTTGTCTGTTCTGTAGAAGGTCGGTAAAAAACCTTAACAGCCAACTTCTTGCATTCTTCCCTAAATGAATGCGAAATTCTGGATGAATGTCGTCAAAATCTGGAGCTGTAATTGGTTTAACGTCATTGAGAGCAGCATTGATGTCTTGCACCGTAAGCGGTTGTGAATACCTTGATGTGCGTGGTGTTCTTGATTCCAGAGTTTGGAGCTGGCGCCGTATGTATTTGGTATGTTTCTTATCTGATGGAGTTTGGGTAGTTAATAATAATGTTATTTGCTTTACGTCCCACTAACTACTCTTTTACGGTTTTCGGAGACGGCGAGGTGCCGGAACTTTGTCCCAGGGAGTTCTTTTACGTGCCAGTAAATCTACCGACACGAGGCTGACGTATTTGAGCACCTTCAAATACCACCGGACTGAGCCAGGATCGAACATGCCAAGTTGGGGTCAGAAGGCCAGCGCCTCAACCGTCTGAGCCACTCACCCTGGCGGAGTTTGGGAAGTTGTGACGATGTGAGATGCTACTGCATCCGGAGTAACTCCAGGCTGTTCCTTCACCAAATGTGTCCTTCCTCCAAGTTTTCTGCGGTGCCCCCAAGATCTTCTACTGGAATGAGTTAGGTCGATATTCTCCACTGTTTCAATCCACCGTTCTCTCCGGGTAGTATCCATGCTGGAAAGAAGTTCATCAGCTATGTCTTCATCACCAGTATGCAGATATTCGTTATAGAGTGCATCAGTCTCTGCATTCCAACCAGGGATGTATTATTTTCTATGGCATACTCTTCTTCTTAGTCTCCATCATAACTGCATCTACGAAACGCTTGTAATTGTGCTTGGGAGCAATCCACCGAACACATTTATCCAGTTCAGTGGTGAATGTTGACAAGTTTGTTTTTCTGAAGTTCCTCCGGGCATGTGGTATTGACGAATTCTGAATTTTTTTAGGCAACCTGAACAAATTTTAAATTCCACTTGTACCTGTCCATTTTATTAGTTAATACTAATTGTGTAAGTATGTTTGCAATCATAACACTAGAAGCACCTGACTGACAATGAACACTAAAATGAATCAGAAAGTGTGACCACATCACTGGAATGAACATAAATCAATAGCACAATTTTTTATGCTTACAACAATGCACAAGTTTTATTTGAAAACTATGATACCGAAGATGTAGCATAACTGACCTCAAAGTTTCATTTCTACAACACATTATCTGCTTTGGCGTCCACAAATGGAGGAATCTGACTTAACACACAAGAGAACAGAAATGATCAGAAAAAAGGAATCTAACCAAATAATTTCAAAATGACATACTTCGAGTTATCACATTATTGAACTGAGCCATCATTATATTGATTAATGAAACTGATTATGTTAGTTTGAAATATTTATTGTTTACAATGTACATAAAACTTAACAATTTCGAATTAGAAGATTTAATTTCTAATCTACAAGTATAGCTTTTTCTGTGTGTCACTGTTGGCATGAACGTATAAAAATATTACTCAGAATATCTGGAAGCAATAGTTTCAGATAGCATTTCAGATGATAAGAATGTGATGAACAAATGATGCAGAGAAAGTGAAAGAAAGAACACGTTTTCATGGTTGCTTAAAGGTATTGTAAACAAATACACTTCAAAAATATCTAGCTTTACCAGAGATTCTTTTTGTAGATATATATTGAATAAAACTACGAGTACATGATGTAACATTAAATATGACCTTAAAGTTCCTGAATATTTTTGATAATTTTAACCAATTTTTTTTAGATATTAGTGTTTAAATGTAACCTTGTAAAGACAGGATTGAACTGATGAACATGGCCACTTTTGGAGATAAACCAACCACTACTGAACACAACTGTGAATAGGTACAACATATTCCATATTGTATAAAACTTGTACTGTACGTACTTTGTTTCTTCTTTGATGTATGGCAACAGCTTTTCATCAACTTGTTCGTCTATGAATATTTCCTCCTTAGTATCTTCGGAAGGCTGTCAGTAAGAAATAAGACAAGTAGAATAAAGAAGTAAGGAATAAAAATATATAGGCCTAAAATAGAAACAGCTGAGAATATAAATTTCATAGTGGCACAAGAAGAGTATAATTAACTTATCCCCCATTTAAAAAATATATAATGGAAAGGAACAATCAAATGAAAATCCCATTAAATGCAAGAGAGGTGTCTACCTTGGTGGTAAATGGTACACAAAAATACATTATTATCAAGCACTAAATTTTAAAAGGACAGAGAAGAAGACAATTTCCTAAAAACAGTATTCTATAATTTTTGCTATTTTTTTCTATTAAGCACACAGCTCATCCTTAATAAATGTATAGAATTTACAAACTCTTACTCATAATGTTTTCTGTTTTACAAACACACTCAACACACATACCACTTGTGCAACTACTTCAAATAATACTATACAAATTCTATTAGGTTAAAATTTACATTGCATTTACTTATTTAATTTTTTACCCTTTTTGGAACCTAACTTGCACAATGACCTGCTGTGTTTTAACCTGAGTCCTTTTGGCACTGCTTTTCAAACAATTGATGAGATATAAGAACATGAAAAGGAACACACTGTTGGACAGCAGTAAACACAGTAGCATAGAAAGGGAGGAACATTGCAAATTTGTAAATTTAAAATCACCTACATATTTGTGAATATTCAGCAGAGTATATGTACACATACATGTATGGGTGGAGGCACTTCCATGTATGTGAACATGTACAATTTTAGGAAAATAAATAATAGTAAGCAGTATCTCCAAATCATTACCCAATACCATTCCTTGCTTCTGTTTCTCTTTCTGTTGATCCCTAATTCCACAATGACTAGCCATTTTCTTCATCCTCTTATATTCATACTGCCCTGTTCCCATCTTCCTACATATGAGTTGACTTGTCACCTCTTTGTTCATTTCCGTGTTCCTATATACTTTCTTTCCAAAAACACTTCACTGTAATATCAAATAATCCCACAGTACTCCTACCACTTTCCCAACAAGTGGACAATGCTTAAATCATAAGCATAGAAATATCCATCATCCCCCATCTGTACATCACATTAAGACCAAAAGCATAAATCAGTTAATGTCCCAATCAATGAATGAATCAATCAATGAATCAATCAAACAACAGCAATTAGGGCTGTTGGTTGTTTATATAGAAAAAAGATTGTGGAAATATATGAAACATATTATTTACAATCACTAAATCATTTTACTATAAGTGAACATTTGCCAGAAATTTGTCCCCTTGAATTCAAACTTATCTTCATGTTGTGACCTTTCCTACAGTTAAAGAACATGACTTAAATGTATTCATCAACTAATGTCATTCCAAGCCATCTCTCCAATGACATCTCAGAATATACTGCTTAATCAAACAACTTGTCTCCTTTCTCCAATTCTCCCCAGCTGAAACTTTGCAACATCTCTGTAACACAACTCTTTTGTTAGAAATCACCTGCAAGAAATGGAGATATTTCTGTGGATCATTTCCTGTTCTCTACTCAAGTAATACTGGTGATGGTCTCACACTCTCATTGTGGCTTTGCTGGAGATTTATATGCCCTCTCCTTTACAACCCCTAAATAACCTCATAATCATATTAAGAGATCTGTAAATTTTATTTTCAATATGTTTAAATGATTACCATAATGAAGCTATATCCTTATTATGAATAGCTAGGTACTTACAGAGATCCCCATGAAGAAATTTCACCCATCAATACAATAATAAAACCGGAGAGGACTCTTTCTATTTGTGAAACAAAGAAACTGATTTTTCACCATGTTTACAAATATAGCATTGCCCGATGTCCATCTTACAATATTGTCAAGGTCTTTTTCAGTTAGTCATAATCCTGAAACTTATTTATTACACAGAGCCTCATCACTTTTTTCAGTTCATTATTCATATTGTTTAATATATCAGAAAATAAAGGTCTCATAATACTGCCCTGTGGGACCCAATACCATAATTGTTACAGGATCAAATAAAGCTTCACCTACTCTAATGCTCTGAGTCCTATTTTGTAGAAATACACCAGACGTGGCCAAATTTTAATGGTGAAAGTTATATTTCTACCTTTATGTAAGCTATCGACCTTTATAGCCTAATCCTTGAACTTGTTTGGAGGCAAAGTTTCCACTTGGGATATCCTGGTCCACACTATTGTATGTTTTTCATACAGTGGCTACAGTGAGAACCACAATGCAATTTCATTATTCACATGGTTTTGTGTCATTTTTGTTAGTGAGCATGTTCTGTTGTTTATCTTTATTACCTGCATATTGTTGCTGTTCGGAAGTAAATAATGTGACCTATTATTAAGACTGTGCATTCAGTAAATTACATGTATTATTGATACTATTCAGGAGTTCAGTTGATATTTCTTAAGAGTGGTTCTAGAGAACAGTCAAAATTTGAGGTTATGGGGAGACGAAGAGACCTTTCGCCAAGAAAGGCATTGTCAGAGAGCTACTTCTTGAGAAACGTCAATCACAACAAGAAATAGATTCTAGATTGCAAATACCACAGCAATCTGTAAGTAGAATTTTAAAATGTGAAGATAACGGGAAGACAAAATGTGATGATGATATGCTTGTTGTTTTAAGGGGCCTAACATCGAAGGTCATTGGCCCAAGACAAAATGTCAACAACGTGTTGGAAACTGTGTGCAGAAGAAGAAACCAACCCCAAGGAGGAAGCAAAACTGATTAATTTGTCAGTAAACAATCGCAAGGTTACTAGTTTGGATTTACGTAAGAAATTAGAAGAGTATGGGTCATTTGTATTAGCCAGGACTCTGAGGCGAGAGCTGTTTAATGCTGGAATGAAAGCAAGATGACCTCAAGGCAAAGCGAAGTTTACTCCTGCTATGGCTGTAAAGAGGTTCCAGTGTGCCACGACTCTCCAGAATTGGTCATCTGGTGAATGGAAACAGGCAAATCCATGACAATTACTGTAATTCCTAAATTACCATTCATTATTCCATTATAACCCAATCTAAGTGATGTAACCGTACAGCACAGTAAATGTAAAAAATTCTTCTTTTAAACCATACAGCTTATTGCATTTAATGCTAGGCTTATTTGTTTTATTTATTTCAGGTTTGCTTTAGTGACGAATCGGTATTTCCTGTCATAGAAGAGACAAGTCAATATGTCAGAAGATAAGGAGAAGCATTCCATCCACATTGAGTGAAGCATCCAACTTTAGTGATGGTCTGCAGTGTGTTTTCTTGCTATGGCTGTGGACGATTATATATTGTAGAAGGAACTATGAGACGTGAACAGTATAGTATTAAGAACCCGTTTGGTAGCTCAGGTGCAAGAGTAATTCGGCCAAAGTGAATTTATTTTTATGCAAGATAAGATTTTTATGCAAGAACAAAGCCTAGAAACAGTCCAGACATGAACCGCATAGAATATCCTCAGAAAATAGCAAAGAAAAGTCCAAAAAAGTATAACGACAGAAATTGGCTTGATTGAGAAGCTCGGTCAGATCTGGGGTCATGATGACGATTTAAAGAGTCAGTGTAAAATACTGTTTGAGGGTATGCCCAGTCTAATCAAGTCGCTCATGAAAGCTAAGGGGGTGCATAAAAAGTACTAATGTCATCAACTTTAAAATTGGTAACATCTTATCTGTTCAATTCTCGAAATTTTAATGTTTAATAATTTGGCCATATCTTTATCTATCCCGAACGCACTAATTTTTTGTCAGTAGTTTCCCGAGATCTACCCTAAGAAAATCCTTGGATATGTCAATCGTGATACATTTGACTTCCTGAATCTAATATATCTGCTATATCATGCTGGAATCCACAAGATGAGCTTCAGTGGAATAATGTTTCCTAAATCTGAACTACCTTCTATCGAGCCAGTTGGTAATTTCTTAAATGTGTATAACATAATCAGAAAGAATGCATTCCAAGAGCTTGCATGCAACACAAGTCAAGACGACTATTGTGTAATTACTAGCCCTAAGTTTAGCACATTTTCTCTATATACAGAGTGCTAATATACTAAGCATTCATTCATCTGGTATAGCTGTTTCATACATACTCTAATCAATATCTCAAAGAACTGACTTTCGTATATGCCCAGAAATTTTACCCATCCCAGCAGCATTTCTAGTTTTTAATATTTGTGTATTACATTCAATGTTCAGTATAGTGGATATTGTAAAGTAATTTCAAAGGATTAGGTGAAATTGTCAACTGCGTCAGGTACTGCAAAAGGACACGATCATACCATTGGTGACATATCCTATGCGTCACGAGTGACGGCTGCGATGCCCACCAACTAATGAAGTATACACATTCTCATGCTGTGTAATTGCTACTTCATACCTTTCTAAATCTGTCAACATTCAACACCGTGCACAGCAACAAGCCGTAGTAACACGGCTGAAAGTAATTCCAGTATCAAGGAAGACAATGTACACTGCCGGCTGGTGCTCTCAGTGCTTTTCAATTAGCATTTTGGCAGTGAAAATTGCATGAGTTGTTCCAACACCCTTAATGAAGATGCATTGTATAGCAATAATGCCGGCGATTTCACCCAGTCAATAATGAAGGCTACTCTAAAAGATCATCTCATTTACAATTGGGTGCAATTTGGATGGTAATTTGCACATTCTGCTGAATCGTCATTTTGCTCAAAAATAGGCACAAGGATGCTTACAGCCCAATGACTGGGAACAGAGCCAGAGTCAACTCTGGCACTGAATAAGCTTGTCAGCCAGTTGATAATGAGTTCTTTAAACTGCCTCATCTTCCAACGATACAACAAGCAAAGTCTCTCACTGAGGGACAAAGGAAAAGAGACAACAATCAAGAAAAAGGTTTATCACAATAGTTCTATGAACTTTGACTGTCCTACATCAACACAGATCTATCCGTATTAAGAAACAAAGTACAAATTTATGTGAAGATAAACCGACGTCCAGAATTATCGCATGGAATATTTGGAAGCTAATACTCAGAGAAGTGTACGAAAATACTAGTAAATTGCAGGGTATATGCTGTAAACGGGAATCATGCATCAAAGGTATCTGGGCATAGAGAAATACTCACGGGTCAATTTATCTCCAAAATGAGGAGACTGGGTTGGATCAAACACATTTCAATGACACATGGGTGAAATATCAGTTAAGAAATAGTAAATGTAATGATTATCATTATTTTACTGTAAAACCAATTATAGTATTAACATTAACAGCTAAACGATAGCTGGGCATCTCAGAGAAGTTAACTGTTAATAATGTAGAATGACACTGCGTAAGCACTGTACAAGTCTACAGATAATTTCACCTTAAAGTTCTACACAACAATCTATACTGAAAATGCGATTTTCACACCACACACAGGATTTCTGCAAACCAATTTTACTAATTCAACAAGGCATCAATAAATCAAAATAATGCACTTTTAATACTTCTGTATAATTAATACAGCAGTATATACTGTGGAAATAAATCTTTCATCTACAACACACTGCACCCGAAAATGGCATAATTGGAGTTAAAATTCAGATTGCCGCAAAAGCTTAATTTAATTCGGTCAATGGGTCATTTATAACAGCTCTGGTGAAGGCCAAGATCTGATAACCTTGGAGAAATTCGCCTTTAAGCTCATAGCTGCATGGTCGTGTGGCGACCCGTCCCTATTTTCTTATTGGTCAGGAGGTTAACATGCGACAGATATGAACAGTTAAAATTTTCAAGCCTAACACCGCCCGGCAAGTTTTCAGAATTCTTCACAAGACCAGTTTTGAACCATGATACTATAAGAAGACGTGAAGAAATGTATGATTGGTTTCCTACTAATCAAACCTTCTAGACTGAGGACTGATAAAATCAGTGTGAAACCGACGCTCAACTTACTCAGATTTTACTCTACTGTTTTCATACTGCTTTACTTTAAAGCACAACTTCACTTCGCTTTCCCACTATAATTCGACAAGATATTCAATGCCAAACGTCGTTTATTAGCCGTGATGTCTTACAAAGGGAACACATTATTTCGTCTTCTGCGCGACATAACCACTACAATATTAATTCCAGAACACGTGTGGTGTGCAAATTATCTGAACCCGCAAGTTACCTGTCGACTGACATTTAAATAGGCATGGTTGGAACACATATTAATGTGCCATTTTAGTTTCAGTATGTGTATATGTGTGTGAGTGGAAGCCTACTGTTACAAGAAGCCTGCAAGACAATGAAAAAGGGGAATCATCATGCTGCTTGCAAGAGGAATCTCTACTTTCATCATGGTGCACCTTGCAAGGGATATTACTTCCGGAATGTGCCACTAAAAGGGGAGATCCCATGACACCCTAAAGGGTTCTAAAGGGACCAATCGTGAGACGTTGCCAGCCAGGACTTAATCAACTTCCATCATAAAAGGTAGAGAACCTTTTTGATATTAATTTCCTTTTCAGAAAGACTTCATTCTTGAAATAATATCTTCTATTATTTTGTGTTGTTACAGATTCTTACCGCTTCTCATCTGCTTATTGGTGTTGGTAAATTTTGTGAATGATTGAAATACACTCATGTCCATAAAATCCAGAGCACCTTGAAAGACTAGGAATAGGAAGTTCATATTCACAGGACATATGCATTAGTATGTTCTGAAGAAACGATTAGCATTTGAAACATGCCGATCCTCAGGTTCAAGGTCCACATCGATATCCCTGCGCACAACCACGGACTTGTAAATTGTGCCTGCGGCTCTCGTTGTCACTATAAACCAAAGGTAATGGATCAGCGTGACTTGAGCAGACGTGCCTGATGCCTCGCAGACGTATGCAAGAAAAGTATTGTCAAGTTAGTGAGTTTGAAAGAAGGCGAATTATTGGCATGAGAGAACGTGATACATCTATCTGGTAAACTGCAGCTTGTGTGCGAAGTGTGTCGGCAGTGCAGCGGTTGTGTACAGAACGTTCATAGAAGGCCGTAGATCACAACGAGATGGGTCCGGTCACACCAACCAGAGAAGATCGACACCTCATCCGGATGGCATTGCAGAACAGATTTGCGTCTTCCTCGGCTCTGGCGCAACAGTGGAACACATCGTTCACTACCAGGAGTGACAATCCGTCCCCGTTGATTACGATATGGGTTACCAGCGCGTCTTCCACTTCTCCGCCTAACTTTGACCAGTGTACATAAACATGCTAGACTGCAATGATGTATGAAACGACGTCACTGGGGACAGGAATGGCAGCAGATAGTGTTTTCAGACGAATCCAGGTCCTTTCTGTTTGAAAATGATGGCCGCATTTTGGGTCGCCGCAGACAGGGGGAGAGGCATCACACTGACTGCTTTCACACAAGACATACAGCGCCAACCAAAGGCGTTATGGTGTGGGGTGCTATTGGGTACAACCACAAATCAGAGTTGGTGTGTGTCCAGGTCAATGTTACCAGTTTGACCTACGTGAATGACATCCTGCGAATTTAGCCACACCCTTTCTGCACAACACCCGAGACGCCTTATTTCAGCAGGTCAATGCGCGACCACATGTCGCTGCATGAACACGTGCTTTCTTGTTGTCACAGAATGTCAGACGGTTGCCCTGGCCCACCTGATCATCGGACTTGGCGCTAATTGAAAATGTGTGAGATATGGTGAAAGGACGGGTGTGGAGCTCTGACTCAATGCCAACCACCAAAGATGAACTGTGGAGCCAGGTGAATGCAGCATGGATGACTATAACCCAGGACACCATCTGTGCTTTATACGTGTTGATGCCATGACACATGGAATAAGTTATCAGTGCCCCTGGAGGACTCAGCGCCTACTAGGCAACGGGGTACATGCCGAACCTGGGGTACTGAAATGCTAATCGTTTCTGCAGAAAATACCAATGAACATGTCCTGTGAATATGAACTTCCTACCTCTAGTCTTTCAAGGTATTCTGTTGTTTATGAAGATGAGTGTACTTCTAAGAGTTGAAATGTGTTGATATTGTAATAGTTCTATTGTTTGAATTTCATTAACAACGTAGTGCACTAAAAATTAAGTGTTAAAAATCACAGACCAATTTGTTTAACTTAGAACCTAAAACACTAACAGGGATGGATACGGTGCATTCCTTTGTGAATTTTTTACATAATATTACACCTCATCTTGCATAATTTCATCAATGAAGTATAAATTGTCACCCAAATGTTACTTATGTACATTAGGAACTAAACTTATGATATAAAGGTAAGTTATGTTAAAAGTAATGAACGTGGATGTAAATGAAGGAGTGTTAATAATAGGCTTTAATAACATACGATGCTCTATTTAAGAAGGCGGTTAGTGCTCAATTGAAATAGCCTAGCCTTCTTAAGTGAGAGAATGGAATGATAGCTCATATTTATGAACAGTGAGGAAGTAGCAACCAATATTGCATTATGGAGAGTATATTATTGAGCATATGAAGCGAAGAGCACAGTTCAAGGTAATAAATCACTCTCTGTGCTCACTCAACAACACCAAGCTTGTCTAATTAAGGAAACGTATCTAATTAATGCAAATATTAAACCATTATTAGGCTATCTTCTATAATGTGGGAAGATAGATTGATAAATCATCTTAATGTGCTAAAGTGATCATTCTTCTAGTTATTCGATCATGATTCTTATAGCGAGAGAGACATAAGTTCTCGAATGTTCAATAAATGATGAAGAACACACGTAATGTAATAATCATGCCTAAATAAAATGATTAACCTCGCATGACCTAACTTTTGGAGGGTGGGTGTATTTGAAAAGTAGGGCTTAGCCAAGAATGCAAACTTAACCTAACATGCATGCATTCGACTCGAGGCCTAACATCACAGGCCATGGACTCAACCCTAGGCTAAACCTTACAAGGTCATTAGCTTTACAGACTCAAGTTTGATGTCCAAGAGTGCTGGCTTAAGCTATCAAGCACGGATTTGCTGCCCGGCTTAACCTTACAAGGGCGTTACAGACTCGAGTTTGACATTCAACCCCAGGCTTAACGTAACTAGACAAGATGAGACATGGTGCATGGGCTTTAGGAGCTGAGCTTCGTAGTGCATGGCGGCCATTCACATTATTTTAATAAGACAAGACAGATGGTGTAAATCTTAATACATGTGCTTTATTCATGGGGGCATAACGCGGAAAGGTGACATCAGGTCATGGAGCTGAGTGACTGCAAAAGGCCAAAAGGGCTACAAACTAAAGGGCAAAAGGGAATGAGGTATGGTCTAGGGCTCAGATCTGAATGTGGAACAAGATGATGGTATGGGACTGTGGAGATGGTGAAAGGTTTAACACATGTGGACTATTCATAGGGACATACCTCTATAAAGCTATTTCAAGGTCCTCAAGCTGAGCGGCTGCAGAGTCACAGATGTTGTTGCGTAATGTACTGCTGGTTTTTAGTGTTTGGAACTCTAAATGTTTATTGTAACAATTCGAGCTCAGAAATTTGAATTTTAGAATTATTCTAGAATTCCTTTCTTTTGCTAGTTGTTTTACGTCGCACCGACACAGATAGGTCTTATGGCGACGATGGGACAGGAAAGAGCTAGGAGTGGGAAGGCATTTGCCTGGCGTGAAAATGGAAAACCACGGAAAACCATTTTCTAGAATTCTAGAAATATAATACTGTTGATATCACTTAAGAGATTAAAACTTAAGCGTTCAGAACATCAAAAAATGTTCACTACATGTGACTGGGACTGCTGAGTATCATGCTAAGTAAATGACTGCACGCTGAAAGTTTCTATTTAATTCTAAACACCTAACATTTGAGCTGCGTCAAATTAAAAAATTCCCCACACCGACTGGAAATCTAACTCAGCAATCTTTCCGTTGGACTGCTGTCTTCCATAGTAACTAAATTATTGTGTGTTAAGTACAGAAACACCCAACTTTTGAGCTACAAGAAATGAAAATTTCGCCGACCCGACTAGGATTTGAACCCGGGACTCATTTACTTGGGAAACAAACAACCATGCTAACTAAATGACTGTACATTAACAGCTTATGTGTTTCACTGAAGCACCTAGTTTAGCGTTACAAGATTCAAAGGAAAAATCACTAGCAATACTAGGATTTGAACATGGAGCACGCTTGGACCCAAAGCTGAAGTGCTATTCAAATATCTAACTCCAAAAATTCAAACTTCTAATTCTGAGCAAAGAAAACAATCGCTGATTTGGGTTCTCAAACCTGGAGCTAACTTCGACTCAGAACTAAAGGTCTTAAGTTCATAAGAAGAAAAAATGTTGAAAGACCTCAACCTGACCCGGAGTCGATGACAAGCTTTTCTTTCACTGAAGACTAAGTGTGAACGATTGGCACAAACTATGTTAACTGAATGTGGAAAGAGAATGCAACAAATCTTGTATTAAGTAAGGTCGTGACACATGTACGTCTCAGCAAAAATGAAATTGATTGTAGGAATATTCTGATTAGACTTGGAAATATTTGCTGTGGACATGAAATACAAAGTTCATTGTTTTTGCAATTAGCCTAGCATGCACATCTTAGAAAAAGAACATTGGCGGTACGAGCAAGTTGACCAGACTTGGAAGTAACTTAATTGCTAAGACAGGGAATACAAAGTTTATTGTTCGCGCATCGAACTGTGGGCTGCAGATTTGAAACCTGGAGATGTGTAATTTCCTGATGAAATGTTTACATCACATGGCACCTGACATTAGAGCAGGGAGCAATTAAAAAATCCCCAGGCCACCTGGTAATCAAATTCAGCACACTTTCCCTTGGACTGTTGACTATCATAATAGCAAAAGGATTCATTACACACAACCATCGAGCTAAAATAAATTAAAAATCACGGACCAAACTAGGAATCGAACCAGTGGCTTCTTTACATTGGCAAGAAACAAGAATGCTAACTAAAGGACTGTACATTAAAAGCTTGTTTGTTTAATTGAAACACATCAAATTCGAGTTCCTTTCACGGGGGGGGGGGCAATAATAATATTATCTTTACGTCTTACTAACTACACTCGAAAGTTTGAAAAGTTTGCAATAATAATTTTGAAGAACAAAACTGCTTTCATGCTGAATAGTCAACGTTCACGCACAATAAGAAACTTTAACCTCTTGAGCTACTCAGCTCCGCAATGAATTTGCTAAGTGCAGAAGTTTCAGTCCCCGCTTTAAACAATTTTTCAAGATGCCAATGTGCCAGAATTTAGTCCTGCAAGCTTTCCTTCATGTGCCAGTAAATCTAACGAAACAAGGCAGACGTATTTGAACACTTTCAAATACCATTGGGCTGAGCTAGAATAAAACCTGCCAAGTTGGGGTTAGAAGGCTAGCGCCTTAACCGTTTGAGCTACTCAGCTCGGCTATTCAATTATTAAGTACCATAAAAAACACACACTAATAATGATGATAATAATAATAATAATTTGGAGAATCCTACCCACAAACAAATGTTACAGTTTTCGTGTTTTTATTGTTGGCGAAAAGCATTTCAAAATGAGGATCGGGATAAGGTGAACTATGCAGGGAACCACAGCTGAGTACTCTCTAACAGTACTGATGAATAATATAAGGAGAAGAAGAAGAGGAGGAGGAAAGGCCAGGATGAGGAGAAGAAGGTGAATAAGGAGAAATCTGTCGCTCTACAAGCTCGTTTCATACAGATATTTTGAGCATACACTTTTAAATCTTCCTCAGTTTGATATCCCTCTGACCTCCTGCAGAAGGAATTTCCATTCACGGCTGGCCACAACAGTGAAGGAATTATTGTAGGAAAATGATTTTTGCTTAGGAATAGCGAGCAATGTCGAGCTCAGCGCTCTGGTGTTTTTATCATGGTGTTCAGAAAGGCTATGAAATTGTTGATACAAGTAAGATGGGGATTGTAAGGTAAGGATTTGATACAATGAAGTTAGGGCATGCAGCCTGCGTATGTCTTCAAGGCGTGGCCATCCGAGGTCGACATAAGACTGGGTAAAATGATCTGAAAATTTCAGATTAAATATAAATCTTACACAGGCATTCTGTGCACATCGTAGTTTATCCCGAAGCTCGGTTTTCATGCCTTTGTAAACTACGTCACAATAATCGAATATTGGAAGAACGAGGGTTTCAACTAGTTTCTTCCTTAAACTGAATGGGGAAAGTAAATTTGAAATTGTTCAATAGGAGCAGCATCGCGAAAAATCGTCTACTCACAGATACTGTCTGATCCGTCCACGAGAAGTGCTGTTCAATGACCACTCCGAGACTTTTTAGAGTAAAGCTTGCTTTTGAAGTCATACATGAGGAGTGGACATGCAGTAATTAGTGGAAATAAGTCTTGAGTGGGCAACTGCTATGGTTTGGGATGTTTTGGGTTTAAAATAAGTCCATGCTGGGAAGATCATTAGCTTATGGCTTCTAGTGTGCCGTATTCATGTGTGACATATGCTACAGCGCAAACAAAACAAACTAGCACGAGGTCCGGAAACATGGCGCCGGAGCAGTTTAGACGAGGACTGGTTTATAAATGTCGAATACGCAATGAAGTGATTGTGAAGAAAGCACTTTACTTTCATCTCTAAGCGGAGAAAACATGTATATATGTGTAAATATTGTTAGAATTAAATCAAATGTAAAATGTAGAATGTATGAAAACAAGACGAAACCAAAGATTGAACACATAGGGTAATGTTACGGAGTATAAAATATCGATATTTGTTAATAATAACGGTAGCGACATCTAGGTGTCAGTTGATGTAAGTAAACACCTAAGATAGAGTTCCACATCTAGTATCTAATTTTGTTATTCTATGACTTGTGTAAAACGTTAAAAGTATTCTTGTTCATGGTTAATGTCAATGTGATGGTAGTATGGAAATGATACGTAAAAATTAGAAATTGTATGCAAAAGGAAGCTATTAGGGGATATGTATATGCAGTTAAGCGAATGCACCTGGCCTAAAATAACGGTGATATGCTTATGATTGTATAAAGGCCAAGCCATTACAGAAGGAGCAATACGGTATATAACAGAGATTGTCCGTATCGTAAATAACTTCATATAATCAGAAGTGTATGCGTAATTGATTTACTAGTGGCACTGTGTGTTGTCAAAGAACTTGTCGTGACACAGGCTTTGCCACGACGAGAAATGATGAATAATCAGATTGACTTCCTCCGAGCGGTAATGAGGGATTGTTCAATGGGCCTGGGGGATTTGTTACGTGTGAAGAGACGAAGTCCTCTGTTTCCCATAACCTTCCTTTAATAGTAGACTGATGAGTATGTATGATTATATACAGTATTTACAATCTCTCTCCTAACTTCAAATGACGCTGACATAGAAGACTTGGCGTGGTCGAAGTATTGAAGTGAATACTCTAAGTCCACACTTGGACTTTATTATTATTATCGGAGACCTGACTGACAGGGCTTCCGCCCACACTTTTAGTCGACTTGTTCCAAAAAAGCCTCGATCAGGGTGTGTACCCCTGTTTTATACCTTCACTAACATTCGCCTCCCTTCGAGAAGGCCATCGAAGTTCTCATCCTATGGAGACTGTCCACAGACACACAAAAACGGAATTGCCTCCTTCCGTTCACTCTCTACCCACCTTTTCTGAAGATATACTACGCACCTATACCAGGGTGCAGCATGTGATTCACCTACTTCGACCAAGCCTTACTTCTAATTACACAACTTGTTGCTTACAGCTTTTGGTGTGCCTTCAAACTCTTAAATCTTATATGATTCTTAATTTACTCATATCCTTCTCCCAGCATTATAATTATGATTCCTTGGCCTTACTGCCATTACATAATCATTAGTTATTAGCTTATAATTTCCCCATAATATTAATGTATGTCTCAGCGACACCATTCCTCCTACGTTCCCGGTCAAGGGTTCGATCCTCGGAAGAATGAGTCCTGAGCTCCAACTGGGGTCGACACGACACCTCCCCCCTTCGGGGAAAAATGAATGCAATACCTCTGCATTCATTTTTACTCTTACTCTTACATCCTGTTAGAGTCTCCATGCTCTTGTTCGTGGGTGCGCTGTGCCAAGTTATCTCTGATAATTGCTCTACCCGTATTAGGGCGTTCATGTAACTCTAATCCCGGCAGCGATCCTGAGTGGCTGAGGGCCCTTTCAGTCAGTCGAGGATGCTGAAAATGGACAGTAATGTCCTCATCAGAGACCTTATCTCTGTGGTCATTAGCGATCACATTTTGGAAAATACATAAGTTGGGACAGCGCTCTCTACTGTCTTCTATGCATTTGCTTAAAGATCTACACCTTCTACAGCAACCACAACAGTAACAGTAGCAGCAACAGACTATTATATGTACTGCAAACAAAATAATACCAGTTACAATTTGATATACACTTGTGTACTGTTGTGTCATTTGCATTTTAAATTCCTTTTCTTTCTGCATTACCAGTGCTTCTACATCCTCAGTCTTATTAGTGGCTAACCTTAGGTCACTTATATGATTCAGTAAGCTTCCTACTGTAACCCTATTTAATTCTGGTACATCTTCTAATTTGATATCACTGTCTAATTGTTCACAACAATCATATATTAACATAACTTCTGGCACTAAGTCCTTCTTTGTTGTAGTATTCACTGAACCTGCACTCTGAATTTTACTTGTGGGACTGTAAACTGTACACAAGTCTGTGAATTTTATTATTCCCACACCATTTAAACTTATATCACTGGTAATATCCTGACAAACACTGGTGACCTTTGTTTCATGAGGCGATACAAAAATATACATATTATCATCAATAGGTATCCATATGAGTTCATAAATCGACATCACACTTTTCTTGCAGTCTTCTGGAATAAAACTAACACCAGTTAACAACTTGACAATACAACTACCCTTTGACATTACATTATTAAGAGGAAAATTTGCCTTGCATAATCTCTGTCCATTGTCAGTCCACTTGCATTGTTTCACTTGTTCATCACTTAATTCTACATATGTCTGTCTTTCTTGATCAACTAATACATACTGTTTTTCATTAGATATATACACAAAATGGTTTGGATTACTCTTCATGGGAGAGGGGAAAGGTACACAATGGTACAAATTGTACTTTATTTTGTTAGTAAGAGGGGTGCGTAAAATATACACCAAAGTATCTCGAGTTATATATATACTCACTGATGATATTTTCAGAATCAAGTACCCATAAGTGACTTGCAAATCATATGGCAGATCATAACCGTTAGGGAAATCTCTTTGGGCCTGCTTATATGCCCTTACTAGATCATCGGGACTTAACACTTGGACTCTCACCGTGCCTGTCTGAGAACTTACAACACTATCTAATAAGATCTGATAATGTTCATGCAATTGCATCAGAAATCCTTGCAATTCTATTAAGTGTTTATTGAATGATATTTGCATTTCTGATTGTCTAAAAGCCTCATTTATACCCGTTGTTTCATTCTGAATGAAACTCTTAAGTTGCTCAAAATTTTCACTTAGCTTGAGTTCGTTTGCTGTGATGTCATACAGAGTATTATTGACAGATTGCAAAGTTGACTTTACAACTAACATTTGACTTTTTGCTACTTGTATCATGGACAATTGTTCCTGTTCTAGTTTCTTAATCTTGCCTTCGTAGTAAATAGCGTCGCCTTCATCCATCGTTCCGAATAACGTCTTCGCAATGGTACCGATTGCATTAATTAACCCGCGCTTGCTTCGTTTCCCGTTGCCTTCCGGTGTTTCGATCCTAGTAATTTTCCTAATTAAGTCCTTAATCCCTTGAATCCTTTGAATTTGTTGCTCTACTAACATTATCTCATGTTCGCACTTAATATGTACTTCCTTTTCTATCTGAATACAGAGGGTTTTAGTCTTCTGTAAATTTCTACGGGCTATCACAAATAGATCTGCCAAACGTGTAAGGTTAATATAAGTAACCAGTTTCCATTCTACAGTGTATAATTGTACTTCTCCTTGATAATCAAAATAGACTCCGGCTGTATTCTGGTACCGTTTCATCTTGAAATCCAATTGACTGGTGGGTATGGACAGCCCTAGCAACATAACTGTGACGACCAGTATTCTCCAGGTCGTGCGGCCTGTCATCCCTTCCATGTGCCTGGTTCGCTCACCTCCCTGCTAGGTAAACACGACTTTCACTTTCTTTGTTACTCTACCTTACACACTATACTGTTAGGTGTTGTGGAACCTACCCTCAACTGTTTATCTGTACCTGAATACACACTTAATGTGACTGACTGTCTTACTGTAACGTTTGTCTTCTCATAATTATGCTCTGTACGAGTCTACTAGTATACTCGTGAGCAATTTTAATAAAATCTACGAATTCCTTTTCGTAACTGATATCTCTGTGAAACTTCACTCTTGGGCAGCTCTAACAAAATTTTAGAGCCATCATTAGCCCATTTCAAAAATTCTCTCCCTGTTTGACGTACCTGCGTTACTTCTCCTTATCCTTACGGACATGTGAAAGACATCATTGGCAATTAAGAAATTTGAATAACGTCTGTTAAAGACTGCAGAGGATTTACCTCCAGGAATGGTTACAGAAGTTAAAGTTAAATACAGGTATGAACCTATCGAAGTGATCTTTATGGGATTGTACTCCGTACCCTTGGAGTCACATCTCACGGGATGGTTCTCAACGTGGTGAGAAATTCCCTTCAGTGGATTCTGTTCCCACGAGAATCACACTGTTGTGGAAAATCACCGGCCTAATGGCGATATTTCCCAGGCAGGACCCGCCTCACTGAGTTCCATGCCTCACTCAGGACGCCCGTATTCGTGCATAAAGGACTAAATACAAGGCCATTCCCTAAGTGGAACATTTAGTCGCCTCCTACGACAGACAGGTTCGAATCGTGGTGTTATTCTGGCTGTGTAACTGTATGGGAAGAAGAGTACCAAAGTGTAGAGTGTTGTTTGCGTAAATCCCCGACACCACACGGGGTTACCCTCATGATAACGACCTTTATTTAGATATCATATGGATTACGTACAACATTTAAATGTGAAATTTTTCTGTACCATGAATGAATTTCGTTTCAGTGGAACTAGGCTTGGCATCACGCCCCTTCTGATTTTAATATTTACAAGCAGATCTCATTTATTTTTACATACAACGCTACCTAATTTACTCATTTAATTTCTAGTGACAGTAAGTGAAGGCTTTTTCAGAACGTGTACATAGCAAGTGTAGATAATTTTAATCCTCATTATGAACTCAAATTCTCTCTATACTCAGTTCGAACCCTGCAGTTCCCTTTTTGACGAGTTGATATCTGGACATACAGTCTCGTCACCTGTAGTCTTTCTGACGGGTACTTAGGACGTACTCACAATGGTACTCCCGTACCAAAATTCCTAGGTTCCTCTCTTACTTAGGTTTAAATTTCTAGTACTTTCCTGATTTCGACGCGACCTGACAGAGTATTTCAACTAACTCTATCAGCGGTACACGATAATCCACAATGCCGTTGGAGTGAGGGAAGTGTAACTCACTGCGACCTAAATAGGAACCATTACCTTACATTCTTCTCCAATTAATGTACATTTTTAGTCTATTCTGGTGAACTATAATTTGTCTACCACGCTTGTTTACCTGTAACGTGCAATTCACTCCCGATACCTTAGTAATCTTATAAGGACCTTGATATGGTGGAGAAAGTTTCCTTGAACGTCCCCTTCGTAGGACATCGTTACGTAACAACACGAGATCTCCTACTTTGAATGAAACTTCATTCTTAGCCTTATCATAGTATTCCTTATCTCGTTCCTTGGTTTTAATTAACGTTTTTCTAGCTATCTCATGGCTCTCTTGCAGTTGCCTGGATAACTGCTCCAAGACATTCTGGCATTCATTATAATTTGGTTCTGGTTTCGTTTGGAGAACACCAGGAATATTTGCCTTTCGCCCAAATATTAACTCGAATGGTGTATAACCTGTGCTAGTGTGCTTGGTCGTGTTATACACAAACATTGCCATAGGAAGATAACTATCCCAGTCATCTTGTGAACTGCATACATAATGTCTTAAATATTCTGACAGCACCCTATGAGAGCGTTCCAAACTACCGTTAGATTGCGGTCGAAATGCCGCTGTATGGACCTTCTTGATTCGCAATATTCTGCATAACTTCTTAAAAACTTCTGACATAAAATTTGCACCCTGATCTGTCAGTATGATATTTGGTATACCGAATATACTAATTACTCTATTAATCAGAGTTCGCGCTATGGTTTCTGCACTTTGGTCCGGCATAGCACTCGCAATTAAATACTTAGACAGCTGGTCTTGACAGGTGAGTATGTACCTGTTTCCTGCTTCCGTTACATTTAAAGGTCCTACCACATCTAGTGCTATTTTCTCAAAGACTGCTTTCGGAGTATCTGTGATCTCCATCTTTGCCTTTACTTCAGGCCCAGTAATCTTATTCTTTTGACACGATGGGCATGAGCGTATATACCTTTCTACATCCTTTTGCATCCCTTCCCATTGATAGTGGTCTTTTATCCGGGCATACGTTCTGGATATGCCCTGATGGCCTGATACTAATGACTCATGACATTCCTTAATAATCTCTAATTTCTCTTGTTCTGTTAGCTCCGGGCTAGTGTTCCTAGCCTCTCCGGTTACATCCTCCCTATCACTACCTTCTTCGCTTCCACTCTCAGGCTCTGTCACCTCCGCCGTGGCGTCCTCGGATTCAGAGCTGAGTCTCCGTGGTTGCACATTATTATCTGAGCTAACAGGTGCTCCTAAGGGGTCATTAGCTTCACGCTCCTCATTACTAGTCTCTTGGTTATTATTACTAGATTTAACTACTCGCACCTTTTGATCAGGCTCTTCGTTCCTAACTGGAATTCTACTTAAGGCATCTGCGTTGCAGTTACGTTTGCCTTCCTTGTACACTATCTCAAAGTCGTACTCTGCTAATTTCAATCGGAATTTAATTAATCTAGAGGATGGGTCTTGGACATTAAATACCCATTTCAAAGGCTTATGATCTGTCACTACCGTAAAATGCCTGCCGAACAAATACGGCCTAAAATACTTCACACTCCAAACAATTGCTAGTAATTCTTTCTCTGTCACAGAATAATTCTTTTCGGCCTTATTTAAAGTCCTGCTAGCGTAAGCTATCGGCAAATCCTTACCTATCTGTCCTTGTGACAGCACCGCTCCTAAGGCCTCATTACTAGCGTCTGTGGTCAGTATGAAAGGTTTCTCAAAGTCTGGGTACTGCAATATTGGTTTCTCTGTTAACTTTTTCTTTAAGATCTGGAATGCCTGCTCTTGCTTATCCGTCCACTCGTACGGTACTTCCTTCTTAAGCAGCTCGTACAGTGGTTTCGCTATCTTACTATAGTTCGGAATAAACCTACGATAATAGCCTGACAAGCCTAGAAATCCTTTCAGCTGTTTCGTAGCGGTGGGCTGCGGATATTCTCTTACTGCTTGAACTTTCCGATCATCAGGTTGAACACCGTCCTTAGTAATCACGTGTCCTAAGAAAGCTACCTCCGTTCTTAGAAATTCGCATTTATCTGGACCTAATTTAAGATTTACCTCTCTCAATCTCTGAAAAACATCGCGTAATCTTTGATTGTGTTCCTCTACAGAGCTAGCATACACAATCAAATCATCCATATACGCCAAACATTTAATGCCTTCTAAGCCTGCTAGTGCCGTTTTCATCAAACGCGTAAAAGTTGCTGGCGCGTCTCGAAGTCCCATAGCTAATCTTTTTTTTTTTTTTGCTAGGGGCTTTACGTCGCACCGACACAAATAGGTCTTATGGCGACGACATAGCTAATCTCTTGTATTCATAATGCTTTCCTAAGGCAGAAAATGCTGTCTTTTCTCTGTCCTCAGGTTTCAGCAATACCTGATGGTATCCACTGGCCAGATCCATAGTGGAAAAATACTTCGCTTTTCCTAGGGCATCTAATATTTCAGAAATTAATGGAATAGGATACGTGGTTCCTATGGTGACGTCGTTCAAAAGTCTGTAGTCCACTACGACCCTCCACTTCTGCTTACCAGAAGCATCTAATTTCTTTGGGACTAAAAGAATGGGACTAGACCATGGGGAAGCTGAAGGAGTTATAATATCATCCTGTAACATCTGATTTATCTGGCGACCTATCTCTTCTTTCTGAGCCTCAGGTAACCTATATTGCCTCACATGAATTGGGGGTTGATCTACGCGTGTGGGGATAGCATGTTGAAGTATATTCGTATGCGTTAATTTATCCCCTTCTAGGTGAAAAATATCCTGATAAGCCGTACAGAGAGCGCAAATTTTCTCCCTGTCTTGGGGAGCTAAGTGACCTACTCTAAGCAGCTCCCGTATTCGCTGTGTTCGAGATCTACCTTCCTGATTATGATTATTATTATTCCCTTGCGCGACCGGCCTCTTGGCCTGGCTATCGCTCTTTACAGCTATGGCTTCTTCAACCTTGTGTACCTCCGCTGTAATTTCGCCTTCTACATCCAATAACTTAACAACTGGGCTTTTTAATCGCCACTCCCTGTCAGTAGTGTTCAACATACTAACGAGTGCGACATAATCTTTGGCTTTCGTTAAACACTCAGCTAGGTATATACCTGGCTTTACTTCCTGCCGCTCTATCAAGCCTTCGGCTACCTGTTTATCTACCTCTATGGCCACGATCTTTTCCACTCTTGGTTCGAGCACCACCCACATATCCTCTTTCGCCCCTAGTGGGTATCTTTTTCCTGCTATCACAGCATAGCCTTCCTTATAATTTAAGACGCTGTCTCTTAACACGTCCTTTCCAATTATACCGTCTTGTTTCAAATTAAAGTCGTTGTCCACTACATGGAAGTCTGGACATCTACCACCAACGGGAATTCGAACTTTTCCTTTGGTTTGCTTCGAACCTTCCGTTATGCCTCTTAACTTCAGAATTTCCTTGCGATTAACCCAAGCACCGTAAGGAACACTACCTTCCTTAATAAGAGAGACATCACTTCCTGTGTCGATTAAAAATCTTAAGGCATCCTTACGCCCGGTTACCGTTATTAATACGGTACCTTCCTCCTGCTGTCCGACCTTACTGGGACTGATGGTCTTATGGGAGGTCTCAAGCGTCCCTGACTTGTCTCCCTTATCTAGTTTAAAGCCTCTCTCTCGGTTTTAAACCAGCACTCTCTAGCTGAATGCGACCATCGCTTACAAATTCTACACCGCGCCCTTTCTCGTGATTTTTCACAGGATTTATTATTATTGTTACTGTTACCACTCTGAACATTCCTAGTTTGTCTTCTAGGCAAGAGCTCAGTCCTATCTTTGGGCTCGCTATCGCATCTGGCACCACACTGCCACTGTAGGTGGCCAACCTTGCCGCAAGCATAACAACGCCTGAATTCTGGCTTCGAATTTCTACGTGGGCATTCTGCCTTTTTGTGCCCTCTCTCATTGCATTTAAAGCATTTCGGTCCCACCTTATTCGCGCTCTGTTGGTAACCAGAGGTGCGCACTAAGTTCACCTCATTACCGGTCTCTTTATTTCTGTTTTGGTTAGCTAATTTCTTTCTACACTGCCGTGCCCAATGGCCTGGCTTTCCGCAATAATTACATTTTATCTCTCCTGTGGAGTTTCTTCGAGGAGTAAGGGATTCCTTTGCCTTTGAACTCTGATTCTTCTGCTTACAATCTCTAGCTAATTGTCCCTCCTTATTACAATTAAAGCATATTAGTAGCACCTTGTTATAATGGGGAGATTTACTAGGTTTTTGCGCCCCTTGCGTGGCCTTGCCTTGCCACCGACCCTTCGTGTAGCTTACCGGCTGGGTGTGCGCGCCTTCTCTTTTAGAAGCCGTACTATTCCTGAGGAGTGCCTCTCTCTCCTTCTGGGAATTAATCATGGCTTCTTCTTGTCTAGCAATAGCTACAGCCGCTTCAAAAGTTTGAGGGCTACGGTCCTGTAGCTTACCTTGTATTCGCGCTGTATGAATCCCCTGAGTGAAAGCCGCTATCGCGATTTTCACTAGCATTCTGCGCTGTCCTGTACGATATTCTATCGGTTCATTTTCTAGGATAGCGTTTCGAAACATCAACACCATTTCTTCAATCCGATGGGCCCACTCGGCCACTGTCTATTTCGGTCCCTGGCTTTTTTGGAACAATTGACACAAATACAAGTCAAAGGTGCCCTGTTTTCCATAATATTCCCAAAGAGCTTCCTTAGCTCTTTCCCAGTTGATTATGTCACATCTAGATAACAACTTTTCACGAGCAGAACCCGTAATCTTTGTCAAAATATATTTAAAGAACAACGGTTGGTCCCGATCCTTAATCATACTCTGTGCGGCATCCACATTAGCAATGAACTCACGCAATTGCTCTGGTTTAGCACCACTAAATTCATGACCTATTAACCGGTATCCCTCAGTAACTGACACGTATAAATGTCCATCCTGTGCATCCCCCGCACTATCATAATCAGAAACATTATCTGGCACATCATAGGGTACATTGGAATCTGCCATATTTACAACACTTGTGGGTACTTACCACTGCCCGAATTTCTGCTGTCTTCTCTCGGTGTCTCGGCGTTGAGCTCCTCCAGGTGCCTCCTGCTGCTCTCCTGTCCTGATGTCCGCTTCCTTCTGCGTCGGCTGGAACGGTAGGTCTCTCGTCTGCTGCTCTGGACCGGATCTGCGAATCTTCTTGCTTGAGCTAGCCTCTTCTGCGTGGCTCTTAAAATATCTGTCTCTTCACTGAGGCGGAATCGAACCCAGTACCCCGCAGCTGCACACCAGTTTAGTTTTTCTGTCGTGACGCAGGCTTTGCCACGACGAGAAATGATGAATAATCAGATTGACTTCCTCCGAGCGGTAATGAGGGATTGTTCAATGGGCCTGGGGGATTTGCTACGTGTGAAGAGACGAAGTCCTCTGTTTCCCAAAAGCTTCCTTTAATAGTAGACTGATGAGTATGTATGATTATATACAGTATTTACAATCTCTCTCCTAACTTCAAATGACGCTGACATAGAAGACTTGGCGTGGTCGAAGTATTGAAGTGAATACTCTAAGTCCACACTTGGACTTTATTATTATTATCGGAGACCTGACTGACAGGGCTTCCGCCCGCACTTCTAGTCGACTTGTTCCAAAAAAGCCTCGACCAAGGTGTGTACCCCTGTTTTATAACTTCACTAACTTTCGCCTCCCTTCGAGAAGGCCATCGAAGTTCTCATCCTATGGAGACTGTCCACAGACACACAAAAACGGAATTGCCTCCTTCCGTTCACTCTCTACCCACCTTTTCTGAAGATATACTACGCACCTATAGCAGGGTGCAGCATGTGATTCACCTACTTCGACCAAGCCTTACTTCTAATTACACAACTTGTTGCTTACAGCTTTTGGTGTGCCTTCAAACTCTTAAATCTTATATGATTCTTAATTTACTCATATCATTCTCCCAGCATTATAATTATGATTCCTTGGCCTTACTGCCATTACATAATCATTACTTATTAGCTTATAATTTCCCCATAATATTAATGTATGTCTCAGCGACACCATTCCTCCTACGTTCCCGGTCAAGGGTTCGATCCTCGGAAGAATGAGTCCTGAGCTCCAACTGGGGTCGACACGACAAACTAATTTTAACCTTTTTCAGGTGTAATCTGCATGAGTCTAAAATGATGTTGTCAGAAATGTATTCAAGAAGTACTAATTCACAGGAGAATATGGAGTGCTAAATCATGTACGAGTAGGTCCAGCTGAGATGATGGAGTGGTTACCGGGATGGATAACCTAAGCCAGTGATTCATATAACCCTGGCCATTCAAGTCAGTAACTGCTTTCCATTATAATGATGTCTTTTTACTGTGTGCACTTTATTTGATGCAACATGCATCTGTATTTTATTTTAGTTACTAGTTTCTTTAATGTAGGTAGTAATGTATATGTAGTACATGTTCTGAAGTAGTTCGCCAAAACGTAATAGTAATTACACCTCGAGCAGCGTGATATTATGTTATTTGGTTTATAGGAATTCTCATATGCGTTTGGCGACTCGGCATTCGAAATGATACGATACCATGCGAGTGAATGAATGGTAATGTTAGTGGATGACTTCGACATCGCTTATATTATGTTGTAGTGCCGTGATTACTGGAAGACACGAGCCTATGCATACATATGTAACAACATTAACATAGAATCAGCATATTTATCGCGAAGCTAACCTTGGTAATGCAGGTAAGTGATACAAATGTAGTAATGTTGTGAGTAATGACACTAGTGTAAATCAACGTGAGATAATAATAATAATGATGACAATGATGATGGTGTGAGTGTCAAATATATTAAGTACCTGCGGTGATGGTGGTCATTGTGTTGATGAATAATTCAAGTGTATTAAGTGCTTGTGGTGGTAATAGTTATTATGATGATGAATAATAAAACATGGGGATGATATCGTGATATGCCACTGATGTGTGGGTTAGCTTACATAAAATTTAGTGGTTGAAATAATGCAAAGTGCTGTGCTGTGTGGATTATTTAATAAGATGGGAGGTGACAATGAAGATTTATCTTGATGTCGCTACATAGAACGTATTATTTAATTGCGTTATGCCAGTGTGAAGTTAGATAAAGAAAAGGAGGTGTAACACTCGTATATAAGCTAATGCTGAAATTGTAATGCCCTGGTATAAAATGATGTTAAGGTTATAATACTCTTACATGATTAAATGCTGGGATCGTAATGTTGATATGTAAGTGTAGGCTAAGATGGTAAGGCAGATAATTATTAATTCCGATGAGATGTCGGTCACAATTGTCCTATCGATTATCGTTACGTTTCGGATGTCATATTCAAAATTTATGTCAATCATTAGGGTTTTTAGTCGGTATGACGGCGACGTGTTTGAGGCGTGCATAAGGCTTACCACGCGTACGGCTTCGAGGATATATGACGTGATATTAATAAGTTAGATGTTTACTTCATGGACATGGTAGTTTAGTAGATGTAGTAGAGATGTCGTATGTGGTTTTATGAACATTTGAGTGTATATATTCTTGTCCTTATGTATATTATCTTTGATTATTTATTTTATGCATTAGCATTAAGGTAACATGATCCTCGAAGGTACGCGCGAGGATGGACGTGTAATTATTGTCGCGTTGAGGCGAACCTCATCAGGACGTACGAGTTAGTTCAGGTGGTGATGATTATTTATTTTAATTAGGTTAGGCATCACATATAAAAAGACATCATTATCAGCTGAATTTGACATGAACGAGATTCTCCTATTGAAAATCAGACATCAAATCAAAACTGAAGGAATAAGAATACCTAAAACTTGTGGAGTAAAAGAAAGAACACGGTCATAATGGTAATTTTCCAGGTTTAGGCATGTTATTGAATAAATATAGATTTAGGTTTGGAATTTCAAATAGCTATTATAAAATGAGGAATGATCAATTTGAAATCACTGCATTATGTTGAATCGGGTATAAATTAATTAAATTACGACAGCCGTTTTATGTCATTACAATTTGTTTTTCGGTAATATTTGAAATCTGGGTTATACTTTGGTTTCGTCTTAACTAGTAGGATTATTTATATTAATAAATATAATCCTATCCAGAATATCTCCATCTTTTCATTATAAAATAGATATACATGGCCTTACTTATGAAATTAATTCAAATTCCAAGATCATATTTGGTATAATCAATTTTAATTCAAGACAAGGTCTCGATTGTTACAAGCATGTCATAAATTATGAAAATAGGTGATGCAAACATAACGGCGATTGGCTTAGAAACTTTAATATAGAAATTTGATAATAAGCCGCCCGATAGGATTCCGAATCCAATTTTCCACCGTTGATGCGATTTCTATTCACCGGAACATATTAGCTAGCTGAGGCACATACAAAGTCCTGTGATCCTATGAAACAGCCCCACAACAATAAAAGAACCCGTCAAGACCCTGGGTGTAGAGTGCTCCCAATGCTAACCTATGGGGCAATGCCACGAGGAGGGCGTACTAGATCCATGCTAATTTCCTCGATTGCTTCCGAAACGTCTGTTGGTTTTGCATGGATTTACAATTTACGTTGCCAGCAAAAATGTGACATTTACAATGAGTCAGCTGTTTAGCTAAGTCATTGATATAGACAGAAAGTGGCAAGGGAGCTAGGGTTGACCCTTGTGTTACACCTGTTTTTACATATTGCCACTAAGAAAAGGTACCCTGATTGACGACACTTTGGTGAGCGTTCGCGTAAATAGGCTCCCATCCATTTCAGAGTACTGTGGGAGAACCCTAGGCGATAAAGTTGGATAGGAGCAACTCATGGTCTACAGAGTCGAATGCTTTAATGATGTCCAACAATACTAGAATTGTCAGCTTTTGCTCATCAGTAGCCTCATCACTCACGCTTAGTAAGGTAGTACATGTACTGTGATTTCGTCGGAAAGCTGACTAGTGTGGTCGTTGAGATAGTTCGTGACTTGATTATGCACAATGTGTTCGAGTCCTTTGGCTGTTATAGACAGTATATTAATAGGTCTGTAGTCACTGTTTAGTCTAGGAGATTTTTTTTGTAAAGGATGTACCAGGGCCATTTTACAGACAGTTGGAAATACACTGTTTTGAACGAAGAATTTGTATATGAATGTCAATACTGGAATAATGGTGTCGATAATTTTCTTTATCATTATAATGCATATGTTGTCCACCCCCGTGGATTTAGTTTTTTTGCAAGAAAAGCGCTTTCACTTGCAGAGGTGAGACATAACTACAATAAAATTTGTCTCTGCCTATGCGTAGTGGGTTGTAATTTGCACTCAAAAGATTTTCTTTTGCTTCTTCGTTTAACTGAACATGGGAAGACATTAAGTGATTATTGAATTCATCAACAGAAAACTCCAAATCGTCTACCTTGTTCGGTTTATTTAGTCCAAATTGTCGGATTGACTTCCATAAGGTACCGGGTCTTACGTGAGGTTTTATAAGGTCATGGGCGTACGATAGTCGAGCGTTTCTTACTGTATAAGCCGTTTTAATACATAGTCATTTGTAATAAAGTTTTCCTCTGTCGGGTAATGTTTATATTTCCTATGAGCTGCATCCCGCTTGGCCATCATTACTTCTAATATTTTTTTATCCACGGAGGAGTCTTTTAAAGATGCGTGCTGTTCATAGAAGGGCGTGTTTGTCAAAAATGTGAAATATCATGTTATTGAAAGGGTTGACCATGTTGTCAATGTTAGTTGTATGAGTTATCTCCTGCCACAGCATCGAAATAGCGTCTTTCAATAATTTTTCGATGTCAATATGGCTATAGTCTCTGTAAGTCACATATTTAGGTTTATATTTGGGGTATTGCAGTGCGTAAGACATAAAGATAATGTCATGGGCTGACAGTCCGGGAGGAGATATCTGGCCATGATGTAATACTCTGTCAGGGTTGTTCGTTACTATTACGTTCAGTAGTGTGTGTGAAGTTTTAGTGTGGTGAGTGGGAGAAAGTAGGAGGATCGCCATACCGCATGCCAGAAACATGTTCAATAGATGGGTGGTTTTGGAAGGATCTGAACCTAGAAGGTTTGTATTGAAGTCTCCCATCATTATAACATGTTTGTACATAGGTTCTGTTAAGATCTGTCTCTAAGTCATTCAGACGGTGAGCTTTAGGTGGCTTGTATACAGCACCTACTAAGCATTTCACAGTAGAGACCTGTATCTCTATGAACATGTACTCAGGTTTTCGCTCATACGGTTGAGGAGACTGACAGATAATTTGAGGTATCAAGCACAAAGAGACAAATCACAGACCCCACCTCTCCCTTTGCCAAGTCTCTCATTCCTCAGAAGGCAGTAGCCAGGTAATTCCAGATTCTTAGCCTGCTGTTTGACTTTGAACCAACTTTCACTGCATAAGATTATATCAAAGGACAGTAGTATGAAAATCGCTTTTAGTTCATGTATACGAGCTTGAGAAACTAAACTCTTTGCATTAAGGTGACATGTGAAGTGCGCTTTTATGTCTATTTAGGGCTGACTGGAGAATGTGTGTTGCAGCTTCAAGGAGTGGGAATTGGGTCAATGGACTAGCAGGTAGACAGGTTGAAGGGATGGATTGGGAAGGGGAAGTGTGACAAGGGAAAGTATTGTTATGGTCATAGGGAATACGGCTGTGGTATGCATTGCCAATTAGTAAAATAAAATTAACTAGAACACAGCATGCGACTATATCCTATGAATGGTCAGCAATTAACATACTTTAGATAGTGAAATTGTCCGTAGTAGTAATAATATTAATAATAATAATAATGTGCAACAGCAGATTAGGCATACAGAATACACAAGTAGGAGCTTATTGTACGTGGTGTTGGTGTGAGATCTATGTGGACGTAATATGGAGGCCTAACTTAAGTTAGAACCAGTTAGGAAAATTAATAAAAAGGGTAAGTAGATGGACAGGTGGTAGGATCAGACTGGAGATAAGCAAATAGATATTTAGATAAATAGATAAATAAATACAGTAAATGGATAGATAAGTAGAGAGCTAGATACATAGATAAAGCTACTTGAAAAAACTTGGTTCTCAGCTGTGACTTATGTTGAAAGATGGGAGTGGACTCACATTTCCAAGTGATAAGGCAGCACTGCAACAGAAGCTTATGTCATAGGAAGTTCCATTAACTGGCACACTCTTAATTTCATCCCGTTGGCATTTTTGATTACGATGTCTCCTGAGTAAGTCAAAGTGTTTGTACAACCAAAATGCTGAATTGCCATTTTCAAGATGGAGATTCTGATAGCCATTAGATCTTCATGGATTTTCGTGGATGAGCCTTTCAGTTTCCTTTTCCTAGTGAAGATATCCTGACACGAGCGATAGGACAAAAATTTCACTAGGATAGGTCTCATTTTCCCTGGTGATCGAGGTCCTGCTCCGTGACACCTATCAATGCCATTAAGTCTAACATCTACACCTACTGCTTTGCACACGTTCAGCACTGGTTCATCACAGCTTTCGTTCGAACATTCAGGGATGCCGAAAATTCTTACAATACTTCTGCTGTATTGCTCCAATGAATCACACTTGGCATCCCTATCCTTCTTCAGTTCGTGGATTTCTGTCTCCTTCTTATCAAGTTTTTTAGGTAACTCTGAAAGTGTTCTGATATTAAATTTTAAACTTTTTTCAAGTTCTTTTATGACCACTTCTGTTATGCAGGTCAAAATGGCCTGCACAATTTTTTCAAGGAAGCTGTCCAAATTAATGAAGTCATCCACACACACTTCATGAGGCAGCATATGTTGGCAGCACTGGTAGTGGCTGGGCTTCCAACTCCATTGTTTCGGTGGGCCATTTTCTTTAGAATGAAAATTTGGAACAAAAAGAAGATCAATACCGACAAAACATGTGGGTATATACAAATGTAACATTTCTGCAAGTTTTTATCACTTCCACTGCTGTATAACACCTTCAAATCACTTGATTACTGTGGAGCCTCATTCACTCACGTCCGTCACCAAACATTTCAACAGATAGGTTAGAAACTATACATGGTGCGGCCTGAACGGTGTCCTGATGCATTATACATTTACACAAGGTTTACCTACATCAGTACGTTTAATAATCGTAATAATAATAATAATAACAATAATAATAATAATTATAATAATAATAATAATAATGAGCACTAGAATGAGTATTAAGTTTCAGCGAATTTCACACTTTCCTGCATTCTTGTTGTTGTTGATGCTTGTTGTTTTAAGCGGCCTAACATCGAAGGTCATCGGCCCATTTCCTGCATTCAGTCAGTGTTTTTTGTCAGTATATACATTTTACGAGGTAGTGACTATCGCACATGTCATTTCAAAGTAAACAAACAGTCATCCGTTGGGTTGTGGTATTTTGTCTATACGCAAATTTTGTTGTGGAAGCAATGTATTTAAGCGATTAGAAAATTGAGAATGCAATGTAGGCCTTGCCATTCCCCAACAACACAGAATATACAATAGTAAGCAGATCAAAACATTGAAAATTCGATCGATCAGTCGATCAATCACAGTCGCTACTGCTTGCTATAGCCTATCCATATAGCTACTGATGCTATTGGTTACTTCACATTCAAGATCACACTTTTTTTCTTTAATGTTTATTCAGATTTATTTACAATTTATTCCTGGAATAAAAGACATACCCAAGATTAATGTTATAAAAATTGAAACATGTGCTTCTATTAATGGATAAACATGGTATGACCATTTCATCTGGTAGAAGAACGAATTTCGAGACTTTTTTCTGAATTCCCTGTTATTTCCTGGATTTCCTGCTATTTATTGAATTCCCTGACATTCCCCGGTTTCCCGTATGGGCGAAATTCTGTTAAACCTGTATTTGGATGGTGAGGCCAGTCTTCTTTTTTTTTTTTTTTTTTTTTTTTTTTTGTAGAAGTGAAAAGATGTTCATGAATGTGTGTTAATGTGTATGTCTTTACTAGCTGATGTGATAACCTCCTCCTGTCTTATTAGTCAAATAGGGATGC
The DNA here is from genome assembly GCF_040414725.1 of Anabrus simplex. Classification (NCBI taxonomy): domain Eukaryota; kingdom Metazoa; phylum Arthropoda; class Insecta; order Orthoptera; family Tettigoniidae; genus Anabrus; species Anabrus simplex. Next base: position 28,598,944 of record NC_090279.1, on the reverse strand, counting down.
TCATGCTTGAAGTTGTCTACAGCTTCAATGTTGAAATCTACTATTGAGGGATGTGTGGTAAAGAATCTGTAACGAGAGGAGGGTAGGAAGATATTCAAGATTAGGATATAAGGGTTAAATTTGACAAAAAACGCTGTGTATACCTTTACTTACCCCCTCGACTTTTCTGGTGTTAACTAGTTGCCTTTGCAGCATCAGAACAAATGACACTTGCACATCTTATATTGTATCTGTGTGGCATTTAGGGAACGGAGTGTGGCGGAGGAGAGGAGATGGGCGGAGCATTGAGCTTATGCAGTGTTGGCTGTAGGCTGAACATTTACACCGATAATGGCGAAACTTCTTCGGAGCAGCTAAAGAAATCAAGGCTTTCTCGCAAAACAACCCTCAGAAAACCAACTCTTCACACAACTGCAGGCATGAGACTGACATGGCATTTCATCCCTCCTGCAGCAACACACTTTGGTGGAATCTGGGAAGCAGCTGTCAAGAGTCTGATATATCAGCTCAGATGAGTGATGGGTTCGTATCGCTTCACCAACAAAGAATGGACCACTCTCATAACACATACATCCTTTCACCAAACATCTTTTAGACGTGCCTTAATTGTGTAAATTGGAATTTGTGAATTTAGACATGTCTTAATTGTGCAAATTGTCATTTGTGAAATTACAACAAGTCTCCTCATATTTATAACACACGTTCCTCTATGTAACACTTTGACTAGAGTGATCAGGATCGTGATTTTTATCCCTTAGGAATGAGATCATGGCTGATGATGCCCATGCAATGGGCAAAACATGTCTCCTTAAATTAGTATGACAAGATCAAAATCTTAATATTAAGAACCCAACGTGTACTGAATACATGGATTTCAATAAACTTTTGTAACATTGTTGAATTAATGTACATTTTAATACGGACCAGTCATGAGATTTGTGACATATAATTATCTGAGATTGTTGTAAACAACCCACGGAGTGAAATTAAAGTCCACTGTTTGTATCGGAGATGAACCCTGTATACAAATGTTAGACTAATGTTGTGTAGGAAACTATAAACTCATATAAAGACTATACATCCAATCATACATAAGGAAGGCCATCTTCTTGTCGGTGGAAGACTGCACAATACTCCAATACTAGTGGACTGGAAGAATTAGAAATTCTGCTTCATCTCACAAATATAATTATGATGGCAGAACACCTTCATCTACTTCAAAATGGCACTCAACACACTGAGAGAAAAGTTTAGGATCTCATCAGCAAAGGGGACTGAAAGAAGCCACAATCATACACATCTCAAGTGTTCTAAGTTGAATGCAGATAACTCAGAACAATTAATGCAAAATACACAAAAGGTGCCTCTTACCCTGACATACCCATTTTTTATAACTAGCATAGAGTATGCCTGCCCAATTCTAGTAAAAAATCATGTGAAATCAAACAAGACCAGACCGCCTATCTACCAAGGCTGTCTAAATAGACATGATACCTGATCTCACCACAACAACATTTCTCTCCGCACTTTATCGACTTAGTTCTCATAGAGGTCAACTCCTGAATATTTACAGCAATAATGGAACAAACTTCTTTGGAGCAGCTACAGAAATCAAGGCCTTTCCACAAAACAACCCTCAGAAAACCTACTTTTCACACAACTGCAGGCATGGGACTTAAGTGGCATTTCATCCCTTCTGCAGCACCACACTGGTGGAATCTGGGAAGCAGTTGTCAAGAGTCTGATATATCAGCTCAGATGAGTGATGGGTTCTTATCGCTCCACCAACAAAGAAGGGACCATTACTACAACACATACTCACATCCCCTCACCAAAGCTAAATGATGACCCTTTTGACACTTCCTACCTAACAACATCCCATTTCCTTATAGGAGAGCCAATTACTTCACTCTCTGATCATGATTATACAACCTTGCCCACAAGGCTATACTTTCAGCAGCTAACCCAGAACTCCCAGAAGAGATGTTGAAATGAATATCGCAATAAATGGGCAATGAAATATCCCATAGCAACATAGTCAAAATATCCCATAGCAACATAGTCAAACTGAAAGAAGATTACACAAATGCTATGAAGTGGGCTATGACAGTGATCTAATGTGTATCCTGGTAATACCAATATAAATGGTCCGTTATTGGACATTTGGACGGACCATTTATATTGGTATTATAAATTTACTCATTCGGAACAAATGTTTGAGGTTCCCTATGGGAATCAACAATCAACATATCCTGGTAATGACGAATTCATTCACGTAACGAAAGTTCAGGTGGGTAACGGTGAACTTACTAGCCCTATTCACAAACACTATCCCTTACAAACTACGAAACATAAAGGCAAGATAACTCTTGAATCGCTTATCTATTCCTTGCATGTTGAAGTAATATTGTTCCGGGATTATCTGTGGAACGCAGAGAGGTGAAAAAAGGTGTCTGCTTTGAATGTGTCTATCTACGATATCAAAGATTAATTTAAACATTAAAATAAAGGTTATATTTCTTTTCAGATCTCAAACTTAACAAAAAATTTCACTAGGTGAAGGAACAAAATGTCAGATACAAAATACCAAACAAAAATAGAAACGCAAGGGTTGGAAATTATAAGTTTTGAGCTTCCAGCTCCAATTTACAAGTTTACAACTTCACTTATGTTGTGTTTGTTTAGATAACGAGAGATATCTCCCAAGACACAGTTCAAGAGCACCTTGCTCCAAAGGTTACACGTACAGCCTTCCGAAGACCCCCTCAATATTACACCTATATCACGAAAGAGTTTACATGCTCTTTAAATTCAACCAAGGAGGCTATGCTCAAACCTTACAATTTCTTGCCTCTTAAGGCACAACGTACAATTTACAATTCCTTTACACAGGGGTATCTATTACCCATACTACTGGGCCTTTGTGGAAAAGAAGAACAGATAAAATACTGGCCCAAACTCAAAATGTATGGAGCCGTACACTTGCGCTCCATTAAAACCAAGATTTAATACCCTACTTGGGCTTGTGGTCCGATGATGCAGAGGCTAGGGAATCCCACACTACTGAGGTGAATAGAAAAAGAAGATAATGAGTGATTTACAGGAGGAAAAAAGTTACAAAATCGTAGTCACCTCAAGATAAATTGAAGGAGAATTCGAGATGGTAAAGAATTCTCTATTCACCGATTTACAGTTTAAGTCTGTATGAAATTTTACATTAGCAGAAAGAAAGTTTACGTTATAGAAAACAGATGATTACATAGTTAAATATAAGAACCTACCCCTCGGGTGAGTTTGCGGAAATAGATACAGAGATAGAAAACTGGTGGCTTTTACCTGGGCTGATGTACTTCCTGCCGAACAATTAGGCACACCGCCTCCTCTATTAACACACACACTCAGAAATTTGACGAGTTTAGACGAGGTAACTAGAAAAAGCCGCGGCATTTATACCCGAGGGGAGGGTTCGAGAAGGCATCGGACAAAACCTGACCACACCCTCTCAATTTATTGGATACTCAAGTAGATACAAGAAGCTTATGATTGGCCAAAAAATAAATACAGAAAATTTGTGATTGGCCAGACTCCAAAGCTGGCAGGATGAGAAGGAAGTGTTGCAAACCATGAACTATCAAAATACATGAAAGTCAATTTAGATGAGAAAACTTATAAACACAAGACTTCTTTAAATCATTAATTATTACACCTTGCACCAGAGTGCATGACTTCAGTTTTTTGTATGGACATCTATGGAGAAAAGTTCAAACTTCTAGATGTACACCAAAACAAAACAAAGAAATTCAGTCAGTTTAAGTAACTTTAAAATAAAGTATTACTCAGTTATTCAGTAGTGACATCTTCTGATTACTACTTTATGCATTAGCAGTCTCAAGTTTTGTTCACTAGATAGTGTTCCTTAAGGCACTTCTATTAAATGTGCGGGGTTGAGGTTTACTTCCTGGTACAAATATAATAAGTCAAAATGGACAAGTAACACCACAGACCACATTATGGAGAATAACAATATTTTTCACTTCCCAAGAGATGGCTGCAATGTGTGTGGTATACAAGCGAATGCTGACAGTAAACAAGCATATAACCTACAACTTGTATGAACAAATTATCTAGAAATCAATAATTAATATAATCAATAAGATAACACAGTTGTTTCATTTGGAATCAACTAGTAAAATATCCTGTAACAGTAACAAAACAATGTGTCTTTTAGCTACTTTGTGTTCAAAACTATTTACAAATTCAAAAGTATTAGTAGGAATGATACCAGATCCCAAATAACATAGAATAGAGGTCTTTGGAATAATCCTAACTGCTGCACAAATCATAACGCAAGATTGTGGAATAACTTGAAGGAAAAGTGAAAACTAGGTAAGTAAACAGTCAATCTCATAAAAAAGTATATTTTCTGTAGGACTATCAATCATGTGCCCTGAAATGAAGGATCAAACCCTGGTATCTGTTGAGCAATTTTCTACCCATTTCCATTTCCTGATGATGGCTTATCAAATTATGTACATTACCTCACGAGAGTTTTCCTGCGATGACCCTGGCTCTGTTAACTCTGATTTAACTTCTTCTTTCAGAGCTATCACTTCTAATACGTGTTCAAAATTTTCCTGTGGAAAATAAGATATATTAGGTATGCTCATAACACACATCTACAAATACTGTCACTAACAAATGAGTATGTTAATTCATTGATTTCCAGTATTACAGTTACTTTCAGAATTTCACTGATGTTTAAGGATGATTTCTACCAGCAGAGAACTGTTATAACCAAAGGCTGTACTGAGAATGGTGTTACTATTCTTGCCCACTCCTTATGTCAGAGACAGGATGAGATGGAGAACAAAATATAAAATGCAAAATATTTTCTAGCCATATCAGAAGATATAATACCAGGGATGGAATTGGGGCCATCTCACACAGAATTTGGAAGGAAGCAGCGATAGGCATAAACACTAAATTGTATGAACTGTTTTCATATGTAAAATCATATCAATCAAATCATAAAAGTTGTGTGAACTAATTAGAAGCGTTACAACTGTTCTAAATATTTTTTTGTTCTCAGCATACAGTTTGTTTATAGACAGATTAAAATACCTTGAAATAATGGAATCATATTCTCTACTCTGGTTTTGCTAAGATCACAGGGCTACATAAACCATTAAGGCAGTTCTGTTTCAAACAGCATATATCAATGCTTCCAAGTTTAAAATGAAAAAAAATAAACATGAATGAAGCAGACTTATCACAGTCATATACCAGCAAAATATGTGATGTAGCCCAAAGGAAAAGCAACTAGAAATGAAATATTTTACTACTATAAGCATGTTATGTAGTGTTCTGTGAGGAGCTGAGGGGATGAGAATACTGTCAGTGGAGAATCAGCAGTGTTGGAGTGTATATCTGCAGTTTCAGAAGATCCCTCATGATCTACGACAAAACATATAAATTTTTCACTTGGATTCATAAAACCTTGTCAACAGTAAAGGGGGGGAAGGGACTGTGAATAAAAGCTCATGTTTTCATATAAGTTAACCTACTACTAAAAGTGAATTAAAGTATCAAGTTCTACAATATACCAACTTAACGCATTCAATATAGAAGAGAACAGTAGCTGAACTAAGGAATGGATGAAAAGGATGAACAAAAAGGACAGGGAAATAATGAAAAAGAGGAAAGAAAAACTCTGTTTAATGTGCCTTAAGAGCCTTAAGAAATTCTTCTCAGAAATCCTGCATTCTAGAGCCCTTACACATGTTTCTCTATATAACATAGGCTGACCTGCATTTGAGGAATAAAATGAGCTAATCACTACTCGGCCTTTTTGAATGAATTCAACGCCTGAGCAAAATACTTATTTTGAGATAAGTATATTCAGATTTTGAGCTATTTTATCCCTCACATGCCATAGGCAAATCTGCTCTTTCTTCAACACACATAATATCTTCCAGCACATTGTGGATGTGAGGGTAACCCAGAATAATCACACCTGTGTTGACTTTTTGTTTAGCAGACTGGCATATCGTCTCAAAAACACTAACGAATGATTTGTGATTTAACTTCTTCTACACTAATTATGGTAGGAGTAATCATTTTTAACATGTGATGCTAATGGTGGTGCAGTACTGTTGGAGAATCAATACAATGGGCCAACCATCCTCTATTATAATCGGAGGGGGAAAATAGAAGAGGTGCATTCCCTACAGGAAAGTTATTTAGATACTGACAGTAAAAAGTACAGACTAATCCAACCACAACCTTAAGTTCCTAAGAGTTGGCAGCTTTGTGTAGCATGTTGTGGTGTATTCCAAGACAAAGAAACAAAACAGAGTCATACTACACTTAGATGTCCATGCAGCAAATGGTGACTGCTGGTGTTAATATTGGGGAAGCACATAGTAAATTATACCTCTGTCAAACTTATTGAACTGCTAAGAGTAAGTTTCTATAATGTTATCTGGAATGAGACTTACAAGTGATGCATTTGTTGTTCCTTCAAGCCCGGCTGGTTCCTCTTTGATCTTTATTTCCAAGTCCATTTCGTACTGCAACTGAAGTAGAAGGTACTGAGATCGTTGATTACTTCCAATGACCTTACACTGAAACATAAGCCAGAAAAATATATTACCTTGTTGATGTCATTGCTACTTATGTTGTTTGTCAACAGACTAAGCAACAAGCTTGTAATTTTACATGATCATCATATTATGATCATAATGAAGAACTCAAAATTTGATATGCCTGTTGATATTGTGATCATAGCTAAGGACCTCAAGTTTTCTATGACTGATACTTCGATCATAGCTAAAGGCGACTAGTTTTACATGACTTCTAAAACAGTGATCACTTAAATAGGAAATATAAGTTAACATATCTGTCAATATCAAGATCATAGTCAAAGGACCCCTAGTATTATATGACACCATATATCATACAGTTATATATGGAACTGAAACCGCAAAAAGATGACCTTTCTTATTAAAAATCCAATGCGCATCGCTTGTGATGGAAATGCACAAAACTTCTTGAAAATTCAGTGACTATTCCGTTTGCATATCACTCTGATCACCTGGGTCTATATCCTGAAATCTTCCTACAATTTATGAAAACCTATAACTTGTTTTCCGGTCATTGACCAGGTCAGGGATGGAATGAATGAAGAAGATAAAGGCTATTAGTATGATAGGGTCGCCACTCCCAAAGTGAGTTATTAATGACTGATAGTTGCTATGAAATGAGAATGGAGTGTGTTGCTGGAATGAAAGATGACAGGGAAAACCGGAGTACCCGGAGGAAAACCTGTCCCGCCTCCGATTTCTCCTGCACAAATCTCACATGGAGTGACCGGGATTTGAACCACGGTATCCAGCGGTGAGAGGCCGACGCGCTGCCGTCTGAGCCACGGAGACTCCCTTCCTACACTTTATATCCTTTGCAATTAGCTTCAAAACTAACTGAACAAGATAACTCTTTGAGATTTGTTCTATCAAAATTTTCCTTCTCAGGATCAAATTCTCTCAAAACATTCTCCCCTCATCCAGCTGATTCACTATTTCTTTATTTGAGACATTTTCTATCAATCTGATAATCAAGAACTTCTGATATCATGGCCATTCAAAGGATTCAACTCTGTGTTTTCGGCACCAGTTATTATCCGTGTTTCACTTCCATATGGTGTCGTACTCCATATTAAGTGTAAACATAATTTAAAAATTTTTCAATCTCTGAACCTAACGAACGTGATGGAGAACAGATGGAAATTTAGGCTGGATTCAGTGATGATATTTATCAATATTTACAAGGCATGTGTTAGTGTACCATGGCACGTGATCTCCGATGCATTGATAAAAAAAGGGCAGGGAGAGGAGAACCAATTATAAAAGCCATGAAAGACAAGTGAGTAAGTAGTATGAATACTACGATGGGACAAACTATCTGGTTCAAAGTAGAAATAGGACTTCAAAAAGGATGTGTTTTATCCCCTCCAATCTTCACTACAGTCATGGAAGAAATCCACAAAAGTATACAAACAATGGGAACCAACAGGCATCTCTGCAGATGACACAGTAATATGCGGAGAAGATGAAATGGAAGCACAAGAACAAGACACTGTATGGAATTAGGAGATAGAGGAATATGGAATGAAAATAAGTATGGAAAAGTGTATGATAGTAGTGGTGTCGAGAGGTAATAGAGAAGGAAGTGGGAATATTGAAGTAAATGGAAGACCATTAGAAGTTGTGGAAAAAGCTTCAAGTATTTGGGGAGAATAATTGCAGAAGATGGGAAAAGAAATTAAGAAATTGGAAAGAGAATTGAACAAGCCAATGAGTTTTACTAATGTGTGAGATGTATAGTCTGTACCTGGGACGTCCGAAAGATATATGAGAAAATTCTGCACCCAATGTATTACAGAACAATTTTCACATATGCATCAGGCACACGGACAACAATAAAACATGATGAAAGCAGAATGCAAGAGGCCAAGATGAAATTCCTTAAGAGAAATAATAGGGAGGGCAAGAAGGGATAAAGTCAGAAACATAGACATCAGGGAGAGGATTGGATTCTCTGAACTGAAAGGCAAGATGGAGTCCCGTAAGCTAAAATGGTATGGACACATGATGAGAATGGAAGAGGATAGAGTACCAAAGTAAGTATTTACAGAGAAAGTCATAAGAGATAGACATCGGGGAATGCCCAGAAAAGGGTGAATGGATATGGAAAGGAGAGTACAGAGAAGAATGGAGTAAATGTAGAAAAAATATTCGAGGAAGGAAGGGAGTGGTAGAGAAAAACTGAGTAGGTACTTGATTCACATTTCAATGCAAAAGACTGGAAATGGAAAATGAAGAAAATTCTACTGATATGAAGACAAAAATTTATACAATTGTCCTATCAGCTCATTGCATTGAGCAATGCCATCAACAATTACTTAAGTGTCCTTTCTTTATTTTTCTGTGCATGTCACGTCTAATGACACAAACGAGTGGTGTTTACCAGAGCGCCCCTTGTAGGGAGTTCCATGTCAAACAATTGGTTTAAATGTTTAGCAGTTTCAATCAATCAATACTGATCTGCATTTAGGGCAGTCACCCAGGTGGCAGATTCCCTATCTGTAGTTTTACTAATCTTTTCTTAAATGATTTCAAAGAAACTGGAAATTTATTGAACATCTCGCTTGGTAAGTTATTCCAATCCCTAACTCCCCTTCCTATAAATGAATATTTGCCCCAGTCTGTACTCTTGAATTCCAACTTTATCTTCATATTGTGATCTTTCCTACATTTAAAGATGCCACTCAAACTTATTCGTCTACAAATGTCATTCCATTCCATCTCCCCACTAACAGCTCCGAACGTACCACTTATTACAAACCATCACTCTCATTTTGGTTCCATATTGTAAACAGCAAGCACACTTAGTTTACAAAAGGAATATATTTATTACCCCGTCAATTCAATACAATTAATACCACGTTATGTGGTTAAATAAACATAGATGTTGAAAATTTTAAGGGGACATGCTCCGCCCTTCCCTTATTTGGCATCATCAGCCTTATTTAATCTTAAAACAAACATTATTTAGAGGACAATAATATTTATGTTTTCCAAAATTTGAACTGTGATGTCTTAAGGTTAAAAACACTAAGGAATAGTAGGTACAATGTATGATGTTGAGACATGACATATACAGCACATGTTAAAATCATTGTAAACAATTTTAAAATCTTTGTCCAAAAGCAAATTTGTGTCATATAAAATTCTAAAAACAACTCTTGTCTGGAACTGAAGTGGATCCTCTTCGTAAGAAAATTCGAGCATATGTTAGCTTGAGGCAATTGTCAATACAAGTCTTCAATTGAGTAGCTGGTTGAAACGTTGAGGCTGGATTTTGTTTATTTTTGCGAAGAGGAGCTAAAGAATATTGACCAGGAGAAGAGGCGAATGTTTCAAATTATCTTATTAAGTTGATTGATCCATAAATTATCGTAATATATAGTAATATAACCAATGCAAGGAAAGATGTTGTTGTGCTGGTTGAAGCTGCTTTTGAAACAAGTATATCTGGTATTTGACAGGTATGTTTGAATTTCTCGTGAAAGTGTATTCATTTTAGAAGATGTAGACCATCGTGGAAAAGGATGTGCATATACTGTAATGAAACAAAGAAGAAAGACGTGTAACACGGTGTGTGTTTTACCTTCCCCTCAACATTCCGATCCTCCTCTACCACATCGATACAACACGAGGAGTAGGAACTCCAGACAGAACAACGCTGCTAATACACAAAGATATACACAGTTACGGCGAATGAGTAAGTACCCGTTTTACATAATACATAACTCTTGGATATTAACATATAATTAAAACACACGCCGTCATACACGCCTTTCTTTTAGTTTGTTTCATTACAGTATAACCACATCCTTTTCCACAATTCTCTACATCTTCTAGAGGGACTACACTTTCACGAGAATTTCAAACATACCTGTCAAATACCAGTTATACTCGTCTCAAAAGCAGCATCAACCAGCATATCAACATATTTTTTGCATTGGTTATATTACGATAATTTATGGATCAACGAACTTAATAAGGTAATTTAAAATATTCGCCTTTCCTCCTGGCCAATATTCTTAGGCTACTGTTCACAAAAGGATACAAAATCCAACCTCAACGTTTCAACCAATCTAGTCTATTGAAGACTTGTATTACAACTGCCTCAAGCTAACATATGCTCGAATTTTCTTACGAAGAAGATCCACTTCAGTGCCAGACTAGAGTTGTTTATAGAATTTTATATGAAACAGATTTTCTTTTGGGCAAAGATTTTAAAATTGTTTACGATGATTTTAACATATGTTGTATATGCCATGTCTCAACATCATATTTTATAACTACTATTCCTTAGTTTGTTTAACATTAAGAAAACACAGTTCAATTTTTATAAATCATAAATGTCAATGTCCTCTAAATAATGTTTGTTTTAAGATTAAATAAGGCTGAAGATGCCCAATAAAAGAAGGCGAAACATGTCACCTTAAAATTATGAATTTCTATGTTTATTTAACCACATAACATAGTGTAATGGTTGTAGAGTCCGCCATGCTAACTCAATACGGCCGGGGCGTCACACATCGCCCCACCCCCTTTACGCTCGAGCGCGCCAATCCGCGAGCAACACTCAAGCGCTGGGCCAGCCCTTCTCACTTCTATCCGTGGTCGCGCCGCAGCGAACTACGGAAACGACTGGAAGATTAATCTGGAGTCTTCTATTTCGCGAGGTTCCTCGATCCATCGAACATCCGGACTATTCCAGAAGGGCTGGCGCAGGTATAAAAGAGCAGTTACTTGCCTACAGTCAGTTAGTCAGTGAGAGCTAGTCAGTGAGAATTGGAGAGTGACAGGTAGTTAGTGAGTGAGTGGGAGCGAGATTGAGTTCGCTGGAGAGCAGTCAGTAATAGCCTGACAGAGTGCAGCCTGATCGAGTATCTGTCTGTCGGAGCCGACGACTCGTTCCTGTCTTCCTGATATCGTGTGTGTGTGTGTCCCTTGAGACTGGCTGCTGGAGGAGAACCTGGAGTGTTCTGGAGCGGCGAAGAAGGGAACACTAGGAGACGACGTGTGAAGACTGCGGAGTTCAACGGGTTGAGTGAACAGCGGATACTATCCCGACCTGAGAGGCTGACGACCGTGACAGCGCTAACGAGTGTGACTGAGTGGCTGAGAGAGTGTACTGTAAATAATCGATGACTCTGTGCGTGTGTGTGTGTGTTATTGTAGATGGAACCTAAGAGAAACTAAGAGAGAGAGCGCGCATCGTAAGTGTACTTATGTAACTTGTAAGCTCGGCTATGGTCTGTGTGTGCGTGTGTAAATCTGTAATTATAGTGCTTAGTTAATAAATCTTAGACATAGGTTGCTACCAGGTGCTGTATGCATTTATTTACCTAGTTACCCCGCCAACACGTTACAATAGTATTAATTGTATATCATATGTGGGGTAATAAATATACTCCTTTTGTAAATTAAGTGACATACCACTTAGCCGAGCAGCTCGTCTTCTTTCTCCCAATTCTTCCCAGCCCAAACTTTGCAACATTTTTGTAACGCTACTCTTTTGCCGGAAATCAACCAGAACAAATCGATGAGCTGCTTTCCTGTGGATTTTCATTCCATGAATCAGATAAAGCTGGTGAGGGTCCCATACACTGGAACCATACTCTAGTTGGGGTCTTACCAGAGAATTATATGCCCTCTTCTTTATATCCTTACTACAACCCCTAAACACCCTCATAACCATGTGCAGAGATCTGTAGCCTTTATTTTTGCAATCACATTTATGTGATTACCCCAATGAAGATCTTTCCCTACATTAACACCTAGATACTTACAATGATCCCTAAAAGGAACTTTCACCCCATCAATGCAATAATTATAACTGAGAGGACTTTTCCTATTTGTGAAACTTACAACCTGACTTTTAACCCCGTTTATCAACATACCATTGCCTGCTGTCCATTTCACAACATTATCGACGACACTTTGCAGTTGCTCACAATCTTGTAACTTATTTACTACTCTATACAGAATAACATCATCCACAAAAGCCTTACCTCTGATTCCACTTGTTTACTCATATCATTTACATACAAGAAAACATTAAGGTCCAATAACACCGAATTGAGGAATTCTCCTCTTAATTATTACAGGGTCAGGTAAAGCTTCTCTGAGATCTATTTTCTAGAAATGTAGCAACCAATTCAGCCATTCTGTTGTCTAGTCCAATTGCACTCATTTTTGCCAGTAGTCTCCCATGATCCACCCTATCAAATGCTTTAGACAGGTCAATCACAATACAGTCCATATGACCTTCTGAATCCAAGATATCTGCTATATCTTGCTGGAATCCTACAAGTTGAGCTTCAGTAGAATAATCTTTCCTAAAACCGAACTGCCTTCTATCGAACCAGTTATTAATTTCACAAACATGTCTAATATAATCAGAAAGAATGTCTTCCCATAGCATACATACAACGCATGTCAAACTTACTGGCCTGTAATTTTCAACTTTATGTCTATCACCCTTTCTTTATACACAGGGGCTACTATAGCAACTGTCCATTCATTTGGTATAGCTCCTTCAAGCAAACAATAATCAAATAAGTACTTCAGATATGGTACTCTATCACATCCCATTGTCTTTAGTATATCCCCAGAAATCTTATCAATCCTAGCCGCTTTTCTAGTTTTCAACTTTTGTATCTTATTGTAAATGCCATTGTTATCATATGTAAATTTGAATACTCTTTAGCATTAGTCTCCTCTTCTATCTGGACATTATCCTTGTATCCAACAACTGTCTATTGTTCCCCAGGTGGTACAAAAATTGTCTATGTTGAATACCTCGAGTAGTGCCTCAGGGAATTCATTTCACCCAATAGCAGTGTTTTTAGTCACTTTGTGATACTTCACTGTAAATGTAAACTTAATGCACTAACAATGAATACTACAATTTCTCCTACAGGTAATATATAAACTTTGTTACTGTGGCTAATTGAGTCGATTCTTACACATTGCCGGGGAACAGATTTCTATCTAAACACATATCTATTCAGGAAACTATGCTCAATAGTATTTTGTATATTTCAATGTAGGGGACACTACTGAAATGTGCTGTGTTTACTTGTTCTGGCCATCACAGGTTATTCTATTAATATGTTATCAGCTTTACTTTCAAGCAACTACTTTTACAGCTTCCACAGCCAGAATGTATTCCTGAGGATTGTTCTTCCATTCCTGCTAGCAGTTTAATGTTGCACTAACAACATCAAGGGAAAGGGATTAGATTAGGTACGCAGCAGCTTTAATTAAGGTTAAGTAATTATAAAATGGGGAACACGGAAACGTTTTCCAGGGCTGCAGATCTTAGGATTCGACACCATGCAAACTCACCGCCACTCGCCCCTGATAATCTTCTACACACCAATAAATCAGAGAGGCAGCCAACTGTTACCTACATCATCACAAATAAAAACCGGATGTAGCTGCTGTGGGATAATGATGTGATACTGAAGAATCTCCATAACAACACTGATATAACAAGATACAGATATCCTAAATGGAAACATTTCAAGATTTGGTACCCTACTGCCATATGTCGTAACCTGTAGTGTAAAGAAAACAATAATTAAAATTACACACTACATACTGAATTTCTTTCTGAAACTACCATCCGCAATCCTCATCTGCGTAGCTCTTCAGAAAAAGATCGTCATTTCACTAAATTGAGATATATTGCTGCTACACACATCTTGCAGGTACTTGCAATGCACAGGCTGGGAGTTTTTTAAAAAGCAAGCTAGATATATGCGTATTCATTTTGAATGCTTAATTAAAAATAAAATTTAAGAAAATTAATAAAATTAAATAGTAAAAATTAGGAGAATGCTGAAACTGAGAAAGATTAATATTAACTTCTAATATTCTCAATTGAGATCTATATATTTAGCAAAAGTATACTTACCAACAATATGTTACTGGTTGTGAACACTGTGTAGAATGATACAAATCACAATTCCTCAAAGAAGAAAATCCGTAAATCAATTAACGGAATAAGCTGTAGAATTGGCTATTACGCGCCTTATATAACAACATATCAACCACTTCGAAACAAAACCGGATATTTGTATGTTGATAAATCACCTACAACAAACTCTTGAAGAACAAATTTGATTTGCAACAGTCAGTAGATCAGGCTGAATTTAGGACAGGATGTATTACTAATGACCACTGCAGAGTATGCGACACTTCTTCTGCTTCTGAATTCGCTTGAAATGTGAATGGGCTTGTTATATCACCCAGTTCCAGTACTTGTAATAAATCACACTGTAACACTCATATACGGTATACCAAAATACACAACTGTGGGGAGAGTTGTAGTTTAACATATTCGTAATGTCTACAATTGCAGTATGCGACACTGGGTGCAATGTCCCGCTAAATCTGGCTCAAGGAGGATATATAAGAGAGAAGGAACCTCTCCGGGTGAAAAAGGGAATACCAAAGCAGGTCCATAAGTCTTAACGAGTGTTATGCCATGGAAGGAGGGATCAACTGACTGAATTTTACGATCCAATTCTTCGTACACTAGGGGAAATAAAATCGTCCGGCTTTTATACATATATACATGCATTTTCATTATAGTCCGTTATGCCTTCCAGCGTTCAGTCTGCAAGCCTCTGTGAATTTAATATACGTCGCGACAATCCTCTATTTGCAACTAGTGCCGTGACCTCATTTAATTCTATACCTCTTATCTTTAAATCGTTAGAAACTGAGTAAAACCACTATCATCTTGGTCTCCCTCTACTCCTCCTACCCTCCATAATAGCGACTATTATTCTCCTAGGTAACCTATCCTGCTCCATTCGTCGCACATGTCCCCTCCACCAAAGACGATTTACGCGTACAGTTTCATCCATCGAGTTCATTCCTAAATTAGCCGTTATCTGCTTGTTCCGTGTACTCTCCTGCCATTGTTCCCACCTGTTTGTAAAATCAATAATTCTCGCTACTTTCATGTCTTGTACGGTACTTCTAACTTATAAATAAGATATCCTGAGTCCACCCAACTTTCGCTCTCGTAAAGCAAAGATGGTCTGGAAACACACCGATGTAAAGCACTGCATTAACTTTACTACACCTTGATTCAATCTCACTTACTACATTACCATCCTGGGGGAACACAAAAAAAATTTTTAAAAACTTAAAATTATCTAGGCTACCTCTTCCAGCTTTGTATCACCAATCTGACATTCAATTCTGTTGACTTTCTTACCTACTGACATCAATTTAGACGTGGAGAGGCTAATTGTCATACCATACTCATTGCACATATTTTCAAGTTCCAACACTTTAGACTGCAGGCTTTCGGCACAATCACAATCTGCCACAGTGGCGGCTCGTGCTGAATTGTGTTGGTGGTTCTGCAATATGAGCGCCAGTCCATTGCAGTAAGTGTAATAGTGAAATCTAAATTCGCACTGCACACGAGAAGTGTCAGCTTATCTCGTGTGCAATCCGTTCTCCAATCCCGCGAATGCGTCTAATGGGCCCCTCTCTCTCCATGTCCTATCAGCTTTGAAGTTCCCGAAAATTTACAGAAAAAATGCAGGTAAACATACAGTACATCTCAATTTCTAAGACTCCCTGACTTCGAGTGGCTTCGACGATATAAAGAACCGACTTGTACAAAAAATACAATGGTTAAAATGTTACAGTCCGCCTCTGTGGTGTAGTGGTTAGCGTGATTAGCTGCCACCCCCGGAGGCCCGGGTTCGATTCCCGGCTCAGCCACGAAATTTGAAAAGTGGTACGAGGGCTGGAACGGGGTCCACTCAGCCTCGAGAGGTCAACTGAGTAGAGGTGGGTTCGATTCCCACCTCAGCCATCCTGGAAGTGGTTTTCCGTGGTTTCCCACTTCTCCTCCAGGCGAATGCCGGGATGGTACCTAACTTAAGGCCACGGCCGCTTCCTTCCCTCTTCCTTGCCTATCCCTTCCAATCTTCCCATCCCTCCACAAGGCCCCTGTTCGGCATAGCAGGTGAGGCCGCCTGGGCGAGGTACTGGTCATACTCCCCAGTTGTATCCCCCGACCAAGAGTCTGAAGCTCCAGGACACTGCCCTTGAGGCGGTAGAGGTGGGATCCCTCGCTAAGTCCGAGGGAAAAACCGAACCTGGAGGGTAAACAGATGATGATGATGATGATAAAATGTTACAAAAATAAAGCATTTCTTCCCCTTACCGTACCGAAAATAATTCTGATCTAGTATCGAACAAAACAAACCAAACCTCATGACTGATTGGCCTTGGCCCACCACGCGACCGCTGCTCAGCTCGAAGGCCTGCAGATTATGGGGTGACGCATGGTCAGGGCGACGAATCCTCCCGGCCATTATTCTTGGCTTTCTAGACCAGAGTTGCAATCTCACCGTCAGATAGCTCCTCAGTTGTGCTGTAACCACATAGGTTGAGTGGACCTCGAACCAGCCCTCAGATCTAGGAGGTAAAAATCCGTCCTCGCCGGGAATCGAACCCGGGGCCTCCGTGTGAGAAGTAGTCACGCTACCAATAGACCGCAGGGCTTGAGATCTGTACACAACGTTTGCAGCCAGCTTTCTTAATGGAGGGGTAAATCGTGTGATGATACTAACGTTCCTATTTTCATGAATACCTCGCCTTCATCTGTACCATTACGGAGAAAAATCTTCACGATTACTTGTAAAGTGATCATTCCGGTATTGATCTAATTACGTTTACGGCTTGTCTCATTTTGCCAGCAGTATTACGTTTGTCGAAAAGAGGACACTTTAAACCCTTGAAATAATTCTTTGCTACAGCGCGATCCAATAGCAAGAGGTAAACTCGGAGCAATGACATTTCAATACAAATCGTCAAGGCCGTCCTTTCCTTTCACATTCTGTAAGGCAAGGTCGTCCCATAGAGGGTTGAGAGAGGAGAGAAGAGAGGGTGTGATTTGCAGCTGCGCTCGGGGAGAAACTGTCAACAATTCCAAGTAGTGGCACTTCTCAGATGCAGAGCTCCTTCGAACAATATTATACCGTACACCAAGAAATGCAAGGCAAGTTTGTAGCTTTGCGAGGTGTTACGGATCCTTTTTTTACATGTGTAAATCGAACCACAGGACATATTTTTAGTTTTGAATATACACATGCATTGGCCGGGAGTCGAGCTATGCCATCTTGGTTAGATACGGATAATTACACCACTATATTAGCATGCCTTATACCAGCAACATACGTATAAATAACATTAATTTCATACTGAACCATAAAAATAATTATTTAAACTGTAAACTCACCCTATTTCTTGTAGATGAATTCCATGCGACGATCTTTCTGACGAACGAAGTGGTCTATGACTCGCTCATTAAAGCTGGGTATACTGGCCACAAATTCCCGTTCAATAGACAGCATGGATAATGCATTCAGTCTTTCTTGGCAAATGGTTGACCGGAGAAAGGTTTTTACTCGTTTCAGAGTAGAAAAGCAACGTTCGGCTTCTGATGTAGTCATTGGAGTTGTGATGAGAATGTCCAGCAGTTTAACAGTTTCTTTGAAAGTGTCACACAAATTATGTCTTAAAAAGTAATTTAATAATGGTGTCAGACCTTGGATATGGCTGAAATCCTTTCTCATGTACATTATCGACAATTCTGTTTGTAAACGATCTTTATCGAGCATTGGGTAATTTTGAACGGTGGTATTCAGTTCCTCGGTTGGAAAGTTCAAGGTATACTGTAGGAAGTTACCTGATAAGAATAGTGCTGAAGCTATTAAATGGCCGTTGAATTCGAATCGGTGCTTTACATTTCTTGTGATTACGTCACAAACTTCCAAAGCTGCAACGCGATGATCACTTACAGAATCGTCTGGGCGCTTACGTTTCGGGTCTTGGGAAACTGATTTCTTTGAAAGAATGTCTGCTTGATTCGTAATTCCATCCATGTTACTTCTTACCGACGATATACTTGTTTCAAAATATCTCAGCGACCTTTCGATATCATTAAGGTCAGTTTTTACTTTCTGTAGTTGATTGAATAATATATCAACATGGGGCATAACATGATGAAAAAATGTCAACCAAAAGATCAATTTGTCACTTTCTAACATTCTTTCTATTGCTGAAGCTTGATTAATGGTCGTCGTCTGTCGTGATTCTTCTTGTATTTCTTGCATACACTCAATAATATCACTTCGGTGTTCGTACACAACATTCACTGTGCGGCTTTTGAAATTCCATCGTGTAGGTGCAGAACGAGGTACCCTTCGCTGTACTATCTTATCCAGCACAGCAGTGCGTTGCGGAGAATTAGAAAAGAACGACGGTATTTCTTGTAAATTTGAAAAAAATAACCTGACTTGCTTGTTTTGTGACGACGCTTGGGCCATTATTAAATTCAATTGGTGAGCATAACAATGCACAAAATGTGCTGTTGGATACTTCTCCTTGATTTTTGTTTGCACACCCCCATGCCTGCCACTCATGACATTTGCCCCATCATAACACTGAGCAATTAGTTTGTCTGAAGGAATGATCGGTAAAATTTCATTTAATATTGTTTGCGTGAGTGTTTCGGCATCAGAATCAGATGGTAAAATAAATCCACCAAAACACTCAACTGGACAACCATTTATGACGTACCGGTAAACTAAAACCATCTGACACTGTTGAGCGCAGTCACTAGTTTCATCGGCCATAATAGCAACAAAGGATGCCTGTCCTAATTCATGAGAAATTACATCACGACAAACTGCTAACATACTGTCCAATAATTCATTTTGGATGGTTTTAGACGTGCCTTTAAACTGCCTAGAACTTTCTAAATGTTCCCTTAACGTGCTATCCAAATCGGCACATAAATCAATCAAGCCATGAAAAATACCCCGGTTTAGTGAATCTTCTTTTTCATTATGACCACGCAAGGCTAGTTCAAAAGATCCACAGAATTTTATACAATTAAGTATTTTGGATAGAACATACCTATTTTTTGTGACATTCTCATTATGCATTTGAATGTTAATCCAATACGCAGAATCGAGTTGCTGTTGAATGTTCACAGTTCCTAATAATGCAAGTTCTGTCTGATTGTTCAAATGAGTCTTTGAATTTTCATGCTTCTTAATTTTTTCGCTTAGATGTACGAGATCTTTCACTCCAGTTTTTGACCATAAGGGCTCACCACTGAATAAAACGCATGGAAAGCAGAATAGAGCATTGGCATTGTTACAGCCACAAATCCATTTATTTCTATTATATATATCTTTATTAAAACGCCTTGTGTACGCTTTACCTCGACTGGAACCTGACACTTTTATTGTTAAATTCGGAAGGGGTCTCCCTTGTTCTTTAATTAGTAGTCTTTCCTCATAAGTTAATGCAGAAAATGGCTTCGACAACAAGTTCTTCACGACATCCATATTTAAACATGTAATAATTAAACTTCGCTTATTGGCCTACACAATGCTAAATAACTAATCTACTCTACCTGTGAATTTCTGCTGAGCACTTGCATAAAACTGACACCAAAACAACAATTTCTTAAATATATTTCCACTCACACGCTTTCTTAACAAAACTGCACTGGAAACTGGCGTGAAAAATCACAGCCTGGAACGTCTAATACAAACGAATAAGCCACCTGAGCTGCAAGGCATGCAGTACAAACAGAACCTTATGTGCTTATGGGCGACTCCTAACTACCGTTTTCTCCGATAGGTGGCTAAAAGTGTGGTTCTCATGCTTTCTTCACAGAGCTGGCGTTCACAGTCCCGAACAAGGTTGCCAGATCGCCAGATCACTAGTAACCGAATGGCTGTCAGTCTTTGGCTCAATAACAACACAGCATGACAGATGGGATTGCTCATCGCTGTATATCACATCTTTCCACTCAGGTGGTTCTGCAGCTCTGCAGATCGTATTATGGAGCCGCGCCTGATCTGCCATTAAGACGAAGACGTCAGTAGAGGCCAGGCTGCTTACTACATTTCCACCTGCCTGAATCTCTCCCTGCCAATTTATACCTTTCAGCAGATGATACACGTAAATTACGAAGAGCTAATGAGAAAGATTACAGCCTTGTCTAACCCCTGTAAGCATCCAGAACCAAGAACTCATTCTACCATCAATTCTCACTGCTGCCCAATTGTTATCATAAATGCCTTTGATTGATTCTAATAATCTACCCTTAATTCCATAGCCCCTCAGTATGGTGAACATCTTTTCCCACGTTACCCTCGCATATACTTTCGCTAGATCTACGAAACATAAGCACAACTGTCTATTCATCTCGTAACATTTTTCAATTACCATGCGCATACCGTACTGAAAGTCGGATCCTGACAGCTCCTCTGTGGTCTGTAACCACACTGGTTTTCATCCAACTTCCTCTCAACATTTGATCACACCCTCCCTTCCAAGATGCCAGTGAAAAACTTTGCCTGGTATAGTAATCAATAAGATACCTCGATAGTTGTTGCAATTCTTCCTGTTACCTTGCTTATAGATAGGTGCAATTAATGCATGTGCCCAATCTGAAGGTACCTCACCAACACTCGGTTCTAATCTTAGGTACTACCGGTATTCTATGAAGCAATTTAATCCCTGCCTTGCCGCTATACTTCACTACATCAGGTCTAATTTCGCCTATCCCTGCTGCTTTATGACAATGGAGTTTATTTACCATCCTTTCCACTTCCTCAAGCGTAATTTCACCACATCATTTTCTTCCTCCCCATGAGCTTGGTTGTTCGCGACACCACCAGGGAGATTTCCTTTTACGTTGAGACGATTTTCAAAATATTCCCTTCACCTGTCCTGTGGTTCCCTGGGATCTATTATGAGTTCACCTGAATTAACCAAAACACTGCTCATTTCCTTTTTCCTTCATTTCCCAAGATTATGTATTTCTGCCCAGAAAGGTTTCTCTGATGCTTTAAATAGCCTTTCTAGGTGATTACCAAAATCTTCCCGCGACTTCATTTTGGATTCAACAACTATTTCTTTCGCTCTGTTTCATTCTTCTGCGTACAATTCAATGTCTGCATTGTCCCTTGCTTGGAGCCATTTCTGATAAGCCTTCTTTTTACGTTTAGAAGCTGCTGTCACCTCATCATTCCACCAAGATGTTCGCCTTTGCCCATCTTTACACACAGTCGTTCCTAGTCATTCCCTTGTTGTTTCTACTACAGCATCCCTGTATACCACATATTCTCTTTCTATACCAGTAACCTGCTTACTGTGCACTGTTCGAAACTTGTCACTAATAATATCCATGTAGGCCTACTTCTGTCTAAATTCCTCGTCCTGGAGATTTTCTACACTTATCCCTTTGCAGACAGATTTCACTTTCTCTGTCCTAGGCCATTGAGATACTCGTACTTACTACAGATCAGACCGTGCTCTGTATAACAGAAAAGTCACCTAAAAACTCGTACATTCCTAACAGACTTCCTGAATTTGAAGTCGGTTAATATATAGTCTACTTTATGAAACTGGTACCCCTAGCATTCCACGTGTAGCGGTGAGTAGCCTTATGCTTGAAGAATGTAGTCGTAACTGCTAAACACATACCAGCACAGAAGTCCAGCAAACGCTTCCCTTTCCCATTAGCTTCCATGTCTTCCCCATATTTACCAATCGCCCCTTCAATACTTCAGTTCTCTTTCCAACTCTCGCATTGGTATCGCCCATCAGCACTATCCTCTCTTTGCTGTTGACCCTGACTGCGATGTCACTCAATGTTGCATAAAACTTGTCAACTTCATCCTCATCTCCACCCTCACATGGTGAATAAATTGAGACAATTCTCGTCCTAATTCCTCCAACTGCCTAATCTACCCACAACGTTCGCTCATTTACGTGCCTAACAGAAACTACGCTGCGTACAATAGTATTCCTGTTAAACTGCCCTACCCGATACTCTGACTTTCACCTTTTTAACACAAATCAAGTATACTTTATAATCTCCTGTCTCTTCCTCGTTATTTCTTCTTACCCTTAATTTCACTTACACCTAGTACATCCAGATGCATCCTCTTTTCTGACTCAACCTGTTCTACTTTCTTTTTTCCGTAGCTCCCGATCGAATTCCATTTTTTACAAAGTTGTTTCCAAGGAGAACCTCGCCTGTCAAGTGAGAGTGGGTCACCATTACTCCCATAGGTCCGAGGCTTTCTTAAAATGTACTGAACTTGGTAAATCCATGAAGCAGGGTGACACTGTACTTACACATAGTCGTGGTGAGCATTTTTCCTCTAACGGGTTAGGGACCACCGGTGGATTGTGTAGTCCTAGCCGCATGAGCGAATGAAGGGCCATTATACAGAATATCTCTGAGGACCCACTCCTGTTCCGTAGCAACTGGTATCCCGACACTCAGGACCACTTACTAGGCCACTCAGCTGTTGCCCTTGGTTCACGAACTAGAACGTGACTACAGCAACGTACACCATGAACCATCTAATATTATTATTCCGGAAATATCGTGCATCACAGAGGTGTAAGAAGGTGTTGTGCTGAATGGATGGACAAGGAATTGACAAGAGCATAATTTAATGCCCAAAATTTTGAAATTGTATTCCTTCCGTCTTGTTCTCTTATTTAAAATTTGGTAAATAGAAGATCTAAAAAAAGCAATAACAATATAAAAATGAACTCGTTAGTTCCAACAACAACGACATAAAGTCCAAAATCAGGTACAAAAGTAGAGAGAATTATCAGGATGATAATATACGATGGATGAGTATTATTAGCTCTGAAACAGTTATACTATTTTATAAGAGAAGGTTTGCTCCATTAACTTCCATAGCCTAACAGTCTGAGCTAAAAACTCAGAGGCATAACTTTCTTATAGCGCAGAAGGTTATACAATGGCAATCTTCAAATCAGGTATTTACAGTCACTTCCGCTCTATTTTTTTTTTTCGGAAACATAAACAGGGGCGATGAGTGCCCATAATAAATGGCTATGATGTAAAAAGGTAAAGGTTGATAAAGATCGGGGGAAAACAAAATCCATGAGGGCGAAAAACCTGCGCTCCTTGTAGAAAACTCTTAAAACCTTAAGTGGGCTTAAGGCCCCAACATACAGAGGCTAAGCGTATTGTGCGCCGGGGAGACTAAATGATAAACAATAAATTCCAAAATCTGTTAATAATTTTAGAGGATAAGAAACTTTAGTCACCCCATACCGAGATGAACGGTAGTCAACAGAGGGTAATCACTCTTGTCCCCTTACATTATGTATTTTCCAGTAGGGAATAGAACAGATTACTTAGAGTGGCGAAATTTTTTACATTTAAACAGCAGAGTTTAGTAATGTACATGAAATAAAAGAGTTTTGAATCATTTCATATGTTAAGAAAATTCTGGCATTACCTTGAGTTGCTGGGCCTTTGAACGCCGACTGCGTCCTCTGCCACTTTAGTATACGCCGCACACAATAAACTGGAGCCATGACCATGACAATACAGCCTTAAAGCGCTCAGCTTTTATAGTATCTGGAGGGGAAGTTCCAGAACTCTTTACAGATAGGCTGGATGCTTGTACACACCCCAAAACAAAATTTATTTGGCTAGAGAAAGTATACACAAATTATCTTTAATCCCGGCGGAGAGGACAATTAGGCCGATGGTAGATACATCTAATAGATGAAAATCCAAGTGTATTGCATAACATTAATTCAAGTTCAATTACATAGATATCCTAATAGAAGGCAAGCAGTCTGACTGCACGGAGAAGGTGCACCCCCGGTACAGACCGCCACTCCCTAAGGTTTGGCCACGGTATGAACAGCTTTGAAATCTTGAATCTTGCCGTACATAATTTTTGATAAATCATATATAAGTTGGAGTATCACTTGATAGATAGGCCTTTCATGTTTAGTTGTTGAAGTAAAGTAGTTTAGATAGTGTTTGCGAAGTACTAGAAGTTCGGGGTGTTGCGCCCAGAGTCGACAGCAAGAGCGGCCGCCGATGACGATGTCAGGATGGGGTCGCCCGGGCCCCCAAGGTACCCTCAGATATCATCCTCCCGTATATTTTGAGGAGCAACCAAGGCGATGGTCACAAAGTACCAAGTAGCATTGTTCGGGCCAAATATAGAGTGGGCGGTTGGAGTTCAGCATCAAAGCCACTCCAGAGGATGATATTCCCAAAGGAGTCAGTTTAGAAGGAGTCTCGGCCGGAACGAGGCGGGTCCATACCCCGCGCGGGCATCTCTCGCTCATTGACACGACGTGGCCTCAGGTGAAAATATGGCACTGTAGTATTGATTTTTGGGGCAACTGTAACTTACTCACAGAGAGTGTTACATGTGGTGCAGGTACGGTTGGCGACTTTGGAGGAATAGTGTACGGAGTTTCTGACACAGGTTTGGAGGCAGGGTCCTTAGTGGCAGAATAATAATGAGATCATTGAAGGGAAGGTTTAAAAAAAAGGATTTAAACAAAGAATGAAATTTAAGTTATGATGTTACTTAAATACATACAATATTTCACAGTCAACAGGGGCAGCAAGACTCCTTATTCTAACTTGATTATATCAAACTTAAACTAATAAGATGCTAAGGAAGGAAATATATTTAAATCAACAACATCATCCTTTGGTGGCATATACTGAAGAAGCAAATGCCTTTACACACGTTTTACTTGACACAGGTGTAGCTCAAAAATCTTTTCATTTCATTGACAGGAGTAAGGAAATCAAGCCTAATGCATGGTTAATGAAATCTGAGGGCAAGCTTGCCCGCGGAAACAAAGTTTTTAACCATTACCTGATCTCCAATTTTTTACTTGGTGGATCTTTGTCCACGGTCATACCTCATTTTTACTCTCTGGTGAGAGGCCTTAAGATTATTTCCTGCTTTTCCCCATAAATCTCGGATATTCTCTGAATCTATTGTCTGTGGCAAAATCTCATTGGTCGACTACGAATTTGACAAATGAGTATTTGGGACAAACTTAAACATAAGAGAAATTGGAAAAACTTGTGCTACTTATGAATGGCCGAGTTAAATGCTAATGATAACCAGTGTAAGGAAGTGTCCCTTTGGGAATGATCTTCGTGGTGAAAAGCAATAGGGCAGGTCGAGGATTATGATTAACCCGCTCACCTAGGGATGGTTGTGGGTTGAGCGCAGACGTCGTGACATGCGAGATAGAGAGATCGAAACAGAACATACGAAATAAATTACAGGGGAACGGCTTAGTGTTATCAGGAACAACATATTGACAGGGTCCAAAAGACGACAAAACAGAACTGAGACAAGAAATAGTAAACTGAGTAGTGGCAAGCCTAGTCGGAAACATCCATAAAAACCGAGTAAAACCACCCACAACACACAAGAATGAATTTAATCCAATTCCCTTTATATTGGGGAAGGGTGTGACGTAATCCATGTACAATCGCTCCATACGGCGAGATGCTTGGTGTGAGGACAATAGTCTTTAATTAGCTGACAACGTGGGCTTGCTAATCAAACAAGACTTACATGTTTTAACCAGTTCCCTAATCTCGCCATCCATGCTCTTGCAGATAAACGTCCCTCTTATCTTCTCTCTGGTTTTATAGATGAATAGATTTCCCCTAATGCGATCTCATGGTAATACTTCAAAATCATAGGTACTAGCACTGCTGGAACGACAATGTTTGTCTTCTGATCGTGTCTCGAAGGGCCACACAGATCTCCATTCCTCAAAACATAAGAGACGACATGTTCCCCAGAAGAAAGGGTTTCCATAATAGGAGCATGCACCGTGTCTCCACGCTGGCATTTGGCTATATCGTCAAAGAACAAAGAGGCATTAGTCAAAAGTGCACTTATGCAATTGGTTTGAAAATAGAAGGGGAACGTCTTTCCTCCGGATCAACAGAATTAGAATCGCCGGAAAACATTCGGCTTAAGCCACTGCGACTTCGTTCTCCGACACTCGAATGTGTAGCACGTCAAACTGAAAAGCTGAAACCCTAGTCGCCCAACGGGTGATGCGTCCGGTACAACGGGGCCTAGGAAAAATCCAGCTCAGAGCCTGATCGTCGGTCTCCAATTAAAATTTAACGTGCTCAAGGTAGAGGCGGAATTTTTCGAAGGCAAATCAGACGGCCAGTTTTTTCAACTCATATATAGAGTACTTGGTCTCTTGAGGTGACAATGATCCAGGCGCATTGTTAGTTGGGCGCTTTCCGATTTCATATTCCTGAAGAAGACCCGCCGCACCGCAGATAAAGCGGTGTCTGTCTGTAAAGTTAACTTCTTGGAGAAATCTGGCATTGCCGAGACCGGGGCGTTCCACAGAGCTGATTTCAGATCCTCAAACGCAGCTTGCTGTGATGTCCCCAATTCAAACTGGGCACCTTTTAGGGGTGCCTTCCTACTAGCAACGATTAGGAATTCACCATGCTGATGAATCTAGCAACACCTTTAGCATTTTTAGGAGGCTCGAATCTACGGATTGCGTGAGTTCTGAAATGATCGACCGAAACTCCAGAAGGTGACACAGTATGGCCCAAGAAGGACATGGATGGTTTAGCAAAAGGTACCTTTGACAACCTGATCGTCAATCCAGCTTTACACAAGTGTTTAGAGCTTTCTCTAGACGAGCGAAGTGTTCTTCAAAGGTCTCGGAGAAAACAACATCATCCAGATAATGGTACAGATAATTAAATTTAATATTGGAGAAGATGCTAACTAGCAGCCTATTAAAAACCGCCATGTCCCCAGGGAGCCTGAAAGGCATCCCGTTGTATTCATACAAGTTCCATTCACTAGCGGAACCAGTCAGATATTTCGATTCTTCCACCAGAGCTATCTGGTTATAGGTTTGGTTAAGATCTAATATGGTGAAGAACATGGCCTTACGTTTGAAAATATAAGAACAGTCACGTCCGTAGGGAGCCTGAAATGCATCCCGTTGTATTCATACAAGTTCAATTCACTAGCGATAGCAGTCAGATATTTCGATTCTTCCACCAGAGGTATCTGGTTTTAGGCTTGGTTAAGATCTAAGATGGTGAAGAACATAGCCTTACGAAACCAAGAAAGACACGAATGCAAGTCGGGAAGGGGTGCTGATTATAGAATTATCTTACGATTTAATGCCCTCTAATCAAGCCGCCTTGAGGTTTCTGAACCAGAAAAATGGGTGCATAATACGCCTACTTGGAGGGTCGAATGATACCATACCTCAGCATTTGGTTAATGATTTCCTTGAGGGACTTTGTTTCAGGTGGAGATAGCCTGTACAGAGGAAATCTTAGACGGACCGAATCCGGAAACTCGATTTTGTATTCAAGTAAGTCAGTCACACTAAGATTTTCCGAAAGACGTCGGAAAATCACTGACATAATTTACGAATGCAATTAGCCTGTTCCTCAGGTAGATGGCTAACGTCTAACGACATCTCACTCCCGGTAGACGAAATAACAGACGATGATACAGAATTACATTTTAAATGAGGTATATGGAATTTAATCCTAAATTTGAATGTGCAGGAGTTACTTTGAAAATCGAGCACGATACCGGAATATGACATGAAATCTACACCTAATATCACAGGCCATGACAAATTTTTACCAACACTGTGAATCAGCGGTAGAGTGTCGGCCTCCGGATCCCAAGATAGCGGGTTCAAACCCGGCAGAGGTAGTCGGATTTTTGAAGGGCGGAAAAAAGTCCATTCGACACTCCATGTCGTACGATGTCGGCATGTAAAAGATCTCTGGTGACATATTTGGTGTTTACCCGACCAAAATTAATTAAATCTCAGCCATAGACGCCCAAGAGAGTTTCGGTTTACTCGGTCTGCCATCTAGTGGGGGCCTAGAGTAAAACGGAACGTCGAAATTGACGAGCAGACAGCCAGATGGCGTCAAATTGAAATGTCTGCACACGGTAGCTGAGGCCATACGATTATTATTATTATTATAACATAAAATTAGATGTAAATTTAGAAATACGAAGTTTCACCTGAGTAAATCTTAAAATTTCTAGTGGGCAAGAGTTAGCGAAAACACGTCTTACAGAAAGAGAAACTTATTCAGGAAATTTACAACTAAGCTTTAATTTTGAATACCATTCTTCCGAAACAATAGATTGAACACTTCCGGAATCTAATAGGGC
The DNA here is from genome assembly GCF_040414725.1 of Anabrus simplex. NCBI lineage: Eukaryota > Metazoa > Arthropoda > Insecta > Orthoptera > Tettigoniidae > Anabrus > Anabrus simplex. The sequence continues at coordinate 28,570,218 of NC_090279.1, read as the reverse complement.
AGTGACATGTTCATTGCTTATTTCAATTTTAAGGAATGGAACAAAATCTGAAGTATCGGAGGCAATCTTGAGGCACTCTTTTGGACCTTCAAAGATGGTCTTAGGCGTTCTTCCCTCTTTAGAAGATATGATTTCCGATTTAAACTGGGCTGGGCCTTGAGGTGCAGATAGTGGCGCGGACTCAGCCGAGCACCCTAGTCATTTTCTATTGCTGTGGTCAGCAAAGGTAAAACCAGAAGTAGGACAAGAAGATATACTATTTGACAAGTTACAGTTCTTAGCCTGGTGTGTGAATGGCCCGCATTTGGAACAACCTTGAGAAGACGATCCTCTTCCGTACTGACTTTTAATGGGACATCATAGTCCCCATTTCTACCCGCAGACCCTGACATTAATTTATTAACTTTATTAGATAGTTCATAAATATGTTGAGCCAAGGAGTTTGGCATATTTTAGTGCTCATCTCTGATTTTAAGAGGAAATAGATCCCCTACACTATTAGAGAAATTAAAGAGTATAACCTGAACACGTTTAAGCTGGTTTACTTTCCGGGTTGAACCGTGTTGTCGTTTTTTGTACATTACATACAGTTTGCTGACGTTTCGAATACATCGCAGTATTCTTTGTCAGGGCGACTGAAATACCCCTACTCGATCCGAGGTAACCAGTCTCCCAGGCAGCAATCCCACTACAAAGGGTGGTTCCTGACCTTGAGCTATATATCCTAGCCTTTCTGGCTGACGTAAGCAGTGAAAAAAAGAGATCTACATAATTCGGAATTCTTTCATCCGCACGAAGATAATGCTTTCGAGAGCGGATATGAACTCATCATCATCATCAACATCCTAAACCATCTCCAGTTTCCCGGGTGTGGTGTATGTACCATGTGCCTTGTACCATTCCTCCTCCACCAACTTGTTGCAATCATGACCTCTCAGCAATACATCGTTCTTAACTGAATCTATCCATTTCCTTCGTGGCCTTTCCACGGGTCGTCTTCCTTACTTTTCTGTCAAATTCCTTCCTTGCAGTTCTGTTAACTGGCATCCTCTTCATGTGGCCAAACCACTTCAGTCTTGATATCTGAATCTTATTGAGGAGGAAATCATCTATTCCTACTTCTTCTCGAATTTTCTCATTCCTAACCTTGTCTTTCCTGGTTTTATGGATCACAGTGCGTAGAAATTTCATTTTAGCTGCCTGGAGTTTGTAATTATCTCTATTGGTCAGTGTTGTGGTTTCGAGACTGCATGTAAGAATTGGTGTATAATAGGACTTGTACAACGTCATTTTTGTTTTCATAGGTATTTGCTCATCCCACAGCATGTGCCTTACCTGGTGGAAAAACTGTGTTGCCTTATTGATTCGATTGTTCACCTCATGTTTTGCTAGGTTGTCATTTGATAGAACGCTACCCAAAAAGAGCGGAACTGAACTAAGCTAACTAATTAAGGAATATTACAATGTAATTAACATGCAGATAATTATGATAACCACACCTGATGATTTATTGTTTGTATAAAAGTTCTAGTCATCTCTCTTTAGCTCTTGTGTACTGCTCTGTTTCTTTCTTATTAAACTCCGGGATGTTTCCCAAGGCTGAACAGAGCCACCTTCTCATAGTGTTTCTCAGAAAAATGTCAACCCCATTTTGAGTCGAAGAACGACGTTAACTTTCAACAGTTGGCATGTGTATGGTGACGGTTTTATTCACAGCATTGACGCATTACCAGAAAGTTATTCCGAATGAAGAAGCCTTAACAACGTTTTAGCACCGGCAGCCACTCGCAGACCTGGTCTTGAATATAGAACTTGCAATTCTGTTTTCAGTTTTTGTTCATTCTACGATTATATGCCGATCCTACCTCGTTCCTACATCTTTGTTTGTTAAAGGGTTCACTTGCAGTCTCGTCGTATTTATAATCTCTGTGCATTGCTCTTTGTGTCGAGATATCGATTATAGGAAATACCTTAGCATTGTTGATTTTACAGCGGTGTGAAAATTATAAGAAAATTTTGTATAAAATCACATTTATTCATTGATATTTTTCTTCCAATTGAAATTAATCACATATTTAGTATTTGGTATGCATTCGCTTTGATTATATGGCAGATTCAGTGCGATATGGCATGCTTTCTACATTTTTTGCAGGAATCTTTGATTTGCTTATCATAGTGCCATTTATTAATAAGTGTCTCTATGATATTTATCTTCGTTTTAATGCTGTTTTTCTTCAGTTTTCATTTCACAATGGCCCAGAGATTCTCAATGGGGTTTACATCTGGACTACTGCAGGCCAAGAAAGTGCTTTTACTTTGTTTCCACTTAAAAGCTTCGTCACAGACTTCGCTTTATGGCAAGGAGCAACATCGTGTATGAATACAAAGTTACCATTGGGAATCCACTCTCTCATTTGCGTCAATAATCTTCTTTCAAGTACTGTTTTGTATTGCGGCTGGTTCATCATACCCTCTACAATATACAGACGTCCTGTACCATGAACTGACGTAACACTCCAGACCATAACCTGGATGGGATGCTTGGGGCAAGAACTCTTCATCAGTGCTTCTCCTCACGTACTCACTACTTTCGCCTGTTATTGCAAACACTGGTTCGTCGGAAAAACATGCCTGGAAAATTAAAAACATATCCAATACCATACACACATCAGTATAATGAAAATTAAATGAATAAGTTTCTTGCAAGGGGAATTTCATTCATTTGTGTTAAATTTGGAATTTTCTTACTTCAGAATATCGTATCATAATTCAGGTTCATTGACTGGTATTATTATAAGTAACCAATTATAATTTTATAATACCTTGCTCCAGTCATCTCCGAATCGTTCACTCACGTCTTTTGCCCACGCTTCATCCAGGTGTCAGCGCAAGACACACACAAGCCAGTAACGGGAACATCTGATTCAGTTGTTTCCAAATCACTGTTTACGTTCACAGCTTCCTGCACTGATGATGTCAGATTATCCTCACATTACTTCTCTTTGTATGAGTCTACCTTGCAGCTGGGGGTGGCATGTTCATAATTCCACAAAACAAGCTGGTATCTTCCCTTCCAATACCTGAACATCTCATTCCATAGCACAATCTCAGGTTGCTTCATAAGTACAGTTATTCACTTCAGACGTTCTAGAAGCAATATAAAACTGACAGCTGTCACAATACAAATATAACGTACAGACTACACCAACCCTCTCTTCGTCTTCATATAACTTCAAATCTCGCGCACAACAGTTAGCACATGCACAAGCTGAACGAATAACTTCTCGCAGAATCCTCAAATCTATGAACCGAAACCCACTTGAGGATTTATCTTCCATCTTGTATTCATCGAACGAAATGCCTCAATCAATATTCGTCTCAGCAGCACTGGATATCTTGAACGAAGTACTGCGGATACTGGTATCCTGTTCTGTGCCTTGCCCTCATACATTCGATTTCTTTTTCGTAAACCGAGAAGAACTGTCCTTTTTTTACTTTCTTCAAAACTCTACGTTCACCTCAAGGCATACTGTTACTTTGAATAACATACAACTAACAAAATTAGCAATTGGTAAATCGGATATGAAACCACAGCAACACATATAGATAAATTCGCTGTCAACAAAGGAACCTGAAGAATGCGGCGGCCATACTTTTCCACAGCTTTATTGATGACAGGTTTCCATGGAAGAAAGACAAACACGTGGAAATTCTCCGTAAGAGTAATGAAAAAACTCGTCCTACAGAGTTGGGCGTGGCAGTATACAAGCAGTTACAGATACTCATTTTTCTCATATTTACAGATGGCATTGACCTGTAATATTTTTTATTAAAATCCTGACATGTTAAGGTATATTATGAGCAAAAAAAATTGGCTATTTTTACTAATTTTTACGTATGTTCCCCCTTAAAAGGTGTTTTATGGGTATCATAGGTAGTTTAAGACAGTATAGTACATCAGCTGTGTCAAGACACATACAAAATGTAGTTACTAAGGAGATACTCTAATATCAAAATAAAGCTACACTAGAGGGTTCGGTCAAAGTTTTAAGAGTATTATGTCAGCAGATTGGAAAAATGGAACAATACCCACTGGCTGGAAACGATCCATCATCTACGTTCCTATACCAAAAAAGGCGATCTGTTGGACTGCACAAACTACAGTACGCTTGTCCTAATATCACATGCTAGTAAGGTGTTGCTAAAGATCATGCAACGAAGATTAGAACCTTAATTGTCTAAACCTCGAGCTCGTTTTAGGATAGATATTATTAATAATATGCGTTGGATGGTAGAGGGAGCACAGGAGTTGGTCATCAGAAGGCCTTTTATAGTGTAAATCACAGGACCATGAGATATGTCCTTAGACGGATTAACATCTCTCTGTTTTGGATCCCAACTACCGATTTAAATTCACACTCTTGACTTAGTTATATGGTTCTCCGAGTACTGATATACATTTTACCTGGACTTTTTCTGACCGTAATTTGGCAGGTGCGATCCTAGCTCAGTCAGGTGGTATTTGAAGGTGTTCAAATACGTCATCCCCAAGCTGGTAGATTTACGAGCACGTTAATGTGCTCTTGCGGGACTAACTTCCGGCACCTCGGCGTCTTCGAAAACTGTACAAGTAGAGTAGTTAGTGGTACGTGAAGCCAATAACAAAAATATTCAATACTATTGTTGGAATTGTACTTTTTCTGTTCTTCTGGGTTTATTTTATCTTACTGTATATTATTTACTTCTCATTGGCAACGGTGAGGTTTGGATTCGTGAATCCTTCTTATAGTTAACCCCAGGAATACTAACGGGGGGTACATTGTGCCCACCACCTGCTATTTATTGCTCTGTTTCTTTTGACATTTGATATTAAAAGGCTGTAAAATGTATTCATTGTTACCAACTCCGAATGGTGTATTTGGTTTGCTCATTTTTACCGTCTGAAGGTGGCGCAGTCATTCAAACATGAGTGAGCAAGAAGTAACCCCTCCACTTAATTAGTATTGGCAGGATTTATAGCGTTGTTGGCCACTCACAGTAAAACTGAAATAGTTTCTTTCTTGACTGCTACTAGACATTACTAACTGGATAGTTCTGTGTGTACTCCAAGAGCATTGCACCTGATGGATGGATGCTGGAATACTCTCCGAGATAGCTAATTCGTCTGAAGATGACGACATTGATATTACTGTTAGTGAAAACGAAGAAGGAACTGAGAATATATATATATTAAAAAAGCGAGCTGGATTACCATCATGAGAGAGATACACAGATAAACCCAGTTTCAAAACTGTTATCCGCCAGACGCGTAGAAATGATTCATCAGACTGAATGTAGAACATTGAAAATATTTGCACTTTAACAATAGCTCAGTCAGCTGTTTATTTATGGGGTTGACAGCTGATAATGTTACCAAGATGAAATATATTTCTTTAGTTGATTGTAAGGAATGTGAAATAAGTTGGTAAATATCTCCAATAATAAACATCACAGATTCACAGGAACTTGACTTTAAGTGCTGGTCACAAAGCGCACTCCCGTTGGTATACAATGACATTAAAAATAGGGTTGATATTCCTAGGGTTAAAATTGAAAGTCACGCAGATAACAATAGAACAACAGTGGAAGCTATTGGATGAGGGTGACAGTGGGTTGAGTGAGAAGAAGTATGCATAGAGCGGAACTTTCTTTCACACATCACAGGAAAACTAGAATCCAGCTTTGAATTGTTGATGCTAGTAAAATAAATTTTAATTTATCTTCTGGAAAAATAAATTGTTAGATGATGCAAATATCTGTGAGTTTTCCGCAAATGTGTGTAGTAAAGCTGGAAATATGGTCATAATAATTATAACTTGCATCCGGGAGATAGTAGGTTCGAATCCCACTATCGGCAGTCCTGAAAATGGTTTTCCGTGGTTTCCCATTTTCACACCAGGCAAATGCTGGGGCTGTACCTTAATTAAGGCCACGGCCGCTTCCTTCCAACTCCTAGGCCTTTCCTATCCCATCGTCGCCATAAGACCTATCTGTGTCGGTGCGACGTAAAGCCCCTAGCAAAAAATAATTATAACACCAGCTGCGCGGCGGAAATACTTGATACGATTCCCTCGACCTCTTGACGCGAGTGTAACGTCCAGCCGTCAGAGCAAACGAACACTATGACTATCTCGAGGAAGAACATCTATACTATACACTCTTATGCCTTTCAGCGTTCCGTCTGCAAGACTTGTGAAGTTACTAAACGCCTCAAGAATAATCTACATTCAACTATCCCTGAGACCTCGTTTATTTCCATATTCTTATCTTTAAAACTGATTCTGACCATCGTCTTCTGTGTTTCCCTCTACGTCACTTACCTTCCACAACTACTTCATTATTCTCCTAGATAACCTACCTTCCTCCGCTCGCTTCACATGACCTCTCCACAGAAGCCGGTTCACGTGTACCGCTTCATTTATCGTGTTCATTCGTAACTCAATCTTAGTACCTTCCTGCCATTGTTCCCACGTGTTTGTAGCAGCTATTTCTAACAGCAAACAGACTGGTACACAGATAGACTTCTTTCTTACAGAACACTCTGGCTGCGCGGTTAGAGTCACGCACCTGTCAACACCACTGTCGGCAGCCCTGAAGCTGGTTTTCCGTGGTTTCCCATTTTGATACCAGGCAAACGCTGGGGCGCTTCCTTCCCACTGCTGTCCCGTCGTCATAAGACTTATCTGTTTCGTAAAGCAAATTGTAAAATAAATAAAACACACACTGCGAGCTTCACACTTACTGTGCTACCATCCTGGGAGAATACACATCCTAAATAGCTGAAGTGATCTACCTGTTCCAGATTTGTATCACCAACTTCAGATTACATTATCTTAGGTTTCTGGATACCTACTGCATTAGCTCTGCTGCACCAATCACACTTACTGTGCTACCATCCTGGGAGAATACACATCCTAAATAGCTGAAGTGATCTACCTGTTCCAGATTTGTATCACCAACTTCAGATTACATTATCTTAGGTTTCTGGATACTCACTGCATTAGCTCTGCTGTACCAATCACACTCACTGCGCTACCATCCTGGGAGAATACACATCCCAAATAGCTGAAATGATCTACCTGTTCCAGATTTGTATCACCAACTTCAGATTCAAAAATTCTCTAAGGTTTCTGGATACTCACTGCATCTATTTTCAAATTACTACTAGGCCACCATATCTCAGTGTTAGAGCAACCAACGCGAAGTTTCTAGATCCCGGGCTTCAGCAGAGTCTGCCAAGCTGCTTACTGAATCCCTCCCTGTCACTTTTTACTTTCCAGTAGTTTATCCATTAAAAGTAGGAATAACAAACAGCTTTGTCTAATTCCTGTAACTCCTTGAACAAAGAACTCATTTCGCTCTCCGTATCCCAATTGTCATCATAAATGCCTTTGATTGCTCAATTAGAGTATATATATTATTTGCTTTACGCCGCACATAAACTCAGATAAGTCTTATGGCTTCGCTGCGATAGGAGAGGCCTACGAGAAGGAAGGAATCTTCCGTGGCCTTCATTAAGGTACAGCCATCTTTAGGGCTGCCAACAGTGGGGTTCGATCCCACTATCTCCCGTGTGCAAGCTCACAGCTGCGCGCCCCTAACCATACAGCAAACTCACCCGACATTTATAGCATATTATATTATGTTATATTATAAGAATAACTTAGTGTAGCTATTTCTAGCCTGGTGCAACCCTTGTAAGGCAGACCCTCCGATGAAGGTGGGCGGCATCTGCCATATGTAGACTACTGCATTATATTGTGGTGGAGGATAGTGTTAGGTGTAGTGTGTGAGTTGCAGGGATGTTGGGGAGAGCACAAACACTGGAATTAACCAATGAAGGTTAAAATCTCGACCCGGCCGGGAATCGAGCCCGGGACCCTCTGAACCGAAAACCAGTATGCTGACCATTCAGCCAACGAGTCGGATATTATATTATATTATATTATATTATATTATATTATATTATATTATATTATATTATATTATATTATATTATATTATATTATATTATATTATATTATATTATATTATATTATATTATAATAGTGGCTGCAGAGACCATAGGTCTTCGAATAGGAGCAGATGCATAAAAACAGCGAATTTTTTTTTTTCACTCGGTGACATATTCTTTCTTTCTTAATCAGTTTACCCCACAGGGTTGGTTTATTCCTCGGACTCAGCGAAGGATCCCACATCTACCGCTTCAAGAGCAGTGTCCTGGATCGTGAGACTTTGGGTCAAGGATAAACTGGGAAAGAGGACAAGTACCTCGTACAGGTTGCCTCGCAAAAGTTCAAATAAAGCGTATAGGAATGTTTTGAGATATTAGAGAGCTATCGGCTGTCCAGAAAATACTTTACTGCAGTTTCCTATTTTACTTGCAGGCAAACAGCCGATTCCTTCCAACTCCTCACCCAGTTCCATTTCATCTTCATTTTTCTAGAAAAATGTTCAAATGTTGAGGATTTTTCCTTCATTAAAATAGTTTACACCTGTTCAAGCAATTTTGCTAATGGGCCTTATTTTTTCAAAATTTAACGATTAAAATCTCTCATACTTTTGTAGTCACATTCGCGCAGATACTTGTGGCTTGTAGTCGCTACGCATTCACGTTTGGAGCTGAAGGTTTCAGCACTGTTTTCTTTTACTAATGCATCTATTTTATTTTATTTTCTCAATAATTATTTTTTTTGTTGTGTTCTCTTTTGTTTTAGAGCTATCTGCAATATTTTGAACATTGTTACTCCTTGTTGCTTGACGTAAGTCTCGTCTTATTCGTTAGAATTTAAATGCAGCGCTGCGCTACGTTCATTCGCACTGCAACAACGCACTTTCCTCCACAATCAAGCTAAATTCTCTGATTCATCAGCAACTTTCATCTAATCCTATTGTAGGCATGATAATGTATTGTCCACAGCGTCTACGGAAAGACAGTAGTGTAAGAGAAAATGGGGGAAAACCGTTCGTTTTTTCCTATAAACACCCAGTCTATTCAAAGATTTTAAAAATGATATGCATATCAAAACCTTCCTCCGGATGTGTATACACTAAATATGAGGCTTGGTCGAGATCCATCCAGCCGTTTCGCCGTGATAAACAGATAAACGGACACGAAAAATAAAAATCACCGGATCGGTATTGAGTTGACCTAATACGGATAAATATCTGAAAATTTGGCAAAACAAATGAAATTACAGACAGCGGACCGCCTACAACTTTATTTATATAGATAAGCATGGACACGTCCAGAAGTGCAGACCTTTATTTCGAGAGTCGCTGCTTTGAAACTGTACGACATATCTACAAACGGACCTCACCATCAGACGTCTCATTTAGTGTTTACATGCTTGGCCCTACGACATCTTCTCGTACCTCCTATATTTATGGGTTAGATTGAGTTAGAGTCATTGAATTGAGTAACATTTTGTACAGTTTTATCACTCATGTGACAGCCAGAATCACAAAATTTGGCTATCATATGGCAACTCATGTCAACATGCGAGCTGAATGTCGTCACTATATTATGTTTCCTATAAGTGTGCGAAGCGAAAACATAATCGTGTAAGAAGTACAAAATTAACTTGAAATCGAGAAATACATCTCTATTTAACGTACAAGGGATAGAAATACGACCAAAGTTGTAGATCTCTCCAGAATGCAAAAGATTGTGCTTTCTGTTTTGTGAGATGACTTACCGCTTAGCCACCAATTATCCCGAAACGAAGGTCTGCACCGTCGTTAAAATTTCATCCCTATTCCGATATTTTCCGGCGCCAAAATTTATACATTTGCATAGCTTAGAATATTTCCTCAAAGAAAGAGTGTCCAGGCTTCGCGATTAGCATTCGCATATGTATGGAGGAAGAAAATAATACAGTTAAGAAAGTTGAAATTAATAGAAAATAGGTCAATAAATGAGGACAGTCGGATAGGACAATAATATGTAAACACCAAGTGAATGTATTGGAAAATCAGATGCTGCTCAATAAATTATGCTGATATGAGTTAAGGATATAATAAAGCGGTAACAGATGGGAAATTTAGGCGCTGGGATTCTTAGGAAAACACATGAGAAGATGACTAATGGTGTTATTGCTTAAGCTATTCGATGACGGTTATAACCTCGAACGATATTCTACCAATATCACGCAGAATGGCCGATTGATGTCTCTCTTGCTTTCTACCCAAGAGACAACCACGAATTTACAGGAATGATGACGAAAATGGCAATACGCTACTTCCTTGCTGGCAAGCAGTCAGAGAAGTTGCCATGGTAACCTGCAGGTTCGTTGTCGGTCTGTCGGTCACTCAATGCAGAGCATGATAACCGCAGAAATTAGTAATTTTCTCCGTCATTTGAAGAGCAAGGTCAATTATGAACATACTATAAGTTGTTTATAATGAAGAGATATTTCACATACAGACCACGACGTTTACAGAAAGACAGTAGTATAACAAAAAATGGGGGGAAACTGTTTGGGTTTTCCTATAAACACCCAGTCTATTGAAACATTTTAAAATGGTACGCATATAAAACCTTCCCCGGGATGTGTATATACCAAATATGACGTTTGTTTAAGATCTATCCAGGCGTTTCACCGTGATGGTGGTACAAACAAACAGACAGCAAACAGACAAACGAACAAATAGACACGAAAAATAAAAAAACACCGATTCGGTATTGAGTTGACATAAAACGGATAAATATCTGAAAAATAGGCAAAACAAACGAAATTTCAGACAGCGGACCCCTACAATTGTATTTATATAAATAACATATATAAAGATAACATTTATGAAGCTAAATGAGAATATTTGCATGGCAAAATTTGCTATTAATTTGAGGTAATAACGTTTAAATGAGGTACATCGATTATTTAACTTAAATATACTAAGTCCTTACAACCAATAATTAATTATTTAATATATCTTGAAGGAAACTGATTACTCCCAAATGGGTTAGAGCTCAAATTCTGGAATCCCCAAATTACAACTGTTTGATCAATCAATCAATCAATCAATCAATCAATCAATCAATCAATCAATCAATCAATCAATCAATCAATCAATCAATCAATCAATCAATCAATCAATCAATCAATCAATCAATCAATCAATCAATCAATCAATCAATCAATCAATCAATCAATCAATCAATCAATCAATCAATCAATCAATCAATCAATCAATCAATCAATCAATCAATCAATAAGTCAATCAATCAATCAATCCATCAATCAATCAATCAATCAATCAATACTGATCTGCATTTAGGGCAGTCACCCAGGTGGCAGATTCCCTACCTGTTGCTTTTCTAGCCTAATCCTAAATTAATATTTGCCCCAGTTTGTCCTCTTGAATTCCAATTTTATCTTCATATTGTCATCGTTCCTACTTTTATAAACGCCACTCAGACTTATTCGTCTACTAATGTCATTCCACGCCATCTCTCCGCTGACAGCTCGGAACATACCACTTAGTCGAGCAGCTCCTCTTCTTTCTCTCAATTCTTCTCAACTCAAACTTTGCAGCATTTTTGTAACGCTACTCTTTTGTCGGAAGTCACCCAGAACAAATCGAGCTGCTTTTCTTTGGATTATTTCCAGTTCTTGAATTAGGTAATCCTGGTGAGGGTCGTATACACTGGAACCATACTCTAGTTGAGGTCTTACCAGAGACTTATATGCCCTCTCCTTTACATCCTTACTACAACCCCTAAAAAACCTCATAACCATGTGCAGATATCTGTACCCTTTATTTACAATCCCATTTATGTGATTACCCCAATGAAGATCTTTCCTTATATTAACACCTAGATACTTACAATGATCCCCAAAAGGAACTTTCACCCCATCAACGCAGTAATTAAAACTGAGGGGATTTTTCCTATTTGTGAAACTCACGACCTGACTTTTAACCTGGTTTATCAACATACCGTTGCCTGCTGTCCATCTCACAACATTTTCGAGGTCACGCTGCAGTTGCTCACAATCTTGTAACTTATTTATCACTCTTATAGAGAATAACATCATCCGCAAAAAGCCTTACCTCCGATTCCACTCCTTTACTCATATCATTTATATATATAAGAAAACATAAAGGTCCGATAATACTGCCTTGAGGAATTCACCTCTTAATTATTACAGGGTCAGATAAAGCTTCAGCTACTCTAATTCTCTGAGATCTATTTTCTAGAAATATAGCAACCCATTCAGTCACTCTTTTGTCTAGTCCAATTGCACTCATTTTTTCCAGTAGTCTCCTATGATCTACCCTATCAAATGCTTTAGACAGGTCAATCGCGATACAGTCCATTTGACATCCTGAATCCAGGATATCTGCTATATCTTGCTGGAATCCTACAAGTTGAGCTTCAGTGGAATAACCTTTCCTAAAACCGAACTGCCTTCTATCGAACCAGTTATTAATTTCACAAACATGTCTAATATAATCAGAAAGAATGCCTTCCCAAAGCTTACATACAATGCATGTCAAACTGACTGGCCTGTAATTTTCAGCTTTATGTCTATCACCCTTTCCTTTATACACAGGGGCTACAATAGCAACTCTCCATTCATCTGGTATAGCTCCTCCGACCAAACAATAATCAAATAAGTACTCCAGATATGGTACTATATACCAACCCATTGTCTTTAGTAGATCCCCAGAAATCTGATCAATTCCAGCTGCTTTTCTAGTTTTCAACTTTCGTATCTTATTGTAAATATCATTGTTATCATATGTAAATTTATTACTTCTTTGGCCTTAGTCTCCTCCTCTATCTCGATATTATCCTTGTAACCAACAATCTTTACATACAGCTGACTAAATACTTCTGCCTTTTGAAGATCCTCACATACACCCTCCCCTTGTTCATTAATTATTCCTGGAATGTCCTTCTTGGAACCTGTTTCTGCCTTAAAGTACCTATACATACCTTCCATTTTTCACTAAAATTTGTATGACTGCCAATTATGCTTGCCATCATGTTATCCTTAGCTGCCTTCTTTGCTAGATTCAATTTTCTAGTAGGTTCCTTCAATTTCTCCTTACTTCCACAGCCATTTCTAACTCTATTTCTTTCCAGTCTGCACCTCCTTCTTAGCCTCGTTATTTCTCTATTATGATAAGGCGGGTCTTTACCATTCCTTACCACCCTAAAAGGTACAAACCTGTTTTCGCATTCCTCAACTATTTCTTTAAACCCATCCCAGAGTCTGTTTACATTATTATTTACCGGTTGCCACCGATCATAGTTACTTTTTAGAAACTTCCTCATGCCTGCTTTATCAGCCATATGGTACTGCCTAATAGTCCTACTTTTAAGACCTTCCTTTCTATCACATTTATTTTTAACTACCACAAAACAGCTTCATGTTCAATAATACCATCTATTACTTCAGTTTCCCTATAGAGCTCATCTGGTTTTATCTGCACCACATCCAAGATATTTTTCTCTCTGGTTGGTTCCATCACATTCTGAATCAGCTGTCCTTCCCATATTAACTTATTTGCCATTTGTTGGTCATGCTTCATGTCGTTCGCATTTCTTTCCCAATTGACATCTGGCAAATTCAGATCTCCCGCTACAATCACATTTCTTTCCATGTCATTTCCCACACAGCTGACTATCCTATCAAATAATTCCAAATCCGCGTCAGTGCTACCATTTCCCGATCTGTACACTCCAAATATATCAAGTTGCCTATTATCTTTAGAAATGAGCCTTAAACCTAGAATTTCATGTGTCTCATCTTTATCTTTTTCGTAGCTTACAAATTCTTCTTTTACCAGAATGAACACTCCCCCTCCCACCATTCCTATCCCATCTCTACGATACACACTCCAGTGCCGTGAGAAAATTTCTCCATCCATTATATAATTTCTCAGCCATGATTCAACTCCTATTACAATATCTGGTAAATATATATCTATTAAATTCCTTAATTCTATTCCTTTCTTTACAATACTTCTACAGCTCAACACTAACAATGTTATGTAATCCCTACTTGATTTCCAGTTCCGTGTTCCCTTACCACCGCTCCCAAGGCCAACCTGTTTACCTGAATGTACCTCCCTATTACCCTTCCAAACAAATTTCCTAACTTATACGTACCACTGCGGTTTAAATGAAGGCCATCTGAGCGCAGATCCCTATCTCCTACCCACCCATTAGGATCTAGAAATTTCACTCCCAGTTTCCCACATACCCACTCCATAGTCTCATTTAAATCCCCAATCACCCTCCAGTCAGTATCCCTCCTACACAGTATTCCACTAATAACAATCTCCGCTTTCTTAAACTTCACCCATGCTGCATTTACCAGATCCCACACATCTCCAACTATGGTACTTATATCAGCTTGCCTTACGTTGTTGGTGCCAACATGAAACACTACCACTTTCTCCTTCCCCTCCTCCCTCTCTTCTACTTTCTTCAATATCTGCCTCAACCTAATTCCTGGATAACATTCTACCCTGGTTCCCTTTCCTCCACACACTTTCCCCACGTGTCTAACGATGGAATCCCCCATGACCAGAGCCTCAACCCTACCCACCTAATTTGATCCACTCCCCTCCTGGTCAGCCCTATCTTTCCTGATAGCTGCAGAAGCTACTTCCTCCTCCCTTTTCTCCTTCCCATGACCCTGTTCCACCTGTCTTTTCATATCCTCTACTCTACATTTCCCTTTCCTACCTTTTCCCTTCCTCCTACTTCCACACAACTCACCAACAGTTCCCTGTCCGTCATCTTCCCTCTGTTGTTCTACCTGGAGTGACTCGTACCGATTTCGCACAGACACCTGTCCTGAATTCTGATCCTGAATAGAGCCCTTAGCCTTCAATCTCCTTCCCCTTAGAACATTAGACCACCTGTCTTCTACAACGCCCCTCTCCTTCCCCTCCTTCTTGTACACCTACTGTAACCTGTACATTGTTTGAGGGAGTCCTATATTCCTTCCTGTCTTCTGTGAGAATCCTAATTATCTCCCTCAAACTTTACAACTCCTCCCTCATACCCCTCAATGCCTCGCCACACCCACAGTTCATATACTCGCGCTCCTTAGCCATTCTTAACGGGAAAACTGAAATTAAAAATAAAATAATTTAAAAAAATAAATGAACGGAGGGATATATTGTCTGGGATAGTACTCAAAGATCACACAACAATAGGGTACTTAATCTACGACTACACAACAATACTACTCTATTTTTTATCCTACAACCTGTAACAGGATAAAAACTGCTGTTAATTACTGAATATCGAAAGTAATACACAAGAACTACACAATTCCAAACTGCAATTAAGCCTATCCTACTTACAACAACAGAATCTTTAATAAACGTTTCTACGGATACTTCTACTACACCAGTACTACACAAATATTTTACAATAATAAAATAAGCGCACTAAATTATAATAGGATATTACTCGTATACTACTGTACAGTACACTACAGTAATTTTTAAACTACTTTCAGACGTATCCTAATTTCGATACCGGTACCGTATGTCACTACTAAGCACAAACAGATATGAACTTTGCAAGAACTACTGTACTCAAAGATTACCAACAAAGCTAAATGCTTAGACAAATTATTATTAGCATTACGGTCTAATAGATACACACGAAAGATAACACACGAATATAGCAGGCAAGATACGGCACTATCTAAATGTACTGTACTATACTACAATGTATCTACACTACACTACACTACGTTTGGTTAAATTCTTAAGTATCGAAAGTATTGCCGTACACGAAGAAAAACACGAATATAACTGGCAAGATATTATCTAATATATTATACCTTATCTTCACTACAATTCTACTGAAATGTGGTTACGTGATTATTACAGCTGGTGGATTACTATTATTTTCCCTACTCCACGTGACTGAGAGTAAAAGTGTCCTTAATTGGCCTAATGAAAAATACGAGGTTGTCTACAATAATTTCTCAAATATTTCTATCAAAACTACTCCTACTACTCCAGGTACTCTAACTGCAATTAGGCCTACTGGGATGTATGAAATTTATTATTATTAGCTAACCGCTCATAAATACTGAAAGATCGAGGGAGTGAAGTATAAATTACGGATACTTTAACCTACTCAGAAGTACAAATGACTGGAATACAAGGCCAGCTGATTTATATTTATATTTACTCGACTACACTACTCCCTTTGTTCACGACTGTAGTCAACAATGCAATATTTGAATATGAGGAGCGACAATAATCAATAACAATACAACGACTGTTAACTACTACCGAATAATCTCTTTAACTACTTTTTAAATGGAAGACAGGCGTATCGTCTTTTTAAATGTAGAAAATTATTACCTTCGCGATAGTTCGGACGGATATCTATACGAAATACCGGAGGAATTTCGGCGGAAGTTACGGTACTATTCCTTATGATAAGCTGCTCTTGTAAGTATTATACCAACGAACCTACAGATATTCACAAATATTTTAAAAGTTAATATTATTACCTAAAAGTTAATATTATTACCTAAAGTATTTACTAAACCTAAATTCGAAACAAGGTACACCTAGCTAGCCTACTTAACCTAGAAAACGTAAATTACTGAAGACCAACTGAATTACTTGTTATAAAATTTAAATAAATATCACTACCAACAAGCACTAAACACCACTATATAAATAGCACTAAATGAATCACAAATACAAAACGTTAAGCTATTTCAATAATTTTAACTACTTTATCACTACAATAATGCAAGAGCTCTCTCAACAGCCAACCGTTCTCAAGCGCATCCAACAATGCAAGGCCAGATCAGGAAATAATTAAATCTCAACTTTTACGATTAACGTATTGAGGTGACAATTAATAAGTAGATAAACTAGCATCAAATCAATTACTATTTAGGACACAACCACGAAGTGACAAGCGTGAAGAATATATGTTATAGTCATGTGGTAATGATCCTTCACTATCAGCACATCAGTTGTCTTTCATTATTTTTTATAAACAAGAGAAAGGGCAAAAAAGTATTCATTATCAAAATAAATGCCATTATAAGGCAACAAACCTGAACAATAGACAAGGCATAATATAACGTACTGTAAACTAGTTTTAACCCTAGAACACTAACCCTTCGTAAATTTTACGACAGTAGGTAGCAGAACGGTATAGTTTAATGCCTTCCGCGCGTGCGTGCGTGCCGCTATTTTGTGTAGCTGATTTTTTCGAGCAGTTATTGACTGTGGCATGTGCGATTGTTGATATCTTTGCACATTCTTGTAATAATTGGGTGGGTGTCGCCATATTCACGAACGGTTAGTGATAGTGTGAACTTATATGTATAATGTTTCGTCATGCCTTTTTTACATTTATACTTATTTAATTTATTTTCTTGGTAGTTTTGGTTTCTTTGTGATGTAAATAACCTACATTCATAATTTAGGGGTTTATTTTAATATGTTGTGTTATCAAATTATATTTTTTTTATAAAACGTGTTCATTTAATATTTTTTGTGCGCCAAGTTTTCTATATTTAATAAATAATCACATAAAATTGTTTAATATCTACGTATTTTGATTCATGTTAAGTTCACGACACTATAGGAACTCTTAATAACGAAATTCTTGCCAAATATAAGCTGTTCCGTAGAAAATATAACAATTATGAAATCAAACTGTTACAAGGGCATAAGAAAACATAAAGTTAAAAACGCCTAGTGTTTTTCTAGCCTGAAACCAACTGATATATTTAGCCAGGAACATAATCCTCTGAACAGCGTCTTTATCCAGGAACACGAATATCCGCCTGCTGTCGACTCCAACTTACTCCAGACTACATGGGTCATTAGTATTTTGTTTGTATCAGATCATATGCCACCAGGTGCGCCACCAACTTTAGTAAATAGTCACGCCAACAGGTAGCGTTCAAATGCACACCAGCTGCACAATAGTTCCTAAGGTTATCAAGTTCCGTATTAACGTTACAAACAATATTCCTACAATAATAGGACATTCATTCAGAAAATGTATTTGTGAAGCACGTTCTATATTTTCTGTTTATTTGTGATAACTTTTGATAGCTCTGTTCATAAGACATTCCTTCGAAATATGTGTTTATGAATCAAGTTCTTTTTCTGTTTATTTATGAACATTATGAAAACTAACCAATCTCATTTTCAGTGTCTGTGTCGTTCGTCTTCCCTCTTTGACATCCTGCCAGTTTTTCCTGAGCCCGTCGAGCAGCGCTTTCTTCCACTCCTGTGGTAAAGGGCCTGTCTGTCTTCTGGGTGCTGTCTCCGCCATAAAACCCTGATAGCTTTTCGTCATACTTCTGAAACAACCCGTCATTGATTTCATCCTCTCCGAGCTGAGTGGCTCAGACGGTTGAGGCGCTGGCCTTCTGACACCAACTTGGCTGGTTCGAACTTGGCTCAATTCGGTGGTATTTTAACGTGCTCAAATACATAAGCCCCTTGTCAGTAGATTTAATAGCACGTAAAAGAAATCCTGTGGACTAAATTCCCGGACCTCGGCAAATCCCAAATCCGTAAAAGTAGTTAGTGGGACGTAAAGCCAATAACATTATTATATCAATTTAGGAAGGCTCGGAACATAATGGGCTGACTGCAAGGGGTCACACTCTTGATTATGAAACTATAGGTACATATATTAACAGAAATAATTACAATATATACATTTACTAGCGCTTTCCCCGCGACTTCGCTCGCGTCATAGTTGAGTTATGTCCCATTATATTATTTTATTTCCCATTTTCTTTTGAAGTCCACTGAACCAACCTTACGCGTTCATCGACTTTTGTACGAAATGTAAGACATGAACGTAAATGATGTGTTTTCCCGTCCCGGCTTCGGTCGGAATTGGAAAGTTTCACGCGTGTTCCGAGTTCGCTGTTAAATGAAATTCTCTTGTAATAACAGTAGCTTCTATTATTTTTTAACCCCGTCACACGTAATCTAGTGCCATTGCACAACTTAGGTGGTTTGAGGTTACGTAACAACATTACAGGTGCTCGTACTTTCAAACGAAGTTTGTGAGATGGGAATTCTGGAGGATTAAGGTAAGGTAAAGTTTGTTCTGCCCGAAGGCAGGTCCGAACCTCCGCAGAGGTGTCCTGAGCCGGAGTTTACGTGCGGTAGGGTGGCCGGTTCCTTTCCGCTCCTCCATTCCCTTACCCCCACCAACAGCGCGTGGCAACTCATCCACTTCTCGACCACGCCCAATGTTGCTTAACTTCGGAGATCTCACGGGATCCGGTATTTCAACACGGCTACGGCAGTTGGCGGAGGATTAAGAGTATTTAGGAATTCTACTGGATAACTGAGAGCATCGTCCGTTTGTAATAACGTGACGACCGATTTAGACTCTATGTAAGCAATGCTTCATTTAATCCAGGGACTCTCAAACGCCCAAAATCTCACGCGTGCAAATCGAGGCGCAAGAGCTCCGTGCACTGTGCATCCGTCCCGCTCGGCTCGGCTCGCACCAACGCCTCGTCTCTGGGCTACTCGGCTAAGCTCGGCTCAACTCGGCTCGGATTTGGAGCGCTACGGAGCAAGTGAGGAAGAGGGAGACAGGGGGAGCGAGCGAGACAGGCGTGGGGAAAGAGAGAGAGAGAGAGAGCGCTATTGCTCCAAATCGGGGAGTGGGGGTCTGCACTCTGGTCATCGAAGCGAAGTCGTCTTTTGCGCCGTGCACAGTGCATACACCAGGCGCATGCACCCTGAGAGGCCCTGATTTAATTCATTAGCCGTCTCATTAAAGTAAACCTGCAAAAATCCAGGATCTTGTTGAGCATTTGGCAATAGACTGCCAATGGAATGCTAAACTTGACCTTGTACTTTGAAAGTAGGCATAAAGCCGGGTTGGATGACTTGCTTAGCACCAAAAGATGTCATTTGAAAACAGCTGCTACGTTTTCTAATTCGATCAAAAAAATTACCATGATCTGGATGGGCACCCATTAGTAACTCTACAATGGTTCAGGTGGAGATTAGAGTGGTGGCAGCAGAACGTTGCCAGAATCGCAACACATGCCTGGTGTTTCATCTTTCCACTTGAGAGCATTGCAGAATTGGCATTTATGGATGATTGTAAAAATGGTTATCAAGCTGTTATCTTCGTAATTAATTTCAGGATCGTAAGACATCCCGGAACGAAACTTAATTTTACATGGACGCAGTCGTCTTTCTTTTCGGACCCCTGGGTGATGTTGCTCATATCGCATTTGAATTGTCCTGTGATATTCGCGATTATTTTGCTGGCGTGTAGCTGCCACTGCTCTATGAAACTCGGGATTATTTTTCTGGAGTAGTATAATTGGACAGTTCTGCCGCCACCGCCACCGCGGGCTCCCAGAGGCCTCCCAGATGCCTCCTCCACCACCACCACAGCCAGAGGCCTCCCAGAGGTCTCCTCCACCACCCGCGGGAAATTTGAATTTGTAAACAAAGCCACGTGCTTTTTGACAGCTGTCATCGACAACAACGCATCGCTAACCTCAGTACTGCCATCTTGACGGGCCTAAACCTCAGTGGTACTAACTTAACCTAACTAGCGCGAGGTAAACAAATCCACGTGTTTTTTGACAGCCACGTGCTTTTTGACAGACAACAACGCATCGATAACCTCAGTACTGCCATCTTGACGGGCCTAACCCTCAGTAGTACCAACTTAACCTAACTAGCGCGTAGTAAACAAAGCCACGTGCTTTTTTGACAGCTGTCATCCGCCATCTTTAAACTACAGAGCACTGTGCTGCCCTCTTTATCGCAGTAGCTGCAAATTCGTCACCTGTCATCGGCAGTGCAGCCATCTTGGCGGGCCTAAACCTTGGTGCTACCAACTTAACCTCACTAGCGCGAGATTTGAATCGGTAAACAAATCCACGTGCTTTTTTGACAGCTGTCATCCACCATCTTTAATCTATAAAGCACAGTGCTGCCCTGTCTAGCTACTTACCTTTGAAATGTGGTGGCGGATAATTTGAAAAATGCTTCTTGACAGCAGCCATCTTTGAGCACCGTGCTGCCCTCTTTAGCTAGATACCTTTGAAATGTGGTAGCAGACAATTCCACGTGACAGCAGCCATCTTTAATCAAGAGAGCACCGTGCTGCCCTCTATGTGGTGGCGGCAATTTGAAAAATTCTACATGCTCTTGTTTGGAAACAAACTCACGCGCTTTTTTGACAGCCGTCATCCGCCATCTTTAATCAACAGAGCACAGTGCTGCCCTCTTTAGCTAGATACCTTTGGAATGTGGTGGCGGCAAATTCCACGTGCTCTTGTTTGGAAACAAAGCCATGTGCTTTTTTGACAGCTGTCATCCGCCATTTAATCAACTGAGCACCGTGCTGCTATCATGCGGGCAATTTCGTCAGCTGTCATCCGCCATTTTTAATCCACAGAACACCGTGCTGCCCTCTTTATGGCTACTACCTTAAGCACGTAGTAGCGGGCAATTTGAAAAGTTCTGTTAGCTATCATCCGCCATCTTTAATGAAGAGAGCACCGTGCTGCCATTTTTAGCTAGATACCTTTGAAATGTGGTGGCGGCAAATTGAAAAATTTCACGTGCTCTTGTTTGGAAACAAACTCACGTGCTTTTTTTTGACAGCTAACATCCGCCATCTTTAATCAACAGAGCACCGTGCTGCACTCTTTAGTTGAAATGTGGTGGCGGCAAATTCCGCGTACTCTTGTTTGGTAACAAATTCTATATGCTCTCCAGCTGTCATCCACCATCTTTAATCAAGAGAGCACCGTGCTGCCCTCTTTGTGGTGGCGGATAATTTGAAAAATTCTTTTTGACAAGCAGCCATCTTTAATCCAGAGAGAACAGTGCTCCCCTCTTTAGGTACTTACCGTTGAGGCGGTTAATTTGAAAAATTCTATTTGACAAGCTCTCATCTTTAATGAAAAGAGCATCGTGCCGCTATCTTGCGGGTAATTTTTACGTCACAGCTGTCATCCACCATCTTGCATTGCTAACCTTAGTGTTGCCCTCTTTAGCTACTTACCTTTGAGGCGGACTATTTGAAAGAAAAAAATCTATTTGACAAGCCGTCACCCACCATCTTGCATCGCAAACCTCAGTGCTGCACTCTTTAGTTGAAATGTAGTAGCGGATAATTTGAAGAAATTCTTTTTGACAAACAGCAACAAAATTTCAGTGCTCCAGTTAGGTGTGTATCCTTTTGCAAAGATAGACTTGTGTTTGCTGATGCGAACAAAATCACCTTCTTTAAAGCGATGGCGACGTGGATCAGCTGTTTTAATTACAAGATGAATAGCATTTATACGAGGTGTATTCTTTGTAACAAGACGTGGCTTTATTCCGATAGTGCGATGAGGTGTATCGTTGTAGGTAGATAAAAGTCTAGGTAGCAGATCAATCCAACGATATGAACCTTGCGCTGTAAATTCTCGCCACATCACTGTTTTGAGTGTACGATTAAAGCGTTCTACAACACTTGCCTTGAGATTGCTGAACGTAGAGTAGTGTTGAATGCCAAGTAAATTGAGGTAAGAAGAAAAATCCTTGTTGTAAAACTCTTTACCTTGATCAGTTTGAAGAAGCCTTAGGCAGCGTTTCGATTCTTCAACAATATGTTTAAATGCTTCTTTAACTTGAGCTGCTGTTTTAGAACGCACGGGTTGTGCAAAAGCAAACTTCGAGTACACATCGATAACAGCAAGTAGATACTTATACCCCTTATTACTAGAGGCATATGGAATCATTTCTACTAAGTCTGCTTGCCAGAGATCATTTTTTCCTCGTGTAATAACGCGTCTGCGACAGTAGGTGCGACGTGCTGGTTTATGTAACTCATGTGCGATGTTTACCTTTTCAGGTGAGATTTTCTTTTCTTTTTTTTTTGCTAGGGGCTTTACGTCGCACCGACACAGATAGGTCTTATGGCGACGATGGGATAGGAAAGGCCTAGGAGTTGGGAGGAAGCGGCCGTGGCCTTAATTAAGGTACAGCCCCAGCATTTGCCTGGTGTGAAAATGGGAAACCACGGAAAACCATCTTCAGGGCTGCCGATAGTGGGATTCGAACCTACTATCTCCCGGATGCAAGCTCACAGCCGCGCGCCTCTACGGGCACGGCCAACTCGCCCGGTGGTGAGATCTTCTCTTGACGAGCCATTACAAAATAATACCGGCATAACGTAGTTCTATTTCTAGAATTTCTGATCCGTGTGACCAGCCTCTTGCGATGCTCTTAAAAGTTGTAATCGTTCAACGAGTAAGTTTGGGTCATTCCAGTATCTTACATCCACATAGGGCAACAAAGGCTTGTAGAACACATCTAGACTACGTGCAGTCGGAAACAGCTTAGAAATAAACTCACGATACTTGTAAATCTTATTCGCATTTACAGCTTCTGTTCTCTTGTAATTACGTCGTGTTGCGTCAGTAGCAAAAAGTATTGCTTTATATTTTTTAAGATCATCTTGTAAAATTATATCCTTGTCAGGTATTCGTGAGAAAAGAAGTTCTAAAAGTCCTTTCATAGGTTTATAGGTAACACCTTTTACAATGAGTTTATTGTTATTAATCTTAACATTTGAATTTCCTATCCGGAAACAGTCATCTTCGTAGCGAATACCGTAGGTAGTGTCAGTTTGTCCTGTAAAATTTTTTTCTATATAAGGTGCAAAAAGAGATCCATAGGTATCTTGAATAACAGTTCTAAACTGATTGTGATACTCTGGTGTAATCATAACCTCAGACAAAGATGGCAGATTTTGCGTCGATGTAGTAGGTGTTTCAGCAATAACATCTGTAGTTAAAAACTCAACACGCTTAGATGGTGATGTATCATTAAGTTCTTCTTCTCCTCTTTCCTTATCTTCCTCATCCTCTTCTTGATCTACATCCTGCTTCTTCTCTTCCTTATCTTGTTCATGCTTTCTTCTTCATGCTTCTCTTTATGATATGATGTTTGCATAGAAGCAAAACTTGAAATAGTCTGCGGTAATGAAGTAGAATTAAAAATTTCTTTGAGTGGTGTACTTAGTTGTGTTTTTAAAAATAAATCCGTGTCTGCTTGAATACGTTTAAGCTCTTTAAATTTCCGTCGGATATTGTTTCTAGCTTGGATGATACGTTTTGTGATCTCCTTCCTAAATGTTAACATGATGATGGTTTTTAATCAAGTAGTTACTGTAATTCTCTGTTAATGCATATAAAATGATCGAAACCAATGCGATATCGTCCATGCTGTACATCACTTTCTTTATCAATAACTAAAAAGCTGTAACGGTGTAATGACCAACATTTAGCACACATACGTTTAAAGTCATCGAATGTCATATCAGTGTTAACATGATCGTTATACACATGTCGCATGTTGCGCTCATCTTGCCGAAAAAGCACAATAACATTTGCGTTGTCACGTATCATCTGCTTAGGCACACGAGAATAGGTTTAGCACAAATAGATGCAATCAACATATTTATGCCGACCCATACTAAAGAATGCACGAATAACGTTTTGCTGTTCTGTTGCGACATCATCAAAGATCATAAGAGAATTAGGAAGCACATCGTCTGGTGATGGTACTTGCTCATGTGAATTAAATTTAAAATATCTTATTCCATCTTTAACCAGATCGTGCATTACATTTTGTAGAATAATATATAGCGGCTGATAGAGTGACTTTGCGAAAACGTAAATATTCTCGAAGCGTACACCATTTACAGAAGTAATAAGTGTGAGTAAAAGATCTGTTTTACCGCATCGCGACGGACGTGATATAATACATCGAACAGTGAAAGGAAACAACGTTCCATGACGTTTTCTTGTAGTTGTACTAGAACTAGGTAAGAGATGTGGTACAATGTCGGTGACAGGTAGTGTGTCTTGCTGCTTTATAATCTTCATGATAACTGAAGCATAAAGTACGTAATAGTAATATATATATATATTAAACGAAACAAGAGGCAAGGGTTAGTTTATGATTTGCTCTTGACTAGTAAAGTCGTGTACAGCATGGTGAAACAACGATATCCAAACGACATGAAGAAGAAGAAGAAGAAAGAAAAAACTGCTGGATGGAAAGATGTTATAAAGGCTGCGCAAAAAGCTATTCGAGGGGAATACAATCCTCGTGTAGCTATTACTAAAGCGTTACGCGCAGCAAGAGCGAGAATTTCTCCAAAGTGCAGAGCAATATTTTGTAAACGTGCACGATTTATTCCTGTACCAAAACGAGGAGGATTTCTTCCTGCGCTGTTTGCTGGCTTAGCAGCTTTAGTGTCATTGCTAGGTGGTGCTAGTGCTGTAGCGAGAACTGTCAAAGCTGTAGAAGAAGCGAAACAACGGTTGAAAGAGAGTGAACGTCATAACAAGACGATGGAGGCAATTGCGTTACGAGGCAAAGGTGTGAACATGAAGCTAGCGCCATACAAGAAAGGGCTTGGTATCTACATTTCTCCAAAAAACGTCTACTGAATGCACTGCCATATCGAGCTCTAACGCATGATGAAGTTTTTACGTTTGCTAAACAACTAGGAATTCATTATTTTCGAGGAGGGTATATGCGCGATCAACTACCAGCGCGCCCACGTGAACGTGAAAGTGCCGTCATTAGCTTTGACGAGAGTCGTGGACCTGGAACTCATTACGTTGCTTATGTAAAACGTAAATCTAAAGTATGGTATTTTGATAGCTATGGAGACTTACCTCCTCCTTTTGAGCTCATACGTTATTTCGGAGGCAGTGCAGACATTGTTTACAATAAAAACCGTGTGCAAAACTTTAATGCACGCATGTGCGGACGATTATGTCTTATGTTCTTATATCAAACCCAGACAGTAGAGAAAGTGCATTAGTGTCTACGTGATGACGAACAGTGAAAGAACGTTTGCTGTACGTGGAGAAGGACCTGAAACAATATTCTATTTTAATCCACCAATCGAACTTGGTTATCAGCCGCATAGTCTTGGTCTAGTATCGTTTGAAAGCTACAATAAAAACTATAATGTGCGTGATGGTGTAAACAAGTTCTATTACGATGAGTATGTGCTAACACTACCTTCAGGTAGTTATACAGTAGACGATATTCACGACTATATTGAAAGTACGTTAATTGATCAGTTTGGGGAAGATAGTTTTAGTAATCATAATTACAAGTTCTCTATCACTATAAGCAACATTACATATAAATGTGTTATTGAATCATCATTTAAGATTGACTTCAAATCACAACCCGATTCGATTGGACCACTGCTTGGATTTTCATCGAGGGAGCTCCTACCGAACGTACGTTACGAGTCTGATCAACCTATAAAACTCTTCGATGATTATAATGTGAACATTACTTGTAATATCATTACAGACTTGAATAGTAATCTACAACCTTTGCACGTCCTGCACGACTTTATCGTTACAGAGGAACGTGGATATACTATTTGTGAGAAACCAGCAGTAGTTCTTTATCATCCTGTGTCTGTAAAACACATTAGCAACATTACTCTTAGACTTGTAAATAAACATAATCAGCTTATTCATTTAGATCAGCACGCGTACGTAGCTTACAAACTACATCTTAAACCAGTATGAAAACTATCTATAAAACACGGTGTACATTCCGAAGACATACTACATGTGTGCAGAGACTCAACGAGTTAACAGATACCCATAAGCAGATACTCCAAGATTTAGGATATACACTACTACAACAGAATGGAAGAAATGCTAGACATTACGAATACAGTAGAAAGTCGTGAAGGTGTAGTACGAAGTGAGCTTCATTCCTATCATCCTTTTACGTTTGGATTAAATAACAATGATGAAATTCATTTTATTATTAATCAACAAGATGTTTACACCTTACCACACGAAAGCTACCTCTATATTGAAGGACGACTAGAAAAGTCTGATGGAAGTGGACCAAGCACTTCACAACTAAACAACCATGCTCTAGCTTTTCTCTTTTCTGAAGCGCGATATGATGTAAATAATGTTGAAATAGATCGAACGAAGAATGTTGGTATTACAAGTGCAATGAAACTCTACCCTTCTTTCTGTGATGAAGAAAGTAATCTTTTGCGGATGGCTGGATGGTGTCCAAAAGCAACTAACAACTGGATGATTAATGAGGATGGAACTTTTACGGGTATGTTATCACTGAAACATATTTTTGGATTCGCAGAAGACTTTACACGTATTATAATCAACGCAAAACAAGAGCCTATTCTAATCCGTGATCGAAGTGATTACAATTCTCTTAAAGCAGTAGAAACACCAGTAGATTCGAAAATAACGCTGCATCGTATACTGTGGCGGATTCAACATGTAACCTTATCTGATCGTGAAAAACTTCGATTGCTCAAGATTGTAGAAAATGATACACCATTACCTATACGTTTTAGAAGTTGGGAGCTGCATGAATATCCTGTGTTACCACCTACAAACAAGCATAGCTGGGCTGTTAAAACATCACGTTTTACGGAGAAGCCCTTGTACATTATTTTTGGATTTCAAACTAATCGTAAATTCAATCACGAAAAAGATAGCTCACTGTTTGATCACTGTAAATTAAGACACGTTAGACTATATCTCAACGGAATTACGTATCCTTACGAAAACATAGACATTAACTTTGTGAAAAATAAGTTTGGGATGCTCTATGACATGTTTTGTGAATTTCAATCATCGTATTATCAGAAAGAAGATCGTCCGCTATTTACACATCAAGAATTTAAAAATAAAGCACCGATTGTAGTTATAGACTGCTCTTATCATGAATAATCTATAAAAGAATATCAAGTTGATATTCGTTTGGAATTTGAAACATCTGAAATAATTCCTGCTAACACAGCAGCCTATTGTCTTATTATTCATATGAGTGATGTTACTTACCATCCGCTAACAAATATTGTTACGAGACTATAAATAAGAATAGATCTTTATCATTTTCATTAGTGTGTGCTTCGACATCGTATGCTATGGAACAAAACTGTAAATGTGCGTGCTGTTCGCATGCTCATACGCAACATCTTATTTATCTTACACGAGTGAGTGAGGCTATTCAGATGTTCTATAAACATAGATCGTCGATGCCGAAACATCTTATTCAATACATACTGTACCGGGCGGTACACCTCCACGCCGCTAATTTAAAATGTGCGCCTGTTGAAACTCCTCTGCTGGAGGAAGTCTGAACTTTATTGACGGTGTTAATTTTCAAGTTTCTCAGAAGATGTCACTACCTGGAAAATTTAGAGTTTTTGAACTGTGTCATTTTCGACGTATTTTTGTTTTGCTTGTAGTAAGAAGTGTGAACTTTCTCTTCTAGAGGACACTACTGCAGATCAACAATAGTACACCCTAGTGCGGAGTGAAAGAACTATTTTTTGGAGAAAATTTTATTTCAAAAGTTTGTTTCTTGTTAAATTTCTTTCTGTTATTGTTTAAGTTGGCGGTATACCCCTCTCTTTCCCCTTGTTTTGTATTTAGCCAATCCCGAATTTCTTTAATTAATTTCTGCCCAATCTGATGTATCTTCCCCCAACTTGAATATGTTGCTGTATCCTACCCAATAAAGTGCTTGTGGGAGGGTGTTTTCATTCCCCTAACGCCTCGAACCTTCCGCGAGAGGATATAAACTGCTGATTTTTGGGTCTCCGGGCCACTTCTGTTCCATCCTTTCGTGTGTAAAGTACATAGCAGGGGGCGGGAAGCGCCTCTTTATTCACCAGCAGTTCAACACCAGGTAATGGCCTCTAATAACTTCTTTTCTTGCTAGGTCGGCAGTTTAACTCTCGGGCCGGGTTCGAAGCGTTTCCACCATGTAACCTATTCCTAAAATGTAACTAATCTTTTCATCTATTCTCTTCTAAAGCTACATATTGGGATAGAGAGTGCTAACCCTCTCGAGCTCCCACTCATATTGTTTTGAGGTGAACTTAGTTTTCATAACCTATTCTTCCTTGACGTAATGTAAATTGTTTCTTGTTAAGTCACCTCTTTAGTATGGGATTAGCCCTTGTATTAACGGCCTAGTGCCAAGTAGGTATTAAACAAAGTGTATCAGGAGTGCAAGTTCGCCTCCTCTCAAATTGTTATTTTAGAGGTCATGTAATCAACTTTCTTTTCATTTAATAGACCTCAGTAGGTTGGGTATTTTACCCCTGTGTATATGTCCTTAGAGGACAGCTTGAAGGTGGAGTTTGGTGTGGCCCGTAATTGGCCTAAACTTTGAGAGCGGATTGCTCTTTTGGAATTTGACTTTTGTATGCCTCGAGGAGGCTTTTCTGTGTAAAGAGGAGCTAGTGCTCCAGGGCATGATTGGGGCCTTCTGCCCCTTTGTTGAATTTTGTATATCGTAAGGTTGGGCTTCTAGCTCAAGAATAGTGTGTTTGGCTCTAAGAGCCCAAATCCTGTAATCTCTGTAATTGTACATTTTAAATTGTGTTTCGGCTACCAAGTACCTGTTCTATGTGTTATTACTTATCTTGAAAAGAAAATATAACCTTGTTAAATTTTAAATTAATTTTACTTTTGTAGCTTGGGACCCGTTCACACCCGCACCTTCTTTCACCTCTAGCTACCGCTAAAACTCGGTAACAAGTGGTAGCAGAGCGTGGTTGAATGGGTCTCAATTTAGCCTCTTTTGACGGCCAAACATTGCTGTGATCGGAACTCTAACAATTTTCCCAGTTGCTGGAATTTTTGATCTTTCTTGTTTCAACATTGTTCTGTCATCATGACCGGCCCTCGCGATGTTCTCCACCTTAACTATTTGCGCAAAGAGGAGTTGATATATGAGTTAACTATTAGAAATGTGCAATCTGGAGGCACGGTTGCAGTAGACACAAATAAGCTTAGAGAGTCCCTTGATTTGCCCATTTCCATTCCCACCTTGGGGGAGAAAGAAATTGATGACTCTCTTTCCACGATCGTCGAGAATATTCCTGGGCTAGCATCGGTAGTTAGTTTTTTGATGAAAATGATCCGTCTCCTAATCAAATTAAGCGTGTGCAAGCCAGGCTGTTTCATTTTTCAAATAGAGTTAACGATCTGTTGTCTCTAAAGTTGAATGACGTTCAGAGGAAGGAAGCTAGTACGCTCCTTGAAAATATTTCTGAATTATCTAGTAAGGTCACTCAATTGTTAACTGGGGAAGTACCTCCCAAAACCGATCAACCCGCCACGATGAATGCAGGTAGCGAGGAAGAGCCTCCTAAGGGAGAAGTCAATAGGGCAACCGTTGCTGCTCAAACTATCTCTGCCCCATTGGACAACGAATCTGAACGCCGTGCATCGTTGAGTAACATCCGTTCTGAATTAACTTCCTTGCCATTGAAACCTTTACCTACTATGTCACCCGGGTTCAGCAGCTTGCCTCATCCATTGGCAATGTTGCTCAGAGGTATATCGAAGTTTTCCGTTAATACCACCAGTGAAGTAATTTCATTTTTAAGATTTCTAGTTGAATTTCAGGATCATGCCCTTGTTTTTTCTCTTTCTCCATGTCAAATTTTGCAAATTATCTATCCGTATGCT
This sequence comes from Anabrus simplex, assembly GCF_040414725.1. Taxonomy (NCBI): domain Eukaryota; kingdom Metazoa; phylum Arthropoda; class Insecta; order Orthoptera; family Tettigoniidae; genus Anabrus; species Anabrus simplex. The sequence goes on along the minus strand of NC_090279.1, from coordinate 28,539,649 downwards.
ATTGGTATTCTCTCTGATAAAATCGTAAGAGCCATTGCCGAGCAATCATCTATTGAGGATTTCCATGCCCACTTGCTAGCTAACTTCATCCCGGCTAGGGCCAGGTACTCCCTTATTCAGAAGTACTATTATCGGGTACAGCGCTTGGATGAAAACTTGGCAGACTTCATCCAAGATATTAAGTTTTATACTAGGGTGTTTGCTCTTCACTTTCCCGAGGATCAGATTGTACAAGCCATTGTAGAGGAAATTTCACCTCCCTATAGGTCATATTTGTGTTTCGCGGCGTGCCCGCAAACCTTCTCTGAACTTGAAGCGTTGGCAGTCTAGCGGAAGGAGTGAGATACGCCGATTCCTTGCGTGTCGCGAAAGAACCCCTGCCTTCTTTTAGTAATCCTCGGCCTCCACTTCGCCGACCAGTCAATCCCCGTAAATGTTATGCTTGCGGGTCGCCTGATCATCTTCGCAATAAATGTCCACTGATCAAGTCGAGTGGGACAAGGAATGGAGCTGGTTTAGCACAAGGCTGTTTTAAATGTGGGGCTTTCTCACATATCGCCAAGAATTGCCCAAATTCGAATAGCACCCCCTCCTGCTCAACTTCTGGTGCAAATTCCACCTATGCCAATAATAAAAAGTGACTAGTGGCTTCGACTGAGTCGACTAATCCATCCTCCCGAGACTCAGCCCCCGGTAAACAGGTTGTAAATTCAGGGAACGAGCAATTTTCAAATTCATCTTTTGAATGCCCGAAAGAGTGTCTTAGGATTGCGGCGGATTCCCCCGCACCTATTCCTTTTCTTAAGATTGAGTAAAATAATGAGCCTATAACCGCTCTATTAGATTCAGGCAGTGTCTGTTCGATTATTTCGGCTGATTTGTATTCAAAATTGAAATCTGTTTGTAAGCTTCCTAACTATTGTTTGTCTGCGATCCAATACGTTTCGGCTAATTCCTCTCCATTAGAAATTCTCGGTTCCTTATATGTGAAAATTCGTATTTTTAAATTTACATGGAAAGTTAAATTGTTTGTGGCCAAGCACTTGTCTTGCCCCATTATATTGGGAGCGGACTTTATTTCTCACACTGGTCTTGTGCTCGATCTTCAGAGTAGGTCTTGCACTTTCAAATTTGCCTCTAATTGTAAAATCCCACTATTAAAGTGTAATTCTGCATCATGTTCTTCTATTTCGCCTACCCAGGATGAGATGTTGTTAGACCTTAGAAATCTACCTGAGGAGCAGGCTGATAGTATTCGCAAATTGTGTCAGTCCTTTCCAGAGGTGTTCTCTGATACTCTTGGTGTTACTGACCTTATTGAATACAAAATTGAGGTCACGGATTCGATTCCTGTCCGTTTTCCACCTTATAGGGTATCTCCACCTAAAATGAAGGCTCTGAAAGGAATTATCGATCAGATGTTGAAGGATGGTATTATTAGGCCCTCTAAGTCAGCGTATTCTTCGCCTATTTTTCTAGTTCCGAAACACCAAGGGGGCTTCAGGCCTGTCATTGATTACAGGGCTCTCAATCGGAAGGTGGTGTTACAATCTGTGCCCCTTCCCGACCTTCATTCTTGTTTTTCATGGTTTCGTAAGGCCAAGTTCTTTACTATCTTGGACTTGAATCAGGCCTATAATCAAATTCCCCTTGCCGAAGAGTCTAAACACCTTACAGCGTTTGCCACGGACTGGAATACAACCGCGTGCCTTTCGGGCTCCCCACGGGAGCAGCTGTACTCACTAGGCTGCTAGATAGGGTCTTCTCCGACATCAAATTTGAGTACTTGTACCACTACTTGGATGATGTCGTCGTATTTTCAGAGACTTTTGAAGAACATCTAGATCATCTGCGAGAAGTTCTCGATCGCCTTCGTAAGGCTGGGTTAACTGTCAAGTTGTCCAAGGTTGCCTTTGCTAAGCCCTCTATGTCATTCCTAGGGCATATTGTGTCACCTGATGGTGTAGCAGTCGATCATTCTAGAACACAGGCCATCCGTGATTTTAAACCTCCCAAGGACATTAAAGGTATCGCCAGGTTCATTGGTATGGTGAATTTCTTCAGGAAGTTCATTCCTAACTTCGCTAATAGAGCGGCGCCCTTGAACCTTCTTCGTAGGAAAGGCATCAAATTCGAGTGTGGACCTTCTCAACAAGCCGCTTTTGAAGATCTTAAATTAGCTCTCTGTAATGCACCTGTACTTGCTATGCCTGACTTCTCAAGGAAATTCATCGTCCAAACCGACGCGTCGTCGTCAGCTGTAGCTGCAGTCCTTCTTCAAGAGACTGAACTAGGGCGGCGACCCATCGCCTATGCACCTAGGACTCTATCGGCTCAAGAAGCCAAGTATTCTGTCTATGAGCTCGAGGGGTTGGCAGTCTTATTCGCCTTAGAGAAGTTCCGTCTCTATCTGGAACATGTCAAATTCGACCTGGAGACAGATAATCAAGCCTTAAGCTGGGTCTTAGGTAGACCGCGTCGTACTGGTCGTATAGCCCGTTGGGCCATCCGTATTTCTGCCTTCCAGTTTGATGTTAGGCATATCAGAGGTACCGAAAATGTTGTTGCTGATGGACTCAGCCGTATGTTTTCTAACGACGTCGAGACCCATGGACTGGTCGACAGTTCATCACCTCCCGAGTCCATACCATCTGATGTTAATGCCATCTTAACAGATGCTCCCATGCTCTTTAGGGATATCGAGAAATACCAACGTGAAGATCCGACGCTGGCTCCGATAATGGAAACCCTTTCTTCTGGGGAACATGTTGTCCCTTATGTTCTGAGGAATGGTGTTTTATGTTGCCCATCGAGGCATGATAAGTTGATGAAAGTTGTCGTTCCAGCTGTTCTTGTACCTATGATCTTCAAGTATTATCATGAGACCCCATTAGGGGGGCATCTTGGAATCTTTAAAACCCGTGAAAAGATTCGTGAAATGTTCATCTGGAAAGGTATGGACGGTGAAATCCGTGAACTAGTGAAAGCTTGTAAATCTTGTTTGCTCAGTAAACCAACCATGTCCACCAAGGTAGGCCTTTTGTCTTCGCATCAAGCGTCGCGCCCCATGGAACGCCTGTATATTGATTATGTAGGACCCTTCCCCCAGTCAAAGGGAAATGCTAACAAGTTTATCTTTGTATGCGTAGATGGCTTTACTAGGTTTTCCTGGTTATTCCCGAATAAGCTGGCTACCGCTCAGTCCACCATTACTTGCCTAAATTCTATTTTTGCCTCTTTTGGTCCGTGCCAATATATTGTATCTGATAATGCTAAGGCGTTCACATCAAATCTTTTTCGTAAATTCTGTTTTGACTTGTCCATCTCTCATGTAACTACTTCTGCTTATTACCCTCAACCATCGCTGGCTGAACGGGTTAATCGTAATCTCAGGTCCGCGCTTATTGCCTATCATCATGAAGATCATTCCAGGTGGGACACGTCCCTGCATTGGTTAGCTTTTGCTTTGAATTCGGCGGTTCATGAATCACATAAATTTACTCCAGCTTCTTTGATGTTTAAGTTCGTTCCCAACACGCCGCTCTCGAACCTCTGGTCTCTGAGTGACATTCTACCCGAGACAATAGATCCGGATAATATTAAAAATCTTTGGAAGAATTTTAAAGCCAATCTTAAAGTGTCTCATGAAAAGGTTAGGGAAAGGTATGATCGTGGACGGAGACCCACCCCTTTGAAGGTAGGTGACCAGGTGATGGTCAAAAATTTTGTTCCCGCGGGCAAGCTTGCCCCCAGATTTCATTGGCCATGCATCATTCTTGATTTCCTTACGCCGGTTACCTTATTGTTAAGTAATCCAGCCACCGAGAGGATATTTAGAGTTCACTTGTCGCAGGTGAAACCGGTATAATTTCTGTGCTAACTTGCCTCATATTATCTTGAAAGAAATATGAAGGTTATATTTTTTGAGTTTTCTTTTTTTAGGCATTCTGCCCCTTTTATAGTATTCTGTTTTATATGTAAGCATTTTTGTGAAACCTGCCCCGATCCGTTAAACTGCCATCCTGTCCTTGCCACGGCCATTACCACGCTCCCGTCTCCTGCTCCACTCTACACAGTGGCTTAACTTATGTCATGGATATTTGCACGCCGCTGGCCCCTCAACCTCTCCACAAGCCTGTGCCCTCAAAAATGATGATAGGCCAACAATTCTGCCGCCTAGCTTTAATGTTTCAGTGACCCCGCAGCCGCGTGGCGCCGTGCCGCGACTGGGCTAGAGGAAGGGCCCCCTCGACCCCAGCGAGGACGACATGTGCACGGCGAGCCGGAGCTCACCTCCCGGCCAAGGCTGATGTGCGGCGCACGACCTGCTACTTGCCCGCAGCCTGTATATGTTCACCGCGGGCGCGGCGTGCTTCTACACCACTGCTCCCCTCATAGTGCGGGCGAGCGGTATCTCAGGGTACTTGAGGGGTCCGAGCGGCCTCCTTTTGGACGCAAGCTGCAACGGCCGGTCTGGCCCTCCAACTTAATCAACATCAACTACATGGACAGTTACTATAAGCAATGACTACACTTGGGAATTCAACAGCAATATTTAGTGGACATTGCAAAATTTTTCATCACTTTTAAGTATTAAAAGTTTATCTTCAGAATTCAACTTCTACAAACATAAAGACTTTACTTCACCTGCAACAACAAAATTTTGAAACTGAATCAAACCAAATTAAGAAAATCTTATACAATGCTTCTGCAATCAATCTTCATATCCACATCATAACTTAGACCTTGTTTCAAACAGATTTCATGTGTCACCCCTGGAGGAACTTTTGGGGGGGGAGGTCTGTACCGGGCGGTACACCTCCACGCCGCTAATTTAAAATGTGCGCCTGTTGAAACTCCTCTGCTGGAGGAAGTCTGAACTTTATTGACGGTGTTAATTTTCAAGTTTCTCAGAAGATGTCACTACCTGGAAAATTTAGAGTTTTTGAACTGTGTCATTTTCGACGTATTTTTGTTTTGCTTGTAGTAAGAAGTGTGAACTTTCTCTTCTAGAGGACACTACTGCAGATCAACAATAGTACACCCTAGTGCGGAGTGAAAGAACTATTTTTTGGAGAAAATTTTATTTCAAAAGTTTGTTTCTTGTTAAATTTCTTTCTGTTATTGTTTAAGTTGGCGGTATACCCCTCTCTTTCCCCTTGTTTTGTATTTAGCCAATCCCGAATTTCTTTAATTAATTTCTGCCCAATCTGATGTATCTTCCCCAACTTGAATATGTTGCTGTATCCTACCCAATAAAGTGCTTGTGGGAGGGTGTTTTCATTCCCCTAACGCCTCGAACCTTCCGCGAGAGGATATAAACTGCTGAGTTTTGGGTCTCCGGGCCACTTCTGTTCCATCCTTTCGTGTGTAAAGTACATAGCAGGGGGCGGGAAGCGCCTCTTTCTTCACCAGCAGTTCAACACCAGGTAATGGCCTCTAATAACTTCTTTTCTTGCTAGGTCGGCAGTTTAACTCTCGGGCCGGGTTCGAAGCGTTTCCACCATGTAACCTTTTCCTAAAATGTAACTAATCTTTTCATCTATTCTCTTTTAAAGCTACATATTGGGATAGAGAGTGCTAACCCTCTCGAGCTCCCACTCATATTGTTTTGAGGTGAACTTAGTTTTCACAACCTATTCTTCCTTGACGTAATGTAAATTGTTTCTTGTTAAGTCACCTCTTTAGTATGGGATTAGCCCTTGTATTAACGGCCTAGTGCCAAGTAGGTATTAAACAAAGTGTATCAGGAGTGCAAGTTCGCCTCCTCTCAAATTGTTATTTTAGAGGTCATGTAATCAACCTTCTTTTCATTTAATAGACCTCAGTAGGTTGGGTATTTTACCCCTGTGTATATGTCCTTAGAGGACAGCTTGAAGGTGGAGTTTGGTGTGGCCCGTAATTGGCCTAAACTTTGAGAGCAGATTGCTCTTTTGGAATTTGACTTTTGTATGCCTCGAGGAGGCTTTTCTGTGTAAAGAGGAGCTAGTGCTCCAGGGCATGATTGGGGCCTTCTGCCCCTTTGTTGAATTTTGTATATCGTAAGGTTGGGCTTCTAGCTCAAGAATAGTGTGTTTGGCTCTCGGAGCCCAAATCCTGTAATCTCTGTAATTGTACATTTTAAATTGTGTTTCGGCTACCAAGTACCTGTTCTATGTGTTATTACTTATCTTGAAAAGAAAATATAACCTTGTTAAATTTTAAATTAATTTTACTTTTGTAGCTTGGGACCCGTTCACACCCGCACCTTCTTTCACCTCTAGCTACCGCTAAAACTCGGTAACACATACCACCAGGATTTTTATATACGTACGCTGCCTCTTACGTACATAATTTTTGGGACATCCTTCCTCTACACAGTAAGATGTAGATCGAAGTAGCTTTATGCAGAACTTGTGAACGACATTACAAGCATCGAGGAGAAAATGGTGATGATGATTGGGATGGACCAAATCCGAGGATTGAACACTGTACACAGTGTATGAATGAACTTTCTCTAGTACCTCATGATGATGATGATTCTGAAAAGGAATAACAACATGGTAAGGAGTATATGATTTTTCTCTGTAAAGCATAACATACTTAGTATAATATATTTCTAAATGTTTTGTTTAATTTGAATGTTGCAGGAGGCATTTCAGAAGCATACAATGTTAAGAAGCACACCAACCTTGTCAGCAGCAAGAACGAACACTGTTGTAGTACATTTGTAAATAAATATTTGATCGCATTCAAAAATGTGGTACTTATTGCATTCCTTTACACCGACTTACTCTTAAGAAAAACGAACAGGTCTAAACATGCACAATGACGTTATCACTGCAGCACATGCTTACTCTAGCTTCCCCGATGCATGATTAAACTTGTTCGAATTTACCGCCACGACATTCCTTTACACCGACTTACTCTTAAGAAAACGGACAAGTCTAAACATGCATGATGACGTCATCACTGCAGCACGTGCTTACTCTAGCTCCCCCGATGTATGATTAAATTTGTTCGAATTTACCGCCACCACATTCCAACTAAAGAGTGCAGCACGGTGCTCTGTAGATTAAAGATGGCGTATGACAGCCGACGAAATTACCCGCATGATAGCAGCACGGTGCTCTGTTGATTAAAGATAGCGGATGGTAGCTGTCAAAAAAAGCACGTGAGTTTGTTTCCAAACAAGAGCACGTGAAATTTTTCAATTTGCCGCCACCACATTTCAAAGGTATCCAGCTAAAGATGGCAGCACGGTGCTCTCTTGATTAAAGATGGCGGATGATAGCTAACAGAACTTTTCAAATTGCCCGCTACTACGTGCTTAAGGTAGTAGCCATAAAGAGGGCAGCACGGTGTTCTGTGGATTAAAGATGGCGGATGACAGCTGACGAAATTGCCCGCATGATAGCAGCACGGTGCTCTGTTGATTAAAGATGGCGGATGACAGCTGTCAAAAAAGCACATGGCTTGTTTCCAAACAAGAGCACGTGGAATTTGCCGCCACCACATTTCAAAGGTATCTAGCTAAAGAGGGCAGCACTGTGCTCTGTTGATTAAAGATGGCGGATGACGGCTGTCAAAAAAGCGCGTGAGTTTGTTTCCAAACAAGAGCATGTAGAATTTTTCAAATTGCCGCCACCACATAGAGGGCAGCACGGTGCTCTCTTGATTAAAGATGGCTGCTGTCACGTGGAATTGTCTGCCACCACATTTCAAAGGTATCTAGCTAAAGAGGGCAGCACGGTGCTCAAGGATGGCTGCTGTCAAGAAGCATTTTTCAAATTATCCGCCACCACATTTCAAAGGTAAGTAGCTAAAGAGGGCAGCACTGTGCTTTATAGATTAAAGATGGTGGATGACAGCTGTCAAAAAAAGCACGCGGTTTTGTTTACTGATTCAAATCTCGCGCTAGTGAGGTTAAGTTCGTAGCACTAAGGTTTAGGCCCGCCAAGATGGCAGCACTGCCGATGACAGGTGATGAATTTGCAGCTACTGCGATAAAGAGGGCAGCACAGTGCTCTGTAGTTTAAAGATGGCGGATGACAGCTGTCAAAAAAGCAAGTGGCTTTGTTTCCTACGCGCTAGTTAGGTTAAGTTGGTACTACTGAGGTTTAGGCGCGTCAAGATGGCAGTACTGAGGTTATCGATGCGTTGTTGTCTGTCAAAAAGCACGTGGCTGTCAAAAAACACGTGGATTTGTTTACCTCGCGCTAGTTAGGTTAAGTTAGTACCACTGAGGTTTAGGCCCGTCAAGATGGTAGTACTGAGGTTAGCGATGCGTTGTTGTCGATGACAGCTGTCAAAAAGCACGTGGCTTTGTTTACAAATTCAAATTTCCCGCGGGTGGTAGAGGAGACCTCTGGGAGGCCTCTGGCTGTGGTGGTGGTGGAGGAGGCCTCTGGGAGGCCTCTGGCTGTGGTAGTGGTGGAGGAGGCATCTCGGAGGACTCTGGCTGTGGTGGTGGTGGTGGAGGTGGCCTCTGGGAGCCCGCGGTGGCGGTGGCGGCAGAACTGTCCAATTATACTACTTTCTGGTATGTCAGTGCCGCTGCTCTGTGAACCTTGGGGTTAATTCTTCTGGTACGTGACTGCCGCTGCTCTATGAAACTTGAGATTATTCTTCTGGTACGTGTCCGCTGCTGCTCTATGGACTTGGAGATTTTTATTTTGGTATTTACTTCCAGCAATGGTACCGTACGTGCGGAAGGATTATTTTGTAAAAGTGTGGCCGCTTCTTTTTTAAATTGTATTTTTCTCGTACCGTTTGAGTATCGAGTACGACGTTTTTCAGAAACTTTTGTAACAACAAATGAAGCACTCGTTTCTTCGCACAGACATTCACATACAGTACGGTACTTCAAAATGTCCGTTAGAGAGATTACCAGTAAATCGCAATCTTTTTACGGGATTAGCTTCATCACTAAATATCCAGTATAACTTTATATCACGAAAAACTTCAAAGCGGAATGAAAATATTTTGCCACCTGCCCTCAACTCACATGTTCCACCTCAAGTTGAATCTTCTGACACGATAAGTCGGCGCTAATATGAAGAGGAATATTTATTACCAAGATGATTTTCGGACAAAATGGAAACAACTTACGAAACAATAGCTTCACGAACTTCATCAAGCCGTACTGAGTAGAATATAAAATGTAAGAAAGAGATCTAAATAGACATGCACCGTCACCTACAATGGAAACAATGTTATGTGGCAACACTTCACCATTAATGTTTAGATAAGTTACTGCCATTATGCTGTGTGCGTGAAAAAGACGTTATCGCGCTGCAGTCTGTTATCTGTCTCCTTGAAATATCACACACCAGTACGTTGTATCTTCTGGTATGAAATGTTTGTACTCTTCTGAGGAGGAGTAGTTATTAGCAAGGATTGCCAAGGTTCAAACCCTTATTGCTCAAGAGTTCTATGGCACTCACTTCATTACTGGTCGACAATATTATGCAAGTTGCCTCCGGTCTCTCCTTCGTCAATATGAGCGACATATCTTCGAACCATAGACAGCTTTGTTAATGACGCATGCTCGTGCCGAACTGGTACTGCTTTCGCCTAGCCTTTTCTACCAGTTGTATGGATGAAACAATTCATTTAAACTGTAAGCGGCTGCATAACTCACTAACAAAATATAAAACCGTAATAAATCTTGTTACCGTGTTTTTGTGGTAGTTAAGCATGAAAGAAGGTGCTGGGTGGTGAATAGGTCTCAAACTACTAAAGAGAAATTAAATTTAAAATTTTAACAAGGTTATATTTTCTTTTCAAAATTAGGTAACAACAAATAGAACAGGTACTTAGTAGCCGAAATACAACTTGAAATGTACAATTACAGGGATTAAAGAATTTGGGCTTCGAGCCCTGAAAACACAATTCTTGAGCAACTAGCTCAACTTTACGATATACCAATTTCAACAAAAGGGGCAGAAGACCCCAATCAAACCCTGGAGCCCTTGCTCCAAATTACACAGCAAAGCCTCCTCGAGGCATACAACTCTCAGTTTTAGAAAAGAGCCACTCGCTCTTAAAGTTAAGCCTCTCCCAGGCCACACCAAACTCAACTTTCAAGTTGTCCTCAAAGGACATATACACAGGGGTAAAATACCCAACCTACTGAGGTCTATTAGGAGAGAAAAGATTAATACATGACCTCTAAAATACAACTTGAGAGGAGGCGAACTTGCACTCCTAATACACTTTGCTTAAGACCTACTTGGCACTAGGCCGTTACTACAAGGGCTAATCCCATACTACGGAGGTGACTTAAGGGCAATTTACATTACATTACGGGAGAATTGGTTGAGAAAAATAAGTTCACCTCAAGACGATGTGAGTGGGAACTCGAGAGGGTTAGCACTCTCTATCCCATAATGTGGCTTTACAAGAGAATAGAAGAAAAGAGTAGTTACATTTTAGGAAAAGGTTACATGATGGAAAACGCTTCGAACCCGCCGCGAGAGTTAAACTGCCGACCTAGCAAGAAAAGAAGATATTAATAGGCCATTACCTGGTAGTAGAACGCTGCCGAGGAAAGAGGCGCTTCCCGCCTCCTGCTATGTACTTAATACACAGAAAGATGGAACAGAAGTGGCCCGGAGACCCTAAAATCAGCAGTTTAAATACTCTCGCAGAGAATTCTAGGCGTTAGGGGAAAGAAAACACCCTCCCACAAAGATTTTATTGGGTAGGACCCCGCAACAGATACAAGTTGGGGGAAGATACCCCTGATTGGCCAGAAATTCATTGAAGAAATTCGTGATTGGATACATTCAAAGCAAGGGGAAGAAAGGGGTAAATATTGCCAACTTAAACAATGATAGAAATAAATTTAACAAAGAACAAACTCCTGAAATTAAATTTTCTCCAAAAAAATAGTTCTTTGACTCTGCACTAGGTTGCACTATTGTTGATCTTCAGTAGTGTCCTCTAGAAGAGAAAGTTCACACTTCTTAATACAAGCAAAACAAAAGTACATCGAAAATGACACAGTTCACAAACTCAAAATTTTCCAGGTAGTGACATCTTCTGAGAAATTTGAAAATTAAGACCGTAGATAAAGTTCAGATTTCCTCCAGAAGAGGAGTATTAACTGGCGCAACTTTTAAATAAACGGTGTGGAGGTGTACCGCCCGGTACAAATCTCATTGATAAAACAATATTCCTGAGTTAAAAATAGGCTGCCCACAGGCAGATTCGAACCTGCATTTTTGCTGTCTGCACTGCGTTGACTTAACCGTAGCGCTATCAGTACAACGTAATACAACCTCTCACGAATTTACTCACAAACATTCGTATATGTAGGCCTATATACTGTTACTTTTATTTTATTTTCTTTAAGGATTTGGTTCATTACCGTCTTAAAATACACGGAAGCGGAGTGAATCGGCACGTACACTTATGTGTTGGAGAAAGTGCCGCTGCCATTTTTAATTGGCAAAAGCCAAAGGTTCATGCGCGCAAGGCAAGCATTTCATCTGGAAAAACTTGAAAATACATATATTTCCGTTGACTTTTCAAGAAATGCAAAATTTTTGCTGTACTATTGAGACGATTTGGAAGACTGAATGAATATATATGTAGAATACTGTTAAAAAAACGGATGTGTTGAACACTAATGTAAAACCACATATCACCCCTTTTCACCCCTTTTCACCCCTTTGAAATCGGAATTTTAAAATTTCTTTTAAAATAGTATTTATGATATATGAAAATAAATATGTGAATGAATATAAGTACCTACAATATTTTTCACAGAAATGGAGAAAATCAACAAAAAAGTAAAATCACCTTTCAACCCTTTACACCCTTTACAAGAGGAATTTTAAAAAATCCTTTCTTAGAGCGCATCTAGGCTACGGTACGAATATGTCCTCAAATTTTCATGCAATTATCTCCAGTAGGTTTTGCTGTGCGTTGATTATCAGTCAGTCAGGACATCTTGCTTTATATATATAGATGCAAGAAATATGCACAGATGATGTCGCTAAACAACTCCTTATCTCCCCTTTTGGGAATCTGTTCTTTAGTATTACTGGAACTGCGGCCTGGAACATCATGCTGTTTGGCGTAAGTCAGAGGAAAAGTTGTTCCTAGAAACTTTCTCACAATGTGGCAGGTGCTCAGGAGGGTATCTTTCTGTAGATCGACGTATGTGTGATGATGCAGGTTTAACGCGGCCAGAGAGCTGTGCAACCCTTCTGGAATAACACCGGTACATGATATTACTGTTGGAACTGTCGTGACTGATTCTAGTTTCCACAGGCATTGTATTTCTATTGCCAGTTCTGTGGATTTTAATATCCTTGTGGCTATTTTTTATTTATCGACTAGAACAATATCTGGCCTATTGTTGCAGAGCGTGACATCGGTTATGCCTTCTTGGTACCATAGTAGTTTGTATGAAGAGTTTTCGAGAACGGGTGGAAGTGTATATTTCCAATATGCAGTTGATGACTGAAGAAATCCACATTTTACAGAAAGTTTCAGGTGAATGATTTTAGCTACCTGATCATGTCGGTGCTTATAATCGGTGTTGGTCAAGGATGGGCAGCCAGAGATGACGTGCTTTATGGTCTCTGTAGTTCTGGAACAGCGGCGGCAGTTATATGAGACGACTCTTGGATCATTCGTGATGAATCTACGGTGGTTCCGTGTAGCAATTACGTGAATTTGGATGGCCAGAACAAATCCTTCTGTTTCAGGGAAAAGACTAGAGTAGGTCAGCCAAGCGTGCGACGCTGGTTTGTCGACATGAGGCTGATCCAGTTCGTGGGGCATTTCCCGTGAAGAGGTTTTTCCTTCCAAGTGTCCATATTCATCTCCTTTGTAGGTGGGGTAGAAACCGGTATTTCCGGCGAAGATGGATTGAGAGTTGTATAGATTATGTCAGCTCTGCAAACAGCTTGATGAAGACACGATGTATCAGCTCTCGAGTGGAAATATTCTCTTAGACTTGATATCAAATTGCTGTGTAAATTGACAATGGGTAAGAAGCCTTTACCACCATCTGATCTCGGGAGTGTAAGACGATTGATTGCAGATTTAGGATGGTGCATATGGTACCGGGTGAGTGAAAGTGCTGTTTTCGTCTGTAACTGCTGAAGTTCTGATTGGGTCCATTTTATGACGCCAAAGGAGTATGTGAGCAGTGGTACGGAGTACATTATTATTATTATTATTATTATTATTATTATTATTATTATTATTATTATTATTATTATTATTTCATCCTCCGTAATGCCCACTTCTCTCTGATTTTCCGTAGTAGCCTGTGTTCTCTGTTAAGTAGTTTTATTATTGCGCTGGTTTCATTAATTTTTGTGAATATTGATAAGATGTTTGCCCTCGCATATTGCCTCCTAAGTAATGGCCCTGGATTATACAATGAAGTGTATCACTACCTATTGTTACGTGCCAGCCCTGTCGTAGTCCCTTTCACTACTTGCTGAAAGGCCTAAGGAGTCAGATGACCGGGGATCTCCCAGCTGGCCAGGACTTTCTGTGAATTGTACTCATTGGTTGGTTTCCCATTGAGTTTCTGCGAGATACGGAAGTGTTTTGTCTCTAGACATATCACGCGACCTATAGAAAGGAGGCTAGCTGCGAACAGTCAGCGTTGGGTTACATATGGCAGAGGTGTTGGCTGTCCCTGGTGACCCACGGGGAGTTGTGGTCCTTGTGTTAAGTGAGCATGTGGGCTGCCATCGTCGTTACACTGGAGTCACGACATTCTTGGGTATGGGACGGAGTACTGTGTGTGCTTTTCTGTGGACTGCGAACTGTCATAGAGTCAGCTACCGTGAGTAATTCCTGCTGCTCAGCACTGTTGAATAGTTGCTGTGTAGTTGTTAATTGTATGCGATAGTAGAGGAGCTAAGGCGGTCACAAAGCCACGGACTGTCTGCCCTCGGGTTAGAACCAGCATTGTTCCCAACTAGGGGTCAATAACCCCTAGTATAGTAGAGGTACAATGGCGATTTAGCATAAGAGAGCGAGCCTAACATCACAGTAGCCATCATGAGGGGCCTAACTACACTTTAACAGCTAGTTACACTTCCCGATGCCTAAGAGAGCAAGCCTAACCTCATGGAGCGGCCTAACCTTAGTTGTACGGCTAGATGGGCTTTCTGACGTGAACAGTCGTTATCTTGGAGGGGCTTAACCTTACAGGACGTAGTTTTACGGCGAGATGACTTTCCCGACGCTATCTTGAGTGGTAGGACAATGATGATTCTCGCGACGCTATCTTAAGTAGTAGGGCAATGGTGATTCGCATAAGAGAGCCAACGTAACCACATGGAGGAGTCTAACTACGCAGGGCTATAGTTTTACAGCCAGATGCGCTTCCCAACGTGACTTGCACAAGATGGCGGCCATACACAGGTTCTTATAAGACTAAATACTAGAACCTGAGTTAGAGGTTACTGTGCAATATGGCGGCTATACATACGCTCTTACGTGGCCAGCCAGGGGTGCTTGCGTAAGATGGCGGCTATACATAGGCTCTTATGAGACGGCCTAGAGGCACTTGTGCAAGATGGCGGCTGCACACGGTTTCCTATAGAGAAAAATGACGGCCATTGGCGTTTGCGCAAGATGGCGACTATACATAGGCTTTTATGGAGAATGATGACGGCCATGGGCGATTGCGCCAGATGGCGACTATACCTAGACTCTTATAGAGCAAGATGGCGGCCATGAGAGATTGCGCAAAATGGCGGCTATACATAGACTCTTGTAGAGAAAGATGACGCCATGGGCGATTGCGCAAAATGGCGACTATACATGGGCTCTTATCGAGAAAGATAATGGCCATGGGCGATTGCGCAAGATGGCGACTATACTTAGGTTCTTATGGAGAAAGATAACGGCCATGGGCGATTGCGTAAGATGGGGACTATACATAGGCTCTTATAGAGAAAAATGACGCCCAAGGGAGGTTGCATATGATGGCGGCTATACATGGGTCTATTATAAAGAACGCTGCCGGCCATCGGCGATTGTACAAAATGGCGGCATTACAAGGGCTCTTATAGAAGAAGATGGTGCCCAAGGGCGGTTGCACAACATGGCGGCTATACATTGGCTATTATAAAGAAAGATGACGGCCATGGGCTATTACACAAAATTGCGGCTATACATGGGCTCTTATAGAGCAAATGCCGGCCAAAGGTGATTGCATAAGATGGCGGCTATAAACGGGCTCTTATGGAGAAAGATAACAGCTATCTGCGATTGCGCAAGATGGGGCTATACACGTCTTCCTTTGGAGAAAGATGACGACCATGGGCGGTTGCACAACATGGCGGCTATACACGGGCTCTTATAGAGCAAATGCCGGCCAAAGGTGGTTGCGCAAGATGGGGCTGTACAAGGCTTCTTTTGGAGAAAGATGACGACCATGGGCGGTTGCACAACATGGCGGCTATACACGGGCTCTTATGGAGAAAAGTGACGACTATGGGTGATGGCACAAGATGGCGGCTATGGGCGATTGTACAAGATGGCTGCTATACAAAGACTCTTATAGGGAGAGATGACGGCCATTCGTGATTGCGCAAGATGGTGGCTATACACAGGTTCATGTGGAGAAAGATGACGGTTATGGGCGATTGCAAAAGATAGCGGCTATACATAGGCTCTTATAGCCTCCTCCTACTCCGACAGGACACAGCCGCCCTCCTCCTCCTCCTCCTCTTCCTCATCTGTATAGCAAACGGGCAAAAGGGCAGGGGACACAGCTGCTCTCCTCCTTATCCGTATAGCAAGAGGACAAAAGGGCACAGGACACAGACGCCCTCCTCCTCGTTTTCCTCCTCCTCATCCGTAGAGCAAAACTAGAAAAGGGCAAATAGGCTGCTCTTCCTGGCAAAAGAGAAAATGGGAAGAAAGGACACCTCTTCTTTATATGTGGGGCAAAAAGGCAAGAGGGCTCCCCTTCCCGGCAAAAAGGCCAAAGGGCAGCTCCTTATTCGTGGGGAAAAGGGCAAAAGTTTTTCTCTACATTATCTGTTTGGCAAAAGTGTAAAAGGGCTTCCCCCTCGTAGCAAAATGGCAAAAAGTCTCCTCTTTCTGGCAAAGGGGCAATAGGGCTCATCATCCCTACAAAAGGGCTCCACTTCCTGGCAAAAGGGCAACTCCTCCTCCTTACAGCTACAGAGGTTTGCTCAATCCCTCTTCCTACGGACAGATGACTACTTACGTTATTAAACTAATGTAGCGTTATCATCTTGTTCTCGTCGCAAAAGTTTTTACCCTTTTCGATTGACGAGGGAGCGGTTGGAAGATGATGAGGTAAGGAGAACGTAATATTTTTTCGATTGCAATTGAAATGAAAACCTACAACCTGTTTTCCAGTCATTGACCGGGTCAGGGATGGAATGAAAGAGGCAGATATAGGCTGTTAGTACGATGGGGTCGCCACTCCCAAAGTGATTTATTAATGCCTGATGGATGCTATGAAATGATAATGGAGAGTGTTGCTGGAATGAAAGAGGACAGGGAAAACCGGAGTACCCGGAGAAAAAACCTGTCCCGCCTCCGCTTTGTCCACCACAAATCTCACATGGAGTGACCGGGATTTGAACCACGGCATCCAACGGTGAGGGGCCAACGCGCCGCCATCTGAGCCATGGAGGCTCCTCGATTGCAATTATCATGCAAAAATATAGAACTGAATGTTAATAAGTAAATGTTGTATGTTACTATCCGACAAGGCAAAAGAGGTTCAATGGAGTTACAGAATGCAATTAGCAAAAATATAGATCTGACAAGCTAATGCTGTATGTCTTCATCCAGCAAGAGAAAACATGTTGACTGTTAAACATAAAACACTTATAACGCAAACACAATAGTTACTGTGTTGTATGTGTCTATTCGACAAGACAAGTTTAATCCTGTTACAATTAGCACACACTAGAATTGATTGTAGAACAAGCTAATATTGTATGTCTTTATCCGACATAACAAAACATGTTGACAATTAGTGTTGAGAACAGAAAACTTTTAACGCTACTGTGCTGTATGTTTCTATTCGACAAGTTACAATTACCACACACTAGAATTGATTGTAGAACAAGACGAAACATGTTTAAAATTAGTGTTTAGAACAGAAAAATTTATAACTCAAAATACTACGAGATTTAAAATCTGCGTTATAGGATTAATCTGTGTTGACACAAGCGCACTTCTATGCAGTTAGCCTGCACACATAGAACTGCAAATGTTGTATATCTCTATCCGACGAACAGTTGTACATCATCTTAATTACTGCAGATGAAATGATTACTACATAGCAGGGGATAACTATGTTCTAAGGAGATTTATTTTGCGGGATTCGAACACATGCAACAGAGAAACAAATCTGTATAGCGATTTAGTTACCGTAACAGAATAAAAAGTCATTCTACTGTGCAGATAAAATGATTTTTGTACTTACCAGGGGGTACCTTTGTCCTACATCATATTGTGTTAAGGATAAAATTTATGGATTTAAACCCTGTTGTAACACTATAAAAGATTTTTGGGATTGAAACCTTGTTTACAAGGGTGAGGAATAGAAGTGTACTTCCTCTTAAATCAAAAATCGCTACTATTATGGAGATAAAATGAGCTGTGAGAGGGATCGGTAATGTATATTGTTAACTTACCTTCATTTTAGAGACGGCGTAGTGTTTAGAACAGGAACAATTATAACGCGAAACATTATGAGATTTGAACTCTGCATTATGAGATTAATCTCTGTACTGATACAAAGAATCCATGTTTTCTTCTTATATTGTAACTAAATCAGACTTCGAAATCCATACATTTTGTCTGCAGTGATTAAGAAGAAGTATGTCGGATGGAGATATACAACATTTGCAATTCAATGTAGAGTGTGTGTGTGTGTGTGTGTGTGTGTGTGTGTGTGTGTGCGTGCGTGTACGTGTACGTGTGCGTGCGCGCTGAATAAATGGAAGTGCCATTTTATCAATAGAGAGATTAATCTCATAATGCAGAGTTCAAATCTCATTATGTTTCGCGTTATAATTGTTCCTGTTCTAAACACTAAGCCGTCCCTAAAATGAAGGTAAGTTAGCAATATACATTACCGATCCCTCTCACAGCTCATTTTATCTCCATAATAGAAGCAATTTTTGATTAAAAGGAAGTACACATCTATTCCTCTCCCTTGTAAACAAAGTTTCATTCACAAAAATCTTTTATAGTGTTACAACAGGGTTTAAATCCATAAATTATCTCCTTAACACAATATGATGTAGGACAAAGGTACCCTCTGGTAAGTAGTAAAATCATTTTATCTGCACAGTAGTATTATTTCTTATTCTGTTACGGTAACTAAATCGCTATACAGATTTGTTTCTCTGTTGCATGTGTTCGAATCCCGCAAAATCGATTTCCTTAGAAAAAAGGTATCGCCTGCTATGTAGGAAACATTTAATCTGCAGTAATTAAGAAGATGTACAACTGTACGTCGGATAGAGAGATACAATATTTGCAATTCAAGTGTGCTCGCTGATTGCATAGAAGTGCGTTTGTATCAACAGTAAGATTAATCCTATAACGTAGATTTTAAATCTCATAATATTTTGCGTTATAAGTTTTTCTGTTCTAAACACTAATTTTAAACATTTTTTGTCTTGTTCTACAATCAATTCTAGCGTGTGCTAATTGTAACTTGTCTTGCCGATTACAAACATACAGCACAGTAGCGTTAAAAGTTTTTCTGTTCCTAACACTAATTGTCAAGATGTTTTGTTATGTCGGATAATGGCATTCAACATCTGTTTCTTCTACAATCAATTCTAGTGTGTGCTAATTGTAATAGGATTAAACTTGTCTTGTCGAATAGACACACACAGCACAGTAATTATTATGTTTGCGTTATAAGTTTTCCTGTTTAATAGTCAACATGTTTTCTCTCGTTGGATGAAGACATAAAGCAGTAGCTTGTCAATTCTGTATTTCTCCTAATTGCATTCTGTAGCTCTATCGAACCTCTTTTGCCTTGTCGGACAGTAACATACAGCGTTTGCCTATCCTACATTCAATTCTATATTTTTGCATGCTAATTGCAATCGAAAAAATATTACCTTCTCCTTACCGCATCCTCCTCCTACCGCTCCCTCCTCAATCAAAAAGGGTAAAAACTTATGCGACGAGAACAAAAGGATAACGCTATATGCTATGTTTCAATCTAAACAAAGGTATCCCCTAACATGTTGTATCGGATCACATGTAACGACATCGAGTGCAGTGTTGGATTCTAGTCTTGTTAGTTTCAATCTAAACAAAGGTATACCCTAACATGTTGTACAGTGTTCGGTTCTACTAGTTTCGTGATCTGAACACATCAATCATTGTTCTGATCACATGTAACGACATCGAGTGCAGTGTTCAATTCTAGTCTTGTTATGTTTCAATCTAAACAAAGGTATCCCCCTAACATGTTGTACAGTGTTCGGTTCTACTTGTTTAGTGATCTGAACACATCAATCATTGTTCTGATCACATGTAACGACATCGAGTGCAGTGTTCAATTCTAGTCTTGTTATGTTTCAATCTGATCTTCTTAGAACAAAGGTATCCCCTAATACAGCGTTCGATTCTACTTATGTAGTGTTCTGAACACACCAGACAATGTTTTAATCACATGTTGAAGTTAACGACATCGAGTACAGTGTTCGATTCTACTTATTTTGTGTTCTGAACACATCAATCAATGTGCAGTGTTCAATTCTAGTCTTGTTATGTTTCAATCTGATCTTCCGACATCGAGTGCAGTGTTCAATTCTAGTCTTGTTATGTTTCAATCTAAACAAAGGTATCCCCTAATACAGCGTTCGATTCTACTTATGTAGTGTTCTGAACACACCAGACAATGTTTTAATCACATGTTGAAGTTAACGACATCGAGTACAGTGTTCGATTCTACTTATTTTGTGTTCTGAACACATCAATCAATGTGCAGTGTTCAATTCTAGTCTTGTTATGTTTCAATCTAAACAAAGGTATCCCCTAATACAGCATTCGATTAGTGTTCTGAACACACCGCACAATGTTTTAATCACATGTTGTATCGAGTACAGTGTTCGATTCTACTTATTTTGTGTTCTGAACACATCAATCAATGTTCTGATCACATGTTGTATCGAGTACTGGCTGTCTCATAAGGAGCTATGTATAGCCGCCATCTTGCATCCGCCATCTTGCGCAAGCATCCTTAGGGCGTCTCTAGCCATGGATCCTTGAGCCGCCTCATAAGAGCAACCACCATCTCGCGCAAGCATCCCTCATAAGGAGCCTTGTATAACCGCCATCTTGCGCAAGCATCCCAAGGGCGTCTATGTATAGCGATCATCTTGCATGAGCACCTTTAAGGAGTCATGTATAGCCACCATCTTGTGCAATTAGCGTCGAGAGATGGCTGCTGTAGAATTTTTCTTTTTAAGATTATCCGCCACCACATAGAGTGTAGCACTGAGCTCTATAGATTAAAGATGGCGGATGACAGCTGACAAAAAGCACGTGAGTTTGTTTACTAAACAAGAGCACGTAGAATTTGCCGCCACCACATAGATGGCAGCACGGTGCTCAAAGATGGCGGATGATAGCTAACAGAACTTTTCAAATTGCCCGCTACTACAGAGAGCAGCACGGTGCTCTGTAGATTAAAGATGGCGGATGACAGGTGATGAAATTGCCTGCAGCACAGTGCTCTATTTATTAAAGATGGTGGATGACAGCTGTCATAAAAAGCACGTGGCTTTGTTTACTAAACAAGAGCACATAGATATTTTTCAAATTGCCGCCACCACATTTCAAAGGTATCTAGCTAAAGAGCGCAGCATGGTGCTCAAAGATGGCGGATGATAGCTAACAGAACTTTTCAAATTGCCCGCTACTACATGTCATAAAGAGGGCAGCACGGTGCACTGTAGATTAAAGATGGCGGATGACAGCTGACGAAATTGTCCGCAGCGCAGTGCTCTATTGATTAAAGATGGTGGATGACAGCTGTCAAAAAAAAGCACGTGGCTTTGTTTACTAAACAAGAGCACGTGGAATTTGCCGCCACCACATAGAGGGTAGCACTGTTCTCTCTGGATTAAAGATGGCGGATGACAGCTGTCAGAAAAGCATATAGGTTTGTAAAGCATGTGGAATTTACCGCCACCACATTTCAAAAGTAAGTAGCTAAAGAGGGCAGCACGGTGATTAAAGATGGCGGTTGACAGCTGTCAAAAAAGCATGTTGATTTGTAAAGCACGTGGAATTTGCCGCCACCACATAGATTGCAGCACTGTTCTCTCTGGATTAAAGATGGCGGATGACAGCTGTGACGTACCACATTTCAAAGGTAAGTAGCTAAAGAGGGCAGCACGGTGCTCTCTGGCGGATGACAGCTGCACGTGGCTTTGTTTCCAAACAAGAGCACGTGGAATTTGCCGCCACTACATAGAGTGCAGCACTGAGGTTTGCGATGCAAGATGGCGGATGACAACTGTCAAAGGTAAGTAGCTAAAGAGGGCAGCACGGTGATTAAAGATGGCGGATGACAGCTGCACGTGGCTTTGTTTCCAAACAAGAGCACGTGGAATTTGCCGCCACTACATAGAGCGCAGCACTGAGGTTTCGGATGCAAGATGGCGGATAACGTACCACATTTCAAAGGTAAGTAGCTAAAGAGGGCAGCACGATGCTCAAAGATGGCGGATGACAGCTGCACGTGGCTTTGTTTATCTCACGCTAGTGAGGTTAAGTTGGTAGCACTAAGGTTTAGACCCGTCAAGATGGCAGCACTGCCGATGACAGGTGACGAATTTTACATCTACTACGATAAAGAGGGCAGCACAGTGCTCTGTAGTTTAAAGATGGCGGATGACAGCTGTCAAGAAAGCCCATGGCTGTCAAAAAACACGTGGCTTTGTTTACCTCATGCTAGTTAGGTTAAGTTGGTACTACTGAGGTTTAGGCCCGTCAAGATGGCAGTACTGAGGTTAGCGATGCGTTGTTGTCTGTCAAAAAGCACGTGGCTTTGTTTACAAATCTGTCTAAAAGCACGTGGCTGTCAAAAAGCACGTGGCTTTGTTTACCTCATGCTAGTTAGGTTAAGTTGGCACTACTGAGGTTTAGGCCCATCAAGATGGCAGTACTGAGGTTAGCGATGCGTTGTTGTCTGTCAAAAAGCATGTGGCTTTGTTTACAAATCTGTCAAAAAGCACGTGGCTGTCAAAAAGCACGTGGCTTTGTTTACCTCATGCTAGTTAGGTTAAGTTGGTACTGTTAAGGTTTAGGCCCGTCAAGATGGCAGTACTGAGGTTTGCGATGCGTTGTTGTCGATGACAGCTGTCAAAAAGCACGTGGCTGTCAAAAAACACGTGGGTTTGTTTACCTCACGCTAGTTAGGTTAAGTTGGTACTAGTGAGGTTTAGGCCCGTCAAGATGGCAGCAGTGAGGTTAGCGTTGCGTTGTTGTCGATGACAGCTGTCGAAAAGCACGTGGCTTTGTTTACAAATTCAAATCTCCCGCCAAAATTCAAATTTCCCGCGGGAGGTGGAGGCCTCTTCCGAGAGCCTGAGGTGGAGGTGGCGGCCGAACTGTCCAATTATACTACTAGCCGCCATCTTGTGCAATCCCGCATGGCCGTCATCTCTCTCTGTAAGAGCATATGTACAGCCGCCATTTTGTGCAATCGCCTATGGCCGTCATCTTTCTCTATAAGAGCCCATGTAAAGCCGCCATCTTGTGCAATCGCCCATGGCCGTCACCTTTCTCTATAATGGCCCACGTATAGCCGCGATCTTTTACAATCGCCTATGACCGGCATCTTTCTCTATAAGAGCCCATGTATAACCGCCATCTTGCGCAATCGTCCATAGCCGTCATCTTTCTCTGTAAGAGTCTATGTATAGCTGCCATCTTGCGCAAGCGCCCCTGGTGAGTCTTATAATGCCTATGTAGAACCGCCATCTTCCACAGTAACCTCTAACCCAGGTTCTAGGAATTAGTCGCATAAGAACCTGTGTATAGCCACCATTTTGTGCAATTCACGTCGGGAAGGGCATCTGGCCGTGAAACTATAGTCCTGTGTAGTTAGACTCCTCCATGTAGTTACACGTGCTCTCTTATGCGATTCTACATTGCACTACTACATAAGATACCGTCGCGAGAATCATCATTGTCCTACTACTCAAGATAGCTTCGTAAGGGTATCTCGCCGTAAAACTACGTCCTTTAATGTTAAGCCCCTCCAAGATAACGACTGTCTACGTCAGGAAGTGCATCTAGCCATAAAACTAAGGTTAGGCCCCTCCATGAGGTCAGGCTTGTTCTCTTAGGCGACGGGAAGGGCAACTAGCTGTTAAAGTGTAGTTAGGCTCCCTCAAGATGACGACTGTGTTGTTAGGCTCGCTCTCTTATGCTAAATCCGCAAAATCGCAATTGTACCCCTAATATACCAGGGGTAATTGACCCCTAGTAGGGGAGCAATGCTGGTTCTAAACCAAGGGGAGACCCTCCGTGGTTGTGGGACCGGCTTAGCTCCTCTATTTGCGATTGTGGAATTTCTCTGGAGATGAACCAAGGACCGATCATCGTGTGTCGTTCCTTCATTCAAACCCAGCCATCTTCTGTGTGAGGTGAGAGCACCCTGTCCAACTGAGAGAGTGTGCTCATTCACGTTGAATGGTGTGCGTTATCCTGAAATAAATTAGAGTAATACAACAAACGGTGAGCGATTTGTGAAACTAACAATTGTTAAATTTATCTTTTGAACTTAACCTAATATGTGTCGTATTGCCGTTACAAGTGCTTTAGGCATCCCAGCCATTAGGTCAGAGGCATCCTGAGTTGGAGTTAACTTGAGGTGGGCTCGCTCCTTCTCTACCCAACAGCATGTTGTGACCAGTTTCCGACTGTTTCCAGACAAACCGCACTGTACCAAATGCCATCACTTCGAGGCCTAGTGATATATTTGATTCATTTTCATACCATAATATTTTAAATTTCATAACCATTTTATACGCACAGGATGAGATGGGTATCTCCCTATGGTAATGGAACAGACCATACTGCCAGCAACTCTACGTCGAGTGTCGGGTAGTGGAAAATAATCCGACTCCCTGACAGAGTGGTTGAACTATTCTGCGTGGAGGAATTTCCACTCAGTTTGATTACAAGGCATCTGACTTTCCGTTTCAGGAGAACCTTACAAACAATGTAATCCTACTCCTCATTATGTTTAAGGCTGAGAAAATACCTTCACAGACAGATGAACTGGATATACACCTCGCCAGTCACGTAGGATTTAGCAGGCAAGGGAAAATCTTCTAAGTATTCCCCCAGCAGTGTATTTCGTGATGTAAATTTGGCTACCTGCCATGTATAGCACAAGTTGAAGCCAAGTGATTTAAGTACTAGTGTGACAGCTGGGCGAGCATGAGAGGGGATGCTGTGAACGCAACGTTACCGATGTAGTAAAGCGCAACGGTCATAGCCAGCTGTTAACACTATGAGAAAAATTTACTGTAAAAATACACTTCTAAAAGCAGTGATTCTAAGTCATCATATTAAACAATGAATACCCAGTTCAGATGTGATCTCACAATGCAATTAAGTTGCCAGCAGAGTAGAACTCTCTACCATTGTGCACTGAATTATCATGTTCAGAGAATGAATCGCTATTCCTGTCACTACCAACATGCATGATGAGTTCTCCGAGCTACACATTCCTCATCCAGTACTCAACTCTTAACTTGTATGCAAGTTCATACTCATTCCATTCCTCACTTATAACGGCTGCAAAAGCACTGTGGTGATGCACTCATTATCCCTGAGTACCTGGTACATATTTGTGTCAGCAATTAGTTGCTTCACTGTACTCCAATATGTCATTAGCTAGTTCTCTTAATTCGTATTTATTGCCAGATGTTGAAGGTACTTTATTAATCTGATGGGTGTAGTACAACACGTTGTCACACTTGATATGTTTGGTACCAACTTCAAGTCATGAAGTTATATACCTTCATTTCACCATGGTAATAACGTTTCGTTTTCGATTCGAACATGCAGAGTGCGCAGGGTACAAACCGGTTCTCACTACCTGCATATCACCTGCACTGTCCAAAGATAGAAGGTCTAGTGAATTATACTCCCAAAACTTCATTACAGTATAAGATGGACGGAAAAACGTTTCATCTAAACAAAAGGACCGATCTCTTGTCTTTCTCTGCTAAAGTTCTCAAGTACACCAATCTCTTAAGCAGAATTTAGTTTATTCCATGTTCTTCACACTTATTAAATTTAAAGCCTATTGAAATCAATACTTACCTCAGACTTTGCGACTCGCCTTGTAATACAGCAACCTTGAAACGAAATGATTCTGGATCCACCTTATTCAACACCAATGCGTATACTGTTGTCAATACAGGACAGCGAATATGAGATTTATAAACTGCAGATCGCCTAATTCCGTCTGATGATGCACTTACCTGTATCATCTAGTAAGTTTTCATTATTCACTGCTCCATTTTACCCAGAGTGGATAGCTTCATCCCATTATCACCTCCCTTCTGATTTTCTTAATAAATGTCTGATGTTTCCTTACCACTGAAGCTCGTTTACTTGCTTGAAAGAAAGGCAAGCTAAAGGAAATTGCACTCTTTTCTAAACCACGAAAAGCAATTACATTCCCTATGAACAACCTTGTTTTAGGACTTGCCATCACCTAACATACGGAGACAATACACTTCCGAAGGAATACAATACATTAAATCAACGGCGTCAGCTAAAATATCGCACAAGACAGTTCAACATTCGGCATGCAAAAGCCGACAGCACAGCTAATTAGGCACCTTTCCCGCCAGTACATACCTCGTTCTTACCAAGCTGTGCACAGTACGGACGAGAATTTCTTTTCCTAGAGAGTCTAGAGAAAAATGGCTAAAATGTGGAGAATCTCAAAGCATCTCGAAATAAATGTAATAGTGCCACATTCCCTTGAGCACCTTTGCGAATTGCAACAAAATGTTGGTGTTGGAACTTCTAGTTCAAAGTGCGGCGTTCGGGTCATTTTAAACAACGGCATTTTTTGTTGATCTGTCCTGAAACACTTGGATTATTCCTTTTGATCTTATATTTAAGTTTATATGAACACATAAAGGAATAACATAGAAAAGAACTTACTTTAGATGATCGTTAGAAATGAACACAAAAATAAAAATCAAACTTTCGCAATGGTTTCATGGGCTGTGAATTAGTGGAACATCCTTTTGCATTATTTTAAAGACGTAATATTTATTATGAAATGTAAATTTCTCGAACATATGCAATGGTAATTACTTAGTATGTACTTTTTAGAAAATGGAAATTGCAACACCATGAAGGCATAGAGTCGTTTGTGTTGATTTTCAAGATATGGAACGATGCCATGTAGGTATGTAACCGATTAAAGTTTCAGACCCATTGGATTGTTGCTACAAGTCTCCCCACGTGTTTGGTCGCGGAGGAATCAACTCCAGTATATGGACTCTGGTGTGGCGTAGTTGACTTGCAGTCTGTGCAGTGAAGTGTTCCCCGTAAAACATGCCTCGACGTCAGAGAAGAGCACGCTATCAACAACTGTCGCCGTTTGAGAGGGCTCGGATAATTGGGCTGTGTGAGGCTGGATTATCGCTAAAGCTGGGTTCACACGGTGCGAGTAGACTCGGAGCGAGTGGACTCGCATGATGCGTGCGCATGTTTGGCCCGCCACTCGCATCATGTGAACAGTTCATGCGAGTCTAGTTGCCTGAGTTTGGAAGAAGCGAGTCAACTCGGACCGTGCCCAACTTTCTATAAGCGAGTAGCAAATTCAAGATGGCGGAAAGCTTGAAGACGGTGCAAGGAAGGAAGTGGAGCGATATGCAGACAATAATACTTGCACAATTGTACGAATCTGAAGAAGTGTTGTGGAATGCTAGGTTTCCCAGTTATAAAATAAAAGATGCCAGGGATTCAGCGTTGCTACGGATTGCTGAAAAAATGAATATTCCTGGGGTAGACGTCGAAGAAATCAACAAAAACTAAAAACATTCGTAGCACGTACAGAGAACTACTATTAAAAATTAAGAAATCCAAGAAGTCAGGCACATTACCCGAAGAAATTTATTCACCGACAATGTAATGGTTTAACATCGCTGATGCTGTGAGCTTGCATCCGGGAGACTGTTGGTTCGAGCCCCACTGTCGGCAGCCCTGAAGATGGTTTTCCGTTGTTTCCCATTTTCACACCAGGCAAATGCTGGGGCTGTACCTTAATTAAGGCCACGGCCGCTTCCTTCCAACTCCTAGGCCTTTTCTATCCCATCGTCGCCATAAGACCTATCTGTGTCGGTGCGACGTAAAGCAACTAGCAAACAAAAAAAAAACATCGCTGATAGATTCCTGAATGGAGTAATGAATACGAGAAGCAATTTCACCAACTTGGTAAGAGTGTGATATTTATTTATTTATATTTATATATTACTCCGTTGTCGTCTATCATTTATTAAAGGGTCAAAGAATATAATACCTACATTGTAAACCATTCAATATTACAGGGCTGAGTGAATGTTTAACAATGTATTATATTCTTTGACACTTAATAATTGATACATGCGAACACACTATGATTCATTCTTTCAGTGCATCATAGATCGGATCCAACACAGCCGACACAAACGTGGATATTGTAGTCTTTGGAACTCGATATAAAGATTCCAAAGATCTTCATAAGTCGCCAAGTACCGTAGTGTAACCTGGAGTTTCAGACGGGCAGTTGAAGCCGCTCTCATATTTGTGTTGCATTTCTGTATTTGTACTTTAATCATCTGTAGAAGTTGATCGAACTGGATAGCTGTGAGTCGTAAGTGATTTTTGAATGTGATTTCATCCCCCTCTAGAACTTCACGTAAAAAATGTGTCGACGCACCGAATGCACTACGTCGCGCTCACATTACATTTTCCTTTCTATTTATTTTTCCAACACTATTTACTAACTCGACAATTAACATATCAGCAACAGCTTACGAGGTCCGCCATCTTAATTCAGACGCGAGTACAACGTCGCGCACGCATCATGCTAGTCCACTCGCTCCGAGTCCACTCGCATGATGCGTGCGCATATTTGGCCCGCCACTCGCATCATGTGAACAGTTGATGCGAGTCCAGTTGCCTGAGTTTGAGAAAAGCGAGTCTACTCGGACCGTGTCCAACTTTCTACAAGCGAGTAACAGATTCACGATGGCGGAAAGCTTGAAGGCGGTGCCAGGAAGGAAGTGGAGCGATACGCAGACAATGAAATTTGTACAAATATACTTACCTGAAGAAGTGTTCTGGAATGCTAGACTTCTCACTTATAAAATAAAAGATGCCAGGGATTCAGCTTTGCTACGGATTGCTGTAAAAATGAATATTTCGAAGAAATCAACCTCTGTGGTGTAGTGGTTAGTGTGATTAGCTGCCACCCCCGGAGGCCCGGGTTCGATTCTCCGCTCTGCCACGAAATTTGAAAAAGTGGTACGAGGACTGGAACGGGGTCCACTCAGCCTCGGGAGGTCAACTGAGTAGAGGTGGGTTCGATTCCCACCTCAGCCATACTGGAAGTGGTTTTCCGTGGCTTCCCACTTCTCCTCCAAGCAAATGCCGGGATGGTACCTAACTTAAGGCCATGGCCGCGTCCTTCCCTCTTCCTTGTCTATCCCTTCCAATCTTCCCATCCCCCGCAAGGCCCCTGTTCAGCATAACAGATGAGACCGCCTGGGTGAGGTACTGGTCATCCTCCCCAGTTGTATCCCCTGACCCAGAGTCTGAAGCTCCAGGACACTGCCCTTGAGCGGTAGAGGTGGGATCCCTCGCTGAGTCCGAGGGAAAAACCAACCCTGGAAGGTAAACAGATTAAGAAAGAAAGAAAGAAAGAAGACATTCGTAGCACGTACAGACAAGAGCTATTAAAAATTTAAAAAATCCAAGAAGTCAGGGACATCACCCGAAGAAATTTATTCACCGACAATTCAATGGTTTAACATCGCTGATAGATTCCTGAATGGAGTAATGAATACAAGAAGTAATTTCTCCAACCTGGTAAGACTGTGATACTTGTTTATTTACTTCTTACTCTGTTGTCATCTAACATTTATTAAAGGGTAAAGAATATAATACCTACATTGTAAACCATTCAATATTCCCGGGCTGAGTGAATGTTTAACAAGGTATTATATTATTTGACCCTTAATAAATGATACATCCCAACACACCATAATGTATTTCTTCAGTGCATCATAGATCGCATCCAACACAGCCGGCAAAAACGTGGATATTGTAGTCTTCGGAACTCGATACAAAGGTTTCAAAGATCGGAGTCAGTCACCAGTCGCCAAGTACCGTAGGGTAACCTGGAGTTTCAGACGGGCGGGTAAAGCCGCTTTCATATTTGTGTCGTGTTTCTGTATTTGTACTTTAATGATCTGTAGAAATTGATGGAATCGGAGAGCAGTGAGTCGTAAGTGATTTTTAAATGTGCTTTCATCCTCCTCCAGAACTTCACGTAAAATATTTGTCCACGCACCGAATGCACTACGCCGTAGAATCCACTCTCGCGCCACATTTCCTTTTTCTCTGTTTTGATTTTTCCAATACTATTCACTAGCTCGAAATTTAACATATCAGCAACAGCTGATATCCCTTCCCTTGCGAGGTCCGCCATCTTAATTTAGACGCGAGTACAACGTCGTGTGAACACCCATTACATGCGAGTAGCTGGCTAAGAGATGCGCACGCATCATGCTAGTCCACTCGCTCCGAGTCCACTCTCACCGTGTGAACCCAGCTTAAGGACTGTCGCTGCACGTGTTGGCCGACAGGCATCTACGGTACAACGTGTATGGCAGCAGTGGTCAAATGAATGTACCTACACTCGTAGACCTGGCACAGGCCCAGTGCGACAGACAACTGTGAGAGAGGATCGCCGCATCATTCGGATGGCCCGGATGGAACCCCATGGAACAGCAGCGCAAATTCGAGCAGCTGTTGCACCCCACGTTACACAACAAACAGTTGGTAATCGCCTGCGTGCAGCTGGCGTACGAGCCCGTGTCCCTGCAGAAGGTGTTCCATTGACCCCACAACAGCGACGTGTAAGGCTGGCCTGGTGTCGAGAAAGATCGACGTGGGTCGACGAATGGCATAGGGTCGTCTTTAGTGATGAATCGCGCTTCTGTCTTGCCCGCAATGATCGCCGGAATCGTGTGCGCCGACGTACCGGGGAGAGGGGCCGCCCAGATCTTATTGTCGAGAGGCACACAGGGCCAACACCAAACATTATGGTCTGGGGAGCTATTGGCTTTAATGTGAAATCACAATTAGTGCTTGTTGAGGGCACTATGACTGCTCGACAGTACGTTGATAGAGTACTCAATCCAGTGGTTGTACCTATGATAACGAACATTGCTAATGGGATGATTCAGCAGGACAATGCCCGGGTTCACACTGCACGCATCTCCAGAGAAGCTCTCCACGACATCACAACCTTAGAATGGCCCGCCATATCCCCGGACCACAGTCCTATTGAGCATGTGTGGAACATGATGGGTCGACAACTGGACAACCGTCCTCAGCCACCCACA
The DNA here is from genome assembly GCF_040414725.1 of Anabrus simplex. Taxonomy (NCBI): domain Eukaryota; kingdom Metazoa; phylum Arthropoda; class Insecta; order Orthoptera; family Tettigoniidae; genus Anabrus; species Anabrus simplex. Next base: position 28,509,005 of record NC_090279.1, on the reverse strand, counting down.
ACTCTGGAACGACTGACCCGTGCAGTGCAGCAAACATGGTTCGCAATTCTTCAGGAAGCGATCCAGGGCCTTATTGACTCCATGCCTCGAGGAATTCGTCAATGTATTGCAGCTCGTGGTAGGCACATCCTGTATGATTGTTGTCCAAACTTGCGGTCAGAGGGACCTGAAAGTGTAATAATCGAATCACAGCCGAACACTCGTCCTGCATGTTCAATTGCAGCAATGTATCACCACTCCTTCTGCGTGTTGCAATTTCCATTTTCTTCAGTGTATTTCTGGAGCAGATGTCCGCTTCACACTCGCTCGAAGATACTCCCACTATCCCCCATTTATTGTAAATAATTCACTTTACAGATGTACACACATATCTATACAGTGAGCAACATAAACATTGAATCATACAATAATGTTGACTGGACGAATCAGGCAACGTGATCTTGCTGCGACTACCAGAGTCAAGTTTTGTCTGTCATAAACGTGTTAGATTGTTAATAACGTAGTTCTGAATACAGGATGTAATGAAAGTAACATGAACATAAACTGCAATGCCATGTTAACGAAGTGTATTTTCTGGGTTATCTCTGAAATATTCACGGGCCCATGATTTCCTCTTGGTAGCTATCAATATGCACTCTAAGAACTGCATCGCTTTAACGACAGTCAAATGATTAGGCTTAAATTAAATGACTGACTTTTACTCGTAGGTTAAGTGTGATGTTGCAAACCTACTTACAGCTTGTTCGTGTATCATTCCCCGTGAATAGAAGGCCAAACTTCCATTCACGACACGACCTGTTGTCCCGTTGCGCACGCTGTCAAAGCCTGTCGTTCTCAGTGTGCCACGTAACTGTGGTGTAAGATGCGTGCTTATGTCCTCGAGAGCCTCGTGAGGCATGCTTTTGTGAGAAAAAGCATTGAGAAGTTCTCGAGAAACTTGAGAGATGTCCTCTTGTTTCCTATCCCTAGTGCATAGTGACAAAGCATGGAACTAGAGCTATTCAATACTGGCTTAACGGAAACCTCTCCCATGAGACCTGGGTGAGCACTGACCTGCGTTCACCGTTCGACAACATTGGGCAATCTTCCCTTTTATTGGCTTGTGACGGTACACTCCCCTGTGCAGATTAGAAAGCTATTGGTCTTGGATGACTAGGGCCAAAAGAGCAGGTAAGTTATCGAGAAGTTTGCATTTCCCAGAAGTTTCACTTGGAGTTGCTGAGGTCTAGATAAGGAGGTACAGGCCTCACATGTGCTAATGGTGACTTGATCCGGCATGTGGAATGCGGTATCAAGAGTTTTAGTTCACGCTGGAAAGCTGAGCCTCCAAGAGTAAGAGCTGTTTCATGAGAAGATAGACATTTGTGGCTTCCCCAGAACACATTAGCAATATTGAGACACAACACATCGCAAGGGAAACATTCCTCTACACGATCATGATCGTGTTGATCACCAGTCATATCAGTGCAGAAGTATGGAAAATCACAGACGTTGATCTGAAAAAGCAAAGAGGGTTTGGCTAGGACTGAGAAAGGAGAATGCCTCATACATTTTGTGATTTAGACAATAACACTCTTTCAATTCATGTTTATTACTATTAATTTGCAACATATAAAAGAAACAGAAGAAAAATTCTACTCATGGCATCTCTAAAATACAAAATGAAATAAGATTAGCACAAAATCGCATAATCTCTGTGTCAAAAAACAATCAAGATCTCGCAAGTTAATTGCAGAAAACATAACACATCTCGTTCCATAAGCTGTAAAAAATTTTCTTTCTTGAGGAAACCACTTTTCATTGCTCAGAATTTAAATCCAGACCACCTCGATAACCATCCAATGGCAATGTTATCCAGAAATCATGCCCCACTAAAATGATATTGTAAATGTTATTTAAACACCACTACTAAGTATGTTTTAGATTCACACAATATACTATTCCTCATTCAATTCTGAAGAGCTCGAAATAAATACCCTACACAGAGTGGCGCAAAAGTCACTGGACACTGATTTAAACAAATGATTGAATTTCTGTTTCATTACAAATACAAACAATGCTAACTGTATTCTGCCTGCATAAATACATCTTCCAAGTCTTTGGAACATTTACATACTGTATGGCATAGGGTTCTATCACTGTCGAAATCATGAAATGCGTCGTGTATATAGTCTTTTATTTCAGCAATGGTCCGAGGATTTTAAAAATAAACAGAGTCCTTGACGACATCACGTAGGAAAAAACATCCATACCTCCTCGATAACCAACCAATGGCAATGTTATCCAGAAATCATGCCCCACTAAAATGATATTGTAAATGTTATTTAAACACCACTACTAAGTATGTTTTAGATTCACACAATATACTATTCCTCATTCAATTCTGAAGAGCTCGAAATAAATACCCTACACAGAGTGGCGCAAAAGTCACTGGACACTGATTTAAACAAATGATTGAATTTCTGTTTCATTACAAATACAAACAATGCTAACTGTATTCTGCCTGCATAAATACATCTTCCAAGTCTTTGGAACATTTACATACTGTATGGCATAGGGTTCTATCACTGTCGAAATCATGAAATGCGTCGTGTATATAGTCTTTTATTTCAGCAATGGTCCGAGGATTTTAAAAATAAACAGAGTCCTTGACGACATCACGTAGGAAAAAATCCATGCACGTGATATCTGGTGAACGTGGAGGCATGTCACCCTTCGACCAATCACTTTTCTATGGAAAGTTTCATTTAAATAATCGCGGACGGCAGTGACAAAATTTGGTGGTGCCCCATCACGTTGAAAGTAATTTTCTTGAAAGTTTTCAGCACACGCTGTAAGTCCTGGTAACAGATAATTCTGGAGCATGTCCAAATACTTATCCACTGTAACTGTTCCGTCAAAAAATATGGGCCAAATACGCCAAATAATGATATTGCCCCCAGACACTCACACCAGGTTGATTTACTTGTTCTTCTAAGAAAAGATACTTATTCTCAGTATACCAGTACGTGCATTTATGTCCGTTAACTTAAAAATGGCCTCATCAGACTACAGAATGCTATTGAATAGGTTAGGATCATCTTTTTGTTCACCAAGCATCAATTCACAAAACTTAAGACGATATGAATCGTCTTCCAGTAACCCATGTCGTAAACGTGGTATGTTAATTTTAAATTTCTGTTTGTGTAACATTCTTTGCACTGACCCTCGTGATAAAACCAGCTTAGCTGCTAATCGTCTGGTTGATTTCGCGGACTTCAGGTCACAGCTAAACTTACACGCAATTCATTTTCCTCAATTGTGACTGTTCTTGGGTGGTCAGATCCCGGTGCATCCATAACAGATCTATGTTCTTCAAAACTATTTCGTACGTCGTACGCTGTTTGTCTAGACGGTGGTTTTGATCTAAAGTGTTGTCCCCGTTCATTAACAACTGCAGTAGCACCGCTTTTGAAAATGACAAAATTAAACCAAGATTCGTTGGTAAATCACATCAATGCACAACATATTACAAGAAAAACACAAATTACAGAGGACAATGAAATAACATTCCCAACAAATATACATTCACCAGCCTAGTGATACTTGAAATACACAATTACAGTGTATTTATAAGAAAATGATAATTATTGATAAACAATTTGCTAACACCTTAATGCACATTTCAATCATCGTTTTCCAATTCATACTGCAATGACACTTATCAAGGTTACAAAAACTGCTCTCAATTAGCAGAAATCCTAACACTAGCACTTACTCTCTTTGATTCTGTAACTTAGGAAATTCTGGTTTGTAACTGTAACCAATTAACACATAGAAAATTCTGAACAGTTTGCACAGTGGCGGCTGTAACCCATCCCCACTCCAAAAAATACAAATATTTAGAATCATACCGGTGTGTGGTTTTCTTTTTTGCCATTTGCCTTACGTCGCACCGACACAGATAGGTCTTATGGCGACGATGGGACAGGAAGGGTCTAGGAATGGGAAGGAAGCGGCCGTGGCCTTAATTAAAGTACAGCCCCAGCATTTGCCTGGTGTGAAAATGGGAAACCACGTAAAACCACCTTCAGAGCTGCCGACAGTGGGATACGAACCCACTATCTCCCGGATGCGAGCTCACAGCTGCGCGCTTCTAACCGCACGGCGAATTCGCACGGTGGTATGTGGTTTTCAAGGGGCTCTCCACTGAGTTTTCCACACTCAACAAACACGCAAACAACCCCAACACATATACACATTCCTCATAAAAAACTATAAACCTATATAATTAAACACACAATAACACCTGCAATGGCAAAATATTCACCAATTCAAACACTTGGTGTGAGCGCGCAAAAACGTAACTTCTTAATGCTACCAACAACATTGAAATAAAAGCAGCAACGTCGTAATGCAAAATTACATGTTATATTGACATTTATATACTAGAGATTTTTAAATAAGGAAAATCACAATATCATGTCCTTATTTTGACAACATGAAAAGTACAATTTTTATAGTTCATCGATTTACAAATGTGGCTATGGAATAGGAAAGTTGGTGGTATTCTATCCTCTTTGGTATTAAAAGACCTGGCGTGAACACCTCTACAGCATTTTGTGTTCCAGTTTGCTTTGAGCGATCCCCTCTTAAATACTACCGCTGAGTCAAGAGGGTGCCAGCTGCCACGTTCTCATATCGGTCGTAATGCAAGTGCTGCCTCTCTGTGGTCGAACGAAGAATTGCTGTGAAGTGATGTCTTGGCTGTTGTTTCCACAGCCTGTCGGAACACATTCTGTTTGTATCGAAAAAGTTGGGCACGCATGCGCAAAAGGCAGAGTTCCTGGTTTCTGGCTAAAAGCTTAGCTCTCGCTGAGCTGTGACCACACAGCACTCGGCGTGCAGCGCACCAGTAGTTACCTGGTTGTGAGGGGAGTTGAATAATTTCTTATTCTTTTTCTGACGCCTTTTCCAATGCACTGTATTTGATTGTAGATAATATTTTTAAACTAATTTATTTTTCCAATAGGCAATGTGCTGCAGCACTTCAGCACATAAGGTACGGCCGCCACACAGGACATGACCATCAATGATGGACACTTCAAACCACCTCTCTACACTACTTTGGGATACATCACCATTTCCCTGTCACTCTCCACAAGCAATTTCTTTTCAGCCTGCAACATTTTAATGCAGACATCACACTTTTTAAATGATATTTTAATGACTTGGAAACTGGTGTAGCTGGCAATGCAGACTAAAATCCATTGTGTTTCAAGGGGAACTCTGATATGAACTACTTCTTCTAATGCTAGCTCTAACCCATCTAAATTATCAATAACTGTATCATGGCTATTGATATAAACATTATGAGCAAAGTCTTTCAAAGTAAATTCACGAAGTTTTGCAGACCTCATCTTCAATACACCTAACAGTTTGATCTTTCTTTCAGACTCAAGAATTCATTCCACAGAAGCATTAGAAGTGCAACCACTCAATTTCCTGTAGAGACCAAATCTTCTCTCTGAACTGTCTGTCTACAATTTTGTAGTAAACACTTAAGGCCAGTGGTAATTATTGAAAACACATTGTGGTAAGTATGTTTATCAAAGTAGTGTATGTTTCACTTGTCAATCTTCTTTCTCTTTATGACATGTGCCTAAGTCCATATATGTTTTAAATATGTAAGGAATGACAGGTTCATGTTACCAGGACCAGTAATTGGACTAGCATCTTCATTCCTGTTATATGTATCTTTCATGGGATGCTGTATATTACAGACTGACCACCAGTTTTGAATTAATTTTAGGAACTGGACTGAGCCATCAGAAACATCTAAACCTTGAGCTTTAAGCAAATACAAATCAGAAACATTCTTATGATCAAAGACTTTACTGCTAATGATACGTTCTGTCCCTATTGTTGTTGGATACAGAGCCATCCTTGATAAATTTGAAGCCATTTTTAGTAACAATTTCTTCTCCGAACGAAACAGCTCTTTATGATCTGAAAATTTGGCCTGAGTAGTTATAATTTACAGACTGGCTCTGTACCAACACCAACACTGACCACATCACTTAAAACATCAACTGTCTTATCAAAGTTTGGTATAATAAGAGAATGTCACTGCCCATATCATTAGTTCTGGAGAGTATCTTATTTGATTAATTACAGACAGCCCTAACTGTTCCGGGACAAATTTTACTTCACTAATTCTCTCTGCATTAAACTCACAGGTCTAACTGAAGTGCGTTTTTTCAAAAGGTTCATAGAAAGAATCATCAGAATAACTTGTGAAATGACTTAGCAAAGTGTAAAACTTCGTCCATCTGTCATATTTCCGGTCTTCACAAGCACTAAAATGCTCTGTAGGCAAACACACATTTTTGTGAAACATTTGAACTGCAAATGAACTTGAAACTTTCAATCTCAATGTTGCAACCTTAATACATGACTCATCATCCACCTTCACAAACAATGCATAATCTTCCTTCACTATTCCATTGAATGGTTCAACGAATTTCTTCTGAACTTCACAGATGAAGGGGGTAAAATCTGTAAAATTGTCACATTCACACCACTTAACGAAATAACGTATAAATACTAAAAACACCACAACACATGAAAATATCTAGATAACCGATAAAAGGACACTGCATCACTATTTAACACATACAAATATTCGGTGGAAAACAAACCAAAACCAAACCCCATGGCACTACAGCCCATGAAGGGCCTTGGCCTACCAAGCGACTGCTGCTCAGCCCAGAGGCCTGCTGATTGCGAGATGTCGTGTGGTCAGCACGACGGATCCTCTCGGCCGTTATTCTGGGGCTTTCAAGACCGATTCGGTGGAAAATAAAAATCGCGAATTCCAGTAGCAAGATAACCTCAACCAACCACACACGTGAGCGGTATAAACCGAACTGAATGTAAACACGCCCCACACGCCGTCTACACGTGGCCCAATGTGACAGCCATTTTGTCACGTATCTATATATGCATTCCGGTCTGATAATATTGTAGTTGGTCCGGGTTCATACGTGAAGAGAAATTGACAATCCTTTCCAACGTACGATAAGTCAAAGACGCCAAAATTTGGTTGTTTGAGATGATAGACGACTTGAAGAGGCTGGGTGGTGCGCATACAGACGTAGAAGTACCGCACGATTGAATTTACTGAAAAGTGTTTCTTATTTCTACAACAAGGAGCAACATAATAAATATAAGAGATCCGTCCGACTCCTTGGCTGAATGGTCTGCGTTCAGGCCTTCAATTCGGAGGGTCCCGGCTTCCAATACCGGCAGGGTCACGATTGTAACTGCTTCTGGCTCGAGGACTGTGTGTCCCAACACTCTCCTCTTCATATTTATGCAACACTACCAACACGCAATAGTGATTACATCCCATCACGTAGGCTTGGCGTCGGGATGAACATCAGATCGTAAAACAGAGTCAAATCCACATGTGAGACACATCTTGCACCCACTACCACAATGCTGTGGGAAAAGCGGTAAAATATAACAGACCCATGTCATGGCTGCAATTGACTTATATTAAATTATCGACAAGAAGCAGAAACTTGTAAAGAGAATACACGATTATGTAACATAAGTCGCGCGCAGTTGGTACGATCTCAAAACTGACCCTCTTCCTTTCTCCTTACCAGGATGACGATGGAGTGTTGTAACTGCACGTACAGTATTTTATAATTATTCAAGTTAGTTCACTTACGTTGATTACTAAGTACTGTTCATTTGCTAGTTAACATTTCATGAAGTTCATATTTTCTCGTTGTCAGAACGCCGAACATTTTCTTTAGTAAATTGGACTTAGCTATGAAGCATGGTTCATTTACCACGACGCCATCAAGAAACACTGTTTCTCTTGCATTCCGAGACGGAAGTGCGCTGTGTGTCGTCACATGGCTTCGAAGAAATTCGCTGTGGCGCATCGAATGTTTCGAAACAGTCAGCTGTGACATTTAGCCCATATTAACTGTGAAACCGAGGTTTCGTTTTGGTCTCCTTTCCACCAACGTTTTGGGATTGCCTATTACGGTGTAGAAAACTATATTGTAATTTTCTTCTGCTTTAAACGGTGTTCTCACAATTTCTCATGTTAAACTCTGCGATGGCATGGGAGCTCTGATTGTTACTGCAATCTACGGCTATAATGGGAACTATTTATCCCCTTTCTCCTTGAAGCTTCTCCGGCCAATCAGCGCTTGGTGTCAGCCATCTTGATGAAGACACTCTCTCTGGCGCGAGAGAGAGGGAAGCGAAGCGAGCAGTTGCTGCTTTGCAATCATGGCTAAAAGTCGTTGGCGTTCTGAGCTCAAAGCAATGCTTTGGGATAGCATCATGGACGGTGGATAGTAAATCATAAGGATGTAGGGATGTGCTCCACACCCTCATCATATTTTCTTTATATTCTCAATTTGTAACCTCGTAATGAGTGATTGTTTTTAATATGCTGCGAAGGAAGATCTCCAACTGGTAAGGTGCACATGGCCGAGCCATGTATAAATCATACTACTGATTGAGCAAGCAACCAACCTGTAAGTCAACCTTTGTTATTTTGGTATTTTCATCGGCGGTGTACTGTTCGTGTGATTTCTTCGGAGGAAACTTATTAATTATCAAAGTTGTGCGTTCGATTATAATGATGTGGACCTTTTCATTGTTGGGTAAAATTATAGTGCCCTTTCAAAACAAGTATCGGGTTGAAAAGACTTTGTTAATTCAGAGTACCTAGTGTATAACCTTTCTCGTAATGGAATTTAAGTGTTACTTGGGGTAATTTCCAAAGAAAAGCAGTGGTGTAAAATTTTTATTATTATTATTATTATCATCATCACACCGTAATGATGTTACTGCTGCTCTGAAATTATTTTGGTTTTTAAAAGTAGGGTAATACATGGGAGTTCCAGTAGGGATTACTTGTGGTATGCTGGTTTATTTTAATTTAATATCGTTTATTTTTTTTGGGCTTTAACGTGTTTTGAGTATGATTTTTGCCCTTCTGGCCTCCATTGTTTTGGTGCCATTGTTGGTCCTTCCATCGGGATTGGTTCTCCCATGTTTTAACAATTGTGTTGTTGCCTGGGTAATGGATGTTGATTTTAAAATGGAATGATGTTGGTGATGATTTTTTATGTTGGGAGACTACCCTGTCTGATGTTGATTCAGTATTTTTGACACCCCGTTGTGTATTTACTGTTTCTTGGGCACCCCAGTTGCTCTCTTTCCCTTTTCCTTCTATGTTTGTAGTGGTGGGTTTCTTTCCCTTGGTAACTTATTATGAAAAGCACTTAGCATCCCATGACTGGAACTCCCACTGTTTTAATGGTTCCCCGTTTGCTGATATGAAACTGATAGAGAGTAGGAACCTCTCAAGGAATAACGGTGAACCAAGAAGGTTGTATTTTCTAATTTTTAACAAAGTATCCTTTCCAAAATGAATCCTCTGATAAATGATTTGGTGGTTGTTGCTGAGTAAACAGGTTGAGGTGATTGTAATCCTTCCTGCAGCCTATATCTTTCTTGCCGACTGGCGTTTGGTGTTTTAATTTCTTAATTTTGGTCTGTTTCAAACTCAAGGTACCATTTAATTTACTTTCATTATTTTCTTACCGACCGGCGGTTTCAAATGATTTTTCATTAATTTATCTTTGGGTGTTTCTTGAGTTTAATTGTGTATTTCCTGTGGTTTTAGTGAGGTCTGCTTCCCTTATTTTATCTAATTTAAATTAATCTCTTTGAATTTTAAAGGCCTCCTTATTTTTATTCTATGTCATCTGATTTTATTTAGTTTCTGGTACCTAGTTTTTTCCTAATAATACTAACTACGAGGATGTCATTTAATTCAATTTGTTAATCTGAGTTTCATGAATTATATATATTCTTTTTTTTTTAAAAAAAAGTTTTGTCTTTATTTCCACGCAACATTTATTTGACGCACTGTCGGTTGGTAGTTTGATCCACCTGTTTTTTTCTACCACCTGGAGGTATGTTAAGCTTTTACTATGTTCCTTTTGGTGTTTTCTGGGTGTGTAGTGTTTATCACGCTTCCGTTTTGTTCCTTTCAACAGGATCTTTGTCCTGTGTTGTGTCTTTGACTGCCAATCAGTTTAGTTGGCACCGGGTAACCTAACTGGTGGGGCAGTAAGTGGTAGTTTCAGAGCGTAGTTCCTATGTTGACTACGCTCGTGCTACTGTTAATTACCTGTAGGTCGGTCGTATCCCCCTTTCTTGAAAACTGTACAGTGTGTCAAATGGTTGAGTGGTGGAAAAAAGGCAAATGGTCTTAAAGGTTACTTACTTTTGTGAAAGGTTGCATGTACCTCCACGATGTCTCGAGCGGTCCTGTTTCCCCACAGGCTCCGTAAGGCAGAGTTAACCTATGAGCTAGCGATACGTGGAGCTGGTCCAGCGGGTTCTGTTGCTGATTGTGCTAATCTTCTTTCCGAGCTTATTCAGGTGCCCATTAATCCTTCTCGTGTTCGCCCCAGCAATGTTGGTGAGTCACTTCATTTTATCACTGAGGCTTTGACCGAGATAGAAGTAATAAGGGAAGAGTTCTTGGAATTGTCTCCTACTAAAGGACAAATGGACCGTTTAAAGGCCAGAGTATATCACTACTTGGGAAGGATCCATGATTTGTTGTCGCTTAAACCTGAACCCGAGTTTATCTCTCAGTGCACCAAATTGTTGGCTATTGCCTCTAGCATTTCCGCTGAGCTGGACCTGATGATTGCCAGCAGAGATATGGATAACCTAAAAATCAGTCAAACATGTAATCCTTCTGACCCTATTCCTCAGTGTTCCTCAAACGATGTAGTTACCCCTCCTAATAACCAAGGCTTATGTTGTGCTGCCTCTCCCGTCCTGGAAAGTTTGTTGTCTAAAATGAGCCTTACTCCCACCTACAACCCTTCAAAGGAGCTTTTCCATGGGGTGAAAAATTTCTCAGTAGATTCGATTGAGGAAAGCATTCGTTTTCTGCGGTTTCTAGCAGAAATGAAGGATTCCGGTAAAGTTTATTCTATCGACGATTTGGTTATCCTTCGTGCTCTTTTCTCCCATTGTGAAGGTATTCTGAAACGGGAAATCTCAGAGGCCATTTCATCGAAACTTAAGGTTGATGAATTTCATGAATCGGTGTTGAAAAAATTTATTCCCTCCTTGGCGTTACAGAGCTTAATTCCTCAACATTGTTTTCGGACGCAGTTCCTTCATGAAAATTTACTTTCTTATATCCTTGACCTCAGATTTTTCTGTAAAGTTTTCAAAATTACTGTTCCCGAGGAAGAAATGGTGGCAAGAATTTTAAAAGGGATCTCTCCTTCATACAGGTCCTACCTTTCCCTGAGTAAGTGCCCAACTACTTTTGATGAACTGGAGGTTGCATGCTCCTTCGCTGAAGACGTCAAGCATGGAGATGCCTCCAGACCTGTAAGTTTACCTCCACCTGCCAAACCTGTTCCTCCTGTCCACCCTTCTATGTATAAGGATGCCAATGCCAAGAAGTGTTTTAAATGCGGTTCTAGGAATCACCTCAAGAATGCTTGTACCGTAGTTAAGCGCAACTCTAGGGGTTGTTGCTATACTTGCGGATCTCCTCAGCATCTTAAGAATAATTGCCCCTTGTCAGCTCCTAAATCTGGTCAATGACTAGAAGTTTCCCAAATAGAGTGTAAAAATTCTAATTTTGGAAAATCTCCGGGGTCTGCTAAGGTTATCTGTCCCCAAAGGTGTATTAAGATTTCTACCTGTGGTATTTCCCAGGGTACCTTTGCTGAAGTCGAAGTAAATAACGAACTCCTGTTAGCTTTGATTGATTTTGGTAGTATTGTCATCGTGATTAATTTTGGATGGTATTCCAAGCTGAAGAGTGCTTGTAAACTGGACGAATTATTACCTGTTGGTGTGAAGTGTGTGGCTGCTAATGGGAACAAGTTGGAAATTCTGGGGGCTGCAAAGGTAAAAGTAAGAATTGGGAATTTCACCTGGAAAATCACGTGCCTTGTGGCACCCAACCTGTCTTGCAACATGATTTTAGGGACAGGGTTCTTGTCGAAAACGGGACTAGATATGGATCTTCAAGCTAGGATGTTTTTCTTTAAATTTTCTCCTGATTCAAAATTTAATTTTAGGGATCTTTCCTCGTGTGCAATCAAGGTTTCCTGTGTAGATGAGTCAGTACCGGAAGGAGTTCGTGAAATTGATAAAATGGATCTCAGCCATTTAAGTGAGGAGGAAGCTGAACGTATTCGTGTTCTATGTAATGATTTCCCTGATGTGTTTACTAGCAAGCTAGGAGTTACTGATGTTCTCGAGTATCAGATTGAGTTATCAGATAACACTCCTGTCAGATCCCCTCCTTACCACCTCTCACCTCTTCGTATGCTCGAGCTTAAAAAGATTATTGACCAAATGTTAGCTGACGGAGTGATCCGTCCATCTACCTCTCCCTATGCATCCCCGGTCTTCCTGGTACCTAAACCCTCTGGAGGTTTCAGGGCTGTTATCGACTACAGAACTTTAAACCGCAAGGTCATCTTGCAATCCATCCCTTTACCCGATCTGCACACTTGTTTTGGATGGTTCTCGGGTGCCAAGTTTTTCACCGTGTTAGATCTCAATCAGGCATATTACCAAGTCCCATTGTCTAAGTCTTCCATTCCACTGACCGCTTTCATCACTGATTGGAACCTCTATGAATTTCTGAGGCTTCCGTTTGGCATCTCTTGTGGCGCGGCTGTTCTCACGAGGCTGTTAGACACTATTCTCTCTGATATTAAGTTTAGGTTCGTCTTTAATTACCTTGATGACCTGGTTATATTCTCAAAAACCTTCGAAGAACATGTCGAACATGTTAGAGAAGTCCTGGATCGCTTGAGGAAAGCTGGACTGACTGTCAAGTTGTCAAAGGTAGCGTTTGCTAAGCCGAGTATGTCTTTCCTTGGACATGTGGTTTCCTCCGATGGTATCTCCATCGACCACTCTAGGACTCAGGCTATTAGGGACTTTCGACCCCTAAAGATGTCAAAGGCATCGCACGGTTCGTGGGCATGGTCAATTTTTTCAGGAAGTTCATTCCTAATAGCTGCTCCGCTAAATCATCTTAGACGTAAAGACGTGAAGTTCTTCTGGGGTCGTCCTCAGCAAGAAGCCTTTGAAGCTTTGAAATCCGCTCTGATGAATGCTCCTGTTTTGGCTATTCCAAATTTTAATAAAAGGTTCATTGTGCAAACTGACGCCTCTGGCAAAGCGATTGCTGGTGTTCTTCTACAAGAGTACGCGGATGGGCGTAGGCCCGTAGCTTACGTGTCTAGGACTCTTACCAACCTAGAAAACAAGTACTCCATTTATGAGTTGGAATCTCTGGCCGTGTTGTTTGCCTTGGAAAAATTCAGACCCTTCATCGAGCATGTTAATTTTGATCTCGAGACAGACAACCAAGCTCTTTCTTGGGTATTGAATCGACCCAGGAGAACTGGTCGTATCACTAGATGGGCTTTGAGGATTTCATCTTTCAATTTCAATGTCAGGCATATCAGGGGTTCTGAGAACGTCATCGCCGACGGCCTAAGTAGGATGTTTGAAGATAATTTTGTCACCGATGTAAATCCTGATGATAAAAATGTTGTAACTAACGTCTTTGGAGTTAATGCCATTCTTTCGGATCTTCCTCTACTATATCATGAAATTGCAGATCATCAGAAAACTGATCCAGATTTGAAGGATATCATTGATAAGCTTAACAGAGGATCTGTAGTAAAGCCATACTCTCTTGTTAAGGGTGTTCTTTGTTGTAAAGGTCGAAAGACTCGGAATTTCAAAATTGTTGTCCCTAGGGTCCTTGTCCCGGAAATTTTCAAATATTATCACTGCTCTCCCATTGGCGGACATTTGGGTACGTTCAAGACTAGGGAAAAGATTAGACAGATCTTCATTTGGAAAAAGATGGATAATGACATTAGAAACATGGTGAAATCTTGTCAGGCCTGTGCTATTAGCAAACCGAGTTTGAACAACCGTGTGGGATTTTTATCTTCTTCTCAAGCCTCTCGCCCAATGGAATGGCTCTTCATCGATTTCCTGGGTCCGCTCCCCCGTTCTACCTTAGGAAACACCCACATTTTCGTGTGCATTGATGCCTTTTCTCGATTCAGCTGGATTATCCCTACGAGATCTACTGACACTCGAACGACTATCAGTTGTTTGAACTCTATCTTTGCGTCCTTTGGTCCTCCCAAGTTTTTAGTCTCCGACAACGCCAGTACTTTCACCAGCCATTCATTCAGGAAATATTTGTTCGAGTTGTGCATCTCACATGTAACTACCACTCCATACTATCCTAACCCATCTTACGCTGAGAGAATGAACAGGAATCTAAAGTCCGCCTTGATTGCGTTTCATCATAACAATCAGTCCAAGTGGGATTCTTGCCTGCACTGGTTGGCCCATGCGTTCAACTCAGCCTTACACGAAACTCATGGTAAGACGCCTATGTCTCTGATGTTTGGTTACCCTCCGTATTCGTTCATGTCCAACCTACTTGGAATCGATGACCTTCTTCCTGACCTGTCCAAGCCCAATGATCTTCAGAAAATTTGGGATGAAGCGAGGAAAAATCTGTCTGTATCGTACGAGAAGGCTAAGAAACGGTACAACAAGGGTAGAAAATCAACAAGGTTGAAGGTTGGAGACCAAGTCTTTATTAAATGCTACCCAATTAGTAAAGCTATCAAAAAATTTACTGCTAAACTGGCTCCCATGTACCAAGGACCTTGTACCATTTTGCAGTTCTTGTCCCCTGTATCAGTGTTAGTTAGTGATCCCATCGCTAAGAGAATTAGGCGAGTTCATCTGTCTCAAATCAAATCTGGTTAAGGTGTAGTTTCCCTTTAGTTTCCCGTTAATTTTGGTGTTTGGTACAACCTTAGGTAGGATGTGGTGTACGGTTTAAAGATGCGCCAAAGAACTACCTTTTAGTGGGCTAATTAGGGTTAATTCATGGGTAGTGTGTAAAACCGTGTAATATTTTCTGATTTTTAATCTCTGTACTGATTGCCTGGCTTATGATGGTTTCCTGTGCGAGCTTTTCCTTTGATAGGTCTGGAAAAATTATCCTGTAAGGTCTCTTGTTGATATTTCGTAATGAAACGGACTTGGCATGTGAAGCTTAATTATCTTATGTAGACCTTGTAGCTCCGCTATATGGTGAATTTCTAGTCAATCTACCTGTGTTTATTTAAAACTTGTTGGTTAAAATCGTCCTGCCTGTGCTATCTTTCCGTGCCCTGCTAGGTTCTATTTCTTTTTCCCATCCTAGGGTAGCTTGGGTTTGTCTACAACCCTGGATTGTTCTTCCAAAAAAAAATTAGGTCTGCATAATCTGTAGCTATTGATTTTTTCATCGTGATTTGCGTATGCACTGTGGGGTTAGGGCTCCCTTTCGAGATGTTGTACATTATCATTATCTCTGATTTCCCTGGTTCTTCTGTCTCTGGCCTGTTTGTTACATTTTTAATGTATGATTGCTCTCTCGTGCTGATAGTAAGGTGTCATCGCAGGATTTGGCTTCCCTTGTAATATCATTTGTTAATGGGTGTAGGTTGAGAAACTCTTCTAATGTCAGTGAAGCCTTCTTTATGTTAAATTTTGGGCGGAAGTGATTAGTTGTGAAGGAGCTCTGTTGATTGGTGTTGGGAGTGGTAACCTGTTTGCCTTGTGCATGGACTTCAGTCTTCCTCGTTCTCCACTGTCTGACGGTTGGTAATAGGTGCTCCTCCCTTGCTAATTCATCTAATGTCCTGTTCCTTACTATTCCCATGTCTTTGGGAGTTGTGTGTTCCTTTTGAGATTGGTTCGTCGCTAGTTCGTTGTACCTAAAAGATCTTCGTACTCAATTTGATAACTGTTGGAAATTTCCTTTTCATTATTGTTTTCTGTAGCCCCACGATAATCTTTTAGTTCTGTGCTCCTCTGGAAGCTTTCTTCGCCAGGTTCCTTGTTTCAAATTATTTGGTCTGTTTCCTGTTCTGTGTTGTTCTATGCGAGTTGTGTTCTCTTGTAGTACCTTCAGTACAGTGAATGAATGAATTTATTGAACTGAACATAACAGGCTTTCACCCAGTTACAATGTTCCAATAAAATAAACACTCACAGACTATAGCTAGACACTAACTACTTAATACTTAACTACTTCTAAATCTACTTTGTAGCATCCTGCACATGGGCGGATCGCCAGCTCCACATGCAACACACCACCTAACTAAACTAACTACTTTACTACTTGAATATACTACTTAACTACTTCTAAATCTACTTTGTAGCATCTTGCACATGGGCGGATCGCCAACTCCACATGCAAGACACCACCTAACTAAACTAACTACTTTACTACATGAATCTATCCTAAATCTGTCTGGCCGCGACATCACCCATGGTGAGGAACTGCTACCACCCTTCCCTGGGATGTCACGACCAGACATGTCTCATGAGGGTCGGAAACCGATACCTCATAGACCCTTTAAGCTGTCAATGTTATTTCCTCACCACTCCTTCCTGTAACAACCCACATGTGTGCGGATTGCCTAGCTCTACATGTAGGCTGTCACATCTATATTTCACTGCCGAGACGGATTCCATAACTCGGCTCATCTTTCACTGTCTCATTGACAACTTACTTCCTCTAACCTAACACTATTCACTACTTTACTCTACTTTACATGTGCAGACGTACCGAATCAACACTTTAGCTTGAGATAGGTCAGGCCTATCCCCGCCTCTTCCAACTCTACTCTACGTCAGCAGCCAAAAACAAATAAACTAACAATACCAAACTAAAATAAAACCAAAATAAAATAAAATAAAAACGGGCGGACAAATAACCAACAGTCTCATTAGAAGGTAGCCAAAACAAACTAACAACCAAAGAAAATAAAACAGGCAGACAAACAACAATACCTAAGGAACAAGGGAACAAAACTTAACAGATAAAAAAAACGAAAATAATACTAAACTTATAATTATTGTCTCCCTTAGTTATTAGTGAGTTAAACTCTATAATGTTCCATATCTGTGAATCAAAGTTGTTTTATGTACATACATGATTACAAAACTTCGTTATTATTAACCCATACAGAGATGATACTTCAGAGATAACTACTCTCCGTATGTTTTCTTCTACTGACTATAATCAATTTTAAACTTCTTATTCAGTATCCTTTTAACCATGTGTACTCGTGCTGATTACGCTGTTTCATAATTTTTTTTCAGCAGCATGTGCCCCTTCCCTCATGCACTAATTTCATTTTTTTCTCCCACAAGCTTTTTATAATTGTGAATAATTTTAATAGTTTCCCTGGCCTTCTCCATTCCCTGTTTATTAATTTGACAAGAGTATAGTACCCAGATTCTCTTTCCATTTTATTTATCTCTTCCGCTTCCAAGTATTTATCCCGTAATGCTATTGTACTTTCACACTGTCTCAAGAAATGTGCATTTCCTAAGTCCTTTTCACACAATAAACATGTATTTGCGACTTCTGTAAATGCCTTATTTTTATAAACTCCCATCAACCACCATATCATTCCCCTGTATTCTCTCTTGGTTAATTTATCATGTATTATTTTCATACCTGGGTATATATTCATGAATTCCTCCAGAGTTCTCCTATTATTACCCTCAGCTCTTAGCCTTTGTATTTCTATATCTGCCACCCTCTGTGCCACTCTCCCACAGACTTTTCTTTCTTCTAAATCGTTGACCCAATAGTTCCCCATCCCAATTCCTTCTAGTATTTTCTTTAAGTTGCCCGCCCAGTACCCATCCTCATACCTCATTTGGTGTCGGTAAGCTATATCTAGAATTTCTCCCCCTCCTCCCCTTTTTAACCTAAACCAATATTTTATTAATCTCTTAATTATATCCACTTTTATATTAATGTCAGTACACATTAATCTTGCTCCACTATTCGCTGTACATATTGGTAAGCCTGTAATTATTTTAATAAATCTACTAGTGACTGAATCGAGCATTACTATTTCCTTTTCTGTGCCCCACACTTTTGAACCGTATATCATTTTAGATTTAATCTGCTCTTGTAGTATGTAGAGTATCCTACCTTATCTACCTGTTGTTGTAGTGTTTGGTTGTCAAAGTAAGGTCCTTAACCTGAGAATTCTACTTCTTTAGCCGCGATAGGTTTGGTGTTGGGTCTGTATCTGGTGGTGTTATTTCGGTACCGAAGTGTTGTTTGATGTGTAAATTTTTGATGGTTGCATGATGACTTCTTAGCATGGTGTTGAAGATTGTGTCATCTTTTAAACCCTGATGGGCTGACTCATGTTTCTGGAAGTTATTGAGGTTTTGATGTTGTGTAGTAGTTTTTGGTAGTTATGATACTTGATAGAAGATTGTATGGCCTTGTGATTTCTCCTGTGTCCTGGTAGATTTGGGAATTGTTGGTTTTTGGTTGCACGCAACTGTTGTAGTATTGTATGAAGGTGGATTTAGGTAACTGGTTTCCTGTTGTATTTTGTTTCTGCCATTCCCTTGTTTTCATGCATAACCTGTTTCTCTGACGTCATCATGTATTCCTTTATTATCGCTATAAGTTCATTTAATGTCGACCTACCGCTCTAGGTGTTGCTTGGTGGATTTCGATGCTTGTCGATACGGTCGTTTTAACATCTACCGTTCTGTGTTTCTTCGAATAAGTATGGGATTATTTGAGGAAACTCTGGATGTATGCTAGCGTCCTTCCGCTAAATGATCATGAGGTATGTGGGTAGCCTTCCTTCCTTCTTCCTAGTCTTATGGAAAATTTTTCTATCGTCCTGCCTCGTCGCTGCCATTTATTCTTTTATTTACCTCATCTCCTTAGGAAATGGAGATAGGTACCTGTCTGCTGTTGAGCAACAGGGTGATTGTGATGTCACTTATTTTTAGTCCGATTTGTGTCGAGGTCCTGACGGGCTACTGGTAGGTTATGTTGTGTAGGACATGGTTCCCCTTTTCCCTGCTGGTCGTCTGATCTGAGGCGTATTTCACGTTCCTTTTCATTTGATTAGCTGTCCGGGTGGGAAATAACTAGAGTTTGCGGACGTTGGTTGGTCTTTGGGTTGTGCTTGTGTTTAACCTCATGAAATTTATTTTCTCAAAACCTCTCCTGTTCTGTTTTTCCCATGGTACTGCTATGGTCTTGTGAAATTTAATTCTGTCCATCCCGGTTACTCGTTGCTTGATGCTGTTGATAGTTTGGTCGTTGATGACCAACTTGAACGCGTACCCTCCATCTATTTGAGCTCTAGAAGTCTCCGTCCGTTCTATCAATTTGCTCTTCCTGAGTAAACCTTTACCCTGTAGCCATGGATTTTTTTTTGCTAAACTTGTCATTCTGGTGTACTTATTCTGATCGTTATACTGTTTCATATTTTCCTTCTACTGGGTTATGTATGTGATTTCTTGTGTGGCACTGTAAACCTGAGTATTACTAATTTTTGGGAAGATTTCTGTAGTATATTTGGTAAGCTAGCCTTTAGTTGGCTCTACTATGGGTGGTTCTGCGGCGTTTCTGTGGCAGTTCTGTGGAATTGCTTGGTCATGTTGCCTATATCCTAAACTGTACTTTTCAAGGTACGTGGTATTTTTTTTTTTTTGCAATCATGTATCTACCGTCTCGTCATCTTGTTGAAACTCCCTAAAGTGAGTAATTGGGGTTCGTTTAGTTTTCCTTTCCTAAGGTTAAGCTGTGTCTGTGCGTAGCCTAGCTACCGTGTTGTATTTAATGTGTAAGTGTGCTCCTTCGTTGAGGGCATTAATTCTCCTTAATTAATTGGTGTAAATATTAATTTACCTTATTTAAGGTGTTTCCTTTCTGTTATCGGAAACCTTGATTGTGCTCCGATTGTATGCATGTGACTTATCTGTTATTGTAATTTTTGCACCTTGCTATTTTTTAGGAAAATATTCTGTTTAGTAAGGTTCCTTTCCTTTTCTTTTCTTTACCTTTTTTCTTTTCCTTGCTCTTGGTACCTTCTCAAGCCAAAGATATACTCTAGTGCCAACCTAATTTATTACGTGACCTGTATATTTTGGATTTTATCACCTTATTTATGATTACTCACCAACGTTGCATTTTCCTTCCCTCCCCTTTGGTCCTTGTTTTTTTCTTTAGGGGGCCATTTCGCTGTAATTGAAACAATCTTGATGGTGCGTTTCTTTATTAGCAACCCGATTTAATAAAGAAAAGTGGTTTAAAGGTTGGAAGGGTATTGTAAGAGGTGTTAGGTGATCTATCCTGAACTGTAGTGGACTTAAAATACTGTTTTCTAATGGTCCATTGAACTTGTAAACCAAGGTGAGTTTGGTGATTGAAGTCTGCAAGCGAAGAACATTGGTTCTGGTTATGTGAAAAATTTTAAAACTTCCAGATTCCACATGAACTCAGGAATGGTTATGGTAAAGCGTTTGCTATGAAACTGTATGTGAAAGGTAATCTAAAGCGAACTTGGTGTAAAACATGTAGGAAAATTGAATCCTTAAACTGTTTGGAGATTGTGAATTTCAAAAGAAAAACTGTGTTGTGGCGCTGTGTAAGTTTATCGTAACCTATAACTTCCGGACCTTGAATTGTGTTCAATGAACTTAATGGTTGATTGGTGGTGAGCTACGTACATTGCCCGTTTTGGAATGCTTTCATTTCTGCATGCTATGACAATCTAAAGATGGACTTGGTACCAGTGACTTTTATTTGTTGTGGACTGAAACACTTAAAATCTAGCTTAATTTCATACACTGGACTACGTCATGGAGTGATGTAAGAAGATATGTAACCCTTAAAGGGGGGGAGGCTGAAACCGAGGTTTCGTTTTGGTCTCCTTTCCACCAACGTTTTGGGATTGCCTATTACGGTGTAGAAAACTATATTGTAATTTTCTTCTGCTTTAAACGGTGTTCTCACAATTTCTCGTGTTTAACTCTGCGAGGGCATGTGAGCTCTGATTGTTACTGCAATCTACGGCTATAATGGGAACTATTTATCCCCTTTCTCCTTGAAGCTGCTCCGGCCAATCAGCGCTTGGTGTCAGCCATCTTGATGAAGACACTCTCTCTGGCGCGAGAGAGAGGGAAGCGAAGCGAGCAGTTGCTGCTGTGCAATCATGGCTAAAAGTCGTTGGCGTTCTGAGCTCAAAGCAATGCTTTGGGATAGCATCATGGACGGTGGATAGTAAATCATAAGGATGTGGGGATGTGCTCCACACCCTCATCATATTTTCTTTATATTCTCAATTTGTAACCTCGTAATGAGTGATTGTTTTTAATATGCTGCGAAGGAAGATCTCCAACTGGTAAGGTGCACATGGCCGAGCCATGTATAAATCATACTACTGATTGAGCAAGCAACCAACCTGTAAGTCAACCTTTGTTATTTTGGTATTTTCATCGGTGGTGTACTGTTCGTGTGATTTCTTCGGAGGAAACTTATTAATTATCAAAGTTGTGCGTTCGATTATAATGATGTGGACCTTTTCATTGTTGGGTAAAATTATAGTGCCCTTTCAAAACAAGTATCGGGTTGAAAAGACTTTGTTAATTCAGAGTACCTCGTGTATAACCTTTCTCGTAATGGAATTTAAGTGTTACTTGGGGTAATTTCCAAAGAAAAGCAGTGGTGTAAAATTTTTATTATTATTATTATTATTATCATCACACCGTAATGATGTTACTGCTGCTCTGAAATTATTTTGGTTTTTAAAAGTAGGGTAATACATGGGAGTTCCAGTAGGGATTACTTGTGCTATGCTGGTTTATTTTAATTTAATATCGTTTATTTTTTTGGGGCTTTAACGTGTTTTGAGTATGATTTTTGCCCTTCTGGCCTCCATTGTTTTGGTGCCATTGTTGGTCCTTCCATCGGGATTGGTTCTCCCATGTTTTAACAATTGTGTTGTTGCCTGGGTAATGGATGTTGATTTTAAAATGTAATGATGTTGGTGATGATTTTTTATGTTGGGAGACTACCCTGTCTGATGTTGATTCAGTATTTTTGACACCCCGTTGTGTATTTACTGTTTCTTGGGCACCCCAGTTGCTCTCTTTCCCTTTTCCTTCTATGTTTGTAGTGGTGGGTTTCTTTCCCTTGGTAACTTATTATGACAAGCACTTAGCATCCCATGACTGGAACTCCCACTGTATTAATGGTTCCCCGTTTGCTGATGTGAAACGGATAGAGAGTAGGAACCTCTCAAGGAATAACGGTGAACCAAGAAGGTTGTATTTTCTAATTTTTAACAAAGTATCCTTTCCAAAAGGAATCCTCTGATAAATGATTTGGTGGTTGTTGCTGAGTAAACAGGTTGAGGTGATTGTAATCCTTCCTGCAGCCTATATCTTTCTTGCCGACTGGCGTTTGGTGTTTTAATTTCTTAATTTTGGTCTGTTTCAAACTCAAGGTACCATTTAATTTATTTTCATTATTTTCTTACCGACCGGCGGTTTCAAATGATTTTTCATTAATTTATATTTGGGTGTTTCTTGAGTTTAATTGTGTATTTCCTGTGGTTTTAGTGAGGTCTGCTTCCCTTATTTTATCTAATTTAAATTAATCTCCTTGAATTTTAAAGGCCTCCTTATTTTTATCCTATGTCATCTGATTTTATTTAGTTTCTGGTACCTAGTTTTTTCCTAATAACACTAACTACAAGGATGTCATTTAATTTAATTTGTTAATCTGAGTTTCATGAATTATATATATTGTTTTTTTTAAAGAAAGTTTTGTCTTTATTTCCACGCAACATTTATTTGACGCACTGTTGGTTGGTAGTTTGATCCACCTGTTTTTTTTCTACCACCTGGAGGTAAGTTAACCTTTTACTATGTTCCTTTTGGTGTTTTCTGGGTGTGTAGTGTTTCTCACGCTTCCGTTTTGTTCCTTTCAACAGGATCTTTGTCCTGTGTTGTGTCTTTGACTGCCAATCAGTTTAGTTGGCACCGGGTAACCTAACTGGTGGAGCAACTGTTAAAACTGTATTTAAATATACAAGAGGCGGAATAATTCAGGCTTATCGCATTCTATGTTGTACATATATAATCACGATATAAAACTAGCAATAATTCTTCTTCTTCTACAATTTCCTCATCGCATGTCCGCTGTCATCACGGCGATCGACTCTTGTTCCCAGCAAGTCGGAAAAGTGTGGTGGAACGAAGCGCACAACATTCTCGTAGATTATGTACGCAAGATTTTCTCCTTTTTGCCCTACTCCTCTTTCCTTAAATGTCATCTATAAGATAAACTGCAGGAGGTCACTTATTCACTTGAGCCAGTCCCATAATACAGTAAAAATTACAAGAAAGATGATACATATTAGAGTGGTGCTGCCTAGTACCAGATACTAGCACTAGTATCAGAGGGATGTTTTTCTTTACGTTGTCCTTGGACCTCCCAATTCAGTTTAAAGACTTCCATGTCGTCCAGGACTCTTCGTAGTAACAGAGAAGCTTCTGTTCAAGTTTCTCAAGTTCCAAGCGATCTAGGAATGTGCGGTTCCTGGTTCAAACATGGTTTCATTTGGATCTGCAAGTAGACAAGTTGATGTCTATGGAGAGGGTGAACTGTACGTCTCCACATTCGCGGCTACTTCACGTCGAGTGTCAGGTGGAGCTATTAGTTTTAGTTGGTTGGTTTTAGATACCCTGCGATCAGTCAGTAAGCTTCTACGAGTGCAACGTAGAACTTCTTGGCATGTACAGATTTATACCATACAGCTGTGGCACTGTTTCTGGATGAGCGGCCCAATCTGATCATGTCAAAGCATTGTGAGAGGACTTTTGCCTCGGTGTTGGAGCAGTGATAAGTGCAAAGCTTGACCTCAGATACTTAGGCGTATCACTGTGTTCCAGTACATTTCCCAATCACTTCACCTGCAACTTTAAGTATTCCCCACGTGAAAATCATATGTCAATTCTTTGATGGATTTGGTTTGAAATTATTATTCCCTAAACGTATAAACCACCACATTACCTCACAATTTCCAATGACATGACCAAAGTACTCTACTTTCTGATATTGTACGTGACCTCCAGCTCGGAGTACTGTAGCCCCACATCTCGAAGGATGGTGTGCAGGCGTCAGCAACATAAAGTAAACCGGGTGAGTCAGTAATGCGGTTATGGGCGCGCGCTGTAAGCTTGCATCCGGGAGGTAGTGGGTTCGAACTCTACTGTCGGCAGCCCTGAATATGGTTTTCTGTAGATTCCCATTGTTACATGGGGCAAATGCTGGGGCTGTACCTTACGAAGGCCACTGCCGATTCCTTCCCACACACAGGCTTTCCCTATCCCATCGTCGCCATAACACCTATCTGTGTCGGTGCGACGTAAAGCAAATAGCAAAACCACCATAAAATAAGACAGGAGATACACAACACTGAAGTAAACAGGAACAGAGAAAATGAAGTGACACGGGATTTAAATCATTATCTTGAATGCAGTCCTTGGGAACTAGTTTCAACAGGACTGCTCATGCTGTGATCAAGTACGCTGGTGAGAGATCTAAAGCACTCTACATGTTCCAGTGATGTGTCAGGTACTGTCAACTTTATAGGTTGAATGGCATGTTTTCTTACGGTCACTAAGTTAGTATTTTTCGTGTTTAAACCCAGAACTTTTTTTGACCAATCAATTTGTCAATATCTGTGGATTTTCATCACTTACTGCAAACAGAAAAGTATCATATGCATATTGCGGATTATTTATTTATTTAATTATTTATTTATTTATTTATTTATTTATTTATTTATTTATTTATTTATTTATTTATTTATTTATTTATTTATTTATTTATTTATTTATTTATTACGATTTATTACGATTCAATGGGATGGGTTTAAAGCAATTGTTGAGGAATGTGAAAATAGGTTTGTACCTTTAAAGGTGGTAAGGAATGGTAAAGTTCCCCTATATTATAACAGCGAAGTAAAGAGACTAAGGAGGAGGTGCAGGTTGGAAAGAAATAGAGTAAGAAATGGCTGTGGAAGTGAGGAGAAATTGAAGGAACTTAGTAGGAAATTGAATCTAGCAAAGAAGTCAGCTAAGGATAACATGATGGCAAGCATAATTGGAGGCCATACTAATTTTAGTGAAAAATGGAAGAATATGTATAGGTACTTTAAGGCAGAAACCGGTTCCAAGAGAAACATTCCAGGAATCATTAATGAACAAGGGGGGTGTGTATGCGAGGAACTTCAAAAGGCAGAAGTATTCAGTCAACAGTATGTAAGGATTGTTGGTTACAAGGATAATGTCCAGATAGAGGAGGTGACTAATACTAAAGAAGTATTAAAATTACCTATGACAGCAGTGACATTTACAGTAAGATACAAAAGTTGAAAACTAGAAAAGCAGCTGGAATTGATAAGGTTTCGGGGGATATACTAAAGACAATGGGTTGGGATATAGTACCATATCTGAAGTACTTATATGATTATTGTTTGCATGAAGGAACTTTACTAAATCAATGGAGAGTTGCTGTATTAGCCCCTGTATATAATGGAAAGGGTGATAGACATAAAGCAGAAAATTACAGGCCAGTCAGTTTGACATGCATTGTATGTAAGCTTTGGGAAAGCATTTTTTCTAATTATATTAGACATGTTTGCAAAATTAATAACTGGTTTGATTGAATTTTGGCATTTAATAGGGTAGATCATGGGAGACTATTGGCAAAAATGAGTGCAATTGGACTTGACAAAAGAGTGACTGAATGGGTAGCTCTGTTTCTAGAAAATAGAACTCAGAGAATTAGAGTAGGTGAAATTTTATCTGTCCCTGTAAAAATTAAGAGGGGAATTCCTCAAGGCAGTATTATTGGACTTTTATGTTTTCTTGTATATATCAATGATATGTGTAAAGAAGTTGAATCAGAGATAAGGCTTTCCGAAGATGACGTTATTCTGTACAGAGTAATAAATGAGTTACAAGACTGTGAGCAACTGCAAAATGACCTCGATAATGTTTTGAGGTGGACAGTAGGGAGTGTATGATGATAAACGGGGATAAAAGTCAGGTTATGAGTTTCACAAATAGGAAAAGTCCTCTCAGTTTTAATTACTGCGTTGATGGGGTGAAAGTTCCCTTTGGGGATCATTGTAAATACCTAGGTATTAATATAAGGAAAGATCTTCATTGGGGTAATCACATAAATGGAATTGTAAATAAAGGGTACAGGTCTCTGCACATGGTTATGAGAGTATTTAGGGGCTGTATTAAGGATGTAGAGGAGAGAGCATATTTGTCTCTGGTGAGACCCCAACTAGAGTAGATTACTTGATTCAGGAACTGGAAAAAATCCAAAGAAAAGCACCTCGATTTGATCTGGGCGATTTCCGACAAAAGAGTAGCGTTACAAAAATGTTGCAAAGTTTGGGCTGGGAAGACTTGGGAGAAAGGAGACGAGCTGCTCGTCTAAGTGGTATGTTCCGAGCTGTCAGTGGAGAGATGGCGTGGGAGGACATCAGTGGACGAATAATTTTGGATGGTGTCTTTAAAGGTAGGAAAGATCACAATATTGTAACAGTAAATGTGGTACTTCGGTAGACATGAGACGCAGGGCGTGTACCATTCGTTGAAGTGCGTACAGAGGGGGAGGGTTTGTTTAGAAATAAATCTTAAAATTTTTCCTCTGAGTTTATTAACAAATTCTAAGTCATGTCACCTCTGTACAGCAGATACAGTAGAAAATGTTCCTCGTCCTAGGGCTGGCGATGTCCTTGGATTCCGGCAGCTTCTCCTTTTCCCATACCAGTGAACCACCATTCCTCCCCCGATGGAAGTTCTAGAAGATCCATCCGACGTCTTGAAGATCCATACGGTGCTGATGAAGGGCGTTGAGGTAGTCCTCGTAGACGATGAACGTGAATGAATTTCGTTAAGCCTTCGGGCGAGTTAATGCAAAGACTGCTTCTGCACAGATGAGAGGAAAGTTTATCAATGGTTTTAACAAGGTTCAAACACGAAAAAAAGGTATCTTTGAGAGTTTATCACACGGTGAAATGTCACTAAATTTTTTCCCGTGTTAAATGAAAAGAAGGGCACTAGACTCGAATGAGCATGTAAGTTTAATACTCATAAAAATAAAAGTCCACTCGAAACTTATCGTCGAATTTTAACAGAGTCACTTGAAGTTTGTGGCACTTGGCATAATGTAAAGTAATGCCGCACGAATTAGTTCTTAGTTTGAAACACTGTTCAACGTAATTTAATTGGATTAGAAAATAAAGATGTTTCACTCGTGAATTCGAACTCATTCACGTATTGATAATAACATGAAATTAAAAGACGAAATTAATCATGTATTGACAGTCCTCGGTTCGACTGTTCATAAAATCGAAACGCACAACTGAATGTTCGTAGAATTGAAACGTGCTGTTTAGTATAATTGAAATGCACAGTTCACACATGCACAGTTTACAGTTCATGACCTAAAGTTCATGAAATGGTAAATTAGTGACGTAGTCATGCTTGCAATCGAGTAAATCTGGATTAAAACACAGTCTCATAAACTTGAAGTATTTAGTACTCTGTAAGGAGCAAACTGTTCTAAGTCCTGTCCAGAACATTAAACTTCAAATTACGAGCACTCGAAAACATTCGCAAGTCTTAGACACTCGTGTAGAATAAACAGTCACTTGATAATGTTCAGACGAAGCACAATTTATATCACGTCCTATCGGAGTAAAAGTTTATCACTCACAGTATAAAGAAATCCGTACAAGTCCATATTCGACGCGATTGGGTCAAAGTCTACGGACTCGAAGATTGATAGCCGCTTCACGCTAGATCACGGTCCTCGCGAACCGACTGTATGAACTCCACTGCCTAGCGTGCACATACACACTCTGGCCACACACTCAGGCCACACATTGCTCTGCTGAGCGAAGCAGTACTCTATTTATATTTGATCCGGGCCTCCACATCTCGTTCCATAACTTCATCGCCTCATGTCAGATTTACGTGAAACTCTGCAGGAACGTAGATAAGGGATCGGGTTACACGATGATATTGTTAAATTTGTTTATTTATTATTATGGGGAAAGTTATTACCCGTAGAAACTCGAAGAACATTCCACATCAGTCTAGGCTCTGTGTTGTGGTGAGGCATGCTGTGACGTCACTCGCTCTCTACGTCACACGCACACACTGTTGCTCGCCATCCAGTCAGTCTTTCGTAGCCGGCCCGGAGCGTAACGCGTAAGTTTTTAAAATTTCTATTACGGGGACTTAGTTTTGTACCGCCGTTACCGGTACATCTCCCCCTCCTCCTGGGGAAAAGAAAATTCGATAGGATTTTCTTTTAATGATCTCTCCTGAAATATTTCTTTAGGTTGGCTGCATTGTAAATGCCCTCGATGCTTCCATCCAGCTTATTAATTTTGTATGCCCCGGTTTCGAGAACCTCTGCAATTCTATATGGTCTTACATAAAGTGGGCAAAACTTTGCATAAATATGAAGTTCGGGGTGCGAAACAGCTGGTTTTCTTATCAACGGCCAGGGAGTTTAGATACGGAGTGACACATTTAGAAATGATACCATTATTCTCCATCTCTTTGATCACCGTCCTGGCTTCCTCCCGGTACTTCTCAGGAACTGGATAGGGCCGTTTTTATAAGGAGAGGTGTCCTTAACATTCAATTGGTACTCAAAATCTCTAATAACGCCGGGTTTGTCATCAAAAACCTCAGGAAATTTCTCAAATATTTGTCGAGTTGCCTCTGCCATACGGGAATCGAACTCTGGGCTTTCAGCCGCACTGGTGAGAAATATGAAGTGATCACGACCTTCGTCGAACACATCCTCAATAATGGGCACTTCCTGGCCCTCGACGGGTCCCTCTTGACCGGCTCTACCCTCTTCGCAATCTATTTCATCGGCAGGCAGAGCATCGCTCATGTTGCCTCCGGTTTCTATGAATGGGGTACCAAGACCTTGGCACTTCAAATTATTACAGTCTACCAGCTGCAACTTTACAGAGTCGATGTTAAAAAATCGTATGACGTTGGCAGGATAATCAATGATTCCCCCATACTTGGCTAGGAAATCTAACCCTAGGATGACGTTGAATTTCATCGGCGAAATGACTAGGAATATATGCTCGAACTGGACACCTTCAATGTCAAATGTAACGAAAGCTTGAAATTTACATTTGATATGCCTGTCCGGTACTATCCCTTTAATTTTGACCTGTGCGACTGGTATCAATAACATGTCTTCTCCCCCCTTCAACATTTCAATTAACCTCTCAGAAATTAATGAGGCCTGAGCTCCAGAATCGATTAAGGCGGTTACGTAAAGGGTATCCAAAGTAATATTAATAACTGGAAGTCTTCGTTGGACCTTTGGTGTTGTAGGAGTGGGATCTTCATACAAGAGATCTGAGTCATCCAAGTACCAGTAATTAATATTAGTGACAGAAATTATTTCTCCTCTACTCCGGTTTTCAGGCAATCTTATTGTTGTGTTCTCGAAGTTTTTTTAATTGCGCCTGTCGATTCGGGGTTTGTCGCAGGCGTCGTGTTCTGTCTTTTGGCGTGCTCTTGGTATTCTAAAGAGGTAGCGCCAGGTAATCCTTCATCCCGGTTTCGATTCTGGATATATTCGCGAGTTTCTCTCCATCTTCTTTCGATGTCGGCTCTCGGCGAATCTCCATCTCGAGTAAGCGACTCAATAGGTTTCTTCCACGTTTCATTACGTCTGTAAGGCGTACTTTGCCCGTATGGACGTCTCCTAAATCGCCGGAAATGAGATAACGAATCTCTCCGTGGTTCCACTTCCTCACGGGGTTCGGGATTCAATCTCGGCGGGTTGTTAACTTCGGCATGGTTGGTTGCAACCTCTTTCGTCTTAGCAACCCTGGGCGGATTTTGTGTATGGGAAGTCTCAAGTTTCCTTAATAAATTATCAAGTTGTTCTAGGTCTTGAACATTGGCTGCCACAAGAATTTCTTGTACATGCGCCGGAAATTGTAAAGTTACTACCTGTATTAACTCCTGTTGTGGCAAAGGAGGATCAAAGAATTGCATCTTCTTTAATTGAGAAATGAGAAAGTCAGAATATCGTGAAGAATTAATCGCTGTGTTGTATCTCCTGGAGTACAACTGTAGCTTAATCAAATGTTGAATTTCTGAATTCCAAAACCTCTTCAACAAGGCCTCCTTGAACTCATCATAGGTTTTAATGTTAAATTTAAATGCTGTGTACCAATTTAATGCTTTCCCTTCCAATAATCTAGAAGCTATCCTCAATTGATGATCGGATCGTACTTTATTCTCTTGAAAGTACTCTTCAATGTTGAGGAGGAATTCTTTTGCTGTGTACTCTTCCTTTCCGGAAAATTTTGCAGGTTTATCGTCTGATAATTTTAAAACTGTGGAAATGCTAGAAGTATCTCCGCTAGACCCTTGGCATTGGTGTGTAGACACCTCCTTCTCCACCTGAGATATCCTATTATCAATGGTCTCTATTTTTCCTTGCAATTCGACCTTGATAGTTTTAACTTGTCCACGGATGGAGTTTTCCACGCTCTGGACTTCCTTTTCGAGGTCCTGCTTCACTTCATTTACGTCGCGGCCTATGCGAATGATTTGAGTATGTGCGCTATCTAATTGGGTTTTTACATGCTTATCTGTTTCATCTTGCTTTGTTTTAAGTAAATTAACCTCATTACTTATTTTCTTGAAGTTAGTCTTAAAAGATTCATGGATGTTATCCTGAATAGAGGCTATTTTTGCTTGTGCCTGTGATAACTGACCATGAGATTCTTTAAATTCTGCCTTTAAGCTTTCAACTTCCTTAATCAATTGATGTGAGGTGGGAAACGAAGCTTTTAAGTCTTCAACTATTTGTAGTTTAAGGTCTTGTTTTACTGGTTCTAAGTCACGGATGAGGCGTTCGTTTATTTCCGTAAATATAGAATTAATCTTCGCATTAGTTTCTGAGAATCGTTTTTCAATTTCAGAACCAGCTTTAGTAAGCCTATTTTCCAAATTAGCATTAACTTCGATAAACTTGGTATTAATTATTTTAGTTACTTGTGTGATACGACTTTCTAAGTTGGCTGCAGTTGCGGCATTGGCCTCATTAATACGAGTGTTAATCTCATTAATACGAGATTCTAAAGTAGTACCTAATTGAGCAGTTGCAGCATTGACCTCGTTAATACGAGCTTGTAAATCAGCACCTACTTGAGCATGCGATTCGGCAATACGTTCATTTAAGCTAATCTTAACAGCTTCAATAGCAGCTAAAATATTTTCCATTTTGATGGTAATGTATTTAAACCAAGCAACAAGAAAATCATAAATCACTTGAAAAGAATTCAGATATCACCATTATTGTCCAATGGTTAAAAGTTCATGTTCAAAGTCATTCAAACATTCTCAAAAAGAAAATTCTCCAAGATATTTAACACACAAAAAAAAAATTATCCCATATCATTGATAACACTTCTTATAAAAGAAAAGTTAAATCTTGTTAGAAAGTTCTTTGGAATGTTAATGGCTATTCCACACAAAGCACTGAAAATGTATCTGGATTAAGTTGCTAAGTCACACGATTTTAGTGCGATTTTGTCTATCACTGCACTTCTTAATTTATTACTAGTACTTCAAAATTGAGCATAGAATGGTCAAGTGTCAATTTAATTTCTACTGCACTCATAATTAAGTTCTTATATTGCTGAAACGCTAATTTCTAGTTCTACTGCACTCCAAATCGTCCCCAACACGACTGGGGCGCCAATTTCTCCCCCTCTCATCTGTAACAGTAAATGTGGTACTTCGGTAGACATGAGACGCAGGGCGTGTACCATTCGTTGAAGTGCGTACAGGGGGAGAGGGTTTGTTTAGAAATAAATCTTAAAATTTTTCCTCTGAGTTCATTAATAAATTCAAAGTCATGTACAGCAGATACAGTAGAAAATGTTCCTCTTCCTAGGGCTGGCGATGTTCTTGGATTCCGGCAGCTACTCCTTTTCCCATACCAGTGAACCACCATTCCTCCCCCGATGGAAGTTCTAGAAGATCCATCCGACGTCTTGAAGATCCATACGGTGCTGATGAAGGGCGTTGAGGTAGTCCTCGTAGACGATGAACGTGAATGAATATCGTTAAGCCTTCGGGCGAGTTAATGCAAAGACTGCTTCTGCACAGATGAGAGGAAAGTTTATCAATGGTTTTAACAAGGTTCAAACACGAAAAAAAGGTATCTTTGAGAGTTTATCACACGGTGAAATGTCACTAAATTTTGTCCCGTGTTAAATGAAAATAAGGCCACTAGACTCGAATGAGCATGTAAGTTTAATACTCATAAAAATAAAAGTCCACTCGAAACTTATCCTCGAATTTTAACAGAGTCACTTGAAGTTTGTGGCACTTGGCATAATGTAAAGTACTGCCGCACGAATTAGTTCTTAGTTTGAAACACTGTTCAACGTAATTTAATTGGATTAGAAAATAAAGATGTTTCACTCGTGAATTCGAACTCATTCACGTATTGATAATAACATGAAATTAAAAGACGAAATTAATCATGTATTGACAGTCCTCGGTTCGACTGTTCGTAAAATCGAAACGCACAACTGAATGTTCGTAGAATTGAAATGTGCTGTTTAATAGAATTGAAATGCACAGTTCACATATGCACAGTTTACAGTACATGACTTAAAGTTCATGAAATGGTAAATTAGTGACGTAGTCATGCTTGCAATCGAGTAAATCTGGATTAAAACACAGTCTCATAAACTTGAAGTATTTAGAACTCTGGAAGGAGCAAACTGTCCTAAGTCCTGTCCATAACATTAAACTTCAAATTACGAGCACTCGAAAACATTCGCAAGTCTTAGACACTCGTGTAGAATAAAAAGTCACTTGATAATGTTCAGACGAAGCACAATTTATATCACGTCCCGTCGGAGTAAAAGTTTATCACTCACAGTATAAAGAAATCCGTACAAGTCCATATTCGACGCGATTGGGTTAAAGTCCACGGACTCGAAGATTGATAGCCGCTTCACGCTAGATCACGGTCCTCGCGAACCGACTGTATGAACTCCACTGCCTAGCGTGCACATACACACTCTGGCCACATACTCAGGCCACACACTGCTCTGCTGAGCGAAGCAGTACTGTATTTATATCTGATCCGGGCCTTCACATCTCGTTCCATAACTTCATCGCCTCATGCCAGATTTACGTGAAACTCTGCAGGAACGTAGACAAGGGATCGGGTTACACGATGATATTGTTAAATTTGTTTAATTATTATTGTGGGGAAAGTTATTACCCATAGAACCTCGAAGAACATTCCACATCAGTCTAGGCTCTGTGTTGTGGTGAGGCATGCTGTGACGTCACCCGCTCTCTACGTCACACGCTCGCCGTCCAGTCAGTCTTTCGTAGCCGGCCCGGAGCGTAACGCGTAAGTTTTTTTTAAAGATTTCTATTACGGGGACTTAGTTTTGTACCACCGTTAGCGGTACAATGTAAAGAGATAGAAGATTTAATACAATATGTAAAGATGACGAGAATGTAATTGTGATGGGAAACTGGAATATAGTGGTATGCAAAGGAGGATAAAGTAATATAGTAGGAGAATTCGGATTGGGACAAAGGAACGGAAGAGGAAGTCGGCTGGGTGAATTCTGCACTGATCATAATTTAGTCCTTGCTAATACTTGCTAATACACCACAAACGACGGCTGTATACGTGGACGAGACCTGGAGACACTGGAAGGTATCAAATAGACTTCATTATGATTAGGCAGTGATTCAGAAACCCGGTGTTGGGTTGGAACACTTTCCTAGGAGCAGAAGTGGACTCCGACCACAACTTGTTGGTCATTAAATGCCATCTGAAGTTGAAGAAATTGAAGAAAGGAAGGAATGCAAGGGGATGGGATCTAGACATGTTGAAAGAAAAGAATGTGAGGGATTGTTTCAAGGAACATTTTGCAAAAGGATTAAATGAAAAGGCTGAAGGAAACACAATAGAGGAAGAGTGGATAGTCATGAAAAAAGAAGTCAGTAGGGCTGCTGAAGAAATGTTTGGAAGGAAGAAAAGATCAAGTAAGAATCAATGGATAACTCAGGAGATTCTAGACCTGATTGATGAACGACGAAAATACGAAAATGCTAGAAATGAAGAAGGCAGAAGAGAATACAAGCGATTAAAGAATGAAGTGGATAGAAAGTGCAAGGTAGCTAAGGAAGAATGGCTGAAGGAGAAGTGCAAGGATGTCGAAGGTTGTATGGTCCTAGGGAAGGGAGGTGCTGCATACAGGAAAATTAAGGAAACCTTTAAAAAAGAAAATCTAGGTGTATGAATATTAAGATCTCAGATGGAAAGCCACTTCTAAGAAAAGAAGACAAAGCAGAAAGATGGCAAGAACATATCCAACAGTTGTATCAAGGTAAAGATGTAGATGATTTGGTTCGGGAACAGGAAGAGGCTGTTGATGCTGATGAAATGGGAGACCCAATTTTGAGGTCAGAGTTTGACAGAGCTGTGAGTAATAAATAGGAACAAGGCTCCTGGAATTGATGACATTCCCTCTGAATTACTGACTACCTTAGGAGAAACCAGCATGGCAAGGTTATTCCATTTAGTGTGTAAGATGTATGAGACAGGAGAGTATAATTAATTTAACTCAGATTTAAAAAAATATAAGAGCGGAAATGAACAATAAAATCAAAATCACTTCAAATGCAATGGAGGTGTCTACCTTGGTGGCAAATGGCACACAAAAATACCTTACTATCAAGCATTAAATTGTCAATGAACAGACAGGAAGACAATTTCCTAAAATACAGTATTATACAATTTACACTAACTTTTTCTTTTAAACACACAGCTCATCATTAATAAATTTACAATATTTACAAAATTTAACTAATGATGATGATGATGCTTGTTGTTTAATGGGGCCTAACATCGAGGTCATCGGCCCCTAATGTTACGAAATGGTATGACAAATTAAAAGTCCAAAATTCTCCACTGACCAGAACTCAATACGTGAGGACGAAGAATGAATGAATGGACATGAATTTAACGCAATCAGTGGATGCGACCCGCAATGCCTTACATTCACAGAAACTTACGTAAAACCATAGGATTACTGACCAAGGGACTGTTGCTATAGCATAACACTGAATGGATGATGCTTGCAGTCTAAAGGGGGTCGAAAATCCTAGTTATCGGCCCCGCATAACGCTACTTACCTCTAGGAAGGTAGAATATGGTATTTGTCATGTTGCGGTACTAATCAAAAGTAGCAGAGACTTGCGGTATTCCACACATTATGGTACTACACACAGGTTATGAAATTCGACATGCAATGTAGACCTATGGGTTTTCTCACCTTGCAGCGCCATTTACAGGCAACGCAAACCTATGGTGTTCATCACATAAGAGTACTAGCCACAGGGACCTGCACTATCCTGCGGTGTTCCTCATAGAGTGGGTACTAATCACAGACAAGGCAGGACCATGGTAGCTATCATCTCATGGTCCCGCTCATATGGTGGTACTAATCACAGGTACTGCAGAAGCCGATCGCACGGTGCTCCTATGATACTAATCACAAACCTATTTGGTACCTAATATAGTGGTACTACGCGCAAGTGAAAGCGAACCATGATGTTCTCCGCATGGTGGTACTAATCACAAGTAGTTTCGTGGTTCCTTGGTCGCCCCTTACGACAGGCAGGGAATAACGTGGGTGTATTCTTGGTCTGCGTCCCCCAACCCACAGGGGGGTTGTGTGTTTGGTCCGCGAGAGGTATTTTATTTCCCTCAAGTCCGCCAGCAAGCCGCTTAGGACCCCCTATCCGCCACCTGGGACGCGCCACGTGGGAATATCACTTCTCCCCCTGCTACGCCAGCTTAGTAGGTTCGTGGAAATTTTACTCATAATATCCTCTGTATTTAAAAACATTATCAACTCATATACAACATGTGGAGTTATTTCAAACAATAATATACAACTGCTATTAGATTAAAATTTAAGTTGCATTTATATATTTTATTTTCTTATACTTTTTGGAAAGTAACTTGCATAGCGACCTGCTGCGTCTTAACCCAAGTCCATTCGCCACTGCTTTTTAGACAACTGATAAGAGATAGGAATGTGAAAAGGGACACACTGTAGGATAGCAGTAGACAACTTAGCGTAGAAAAAGCGGAACATTTTTAAATATGTAAATTTAGAATTACCTATATATTTGTGAATATTCAGCAGAGAATATGCACACATACATACGGGGATGGAGGCACTTCCGCGTATTTGTACATGTACAATTTTAGGAAAATAAATAAATAATAGTATTAATAATAAATACTATCTCCAAAATATTACCCAATACTATTCCTTGCTTCCTTTTTCCTTTCTGCTGATCCCTATTTCAACAATGACTAGCTATTTTATTTATCCTCTTATTACCGGAGTAATAATGTATATCCTCTCTGTGAATACTTTAGTGCTGGCGGCATGGCCATTGAAATTCGTGTCTTTAATGTGGTTTGCCGCTGCGTTATTCATCAAGTGATTCATGGTCACAGATACTATGGTTTTCAATATTTATAAACATTAACTTCCACCGGCTTTAAAGTTATTAATGAGCCCATCTGTGGTGTATGGCCAGACAGTGCCTTTTCCAGTATTCTTCTGCATTCTAGTGTCGTCGGTATGAACTATCTTGCCACTCTCCCCCTCCACCGAGCGAGTATGCGCACGTAAACATTGCGACTGTGGTCTGACTTCTGGCTTCTGGGTTGTCGCCAATAAGGTTCTGTGATGGAAGGACGGCGTGCTTCTACGCTTGGCAGGGTGGATAGACGCAGGGTGAAGTTGGTTTGATAGGGCTTACGCCCTCGTCAACTTTGCAATTTAATTTCAAATTTTGTTATCATTTAATGCACCTCGCCTGGAATTTTTGAGTGCACTCTAAGGGTTACCTTTACCATACGTAAGTAAGGATATTATGCTGAAGCGTACTGACGACTACGGCAAGATACTACACTGTAAGTGGTTTTTTTAACTCATCTTTAACTTGTTCCCACTGGTGAACTGAATATTTCTAAATGCCTTGTTCCCCCATTGTGAGGGAATCCTGAAACGTGAAATTTCTGAAGCTATTTCGAAGAATATAAAGATTACGGAATTTCATGAGCTTTTACTATCAAAATTTATTCCTTCTTTAGCACTGCAAAATTTGTTTCCTCAATATTGTTTTAGGACTCAACTATATATTAGACTCGAGGTTTTATTGCATGGTATTTCGAATTTCGGTGCCAGAAGAAGAAATGGTGGCACATATTCTGAAAGGTTTTCCTCCCTACAACCGATCCTACCTCTTCCTCAGGAAGAGCCCGACTAATTTTGTAGAATTAGAGGCTGCTTGTACTTTTGCTGAATATGTCAAGCACGGGGACGCGGCCAGACCCATCTGCCACCCTCCTGCTTTTAACCCGGCCTCGCCTCAATCTAGGGATAGTGGATATCTGAAAAATGGTATAATTGTGGATTACGTGACCACCTTCGGAATGCTCGCCCGTCAATAAAGCGTAGTACTGGTCCTTGTTCTTATTTGTGTGGGTCGAGGCAGCACATTAAGAATAATTGCCCAACCTCTTTCAAAAAACGCAATCAATGACTAAAGGTTAATAGTAATACTTGTGAATCTTGCCCCTGAATTTTATGTGGATTCAGAGAGAGTTATTTGTCGGCGGGAATGTAATAAAATCTCCGATTTGGTTGAGTCTAAAAGTGCCTTCGCGAAGACAGAGCTGAATAATGAATCGATTGTTGCTTTAAATGACTCAGGTAACGTTGTCACTTTATTACATGATGATGCTTGTTGTTTTTTCTATTTGCTTAACGTCGCACCGACAGAGATATGTCTCATGGCGGCGATGGGACAGGAAAGGTCTAGGAGGTGGAAGTGGCCTTAATTATGGTACAGCTCCAGCATTTGCCTGGTGTGAAAATGGAAACCACGGAAAACCATCTTCAGGGCTGGCGACAGTGGGGCCCGAACCCACTATCTCCCGATTACTGGATACTGGCCGCACTTAAGCGACTGCAGCTATCGAGCTCGGTGCTTACCGTCTTTCACCTCCTCACATCGAAGGTCAACGGCCCACATTAATTGATCCCAGTTGGTATGATGAAATAAGGTCCTGTTGTAAACTGCCTCAGTTGCAGAAAGACAAAATTGCATGTGTCACGGCTAATAATGATAATATGGAAATTTTTGGATCTGTTGACGTGATATTGCGTATTGGTAATTTTACTTGGAAGGTTCATTGCTTGGTATCTCCGAAGCTAGCTTGTAGTATTATTTTAGGCACTGACTTCTTGTCAAGGACCGGATTCGTTTTAGATCTCAGGGCTAGACAATTCTACTTTAAATGTTCCTCAAATTGTAACGTCGATATTATCGATGCTCCTTTGGGTACCTTCAGAATTTCTTGTGTAGGTAGGCCGCTACCAGGGAAGAACAATGAAATCGATCAGTTGGATCTTGATCATTTCGATTATCAACAAGATAATAAAGTCCGTAACTTGTGCCATCAATTTCCTGAGGTATTTACCAACAAGTTAGGACTGACGGATGTATTGGAGTACGACAGTGAACTGTCTGACAACCAACTTGTTAGAACTGCTCCTTACCTCTTTCACCTCCTCGCTTGCTAGAACTCTAAAGGATTATCGACCAAATGCTTGCCAATGGTGTCACCAGACCGTCCATTGCTCCTTATGCCTCTCTGGTTTACCTGGTACCTAAACCCTCTGGAGGATACCGTGCCGTTATCAATTACAGATCCCTTAATCGCACAATCATCCTGCAATCTATTCCTTTGCCAGACTTACATGTTTTGGGTGATTTCCCTGAACCGCCTTCATCACGGACTGGAATATTTATGAGTATCCTCAGGTTGACACCCGGACCATCTTGCGGAGCAGCTGTTTTAACTAGATTTCTGAATTCTATTCAAGGGGATATCAAGTTTAAGTTTATTTTCAATTACCTTGATGACTTGTGATCTTCTCGAATACCTTTGAAGAACACGTGGATCATGTCACGGAAGTCGTTGAGCGTTTGAAATAGGCTGGTCTTACTGTGAAACTATCCAAGGTAACCTTCGCCAAGCTAAGTATATCCTTTCTTGGCCATGTCGTGTCGCCCGACGGAGTCTCCGTTGATCAATCTAGGACCCAGGCTATCAGGGAATTCCAACCACCTAAGGACGTAAAACGTGTTGCACGCTTTGTGGGTACGGTAAATTTCTTCCGCAAGTTTATCCCGAATTTTGCTGTGGTACCTCACCCCTTAGCTATCAGAGGCGTAAGGATGTCAAGTTCACCTGGGTCCCTCCCAGCAAGAAGCCTTTGAAACTCTGAAACTTGCCTTATCGAATGCTCCTTGTTGGCCATACCCGACTTTAGTAAACGTTTCATTGCACGAACTGATGCCTCTGGAGAAGCTGTTGCTGGTGCACTCTTTCAGGACCATGAGGACGGTCGTAGACTCGTTGCCTATGTGTTTAGGATACTCAATAATCTGGAGAGTAAGTACTCAATCTATGAGTTGGAATGCTTGGGCGTGCTGTTTGCACCTGAGAAATTCAGAGCCTTTATTGAACATGTAAATTTCGACCTTGAACCGACCCAAAAGAACGGGCAGAATCACTAGATGGGCACTTAGGATACCCGCTTTTAGTTTTCAGGTTAAGCGTATCAGAGGTTCGGAGAATGTCACCGCTAACAGCTTAAGTAGATGTAATATTGTTAGTGTGGGCGCCATTCTTCCGGATCTACCTTTGTTATACCATGAGTTTGGCGATCAAAAAGCTGATCCTGAGTTGAATGAAATCACCGACAAGATTAGTGACGGAATGGTAGTAAAACCTTATTCTCTGGTGAAGGGTGTTCTATGTTGAAAAGGTCGAATTGATGCTAATTTCATTATTGTTGTTCCCAAGGTCCTAGTGCCAATCATCTTCAAATATTATCACTGCTGACGCATTGGTGGTCACTTAGGCACATTTAAAACTAGGCAGAAACTTAGAAAATTCTTCATTTGGAAAATGGTTAAGTCCTGTAAAACTTGTGCTATCAGTAAACCCAACCTGAAGAACCGTGTTGGTTTATTTTCATCTTCGGAAGCCTCTCGGCAGATGGAAAGGTCATTCATCGATTTTGTAGGTCCGCTCCCTCGCTCTACCTTGGGAAACATTCATATCTTTGTGTGTATTGATGCGTACTCGGTTTTCCGGGATTATTCCCACTAGATTTATGACTTCTCGTACGTCTATTAAGTTGCCTTAATTCTATCTTCGCATCCTTTGGCCCTCCCAAGTTTCTGGTTTATGACAATGCCAGTGCATTCACTAGCCACTTGTTTAAGAAGTACCTATTCGAGTTGAGCATTTCCCATGCGTCTAAGACTCCAAACTATCCAAACCCATCTTACGCCGAGAGAATGAACAGGAACCTGAAATCTTCCCTGATTGCATATCATCACAATAACCAATCCAAGTGGGATTCTTGCCAACACTGGTTAGCCCATGCCTTCAATTCTGCCACACACGAATCTCATAGTAAAACTCCCATGTTCCTTAGGTTCTGTTACACCCCGTATTCTCCTATGTCCAACGAACTTGGTATTGATAATCTTCCCGACCTGTCTAAACCAACTATGTTCAGAAGAAGAAATTGT
This sequence comes from Anabrus simplex, assembly GCF_040414725.1. NCBI lineage: Eukaryota > Metazoa > Arthropoda > Insecta > Orthoptera > Tettigoniidae > Anabrus > Anabrus simplex. The sequence continues at coordinate 28,468,229 of NC_090279.1, read as the reverse complement.
CGGTATCCTGTAAGACAGGCAGAGGTAAGTACAACGAATGTAGAAAGTCAACTAGACTGAAAGCTGGTGATCAAGTTTTTGTCAGGTCCTATACCATTAGTAAAGAAATTAACAAATTTTATGCTAAGATTGCTCCTAGGTATCAAAGTCCCTGTACTATTTTACAGTTTTTGTCTCCAGTATCGGTACTGGGGAGTGACCCCATCACCAAGAGGATTAGGCGAGTTCAATTTTCCCCGTTAAAATCAGGTTATGTGTGATCCCTCTTCTCTCTTAAGGGCTTCTTGATAATACGTATGGTATGTAGTTCGGACCTGCGGATGAGGGCTACATTTCAGTGAGAAAATTTGTTTAATTATCTTTAGATTATTTTGTAACTATTCTGGTTGCGCGTGAATTTTATTTAGTAACTTTTCCATGTATAGTATTTTTGTTTTGAGTATTGCTTCCTGACCGTGTGACCTTTTTCTCTCCAAAAATTGTTGTTTAGTAGTGTGCGAATTAATTACAACGTGTTATGATTTTCTGCACCAAATCTTCTGCATTCATGTCTTATGTGAATCTTAATATCACTGTGTAGTAGCTTACCACCGTGTACTTGTTACCATTGTATTTTAAAATGTGATTGTGGTTCGTGGCGTGTGGATCCTTTCACTTGCACTATTGGCAAATATTTATTTAATCGTTAATATCTCATTGCTCCTTTGGTTTGGGTGCATGCCTACTCTGTCCATCATAAATTAATTCTATCCTGATCAATGAAGATTACTAAATTTTGATCATTAATTTAATTATGTATTATGTAGTAGCCTTTGTCTTCTAGCAAATTTTGGAAAATTGTATATAATATTAGGTCTGTGCATTGTTGTTCACTGGTATGAAAACTGTTAAGGTGTCCTAACCTGTATTTATCTTTAACTGTTATAGTATTCTATTGCCTAAGTCTTGTTATCCGACTTTAATTTGGTGATATAACTATCTATTCCGGTTGTGGTATTGTTAGGTGCGCATTAAACGAACCGAGTAATCTGTTAGGTTAGTTTCTTTATTTGGAGGGTTGACTAGGAACTGGATAGTACCCGGTGTTAGATCCTATTTGTTGAGTTTTGGATTTGCCTGTGGTTGTTGGTTATTGCGGAACTCTGTCGATCGGACTTGGTGGTGGTTGGCTGTTTGCCTTTACGGCATGGACTTAACTGTCTTCACTGCTTTCGGTCTCCAACTTCTGGTGGTACGATTTCCTAATTTCCGATTGGTCTCATGCCCAACTTTTAATCATTTCTGTAATCAGTTGAGAATTACCCGTTAACTGAGTGATCTATTTCTAGTCATTCCTGTCCTTTTGATTTTCTGGTGAGTAAAATTTTACCCTATCTACCTTCTCAAAATTAGGCATCTGGGTTTTCCTTTCTGGTAATGGTGGTTAACTACGTTGTTATTTGTTGTATTTTTGGGGTGCATGTGGTATTAATTCTGTATTCTTCTACAGGCCTTACTTGCCTCGTTTCTGTCTCTAAATTGGTGTATTATTCATGAAGTGTGTTAATCCATTGAGTTGTAACGTCCATGTCGTCCTACCTCGTCTACTTGTTATGGTGGTGTTATTTTTCACAAATTGCACCAATGGATCCTCTCCTTTCGAACCTAGTAGGTAATGGTTTTGGTCCTGAGTTAGTTATGTTGTAACGGTACGTGATTTTGTTTTAAGCTTGCATTGTGAGGTGGCATGATGGCTTCACGGCATGTCGTTGAGGATAGTTAGTGCTCCCTTCCCCCCTTTTTTGCTAACGCATGTCCATTGAGATTCATTAAGGTTGTATTGTTATTGTGTTGTATAATTAAATGGTTATAACACTTCGGTATGGTCGGCATTGCATTTAATTTACCCCTGTGTGCCCGTAGATTGGGAAATAAATCCTGGCATGGGTTTACCACTCTTCTTAGAAAAACCTGGTCTGCTTGCATGTAATTTGCGACTCCTGTATGACCTGGTCTATTCTTGTTTTGTTTTAATTCTCTGCATACCCGGGTAATCTGACGTCATCATGTATTTGTCCTGTACTATAAAGTTCATTTTGGATTAACCTGCCAGTCTATTGGTCCTTTTCTCTCCGGAGTGTTAGTATCCGTTGCTATTGATTTTTGGTCATCTTGCCGTTCTGCGGGGCGCCAGTTGAGTATGGGATAAACTAGTGCTTCATAGGTGGTATTGAGGCCTCCCACTATTCGATGATCGGGTCTTTTCGTGGTGTTTTCTCCTTCTTCACCGTTCTATTGAGCGTTTTCAGTCGTCCTAGTTCATGATCTACCATTTAAATTTTATTTACCTTGTTTCATATATATTTCGCACGGTACCTGTGGCTGTGTGACTACAGTGTGAGTCTATGGATGTCACTTGTTACTATTCCGGATTTGTCCGAGATCGCTTGTGGATAACCGGTAGGGAATCGTGTCAGGTCTCTGCTCTCATTTCCAAATCGGCCACTTAATTGAGGGGTATTTCTAAACCATTTATTTAAATGAGTATTCCATTGTTGGTGTGTATGTTTGAAAATTCGTAAAGTTGTGAGGAATATAATTTAAGATTGGGTGACACTTCTGAATTTCTTTCTGCCATTTTCTGTCCTGCTCCACCATGGTGTTAATGATTGTGTTATTATGAGTTCCTATATCCTAATACTATTCTTGACTTGGTGTTGCTGATAGCTCGTTGCTGATACGCGTATCCACCAACTGAAAGGTCTTGAAGTCTCGAACTGCAGCTAACTATATTCATCTTGCCTTGAGTAATTATTTACCGTAACCCATGGATATTGATCTTTTTCTCATATCCAGTTTCTCAGTGTTTCTCTTATTTGTGAGTTTAACTATATCTGATCTTATCTCTTCTTTAGACGGGTTATGCATGGAGTGTATGCGTAGCATTACAATTGATTAATTGCAAAATATAATTTCTAGATTTAGGTCGTGTATTTAATGGGTTTAAAACGTATTTATTGGCTCACTGATTAGTGATTCTACTCGACTGATTTAAAAAATTAATTGTAATTTTAATTAACTTGGATTACTGTGTAATGTGTTATTGCTTCGCAACATGTTCTCCCTTGGTCAACGTCTGGTTATTTTGAAATTATGTGTGGATTGCTGTTCTCTTAGTATTTCAATTCTGGAAATGATTTGACATCTCTGGGTAGGTCATCTATATGAAGAGTACTGTCGGTGTGGCTGTGTTCGATAATTTGATGTGTTTCTTGCTGTGTTATCATGCATTGCTGGATTAGGTGTTGTGATCTGTAGCGTTTTCTTACTTGATTGATGTCTGGACTGATTGAACTTACCATGTTTGTGGTTTGTTGTATTCTGTCAGTATTTTCTTTCCTAAGCTTAACTTATTTCTGTGTATTGTGTATGTTTGCAGTTGTATGTCTATGCAACGGTAGCTTCTCGTTTTCATTGTTGCTGGTGGTGTCTTTATTATGTGGCATTCCGATAGGGTTGCTGACGTGCACAGAAAACTAATTTGAGGAGATGACTATCTTTAATTTTCAAGTTAATTCTTTTCCTTATATGTTGTGCATAAAATTTCTGCCGATATATTTAATTTTAGCATGATATATTTATAGTTATATATTTCCTAGTACCTGCTCAAGGGTTGTTTAGGTAATTATTGTATTCTATTGTAAGCCTGTTCTCCTTTTGCTCTTACTAGTAGTTGTATCCAATGCCATACTGTAGTCTTAAGTCAAGTTAATCCAATTTAAGATTATGTAAAGGATTTACCTGTTGGATCTTGTGATCTTATTACATGCTCACCAATTTTGTTTTCCTGTATTTGTTCATTTCTTTTCCTTGCCCTTCTGGGCGTTTTTCATTTGTTAAATTGGTTTATGCCACCCTGGCAATAATAATAAAATTGAAACCAAATGAAGGCGTTTCTTAACTTACGCAAGTCCGATAAACAATACTAAAATGAATGTCTAACATGTGATAATCTCAATTTGGGTGTATAATCGCGTGCATTTAAATCTAAGAAGGTTTATTATTCTACCAGTGAACATTTAGGAAGTTGTTCAGTTGTGTGTGTGTACCACAAAGTAACGAAATCTTTGAACAGTTGATACATATGAACTTGCGAGACTTTTTTATTGGAATTAAAACTTAGCAAATGATCTGGAGCATGAGTGTCACCATTTATCTAGAACATTAACAGATTTACCTGAGACTTGCGTGTAGCACCACTTTAATGCATGGGACTTCTTAATGATTGAAAGTAACTGGACAGCTAGTGTCATTTAAATGCACTCAATTGTTTTTTACTCAATTCATATATGTTTTGGTTCCTAATTGACTACTGGATTCATCTTGTTGGTGGTGCATAAACTGGGACATGTGATCGGTGGTCATTTTGTTATTCGGACTATTCCATCAAAAACTCAGCTTGTATCCAGACCACTACCTTATGAAAGTCATTATATGTTGTATATGTGGAGCTTCGGGGAGGGAGACTATTACCGGATTAAGAATTTATACCTCTCTGTGAATACTTTAGTGCTGGCTGCATGGCCATTGAAATTCGTCTCTTTAATGTGGTTTGCCGCTGCGTTATTCATCAAGTGATTCATGGTCACAGATACCATGGTTTTCAATATATATAAACATTAACTTCCACCGGCTTTAAAGTTATTAATGTGCCCATCTGTGGTGTATGGCCAGACAGTGCCTTTTCCAGTACTCTCCTGCATTCTAGTGTCGTCGGTATGAACCATCTCGCCATTCTCCCCCTCCACCTAGCGAGTATGCGCACATAACATTGCGACTGTGGTCTGACATGTAGGCTTCTGGCCAGTCGCCATTAAGGTTTTGCTAGTGAGCTGTGATGGAAGGACGGCGTGCTTCTCCACTTGCCGGGATGGATAGAGCGATTATCATGGACCCAGGGTGACGTTCGCTTGATACGGCTTATGCACTCTTGAACTGTGAAAGTTAATTTTAAATGTTATTACCATTTAATGTACCTCGCCTGGAATTTTGGAGTGCACTCTAAGGATTACCTTTACCATACGTAAGTAAGGATATGACGCTGAAGCGAACTCACGACTATGGCAAGATACACTGTAAGTGCTTTTTCAACTCATCTTTAATATGTTCCAACTGGTGAACTGAATCTTTCAAAATGTGAAGTGCGTACCACGACAGGATGTAACTTTGCATCAACTTAACTCTACGTTTTAGCCCTGCGGTGTTTGAACATTATTCGAGTCAAAAAATATATATATAGAAACTACTTTTGTTTACCAGGGACTTCCACCTGCTGTGAGTTAATATTATTTCTTATTCTTGGAAATTGTAAATTTAATACTCAATGTTTGGTAGCGGCTTTCTAGCCCTAATAAGTAGGGGTTAATGCAATGTTTTGGCAGGGTTATTAACCAAGCGAGTTGCTGCAAGGATGTGGAACAAACGTTCGTTTTCCATCTTAATTTTCCTACTTCTGGGTTATATTATTAAATTAATTTGTTTGGTATTTTCGTGATTTTTCGACGTCCTGTTTTTCTTTTGTCTCTTAATATGTACATGCCTATTGTTTGGTGGCCTATGATTGGCCATTTTCCTTAACTACCTAGCGTGTTTTCGTTGCCATGGGAATATTATGTTAATTGATGGTGATGCTGACTTTTTATGGATGTTGGTGGAAATGAATTGATTTCCCTGTTATGAATTTAGTATTGTGAGTTGTTTAACCTGTTTTTCTTTTAATTAATTTTGGCATTTTTGTCTCCCTGTGTCGTGGACGTTATTATTATTATTTTGGGGTAAACTAATTCTTGGAAAATTGATCGTAATATTCCACCCTTCCTTGTGGGAGCTCCTTGGAATATACCCCAAATAACGTTTCAGTATCAAGAAAATCACTATTTAAGTACAACTATATAACCATTCTCTAAAAGAGGGGGTGTTTCACTGACATGGACATGACACATATGAAAAAGATTTCAAAGTCTTTTACGTCTTACTGGAATAAAAAATGATAACCTCCCTAAAACCAGTAGCTAATAATAATGAAACTGGAGCAAAGATTTATTTAAATCAAGACAATTGGTCAGACAGACAAAGGTCTGCCTTCCAAAAATTAAAATTTCCAAGTTTCGACAGAGACATAATGTTGTGACTATACTTAGGGCAATTTTTGAAAAAAGATCACTAGAAATTAAGGCCTAACTGGAATCAAAAGTTTCAAAATATCACCTTGTCCCTGAAAGTTTAGACAAAGAAAACCCTAGAAAAACATTGCCATGATTGAACCAAATATAACCATACTGTAGAACTTATTTCATAACCACTACCACTGCCCTAAGCTGATTGCATTGGAGTATGCGAAGCACATCTTTGAATGTACAAATAAGCTCTGCCCCACTTGTAGCATTATAATGAAGTTAGACATTATTATCAGTATCTCGACATATTCATTAAGGCTCGTCTCTACCCCATTTAATCCTTCTAATCTGAATGGGTTGCATCGACCCAGATTTAATATTCAATTGCTTGTAACTGACAAAATATGAACTGTATATGCCAAAAAACTTGTGTATTTGTTCATCTCCTTTAGTAGGTATTGACATGATTTTAAAATACTTTTCAGTTGCTGACTACTCTACCAGTTCAAAAAATTATATATATGATGAATGGATCAAATGGACATATCCATTAATATCAATGCTGCCCTACCTGCTGGTCACTACACAAACAATGTTCGACTACCTCCACGACTAGGGAGTGCTGCATTGTTTCTGTGATCAAATATGGCTGGCCATCAGCGGTTAATGAGAAATCTATATGAAATTAGTGAGAGTAAACATGAAGAGGAAGCTGATGATGCATTGGCTGATCCTGAATTTGTGTTTTCCAAAAAACTGATGATGATCACGTTTCTCTGGAGGGAGAAGAAAATGACGAGCTCCAAGTACCACAAGATGAGACTGACTCTGTACAAAAAGAAGTGTACATATCTCAAAATGGGACGGAATGGAGAAAACAACCATACTGACAATCAGGTGTAAGGTACGTTCCACATTCAGCAGAACCCCTATTTAACGGTTTTACAAGGACCTGAATTTTTATTGTTAAATGGGGGTTAACATAAATTGCGCCATCATACATTATTTACACAATGACAGCAATAAAAGAAGGAGATATCTACATTATACACTGTACTGTAGTTACAGTTTGTGCTGCATTTTGACAATTTTTGTTGGTGAATGCAAATCTCTTCAGTTTAAGGTTTTTCTTATAAGGTTATGCATAATTTTTCATAAAAGGCAGGAAAGATACTGAACTCACACAAACCCATTAAAATTACTACAGAACAGCAATCAGTTTGTTTAAACATTATTGCGGATGTTTTCCAAGCAGCAGCCGACTCATTACCATGTATTTTCTAATTCCAATAGACTGAACACCCATATTACATTTCCTTCTTAAGAACTGCAATAGCATCAGTCCAGAGGATTGTTGCAAACATTGGCAGTTTCCTATTTCAAGCGGCATCACCTAACCTAGGTATCAATTGCAAGAAATCAGCTTCATTTCCTGTATAAAATCCTATTTAAAAAGAAACAGTAACAGTAAATATTTTCACCTATTTGATACTTATATTTGCATTAAGCAAATCAATTAATCACACACAGTACATGTATCATTCCATTTTGAAACATCTTCAGCTGTATCACATTGCTTAGGTGAACACATTAAGTATTTATCTTTTTAAGAAGATCTCAAACAGGTACCTTGTTTTTCTTAAAATCTACATAAATTTAAAATTAGGAATAGATTAAAATCAATGTGGATGGTTGAATGGGGTGGTGAAATGAGAGGGAAATGGATCTGCTTATGGTTAGCCTATTAAAAAAAATTCTATTCACTTGAACAGATGTTGTAAAAAAAATTCCAGTACTTTTATCACCAAAATATTCTGCTTGTCTTCTAAAAAAAGTCTTTTGAAAATATAACTTTCCTTTGTCACTGTTCTGAATATTACAAGGTGTTCTCTTCGTTTGCTCCTTCAAAGGTGATTGCTATTTGTTTTAAATGTACAAAAATATCCCTTGAATTTAGTTGGTTCAGGATCCCTGAAGCTGATTGCTGTTTTACTATTAATAAAAGAGCTTCCCCGTAATCTTGTTGCTAAAATCTACTATGTCCTTCGAGGAGTGCAGCTAATGCATCCTTCGACCCCATTCAACAATCCTCATTCATTTTAATTTATTGTAAATTTTAAATTTACGTAGATTTTAAGAAAAACAAGGTACCTGTTTGAGATATTCTTAAAAATATAAATACTTAGTGTTTTCACCTAAGCACTCTAATACTGCTGAAAATGTTCCAAAATGGAATGAAACATGTACTGTGTGTGATTAATTGATTTGCTTAATGCAAATATAAGTATCAAATAGGTGGACATTTTTACTGTTATTGTTTCTCTGTAACATAGGTTTACCGCGCACATTTTATAAAAATAAATTTCAAGCTCCCTGTAGAATAATAACAATTTTACTATAAATATACATGGGAAAAGCTATTCTGAAATTTAACAAGATGCGAAAGTACATAACCTAACCTCTGAAATTAGTTATGCACACCACTGCATCCTGAGAAGTATCACATTCTAATTTTATTTCAGAACATAGTAAATTAAGCAATCTTTTATTCAGCTTTTATTTCTAAGAGTTAACAAGTGCTGTCATTGAACTTATTGCAAAAATATGTTATCCCGATGTTTAATACACCAGTCTGTGTTGTGAGAAGACCTCAGACTCACTCAAGATCAATTCACTCACGCGTAGCAATGAATCAACACAGAAGACAATTGATCGCATTCAATATAAACCCTGGAGTAGAGTGTATGAATACTGGTAATGGATGAAAACTAACATGCCTGAATTTGCCTGTGATAATGGATGAAACGGTAAAAGGATTCTCATTGTATTGTAACTAAAGGATATTGCACAGATTAATACAGGAATTTTCATAGATTATAATAACATTGTCATTAAAACGGGGGTTCTGTTTACATCGGCCGCGAACAGATGTCAATCAGAGTCAGACATCTCACTTTAGCTCTAAGTGCCCATGCTCCAAATTCCTCTTCTGCCTTGAATCATCCTTAGCAAGCTTATGACGTTTTTGCAGTGGTTCTTAATGTCCCATAACCAAAATGAATAGAAATATAGGAAAATTTTAACATTTCCTGAACGCTAAATGCGAGTTTTGCCCTACAGTATTTTGAATTATGTAAAATTGAATATAAAATTGCATTGCTCTTATGGAATAATTTTCAGGACCTGAAATTTCTTCCATTAAATGAGGGTTTATGTTAAATCGAGGTCACACAAAATTGGGGTTGCACTGTAATATGAACAATGCTATTGCTTCATTTACATCATGGACCTATATCTATAGGCCTATATGCTCTTCAATATTTTAGTTGTTTATATCAATAATACTTCAGAGAAACGTAAATTTCAATTATGCGTATTCCAGATTGAGTAACATAATGAGAATTGGTGATCCCAGATGTTGGCAATGAAGTTATTCATCATTGATAAAATGCTGGAAACCACTTTATGGGAAACAAATTTTGAAATGAAGAGGGTTTTTGCAGATAAAGGGAAAGCTACAAGCCCATTTCTTTGATAGAGTTTGAAGCATTTCTAGATATGTACGATTTACACAATTTGGAAACAATAGCAGTTTCTGTCTTTTGTTAACTGCTAATAATCGCAATTAACAATAACATGCAGTTATCTATATTTGCAGGCTTGATTTTGCTGGAGTCTACAAATCAGAGGGCAAATCACTTCGAGAAGTATGGAATGAAGCGGACGGTCACCCTATCCTTCGAGCTACAATATCTCTTCAATGGTCCCAAATGATAACCCAGTTTTGAGCTTCGATAATAAGGAAAAGAGACCAGCCCATAGATGTAATGGCAAGTTAACAGCAACAAGAGATGTTCATGACATGTTCGTTTCACAACTACCTAAGGTGTTTGTTCCATATGAAAATAATACTGTGGATGAACAGCTGGCTTCCTTTAGGTAAAATGCCTCTTTAAGCAGTATTTATCTACGAAACCAAGAGGAAAGTATGGAAAAAAATTATGGCTCCTCTCGGATTTGGACGGTTTATGTGTGCACCTCTGCAGTTGACAACGCTACACCAGTAAACAGAGAGAGAGAGAAATGAACAATGGAAGGAATGTGGTATTGAGACTTGTCAAAGATATTGAGGGAACAGGGAGAAACGTCACTACAGACAATTTCATCACCGACTTTACTCTGGTTAGTGAGCTTCTGAAAAAGAACCTCAATTTCAACAATGACAATTTCCTACTGGAACGTTCCTAAAGACTTCACACTTGCTGATCCCATTTTGCATACTCCTCAAATGGACCTATTCCCAAGAACTCAAATTTTCATACACCATTTAATAATGTATCAGCAAACTCATAAAAACTAACCAGTTCTCCAAAACACAAAATTGAGATGAATCTCTGATGGACAGGTTAGTACAATTACTTACGAACATCAAAGAGACATATGCACGTGCTGGCCAAGAAAGGTTATACTATGGATTGTACACAGGGGTAAGATATAAATAATGCACAAGCAGTCAGGAAAATACTAGGACACAAGAACTGGCTACTTCAGATGTATTGAAAGACAAGGCACAACAACTTACAAACAGTACAACACAAAAAAATCAAAAGGTAATTCACAACCAAACACAAAGGAAATACTACAAAGATCAGTGAGAGTGTCACCAACATTTACAATTAGTTACATTAAACAGAACAGATATTTCCTAACCAACAGCCTTTCTCTTGTCAAGACTATTCAAAGAAAACATTAAAGGCTCCCAGTTTGAAGTTGCTAAAGATACAAATGAGTGGCACCATGTGCCGTCCAAAGAGAAACCCGCTGACTTAGTGTCTCTATAGAAAAAATATAAGAACAGGTGACTGAATAAAAGATCAGCATTTTCAATTACAAAATCTGGGCATACAGTAAGAATTGAAATGACTAGAAAATATGAACAAAGCAAGTTCAAGATAAGACTATAATGCAGTTCAGGAATGTAAACAAAATTTTAATTCCAGGATTTTTGAGAGAATTGACACGCAGAAAGTTCATTTTCACATAAATTCCAAAAGCATTCCAAATAAAGGAATTACACATGCAGCTGCACCTTTATGGATACATAATCAAATATTACCATTCAAGAGTCTTGATGATGATGATGGTGATGATGATGATGATGACGATGCTTGTTGTTTAAAGGGGCCTAACATCTACGGTCATCGGCTCACTCGAGAATCAAGCGCAGTTTACAATACCTTACGGTCAAGAATAAGTCCCATACCAGTGTGAAAATTTACACCAGCATAAGACAAAGATTTCGCCCTCTGTCCAACAGCCAAAGAGTGCATCAAGGTAACAGGTAAAGACAAATACTTGTATAGACGACATGAAGAGGGGAGGTAGAGGAAAAGTCATGACACATGGCACTAGAAACGCCGAAAACATCCATGAAGGGTGTAGAGTGTACAATCTAAAACCGATGATGCCATCCATGTTTGATGCAGGTAATCGGCTGACTGCAGTCCCGTAACTGCAGCAGTGTGCACATGTCAAATGCCAGGAAGAAAGCAGTGGTAAATGACGAATGCGGCAGAGGTGAGTTGACAAGATAAAACCTATGCCTCATCAATCTCTACTCGTATGCAACCTACAAAACAAAATTCACTATTTTGGATAACATAAGAGAACAACACCAATGGAAAAACAGCATGAAGCAAACTTCCAGCAACACATGATGACAGACACGTCAGTTAGATACACTGTATAACTCCCTGTGAAGAAATGATTTAAAACTTAGTTGATCTAAACAAATGGAAATTAAGCATGTCCTGTCCCTGGAAAGAAACTTCTGAAAAATAAGAATTTTGCCAGGAATATATTAAATTCATGTTAGAATTCAAATCACTTGATAACATGAGAGAAATGTGAAAACCTGCAGGAAGAAAACACTATTAAATTCCACATTACCCTGTCATTAATCATTCAAGTAAAACAGCAAAAATACTTGTTAAAATCAACGCATCAGTCAAGACTGACAATGGCATTAGTCTCAACTACATACACCATTAAGGGTCATTCACTCAAGAACATCTCTTCTCTATAATCATCTGACTGCGGGCTCAACAAATAGCATTTACGTGTGTATGTCAGATTGTTTGGCAATAAAATGTTGCTCTGCGTAAAATGCAAGGCAGCAAAGCTTTAAAAAAAATTGGTTGGTTTTTCATAACTCTCCCTTCAAAGTCTGAGATTTGCGGAGCCTTTCTCTTGACAAGACTATTCAAAGAAAACATTAAAGGCTCCCAGTTTGAAGTAGCTAAAGATACAAATGAGTGGCACCATGTGCTGTCCAAAGAGAAAACCGCTGACTTAGTGTCCAGACGACCACAAATGAACACAATTGTCAAGAATACAGTTTGTTGGCATAGTTCTGGATGGTTGAATCAAGATCCTATGAGTAGGAATAAATGAAAACGTGATGTTCGAATTAATCTCCCAGTTAAAAAAATGCTACAAATGCTTCTTAGAGACTTGATGACTTATTCATAACAAAAGTTTCAAGATTAAAAAAGGTACAGAGAGTAGCTGCATATTGTTTTTTATTTATCTCAGATTGTTATAAACAAGAGTGAAATTCAAGTCCACTGTTCATATCCACTCAAATGTTGCATTAATGTTCTGTAGAAAATATTAAATCATATTGATTATAACCATAATCATAGATCAAGAAGCCATCTCCTTGTCGGCAGAAGACTGCACAATATCTTAATTCTAGTGGGGAGGAAATATCAGATCATTCTGTATATATATCATCATCTCACTAATCTAATTATCTTTGCGGAACAACTTCGACTACTTCATCATGGCACTCAACCCTTAATCACATCTCCGAGAGGCAAGTTTCAGATCCCTTCAGCAAGGGGGGCGGTAAAGAAGCAACATTTATGCACGTCTCAAGGGTCGTAAGTTGAACGCAGATACTTCTGAACAATTAACGCGAAATACACAAAGTGTGCGTGTACCCATTTCTTAACACTAGAATAGACTATGCTGGCTCAATTCTCATAAACATTGGCGTGAGATGGAACAAGACCAGACTGCCCAGCTACCAAGTCTCTCTACATAGATATGATACCTGATCTCACAACAACTACATTGCTCGCCTCTCTTTGTTCACTTATTTTCACAGAGGTCACTCCCTGAACATTTACAGTGATAATGGCACAAACTTCTTCAGAGCAGCTAAGGAAATCAAGGCCTTTCTGAAAAACAATCCTGAGAAAAACCAGCTCTTCCCTGCTACTGCAGGCATGGGACTGATACAGCATTCCAGTCCTCCTGCAGCACTACACTTTGATAGAAAACGAGAAGCAGCTGTCAACAGTCTGATATATCACCTTAGAAGAGTGATGAATTCTTATTTCTTGACCAACAAAGAATGGACCTCTCTTACAACACATACTCACATCTCCTCACTAAAGTTAAATGACGACCCTTTTGACACTTCTTACCTAACTACATCCAATTTCCTTGTAGGAGAGAAAAATACTACACTCCCTGATCATGATTATACTTCCTCTCTCATTATCCATATGGCTGTATATTGAGCAGCCAACCCAGAATTCCTGAAAGAGACTGTCAATTAAGTATCCCAATAAATAGCCCATAACAACATAGTCACATGCTATGCAGTGGACGATGGCAGTGATCAAATGTGTATCCTAATTCATGTAACAAATGTTCAGGTGAGTAATGGGGAACATAGAAAGCCTATCCACAAACACTGCCCTTTACCACATATGAACCAGAAAGGCAAGATCACTCTTGAAGGGCTCATTTGTTCATTGAAAGTTTAAGTAATATTATAAGTCACCATAGACTAGTATCATCACAGACCACATTAGAAAGGATAAGAATGTTTTCTACTTGCCACAAGATGGCTACAATGTGTGTAGTACGTAAGTGAATTCTGACAGTAAGCAAGCAATCACCTGCAACTTATATCTACAAATAATTGTATTATCTAGAAGTCAATAATTAATATAATCAACAAGATTACAATGGTGTTTCATTTGGAACAACTAGTAAAATACCCAGGAACAGTAACAAAAAAGTGCTCCTTATAGCAACTCCGTGTTTGAAAATATTCACTAAGTCAAAAATATTAGTAGCAAATGATATACAGTAGAGGTCTTTGGATCTATCCCAACTGCTGCGTGATACATAATGCAATATCTTAAAGAACATGAAGGAAAGGTGATAATTAGGTAAGTAAACAGTCAATCTCATAAAAAAGTGTATCAATCATATGTATTGAAATGAAGGGTCAACCACTGATATCTGTTCAGCAATTTTCTATTTTCAGTACTGCACCGTTTGGTTAATTAATGTTCCCGCGGTACCTTCCTCAATTGCGCCGCGTTGGAGCATTAATTGAATATACACCTATTTCAACATTGCTCCGGCAACGAAATTCATAATATCGGGTTAAGAGTCATACCTAGACTCTGTATTATATCCTTAACAGATAAAACTCTGATATCATATGTATGAACATGAGCAATAACAACATGGTGCATATTCGTTTCTCAGGGTAAATTACTTTCATTGTATTCCAGATTTTCCAAATAATTCGTAGATTCCGTTGAAGAGTAGCTATACGCTCAGCCCGTCATTCAGTCTTCATATATTTTGGGAATTGCCTGATCAATGCCCATTATTCGGCATAAATAAATTCAATTGACCTATGTATTATCTTATCACTACGTACTATAAGTTACTTTAGGAATAGAAACGCAATATTACTACAATATCTAGTTTTTCAGTTTATTAGCATGCTAATATATTATAAAATGGAATAATAATTCATTTATCGGCAATAAAGAAAAGGAAATCGTTTGAAATTACAAAGATCATTCTTAAACTCATGTCTTCTGAGATAAACATATTTGAAACATCTTTAAATTACCATTATATTGGTTTACATTTATGTTAACCTTCCATAATATTTCATATTCTCAGTGTAAAAGTTGCTTTATGGGGAAAAGTACAGACCAAAAGTTTAGTCATCATGGGGGAGTGGAATATCTTCCTGTTAGTACTGTTTGGGATTGTCTTTGGGCATCATTTAAGTTTCCATCTTTCTTTTCGGTCTATTTGTCCGAATTTATTTGGATACATGTTTGGTTTCTTGTTTGGAATCTCACTTCTGACTCATCACGTTACGAGTTAAGCATTACGTTGTTTAAATATTGGTTCAAAACACCAATGCAGTAATTAACATTCCTATCATATCCAAAATTTAGCAAATTAAAAACTGTACACCAACATATGTACATAATAAACCAAATATTCTTACAACAGAGTGCCATAGATATAATAGTAAGTCAGTCTAACCTGCGAAAATCGTGCCATGAATTCCTAATCATATGCCAATGTCTTTACTTATTCTCAAATATCACTTCGCTGTGCCAATATTTTGTCAAAGAAAACAGCTCATCATTATTAGCGTTGTCGCGCTGAACTTCCAATATACATATATGCGAGACTCCATTTCATTCTTGTATATTTATATTACGAAACGTATAACAAACACGTAACCTATCAATACCTTCGCCTTGAAAGTCACTACGAAACATATTATGTTCGGCTGAAGTCATATACTCAACTTAACATGGCCTGAATCCTTCATTTGCAGTGCTAATCCTCATATAAATACCATATGTAACACAGGAATTCGCAATTCAACCATCTATCCCTTACTCATGCAACGAACAGTAACATATCTCCTTATTCTAACCATATCTTGCCACAATAACATTCAATTTCCTTCATATATACCTCCATATTTAAAACATTTTCATTAACTCCATTTAAATAACCTCTGTCTTACGGTAGAATTACTTAATAGCCTGAATATTCTTTCACACACTGCAACTCCGCAATAATTCAACATTTTCTTACAAAACAATTATCATACTGGCCATGACTATAACTTATATTGATCTTAAATATTAGGTTACGTGTCGTATCTTGCATGCATCTTCTACAACCACAACAAGCTTAACGTTTCACGGTCTGCTCGCATAGACTAGCATTACACGTACATATGTGCTCAATCTGACCTTGTTTCCATTAACCTAAAATTATCTCACAAGCACCATGGTTATATTGTAGAAATTGGCACATATCATCGGTTAATAATTGGCATTTACTCTAGTATCCGTTCATTGGCACTAAATCTCTTACTTCTAGCACTCCTGCACACATATGAAATATTTTTCATCAATTAATTTCAAATTCATTACGATGCAACTCATAATACTTATCCCGTAACGGGTTTTGCTGCTGGATTTCTTCTGGTCTAGGTCATCTTGGAATAGGCAGCCCTTGCAGTCCAAAGTTTCCGTCATCTGCGGCTCCGGCTGAGAATCTTGGCTTGAGCTATTTCATCTTGAGCGATCAATTCCATCTGTTTAAGCTGACTCCATCTTGTCACCAGTTCTCATGAAATGATAAAAGAACAAATACATGGTAGAATACATATATCTCTGGTGATCAGTAGGCTATTCAATACGTAAATTGCTTTGTGATTTTCGTATTGTTCGTAATATTTTTCTTAATTTGGTAATTTCTATAATTTCGGCCTACTTTTTGTTTACTCTAGATTAAACAGATATTGCTTCCCACTTGGAAACAATAAATTATGCCTTCCTTAGCGTTAATTTGCCGCTAATATATTGACTTCGGCAATATTCAACTCGGCTGTAGTCTCTTTTTACTTCTGAATTTAGGTGTTGAAATACTAAATATTCTCCTTAAAATCTTCGTTTCTTTTGCCGATATTCTGCAGTTCAAATCTACAACGACGTCTGTATGTTACTGCTTTAATATTTAACGCTGCGCCAATCCTTCTCTTCTCCTTCAATATGTTGAGCAGATCCTCTTCTACTCGTAACTTTTCCTCAAGGTAGTAAAGAATCGGTTCTATTCAAATTTTTTTATAGTCCATCATTATTTAATCTTGAGACTCTTTTCTTTGCGACCGGTCGATATCGATTTATTATATCTCTACTCTGTGCCTTTGGATATTGCCTGAAGCTATTGTACGCCATATTTGTCCACTGTTTCCATGACATTTTCGACCGCTAATGTAACGTAATGGTACAGTACCTAACAATGGCTTATCAAATTATGTACATTACCTCAAGTGAGTTTTCCTGCATTGGCCCTGGCTCTGTTAACTCTGATTTGGCTTCTTTTTTCAATGGTATCATTTCTGATGCATTTTCAATATTTTCCTGTGGAAAAAAAGATACATAAGTTATGCACATAACACACATTTACAAATACTGTCACCAACAAATGAGCGTGATAATTTACTACTTCCAAGTATTACAGTTACTTTCAAAATTTTACTACTGTTTAAGAGAGATTTCTACCAGGAGAGGATTTCAAAACCAAAGGCTGCACTGAGAATGGTGTTATCATCCTTGTTCAAACCTAATGTCAGAGAAAGCATGAGACTGAGAACCAAATATAAAGTGAGAAGCATTTTCTCGCCATATCAGAAGATATCCTACCAGAGATGGAATTGGGACCATCTCGCACAAAATTTTGGAAGGAATCTGCCACAGACATAAACACTAAATTATATTAATTGATTTTATGTATCCAATTACGTCTATCAAATCACTGAGGTTGTTTGAATCACATCCAAGTATTAAAACTGTCCTAAATCATTTTCCATACATGAAGAAATATTAATACTATGTTCTTAACATATATTTTGTTTACAGACAGATCAAATTCCCTTGAAACATTTTAATCACATTCTATCATCTGGTTTTGCCAAGCTCACAGGGGCTAAATACTGCATTGAGACAGTTCTGTCTCAAACAGCATATATCAATTCTTCCAAGTGTGAAAATAAAACGACGAACATGAAAGAAGCAGGCTTATCACAGTCATAGACCAGGGAAAGATGTGATGCAGGTCAAACATAAAGCAACTACAAATAAAATATTTTACTACTACAAGGATGTTATGCAGTGTTCTGTGAAGACCTGTGGGGATGAGAACACCATCAGTGTTGGAGTGTACATCTGCAGTTACAGAAGCTCTTTCATGATTTACGAAGGTCATCCAATAAATAAGTTTCCTTATTTTTTCTCTGCATACCACATGTTTTAGAATTAAGTTGGTACTGTAGGAACTACCGCTGGCGTATGGCTGGGGTAAGGTGATCTTCAACCGCACGTGCTTGCTCTGTGTTCACCAGTACGGCGCTATCTGCCAAGGAGCTACCACTTGAAAGCGTTTCCACTTGTGAACTCTGTTCTGTTATTCGCTTTTCCACGGCAAAAATGAAATGGCTACGAATATTCATTGCCATTTGGTGTGAGTTTATAGTGAAAGATGCATGCTGGTATTCATGGTTCCTGGAACGGCAGCACGATGTACATGATGACAAGCGCAGCGCCAGGCCCATTACAGCCACTGTTGGTCAGAATGTGGTGGACAAAGATTAATGCGTCAGCACTGATGAGATAATGAATCTACTGCCTCCTGGCACGGAAACTGGGCAGTCCTTTATTGCAATGATATTGTTGAATGTCTTGCAGTATTGAAAAGTCTGTGCAACATGGGTCCCAAGTTTTCTTACTGATGCTCACAAGCAATAACAGAACGAGGTAGCCTGAGCTTTCCTGCAAATGCTTCAAAGAGAGGGAGATCAAATGTTTTCCCGCATTGTTACTGGAGATGAAAGCAGGGTGCATTATTCAACTCTAAAAACAAAACCACAAAGCATGCTATGGAAGAAACTTGGCGAAAATGCTCATAAAAAAGGGCCAAGACCTCAGCCTCTTTTTTACAATTTACTTTACATCGCACCGACACAAATAGGTCTTATGTTGACAATTGGAGAGGAAGAGCCTAGGAGTGGGAAGGAAGCAGCTGTGGCGTTAATTAAGGTACATCCCCAATACTTACCTGGTATGAAAATGGGAAACCACGGAAAACCATCTTCAGGGCTGCCGACAGTGGGGTTCGAACGCACTATCTCCCAGATGCAAGCTCACAGCTGCGTGGCCTTAACCGCATGGCCAACTTGGTCGGTTAGACCTCAGCCTCTGTAGGCATAGTTTTGGCTACTGCCTTTTGGGACTGTAATTATGTTGTATTGGTTGACTGACTGCCCCAATGCACTGTGGTCACACATGAGAGGCCCTGCACGGTCCTCACGAAGCTCAGAGTTGAAATCCAACGAAAACGTTCTGGTCTTGTCTCAGAAAATATTGCCCATTCAGCTCAAAGGACGCAGGATTTGCTGCAGAACTTCAAAAGGGACCTTTTTGCCCATCCACCTTATTCTGCGGAACTTGCCCCGAGTGATTTCCATCTCTATCCACAATTCAAGTTGCACCTTGGAGGTAAGCGATTTGCAACTGATGAAGAGGTGGAAGAGGAAGTTCACCGCTGTCTACAGAGATGGTACCCGACCCGGTATGATGAAGGTATCAAGAAACTGCTGCCAACATAACAAAATGTTTGGACTGAAATAGTGACTATGTGGAAAAGTAGTGTACGAGTTGTAGAATGAAAATTAAATATTTCTCAAAGGTAAATAAAACCAAGCACCATGGGGCAACAGCCCCCGTAGGACCATGGCTTACCAAGTGACCACTGCTCAGCCCAAAGGCCTACAGATTACGAGGTGTCATGTGGTGAGCACGAACAATCCTCTCCGTTGTTATACTAGACTTCCTAGACCAGGGCCACCATCTCACTGTCAGATAGCTCCTCAATTTTAATCACATAGGCTGAGTAGACCTCCAACCAGCCCTCAGATGCAGGTAAAAATCCCTGACCTGGCCAGGAATTGAACCCGGGGCCTCTGGGTAAGAGGCAGGCATGCTACCCCCACACTGCAGGGCCAGCACAAGTGTAAATAGCCTGCTTGTATTTTTTGTAAAATAGGGAAACCTATTTATCGGATGGCCCTCGTACTACGAGACCTTTAAATTTTTCACTTGGATTCATGAAACATTTTGACACTACAGGGGTGCAGGAGGGACTGTGATCAAAAGCTTACATTCTATTACAAGTTAGTTTACTAATAAAAGCGAATTAAATTATAAAATTCCAGAATATACTCACTTATCCCATTTAATACAGAAGAAATCGAACAGTAGCTGAACTAAGGAAAGGAAGATAAAATGACGCACGAAATGGAGAGTTTGTTAAAGATGAAGCCATACTTTCCATTGTAGACTTAGTTAAATGTAACAAAAAGCTTTCTAGTTTGTCAAACATACAATTTTAACATAAATTATTACATTATAATCATAGCTGTAAAAAATAAACACTCTATTATACAAAGAATGACATGTTTCATTCTACAAGAACATCCTCAGATTCTATGAAATCACACAAAATATGCATATATGTACAGCATTGTTTACGTTGCAAAAACTTGTCAATGATAGAGAGTTCAGTGATAATATGAGCCAGTACTGACAAATAAGAAATTTACAAGTATTAATATATCGAGAAAACTTCTGAACTTATCTAGACTGCCAATGCCAACTTTGTTGTCACCAAATACTATTTCAGGACTGTGGTCATGGAGAGGTAAATGGAAAGTTTTGAGTATAGCACAAACCTTACGGAGAGGGGAAGGGAAGCATGAGAGGGGAGTGCCGAACATTGTGGATCCCTCCTACTGGATGTTAAAATCTAGTACACTGTACCATAGAGAGGAGAAGGGGAAGTAGAATGGAACGAGTGGAGCACTGTGGAATACTCTTTCCACACTGGAGAGGGGAGAGAAGGTTATTAACCTACTTCATGTTATAATGTACTTTTATGTAAGATGGATGAATGCAACTGAATGATTTTAGATGAATAATGTATGGAATTGAAATAGAGAATATCTATAGGATATTATTGTGATAAATGCCAATTTAATGAGTAAGTATGGTACAGATATCATGTGAGTAGAGCGATGTGCGGGGAATTTTTTAAGTGTGTATGGCCATTTAAGTTGGTTACGTTAGCACTTTTTGCGATGTAGATCTCGATTGCTTCCCTCATATTCGAAGATTTGATTTTATTTTCAATGTGTAAAATTTTTAGATCTGTGTTGATGTCTGTGAAATAGTGTGAACTGTCGTATATGTGCTCCCCAAAGGCTGAATGCTGATTATATCTGATCGTTTATTGTGTTCTTTGAATCTTGTGTGGAAATTTTGTTTTGTCTGACCTATATACGTGGCATTGCAGTTAAGTTCTTGGCACTTGAGTTCATAGAATCGTGACTTTGAGAAAGGGTCTTTTTTGTTTAGGTGCACTTGTTGATGTGTCTCTGCAGTGTGTTGTTCATCCTAAAGGTTAACTAAAACACTGTTTCCTAAAGATATAACCTACTTTTTATGTGTTATTATTAATGTAGTTGAGAACCAAGTGTGGTGGTTTTCCAGGGACTTTTCTTTTGTTTGTTTAATATTTTGTCTACTGTGCCTGGAGGGTGGTTGTCTCCTTGCATGATTTGTTTGACAATTCGTGCCTCTTCATTGAAATCCATTGTGCTCATTGGTATGGAAACAGCTCTGTGTATCATTGTATTCAATCCTGCTTTTTTAGTGTGTATGCATGGTTAGACTCGTCAATAGCATGCAACACGTGAGTGGGCTTTGTTTACACTTTGTAAGACAGGTTGACATTATTCCTGCTGATTGTGGTGTTATTTTCTTATTAGATTCTTGCTCCATTGTGAAGCTGGTGGAATTTTGTAAATAATTTAGTGTGTTTAATAACTGGTGTGCATTAGTGAAGTCATTATCATATGCACATGATGTCACCTACATACCTGCTCCAGTATAATATTCCTTTTGAATGCTGATACGTTCAGAAGATGTTTTCAAAGTTATTCAAAATAATGTTTGCTATTATACCTCATAATGGTGAGCCCATGGCTAACCCTTCTTTGTGGCAATACATCTTGTCAGTGAATGCAAAGCTATTTTGGTGTAGCATTGTTCTAATAAGGCTAATTATTTCTTTTGTTTCCTGCAGTGAAGTATTTTCTGTATGAAGATTTTCGATAATTTTAATGGATTCATCTATTGTTACGTTGGTGTACATGTTAGTGATGTCAAAGGGTATCTTTAACCCTTTACCACCCACATTTTTGCTCCGCTTATCCCCAGGTTTCAACCTATTAATTAGGAAACATTCAAGCAGAGCACACCATTTCATTTTCAATAATATTAGAAAACATGCCATCATTTACAACATTTAACATACCATTATGTCCATTTCTCTATTCATTTAGTCATAAGTTTGTCTGTTCAAACCCCCACCCGTGCTGGAGATACTCAACACTGAGGTAGCCTGTATTTGTCATATTCTCATGTTGTCTAAATCCCCCTAAGCCAATAAAGATGAGATTCTGGAAGTGTAATAGTGACCTTGTATATCAACTTTCATTTCCTCTAGCAAGTGTCTTCCCATTCTGTTTCTATTTTACAGAAATGCGCCTGTTTGATTGCTGCATTGATATATACACAATCGGTAATGTCCCTGAATAGATTGTCTCCGCCCAACATATGTAAAAATATAACCTATTTCTCATAATACTCTTTTGAAATTATTGATAGGTTCAACATCGTCCATATAATCATTGAGTAATGAAACAAAATGTTTGTGTTACTTGAATTGCAGCCGCATCATCATCAGGTTCGATTTCTAGATATCCGTTTTCACTTATATCACAGTTATCAGTAAAATTATCTTTGTTGATATGTTATTTACTCACTAAAAATTTACCTCCACCCCTGCTCAACAATTCTGTGTCATTTCTTATGCCGTTATTCAGCTCAGTCTCAATATCCGCAGTATTCAATTCCGTCATGTTTACGAACTAAACAGCTGACCAGCACTCGCGGAAGTTCAAGCCCGTTGCCTAGACAACTTCAAGACGAATTCTCACTCTTCTTTTATTTCCTAAGCCTTGTATATTGTACTGCATGCTCATCAAAGCCTAATAAACAATTCACTACCAAAAAATACAAAACTATTGCAAAGATTGCACACGTATGCAGATAATGCAGCTGGGTGTTTTCGGGCAATAAGGACCGTAAGGCAAAGTGAACAGTCGGGCGCTTTCGGGCGGGAAGGGGTTGATTAGTTCTAGGCTGGTTTTAATTTATCTGTCTTCTTTAAGTGAGATTTTCTCTTTTAGGATTTTTTCAGTTGTTAGTTTAAATTGTAATTTGGCACATCATAATTTACTATTGGTCTAATGGGACATGAGCTTTTGTGTATTTTGGGGATGGTTCTTACTGTGGGGAGTTTGGGATTTTTTGATGGTGAGGCTTTCTTTTTCTTGTTCTGTGAGAATGAAGACTGTTTGCTGGATAGCTTGTTTTATTTTGTTTTGAAATTTATTTGTAGGGTCACATTGTAGTTCTTGAATTCCGTTGTTGTTGATGACAGCTATTGTTTCTTTCTATATACCCAAGAATAGAACATAACAAGAAGTGTCAAGAGTATAGATCTTGAATAGCAGTGCACTCGCATCTCAGATATGCTCAGACACCGTTCACTTCTGTAGTGTCTGTAATTTAGAACTCAACCAGCAAACATTTATTCAGAGAACAGTGTGCATAAGCTGCAGAATTTCACCTTTAAGCAACTCCTGGACAATATCACATCTATAAAATAGCAGTTCACAGTGTTGGGAGTAGATTTTTGCTGTCGAAGCACAATTATTCATTGAATATCCCTCTTCCAACTCTCAAGGTTTTCAAAGACTCTGAGGTGCAAGAATGGTGTGCAGGAATTCACTTTTATGCCAGTATAACTACAGACGTGTGCTGGGATATTCAGCTTCATCAAATACCTCCAGAATGGACCCAAATTACACTCGCCAACATGAAAGTAGAATGTTATCACATCACCATGTAAGCTATCAGATGAAGAGAGACTGAACTGTAAGCCACACATTCAGAAGACTACAATTTACTGTGTTTACAGTAGCAACAGACAGAGCAAGGAAAGATGATGACAATAAGTCGCTTCTTCTCCAAAATTATTTCACAGCTTCTCCGCCAAGGCAGAGTTTTACTATGAGATCACCCAAAATTAGTAACATTGTAAAGAAGTTTAAATGATGCAAATCTTACCTGGAACTTCTTTTGGAGGAAGAATATGTTCACTATGAGATTCAAAGACCTACTGGCCGTAACCGAATTAAATCCAGCACCCACAATTGTCCTTCAGTTCAGCAGCTATTAGCACTAAAATTGGATAATGTATGATAGGAGATGATGTCAATCCCACAACGATACCATTACCAAACCATGGAGAATAAAAACATAACCAAACAACCTACAGAAATTCATTTCAATAAATGCCAGAGGTAATCAATAAACAATAACCAGTCATTTGATGGGTACTTAGCTCATGAAATGTCCTGATGCCTCGATCTTGAAACGCTGCCTGTCACAACTTCATTGGTAGCTGGACCTAACCAAGGTTCCTTCACTATCAAGTCCAGAACTTTAATTCAGCTTTTTGCCACTATCAAACATAGCATGCACTGCCATCTCCCTAGTAAATGCTAGAGGCCAATTGTCCACTTGGCGACCATAATCTGGGGGCAGGTGCCACCAGAACCCCTTTCCTTGCCCCATGAACAAAGCTTCTGTCACTAGTTGGACCTATAGGTGTATATAAATACTGTTGTTTGTACTTCCTAAGAGTTGGCTGCCTTGCGTAGCACATTATCACATACTCCCAGACAAAGAAACAAAAGAGAGACATACTTTTCCTAGATGCCCATGTAGCAAATGGCGACTGCTGGGGTTAATATTGGGGAAGCACATAGTAAATTATGCCCCTGCCAAACTTATTCAGCTACTAAGGGTTAAATTATGATCTCTATAAAGTTATTTGCCATGAGACTCACAAGTGATGCATTTGTTGTTCTTTCCAGCCAGGGTGGTTCCTCTTTGATTTTTACTTGCAGGTCCATTTCACACTGCAACTGAAGTAGTTAGAAGGTACTGGGGTTCATGATTACTTCCAATGATTTTACACTGAAACATAGCCCAGAGAAATATATTACCTTATTGCAGTCATTGCTACTTAGGTTATCTGTCAACAGACTAAGCATTATGCTTGAAATTTTACATGACCGTCAATATTATGAACATGCCAAAAAGACTCAAAATTTTACATGACTGTTAATATTGTGATCATACCTATTGGATTTTCTATGACGGATACTATGCAGAACAATTTCCATAACAACACTGATAACCATAACAAGAATTCTACATATGATATCCTAAACGGAAACTTCTCAAAATTTCGAACCCTACTACCATATGTCGCAGCCTACAATGTAAAGAACAACTCAACATTCACAGCGTCACTATTAAATTGCAAACATAGGTAAATAACACAGCAACACAATAATTAAAGTTATGCACTACATATTGTAATTTCTTTCTGAAACTAATATCCGCAATTCTTCACCTGCGTAGCCCTTCAGAAAAATTCTTCACACCAAAAAATTTTGATAGGTAAGGTAAGTTTCGTTATATTGCTACAACACACGAGGAACAGATTTGCCGGCACTTGTGACACAAAGGCCAGGAGTTTTCAAAAAGAATGCCAGTTATATGTGTATACAGTTTTAATGCTTAAGTAGAAATAAAATTTAAGAAATTTAAAAATATTAAATGTTAAAAATATGTAGAATGCTGAAACAGAAAGATTAGTATTAACTTCTTACTCTTCCCAACTGAGATCTATAATTTTCGCAAACGTAAATTATAGAACTTGAACCTTACCGACGATAGAGTTTGTGGACACATTGTAAATGATAGAAATCACAATTTCTCAATGAAGAAAATCTGTAGCACAATAAATTAACGGAATAGGCTGTACAAATGGCTAACACGCGTCTTATGTAACACATATCTCACACCTAGAGACAAAACCTGATATTTTAATTCAGTGTAATGACTTAAAACAAACACTTAAAGAACTTACTTGATTTGTATCAGTCAGTAGAACGGGCTGAATTAAGGAAAGGATGAATTACCAGTGAGAACTCCAGAGTACACGACACTTCTTGAAAACAGCACTGGGTGCAATGTCCCGTTATATTTCTATCAACTATCAATACAGTCCTGCTCTAGTGGGCTTTACACGTGGTCAAAGAGAATGAGTAAGAGATGACTCTCAACGTTATTTTTCACTTCTGAACGCAACGGCTGCGCAAAGATCGCCAGGAATTGCACACCAGCGCCTCTAGTGTAAACAGGGCTGAACTAAAATTACCGGGCGTGTGATTTAAATCGTTTAGCGCGCGGAGGGTCCCCAGGTTCTCGTCCCCCCTCCACTCTTAAATATTATATTAAATATATTTTTTCTTTTTTCTTTCTCTTCCATTTTTCATTCATTTCCTTTTCTTTCTTTCTGTTACCTTTTTCTGAAATACTGCATTCTGAACAACAATACACCTGGAGGTTGGGCTGTGCTTTATTATTATTATGACGACATTTTTTGCTGGAGAAAAGAAGCTTACCAGCTTGTGCTGCTTATTATAATTATTTCAATTATGGAGCTATATTTTATTTTTATTACTTCACAAAGCCTTGAAGGATCGGAGTGACTGGCCTTGCATGTGCTGCTTTTGTTTGTTTCTGATGAGGAAAAAGGAAGCTAACTCACAAAGGGAGGAAGGAAGTGACCTGACGGTGAGTGGGATTGGCAATCCTTATCTCAGATTAAGACCTATGACAGAAATAGACACTAACATCCCCTCGTACATCAGTCCTCTTTAACACTACTTAAGCCAACTGTAACAGTCAATAGTATCAAGATATGCCACTTATGCAGGAAATAAAATATAAATACAATGTAAGAAAGAAAACCATATACAGGAACCAAAATGATGAAAGGAAACACATATGCTAAGGAGGGAGTTTGTAGGATTCAAAGGTAAATTGTAATGAAACATGATCTTTTGGTTTATGGAGCTATATTCTACCTACTATCCACAGTGTTACAGGTATAAAATTGTGTAGGAATTATATTCAGCAGTGTTAATCATCAATTAATATTCATCAGCCAGAAAACTATTCAATACAACACAAATACAAGATCATTCATTTATGAAAGAAAGACTGGAACTGACAAGGTACAACATAATACTTTTCTCTCTTATTGCAGTTTAACGTTGCACTGACATTGCAAAAGTTTTCAGCAACACCATTTGTATTTTCCCAAGGAACTTACTATATGATACATCATTCAGTCTGTCAAAAGAGGCACCTTGGGCCACACACTGAAAAATATTGAGATTTGTACTTCTTTTGCATCTACTAGAGGATGGAAAATCTCTGGCAGAGTAGTGTTTGAAGAAACCAAGACATGATAGCACATACTCTGTTCCTACATACTGCACCAAAACACAACATATCATTCAATCAGTCATCTGCATTTAGATGATAAACAATGTCAAGCTACAAAATTGTATGCATCCCTTGTATTCATTGATCTACACTATTTACAATAAAAATGTTCTATTTTATGTGGCAGTAGGATATATAAAAAAAATTCTGCTATATGGAAAAGGATGGAATCATGAATATATTTGAGGGTTTAAAAGACAAGAGAGAGATTACAGATTCTGTGATTGCTCGCTCTTACAACATGCAGGAGGTACAAATAATGCTTCCTTTCAGTCCATCCGCAGGAGAGGAGTTCTAATAAATTTGCAGAAATATGTAGCATCAGGATCTACATACAATAATATGGCAGCTGATCCAGCACAAAACATTCCCATGCCAAGTCGCAACATAGCTCCACCTATTAAGAGCTATGTCCAAGGAATTGCTTGCTAATTTAGTACAGTACTATGAACAATATGCTGCTACTTCCACAACATTACGGTGTGCAAGGGACTTTGCTGTGACCTAGACGAAATGCCAGTTGGAGACAGTGGAAACTCACTTCAGACAGTGCCATTTGTACCTACTGTATATCGAAGGCAGAAATCTATGTTGGTGGTTGCAGAGTAGGCTGATCTGTAGTCTGACAGCATGCACTCCAACTGGCCAACCAAGCAGAGGAGGGGTGGCTATGATTCCACCGTGTTTCTACACCTCTGCATTTGGGACACAGAAACGGGCTGTTCCCCTACCACCGGCTGTCCTGAGATTGTTTTTTCCTTTCGCCTGCAGTAAGGCGAATGATGGGACAGTTCCTAGTATATGTCATGGCCACCAAATATCTTGCCCTCACCACAAATCTCGTTGCTTAAGATGATGATGCCTGTTGATAAAAGGGCGTAAAATCTAGTTCATTGTTTTAAGAGAAAGTACAACTAGGCAACCATCCCCTATATATATTAGTAATCGGAGAGAAGAAATGGAAGGGGGATGACACTAGGAAAAATGATGGTATCAGCTAAGAAGGACCATGCCCTTTGAGAAAAAAGACTCCATAGGACTCCATACATAATATAATCTGGAGCAGAAAAGAACAGGTCGTGATCGAGGTAGATCGGATAGGATAGATGAAAGTGGGGAGCCTGGCACAAGTAAGCGGAAGCAGTGCCAAAATTCAATTAAAGGCTCCGTGGTCGCCTACCCAAGCTCCCAAGTACAGAGCCCACATGGGACCCCTTTTAGTCGTCTCTTACAGCAAGCAGAGGATGCTGTGGCTGTTATTCTACTGCCCCTACCCACAGGAGGACAACTATGATAAGGCTAGTTGCTTTACGTTGCACCGACACAGATAGGTCTTATGACGATGATGGGACAGGAAAGGCCTAGGAATGGGAAGGAAGCAGCCGTGGCCTTAATTAAGGTACAGCCCCAGCATTTGCCTGGCGAGAAAATGGGAAACCACAGACAACCATTTTCCGGGCTGGCGATAGTGGGGTTCGAACCTATCTTCTGAATACTGGATACTGGCCGCATTTATGTTTCAAATTATCCGAAATTCATTTGCCTTCGTGTGGTATGTTCTCATGTTCTGGCCTCAGGAGATTAGTAAAACAAGAACAGTAAGGATGCTTACCTCAAATATCTTGTACTTTTTCTTCAAACACGCAAACGAAGATAACAGATATACGCATACAAATCAAAGTAAAGCAAAATATCACAAACGCCAAAAACGTAGTCGTCCCACGTAGTCCAAGTTGTCAAACTCAAATCGACCAATAGCAATCGGGAGATGTTTCTACCAATAGGAGCTGCCGTATTCGTCACGTGGGCTTAGGTGAGTGACGTGATGTACAACAGCGCGCCCACGCGAGTGGAGGGCAAAAGTATTCAGTCTGAGCCGGACCCTCGGAAGGGTAGGACCTATGCCGCTGTCAAACCCTTTCACGTGGTAGTGGTGGGGGTAAGGTTCGGCAGTACGGTTCACTGCCGTCTCAATCCTACATATATAGATTGAGACGGCGGTGGTTCGGTTATTGATGTTGGGGAGGAAGGGGCGTTATCGTTGAAGGAGGGATTGGATATGGGTGGGGTATAGTAGCCATTACTGAATTAAAACAGCTCATTTGCGAGCTTTAATCTGAAAATGCAACAACCCGACAACATTATCGAGATCATTTTGCAGTTGCTCACAATCTTGTAACTTATTTATTACTCTGTACAGAATAACATTATCTGCGAGAAGCCTTATCTCTGATTCCACTTCTTTACACATATCATTGATATATATAAGAAAACATAAAGGTCCAATAATACTGCCATGAGGAATTCCCCTCTTAATTTTTACAGGGCCAAATAAAGCTTCACCTACTATAATTCTCTGAGTTCTATATTCTAAAGACAGAGCCACCCATTCAGTCACTCTTTTATCTAGTCAATTGCACTCATTTTTGCCAGTAGTCTCCCATGATCTACCCTATCAAATGCCTTAGACACGTCAGTCGCGATACAGTCCAATTGACCTCCTGAATCCAGGATATCTGCTATATCTTGCTGGAATCCTACAGGTTGTGCTTCAGTGGAATAAACTATGTAACAGTATGGCTTCTCTTCTGTGTGTGTCCGCATATGAACAGTTAGGTCGGACTGCCTTTCTTTGTGAATGATTTGCCACAGATATTGCACCTGTTTGGTTTCTCGCCTGTATGGGTCCGCATATGATCGGTCAGAATGCCTTTCCTAGTGAATGATTTGCCACAGACATTGCAGCTGTATGGCTTCACGCCTGTATAGGTCCGCATCTGATCGGTTAGTTTGCCTCTCTTTAAGACTCGCCTGTATGTCTCCGCATATGTTCGGTAAGATTGCCTCTCTTTATGAATGATATGCCACAGACATTGCAGCTGTTAGGCTTCTCGCCTGTGTGGGTCCGCATATGATCGGTCAGACTGCCTTTCCTTGTGAATGATTTGCCGCAGACATTGCACCTGCAAGACTTCTCGCTTGCGTGGGTCCGCATATGATCGGTCAGACTGCCTTTCCTTGTGAATGATTTGCCACAGACATTGCCCCTGTAAGACTTCTCGCCTGTATGGGTCCGCGTATGTTCGATTAGTTTGCCTCTCTTTATGACTCGCCTGTATGGGTCCGCATATGTTCGGTTAGAATGCCTTTCTGTATGAATGATTTTCCACAGACATTGCACCTGTATGGCTTCTCGCCCGTATGGGTCCGCAAATGATCGGTCAGGCTACCTTTCCTTGTGAATGATTTGCCACAAACATTGCACCTGTACGGCTTCTCGCCTGTATGGGTCGGCATATGTTCGGTTAGTCTAACTCTCTGTATGAATGATTTGCCACAGACATTGCAAATGTAAGGCTTATCGCCTGTATGGGTCCGCATATGTTCGGTTAGTTTACCTCTCTTTATGAATGATTTGCCACAGACATTGCAGCTGTATGGCTTCTCGCCTGTATGGGTTCGCCTATGATCGGTCACAGTGCGTTGCGTCGCGAATGATTTTTCACAGATATTACAGCTGTAAGGCTTCAAGCCTGTATGGGTCCGCATATGAATGGTCAGACTGCCTTTCGTTGCGAATGATTTGTCACAGACTTTGCACATGTAAGGCTTCACGCCTGTATGGGTACGCATATGATCGGTCAAATTACCTTTAGTTGCGAATGATTTGTCACAATCATTGCAGCTGTACGGCTTCTCGCCTGTATGCGTCCGCCTATGATCGGTCAGACTGCGTTTCCTTGCGAAGCATTTGTCACAGACATTGCAACTGTAAGGCTTCTCGCCTGTATGGGTCCGCCTATGATCGGTCAGACTGCGTTTCGCTGCGAATGATTTGTCACAGACATTGCATTTGTAACGCTTCTCGCCTGTATGGGTCCGCATATGATCGGTAAGATTGCCTTTCGTTATGAATGATTTGCCACAGACATTGCAACTGTTTGGCTTCTCTCCTGTTAGAGTAAGCTTGTGATAATATAAACTGCTTTTCTTGACAAATGATTTGCAACATACAGTGCAAAAGTGATGCTTGTTGCCTGTGTGAATACCCATGCGACCTGCTAGTTTTTTCCAGCTGAAGGATTTTCCACAGACGTTGCAGCAATATCGGTTCTCGCCCGTGTGAGACCGCATAACGTCCGGCCTTTTTCTGAAATTTTTATGAGATACTGAGCAATCGTTTATAATCCCACCTTTATGCAATCGCGTGTCCCCAGTCAGCATTTTCCTCTTTGTAAAGCAATTATGAGTAAATCCGCCAACATGGAGTGGGTGGATCCTGAGGTGTTTCGACAAGCTGCTTCGGCTACATAACACCTTTCCGCAGTTATCGTACTTGAAGTGTCGATCTTCCTTGTGTCTCTTCAGATGTTGCAAGAGGTCCAACTTCCTAGCCAGGACTTCACTGCACACAGTACACCTAAAACTAGATGATCCGCCGTCCGGAGGTTGATGATCTCTATAGCTCACCTCGGGTCTCGATCTACAGTGACAAATTAAAACCATGTGACCAATAGTTGAACAGCCAAATCCACTACAACTCTCACACAGGGGATTTGCTACTGGACATTCCAATCACTGATATCCTGTGCAGAGAGCTCGTTACTCATAAACATTACATTCCTGAGAGTAAACATTATCTGAGGTTAAATTTCAAAAGCTCTCACTTGTTACGAGAATATGTTGCGTCTTTTCTTAATCACGATATCAGGCGCAAGAAACTTGTCACGGTTTAGAAATGTACGAGTTAATAGACAACCTCATTTGAAGAAAGGATGAGAAGTGGTCCAGCCTAAAAGGGTAAATACTCATACTAGCTCCTTAATCCAGCACATATTATTCTATCGAAATCCGTAGTCTGTTCTCCTACATAAAGAACGGCATATGCTTTGGAGTTTTGATCTTGTTGAAGCAATCTGCGCTTTGTTGCAGGGAAGTAATAGTTTTTGTAAAGGACCTTGTTCTTGAGGTTGTTTGAGAGAATCTCTGTGCTGTAGATATTAATAAAGTTGAGAACGTTTGCCGACATTCAGCAAGATCTGTTGAAACACGGCTAACCTTTTATGAATGATATTTTGTCACACAAATATACATATTGTATTTGTACATTGTTATATCACTATAGCATTTTATTATTTCACTGTGTCGCTTTTCCGAAATATGTATCTTTGATGTGCAATCAAACATAGCCAACCTATATATAGGACGGTAGGTTTATACAAGGACGTTCATACTTACTACCATGTACTACATCAGTCTACGTCTTAATTCCTGTATTTAACACGGTAGCCACTAATCCTGATGGAATCCTGGCAAAGCTGAAATATAACAAGTATACGACGGCTCTCTCGCTAGCATTGATACTCTCTTTTCTCCTCAAGACACTGCTGTTAAAGACATTATGAAGGCAACACAGAATATGGCATTGGTGGTAGCGTTTTATTACAATGTCCTAATATCCTAATTTTGAAACCAAACGCAACCTATCATGCCCTTGAATATTCTTACAAGTATTACTTTAACAATACGGATAGAAGGAGCATGAAAATCAAGGCTTGAGAAAAAATTCGAGAAGACAAGACGTTGAATTGCACCGTAGTGGATATTGCTGCTATGTAAAAGAAGGAATATTATTCTATTTATTTCAAAGGATCACGGGCAACGTAATTTTTAGTGGATTCATAACATAGTTGGATAGCATCCAATTCTGAGCCTGTCTCCCCACCACAGAGTAGTTCTACATATTCTACGGAAGAAGGGCGGGAAATGCAAATTTCTTGGTTAAAGGCGAGATCCGCTTACAACTGCGACATGGGAAAATCGATCACGCAGGCTAAAATATATCGTAACATGGACTGGTACTTTCCAATTCATGCTGTATGAACTGAATTCACATGGCCCAGTCGAATGCATGACTGGCTCACAAGCAAAGTAATGGGAGGCTCGACCATGTATTGTTACTGCACTCTTTGGAGAAAATAAGTGGACAAATGAAAGGGGGACATTGATTCCAGATATGAGAGACTAAATCTCTTGATCATCAAACAAGATATTGATGTTGACACCACTAGACAACAGGGGGCAGAAAATACGACACTGGATGGTATGTCATGCGTTCTGTGGCATATCACACCAAGCAAAGGTGCAAAAGTCTGTAACCCTTCTTCTATACGTGAATACTTGATTCCTGTGACAAGTAATTTATCAGGTTCACAATTAGTTTTCAGTAAAATAATGTTTCATTTTGCATTGATAAATATTCTACACCAACCAGCTATATTGCTGTAACACGTGGCGCTTCCCAGGTGACGGATACGGGTTCCCCGCTGGCCTGCCGATGAACTTGAGCAATATATAAAAGCTCTCGCGTACCAAACATGTACAAAGTCTTTAATGGCAACTTTGGCGGAGATGGAGACGTTCACTAGGGACCAGATGACGGAAGAGGTACACTAAATTTCTGGAAGTTAATGCAGAAAAGAGGGTACCATTTCTTCTCTAGAGGAGTGGCTGCAAAAGGCATCTGTTCTCCGTGTCCGCAGCTGCGTTACTACCTTCCGTCATGAGCACCTAAATGCTTCAAGACAAGCCGGCCGTAAAATAATGCCGTTACATCATTACAGAAATATGTCTCATAGTATCGGAGCCAAGGTTAGTGCAGCCCCTGGAAGGGACGCGCATTGGCAGTGCCCAGTCAGCATGAAAACTATGCTAGGGTTACCGTCGCACGGGCTGTGACGGCTAAACATGCAAGTACCCCCATTTTGTATCCCATCATTGAATTATGCCTGGGTGAAGTAGCGAGTACGCCACTGCACTTGAGAGAAGGCTTGTAGGCATCTGAGAGGTGCGGAAATAAAGATGGAATGGAGAAAAGTCATGTGAAAAGAGGTGTGGTTACTAACTGGTGTGCAACAGAAACCGAAGAACAGCTCATGGTGTTGACATTGTCATATCAGCTAAATTTGACGGTTCAGTTTCCGAGGTGCTAAAGTTTGACAATCGCTTGATGTAACTCGTCCGCACTGGGGAAAGAAGGAAATTCAAATTATTCAGCGCAACGCTCCACAAACTGACGTGCGCATGGAAACCAAAGATGCGTTCTGGGCACCGCCTGACAAGAAGACCGCTGACTATCTTATCGCTGCCGCTGATCTGAATGGACGTGTCAGACCGAGGAAAGAAGAACAAACATTCCATGGCGTTTATGGATATGGAGAAAAGAACGACGATGCCCAACAAATTCGCGATTATGCAGAAACTGATCACCGCAAACACACGGTTCAAAAAGAGTGATATTCATCTACTCTGTACTACAGTGGCCCCCATCCAATTCGCATTGACTACATCCTTGTGAGAGGGTGAAATCTCGAAGATGTTCTAGAGATAACAGTTGTCCCTTATTAAATCCTTGCGATGCAACAACGACCAGTCATCTAAGCTGTGGATAAAGTCACCAAGAGCCCAATACTTCACAGGAAATAGACAAATTGGGATCAAATGGTTGCCCCTGAAGAAGGAGACTAACGTCGTTGCAAAAGTTACAGAGTCACAAATCACCATAGTTGAAGTGAGCCGGACTAAACTGAAAGACGCCTTTCGCTCTATTCCTGGAACAATTAAGTCAGGGCGACGACAACGAAGGATTAAACATGATATATGGCCAAGGAATGAAGATGTTAAATATGCAGTACGGTTGAAGAAGCAGCTGTACCACGAGTTTCTTGCTCGTTGGAATGCCTACAAGGTAGCCACTCGTAAAATGAAGGAGGTATTTGCCGTAACAAAATCAAACCGGTAGGCAGGTCTATATGTGAAACATGACATGCGCAAATTCGAGCGGAATGTTTAATGGCTAGTCCAATCGAGCCATCGCAAAACGTCAGAAGTCCAACGTTTTTACGGCATCAATGAGGAAACAGACGATTTGCTACTGGAGAGGCGGGAAGCGCGAGTACAATGGTGGAACTATTTTGAAAACATTTCAATCATGGAATTTCCGTATCTACCAATCGTAATCACCTCCGCTATTGAAGGTCCAACGTAGGAAAATGACGTCACTAAAGTCCAGACTATGCTGAAGGAAATGAAACCAGGGAAAGCCATCTGTCCCGATTATCTTCCAGCAGAGTTTTGTTTCTCTCAACGGGGGGATGCAGCAGTGTGGCTAAAGCAAGCTTTTCAATCATATCATCAAAGAAGGTCAAAAACAAACAGACTAGCGACGGATTATCAATTCAGAAATAAGGGAAGCCCTGCCAATTTTTCTAACCACGGCCCGAACATACTTCTGAGCCTCGCCATGAGAGACTTAGAACAAATCTTCGACAAAAGGATTAGCGATTTAGACAAACATACAACAAGCTAAGCTGGATTTGTGTAAAATTGTGGCGCATAGGAGAAACCCATGCTTGCGGAATATTACTTGAGAAACACTGTGAAAAGAATAAGAGGCTTCATCACAAATTTCTGGACCCGTAGAAGCCCTTCCATCGGGTACTTCATGACCTAATCAGTCAGCCCTACAAGTACATGGCATTCCAGAGCACCTTGCTGAGAGGGTATAATTGCTCTACAAAGAACAAATGAGTTGTGTTCAAGCTGCCGCAGGAGCGTCTGATGACTTCCGCATAACTGTAGGAGTCCATCAAGGATATCATTTGGCTGAAGAGAATAAGCTAGACCTGCAGTGTCAAACAGAAGACTGGAACAATCGACTAGCGCAATAAGCCCCGCGCCCCAACAAGAAAAAGACGGAATACATTGCATTACATCGTCGAGAAGTTGGAACCATGCATGTTGACATTGAAGATATAGGGATATTTAAGTATATTGGCTCCACAATCTGTGATTATGGCCGACTTACTGATGAAGTCAACTTAAGGATATACAAAGCCTGACTGAAGTGGAGAATGACAACAGGCGCCCTTCCGAACTTTGGACGAAGGACCATCTCTAAACTAAGTTCTACCGAACTGATATCTGTCCTATCGATATCCATCCTGTCGTTTTCTACGGCAACGAATGCTGACCAGCCCTAGAGGTAGAACGCCAACTAAGCATCATGGATACAAAGTTGCTTATGTGGAAGGCTGGCATAATTAGGCTAGATCACATTTCAAATGATGTTATTAGAAAACGTTTTGGCATTGCAGCGATCCAGAAGAAAATTGGGGAAAGGCGTGTGCGCTGGTTTGGTCATGTGTTGCGTGTAGAGGACGATATATTGGGAAAGTCAGAGTATTACACAGAAAGTCGGTGAAAAGAGGCGCTAGGGACGAACCAGACAGCATAGACTGATAAAGTGCACAACAGCCTCAAAGTTGGAAGACTACATGCAGACATGGCCCGAGACCGAACTAACTGGAGTCAATGAACCACAACACCGGACCCTGCCACCACATGCAGACTGATGAATATTCTGTTACAAAAATGGAATGCAATGGATATTTTACACATCCTAATATTCAAATTAGTTTATTGTATGTTCAAATTTTCTCCCCTAATGCCTATGTCGGATATCTATAAAAACTTATTTTCACAAAATAGCGTTTGAATGTCTGAACGCTTCTGGATTTCGTGTTTAAGTGACTTCTATAAATGCATTGTGAAGAAAAACTTATAACTCAAAAAAATAAAAAATGGGTATATCTGTGTTAAATGGGAAGGACAGTTTGAATATCCGGTGAAATTCTACGAGTACCTACAAGAGGGGAGTCCGTCAGTGTATTCTAGCCTGAATAGAATTTTGCAATTCATATTTCTGCTTACATACGTCATAGACAGCAGACGATCATATTAATCAGTTTGTAATTTTCACTCCGATCACGCCTATAAATATGAAGACCATGGAGGAGTGGCACAAAGTGGTCAGCACAGGGCCATTTGACACTCAACGCTCTAAAGCTGGAAGGAAGCCACATAACTAAGTGGTTAGTTCAGGACCATGTGTCTCTACACAAACGGAAGTAAGCCTCATCACTATTTAGCTCAGGACGATGTGTCTCTCCACAAATGGAAGGTAATCTCATCACTAATTGGTAATCTCAGAAATACGTGTATTTCCACAAGTCAGCACTTAGGAAATTTTATGAATCTTAAAATCTTTTCTTATGTAATTCAATACCCAACTGGCATGGCAAATAGTTTAGACATTTTAAAGGAAGTCATTTAAGTTGCGGCATGATATTTGTAGACTGCTGAGAGTGAGGAAACAATAGCGCCTGAGGTGAGATCTAAAACAAAGTGGGAAGTAGCAGATAAGATCCAGGCGACTGAATCCTTCAGAAGCATCTAAAATCTATGATGTAAAATGGACTAAGCTACGTAGACAATGGACTGACCTCTGACATATATGCCAAGAAAAAAGAAGACACATAAAATGCATGTCGCTTTGCTGGTCTCTGCACAAAATATGTTTAGAAAGTAGAAAGCTAATTTAGACTCCATCAAAAATAGAAATATGATTTTGTGTGTGAAAAGGATTCATAAGCAACATTTTTACTGGTGGTCATAATACAAGATTGTTCTCTAACGTAGCCTATTGTGTCCTGTTACACATGAATGACAAAGAAACAGAGAGTGTGAGCTGGTACTTGGTAGTTCTGAGGACCGACATGAATATTTCTTGCCACTAGTTGTGAAAGTACAGTAGGAACAAGTCAGTGCATCACATAAGAGCCGAGAAGACTCTAACCACTCACAAAATCAAATAAACCATTCAGAATTTATAGTTTCCATCACAAATCTGGTTTGAAGTCAAACCTTAGGCTATGACTAGCCATCGCATGACCTGCTGATACAAGGGCTTGGTTAAGAGCACCAATCCGAGACTATAGAATCATTTCCCAGGGATTATCAAAGATAATTTCACACAGTAACCAACAAAGGTGTGACAGCAAAAAATTAATTAGCAATGTCAAAATTACAGTTCAAAAACACTACTGCATTAAATGTTTTAAAACAGGACATACACTTGTGGTACTTTGTAAGGTCAGTGACAATAATTACAATTTTGAAAGAATATTATATCACTACGTTATTTACCTATTATTATTATTATTATTATTATTATTATTATTATTATTATTATTATTATTAGCATTGGGCAACAAGTTAGATACATATATACAAATATATAGTATTTACAAATGTACACAGACAAGAAACATGTTTTATAGCAGAATGTCCAGTTGAGTGATCCTCTGTATGGCTTCCTCTGTTGGTTCCAAAAAGTCACTCGGGCTACCTGTGTAGGAACGTCGTGTACATTCACTTACAATATGGGGATCATCTGCCTAGATGCACCACAGTCGCACTCTGGTGATGAGATATATTTCCACTTATAAAGGGCATCCCTGCGTCGTCAATGATTTGTTCTCACCCGATTCAGAGTGGTCCAAATCTTACGCGGTAGATGATGTTCACCAGAAAAGATGTTGTGTAAGGAACTGTCTATGGCAACTTTCCAGCGACTTCTCCATTCTTCTAAAGGGTGAAAATACCCATCAGCCAATGCGACAGCATCATGCAAAGATGGATGTCGTGACTCCAACCTCGTTACCTTGAGAACAGGAATATCATCCAAAACAGGCTGTTGAGGCTTCATTTCTATCTTCTTGAACTCTCGGATAGGAGCATTTCATCTTTCTAAAACAGGTGGCATTATACCTGACAGAATTGGGAGCCAATAAAGGGATGTGGACTGGACAGTACCAGATATTAACCGCAAGCTAACATTCAGTTGAGTACCAATTAGTCTTGTATATGGGCTATCCAGCCAAACTGGTGCACAGTACTCACCACACGAGAATACCAGTCCCAAAGCAGATCATAAAGTCTTTGCTGATGAACCCCAACTTGAGCCATACAATTTCTGAAAGATAATATTACGTGTTTTGAGCTTTTTTGACAGATTCCTAAGATGTTGTTTGTAAGCTAGTGTGCGATCAAGTGTAATCCACAAATATTTGGGATAACTGCTATGCCGAAGTTCTTGGTGACAAAAACGTATGTGAAGTTTAATGCCAGCTTGGCGATTATTCAGGTGAAAACATGACACTCCTGTTTTGTTAGAGTTAGGACACAGTTGCCATTTCTTGAAGTACGTTTCAAGTGAAATCAGGTCTCTTTGTAGCACTTCTTCTGTCACACTAAGGTATCGATTTTGAGTGGCTAGTGTTATGATATCAGCATAACAAAATGTTTGCGATGATGTTTCTGGGATATCGGAGATATACAAATTGAACAGTAGGGGAGACAGTACCGATCCTTGAGGTAATCCATTTTTGAGCTTCCTTTCTCTACTCATACTACTTCCCATACACACTCGAAATCTTCTGTCATTGAGCATATTGTTTATAACCTGCACGATGGTCCTACGGGGTGCAATTCGGAGAAGCTTGTAAATCCTTCCCTCCAGACTGCGTCAAATGCTGCTGTAAAATCAATGAATACAGCTGAGGTCTTGAGTTGTTTCTGGAAACCTGCTTCCATGTGGAATGTCAGTGAAAGCACTTGATCGCAGCAGCTGCGATTTGGCCTAAATCCAGCTTGATCAACTGTAATACGCTGAAAAATAGTTGCGCTGATTGTGTTGTGGAATAGCATCTCAAAAAGAAGGGCAATTGGTCTATAACTGCTTGGGTCATTGGCAGGCTTACCTGGTTTCAAGATGGAAATCACTTTCGTTCGTTTGAATTCTGCCGGGAGTTGTCTGTTCTGTAGAAGGTCGGTAAAAAACCTTATCAGCCAACTTCTTGCATTCTTCCCTAAATGAATGCGAAATTCTGGATGAATGTCGTCAAAATCTGGAGCTGTACTTGGTTTAACGTCTTTGAGAGCAGCATTGATGTCTTGCACCGTAAGCGGTTGTGAATACCTTGATGTGCGTGGTGTTCTTGATTCCAGAGTTTGGAGCTGGCGCCGTATGTATTTGGTATGTTTCTTATCTGATGGAGTTTGGGAAGTTGTGACGATGTGAGATGCTACTTCATCCGGAGTACGTCCAGGCTGTTGCTTCACCAAAGGTGTCCTTCCTCCAAGTTTTCTGCGATGCCCCCAAGATCATCTACTGGAATGAGTTAGGTCGATATTCTACACTGTCTCAATCCACCGTTCTCTCCGGGTAGTATCCATGCTGGAAAGAAGTTCATCAGCTATGTCTTCATCACCAGTATGCCGGTATTCGTTATAGAGTGCATCAGTCTCTACATTCCCACCAGGGATGTATTCTTTTCTATGGCATACTCTTCTTAGCCGCCATCATAACTGCATCTACGAAACGCTTGTAATTGTGCTTGGGAGCAATCCACCGAACACATTTATCCAGCTCAGTGGTGAATGTTGACCAACTTGCTTTTCTGAAGTTCCTCCGAGCATGTGGTATTGACCGTACAACAGGAATTTTGATGCCAATGTCCACTACAATGAGGCCATGTTGACTGTGGAGAAAATGTATTAACACTTTACGACTGGTATGTAAGGACTGTCCTCCCTCATTGCAGCTAACAAAACACAGGTCAAGATTGGAATCCCTATTCCATGCAGCTGATTGGAAACTACCAAGATCTTTTGGGTCAAAAATCAGATGGAGATTGTTCATTTCTGTCCATTCTACGAGTTTCGTTCCACATTCACTGTTATTCGAGTACTTCCATAGTTCGTGATGGCTGTTGAAGTCGCCTATATAAAGTGCAGGGTGTTGAGCAGTAGGTAGAATGGTACTTGGCCACTTTGCGTTTGGGGGTTTATAAATGTTAAAAATAGTAACATCTGCCACTCGCACAGCAACACAATGGATGTCTTCGTTTTGAAAGAGCAGTGAGGCATCTTGGATATTATTGCGAACATAAGTAGCTATACCATGTGCACTGTGATATGTTGCACCAAGAG
Source organism: Anabrus simplex (assembly GCF_040414725.1). Lineage (NCBI taxonomy): Eukaryota > Metazoa > Arthropoda > Insecta > Orthoptera > Tettigoniidae > Anabrus > Anabrus simplex. Next base: position 28,426,708 of record NC_090279.1, on the reverse strand, counting down.
CTGTGTAACCATTAATGCGGCCCCTTTTCCGAAACTCTTCTTCATTGGCTGTATGGGTTTCCTGTATAGACACAACATCTATACTATTATCCAGGATAAGTTTGGATAGGTAGTCACATCTATGTTAAGCTGGAAGACACGGATGAAAGGTCCAATCCTTCTTGTCTGGTAGCTCTGAGAACAGCTATTTCCATGAAATACTTTAGTCATTGCTGGGAGATATTTAAAAAATAGGTCCAGCAGAAACAGTTATTGCTTTCTTAGCACCACCCGGGGGGTCACGTGTAGGGCACTTGGAGGTTAAACCTACGGACGTGAAGCAATAATGTACCGCCTATTTATCTACTTTTACGAAATAATAAATTCACTTATTTAAAGAATTCTGAATTCTTTAAGCAACCTGCACAAATTTAAAACTCCACTTGTACAGTCTATTTTATTAGATTATACTCATTGTGTAGGCATGTTTTCAATCAACACACTAGAACCACCTGACTGACAATGAACACTGAAATGAATCAGCAAGTGTGACCACAAAACTGGAATGAACAAGAATTCAATACCACAATTTTTTTTACACCTGCAACAATGCATAAGTTTTATTTGCAAACTTTGATATCAAAGATGTAGCATTAATGATCTCAACGTTTCATTTCTACAACACATTACCTGCTTTGGCGTCCACAAATGGAGGAATCTGACTTAACACACAAGAGAACAGAAATTACCAAAAAAAAGGAATCTAACCAAATAATTTTAAAATGTCATTCTCTGAGTGACCACATTATTGAACTCAGCCATAATTATATTGATTAATGAAACTGATTATGTTAGTTTGAAGTAATTGTTGTTTAAAATGTACATAAAACTTAACAATTCTGAATTTGTAGATGTAATTTATAATCTACAAACATCGCTTTTTCTGTGTGTCACTGTTGGTATGAACGTAAAAAAAACTTACACAGAATATCTGGAAGCAATAGTTTCAGAAGGCATTTCAGATGATAAGAATGTGATGAACAAATGATGCAGAGAAAGTGAAAAAAGAACACATCTTTCGTGGTTGTTTAAAGGTATTGTAAACAAATACACTTCAAAAATATCAAGCTTTACCAAGGATTTTTTTGTAGATATACATTCAATAAATCTACATGACGGAACATTAATTATGATCTTAAATAACCTGAGTATTTTAGATAATTTTAACAGGTGGAATTTGAAGATATTAGTGTTTAAATGTAATCTTGTAAAGAAAGGATTAAACTGATGAAAACGGCCAGTTTTTGGAGATAAACCAACCACTACTGAACACAGCTGTGAATAGGTACAACATATTCCATATTGTATAGAATTTGTAGTGTACGTACTTTGTTTCTTCTTTGATGTATGGCAAGAGCTGATCATCAGTATGTTCTTCTATGAATATTTCCTCCTTAGTATATTCAGAAGGCTATAAGTAAGAAATAAGAAAAGTAGAATAAAGAAGGGAAAAATATATAGTCCTAAACAAGAAACAGCTGAGATAATAAATTTCATAGTGGCACAATAAGAGTATAATTAATTTACATCCCATTTAAAAATTATATAATTGAAAGGAACAATCAAATCAAAATCACTTTAAATGCAAGTGAGGTGTCTACCTTGTTGGCAAATGGTACACAAAAATACATTATTATCAAGCACTAAATTTTAAAAGAATAGAGAAGAAAACAATTTTGTAAATACAATATTATACAATATATGCTATTTTTTTCTATTAAGCACACAGCTCGTCCTTAATAAATGTACATAATTTACAAAATTTTACTCATAATATCTTCTGTGTTACAAACATAATCAACACGTATACAACTTGTGCAGCTACTTCAAATAAAGTATACAATTTCTATTAGATTAAAATTTACATTGCATTTATTTATTTATTTTATTTTTACTGTTTTGGGGGCCTAACTTGCATAATGACCTGCTGCGTTTTAACACGAGCCCTTTCGCCACTGCTTTTCAAACAACTGATAAGATAGATAAGAACATGGAAAGGAAAACACTGTTGGATAGCAGTAGACATGGTAGCACAGAACAGGAGGAACATTTGTAAATATGTAAATTTAAAATTATCTACATATTTGTGAATATTCAGCAGAGTATATGTACACATACATGTATGGGTGGAGGCACTTCTGTGTATGTGTACATGTACAATTTAAGGAAAATAAATAATAATAAACACTCTCCAAATCATAACCCAATACCACACCTTGCTTATGTTTCTCTTTCTATTGATCCTAATACCACAATGACTAGCTATTATCTCCATTGTCTTATATTCACATTCCACTGTTCCCATTTTTCTATACATGACTTGACTTGTTAATTCTTCGTTCATTTCCATGTTCCTATATATATTCTTTCCGAAACACTTCACTGTAATATCAAATAATCCCACATTATTCCCACCACTTTTCCAACAAGAGGACAATGTTTATATCACAAGCATAGAAATATCCATCGTCCCTCTCTGTACATCACATTAAGACCAGAATACATAAATCAGTCAATGTCCCAATCAATGAATAAATCAATCAATGAAACAATCAAATAGCAGCATTTAGGGATGTTGGTTGTTTATGTAGAAAAAGATTGTGGAAATTTATGAAAAAACTCTCACGGTAAATTATTTCTATCACTAAATCATCTTCCTATAAGTGAACATTTGCCAAAATTAGTCCCCATGAATTCCAACTTATCTTCATGTTGTGACCTTTCCTATACTTCAACAACATGACTTAAATGTATTCATCAACTAATGTCATTCCAAGCCATCTCTCCAATGACATCTCAGAATATACTGCTTAATTGAAGAGCTTGTCTCCTTTCTCCAAGTCTTCCCAGCTGAATCCTTGCAACATCTCTGTAACACAACTCTTTTGTTAGAAATCAACCACAAGAAATGGAGCTATTCCTGTGGAGTATTTCCTATTCTCTAATCAAGTAATACTGGTGATGGTCTCATACTCTCATTGTGGTTTTGCTGCAGATTTATGTGCCCTCTCCTTTACAACCCCTAAATAACCTCATAATCATATTAAGAGACCTGCAAATTTTATTTCTGATACGTTTATGTGATTACCACAATGAAAATATACCCTTAATAAGAATAACTAGGTACTTATAGAGATCCCCATGACGAACTGTCACCCCATCAACACAATAATTAAATTAGAGAGGACTCTTTCTATTTGTGAAGCACAGAACCTGACTTTTCACCCCATTTACCAATATAGCATTGCCCGATGTCCATCTTACAATATTGTCAAGGTCTTTTTGCAGTTACGCACAATCCTGAAACTTAGTTATTACATTTTTTTTGCTAGTTGTTTTACGTCGCACCGACACAGATAGGTCTTACGGCGACGATGGGACAGGAAAGGGCTAGGAGTGGGAAGGAAGCGGCCGTGGCCTTAATCCTTAGTTATTACAAAGAGCTTCATCAGTTTTTCAGTTCATTATTCATATTGTTTATATATATATATCAGAAAATAGAGGTCTCACAGTACTGTCCTGTGGGACCCAATCCCATAATTGTTACAGGATCAAATAAAGCTTCAACTACTCTAATACTCTGAGTTCTATTTTCTACAAATACACCAGACGTGGCCAAATTTTCATGGTAAATGGTATATTTCTATCTTTATGTAATTTATCGACCTTTATAGTTTAATCCTTGAACATTGTTTGGTGGTAAAGTTACCACTTGGGATATCCCTGCCCACATTATTGTATTTTTTCATATAGTGGCTACAGTGAAAACCGCAATGTAATTTCATTATTCACATGGTTTTGTGTCATATTTTGTTAGTGAACATATTCTGTTGTTTATCGTCTATATATGCATATTGTTGCTGTATGGAAGTAAATAATGCGACCTATTGTTAATACTGTGCATTCTGTAAATTACGTGCGTTATTGATACTATTCACGAGTTCAGTTGATATGTCTTAAGAGTGGTACTAGAGAACTGTCAAATTTTGAGGTTATGGGGAGACAAAATGACCTTTCGCCAAGAAAGGCATTGTCAGAGAGCTACTTGTTGAGAAACGTTATTCACAGCAAGAGGTAGATTCTCGATTGCAAATATTACAGCAATCTGTAAGTAGAATTTTAAAATGTGAAGATAAGGGGAAGGCAAAATGTCAACGTGTTGGAAACTGTGGGCGAAAGAAGAAACTAACAGCAAGGAGGAAGCAAAACTGTTTAATTTGTCAGTAAACTACCCCAAGGTTACTAGTTTGGATTTACGTATGAAATTATAAGAGTACGGGTCATTGATACCAGCCAGGACTTTGAGACGAGAGCTGTTTAATGCTAGATTGAGAGCAAGACGACCTCTAAGAAAAGCGAAGATTACTCCTGCTATGGCTGAAAATATGTTTCAGTGGGCCACGACTCTCCAGAATTGGTTATGTGAAGATTGGAAACAGGCAAGTCCATGACAATTACTGTAATTCCTTAATTATCATCCATTATTCAATTTTAACCCAACCTAAGTGGTGTAACCGTACAGTAGAGTAAATGTATGAAATTTTTCTTTCAAACAGTACAGCTTATTGCATTTAATGCTAGGCTTATTTGTTTTATTTATTTCTGGTTTGTTTTAGTGACGAATCGGTATTTCCTGTCGAAGAAGAGACAAGTCAATGTGTCAGAAGGAAAGGAGAAGAATTCCATCCAGATTGAGTGAAGCAGAGAGTGAAACATCCAACTTCAGTGATGGTCTGGAGTGTGTATTCTTGGTACGGCTGTGGACGATTGTAGAAGGAACTATGGGACGTGAACTATATAGAATTAAGAACCTGTTTGATACCTCAGATGCAAGAGTGGTTTGGCCAAAGTGAATTTATTTTTATGCAAGATGAGCCTCCTTGCTACAAAGTCTAGAAACAGTCCAGACATGAACCCCATAGAACATCCTTAGGCGATAGCAAAGAAAAGTACGAAAAGCAAATATAACGACAGGAATTGGCTTCATTGAGAAGCTCGCTCAGATCTGGTGTCATGATGACGATTTGAAGAGTCAGTGTAAAATACTGTTTGAGGGTACGCCCAGTCTAATCAAGTCACTGATGAAAGCTAAGTGGGTGCTTACCAAGTACTAAAGTCATCATCTTAAAAATTGGTAACATCTTATATTTTCAATTCTCAATTGTTAATGTTTAATAATTTGGCCTCGACTTTATAGTCACCCATTTAGCCACAATTTTATCTATCCCAACCACACTAATTTTTGTCAGTAGTTTCCCAAGATCTACCCTATGAAAATCCTTATAGATATGTCAATCGTGATACAATAGACCACATGAATCTAATATATCTGCTATATCTTGCTGGAATCTACAAGATGAGCTTCAGTGGAATAATGTTTCTGAAACCTGAACTACCATCTATCGAACCAGCTGGTAATTTCGTAAATGTGTATAATATAATCAGAAAGAATGCATTCCAAGCGCTTGCATGCAACACCAGTCAATTTGACTAGTGTGTAATTACTGGCTTTATGTTTAGCACATGTTCTTTATACACAGGGTGCTACTACACTAATTATTCATTCATCTTGTATAGCTGATTCACACATACACTAATCAATACCTCAAAGAACTGACTTTCGTCTATGCCCAGAAATTTTACCAATCCCAGCAGCATTTCTAGTTTTAAATTTTCGTATAATATTGTCAATGTCTTTTTATAGTAGGTCCATGTGGACATTGCAAAGTAATTTCAAAAGATTGGATGAAATTGCCAACTGCGTCAGGTACAGCAAAAGGACGCCGACCATACCATAGGTGACATATCCTATGCTCATTTGCTGGTGAACGGTGACTTTTTTTCTTACGTGATGCAGGACTGCAATGCCCATCGACTAATGGCGTACACACATTTCCATGTTGTGTAATTGCTACTCCATACCTTTCTCAGTACGTCGACATTCAACACCGTACACAGCAACGAGACGTACTAACATGCATTATATTCTGAACTTCAGACGTAGTGTTATACTTCAGTCACAGTGTGTGCCTGTGACTTCCTTTCATCTCATCCACGCTGCCTTTATCATAAACCGCACTTCAACATCTACCCCACTAACAGTCTGTAGGCAAGATCCTAGGTACCTGAATCAACTTGGATGGAGCCATTAGATGGTTCGGATGACTCCAGGTATTCACTCGTCCTTTTGTTCATTCTAAGTTTGTATTGTGAAAAACAGGTATTCAGTCTTCACCTTGATGCCGCAGTCCCATTCCGGGTCTATCAGCAAGTGCAACATCATCTGCATATAACAGAGTCCTACAAACACCCCTTTGCAAGTCCCATGTGGTGGTGTCCGTGCTGAGGACAAAGAGCAATGGGGACAGAGTGGAAGATTGGTGTACACACAAACTTTCAATGAGAAGCTCTCCGAGACGTTGACAGCGCAACATACACAACCTCTGGTATTCGTGTATAGCATCCTGATCTAAATTATAAACATTTCTGGTACACCATGGTCATGAGTGCAGACCAGATCACACGGTGTGGAACACGGGCTGTCATCAAACAACTCTCAATAACTATTGATCTGCATTTAGGGCTGTCGCGCAGGTGGCGGACTCCGTATCTGTTTCTCCCTAGCCTTCTCTTATATGATTCCAAAGAAATTAGAAATTAATCGAACATCTCCCTTAGTAAGTTATTCCACTCCCTAAATCCAATTCATATAAACGAATATTTGCCCCAATCTGTCCTCTTGAATTCCAACTTTATCTTCATATTGTGATCTTTCCTACTCTTAAAGACACCATCCGAACTTATTCGTCGGCCGATGTCATTCCACGCCATCTCTACACTGACAACTCGGAACATACCACTTAGTCGAGCAACTCGTCTCGTTTCTACCAAGTTTTCCCAGCCCAAACTACGCAACATTTTTGTTACTGTGCCGCACCAAGTTTCCCTTGGTGGCGCACTGCTCTGTATGTAATACATTCTTTGACCGCTATCGACCTTTCGGTCGATTTATTCCCTGGACGTGACGTATGACTCGTTTTCTCCTTGACAGAGTGCGCTTCCGGCCATCAGCCGAAGTGCCCTCTTAGTCAGTCTCGTGTCCGCCTTCTTTGAAACAAGTTCGCAGGACGGTTGTAGCCGACATGGCGGTCGAGACAACAATGTACTTTTTGGGATATGTGATCTTTGACCTGTGCCGTTTATATTTCCTGCAGTATATTTATCTACTTGAATGCCCGGCTCTTTATCTCGGTCGCTATTTGGTGACTACCTAATGCTCTCAGCAACGCCCGACTATTAAGGTAACCCTTTTTTTTGGCTTGCTATGGTTGCGTGGGCGTATTAGTTATGTACATTTAACCGTTAATGCTGCATTTTGTCTTATTGCTAGTTTTCTCTGATCTTGTGTGTTCTGTTTTTTTGTGTGACTTAAACCCGTAAGGATGGAGGATGGTTTTAGTCAGTGGTGTGTTTGTTTGGTGTGTATGTGGTCTGAAGTTCGAGACCTATTGCCATTTATTTTTATTCGTCGATTCTCTCATGGCCGAGCTCTTGATGCGTGACGTTGTGTTTGACGCTATGACTGGTATTCATGTTCGTCCGTGGTGAGGCGATATGAATACGTTGCAAGCGTGATGGTTACGATGAAGCTACTGTGAATTATGTGGGGATATGCTTTGCCTTCATGCGGCGATCCTTTGTTATTTTACGCGTCTTGTGTTGAGCTCATGAGTCCATGAAAGCACTTGTCTTGCTATGCGGACCTCTCTGTGTTCGTTATGTGTCTGGACAAAACTGATTATTCTACCCGTATACATTTCTTTTGGGTCTCTATGGTGTGTGTGTACGTGTGGTTGTGCTGTATGCCTGCCTGATTAACAGCATTCTCCTTTTCTTACAGTGTTATTTTTTTAAGTATTATTTACATTTTCTTATTTTCATTCCTCAGGCTATTTGCTGGCCTAATTATATATTTACGTTTGTTGCTTTCATTTGAATGAGTCTTCCTTCATTGTTAGCATTGTTTACTCGCCTCGTAACTATGGCAGCCATATTTATTCTTTGATTTTCTTTCTGGGATGCTGGGCTTTTTCAAACGGGGGATTGTTGCGTGATGGATCTCTTCTCTGGGATGCTGGTCCATATACTTGGAGATGTGTGAGATGTAACGTGTATGTTTTTATTTGATGTGCGTGTAAGTTCTTCCGATGTATGTCCACTGATATTAATTCATTACGAGGACGAATGTGTCATACGTCGCGTGTATGAAATTACGTGGAGGAAGTAAATCGTATGTTACAAGTTTGTGATTGAAAGAAGCTTGTGTGGCCATGTTTGATATCTTTTCAATCTGCCTCTTGATATGATTGGATGAATAACCTATACGATAAGTTTCTACGCATATCTCCGTGAGTAATATTTCAAGCTTGATTTTATTATTTTTGTTTGTTTGATCTCTTTCGCTTTATTTTCATTAATAAACCCCCATGTATTTTCACCCCGTTCTTTCATTTATCGGGAAGGGTTCTGGGTTCTTTCCGTCTCCCGCTCCTCCCTTTAGTTTAATTTGGTTCGAGTCCAGCTCCAGACTGTTTTAGTCTGTTCCAGCCCGTCCACGGCCTCGTCTCATGAGGTAAGTTGGTAAGTATTCACGGACCTGTTGGTGTGTGTATGCGTGCGTGTGTGCGTATGTATGTGTGTGCGTATGTGCGTGTGCGTGTCTACGGTAGCAGAGTGTGTGTAAGGCATGTATGAGTGAGTGTATGAATGAGTGAGTGTGTGCTGTGCGCGGGGTGTGTGTTCGGCAGATGCTATGCAGAGCGTGGTTCGTGGCTGGAAAGTTTCACCGAGGGGCTGATTCTCGGTGGAGCAGAGCTGGATTCTTTTAAAATTAAGTCCTCCTTTTTGTGTTTATACTGTGCCATGAATAATATATATATTAATTGATGCTATTTCACAGCATACTTTCGTTAAATCGTGTGTATAACTTTGGTTGTGATTTTGTCATTGTTGACTGTTGCTCTTGCATTATTTATCTTATCTGTAAACAATGGAGAACATACAACATAATGCGTGTGAAAATCTCCCCAGTGTTGATATGCAAAATAATTCAGGCACGTCTATGGAAGGTAATTCCATTCATTCAAACTCTGATCACGACCATGCGGGTATTGCTGTAAACAATCGCCCTGATGAGTTTATCTCTAGCATGGATGTTCATACTGTAAATCGCATTCCTCAGCCTATTGTGAGTGGGCCATCTCAATTTAATCCTGCGCTTGATGTTGTTCGAAAATGGAATTTGAAATTTTCCGGCGAAGAAAAAGGTTTCTCCGTGATCGAATTCTTAGAGAGAGTCGAAGACGTCGCTGCGTGTGCTTCTATGTCCCTAGACCTATTTGTCCCTGTCATCCCCGGTATGTTAGAGGGGCGTGCAAGTAAATGGTTCCGATTAAATAAATTTAAAGTCAAATGTTGGTCCGATTTCTCGAAGGAACTTAAAATTAGGTTTGGTCTATCAGACATGAATTTTGTTCTTAAACAAGAGATCCTACGGAGAACCCAAGGTCCTAACGAACCTATTGATGAGTATGCGACTGGTATCCTTACCTTGTTTAACCGTCTTGATGTTGACATTCATGAGACTGAAATATTTGATACATTTTACCGTAATTTGGCTCCTAACTACAAACTCTTCATAAAGAGATGTGAGGTAAATTGTGTGGATGATATAATTAATATAGGGCGCGAATACGAGTCTACTCTTCAACTGAATCACTTATATCAACCCCCTCCTCCACCCGATGCCTGTTCTTTCCCTGATACCGCTTGTCGCTCTGTGTCTAAATCGGTCTCCTTTGCCCGACCGCTCTCTTCTGCGTCATGCACTGATCGTTCTGATTGTCGGTCAAAACCTCCTCACTCTTTAAATAATATGGCAGGCAGTCTTCAAAATCAAAACGTACCCCGTAGGAGGGCGGCCAACTCCATTAAATGCTGGAATTGTGGAAAAGATGGGCACGTCTTCATGCAGTGTAACTCGAAGCCCCCAGTAAAATGCTGTCAGTGTGGCCTAGTTGGCGTATTTCGTGATATCTGTCCTCGATGCAATGGAAACCAGGGAAACTGATCCCGCACCCACGATTTGGCCCGTCGTTGGTGCCCCAAACCTCTTCAAACCGCAAAGTTTGTGGTCTTCCCTTTGCGTCTCCTTGGGCCAAAATTATTTCCGGCTCGCGCTCGCTATATGCCCTTTTGGATACCGGATCCTCGAGTTCTTTCATAAATCAGTCTGTGGTAGAAGGCATGGCTTTGAAACATCTTCGAGATAGTGAATGTTCCGCAACTTACGTGTCTGCCAATGGCCATCGTATGTGTCCCACCGGACGTGTTCGTATCCATTTCAAAATTCACAATTTTTCCTGGGACTGGAATTTTAACGTGGTTCCCGATTTGACTGTTCCCCTCATCCTTGGATCTGATTTCATGTTAGCCACCGGGTTATCTATCGATTTTATCAGCTGTTCATTTGCCTTTCGCTTTCGATCCAATGAAAACTTTCATTTCGAGGTTCCTTCTGGTAATAATCCGTTATGCCTTGTATCGAACGGCGTTCCCCTTATCGATCCATCTGATCTTTCCAATGACCAAGTATCCGTGCTCAATGATCTTCTAAAAGATTTCCCTGAGGTACTTACTGCCAAATTAGGGTGTGCCAAAGAATTTTCGTACTGCATCGAACTGAAAGATCGTACTCCAGTCAGACACCCACCTTTCAGTTGCTCCCCTCCCAAGCTCGCCGCTATGAGAAAGTGTATCAATGAACTGCTGGAGAAAGGCGTCATTAGCCCATCAAAGTCTTCTTTTAGTAGCCCCGCCTTTCTGATTCCCAAAAAGGATGGCCAACCTGGTCTTGTGATTGACTATCGATCTTTGAATCGCAATGTTATATTCGACAGTTTCCCTCTCCCAACCATCGAATCTGCCCTGCAATCCTTCGGGAAGGCCCAGTTCTACTCTGTTTTCGACTTCAATTCTGCCTATTTCCAGATTCCTCTCGACCCTAGTTGCCGAGAATTTACGGCTTTTGCCACCCCCTTTGGCTTATATCAATTTAATAAAGTTCCCATGGGTATTTCAGTAGGCGGCCAAGCGCTGAGTCGCATTCTTGACTCCGTCTTCGGTGATTTAAAGTTCTCTTGTTTATTCTCGTATTTAGACGACGTCGTGATCTTTTCTGACACATTCGAGGAACATGTCGCTCATCTTCGCGAATTTTTCACTAGGTTGAAGAGGCACGGATTCACTGTCAATCCTGAGAAGGCATCTTTGTGTTCTAGAAGGATAAAGTTTTTAGGACATATCGTTTCCGGCTCCGGCATATCTGTTAATCCTGAGAGAGTGAAATGCATTCGTGAATTTCCCAGACCAAAGAACCTACGAGCTGTCCGTAGATTTCTTGGCATGATTGGATTTTATTCTAGATTCATCCCCAACATTTCTGAAATCTCAGCCCCCCTGAACTCGCTGAAAAAGAAAAATGTTCGTTTCTTCTGGAGCGATGATCAAGAGCAAGCTTTTTGCCAACTTAAAGATGCCCTCTGTCAAGCTCCCGTATTGCACAACCCTGACTTTAACGGGGAATTTGTCCTTCAGTGTGACGCTAGTGATATTGCTGTCTCTGCTGTATTGAACCAAAGACTGGAGAACGATCATCTTGCCCCCATTGCTTATTTCAGTAAGAAATTGCTCGACTCTGAAACCAGGTACTCCACGTACGAAAAAGAATGTCTGGCTGTTGTCCTTGGTGTCGAGAAATTTCACTCGTACCTCGAACACCGACATTTCTGGATTCATACTGATAACCAAGCACTATATTGGATGGCTGCCAATGTCAAAAGGTTAGGGAGGACTGCTCGTTGGATTCTCCGAATGTCGTCTTATAATTTCACTGTTGTTCATGTAAGAGGTAAAGATAATATTGTTGCCGATTGTTTGTCGCGCATGTTTGAAGGTGGCGAGACAACTGATTACGAGATCGGGTGCAGCCCCGATAATCATCTTCCTGTCTGCATCCTTCGAAACTACCCCTTTAGTTTTACCGAATTGTCTGAATTCCAGAAGAAAGACGATGAATGTATCCGTCTAGCCAATAGACTTTCGAAGAAGGAACAAGGTCGGGAATCCTTTGAAATAAAAAGGGGCCTTTTGTGTTACAAAAGTCTTCACAACCGTACTTCTAAAATTTTCGTCCCCCAAAATCTGAGACCCATGATCTTAAATTATTATCATGATTCTCATTTAGGCGCCCATCACGGTCGGTTAAAAACCTTTCATAAAATTTCCCGGAATTAATACTGGCCGAACTTAAAAAAGGAAGTCTTCGAGTATGTCAAAACCTGTGATGTTTGCCAAAAATGTAAGCCTGCTCAGAATACTCAGATCGGTTTTCATTCCGCCGACGTTGCCAATTCTCCTGGTGAGAAACTATTCATTGATTTCTTTGGACCCCTAACTCGATCTCAATCTGGCAACGTGGGTATCTTATCTGTTATCGACGGTTTTTCTAAATTCATTTGGCTGTTCCCTGTTCGTAAACTTAATTCTAACGTCACGGTGAATTTGTTAACTAAACACATCTTCGGAGTTTTTGGTCCACCTAGGACGCTTGTCTCTGACAATTCTTCGGTCTTTACCGGCGCTAAGTTCCGTAATTTATGCTTCTCCTGGGGTATAAAACATATCCGTCTGAGCCCTCATCACCCTCAACCGAACCTTGTTGAAAGATTTCATCGAAATCTAAAAATCTGTTTGTCTGCCTTTCATTATAACACCCAATCCCTTTGGGATTGCTATCTCTCTTTTTTCAGCCTAGGTTTCAACACTGCCATGCACGAGTCCAGCCGGTTCACTCCTGCCGAATTATTTTTGGGCAGGGTCCCCAACGATCCACTCTCTTTGAAATGGAATGTGGAGTATCTCTCCGAACCCTCCCGACGTCTGGATGTCCTGGAGAAATGGAAGATAGCCTCCGAGCAACTGATTAAAGCCAGAGACAGGGTGGCCCAGAGGTATAACAAGGGAAGAATGCCTGTGCCTTTCCGCGTCGGAGATCTGGTCCTGGTAAAGAGATTCCCTGTCAGTTTTACCATGGATCACATTAGTAAAAAGCTGTGTCGAAAGTGGTCTGAGCCCAGAAGGATCACTGAGTTTCTGGGACCTGTTACGGTAAAAGTCGAGGATCTCTCCGGCCGTGTGCAATCAAAGGCGCACGTTTCCATGTTAAAAAAGTATTACTCCAGAAGTTCGTAGCATTGATTTATTTAGCACCCTTAAGATGTATTGGACTTGATAATATGGAGTTCACTTTGACTTGTTGCAAGCACGTATGCTTATATTGTTTTGTGTTTCAGGTAATGATTGCCCTGTGAGAAACACTTGTACCGTAAGGAAAAGAAACGTATTGATAGCACGACCAAATTCCTTCGAAATCCACCCTCAGTGACTGAGAAGAGGTCGGAGTGTGTTAAAGTACTGTGGTCTGAACTTGTTTAATTCACTGGATTATTAATCGACATATACATATGTTTGCCTGACTTGCCATAACTCTCCTTGGAGTCAATTATCGCTCGGTGAAAGGACACTGACGCCTGCATAATTCTTAATGAATCTGTGTTTGATAGCGAAAGGACGTTTATTATATTGTATATCTTCAAAATAAGGTGTAATTATGACGTGTGCATAGGTGTTTTCATATTCTGTTGTCCATTTTTAATGCCTGAAGTTATTGTTAAATTGATACGCTTAGTTATGGGGTGTGTACACACTTAGTGTTAAGTTTTGCCCGTGGTAAAATGAGCCCTTCTTGCCTGATCACCAAGTAAGGACTCATTTTCGAGGGGGTGTGGGGAAGATGTGCCGCACCAAGTTTCCCTTGGTGGCGCACTGCTCTGTATGTAATACATTCTTTGACCGCTATCGACCTTTCGGTCGATTTATTCCCTGGACGTGACGTATGACTCGTTTTCTGCTTGACAGAGTGCGCTTCCGGCCATCAGCCGAAGTGCCCTCTTAGTCAGTCTCGTGCCCGCCTTCTTTGAAACAAGTTCGCAGGACGGTTGTAGCCGACATGGCGGTCGAGACAACAATGTACTTTTTGGGATATGTGATCTTTGACCTGTGCCGTTTATATTTCCTGCAGTATATTTATCTACTTGAATGCCCGGCTCTTTATCTCGGTCGCTATTTGGTGACTACCTAATGCTCTCAGCAACGCCCGACTATTAAGGTAACCCTTTTTTTTGGCTTGCTATGGTTGCGTGGGCGTATTAGTTATGTACATTTAACCGTTAATGCTGCATTTTGTCTTATTGCTAGTTTTCTCTGATCTTGTGTGTTCTGTTTTTTTGTGTGACTTAAACCCGTAAGGATGGAGGATGGTTTTAGTCAGTGGTGTGTTTGTTTGGTGTGTATGTGGTCTGAAGTTCGAGACCTATTGCCATTTATTTTTATTCGTCGATTCTCTCATGGCCGAGCTCTTGATGCGTGACGTTGTGTTTGACGCTATGACTGGTATTCATGTTCGTCCGTGGTGAGGCGATATGAATACGTTGCAAGCGTGATGGTTACGATGAAGCTACTGTGAATTATGTGGGGATATGCTTTGCCTTCATGCGGCGATCCTTTGTTATTTTACGCGTCTTGTGTTGAGCTCATGAGTCCATGAAAGCACTTGTCTTGCTATGCGGACCTCTCTGTGTTCGTTATGTGTCTGGACAAAACTGATTATTCTACCCGTATACATTTCTTTTGGGTCTCTATGGTGTGTGTGTACGTGTGGTTGTGCTGTATGCCTGCCTGATTAACAGCATTCTCCTTTTCTTACAGTGTTATTTTTTTAAGTATTATTTACATTTTCTTATTTTCATTCCTCAGGCTATTTGCTGGCCTAATTATATATTTACGTTTGTTGTTTTCATTTGAATGAGTCTTCCTTCATTGTTAGCATTGTTTACTCGCCTCGTAACTATGGCAGCCATATTTATTCTTTGATTTTCTTTCTGGGATGCTGGGCTTTTTCAAACGGGGGATTGTTGCGTGATGGATCTCTTCTCTGGGATGCTGGTCCATATACTTGGAGATGTGTGAGATGTAACGTGTATGTTTTTATTTGATGTGCGTGTAAGTTCTTCCGATGTATGTCCACTGATATTAATTCATTACGAGGACGAATGTGTCATACGTCGCGTGTATGAAATTACGTGGAGGAAGTAAATCGTATGTTACAAGTTTGTGATTGAAAGAAGCTTGTGTGGTCATGTTTGATATCTTTTCAATCTGCCTCTTGATATGATTGGATGAATAACCTATACGATAAGTTTCTACGCATATCTCCGTGAGTAATATTTCAAGCTTGATTTTATTATTTTTGTTTGTTTGATCTCTTTTGCTTTATTTTCATTAATAAACCGCCATGTATTTTCACCCCGTTCTTTCATTTATCGGGAAGGGTTCTGGGTTCTTTCCGTCTCCCGCTCCTCCCTTTAGTTTAATTTGGTTCGAGTCCAGCTCCAGACTGTTTTAGTCTGTTCCAGCCCGTCCACGGCCTCGTCTCATGAGGTAAGTTGGTAAGTATTCACGGACCTGTTGGTGTGTGTATGCGTGCGTGTGTGCGTATGTATGTGTGTGCGTATGTGCGTGTGCGTGTCTACGGTAGCAGAGTGTGTGTAAGGCATGTATGAGTGAGTGTATGAATGAGTGAGTGTGTGCTGTGCGCGGGGTGTGTGTTCGGCAGATTACGCTACTCTTTTCTCGGAAATCACCCAGAACAAATCGAGCTACTTTTCTTTGGATTTTTCCAGTTCTTGAATCAAGTAATATTGGTGAGGGTTCCATATACTGGAACCATATTCCAGTTGTGGTATTACCAGAGATGTATATGCCCTCTCCTTTACACCCTTACTACAACCCCTAAACGCCGTCATAACCATGTGCAGAGATCTGTATCCTTTATTTACAATACCATTTATGTGATTACCCCATTGAAGATCTTTCCTTATATTAACACCCAGATACTTACAATGATCCTCAAAAGGAACTTTCAGCCCATCAACGCAGTAATTAAAACTGAGAGGACTTTTCCTATTTGTGAAACTCACAACCTGACTTTTAACCCCGTTCATCATCATACCATTGCCTACTGTCCATCTCACAACATTATCGTAGTCATTTTGCAATTGCTCACAATCTTGTAACTTATTTATTACTCGGTACAGAATAACATCATCTGCAAAAATCCTTATTTTAGGTTCCACTTCTTTACACATATCGTTGATATATATACAAACATAAAGGTCATATAATACTGCCTTGAGGAATTCCCCTCTTAATTATAACAGGGACAGATAAAGCTTCACCTACTCTAATTCTCTGAGTTCTATTTTCTAGAAACATAGCCACCCTTTTAGTCACTCTTTTGTCAAGTTCAGGTGCACTCAATTTTGCCAGTAGTCTCCCGCGATACAGTCCATTTGACCTCCTGAATCCAGAATATCTGCTATATCTTACTGGAAACCTAGAAGTTGAGCTTCAGTGGAATAACCTTTCCTAAACCCAAACTACCTTCTATCAAACCAGTTATTAATTTCACAAACCTGTCTAATGAAAACAGAATCAATGCTTTACCAAAGTTTACATGCAATGCATGTCAAACTGACTGGCCTGTAATTTTCAGCTTTATGTCTATCACCCTTTCCTTTATACACAGGGGCTACTATAGCAACTCTCCACTCATCTGATAGAGTTCCTTCTTGCAAACAACAATCAAATAAGTACTTCAGATATGGTACTATATCCCAAACCATTGTCTTTAGTATATCCCCCGAAACCTTATCAATTCCTGCTGTTTTTCTAGTTTCCAACTTTTGTATCTTACTGTAAATGACATTGTTGTCATAGGTAAATTTTAATACTTCTTTAGCATTAGTCACCACCTCTATCTGGACATCCTTGTAACCAACAATCTTTACATATTGTTGACTGAATACTTCTGCCTTTTGAAGATACTCGCATACACACTCCCCTTGTTCATTAATGATTCCAGGAATTTCCTCTTTGGAACCTGCTTCTGCCTTAAAGTACCTATACATAGTCTTCCATTTTCACTAAAATTTGTACGACCGCCAATTATGCTTGCCATATTGTTATCCTTAGCTGCCTTCTTTGCTAGATTCAATTTCCTAGTAAGTTCCTTCAATTTCTTCTTACTTCCACAGCCATTTCTAACTCTATTTCTTTTCAACCTTCACTGCCTTCTTAGTCTCTTTACTTCTCTGTTATAATATAGTGGATCTTTACCATTCCTTAAAACCTTTAAGGTACAAACCTATTCTCACATTCTTCAACAACTACTTTAAACCCATCCCAGAGTCTGTTTTCATTTTTATGTACCGTTTTCCACCTATCATAGTTAATTTTTAAAATCTTCCTCATGCCTGTTTTATCAGCCATATGGTACTGCCTAATAGTCCTAATATTAATACCTTCCTTTCTCTCGCATTCATGTTTTACTAAAACAAAAACAGCTTCGTGATCACTAATACCATCTATTAGTTCGGTTTCTCTATAGAGCTCATCTGGTTTTACCAGCACCACATCCAGAAGATTCTTCCCTCTAGTTGGTTAAATCACTTTCTGAATCAGATGCCCCTCCCACATTAACTTATTTGCCATTTGCTGGTCACGCTTTCGGTCGTTCGCATTACCTTCCCAATTGAAATTTGGTAAATTGAGATCACCCACTACAATCACGCTCCTTTCCTTATCGTCTCCCACATAGCTGATTATCTTATCAAATAATTCTAGTAGTATAATAAGCAGGTTCTGCCGCCTCCTCCTGCGGGAAATTTGAATTCCGGCGGGAAATTTGAATTTTGGCGGGAAATTTGAATGTTGGCGGGAGATTTGAATTTGTAAACAAAGCCACGTGCTTTTTGACAGCTGTCATCGACAACAACGCATCGCTAACATCACTGCTGCCATCTTGACGGGCCTAAACCTCAGTAGTGCCAACTTAACCTAACTAGCGCGAGGTAAACAAAACTACGTGTTTTTGACAGCCACGTGCTTTTTGACAGACAACAACGCATCGCTAACCTCAGTACTGCCATCTTGACGGGCCTAAACCTCAGTGGTACCACATTAACCTAACTAGCGCGAGGTAAACAAAGCCACGTGTTTTTTGACAGCCACGTGCTTTTTGACAGCTATCATCGACAACAACGCATCGCTAACCCCAGTACTGCCATCTTGACGGGCCTAAACCTCAGTGGTACCAACTTAACCTAACTAGCGCGAGATAAACAAATCCACGTGTTTTTTGACAGCCACGTGCTTTTTGACAGCTGTCATCCGCCATCTTTAAACTACAGAGCACCATGCTGCCCTCTTTATCGCAGTAGCTGAAAATTCGTCACCTGTCATCGGCAGTGCTGCCATCTTGGCGGGCCTAAACCTTAGTGCTACCCACTTCACCTCACTAGCGCGAGGTAAACAAATCCACGTGCTTTTTTGACAGCTGTCATCCGCCATCTTTAATCTATAGAGCACAGTGCTGCCCTCTTTAGCTACTTACCTTTAAATGTGGTGGCGGATAATTTGAAAAATGCTTTTTGACAGCAGCCATCTTTGAGCACCGTGCTGCCCTCTTAAACAAACTCACGTGCTTTTTTCTGACAGCTATCATCCGCCATCTTGCATCACAAACCTCAGTGCTGCACTCTTTAGCTAGATACCTTTGAAATGTGGTGGCGGCAATTTGAAAAATTCTACATTCTCTTGTTTGGAAACAAACCCATGCGCTTTTTTGACAGCTATCATCCGCCATCTTTAATCCAGAGAGCACCGTGCTGCCCTCTTTAGCTACTTACCTTTGAAATGTGGTGGCGGTAAATTCCACGTGCTCTTGTTTGGAAACAAATTCCACGTGCTCTTGTTTGGAAACAAGCTCACGTGCTTTTTTCTGACAGCTGTCATCCGCCATCTTGCATCACAAACCTTAGTGCTGCAGTCTTTAGCTAGATACCTTTGAAATGTGGTGGCGGCAATTTGAAAAATTCTATGTGCTCTTGCTTGCAAACAAAGCCACGTGAATTTTTGACAACTGTTATCCGCCATCTTTAATCAATAGAGCACTGTGCTGCTATCATGCGGGCAATTTCGTCAGCTGTCATCCGCCATCTTTCATCCACAGAACACCGTGCTGCCCTCTTTATGACATGTAGTAGCGGACAATTTGAAAAGTTCTGTTAGCTGTCATCCGCCATCTTTAATCAAGAGAGCCCCGTGCTGCCACCTTTAGCTAGATACCTTTGAAATGTGGTGGCGGCAAATTGAAAAATTCCACGTGCTCTTGTTTAGCAAACAAACCCACGCGCTTTTTGTCAGCTGTCATCCGCCATCTTACATCGCAAACCTCAGTGCTACACTCTTTAGGTACATACCTTTGGAATATGGTGGCGGATAATTTAAAAATAAAAATTCTACACAGCCATCTCTCGACGCTAATTGCATAAGGTGGTGGCTATACATGACTCCTTAAGGGTGCTTACGCAAGATGGCTGCTATACACAGGTTCTTATGAGACTCCCTTGGGATGCTTGCGCAAGATGGCAGTTATACATGGCTCCTTATGAGATGCCCTAGGGATGCTTGCGCAAGATAGCGGCTGCTCTTATGGGACGGCTTAAGGGTCCTTGCACAAGATGGCTTGAGACGCCTTAAGGATGCTTGCGCAAGATAGCGGACACAAGATGGCGGCTATACACAACTCCTTATGAGACGCTTAAGGGTGCTTGAGCAAGATGGCTGCCGCTCTTATGAAGAAAGCTAGCTTAGAGGCTAACGTGTCGTGCTAGTTCGATTCATTAAATTTGGGGCTTAAATGCAAAATGTTAAATATCTCGAAAACGGTGCACCGTAGAGCAAAACGGACAAAATGTTTCTGCCTAATACCCAGGTTCGCAGTATGAGGAACATGATAGCATAAGAAAAACATAGTCTATCAACGGTTCGGTTCCTACTTCGGCTCTTTGGCATTCGCTCTGTTTTAGCTTGTATTGAAGCAAGTCTTTGCAACATGATCAAGTCTAGCTATGGTAGAGAGTATAACGTGCCGTGCAGGTTCGATTCATTAAATTTGGGGCTTAAATGCAAAATGTTAAATATCTCGAAAACGGACAAAATTTTTCTACCTAATACCTAGGTTTTGCAGTATCAGGAACAAGAAAAACATAGTCTAATGATGAGATCGACGGTTCGATCCCTACTTAGGCCCTTTGGCATTGGCAGCTATCTATTTCTACAAGATAGCGGCTATACATAGCTTCTTATGAGACAGCTTAAGAGCGCTTGCACAAGATGGCTGCTGCTCTTATGAGACGCCCTAGGGGTCCTTGCGCAAGGTAGCAGCGACAAGACGGTGACTATACACAGCTGCTTATGATACGGCCTAGAGGTGCTCACACAAGATGGTGGCTGCTCTGATGAAGAAAGCTAGCTTTGCATCGCGCAGGTATTTTTACAGCACTAAACCTCATACCTTTGAAATTTGGTGGCGGGCAATTTGAAAAATTCGACGTGCTTTTTCTTCACAGCAGCTATCTTTAGACAATAGCGGCTATACATAAGCTGTTAAGGCCTCCTCTTATGTCAAGGCATAGCTCTATCGAACAAGTTTAAATCTGCATCGGAATAGCTAGAGTAAGCTCGTGCTGCAGTGATGACGTCATTATGCATGTTTAGACTTGCAAATCACTAAAGAAACATAACAAGACTAGAATCGAACACTGCACTCTATACCGTGATCATGTGATCGGAACATTGATTGAAGTGTTTAGAACACTCAATAAGTGATCAAGACTATAATAGAACACTGTACTCGATACAACATGTGTTTAGAACATGTCAGGGGATACCTTTGTTCTAAGAAGATTAGATTACTGCACATTCCTTGTAGGGCTAATAGGCTAAAAGGCTAATGGACTAAAGAGCTAATGGGCTAAAGGGCTAAAGGGCGCCTCTCCTCTCTTTATCCGGGCTTGAGACCGGCTCTACAACTAGAGGCGGAGTTAACACCCTAAGGAAGGGAGAATGTTGGGAAATAATCTATACGAATGTAGCTACTCGATCGACTATATACTACAGATGGATGACTTATGTGAGGGTAAGCGCTTACTTAATAATTCCTACACGCCGTAATTCATGCTCTATTTCAAAAATATCTTCTTTGTACTGTGTGTAACCAGCATCATGATAGGCTCTTAGCAGTTGTAAACGTTTTGCCAGTACGTTGGGGTCTTTACAGTAGCTTATATCTACATAGGGTAACAGAGGCTTGTTGTGAACTTTGAATCTATATGCAGACAGTTGATGTGTGGGGACTTGTTTTGATGTATACGTGCTTCAGCAGTAGCGTTTCTAGGTACAAACTTAACTTGTTTCGATAGCGATGAAGCGTTGAAATTTCCTTCTTCTTTACCTTGCATCTCTTCTTGAGATGTTTGCACTGCGACAGAACGTGTAGTAGGCTTAGGAAATGAAGTAAAATCATCAAGCTGTAATGGCAATGAAACATTCAGATTTTCTTCTTCTTCTTCTACTTTCCCTTTACTACTGTTTTGATCAACATCATTATCCTTATTATCATAATCATCATCTTGCCTTTCTTTATCTTGAAGTTTGTGCTTAGTAACAGAACTTGCAGCAGGTCTAGACAACAAGGGAGAATTAAAAATCTCTCGCAGAGGTGTACTTTTTAAACATAAATCAGTGTTCGCTGGAATATGGTTGAGCTCTTTGTATTTTGTTCCCGATGAAGCTACATTACACGCGGCTTCACGACGTTGAGCGTTGTATGCGTTCCTGAACTCTCTTCTACAATGTTTGCATTGAAAAATTGTCCTACATGATATCTCATGACGTCTCCTGTGATAGGTTCGGGAAAATGCTTTTCCACACTCATCGCAAATATACTTAGAAATATGTTTTCCCATGACGGACTTTTACCTTCTGCTAACAGATTCTTCTTTAAATCTACTTGACATTTGTTACTCTCTACTTCGATGATGCGAGCAGCTTAGCGATTAACAGTAAACTAACGCAAAAGCGTATAACCAAGGTAGCAACAGTAAGGTTTAAGCCCATCAAGATGGCAACAGTGAGGTTAGCGACGTTCTGTTGTTGGATTTTAAATTCCGCGCTATAACATGCATAAGGTTGCAGCCTTGAGGTTTACCGCCGTAAAGATGGCAGCAGTGAGGTTAGCGACGCTCTATTGTCCTTCAATGTGAGGTTAGGGTCCGTCAAGAAGACAGCTGTCAAAAAAGCACGTGGCTTGGTTTACTAAACAAGAGCACGTGGCAGTGACGTCACGGTCACGTAATCAATCCTTAGCTCTACGTCGTTAAGAGTAGCATTAGGATTCGCTATGTTTAGAAATCTTGGGAACAGAGCAGCAGTATGAATTGCCAAGTTTCAAAGCGTGTACACATCACCTATCGATTTTACACGCATCAACCCTCGTACTAAACTTTCTCCGCTAGATCGTGCTGCTATCTTAGCATAACCTATACCCATAAAATTAAAGTACAATGAATAGCCATGTTCAAAGCGTGTACACATTACCTGTCGATTTTGCATGCATCGACTCTCGTACTAAACTTCTTCCGCTAGATTGTGTTTGCATAACCTATACGCATGATCTTAAAGTACAAAGAATAGCCATGTTTCAATGCGAGTACACATTACCTATCGACTTTGCATGCAACAAATATCGTATTAAACTTCTTCCGCTTGGTTGTGCTGCTATCTTAGCATAACTTATACACATGAACTTAAAGTACAAAGAATAGCCATGTTTCAAAGCGTGTACACATTACCTATTGATTTTCCATTCATCGAATCTCGTACTGAACTTCTTCCGCTAGATTGCGCTGGTATCTTAGCATAACTTATACACATGAACTTAAAGTACAAAGAATAGCCATGTTTCAAAGCGTGTACATATTACCTATCGATTTTGCATGCATCGACTCTCGTACTAAACTCCTTACGGTAGATTGTGCTGCTATCTTAGCATAACCTATACGTATGACCTTAAAGTACAAAGAATAGCCATGTTTCAAAGCGTGTACACATCACCTATCGATTTCGCATGCATCGACTCTCGTACTAAAACTTCTTCCGCTAGATTATGCTGCTATCTTAGGATAACCTATGTACATGAACTGAAAATGCAAAGAATAACTATGTTTCAAAGCGTGTAGACATCACCCTGAACTTCTTCCGCTAGATTGTACTGCTATCTTAGCATAACCTATACGCGTGAACTTAAAGCACAACAAATAACGATGTTTAACAGCGTATACACATCACCTATTAATTTTGCAAGCATCGACTATTTTTTACCGTCAGAGTGTACAACGATCGCATATGTGTATTGCTAACGTATGTGTATAAAGCTAAAGCACAAAGAATAGCTATATTCCAAAGCGCGTACACATCACCTATCGATTTTGCATACATCGACTATCGTACTAAACTTCTCCCGCTGGAGTGTACAACGATCGCAATTGTGTGCTGCTACCTATGTGCATAAAGAATAGCGTGTACACATAACGTATCGATGATGCATGCGTCGACTATCGTACTAGGCTTCTTCCGCTAGAGCATGTAGCAATCGCTTTTATGTATCCCTAACCCATGTGCATGAACTTAAAGCACAAGGAAGAGCTATGCTCCAAAGCGTGTACACATCACCTGTCGGTGATGTATGCATCGACTATCGTACTAAACTTCTTCCACAACAGCGTGCGATCATCGCTTGTGTGTGCTGCAGTCTTAACATAACCTATGTGCACGAAGTTAAAGCACAAAGAATACCCAAGTTCAAAGCGTGTACACATCACCTATCGATTTTGCATGCATCGACTTTCGTATTAAACTTCTTCCACTAGAGTGTGCGACAACCTTATAAGTATGCTGCTAACTTAGTATAACTTATACACATGAACTTAAAGCATAAAGAATACTGATGTATAAAAATCTTGTGAACAAAGCAGCAGCAGTAAGAATATCAATGTTTTAAAAGCTTGTACGCATTGCCTATCGATTATACATGCATCAACTAGAGTACAAAAACTTCTCCCGCTAGAGTGTGCTGCTATCCTAGCATAACCTATGTGCACGGATTTAAAGCACGAAGAATAGTTATGTTTCAAAGTGTGTACACAACACCTATCGATTTTGCATGCATCAACTATCGTATTAACACATCCCGCTAGAATGCATAACGTTCGCATGTGTTTGTGCTATCTTAGCATAGCCTATGTGCATGAACTTAAAGTACAAGGAATAGCGATTTTTGAAAATCTTGTCAACATGGCAGCGGTAAGAATAGCAAGGTTTAAAAGCGTGTACACACCACCTTTTGATAATGCATGCATCTTCTACTAGAGCACGTGACCATCGCTTGTATCTGCTGCTATCTTAACATAACCTATGTGCACGAACTTAAAGCATAAAGAATAGTTATGTGTAAAAATCTTGTGAACATAGCAGAGTGTTAACTACGTAGGTGTAGACATTGAACTTTGCATGCTGAAGCAACATACTACGTGACCGTGACGTCACTGCCACGTGCTCTTGTTTAGTAAACCAAGCCACGTGCTTTTTTGACAGCTGTCTTCTTGACGGACCCTAACCTCACATTGAAGGACAATAGAGCGTCGCTAACCTCACTGCTGCCATCTTTACGGCGGCAAACCTCAAGGCTGCCACCTTATGCATGTTATAGCGCGGAATTTAAAATCCAACAACAGAACGTCGCTAACCTCACTCTTGCCATCTTGATGGGCTTAAACCTTACTGTTGCTACCTTGGTTATACGCTTTTGCGTTAGTTTACTGTTAATCGCTAAGCTGCTCGCATCATCGAAGTAGAGAGTAACAAATGTCAAGTAGATTTAAAGAAGAATCTGTTAGCAGAAGGTAAAAGTCCGTCATGGGAAAACCTATTTCTAGGTATATTTGCGATGAGTGTGGAAAAGCATTTTCCCGAAGCTATCACAGGAGACGTCATGAGATATCATGTAGGACAATTTTTCAATGCAAACATTGTAGAAGAGAGTTTAAGAACGCATACAACGCTCAACGTCGTGAAGCCGCGTGTAATGTAGCTTCATCGGGAACAAAATACAAAGAGCTCAACCATATTCCAGCGAACACTGATTTATGTTTAAAAGGTACACCTCTGCGAGAGATTTTTAATTCTCCCTTGTTGTCTAGACCTGCTGCAAGTTCTGTTACTAAGCACAAACTTCAAGATAAAGAAAGGCAAGATGATGATTATGATAATAAGGATAATGATGTTGATCAAAACAGTAGTAAAGGGAAAGTAGAAGAAGAAGAAGAAAATCTGAATGTTTCATTGCCATTACAGCTTGATGATTTTACTTCATTTCCTAAGCCTACTAAACGTTCTGTCGCAGTGCAAACATCTCAAGAAGAGATGCAAGGTAAAGAAGAAGGAAATTTCAACGCTTCATCGCTATCGAAACAAGTTAAGTTTGTACCTAGAAACGATACTGCTGAAGCACGTATTACATCAAAACAAGTCCCCACATATCAACTGTCTGCATATAGACTCAAAGTTCACAACGAGCCTCTGTTACCCTATGTAGATATAAGCTACTGTAAAGAACCCAACGTACTGGTAAAACGTTTACAACTGCTAAGAGCCTATCATGATGCTGGTTACAAACAGTACAAAGAAGATATTTTTGAAATAGAGCATGAATTAAGTCGTGTAGGTATTATTAAGTAAGCGCTTACCCTCACATAAGTCATCCATCTGTAGTATATAGTCGATCGAGTAGCTATATTCGTATAGATTATTTCCCAACATTCTCCCTTCCTTAGGGTGTTAACTCCGCCTCTAGTTGTAGAGCCGGTCTCAAGCCCGGATAAAGAGAGGAGAGGCGCCCTTTAGCCCATTAGCTCTTTAGTCCATTAGCCTTTTAGCCTATTAGCCCTACAAGGAATGTGCGGTAATCTAATCTTCTTAGAACAAAGGTATCCCCTGACATGTTCTAAACACATGTTGTATCGAGTACAGTGTTCTATTATAGTCTTGATCACTTATTGAGTGTTCTAAACACTTCAATCAATGTTCCGATCACATGATCACGGTATAGAGTGCAGTGTTCGATTCTAGTCTTGTTATGTTTCTTTAGTGATTTGCAAGTCTAAACATGCATATTGACGTCATCACTGCAGCACGTGCTTACTCTAGCTATTCCGATGCAGATTTAAACTTGTTCGATAGAGCTATGCCTTGACATAAGAGGAGGCCTTAACAGCTTATGTATAGCCGCTATTGTCTAAAGATAGCTGCTGTGAAGAAAAAGCACGTCGAATTTTTCAAATTGCCCGCCACCAAATTTCAAAGGTATGAGGTTTAGTGCTGTAAAAATACCTGCGCGATGCAAAGCTAGCTTTCTTCATCAGAGCAGCCACCATCTTGTGTGAGCACCTCTAGGCCGTATCATAAGCAGCTGTGTATAGTCACCGTCTTGTCGCTGCTACCTTGCGCAAGGACCCCTAGGGCGTCTCATAAGAGCAGCAGCCATCTTGTGCAAGCGCTCTTAAGCTGTCTCATAAGAAGCTATGTATAGCCGCTATCTTGTAGAAATAGATAGCTGCCAATGCCAAAGGGCCTAAGTAGGGATCGAACCGTCGATCTCATCATTAGACTATGTTTTTCTTGTTCCTGATACTGCAAAACCTAGGTATTAGGTAGAAAAATTTTGTCCGTTTTCGAGATATTTAACATTTTGCATTTAAGCCCCAAATTTAATGAATCGAACCTGCACGGCACGTTATACTCTCTACCATAGCTAGACTTGATCATGTTGCAAAGACTTGCTTCAATACAAGCTAAAACAGAGCGAATGCCAAAGAGCCTAAGTAGGAACCGAACCGTTGATAGACTATGTTTTTCTTATGCTATCATGTTCCTCATACTGCGAACCTGGGTATTAGGCAGAAACATTTTGTCCGTTTTGCTCTACGGTGCACCGTTTTCGAGATATTTAACATTTTGCATTTAAGCCCCAAATTTAATGAATCGAACTAGCACGACACGTTAGCCTCTAAGCTAGCTTTCTTCATAAGAGAGGCAGCCATCTTGCGCAAGCACCCTTAAGCGTCTCATAAGGAGTTGTGTATGGCCGCCATCTTGTGTCCGCCATCTTGCGCAAGCATCCTTAGGGCGTCTCAAGCCATCTTGTGCAAGGACCCTTAAGCCGTCCCATAAGAGCAGCCGCTATCTTGCGCAAGCATCCCTAGGGCATCTCATAAGGAGCCATGTATAACTGCCATCTGCGCAAGCATCCCAAGGGAGTCTCATAAGAACCTGTGTATAGCAGCCATCTTGCGTAAGCACCCTTAAGGAGTCATGTATAGCCACCACCTTATGCAATTAGCGTCGAGAGATGGCTGTGTAGAATTTTTATTTTTAAATTATCCGCCACCATATTTCAAAGGTATGTACCTAAAGAGTGTAGCACTGAGGTTTGCGATGTAAGATGGCGGATGACAGCTGACAAAAAGCGCGTGGGTTTGTTTGCTAAACAAGAGCACGTGGAATTTTTCAATTTGCCGCCACCACACTTCAAAGGTATCTAGCTAAAGATGGCAGCACGGGGCTCTCTTGATTAAAGATGGCGGATGACAGCTAACAGAACTTTTCAAATTGTTCGCTACTACATGTCATAAAGAGGGCAGCACGGTGTTCTGTGGATGAAAGATGGCGGATGACAGCTGACGAAATTGCCCGCATGATAGCAGCACAGTGCTCTATTGATTAAAGATGGCGCATAACAGTTGTCAAAAATTCACGTGGCTTTGTTTGCAAGCAAGAGCACATAGAATTTTTCAAATTGCCGCCACAACATTTCAAAGGTATCTAGCTAAAGACTGCAGCACTAAGGTTTGTGATGCAAGATGGCGGATGACAGCTGTCAGAAAAAAGCACGTGAGCTTGTTTCCAAACAAGAGCACGTGGAATTTACCGCCAACACATTTCAAAGGTAAGTAGCTAAAGAGGGCAGCACGGTGCTCTCTGGATTAAATATGGCGGATGATAGCTGTCAAAAAAGCGCATGGGTTTGCTTCCAAACAAGAGAATGTAGAATTTTTCAAATTGCCGCCACCACATTTCAAAGGTATCTAGCTAAAGAGTGCAGCACTGAGGTTTGTGATGCAAGATGGCGGATGATAGCTGTCAGAAAAAAGCACGTGAGTTTGTTTAAGAGGGCAGCACGGTGCTCAAAGATGGCTGCTGTCAAAAAGCATTTTTCAAATTATCCGCCACCACATTTTAAAGGTAAGTAGCTAAAGAGGGCAGCACTGTGCTCTATAGATTAAAGATGGCGGATGACAGCTGTCAAAAAAGCACGTGGATTTGTTTATCTCGCGCTAGTGAGGTTAAGTTGGTAGCACTAAGGTTTAGGCCCGCCAAGATGGCAGCACTGCCGATGACAGGTGACGAATTTTCAGCTACTGCGATAAAGAGGGCAGCATGGTGGTCTGTAGTTTAAAGATGGCGGATGACAGCTGTCAAAAAGCACGTGGCTGTCAAAAAACACGTGGATTTGTTTATCTCGCGCTAGTTAGGTTAAGTTGGTACCACTGAGGTTTAGGCCCGTCAAGATGGCAGTACTGAGGTTAGCGATGCGTTGTTGTCGATGATAGCTGTCAAAAAGCACGTGGCTGTCAAAAAACACGTGGCTTTGTTTACCTCGCGCTAGTTAGGTTAAGTTGGTACCACTGAGGTTTAGGCCCGTCAAGATGGTAGTACTGAGGTTAGCGATGCATTGTTGTCTTTCAAAAAGCACGTGGCTGTCAAAAACACGTAGTTTTGTTTACCTCGCGCTAGTTAGGTTAAGTTGGCACTACTGAGGTTTAGGCCCGTCAAGATGGCAGCAGTGAGGTTAGCGATGCGTTGTTTATCGATGACAGCTGTCAAAAAGCACGTGGCTTTGTTTACAAATTCAAATCTCCCGCCAAAATTCAAATTTCCCGCCAGAATTCTAATTTCCCGCGGGAGGAGGCGGCAGAACCCGCTTATTATACTACTAATTCTGAATCAGCATCTGCGCTACCTTCCTGGTCTGTACACTCCAATGACATCAAGTTGCCTATTATCTTTAGAGATGAGCCTTACACCTAGAACTTAATGTTTCTCGTCTTTGACTTTTTCGTAACTTACAAATTCTTCTTTCACCAGGATGAATACTCCCCCTCCTACCATTCTTATCCTATCTCTACGACACACACTCCAGTTCCGTGAGAAAATATCTGCATCCTTTATATCGTTTCTTAGCCATGATTCAACTCCTATTACAATATCTGGTGAGTATACACTGACTGAGGGAATTTCATGGGATAGCGGAGCACTGATGCGCAGGTGTGTTGTCTGCCCACCACAAGCCCCCTGTGCCAGCGGCAGTTGTATAGGAGACCTTGTGAGCAGTGGCTGTGCATGTGACAGGTGTAACATGGAACGTCGTCGTGAGATGACACCGTTCGAACGGGGTATGGTGGTCGGTGCCCGACGGATGGGAAGTGCGATTTCGGAAGTGGAGCGGGAATTCGGCTTCACACGATCAACCGTGTCCAGGGTGTATCGTGAATGGTTGAATGCGGGTGACACCGTCCACAACAGACGAACGACCGGCCGTCCAGCCACTTTCGATGACCGTGACCGGCAACATCTGAGACGGATTGTCAGTAGTGACAGACGGGCAACCGTGCAACATATCACGGCTCAATTCAACACAGGCCGTGCTAGACATGTCTCCCACTGGACAATCCGTAGGAACATGGGTTCTATGGGGTACGGGAGCCGGCGCCGCACACGGGTGCCACTGTCAACCCAATGTCATTGGGCACAACGACGCGCATTTGTCGCCAGTCACCAGGGATGGATACTGGAATAATGGCGTAACGTGATATTGTCGAACGAATCACGATTTCAACTGCACTATGCCGATGGAAGGCATCGTGTATGGCGCAGACCACATGAAGTGATGTATTCCGCCTGCAAGGAAGGTGTGGTCCAGGGCGCTGGTGTCTCTGTTATGGTGTGGGGTGCATTTTGCTGGTATGGAATGAGCCTCCTAGTTGTTATGGAAGAGACTTTTAATGGTACGCGGCATGTTGAGCTGCTCGGAGACCATCTCCAACCATTCTTGACCTTCCAGCGCCAAGACGGTTCTACGGTGTTTCAAGATGATAACGCGCCACCCCATCGCTCCCACGTCGCCCGGGAATGGTTCCAGGAACATGCAGCGGAGGTCCAACGACTGCCATGGCCACCCAGGAGGCCCGATATGAACCCTGTCGAGCATATCTGGGATGTCCTGGAATGCAGGCTCCGTGCCATGGATCCTGCACCCTTGAACAGACCAGATTTGGCGGCCGCTCTGCAAACGACTTGGTGTCAGTTGCGTCCAGAGGACTACCTGGGACTTGTCCACTCACTTCCACGGCGTCTCATTGCAGTTCGCAGGGTCAGAGGAGGCCCCACACGCTATTAGGTGACTATCCCATGACATTTGCTAAGTCAGTATATATATATTAAATTAATTCAATTCTTTTCTTTACAATACTTCTACAGTTCAGCACTAACAATTTTATGTCATCCCTACTTGACTTCCAGTTCCCTGCTCCCTTATCACCGCTCCCCGTTTCCCTGAATTTACCTCCCTATAACCCTCCTAAAAAAATTTCCTAACTTATATGTAGCACTGCGGTGTAAGTGGAAGCCATCTGAGCGCAGATCCATATCTCCTACCCAACCATTAGGATCTAGAAATCTCACTCCCAGTTTCCCACATACCTAGTCTCATTTAAATCCCCAATCACCTTCCAGTCAGTGTCACTCCTACACAGTATTCCACTGATAACTATCTCCGCTTCCGTAACTTCATGCGTGCTGCATTTACCAGATACCTAACTATGTTGGTACTTATACCTGCTTGTCCTACGTTGTTAGTACCAACGTGAAACACCAAGACCTTCTCCTTTCCCTCTTCCTTTTCTACTTTCATCAACATCTGCCTTAACCTAATTCCTGGATAACACTCTAGCCTGGTTCCCTTTCCTCCACACACATTCCCCACATGTCTAATGATGGAAGCCCCAGGACCAGAGCCTCAACCCTACCCCACCTCATTTGATCCCGTCTCCTCATGGACAGGCCTATCATCCCTGACAGCTGCAGAAGCTACTTCCTCCGCCCTTTTCTCCATCCCATGACCCTGTTCCACCTGTCTTTTCCTATCCACTACTCCACATTTCCCTTTCCTACCTTTTCCCTTCCTCCTACTTTCACACTTCTCAGCAACAGTTCCCTGTTCATCTTCCCTCGGTTATTCTACCTGCAGTGACTCATACCGATTTCTCACAGACACCTGTCCTGAATTCTGATCCTGAATGGAGCCCTTAGCCTGCAATCTCCTTCCACTTAAAACATTAAACCACCTGTCTTCTATAGTTCCCCCCTTTCTTTCCCTTCCATTCCCTCATTTACACCCACTGTATCCTGTACATTGTTTGAGGGAGGCCTACTTTCAGTCCTGTCCTCTGAGAGAATCCTAATTATCTCCCTCAAACTCTCCAATTCCTCCCTCACACTCCTTAATGCCCGGCCACATCCACAGTTCCTACACTTGCACTCCTTAGCCATTCTTTACTGAATAATGAAATGAAAAGGAAAAATAAGATGACTTATTCTGTGCAAAATAAAAATGAAAGGAAGGAAATATTGTCTACGATAGTTCAGAAAGATCACACGACAATAAGGTAGTGAATATAGGCTACTACTACACTACAACACTACTTAGTTGTACGATTTTTTTTCCTGCAACACCCTAACAGGATAAAAATTACTGTTAATTATTGAACACAGAAAATAATACACAAGAATTACACAATTCTAAACTGCAGTTAAGTCTTTTTTTTTGCTAGGGGCTTTACGTCGCACCGACACAGATAGGTCTTATGGCGACGATGGGATAGGATAGGGCTAGGAGTTGGAAGGAAGCGGCCGTGGCCTTAATTAAGGTACAGCCCCAGCATTTGCCTGGTGTGAAAATGGGAAACCACGGAAAACCATCTTCAGGGCTGCCGACAGTGGGATTCGAACCTACTATCTCCCGGATGCAAGCTCACAGCCGCGCGCCTCTACGCGCACGGCCAACTCGCCCGGTGCAGTTAAGTCTACCATAATGACTACAACAGAATTCTGGTAAGAGAGTTATCACAGATACTACAGACTCTATACTACACAAATACTCGTATTTCAAAATAATAAAATAAACACACTAATATCTAATAAGATACTATAATACACTACAATAATTTTAAACAAAGTTCAGACTACGTTCAGATACTACAATACACTGCAATAATTTTAAACTATGTTCGGACGTATCCTAATGACAACAGATTATTACTAAGCACAAACAGAAATGGAAGTTACAATTAAAGTTTGAAATTCGCAAGACTACTCAAAATAATAGAATAAGCAATCTAATTTCTAATAAGTTACTGCAATACACTACTGCCTCTGTGGATCAGCGGTAGAGTGTCGGCCTCCGGATCCCAAGATAGCGGGTTCAAACCCGGCAGAGGTAGTCGGATTTTTGAAGGGCGGAAATAAGTCCATTCGACACTCCATGTCGTACGATGTTGGCATGTAAAAGATCTCTGGTGGCACATTTGGTGTTTACCCGACAAAATTCATTAAATCTCAGCCATAGACGCCCAAGAGAGTTTCGGTTTACTCGGTCTGGCATCTAGTGGGGGCCTAGAGTAAAACGAAACGTCGAAATTGACGAGCAGACAGCCAGACGGCGTCAAATTGAAATGTCTGCACACGGTAGCTGAGGCCATACGATTATTATTATTATTATTATTATTATTATTATTATTATTATTATTATTATTATTATTATTATTACAATAATTTTAAACTACGTTCAGACGTATCCTAATTACAATAGGTTATTACTAAGCACAAACAGAAATGAAAATTGCAATTGGACCTAAAGTTTAAAATTCGCAAGAACTACTCAATGATTACAAACAAAGTCAAACGCCTAGACAGATTATTATTAAATTAGTACTACCTTACCTTTCTATGCTCTAACAGAAATGAAACCTGCCATTTGTTAAATGCTAGAGTATCGAAAGGGTTACCGAACACAGAGATACACACGAATATAACAGAAACAATAGAATTCTAGTGATAACTAAATTTCTAAGGAGAAATCTCCCCTACAATGAAAACTTTAGTAATAGTAAAGGAAGAATGATATTTACTAATAAAATAAATAGTGTACAATAATTCTAAGCCACATTTAGATGTATCCTAATTACAATAGTTTAACTGAAGCAACAAATATTCCTAAACTCTGAATCTATGGAACTTATGAGAATGTAACTTTTCATTGACTACGTTCATAACATTTAGCTTCCTTGGTTTATGAAAGAGACAAAAGGTGAAAAGTTTGAATGTAATGATCAGTCAAAGAACAGCGGCCAGTTATTATCACAAATTTAAGCCTTATTAATGAAAGTTAATTGAACATAACCTACGGCATATTGTTATTTGATTGTTTCTACCATTTCCCTTTCACACCGACACAGATTGGTCGTGTGGCGATGATGAGCTAAAAATGGCTAGGAATGAGAAGGAAGCAATTGTAGCCTTAATTGAAGTACAGTCGCACCATTTCTTTGCTGTAAAATGTGAAACCATGGAAAACATGTACTTCAGGGCTGTCAACAGTGGGTTCGAACCCAGCATCTCCCAAATTCAGGCCGATAGCTAAATGGCCATCTGCTCAGTGCTTGAATTCCTTCTCTTCCAATACTTATTGTGAGAGTATCTTTATATGTAGTTTCAAACAATATGTTAAATGTAAGTCTCTATTTTAAAAAAATCGGTGTTTGCAGTTCCCCATATTTACATGCACATTTGGACATAAGTTTTCATATACATGTCCAAAATTCTACGATACATGGGGTTACTTTGGAAAACTAACGAGTAAAGTAGAACCCCAAATGCACATCTTTCAAAATTCTATACAGAGCATGCTTTCCTCCCTTGAAGTCAAGATGGGCTGGCTACCTATGTTCTTCGTTTCTAGGATCGAGGTAGCCCTTACTTCTTACTTCGCAGCTTCTCTGTATGCCATTCATCAAGAACCCCTTTACGAGACTTATCAAGCATATCGGCATCGTAATTACGATAGACCATGCTTCCAAGTTTATGCTTATATTCTTGCAGCACAGTCCGAAGAAAACTGCACGAAAGAACTCTACTCAGAAAAACTGCGAAGACATTATTCTTGAGGTGATCAAACTAACGCAAGTTGAACCTAACAGAACTTCAGTTGGAGTGAAACACTCAAAAGCAATTCACTTCAACTAACATTGGTTGACAATGTGGACATTCAGTACCACACGATACAACAAACAAATTCCCCCTCTGATGTACAGAAAAAAGTGACAACAATCAAGAAATAGGTTCATCACAATAGTTCTATGAACTTTGACTGCCCTATATCACCACAGATCTATCCATATTAAGAAAAAATGTATGCACTTGTTTGAAGATAAACCGTCGTAATTATTCCATGGAATATTTGGAAGCTAACACTCAGAGAAGTGTAAGAAAACACTAGTAAACTGCAGGGTATATGCTGTAAACGGGAATCATGGTTCAAAGGTATCTAAGCACAGAGAAACGGTCATGGGTCAATTTATCTCCAAAGGGAAGAGATTGGATTGGATCAAAAACATTTCAACGACACTTGGGTAAATTATCAATTAACAAATAGTAAATGAAATGATTATCACTATTTTACTGTAAAACCAGTTACAGTATTAAAATTAACAGCTAAAAGATCGCTGGGCATGTTAGAAAACTGTTAATAATGTAGAATGACACTGAGTAAGCACTGTACAAATCTACAGATAGTTTCACTTTAAAGTTCCACACAACAATTGAATCCAAAAATGCAATTATCACATCACACATAGGATTTCAACAAAATATCAACGCATCAAAATATCAAAATAATACACTTTTAATACTTCTGTATAATTTATACAGTAGTATATACTGTGGAAAGGAATTCTTCGTCTACAACATATTGTATCCGAATATGGCATAATTCCAGTTAACATTGAGACTGCCGCAAAAACCTTAGAGCAAGTTGCCTTTAAGCTCATAGCTGCATGACCGCGTGGCGATCCGTTCCTTTTCTCGTACTGGTCAGTAGCTTTGCTTTAGACAGATATAAATAGCTAACATTTTCAAGGCTAGCACTGCCCAGCAAGTTTTCAGAACTCTTCAGAAGACCAGTTTCGAACCATGATTTTTAAAGAAGACGTGAAGAAATTTAATGACTGGTTTCCAACTCGTCACACGTTCTAGGCTGAGAATTGATAAAGGCAGTGTGTAATCGACGCTCAACTTACTCAGCTCTTACTCTACTGCTTTCATACAGCTCTACTTTAGAGCACAACTTCGCTTCGCTTTCCCACTACAATCCTACAAGTTATTCTACGCCAAGAGACGTTTATTAGCTGTTATGTCTTGCAAAGAGAACACTTTATTGCGTCTTCTGCAAGACATAACCACTACAATATTAATTCAGGAACACGTGGGGTATGCTTAAATCATCTGAACCCGCAAGTTAAGTGTCGACTGACATTTAAATAGGCGGGGTTGGAACACATATTAATGTGCTGTTTTAGTTTCTGTGTGTGTGTGTGTGTGTGTGTGTGTGTGTGTGTGTGTGTGTGTGTGTGTGTGTGTGTGTGTGAGCAAGCCTAGTGTTAAAGGAAGCCTGCAAGGCACGGAACAAGGGGAATCATCATGTTGTTTGCAACAGAAATCTCTACATCCATCACGGTGCACCTTGCAAACGATATTCCTTCCAGAATGTGCTACTAAAAGGGGTGATGCCACCACAACCTAAAGGGTGGTAAGGGACCAATCATGAGACGTTGCCAGCAAGGACTGAATCAACATACATACATACATTATCATTATAGACTGTTATGCCTTTCAGCGTTCAGTCTGCAAGCCTCTGAGAATTTACTAAACGTCGCCAAAATCCTCGATTTGCAACTAGTGCTGTGGCCTCATTTAGTTCTATACCTCTTATCTTTAAATCGTTAGAAACAGAGTCTAACCATCGTCGTCTTGTTCTCCCTCTATTTCTCTTACCCTCCATAACAGAGTCCATTATTCCCCTAGGTAACCTATCCTCCTCCATTCGCCTCACATGACCCACCACCGAAGCCGGTTTATGCGTACAGCTTCATCCATCGAGTTCATTCCTAAATTAGCCTTTATCTCCTCATTCCGAGTTCCCTCCTGCCATTGTTCCCACCTGTTTGTACCAGCAATCACTCTTGCTACTTTCATGTCTGTTAGTTCTAACTTATGAATAAGATATCCTGAGTCCACCCAGCTTTCGCTCCCGTAAAGCAAAGTTGGTCTGAAAACAGACCGATGTAAAGATAGTTTCGTCTAGGAGCTGACTTCCTTCTTACAGAATACTGCTGATCGCAACTGCGAGCTCACTGCATTAGCTTTACTACACCTTGATTCAATCTCACGTACTATATTACCATCCTGGGAAAACACACAACCTAAATACTTGAAATTATCGACCTGTTCTAGCTTTGTATCACCAATCTGACTTTCAATTCTGTTGAATTTCTTACCTACTGACATCAATTTAGTTTTCGAGAGGCTAATCTTCATACCATATTCATTGCACCTATTTTGAAGTTCCAAGATGTTAGACTGCAGGCTTTCGGC
The DNA here is from genome assembly GCF_040414725.1 of Anabrus simplex. NCBI lineage: Eukaryota > Metazoa > Arthropoda > Insecta > Orthoptera > Tettigoniidae > Anabrus > Anabrus simplex. The sequence goes on along the minus strand of NC_090279.1, from coordinate 28,389,706 downwards.
AAAGTCTGCCATTAAGACCAAGTCGTCAGCATAGGCCAAACTGCTTACTACATTTCCACCTAACTGAATCCCTCCCTGCCCTTTTATACCTTTCCGCATATGATCCATGTAAACTACAAACAGCAAAGGTGAAAGATTACAGCCTTGTCTAACTCCTGTAAGTACCCTGAACCAAGAACTCATTCTACCATCAATTCTCACTGAAGCCCAATATTGTCAACATAAATGCCTTTGATTGATTTTAATAATCTACCTTTAATTCCATAGTCCCCCAGTATAGCGAACATCTTTTCCCTCGGTACCCTGTCGTATGCTTTCACTAGATCTACGAAACATAAACACAACTGCCTATTCCTCTCGTAGCATTTTTCAATTACCTGGCGCATACTGAAAATCTGATCCTGACAGCCTCTCTGTGGTCTGAAACCACACTGGTTTTCATCCAACTTCCTCTCAACGACTGATCACACCCTCCCTTCCAAGATGCCAGTGAATACTTTGCCTGGTATACTAATCAATGAGATACCTCGATAGTTATTGCAATCCTTCCTGTTCCCTTGCTTATAGATAGGTGCAATTACTGCTTTTGTCCAATCTGAAGGTACCTTACTAACACTCCACGCTAATTTTACTACTCTATGAAGCCATTTCATCCCTGCCTTCCCACTATACTTCACCATTTCAGGTCTAATTTCATCTATTCCTGCTGCCTTATGACAATGGAGTTTATTTACTATCCTTTCCACTTCCTCAAGCATAATTTCACCAACATCATTTTCCTCCTCCCCATGAGCTTGGCTGTCTGCAACACCACCATGATGATTTCCTTTTACATTGAGAAGATGTTCAAAATATTCCCTCCACCTCTCCAGTGATTCCCTGGGATCTATTATAAGTTCACCTGAATTACCCAAAACACTGTTCATTTCCTTTTTCCCTCCCTTCCTAAGATTCTTTATTACTGTCCAGAAAGGTTTCCCTGCTGCTTGACCTAGCCTTTCCAGGTTATTACCAAAATCTTCCCATGACTTCTTTTTGGATTCAACAACTATTTGTTTTGCTCTGTTTCTTTCATCTGCCTCGGCCCTTGTTTGGAGCCATTTCTGATAAGTCTTCTTTTTACGTTTACAGGCTGCTCTCACTTCATCATTCCACCAAGATGTTCGCCTTTTCCCATCTTTACACACAGTTGTTCCTAGGCATTCCTTGCTGTTTCTACTACAGCATCCCTATATGCCACACATTCACTTTCTATATCCTGAACTTGCTTACTGTCTACTGTTCGAAACTTCTCACTAATCATATCCATGTACTTCTGTCTAATTTCCTCGTCCTGGAGATTTTCTACCCTTATTCGTTCGCAGATAGATTTCACTTTCTCTACCCTAGGCCTAGAGATACTTCGTTCACTACAGATGAGATAGTGGTCTGTATCATCGAAAAATCCCCGAAAAACTCGTACATTTCTAAAAGATTTCCTGAATTTGAAGTCTGTTAAGATATAGTCCATTATAGATCTGGTACCCCTAGCCTCCCATGTGTAGCGGTGAATAGCCTTATGCTTGAAGAATGTATTCGTAACAGCTAAACCCATACTAGCACAGAAGTCCAGCAAACGCTTCCCATTCCCATTAACTTCCATATGTTCCCCACATTTACCAATCGCCCTTTCGTATCCTTCAGTTCTATTCCCAACTCTCGCATTGAAATCGCCCATTAGCAATATTCTATCCTTGCTGTTGACCCTGACCACGATGTCACTCAATGCTTCATAAAACTTGTCAACTTCATCCTCATCTGCACCCTCACATGGTGAATACACGGACACAATTCTTGTCCTAATTCCTCCCACTGACAAATCTACCCACATCATTCGCTCATTTACGTGCCTAACCGAAACTATGTTGCGTGCAATGGTATTCCTGATAAAGAGCCCTACCCCAGACTCTGCCCTTCCCTTTCTAACACCCGTCAAGTACACTTTATAATCTCCTATCTCTTCCTCCTTATCTCCCCTTACCCGAATATCACTTACTCCTAGCACATCCAGATGCATCCTCTTTGCTGACTCAGCAAGTTCTACCTTCTTTCTTCCATAAGCCCCATTAATATTGATAGCTCCCCATCGAATTCCATTTCGTTCGCCAAGTTGTTTCCAAGGAGTCCCTCGCCTGTCAAATGGGAGTGGGACTCCATTACTCCCATAGGTCCGAGGCTTGCTTAAAGTGTTCTGAGCTCGGTAAATTCATGAAGCAGGATGCTGCCCTACTTGCAAATAGTCCAAGTGAGGATCTCTCCTCTAACGGATTATGGACCACCGGTGAATTGTATAGTCCTAGCCGCCTGAGCACAAGGAGGGCCACGACTCAGAATATGTCCGAGATGCCCACTCCCATTCCATAGCAACTGGTATCCCGACTCTCAGGACCACTTACTAGGCCACTCAGCCGTTGCCCATGGTTCACGAACAAGGACGTGACTACAGTAACCCACAAACAAGAACCAACTGAATCAACTTCCATCATAAAAATTTAATTACATTTTTTAAATATTAATTTCCTTTTCAGAAGGACTTCTTTCTTGTAATAATATTATGGATCATTTTGTGTTGTTACAGATCCTTACCGCTTCTCATCTACTTATTGGTGTTGGTAAATTTTGTGTGTGACTGAAATACACTCATGTCCTTAAAATACATAACAGCTTGAAAGACTAGAGATAGGAAGTTCATATTCACAAGACATGTGGACTAGTATGTTCTGAAGAAATGATTAGCATTTGAACCATGTCGAATATCAGGTACAAGGTCCTCATCGATACATCTGTGCACCACCATTGGCTGGTAAACTGTACCTGCGGTTCTCATTGTCGCTGTAAACCGAAGGTACTGGATCAGTGTGACTTGAGCAAATGTGCAGGATGCCTCGCAGACGTATGCAAGAAAAGTACTGTCAGATGAGTGACTTTGAAAGAAGCATGAGAGAACGTGATATACATATATCTGGGAAATTGTAGCTCGCGTACGAAGAAGTGCGTCGGCTGTGCAAAGGGTGTGTACAGAACGTTTACAGGAGGCTATAGAACACGACCAGATGTGTCTGGTCGCACCGCCCACAACCCTCCCCCAACCCCAAGAAGATCGAAACCTAATCGGAATAGCATTGCAACACAGATCACAGATATTCATCCTCCTCGGTTCTGGCGCAACAGTGGAACAGTGTAACATATCGTACTTTCAGGAGTGAGAGTCCGTCCAAGTTTATTACGATCTGGGTTAACGGCGCATCGTCCACTCCTCCCCCTACCTTTGACTAATGTGCATAAACATGCCAGACTGCAATGGTGTATGGAGTGACGTCTCTGGGGACAGCAATGGCAGCAGACAGTGTTTTCAGACGAATCCAGGTTCTGTCTGTTTGAAAACGTTGGCCGCAATTTCGTTCGCCGCAGATTGGTGGGGAGACATCACAATGACTGCATTCACAAAAGACATAAACCGCCAACTCAAGGCATTATGGTGTGGCGTGCTATTGGGTACATCTATAAATCACAGTTGGTGCGTGTCCAGGTCACTGTTACCAGTTTGACCTACGTGAATGACATACCCTTTCTGCACGACGCCCCAGACACCACATTTCGCTGCACGAACACGTGCTTTCTTGTTGTCACAGAATGTCAGACTGTTGCCCTGGCCCACCTGATCATTGGACTTGTCGCCAACTGAAAATGTGTGGGATATGGTGAAAGGACGGGTGCTTCGCTGTGACACAATGTCAGCCACCAAAGATGAACTGTGGAACGAGGTGAATAAAGCATGGATGGCTATACCCCAGGATGCCATTCGCGCCTTATACATGTCGATGCCATCACACATGGAATAAACTGTCAGTGCCTTTGGAGGACCCAGTGCCTACTAGGCAACGGGACATATGCCGATTGTGGGTGACTGAAACGCTACTCGTTTCAGCAGAACATACTAATAAACACGTCTTGTGAATAAGAACTTCCTGTTCTAGTCTTTCATGGTGTTCTGTTTTTTATGAACATGAATGTAGTTCTATCAGATAAAATGTGTTGATATTGTAAGTCATCAATTATTTGAATTTCATTAACAGTGTAGTGCACTAGCAATCAAGTGTTAAAAATCATAGACCAATTTGTTAAACTTAGAACCTAAAAGACGAATTGGGATGGATATGATGTATTTATTTCCGAATGTTTATAGAATATGACACCTCATCTTACATAATTTCATCAATGAAGTATAAATTGTCACCTAAATGTTATTCATGTATATTAAGGACGAAACGTATGATATAAAAATAAGTTATGTTGAAAGTAATGAAAGTGGATGTAAATGATTGAGTGTTAATAATAGGCCTTAATGACATTGGATGCTCTATTTATGAAGGCAGATAGTGCTAAATGCAAATAGCCTAGCCTTGTAAAGTGACAGAATGGTACCATAGCACATATTTATGATCACTGAGGAAATAGCTTTTATTATAATTTTTTTTTTTTTTTTTTTTTTTTTGCTAGTTACCTTACGTCGCACCGACACAGATAGGTCTTATGGCGACGATGGGACAGGGAAGGGCTAGGAATGGGAAGGAAGCGGCCGTGGCCTTGATTGAGGTACAGCCCCAGAATTTGCCGGGTGTGAAAATGGGAAACCAGGGAAAACGATTTTCAGGGCTGCCGACAATGGGGTTCGAACCTACTATCTCCCGAATACTGGATACTTAAGCGACTGCAGCTATCGAGCTCTGTGAGGAAGTAGCAACGAATACTGCATTATGGAGAGTATATTGCAGAGCACATGAATCGACAACCGCAGTTTAAAATAATAATCACTCTCTGTGCTCACTCAACCACCCCGAGCTTGTCTAATTAAAAAACGTGTCTAATTAATGCAAATTTTAAACCATTATTAGTCTGTCTTCTATAATGAGTGAAGATAGATTAACAAATCTTCGCACTGCCCTAAAGTGATCGTTCTTCTAGTTAATCGATCATGATTCTTATAGTGAGAGTGGCATAAGTTCTCGAATGTTCATGAAGTTAAAGTTTTCAATAAATGATGAAGATACGTAATGTCAAAGGCTTAACCTTACAAGGTCATTAGCTTTACAGACAAGTTTGATGTCCAAGAGTACTGGCTGAATCTATCAGGCATGGATTTGTTGCCCGGTTTAACCTTGCAAGGGCGTTATAGACTCGAGTTTGAGATTCGATCCCAGGCTTAACCTAGCTAGACAAGATGAGATATGGTCCATGGATGTTAGGAGCTGAGGTTGGAAATGGATGGCGGCCATTCACATTATTTTAATAGGACAAGGGAGATGGTGTAAAGCTTAATAGGTGTGCTATATTCATAGGGGCATAACGCTCAAAGGTGACATCAGATCATGGAACTGAGTGACTGCAAAAGGCCAAAAGCGCAAAAATGATACAGATCAACATGGCAAAGGACAAATGTGCAAAAGTGTTAAATGGCTAAAGAACAAAATGGCAATAGGGCTAAAACTAAAGGGCGAAAGGGAATGAGCTACGGTCTAGGACTCAAGAGCTGAACGTGGAACAAGATGGTGGTATGGGACTACGGAGATGGTAAAAGATTTAATGCATGTGCATTATTCTTAGGGACATACCTTTATATAGCTACCTCAAGTTCCTTAAACTGAGCGACTGCAGAGTCAAAGATGCTAGCATGGAGGCTGATGCGTAATGTGCTGTTGGTATTTAGTGCTTGGAACCCCAATTTTCTTATTGTAACAATTCGAGCTCAAAGATTTGAATTCTGGAGGCTTATAGTAGCTTATAATACTGTTGATATCACTCAAGGGAATAAAATTTAAGTGTTCAGAACTGGAAAAATAAGTTCGCACTATATGTGACCGGGAACTGAACACAGAGCTCATCCCTTTGGACTGCTGAGTATCCTGCTAAGTAAATGACTGCACACTGAAAGTGTCCATTTAATTCAAAACACCTAACGTTTGAGCTGAGAGAAATTAAAAATCCCCACACCGACTGGGAATATAACTCGGCAATCTTTCCCTTGGATTGCTGACTACCATAGTAACTAAATGATTGTGTGTTGAATCTAAAACACCGAACCTTTGAGCTACAAGGAATGAAAAATTCGCTGACCCGACTAGGATTCGAACCCGGGAATCATTTACTTGGGAAAGAAACAAGCGTGCTAACTAAATGACTGTACATTAACAGCTTATGTGTTTCACTAAAACACCTAGCTTTAGCCTTACAAGATTCAGAGGAAAAAATCACCTACAGAACTAGGATTTGAACATGGAGCTCGCTTGGACCCAAAGCTGAAGTGCTATTCAAATATCTAACACCAAAAATTAAAACTTTTAATTCTGAACAAAGAAAACAATCGCTGAATTGGGTTCTCAAACCTGGAGCTAACTTCGAATCAGAACTTAAAGTCTTAAGTTCACAAGAAGAAAAAATATTAAAAGTCCTCAACCCGACCCAGAATCGATGACGGGCTTTTCTTTCACTAAAGACTAGGTGTGAACGATTAGCACAAACTATGTCATTGAATGTGGAAAGAGAATGCAACAAATTCTGTACTAAGTGAGGTCGTGACATATGTGCGTCTTAGCAAAACAAAAAAAAAAGATTGATTCCAAGAACATTCTGATTAGACTTCGAAATATTTGCTGTGATATGAAATACAAAGTTCATTATTTTTGCAATTAGCCTAGTATGCACATCTCAGCAAAAGAACATTGGCGGTACGAGCAAGTTGACTAGACTCCGAAGTAACTTATTTAGTAAGACAGGGAGTACAAAGTTTATTGTTCGCGCATTGAGCTCTAGGCTACAGATTTGAACCCTGGAGACGTGTAATTGCGTGCTGGTTTATATCACCTGGTAACTAACATTAAAGAAGCGAGCAAATAAAAAAATCACCAGGCCGCCTGGGAAACAAACTAACATAACAGCCAAAGTAATCAAAACCCACAACCTTCAGGAATAACACAAGTAATTAAACATTGTCAATAATATGTGTACTGTACCATTACGTTACAATTGACGTCAATTGACATGAAGATAGATCGGATGAAAAATGGCGCAGGTCAGCTTCAAGCGTCAAGAATGCACGGAGTAACCTTTTATGACAAGTTGATCGCAATTAAGAGGCATTGCCCGGCGAGAAGGAAAGGAAACTCTATGAAAAATGAACAATTGTACGTAAAAAAATTGAAAACGTCCTATTCTTATCTACTTTGACAAAAAAAAAATAGAAAGATTACACCAGAAACGAGCTATAAAATTCTGATTACCTAACCAGAAGGACAACTATTATAATCGAGAGAACCGTACTAGAATCCGTACGCGGGAAGAATCCAATAACAAACTATTGAAAACTACTTTTAAAAAAAGGCAGGGAAGCACGTATAATACACTCCAAGTACTGTGCTGAAGAAGAGGTGTCGGATTAAGGCATTCATAAATAAGGCCAATAGTAACTTAATAAGCGGCCAGATTTTCTCAAACGATACGAATAATCCATCTACAAGATTCAAATAACATTGTTTAGGCAATTTATTTCACCAAGAAAGAACCAATTTATAAAGATATAATTAACTCTGAGCATTATCCTTAAAGAATAAGAAGCATGAATACAATTAGTCAATGTACTTGGCAGAGCTTTGTATACGAAAAACTAATATGTATTCTGTGAAATTAACAATGTCTTTTCGTTACATGGAATTTGGACTCGAAATGGAGCTAGCGTAAATCGATGGAGGAAGGCTGACCAGATCATCGTAAGCTCAGGCCCGGCGACTTAGAGGGATCCAGTATGGCGTAATCCAGCACGAGGCTAGATGTTCTGAGATGCCATGAGGAGGAAGAAGAAACCAACATCGGACATAAAAATGGCTTGAGATAAGTAACATTTTCAAGAAATTTAACTATCAAATTACTTCATTTAGTGTAGTATAATTGTACAAGTGCTGAAGTGCCAAAATATAACTTGTTTGTGCCAATATGATAATTCTAAGGCATATGCCGGAGAAAATAACCACAGATATGTGTTATGTATGTATAGTAATACACTGCCGTGCTCGTAAGTTGATCTTAGGTTAATGTGAGCAGTATCGGGAAGTGAATGATGATGTTTTTGAACCTATATGCTTAAGAGAACGTCGTATATCAAACTAGGCGAGGCTAAGATAAGAAAGTGAAGTGTATAGTAAGAAGCCTAGGTTACCCAACGACCAGATCGACTAACAAGGCCAATATCGTTCATATTTCCGAAGAATTGGAATAAAGTAGCAGCTTGCAGTGTTATGAATAGATACTGAGGTAAAAGAAGTGTTTTACTGCGACGTAGTATTAAATATGGGGAAGTTGAGTAAAGATATTGATTGTATGCGGAGGAATCGCAGTAATTAGATGCGTGAATAATAATATGTTTTTTTGGTGTTTTTGAAATGGTGAATAGTTATTGTGTAAAGAATGAGTGAGTGACATAGGCGCGAATTTATGGTCTAGCTACGGTTATGTTATGATTGAAAATGAGGCAAGCAATGGAATTAAGGCCTAGATACGTGAATATTAAGTATAGCATAGAGGTTAGATGGTCGATTGGTTGAACTTAAATCAAATATTGAGATAGGTTGATCGTAATTTACATGTGTTTTGAAGCACATATGGGAAAGAGATATAGTCGCCTAGCAATATATTTGTCTCACATAGTGAATATATAATATTGGAGTACGTTTTAACCTAAACATGGCACATCGGTAGGCAGTAAAAGGATTCATTTTAATTGAATATGCACATAGTATTTAATTGATCTGTACGACTCTAGCAGGTTATGACGATTGATGAACATGGATATGGCACTCGTAAATGAAAATTTTTGATTTTATTTTGGCACATATTTTTTAAAATATAAGGATGTTGGAGTTGATATTAATATGGTTACGATTAATTTCTTTTAATTACTTACGATGGCATTTTGAAGCCATAGTTGGAAAGGAGTTACTTATCTCATGCCACAAACAAGTCAATACGTATTTCCAAACCAATCCTAAAGAAGACTGCAAATAGACCTAAAGGAGAGAAAGACCACTCCCTCCTTTAATAAAGAATAAACCTTATTTATCCCCATGATGAAATAAAATCATGAAATGTGGTCACACAACAAAATAATTAATGCCCAAATGAATTAATGAAACCTACCCAATTTTAATTGTATTAATTCAAGAAGTTGATTTGTCAAGAATGATAATGTGTTACATTTGAGTTTATTTTCCCCTATTACCAGAGATTGATATTATTTTTTATTATTTGTAGTATTAGCATGCTAATAAATTAGTTTTAAGATTATTTAAGCGTTTATGTTCCAAGGTAGAGATAGGAAGATTAGTTATAAGATAATATATAGACTGGTATTTCGGAGTTATGATATATTTAGAGGCTCATATTGATTTTACGATAGGATTTTGGGGGAAAATGAGTAACTTATTGAACAAATTCACCCTCTTCAACGGAACTTACGTAGGTAGATAGTATTATCGGATATATATGGATGATTTACCCTGAGATGCTGACTAAACATTGACATGCAACCACCGCGCTTGATCTGTATATTCCTCCCCGATTTCATATAGTTAATTAGTAGCATTTAAGAGGAAAGATAGCACGGACAAAAACATATTAAATTAGTATTACAACATGAAGCAAATTGAGAGGAAGTACAGCGCGATGGTTATTGTCGGTCCAACGTGGAACTTGATAAGAATTAGGGCTACGATGCCAGCACAGGTTACAGTACGCAGACGACATACAGATACATACACATGCACATCATCGTGACTGCGATACACGACCTAGGAAGAATATGTAGGTGGACCGATGACCATGCACTAAAAGGCAATGCCCAAAAATCGCAGTGTATTCCTTTAGCTACCCAAAAAACCCATGCACGACTTACAGACATCCATACCCACTCAGTACCATTAAGAGGCACTCAGTTACAATTCAAAGACACAGTTAAAAACTTAGGGATGATAATGGATAAAAACCTTAGTTGGAACGATCATGTAACAGGTATATGTCAGCGAGTGTTTTATTCCTCACATTCCCTTAAAAACCTCAGAGAATTACTCCCCCAAAATGTAAGAAAACTGCTTATCCAAAGTAATGGCAATATTCGACTACTGTGACGTAGTGTACAGTAACCTGAACGCCTCACTTTCCATCAAGTTCCAAAAGGCACATAACGCATACGTTCGATTTATTTCAGATATACCAAGGTTTAGCCATATTTCTCCCGCATTTGATAGGCTTGGCACACAATTCCATTACCTAGCATCACCTTCTAGTATTCCTACCAGATCATCATCCACAGCAGTACTAAGCACTCCCATTCACCGCTCAACTGGCTACAGCAGATCATTTATAGTCGCCGCCAGCCGAATTTGGAATTCCCTACCTGCTGAATTAGGAGCGTGTCAATCCACCTCCACTTTAAGAAACTCTGTCAAACCTGGTAACGAATAATAATAATTTCTCATAACATAGTAGGATTAGATCATAGCTAAGTATTAGATTAATTAAAACATGTAATTGATACCTTAAGATATTAAACTGTAGATAATTTAGTGGATATTTAACTCTTCATGTAGGTGTATGTATGGTCGGACACGATAGCAGGCTTCATAGCCTGAGTCCCACCATACAAAACAAGACAATAAATAAAAATAATAAACAAATAAACCTTCGAGCCAGAAGAGATTAAAAAATCACCGACCAGACTAGGAATCGCACCAGTGGCTTCTTCACACGTGCATGAAACGAGCATGCTAACTAAATGACTGTACATTAAAAGCTTGTGTGTTTAATTGAAACACATCAAGTTCAACTTCCTTTCACGGGGTGGTGGAGGTAATCGACAACAACAAAATTCGCTTTAAGTCTTAATAACTACACTCAAACGTTTGAAAAGTTTGAAATAATAATTTTGAAGATCCAAGTTGCTGCCGTACTGAATACTCAACATTCATGCACAATAAGAAATATAAGGCCAGCACTTTAACCGCCTGAGCTACTCAGCTAGGCAATTAAACTATTAAGTGCCAAAACACATACACACTGATAATGATAATTGTACCGGGAGGTACACCTCAACCCCGTGCATTTAAATGAAGCGCACTGAAGAACGCTACCTATCACATAAAAATTGAAACAAGTAAAAAAGGATAGGGGAAACACGCTGACTTAGTGACAAGACAACTACAAATGAACATAATCATCAACAACAATACAGTTTGTTGCCATGGTCCTAGATGGTTGAATGAAGATCCCTGGATTATCCCAAAATGAAAACGTAATGTTCAAATTAAACACCCAATTCAAAAATGCCACTAATGCTTCTTACAGTCATGCATGGTGATCTGTTCATAATAAAAGTTGCAAGATTAAACAAGGTATAGAGAGTAGCTGCATATTGTTTGCGAATTATCTCACAGTAATTCAACAATGGTACAAAAGTTTATTGGAGATCCACCTATTTAGTACACATAGCATTCTTATAATTAAGATTTACATCTTGTCTTACTAATTGCATGGGCATCATCACCCGTGATCTCATGCCTAAAGAATAAAAGTCAGATTTTGAAATTCCCTGACATTTCCCTGTTTTCTAGACATAAAAACCAGTTTGTCTCTGACACACAAAAACAAAAAATAAAATTATAAAGGGACTTTCCAGCTATGACAGCAATATTAAAATACATTTTTAAAGCTTAACATCCAAAAAATAAATGAGCAATTAATGTGCAAATTAAATTTAGAAACTTGGAAGTTGAATTTATTCTAATTAAATTCAATTTAAGATTTTAAAAGAACTGATTACCATTACTGCTGCAGCGAAAGAAGCTTTGGTGTCTATAGACAAAGGAATTTGTTCGTTCTTCTAATTCTTTCAGCAACAAAGTGGCCATAATACCCTGGCTGCAAACACAAATTGTCCTCTGCCTACTACAGCTACCAAAATGAACTCTATCACTTATGACTCCAGTTCTTCTTCTTCTACTTCAATTACAGAGGTTCACCAGAGGAGATGTCTACAGAACTACCTTTCAAGAGAGCAAGTAACCAAAGCTGACATTATATGGGGCATGCAAACTGTCATGCAACACCATTATTTATGAGCCAGTGAAGCTAGTGTATGTATGTTCCCTGTAATGTTTCCAGACTCTGAAATTGCTTCGAAAGTTCAACTGCAGAGAACGAAAGTTGCATATACAATCACTCATGGTTTGGCTCCCTATTTTCATAAACAAGTTCTTGAGATGTGTAGTAAGTGCATACGTTTCACCATTGGTTTCGACGAGTCACTGAATAAAGTTTCTCAGATGGGCCAAATGGATCTTGTAGTTAGCTGATTCAATTCTGATATTAATGAGGTATGCACTTCTTATTTTGATTCCATGTTTCTTGGTCACTCTACCTCCTAGAATTTGTTACATGTTTTTTTGCAAGCACTGCAAGGACTCAATTTAAAGAACTCTAACAAATTTCAATGGGTGGTCCAAATGTTAATAAAAAGTTCCTTCAGGATATCGGTAATTTATTAAATGATGATCCAGATGCTCCTATTTTAGTGAACATTGGACCTTGTGGCTTGCATACTGTGCACAATTCATATAAAATGCCAGTAAAAGGAACCCAGTAGAATATTGCTGAGTTTCTTAGTGCACTTCACTTCTTGTTTTCATACGTTCCTGCAAGACATTATTCAGGTTCAAAAGTACTTCCTTTGAAATACTGTGCTATAAGATGGCTTGAAAATTTGAAAGTCAATGAACGTGATATAGATAACCTACCTAATGTTGACAAATATGTGGAATGGAAAAACAGAGGCAAAAAAAATCCCAAACTGTAACAGCTTCAAAAGAGTATCTACTTCACTATCACTAACATAGTATGCACTTCCTAACAATATCCCACACTAAAATAAGAATACGTACATTATTATTACAAATAAAAGAAATAAATTATTTGCAGCTAATGACTGGCATAGGAAGGATGTTTTGGCTGATTGAGACCATGGTGCCAATTTTTGCGGAGTCACATTCTTCTCACTTGTCTTTGATGAACTATACTCAGGTACAGTACACAGACAAACAATATACTAACCAACACACGGACGTAAATAAAATTACATCTACACTGAACACTATTAAACCTATACCATAAACGCCGAGCTAGTTAGCTTAACCACATGGCGATTTATTGTAGAAAATATAGTCGGCAGCCAGGTTTCAAGATTGCACTTAAACTATATAAATCAATATGAATGGCAGCTTGGGACTGGTTGGATCAAGACTGAATACACAGAATCATGCTTCAAAAACTCCAAACCAAAAAACAACTTTCATCATACAATGTGATGTCACTTTATTTTAAATCTTGTTCTGTATTCAGGAAATTACAAGCCACTAGTCATGCCTCAAGCTTCCAAACACCTTGCATAATAGATAGATAGATAGATAGATAGATTGATTGATTGATTGATATGGTTTATTTTAACTGGCAAAGTTAGGGACATGTGTCCCTGTCTTACTATTAACCAGTGAAATACATAAATAATATAAAATAAAAATTTCTGAATACTGAATTAAAAAGAGACAAACAAATTACTATGCTACTGTGCTATCATACTGTACATAAAATATATATTATAAAACACAATATAAATTTACATTTCCTAAGTATAATAATATAATAACTGCTAAAAAAACATGCAACAAATTGCAACAGTAATAATAATAATAACAATAATAACAATACAGACAAACCTAATACTTGCAATTAATTTGTCCAAATCCAGACATATATTACACTGACAAATGTTATAATTTTTGGGTTTTTATTGTTGGCCAAAAACATTAAAAAATGGGGATCGGTATAAGGTTAACTATGCAGGGAACCACAGCTGAGTACTCTCTAACACTACTGATGAATGATATTATAATAATAATAATAAAATGAAGAAGAAAGGACAGGATGAGAAGGAGAAGAAGATGAAGAAAAAGGAATCTATCGCACTACAAGCTTGTTTCATAGATATTTTGAGAACATACTTTTAAATCTTCCCAGGTTTGATATCCCTCTGACCTCCTGCAGAAGGAAATTTCATTCACAGATGGCCACAACAGTGAAGGAATTGTAGGTTGAGGATCTATGCTTAGGAATAGCGAGCAATGTCGAGCTCAGTGCTCTGATGTTTTTAACATGGTGTTCAGGGAAGCTATGAAATCGTTCATACAGGTAGGATGGGGATTGTAAGGTCAAGATTTGGTGCAATGAAGTCAGGGTATGCAGCTTCCATCTATTTTCAAGGTGTAGCCATCCGAGGTCGACGTAAAACTGGGTAAGATGATCACAATATTTCAGATCACATATTCTGTGCACATTGTAGTTTATCTCGAAGCTCAGTTTTCATGTCTGTGTAAACTACGTCACAATCATTGAATATTGGAAATACGAGGGCTTCAAATAGTTTCATCTTTAAACTGAATGGGAAAGTAAATTTGAAATTGTTTAATATGTGCAGCATATAATCACTGATATTGTCTGATCCATCCAAGAGAAGTGCTGGTTAATGATCACTCTGAGATTGTTTTACCTCTTGCAAGAGGGTAAAGCTTCATACTGAAGTCATACATCAGGGATGGACATGTGGTAATTACTGGAAATAAGTCTTGGATGAGCAAATGCAATGATTTGGGATTTTTTTGGGTTTATAATAAGTCCATGCTGGAAAGACCATTTGCTTATGGCCTCTAGATCCATGTTAATTTGCTCAATTGCTTTCAAAACATCTGTTGATTTTGCATGGATGTACAATTGTACATTGTCAGCATAAATGTGACATTTACAATGTGTCAGCTCTTTAGCTAAGTCATTGACATAGACAGAACAACATGTTGACGTTCATGTAAATAGGCTCCCATCCATTTCAGAGTACTGTAGGAGAACTCTAGGCGATAAAGTTTGGATAGGGGCAACTAATGGTCTACAGAGTTGAATGCTTTGCTGAAGTCCAATAAGACTAGAATTGTCAGTTTTTGCTCATCAGTAGCCTGCCTTTCAGTCATGCTTAGTAAGGTAGTACGAAGCCTCACTGGTGTGGGTCCAGTATGCCATGGTCGTTGAGATAGTTCGTGATTTGATTATGCACCATGTGTTCGAGTCTCTTGGCTGTTATAGACAGTATATTAATAGGTCTGAAGTTACAGTTTAGTGTAGGAGATATTATTTTCAGTAAAGGATGTACCAGGGCCATTTTCCAGACATTTGGGAATACACTGTTTTGAAGGGAGAAGTTGAATATGAATGTCAATACTGTAATAATGGTGTCGACATAGATTGTCCACCCCTGTGGATTTAGTTTTAATTCGCAAGATAGCCACTTTCACATGCAGGGGTGAGACATAAGTACAATAAAATTTGTCTCTGCCTATGGGTGGTGTCTTGTTATTTGCCCTCAAAAGATTTTCTTTTGCTTCTTCGATTAATTGAACATGGGAGGATACAAAGTGATTATTCAATTCATCAAGAGAAATCTCAAAATTGTCTACCTTGTCTGGTTTATTTAAGCCAAATAGTCGTGTTGACTTCCATAAGGTAGTGGGTCTTACATCAGATTTCATGAGGTCATGTAGTCGAGCGTTTCTTACTGTGCGAGTCGTTTTATTATGTAGTCATTTGTAATAGATAGGTTTTCCCTCCATCAGGTAATGGTTATATTTCCTATGAGCTGGATCCCGCTTAGACATCATTGCCCTAATATCACCATTTAGCCATGGAGAGAGTCTTTTACAGGTGCATGCTGTTCATAAAGGGGCGTGTTTGTCAAAAGTATACAGTATCATGTTATTGAAAGTGTGACCATGTCATCAATGTTAGTTTTATGAGTTATATCCTGCCAAACGGCATCATAAAGGAGCCTTCCAATAAGTTTTCATTGTCAATACGGCTATAGTCTCTGTATCAGATCAAAAATTAATGTATGGCTTTTCAGGCGTTTGCTCTATTAACCAGCATTTTGTCTTAGGTCTCACACTAGACTCGTCAGAGTGGAATGTGTCAGACCCTACCCACTCTGTAAGTCACGTACTTAGGTTTATGTCTGGGGCACTGCAGTGCGTAAGATATAAGGATAATGTCATGGGCTGACAGTCAGGGAGCAGACGTCTGGCCATGATATAATACTCTGTCAGGGTGGTTCGTTACTATCAGGTCCAGTAATGTGTGTGGTTTTAGTGTGCAGAGTGGGGGAAAGTGGCAGGATCGCCATACTGCATGCTTGAAACGTATTCAATAGATGGGTGGTTTCAGATGAATCTGGATCTAGAAGGTTTGTATTGAAGTCGCCCATCATTATAAGATGTTCTCATATAGGTAACAGTCTGTTAAGATCAGTCTCTAAGTCATTCAGATGGCGAGCTTTATGCGGCTTGTATACAGCATCTACTAAGCATTTCACAGTAGAGACCTGCATCACTATGGACATGTACTCTTGTTTCCGCTCATACTGTTAAGGCGACTGACAGATAATTTGAGGTTTCAAGCACAAAGAGACAAAAGCATAGACCTCACCTCCCCCTTTGCCAAGTCTGTCATTCCTCAGAAGGCAGTATCCAGGTAATTCCAGATTCTTAGCCTGATATTTGACTTTCAACCAACTTTCACTGCATAAGATTATATCAAAGGACAGTGGTATGAAAATCACTTTTAGTTCATCTATACAAGTTTGAGAAACTAAACTCTGGGCATTAAGGTGACATATGTCAAGTGCGCTTTTATGTCTATCTATGGCTGACTGGAGAATGTGTGTTGTAGCTTCAAGGAATGGAGTTCGGGTCAATGGACTAGCAGGTAGACAGGTTGAAGGGATGGGTGCAGAAGGGGAAGTGTGACAAGGTAAGTATTGCTATGGTCACAGGGACTTCGGCTGTTTGTGGTATGCATTACAGAGCAGGGACAAAGTATTCACGACAAGAATAAAGAAGAATCTGAAAATTCTGAAGGACAGTGTCCCAGATATATCGGAGTACTCTAGACCTTTTACTGAGAATGAGATAACTATTGCAATTGCTGATATCAAGCCAGGCAAAGCACCAGGTGTGGATGGTATTCACCCAGAATTTATCACTCATTGTGGGGATAGAGCTAGAGTATGGTTGTCCACCTTCTTCACGAACATCCTACAGCGTGGGCAATTACCAAAGCTATTCAAACAAACAAAGATCATAGCCATCTTGAAGAAAGGCAAATCCAGTGATAAACCAGAGAGCTATCGACGTATTGCCCTGCTTAGTGTGACATATAAATTACCAGAAAGGCTCCTTCTCAATAGAATTGGCCCAAAGATCCTCAAGAAAATCCCAGTGGAGCAGGCAGGATTCAGACCGAACAGAAGCACTACAGACCAAATAATGTCTCTTACAACTTACATAGAAACAGGCTATCAGAGAAAGCTTAAGACATCAGTGGCTTTTATTGATCTGACAGCAGCCTATGATATAATCTGGAAGGATGTACTCTTCAAGTTTCTGAAAGTGATACCATGTAAGACGACTGCCCGGCTCTTGAATAATATGCTAAGCCAAAGACTTCTCCAAGTACATATGGGGAATACTGTAAGCACCAAAAGATCACTAAATAATGGACTTCCACAGGGCTCTGTTCTTGCTCCAATCTTATTTAGCCTATATATCTCAGACATGCCTGACACATCTTCAAGAAAATTTGGATATGCCGATGATTGGGCTATTGCTACGAGAGATACAACATTCGAGAAATCCGAGATGACCTTAATGGACCAATATAAATGGTCCGTTATTGGACATTATAAATTTTCTAGCTAACTCATTCTTTGTTGCCAGCGTTTCGCCCTCGTGTGCTAGGGTGGGCTCATCAGTTGGTACCTAGCACACCTACCAATACGCTGGCCAGTGCATACCGTGGAGGCCACTGCGTAGGCTAACTGGAGCCACCGGCAGTGCCAATGCACTAAGAGACTTTGTCTCATTATCAAAAATTGATGATCATCGTCATCCTGATGGCCAAGCAGGCAACAATTTTTGATAATGAGACAAAGTCTCTTAGTGCATTGGCACTGCCGGTGGCTCCAGTTAGCCTACGCAGTGGCCTTCACGGTATGCACTGGCCAGCGTATTGGTAGGTGTGCTAGGTACCAACTGAAGAGCCCACCCTAGCACACGAGGGCGAAACGCTGGCAACCAAGAATGAGTTAGCTGGAAAATTTATAATGTCCAATAACGGACCATTCATATTGGTATTATAAATTTACTCATTCAGGACAAATATTTCAGATTCCCTATGGGAATCAGCATCTATATCGACCTTAATGGACGACGTAAAAGTGTTGGTACAGTACTTTAAATTGTGGAGACTTACACTTAATGCCAATAAAACAGAAGTATGCTGTTTCCATCTAAACAGCAAGATGGCTAATAAACAATTGCAGGTGTACATTGGAAATCAGTTATCGAGACATAATAGATTCCCTAAATACCTAGGAGTTACCTTAGACAGAACACTCTCCTTTAGACAACACCTTCGTAACGTCCAATCCAAAGTAAGAACTCGCAACAACGTAATTCAAAAATTATGTGGTACAACTTGGTGTTCAACAGCAACTTTACTCCGATGCACCACCTTGGGACTTGTGTTCTCGGCTGCTGAGTACTGCGCTCCTGTTTGGCTGAATAGCCCTCACACCAACCTCATAGATACGCAGCTCAACACCACACTGCAACTTGTCACTGGCACAATAAGGTCTACACCCACATACTGTCTACCTATTTTCAGCCATATCTCCCCACCAGATCTTCAACGTAAAAATGCTCTCCTCAGGGAATTTAAGAAATTAATAAATAATCCCCAATTACCAATACATGACGACATCGCTGATGTTTATCTGAACCGTCTAAGGTCCCAAAATCCACCATTAAGAACTGCAGTAGAACTGAAGAATATCAACTTGAATATTACTAAGGAATGACAGGGAAGACAAGATACTAGGCCTGAGTCAACTTTGCCACACATAGGAACGTCACTGCCACCTGGATTTGAGCTTCCTAGGAAAACCTGGTCTACTCTTAACAGGATACGATCGGGCCATGGTAACTGCGCAGATTTCCACTACAAGTGGAAAAGAATTCCTACGCCTAACTGCGACTGTGGTGCCTCCAAACAGACCATCCTGCAAATTATCAGCGAATGTAAAAAAAAAAAAAAGTACAGTGGTGATATCAGTGACTTTGCCCATGCACTTCCAGAGACAGTTAGCTATATAAATAACCTGGATATAAATATATAGTTTGTCTTTCAAAATCATTGTGTGTTGTATCTGTAAAGCCATACGCTAAATAAATAAACCAACTGCTAACATGAAACTAACTAGAACACAGCATGTGACTACATCCTAAGAATGGTCAGCAATTAATATATTTTAGATAATTACATTATCAGTAATAATAACAATAATAATAATAATAATAATAATAATAATAATAATAATAATAATAACAACAATAATAATAATAATAATAATAATAATAATAATAATAATAATAATAATAATAACAGTGATAACGTGCACCAGCAGATTAGGCATACAGAATGCTCAAGTAGGAGCTTATTCTATGTAGTGTTGATGTTAGATCTATGTAGACGTAATACAGAGGCCTGACTTAAATAAGATCCAGTTAGGAAAATTTTATTAAAGAGTAAGTAGATCGACAGGTGGTAGGATAAGAAGACAGATAAGTGAACAGATATTTAGATAAATAGATAAATTTTGTAAATGGATAGATACGTAGATAGATGATACATACCTAGATAGATAGATAGATAGATATGGTTACTTTTAAAAAAATTTAAAAAGCTAGCTTCTCAGCTGCGACTTACGGTAAAGGATGGGAGTTGACTCACATTTTCAAGTGATAAGGCAGCACTGCAACAGAAGCTTATGCCATAGGAAGTTCCTTTAACTGGCACACTCTTAATTCCATCCTGTCCGCCTTCTTGGTTACGATGTCTCCTGAGTCAGTCCAAGTGTTTGTAAGAACAAAACACTGGATTGCTGTCTTCAAGCCGTAAGATCTTCATGGATTGTTGTCGATAAGCTTTTCAGTTTCGTTTTCCTAGTGAAGACATCCTGCTGTGACCGATAAGACACAAATATCACTAGGATATGCCTTGTTTTCTCTGGTAATCAAGGTCCTACTCTGTGACACCTATCAATGTCATTAAGTCTAACATCTGCACCTACTACTTTGCACACGTTGAGCACTAGTTCATCACAGTTTTCGTTCGAACATTCAGGGATGCCGAAATTTCTTACATTATTTCTCCTTCTGTATTGCTCCAATGAATTGCACTTGGCATCCATATCCTCCTTCAGTTTGCAGATTTCCACCTCCTTACCATGTTTTTCAGTTAACTCTGAAAATGCTTCGATGTTAAAATTTAAACTATTTTCAAATTCTTTTATAACAACTTGTGTGATGCGGGTCGTAATGGCCTGCACAATTTTTTCAAAGAAGCTGTCCGAGTTAATGAAGTCCTCCAGCACGCACTTCACGAGGCAGTCTACGTTGGCAGCACTGGTAGTGGCTGGGCTTCCAACTCCATCGTTTCCCCATTTTCTTTACATTGCAAATTTGGAAGAAAAAGATCAACACCGACAAAACATATGGGTATATCGATTCGTAAATACAAGCGTAACACTTCCGCAAGTTTCTATCACTTCCACTGATGTATAACACCTTCAAATCACTTGATTACTGTGGAGCCTCACTCACTGACGTCCATCACCAACCATTTCATCAGATAGGTTAGAAACTCAACATGGCGCGACTCGAACAGTGTCACGTTGCATTACACATTTACACAAGGTTTACTCACATCAGCACATTTAATAATTGTAATAATAATAATAATAATAATAATAATAATAATAATAATAATGAGCATTCAAAGGAGTATTAAGTTTAAGCGAATTTCACAGTTTCCTGCTTTGAGTCAGTGTCTTTTCTCTTTTTACATTTTATGAGGTAGTGACTATCACACACGTCATTACATAGTAAACAAACACAGTCATTTGTTGGGTACTGGAATTTTGTCTATATGCATATTTTGCTGTGGAAGCCATACATTGAAGCGATTCCGATTAGAAAACTGAGAACGCAATATAGGCCTCATCATTCCCCAACAACACAGAATATACAATAGTAAGCAGATCAAAAAATTGAAAATTCAATCGAACATAGTCGCTAGTGCCTGCTATATGCTATTCATATAGCTACAGAAGATATTGGTTACTTCATATTCGCGATCACACTTGATTTTGTTAATGTTTATTCAGGTTTCTTTACAATTTATTCGTGGCATAAAAGACATGCCCAAGATTAATCTTACAAAAATTGAAAAATTGCTTCTATTAACGTACAAATAGGGTATGTCCATTTTATCTGGCAGAAGAACGAATTTCCAGATTATTTTCTAAATTCCCTGACATTTCCTGGTTTTCCCACTATTTCTGGAATTCCCTGACATTCCCCGGTCACCAGTATTTCATACGGGTGGACACCCTGTTAATCCCGTATTTGTTTGGTGAGACCATAGTCTTCTTATTTTTGTTGAAGGCGTGAAAAAAGGTTCACGACTGTGTGTTAACGTGTGTGTTTTTACTAGCTGATGTGATAGCCTCCTCTTGTCCTATTATTCAAATGGGGATGCTTGTGCTAGAAGTTGGCTACAGCTTCAATGTTGAAATCGAATAGTGAGGGATGTGTGGTGAAGAATCTGTAACGAGAGGAGGCTAGAAGGATTTTTAAGATTAGGGCAAAAAGGGAAAAATTTGACGAAAAACGCTGTGTATAAAATTATTCACCCCTTCGACCTTTCTGGTGGGAACTAGTTGCCTTTGCAGCATCAGAACCAATGACAGTTGCACTTCTTGTATTGTACCTGTGTGATATTGATGGAAGGGTGTGTGGCGGAGGAGAGGAGATGGGCGGAACATTGAGCTTATGCGCTGCTGGCTGTAGGCTGAACATTCACAGTGATAATGGCACAAACTTCTTTGAAGCAGCAAAAGAAATCAAGGCTTTTCAGCAAAACAACCCTCCGAAAACCAACTCTTCACACAACTGCAGGCATGGGACTGACATGGCATTTCATCCTTCGTGCAGTACCACACTGGAAAGCAGCTGTCAAGAGTCTGATATATCACCTGAGAAGAGTGATGGATTCTTATTGCTTCACCAACAAAGAAGGTACCACTCTCATAACACATACATCCTCTCAGAAAATATTTTTTAAACGTGTCTTTAATTGTGTAAATTGTCGTCTGTGAACTTACAAGTTTCCTCATTTTTATAACACACATTCCTCTATGTAACACCTTGACTAGAGTAATCAGGATCCTGATTATAGTCCCTTAGGCATGAGATCACGGCTGATGATGCCCAAACAATGGGCGAAACATGTCCCCTTAACCCCTCAGCGTCGCAGCCATTTAAAGAGCTTCCTTCCCCGCGGCCGGATGAGATTTCAACTACGGGCGTCTGAAATACATTGATTCACTTAAAGCGTTACTACAAGTATAAGAGTAGCGCGATATTCACGAAATTTGGAATTCCTTATGATAGAACTATGTACATGCAGATAATGACATCATTTTTTCACATTACCTTAGTAATTTAGTTTCGTGTGATAGAGTTCGAAGCACTCTTCGAGGGCAGCAGTACACCGACGTCTTCTTTTTGCCATGTTTTGAACACACGACACAACGTCTCTGAGGTTTGGATTTCTCACTTTTTGATGCTAATTTCCTGATAAAATGTCTTTCTTGCAACCTTGGAACTGTATTATCTGATGCGCGCCCGAGCGAGCGTATTTTGTAAACAAACCTTCTACCAGCTGAATCCGATAAGATAACTGCTCAATGCTTGTCCCTGTGGCTTGTCTGAATATTATTAGAGAATTTAGGACGGTTGCATTCAATAGTCTTTTGAACAGCTTTATATACCATTTAGTTGTTCTCTTTCTTTCGACTAAAAACATATGTAGTAACTGGTCCTTGAGATCAACGCCCCCCATGCCATAGTTGTAATCTATCGCGCATAAAGGCTTTACTGTTTCTTTCCCCCTCTTAGTAACACGTCTTGTTTCTTCATTGCGGTATGTGGACACGAACGTAACATTTTTTTTGTCACACCATTTTAGCACAGTGACGGGCCCAGAATGCCTAGCTATTATTTCCCCCTTCTTAAGTTTTTTTTCTTTTACTTCCTTGGGAACGTTTTTTCTGTTCAGTTTCAGTGTCCCAACACAGTCTGTTGAATGATGATGTTTTAGAGCCCTCGCTAATTCTGGACTATTGTAGTAATTGTCCATCCATAAGGTGTGTCCGCGGCCTAACAAAGGTTCTAACAATTTCAAGACAATTGCTGCAGTTTTCGGAGTTTCGGGTGTGATAAGAGTTGATTCAATGAGAGTTCCTTTCCCTGTGTATACAAGAAAACACCAAAAATAACCAGTACTTGACTCACACAGTTCGAATGTTTTTATGCCAAATTTTGAGGCCTTTAGCGGCAAGTATTGCCGAAACGAGAGGCGCCCTTTCCACAGAGTCAGACTTTCATCAATAGCAATATTTTGCTGTGGTAAGTACAGGGACTGAAATTTGTTATTCAAATGACACAGAATAGGATATATTTTGAACAGTTTGGAAGGCCCTTGCTATGTAGACAAGCTGTTATTGTCTATAAAATGCAAAAACCTACATATCATTTCAAACCTGTCCCTACTTATGACATCTGAAAACCCAGGTGTTGATATGACCCTGCTCTTCGAAAAATAAGACCGAGATGTTTAAATGTTGGCTTTTGTACAATGCCCATCAGCAGAAATAAAGCTAACACAGTATAAATTTCATTTACTGTGACAGGTGTCCAGGTTCGAACGGGTGACCGAAACGAAAAAAGATTTCCACGAGCATTTTGATATTGCTCTGCATACCTGTTAGTTTCTTTCACAATTAACTCTACTACGCTAATATCAAAGAACGTTTCAAAACATTCAACGATTCCCCTGATATTTTGTGCACCTCCTCTTGGTCCGAATTCACTGTTGAAAACTTCCCTCTGACCTGTGTAATTATCCATAGTCTCCCACACGAAATTTCCAAGTACTGGTTCCTCCTCATCGTCGCTCTCATCATTTACCACTGCATCCGCCACAGCCAAATCATCTACTTCATTATCACTGCTTCTAATACTGTCACTACTACTTCCGACTAAACTTTCATCTGAATTATACAATATATCAAGCACGTTACTGTCAGTCAAACCACGGCTGGAGCTAGCCATTGAGCGCGGCGCGTCACACGGACTGATGAAGCTGCAGCGAGACCGAAGGCAGCAGTATGAAACTGAATGAGGGGAATAACATTTATGACAAAATAAACCAACTCGATACATATTTCAGATAAAAGGTTGGGACATCGTCTTTCAAATGTGATCTACATCATGCACAGTTGGTTCTCATATCGTATGACAGAAAGCAGCACTAACTGATGCCTACACAGAGCGCTCGTGGAGAGTTACGAAAATATTACAAGCCGAGAAATAAAGGTAAATATAACAAATAAACCGCACTGTCACTGTACAAATAGAGCAAAGAGCATCATGCGAAAAGACAAACTACTCAGATCATCATTTCTTTATTTTATTCTGCGGGAAAGAATGAAGCAAACAGACTTAAAAGAAAAACAGAGATTAGGGCTCAGACTTACTTGACAAATATGTATCCTTGCAAAAACAACTACATTTTAACGATCGTCAATTCTTATTTTACAACACTGATAAACTCCAAAATCTCTTCTTGGAAACACAACAATTTGCGTATCCATAACTCCAAAACTCTTCGCGCTATAGCCGTAAATGTGAAACCATGTATGGGTCTATACCACGTATAGAGGTCGGCGGCTACGGAAGAAAAGAGGGTCTATACCACGTATAGAGGTCGGCGCTGAGGGGTTAAATTAGTATTACAATATATAAATCTTAATTTTAAGACCCCAATGCATATTGAATACGTGGATTTCAATAAACTTTTGTAACATTGTTGAATTAATGTACATTTCAATATGGACCAGTCATGAGATTTGTAACATATAATTATCTAAGATTGTCGTAAACAACCCACGGAGTGAAAATAAAGTCCACTGTTCGTATAGGAGTTGAACGCTCTACACAAATGTTAGATTAATGTTGTGTAGGAAACTATCAACTCATACAGTATAAAGACTATAAATCCAATCATAGATAAAGAAGGCCATCTTCTTGTTGACATAGACTCCAATAACAGTGGAGTAAAAAATTTAGAAATTCTGTATCATCTCACAATTATAATTATGATGGCGGAACACCTTCGACTATTTCATCCTGACACTCAACTCTCTGAGGGACAAGTTTAGGATCTCATCAGTAAGGGGGACAGAAAGAAGCCACACTGATACATGTCTTCAAGTGTTCTATGATGAATGCAGATACCTCAGAACAATTAATGTGAAATACACAAATGGTGCCTGAAACCCCGACATACCCATTCCTTAAAACCGCTGGCCAAATTCTAATGAAAAATCGTGTGAAATCAAACAAGACCAGACTGCCTAGCTACCAAGGCTGTCAACATAGACATGATACCTGATATCACCACAACATTTCTCTCTGCACTTTATAGACTTAGTTCTCATAGAGGTCAACCCCTGAACACTTACAGCAATTACAGCACAAACTTCTTCGGAGCAGCTACAGAAATCAAGGCCTTTCTGCAAAACCACCCTCAGAAACCATCTTTTCACACAACTGCAGACATGGGACTGACGTGGCGTTTCATCCCTTGTGCAGCATCACACTCTGGTGGAATCTAGGAAGCAGCTGTCAAGATTCTGATATAACACCTCAGATGAGTGATGGATTCTTATCACTTCACCAACAAAGAATGGACCATTCTTACAACACATACTCACATCCAATCACCAAAGCTAAATGATGACCCTTTTGACACTTCTTACCTAACTACATCCCATTTCCTTATAGGAGAGCCAATTACTACACTCCCTGATCATGATTATACTTCCCCTCTCATCACAACCTTGCCCACATAGCTATATTTTCAGCAGCTAACCCAGAACTCCTGGAAGAGATGGTGAAATGAATATCTCAATAAATGGGCTATGAAATACCCCATAGCAACATAGTCATACTGAAAGAAGATGACACTCATGCTATGAAGTGGACGATGACAGTGATCAAATGTGCATCCTGGTAATGAGGAATTCATTCATGTAACGAATGTTCAAGTGAGTAATGGTGAACTTACAAGGCCTATTCACAAACACTATCCCTTACGAAGTATGAAACAGAAAGGCAAGATAACTCTTGAATGGCTTATTTATTCATCGCATGTTTAAGTAATATTTTTGTGAGATTATCTCTGGAACTCAGAGAGGTGTAAGAAGTTGTCAGCTTGAATGGGTCTATCTACGATATCAAAGATTAACTGAAACTTTAAAACAAAGGTTATATTTCTTTTCAGATCTCAAATTTAACAAAATTCTTCACTAGGTGAAGGAACAAAATGTCAGGTACAAAATAACAATCAAGAATAGAAACCCAAGGGTTGGAAGTTACAAGTTTTGAGCTTCCAGCTTCAATTTACAAGTTTACATCATCATAAATGTTGCATTTGGTTAGATAACGAGATATATCTCTCAAGACACAGTTCAAGAGCACCTTGCTCCAAAGGTTACACATACGGCCTTCCGAAGGCCCCACTCAAAATTGCACCAATAACAGACAAGAGTTTACATGCTCTTTAAATTCAACGAAGGAGGCTATGCTCCCAATTCCTTACAGCCTACTCAAGGAAACATTACACAAAACCTTACAATTTCTAGCATCTCTCGGTACAACCTACAATTTACAATTCCTTTACACAGGGGTATCTAGTACCCATACTACTGGGCCTTCATGGAAAAAGAACAACAGGTTATATTACTGGCCCAGACTCAGAATGTATATACAGTGGTAAACTTGCGCTCCTTGAAAACCAAGTTTTGAAAACCTACTTGGGCTTGTGGCCCGATGATGCAGAGACAAATTCTACACAACTCAGGTGACTCGAAAGAGAAGTTAATGAGTGATTTACAGGAGAAAACAGTTACAAAATCGTACTTACCTCAATATAAACTGAAGGGAAATTTGAGAGGGAAACATACTTTCTATCCCCAATTAACAGTTTAAGTCTGTATGAAATTTTACATTAGCAGAATGAATATTTACATTTTTGAAAACAGCTGTGAGTTTGCAGAGACAGCTACAGATATAGAAAACTGGTGGCCATTACCTGGGCTGACGTTCTGCCTGCCAAAGAATTAGGCACCCCACCTCCCGTCTTAACATACACACTCAGAAATTTGACGAGAATAAGACAAGGTAACTAGAAAAGGCCGCGGCTCTTATACCCAAGGGGAGGGTTCGAGAAGGCTCTGGGCTAAATCCGACCACACCCTCCCATTTTATTTGATACTCAAAAAGTTACAAGAAGCTTATGATTGGCTGAAAAATAAATACAGAAAATTTGTGATTGGCCAGACTTCAAAGCTGGCAGGATGAGAAGGAACTGTTGCTAAAACATTGTAGTATCAAAATAAATGAAAGTCAATTTAGTTGAGAAAAATTATGAACCCAAAACCTCTTTAAATCATTAATTACTCCACCTCGCACCAGAGTGCATGACCTCAGCTTTTTGCAGGGACATCTATGGAGAAAAATACAAACTTTTTGATGTATACCAAAACATAACAAAGAAATCCAGTTAGTTTAGGAAACTTTAAAATAATATATTACTGAGTTGTTCAGTAGTGACATCTTCCGATCAATGTCCCAACTTTATGCATTAGCAGTTTCAAGTTTTGTTCAATAGATAGTGTTCCCTAAGGCGCTTCTTTTAAATGTGCAGGGTTGAGGTGCACCTCCCAGTACAAATATTATAAATCACAATGGACTAGTACATCACAGACCACATTAGGGAGAAAAATAAATTTTTCACTTGCCAAGAGATGGCTACAATGTGTGTAGTATACAAGCAAACAAACACAGTAAACAAGCATATCACCTGCAACTTGTATCAACAAATTACTGTATTGGTTAGAAAACAATAATTAATATAATCAATAAGATAACAAAGATGTTTCATTTGGAAACAACCAGTAAAATATCCTGTAACAGTAACAAAAGAATGTATCTTTCAGCTACTTTGTGTTCAAAACTAATTAACAAATTCAAAAGTATCAGTAGGAATGATACCAGCTACCAAATGACATAGAGTAGAGGTCTTTGGAATAATCCTAACTGCTGCACAATTCATAACGCAAGATTGTGGAACAACTTGAAGGAAAAGTGAAAACTAGGTATGAACACAGCCATTTCATAAAAAAGTATATTATAAGTAGGACTGTCAATCATGTGCACTAAAGAGATGGATCAAACCCCGGTATCTGCTGAGCCACTTTCTAACCTTTTCCATTATCTGACGATGGCTTATCAAATTATGTACATTACCTCAAGAGAGTTTTCCTGCGATGACTCTGGCTCAGTTAACTCTGATTTAACTTCTTCTTTCAGAGCTATCACTTCTGATACATGTTCGAAATTTTCCTGTGAAAAATAACATGTATTAGGTATGCTCATAACACACGTCTACAAATACAGTCACAAACAAATGAGCATGTTAATTCATTAATTTCCAGTATTACAGTTACTTTCATAATTTCACTAATGTTTAAGGAAGATTTCTTCAAGCAGAGGATTGTTAAAACCAAAGGCTGCACGGAGAAAGGTGTTACTATTCTTGCTCACTCCTTATGTCAGAGAAAGGATGAGACTGAGAACAAAACACAAAATGCGAAACATTTTCTAGCCATACCAGAAGATATAATACCAGAGATGGAATTGGGGCCATCTCACACAGAATTTGGAAGGAAGCAGCCATAGGCATAAACACTAAACTGTATGAACTGTTTTCATATGTTTAATCATATCAATCAAATCATAAAAGTTGTCTGAACCAATTAGAAGCGTTACAACATTTCTAAATGATTTTTTGTTCTCAGCATAGAGTCCGTTTATAGACAGATTAAAGTTACTTGAAATAATGGAATCACATTCTCTACTATGGTTTTGCTGAGATCACAGGGGCTACATAAAACATTAATACAGTTCTGTTTCAAACTGCATATTTCAATGCTACCAAGTGTAAAATAAAAAATATAAACATGAAGGAAGCAGACTTATCACAGTCATATAACAGTGAAAGATGTGATGTAACCCAAAGTTAAAGCAGCTAGAAATGAAATATTTTACTACTATAAGCATGTAGTGTTCTGTGAAGAACTGAGGGAATGAGGACACCATCATTGGAGAATCAGCAGTGTTGGAGTGCATATCTGCAGTTTCAGAAGATCTTTTATGATCTACAGTACTACAAGACATTTAAATTTCACTCTTGGATTCATAAAACCTTGTCAGCATTAAAGGGGGGACGGACTGTGATTAAAAGCTTATATTCTAATGTAAGTTAAGTAACTAATAAAAGTGAATTAAAGTTATAAGTTCTAGAATATACCAACTTAACAAATTCAATACAGAAGAGAACAGTAGCTGAACAAAGGAATGGATGAAAAGGATGCATAAAAAGGACAAGGAAATAATGACAAAGAGGAAAGAAAAGTTCTGTTTAATGTGCCTTAAGTCCTGAAAGTGTCAGAGCCCACTAAGAAGGGGTATATAAAAGAAATCATTCTCAGAAATCATATATTCTAGAGCCCTTAGACATGGTTCTCTACTGTATATATCATAGAATCTGACCTGTATTTGAGGAATAAAATGAGCCAATCACTATTCTGTCTTTGTAGAAGAATTCAACATCTGAGCAAAATACTTATTTTGAGAGAATGTATATTCAGATTTTGAGCTATTTCATACCTCGTATGTCATAGGCAAATCTGCTCGTTCCTTAAAACACATAATATCTTCCAGCACATTGTGTATGTGAGGGTAACCCAGAATAATCACACCTGTGTTGACATTTCGTTTAGCAGACTGGTGTATCCAGGCTCAAAAACACTAATGAAAGATTTGTGATTAAAGTTCTTCTACACCAATTATGGTAGGAGTAATAAATTTTAACATGTGGTGCTAATGATGGTGCAGTAGTGTAGGAGGAAATTAGTTTTTTTAAAAAGTAAGATTGGCCAACCATCATCTATTATAATCAAAGGGGAAAAATAAAAAAGGTGCAATCCCTAAACCAAAGTAATTTTAATACTGACAGTAAAAAGTACAGACTAATCCAAGCCTAACCTTAAGTTCCTAAGAGTTGGCAGATTTGTGTAGAGCATAGTGGTGTATTCTCAGACAAATAAACAAAACAGAGTTGTACTACGCATAGCTGCTCATTCAGCAATTGGTGACTGCTGGTGTTAATACTGAGGAAGCACATAGAAAATTATGCCCCTGCCAAACTTATTCAGCTATTAAGGGTTAATTTCTGACCCCTATAAAGTTATCTGGAATGAGACTTACAAGGGATGCAGTTGTTTTTCCTTCAATCCAGCCTGGTTCCTCTTTGATCTTTGCTTCCAGGTCCATTTTGCACTGCAAACTGAAGTAGTTAGAAGGTACTGGAATGGTTGATTACTTCCAGTGACCTTACACTAAAACATAATCCAGAAAAATATATTACCTTATTAATGTCATTGATACTTATGATGTTTGTTAACAGACTAAGCAACACCATTTTCATTTTAAATGACCTTCAATATTATGATCATACCAAAAAACCCAAAATTTTACATGACTGTTGATATTGTGATCATACATACAGGACCTCAAGTTTTCTATGACTAATACTTCGATCAAAGCTAAGGACCTGCAGTTTTACATGATTTCTAAAACAGTGATCACTTCCATAATATAATTTAACTTATCTGTCGATATCAAGATCACAGTCATAGGACCCCTATTATTACATGACACCTTATATCGTTAATAGCTATCTAACATACAGTTTTATATGGAACTGAAACCAAAACAAGATGACTTTTCTTGAAAATTCAGTGACTGTATGGTTTGCATATCACTTTGATCACCCGGGTCCATATACTGGAATCTTCCTACCACTTTTATCCTTTGCAATCAGCTTCAAAACAAACTGAACAAGTTCACAGTTCTTTGAGATTTGTTCTGTCAAAATTTTCCTTCCCAGGATCAAATTCTCTCAAACCATTCTCCTCTCATTAAGCTTATTCACTATCTCTTTATTTGAGACATGTTCTATCAATCTGATCTTGAAGAACTTCTGATAACACGGCATTTAAAAGGCTTCAACTCTGTTTTTCTCGGCACCAGTTATTATCTGTGTTTCACTTCCATACAGTGTCATACTCCTTACTCAGTGTAAACATAATTTTAAAAGTTTTCAACCTGTTGAACCTAAAGAATGTGATGGAGAACAGATGGGAATTTATGCTGGATTCAGTGATGATATTTATTGATATTGAGAAGGCATATGTCAGTGTACCATGGCAAGTGGTCTCGGATGCAGGGAGAAGTGAAGAACCAATTATAAAAGCCATGAAAGAAAAGTGAGTAAGTAGTATGAATACTACGAAAGGACAAACAAACTGGTTCAAAGTAGAAACAGGACTTAAAAAGGAACCAAGGAGGCAAAGGCCTCACTCTTTGCAGATGAGACAATAATATGTGGAGAAGATGAAATGGAAGCACAAGAACAAGATAATGTAAGGAATCAGGAGATGGAGGAATATGGAATGAAAATAAGTGTGGAAAAGGGTACGATAATAGTGGTGACAAGAGGTAATAGAGAAGGAAGTGGGAATATTGAAGTAATTGGAAGACCATTAGAAGTTGTGGAAAGCTTCAAGTATTCAGGGAGAATAATTGAAGAAGATGGGTAAATAAAATAAGAAATTGGATAGAGACTTGAACAAGCCAATGAGTTTAACCAATGTGTGAGATGTATAGTCTGTAACTGGGTCGTCCAACGGAATGCAGGAAAATTTTGCACCCAATGTATTACACACCAATTTTGACATATGCACCAGGCACATGGACAACAAAAAAACATGATGAACGCAGAATGCAAGAGGCCAAGATGAAATTCCTTAGAGAAATAATAGGGAGGGCATAAAGGAATAAAGTCAGAAACATAGAAATGAGGGAGTGAATTGGAATCCCTGAACTGAAAGGCAAGATAGAGACACAAAAGCTGAAATGGTATGGACAAATGATGAGAATGGAAGAGGATAGAGTTCCACAGTAAGTATTTACAAAGAAAGTCATAGGAGAAAGACATTGGGGAATGCCCAGAAAGGGGTGAATGGCTACGGTAAGGAGAGTACAGAGAAGAGTGGAGTAAAAGAAGAAAAAAAAAATTTGAGGAAGGAATGGAGTGGTGGAGAGAGAAAAACTGAGGAGGTTCTTAATTCACATTTCTACCCAGAAGACTGGAAATGGAAAATGAAGAAAATTCTGTTGAAATAAAGACAAAAATTTATACAATACTGCTATCAGCTCATTTCATTGAACAAGGCCACCAACCTTTACTTAAGTGCCGTTTCTTTATTTTTCTATGCGTGTCTTGTCTAATGACACAACTGAGTGGTGTTTACCAGAGTGCCCCTTGTAGGGAGTTCCATGTCAAACGAGTGGTTTAAATGTTTAGCAGTTTTTATTGTTCCCCAGGTGGCACAAAAATTGTCTATGTTCAATACCTCGAGTAGTGCCTCAGAGAATTAATTTCACCCTACAGCAGTGTTCGCTAGTCACTTTCTTATATTTTACTGTAAATGTAAACATACTGCACTAACAATGAATACTAAAATTTCTCCTACAGGTAATACAAGCTTTGTTCCTGTGGCTAATTGAGTTGATTCTTATGCATTGCCAGGGAACAGATTTCTATGTAAAGCTCATTTCATTGAACAAGGCCACCAACCTTTACTTAAGTGCCGTTTCTTTATTTTTCTATGCGTGTCTTGTCTAATGACACAACTGAGTGGTGTTTACCAGAGTGCCCCTTGTAGGGAGTTCCATGTCAAACGAGTGGTTTAAATGTTTAGCAGTTTTTATTGTTCCCCAGGTGGCACAAAAATTGTCTATGTTCAATACCTCGAGTAGTGCCTCAGAGAATTCATTTCACCCTACAGCAGTGTTCGCTAGTCACTTTCTTATATTTTACTGTAAATGTAAACATACTGCACTAACAATGAATACTAAAATTTCTCCTACAGGTAATACAAGCTTCGTTCCTGTGGCTAATTGAGTTGATTCTTATGCATTGCCAGGGAACAGATTTCTATGTAAACACATATCTATTCAGGTAACTACGATCAATTGTATTTTGTATATTTCACCAGTGGGGACAATACTGAAGAGTGCCGTGTTTACTTGTTCTGGCCATCATAGGTTATTCTAATAATATGTTATTGGCTTTAATTTCCAGCAACTACCTTTTACAGTTTCCACAGCCAGAATTTATTCCTGAAGATTGTTCTTCCATTCCTGCCAGCAGTTTAATGTTGCACCAACAACTCCAAGGGAAAGGGATAAGATTACGTATGCAGCAGCATTAATTAAGGTTAATTAATGATAAAATGGAGATACCACGGTAACGCTTTTCAGGACTGCAGATCCTAGGATTTGACCCCATGCAAACTCACAGTCACTCACCCCTGAAAATCTTTTACACACCAATAAATCAGAGAGGAAGCCAACTGTTATCTAAATCATCATGAATAAATACCGTATATAGCTGCTGTGGGGTAATGATGTGATACAGAAAAATCTCCATAACAACACTGATATAACAAGATATAGATATCCTAAATGGGAACCTCTCAAGATTTTTAACCCTACTACCATATGTCGCAGCATACAGAGTAAAGAACAACTCAACATTCACAGCATCACTAGAAAATTGCACACAAAGGTAAATAACACAGCAAAATAATAATTAAAATTACACACTACATATCGCAATTTCTTTCTGAAACTACCATCCGCATTTCTTCACCTGCGTTGCTCTTCAGAAAAAAAATCATCATTCCACTAAATTTAGATATACGATATATTGCCACTAACAGGGTGCGAAATCAGAAAGAAGTGGTGGTGGGGGCAGAAGGAACATAGGGCTTAACTACTAATTTTTTTTCAGGCAGTACCTGGTATTTAAATTACCCTCTCACCCAGAAAAATGTAAATTTGAGATCTTTTTGTTCAAATTTTGCTGTTATAACGGGAATGATAAACATTAGAACGCTATTCCAATCAGCTGAGAAATTTATGAGAGACTCGCTATCTTAAGAAAGGCCAGACAAGGCATGAGTTTCCATGGTTTATTGCTTTTTTAATGGAACTTTCCTCTACCAGGGCTATGTGTTGACTGAACAAATTTGTCTGTTTGTACCCTGCTCAAGTGAATATTGTCCTACTGATACCTATAGAAAACACACCGACTCTAAGAAGTACAGGAGTGGTGTAAACTCGAGCTACTTATAGCAATGACGAGGGAGGATGGACTTGCCAGCGTGAAACATCAAGAATAGGCTGCAGGTGCGGAGTTGCCACTGCTGCGTTGTTTCATTGCTCAACGTCTGGCAGTCATTTGAATTATTTCTGATGTTTTTATGAATATATGCCCAGTAAAAATCATTAATTTCAGTAATAAATTATGGGTTCTACATTTTCCTGTTTATTTTATAATGAAAGGAAGCCCCCGGGAAATTTTAGTGGGGGGAGCCTCTGAGATAAAATCATCGGTGCGGGAGACATCCCCCCCCCCGCGCGATTTCGCACCCTGGCTAATACTGTACACACAACTTGCAGGCACTTGCAACGCAAAGGCTGGGAGTTTTCTATAAAGCAAGCTAGTTATATGCGTATTCATTTTTCATGCTTAATTAAGAATCAAATTTAAGAAAATTAATAACATTAAATATTACAAATATGCAGAATGCTGAAACTGAGAAAGATTAGTATTAACTTCTAATATTCTCAATTGAGATCTATACATTTAGCAAAATTGAATTATTGAATTTGAACATTACCGACAGTATGTTAGAGGTTGTGGACACAGAGTAAAATGATAGAAATCACAATTTCTCAATGAAGAAAATTCGTAACTCACTTACCGGAATTAGCTGTAGAATAGGCGAATACGCGCCTTGTATAACTACATACCAGCCGCTTCGAAACAAAACCAAGTATTTGAATGTTGTTTAATCACTTAAAACAAACTCTTGAAGAACAAATTTGATTTGTAACAGTCAGTAAAACAGGCTGAATTTAGGAAATGATGTATTACTAGCGACAAAGGCAGAGTATGCGACACTTCTTCTCTTGAAATGTGAATGGGCTTGTTATATCACCCAGTTCCAATAATTGTAATAAATCACACTGTAACACTATTAATTATCAATACAGACCTTTCCCTGGTGCGCTTTACACAGGGTAGTGGTGTGGGTAAGGTTCGGCAGTGTTCGGTTATTGGCTTTCAAGGAGGGATTGGATGTAGTGGGGTATAGTAGCCATTACTGATTGAAAACAGCTGATTTGCGAGCTTTAATCTGAAAATGCAACAACCCGATCAAAAAAGTCAAGTTGTGAGTTTCACAAATAGGAAAAGTCCTCTCAGTTTTAATTACTGCGTTTATGGGGTGATGCCAATATGCAAAATGTCTTTTAACTCATAACAACGAATAAACAGTACAATTTAGGTTAATTTGAAATGTCACGAATGGGCAAAGTCTTTTACCCATAACTACGGATAAACATATTACTTAGTACTATTTAGGTTAAGTTTTAATCCTAATTATTGCTTTAGGATGCATGTGGAAAATGCTATGTATTAAATCAAATTATAAGTTGGGGTAGCCTAGGCTATATGAACTTGTTAAAATCCACAGTTTCTCTTTATATACGCCTACATTGGTGGAGATTCCTTTTTGTCGGTTAATATTCGGTTTCCTTAAATTGTTATTTAAAGAAAAAACTCTCCGTGTTGAGTACCTCCGTGCTCAAATACGTCAGCCTCGTGTCAGTATATTTACTGGCACGTAAAATAACTTCTGCGGGACAAAATTCGGGCACCTTGCCGTCTCCGAAAACCGTGCAAGTAGTTAGTGAGGATGCATGTGTAAAATGCTATGTATTAAATCAAATTATAATTTGGGGTAGCCTATATGAACTTGTTAAAATCCACAGTTTCTCTTTATATAGGCCTACATTGGTGGAGATTCCTTTTTGTAGGTTGATATTCGGTTTCCTTAAATTGTTATTTAAAGAAAAAACCCTCCGTGTCGAGTACCTCCGTGCTCAAATACGTCATCCTCGTGTCAGTATATTTACTGGCACATAAAATAACTTCTGCGGGACAAAATTCGGGCACCTTGCCGTCTCCGAAAACCGTGAAAGTAGTTAGTGGAACATAAACCGAATAGCATCCTCACTTTATTATTACTAGCACGTACCCGAGGTTTCGCCTGCGTTTATTAATTTACCCGTTAGATGTTTTTGAACCACGTACTTATTTTTTAAATTTAGTAATACACATCGTTTTTAAATAAATTGTATGAAGTGCATTATTTTATTTTTAATTTCACCCCTTCTCACTCCCATATATATAGGGACCGAACTTGGACTAAAGTGATACCGGTATCCGAAGTTTCCCATTCATCTTAGCGACCCCGATAACCATGGATTCTACATTAATATTGGTCGTTTTATATTATTTTTATATTTCACTCACTTTCTCCCCCTGCCCCTTGGGGTGTCTTACCCCACAGTACTTTCTTTCCAGATAGTAAGTCTTATGTGTACCAAGTTTGGTTGAGAGCTGTGTTGGAACAGACACAATACACACTTACATCTGTAATCTCTGTCATTTTGACATTTTCTTTTTCGCCCCTTCTAATCCCCATTCCGATTGGGAATGAAATTTGACTTAAACGGCATCCAGAGTGTTACAGTTCGTCTCAGCGTCCACAAAACTATCGATTCGACACTAATATCAGTCGTTTTTATTTATTATCATAATATATTATCCCCTCCCCTATGGTAGCTAGGGTTTCTTGCCTCCACAGTATTTTTTTTCTGGATAGTAAGACATATTTTTACCAAGTTTGATTGAGTGCTATTCTGGAACATAAACAAATTCATCTCCAATCTTGGTCATTTTGGACATTTTCTTTTTCACCCCTTCTCATCCCCCCTCCAAGCCCGATAGGGGCTGAACTTGAACATAAACGATATCTGGAGAGTCATTATTCATTTCAGCAACACTAAAAACTATGCATTCGAAACTATTTTTAATTATTTTTATAACTCACCCCTTCCCACCACCCCCAACTCCTAGGGTGCTAAGAGTGTCTGATTCAGAAACTTTCTCAGGCATACGCACAACAACTCACCAAGTTTCATCGCAATCGGATGAATGGTGTAGGAACACATACGGGACAAACAAAGACACATTCGTTTTTATATACACAGATAATTATTATTATTAGATGGCTGTCATGTGGTCAGCATGAGGACATCTGCGGCTTTTGTAACCGGGTCTGCTGCAATTTGTATTGAACAACTCCTCAGTTGGTCTCATGAAGTTCAGAATTAAGATCTTTGTATTTGAGTTTTGGGTCACATAGCTGTAAGCTTTTATTAGGGAGATCGTGTGTTCGAATTCCACTCTCGGCAACTCTGCAGATGGTTTTACCGAGTATGTGGTTATACAGTTTAGGTCACGTAGCGTGCAGTTTGCATTCAGGAAATAGTGGGTTCGAACCCCACTGTCGGCAGCCCTGATGATTATTTTCCGTTGTTGCTCGTTTTCACACCAGGCAAAATCTGGAACTGTACCTTGATTAAGGCCATTACCGGGCAAGTTAGGTGTGTGGTTAGGGGCGCGCAGCTGTGAGCTTGCATTCGGGAGATAGTGAGTTTGAATACCACTGTCGGCAGCCCTGAAGGTTTTCCGTGGTTTCCCATTTTCACACCAGGCAAATGCTGGGGCTGTACCTTAATTAAGGCCACAGCCGCATCCTTCGAACTCCTAGTCCTTTCCTATCCTATCGTCGCCATAAGACCTATCTGTATCGGTGCGACTTAAAGCCAGTAGCAAAAAAAATGAAGGCCATTGTTGCTTCCTTCTCAATCCTAGCACTTTCCTATTCCTTCGTCGCCATAAGACCCATCTCATGCCCTCAGAACTGGAATCTGAGCTGCTGCGCCGATGGCCTGTTGTATTGTGTGTTGGTTTATTATAATGTTGTTTGTCCCTAGTCCTTCAGAGTTCTTGGGGCAAACACAGCACAGTGAGGCTCCTGTTAATTCTGTGCTTGAAAATAGGCTACCTTTAACCTATGGAACAGATGCCTTTGACAGCCACTTCTAACCTGGAGAACAGCGGAGAGTAATGAGGATGTGAACTCTAGAGCTGTTTTAATATCCATGTCTATTAGAGTATTGAGCCTGACGCCTGGTCCGACCCCTAATAGGTCCTCCATCAGCCATCACAGACGGCCTAGGTGTCACTGAAGAGTTGTACTAGGGAAATGAG
Organism: Anabrus simplex; assembly: GCF_040414725.1. Lineage (NCBI taxonomy): Eukaryota > Metazoa > Arthropoda > Insecta > Orthoptera > Tettigoniidae > Anabrus > Anabrus simplex. The sequence continues at coordinate 28,350,910 of NC_090279.1, read as the reverse complement.
AAGTGAGATTTTTTAGTTTCCAGTTGCTTTCCTCACCAAGCCAGAAAATGCTATTAAATATCAGTCTGTCAAGCCTACTGAAAATCATACACCAATTGACCCTATGAACAACATTTTCACACCGTTCATCACAGGGACTGGCTGCAGAACGAATGGCATTACTAATATCACTCTTACCCAGTAGCGGCGATTGGGGAGAGGCAAGAAAAGTACAGACAACAAAATGTACCTGGATTTATGGGATTTATGGGCGCAGGGGGAGTATGGACATCGAAACTGGAAAAATGCTACAAAGTGGTAAGTTTTTTTATGCTCTCTGAGCGAATTTCGACAGAGAGTTAAAGGTTGACAGTCAACCAACTTCAGTGCGGTAATAATAGCTTTTTGAGATTTTGATTCTATACTGTACAATAAGTACCTCTAGGCCTAGAATAGAGAAAGTGAAATCTGTCTGCAGACGAACAAGAGCAGAGAATCTCCTGGACAAGGAAATTGGACAGAAGTACATGGATACGATTATTGAAATGTTCCAGACAACAGACTGGTTCAGGTGGCATACAGGGTTAGTAAAATGACACTTAAGGAGGTGAAAAGAATGGTAAATAAACTCCATTGTCATAAAGCAGCAAGAATAGTTGACATTAGACCTGAAAAGTTGAAATGGAGTGGGAAGGCTGGGATGAAATTGCTACACAGAGTAATAGCATTACGGGTAGCGACACTCTTTGAGGCAGCTCTACTGCAGAATGTGGTGACCCTGCCAACGTGAGTCCGAGATCACACTGACCCGGTGTGTGGCATCTGGTAAGGTTCCAGCTGACCGTTACGAGCGAAAACCTCTACGACATCTGCAGTGGAGAAGATGGACTTCGGTATAGTGGAGATGATGGAAGAGGCAGCCCATTACTCGAGGATTAATAAGAGTGCACTAAATTAATCTGCTGCCTTGTAGATGAAGTAGAGGACTACTAAAGGCTAGGGGAGTTCTCGCTGACAGAAAATCCCTCGACTGTGGTAGACCTAGCAAGTCAGCACAAGAGGAAAGTAAAATGGATTGCTTTCAAATGTTTGATAAGTTTCCAAGTTCTTTGAGAACTTTTAAGGAAAAGCTAAACAATTGATAGGGAATCTGCCACCTGCATTGATTATTGATTGATTGATGATTCAACACAAAAGAAAGAATAGTAAAACACAGACTGCGACCAACATTTCTGAAACATTTGGAATTAATTATGGCTCCGTAGGATATGATGTTCCTCCAAAGTGTACTAAAAGAGACACTTTAAAAAGACATAAAGAATACAATTTAAGAATTGACACATTGAATATATTAACCGGGACCAATAAAGTCAATGAAATAACTGACATGATGGACCAGAGACATCTAACGATCTCAGGCCTGAGTGAAACAAAATGGAAGGGTTGTGTCACAAAAACATTAGATAATGGCATTTAACTTTGTTAGAGTAGAAATAAGACCACAGCAAGGGATAGTCCTATACCAGGACATTGACTGTATTTCTGATGTAACCTATGTTATTGAAAGAATAATTAAAGTAAAGGTTTTTTAAATGAAGAATATCTTACAGTTGTTCAGGTCCATGCTCCCCAAAAGGCTGTAGTGAAGAAGAAAAGATAAATTTCCTACAGCACTTGGAAGACAACATCGATGAAGAGAACCTCATAATGATATGCGACTGTAATGCCCAGTTAGGAACAGAAAGAACAGGATACGAGGCAACCATGAAAGCATTCGGGTATGGAAGGAGAACTTTCGCTTGACCTATGCTTGAGAAACAAACTCTTAGTCAAAAATACATGGTTCCAGAAGAAAGAAAGTTATAAGGTGACAAGATACAGCTGGGATGGCAAATCAAAATCTCTGATAGAGTATGTTATATTAAGGACATAGGTAGCGGAGCTAAAGTGCGAGATATCAAAGTCTTTCCAAGTGAATGTCTAGAAAGTGATCAATCAATCAATCAATCAATCAATCAACACTGATCTGCATTTAGGGCAGTTGCCCAGGTGGAAGATTCCCTATCTGTTGTTTCCTAGTATTTTCTTAAATAATTTAAAATAAGTTGGAAATTTATTGAACTTCTCCCTTGGTAACTGCCAATACCTAACTCCCCTTCCTATAAATGAATATTTGCCCCAATTTGTCCTCTTGAATTCCAAATTTATCTTCATATTGTGATCTTTCCTACTTTTAAAAACGCCACTCAAACTTATTCGTCTACTAATGTCATTCCACGCCATCTCTGCGCTGACAGCTCGGAACATACCACTTACGATATAGATGTTGATTCCTATAGATATTTACTAAGATGCTCCCATAGATATTTATTTACAATCCCATTTGCCTGATTACCCCAATGACGATCTTTCCTTATATTAACACCTATATACTTACAATGTCCAATAACGGACCATTTATATTGGTATTACATACCACTTAGTCGAGCAACTCGTCTTCTTTCTCCCAAGTCTTCACAGCACCGGGCGAGTTGGCCGTGCGCGTAGAGGCGCGCGGCTGTGAGCTTGCATCCGGGAGATAGTAGGTTCGAATCCCACTATCGGCAGCCCTGAAGATGGTTTTCCGTGGTTTCCCATTTTCACACCAGGCAAATGCTGGGGCTGTACCTTAATTAAGGCCACGGCCGCTTCCTTCGAACTCCTAGGCCTTTCCTATCCCATCGTCGCCATAAGACCTATCTGTGTCGGTGCGACGTAAAGCCGCTAGCAAAAAAAAAGTCTTCACAGCCCAAACTTTGCAACATTCTTGTAACACTGCTCTTTCGTCGGAAATCACCCAGAAGAAATCGAGCTGCTTTTCTTTGGATTTTTTCCAGTTCATGAATGAAGTAATCGTGGTGAGGGTCCCATACACTGCAATCATACTCTAGTTGGGGTCCTACCAGTGACTTATATGCCCTCTCCTTTACGTCCTTACCACAATCCCTAAACACCCTCACAAGCACGTGCAGAGATCTGTACCCTTTATTTACAATCCCATTCATGTGATTACCCCAATGAAGATCTTTCCTTATATTAACACCTAGATACTTACAATGATCCCCAAAAGGAACTTTCACCCCATCAACGCACTAATTAAAACTCAGAGGTCTTTTCTTATTTGTGAAACTCACAACCTGACTTTTAACGACGTTTATCAACATACCACTGCCTGTTGTCCATCTCACAACATTATCGAGGTCGTTTTGCACTTGCTCACAGTCTTGTAACTTATTTATTACTCTATACAGAATAACATCATCCTCGAAAATCTTTATCTCTGATTCCACTTCTTTACTCATATCATTTATACGAGGTGTTCGGGTTAAAGGTATAATAATATAAAATTTAATGACTTGAGAAGTAGTGGAGATATTTACTTTCAGTTTGTTTCTACAAGTAGGGTAACTCAAAATGTTTGTTTGCATACCGTACCTAACAAACCTTGATATGCGCACCATTAATAGTGCAACAGACATCTAATCGGTATTCCACTTCTCTCCAAGTGTTCTACAGCATTGTAGGCATAACATTTGCGATAGCTGCACGAATGCGATGACGCAGATCTGGTAGATCAAGAACTGGTGTCTGGTACACTTCATTCTTGACAAACCCCCACAGAAAAAAAACATGTGGCGTAATGTCGGGGCTTCTCGGAACTCCTGATTCAAGAAATCCCTCACAACTTCCGCATAATGGCATGGTGCACCATCTTGCTGAAAGATCACGTCACGAGGAAGTTGTGGCAAACATACTGCTCCAACATGTCTAGGTAACTTGTACCATTAACTGTAGGCTCCGCGAAGAAGAATGTGCCAATAACCCTATCCTTCAACAATCCACACCATCACTTTCAGAGAGTCCCGTTCCAAATCTATCACTATGTGTGTGTGGGGGGGGGGGGTCAGATCCCCATATGCGGCAATTGTGCTTGTTTACCGTGCCGGAAATATGGAATGCAGCCTCGTATGAGAAACAGACCGAATCGAGGAATGCCTCGTTTCCATCAAGTTTTGCCAGAATTGTCTCCACAAATGCCTTCCGTAGTGGCCTGTCCTGAGGTTTGATTTTGTGATGAAGCTGCAATTTGTACGCCCGTAGGTGCAACCTTTTGTGAACGACATCGTGTACTGTCGAACGAGGTAACTGTAACTGCCTACTTGCTTGTAGAATTGACTTACGAGGGCTCCGCTTGAAGGACTCACGGATTAAATCAACAGTAGCCTCTGAAACTGCGTGCTTGGCGTGGCGGCCCGACATCGACAGCAAGGTCCCAGATTCTCGAAGGTGCCTGTCCCATTTCATGATTGTTACGTAAGTGGGAACAGTCCATACCCACGCCGAAATCTACGTTTTACTAGTGTAACGGGTTTTATCTCCGCGAGCGGAAGCATGCAGAACACCTCCTACTGTGGAGTCCACATGGTTACTGGCGCGCTTCTCGTGAACAATGCAGTTACGCGCATGCGCATGTGGTACCACCGCCACCGCAAGCAAACACAGAAAACATTTTGAGTTACCCTAGTTGTAGAAACAAACCGCCAATGAATATCTCCATTATTTCTCAAGTTATTAAATTTTATACTATTATACCTTTAACCCGGACACCTTGTATATATAAGAAAATATTAAAGTCCAATAATACTGCCTTGAGGAATTCCCCTCTTAATTATTACAGGGTCAGATAAAGCTTCACCAACTCTAATTCTCTGAGATTTATTTTCTAGAAATATAGCAACCCATTCGGTCACCCTTTTGTCTAGTCCACTTGCACTCATTTTTGCCACTAGTCTGCCATGATCCACCTTATCACATGCTTTAGACACGTCAATCAAGATACAGTCCATTTGTCCTCCTGAATCCAAGATATAGCAGAAACCTTGCTTGAATCCTACAAGTTGAGCTTCAGTGGAATAACCTTTCCTAAACTCGAACTACCTTCTATCAAACCAGTTATTAATTTTGCAAACATGTCTAATATAATCAGAAAGAATGCCTTCCCAAAACTTACATGCAATGCATGTCAAACTTACTGGCCTGTAATTTTCAGCTTTATGTCTATCACCCTTTCCTTCATAAACAGGGGCTACTATAGCAACTCTACATTCATTTGGTATAGCTCCTTTACTCTACATTCATTTGGTATAGCTCCTTCATGCAAACAATATTCAAATAAGTACTTCAGATTTGGTACTATATCCCAACCAATTGTCTTTAGTATATCCCCAGAAATCTTATCAATTCCGGCCGATTTTCTAGTTTTCAACTTTTCTATCTGATTGTAAATGTCATCATCGACTTCTTGTTGCAATTCACAAGTAGGAGAAGGAAATCTAAGATTAAGAACTGGAAATTAGAGGAATGGGATAACAAGTAACAGTTTCAAGAGAGGAAAGAAAATAAACTACCAGTTTCTGAATCAAAAAGTGGTAATGAAGAATGGGACAACATGAAGAATGCTCTAGTAAGGAGTGCTGTCGAGCTATGTGGTAAAACATACACTTGAGTTAATGTAAGAAAACTACAGTGGTATTAAAATTCTGTCCCGTGGTTTAAAGATTATGGAAAAGATTATCAAAGCTAGACTCTGAACCATATTAGAGCCTATCTGAGAGAAAGAACAACATGGCGTTAGATCTCACAGGAGTGCTGTAGACCTGTTCATTGCTCATGGAGAAGTACAGGATAGAAATCTCTTTGTGGTCTTCTTGGATTTGGAAAAGGCTCTTTACAGCATTCCAAGAGATGTCATCTGGAGAAGCCTAGAAAAACTAGCCGTACCAGACTACCTTACTGGCAAGATCAAAATGTTACACAATAAATGCTACAGTTGCAACAGAATTGCTGACGATCATTCAGAATGGTTTGAGACAGCTCTGGGAATACAACAGGGAAGTGCTCTTTCATATCTGCTGTTTGTGACAGTCAGATGCTCTAAAGAAGGACCTGAGAAAAAGAACTAAATGGAGAGTTAAATGCTGATGTAGGTATTTGGGGGATGGAAAGGGAGGTACAAGACCAGCTCAACAAATGGGTAGCCTATAAGTAAGCAAAACCAAAACCATTGCCATGAACATGAGTAGAGATAAAACTCGTTGCCAAATACGTCTTGAGGGACATTTATTATTCATTTATAGAATGAGAAGTAAGGAATTCGAATCATTTATCAAGGGAAATGTTCAAAAAGTTTCCAAGTTCTTTGGAAACCTTCAAAAAACAAACATTTGATAGGGAATCTGCCACCTGAGTGACTGCCCTACATGCAGATCATCGATGATAAATGACAATACATTACAACAGTACAAGAATTCAAGTACTGTACCGGTACCTAGGGAGCGTGGTCCCAAACAAGGGTGGAGAGAGAAGAGAGAGGACCGGAGAGTGATCATCGAGGGAGAGACCTACATGCAGATCATTGATGATGAATGACAATACATTACAACAGTACAATAATTCAAGTACCGTACCGGTACCTTGGGAGTGTGATCTCAAACAAGGGTGGAGAGAGAAGAGGAGGACACCGGAGAGTGATCGTGGAGGGAGAGACCTACATGCACATCACTGATGATGAATGACAATACATTACAACAGTACAAGAATTCAAGTACCGGTACCTTGGGAGCGTGGTCCCAAACAAGGGTGGAGAGAGAAGAGAGAGGACCGGAGAGTTATCATGGAGGGAGAGACCTACATGCACATCACTGATGATGAATGACAATACATTACAACAGTACAAGAATTCAAGTACCGTGCCGGTACCTTGGGAGCGTGGTCTCAAACAAGGGTGGAGAGAGAAGAGAGGGGACCAGAGAGTTATCATGGAGGGAGAGACCTACATGCACATCACTGATGATGAATGACAATACATTACAACAGTACAAGAATTCAAGTACCGTGCCGGTACCTTGGGAGTGTGGTCTCAAACAAGGGTGGAGAGATAAGAGAGGGGACCAGAGAGTTATCATGGAGGGAGAGACCTACATGCACATCACTGATGATGAATGACAATACATTACAACAGTACAAGAATTCAAGTACCGTGCCGGTACCTTGGGAGCGTGGTCTCAAACAAGGGTGGAGAGAGAAGAGAGGGGACCAGAGAGTTATCATGGAGGGAGAGACCTACATGCACATCACTGATGATGAATGACAATACATTACAAGAGTACAAGAATTCAAGTACCGTGCCGGTACCTTGGGAGCGTGGTCTCAAACAAGGGTGGAGAGAGACGAGAGAGGATCGGAGAGTGATCGTGGAGGGAGAGACCTACATGCAGATCATTGATGATGAATGACAATACATTACAAGAGTACAAGAATTCAAGTACCGTGCCGGTACCTTGGGAGCGTGGTCTCAAACAAGGGTGGAGAGAGAAGAGAGGGGACCGGAGAGTGATCATGGAGGGAGAGACCTACATGCACATCACTGATGATGAATGACAATACATTACAAGAGTACAAGAATTCAAGTACCGTGCCGGTACCTTGGGAGCGTGGTCTCAAACGAGTGTGGAGAGAGAAGAGAGAGGATCGGAGAGTGATCGTGGAGGGAGAGACCTACATGCAGATCATTGATGATGAATGACAATACATTACAAGAGTACAAGAATTCAAGTACTGTACCGGTACCTAGGGAGCGTGGTCCCAAACAAGGGTGGAGAGAGAAGAGAGGGGACCGGAGAGTGATCATGGAGGGAGAGACCTACATGCACATCACTGATGATGAATGACAATACATTACAACAGTACAAGAATTCAAGTACCGTGCCGGTACCTTGGGAGCGTGGTCTCAAACGAGTGTGGAGAGAGAAGAGAGGGGACCGGAGAGTGATCATGGAGGGAGAGACCTACCTGGTGAGAGCTCATTGAACACCAGTCTATCCGGCGAGCTGGAAGGGTTACATCATAATGAGTAGGGCTCAGATTTTGATGAAAAGTCATCTTTTTTCTGTGTATTCAGAGCCAATTAAGTGACAATTAAGTGTATTCTGCAATAAATATGTTAGATATGGGAGGTTCACACAAGTATAAAGAATGAGAGTTTTCCACCTAATCAATACTTTATTATATAAAGTGTCTAAAATATTTCAATCACCTTAAAGCACAGTACCGGTTTCGATCTGTTAATTAGGTCATCGTCAGTTGCTGATGAACCTGCTTACTCAATAATGACTGTACTTAGACTAAACATGAGTGCCACATATTCCAATAAAATATAATGCTATATACAACAGGGTACAGTTCTTGAAGTCTTTAGTGCAGTGCTCGTATATTACGGATTTTACAATACAGATATTCTAACCATGTATTCATTATTTGTCTAAGACGATTATTAAGAAGTTTATCATTTTTACAGGCAATTTTTTAAAACTTGAGGTCAGTTTAAGAGAATTTTTGGGGCATTCTATAGGTCATTTTTCAATTATTTTTAGGTCATCAACATCCGGTCCCTAAGGATGAGTAATAGCATTAGCTTTAAATGTTGTTAAGGTACCTTCTGATTGGATGAAAACAGTAACTGTACCTATCTATAAGCGGGACAACAGGAAGGATTGCAACAACTGTATTTCATTGATCTGTATACCAGGCTAGTCCGACTCCTTGCCTGAAAGGTCAACGTTGATGCCTTCAGTTCAGAGGGTCCCAGGTTCGATTCCTGGCCAGGTCAGGGATTTTAATCGAGTCTGATTAATTACTCTGGCTCGAAGATACAGACAACACACCACACTACCAACCAGCACAGAAACACACAATAGTGATTAAATCCTTCCATATAGAGTTGGAGTAAGGAAGGCCGTAAAAGAGGGCCAAATCCCCATGAGCAACACAGTTTGCACCCCCACAGGTGTGGGAAAATTGACACAAGAAGAAATACAATATACCAGGCTACGTGTTCACTAGCTTTTTGGAAAGGAGGGTACGATCAGTGGTAGAAATTCTGTGTTTTCAGACCTCGAAGGTGCTGTTCAGAAAGGGGTATCAGGAAAAAGATGTTCGCCGTACTGAGAGATTATGGGATTAAGGGTACATTATTAAAAGTAATCAAAAATATATTTATATTGACGTTTGGGTTACAGTGAGAACTGACAACGGGGTGAATTCTTCGCTCAAGGTACTTACAGGTACTAGAAAAGGCTGTGAGTTTTCACTTTTGTTGTTCGTAGTTTACATGGATCATCTACAGAGAGCTATGAAGTGGCAAGTAGGGATTTAGTTAGGTGGAAATGTGGTCTGGCATGTGCTGATGACTTGGTCTTATGGTAGTCTGTGCTGAAAGCCTGCAATCGAATATCTTGGAATTAGAAAATAGTTGCAGCAAGTATGATATGAAAATTTGCATTTTCAATACTAAAGTGATGTTAGTAGGGAAGAAACCTGAGAGAATTGAATGCCAGATTGGAAAGACAAAACTGGAAGGGGTAGTTCATTTGAAGTATTTAGGTTGTGCAGTATGGTGAGATTGAATGAAGCAGCAAAGCTATTTGCAGTGAGCTTGCAGATGCGATCAACAGTATTCTGTAAGAAAGGAGAAAATATCCTTACATTGTTCTGTTTTTAGGCCACCTTAGCTGTGCAGGAATGAAAAATGGGTGTACTCAGGATATCTTATTCATAAGTTAGAAGTAACAGCAAACACATTAGAGACAATACGTGACACTCAGCGAGATATCGAGGGACAGCTATCAGAGCTCTCTCTAGGGATAGACCTGAGAACTACTGCTTCTGTCATAAGACCATTTGTACACTGACTGACAGTGACAATGCAAGGAGGAGTGGTTCGAAAGGGATGAAAGTTCGGGAAAAAACAGAGACGGCACGGATGAATAATTGATGTTTATTTCAAACCGATATGCAGGTTACACAATGCGCACGGCATCGATTCAGTAGGATGTAGGACCACCGCGAGTGGCGATGCACGCAGAAACACGTCGAGGTACAGAGTCAATAAGAGTGCGGATGGTGTCCTGAGGGATGGTTCTCCATTCTCTGTCAACCATTTGCCACAGTTGGTCGTCCGTACGAGGCTGGGGCAGAGTTTGCAAACGGCGTCCAATGAGATCCCTCACGTGTTCGATTGGTGAGAGATCCGGAGAGTACGCTGGCCACGGAAGCATCTGTACACCTCGTAGAGCCTGTTGGGAGATGCGAGCAGTGTGTGGGCGGGCATTATCCTGCTGAAACAGAGCATTGGGCAGCCCCTGAAGGTACGGGAGTGCCACCGGCCGCAGCACATGCTGCACGTAGCGGTGGGCATTTAACGTGCCTTGAATACGCACTAGAGGTGACGTGGAATCATACGCAATAGCGCCCCAAACCATGATGCCGCGTTGTCTAGCGGTAGGGTGCTCCACAGTTACTGCCGGATTTGACCTTTCTCCACGCCGACGCCACACTCGTCTGCGGTGACTATCACTGACAGAACAGAAGCGTGACTCATCGAAGAACACGACGTTCCGCCATTCCCTCATCCAAGTCGCTCTAGCCAGGCACCATGCCAGGCGTGCACGTCTATGCTGTGGAGTCAATGGTAGTCTTCTGAGCGGACGCCGGGAGTGCAGGCCTCCTTCAACCAATCGACGGGAAATTGTTCTGGTCGATATTGGAACAGCCAGAGTGTCTTACACATGCTGAAGAATGGCGGTTGACGTGGCGTGCGGGGCTGCCACCGCTTGGCGGCGGATGCGCCGATCCTCGCGTGCTGACGTCACTCGGGCTGCACCTGGACCCCTCGCACGTGCCACATGTCCCTGCGCCAACCATATTCGCCACAGGCGCTGCACCGTGGACACATCCCTATGGGTATCGGCTGCGATTTGACGAAGCGACCAACCTGCCCTTCTCAGCCCGATCACCATACCCCTCGTAAAGTCGTCTGTCTGCTGGAAATGCCTCCGTTGACGGCGGCCTGGCATTCTTAGCTATACACGTGTCCTGTGGCACACGACAACACGTTCTACAATGACTGTCGGCTGAGAAATCACGGTACGAAGTGGACCATTCGCCAACGCCGTGTCCCATTTATCGTTCGCTACGTGCGCAGCACAGCGGCGCATTTCACATCATGAGCATACCTCAGTGACGTCAGTCTACCCTGCAATTGGCATAAAGTTCTGACCACTCCTTCTTGGTGTTGCATTTGCTCTGTCAGTCAGTGTATTTGTGTGTGAAGTATTTGGTGTTATTTATGTGTTTACAGTGAGTTGACATTAATTAAATAGTAGCGTGTGTCATTCCTTGATATCTCCTCTCAACATGCGGGAAAAGGTACGTGCTACGTTTGGCTGCAGTAACCATGAAGTTCTGTTTCCCTCGTGACAAGAAAATGTCAGTAGTATTATGTTTGCATATACATTCCTCCAGTGACAAAGAGATTTTTATAGTACGTCATAATCTTCTGACCTGCTCGACCCATATTTTAACTGCCTTAAAGTATAATAAGCATATTTTATTTTATATTGAAGCAGTTAACCTTAAATACCGATGTGTTGTTGTAGGTGTGATCTGTGGGTTTGATTTAATTCAGTAAAATATATATGCATATGAGTGTGGCTGGTTGTGTTCCAAATTACCCAATTTGGAATGCCGTAATGCATTGTCAAGCACTGAAGAAAATATGGGTGATTTAAGAAATGTACATATTTTGTTGAAACAATAAGATGATGCAAATTTTCTTTACCGTAATGTAATGGCATTATGGCAAGTACTGCTTATAGGGAATGTTTGAATGTTTTTGATGCTAAATTTGTAGATTTTCTTTCTGTTAGTAGGCTTCAAGTTAAAAGGAAATTTGTCCAGCTCTTAAATGTAAATTCATTGAATCATATGTGTAAGGAATGTGCCGATATTTTTGTTGACAAGTGGTTTAATATGATGATACAATGCTTTTAAATGAGAAAAAGGAAACATCTAGCCGTGAATGTTCAGGCAAAAATTCTAAATCTAAAAATGTAATGCATAAATGAAATATCAAGCCCTTTCACAGCAGTCCATTTCACATCTTGATTATATGTCTAATTTCAGTCTTTAAATAATAACCTGTTAAATAATTCTTCATTCATTTATCGAGAATTGCTTTAGCAACTTTGAAGTTAATATTTTAGTAACACTTTATTTCTAGTCGTAATTTATTTAGCCATTTCAGTATATACATTTCCATTGATATTTGAATTTAGCGCGAATTTTCAGGTCAAGCCACTAGGAGTGTCACTTGCGACTTGTCTCCCATTTTAACAAGGCTAAATCCGGAAGTGTCGCGTATTGTCTCTACTGTGTTTGGTAACAGACATGAAACTAGTGAGAATGATCGCTGGTACAAACATGTGGGAACGATGGCAGGAGGTACTCAGAATGATGAGATAAAAGTGAAGTTGAACACATAAACTGGCTTTGGTGGTGGGGTCATGTGAGGCGAATGGAGGAGGATAGATTACCTAGGAGACTAATTAACTTGATCATGGAGGGTAGGAAAGGTAGAGGGAGACCAATACGATGATGTTTAGTCTAATTTTCTAATGATTTAAATGTATATGATATGGAGGTAGAGAACCGAACTTGCTACAAATAGAGGACTGTGGAGGCATTAAGTGCATTCACAGAGGCTTGCAGATTGAAAACTGAACGGCATAAAAGTCTATAATGGAGATGTATGTATGATGATGAAGGTATGTATATTCATCAAATAACTACCATAAATGCTTCAAATCAATATGGTAATCCATAATCCAAGTCTCTCCTGCATTTCACAGAATAACAGTCATCTTAACAAGATTATGCCTTTCTTGTTTTGTTACACCTTTTATTTTGATAATGTATTTTATTAATTCAAAAGGGGAATAACACAGGGTCTACTTTTTATGGCTTGTTCCGTGTGTCAGAGGAACACGCACGGGTGGCGATAGCGCGGTCGGGTGACTCATTTGCCGAGAGATATATTGTTCATGACCGGCTAAGATGATCTAATGCAGTACGTTAGCGATAACTGTTGCTTCACAGCAATAGTTCAGTTTAACATCTGCGGTATTGGTAGCGTGTTCAATGTGTTCGCTTTAAAATAGCGCAGTTTCTGTAAGAATACTGATCGTGTGTTTAACGAGTGATGCACGGTATACAGTAGAACGGCGTGTGTTGTGTTGTGCGAAGCATTCTTATACAGAATGCCGCTTTCGATTCATTCATCTTCTGCCCACAAAGCAACAAAACCGTACAAACCCACCCCTGCCCAATATTTAAGAGGGCCAGAGAGTTTCGCTAGGGTTCGGTATTGTAACTGGTTGCTTCAGTCAGTTCACGATGGGCACGTTGACCCAGAACTTTTATTTTATAGTGATGAAGCATGGCTACATTTAAGTGGCTATGTAAATAGTCATAACAATCGCTACTGGTGTGCAGAAAATCCCCACCAGCTGCATGTCCGTCCTCATCATGATGTAAAAATAGGAGTTTGGTGCGCAATAAGTGCTCGCAGAATTATGAGGCCTATTTTTTTTCCCGCGAAATAATAAATGCTGATCGATGTAATATAGACCTCATTCTCAGACCACTCTTTCAAGAGCTGACGGAAGATGAAAGGAGTAATGGTTACTTTATGCAAGAAAACGGCACACGCTGCTAATAGGTCTATGGAGGTAATGCGGGAAGTTTTCGAAGATCGTGTGGTTAATTATCCCCCTAAATCTCATGATTTAAATCCCTATGATTCTTACCTGTGGGGGATGCTGAAGGGAAAAGTGTATGTGAACAACTCACACACCGGGAGAGTTGGTCGTGCGGTTAGGGGCGCGCAGCTGTGAGCTTGCATCCGGGAGACAGTGTGTTCGAACCCCACTGTCGGCAGCCCTGAAGATGGTTTTCCGTGGTTTCCAATTTTCACACCAGGCAAATGCTGGGGCTGTACCTTATTCAAGGCCACGGCCGCTTCCTTCCCACTCCTAGGCCTTTCCTATCCCATCGTCGCCATAAGACCTATCTGTGTCGGTACGATGTAAAACAAATTTTAAAAAAACCTCTCACACAAGAGAACATTACACATGTTATTTCGAACATCACACTGGCTAAGATTCGCCGAGTGTCAGCAAACCTATTTACGAGGTGTCAGGCGTGTTTGACAGCTGAGGGGCAACATTTTGAACATCCAATGTAATGCCAGGTAGGGTTTATTATTATTATTATTATTATTATTATTATTATTATTATTATTATTATTATTATTATTATTATTATTATTATTATTATTATTTTTGCGATTGGCTTTACGTCTCACCGACACAGATATATCTTATGGCGACGATGGGACAGGAAAGAGCTAGGACTGGGAAGGAAGCGGCCGTGACCTTATTTATGGTACAGCCTCAGAATTTGCCTGGTGTGAAAATGGGAAACCACGGAAAATCATCTTCAGGGCTTCCGACAGTGGGGTTCGAACCTACTATCTCCCGAATACTGGATACTGGCCGCACTTAAGTGACTGCAGCTTTCGAGCTCGGTCAGGGAGGTTTTAGACTAATAGTTCCACTATATAGAAATGGATTTATATAAGTGTGATTGCCGTGAGTAGTGGAGAGGAAAAGCGCGCATTATACCGGCTAGCGACCGACTGTCATTGCGCCAGCCGTGCTCTGAGTGGTGCTGCGGAACCAGGTCTTTCGATGTTACCAGCTGCCCTGTTTGATTGATTTCATATTCCATTTTATCCTGAAAGGATTTCAATAATGGTATGTTGTGTGGCCTCCGGAGAGGCCTAGTGCAGGTCTTTTGATTTGCCTCCCGTAGGCGACCTGCGCTTCGTGATGAGGATGAAATGATGATGAAGATGGCCCCGTGTCAGGGGAATGGTTAAAATTCCCGACTGTGCCGGTAATCGAACCTGGGACTCCTGTGACCAAAGGACAGTACGCTAACCATTTAGCCATGGAGTCGGACAGGTCTGAAATAAGATGTACTTAGTCCTGTAAAACAAAGAATGTGTTTGGATATGAGGATGGTTCCCTATACCGTACATATACCAAGACTGCTTCCTACCCAAAACTAGCTCTCGGTAATTGCAAAGAATAAAACAGTTCATGCATCATATTATCTTATTTGGCTTCAAAGGTACTAAGAGTAATTTTAAATAAGTAGATAGTGACAATGTTGAACGTTAAGAATTGCTGCCATTGTGATTCAAAGAAAATTACTGCTTTTATATTTTGAGGACTTTAAAAAAATTAATTTTGAGTGTTACCGGCAATTTTCTACTGATATATAGGATTGTTTTAAAGCCAGATTTGATTCAGTTTAGCCCATTCAATGCATCACTTGTTTATTCTTCAAATTACTGTTGCTATATTCGGTTTAAACACTTATACCTGTAAATATTGGTGAAAGGTGTCTTGTGTTATCTTCAGCGGCACTGACCTTGGTAGGGGCAGGGTGTTTTCTGCCCCCTCCCCCACCGAAAATGTTCTCAGAGGCCCAGAGTGTCATTTTTCTCCCCCGAAAGAATTATCCTTCTAGGTGGTAAGTCCTCTTACACTACCTCCCTTGAAATGTTGGTTGAGCGATGAGTCGATTGCTCCAGGACTTCCTGAGTTTCCGTAGAAGTGATCAGTGCAGTTAACATGTACCGTCAAGAGAAGTAAAGACTAGCGAGTTATAGGAAAATATACATTTCGTAAGTATGAGTTAATGCAGCATGGCCAGAAATGGAGGTATTCGAGCAAAGGTAAGTTCAACCGTACTGTAAGATCAATCGAGAAATTATTTCAGACAGTGTAATAAGAAAGGTGCGTGACGAGATATGTGAACGGCCATCGAAGTTGGTAAGAAAGGACAGACCGATACTTGGTGACGCGAAGCACTTGTTTGATTGTTTATTATAAAATGATATTGGGGGAATAGAAAGAAACATTGCAGCCAAGTGAAGAAACTTGCCACCTCTGCCTAAAAATATGCAAGAAGTTCACGGTGCTCCAGCCTTTATGGACGTATTATCCAGCTTTGAAGATAATATGTTCCTTGCAATGGCAGAGAGAATGACTATATTGTGTTTCCTACTGCGTTAAATTTGAAGTACCTGTGTAAAAGAGAGAGGATTCACATCCAAGCCGCTCGCAGAAAAGTTAATGTTACGGTACTCTCCCTTAGCTCAATGACAGTATGAAACTGAATTCCATCAACATACCGAGGATTAGTACCTATTGATGCTTGTAAAAAATAAATGAGGTGGCAAATACAATACGTCTGATAGGTCTTACCCATAGTTGAGCATCAAGTCCTAGAATAGTTCTTGGCATGTAATGAAATGAAATGGCGTAGGGTTTTTAGTGCCGGGATATCCCAGGATGGGTTCGGCTCGCCAGGTGCAGGTCTTTCTATTTGACACCCGTAGGTGACCTGCGCGTCGTGATGAGGATGAAATAATGATGAAGATAACACATCCACCCAGCCCCGTGCCATTAGAATTAACCAATTAAGGTTAAAATCCCCTACCCAGCCGGGAATCGAACCCGGAACCCTCTGAACCGAAGGCCAGTATGCTGACCGTTCAGCCAACGAGTCGGACTTGGCATGTAATGATGTATAAATATCAGACACCTGTATGTGGGGTGGATGGATTCACTGGCACATTATGGTGCGTAAAATTCAGGCACCCAGCATCTCTAAAAATACACCCGATGAAAAGGGTTGCTATTATTATGTAAGCCTTGTGGTGTATTGGCTAACATTGTTGGCTACCACCCCGTGGTCCGGGTTCCATTCCCGGCTCTGCCAAGGAATTTAATTCTGGTTAGAGGTACTGGTGATTTGATGCCACACGCCCAAATATGAATATTTCCTCAAAGTTTGGGAGATATTTGAAGAAGTACCTTAGGTTTTATGTCGGCTATCAAAAATACAGAAATAGATGAGAATATCGGTCTTAAAAATAACTGTAAGCACGAAGAAAATGATTGAACTTAAGATTTATTTAAGCTAGTTGCTTTACGTCGCACCGACTGCAGCTATCGAGCTCAGTGATTTCTTTAAGTGCAAAGCTGAGGAATTCTGGGAAACTGTCAAAACTTGCTGATGAGTAGGATTCATCAGGTCTGTGAGACAAGAGTAGGTACATAACGAAGAACAACTTTCAATTTTTATTAACCATCGACACTATTTACTTTCACGGGCAGTATAGAGTGCAGTGTGATGAAGTAAGCATGTCGTTCCACTTGAGTCAGGCTATTGTTGGGACTGAGAACTGTTGTGGAGTCAGTGGCACTGAGTAACAGGGGCAGTGTATTGTCCTGCTGTTTAACACCGTTAAATAGTTTCTGTGTAGTTGTTCATTGTATGCAATTGTGGAATTACTCTGAAGATGAACCGAGAACAGATCATCATGTGTTGTGTGGCCCGTAGCCCTGCGTTGAAACCTAGCCCTCAGCATGCAACTGCTGTGTGACATGACCGACTTGCGAGCGCAAGTGAAAAGCCTGTCAATAAGGAGTAGAGAGCCTTCAGGTACGTAAAGACTGTCCAGCCGGAATCCCACTGTGAGATGCTTGTAAATAGACGGCAATTAGTGAGTGTGGCCATTTTTGGTTGAATAGAACTATATGTGTGTGCGTGTATTGGGTTATCCTGAAATAAATCAGAGTAATAAAACAGACGGGGTTTTATTTGTAACACTATTAAGCAGGTGAGCGATTTGTGAAACTAACAACAATGTTATCTGAGGTGAACTGAACCTAGTGTGTGTCTTACTGCTACGCCCTTTCAGGTAGTACAAGTGCCTTAAGCATTTGCAGCCAATATCCCTACTTAGGCCAGAGGCATTCTGAGTTGGAGTTTACTTGGGGTGGGGCCGCCAGTTGCTTTCTGCTCCTGTAGCCAACAGCTCATAGGCCATCCATCCAGTACTGACCAGATTCCGATTGTTTACCATACAGACCGCACTGTACCAAATATACACTGACTGACAGAGCAAATGCAACACCAAGAAGGAGTGGTCAGAACTTTATGCCAATTGCAGGGTAGACTGACGTCACTGAGGTTTGCTCATGATGTGAAATGCGCCGCTGTGCTGCGCACGTAGCGAACGATAAATGGGACACGGCGTTGGCGAATGGCCCACTTCGTACCGTGATTTCTCAGCCGACAGTCATTGTAGAACGTGTTGTCGTGTGCCACAGGACACGTGTATAGCTAAGAATGCCAGGCCGCCGTCAACGGAGGCATTTCCAGCAGACAGACGACTTTACGAGGGGTATGGTGATCGGGCTGAGAAGGGCAGGTTGGTCGCTTCGTCAAATCGCAGCCGATACCCATAGGGATGTGTCCACGGTGCAGCGCCTGTGGCGAAGATGTTTGGCGCAGGGACATGTGGCACGTGCGAGGGGTCCAGGCGCAGCCCGAGTGACGTCAGCACGCGAGGATCGGCGCATCCGCCGCCAAGCGGTGACAGCCCCGCACGCCACGTCAACCGCCATTCTTCAGCATGTGCAAGACACCCTGGCTGTTCCAATATCGACCAGAACAATTTCCCGTCGATTGCTTGAAGGAGGCCCGCACTCCCGGCGTCCGCTCAGAAGACTACCATTGACTCCACAGCATAGACGTGCACGCCTGGCATGGTGCCGGGCTAGAGCGACTTGGATGAGGGAATGGCGGAACGTCGTGTTCTCCGATGAGTCACGCTTCTGTTCTGTCAGTGATAGTCACCGCAGACGAGTGTGGCGTCGGCGTGGAGAAAGGTCAAATCCGGCAGTAACTGTGGAGTGCCCTACCGCTAGACAACGCGGCATCATGGTTTGGGGCGCTATTGCGTATGATTCCACGTCACCTCTAGTGCGTATTCAAGGCACGTTAAATGCCCACCGCTACGTGCAGCATGTGCTGCGGCCGGTGGCACTCCCGTACCTTCAGGGGCTGCCCACTGCTCTGTTTTAGCAGGATAATGCCCGCCCACACACTGCTCGCATCTCCCAACAGGCTCTACGAGGTGTACAGGTGCTTCCGTGGCCAGCGTACTCTCCGGATCTCTCACCAATCGAACACGTGTGGGATCTCATTGGACGCCGTTTGCAAACTCTGCCCCAGCCTCGTACGGACGACCAACTGTGGCAAATGGTTGACAGAGAATGGAGAACCATCCCTCAGGACACCATCTGCACTCTTATTGACTCTGTACCTCGACGTGTTTCTGCGTGCATCGCCGCTCGCGGTGGTCCTACATCCTACTGAGTCGATGCCGTGCGCATTGTGTAACCTGCATATCGGTTTGAAATAAACATCAATTATTCGTCCGTGCCGTCTCTGTTTTTTCCCCAACTTTCATCCCTTTCGAACCACTCCTTCTTGGTGTTGCATTTGCTCTGTCAGTCAGTGTATATTAATATATATCTTCTTATAAGCTATAAATTTCATATATATATATTGTGTACTGAAGTGCAATTACAAGAAATAAATTGACAAGAGGGTTCACCTTTTCAATACAAGTAAATAACATTACATCAGTCTTGGGACTAGTTTCAGCTACTTAGTGGCCATATTCTTCTTCTTTATCTGTTTACCCTCCAGGTTCGGTTTTTCCCTCGGACTCAGCGAGGGTTCCCACCTCTACCGTCTTAAGGGCAGTGTCCTGGAGCTTCAGACTCTTGGTCGGGGGATACAACTGGGGAGGATGACCAGTACCTCGCCCAGGCGGCCACACCTGCTATGCTGGAAAGGGCCCTACGGGAGGAAGCGAAGATTGGAAGGGATAGACAAGGAAGAGGGAAGGAAGCGGTCGTGGCCTTAAGTTAGGTACCATCCCGGCATTTGCCTGGAGGAGAAGTCGGAAACCACGCAAAACCACTTTCAGGATGGCTGAGGTGGGAATCGAACCCACCTGTACTGAGTTGGCCTCCCAAGGCTGAGTGGACCCCGTTCCACTTTTCAAATTCCGTGGCAGAGCCGGGAATCGAACCCGGGCCTCCGGGGGGGTGGCGGCTAATCACACTAACCACTACACCACAGAGGCGGACGGCCATATTCAGCCAAATAAAATTAAACAGATTATGTGATAACCGCCTTAAAATGACTTCTTTGTTTACATTGCCTGCTTCATACAAGCCAGTGCTTGTTCTACATCAGACATTTACCGTACTTCTTTACCTGAGGACCTAAGGTCACTTACAGACATCATATTATGTGCTAGTGGCTCTTTTCGCACCGACACAGATAGGTCTTATGGCGACGATGGGATAGGAAAGGCCTAGGAGTTGGAAGGAAGCGGCCGTGGCCCCAGCATTTGCCTGGTGTGAAAATGGGAAACCATGGAAAACCATCTTCAGGGCTGCCGACAATGGGATTCGAACCCACTATCTCCCGGATGCAAGCTCACAGCCGCGCACCCCTAACCGCACGGCGAACTCGCCCCATCATTCACATTATGACAAGAAGATTGTAACCATAATTTTGTTATTATAGGTCTGTGTATTTTAATGCTATAAATATTCCTGCAAAATTGTCTTTGTATGGTATACATATATTTTAGTTATCAATCTATTTCTTGTAATATAATCTTCTATTGAGGCCTAATCATATATTTAATTCATTTTCATATCATAATATTTAAAATTTCTAAGCCCGACTCCTTGGCTGAATGGTCAGCGTTAAGGCCTTCGGTTCAGAGGGTCCCAGGTTCGGTTCCCGGCCGGGGATTTTAATAGCGTCTGATTAATTCTTCTGGCCGGGAGAGTGGGTGTTTGTCCCAACGCTTTCATCTTCATATAACATACTATACTACCAACCACCACAGAAAACACGCAATAGTGATTACATCCCTCCATATAGGGTTGGCGTCAGGAAGGGCATCCGGCCGAAAGACAGGGCCAGGTTCACATGTGCGACATCGTTCGCACCCGCGACCCCACAGATGTAGGAAAAAGCGATAGAAGAATATTTAAAATTTCTTAACCATTTCATACGCACAGGATGAGATCTCCCTATGGTAATGGAATAGACCATACTGCCCGCAACCCTGAGCCGAGTGTCGGGCAGTTGAAGGAATACCCTTGAAGCCAAGAGATCAATGTAAGTGCCAGTTCCATCAGCTGGTGTGACATCAGGGCGAGTATAAGAGGGGATGCCGTTACTGATATAGTGGAGCGCAACAGCCATAGCTGGCTGTTAACACTAGGACAATTTACTGTACAAATACACTTAAAGAAAAGCAGATTCTATCTTACCATATGAAGTAATGACTATGCTGTTCTGACGTGATCTCAATGCAGTATAGTAGTACTCTATAACTGTCACTACCAACAGGTATGAGGAGTTCTTCAAGCTATCCATTCCTCTTCCAGTACTCAACTTGTCAAGTTCATACTCACTTGTAACGCGGTGATGCGCTCTTTATCCTTGAGTAATGGGTAGATATTAGGTGCTTCACAGTGCTCCAATCTGCCATTAGCCAGTTCTTTTAATTTGTATTTCCTGCCAGATGTTGAAGGTACTTCATTAATCTGATGGGTGTAGTACAACACTATGACACATCTGACATGTTTGGTACAAGCTGTTTTTAAGTCAAGTGATGAAGTTATAGACCTTCATTTAGTTTTTTATTTCAACATGCATAGTCCAAACCTTTTCTCACTACCTGCATATGATCTCTCTCTGACCTGCGCTGTCCAAAGACGCTGTCCGAAACTTCATTACAGTATATGATGGACGGAAACAAGTTTCATAAAAAATAGGACAGATCTATTCATTCTCTGCTCTCAGGTTCACCAGCCTCTTAAGCACAATATAGTTTCTTTCATCTCCTTAAATTTGAAGCCTGTTGAATGCAATACTTACCTCAGATGTTTGTGACTCGTCTTGTAATAGAGGAAGTGATTCTGGATCCACCTTATTCAATACCAATACAGAACAGCAGTTCAGTCAACCAGCCTGCATTGTTCACCTCTTCTCGTAAACATTTTGAGGCACAGTGCCGGACATTGCGTGTGTTGTGCCACTCTTCAAGGGCTTGCGCCGAGCTTCATACAAGTGACTGATCTTCAACTTCTTCTGGATTTTATGATTTAAAATCGCACAGTGCTAATCCTTATTGTCTTATAATGCCTCTTCAACTGCTTTTGAAAGATTTCTCCTTTAATTTCTTGTTTCGTTTTGCATTGCTTTTTTATTTTTAATCGGCAAAACAAAATGCTGGCGTTAGAATTTCTTGTTCAAAGTGCAGTATTTGGGTTATTTAAAATGACTGAATTTTTAGTTGATCTGCCTTGGACACTTCGAATATTCCTTTTGTCCTTTTATTTAGGTTTATATGAACACAGCTGCTTGTTTATAGAAAGGAATGGCATAGAAAGAACTTAGTTTAGATGGTCTTAAAAAATGAACACAAAAACCAAACAGTTCATTCGTAACCCTCCTAATGGGTTCTTGGGCTGTGAAATAGTGGAACACTATTTTACATTATGTTATGCACTCTGAGTACTGTATCGCATTCACGCCAGTCAAATGATTAGGCTTAAATAAAGCGACTGATTTTTGCTCGTGGGTTGAGTGTGATGTTGCAAACTTATTTATAGCTTGTTCGTGTACCATTTCTTGTGAATAGAAGGCCAAACTTCTGTTCATGACACAACCTATTGTCCCTTTGGGCAAGATGTCAAGCCTGTTGTTCTCAGTGTGTCACGTAACTGATGTAAGAAGCGTGCTTATTTTCGAGAGTCTAATGAGGCATGCTTTTGTGAGAAAAGCATTGAGAAGTTCTTGCGATTCTTGAGAGATGCCCTCTTGTTTCCCCTTCCGTAGTGCGCAGTGACAAAGCATGGAACTAGAGCTATTCAATACTGGCTTACCGGAAACGTCTCCCACAAGAGCTGGGTGAGCACTGACCTGCGTTCACCGTTTGACAATCTTCACTTTTATTGGCTTGTGACGGTGCATTCCCCTGTAGAGATTAGAAAGCTATTGGTCTTGGATGAATAGGGCCAGAAGGGCAGGTGAGTTATCGGAAGTTTGCATTTCCTAAAGGTTTCACTTGGAGTTTGCCAAGGTCTAGCTGTGGAGGTACAGGCCTCACATGTGCCATTGGTGACTGGATTCAGCATTTGGAATATCAAGAGTTTTAGTTCATGCTGGAGAGTAACAGCTGTTTCATGAGAAGGTAGACATTTGTGGCATCCCCAGAACATATTAGCAATATTAAGACCATTTCAACACAACACACCGCAAGGGACACATTACTCTAAAGGAACATGATCGTGTTGATCACCAACGATATCAGTGCAGAAGTATGGAAAATCACAGATGTTGATCTGAAAAGCAAGGAGGGTTTGGCTAGGACTGAGAAAGGAGAATGCCTCATACAGTTTGTCTTTTAGACAATAACACTCCTTCAATTAATCTTTATTACCATTAATTTGAGACATATAAAAGAAACGGAAGAAAAATTATACTGATGACATATCACTAAAATACAAAATTAACTAAGATTAGCACAAACTTGCATAATCTCATGTCACAGAACAACCAAGATTTTACAAGTTAATTGCAGAAAGCATAACACATCTTGTTCCATAAGCTGTGAAGATTCTTCTTTCTTGAGAAAACCACTTTTCAGTACAAAAATTAACATGCATTGCTTGGAATTTAAATCATGACCTCCTTGGTGACCAACCGACGGTAATGTTATCCATATACCACGCATGCCCCACTCAAAAAGCAATTGTAAATGTTAATTAAACACCACTACTAAAATAAGTATTTTTTAGATTCACACAAAATATTAATCCTCATTCAATTCTGAAGACTTTGAAAGAATAACCCTATTTAATCCAGTGTTTTAACCCGTTGGCTTGGTGGGATGCATAGGTCCCACTAAATTTAAATGCTTAAAAATCCATTGGGATTTATCTGACTCACCTAAGGATAGTGCTGCACTCTGGCGGAATTATTAAGAACTGCACGAAGAATGATCAGTCTAACACTGTACACATCTATGGACCTGTGACAACAGTTGAAGTGTAGTCTGCACGGTAATGGCAGACAGCTTGATGTGTTTTGGTCCAATGTCTGAATTTACTCATATGGTGCGGCAAGATGCCGAAGGTAGGCCTATTGTGTATATTATGAAGGTGTGATTAATTCTGAATATTGTGGTGTGCAATTTTTGGATTTTACCACGAAATGTAAACTGTAATATGCGTTTCACTTAGTGGGATGTATTTTACCCAATGAACTGTAGGTGTCATGAGGTCGGTGTTTACCACACCACATCGTGCACATTTCTTGGGTGTTCTTTTATTATTATAGTGTCTTATTTCTGAATGAATATTTATGTTGGAAAATGTCTAAATGTACTTATATAAAATACAGTACCCTCATAACCTCTTACTTTGTCGTACTTATTAACAGATTTTGTGAAGCTAATACTATTTCAGTATTGTTCACGTGTGAGAATCATTCATAATATTTATAACAGATATTTACAAATTCATTAATCTGCATTTTCACATATAATACATAAATACACACCATTACGACTGTTTGTGGAAAACAACGTAGGTGAACTGTGCTCCCTAAAATATTGTAACCGAGCTCGATAGCTGCAGTCGCTTAAGTGCGGCCAGTATCCAGTATTCGGGAGGTAGTAGGTTCGAACCCCACTGTCGGCAGCCCTGAAAATGGTTTGCCATGGTTTCCCGTTTTCACACTAGGCAAATGCTCGGGCTGTACCTTAACTAAGGCCAGGGCCGCTTCCTTCCCACTCCTAGCCCTTTCCTGTCCCATCGTCACCCTAAGACGTATCTGTGTCGGTGCGACGTAAAGCAAATAGCAAATAAAAATATATTGTAATCGTATGTGTAATGTTATATAAGCACCCGCAATTTTTTCATGTCTCTAATACATACCTTTTATTCTACAATTTTTGATTGAGAATGACATAAATGAAATATTACATGGACTGTCTGAGGATGAAGGGGATTCGGAAGCTGAGGCTAATGAGGGTGCAGCAGAAGAGCTAGAAGTGCCTGATATATCTGCTACGTCCAGTGCAACAACACCTGCCTCTTCCTTTGAACTTTCAGATGAAGAGATAAATTTTGATTCCGCAAATCTCGAGCAACTAAATCTTCCTATGGAAGATGCCGTTTCTGTGGGTGAATCAGTGGCCGGGAATCTAGCATTCTGATGATGCTTGTTGTTTAAAGGGGCCTAATACCTAGGTCATCGGCCCCCAATGTTACGAAAAGAGACGAAATGATATGACAAATTAAAAGCCCAAAAACATCCGCTGATCACAATTCAAAACGTGAGGACGATGAATGAATGGATATTAATTTTGGTGACCGATTCGATCAACCGAAGGAAAGTTATCAAGGCACAGGTTGTTTTACTTCCTATCTGATTTAGCCAACACTCTGGATACTAAATCACAAGCAAGCTGATCAACTTGGTTTTCGCATTCGCATAGCTCGACAGTTGATTGATGGGTACTCATCCCGTAAACGTAGAGGGCCTCAGCAGATCCACAGAAGTAAATGTGGAATAGTGACCGTTCCAGATGAAGTTCGATTGCATTTTCATGCTTTTATTTTGCAAGTCAGGCGAAAGATGCCATACGAGTAACACGCGTGAGTTTAAGCTCGTGAAATTTAAGTGTTTTGGCAAGTGTAAACAATTGCGACAGTGCCGTAATTTGGCACAGTGCATCTATTTGTATCGTGGAATAAAGTACTATCAACAATTATTTCGTTCTTTGTTCGAGTGCCGTGCAATTAGTGTAATAGTGAAATGGCGCCAGGAACGAAGAAGAATCAACAGCAGGCTGAGTGCAGGAGTGCCAACCCAACGGAAGACACCGTGAGGAAAATAATAGAAGAGGCACTTCAATCTAAGGTATTCGTGGAATTAATTGT
This sequence comes from Anabrus simplex, assembly GCF_040414725.1. NCBI lineage: Eukaryota > Metazoa > Arthropoda > Insecta > Orthoptera > Tettigoniidae > Anabrus > Anabrus simplex. The sequence continues at coordinate 28,325,024 of NC_090279.1, read as the reverse complement.
GAGTACCATAGTGGACAAAATTACGGAGTGTGTGTTAGAGAGACTAGAGGAATCTGTGCAGTTCAATATAAATGCATGTGAGGACTTAAAAAGAATCAGATTGCCAAGAGAGACAAAGAACTCGCAGAACTAAAGGCGGAAGTGAAATCAAATTATGATAATTTGGAACAATATCAGTGTAGAAATAACTTCCGCATATTTGGCATTCCGGAGGTTTCAAATGAGGACACGGACAATTTAGTATTAAATGTTGCACGTGACATTGGCGCCGGCATAAAATTGACTGATATTGACAGGAGCCACAGAGTCGGGGTTAAAATTGGTAACAAACCCCGGCCTATTATCGTGAAGATGACAAGTTATCGCACCAGGAAGGAGGAATTCGCAAAGAAAAGGCATTTAAAAGGATCTCGTATCACGATCCGAGAGGACCTTACATCAGCCAGGCTGACGGTTCTGAAGGCGGCTATCTCCAAGTTCGGCGTCAGAAATGTCTGGACCAGTGATGGAGTTATCCTGTTTAAGACCCCTGACGGCAGCATGCACCGCGCTACGCAGATGAGTGATATTCCATAAGCTTACTCATATCTAACCTGTGTTTACGTACAAACCCATAAGTTAGTAACTCTTTGTATTGAGTTTTGTGTCCTCTCCTAGGACACATCTCCCTCCCGCTCTCTCTCTCTCTCTCTCTCTCTCTCTCTCTCTCTTCCCTTCACTGCTATTTCATCCCACTCTGTTTGGGTGAACGGCTGTCGTGTACCTGCGTGACCTTCACTAGCTCGTTAATTACGGTACCCTATTGGACACTGACCTTGTCCCAACCCTCTGTACAAACTCCGTAGTTACAGTAACTTCCTTCTTAGTAATTACTAACAGCTGACTATCACCTTTTCCTGTAAATAGTCACAATAGGTTTAGAAGATGATCATGTAACATACCAACCGCTTTCAGAGACGAGAAGGGGCATCAAAGATTGCACGAGTAGATTACAGAAGCATGCGGAAGGGAAAAGTATATTAGAAATTTTTCATACTAATATTAGAAGCATAAGGAAAAATAAGAACATTTTAGACGTTGTTTTGAAAGCATATGATCAAATAAAATCAAAATCAAAATCTCTTTTTTTGCAAATGAGGTGTCTACCTCGGTGGCAAATGGTACACTAAAATACATTATTGTCAAGCACTAAATTTTAAATTAACGAGAGACGAAGAAAATTTTCCTAGAATTAAATATTATACAATTTACGCTAATAATTTGTTCTATTAAACACACACATCATCCTTAATAAATTTATATTGTTCACAAAATTCTACTTATAATATCTTACAAACATAGTCAACTCATATAGAGTATGTGAAATTACTTCTAATAATAATATACAACTGGTATAAGATTAAAATTAACATTGAATTTATTTACATATTTATATTTTACCCATTTTGGAACCTAAGTAGCATAACGACCTGCTGCGTCTTAACCAAAGCCCCTTTTGCCACCACTTTTCAGAGTTCCTGAAGGGCCTTCACAGCTACCGTAGCGGTCCCAGGGCCCTCGAAGTCCCCACTGTACTTCACCCCTACAGGCAGTCCCCTACTTGGGCTGTCCAAACTCCATAGACCAGGGGATGAAATTAATTTAATCACACACATTTTTTATTTACAATATCCTGCACTGGTCGAATGCCCTCTAACATTTCATTTATTTTCTCTGTTGTTGTTTATTCTCTTCTTGAATATCTGTACAGATTTTGGAAAAGGATCAAACACTACCCCTGGTAAACTGTTCCACTCCTTCACGCCCTTCCCAATGAATGAAAATTTACCCCAATCGCTTCTGCTAAAATTCCTTCTAATTTTGTACTTGTGGTCAGTTCTACCAATATAATTATTTTCCAACTGAAGCCTTTCACGGATATCTCTCCATGCTTCCTCTCCTGTATAGGCTCTATATAATCCTGTAAGTCTAGTTTTCTCCCTTCTCTTACTTAAAGGTTCCCAACCAAGTTCCTTTAACATTTCTGATACACTACTCTTTCTCCTGAAATCCCCTGTTACAAACCTTGCTGCTTTCCTCTGCACACCATCTAGTTCTTTTATTAGGTATTCTTGGTGAGGATCCCAAACACTGTTTGCATATTCCAATAATGGACGAACCATACTTAAGTAACTTTTTCTTTTAATTCTTTGTTGCATCCTTTAAGTAGCCTCATTATGACATGTAAAGATCTGTATGCTTTCCCAACAATGTCATCAACATGACCCTTCCAGTGCAAATTACTTTCAAATCTCACACCTAAGTATTTGCACTTGCCATCTTTAGGGATAACTACCTCATCCAAAGTATATTCAAATTCAGTTTTAAAGCTCCTGTTTGTAAATGTTGTAACAGTTGATTTGCCTCCATTAATCTTCATATTATTTTCTTCAACCCATTCTTGGATACTCTCAAGGTCCCTTTGTAATTCTGAGCAATCCTCAATGTTATTTATTTCCCTATAAACAATTATGTCATCTGCATACAATCTTATTTTCGATGTTATACTGTTCCCTAAATCATTTGCATATATTAAGAAAAGTAACGGACCGATTATACTACCCTGTGCAATTCCCTTCCAAACTTTCTCTTCCTGTGATATATTAGTTCCTACTTTGACTTTCTGAACCCTTGAATTTAGAAATGTTTTTACCCAACGTATAACCCTTACGTCCAATCCTATTCCCTCCAATTTCTTTAATAATATTCCATGTTCCACTCTATCAAAGGCTTTGGAAAGATCTATGGCTATGCAATCTAACTGGCCTCCTGAATCCAACTGATCTGATATGTCCTGCTGAAATCCCACCAGTTGTGCCTCGCAAGAAAATTTCTTTCTAAATCCATACTGGCTCCTCATGAACCAATTTTTATCATCACATATCCCTCTGATGTACTTTGATATTAAACTCTCCAGTATTTTACAAACTATACTGGTCAGGCTGATTGGTCTGTAGTTCTCTGGTTTCCTTTTATCACCCTTTCCTTTATAAATTGGTATTATTATAGATTCCTTCCATTCCTTTGGTATTACACTATTATTTATGACATAGTCAAAGAGAAATTTTAGGTTTGATGTCATAATTCCAGTATCCAGTACTCGGGAGATAGTAAGTTCGAACCCCACTGTCGGCAGCCCTGAATACGGTTTTCCGTGGTTTCCCATTTTCATACCAGGCAAATGCTGGGGCTGTACCTTAATTAAGTCCACGGCCGCTTCCTTCCCAGTCCTAGCCCTTTCCTGTCCCATCGTCGCCATAAGACATATCTGTGTCGGTGCGACGTTAAGCCAATAGCGATGTCATAATTTTAATAGAAAGTTGGTCACTGAGTAATGTAAATACCGTAACCGTGCCTTGTATAAATCTTATTACAATGAGGGTTCAGTTAACAAATGTGATGGTGTTGTATTAATGGTAAAAAATGGTTTGGAGCATGAAATGGAAATTATTGAGTATGATGACTTTAAATTTCTCAAAGTAGTAATTAACTATGACAACAAGAAAGTAGCTATTACGGGAGTATGTCGGTCACATGAATATCACAAATAGCGGTTTCTCAGTGCGTTAGATCATTATATCGAATATAGATACCATGTTGAAACAGAACTGATAATAGGGGACACTAATATAGAACTTTTAAATGAACACGACTGTGACGAATATCTCAACATGTTACAAGTAAGTATCTGGTACAAGTAAATCCTGTATTGATCATGCTTTGATTAAAAGTAGGTTGAGAAATGACGACATTCTGTCTATCATCTCTCAAAGTAAAATTTCAGATCATTATCTAATAATAGTAAGTCTCAACATTCAAAATGCCTGGATCCCTAATAATATACCAAATTTTCGACGTAACTGTTTTAAAATAGATCATTTTAAGCTTAAAAATCATTTAAGTAAAATAAACTGGGGAGACATTTTAAACAGCAGTGATTTAGATATCAAACTTGATAAATTCGTGAATACGATTAAAAACTGCATGAGCCTGTCCACTGTTAAATTGAAATCAGGAAAGTTAAAAGAACAGAATGGATTTATTACGGTTTGGTGAAATCTATTCACACAAGAGACCGACTTTATCAACAATATTTAAAAATAAGGATAAGTTGGAAATTAAAGAACAGTACAGGAAATATAGGAACAAACTAAATGATCTAATTTTGAAAACAAAAACTGAGCACTATAGGAATCTGATCAATCGCAATTCAAATAACCGGGGTAAGGTCTGGGGCATAATCAATGAAATAACACAAAGGTCAGTTAGAAAAGAAGAGATTAAGAAAATCAGATATAAAGGAGAAATCTGTAAAGATGACATAAATATTTCTAATAAATTTAACAATTATTTCATAAACGAAACCACTGAGAAAGAAAAGCATCACAGACAGATTTCCGACTCCACGTTAAATATCGCTCGCAACCCTCATACTTGCTTCCTTACACCGGTAACATAATAGTTTCTGAAGAGATGTTTGAGTGAAGTACATGAAAACAAAGTTGTAGGAATAGATAATATTTCGGCTCGAATTATTAAAGAAAATATAGAGTCATTAAAGGAACCGTTGCTGAATATTATCAATGATTCCTTCACCTTAGGTTACTTTCCAAAGCTGCTTAAAGCAACAATAGTAAGACCTCTTCACAAGTCTGGAAATATTTATGGCATTATAAATGACAGACCCATTTCGATAACTACAACAATATCAAAAATATTCGAGAAATGCTTAAAGAACAATATTTACCCATTTTTAGAAAAACACCAAATACTTTCGCCCGGACAGTTTGGATTCATTAAAAATCTCGGAACGACGGATGCTATATCCGCCTTAACCAAAAGAATATATGAAAATCTTAATTCTTCCCTCCTCTCCACAGGGATATTTCTCGACCTTGAAAAGGCATTTGATAGTGTTTCATAGCGCATGCTTCTCCAGAAATTGGAAAAATACGGCTTTAGTGGTAATGTGCTGGATTTGCTTGAGAGTTACTTGACAGATCGAGTACAGTATGTCAAAATTAATCAACATTGAAGATGAAGAGAGAAGCGGAGGGGTACAGGCAGGAGCGATTGAAGAAAGCCATATTTATATATGGTGTTGAGGAAGGTGTGAGAGAGGGCAAGATTGACCTGATATCCAAGGTGGTAGAAGTTATACGGGATACAATGAAGATAAACTTCAGTAATGTAGACATAGACGATGTAGAGAGAGTTGGAAAAACTAAAGGACGGAGGCCAATTAGGGTAAAATTTTGCTCAACCCTAATGGCAGAAATTGTGTTAGGTAACAGTAATAATTTACAGGGACAGAAAGTACGGGTGAAAAGAGACATGGGATAGGAAGGAAGTGAAAATATGAAGATCTTGAGGAGACACCTATGGAGAGCGAGAAATCAGGGGCTAAAGGCCCGAATAAGAAGTCAGAGGTTGGTGGTGACAAACGGACGATGGGTTAGGGAGCACTCAGTGGCGAAGCTAAAGGAGATGGACAAATGCGTTATTTCCGAGGGAGGAGAGATGGCAAGGCAAGATGGAAGGAAGAAAGAAGTAACAAAGAGGAGGGGAGACGTGGAAGGAGAAGAGATCATCTCAGAAGAGAACGGACAGTGTAGTGTGGTTTCAGAAGATCAAAATAGTGAAGGGGTGAGTGAGGGTGAGCAGCAAGAATCGGTGAGAGCAGAGTGCAGTGGTGTAGTGAGCAAGAAGACTGATCGACATGAAGGTAAAACAATTACGAGTAAAGGAAGAAGTAGGAGTTTAAAAGACCTCTGGGGAAAAGTACGTAATGGGATGGAGGATACGGAGGACATGGAACGGAATAGGTTGGTTAAAACAGGAGGAATGGAGACAAAGGACGAGAGGTCGATAACTACAAGGAGCAAGAATAGAGGGGGAGACTTAGAAGGGAGGGAGGGAAAGTTATAACTATATTGGAAAATAGAATGTGTGAATATTGAGGGACTAATGAACAAATTAGGAAATAAGAAAGTTCGGGAAGTAATAGAAAGTTTCGATGTTGTGGCACTCTTGGAGACGAGGCTGGAAACAGGGAGAGAGATCTCATGGAAGGGGTTTGTGATAAAATATAAATATAGAAGAAAAGCGAGGAATAAGGGACGCGCTCCAGGAGGGATGATAGTTTTAATTAGGGAAGAAATTAGTGAAATGGTAGAGGATATAGAGACAGATATGAAAGAAACTATATGGTTGAGACTGAATATGGGAGGGGTTGAGGGAAGGAGGAAGAAAATAAATCTAGCGTTCGTTTATTGCCATCCTAGTAGTTCAGCATATGCAAACAAGTATTTTTTGAAGAGTTATTGGTGGATATTAGCAGGATAAGAGGAAAGTTTGCAGGAGAAGAGGATATGTTGTTATTCGGAGATTGGAACGCGAGAATAGGGGAACAGAGCCCAGTATATAGTAGGGAGGATGGAATGTGTATGTTGAAATGTAGAAGGAGTGAAGATAAAATTATAAACAGTTATGGGGAGAAGCTCCTAGAAATGTGCGCTGTAGGGAATTTGTATATTCTGAATGGATGGATGGAGGGTGACAGTACGGGGAAATGGTTTTAAGCTCGGAAGGAGTGATGGAGAATATTGTAAGAATGGAAATAGGAGACTGGATTGAATCACACCACTTCCCAGTGTGGGTTATGTTGAAAAGGGGAGAAGAGAAGTGAATAAGGAAGGAAGCTGAGACGAAGGATAAACAAGGGAGTGGATATATTAAGTATAAATGGTCAGAGAAAGTGGGCCGGGATTGGAATAGGGTAGTAAAGGAGGAAGTACAACTTCTGAAATATGGGTGGGAAGGCGCGTTAGAGGAGAATAATATTGATAAAGCCTTAGAATTTCTGCTACATCCAATAAAGATGATAGCGCAGAAGGTAGAATGTAGAAAGAGAAATAAGAAATAGGGTGAATAATGGTTTAATAGAGAGTGTGAAGGAGGGCGGAGGAGGGTGCTGAGGGCGTTAGGAGAGTACAGAAAGAAAGGCGGGGGTGCAGAAAGGGAGATTTTCTGCAAATTGAGGAAGGAGTATAAAAAGAAAATTTGTGAGGTAAAAAAGGCGAGGTTGGAGGAACAAATTGAAGCCATAAATAAGGACTGTAAGACTAACAACATTGAGAAAGTGTGGGAAAAGATTAATAGAATAATTAAGGGTGGAAGGAATATAGAGAGCACGAGCATTGAGGAAGTTCAATGGGTGAGGTACTTTGGTGAGTTACTAGGGGAAAAGGGGGAAGAAAGATAGAGGGGGACGGGGGAAGAAGTAATTTGGAGGAATAGGTGAGTGGCAATTTATGAACTGGACAATGAAATTACAAGGGAGGAAATTTTTGAGAGTGATTTGCAGAGTTAGGGGAAAGTCGGCCGGGGGATGTAATGGGTTAAATAATAAGTTTTGGAAAGAAATTAGCAAAAATGAGACAATGATAGAGGGTATAGTTAAACTATTCAATAAGATCTACGAGGGAGGAAATTACGCGAAGGAATGGGAAAAAGGAATTGTATGTCCAATATATAAGGGTAAGGGTAGTAGGAACAGTTTGAACAATTATAGAGGAATATCTCTGTTAGACTCCTTAAGTAAAATATACACTGGGTTGTTGGTGAACAGGTTAAGCGAGTGGGCTGAAGAAAATGAAATATTGACAGATTTCAAAGGGGATTTAGGAAAAAGAAAAGGACAGTGGATAATATAACGAGAGTAAAGACTGTTTTAGAAAAGTATAAGAGCCTGGCTATAAGTACGGTTTATGTGGCAGCAATAGATTTTGAAAAAGCGTTTGATAAGGTGAATAGAGAGGCTCTATTAGAGAAATTAGGCAGGCTGGGGATTTCGGAAAAGATGTTGAGGGCAGTGGAGGGAATATATAGGTTTGTCAGGTTTTGTGTAAAATTGGGGGACGGGAGACTGAGTAGACCCTTGGAGTCCGAGGTGGGTTTAAAGCAAGGGTGCAAGTTATCGCCAATATTGTTTATTTTATTTATTAACGATATTTTGGACGGGCACGGGGCAAACAATTGGGCCGTACCGGTAATTAATGGCCTGGAGGTACCGGGACTGATATTTGCTGATGATGTGATATTGATGATTCTAACTTCAGGCGGGATGCAGAGAGCGTTAAATGCAGTGTCGCTGTTTGCGAGGAAATGGGGGTTGAGAATTAATGGCAATAAATCTAAAATAGTAGTAGCCCAGGTAAACAAAGGAAGAAAGATGGAAGGGAAATGGGTACTTCAAGGAGAAATGTTGGAACAAGTAAGGAAGTTGGAATATTTAGGAGTTATTATTAACAGTAAAGGAACATGGAACGATCAGATTAGAAGGGTGAAAAACAGAGGATTAGGAGCTCTAGCCTAAGTTAGAAACTTGCTAGCTAAATACCCGGGTATTAGTTATAAAGCCTTGAGGCTAGTGTTAAGATCGGTTATTTTCGGGATGGTTTTGTATGGCGCAGAAGTTTGGGGGTTGGATGAGAAAAGAGGGGAATTAAGAAGTATTAGTAGTAGTTTTGGTAAGATAGTAATGGGTCTGCCAAGGTGCACAGCAAATGCAGGGGCGGAATTAATGTGTGGGGAGGATTTGGAATCGGAGGGTGTGAAAAGAATAATTAGATACTGGATGAATTTAAAAAGACAGGAAGTTGAGAGGGTTTTACAGGCAGCGTATGAACAGCAACGTAAGAGCATGTATAAGGGCGGATGACTAGAAAAAATTAGGGGATATTTGGAGATGATAGGATTAGGGAATCTGTGGGGGGAGGTTTGGACGAGGACATAAGTTAGGGGGATGAGGATGCTTGCGAGGAGGATTAGAGACATTCATAGACAGAAATTATTGGGGGAAAGTAGACTGAGAAACTCGCTGAGTGTTTTTATTAAAATAGAGGAGGTAGCAGGGATAAATATTAGATACGTTGACAGGTCAAAAAGGTATGGGATGATGTGGTGTTTTATGGGATTACATAGGAATAAGGGATGGTTATATGGGAGGAACAAGACAGTGTGTATACTTCGCGGGGCAGTGAATGACGATTTCCACTTATTAAGTGACTGGAAGAATTGAGTAGGATAAGAAATAGACTACTGAGTGCCGAACATCGGAAACTATTGGGAAGAGGGGATGAACAATCTAATTTTTTTAAAGATGGATTATTAAGCAGTGGGAAAGCGGGGGCTAGTTGAACAAGTATTTATGTGCGGTAAAAAAGTCTTGTGAGAACAGAATGAAAGAGAGAGAGAGAGCTAGAGGGTGGACGAGGGGGTATGTGTTTGGAATAGTGATATGTGTCTATGGGAATAGTGTTTAATAATAGAATGTTAGGGAATGGATGGAGATAGTTTGATAAAATTTAATGGAAAGGGGAGTATTGGTGTTGAGTACATAGTTAAGTGGGTGGAGTTGGGTAAGTGATGTGTGATTTCATAAAGGTAGGGACTTTTTGTTTGGTCAAGAAAGCCAAGAATAACGGCCGAGGGGATTCGTCGTGCTGACCACACGACACCTCGTAATCTGCAGGCCTTCGAGCTGAGCAGCGTTCGCTTGGTAGGCCAAGGCTCTTCAAGGGCTGTAGTGCCATGGGGTTTGGTTTTTTTGGGACTTTTTGTTTGTGTTATGGCTGGATGGAATGTAATTGCTGACTGTCGCTGTTTTGGTAATGATCGGGAGTAGTCAGGAACAATGAATGTGACGTAAGTTGCTGAGCGCATAAGGACACGTGATGAGTTTTCGGGAACCATGAGTCGGTGACTGCTACAGCTAATTGTTATCACTATTGTTATTATTTATTCCTATTATTATTATGATTATTATTGTATTTTTATTTAAATATTATTATTATTATTATTATTATTATTATTATTATTATTATTATTATTATTATTATTATTATTATTATTATTATTATTATTATTATTATTATTATTATTATTATTATTACATTAATACTATAATTATTAATATTATTTTCAATAGACTTATTGCTTTGTGAACATGTATTGGGTCTGGAAGCCTGTTTGTTCATAAATAAATACAGAATACAGAATTAATCAACATCTAAGCACACCGATGAAGATAATAAAGGGTGTCCCACAAGGCACAGTATTAGGTCCACTATTGTTTATTCTATTTATTAATGATCTAGAGAAAACAATAGAAATTGCCGAACATACGCACATCGTAACATATGCAGATGTTACAGTCATTTATGTAGAGGGTGATAGCTGGAATCTCGTAAGACAGAGAGCAACTCGAGCACTGCTTAAAGTTAAAGCATGGTTGGATAATAATGAATTATTTTTAAACATTAAAAATAAATAAAAAATATGAATTTTTCAGTAATAGATACACGGAACGATTTTAAGGAATTAACTGTACACAACATCAACTGTAAATTTATTTGTAACTGCTACAAAATTTATAAAGTAAGTAACGTTAAGTATTTGAGATTATTAATTGATTCGAACATGAAATGGAAAAGTCACATCACCGATTTAAGAAAGAAAATCAGAATAACTGTTTATATATTTCACAATTTAAAATACATATCCAGTATGAAATTGTTTAGGGAGGTTTATTACGCATTAGTTCAGTCTATTCTTGGCTACGGAATATTAGCATGGGGAGGAGCCTACAAAAATGTAATCAATAAAATACAGGTTGTTCAAAACCTTATATTACGAATAATGTACCAGAAAGGAAGATTATGCCCAAGTAGTCAATTATATGCTGAAGCAAATATATTTAATGTAAAACAGCTCTATGCCCTTGAAATATACAAATATTATTAACAAAAACAAAAATATAATTGAGAACATTAAACATGAATATTCAACACGCAGTAAGATGTACAACCATTGTATCTTATACAAACCCAAACTTAGCATAACAAAGCGCAATTTCTTGTACTTCATTCCAAAATTCTTTAATGTACTGTCCGGTTCTTTACAAACTACTTCATTAAGTCAGAAAATAAGTCTGAAGTGCCTTAAATCCTCTGTCAGGGATAATAAAACTGTTATTGAAGAAATAAGTAAATGAGAATATCACGTCACCAAATTCAATTTCTATTCGATGCTCCACCATGAGCTGTTGATCATGTCCATCATTTACTTATACACATACTCGTACTTCAGGCATCATTTAAAAATATATTTCTCTCCATGTAATTAATATTCTAAATTACCACACACAAGGTTTCACCTTACGTGGTATTTTATTGATATCTACTCGACCCTGTTGAGGTTGGTGTGATTTTGTTATAATAATAATAATAATAATAATAATAATAATAATAATAATAATAATAATAATAATAATAATTTATTATTATTATTATTATTAATAATTTATTATTATTATTATTATTATTATTATTATTATTATTATTATTATTTATTTAATGTGTGCAACAGGTAGTTACAAGTTCAATTTATTTTAAGTATTAATACGTTAATAATAATCCTACTATTTCTGTAATATATGTGGTTTAGTTACAAGATTAATTTTTCTCAAGTAACAATGTTATTAGAAGAGTTATGCATATAAGAAACAGAGTTCTGTAAATATGTAAACAACATAATGAGTGAATAAATACTACTACTACTACTACTACTACTACTACACAGTTCTGTCGCCGAGATCTTACTGTTTCAGTGCCCCCTCAGCCGTTCGCCGCCGCACTGCAACTGAAGTGGGGTACGGGCCCTCTCCACTCCCGTGAAGGCTCCTTGTGAACGGCGTGCCAGAGTTCATCTCGCGGCAAAGGCTGAAGTGCGATGACACTACCGCCAACTCATCTGGGGACTGCACATATACTTCTAATCTGCGGCGAACCTCACCACGACTACCCCTCTCATAGTGGCGGGAGAGGTGTATCTGAGGGTGCTTGAGGGGTCCAGGCGACCTCAACTGGGTATCGGCAGCGGCGGCAGGTCTAGCCTCAAAACTGTCAATATGATGTTAATATTCTACAACAACAAGGACACTCTAAAACTGAAGTTAAACAAGTTTCCAACTATCTACTTCAAAAACAAAAAGACTTAGAAATTTCCTTCAAGTGTAAATAATTTTTTTTCAAAATTATTCTGGGTCACCTCAAGGAAGGACACTTGGGGGGGGGGCTGGAGGTCTGTACCGGGAGGTACACCTCAACGGCGAGTATTCAAAACTAGCGCCTAAATGAACTTCTCTATTGGAAACCAGTGAAACTGAAACTACACCTACTTAGAACTTTACTCAGAAGACGTCATCATTAAAATATGATGTAATTTTGTTATAGTGCAGTTTCCTTGCCTGTGTGAATTTCTACTTGTTTGGTTTGCCATTCATCAAGAAGTTTGGACATTCTCCCATAGATGACACTACCCAAAAAACTATGACCATGCACCCCGGTGCGAAGTGAAAGAACTTTTGATTTAAAGAAGTTTTGTATTCATAACTTTTTTAATGATTGATGGTCATTTAGTTTTGGGTTGGCAATATTTACCTTTTCTTTCCGCCAGTTTTTAGTCCAACCAATCACTAATTTCTGTAATTAGTTTTCTACCAATCACAGTCTTCTTCTTCTTCTTCTTCTTCTTCGATTTTGAGTGTAACTTTTACATTGACCAATAAATTGAGAGGGTGTGGCAGGGTTCATTCGTGAAAGATCTCGAAACTTCCCTGAGGGTTTATAAACTGCGGTTTTGCACGTCTCTTGGCCAATTGATTGTCATCTTTCTAAGAGTGTGTGTCAAAGCAGGAGGCGGGAGGCCCCTTTCGTCAGGCAGCAGTACATCTACCAGGTAACGGCCATATAACATCTTTCTTTCTTGCTAGCTCCGCAGTTTAACCCGAGGGAAGTTCCGAATCATTAACTATGTACCCTTCTTTTCTAAAATGTAACTTTCTGCCGGCTAATCTAAGAACTTCATAAAATCTTCGACTGTAAATCGGTGATAGAGAGTGATGTACCCTCTCGAGCTCCCCTTCATCTTGGTTTGAGGTGACTACGTTTTGTAACTGTTTTTCTTCCTTTACATAAGGATATATTAATTTATCCTTATACGAGTCACCTCAGTAGCTTGGGAGTAGCTCATGTTTCATCGGCCTAGTGCCCTTTAGGTTTTAAGAGTTCATATCTAGGAGTGCAAGTACACGCCTCCATTCAGTTTGTGTTTCGGGCCATTAACTTAACCTGTTCTTTAACGCAAAGGCCCAATATGTTAGGTACAAGATAACCCCGTTTCAAATTTGTAAGTTGTACCTTGATGGCGAGTGAGTGTAGTTTTCGGATATTGCCTTGAATAGGCTAGAAGAAACTGAGACCTGTTAGCTCTTGTTCAATTTTGTGATTGTAAGGAGTGCCTCTGGAAGGCTAGACATTGTATTTTGGGAACAAGTGCTCCATGAATTTGGGGGATATCTGCCCTTGAGTAAATTTGTGTTCTTTGTAAATTTGAGCTCGTAGCTCAGGAAATGTAAAGCTAAGGGATTAAAGCCCAAGGTGTCAAGGTTCTGAATCTTGGATTTTTTCACAATCTTGTTTTATGTTTGCTAGTTGTACCTGTAAAAATTGTTAAATTTTGAGTTCTGAAAATATAACTTTCAGTTTAAGTTCTAAATTCAATTCTTGACATTGTAGTTAGATTCATTCACCCCAGCACCTTCTTTAACCTCTTTCTGCTCCACAGGTATCCCCAATAATAATAATAATAATAATAATAATAATAATAATAATAATAATAATAATAATAATAATAATAATAATAATAATAATAATAATAATAATAATTGTTACGGAGTATTGTGTATGTGCAGAGGTGAAAGAAGGTGCTGGGATGAACAGGTCTCAATCTACGAAATTAAAGTTAATTTAAAATTTAACAAGGTTATATTTTCTTTTCAAGATTAAGAAATAACAAATATAACAGGTACTCAAAAGCCGAACAACAAATCGAGAATGTAAAATTACAGAGATTACAGGATTTGGGCTCCGAGAGCCAGACACTTCTTGAGCTACAAGCCCAACTTGACCCATATACAAGATTCAACAAAGGGGCAGAAGACCCCCAATCATGCACAGGAGCTCTTGCTCCCAATTACACAGTAAAGCCTCCTCGAGGCACGCAAAAACAATTTTATTTGGGAAGAGTAACCCACTCTCAAAGTTCCAGCCTATCAAAGGCCACACCAAATTCCACCTTCAAGCTGTCCTCCAAGGACATAGACACAGGGGTAAAAATACCCAACCTACTGAGGCCAATTAAGTACAGAAACAGGTCAATTACATGGCCTCCAAAATACCAACTTATGAGGAAGCGAAACTGCACTCCTAATACATTTTATTAAAACCTAATTTGGCCCTAAGCCACTTATGCAAGGGCTAATCCCATTCTACGGAGGTGACACGATAGAAAACTTTATGACATTACGAATAGAAGGGAAACAGTTATGAAAACGTAGTCACCTCAAAACAACATGAGTGGGAGCTCGAGAGGGTTAGGCACTCTCTGTCCCAATTTGTAGTTTAACAAGACAGAATTTAAATCAAGAGTCTTTTACATTTTAGAGGAAGGTTACATGGAAACGGTTTCGAATCCGCCCCGAGAGTTAAACTGCTAAGCTAGCAAGAAAAGAAGTTATTAAAAGGCCATTACCTGGTGGTTGAACTGCTGCCCGAAGAAAGAGGCGCTTCCCGCCCCCTGCTACATAATTTACACACTGATAGATGTTACTGAAGTGGCGCAGAGACCCGAAAATCAGCAGTTTATATACCCTCGTGGAAAGTTCGAGGCGTTACGAGAATGATAACACCCGCCCACAAGCATTTTATTGGATAATGGCAAAAACTACTACACTAGACGAAGAAGAAACACCTTATTGGTGGAAAATTAATTACAGAAATTCCTTATTGGTCAAATTCAAAACTGGCGGAAAGAAAGGATTAATATTGCCAACTTAAACAATGACTGAAAGAAATTTAACAAAGAACAAACTTATGAACCCAAAATTTCTCCAAAAACACAGTTCGTTCACTTCTCACCAGGGTGCATAATTGTAGTCCTTCAGTAGTGCCATCTAGAAGAGAATGTCCACACTTCTTACTACAGGCAAAACAAAAATACATCGAAAACGACACAGTTCAGAAAACTTCAAAATTTACAAGTAGGGACATCTTCTGAGAAACTTGAGAATTAACATGGTAGTTACTGTAAAGTTCAGGCTTCCTCCAGTAGAGGAGTTTCAACTGGCGCAAAATTTGAATTAGCGGCGCGGGGGTGTACCGCCCGGTACAATAATAATAATAATAATAATAATAATAATAATAATAATAATAATAAAAACGTGGCAGTCGCATCTCAAAAACCTCGCCGAGAATCTCGGAAATGACATCGTCGGGCACATGGGTGTTTTTTTATGTGAACAAAATTAATTTAAACCGCAACACGAATACAACGGTCTAACTGAAATATATGTAAATGCTATCAAGATTTACACATGTAGAGAAAGCTTAAGAAAGTATTCACGTCTGTCGTAGCAACTGATATCAAGATTACAACCCTAGGTCTTCCCGTTTGATGCGACTGACCATTGTAATCACAGGCCCTTCCGTTTTACTTGTAATATTAGCTACTAAACTCCTCTTGTACCTCTTCCAGTTGATGTTCCATAAACAGGAAATCAAGTCTCCAACTTCTCGTGGAACATCGACTTGGTCGCCCTCGTACCTGAACAAAGACGCTGCTGGTTTAGGGTACAAATATTGTTGTGAGCCGCACTCTAAAACTCATTAACAAAGCCACAAAACTGTTAATTTGGGAAAGAATGTCGATATTGTATAATTTTCTATCTCCTTTTCAGTTCACTGGAGGCCCAGACAGTTATCGAACCAAACATAAAGTTAAACTAACTGTTACCTCATTATTTAATAAATGTAACATTTCTGGTCACAAAATGCAAGAGATTTGTTAAAATCTGGTCTTTATGCATAGTTTTTTGTTACAGGCTCGCACAGATAGTTTTTTTGCGTGATAAATCACCGCTCGGTTATCGGAATATGACGTCGAAGGTTGGAGAGGTCATCCAGTCGGCAAGCGAGCTGGCTGGATTCAGCATGCGGGACTTTCTTAACACTCAAGTCAATGAAATAAATAGCAAGCCAGAGCTAAAGATACCACTATCAGAACTCGTAAGGATGTCGCTTCTCTTGGTGAGTGTTTGTTTATTTCTCTGTAGCTGATAACAAGGGGTCAAGGGTGAGTTGATGTCAGGCTTGGAGTGGACATTTTATAATAATAATAATAATAATAATAATAATAATAATAATAATAATAATAATAATAATAATAATAATAATAATAATAATAATAATAATAATAAGAGGACGCATCGTGGCCATGATCGTTAAGGCGTTGAAGTCTAAATGGCCCTGACAACGTGGTTACCCGGTTCGAGTCCCGTTGGTCGAAAGAACGTTCACCATCAGAATGTTGGCCGGCAGGGTAGGGGAATTGCTGGTATCCTATTTCTAATCGCTAGATAAGCCTTGATTAAATTCTAAACGTCTCTGCAGTGCTCATACGGAGTGAGAGCATATGACGCTGCTGCTGGTGATTCGACCGTCGGATGGAGACGTTAAGCCATGAGCAGTCCCCTTGCTGCTATTCGACAAGAAGAAGCGTAGGCTATGTGCCGGCACTGGTTCTCACCCTCTCCTCTCCTACTATCATATTTCATCTCATTAACTTTTCTTATAATAAAGGGCATTCGGTCATAACAAAACCGCCTCGACAGATTCATCTCACCTCATACACGACCCCGTAGAGGAAACGGTACAGGGGTTGGACAAATAATAATAATAATAATAATAATAATAATAATAATAATAATAATAATAATAATGGCGAATGTCCTCCGAGCAGGCCTGGGGTAGGTCTTATAGGCGACCTGCATGTCTCTGTGGATGCGGCTCCTACTTAAGAAGACATCACAAACACACGGCCCCCGATTAACCAATTAACGTTAAAATCCCGACACGGCAGCTAATCGAACCCGGTACCTATTGTACAAACCATTTCACCACTTAAGGAAGAAATATCTCAATATAGTAGTGGAATTTTCACAGAATTTGAGTGGAATATTTGTGATCGATGAATGTTCAAACAAGGGAACGTGATGTAACAAAGGTGTGCTGTCAGTGGTAGAGACAAGTCGAGGGAGAGAAAAGAGAGACTTTCAGGAGCTCATTTGCAGCAGGCACCAAGCTATACAGTTAAGTGCGGTCTCTCCACACGAGCTATAGACAGGCTTTCAGGAGCTCATTTGCAGCAGGCACCAACCTATACAGTTAAGTGCGGTCTCTCCACACGAGCTGTAATGGGGCTTTCAGGAGCTCATTTGCAGCAGGCACCAAGCTATTCAGTTAAGTGCGGTCAGTAGGCACCAAGCTATACAGTTAAGTGCGGACAGTAGGCACCAAGCTATACAGTTAAGTGCGGTCTCTCCACGCGAGCTATAGAGGAACAATCCGTTATTAATAGTATATTATTCTATGCAAGTAGTTCCACTTTTATCCTCCCGTCTCTTTGGCCGCTCTGCCTGCCGAAATATTTAAATCACACTGGATAGAGTCCTAGTGCCGTACCCGTCATTGGACTTTGGAACTTAGTTTTGCTGTTGGCTGAACTACAGTCGAAGGTTCCCCTTAGCCAACACGTGCGGGGTCTCGCAGATCCCCTCTTTTCTCGATCTTCCCTTGTATAAACATTTGGAGGCGGGAGCCTAATGATATGACCGGAGTAGGAGAGCTGCACATTTCTATTCATCCTGGTTAATACAGTTGACCCGCATTTCAAACGCTCCTAATCTTCTGACGATGGCTTTCCTCACACCAAGATATACTGCACTTCGGCAGTCTATTTCTACAGCATTCTTTCCTCAAAGAATATGCGTGTAAAGTGTACTAAGAGGCCACAGAACCAGGACTGTGATGGTGCTTAGGTCATGCGGGCATAAAACTTGAAAGTATATCCCTGATAATGTCCATGTATAGAGTAATGTGTGTATAATATGAGTGTCCGTGAGGTGACGCATTACAGCTCAGCTGTTTGTCTCCTTACTCCCAAGTCTTCCCAGACCGAAGTTTCCAATATTTTCATTACAGTATTCCTTGTCAGAAGCCACCTAGAGCAAATCACGCTGCTCTCCTGTGGATCTTTTCATGCCGTTCTTGAGTCAAGTAATCTTGGTGAGACCGAGCTCGATAGCTGCTGTCGCTTAAGTGCGGCCTGTATCCAGTAATCGGGAGATAGTGGGTTCGAACCCCACTGTCGGCAGCCCTGAAGATGGTTTTCCGTGGTTTCCCATTTTCACTCCAGGAAAATGCTGGGGCTGTACGTTAATTAAGGCCACGGCCGCTTCCTTCCCATTCCCAGGCCCTTCATCTCCCATCGTCGCCATAAGACATATATGTGTCGGTGCGACGTAAAGCAAATAGCAAGAAAAAAAATTCCTGGTGAGTCTCTCACACGCTGAAAGGGTCTTACCAATAACTTATACGGCTCTGGTTTACATCCTTACTGCGACCCCTAAATACACCCATAACCATATGAAGAGATCTGTAAAGCTCACGTAGGTACTTGCAGTGAACCACATGTACTACTTTCACAGCGTCGACAGAGTAATTAATATACAAGGAAACACCGCCGTCCAGTAACACTGCCTTGCAGAATTCGCTCTTAATCATAATATGACGAGACAATGCTTCACCTGTTCCATTGCAATGGTCTTGCTTTCTTGACCTCCTATTCTAGTCCTATAGTCCTCTCTTACCTGTACCGCCCTCTTGATACGCCCTGCAATGGTAAATAGCGATGCAGTCCATTTGGCCTCCTGAATATAAAATATCTGCTCTATCTTGCTTGGGCCCTGCTAGTTGATCCTCACGGAAATGAATTTTCCTAAACAAAAATGTTCTTCTATCAGAACAGTTTGACATTTTGAAGATGTGTCCAATATAACCATAAAGAATACTTTCCTCAGCTTCCGCTTATCACATTTCATGCCGGGGATACTATAGACTCTGAATTAATTTGGTATAGCTCCTTCATGCAAACAGCCAAGTAACTGGGGAGGTGCTCAGAGATAAATAGGTAGTTATGTCCAACTTCGTCACATTTAGAGAATATGTATGGTAGAATACTAGAGAAAAGTCGTAGGTATTTTATGTTCACTGTATCGTGGCCTCGTAAAGTTGTATATGCTGTCACCTGTGTGAAATACCTTGAAATGTCAGATATTCTAGTAGTTTGTCTTTCTGGGACAAATGTCCCTATTGTTCCCTGTTGTTGAAAGGACATTATCAACCTGATAGAAAATTGGTATTTGGAGCTTGGGTGAGCTATCGCCAGTCAGTTTTCTTTCAATCATTCAGTAGTTCAACAATTTAATCAGCCTATCAATTTATATAACATCAAATAGATTGTCGAATCGAAATGTATAAAAATAAGTCCTTCCAGAAAGAGCAGCTGTTTCTCTATTTAAAGAGTGAATTTTTGAGCCAAGGTTTCTTGTACTGATTGACTTTCGTGTGTATCATCTGATGGCGGATTAAGGGAGAGGAAGCGACTCAGTACCCTGAACATGAGCTAATTAACAACGAATGGCCGAACTTTAACTATGTGAATCTCGGGAGAGATTTCGATGTTTTTAGTAAGCACGCGACAGTTAGGGTGTCCGCATTTCTGTGAAATGTATGTAGGGCTTTCTCTGGTGTTTGGTTTCCTTAATATAGAGAGGGTAACCAGGTAATACTAAACTCGTGGGTAAAATACCCGTTCTGCGTTAAGGGTCTGTGATGTCAGGCAGTCGTAAATAATGTATTATACTGCCCCGAAAACAGGCGTATTCTAAACTCATTGTGAACTACAATCGAGGGTTCGAGCCCAGTCTGGTGTAAAACTAGAAACCACGGTTCCTTCCGATACGGTTTACCTTTTGCAAAACCATTTACGAATTGGGTATCAGAGTTCGAGCCCCGACCAATGTCATGTGCTCTGGAAGCTTCGGCTTCTCTTCGTGAAGTATGAGTTTTCCATTTGTAAAGACTAGCACGGGTCATCAGACTGTGACAGACGTGAGTCCTCTCCCCAGATATGTTGTTAGATATCAGAGCTTTCGAGATCTTAATTGTACATTTCTCGAGCGTTGAAATTCCATTTCTTGGTTCACGTTCAAAGAGTTAGAAAGGAAAGAAAAAACAATTCCGAATATATTGTATTGGTAAATATTACCTGTGCACCTCACGCTCTCTGCCCCGTGCAAGTAACTGCAATCAGTGTTCAGTGAGAAACTACCACAGGACGAGTTCCCGCACAATAGTTACTTGGACTAGGTGGGGCTGTAGTCTTACTCCAGTATATAAATGTAGGCCACGACAGGGAGAAAATGTAACAAGGGACGTGGAATTGTCAGATAATTTAACATACGTATATTCCTTTAACAAAGTTCATTAAGCTCTCATGATTATAATTAAAAAGTAGTTTGGATCAAGTTCATAAATCTTTCCAGAATACATAAAACTGCACGGGGAAACAGACGATTACATTACATAGGTAAATACTGCGCGCTGTTTTGTTAACTGACCATCAAAGTTGTCAAAGTGGGCTGACAACTAAGGTAATGTGTTTGTTTGACTGACGTTGGATAGATGGAACCGAAATCAGTGTTCTGCATTGAACTACCAACTTTTCTGTCACAACCTCCTTTAGAATGTCACTTCAGTCATAGTTAACTGTTGAACTCTGTACCTTTTCCAGGTTCTCTTGCTCCTGATGCTAGCAGTTTCACTGGCGAGCGCAGATCACTGTGCATCGTCCGTGGGCTCTAAGTTGGACGTGTCTGTGCATGGCCGCAAGAACGCCAGTGGACATTGGATGATAACGGTACCGTGTGTTCTCAATTGCAGAGTTGTTCTTCTGTGTTGGACGGATAATATTTTATGTTTATGTTATAAATACACGTGTTTTATTTCTTTATATTCAAAATGTTTGCATGCGCCATTTGAATTTAACACAACTTTTAAAGTACAGTAATACAGTTTGTGGAATTAATCTGATAGGTACTTGGTATCGAACCGCTGCCTTCGTGATGTACAGGTTGTTCTGTTGCTCTTATGACGTCACGCAAAGAGGCAATGCAAGGACGTAATATTATGTCTCTACTTCTTAATTATGAAATATTCACAAATGTTGATTTAATATAACAGGCAAGATCATTACCAACTGTAATCGCATCACAATTCGTAAGTCAGGTCTATGTAATTTTATCTAAGTATGTTTGAAGTGTGATTTACACGTTCGAAGCTTGAGAGTTTTTCTCTTCAGTTTACCCAACAAAGAATTATTATACATTAATACAAATATGGAGACAATAAACGCACAAATGGTTCAGGGAGGACACGAAATGAGGAGTGAGGTAGTTTGATTATTTGATTATTTTTTATTCTACCATTAGTCAGAGAGATCAGGGTTCGAATCCATGTGGTGCATGTACTCGAGATATTTTATTCTATAACTGAACAGAGAGAACAGGGAACGAATTCAAGACTACATTTTTTCTCTTACGGTGACTGTTATGTTTGCGACATAAAGTTGATGTTATATTCGAGAAATAAGGAAAGAGAGGTAGATTCCCGTTCAGTTTTATTCCGTGCAATCACCGTCTGAATGCGTGTCAATTGCTATCTTTTTTACCAACAAGTTATCGCGCTCCTAACATATATTTAAAACCAAGCCAAGTTTCCCTGTTCAGAACACGGGCGAATGTATGCTGACTATTCAAATCGCTACAAACATTCATTTATATCTGGAATGTATGAGTAATATAAGGTAGCAACAGACTGTACATGTTGCTCTTGGTAGAGGGCACAGCACAATGCATTGCCGGTCCTCTGTAACGGGGGAGGTCACGCGTCGGATGGAGACGTTAAGACTTGCACAAGATGGCGACTGGAAGGGGGCGCATATCACAAGATATGTAAGGATAGACCCCTCCAGGGGTCACATCGGGAAGGGGATCTCAAATATGGATTTGGGAAGGGGCATCTCTCCAACCTGTGATGTTAGATCTCTGTAAGGTGATGTCAGGAAAGGGCATGTCAAGAAGGGCAGCTAGCCTTAAAACTTGGGTCCTTTGAATTTAGGTCTCTCTAAAAAGGTGTCGGGAAAGGCGTATGTTAAGAAGGGCAGTTAGCTTTAAAACTAGGATCCTCTGAGGTTAGGCCCTTCTAAGGTGGTGTCGAGAAGAGTTACTTGGCTGTAAAACTAGTTTCTGTGTAGTTACGCCCCCAGTCGTTCTCTCTTCCTAAAATTCTGCGCCAGCACGTGGCTAAGTCCCGTCATGATAGCAGCTGTGAGGTTAGGGTCGTTCAATATTCCGCGCCCAACACGAGCACGTGGTTAGGACTTGTCAAGCTGACAACAGTGAGGTTAGCCATGCACACTTATTCAAACTCCGCGCCAAACCAGTGCACGTGGTTATGACCTGTTACGATGACAGCAGTGAGGTTGGAATCGCCGACTTATTCAAAGTCCCCGCTATAACAAGTGCACGAGGTTAGGACCAGTTAAGATGTCAGTAGTGAGTTTAGCCATGAGCACTTATTCAAAAATCTGCGTAAGAAAACAAAAGTGAAGTTAGTGTCTGTCAAGATGCACGAGCACGTGGCCGTGACGTCATGGTCACATGACCGTGACATCATGGGTCCAATGACCTTGCCAGGGGTAAATGACCTCGTGGGACATTGCTGACGCAGCACCCATTGTTTTTGAATCCGCGTTGTCCTACTACTACCAATAATAATGGTCATACGTACAGTAGCTTTCTTGTTTCGTTTTTTCCTTGACACTTGTGGCACTACCCTTCAGTCTCTTTCTTCTACATAAATTTGTATCAGTTTTTGATTAGGAATAGCCATGTTTTCCCAAATATTAATACGCCGACTTGTAAGATCTGTTAGTTACTTCCCACATTCACGGAAATTGCCGAGGAATAACTTCTTAATTATTACTTAAGTGTTAACTATTAAGTTACATTGCTTCAAACATCTAAACATTATCTACCAGCAATGATTTAAAGATGTTAAAAATATGCATAAAATGTTGCCGGGCTGAGTGACTCAGGCGGTTGAGCGCTGGCCTTGCGACCCTCATATTAGTGTGTACTTACTTGTATAGTTGTGTGGCAACTGCGAAACTCCATACACTTTTTTAAAATTTGCAACACATTATACTTACGCCTAAAAGTGATGTAAGATAACAATTAAATAAGAAATTCCACGGGAAGTGTTACGTCCCTTGAGTTGATATTACTAAGCACGAGAAGATACCATACCTAACCTAAACTATGCGGTCTCAAGTAGAGGAGCAAGGACAGTTCAACACTCGGAAATGAGTCAGCACCCGAGGTCTAGTAGTGTAGCAATGCAGGTTCCAATGCAAGGTCATTGAACCCCAGTATAGTAGATAAGCAATGTCGATTTGCGCATTTTGCATAAGAGAGCGAATCTAACCTTACAGTCGCTATGTTGAGGGGCCTAACCATACTTTAACGCCTAGCTGCCCTTCCCGACACCCAAGAGAGAGAGCCTAAACTTACATCCACCAACTGGAAGTGACTACCCTTAGTTTCACGTCAAGAGCCCTTCCCGACGCCAACTGAACAAGATGGCGCCCATACACATCATCTAATGAGACGGCCTAGGGGCGCTTGCGCAAGGTGGCACATGTTCTTATGAGACGGCCTAGGGTTACGTGCGAAAGATGGCGGCTATACATAGCCTCTTATCAGACGGCTTAGGGGCGCTTGCGCAAGATGGTGCCTACACATAGATGGCTTAAGCGCTCTTGCGCAAGATGGCGGCTATACAGAAGCTCTTTTAGAGAAAGCTAGCTGAGAGGCCTACTGCTCAAGATAGCGGATGTACAGAAGGTCTTATGAGACGGCCTAGCGGCGATTGCAAACGATGGCGGGTATACACCGGCTCTTAGGTCGAAAGATGATTGCCATGGGTGAATGCACAAGATGGGGCTATACAGGGGCTATTATGGAGAAAGATTACGGCTATGGACCATTGCACAAGATGGCACACATGGGCTGCTATAAGAACGCCTAGTGCCATAGGAAATATATTGGTTACATTTAAACACCTAGCAGTCGATCAAATTATCGAATAAACAATGTAACTTGAAATTATGTTTGGGAATATACTAATTGAATCTGTTGGCATTGCTTATAAAAGCTTGTAGCTAATGCAGGAGCGATAAAGCCGAATAAATCGTGCTACACACATGATAGGGAATGGAACTCAGGGGCCACATCTGAATAGAAGGACGGTAAAATGACTCTTCCTCCTCCTCCTCCTCCCCTTTCCTAGAGATAAAGGCCTAAATGGCTAATGGTCTAAAGGGCTAATGGGCTAAAGCGCTAATGATATCTTATTAGAAGTGCAAAAATGTAAAAGAACACCTTCTCCTCGTAGGCATAAAGGTCTCAATTTCTAAACGGCTAAGGGGCTAAAGGGCTAATGGCCTAAAGGGCTAATGGGATAAAGGGCAAACCGGCAAAAGTTCTAAAGGGCAAAATTGCTTACATTTTTATAGTATTTAGGGAGCCTCTCCTCTCTTTATTAGGGCTTGAGTCCAGCTTTACAGCTAGAGCGGAGTTAACACCCTGAGGAGGGGAGAATGATGGAAAAGAGTCTGTACCAATATAGGTAATCGTTCTACTATATGCTACAGAAGGATGACGTAGATGAGAGTGAAGGTGAGGGATGGGAATGTAGGAAGGTGTTTAGGCTGTTGTGCTGTCGGGAGAGAGCTTGCAGGAAAGTTCTTCACTTTGAAGAGCTATTAGTCAATAATACCTGCACAACGTAATTCTTGTTGTATTTCAAAAATATTTTTATACTCTGAGTAACCAGCATCTTGACTGGCTCTTAAAAGTTGCAAACGTTTTACAACTACGTTGGGGTCCTTACAGTATCTTACGTCAACGTGGGGTAAGATAGGATTGTTGTTAATTTTGAGCCTATATGCAGACATTTGATGTGTAGGGACTTGCTTTAATGTAATACGTGCTTCATCCGTAGCGCTTCCAGGTACAAAATTAACTTGTTTCCATAGCATGAAACGTTGAAATTTTCTTCCACTCTATGTTGCATCTCCTGCACTGCGACAGAACCTGAAGTAGACTTAGAAAATGAAGTAAAATCATAAAGCTCTAATGGCAATGAAATATTGAGATCTTCTCTTTTTTCTTCTCCTTTTCTTTTATTATCACTGTTATTACCCTTATTTTCATAACTATGACATTGCCTCTCTTTATCTCGAAATGTGTGCTTAGTAACAGAACTTGAAGCATGCCAAGACAGCAACGGAGAATTAAAAATCTCACGCAGAGGTGTACTTTTTAAAAATTAATCAAAGTTTTCTTGACTACGGTTGAACTCTTTATATTTTCTTCTCGCTGAATCTACATTACACGCGGCTTCGTGACGTTGAACGTTCTATGCGTTCTTGAACTCTCTTCTACAATATTTACATTGGAAAATTGTCCTACGTGATATCTCCTGACGTTTCTTGTGTTAATCTCGGGAAATATTTTTCCACACACTTTGCAAATATAGCTAGAAATAGGTTTTTCAACGAAGGACTTTAATTTTTTGCTAACAGATTCTTCATTGAAAGATACAAGTTAAATCTACTAGACACTTTTTACTCTATACTTCGATGATGCGAACAGCTTAACGATTACCAGTAACCTAACAGAAAAGCGTATAAGCAAGGTAGTAACAGTGAGGTTTAGCCCCGTCAAGATGGCAGCAGTGGGATTAGCGATGTTCTGTTGTTTAAAGTTCGGTGCCCATGTGGTTAAATATGGCAGCTGTTATCTTGACAGGTGTCAAAAAGCACGTGGATTTTATATTCCGCTCCACGACGTGCATAAGGTGGCAGCAATTAGGTTTAGCGCTATAAGGAGGGCAGCAGTGAGGTTTGCGATGCTATATTGTCCTTAAGAGTGAGGTTTGGGTCCGTTAAGGTGACGGCTCTTACCCTGGCAGTTGTTACAAAAGCACGCGGCCAACACGTGAGTTTGTTTACACACAGGAGCACGTGGTCGCGACGTCACGGTCACGTGGTATGCTGCGCCTGCACCCGTAGTTCATAATCTGCGCGGATGTGGTTAGAACTTGTCAGAAAGCAGGTAGATTTTATATTTCGTACGCCTTCGTCGTTAAGATGTCAGCTGTTATCTTAGCATGTCCGATCTATGAGTACTACAAGCGCTACAAGTTCTATTACTAAGCACACATTTCGAGATAAAGAGAGGCAAGTTCATGATTATGATAATAAGGATAATGATGCTGATAATAATGGAAAAGGAGAAGAAGAACTCAGTGTTTCATTACCATCAGACCGTATGGTTTTATTTCATTTTCTAAGTGTATTACACGTTCTGTCGCCGTGCAAACATCCCAAAAAGATGTCTGTCTGTTAGGTCACCAGCCCAGAGGCTGGTTGGATCCTCAAATAGCACTACCAAAGGTTATGCATTTATAAAGAAACCCCAAAAGCCAATGGCAGCACCAAAATGAGGCGTACTAGGCAAGATGAGGAGTGAGGTGGTTTGCTATTGCTTTCCTCACTGGGTCAGAAAGTACTACTATTGCAGCACGACTGGCCCTGTGAGCAGCACCTTTCATAACACTCAGATGCACCCTAGCAGCTTCCATATTGTCACAGCCATGGATGTTGCCTGGGACTTCGTAGGAAGCTACATTTTACTCTGGCCTGTGCCAAGAGATGGATGCAAAAGTACTGTATCCATAAAGAAATGACAGAAGGCTACCCAGAAAGATATGCAAAATAAAGTAGAAGAAAATTTCAACGCTTCATTGTTATCGAAAGATGTTAAGTTTGTACATGGAAACGCTGCTGCTGAAGCACGTATTACATTAAAACAAGTCCCTACCCATCAAATGTGTGCATATAGGCTCAAAGTTAACAACAATCCTACGTTAGCCCATGTAAGGACCCCAACCAACTCGTAAAATATTTGCAACTTCTAAGAGCCTATAAAGATGCTGACCTTGCATTGGAACCTGCATTGGTACACTACTAGACCTCGGGTGCTGACACATTTCTGGGAGGTGAACTGTCTTTGCTTCTCTACTGTCTCATTATCTACGTCAATTCTGATGTGATAAGTTTGAAGAAGGAACATTCAATATACTTAAATTAATGTTAAGTTATGCCTTTCAACAGTCACAATTATCCATGGAATGAATTTCAATCGCAACTTGTAGCATTCACTTAGCTCATTAAATTGATCAGCTGATGGGTTTGGCGCGCTTTCTCAAGTACGGCCTGTTTATTACGAAGGCAGTGATCAAACAATACCTCATTTACATGTGCTAACCACTAACGGCTTTAGGAAGAGACAATAAATAGCAGTGAGGTATCCCATAGCAGAAGTAATTACATACATGTGTAGTGTTGTCGCTGGGACTTGGGCAAGCGATTTAAATTATATCTGCCTTCTTCCTAATCGGCTTGCCCCAAGACAAGCAGTCTGCTTGTTCGCGACATGGTCACCGGATGCGCTAGGACTTAGTAGTTAGCAGAATTAATACTCACAGACTCTACTCTAAGGAGGCTGTGGATTTGGCCATTGATTTCAGTTAAGCAATCTCCGTATTGATTGTGCTTCTTTTGGGTTCGCCGACTGTTTGCGAAGTTTGTTAGTGTGTTTTATATATGTGATTGTGTTGTCCTCCGTTGCTCAGGTTTTATGACAATGTTTCCCATAAATTCTTAAGTTTAGCTGTGAAGAAGACGACAGCCACCTTGTTATAGTTTCTTGTTTGTCGTTGATTGTAAAATTTCGCCTTGAAAGGTATACTGTGTTAGTTAACACCACCTATGTGTCCTGTACACCAACTAAGGAACGGTAGCCATGTTTTGTTAGTATTCAAGCATCGTATATTTCCAGTTTGATTTTCAACGTTTAAGTTACTTGTTCTTTGTTATTGTGTGTGTCAGACAGAAGATAACGAACAATTGTCTGCCGTCTATGTAGGAAATCAGGTGACGCTAGATCCAATGCATTACTTTTTCTGTGAGATACGTCATTCGAGGATTCACGGATTATGTGCTGGCATCTCTGATGTGGAAGTTCAGGATCTTACTTGCACTACTGACTCAAGGTGTGGGCTGCGGGTTAGAATTCACCCACGGTAACCTCTGTCTGTCGTAAAAGGCGACTAAAAGGGGACCGAGTGGCCGTCGATATAAGTGACCCGCCTGAATGTCAACAGCCTCCTCCGCGGGTGGATGAACGAATTGAGGTTACGGCACTCTCTTGTCCTTGGAGGGAGAAATTGCCCCTAAAGGCGGATGACCTATACATATTGGTCAACGGCATGGAATGGAGAAGGCAACGGGAAACCACTCCATTAAGGATCCTAAGGATATCCCAAGTAGAATGCAAACAATGGGAGCTGACATTAATGAGGAAACGTTGACTACTGATCATGGATTTCGGAACCCTAGATCTAGCAGGCGGTGCGACGTAAAGCCCCTAGCAAAAAAAAAAGATCTAGCAGGAGAGGTAAGAGCGCTTCTCAGGTCATTAGCAAGCGAAATCGCACTAAAACCGCCATGAAGATGGGAACATGGAAAGTACGAACGCTATTGAAAGCTTGAAAACTGGTTGAATTGAGAGGCCAGATGAGGAAGTATGAGGTAGATATATTAGATATACGTGAAGCAAGATGGATAGGAAATGGAGACTTCTACAGTGATGAGATTACAGTAATTTAAGTTGCGCAGAGAAAAGAGGAAAGCATGGAGTGGCACTTATAATAAGAAGAAAATGGTCAAATAATATTTTTAGTACCTACCATGGCAGGTACCGATTAAAGATGGCGAAAATTAATAGTGCACCTGAGGACTTGGTAATAATTCAGACATATTTCCCACCATCGGCTCATAATTTGGAAGAGGTGGAGACTATGTATGAGGTTACAGAAGTACTATTAAAACAAACTAAAGAAAAAGATAATGTCGCTATAATGGGCAATTTTAATGCAATAGTGGGATTCCGTACACGCAACAAGACAGTAGGAAATTTTGGTCTGGGGGAAAGAAATGCAAGAGGTGAAACTTCGGTAGATTCCTGCAGTAAAAATGATATGGTTATTACAAACACGTTATTTGAAGTTCCTCTTAGAAGAGGTACACGTGGAAGTCGCCTGACAAAAGACGATTTCAGTTAAGGGCTTAAAGTCAGATTAGAACAAAATACGGAAGAGGAAAAGAGAAATGGACCAAAAGCTTTGCTGAAGAGATAGAAGAAAGTGTGGAAAAGGGAAAACAGGATCAAATTTATAAGAAAATCAGTGCCCTTCACTACAAAATTGGAACTAAATCTCCAGTAGTAAAAAATAAAGAAGGAATATTACTGGTAGACAACGATAAGATATGTGCTCGCTGGAAACAATACATGGAAGAACTGTACGGTGATTAGGACTTCAAGAATGAAAATAATCAAATTGAAGACATCAATGAGTGTGTAAGAGAAATGCAATGTCCTCCAATCATGAGACATGAATTTTAACATGCCATTCGGGGTTTGAATGTAGGAAAACAATCGGTGTTGATGATATCCCTGGAGAATTACGGAAACATTTAGGTATCAACATAAAGACCAATTATTCAGAGTAATAACTGAATGCTACGAAAGATGAATCGTGGCAGAAGATTTCACACAATGCAGAGCCATTAATATACAGAAAATAGGAAGGGCAGGTGACCGCACCGACTATAGGACACCTTCAGTATTAACACATGGCTCCAAGATACACATTCATATGGTCAAGAGAAGAATAAACAGGAGGTAAGTATGTTGGAGAAGACCAATTTGGATTTAGAGAAGGCAGAGGAGCAAGAGAATCAATTCTGGCCTTACGCATGTTAGTGGAGAGAAGGATTGAAATGAATAGAACAACTTGTCTTACCTTCATTGACTTAGAAAATGCCTTTGACAATGTGAACTGGGAACTACTGTCTAGAACTATGAGCAAAATAGGACTGGACTGAAAGGATATAAGGGTGTTTAATCAACTGTATCTGAACCAAAGCACAAAAATAATCATCAAGCAGGCAGAAGAAAAGCCAGTATTAGAGAAGGAGTTAGACTACACTGGCCGCAGAAAAATCTAACTGACTTGGATGAAAATTTCTCCTCCAAGCCAGAGGACGAACCCTTTTCACTGCTAAGTTGGAATAAAATGAATGTAGAATCTAATAAAAGTGAAGAGGGAGAAGCTTTTCTTAAGAAACGGCTCTTTTCAGCGTTGAAGTTTGAGTTATTTAGTGAATTGTGGTGTTATAATTTGGAATAGGCCTAATTATCATTCTAGCCCAGGTCATACTACTACTACTGCTACTACTACTACTACTACTATACTCCGCACGGCCTTACTTCTAAATTGAAGTTTCGCAAAACAGATGAGCATCGCCTTCTCTCTGTTGCCAGCGCGCTACGCCTGCGAGAACAGCTGATGCAATATGACCGCGGTAAACAGCCCTTTTAAATTGCAATACAGTACTCAGAAAAACGAATGAATATGGATTGAAAACAAATTCACAAGAACTACACTTTCTAACAATATCTGGCACTATAAGAGAATATATTATTAACAATAAAAGAGAATGAGGAAATAACACATCATTAACGCCTAATGGCTGGCACAGAAAGGAGGTTATGGCCTACAAAGGGAACACTCTACTGATCTCAGAGTCACTGGAACCCTCCAACAATATGAAAAACACACTAAATATTGAAGGAAAATGTAAAAGATCGCGAACCGTACCGAATACCAAACACGCTGAGCGAGATAGGTTAACCATGTGGTGAATGTAAATATTAGAGTTGGCAACTAAGTTTCGAGATCGTGCTCTGCCGATATTAATCGATATGAATGGTAGCTTGGGATTGGTTGGATGTCTATGCTTCAGCGCATAACCACCAGACAGAGCCAAAATCTGCTAAAACGTCAATTTAGAAGTAGAGCCGTACGGAGTATAATAAATAAGCCTCTGCCTTAGGCCTAAGTGTGCAACTGCTCAATCAAAACAGCGCGTCATAGTAGAAATCGAACAGGTGGAATACTATGTTGAACCAGTGTGTTACGTATCAGCAGTATCAGAAAATGGATGAACCAAAGGAATAGCATGCTAAACGAGAAAGATTTCAAACTACCCAGCTATTTCCAGCCGATATTCAGTCAGTCTGTTATACTCGGTTCACAGTAGTAATCCCATCTATCGGATATGAGTGGCAGCATAAGGGGCTTTCACATTTAGTTTTCTTCCGACTCTGAAATACCACTGTTATCTCGGTCGGTACGGTAAAACTGAATGAAACATAAAAGATCGGAAATTGTACTCTCTATAATATTTGTTACGTAGTACTTTTCGACAGCACCAATAACACAGGTATTTAAAAATTAAATTTTAGGCACCTCCCCGTAGAATACATTTTCATCCAGCTTAGCCTCTAGTTTTTTTATTCCCAACTCTAAATACCGATTTTCATAAAATTCTGCTATCCCAATTTCTCGTGGCTCGGCGTTGATATGGATTCAGTAAAAAAATACAAATTCATGAATATTTCTGTTATCACAGCTGGTACGGTAAAAATGTATGACAGAAATGATCGGAAATTTAATTCTATGAAACTTTAGTTATGTAGCATTTATCGATAGGACCAATAATAATATAAATATTTGAGAATTAAGTTTTGGGCCAACCCCTAAACTATCATTACTTTCACTCAGCGTGAATAAAATTATTTATAGCCTAGATTGTAGTGACTCATCCACGGACTTCTCGTGATGCGTGTACATACATACATACATACATACATACATACTGTACCAGTAAAAGAGCCCGACTCTCAGATTAAATTTTTAAAGGGGCACGAAATAGAGATCTCAGGGTGAAAAACTGGATTAATTGTAGCTAGGGCTCGGTACAGGAGGTAGGGTCCTATCTACAGAAAAACTCTGACTCTGATTGTATAAGATTTTATTCAAATAAGTCATGAGTTTGCACATCACCTCTAAGTAGAAATGGACTGTCTTCCTCGTATTCCAATAGTATGGCTTGGGTTCTCCAGTTCACCAAGCCAAGCTGGTTGAAGCACGTTCCAGAAGACTCCAGGGATTCCAGGGACTCCAGATACTTCTGACAGAGGCCGCTGGACTGTCTGGATTGACGGCGAGTAGAGATGTCTCGAACTCTGAGGCCCGGGTTGAACCCCGATGATCCAGGCGATGTTGTAGATAGTCATGTACTACCTCAGTCCAATGAGACTGAGAGGATTGATGTTCCCAAAGTCACTAGTAGCACTGAGTCCATGAACACCTTGGATGATCAACTTATAAGCAGGGATCTTGATAATTGTACATCAAGACTTCCAACACTCCTAAAATGACATGAGTGGTATTAATAATTTTAGAGTTCATCACTAGGAAAATCTTCGTCTCTGAATAACGTTTGGCAACGAAAAATACAAGTCCCTTCTTGTGAAATCTATATAAATAAAATTGTTTCTGTTTGTCTGTTTGTCTGTCTGTTTGTCTGTTCCACCATCACGTCGAAACGGCTGGATAGATCTCAACCAAACTTCATATTTAGAGTATACTGACCCCGGGGAAGGTTTCGATATGCATATCATTTTAAAATCTTTGAAAAGACGGGGGTTTTATAGGAAAAACGGTTTTCCTCCATTTTCTCTTATACTATTATAGGCAAAATATCGAATTTGTCGTATAAGGACGAGACAAAGCTCAATTTAATCCTCTTGACGCAAAGAACAAAACTCGGTAAGCCCTACGGGCCCGAAAACCATGTTTTAAGGCCCTAAAACCAACCGTTACGGAGATATTGGCACCACACTACCCCTGCTCTAGGAATCCGATAAAGAAATGAACTGCCGTAACCATGGCAACGTCAGCTCCAGGATTCTAGAGCAGTGAGATTATGCATGTACGTTTGGGCATAGCTGTCAACCAAAATAGGTACAAATAAGACTTAATATCTGGGAAAAAAATATACTGTTGTGTAAGCACTCATAGGACTCCTTTGGGCGGGGATGGAAAGGGGGTGAAGAACGAGTGTAAAAATCTTACTATATATAGAAATGGAAGTGTGTGTGTAAATGACACATCTCCAACTAAACCACTGGAGCAATTTCAACCAAACTTGGTACACGAATCACTTATAATCGGGAGACGATCACTGTGGGGGGTAAGCCATCCCTAGCGCCCTTAAGGGAGAGGGTCAGGGGGGTGGTAGTTACAATAATAATCGAGAATAGTGTCGAATTCATAGTTTTCGGGGTCGCTGAGTTGAAAAGTGATACTCTAGAATTTTTTTAAAATCCAGCCCCCTTTTAGGTTGGGAGCAAAGGGTGGGGGGGTGGGGTGAGATATAGAAATAATTAAAAACAGTTTCGAATCCATAGATTTCAGGGTCTCTGAGATGAATAGTATTACTCCGGATTTTTTGCAAATCCAAGTGGGGAGCGAAGGGGGTGAGATATAAAATTAATCGAAAAACTACATATAAAAATATTATCTTCTTCTTCTTACTATATATAAAAATTGATGTATGTGTGTGCGTGGGTGTGTGGGTGTGGGTGTGTATATGACACATCTCCTCCTAAACCACTGGAGCAATTTCACCAAACGTGGTACACTTATCAATTAGTATCAGGAGACAAACCGCGTGAGGGTAAGACACCCCTAGCACCCTTTTGGCAGGGGGCGAGGGGAGTGGTATAAAAATAATCTTATAAATAAAGTTGTTCGTTTCTGTTTGTCTGTTTGTTTGTTTGTTTGTTTGTTTGTTTGTTTGTTTGTTTGTTTGGCTTAAGTGCGGCCAATATCCAGTATTCGGGAGATAGTAGGTTCGAACCCCACTGTCGGCAGCTCTGAAAATGGTTTTCCGTGGTTTCCCATTTTCACACCAGGCAAATGCTGGGGCTGTACCTTAATTAAGGCCACGGCCGATTCCTTCCAACTCCTATCCCTTCCCTGTCCCATCGTCGCCATAAGACCTATCTGTGTCGGTGCGACGTAAAGCAACTAGCAAAATAAAAAGAATAAAAATGTTTGTTTGTTCCACCATCACGTCGAAAGGGCTGGATAGATCTCAACCAAACTTCATATTTAGAGTATACTCACCCCGGGGAAGGTTTCGATATGCATATCATTTTAAAATCTTTGAAAAGACGGGGGTCTATAGGAAAACCACAACGGTCTTCCTCCATTTTCTCTTATACTATTGATTTTCTGCAAACTCTGTGGACCGTATGTGAAAGGTCTCTTCATCACAAACAACTTTCGTTGTGTTCATAATTTACCTTACTCTTCAAATGACGGAGAAATTTACTATTTTCTGCCGATACCATGCTCGGCATTGAGGGACCGACAGAGCGATAACGAATATATGGGTTACCATGGCAACGTCTCTGACTGCTTGCCAGCAGGGAAGTAACGTATTGTCATTTTCCTCATCATTCCTTTAAATTCGTGGTTGTTCCTTGGGTAGAAAGCAAGAGAGTCGTCAATCGGCCATTCTGCGGGATATTGGCGGAATATCATTGGAGGTTATAACCGTCCTCGAATAGCATAAGTAATAACACAAATATTCATCTTCTTATCTGATTACCTAAGAATCCCTGCGCCTAAATTTCTCTCCGATTACCGCTTTCTTACATCCATAACTCACTCCGGCATAATTTATTGAGGAGCATTTGATTTTCCAATACATTCACTTGGTATTTATATATTTGTCGTCATCCGGATGTCCTCTGTTATAATCTATTTTCTATTAATTTCAACTTACTAAACTGTATTACTTTCTTCCTTAATTACCACGTATGTATGCGAGTGCTAATCCCGAATGCTGTACACTCTTTCCTTTGAGGAAATATTCTAAGCTATGCAAATGTATAACTTCTGGCCCAGGAAAATTCCGAAATATGGATGCAATTTTAACGGCGGTGCAGACCTTCGTTTCGGGGTAATTGGTGGCTAATCAGTAAGTCGTATCAAAAGTCACAAAGCAAATTGCGTTTCATTTTGGAGAGATCTACAACTTTTGTCCTGTGACTTTTCGTCGTATTTCTATCCCTAATACATTAAACACAAGTTGATTTTGTACTTTTACACGTATATGTTATCATTTGGCACACTTATAGGAAAGGTAGAATCATGACATTCGGCACGCACATTGACATGACCATTGGCAATGTTATAGCCAAATTTTATGATTCTAGCTGTCACATGAGAATCAAAAATATAAAGTAGCATTCAAAAACTGTACAAGATTTCACCCCATTCAATGACTCTAACTCAATCTAACCCATAAATAAAGGAGATACGAGAAGATGTCATAGGGCCAACCATGTAGAGCACTGAAAGGGGCGTCTGATGGTGAAGTCCGTTTGTAGATACGTCGTACAGTTGCAAAGCAGTAACTATCGAAATAAAGGTCTACACTTCTAGAGTATGTCTGTACATTGACAATTTTGGCGAAATTTCCGTACAGTTATCCGTTTCAGGTGTAATAATGACCATCTGCATATATTCTGTTTTGGTGTCTGTCTGTTTGTTTGTTTGTCTGTTTGTCTAAAACTTGGAAACTACTGGATATATTTCCACCAAACTTGATATTTAGAATCCATCTGTCCTTTGGTAGGTTTTAGGGCAAGTATTGTTTCTGAATCCCTGAATTGACTGGGGGATTATACGAAACCGAAACCGTCATTTTGCAACCAAACTTAATGTAAATTTAGCTGCCGTAATGGAAATTCATTTCTAGGCCTTTTTCCTCATGTGCATCATTTCAATACGAGGATTAATAAGGGAGATATCATTAACGGACCGTTTTCCGGTACAAGTCCCACCGGACTTAACTCAAGAGCGGGTGCGTGTAAAGCGTATGTTTTACAACTTGAAAACTACTGAAGATATTTGAGTCAAACTTTATATTAACATCCACCTGTCCAACGGTAGGTGTTAATCGTCAATAACATTTCATGTTCCCGGAATGGACTGGCGGTTTATAGGGAACCGAAATGGTGATTTTACTCTTCCAGAATATATACAGTACAAGACCAACCTGACTGGAAATCGACCAAACATGATGGAATTCCATCTCTAAAACTTTTTTTCATGTGCATTTTTTCGACAGGAGGATTAATAAGGGAGATATCATAAACGGTCCGTTTTTCCGGTTAAGTCCAGCGGATATAGCCCAAAAGGTGTTGTACGTGGAGCAGGTTCCTTATTTATCTATGTAAATAAAATCGTAACTACTGTGTGCCTGTACATAGACTATTTTGTCGAAATTTTCGTACAGCTACACGCTTAAGGGGTAATAATGATCATCTGCATATTTTTTGGTTTAGTATCTTGAAAGTTCTACTTTTTACACTTCTCACTGAAAACCCAGATTGCGGCATAATCTGCCAGTCGAGAAAGAAAACTGAAATTTGGCAAAATTTTACGACTTAGCCTGTAACGGGCGGAAAACTTCCAAGAGCTTTAAATTTTTCCCTTTCTATCCCGAAGAATATCGAAATATGGAGGCAATTTTAATGATGGTGCAGACCTTCGGGAAGTATCATCACATAACGGATGGCACAATCCCCGTTCAATTTGGAGTGATCTACAACCTTGGTCGTACGACTTTTTGTCGTATTTATATCCATTTTACGTTTGACTTTTCTCTATTTCTCGATCTTAAGTAAAGTAGTACTTTTCACATACATAATTCATACCTTCCATCACTTAGAGGAAAGATAGAATCATCATACTCTACACGAAAATTGGTCCACCCAGTAGCCATATGTGAGCCAAATGCTATGTATGTAGCTGTCACTTAATTATCCGAAAAGCAATGCAATGTGAGATAACCTTACACAAATTTTACCCAAGTTTCTAACTCAATCTGACCCATGAATAGATGAGATATCATATGACCAGCAATTTAGGCCGCTAAATCCGGCGTCTTATGGTACAATCTTTTCTCGATATGATGTACCGTTTAGAAGCAGTTAATCTGTAAATGAAGGTCTGCAATATTGTAAACAAGCACATACTTTCGTATGTCGAACTATATATATTCACTGATGTCGATTTTGTAGCGATCGAGAAAGGGTGTGTCTGCTATTGTAATCAGTACTCCGCACACCGACTATGACTGGCAGTAGGAATGGAGTCCTTCTCCAATTCCTGTGTAACTGGCATTAATGAGGCAGGCCTACCATTGTAATGAATAATTCACTTCTCGATTTGACTTTCAGAAGGCAAGGGAGCATGCAGCATACAGTCTTTGGCTGTAGGCAAGCGTTCCCGCAGTTATAAACAGATGTACCCATCTAAAATGTGACTGGCATTAGGCATACTGGCCTGCTATTTTGATGGAAACTCATCAACTTGGTGTGACTGGCAGGAAGCTGGCTGGCAGTTGGAAAAGGGGCCTATCATTATAATGATAACTGCACAACTCAATTTTGACTGGTTGTAGGGAAGTTTCCTGCCATTATAATAAAAACTCTTCAATTTGTAATATGTCTGGAGGTAGGAAAGGGGGCCTGCAATTGTAACGGAAACTCCCCAAATAGATTGTGACCGCGCAGTAGGCAATGGGGCCTGCAATTATAATGTAAACTTCCCAACTCGATTGTGAATCGCAGTAGGGAAGTGAGCCTGTCGTTATCATCACAAATCCGTAACAAGCACTTTACACTGGAAACAACGTATGGGGACCTCTGCATATTGTTTCTCGGATAACGCTAAGAGACATGCTATTTTAAAACAATCTTATTTACTGCATGTACAGTATTTACTTCAATATTCGTATACAATGCAGAATACCGTAGCGAAGCACGGGTACATTTGCTAGTTATAGTTAAAATCAAAGTTCATTACTGGCGAAGGTGCAAGTCTTTGCCTAAACTCGAACGAAAAAACATAAGTCCATTCACTTGGAAGTCTGAATATATTTAAAGTTAATCACTGGTGAAACTCATAAAGTCTTTGAGTGACCACTGACGAAAACACAAGTCCATTCACATAAATAAATTCGCTGACGAAATTTATAAGTCTCTTAAACCAACACTGGCAAATGTACAAGTCTTTGAGTAAATGCAAGTGAAATCCTGACTTTGTTCAAAGTCGTTGGGAAGTTAAAGTTCATCACTAGCAATGCTAATCAATCACTGTCTATTAGAAGAATGAGTTCCTTAACAGTTGCAAATATTCCACGTAAAAAACACAAGTCCATTTTACGAACACTTAGAAAAGTTCCCATCTCGAATACGCGTGAATAATACAAGTCCATTCAATGATCACGTAGAAAAGTTCTGGTCTCGAACTCATGAAAATAATACAAGTCCATTCAGTGAACACTTAGAAAAATTTCAGCTTCGAAGATGCGTGAATAATACAAGTCCATTCAGTGAACACTTAGAAGAATTCGGGTCTCGAACCCATGTAAATAATACAAGTCCATTCAGTTAATACTTGGAAAAATTCCAACTTCGAAGACACGTAAATAATATTCAGTGAACACTTAGAAAAATTCGGGTCTCGAACCCATGGAAATAATACAAGTCCATTTCCTGAACACTTAGAAAACACTCGAAGTTTTATGAGTCCACTTTATCAAACTTGGAAGAATCGTCTTCCCACACTTGTATAATGACAGAGTTCCACGATGATAGTAGCAGCAGGAGTGTCCTCGCTGACTACTCAGCTGAGACTGTGTGTATAAGCTACAGTAGGTCCCCTTTTTATTCAATCCGGGATGTCTACGTCATAATACTGTTTGATTGAATATCTCCCGAATCCCTCGATGGATTTGCTTGAAACTCGGGCATTGGGTTCGTTTAGGTGATCCCAAACAAGATGACATATCGCTCGACTCGCTAGCACAATTATTATGGGATTTCCAAATTTTCTCCATCGAATTCTCTAGAACAAGTGACGTGGAATCCAGAAAATACCAGTCAAGGCTGGCAACACGTGATGAGACGAGCGGGCGGCCTAGATAGCCCCTGTGGCTACGTCACAGCTCACAGTCGTCATACACTTCGCTAGCTGGTCCTCGCTGCTTGTAAACAAACCATCCGCGCTCGGAACATTACGCGTGGTAAATAAACGAAACTTATGCTCAAAAAATACTTATGTACAGGTCGTAACCGGTACAATACATACATACATACATACATATACATACATACATACATACATACATACATACATACATACATACATACATACATTCATACATATATGCATTCCTACCTTCACGAACGTCAACAATGTGTGAAAGATAATAATGTAATCGTTCCCTCGTGGCGTCACGTGAATAGAGGAGTCCCTCAAAGCTCTGTACTCGGACCTTCTCTTATCGCACTCTTTGTGAATGGCGTATCATCGATTTTAAGACATTGCAAATACTGCATGTACGCTGACGACCTTCAACTCTACACAGACTCTACAGCGCAAGACCTTCAGGAAAATATAGACTTACTAAACATTGACTTACAGACTGTTAGTGAATGGTCTGCTGCCAACGGCCTTCAAGTGAATCCTACAAAGTCACAAGTAATCCTTCTAGGCTATCAACATCAAATGGCAAGTATTAATAAACTTCCATTGCCGACAGTAATCCTTCAGAATGTTGCAATTCCTTTTGTACCACAAGTGAAGAGCCTCAGCGTTATCATGGACGAACGCATGATTTCGTCTGGACATATCTTACATATCTGCCAAGAGGTTTTATCTGCTCTTCATTCTTTATATAAAAATTTATTTCCAATAAAACTGCCTGGATCCATAAGAAGCAGTCCAGCCAAGTCTTATCTATTACTACACAGCCTTGAGCCTTAAGAAGTATTCCAGCCAGGTCATATCTACTGCTACAAAGCCTGGAGACTTAAGAAGTATTCCAGCCAGGTCATATCTACAGCTAAAAAGCCTGGAGCCATGTTAAGTATTCCAGCCAGGTCATATCTACAGCTAAAAAGCCTGGAGCCATGTTAAGTATTCCAGCCAGGTCATATCTACTTCTACACTGGCTGGAACCGTAAGAAGTAGTCCAACCTGATCATATCTACTGCTACACGGAGCCTTAAGAAGTAGTCCAGCCAGGTCATATCTACATCTACGCTGCTTCGAGCCATAAGCCAGGTGATATATAGTGCTACACTGCCTAGAACTGTAAGAAGTAGTCCAGCCAGGCTATATCTACTGCTAAACTGCCTGGAATGATAACAAGTACTCTCTGTTATCTGTGATTTTCTGTTGATTTCCTCCACTCCTAACTTCTAAAATTGGTATTTCCTGTGTTAAGGAGATATTATCGAGGACTTAGAGTACGTCTTCAGTCTTCTTGGTGAGCTTAAATATTTCACAGCTACGCAGAGCAACCGAACACCAAATGCTATTTAATGTTTAAAAGTTAATTCTCGACACAGTTACGAGTTACCTCGCAACATTGGTCATGAGACTTCAGAAGCGTCGTTGTTGGACATGTTGTCAAATTTTACAGCAGGAGGATGATGCCCAGAAAACCCGAAATCTCGTGCTTTATAAACACACGAACAATATACTGAATAAAATGACTCTGCGATTTTCAGAGTAATGTCTCAGAATAAGGAACAAACAACATGTCTCCAATTACCACTCTATGCTACGGCGAAACGTAGAATAAAACACCAATCATCGTTGTGTGATGTCGTAGATGGGCATAATGGCATATCTTGTGTGATGAGGCAGGATTGTTCCAAATGCGTGCTCCATATCCACCTTGGAATTACAGTGGATTGTCAACTAAATGTAGGCTATAATTTTCTATGTCTAAGGTTTGCGATCTTCGTTACAGGTTGATACGCGGCGATTCACATCGACGGAGAACCAATGGGAATTAGCCGTGAATGTCCACCAAGAAAGAAGATCATGTGATAGCAGTGAAGTTGAGCAGCTTGTTTCGGTGACTACTGTACATCCACCAGTACACGGTAATGAAACTCTCATACACACTCGGTATCCCTTAACTCAAAGCAGTAGGACCCCAGTGTTTGTGGGCGGTTGTCAGCTAGGGAGCGTGCTCGTGTTAGTCTCCTACCTGTTCGATATAGGAGACTGGACCACGCGTTCTGATATTCCGGAGAGGATTGGAACTAATTACAGGGAGCGAAGAATAATAGAAACTGTAGTGGTCGGAATAATGGAAGCAACAATCCGCCAGCGAGCGGGCAGGTGTGTAGTCTGCCTCTCCTACATCTTAATGTGTATATAGCGCAGGCAACAGTAGTCATTGTTCTGGAGGAAATCAAAGAAATACTAAACAAGAGAAGTGGAATGTAGTAGATAAAGTCAGATGAAGCAGGTGATATTGGACTAGGAATTGTACTGATTAAGGAGGTGGAGGAATTTGGGGAACTAGGAAGTAGAATAACCAATGACAGGAGAAGCTAGCAGGACGAAACCTTCTACTCACCATGAATATACTATTCAGGCCGTCGTTTGTGGAAGTATTTGTCTGAAACGAGAGACTGCATGGGATAGCAACATGCTAAGCAGAGAAAGTGAGTAGAGACCTTTAAAATGTGGGGTTACAGAAGAATGCTTAAGGCAAGTAATGGAAACTCGTGTCCTTGCCTTGAGGGCGTGCATTTTCTTCCAGCCACACTCTCAATGGAGGTGAGCGTATTTAACTACATACTTGTCGTCCTGCCAACATTAAGTTTCTCAAAGCAGTGGGTATAAAAGGGTGGACACACTTGAATTGCAAGTAATTGCGCTAACCGTTACACTACGGAGCTTAAGACGAGATTGGACGATCATAGCACAAACGAAGAGCAGGTGACTGGACGGCGATATGGGATAAGCTTACGGTTTCGACGGAGAACAGGAACAATGTACAGAGTGCGATGGGAGGGGAAGTTCCGAAAGACAGGTACGCTAACATTTTCAGGGGAAGG
Source organism: Anabrus simplex (assembly GCF_040414725.1). Lineage (NCBI taxonomy): Eukaryota > Metazoa > Arthropoda > Insecta > Orthoptera > Tettigoniidae > Anabrus > Anabrus simplex. Next base: position 28,282,858 of record NC_090279.1, on the reverse strand, counting down.
AAACTGAGGGAAAAGGGATCAAGACAAGGGGAATTTTCACTAGAGTATCCGTGAGGCACCGCTGGTAAAACACAGAGGGAAAGAGGGGGAATTAAAAGTGTTACAGGTAGTAGGGAGATCAGAGAAAAGGGAAACGTAGAGTAGAGGGCGTGAAAGAGGATCAAGAGAAGGAGAAAATGGAGGATGAAGTAGGATCTGCGAACATCAAAGAAGATTAGGGAGAGTAGTAAGGGAGGGGATCTAATGAGTTGGATGGGGTCGAGGCTCTGGTCATTGAGGACTCTATAGTTAGGCTCGGGAGAAGTGCGTGGAGGAAAGGGAACCGAGGTAGGGGAGTTAGGTTAAGTCAGAAGTTGACGAAAGAGTAGTGTAAGGATTGTGTGGTAGTTTCAATGCTGGTACGAACAACGTACGACAAGCAGGAATAACTACCAACACAGAGTGGGATCTTGTTATGAAGTTGAAGGGAGATAGGTTTATGATTATTTTGAGACTTTCTAGGAGGGATATTGAGTGAAGGGGTACTTTAGATGAAACTAAGGAGTAGGTATGTGTGAGACTGGGAGTGAGATTTGTAGTTCATGTGTGTGTGTAAGTCAGGGGTTTGCTTATAAGAGATATATTGAGGACTAGGCAGCTGACGTGAGTGAACAGGGACATGGCAGTTGTAAGGAGAAGGATATAATTAAGTAACGCAGTATATATTTGTTAATAAGATGTTATATTAGGAGTTGGATCGTGTCTAAGAAGTGACATAATGATGCGGAAATTTCTTCCGGAATTGGAGTGTTTATTGTTCAGATAGGATGCAATGGATACGAGGGGGAGTATTTATACGGATGAAAGAAGAATGTGTTATCTATTAAAAAGTTAAACTTGAAAAACGTGTTCAGAAAGCGATATATTCAGGGTGTAGGCCTACTGACATGGTTGGCTTGATGCAGATGAGGAAATAATTGATCAGATGTGGATAACGACAGAGAGAATAATGTGATTGTAGCGAAAATGTTAGTATGCACATTAATTGCAATTCACAGAGAGAGGTGGACCTCCATTGGTCACTTGGTCTAGCGGGTCCTTCAGTTTCCTCTCCGTTGTGGCTCTTGCCTTTCTTTTGGCGACAGTTTCGTTCTTTTTTTTGCTTTGTGGTTAAAAATGAGCGAGGAGTGTTGCTCTGAAGGAGAGCTGGAAGGAACAAACTGGCATATTGTTATCCCTTCGTCCCTGAACTTCTATACCCAGAAGTTTGAAATCAGCAGAGACCTTCTTCTCATCTCCTGTAAGACCACACTACCGTAATTAAACGTGTTGAGTAAGATTTATGATTTCCTTTCACTTTAAGCTGTCCCTGACTTTCAAACAACGAGGAAGGTTTTAATATGGTACTCGGGCTGTATAAAAAAATTTAAATTCCTTTGAAGGATGAAAATCTAAGAATGTTTCCTGTTTTTAGCATTTTGAGTATCCGTAAGCAACACTAAGTTGTGGGAGAGCCTTACATCTCACTGCTCGGTGAATGCTGGGATGGTACCTATTTGTCAGGGTTCCCTCAGCAAGTGTCAGATCATACAGTGATCGTCTCACTACTGCAGTACAGGGAGAGCAGACCACATGTTGTTAGCTGTGTTCCAAACAGAATGGTTCACACGTGACTCTCCTACGGGAGTTTCCAGTGAAGACTTCCAATACACGCCACCACGAGCGAACCATGTCCTATAGTTACAGACATTTCCTCAGCTCAGAACTCGGAAATTTATGTTCCCATTTTCTTTCAGGTCAGACCGAATATAGAATTTTTGATTTTAAAACTTATTTACGTGGCATCAGTTATAACTGAGACGATTTAGAGCTTGCTGTAAAACCAAGGTTACTCTCGGTAAAACTGACAGCTGGAATGAATGCCCTGAGTGAAGGAGACCTAAGATGTAATATTCCCGTTGCTGTATAGCCAAGCTTTGAAAATACAGCAATATGTAGTGATATCAACTGAAATTACATTCATTAGTCATCAAAATAAACCTTATAGGTTTTAAGCATGTCATTCTGTGTAGAAGGATCTAAGTTAAAATGTAACCTTCTTTCACCTTCAGGAATGATAAAACAAACCAAATACGCCGATCTGGAACAGCATTATCATAAATGGTAATGTTCCACACGATAACAATAAACCTTTAAAAGACGGGAGAAGCACATACTTTTACCAAAACTTGGTACAGACCTGTTTTTATACATAACTGTATTTTGAAGCAGACATTGCTGTTACCGTGAAATAATTATGTCCGGATTACACTTACTGAGACTCTGATAGATTTTCGGGATTTTTTTAACTAGAAATTAATTATTTCGTGCTTTTTTTGTTCCAGGTACCTCTACGAATACTGCACCAGCTACTACTGCGCCAGCTACTACTACACCAGCTACTACTACACCCACTACAAGTGCTACGACTACTACTACACCCACTACAAGTACAACTACTAAACCAAAGTCATGCCCTCATTCAGGTGAGTTAAGCAGATTATCCATGAATGGTGTAAGAGGGACCAACGCTCTCCTTGTAGTTACTGTTCTTAAAACTGTGTAGGTGTTTGCTTGGTGCAGCAGTCTGCATAAAGAGTGCACGAGTAAGGAGAATATGATAAACTTGTTGTAGGAGGAGAAACGAGAGTGTCCGAAGTGATGCCGAGACCCGGTGAGTGTTCCATAGCTGAGCGACGTATCGTAGCCCCACACGCGAACCGGTGATACTATCACGTGTAAATAACTGTAGGCTTGTCGTGGGTTCGACATCCCTCAAGGTGATTCCGTAGCTCCTGAGTTTTGCACGAGACAAATATCTGGGTGTGTACATTTAGTACCTTTTACACGTTTATGGCACTTTCCTACGGTGACGTTATCTGAGTTTGTGCCATGTTGTGTGGGAGGAAAGCAAACAAGAAACTACCCCATAGGAACCACCAGGGATCCATTCTTCCTTACTTCTAGTTTCCAAGTGAAATGCAATATGTCCACAACCTAGCAAACAGCCCCCATGATGTGCTGAACTCTGGGTGTAGGCTCGTCTCTCTCCTCAGCTTCTAGATGATGTAAGGGAGCTGCTGACTCCACGTATTTATTTACTAGCATTGTATCCGTTCCTCGAACAGCAGATTGCAATGGAATACAAGTCTTCTCCAAGAATTTACGGCTCCGTTCACATAACAGTGCTGAATGTGACAGAATGGTTATGGTAAGTAATTGAAATTCGCGTCCTTGCAGTTCTTTCCAGCAGAACTCCTAATGGAGGTGAGCATATTTAAATAGATATCGGCAGTCCTGTCAACATTACATTTCTCAAAGCATGGGCACACTTGAATTGCAAGTAATTGCGTTAACGCTACACTACGGAGCTTAACCCGGACAGAATGTCAACTACGGTACAGTAAAACACTGTGACTGTGACTGTAATATCCTATTAGAATTTAGTGTGCTTATTTTATTATTGTAAAATATTTGTGTAGTACTGGTGTAGTAGAGGTATCTGTAGAAAATCATACTGAAAATTCTGTTGTTGTAATTAGGATAGGCTTAATTGCAGTTTGGAATTGTGTAGTTCTTGTGTATCACTTTCGATATTCAGTAATTAACAGCAGTTTTTATCCTGTTACGGCTGTAGGATAAAAAATAGAGTAGTATTGTAGTGTAGTCGTAGATTAATTACCTTATTGTTGTGTGATCTTAGAGTACTATCCCAGACAATATATCCCTCCGTTCATTTATTTTTTGTAAATAAGTTATTTTAATTTTTAATTTCATTATTTTTACGTGAAGAATGGCTAAGGAGCGCGTGTGTACGAACTGTGGGTGTGGCGAGGCATTGAGGGGTATGAGGGAGGAGTTGGAAAGTTTGAGGGAGATAATTGGGATTCTCACAGAAGATAGGAAGGAAGATAGGACTCCCTCAAACAATGTACAGGTTACAGTAGGTGTACAAGACGGAGGGGATGGAAAGGGGGAGTTGTAGAAGACAGGTGGTCTAATGTTCTAAGGGGAAGGAGATTGCAGGCTAAGGGCTCTATTCAGGATCAGAATTCAGGACAGGTGTCTGTGCGAAATCGGTACGAGTCACTCCAGATAGAACAACAGAGGGAAAATGACGGAGTGGGAACTGTTGGTGTGATGTGTGGAAGTAGGAGGAAGGGAAAAAGTAGGAAAGGGTAATGTAGAGTAGAGGATAGGAAAAGACAGGTGGAACAGGGTCATGGAAAGGAGAAAAGGGAGGAGGAAGTAGCTTCTGCAGCTATCAGGAAAGATAGGGCTGACCAGGAGGGGAGGGGATCAAATGAGGTGGGTAGGGTTGAGGCTCTGGTCATGGGGTATTCCATCGTTAGACACGTGGGGAAAGTGTGTGGAGGAAAGGGAACCAGGGTAGAATGTTATCCAGGAATTAGGTTGAGGCAGATGTTGAGGAAAGTAGAAGAGAGGGAGGAGGGGAAGGAGAAGGTGGTAGTGTTTCACGTTGGTACCAACAACGTAAGGCAAGCTTATATAAGTACCAACATAGTTGGAGATGTGTGGGATCTGGTAAATGCAGCACGGGTGAAGTTTAAGAAAGCGTAGATTGTTATTAATGGAATACTGTGTAGGAGGGATACTGACTGGAGGGTGATTTGGGATTTAAATGAGACTATGGATTGGGTATGTGGGAAACTGGGAGTGAAATTTCTAGATCCTAATGGGTGGGTAGGAGATAGGGATCTGCGCTCAGATGGCCTTCATTTAAACCACAGTGGTACGTATAAGTTAAGAAATTTGTTTGGAAGGGTAATAGGGAGGTACATTCAGGGAAACAGGGTGGCCTAGGGAGCGGTGATAAGGGAACAGGGAACCGTAAATCAAGTAGGGATGACATAAAATTGTTAGTGTTGAACTGTAGAAGCATTGTAAAGAAATGAATAGAAAATTAAATTAATAGATATATATTTACCAGATATTGTAATAGGAGTTGAATCATGGCTGAGAAATGATATAGTGGATGCAGAAATTTTCTCACGGCACTGGAGTGTGTATCGTAGAGATAGGATAGGAATTGTGGGAGAGGGAGTGTTCATGCTGGTGAAAGAAGAATCTGTAAGCTACGAAAAAGTTAAAGATGAGACACATGAAATTCTAGGTGTAAGGCTCATTTCTAAAGATAATAGGCAACTTGATATATTTGTGGTGTACAGATCGGGAACGGGTAGCACTGACACGGATATGGAATTATTTGATAGGATAGTCAGCTATGTGGGAAACGACATGGAAAGAAATGTGATTGTAGCGGGAGATCTGAATTTGCCAGATGTCAATTGGGAAGGAAATGCGAACCACAGGAAGCATGACCAACAAAGAGCAAATAAGTTAATATGGGAAGGACAGCTGACTCAAAAAGTGGTGGAACCAACCAGAGGGAAAAATATCTTGGATGTGGTGCTGATAAAACCAGATGAGCTCTATAGGGAAACTGAAGTAATAGATGGTATTAGTGATCATGAAGCTATTTTTGTGGTAGTTAAAAATAAATGTGATAGAAAGGAAGGTCTTAAAAGTAGGACTATTAGGCAGTACCGTATGGCTGATAAAGGAGGCATGAGGCAGTTTCTATAAAGTAACTATGATCGGTGGAAAACGGTAAATAAAAATGTAAACAGACTCTGGGTTGGGTTTAAAGAAATAGTTGAGGAATGCGAAAACAGGTTTGTACCTTTTAGGTTGGTAAGGAGTGGTAAAGGCCCACCTTATTATAATAGAGAAATAAAGAGACTAAGAAGGAGGTGCAGACTGGAAAGAAATAGAAATGGCTGTGGAAGTAAGGATAAATTCAAGGAACTTGCTAGAAAATTGAATCTAGCAAAGAAGGCAGCTAAGGATAACATGATGGCAAACATAATTGGTAGTCATACAAATTTTAGTGAAAAATGGAAGTGTATGTACAGGTATTTCAAGGCAGAAAGAGGTTCCAAGAAGGTCATTTCAGAAATAATTAATGAACAAGGTGAGTGTGTATGTGAGGATCTTCAAAAGGTAGAAGTATTCAGTCAGCAGTATGTAAAGATTGTAGGTTACAAGGATAATGTCGAGATAGAGTAGGAGACTAAGGCCAAAGAAGTAATAAAATTTACATATGATAACAATGACATTTACAATAAGATACAAAAGTTGAAAACTAAAAAAGCGGCTGGAATTGATCAGATTTCTGGGGATATACTAAAGACATTGGGTTGGGATATAGTACCATATCTGAAGTACTTATTTGATTATTGTTTGGTCGGAGGAGCTATACCAGATGAATAGAGAGTTGCTATAGTAGCCCCTGTGTATAAAGGAAAGGGTGATAGACATAAAGCTGAAAATTACAGGCCAGTAAGTTTGACATGCATTGTATGTAAGCTTTGGGAAGGCATTCTTTCTGATTATATTAGATATGTTTGTGAAAATAATAACTGGTTAGATAGGAGGCAGTTCGGTTTTAGGAAAGGTTATTCCACTGAAGCTCAACTTGTAGGCTTCCAGCAAGACATAGCAGATATCTTGGATTCAGGATGTCAAATGGACTGTATCGCGATTGACCTGTCTAAAGCATTTGATAGTGTGGATCATGGGAGACTACTGGCAACAATGAGTGCAATTGGACTTGACAAAAGAGTGACTGAATGGGTTGCTATATTTCTAGAAAACAGATCTCAGAGAATTAGTGTAGGTGAAGCTTTATCTGACCCTGTAATAATTAAGAGGGGAATTCCTCAAGGCAGTATTATCGAACCTTTATGTTTCCTTATATATATAAATGATATGAGTAAAGGAGTGGAATCGGAGGTAAGGCTTTTTGCGGATGATGTTATTCTCTATAGAGTGACAAATAAGTTAAAAGATCGTGAGCAACTGCAACGTGACCTCGATAATGTTGTGAGATGGACAGCAGGCAGTGGTATGTTGATAAACGGGGTTAAAAGTCAGGTTGTGAGTTTCACATAGAGGAAAAGTCCCGTCAGTTTTAATTACTGCGTTGATGGGGTGAAAGTTCCTTTTGGGAATCATTGTAAGTATCTAGGTGTTAATATAAGGAAAGATCTTCATTGGGGTAATCACATAAATGGGATTGTAAATAAAGAGTACAGATCTCTGCACATGGTTATGAGGGTGTTTAGGGTTTGTAGTGAGGATGTAAAGGAGAGGGCATATAAGTCTCTGGTAAGACCCCAACTAGAGTATGGTTCCAGTGTATGGGACCCTCACCAGGATTACCTGATTCAAGAATTGGAAAAAATCCAAAGAAAAGCAGCTCGATTTGTTCTGGATGATTTCCGACAAAAAAGTAGCGTTACAAAAATATTGCAAAGTTTGGGTTGGGAAGAATTGAGAGAAAGAAGAAGAGCTGCTCGACTAAGTGGTATGTTCCGAGCTGTCAGCGGAGAGATGGCGTGGAAGGACATTAGTAGACGAATAAGCCTGAGTGGCGTTTATAAAAGCAGGAAAGATCACAATATGAAGATAAAGTTGGAATTCAAGAGGACAAACTGGGGCAAATATCCATTTATAGGAAGGGGAGTTAGGGATTGGAATAACTTACCTAGGGATACATTCAATAAATTTCCAATTTCTTTGAAATAATTTAGGAAAAGGCTAGGAAAACAACAGATAGGGAATCTGCCACCTGAGCGACTGCCTTAAATGCAGATCAGTATTGATTGATTGATAAACTATCACGAACCACGTTGTTAATGATGTCTCCCTTTTTTCTGCGCTATCAAAAAAGTAAAATGACTGCTTTGTTCCTTCTGTAACGTCTCCGCGATGAGATATGGCCATAGCATCTCTCAGGACTGCAACTAACAATCACTTCCACTATTATCCTTTGTAAGTTGTTAGTCCACCCACTGTGAATTCAGAATCCCCGATGTCTGTTTTAATATCCACAAAAATTAGATTATCCCCGACGATCCTAGATGGAGCTAGAGGCAAGTATTCCAATATGGTGTTTAAGTTGTTACTCTGGAGAACATGGCCCTTTGTCATGGCCAACCATGATGTTCCTTGCAGGTGACATTCAGCTGTTAATCATGTGAAACTTGCAGTGGCCTATAATCACAGCCGTCTAACGTTTTCTCAAATAAAATAACTCTTATTGAACGTAACGAGTATTTAAACTTAAAGTGTTGCCTCCTGGACTGAAGTTGCTAAAAAAGAATGACATTTTGTCCCTGCTCATGTTTATGACTCCTGAAAAGTTAGAGTGGTTGAGGAAAGTTGTAGATGACTTTAGTGACTTAGAGGAATATGTAAGTGACAGTGGAGGAAATGAATCACTTTGTAGTGAACACTGAATCTGTATGATATATCATTTACAAACCAATTTCTCTATAATGTTTAAAAATCTATTTTAGTGGTTCGTTATTTCATGCACTGAAAAAGGAAGTAAATGTGAATGTCCCACTTCAGAAGTGTATTTTGTTAAGATTTCAACTCCTTTTAGATAAAATATGCAGTTAAGAGTTAGAGCAAACACACATTAACTCGGAACATAGGTTTGACGTGTCTTTTGTGATTAAATATATGTACTAAATAAACAATGTTTCGAGTTAAACTAAATACCTAATAACCCTAGGAAAGAATTATACTAGTGATATAACTTCAAAAATAATAGCCGGTATATATGCGTGTTCGTTTGGCAGAGATTCTAAAACTTTGATCGTGTTTTTCTCAGAATGTCATTTTCTGACTTAATTCGTATGTGAACGAGTGGAACGAAACTTGTAATTGCTACAACTTCTCTTACATCTCATTTTTCAGTGAACATAACGTTAACGCGGATAACTGTTTACATCTCCCTAAAGAGAATTATCTTTGTGAACCCTGAAGTCACATTTACCTTATCACAGAACTCTGATACTTTATTTCGTACAACTGAGGATGCGGTTCCGATGAGTGGCACAATATGTGCGGGTTTAGGGAATTCTAAGACGATATGACTTGGCCTTTGTTTTCTTTCACAGTATTCACATAATTCGTCCTGAGAACGACGGTTGTTCCAAAGAGTGGATGCCGTTGAGCAGTGCTGATGTTCTCAGTTTTACTGACTGTCATGAGAGCTCCTGTTTTCTTTAAGTGCTCGTTTATTCCACACTAATGTATAACATGGTCTTCGCAGGCCAACACTAAAAAGCTGCATTTTGTGACCAATCAAGACCAAATGAGGTAGAAATCCTCATAAATGCAGTGTTGCCAATCGCTGAGATTTAACTTTTAAAATATTTCAAAATAATGCCTCGGGTAATTTAACCAAAAGTTGTACAATTGATGAAGTTAGTAATATGTCGTTCAGACTTGTGAAATGCAATGTAGACCACATTCTAGTGGTTCTGTTGCTTGCAACTATTGGAAATAGATAGCAGAAACTTTGCAGTTACAGTTGTAGGCTGATCTAGCTTTGACTAAACATTGTACGTTGGGGAAAGACCACTCTAATGAATGATTAATGTAGATCTAGGCGGCTCCAGAGTTATTAATAGTGAGCCAATGGAGGTGGCAACAAAACAGGGGAAATGCAACTAAATTCAAGAGGAAGTCATTAATACGTAGTGCGTCTTGCGTTATGTCTTACTGCGCTTGAAGACACTGCCGCATGTTTCGTACACATAACCGATCATCTTCAGGTAGCCATTTACAGCAGTGGGAGAAGGCTGTCCGAGGAAAGGACACACATCCGACTCATAATTTGTTTTTATGTGTGATACCAATGTTTAGCATTACTTCTTGATAAAAATAAAGTAATTTACGGAGATCGATGAAATTTCTCTCGAGGACAGTTAGGAAACGTAACTCTCCAGAGAAGGGGCAATCCACGTGGACAGATGTCACTAAAAAAGCCCGAATCTGAACATAAATGAACAAGAATAGAAAATTATATTCTATACAATGTAAAAGAAATTTCAACTGAAAGTTAAGAATGGAATGCATTGTCTTAGATTCTCTTCTTTTAAAACAAAATCAGCCAGTGGTTTTCGGCACCGCTTAATCATCACCACGTACCGACACTTTGCCTTCCGAAGCTCATTTGAGAAAACTAGTGAAGGGCCATAAATGGAGCACGAATTGTTGATATTACACGAGCTAAACCTTGCAGAAGGAAGTATGTTAAATTCTGAATCGTTACAAGTGAAGGTTTTCTTATTAGGTAGCATTTACGTCAGAAAAAATGATCAGTTGATATATCATGGTTTTGTTTCATGTTTGTTCCCTGTCTGTACAGCTGGATCCAGCCCAAAGCAATGCATGCTGGACTGAACGTCACCCCTGGTGATATAATTGCAAATATTCTAATTCATGTCATCATACAATTAGAGCAGGTGGGTGTAAGAATTATTGGTTTCACGTCAGATGGTAGCCAGTAGAATAAAAGGTTATGGAAATCCTTAGGAACATTCGGCAACAAAAAAGAATCTAATATGTCCAATTTCCAAGTAAGTCAGTAGAAAACTGTGCATTTTCTGATGCGCCTCACATACTTAACTGTCCATGACCAAGTAGAAGAAATACGATGGTGATCTTGTTGATTATACATTTCACAAATCTCCGGAATACGAAGACAGCTAAATCATCTCGAAAATACTCCGAACGGTCCAGCTCCTGAAATGAGCTGCACACATCAGTTTATCACGTAGATAGAAGCACTGGTCCGCCTGCTGGGCAAGATGCTTAAGGCGTCCCGTTGGTCGAAACAATTTTCACCATCACAATGTTGGCCATCCGGGTGGGAGGGGTGCTGGTATACACTAGATTGCGTACACATTGCTCACATAGAGTGAGGGCATAGGACGGACGGCGAAGTTAAGCCATGAGCAAATCGCTTGCTTCTTAACGACCGAAGTAGGCTGCATGTCGGCAGCGCGTTTCACCCTCTCCTTTTCCGCCTTCATACATCACGTCCTTCACTTCATCTCATTATCTCCTCTTCTGTACGCTACGGTGTCTCCTGCCCGTGTCATGCATCGAAGAGTACGACAAGTAAAGAAGGATCGTCATTTTCACTCGTAGGATGGTCTAAAATATACACGTGTGAACTAATTGTTTAATGTGATGTTCTATCTGCCCACAGGTTACCGACTGTTTGAAGGTTTCAACTGTTATAAGACGTACCGTGGAGGAAAGAGTTGGAGTGACGCCAGGGAGCAGTGCAAGAGAGACGGAGGTGATCTCATGGTACTGGAAAGTGAACGGGAGGGAAACGAGGTGTTCCCCACAATGTTGCCGAGTGTGGTGTACTGGAACCCCTGGATGGGAGTTTACAAGCCCGAAGGTGAAGATGGTTGGGTGTCTGTGAAAGGTGAGTTCTCCCTAGCTCTCTTCTACTCATGAATTACCGAATGTCGGACGGAAGACATTTGTCATATTAAACAACAGAAGCCGACATTTAGCTGTAGTTAGCGATGTCACTGGCTGACGACCACACCGTATTGCCTATAATCAGGGGAGGAATGAAGAAGTCTTACCCATAGAATCTCAGGCGGTAGAGGGCTGGCCTTCTGAGACCACATTGGCAGGTTCGATTCTCGCTCAGTCCGGTGGTACGACAGTCTCGTGTCGGTAGATTTACTGGCACATAAAATAAACCCTGATGGACACAATTCCGGCACGTTGGCGTCTCCCAAACCCTACGAATGTAGTTACTGGAACATAAAGTGAATAATATCAGTTATGACTAAATGAAGGGAAAGATTCTTAAAGAGAGGGTATGAGGAAATTCATCTGTCTGATGGAGACGTTAATCCTTGAGCAGACCTCTTGGTGTTCTTTGACAGGAGTAGGCTATGTGCCGCATCAAGGCGTGCAGGTTTATCACGGACGTCAACTAGAGAGTAGGACACACTGGGGTCGTGCTAGGGACATCATCATTATAGAATGTTGTGCCCTCGATCAGTTACACACCTTTTGTCTTTAAATAATTAGAAACTGAGTCCTGGTCTCCTCTATTGCTCTTACCCTCGATGGCTGACTCCGTTATTGTCGCAGGTAACCCATCATCCTCCATTCACCTCACGCGGCCCCAACACCGGAGTACCGCTTCATCCATGGAGCTTATGCATCACTTAGCATTTATCTTCTCATTCTGGGTGCCTTCCTGTCATTGTTCCCACCCGGTGTTTCTAGACTTCATTATCGTTATTTCAACATATATTACAACTAACGTATGGACGAGATATCCAGAGTCCACAGGGCTTGCACTCCGACACAGCGAAGTTTTCCTGAAAACAGACCGGTTCATCCCAGAGTTCACTGCATTAGCTTTGCTACACCTTGCTTCCTGGGAGAAGTTCCAGTTTTGTATCTCCGGCCTGACATTCATTTCTCGGAACTTTCTTCCCCACTGACATGACTTTATTCTCGATAGTAAAAAAAAGCAAAGACATCTGTGTACAGGCCACGAAGGGCATGGGAGTGGTGGAAGGTAAAGGCTTCCACTATTCGTAACCTCGGCACTTGATGGGGTAGAGTGGTTTGCTCTACGCCCGGCCGCCTTTGCCCCCAAGAATTAACCTGGTACTCATTTTTGGTGTAGGATGAGTGAACCTCAGGGCCATATGAACCTCTGGAAGTGGAAATCTCATTTCCTAAATTTTACGACTTTCTGACGGGGATTCGAACCCACGTCCTTTCGGGCGAACCGAGTGCGCATTTACCGCCTCGGACAGGGAGCCCCTTTATTCTTGGTAATGCCAATATTAATGTCGTACTCACAGCACCTATTTTAAGTTCCAAGAAATTAGACTTCAGGCTTTCAGCTCAGTCTGCCATTAACACCAAAATGCTTACGATATTTCCGCATCCCTGACGCTTTATACCTTCCAGCAGATGATCCTTGTAAACTATGAACAACAACATTGAAGATTGCAGCCGTATCCCACCCCTGTAACCTTGAACCAAGAAATCATTCTACCATTAACGTTCAGTGTCAACATAAGTGAGTTTTATTGTTCCCAATAATCTAGGATTAATCCCATATTCTCCCAGTGTGGCTGACATCCTTCCTTGAAGTATTTTGTCATATGCCTTCTCTAGATCTATGAAGCATAACCACAACTATCTATTCATATCATAGCACTTTTTACTTACTGACGAATACTGAAGATTTGACCATGAAAACCCCTCTGAGGTCTGAAACTACACTGGACTCATCCAACATAGTATAAAATATTTATTGGTTTCTCCCTCCAAAAATACTAGTGAACACCTTGCCCGGTGCTCAAAAGAACCGCCATCATCAGTGTCGTTGAAATATCTTGATAGTTCTAGCAGTCATTCCCTAGCTTACATAGCTGCAGTTACTTCTTTCGTCAAATCAGGAGGTTCTTTACTAACTTTCCAGGCTCTCCTTATTACTCTGAGACCTCGGTTGTTCACAACATCAAGAAAAATATTTCCTCTCACATTCAGTCCACCTGTACCGTGCTTTGCTTGGAAGTCCTATGAGTTCAGCAGATTAACTCAGAACATTATTTATTTCCGTTTTCCCTCCGTACCTCCATACACTGCCCATCCCTTTTCAACACTTGTTAAAAGCATTTGATTTTCTCCTATCCCTTCCTTATTATCTCCCCTTAGCGAAATATCATTTCCTAACTCTTCCTAACTCGCCCATTTCTACTTTATTTGTTATGTTTTCCCCATTACTGTGGGTCGATAGATTAATATCGAATACCATTTCGTTCACCTCATTGCTTCTAAAGAATCCTGCACTGTCAAAACTAATTGGAAATCCTTTACTCCCGGAGGCTTGCTTAAAATATTCTTAGCTCGGTAAATTATGTGAAGCAGGCTGCTAATCTACTTACACATAGTCCAAGGTTAGCGACCTACGGTTGATTGTATAGTCCTCGCCTCTTGAGCACAAGGAGGGCCATGACGCAGAATACATTATGTCCGAGGGGCCAAATACTACTCCCGACTCAAGGAGGACCATGACTCAGAATATGTCCGAGGTGCCCAATACTACACCCGACTCAAGGAGGACCATGACTCAGAATATCTACTCCTGACTCAAGGAGGACCATGACTCAGAATATGTCCGAGGTGCCCAATACTACTCCCGACTCTCAGTACAACTTACTCGTCCCCTCAGTCGTTGCCCATAGTTCAAGTACTAGGACATGACTGCAGTCACTCACACGACAACAGTACCCTGGGGTCATGGTTGGACACGAAAGAGGTTCAACAACGAAGCAGCCGTCAAAAACGCCTTCGAAATATTTCTCACCATAAGACGGTCGATCACCAGGGATACGGGTCTGAATGCTCCTGCATCGCGTAGGGGAAGTGAATTGCATTTAGTGATGCACATCCTATTTAATAAAAAATCCTCGTCATGGAGTTCTCGTTGTGAGAAGTGTTACTACCAACTAGCAGCGTGCAAGGTGTTTCTTGATCACCAACACACTCATGTGCGACGATAAATATTACAGGTAAAGCTCGTAGACAAACAGCCCGAGTAAATAAAAATGTGTCGCTTCCTGTTTGAATGTACTGCCTTTCGTCATATTGTATTATTCTCTTTATAACCATTCTTTTCACACACACTACCAATCAGCAGCAGCTGTCAGCTACTCCGATCTCTATTTATAGCTGACGTCGTGTTTTACCGATTTCTTACTAAACATTTCCTTATTTTCTGCGAATCACTTGAAGCAATTCGTGAGGCAGGGCCCAGAAACATGCTTACAATACCCATATTTCAATTTGCACGACTAAAATGTGCTTTTCGCTACTCGCTCAGATGGTCTCGAAAATAATATTTTTATATATAACAAACGGTTTTGAACGATGACGACCGTACGTACATGCTGTCTCCGTTTCAGGATATATATCGCCGTGAATTACCTAGAAGGATACGCGTGTCACCATTATCACCGTGATTGATATTACTGAGCAGAGCCAGAGCGGGAATGTCACTACTTTGACACGTGAAAATGTTTGAGGAGCCCTCGTAGACTTCAACAGTTCTCAGAGGCAACAAACTACAACTTCTAGATTGCCAGATTACCAGGTCTCATTTACATCAGAGCCCGAACTTTATATACCTCCAAGATATTGATTTATCTCAGTCTCAAGTGCAGAAACGCAGTCCCGCATTTTGTCGCAGACTTTCTCATGTCTGATTGGTAGAATATGTGGCCTTGTTCTTATCGTTTGCACTCAAAGACGATGAACAATTCCGTTGGGGATAAACAGCACTTGTCTGGTTATTACATCCTCCTGAGACAATCAGGAGGTCATCTCTACTCTCTGGTGGGGCTACACAGTTTTACAGCTGGATGGCCTCCCTGATGTGGGAGAGGTGTTCTCTATTGTGTGAGCTGAAAACTTTCTTGTTAAGACAAAACGGAAACCAGATTTTGAGAAGTACCGAATGCATCTCACAGTGGACACAGACCAAGTGTTCGTAAACCTCCGCTGAGAAACTCCTTGGTGTGTTTTGTACTTGAGTTTTTTAAATTATTGATGTAAATAATGTAATATCTTCAGATCATCGCAATCAGACCTTGCAAATATATGGGTCTTATTGTTCAGCAAATGTCTACAAAGCGGAAAATTCTCCGAGAACTGGAGGAAATCCTGAATAAAGACATTATATAAAGGAAAGGACAAGGCGACAATTGAAACTCATACCGAGGGATTGTTCTAGAGAATAATATATTCAAAGTCTTCTGCAGTGTAATAGCAGAAAGACTAGAGAAATTCACTGGCCATCAAATATAACAGTATCACTTCGGATTAAGAAGGAAACGATCACCTTCACAGGCTATAAAATGTCTACAAGAAGACATCTGGGTGGCTTAATACACCCCACGGGCAAATACTGTACAGTCTTCGCAGGCTTTACAAAGGCATTCGACATGTTGGACAAGAACAGTATGGACTCCATGACAGAAGACAAGGCAATAGTAAAACTCATAGGAAGACTCAGTAGTATAATTGGATGGTTCGGGCGCCACCTCCTCCGGGCTCCCAGGGGCCCCTCCGCCTCCCGCGGGAAATTTGAATTTTGGCGGTAAATTTGAATTTTGGCGCGAGATTTGAATTTGTAAACATAGCCACGTGCTTTTTGACAGCTGTCATCGACAACAACGCATCGCTAACCTCACTGCTGCCATCTTGACGGGCCTAAACCTCAGTGGTACCAACTTAACCTAACTAGCGCGAGATTTGAATTGGTAAACAAAGCCACGTGTTTTTTGACAGCCACGTTGTTTTTGACAGACAACAACGCATCGCTAACCTCAGTACTGCCATCGTGACGGGCCTAAACCTCAGTAGTACCAAGTTAACCTAACTAGCGCGAGATAAACAAATCCACGTGTTTTTTGACAGCCACGTGCGTTTTGACAGACAACAACGCATCGCTAACCTCAGTACTGCCATCTTGACGGACCTAAACCTTCGTGGTACCAACTTAATCTCACTAGCGCGAGATAAACAAATCCACGTGTTTTTTGAGTGCCACGTGCTTTTTTGACAGCTGTCATCCGCCATCTTTAAACTACAGAGCATCGTGCTGCCCTCTTTATCGCAGTAGCTGCAAATTCGTCACCTGTCATCGGCAGTGCTGCCATCTTGGCGGGCCTAAACCTTAGTGCTACCAACTTAACCTCACTAGCGCGAGATTTGAATCGGTGAACAAATCCACGTGCTTTTCTGACAGCTGTCATCCGCCATCTTCAATCAGAGCACAGTGCTGCCCTCTTTAGCTACTTAACTTTGAAATGTGGTGGCGGATAATTTGAAAAATGCTTTTTGATAGCAGCCATCTTTGAGCACCGTGCTGCCCTCTTTAGCTAGATACCTGTGGTGGCAGACAATTCCACGTGACAGCAGCCATCTTTGAGCATAGTGCTGCCCTCTTTGTGGTGGCGGGAAATTCCACGTGCTCTTGTTTGGAAACAAACTCACGTGCTTTTTTCTGACAGCTGTCATCCGCCATCTTGCATCACAAACCTCAGTGCTGCACTCTTTATCTAGATTCCTTTGAAATATGGTGGCGGCAATTTGAAAAATTCTATGTGCTCTTGTTTGGAAACAAAGCCACGTGCTTTTTGACAGCTGTCATCCACCATCTTTAATCAATAGAGCACTGTGCTGCTATCATGCGGGCAATTTCGTCAGCTCTCATCCGCCATCTTTAATCTACAGTGCACCGTGCTGCCCTCGTTATGACATGTAGTAGCGGGCAATTTGAAAAGTTCTGTAAGCTGTCATCCGCCTTCTTTAATCAAGAGAGCACCGTGCTGCCATCTTTAGCTAGATACCTTTGAAATGTGGTGGCGGCAATTTGAAAATTTCTATGTGCTCTTGTTTAGTAAACAAAGCCACGTGCTTTTTGACAGCTGTCATCCACCATCTTTAATCAATAGAGCACTGTGCTGGTATAATGCGGGCAATTTCGTCAGCTGTCATCCGCCATCTTTAATCCACAGAGCACCGTGCTGCCCTCTTTATGACATGTAGTAGCGGGCAATTTGAAAAGTTCTGTTAGCTGTCATCCGCCATCTTTAATCAAGAGAGCACCGTGCTGCCATCTTTAGCTAGATACCTTTGAAATGTGGTGGCGGCTAATTGAAAAATTCCACGTGCTCTTGTTTAGTAAACAAACTCACGCGCTTTTTGTCAGCTGTCATCCGCCAACCTACATCGCAAACCTCAGTGCTACACTCTTTAGGTACATACCTTTGAAATATGGTTGCGGATAATTTAAAAAGAAAAATTCTACAGCAGCCACTTCTCGACGCTAATTGCACAAGATGGTGGCTATACATGACTCCTTAAAGGTGCTTATGCAAGATGGCCGCTATACATAGGTTCTTATGAGACGCCCTTGGGATGCTTGCGCAAGATAGCGGTTATACAAGGCTCCTTATGAGACTCCCTAGAGATGCTTGCACAAGATAGCGGTTGCTCTTATGAGGCGGCTTAAGGGTCCTTGCACAAGATGGCTAGAGACGCCCTAAGGATGCTTGCGCAAGATGGCGGACGCAAGATGGCGGCTATACACGACTCCTTATGAGACGCCTTAAGGGTGCTTGTGCAAGATGGCTGCTGCTCTTATGAAGAAAGCTAGCTTAGAGGCTAACGTGTCATGCTAGTTCGATTCATTAAATTTGGGGCTTAAATGCAAAATGTTAAATATCTCGAAAACGGTGCATCGTAGAGCAAAACGGACAAAATTTTTCTGCCCAATACGTCGGTTCGCAGTACGAGGAACATGATAGCATAAGAAAAACATAGTCTAATGATGAGATCAACGGTTCGGTTCCTACTTAGGCCCTTTGGCATTCGCTCTGTTTTAGCTTGTATTGATGAAAGTCTTCGTAACATGATCAGGTCTAGCTATGGTAGAGAGTATAACGTGCCGTGCAGGTTCGATTCATTAAATTTGGGGCTTAAATGCAAAATGTTATATATCTCGAAAACGGTGCATCGTAGAGCGAAACGGATAAAAATTTTCCACCTGATACCTAGGTTTGCAGTATCAGGAACATGATAGCATAAGAAGAACATAGTCTAATGATGAGATCGACGGTTCGATCCCTACTTAGGTCCTTTGGCATTGGCAGCTATCTAATTCTACAAGATGGCGGCTATACATAGCTTCTTATGAGACAGCTTAAGAGCGCTTGCACAAGTTGGCTGCTGCTCTTATGTGACTCCCTAGGGGTGCTTGCGCAAGGTAGCAGCGACAAGACGGTGACTATACACAGCTCCTTATGATACGGCCTAGAGGTGCTCACACAAGATGGTGGCTGCTCTGATGAAGAAAGCTAGCTTTGCATCGTGCAGGTATCTTTACAGCACTAAATCTCATACCTTTGAAATGTGGTGGCGGGTAATTTGAAAAATTCTACGTGCTTTTCTCTTAACAGCAGCTATCTTTAAACAATAGCGGCTATACATAAGCTGTTAAGGCCTCCTCATATGTCAAGGCATAGCTCTATCGAACAAGTTTAAACCTGCATCGGGATAGCTAGAGTAAGCACGTGCTGCAGTGATGACGTCATTATGCATGTTTAGACTTGCAAATCACTAAAGAACATAACAAGACTAGAATCGAACACTGCACTCTATGCCGTTAACTTTATCATGTGATCGGAACATTGATTGAAGTGTTTAGAACACTAAATAAGTGATCAAGACTAAAATAGAACACTGTACTCGATACAACATGTGTTTAGAACATGTCAGGCGATACCTTTGTTCTAAGAAGATTAGGTTACCGCACATTCCTTGTAGGGCTAATAGGCTAAAGGGCTAATGGGCTAAAGGGCTAGGGTGCCTCTCCTCTCTTTATCCGGGCTTGAGACCGGCTCTAAAACTAGAGGCGGAGTTAACACCCTAAGGAAGGAAGAATGTTGGGAAATAATCTATACGAATATAGTTTGTTTGATCAGTTCTGTGAGAAACATCACTTCTCCTGGTGCAAGAATCGCAAGAGAACCCTACTACATTATACCAGAGAATAAACACCCACACTTCTCTATGTGCATTTGTATGATCTTATTAATTAATTAAATAAAAGTGCCCACATGTCTCGTCGTGAAAGTATAATAGATAGGTAGTGTTCCTCACTTCGATATAATCGCCAAGAACTCAATGGTGTCTCTCTGTAATCGAACGTGAACAGTAATTTACAAATTGATATGCTAACACTTCGGAGACATAGAATGAAAGTTGTGTGTCAATATCATCCACATCCCTGGTAACGATTACGGAACCTCCTGAACCTCAGACCAAGTAGTGACATCGTCGATAGTAAGACGACCAAAGCCAACTTCGCTGTTCTAATAGTCTCTGTGATACGAGCCCGAAATGTTTTCTTCTGAACAGATGACGTCCAGCCGTGAACCGCGATGTCCGGTGGCCATTTCACTTGACCTCAGGTTAACTAATCGATATATATGTACTTGCTCTCTTCACCTTCACATCATCGTCTTCCGAAGCAGTTTCTACTTCCTGGTACGCTTGAATTTTCATACTATTTTGTGATATTTGAAGCCATCTCCATCCCGTTTCTTCTCAGTTATAAAAAAAAGAAATGCTCGAATTTGTTGTGAATCTCACTGTGCTGTCTTTTCAGCTTCCTTATTGCAGCTACTACAATCTCCGTTTCTCTTTGAGTCAGCGACTTGCACGTTTCGGATCACTCTATTCCCTGCAGCCACCAACAAGTACATTCTGACACTATCACTCCACTGGGGGTGATATTTGCACTGTGCCTTTGCGTATTTCGTTCATCGCAATTATGATTCCCATCGCTTCACTTTGGCTGACTTTTGGGTGGTTCACTGGTTTGTATTGACTTTAGATTTGTTTGTGTCTGTTATAAAATGTGCACTACGGGTGACAGATCGGGATGGGCATAGTTTCGTCAGTGGGCGTGCTCAATGAAAGTAGAAAAATTACAGATGGGAAGGAACCTCCTAGAAAACCATCGCATGAAGGATTCTTGTATATCTCTGATGTTACTCAGTGGAACACAGCATGGCACGTTAAGATATCCAGGTGCTACCAGCACGCCGAGTGCTAGAGATCGGTGGCTGTGAGGATACCTTGGCTAGATCTTTCATGTATTAAATCTCTATATTGTTTGTCATTCAGGACGATATTGAAATAATGAGAATGTTTCAACAGTTATAGACTGACGCTCATTTCTGCGAAGTGATTGCCTCGTGTGATGATGTACATAGCTACAACGGCACTTCTGTTGCCTTAAACAAAGTTACTGAGGAAACGGGAATCATTGGCACCAGTTACACATTACAAGATCTCGAACTGTTAAGTGTTAAATACTATCTCTCTGTGAATGGATCATTTGCACAATGCAAACCATGTTATCTCCATAGTATGTATTAAAGACTATTAACATACATACATTATCATTATAGACTGGTATGCTTTTCAGCGTTCAGTACTTCCAGGGGTAACGACTATCTGTCTTTTGTTTCATAAATACATTAACATGTGTGGTTCTTATTTCCAATTACTTGTCGTACAGCACTAGTCGTTTATAATGTTGTGTGTTTCTGACAGCACGGCGCGATTCTTACTAAGTGGACATTTTAGGTCAACAGATGTATAAAAAGGCAGTGCCACAACTTCTTCAGACGACAGTTCTCCAGGCATAGTGGATTTAATCTTGGTTTGAGGAGCATCAGCATGTACTTCAACTTCTTCTCTGGCCTATTCAATCACTCGGACTACTGTGGTACGTTATAGCGACAAGACTTCACTGCCTCTGAGGCAGCTCGGTCAAAGTTTTATGACGTTTGTTACTAATTACTATTTTCAATTATTGGGTGGTGGTATGGTGGTATTTGTATTTTATGAGGAACTAAAATTGGGCAGCCATCCACTAATGGACCAAAAGAATGAAAAGGTCTGACACTTCGAGAGATGAAGGTATCGGCCTAAGAAAGGGAAGGGGGAGATGAAAGTCTCCTCAGGTATCAAAAATGTAATATCGCCGTGGTCGGACAAGAACGAGAGTTAACCAGGGACAGATGAACGTGAGGAGCCTGACAAAATTATGTGGAAGTAATGCCAGGACTCAGCTAACTTCCCCACGGTCACTAAGTCACGCTCCAAAATGAAGAGCTCTTGGGGCGCATTTTATTATCCTCTTACGATTGGCAGGGAATACCATGGATGTATTCTATGGTCCCTACCCACGGGGTCGTACTTATCGGGAAAATAAAACAACAATGTTGTCGCAACCTCAAAACACACGGATAAGAATTACGAAACTTGAAAATGTTGAAAATATACCGAAAGCGATGAATGTGTCTTATAAGGGACAGACTATTTATGAATAGAATTGTAAGAATAAGTACATCAAATCAGAATAGAAATACCGCGGTGCGTAATGATAGGGAATACAATTCAATACAGAAGAGCGGAACAGAAAGTGAGAATGCACGTAATAGAGTACAACTGGCAGCACACGGCGTATCGACATGAAGTACCAGCTTCGTACCATCAAAGTTATCGGATTGGAAACTGGAGCACGAGATAACATCCAAGACTTCTTTATAAATTTCCACAAAGTGCTTCAGCTGCCTGTGAAAAGCGTAGATAAAATTGACATCGCTCCAATTCGTGGATCTGTGAACATATTCCGATCTCATTTACACGGACCTGGTTGACTTCATGATAGCAATATGTACGAACCGCTCACGTGGTAAGTTGTTGCCATCAATAGAAATTATTTTTAGAATAAGATTACTGGTGGCTTAACAGTGCAGTCAAGTAGAACATCAGTGAATATTGTTCTAATAGGAATACCACTGGGAGACCATCCTCTATTAACACCAATCAGAAGCGGTCCGGCACTTCTAAAAATTGAAGGTACCGGAAAGATAGAGAAGCCTCACGACGGTCGTGATTATGAAAGACTCCCAAGGCCGTCGGTGTCGGACTAGAACAAGTGTTGACCCAGAGAGGTCGCACAAGAAAGATAAGAGAGAGGAGCCTGACAAGAATTTAGTGGGGAAAATGCCAGGCTCAGCTAGAGGAACCGTGGTCGTCAAACCACGGTCTCAAGTGAGATCCAGTGGTTGACCTTTTAGTGTCCTCTTACGACAAACAGGGGATAACGTGGATGCTCTTCTAACTCCCAAACCCACTGGGGGTTCTGAAGGCTGAGGTTCGAATCCCGCTGTATACTGGGTTGATGTTTTCATCCAGAAATGCGCGTGTTGTCAGGAAGTCCATCTGGCCGTAAATCTGAGGCGAAAACCAAAATGAGCCTGTGGTGTTCCAGTGACCTCGGAAATAACTGGGATAATCTGAAGAAAGATACAGTGTTATGGATTGAGTGTACGACACTTATGTCCTGTGTTTCAGGTGAGCCTGCTCTCAGCAGTTGGTGGCTGCCTGGTTACCCGGATAACAGTGCTGGTGATAAGTGCGCCTTTGCTGTCGGGACAGGTCAGCTGTTCAACATCGATTGTGCAAATCTCCTGTACTTCATCTGCGAGATCCCGCTGTGAACAGATCTCATGTACAGTGTTGATATATAATAAAGATACTTGTTAATAAGTCGTGACGTTCTTTCTCCTGTTTCAACACTAACTACAGGGAAATTATTCAGAACAGCGAGGTCATCAGTCGTGTATGTTCTACCTTCCCTAAAAACGACAAGGTAATCAGACATATAATATTCTACCTTTCTTTAAAACATCAAGGTCATCGGACATGTAATGTTCTACATTCCCTCAAAAGTAACAAGGTCACCAGACATATAATGTTCTGCCTTCCTTTAAAAATAACAAGAACACGAGACATGTAATGTTCAACCCTCCCTCAGAAACAACAAGGTCATCAGACATCTAATATTCCACCTTCCCTCAAAAACATCAAGGTCACCAGATATATAATGTTCTACCTTCCTTTAAAACAGCAAGGTCATCAGACATGTAATATTCTGCCTTCCTTTAAAAACAACAAGGTCACCAGATATGTAAAGTTCTCCCTTCCTTTAAAAACAATAAGGTCACCAGACATCTCATTTTCTACCTTCCCTCGGAAACAGCAAGGTCATCAGTAGTATAATAGGAGAGTTCGGCCGCCACCACCTCCTCTGGGCTCCCAGGGCTCCCTCCACCACCCGCGGGAAATTTGAATTTTGGCGGGAAATTTGAATTTGTAAACAAAGCCACGTGCTTTTTGACAGCTGTCATCGACAACAATGCATCGCTAACCTCACTGCTGCCATCTTGACGGGCCTAAACCTCAGTAGTGCCAACTTAACCTAACTAGCGTGAGGTAAACAAAGCCACGTGTTTTTTGATAGACAACAACGCATCGCTAACCTCAGTACTGCCATCTTGACGGGCCTAAACCTCAGTAGTGCCAACTTAACCTAACTAGCGCGAGGTAAACAAAGCCATGTGTTTTTTGACAGCCACGTGCTTTTTGACAGCTGTCATCGACAACAACGCATCGCTAACCTCACTGCTGCCATCTTGACGGGCCTAAACCTCAGTAGTGCCAACTTAACCTAACTAGCGCGAGATAAACAAAGCCACGTGTTTTTTGACAGTCACGTGCTTTTTGACAGACAACAACGCATCGCTAACCTCAGTACTGCCATCTTGACGGGCCTAAACCTCAGTAGTACCAACTTAACCTAACTAGCGCGTGGTAAACAAGGCCACGTGCTTTTTGACAGCCACGTGCTTTTTTGACAGCTGTCATCCGCCATCTTTAAACTACAGAGCACTGTGCTGCCCTCTTTATCGTAGTAGATGTAAAATTCGTCACCTGTCATCGGCAGTGCTGCCATCTTGGCGGGCCTAAACCTTAGTGCTACCAACTTAACCTCACTAGCGTGAGATAAGCAAATCCACGTGCAGCTGTCAACGGCCATCTTTAATCTATAGAGCACAGTGCTGCCCTCTTTAGCTACTTACCTTTGAAATGTGGTACGTCACAGCTGTCATCCGCCATCTTGCATCCGAAACCTCAGTGCTGCACTCTTTAGCTAGATACCTCTGAAATGTAGTGGCGGCAAATTCTTTATGCTCTTGTTTGGAAACAAAGCCACGTGCAGCTGTCATCCGCCATCTTTAATCCGGAGAGCACACTGCTGCCCTATTTAGCTACTTACCTTTGAAATGTGGTACGTCACAGCTGTCATCCGCCATCTTGCATCGCAAACCTCAGTGCTGCACTCTTCAGCTAGATACCTTTGAAATGTAGTGGCGGAAAATTCCACGTGCTCTTGTTTGGAAACAAAGCCACGTGCACCTGTCAACAGCCATCTTTAATCCGGAGAGCACCGTGCTGCCCTCTTTAGCTACTTACCTTTCAAATGTGGTACGTCACAGCTGTCATCCGCCATCTTGCATCGCAAACCTCAGTGCTGCACTCTTTAGCTAGATACCTTTGACATGTAGTGGCGGCAATTTGAAAAATTCTTTATGCTCCTGTTTGGAAACAAACCTATGCGCTTTTTTGTCAGCTATCATCTGCCATCTTTAATCTAGAGAGCACCGTGCTGCCCTCTATGTGGTGGTGGTAAATTCTACACGCTCTTGTTTGGAAACAAACCCATGTGCTTTTCTGACAGCTGTCAACCGCCAGAGAGCACCGTGCTGCCCTCTTTATGCCGGTGGCAAATTCTACGTGCTTTTTGGCAGCTGTCATCCGCCATCTTTAATCAAGAGAGCACTGTGCTGCTATCATGCGGGTATTTTCGTCAGCTGTCATCCACCATCTTTAATCTACAGAGCGCCGTGCTGCTCTCTGTAGTAGCGGGCAATTTGAAAAGTTCTGTTACTTGTCATCCGTCATCTTTAATCAACAAAGCTTCGTACTGGTATCTTTAGCTACATACATTTAACATGTGGTGGCGGATAAGTTGAAAAAAAACTTCCGTTAGCTATCATCCACCATCTTTATTCAACAGAGCATCGTGCTGCTATCTCTAGCTACATTCATTTAACATGTGGTGACGGCAATTTGAAATTCTATCTAGATGCCAACTTTAATCCTCAGAGCACCGTGCTGCTTTCCCTTTGAATTGTGGTGACGGATAATTTGAAATTCCGTTAGCTATCATCATTAAACATTAGTGCATTCGCTAACCTAACCTCTCATCTACTATCTTGAAGGAGATTATACGACACCTCCTCTACCTCCTGCTCTTCCTCCTCCTCCTCCCTACCACCTCCGCCTCCTACTCCTCTGTCAAAGCATAACTTTATCGAACACGCATCGCGAAGGCAAGAGTGTGCATGTTTAGACTTGCAGATTACGAAAGAAACATAACAAGACTTGAATCGAACACTACACTCGATGTCGTTAACTTCAACATGTGATTAAAACATTGTCTGGTGTGTTCAGAACACTACATAAGGAGAATCGAACGCTGTACAACATGTTAGGGGATACCTTTGTTCTAAGAAGATCAAATTGAAACATAACAAGACTAGAATTGAACACTGCACTCGATGTCGTTAACTTTAACATGTGATCAGAACATTGATCGATGTGTTCAGATCACTAAACAAGTAGAGCCGAACACTGTACAACATGTCAGGGGGTACCTTTGTTCTAAGAAAATTTGATTGAAACATAACAAGACTAGAACCGAACACTGTACTCGATACAACATGTTAGGGGATACCTTTGTTCTAAGAAGATCAGATTGAAACATAACAAGACTAGAATTGAACACTGCACTCGATACAACATGTGATCAGAACATAGATTGATGTGTTCAGATCACTAAACAAGTAGAACCGAACACTGTACAACATGTTAGGGGATACCTTTGTTCTAAGAAAATTGGATTGAAACTAACAAGACTAGAATCGATCACTACACTCGATGTCGTTAACCTTAATATGTGATCCGATACAACATGTTAGGGGATACGTTTGTTCTAAGAAAATTAGATTGAAACATAGCAAGACTAGAATCGAACACTGTAAGAACATTGTTTGATGTGTTCAGAGCAAAAGTACAACTTCAATGATTTACCTAGTGTAAACATCAAAAACACACACTGTGCACATATCGCACAGCTATCTCGCCTACCACTTGCCTAGTATGAAAATCAAAAACACACTGTGCACATATCGCATAGCTAACTCGGCAACACTTCAAATGATTTGCTTAGTATGAAAATGAAAAATCTATAGCGCGTAGCTAACTCGTTCATCTCACTGCTAAGACGCTTAGTAATTGCGAATACACTGATATATCTCATACGAAAATCAAGAAAGCACACTGCGTACCCAACTCGCTCGGGTCACTCGCTTAGTAATTGCAACACGACTAGAACACTGATACACACACGGATAAGAATGTTCCGAGATACTACATACTTACATGTTTTTTAAAAAAATAGGGGGATGAAAGATCATAAATTATATGTACACATGTTGTCTCCTCTAAGTTGTAAGACGAAATGGACGCAGTACTGCGAATTTCCGCTCTAGCTGGCGAAAGGAAGTGGCATGATATCTCAGCAAAAAAATACGCGTGAGCTTGCATACACGCAAGTCAGACACAATGATGGATACCGCGATTCAAATCCTGGCAACTTATGCCGTCAGGAAGGGCATCTGGCTAGATCATGTTATGACGATCGCGCAGGTCCCTCGCCTAGCATTTGCTATTTTTTACGGCTTCTAAGAGTAGGAGTTCGAACCCGCTATCTTCCGAAGTAGCGAGAATGATTGCGAGTACTGGAGTGTTTGAGGGTGATTCATTTGTTGGATGGAGGCGTTAAGCTGTGTGCAGGCTTCTTCGGTAGGCGTAGGCTATGTGCCGGTACCGGGACATCTAGTTATAAAACCCACTACAACAAATTTATCGCGTATACTGCGATTTAAAATCCTAGTCAGGAAGGGTAACCGGTCGTAAAACTATGGTGTATGATCTAAGAGGCGGGGTGTGCAAAAAAGCCAGCATTAAGTAAGGGCTGTTGATAGGGGGCGTTAAACCTTGTGCAGACTCCTTCGAAAATGATTTTGAGTACAAGACGTTGATGGTGATTCATCTGTCGGATGGAGGCAATAAGCCTTGTGCAGGCTTCTTCGGTAGGAGTAGGCTATGTGCCGGTACCGGGACATCTAGTTATAAAACCCGCTATAACTAATTTATCGCGTATACTGCGATTTAAAATCCTAGTCAGGAAGGGTAACCGGTCGTAAAACTATGGTGTATGATCTAAGAGGCGGGGTGTGCAAAAAAGCTAGCATTAAGTAAGGGCTGTTGATGGGGACGTTAAACCTTATGCAGACTCATTCGAAAATGATTGTGAGTACAAGAGTGTTGAGGGTGATTCATTTGTCGGATGGAGGCGTTAAGCTGTGTGCAGGCTTCTTCGGTAGGAGTAGGCTATGTGCCGGCACCGGGTTTTACCCTCTCCCTGCGGTAGTATATTACATTCTTAGGTAGTTTCGAGGGCGTGCAAAAAGCCAGCATTAAGTAAGGGCTGTTGATAGAGGGGTGTTAAACCTTGTACAGGCTCCTTCAACAGGAGTAGCCTACATGCCGGCGCCGTGCAGGCTCTTTCGATAGGAGTGGGCTATATGCTGGCACTGTGTTTTAACCTCACCGTACAATCATGATATTTTATGTATGGAGCTTACACGGGCTACGAGAGTTACAAGTGGCTTATCACCACGCAGTGTCTTCGTTCAAGGTTACTACAGCCGGAAGATGCGTGTACAATTTCAGCTAACACATACATTCCACATTTCGCTCTGAATGACTGCGCCGATACAAGTTCAAAGACTGTGGAACAAAAAAATGTAACCTATAGCCTACAGTTTGGTTTAGTGTGCATGCCTCTAACCCGGCAGGCTCGGGTTCGATTCTCTTGGGAATAAAAATATGTTTTCCAGATTTTAAATTGCAAGAATTTGTTTTAAGACTAGTTGCCCTTCCTGACGCAAATCTAGCAGTATCTAACCTCTTACATCATACACTATTTTTTTTGACCGGTTGCCCTTCCTGACGTCAAAGAACTCGGATTAAGAATCTGTTTTACAACTAGATGCTCTTTTTAACACGAGAATCGGGGATTTACAGCTAGATGCTCTTCTTAGTGCAAGAACTAAGATTTTAAATCGCTGTATCATGAACTATTGTTTTACACCTGGATGCCCTTCCTGACGCAAAACTAAGATTTTAAATCGCAAGAATTTGTTTCAAGACTAGTTGCCTTCCTGACGCAAAACTGGCAGTATCTAGCCTCTTACATCATACACTATTGTTTTCGACCGGTTGCCCTTCCTGACGTCAAAGAACTCGGATTAAGTATCTGTTCTACAACTAGATGCTCTCTTTAACACGAGAATCGGGGTTTTACAGCTAGATGCTCTTCTTAGATTTTAAATCGCTGTATCACAAACTATTGTTTTACAGCCGGATGCCCTTCCTGACGCAAAACTAAGATTTTAAATCGCAAGAATTTGTTTCAAGACTAGTTGCCCTTCCTGACGCAAAACTGGCATTATCTAGCCTCTTACATCATACACTATTGTTTTCGACCGGTTGCCCTTCCTGACGTCAAAGAACTCGGATTAAGAATCTGTTTTACAACTAGATGCTCTTTTTGACACGAGAATCGGGGTTTACAGCTAGATGCCCTTCTTAGATTCTAAATCGCTGTATCACGAACTATTGCTTTACAGCCGGATGCCCTTCCTGACGTAAAACTAAGATTTTAAATCGCAAGAATTTGTTTTAAGACTAGTTGCCCTTCCTGACGCAAAACTGGCAGAATCTAGCCTCTTACATCATACACTATTCTTCTCGATCGGTTGCCCTTCCTGACGTCAAAGAACTCGGATTAAGAATCTGTTTTACAACTAGATGCTTCTTTTAACACGAGAATCGGGGATTTACAGCTAGATGCTCTTCTTAGTGCAAGAACTAAGATTTTAAATCGCTTTATCATGAACTATTGTTTTACAGCTGGATGCCCTTCCTGACGCAAACTATGATTTTAAATCGCAAGAATTTGTCTTAAGACTAGTTGCCTTCCTGACGCAAAACTGGCAGTATCTAACCTCTTACATCATACACTATTGTTTTCAACCAGTTGCCCTTCCTGACGTAAAAGAACTGGGATTAAGAATCTGTTTTACAACTAGACGCTCTTTTTAACACGAGAATCGGGGATTTACAGCTAGATGCTCTTCTTAGATTTTAAATCGCTGTATCACGAACTATTGTTTTACAGCCGGATGCCCTTCCTGACGCAAAACTAAGATTTTAAATCGCAAGAATTTGTTTTAAGACTAGTTGCCCTTCCTGACGCAAAACTGGTAGTATCTAGCCTCTTACATCATACACTATTGTTTTCGACCGGTTGCCCTTCCTGACGTCAAAGAACTCGGATTAAGAATCTGTTTTACAACTAGATGCTCTTTTAACACGAGAATCGGGGATTTACAGCTAGATGCTCTTCTTTGACTTTAAATCGCTGTATCTCGAACTATTGTTTTACAGCCGGATGGCCTTCCTGACGCAAAACTAAGATTTTAAATCGCAAGAATTTGTTTTAAGACTAGTTGCCCTTCCTGACGCAAAACTGGCAGTATCTAGCCTCTTACATCATACACTATTGTTTTCGAACGGTTGCCCTTCCTGACGTCAAAAAACTCGGATTCAGAATCTGTTTTACAACTAGATGCTCTTTTTAACACGAGAATCGGGGTTTTACAGCTAGATGCTCGCCGGATGCCCTTCCTGACGGCATAAGTTGCCAGGATTTGAATCGCGGTATCCATCATTGTGTCTGACTTGCGTGTATGCAAGCTCACGCGTATTTTTTTGCTGAGATATCATGCTACTTCCGTTCGCCAGCTAGAGCGGAAACTCGCAGTACTGCGTCTATTTCGTCTTACAACTTGGAGGAGACAACATGTGTACATATAATTTATGATCTTTCATGCCCCTATTTTTTAAAAAAACATGTAAGTATTGCACCCGTCATGCCGGGCTCATCTCGGCCGGTGAGCGAAGATCTCCAGGGTGTAGATCGTTCGCTTATCGGCTGTGCGAAAATTTTAAAGTGCAGGGATAGATGATGAACTAGTGGCAAATGAGAGAAAGCTAAATAGGTTTTACACATTTATTACAACTACTGCTCTTCATAAACTTCACAATAATTTACAAAATCTAGGTATTTTGTTTATATGATTTGTCTTCTTTTATGTCGTAATCACATAGACACTTCTTCGAAAAGCGGAACAGCAAATGGCTGAATCTGCAAATATAATATTTATATTTTTAGTGGAAAATTAATTAAATAATTAATAATAATTGATTTGAGATGATCTCTCCCATTGATAATTTAACAACTTGAAAATAAACTTCCTTCCTTCATAGATTTGATTTTAAACAACTTTGAAAATGATCATTTTCATTCCTCTTTGAAAATTAAATAAAAAATTTTCTCTCATAAAATTATGGTTAAATCGTCTCCCTTGACCTTTAAATTAATTAATAAACTCAACTTTATAATTATTTAGTAGTTGCTTCTCACATAATAGCTTGGAACTTGACATTATGTCAATCTATGTTTATCCATTAATTGAAATTATTAATTAATCAACGCTTACAATTTTTGATTTTGTGAGTTCAATCCACTGACATGGCCTATACTTATTCATGTGTATTCGTTAAATAAGATCCTATTCCTCCTTGAAAACGAATAAAATTCACTAAAGGTTTAAATTCATTCAAATGGTGAACCACTAAAGTTGGCGTAAATTAGGCCAAAAATTCCACGAAATAATGAAGAGCATCATCACAAATAGGGATTGGAAACTTACATTAAGCAAAATACAGTCAAATCACACACACTAAACTCACAAAAAGATACACGGAAATATTATATACATATTTACACGAACGCTAGCCCTTGACTATTAATTTTCATGTTTAGACAAAGTTAGGAAAATTATTCTCATGATGACACTATCGTGGTGACCTCCTCTCATCAACTGGAAATGTGACAGAGCAATGATTATCACTTTAATAAAGAACATAGTTATACGACGATGTTCAGAGAAAATTTACGAATACAAATCATCCAAAAATCATTGATAAAATCGCTTAAACATAGGCCAGAATCAACATTCCGCGCACGCGGTTCATGAGCTACGATATTTATTTTTACTTCTCCACTATAATTGTGATTCTCGATTAATCTGCACTCACAACGAAGAAATTACATCAAGTAACATATTTTATTCTTAAATTGACTCACTAATGGATGCACAGCTCGACTGCTGAATTCAATAATATCCATCAACCAGTCAACTAATCATCACAACACAGCAAATATATAAAAAATTGTATCGGTTAGATACTGCCATTTCCCAGGCCTAAATTACTATAAATGAGCGCACATCAACCATTTTCAATAATAACTAATATTATGCTCATGACCTTAGGCGTTCTTTTACGCGATAATTTAGTTAAATTATTTTTATTATTATTATTATTATTATCCCTGGCCGCGCAAGATCATACGTGCGAAAGCTACTGCACAATAATATTTCAGATGACTCTATTGCACACAAAATTCAACCATACGTCGCATAATTGAAGAATGAACTCTGACATAATAGAATCCACGAAATTACTGTCCCATTTGATCTCATTTTACGTCTAAAAAATATTCAGATAGTCCTAGTTTAACGTTGAGGTCATTTTACATTTATTTCTCCTGCCACAATGAACTCGGGACAGTTGAAACACTTCTCGAAGACATCCACTCAAACAAACTAATAGGTTCAAATACTCACACATCCTCAATCTACCATCACCAAGAAAGAAGAGATGGAAAAATTCTAACTAATAGAAAATTTCTAAACAAATAAGTAGAGGCTATGTCATTACAATTATATTACAAAAGGAAAGAAAGAATAACAAAGTTTAAATATTACTTGGTGGTGACTGTCGGTTGTAGAACTCGGGCTGATGACCTAGTGCATTACCACATTACGCACCATCGATCCTGGTCACACCCGCCTGGACTGCCTCACATTTTACTCGTGCATTGGAGACATGCTGGCGCGCTGGAAATCACACCATTCACCAAGAAAGAAGACTGGCATCCTGACTTGAACTCGAACCGGTGATCTCTTCTGTGGAAATTCTTGTGAAGCTGAAACTAAAAATCACGTCTGAGACAAGGGCCAAAACTCACACCGATGTTTGATAAGATGGGAAGGAAACTTAACTTTTAAAATCTGTTGAATTATAGGTGGAATCCGTAAATATCTGAACTGCAGTTGCAACAAGTTGTAGGCACTGAATGACGAAGTTCCCTGAGTAAGCGAAGTGCGTCTTCTTCCGTCCGTAGTTGAAGCTAGAGTAATTCTCCACACGACGTGTTCAGAGGTAGAAATTTCTGAGTAAATTTCCCTTAGGAAAATCCATTATTCACTGTCTTAAGACAGGGGTGCGTCTTCTCCTCATGAGCGATTGGTTAATTTATTAACTTCGCACCAAATTAATCGCTTGATTGGCTGCCATAGTCAGACGTCATGCACCTTCACTATTATCGATCGAGCACTTGACACACATTCTGCCTGGTCACGTGGCATTCACGGCTGATTCGAAGGTTATTTGGCTAGCTGTATCTGCGCTCTCCCCTCGTTTGCCCTTGAGTGGAATTCCCGGACACCTGGCGAATCTCGCTCAGCCGACTCAATGTGATACAACTCCCTTCCTGGTTCACGAAATAATATTTCAACACACAGTAGAAATAAAATATTTTCCAATAAATGATTTTACCAATTTTGAAGGGGACAGTATGTAGTATCTCGGAACATTCTTATCCGTGTGTGTATCAGTGTTCTAGTCGTGTTGCAATTACTAAGCGAGTGACCCGAGCGAGTTGGCTACGCAGCGTGCTTTCTTGATTTTCGTAAGAGATATATCAGTGTATTCGCAATTACTAAGCGTCTTAGCAGTGCGATGAACGAGTTAGCTACGCGGTATAGATTTTTTATTTTCGTACTAAGCAAATCATTTGAAGTGTTGCCGAGTTAGCTATGCGATATGTGCACAGTGTGTTTTTGATTTTCATACTAGGCAAGTGGTAGGCGAGATAGCTGTGCGATATGTGCACAGTGTGTGTTTTTGATGTTTACACTAGGTAAATCATTGAAGTTGTACTTTTGCTCTGAACACATCAAACAATGTTCTTACAGTGTTCGATTCTGGTCTTGCTATGTTTCAATCTAATTTTCTTGGAACGATGGTATCCCCTAACATGTTGTATCGGATCACATGTTAATTATAACGACATCGAGTGCAGTGATAGTTTCCAGTCTTGTTAGTTTCAATCCAATTTTCTTAAAACAAAGGTATCCCTTAACATGTTGTACAGTGTTCGGTTCTACTTGTTTAGTGATCTGAACACATCAATCAATGTTCTGATCACATGTTAAAGTTAACGACATCGAGTGCAGTGTTCAATTCTAGTCCTGTTATGTTTCAATCTGATCTTCTTAGAACAAATGTATCCCCTAACATGTTGTACAGCGTTCGATTCTACTTATGTAGTGTTCTGAACACACCAGACAATGTTCTAATCACATGTTGAAGTTAACGACATCGAGTGCAGTGTTCGATTCAAGTCTTATTATGTTTCTTTCGTAATCTGCAAGTCTAAACATGCACACTCTTGCCTTCGCGTTGCGTGTTCGATAAAGTTATGCCTTGACAGAGGAGTAGGAGGCGGAGGGGGTAGGGAGGAGGAGGAGGAGGAGGAAGAGCAGGAGGAAGAGGAGGTGTCGTATAATCTCCTTCAAGATAGTAGATGAGAGGTTAGGTTAGCGAATGCACTAATGTTTAATGATGATAGCTAACGGAATTTCAAATTATCCGTCACCACAATTCAAAGGGATAGCAGCACGGTGCTCTGTTGATTAAAGTTGGCATCTAGATAGAATTTCAAATTGCCGTCACCACATGTTAAATGTATGTAGCTAGAGATAGCAGCACGATGCTCTGTTGAATAAAGATGGTGGATGATAGCTAACGGAAGTTTTTTTTTCAAATTATCCGCCACCACATGTTAAATGTATGTAGCTAAAGATAGCAGTACGAAGCTTTGTTGATTAAAGATGACGGATGACAAGTAACAGAACTTTTCAAATTGCCCGCTACTACAGAGAGCAGCACGGCGCTCTGTAGATTAAAGATGGTGGATGACAGCTGACGAAATTACCCGCATGATAGCAGCACAGTGCTCTATTGATTAAAGATGGCGGATGATAGCTGTCAAAAAAGCACGTGGCTTTGTTTACTAAACAAGAGCACGTGGAATTTGCCGCCACCACATTTCAAAGGTATCTAGCTAAAGATGGTAGCACGGTGCTCTCTTGATTAAAGATGGCGGATGACAGCTGTCAAAAAGCACGTAGAATTTGCTGCCGGCATAAAGAGAGAAGCACGGTGCTCTCTGGCGGTTGACAGCTGTCAGAAAAGCACATGGGTTTGTTTCCAAACAAGAGCGTGTAGAATTTACCACCACCACATAGAGGGCAGCACGGTGTTCTCTAGATTAAAGATGGCGGATGATAGCTGACAAAAAAGCGCATAGGTTTGTTTCCAAACAGGAGCATAAAGAATTTTTCAAATTGCCGCCACTACATTTCAAAGGTATCTAGCTAAAGAGTGCAGCACTGAGGTTTGCGATGCAAGATGGCGGATGACAGCTGTGACGTACCACATTTCAAAGGTAAGTACCTAAAGAGGGCAGCACGGTGCTCTCTGGATTAAAGATGGCTCTTGACAGGTGCACGTGGCTTTGTTTCCAAACAAGAGCACGTGGAATTTGCCACCACTACATTTCAAAGGTATCTAGCTAAAGAGTGCAGCACTGAGGTTTGCGATGCAAGATGGCGGATGACAGCTGTGACGTACCACATTTCAAAGGTAAGTAGCTAAAGAGAGCAGCACTGTGCTCTCTGGATTAAAGATGGCGGATGACAGCTGCACGTTTCTTTGTTTCCAAACAAGAGCATAAAGAATTTGCCGCCACTACATTTCAAAGGTATCTAGCTAAAGAGTGCAGCACTGAGGTTTCGGATGCAAGATGGCGGATGACAGCTGTGACGTACCACATTTCAAAGGTAAGTAGCTAAAGAGGGCAGCACTGTGCTCTATAGATTAAAGATGGCGGATGACAGCTGCACGTGGATTGGTTTATCTCACGCTAGTGAGGTTAATTTGGTAGCACTAAGGTTTAGGCCCGCCCAGATTGCAGCACTGCCGATGACAGGTGACGAATTTTACATCTACTACGATAAAGAGGGCAGCACAGTGCTCTGTAGTTTAAAGATGGCGGATGACAGCTGTCAAAAAAGCACGTGGCTGTCAAAAAGCATGTGGCTTTGTTTACCACGCGCTAGTTAGGTTAAGTTGGTACTACTGAGGTTTAGGCCCGT
The DNA here is from genome assembly GCF_040414725.1 of Anabrus simplex. NCBI lineage: Eukaryota > Metazoa > Arthropoda > Insecta > Orthoptera > Tettigoniidae > Anabrus > Anabrus simplex. Next base: position 28,246,865 of record NC_090279.1, on the reverse strand, counting down.
CAAGATGGCAGTACTGAGGTTAGCGATGCGTTGTTGTCTGTCAAAAAGCACGTGGCTGTCAAAAAACACATGGCTTTGTTTACCTCGCGCTAGTTAGGTTAAGTTGGCACTACTGAGGTTTAGGCCCGTCAAGATGGCAGTACTGAGATTAGCGATGCGTTGTTGTCTGTCAAAAAGCACGTGGCTGTCAGAAAACACGTGGTTTTGTTTACCTCACGCTAGTTAGGTTAAGTTGGCACTACTGAGGTTTAGGCCCGTCAAGATGGCAGCAGTGAGGTTAGCGATGCGTTGTTGTCGATGACAGCTGTCAAAAAGCACGTGGCTTTGTTTACAAATTCAAATCTCGCGCCAAAATTCAAATTTCCCGCCAAAATTCAAATTTCCTTCGGGTGGTGGAGGGAGCCCTGGGAGCCCGGAGGAGGTGGTGGCGGCCGAACTCACCTATTATACTACTGTCATCAGACATGTAATGTTCTGCCTTCCTTTAAAAATAACAAGGTCACCAGACATGTCATGTTCTATATTCCGTTAGAAACAACAATGTCATGAGACGTGTAATGTTCTACCTTCCCTTAAACAACAAGGTCATTAGACATGTAATATTCTATATTCTGTTAGAAACAACAAGGTATTGGGACATCTAAAGTTCTACCATCCCTTAAATACAACAATATCATCAGGCATGCAATTATCTACGTCCCTTAAAAACAACAAGGTCATCACACACATAATGTTCTTCCTTTCTTTAAAACAACAAGGTCACTAGATACGAAATTTTCAGCCTTCCCTTAAAAACGGAAAAATTATGGGACATGTAATGTTCTACCTTCCCTTAAAAACAAGAAGGTCATCTGAAATGTAATATTCTACCAACCTTTAAAAACAACATGGTCACCAGACACATGATGTTCTACCTTCCCTGAAAATCAGTAAGGTCATCAGACACGTAACGTTCAGCTTTCCCTTAGAAACAACAAAGTTATGAGACATGTAATGGGTTACCTTCTTTTATAAAATACAAGGCCATCTGGCATATGTAGTGGGCATTGAGGTTTCACGCCATTGTTGATAGAAGTGTGCAACTGTGGTTTTCTCTACTGTCTCTCGACTCGTTCGACACTTTACTCAGGGACCGTCATCATTCTGGAGCTCAAATGTAGAGCTGACAGTCTACGTACAGCGATGGAACGACTGCGAACAGAGCGGCATTCAGTAAAGATCTCCATGATTTTGAACGTGATACACGAACCGGAAAACGCATGAGGGACATGAAGTCCCCGCAATCCCCTCTGTTTTATGGTGAAAATACCACCAGGTACCGTTCTAAGACATTCCCAGGTAAAAATAAAACACGGCGACTAAGTGCTACTGCCGAGGAGCAGCCTCCTGAATTGTGATCCACGGCAGACCGTCACACACGTCAAGAAACCTCGCTCATCGAAGGCCCGCAAAAGTCTTCCATTATCCATCCCTACAGGCAGCTTTCAGAGGCCATTTGTTGGGAATAATCTTTACCTGGCTCGGGAATTGGAATCCCAGTGCCCTTACGCCATATGCTTTTGATCAGTCACTCAAATGGTTATGGGTTTTGTACGGCCCAGGAGCCGCTTTGCTGCACTCCTCAAGTCCATCTCCATGAAGGGCGCCTGAGATGGTGTGCCACAACCTCGCGCTTTATGGCCAAAACTGAACATACCTGCCGAAAGTGACGGCAGATGGAGATGAGTAGGTGAATTGTGTACTCCGACGATACGCGGGTGTTCTGCCCACACTTGCGATGATGGAGTATGTGCCGTCACGGAAGACACATACTATACCCGCCATCTCGAATCCTTTAGGCCGTAGGTGTTTAATTTATATGTTTGGTCATCTGACTAATTGCGAGAGATGCCGGAGGAGGAAACACTTGTTTGTTCTGCCGCAGTCGCAATTCCCAGCGTGGTTTTCAACAGACCCGCAATCACTTGGCGTTTGGAAAATTACGGCCAGTTTTCCCATGAGGTAGGCCGTGTTTCGACACTTCGGACTGTCTTTGTTATCGCCATCCATTTGCTATGGTGATGTTATCTGAGTCTGCGTTACATTGAAGTGCTAGGGAAGGAACGCAACAAGAAAGTACTCCAGTGTAACTACGGGGGATCCAAGAAGACTTACGTACTTGAGGTTTCAAGACAAAAGTAGCACAACCTAAATTCAGCAAATTGCCTAATCATTTGCTTGCATCACTGAAATCTGCAGGACTCCCAAAGTGAGGGCTGGTGCTGTTCAATGATGAAAGAGATGAAATAATTCTACTTTTCTACTTAAAACGAAGTTAGAACTGTTGGTCTTGTCGTTCCGTTTTCCTGCCACTTACTGACTCAGTTGGTTCCATGGAGCCTTGAGGAACCTGAGGAAGCCTTTCCTTGACCTTCAGGTAGACAGTGGTCTTTGGATTGATGTGGTTAGGCTTGAGTAAGCCGGTGCTGAGATGCACAGTTCCGCTGACTGAACTCTCGCAATATTCTCGTTAGAGGAATTTTATACCGTCTTTTTGACATTGAACATTGCTAGGTTTAGGATGGTTCTCTATCAGTAAGCTAACAGACTTCCACTCTGTAGCTTTCCTACAGCCTCTTGAGCTTCTGCGTGGCAATGTACGTCTGACACTAAAAGGACACTCTTCAATATTTATTGGCATAGCAATAGTCAAATGGCAGAATTAACGGCCTGGTTGGGTCACACCCCCTGTGGGTGTAGGCGATTGATAACAACCAAGTTAAGTCCTGCCTTTCGTAAGAGGCGACTAAAAGGAGCCCTAGAGGTTCTTGATTTGGGATCGCTGGTTGACGACCACTGCACATTTAGCTTCAACTTACTTGAGTAACGCTCCTCACTTTCATCTGTCTTACCCGACCATCCTTGGCCAACACTAGTTCTTTTCTGACCCCTTAGGTATTAGGTATCTTGCCCTGGGGGTCTTTCATTTTCAAGGGCTTCGTGGCCCGTGTCTTTCTTTGGCTGATACCTTCATTTTTCGACATTATCAGTTTAACTTCTGTTTGGTGTTAATAGAGGTTGGTTAAATTATAACCACCTCCACCTCCACCACCACCTCCAACACCACCAACTATACCACCACCACCACCACCACCACCCCATGAAGCAGAGTTTCCACGCTTAGTACAGATGGAGGATTGTTGTGTGTCGTTATTGTAACAAAGGTAAAACCAGCGTCTTCTACTTCAGCACTGACTTTCAGTGTGAGTTCTCTGTCGGATTGTCACTGAAGAATTAGTGAACCTGAATTTACAGCCAGATGTTACTTTGCTCTTCTGGAAATGGTTCATCTTGAGCAGATGCCGAAGTAGAGCTTTACGGTGGTTTTGCGGGGGACTGTGATCAGAGACACATTTCGGACGGAGGTTTAACCAGCCACTAAACTCGGTATCTGACGGATATTTCACTTTAACTTCTGCTTAACGTATCTGAAGCACATCATTGTTTTCGGAAGCAGTTTCTAATGTATTTACAGTCACGACGTGCCTTTTCAGTTTCTGGAATATCCGATTTTGTCCGAGTCTGCAGTTTTCAGCATTCCCAGCAAAGACGACACATCACATGACACAGGGGGTGATATTAGCACTACGCTCTGAACCATTATTCTCTTGGAAACCAAGGATTTTATTACTCTCAGTGGAACACAGCTGTTTTCTAGCGGGATCGTCTATAATATTGTAGGTCTAGACCCACCTCCTAGTTGAAGACAAGCAGATGATCTTGCTTTGCCGAGCAACAGGATCATCTTCCGGCCAAGAGCAAACAGCGACCCCAGAAACAACTGCGATATTCTGAAAAGAGGAAAATTGCATGGATCTACTGTGCGACACTTGGTGGCGGTCTGGAGAGCCGGATAACAGAGCAGCTCCTCAGGGCTGCGTTCTCGATCTTTAGAATTCATTTTCGTTTTTCACAAGATAATCTCTGACATCTGGGGCCTTTATGTCGCTGTGATGAATTGTTACATAATTCTATTTAAAGGGAAACAATTATTTTTTATGAATCCAACCTTGTCCGCCGCAGTAACAGAGAATGTATACACAGCAGACAGGTCCTAAATACTTTCAAAGTTGCTTTTTCGCTAAATAGCAAACGGTATTTTCTGCGAGATTCCTCTGCAAGCAACACATCTCCTCAGAACTAATAATAGATCAGTTTGTAATGAAGTACACATGTCTTGAGCTTTCCACCCGTAAATTGTTTAAAACTGGTGTCACGTTTCTATGTAGTAAAATCAAAGTTTCGTTCTGTACGTCTCTCAGTCACGGCCGCCCATCATCGGTCTCGTGACTAAGATCAATGTTCTAGCGGTGAGGCGTTGAACACTTGCTCGTAGGCCTGAGAGGAAGGCTGTTATGCTACCGTATTGAGGTATGGTGTGTAAGGTGTCCGTGTATTGTGCGACGTGTGGGCAGTAGAGTGGTCCTTTAAACCCATACTTACCAGTATTGACATTGAAACCTGCACTGTGGATAGGTAACATTGTCCGACCATCCATTCTAATCTTACATCGCAGACTGCGTGGTTGTATGTAAACATTGTCTGGCGATCCATCTTATCTCCACATCACAGCCTGTACAATTTCTTGGTAACAATGTCCGGCCGTCCATACATATATCACAATACAGTCTGCACGGTATCTTGGAAACATTCACTGACTATCCACCCATATTTCACATCACAACCTGCACGGTTACTACGTAACATTTTCCGGCCATTAATCCATACTTCGTATCAAAGCCTGTACACTTAGTAGGTAACATTGACTGACCATCCACCATACTCCATATCAGAGCTTGTACAGTTCCTCTGTAGAACTTTCTGGCCATCCAAACATACTTCACATTTATGAGTCCGCACAGTTTCTAGGCAATATTGTCTGGCCGTCCATCCACATCTTATATCAGAGCCTGCGCGTTTGCGAGGTAACAATATGTGGCCATCCATTCAAACTTCATATCAGAGCTTGTACATTTTTCTTGGTAGCATATTCCTGCCATCAAACCATACTTCACATCACAGCCTGTACGGTGGCTAGGTAACATTTTGTGACCATCCATCCATACCTTATATCACAGACTGCACTCTTGCCAGGTAATATTTTCAGGCCATCCATCCATACTCCATACCACAGGCTGTACAATTTCTTGGTAACATTATATGGCCATGCATCCATACTTCACATCAAATCCTGCGTGGTTGCTAGGTGACATTGTCTGGCCATCCATCCATACTTCACATCACAGCCTGTACAGTATCTTGGCAACATTGTCTGGCCATCCACCCATACTTCACAACACGGACTTTACATTTTCTTGATAACATTTTCAGGCCATCCACAATTTACATCACAGACTAAACGGTTACTGGGCAACCTTGTCTGGCCATCCACCCATACTTCAGATCAGAGCCTGCACAGTTACGGGCGATCAACCCATACTTCATATCACAGATTTAATGCTTGGTAGGTAACATCTTCTGCTCATCAATTCTCAGCCTGCACGTTGTCCAGCCAGCCATCCATCCATACTTCATAACACAGCCTGTATTACACTAGGTAACATTTTCTGTCCGTCTATCCGTAGTTTACCTCACAGCCTGTACTGTTACTATGTAACATTTCCTGACCATCTATACATAGTTCACATTGCAGCCCGCAAAGGTACTATGTAACATTGTCTGGCAAACCAACCATAATTCACATTATAGCCTCCGAGTTTGGTAGGTAATATTTTCTGGCCATCCATCGATACTCCACATCACAGCCTTCACGTTTGGTAGGTAATATTTTCTGGCCATACTTCCATAACTAACATCACAGCCTGCACCGTTAGTAGACAACATTGTCTGGTCGTCCATCCATACTTCACATCACTGCCTGTAGAGATTCTTGGTAACCTTTTCTGGCCAACCACCCATACTTCACATCACATCCAGCATGGTGGCTAGGTATTATTGTCTGGCCATCCCCTGTACTTCACATCACGGCCTTAATATTTGCTACGTAACATTTTCTGGCCATCCATTCATCGTAATACCACAGCGTGCACGGTTGTTTGGAAACATTGTCCGGTCATCCACCATACTCCACATCACAGCCTGTACACTTTCTCTGTAACATCGTCTGGCCATGCATTCGTACTTCACAACACAGCCTGTATAATTTCTAGGTAACATTGTCTGTCCATTCATTCATACTTCACAACACAGCCTGCACAGTTTCTCTGTAAAATTTTCTGCCCATTCATTGGCATAGCAGTAGTCAAATAGCAGAATTAACGGCCTGGTTGGGTCACACCTCCTGTGGTGAACTATTTCTACGTAACATTGTCTGTCCATTCATTCATACTTCACAACACAGCCTGTACAGTTTCTGGGTAACATTGTCTGGTCATGCATTCATACTTCACAACACAGCCTGCACAGTTACTCCTGCATATTGTCTGGCCATCCATCCATACCTTGCATCACAGCCTGCAAGTTTGCCATGTAATATTGGATGGCCATCCATCCACACATCACATTACAATCTGCGCTGTTCCTAGGTAAAATTGTCTGAGCATCCATCCATACTTCATATCACAGCTTTCATGTCTTGTAGGTAACAATTTCTGGCCATTCGTCCATCCTTCATACCATAGCTTCCGCGGTTACCACGTTACATTCTCGGGCCATCAACGCATACTTCACATCACAACCTTCAATTTTGTAGGTAATACTTCCTGGCCATGCATCCATACCTTACATCACAGCAAGAATTGTTACTGGGTAAAATCACCTGGCCATCCAAACATACTTCACATCACAGCCTGCGCAGTTACTGATAACTATGTCTGGCCATCAAACCATAGTTAAAATCACATCCTTATTGTTTGCCAGGTGACATTTTACGGCCCTCCATCCATACCTTACATCACAGTCTACACGGTTACTAGGTAACAGTTTATGCCATCAATCCATACCCCACATCACAGCCTGCAAGTTTGCTAGGTAACATTGTCCTGCAATCCATCCGTACTTCACGTTACAGCCTGTACTGTTTCCTGGAAGCATTTCCCGGCCATCCATCAATACTTCACATCACAGCCTGTACAGTTGCTAGAGTTACGCATTTGTCGACTTATTTCTGATGATCTCCGGCCATAAGACTTTTATGTCCAAAGAAAGTACGAATAAAATTTTTAAAGGTAAACAAATCCATCTTGAGCTAACACGATACATGTGTTTATTATTATCATCTTTATTATTAATACTTGGAATTAACTCTCCGGTGGTCGCGCGAAGGAAAGTAACGTCAGTGGTCGCGCGTATCACAATTGCGATCCATACTTTCTTTGTGATATGAGGCTGTTCTGTGCTACTTATTCAATGAATATGATTGTGCATTGTGAAAAGAACTCTATTTTCTGTACAGTGTAATATTATTATGTGTGCATTTATAAGAGACACCTGAAATATTACTGGCATTGTGATTTGTCTCACTCACTCCCTCCATTATCTTCCTCAATGTCTGGTTCATAGATTTATTTTCTCACAGTCATCCAATTTGCTCCTATATACCAATAAACTCATGACACAGGAACTGAGATTAAACACCGTAATAAGAAACGAACAAAGTCTAAAGAAGTCCCGCTAGTGGTCGCACTGATCACAGTTGTGATCCACAAGAATAAATTGTTTTATAACGCAACAGCCATCAGTCAAGGGTTAGCAGACTCCTGCGTGTCAGAGAGGGGTCAAGGCGTGAGGGAGGTACACAGATGCTCAAGGTCAACAGTCATAACAAACTGCTACCCGTAACCTTCGAACATTCATCTCAAATGAAATACAGTATGTTATTTGAATGATATAGCAAAATGCCTACATTCACGCTTAATAGTTAATAAGTAATATTTTCTGCCCATCAATCCATACCTTACATCAGTGCATGCTCGTTTATCTACTAACTTTGTCTGGCATTCAATACACACTTCACATCACAGCCTGTACAGTTGCTTGAGTTACACAACCGGTTAACGTTATGAGCCCAAAATCAAAGTGAAGTGTAGGCGAACAATCGAACTCCTTGAAAACACAAGTTGGGCTCGTGGCCCGACGATACAGAGGCTAACTACTGAAGTGACCAGCTGGAGAAAATCTTTAGGTCACAGAATTTAAAGATTGAAAAGGTTACATAATTCTAGTCACCTCAAAATCAACATGAGAGGGAAGTCGAGAGAGTAACTCATTCTCTATTCCCTAATGAAGTTTAAGTTATTTACAGCTGCTAGAAATTTCATTTAGAAGTAGAACTTAACAATTTATGTTACATGGTTCAATTCGGAAACCTTCCCTTCGAGTTAGCTTTCACTTAATACGGATGGACTGTCATTACCTGTAGATGCTCGACGACTCGATGATGGGCGAGGCCCTACCTCCTTTGTACACACACACACGCTAGACCAGAGCGATTAGCAAGACAAAGTGGCTCGAAAAATGGGTAGCTTATACACTCAAGAGGAAGGTTTCCGAAAACACTGGGGTAAAGCCCGACACCCCCCCCCCCAATTCTTATTGGATAATTTTCATAGGTACATGAAAATCCCTACTGGTTGCAATAAATATATAAATTTCCTATTGGTCAATATTGGAAGTCGGCGGTCAGAGAGAAGTGTAGTAATCCATTGAACATAACAACACAAAACATAATCAACTCAGTTTAGGAAACGTAGGAAAAACAAATATCTTCAGAATTTTAGTAGTTCCTTTTTAATAGAGACATCTATAGGGAAAAGTCCAAATTTCTTGCACTAATTGTTGCCATCTTCAATTTTAGATGTCGTTCTACAATACGCATGATTTAAATGAGCGGGGCAGGTGTACCCATCGGTACTCATATTTCATGACTTTTTGTATAAAATATTGTAAATTGAACATTATTACACTTTGTGGACAAGGCGATATTATTCTTAAACTTCAATCATCGGCGAATCACCTAGAATTATACTTCAATGCTACCTTCAGAGCATTAATACACAGAGTGCATGTTGCAGCGTGAGGCCAATATCATTATCAGATCATCGGGGATTTGACATAGGTTCTGAGGGGATATATGGTTAATTGTCAAACAGTGGCATTCGAAAAGGTCATGAATTCGAAACATGGGAGGTACTTACTTAGCTGCTCTGGTTAACCGTAAATTACAATGAAAAGAGTGGACATAAATGGATATTTGCAGCGGAAGTCCTTCCTGAAGGTGACCTACCATAGATTACAATCTCATTATGATCGTATTTTTGTATTTGTTGTTTAATGTCAATTATTTATTATAATATAAGAGACATTAATTTTTTCCAATTACCGCATCATATTATTCGGATTAATGGTTGAGGGTAACATTTGAAAGTTCTTCATAAGGAAATGTAGCCTAATTTTAAATATTATTGAGAATGACATCTAAAATAAACACTTCATAACTTTCACAAACAGCCGTAGAAACTGTATTTACCATTCTTGGTGTACTGAAATATATCTACACCAAGCAATGCGCAAACACAACTACACGAGTAGCGTACAGCGCCACCAGATGAACTCTCAGGAGCAAAAGATAAACAGGTAACAAGAAATGTTCACTTATCATCAGTCGGAAAATACACAATACACTGGTTGTATATGAGTCTTTTATAGTATGCTGCTTCAACAATAATGATCACAATAATAAAGGGATACATAAAAAGCAACACAGGTGAAATTTCACTCCACCTACTAATTTCAGCTTGGTAAAGCACATTATAACTAATGCGCATGCCACATCTGAAATAGGCCTATAAATAGGAACCGCTGAAGAAAAGAAACATCCTGCTGGTAAAATGTGGTGTGGGAAATTAAGAATTGTTGGTACTGAATTTGGCTTCATTTTAATTCCCACATCAAGAGCTTCGTTATGAAAACATTCCGGTGAGAAATGCTTCGAGCATAATGTTGAATGCTTGCCAGGCAAGAAATTCTCCCTTCTTAATGCAATTACCCATATTCTTCCTTGCCTCATTAGCTTGAAAACTGATATCAATTAAAGCACAATATTCATAATTACAGCACCCGGGAAACTGAAACTGTAACCAAAAAAAAAAAAAAAATTACACGTGATTTTTCGTATTGTACAGACACCTGACAACGACTTTATAAAGCATATAATCCCCTCACACCATCGTAGTTTGTCATTATATACGAAACCACAGATTAATTTAGGTAAATGTTAACCTTCTGCTCCCATCGAATTGAGCCTCATTTGATCATAATAAAACTTTATTGAATATAAAAATTGAATTTTTTCATAAAGCGAAATTCAGTGCTCTTACAGCAGTATTTTGACAAAGACCGCCAAAGAATATCCTTAAGCCACTCAAGTTTCTTAAAATCACGTTCTTTTGGGGGCAATAAAACAATTATCTCGGCGAAAAACAGCTCACCAGTGCGCACTAGATAGCGTAGAAAGTAGGGCAACCCACCCAGACGTGTGGGAATTTTCCGCTGGTTGCGAGACAAGGAAACACGGAGCAACGAAGAGAGAAGTTGGAAATACCTTACTGAAACCCCTAAAGATGAAGTGAAATCGTCCAGACAGACAAGCAGCAAAATACCTCAGCCAATGAAAATTCGCCATTGTAAGTATTTCAGTGTTAGCGCTCTGTATTATTAGTCACTATAGGCTATCAATCAGAAGTTACAGATAATTTTGTGGGAATAACACTCCGATTTATAAAGCGTAAATAGTGGAGGAAGAAAATTTATTAGATGTGTGGCCGACAGTTAATAGAGTGAAACACGGGACAATCAGTATTGCCGCCATTTCTCAACCACGTCACTCAGTCCGAAATATTCCAACCCAAGCCGTCAGAATTATTTCAAATTCAGTGATCAACTTTGTAACCACGATACAATAAAGGAACCGCTATATTGGAATGTTCCAAGTAAATGAAAAGTTAATAACCCATGATGTAAAATTATAATTTATTATAATGCAATAATTGGTGACACTAAGTGTCAGTAATAAACATTTAAATGGTGGTTATTAAACTATTTTAATGCACTTTACATCAATGATGATCGAGATAACAATTAAGGCATTGTCAAATGTAAGATGAATTAGTAATGTGATAGTTAGTTAATTAATTAATTTTATAAAAGTTTATCATCATTTAGAATGATAGTAAACTTCTGGAAATCTTCCAAGCTGGCGTTAGAACAAGATTTCAACACGTTTCCAGCTTGATAGTCTATGTTTATATTGTATTTTATCAGTCAGTAGAAGTAGGGGAGCTGTGGGCGTCAAAATCCACCTCGTCAGCATTATTTTTGCTGAGTCACCACCGAGGTCATTGACCCTGAGAGCACTTGTTTGTAAACAAAGCCACGTGCTTTTTTGACAGCCACGTGCTATTTGATAGCTGTCTTCGACAACAACGCATCGCTAACCTCAGTGCTGCCATCTTAACGTGCCTAAACCTCAGTGCTGCCAACTTAACCTTACTAGCGCAAGATTTGAATCGGTAAACAAATCCACGTGCTTTTTTGACAGCTGTCATCCGCCATCTTGCATCGCTAACCTTTGAAATGTTAAACACCTAAGTGAGATCAAGCTATATACTTGGATGCCAGTGTCTTTAACGGAAACGTTCCTCGAGGTCACATACCTGGATGTTCTATGGTGCTGACTATCCACACTGTTCTCAGCTTGTAGACCGGCTTCAACCACTTAATTCGACGATACTGTGCAAGTATATTGCTCTACTCAACTCCCAATTAGAGAGCGTCATATGGTCTGCAACCCTTAGTAACAAAGAGAGCTGCTAATTTAATCACAAGGAAGATGGTTCTGGGGCCAACACTAACTCATATTTAACAGTTTTATTACATTGAAACAATTTATTTACATTGGTACAAGCCTTAGCACAGAATACCATTCGCTTCCAGACAACTACACAACACAGAGTTCTTTGTTACTGGCCGGATCCCTCACTGTTGTAACACTGAATCTCGTGAGAGGAGGAAGGGCTCCTTCTCACCTCCAAAGCGCAGGTAAGGATCGTACTACGGATAGAGGGAGACACACTAGATTACTGTTGTGTGTCCAAATAACTTACTTATTCAATGAGCACTGCTCTAGGAAGCGTACCACCTCATGGTGCCTTCCCCCCTCCGTTTGGCAAGGGTCAGAGCTGTGCAACTATTAGTCTTAGCATCGAGACTAGTGGGGTATAGTGTGGTGAGGTACTTCACTACTTCAAAGTGACCTCCACGTGCAGCCCAGTGTAATGGTGTGTAACCACCACTATTCTTAACATTGAGACTAGTGTGGTCTAGTGTGGTGAGGTACATCATTACTTCAAGGTGACCTTCACATGCAGCCACATGTAGTGGAGGGTAATCATCAATAGTCTTAACGCTGAGACTAGTGTGGTTTAGTGTGGTGAGGTACATCATTACTTCAAGGTGACCTTCACATGCAGCCACATGTAGTGGAGGGTAATCATCAATAGTCTTAACGCTGAGACTAGTGTGGTTTAGTGTGGTGAGGTACCTCACTATATCGAGTTTTTTTTCTTTTGTTTCATACGGGGGGCCCCCGTAGCCCGCTCGCCCGCCGTGACCATCGACTCAATCTACATGGCCTCCGACATGCTATTAATTTCTAAGTAGAAAAGAGATAGCTGGGTAGAGTGGGAAGTGATACAAGGAGTATCTGCCTGTTTCCATGTCAGACACGTTACCAGGCGAGATTGTGTTAGGTATATGGTGTTGAAGTATGGTATTGAAGGGTCAGGGAAAAACCACATAGGCAGAAAGAAGAAAGAGCCTACATGTAAAACCTGACATCTTTTGATAGCACATGCAAGGATGTGGGCTGGAAAAAGACCAGAGGTTGTGTTAGTTAGGAATATGTGTCATGCAATCATAACCATTTACCTAGCTTTTGTCAATTATTATGGGGGATCAGTCCTACTTGTCACTGCCTGGTGCGGCTCGGGTCCGCTGGCGTCTGGGCTTTGGGCCACAGGTTAGTCCCTTGGTCCAGCAGCCAGCAGTCCCTGGTGCCAAGTCTCCTTTTAAGGAGAAGGGGATTAGTGCCAAGCCTTACTTGTTGTAAGGGGCATCTTCTTTCCCGCCTGATGACGCCCCTTCTTTGCGGTGTTGGTGTCACACACTTGTCTCTGTAAATATATACACAAATATACACACATCCTATTATATATACATTATTACTTTTATTCTTTAGAGTGCGGGCCGCATTTCCGCTCTCGTGTCCTGTAGAACAAGTACAAGTACAATTAGTAGATTAAGTTAACGATATTAGCAGGCGTGGGTTTTTTTTTTTCGTCCACTCCTTTGTCGTTGGTGGGAACGGGGTTGGATTGGATCGTCTCTTTCTTGGCTGTGTTGCCTTCGTCGTGTTGTATTACTTCTCTCAATCCTCGCTCGCTTGGCTAAATCTGTAACATAGTAATAACATAACACAATCTAGGGAAAGGATGTATGTTGTAAACAAGCATGCACATATATACAGGTGTTGTGGTGTGTGTGCATAGTGTTAAGTGGTGCGGTATTGTGAGTTGGTGTCAGTTTAAGAGTGAGGGCGGTTTTGGGCCCCCGGCCTCCTGGCCCTGTGCCTGAACAGAATGTGTTTCGGTGTGGGGTATTTGGTGTATAGATCGACGTGATAGCGTCCTATTCCACTGACTAGTGGGTTGACCTTACTACCCCATGACTTCTTGTACATTCGGAGTGTTTGATTTCGTATGTGTTGCCTTATCGAGCTGACTTTCGCAATTGCGCGTAGGTGGCGTATTGGTGTGTCATACGGGAGTCTAGCCGCTGCTCGAATGCATTTGTTTTGTATTAGTTCCAGCTTATCCAGGTTTGTCATAGCAGTGTAGCCCCAGGCGGGAGCTGCGTACGTTATTATCGGCCTAATTAGGGCCTTGTACATGTTTATTGCTACTCGCTTGTTAATACTGGATCTTTTATTCAGTATCGGATAGAGCTGTGCCAGTCGTGCGTTTGTTTTCCGCTGGATGTCTTTAATGTGATATAGCATGGTTAGTTTTCTATCTAGGACTACTCCTAGATATTTCACCTTGTCGTGCCATGCTATATCTCGATTAAATAGTTAGAGCGGTTTTATGTTAGCTGGCATACGTGTGCGTCTGTTCTTCCTAGTGAACATCACAGCTTGGCATTTGTCAACGTTGACCTTGATACGCCATTTGGTTAGCCAGGGCTCGAGAGTTCGCAGTGCTATTTGTAGTCTCTTTCGGGCGCATGCTAGCTGAAAGTGTTGTACTGTGATAGCAGTGTCATCCGCGTAGAGGTGCGTGGTAGTGAGTTCCGCTGTCGGCATGTCATTCGTAAATAGAATGAACAGGATTGGCCCTATTAGTGACCCCTGGGCTACGCCCGCCCTGATTGGTCGCGTGCTTGACAGTGTGTTATGAATGTCTACTTGGAACTCTCGGCCTTCCAGGTATGATTTAATTAATCTTATGTACCCTGGGTGGAATTCGAGGTCTATTAATTTCGCTAATAGGCCTTCGTGCCAGACTTTATCGAATGCCTTCTGGATATCAAGGAATACCGTGCCGGTGTCCCTCCGCTTGTTTAGTCCGATGGTCGCTTGTTCTAGGACCCGGGTAAGCAGTTGCGGGGCGGAGTGGCCGTTTCTAAAACCGAATTGTTCGTTTCGAATGATTCCTCTTTCCTTGATATGTGCTATGAGCCTTTTCAGCAGTATTTTCTCAAATACTTTGCTGAGGGCGTCCAGGAGACTGATGGGCCTATAATTATTAGGGTTAGATTTGTCCTTGCCTGGTTTGCCGAATACAAGAATTCTCGCCTTTTACCACTGTTCCGGATAATACTGCAATTGGAACATTGCATTGTATATTTTAGTGAGTAGTGCGAGGGCTTTCGGTGTTAGCTTTTTGATTATTATGTTTTGAATCTCGTCTGGGCCGGGTGCCTTCTTCGGGTTAAGGTGATCTATTATCCACTTAATTTCGTGGATATTAGTCTTCTTTACCTCGGGCTTAGGTGCGTTTGCTAGGAATTCCGCTACCTTGGCCTCTGTTTGCCTAATGAAGGCGGGGTCCGACGGTTCGTCATTGGGCTTAAAGGCCTCCTCGAGTGAGTCGGCTATCACCTCTGCTTTGTCTTGATTTTCGTATACTGGTCCGTTAGGTCCCTTAATTGTTGGGATCACGTGTGGTTCTCGCGTGAATATCTCGCTAAGTTCCACACTGGTCTGGTATTTGTGTCGAACGTACTGAGTTTGTTATTCCAGATCCGTGACCTATACTCCATTATTTCGGTTTCGATTTCGACCCTGAGTTCGTTTTTACGTATCCGGTCTTCATCGCGGTGGTGTCGGGACCAGTTGCGCTTGTGTCTGTTGCGCTGGCGTATTAGATCTTTAATGTGGGCCGCTATTTCAATGTTAGTGTTTTGTCTAGGTTTGTGTACCGGAATGCTCGCAGTTGTGGCTGCCTGGATCGCATTTACGAGTGTTCTTAGTGATTCATCCGTTTGGGCTGGGTTTGCTATTTGTATGTCCTCAGTCCCCTGCAGGAGTGAATCTAATTTTCTTTCGAATTTACCCCAATTGGCTGCTTTATAGTTGAGTCGGCGCTTGGGGTTATGCTCATATTCCTCCGGGTTCGCTTCCAGTGTGAAAATTACTGGTTGATGCCTCGACCCTAGGTCGTTAATGACCTTTATGGTGTGTCTTTGAGGAATATTTCGCAGTAGGGCGATGTCCAATATGTCGTCGACCTGTTCGTTTGGTGCTAGGAACGTGGGTTCACTGGGGGCTGTTACCACATAGTCCTGGGATAGCATGTGGTTGTACAGCCTTTCGCCGTCTGCGTTAGGTTTCAGGCACCCCCAGCTGGCGTGTTTCGAATTTAGGTCGCCTCCTAGGATCGTGTTTCGATTTTGCCTTAATACCGATTCTATATCTTGTGTGTTAAGGTGTTTAGGTCTGGAGTATGCCGATATTACATTGACGAGTGTTCCTCGTACTGGCATGGCAATTCCGCACGCTTCCAGCTCGACCAGTTCTGGTAAGTCTATTTCCATATGTTTGATGTCCTTCCTTACCAGAACTGCCACTCCTCCGACTCTATTAGCCTTATCGCTTCTGTGTATTTTGTAGCCTCTTATAGTGAACTTCTTCCCCGGTGGGAGGAAGGTTTCAGTTAGGAGAGCTACGTGTATAGTGTTCGCGGCTAGGAAGGCTTCGAGTTCGTATTTCCTAGACCTGACGCCCTGGCAGTTCCATATTAGAACTCGAAGCTCCTGCGTGTTATTATTGTTATTATTATTATTATTATTATCGTCCTCGTTTGGTTGTTCAGCCATCTAGGGTCAGGAGGTCAGCAATGGCATTAATCAGGTCCTTCAGCCAGGGGAATGGTAGCATGTTGGCCATCATAACCCCAGTGGTTATGGCTGCCGTGAGGTTCAGGTTCGGGAAGAAGGTTTTCAGGATTTCTTCGATCCTTTCCCTGAACGCCTTTACTACCATTTTCCCTTCTGGCTTCTGTGCCTGTTCTTGTGTAGGTGTTGTGGTGCAGGGGGCGGGTGTTGGGGGCGGTGGTGCGAATGCCGGTTTACTAGTGGCAGGTTCACTGCGGGGGGTGGAGCTGGCCTGGGGGGGGCCCTGTGGCTGCTCGGGATGAGCTTGCGTGGGCTTAGCCTGCCTTTGATTTCTTGCTTGGGTCTGGGCCTTCTTTTTGTCTAGATTGGAGTTCTTGGTTTGAACGGTGGTGGGGGCTGGTTGGGCTGAGGGCCCGGGGTTGTGTTCACCCACCGTCCTTAGGGGTTTAAAATTTAATATTCTTATGCGTGAAGGGCGCTGTGTGCCTGAAGGGCCTTGTTCTTGGCCCTTTGTGTCTGAGGGACCTGCAGGACCTGAAGGGTCCTTTTTGCCTGACTGGCCTGGTTTGTTTTTGCGTGATGCGCCTTTGCCTGAAGGGCCTGCTTGGGCTTTAGGGTTGCCACGCTTATTACCCTTTGGCCCTTTGCCTTGATTGACGGCTTCGAGTGTCCTGCGGCTGGGACAGTTTCTGAAATTAGCCGCGTGTTTTTCCCCGCAGTTTGCGCACTTGGAGTACGCAGGGTCGTTGCCATGGGGGCAGTCGCGAGACAAGTGGGAGGCGGCGCATCTGCGGCACCTGGGCTCCAGTCGGCACCCCGCCCCTGGATGGCCATGCCTCTGACACACTCCACATTGGGGGCCAGTGGCTGGGGGGCGGTACGGCTCGACTGACACCAGCATGTTCACGAGCATCCTCATTTTCCGCATGTTGTCCGCTCCTGGGGTATCCGCCACGGCAACTAGGAAAAGGTTGCCCTTGGCAGGCCTATTTCCTGGTCTCATTCGCACCACGGAGAATGCGGGGATATCCTGCGCCTTCAGGGCAAGTTGGATTTCATCCGCATTACTTCCGTTAATGGGAGTCCTCACTACGAATCGCTTCATAGTGCTGTTGGGCAATATTCTTACAAAGTTAATATTCAGCCGTTTCAGCACCTCGATAGCGATTTCATAGCTCTCAAAGCTAGTCATGTGCAGCCGGATTGCTTCGTGCGCATCTACTCTCGGCCTAGAGAAGTAGTAGTTTCTCTGGTCATGCGTTAGCTTTTTGAGGAGCTCCTCTTCAAGTGACTTGGTGTTCTTCGTGTACACCGTAAGGGGTGAGGGGGTTGCCACCTTACGGGTGCTTGGTTGTGTTCTTGGTGGTGGTGGTTGAGGTGGGCTCAGCCGAGCCTGCCTCGTGTGGGTGGCGTGTTGGGGCTGGGTTGGGCCGATAGATGTTTCTGTGTTGCTATCGGCTTGGGTACTTGGTTTACGTACCCCGCCTTTCTGAGCCTTGCGGCTCAGGGGCTGGGCTACTTTGCCTTTCCCCTTCCCCCTCTTCCTCCCTTTTGCCTCCCTGAAGCCGTCGCCCTGGTTTCCCGGCCGGGTGGCTGGGACCTCGGGTTCGGTCGCCACGCGCTCGCACGGTTCCTCTCCCTCCGAGCCTTCAGAGTCGGCATCGTGGGATGTGCTTGATGCATCTATCACCAGTTGTTCCTCATCTGAGTCGGAGTCCGATTTGCCAGCTTGCTTGTGGTGGGGTTGAAATTTACATTGGGCCTTTCGCCCAGTTCGTTTATTCTTGCCCTCTCTCCTTACCTTGGGCTCCGCCTCATCACACAGGTTGGCGGGACTGGGTCCCGCTTTCCCGGCGTCCGGCTGGCTTGCCGCTGGGTTGGGTTTGGGGGCAAGATTTGTGTTAGGGGGAGAGGTGGCCTCCTGTTTATGTTCAGGTATCTCCCCAGTCACTTTCCCATGTGCGAGTTCCGGCACTTCAGGGTCGAACCCCGGTTCCCGCTCACTCGCACATAGCGTCAGGCCTCCTGGTTCGCTTTCTCCGCGCTGCGCGCTCCTTTCTCGGGGCTCAGCTCGAGTAGAGCCAGCCGGCCGAGTGGGCAGCAGCTGCACAGGTATGTGCTTGCCAGTGGCTACTGACGGGGTGGCTATGGGAGTTGTCCTGGTAGTGGTGGTGGTTGTTGTGTTCGTGGTGGTGGTGAGCGCAAAGTACTGCATGGCGCACCCCGTTACGTGAGTTTCGTGCGTCAGGTTTACTTGCACAGAATCAGGGGTGAAGACTGTTCTGTGCTCCTCTGGCGCATTTCGCTCACTGCTCACGGGGGGCATGCAGTGGTGGGTCGCCACCAGTCCCCGCTCGGCCGGGTCAGTGGCCGTAGCGGGGGCCGTTAGCGCTGAGCTGCGCGCTTGTGGACACCCATCCAAGCACTGACCAAGGCCTATGTTGCTTAACTGCGGTGACAGCACCGTAGAGCACAACATGGTATGGCCGATGGCGGCCTGGGTAGGGCTACCTGAAGGCAGGAAATGGAGGTAGTCCTTAAAAGTGCCCTTGTGTAGTGGTGTGGGGCTGGTCAGCCCCACCGTACTGTGAGTGGTTGGCGGGGGGTTGTGCTGTGAGAACAGTGCTGTACCCTCCGCTGATGGACTGGCGGCCGTAGAGTGGGTAGGGAGCCGTGATAACGGCATCTCCTCACTCTCCGTCTTCGTCGCATATGTCTGTAGTGGCTCCAGACTCGCTGACAAATTGCTCTTTCCTAAGTGCATGACAAATGCCCTTTTGGAGATTACGAGTCTGTTGCCGTGTGTTTTTGTGTGGGGACATTCTAAAGCGAGCTAGTAGACGCGGGATGATCCGTTGTTAAGCGGGTCCCTGGCCTACAGATTCCCTATCTAACTCTAGGTACCGAGAAGCGGTAACCGATTGGGACAGGTAGTGCAGTCTCTCGTGGTCTTGAAGGTCTCGGTGAGAGGAGAGACACGTACGACCTCTCGCTACGACAGTCAGCTGCTCCTTTATATCGAGGTGACCCCACTGAGCAGCTTGTACACGAGTAGTACCCAGCAACTCCCCAGTAATACCTGCCTCCTCCAGCAGGTACATTACCACCTCCACGTGGCCATGTATGGCTGACAAGGAAAGTGCAGGCACTCCTTGTCTGTGGGTACCAATGTTCACATCAATGTCACTCCTTCCAAAGGAGAGATAGTCCACTCGACCTCGATTTTCTCCTTTCCTACCAGAGCAACCACAACATGCAGCTGTCCCCTTCTGCAGCATGGTTCAAATCGGTACGCTTGCAAGAAGGAAATTCACCACATTGATATATCCCTGATCAGCGGCCCAATATAGAATTTGCTGAAGGATTTCGTGACCTGGTTCGTACTGAAAGACCAGTTCCCGCCACTGTGGACCTTCCTCTCTTTTCCGCCAATCCTCTCTCTCTGGAGAGGAAGTTTCTCTCTCATCTCGCACGCCAGCTCTTTCTTCTCAACAACCTTCTCTCCGTCCTTACATGCACTTTCCTTTTCCTCCTCTCTATTCTTATATACTCTCTCCAACTCCTCTTCTCTCTCCTTACGCGCTTTCTCCACATCCTTTGCTTTCTTCTCAAACGCCTCTTCCATCTGTTCTATCACCATCTCCTTTTCAGCACATCTTCCCATGAACTAGCGCTGTTCTCTGTCTCATTAGGGCTTCTCCCCAATTCTTCCACCACTCTAGTATCATCTTTCGGCTGCAACTCCCTCCTCTCCACATGTTCCGCCAGTAACCCATAGAGTGCCGCACACAGTCGCACCGAGTCTGGAACACACAATAACACCACAAATTAACAGATAGTCCTCCTTAGAGCCGCTTTACATGGGATCATGTTAATGAAAGTGGCCACCATGAGAATTACCTGAAAGGAAATTGATTAAGTTACGAAGTGCTGCAGACATGGCAACCCTATTACAATGCTCTAGAAACTTACTTCGTCAGCTGAGTGGCGCTGTAGTCAGGTTGCCAACAAAGAAAGAAAGAATACATTGCACGCTAAAAGGATGATTTAAACATTGAATCTATTTGCAATGTAGAGCCCTCACCTGCCACATATTTTATATTGAACTATATTTCTCAATGTTTACGGTTGAATATTTACTTCTAGGATTGTTACGACCTGTCAATTATCTATGATGTGAATTTTTGGAGATTTCTTTACTGTGAGAGAAATTGATATTCTACACTTTTTAATTTTAGTTTTAAAGTTAATATATTTTTAATTAAAAATTATATTATTCTGTGTTAGGTTTTTTTTGGCAGCTCAGTTTGTCTACGGAATAGTTCATCCTTTCAAAGTAATAGCAACCCTAGATTCCCTATTCAATGAAAGTTAAACAACTATAATTAATGCCAGACTCAGATTGAGGTCCTCTAGCCGCTAATACCACGCTCGGAAGCTAAGAGCTCATAACACCCCTTTTTAGTTGTTTCTTAGAGCAGTATTCCATCACCCTCCTACCTATGTTACATCACTCCACAGAGAGTCGCAAGTTAGGAAGGGCATCCGGTTAGGAGGATAGAACCTCGAATTAGGGTAATACATGAAAAAAAGCCCTAGCACAGCCTCCACCGAGTTAGTGCCATAAGAGCCCTTGTATACGCGTGCTTCTACTTACTTGTGTCAGGCCACTTACTTTCATCTATCCTATCCGACCTTCCTCGGTTAACTCTTGTTCTTTTCCAACCCCCACGCTATTACGTTTACGAGGGCTAAGGAGTCTTTAATTTCCCCGCCTTTCGTAGCTCTTGTCCTTCTTTGTCTGATACCTTGCGCGGTCCTTCCACTCCCCAAGACCTAAGGTCGCTTTTCAGCGTTAAGCCTCAATGAATAAAGCACATTGTGTATTAAGACCTACACCATCTCCCTAGTACCATGTCAAGTCCTAGGAGTTTAATGCGTGGCCAACGCGACGTTAGGCCTGCAGGAGCATCGAACGTGAAGTGTAGGTAGGGATTTTATTCTGTATTCGGGAATTCTGATAATACGCGAAATCCTGCAGAGCTAAATTCCGGCACTACATTATTCTTACCTATTATATTGGGTATTCAGTATAAAAATAGGTTAGGTCTTCCTGCGTGATTGTACCTAAGTTGTGAACATGTAGAAAAAATGAACTTTGTATTCCATGGGTCAGCAAACACATCCAAACTAGTCAACTTGCACGAGCAATTTTTTTTTTTTTTTTTTGCTGATATGTGCATCCTAGGTTCACCGTTTCTAGAATTTCCAACATGCTTCCCAATATTACGTCCCCTATGAGTAAAACATTTGTATTACACCATATCCCTAGTCCTATGTGTAGCCATCAGCTCCCACAAATCTCAGGATCAAAGTCGAATCTCAAACTTGAGACTGTAACGCCCTCGTAAAGTTAAGCCTGGCGTCAAACGCATGGGTTAACCTAGCACATTTGACCATAATCACGTCAGCAATTAGGTCTCGAGATGTTAACGCGTGGGTGAGGCGGGGTGATGTACTGGTCATCCTCCTCAGTTGTATTCCCCGACCCCCAGAGTCTGTAGCTCCAGGACACTGCCCTTGAGGCGGTAGAGGTATAATCCCTCGGTAAGTCCAATGGAACAACCGACCCTGGAGGGTAAACAGATAAAGATGAAGAATAAGAAGAAGAAGAAGAAGAAGAAGAAGAAGAAGGGTTTAGGGAATTGCCTCTATAAGGCTCTGTGTATGCCTATTTACCCCTGTGTCCTAGCAGAGCGCCCTCCTGAGTTAGCCCTCCCCTCCATCTCACCTTATAAAAAACGGGGATCTGGGTGGAGTGACGTCATCATAGTAGCAAAAGCTGTAGTGACGTCACCGCGAACAAGCTTTGACCTGTAGCTGAAGACTCCAAGTTCTCTCAAGTCATAACACACTGTCGCATTCCTTTACAACGCCAGATAGGAAAAATACAACTTAGCTCTCAAAGTCATTCTCTTTTTTTCTGCTGACATGTACACGTCTCCACATTTACTGTAGTCAGTACATCTTCATCGTACACATATTTCAATCAGGGTGAGGATATTTGAAATGCACTTAAGCTCTTTTAGTTTTTGAGTTTATGTCAACTCCACGTTCGAATCCTGAGGAGTGACATTTACTCTTCTCACCTAGGGGTGAAGTGCCCCCTACGAGTGTTAGCCAAGGAGGTTAGATAGACGACAGCTTAACACACAACATGCCTAGACTCAGATACAGATGCCCGCGATTTCGCCAATGCAGACACAACAACAGCACAGGTTGCTCGGCTCCTACCTAAGGCAAGGGTGCCCCTGGATGAGCTTTAGTCTTATGGAACCCCACCATATCAGAATGAAGTGTCCTACAAGAGTTGGCCCAGGAGGTTAGATAGACAACAGCTTACCACCCAAGATGTCTAGACTCAACTAAATACCCCTAGTTCACCAATGTAGACACAACAACGGCACAGGTTGCTCGGCTCTTACTTAATGCAAGGCTGCCCCTGGAGTAGCTTTACTCTTTTAGAACTCCACAACATCAGAATAAAGTTCCCTACAAGAGTTGGCCAAGGGGGGTTAGATACACAACAACTTAGAATACATCATGCCTAGACTCAGCTAAAGCTCCCAGTTCGCTAACCCATGCTCTCTCAAGACAGGCATCTCTTTTAGTAGCCTCTTTCGACAGTATTCCATAAGATAACGGCATCCTATTGTCTGAAGGTGTCAGAGGACGTAACACGTGTCTAGTATCATAATCTCCAGAAATCCCTTCTGCAGCTGTAGTGTTGTATCCAAGGGACGAGCTAAACCTTGGTATAAAAACTCCTACATTCAGCTGGAAATATATCACAGGCAATGTGCTTCAATGTGGTAGCAAACACTTGTACTGAATTGTGGATTTGTGACAATTAGGCCTATATTCTACAGAGTATTTGCGGTTACCCCGCTAAGTCTTAAACTTATTACCATATTATAAGTTCAATATTAATAGTTCATGGTGTAGGTTACTGTAGTCACGTACTTCAACAGATGAGTGGTCCTGAGTTCGGGATACAAGTTGTTACAGAATAGGTGTGGCCACCTCAAGTATATTCTGAGTTGTAGCCCTCCCTGTGAAAAGCCACTGCAGTGAGCTCAGAGTTTGATCAACGGCATTCTGTGAGAAATAATTCCCAGACCACACTATCTTTTCATCGGTCTGTTTTCACATCAACTTTACTGCATGGGAGTGAAAGCTGGGTGGATGTGGGGGTACATTGTTTATGAGATATGAGTAACAGACTTGAGAGTAGTGAGAATGCCTGCTGGTACAATGAGGTGGAAACAATGGCAGGAGGATATTCGGAATGAGGGTAGTTCAATCCCAATTCGTACAGTATAGCTGTTGATTTAATGTGGCTTTGGTGGTGGGGTCATGTTTGGCGAGTGGCGAAGAATAATGTACATTGCAATAGAGGGCAAGAGAAGTAGAGGGAGGACCAATACGACGATGGTTAGACTCAGTTCTGAAAGAGATAAAGATTAAAGCTATGAAACTAAATGAACCACAGAGAGTTGCAGACTGAACGCAAAATACGTGACAGTTGTAAATTAAGTACTTATAAGACACACTTTGACAGTAATTTGTGTTTGTATAAAGCCTGTCCTTATTCCTCCTTCCAAGATGCGCAGAGATGAAATGACACCAGACGCCGCTAGCTGCAGGAGAAGATGGCCGATACACAGCTTGGTCACGTGTCAGAGCTTATCGCTTCTCTCAGAATACCTGATGTATTCAAACATGTGGAAAAAACAACTTCAGGAGAAAAGAATTAACAAGTAGATTTTGAGATAAAAGAAACAAGTCAGGGAATAGAGAGTGAGTAACTCTCATGTATTCCCTCTCAAGTTGACATTGAGGTGACCATGATTTTGTAACCGTTAAAATACACCTAGCATTTCTGTAACTTAAATGTTTTCTGCATGTAGTCACCTCTCTAACGTCGGGCCATAAGCCCAAATAGGGTTTTAAGAATTTCATGTAAATATAAAGTACGCCTCCTTACCATTTCGATTTTCGGCCAGTAACTTTACCTTTTGTTTTTACAAAAGGTCAGGTAGGATGGGTACTTGTTACCCCTGTTACAGTTAACACCATTCACTTCATTTTTAGGCAGTTAGACTGTTGAGCAGTTAGGACAGGGAGTACTGTTTCATTTTGTTAAATGTAGGTTGTGCCTGGATAGGCCAGGAACTTGTAAATTTCGAGAATAGTCTACAAAAATGTGAATTTGTAGAACAAAAAGCTCTTCCCCTGATGTAGAAATTGGAAGATCCGTCTCCTTGACAGTTGATTGAAAGGATCAGTAGCGCTGATTTAAAAATTGTAAATAGGGAGCTTCATGCTTATATTGTTAATTTATTGTTATCTAATTTTTCCAACATTGTACCCAAGCTAACAAGCCAGATCTGTACCTGAATCGTTATTTGTTTAGCAAAGTGTAAAATTTAATATTTGAAAAGAAACAGTAGAAGATAAAGAAATATAGCTCCAATGTTAAAGCAGCTGCCATCGTGTTGTGAGGTGATTGCCGTAATATTTCTGTACTTATCTACGACGAAACACTTCGAGGTACTGTCATGCGCCCCGTGTTAACGAGGTGGATATCTGCCAACACTCCTGCGTGACGGTACAAGCTACAGGGAAGTATGAACATCTGCCATCCACTCTCAATGTTCATAAGCGAAAAATTTGCATTTACATTTCAGAGAAGGTGCCTCTAGATTACCTTACATTTATACCGTAGGCCCAGTAGGCTTCGAAACACTGTGCCGGCGCAATCAACACATCAAGGCTTCACTGTTTCGAAACATTGAGATCACTTCGTGTGTCGTGTCGCGTGAACAGGAACCATCGATGCTTCGGAACAGCACAGCTTTGAAACAGTGACGATGCTTTGTTCATCTCCTCGCCTCACTCCGCGTGACACTGTCCTCAAGATAAGCCGAGACCCTTTATATTCCGAATCGTGAGTCAAATGATTAAAGTAACAATGCACTCCAGAATGTAAGGTCTTTCACACGTAAACATTACATTATTGTTCTCAAAGCAGGGTCATATTATAAGAGAAAGTCGCAAATGTTTCTAAAATTAGTTTTAAAAACTTCAATTTGAAGTAAAATTTTAAACTGGAATAGACCAAGTCTGTTACTGTACACATAATACCGATCTTGGGCTCTTCTGAGATTTAATTACTCATTTTATAATTATTCAAGTTGGTCCACTTACTTAGACTACATTTGCAACTGGATTACGTATACATAGAATAACTATTTTGAACTTTTTTTAAATTTCGTTAATCATTTTATAATTATTCACATTAGTTACTGTTTTAATATGCATTTAACGGAAAAATTGATTGCTTTTAGTACCATTGTAAGCGTATAATGAGGAAGGAAACGCTGTATATTACCGGTCATATATACTGGTACTACAATACTGTGCATCATATATTTATCATACTGTACGTTGTACATTTGCACATTAAATACTTCATGATCCTCATATTTTATCTGTATTACAACGTCGAACATTTTAGTCCGTGAATTAGACTTAGCTATGAAACGTGGTTCATGTTCCACCACGCCATCGCGAAGCACTGTTTCTCTTGGATTCCGAGACGGAAGTGCGCCGTGTGTCGCTGTGCCGTATGAAATATTCAGCAGTGACAGTTAGGCCATGTCTATTATTAAAACGGTATTTAAGCCACACGAGGCGGTATAATTCAGGCTTATTCCATTCTACGTTGTACAGATATATTCACAATATAAATCTAGCAATGATTCATCTTCTTGTTCTTCTTCTACAATATCCTTATCATATGTCGGCTGTCATCGGGGCGATCTGACCCTTGTCCTCAGCAAGTTGGGGTACCGAGTCCATACCATTCTCGTACAGTCCGTAGCCAAGATTTTCTCCTTCTTCTCCTACACCTCTTTCCTTAAAGTATATCTTTGAGATAAACTGAAGGAGGTCATTTATTTATTTGTGTCAGTCGCATAATACAGTAAAAATTACAAGAGAGATTACACATATTACAGTGGTGCTGCCTAGTGCCAGATATGAGCACTAGTATCAGGTGGATGTTATTCTTAAGTTGTCGCAATTCGCACTCTCTTTGAAGACTTCTACGTCGTCCAGGGCTCTCCGTAATTACGGAGCAACTTCTATTCAAGTTTCGCAAGTTTCAGGCGATCTGGATGAGGAGCCCAGCCTGATCATGTCAAAGCATCGTGAGAGAGAAGTTTTGCTTCGGAGTTGGCGCAGTGATACTTGCAAAGTGTGGCCAGAGGTACATATGTGTATCACTGTGTTCCAGTACCTCTGCCATCCACCTGATCTGCAAGTTTCAAGATGCTTCTTCATTCCTCATGTGAAAAGCATGGATCTGGTTTAAACTTATTATTCTCTAAACGTGTAAACCACTGCAGTACCTCATAATTTCGAATGAGCGACGTAAAGCCCCTAGCAAAAAAAAAAAATAATAATAATTCGAATGATATTGATTCAGATATTGTACGTGACCTCCAGCTCGGAGTACTGTAGCCCCACATCTCAAAGGATGGTGTTCAGGCCTCAACAACATTAAGTAAGGCAGGAGATACACAGCACCGAATTAAACATGGACGGAGAAAATGAAGTCCCTGT
Organism: Anabrus simplex; assembly: GCF_040414725.1. NCBI lineage: Eukaryota > Metazoa > Arthropoda > Insecta > Orthoptera > Tettigoniidae > Anabrus > Anabrus simplex. The sequence continues at coordinate 28,219,727 of NC_090279.1, read as the reverse complement.
TACAGAGGATTTAAATAATTCTCTTGAAGGCAGTCTTTGGGACATAGTGTTTCAACAGGACAGCTCAAGCTGTGATCAAGTACGCAGGTGAGAGACCTAAAGTACTGGACTTGCTTTAGTGATGTGCCAGCTATTCTCAACTTTATAGGTTGAATGAGATGTTTTCTTACGATCATTAAGTTAGTATTTTTCGTGTTTAAACGCACAACTCTGTTTGACCACACAGTTCGCTAATATCTGTGGACCATCAGCACTTATTGCAAACCGAAGGGTATCATCCGCATATGGCAGATTATTTTTCACGATTCCTTTAACAATACTGATATCAGAAAAGCACCCTTTCATAGAAGTTATTGAAGAGGAGTGGAGTTATAACAGAGCCTCATCATTTGCTTTATTTCAATAGCAAAGGCGTTGGTGTTAGCAACCTTAAGAGATGCGAACTGATGTTAATACAGGTTGGCAACGTTTCGTATATCTTTTCCATTCAGACCAATATCATATAGTATAGTCAATTTACCATGTAACCAAAGAAGTCTCTGGACAACTGGGAATAAAGCAACACCAAGATGAATTAGTCTCTTCTGCAAGGAAACTTCCTGTCTTTCATGAACATATATAGCTTGATCATGACCAAGGGTTTCTAGTGTAATGTGGAATCCGAACCAGAGGATGTCTTCATTTTACGAGGCACGCCCAGAAAGTAAGTTCCGTTTCCATTAATCTCCGCTGCAGCGCTGCGATCGCAGGTCCGCACATGCACGGTAGACGCTCTGTATCAAGGAGAAGTAGCGTGTGCCATTTTGAGATCGCTGTCAGCCACATACGCTTCGTTGTGCTTGTTTACAATGTCGGTGTTGATTGAACATCCCGCCGCTTGTGAAATCAGATCTGTGATTCGTTTTCTGAATGCTAGGGTATTGAAACCAATTGAAATTTATCGGCAAATTTGCGACGTTTACGGACAAAATGCGATGAGTGATTCAACGGTGAGAAGCTGGGTCCGACAGTTCAATGAAGGACGTAGTGACGTGTACGATGAAGAACAAAGTGGGCGTCCATCTTTGGTTACAGAAGAACTGGTTCACGCGATTGATGACAAGATCCGGGAAAGCCGCAGGTTTACAATTAGTGCTGTTTCCAACTGGTTGAAGACACCGGCGGCAAACTTCTATGAAGAAGGTATACAAAAACGTGTGCCCCGCTATGACAAATGCCTGCAAAATTTCGGCAGTTATGGGGAAAGTAGTTTAAGAGTTGTGGAATTTTGTGCAATAAATAATTTTTCTGTATCTGTACACAATTTAGTTTTATTACCAAACGGAACTTACTTTCTGTACGTACTTCGTATAACTCCCGAATTCCTTGGCCAGAACTCCAACCGCAGCCAGCTCAGCGACAATGATAATAGGCTATCAAGCCCCCTGATCTTTATTGTCAAATTAAGTAATACCCTTATGATAGGAACATCGGTCCTGGTTGAAATTGGCCTCTACTTTGTGTCAAAATGGGATGTCTTCATTTATGGCGCCATTTCGATGGATTTCGTTCCCGGACCACGCCTGGCTGAGGGTCGGTTGCTAAAACTGAACGCGACATTGCATTCGAAGGGTGGGAGCGTCGCGGTTCTTGCGGCCACGGCCGCCGCCGCGTCTCCTGAAGAGAGCTTCACCCCGGTGGAGCTGGACCGGTCGACACCACCGCTGAGAGTGTGTGAGACGGGAGGGTTGGTCCGCGCAGCGTCTTTGTGTCTCCTGGCGCCGGTTCGCCGCCGCCGCCCTTGCCCCGCGACAAAGCTCGAAAGTGTGTGCTGTGTGTGCAGCGACCGAACATTTTGTGCGACACGCACAAGCCAAACACGACCTCAGAGCAGGCGAGACTACCCGCTGAATTTAAGCATATTATTAAGCGGAGGAAAAGAAACTAACAAGGATTCCCTTAGTAGCGGCGAGCGAACAGGGAAGAGCCCAGCACCGAATCTCGCAGGTTCACCCTGCCGGGAAATGTGGTGTTTGGGAGGGTCCACTTAACAGGGAACCTGCGGCAAGTTCAGGTCCTTCTTTAATGGGGCCACGCTCCGCAGAGGGTGCCAGGCCCGTAGAGACCGCTGCGGCTTCCGGGAGGATCTCTCCTTAGAGTGGGGTTGCTTGAGAATGCAGCCGTAAGTGGGTGGTAAACTCCATCTAAGGCTAAATATGACCACGAGACCGATAGCGAACAAGTACCGTGAGGGAAAGCTGAAAAGAACTTTGAAGAGAGAGTTCAAGAGTACGTGAAACCGTTCGGGGGTAAACGTGAGAAACCCGAAAATACCTCAACCGTGGAGATTCAAGCATTATCCGCGCCTCTTCCCCTGCTTTGGCCAGATGGGTCTGTCCCCATGCACGGAGCAATCCGGCGTCAGGGTGGTAACGGGTTTCTACTCGGCCGGGTAGTGGTGGGGAGGTCGGTGGGCCGCACTTCTCCCCTCGTTGGACGTCGCGACCCGTTGGGTGTCGGTCTAAGGCCTGGGTGTGTAGCCTGTTCGTCCGCGTCGCAAGGCGTGTTCGTCGGACAGACGGCCGACGGCTCGACGGTATGTGTGCGCGGAGTTGATTCGCCGCCCTTCGGGGGAGACGTCCAGCCCCTGACAAGCGAGGGCGCGTGGCATGGACGACGGACCTCCGGCCCGGCTCCGGCCCCGCTCAGCTGTTGGTTAGGGGATGCCTCGGACAAAAGAATCTTTTAGACTCGCGTCAGCGGCGCAAAAGCTTCGGGTAATTTCACGACCCGTCTTGAAACACGGACCAAGGAGTCTAACATGTGCGCGAGTCATTGGGTTGACACTAAACCTAAAGGCGCAATGAAAGTGAAGGTCCCACCTCGTGCGGACCGAGGGAAGTATGGGCCGCGCTGCTGTGCGGCTCCGCATTCCCGGAGCGTCTCGTTCTCATTGCGAGTTGAGGCGCACCCAGAGCGTACACGTTGGGACCCGAAAGATGGTGAACCATGCCTGGCCAGGACACTAGCAAGGGAGATGTGCAGCTACAGGCAAGAAACCAAGAGAATTTAGAGTTTTGTGTAAATATGTTGGAAGGAAGATATTTTAAGATGTCCTTGGTGATGCGGGCAGTCACTTCACCACTGCCTGCTCCTTAGGCTCCAGAGCTTCCTGGTCTCTTTGAGACTCTCGGTTCAGCTTATCACGGCCGGTGTCCTGGCTGTATGCCGTGGTCGAATTGCGTTACTAGTTGCCTATGACCCACCGGAAACTGAGCGGGGCATTCCCAGGAATCCGGTCCGTATGAAGGTCGGTAGAGTACTGAAGGTGTGGCATCCAGTAAATGGTAGAGAAATCCGAAGCGGCAAGAAATTTACCTGAAAGGATACATAAAACACTTTGTTGGTGTAGCTCTGAAGATGTAGCAAAATGAAACTGCCGTGAAAGTGGGAATCTGGTAACGCTTGTGGCCGTCGAGTGGAATGACGTGTTCCGACAAGCTGTGGCTCAGCTTACCTCGCCTTTCCTTTATGTATAATAGAGGGAGGACTGTTTACTACTCGGCCATGTGTACATACTTCAATCTGCACTCAACATACAACAGCCACACCCAGAAATCTCCTGAGCTGTATAGTGATTACCTTCCTCATGACGGAACTGCAACGTGAGTAACAATTAGCCAAGTATACTCCATATCTTCGTGATGTGATGATGATTATTGTTTAAAGAGGCCTAGCATCTAGCTCCTTGGCCCCTAATGATACGAAATGTAAAAACAATTTAAATGTCCAAATATTCAACATCTGACCGGAATTCATATCTTGATTGTGAATAATGAATGGACTAATACGAAACCAAGATAATCAGCGGATCCAACTCGAATATTAAACATTAAGAAGAATTCCAATAATCAATCCTACGAATACAAATATAAACACGACGATGAACAATTATTATGAACTTAAAACAATCAGCGGATCCGCTCCGAAATGGCGCACCTATCCAGAAGCTAACTTATAACAATGGTATATACTGACCAAGGATCTGCTTCCAAAGCACATCCTTGAATCGATTATGCTTTGTGTCTAAAGAGGTCGAAAATCTAGGTGAATGGCCCCTCATAAAGGTACCTATCGCTAGTAAAGAAGAACCACGGTGTAATGGATTTAAAATTAATCTTCGCGATGATACGATGCATATTGATTATGTGTCCATTTTCTTGTCTGGCCCACCGTGTATTCAAACTTCAGGATTCCATGGACTTTCTCTAATTGGTGATGGTCTGCTATCTAGCGGTCGACTTGGAATTTAAGCAGCGAGTTAGCTAAGTTGTGCTGCTATCTGGGCGCTAGAAGTGAAGCTTTCTCAGTCGTAGTCAGTCGACAATGCAGATAGCAGTTGTTCTGATTTTTGCTTCTTAACCTGAAGACGCTGGAACCTATTCTCTGCTGATTGTGCCTTAAGAAGAGTAGAAAATCATGATGCAAGAAGAGGAGATGGTTGAGAAATTAGACCCTGGATGATGGATTGTCCATCTACGCGATAGGCCTGTACATTTGGTTATCCTTTTAGAATATTTAATATATCTTGTTTCCTTCGACCTCGTAAGTAAGTTGCATCCATCTTCTGTACTGAACTAAGCTACCAAGGAATGGATTAGTTAATAGTGTTAATACGCGGAGATATTTAACCTCAAAATTGAAATTCTGCATGTGGTTTCAAAAGAAACTGACTTCCTAAAACAGGTCCTCATAATAATCTTGTAATATGGTAATATTTTCGGGCTTCAAGTTGTAATGGTCATTATGGCATTTGTTTATCTTCTTGACTTTAGTTAATTAAGGTTTTGTGCACAAAACAAGTTATGTTTATTATTATAATATTTACAATCAAATGTCGGGCTACTAATAGAGAAACATTGTGCCTTTAATGTAGGGCTTCTAATGACTTCCTCGGTACTTCAAGTGCTTGTTTTGATTTCGGTGCTCGTCATCTGTTACACTCTGTGTAACAGAATGAAAACATACCGTGGCCATGCCGTGTTGAATTTGACATTTGAGTATCGAATTATTGTTGGTAACTTGATTTTCAGCTGATTTTTGGTGTGGATCTTCGTGCATATGGAAGGTTTTTCTGATGAGTTTGATTAACTCATTTGGTTTAAGCTACCGTACCTTGGAGAATATTAGGGTTATTTATCCTATTTTTGGATTTATGTCCATGTTTCGGATGATTTCATGGTGTTAACTGAAGTTATGCTTTTTGGCGGATTTAATTTAATTTTAATGCAGCCCTGGAGTAACCGAGAAATTCATTACGGAAATTTCAGCTTTCTTTCAGTAATGGTTGTCTTAAGATTTTAATCTTCTATTGATCTACGTTTGTTTATTGTTCAAAAAGATTTTCTGCCTCCTGGCAATTTGAGTTAGTGTTAAAATAATTTATTTTCAATTGATATCCTTGATTAATTATTCTGAAAGTTGTTCACGTTCATTGTGCAGTGGTAATTGATTTTTTTTAAATTAGTTTTGAGGTCGAAAATTCTTAAATTATTTACCTAATTAAATTTTGTTTGATCAATTTAATTTGAGTTATTATTTCAGCCAATTAGTTAATTAAGCTTATTTTAGTTGATTCGCTAGGCCTCTTGTGTCCAGAGCTTCCTCAATCAGCGACGGCCTTCTGTTGGGATAATTCGTAAGTCGTCCTTTTGCTTATTTTATCCCTGGTCGTGCTAACACTCTTGACATTTACCTTATGTTGTGAGAACGGTATTTCTAGAAAATAACGTAAACATTCGGTGTTCCACACAAAAGGGCGCAACCCATAGGCAACTCAAACCCATAGTGTTCCCCACATAGTGGGTACTATTCACAAGGACCCGTTCTACCCCGCGGTATTCCTTGACATATTGAATAGTAATCACAGTGACCCGTACTATACCGTGGTGTTACCCACATAGTTGGTACTAATCACCGGGACCCGTATTATCCCGCGGTGTTCCTCACACTCTGGTACTAATGAGAGGTAAAACCCACACACGTGGTGTTCCTCACACAATGGGCATTAATGAGAAGTAAAACCCAGACCCGTAGTGTTCCTCGGAGGCAAACCCAAAATGTACCTCACACAGTTGTACAAATCTCAGGGAACAGTACTATCCGTCGTGTTGTTCACATAGTTGTACGAATGACAGGTAAACCCCAGACCCGTGGTGTTCCTTGAAACACAAACCCATTGTGTTCATCACATAGTGGTACTAATCACAGGACCCCGTACAATCCCGTGGTGTTCCTCATATAGTGGGTACTAATGACAGGTGACCCCCAGACCCATGGTGTTCCTGGGAACGCGAACCCACGGTGATCGTCACATAGTTGTACAAATCTCAGGGACTCGTACTATCGCGTAGTGTTCGTCACATAGTGGGTACTAATGCCAGGTAAATCCCAGACCCGTGATTCTCCATGGTGTTCCTCACATTGTGGTACTAATGACAGGTGAATACGAGACCCGTGGTTTTCCTAGGAACGCAAACCCATGGTATTCATCACATAGTTGTATAAATCTCAGTGACACGAACTATAAAGGGGTGTTCCTCACAAAGTGGGTACTAATCACAGGGACCCGTTCTATCCCGGGGTTTTCCTCGGAATGAAAACCCATGATGTTCCTCACATAGTTGTACAAATCTCAGTGACACGAACTATACAGGGGTGTTACTCACAAAGTGGGTACTAATCACAGGTAAATCCTAGACCAGTGGTGTTACATGCAACGCGGACCCATGATGTTCCTCACAAAACGTAACTAATCACAGGGACCCGTACTATACCGTCGTGCTCCTCGGAACGAAGCACATGGTGTCCCTCACATAGTGGGTACTAATTTCAGGTAAATCCTAGACCAGTGGTGTTATATGCAACGCGGACCCATGGTGTTCCTCATATTGTGGTAGTAATGACAGGTAAACGGCAGACCTGTGGTTTTCCTCAAAACGCAAACCCCTGGAATTCATCACATAGTGGTACTAATCACATGGACCCGTATTATCCGGTGGTGTTCCTCACATAGTGGGTACTAATTTTAGGTGAATCCTAGACCAGTGGTGTTCTATGCAACGCGGACCCATGATGTTCATCACATAGCGTAACTAATCACAGGAACCCGTACTATACCGTGGTGCTCCTCGGAACGAAGCACATGGTCTTCCTCACATAGTAGTTCAAATCTCAGGGACCCGTACTATCCCGTGGTGTTCCTCTCATAGTGGTACTAATCACAGGGACCCGTACTATACCCTGGTGTTCCTCTCATAGCGGTACTAATAATAGGGAGCCGTATTATACCGTGGTGCTCCTCACACATTTGTACTATTCACAGGGATCCGTAGTATCCCGTAATGTTCATCACAGAGTGCGAACTAATTACGGGGACCCGTACAATCCCATGGTATTCCTCACATTGTATTACTAATCAGAGGGAAACGTACTATCCCATGGTGTTCATCACATATTGGTACTAATCACAGGGACCTGTACTGGTGTTCCTCATATAGTGCGTACTAATGACAAGTAAAACACAGACCAGTGGTGATCCTGAGAACGCGAGCCCATGGTGTTCGTCACATAGTTGTACAAGTGTCAGGGACCCGTACTATCCCGTGGTGTTCCTCACAGAGTGGGAACTAATCACAGGGACCCGTCCTATCCCATGGTGTTCCTCACAGAGTGAGAACTAATCACAGGGAGCCGTACTATACTGTGGTGTTCCTGACAGTGCGTACTTATCACAGGTACATCCCAGACCCATGCTGTTCGTCACAGAGTTTCAGAAGTCTCAGGGACCCGTTCTATCCCGTGGTCTTCCCCACATAGTGGGTAAGAATGTCAGGAAAATCCCAGACCCGTGCTGTTCCTCGGAACGCAATCCCATGGTGTTCGTCACATAGTTGTGCAAATCTGAGGGACCCGTACATTCCCGTTGTTTTCCTCACATAGTGGGTACTAATGAGAGATAAAACCTAGACTTCAGATGTTCCTTGGAACGCAACCCATGGTGTTCGTCATATAGTTGTACAAATCTCTGGGACTCGTTCTATTCGGTGGAGTTCCTCGGAACGCACACCCATGTTTCCACAACCAGATGCTGAAACACCCGAGCGACGTTATCTTCTTTTATCTCCCTGGGATCCTCTAACCGAATCTAGGCAAAGGGTTAGCCTCCGTCATAGTGATGGGTACAGTGATCCTCTAACAGACCCATGGTATTCCTCAGTTTGTGGTACTAATCACAAGGATAGCGGAACTAAGCACAATTAATTTGGTTCAAAATTCAGCATCCCTTGGTCTCGTCGTCCACGCACAGAGATCTGTGTGTTTGGTCCGCGAGAGCTATATTATTTCGCTCACGTCGACTGGAAAGCCAAGTAAGAACCCCCTACACGCCACCTGGGACGCAGCACGTGGGAGTAACACCACTCCCCATGCTACGACAGCGTAGTAGGTTCGTGGATAATCTGCTGTTACTTGATGTCGTGTGTCCCCACTCCCTTACCGCTCTTACAACTGCCAATGGCTGCCATACAGAAAAGCCACATAAGATGACTAGACTCTAATTCTTCTGACCGTAACATTTTGAAGTCTGTTGGTGAGGTTTACCATTTTCCACGAGCTGGTGGGCAATCTGTTTAGCTGTAACATTCGCATGACCCTCTGTAACTGGTTGGTTACAACTCAGACGTTTAAGAAACCTCCAGCCTTTCTGGCTATCCTTCCTTAGATCAGTGTCCCCATCGCTCCTGTTATTAGATATCGCTTTTAAGAAATCTTCCCCAGCTTGGACGGTATCGGATCTCAAATGATCGTTGTCAAAGAGATCACGATAGTTTCTCAATATTTCATTAGTTTTTGTATATAGTGTTCACCGTCAGCGAATTGAGATACGAGAGAAATTTCACGATATTTACATAATCATCACATTAAGGAAAATGCTCCATGTTCAAAATGTTCTCGTGCAGTGAAATAATACATTTCCCCCAATCAGCCTTCTTAAAATGACATCATCTTCGAAAAGGCACTCAGATTCTAACGATTTAAAGGTAAGATGTATTGAACTAAGACGAGGCCACAGAACTAGTTGCAAACGGAATTTTGTGGTGGCGTTTTGTAAATTCACAGAGAGTCGCAGACTGAACGATGAAAGGCATAAAAGTCTGTAATGAAGATGGATGTATTGTACCAGTAAAAGAGCCCGACTCTCAGATTAAATTTGATAGGGGCATGAAATAGAGATCTCAGGGTGAAAAACTGGATTAATTGTAGCTAGGGCTCGGTACAGGAGGTAGGGTCCTATCTACAGAAAACTTTGACTCTGATTGTATAAGAGTTTATTCAAATAAGTCATGAGTTTGCACATCACCTCTAAGTAGAAATGGACTGTCTTCCTCGTATTCCAACAGTATGGCTTGGGTTCTCCAGCTCACCAAGCCAAGCTGGTTGAAGCACGTTCCAGAAGACTCCAGGGATTCCAGGGACTCCAGATACTCCAGACAGAGGCAGCTGGACTGGCTGGATTGACGGCAAGTAGAGATGTCTCGAACTCTGAGGCTCGGGTTGAACCCCGATGATCCAGGCGATGTTGTAGATAGTCATGTACTACCTCAGCCCAATGAGACTGAGAGGATTGATGTTCCCAAGGTCACTAGTAGCGCTGAGTCCATGAACACCTTGGATGATCAACTTATAAGCAGAGATCTTGATAATTGTACATCAAGACTTCCAACACTCCTAAAATGATATGAGTGGTATTAATAATTTTAGAGTTCATCACTAGGGAAATCTTCGTCTCTGAATAACGTTTGGCAACGAAAAATACAAGTCCCTTCTTGTGAAATTATAGTTGAACTCAAAGTTCATTACTGGCGAAGGTGCAAGTCTTTGTCTAAACTCGAACGAAAAAACACAAGTCCATTCACTTGGAAGTCTGAATATATTTAAAGTTAATCACTGGTGAAATTCATAAAGTCTTTGAGTGACCACTGACGAAAACACAAGTCCATTCACATAAATAAATTCGCTGACGAAATTTATAAGTCTTTTAAACCAACACTGGCAAATGTACAAGTCTTTGAGTAAATGTAAGTGAAATCCTGACTTTGTTCAAAGTCGTTGGGAAGTTAAAGTTCATCACTAGCAATGTTAATCAATCACTGTCTATTAGAAGAATGAGTTCCTCAACAGTTGCAAATATTCCACGTAAAAAACACAAGTCCATTTTACGAACACTTAGAAAAGTTCCAATCTCGAATACGCGTAAATAATACAAGTCCATTTAGTGAACACTTAGAAAAATTCCAGCTTCGAAGACACGCAAATAATACAAGTCCTTTCAATGAACACTTGTAAACATTCTAAGTTCAATTACGAAGACTTAGAAAAATTTCTACAACACTCGAAGTCTTATGAGTCCACTTAATAAAACTTGGAAGAATCGTCTTCCCACACTGGCATAATGACAGAGTTCCACGATGATAGTAGCAGCAAGAGTGTCCTCGCTGACTACTCAGCTGAGACTGTGTGAATAGGCTACAGTAGGTCCCCTTTTTATTCAATCAGGGATGTCTAAGTCATAATACGGTTTGATTGAATATCTCCCGAATCCCTCGATGGATTTGCTTGAAACTCGAGCATTGGGACGTTTAGGTGATCCCAAACAAGATGACATATCGCTCGACTCGCTAGCACAATTATTATAGAAATTTCAAAATTTTCTCCATCGAACTCTCTAGAACAAGTGACGTGGAATCCAGAAAATACCAGTGAAGGCTGGCAACACGTGTTGAGACGAGCGGGCGGCCTAGCTAGCCCCTGTGGCTACGTCACAGCTCACAGTCGTCATACACTTCGCTAGCTGGTCCTCGCTGCTGGGAAACAAACCATCCGCGCTCGGAACATTACGCGTGGTAAATAAACGAAACTTATGCTCAAAAAATACTTATGTACAGGTCGTAACCGGTACAGTATGTATGAAAAGGAACTGTCTGCGGTCAGATTGCAGCATATATCTGGCATATAACAGGACGATGAGGGATTGTTTGCCCCACTGATTTCGCTGAAAACCGAGATGTGTTTGCTTACGCAGATACTGTAATTTAATATCTGGATAATATCCATCCTCCATCTCGCACTGTTGAATGATACTGGAAGTTTGTTATCATGCTGTAGAAATAGATTGCACGAATCTGTCCATTCTACGCCAGCTTCTCCTCTTTCTTCGGTACCTGGGCAGCCCCATGTTGTATTATGACTCTTGATGTCACCAACCAAAAAATTCACATGTTGATGCTGGAAGGCTCCACAAATCTAACTGGTGGCTTATTGATTGAGCTCTACTGTGAGAGTCTCAATGTCATCACGGGAGATGATCTGGATGTTGGATAGCACTGAGGGTGTTCAACCACTAAACACATGACCTTGATGTTTGGACGGCGAAGATTCTAGTCTCGGCGACTTTCCTGAATGCATATTATTAGAGTGTCCAGTAAATTGCAAGGCTATATATTTTGTGCTGTCTTTCAGATTCTTAAAATTAAGTGAATAATAGAAATAAAATAATCAAAGTGCAAAATATTATTATGAAAACTTGCGTAACATAAACCAGTAAACCTGTACATACAGAGGACGAAGTTGAGCAGAAAATGGGAGCTGATAAGAGTTAAATATAGTCTGTGTATTCCAGTAAATTCTACAGTCCGACTCGTTGGCTGAATGGTCAGCGCACTGGCCTTCGGTTCAGAGGGCCCCGGGTTCGATTCCCGGCCGGGTCGGGGATTTTAACCTTCATTAGTTAATTCCAATGGCCCGGGGGCTGGGTGTCTGTGCTGTCCCCAATATCTCTGCATCTAACACACCACACATAACATAATAACACGCAGTTCCCTACACGTGGTAGATGCCGCCCACCATCATCGGAGGGTCTGCCTTACAAGGGCTGCACTCGGCTAGAAATAGCCACATGAAATTATTTTTATAGTGACTTCTACAACGTAGCATGGTGTATTTTGCTATGTGTAGGTCTGATTTGACCTTGTAATATTTTAGTGGAAGTTTATCACAGTTTCAGCTATTAATTTTTGTGCTGAAAAGACACAAGTAGAAATTTACGATGCTTGCGTATGGTAGAAGTGTCACTGTGTTATAACCGACATTTATTCATATTTTTTTAAGGATGGGACGTTAGATTGAGTGCATTTCTCATAAAATTTGTTCAGACGTAATGAGGAACATGTTTGCAGTATAGCAGTGAAATTTAGAGGAATTTTAAGTATGTTAATTTGTGAGATTTTATGTCCACCGACGTAGGATCAGTTGGGTATGCAAATTGGAATGTTCTGGTCAACTTCTAATTTGTACATGTCAGTAATTCCAATATTTATTTATTTGGCGTGTGGCTACATCACTAAAACAAATAATATTTACAAATATTATCTCATACTAATAACAATAATTGATTTCATAACGCTAATAAGTTGAAGACAGGGAAGAGTTCGATTTTAATCTATCTCAGCAGTATAACTAAGACATTTAGCATCTGAGGTTGCCTCAAGACACTTTCCGTGAAGCTAGTTATTCATAAAATTCATATCAAATGTTCGGCCTTCACAAAAGGTCTCATTATTTTATCCAACAATAGGCAGGAACGAATTCAGTCCCTGGAAAACTTCGTGCAATTGCATCTAGAACGAATCTAAAACTCATGTAAGAAAACCCAATACATCGGAGGATCTACTCGATAATTACACAAACAAAATCTGGTAACTCATTTTCGCAAAATTACTCAGGTAAATAATTTCAAATACTTGGGGAAATCATCCAACAATCTGCATTAAATGATGAGGAAAACAGAGAGAGATTTCTATATTACAAGTAGGCCATAGAACCACATGGAAAAGTACGACAAAATATCAGTATCAACCAACGCTATATTAAAGCATTATAACACCGTAATTAAGCCTCAAACATTACACACGTCAGAAACCTTGATCAGTCGAGAAAGATAATTATCTAAAATGATCGAAAAAAAAGATAGGGAAGTCCTCAGGGAAACCATGGCCCAGTATACATAGGAGTGTGGATGAATAGGAGGTCTCCGGAATTATATCAACATATTGAGGAAATATCAGATACAATCTTTGGAAAAGGTGATTGAAGTTTGATTGCCATATTCAAAGAATAGATGATGAAAGACTCACTAAAAATTTAATAATGCCTCCTCGCTTAAAGTCAGAATAACTGGATAATCGAAATTGAAAAGGACCTTCAAGAAATCAACATACCAGATGAAATTATATGGGACACGCCTAGCTCTAGAACGTTGGTGAACAAATATAATTTTGCTGAGAACCCAAGATGATTACACAGTTACACAGAAGGAAGAACAAATAATAAAGAACAAAGAGGGAAGAAGCTCTGGCAAGAGAAGAAAGCACAACCATCTGCAAAATAAGTACAATCGCGCTCCTTAGTGGGGCAAAACATTTTGAAATAATAATAATAATAAGTAATGGAATGAGTAATAGTTACCATCCATGTGGTATGCTTTTTTGTGAAGTGCCAGTCTGCGATACATTTGTCAGGAGGTGATAGCTCGGGGTTAGGTGTATTGAGGTTTGGGGTCTATGATGAAGTCAGTGTCATATGCGTCTGGACTATTGTATTTCCAAGTCAAGTGAGAAACTTCGTAACTGTCCATAACTGTCGGTGGTAGATAAGTTCTATTTGTCCATGTAGTTATGAACCAATGCGACTCAGTTTGTGAGACATGCTCCTAGTAGATACTCCAGAGGTAATGGTGTAGATAATGCCGAGGTTTCTTTGTAAAAATGCTCGAGGAAAAATCAGGACAGAGTGTTTTGAAATATGGTAATGTCCATGGTTTGAACACAGAACAGGTTCGTATATCCAGAGGGATTCTTTGTTCATCCAATTACTCCATTAGTACCAGTGAAATGCATATCAAATTCTACAGATCCCATTAGACTTGAAATAATTCGTGATGGCAATATTGTTGACCGATATATTGTGATAATACAAGGATTTGGACGAAGATTTGTGCTGTAGTAAAAGGCCATCCGTGGCGAGATCGGTTTGCTCACTTGTGTAAGCCAGTGGAGAGCGGCAGGTATAAACCTGTTTGACGAGATGACAGGTGTTCACATTTATATGCGGCGGAACCTCTTAGGAAATAGAGACCCGTGTTACAACATTATTGGTGTTACAATAAATGGGGAGTAATTTGAATTTCAATTCTACTGCATGGGCAAATGACAAGAGTGGATTCTCAGTAACATTCCCGAACACTTGACTATGTATTCTAGTTTCAATATTTCCATAACACAGTCATAGTTCGTATTGCCACTGAGCGTTTAAATAATTACTCTGGTGTCAGAAAGTTGTCCTTAGATATTAAGATTTCCATTTCTTGATATATTCATAGTGCAGCTAGGTGTTAAGGACTGCCGATGGCGTGTCCTTCAGTGGAAAGCAGGATGGTGGTTGAAGTGCATGGAGGGGATTCTTGGGATTGCTCGCCCATGCTAGGATGCTGAAATTACGTAGCTAGCCAACTGCTCCTAGATGACAGGTGAGTATTCTTGTTTGACACAATGAGTCAGTACCACATAGTATTCCATAGGGTGTAGTAGCACCCTGCCATTAGTCCATGGGATACCCATGATTTTTTGCCATGTTGTTCATAAAGGAGTTGTAATATTTTGTGTGTTTATATTTTAGCAGGACTATACGTAGATGCAGTTGAACTCCGTGACCTAAAATATGTAAGGGTTACACATGAGTCGAGTTTATTTTGGGGTTTGACTGAAGGTTATAACTAAATGTTAACAGAATTTCTTTTCACAGGTTTTCATAAATTTATTCCAATCACTGACTTCAACCTGTTATTTCGGTTCATGAAACATCATTCAGTGAATACAAATAACACTATTTTATGTTGTATAACTTTACGCTATTATTCACTGGCACTTGAAGTCCACTTGTTTTGGAGGGTCACTGTGGTCATCACGCACATTCAATTAACTTCAACGATAGGTCACTTTGGTCCTCAACTTTAAACATTAATATAGTGGGTGACCATGATAGCTCAGTGATGTACATTTCGACATTTCTCAGATTCCATTCAGGGTCCTGGTATCTCGTCCTATGCTGATGGACAGTCAGTGGATGGCCTAAATTAAAAAGGTATCGAAAACACTTCCTCATATTTAGACGATCGAGAAATCGGATGCATAACGCACAGTTGTTTATGGAGCTGAGCAGATTGAATCTCATGTTGCTTTCTAGTTAACCATAAACTGGTTTTCTGTGAATAGCCCTTCAGACTTTTTTGTTGTGGATATTAATTTCAACTCGAAATCGTCTAGCCGCAGCGTTATATTAATATCACTGACCGCAGAACACTGTTTATGGCCATATTTGTTAACAAACCCGCCATCATTTTTCATTGTCTTTCATTGAATAAAATTAGATTATGTAGGCTTTTAATTGATGTAGGCCTTCCTTGATAGCCCAATAGTCATGTCTGGAAGTGACGAAGAGCCATTAACACCCCCTGAGATACAAGAGTTAACAATTCTTGCTGAAGACCTGGAACAGGCAAACACCAGTTTGACATGACGAAAAGGGTTCATTACTCACTATGTCTCTTCAACACTTGCAACGTTGAGATATAAGAGATATTTAGTAACTTCCTTGTGGCCCCGTTAGAGAAAAGAGAGAGGCCAATTAACTGCCCCCAGGTAAACTAAAATGGAGAAAAGTATACTGCAGCTGTCAACATACGAGTCCCTACTTAAAGACGCCCCTCGAGAATTACGTGACATTCATGAATAGCTATGGGCACTGAAGTAGAACTTTCAATTTGCATTCAGAACCGGCTAACAGACACAATATTATCGTACAAGTGCCGAGGGAGCATGTACAGCTTTGAGCTACTGGTCTACTGATAATTAAAAGAAAACACGACATGTAGGAAACGGGAGCACAGATATGCTCAGGCTTCAGCAAAAGTTCTTAAATTGCGTCGTATTATGACTTGATTCGGCACTTGCTAATTCCCTTGAATTGTTTATTCATAAGTCTGAATACTTCTTTCATGCGCTTCTAGTCTTTTACCAGTTTTCTTTGTCAAAGGATTTCATCCGAATTAATTCTTATCCTCGTCCTGGACGGCTCCCAAACGATTGTTGATGAGCACACTTCTACTTTGGTTCGAAAACATAAAATGGGTCGTCCATGGTTAAGAACAAGCGGTTGTATATATCTGTGGTTGATGAG
Organism: Anabrus simplex; assembly: GCF_040414725.1. Taxonomy (NCBI): domain Eukaryota; kingdom Metazoa; phylum Arthropoda; class Insecta; order Orthoptera; family Tettigoniidae; genus Anabrus; species Anabrus simplex. The sequence goes on along the minus strand of NC_090279.1, from coordinate 28,203,395 downwards.
GAAATAATTCATGACATGACCTTTGCTCTTTTCGTACACGGACCTAGCATTATGTTACCTGAAGATTTTCTCTCAGAGAAAATGGTACAAAAGGATGGACCGTTCCCTGATGTATGTTATGAGGTCGCAGAAAAGGTGCTGTTCTAGCTGAAGAGCTTACTACTTCTCTGCTGTGTGCGATCGCATGCGCCTTGCTACATCTCCGGAATTGGAGGTCTTGTGGAACTCCGGACACTTGTGTAGTAGTTAGTGGGACGTTAAGCAAAATAACATTGTTATTAAATCACGTGCGGCTTAATCACGACGTGACGTGACGCTCGTACGCCGTATCGCCCGTGTGAACCGTCAGCGTAGTGCTGCGTGCGAACGATTTGCCAAGAAACACGGTGGAGTGCGGCATCTGACCAGTGTGGTTTACATGTGCGTGGTTAACTTAAATGATTCTCTTAACATTTCATCGCAAAACAGAGCACTCGTGTGTGTTCTGATCTGAAATGTTAAAGGGACCTACTTGGCTGTATATTTGTCACAGACATAACACCAGTATAGCTTCTGGCCTGTGTGAGTCCGCATGTGAACTGGTAGGTCGGTTTTCTGGATGAGGGATTTGCAACAGATATTGCGGCAGTGCGCCTTACACCCGTGTGAGTCCGCATACGACGTGCTAGGTGGGATCTCCTGCTGAATACTCTGATTCAAACATTGGATGAGATTGGCTTCTTGCCTGTGCCAGTCAGCATATGAACTACTACGCTGACTTTGATGCTGAAGAATATGCCACAGATATTGCAGCAATATGGCTTCTCGCCTAAGTGTGTCCGCGTGTGATCTCCTAACTCGCGTTTCTGGATGAATGATTTGCCGAACACATTGCAGCAGTGTGTTATATCGCCTGTGAGGGTACGCATGTGACCTGCATTTATGGACTTTCTGGCTGAAAGAATTCCCACAGACGTTGCAGGAGTATGGCCTCTCAACTGTGTGTGTCCGTCTGTGACTTGCTTGGACGGATTTACTGCTGAATTACTTGCCACAGACATTGCAGCATTATTGCTTCTCATCTATGTGTGTCCGCACGTGAATAGCATGGACGGATTAACTGCCGAATAACTTGTCACAGACATTGCAGGAGTAAGGCTTTTTTCGCCCGTGGGAGAACGCATGTGAATAGCATGGTTGTCTTCCCTGCTAAAGGATTCGCCACAGAAAGTCTCGTCTGTATGGGTCCACATAAGATGAGATAGAGTGTCTTTCCGGCTGAATGATTTGCCACAGACTTCGCAACAGTATGACTTCCTGATGTGTGTGTCCGCATATAAACAGTTAGTGTGCTGCTCAGGATGAATGATTTGCCACAAACATTGCAGCTGTTTGACTTCACGCCTGTATGGGTCCGCATATGATCGGTCAGACTGCCTTTCTTTATGTAAGATTTGCCACAGATATTGCAGCTCTAAGGCTTTTCGCCTGTATGGGTACGCATATGATCGGTCAGACTGCCTTTCTTCATGAATGATTTGCCACAGACATTGCAACTGTATGGCTTAACACCTCTATTGGTCCGCATATGATCGGTTAGTTTGCTTCTCATTATGAATGATTTGGCACAGACATTGCAGCTCAATGGCTTCTCGCCTGTATGGGTCAGCATATGACCGATTAGAATGCTTTTCTACAGACATTGCAGCTGTATGGCTTCTCGTCTGTATAGGTCCGTATATGACCCGTTAGAATGCCTTTCAGTATGAATGATTTGCTACAGACATTGCAACTGTATGGCTTCTCGCCTGTATGGGTCCGCATATGATCGGTCAGATTGCCCTTCTTACTGAATGATTTGCCACAGACATTGCAACTGTATGGCTTCTCACCTGTATGGGTCCGCATATGTTCGGACAGACTGCCTTTCTTCCTGAATGATTTGCCGCAGACATTGCAACTCTATGGCCTCTCACCTGTATGGATCCGCATATGACGGCTTAGAATGAATTTCAGCATGAATGATCTGCTACAGACATTGCAACTGTAAGGCTTCTCGCCTGTATGGGTCCGCATATGATCGGTTAGTGTGCCTTTCTGTATGAAGGATTTGCTACAGACATTGCAGCTATATGGCTTCTCGCCTGTATGGGTCCGCATATGACGGCTTAGAATGCCTTTCAGAATGAATGATCTGCTACAGACATTGCAGCTGTAAGGCTTCTCGCCTGTATGGGTCCGCATATGATCGGTTAGATGGCCTTTCTGTATGAATGATTTGCTACAGACATTGCAGCTGTATGGCTTCTCGCCTGTATGGGTCCGCATATGATCGGTTAGTTTGCCTTTCTGTATGAAGGATTTGCCACAGACGCCGCAACTGTATGGCCTCTCACCTGTATGGGTCCGCACATGATCGGATAGATTGCCTTTTTGTATGAATGATTTGCTACAGACATGGCAGCTGTATGGCTTCTCGCCTGTATGGGTCCGCATATGATCCGACAGTTTGCCTTTCTCTATGAATGATTTACTACAGACATTGCAGCGGTATGGCTTCTCGCCTGTGTGAGACCTCATAACGTCCGGCCTTTTCCTGAAATTTTTATGAGATACTGAGCATTCGTTTGTAATCGCACCTGTATGCAATCGCGTGTCCCCTGTCAGCATTTTCCTCTTTGGAAAGCATTTATCAGAAAATACGCACACTTGGAGCGGGTGGATTCTGAGGTGTTCCGACAAGCTGCTTCGGCTACATAACACCTTTCCGCAGTGATCGCAGTTGAAGGGTCGAACTTCCTTGTGTCTCTTCAGATGTCGCAAGAGGTCCAACTTCCCAGCCAGGATGTCACTGCACACACTACACCTAAAACTAGCTGATCCGCCGTCCGGAGGTTGATGATCTCTATAGCTCACCTCGGGTCTCGATCTACAGTGACAAATTAAAACCATGTGACCAATACTTCAACAGCCAACTCCACTAAACTCTCACACAGGGGATTTGCTACTGGACATTCCAATCACTGATATCCAGTGCAGAGAGCTCGTTACTCATAAACATTACATTTCTGAGAGTAAACATTATCTGAGGTTAAAATTCAAAACCTCTCACTTGTAACGAGAATGTGTTGCGTCTTTTCTTAATCACGATATCATGCGCATGAAACTTGTCACGGTTTAGAAATGTACGAGTTAATAGACCTCATTTGAAGAAAGCTTGAGAAGTGGTCCAGCCTAAAAGGGTAAATACTCATACAAGCTCTTTAATCCAGCACATATTATTCTACCGAAATCCGTAGTCTGTTCTCCTACATAAAGAACGCCATATGCTTTGGAGTTTTGATCTTGTGAACCACTCTGCGCTTTGTCGCAGGCAAGTAATAATTTTTGTAAAGGACCTTGTTCTTGAGGTTGTTTGAGAGAATGTCTGTGTTGTAGATATTAATAAAGTTGAGAACGTTTGCCGACATTCAGCAAGATCTGTTGAAACATGGCTAATCTTTTATGAATGTTATTTTGTCACACAAATATACATATTGTATTTGTACATTGTTATCATATCACGAAGTCTTAAGGGAAGTAGATGAACATTGTTACTTGGGTAGTAAAATAACTAACGATGGCAGAAGTAAGGAGGACATAAAGTGCAGACTAGCACAAGCAAGAAAGAGCTTTCTTAAGAAAAGAAATTTGCTCACTTCAAACATTGATATCGGAATTAGAAAGATGTTTTTGAAGACTTTTGTGTGGAGCGTGGCATTGTATGGAAGTGAAACATGGACGATAACTAGCTCAGAAAGAAAGAGAATATAAGCTTTTGAAATGTGGTGTTACAGAAGAATGCTGAAGGTGAGATGGATAGATCGAATCACGAATGAAGAGATACTGAATCGAATTGGTGAGAGGAGATCGATTTGGCTAAATTTGACAAGAAGAAGAGATAGAATGATAGGGCACATCTTAAGACACCCAGGACTTGTTCAGTTGGTTTTTGAAGGAAGTGTAGGTGGCAAGAACGGTAGGGGTAGACCAAGGTATGAATATGACAAACAGATTATAGCAGATGTAGGATGCAATAGTTACGTAGAAATGAAAAGGTTAGCACAGGATAGGGTGGCATGGAGAGCTGCATCAAACCAGTCTATGGACTGATGACTCAAACAACAACACATCATATCACTATAGCCTTTTATTATGTCACTGTGTCGCTTTTCTGATATATGTATCTTTGATGTGCAATCAAACATAGCCAACCTATATATATAGGACGGTAGGTTTATACAAGGACGTTCATAATTACTACCATGTACTACATCAGTCTACGTCTTAATTGCTGTATTTAACAGGGAAACCACTAATACTGATGAAATCCTGGAAAAGCTGAAATATAACTAGTATACGAGGCTCTCTCGCTAGCATTGATACTGTCTTTTCTCCTCAAGACACTGCTATTATAGACATTATGAAGGCAACACAGAATATGGCTCTGGTGGTAGCGATTTATTACAATGTTCTAATATCCTGATTTTGAAACCAAACGCAACCTATCATGCCCTTGAATATTTTTACAAGTATTACTTTAACAATACGGATGGAAGGAGCATGAAAATCAAGGCTTGAGCCAAAATTCGAGATGACAAGACGTTGAATTGCACTGTAGTGGATATTGCTGCTATGTAAAGGAAGGAATGTTATTCTATTTATTTCAAAAGATCACGGGCACCGTGATTATTTTTAGTGGATTGATAACATAGTTGGATAGCATCCAATTCTGTGCCTGTCTCCCCACCACAGAGTAGTTCTACATATTCTACGGAAGAAGGGTTAAAGGTGAGATCCACTTACAACTGCCACATGGGAAAATCGATCACGCAGGCTAAAATATATCGTAACATGAACAGGTACTTTCCAATTCATGCTGTATGAAATGAATTCACATGGCCGAGTCGAATGCATGACTGGCTCACAAGCAAAGTAATGGGAGGCTCGACCATGTATTGTTACTGCACTCTTTGGAGAAAATAAGTGGACAAATGAAAGGGGGACATTGATTCCAGATATGACAGACTAAACCTCTTGATCATCAAACAAGATATTGATGTTGACACCACTAGACAACAGGGGGCAGAAAATACGACACTGGATTGTATGTCATGCGTTCTGTGGCATATCACGCCAAGCAAAGGTGCAAACGTCTGCAACCCTTCTTCTTTACGTGAATACGTGATTCTTGTGACAAGTAATTTATGAGGTTCACAATTAGCTTTCAGTAAAATAATGTTTCATTTTGCATTGATAAATATTCTATACGAACCAGCTATATTGCTGTAACTCGTGGCGCGTCCCAGGTGACGGATACGGGTTCCCCGCTGGCCTGCCGATGAACTTGAGCAAAATATAAAAGCTCTCGCGTACCAAACATGTACAAAGTCATTAATGGCAACTTTGACGGAGATGGAGACGTTCAGTAGGGACCAGGTGGCGGAAGAGGTACACTAAATTTCTGGAAGTTAATGCAGAAAAGAGGGTAGCGTTTCTTCTCTAGAGGAGTGGCTGCAAAAGCCATCTGTTCTCCATGTCCGGAGCTGCGTTACTCCCTTCTGTCATGAGCTCTAAAATGCTCAAGACAAGCCGGCCGTAAAATAATACCGTTATATCATTACAGAAATATTTCTCATGGTATCGGAGCCAAGATTAGTGCAGCCCCTGGAAGGGACGCGCATTGGCAGGGCCCAGTCAGCATGAAAAGTATGCTAGGGTTACCGTCGCACGGGCTGTGACGGCTAACCATGCTAGTACCCCCATTTTGTATCCCATCATTGAATTATGCCTGGATGAAGTAGCGAATAAGCTTCTGCACTTGAGAGAAGGCTTGTAGGCATCTGAGAGGTGTGGAAAAAAGAGAATGGAGAAAAGTCATGGGAAAAGAGGTGTGGTTACTAACTGGTGTACAACAGAAACCGAAGGACAGTTCATGGTGTTGACATTGTCATATCAGCTAAATTTGACGGTTCAGTCTCCGAGGTGCAAAAGTTTGATAATCGCTTGATGTAACTCGTCCGCACTGGGGAAAGAAGGAAATTCCAATTTTTCACAGCAACGCTCCACAAACTGACGTGCTCATGGAATACAGAGATGCGTTCTGGGCACTGCCTGACAAGAAGACCGCTGACTATCTTATCGCTGCCGCTGATCTGAATGGACGTGTAGGACCGAGGAAAGAAGAACAAACAGTCCATGGCGTTCATGGATATGGAGAAAAGAACGACGATGCCCAACAAATTCGCGATTATGCAGAAACTGATCATCGCAAACACACGGTTCAAAAAGAGTGATATTCATCTACTCAGTACTACAGTGGCTCCCATCCAATTCGCATTGACTACGTCCTTGTGAGAGAGTGAAATCTCGAAGATGTTCTAGAGATAACAGTTGTCCCTTATTAAATCCTTGCGATGCAACAAAGACCAGTCATCTAAGCTGCGGATAAAGTCACCAAGAGCCCAATACTTCGCAGGAAATAGACAAATTGGGGTCAAATGGTTGCCCCTGAAGAAGGAGACTAACGTCTTTGCAAAAGTTACAGAGTCACAAATCACCATAGTTGAAGTGAGCCTGACTTAACTGAAAGACGCCTTTCGCTCTATTCCTGGAACAATTAAGTCAGGGCGACGACAACGAAGGATTAAACATGACATATGGCTAAGGAATGAAGATGTTAAATATGCAGTACGGTTGAAGAAGCAGCTGTACCACAAGTTTCTTGCTCATTGGAATGCCTACGAGGTTGCCACTCGTAAAATGAAGGAGGTATTTGCCGTAACATAATCAAACCGGTAGGCAGGACTATATTTAAACATGACATGCGCGAATTCGAGCGGAATTTTTAACGGCTAGTCCAATCGAGCCAACGCAAAACGTCAGAAGTCCAACGTTTTTACGGCATCAATGAGGAAACAGACGATTTGCTACTGGACAGGCGGGAAGCGCGAGTACACTGGCGGAACTATTTTGACAACATTTCAATCATGGAATTTCCGTATCTACCAATCCTAATCACCTCCGCTGTTGAAGGTCCAACGTAGGAAATGACGTCACTAAAGTCCAGGCTATGCTGAAGGAAATGAAATCAGGGAAAGCCATCTGTCCCGATTATCTTCCGGCAGAGTTTTGTTTCTCTCAATGGGGGGGGGGATGCAGCAGTGCGGCTAAAGCAAGCTTTTCAACCATATCATCAAAGAAGGTCAAAAACAAACAGACTGGCGACGGAGTATCAATTCAGAAATAAGAGAAGCCCTGGCGATTTTTCTAATCACGGCCCGAACATACTTCTGAGCCTCGCAACGAGAGACTTAGAACAAATCTTCGACAAAAGGATTAGCGATTTAGCCAAACATACAACAAGCCAAGCTGGATTTGTGTAAAATTGTGGCGCAATAGGAGAAGCCCATGCTGCCGGACTGTTACTTGAGAAACACTGTGAAAAAAATAAGAGGCTTCATGACAAATTTCTGGACCCTTAGAAGCCCTTCCATCGGGTACTTCATGACCTAATCAGTCAGCCCTACAAGTACAAGAGCACCTTGCTGAGAGGGTATAATTGCTCTACAAAGAACAAATGAGTTGTGTTCAAGCTGCCGCAGGAGCGTCTGATGACTTCCGCATAACTGTAGGAGTCCATCAAGGCCCCGGCTTATCACCACTGCAGCTCATTCTTGTGATGGACACAATTACTACAAACCTGCGCAGTTCAATACCATGGACACTTCTCTAAGCAAATGATATCATTTGGCTGAAGAGAATAAGCTAGACCTGCAGCGTCAAACAGAAGACTGGAACAATCGACTAGCGCAATAAGCCCCGCGCCTCAACAAGAACAAGACAGAATACATTGCATTAAATCGTCGAGAAGTTGGAACCATGCATGTTGACGTTAAAGATATAGCACGAGTAGAGATATTTAAGTATATTGGCTCCACAATCTATGATTATGGCCGACTTACTGATGAAGTCAACTTAAGGATATACAAAGCCTGACTGAAGTGGAGAATGACAACAGGCGCCCTTCCGAACTTTGGACGAAGGGCCATCTCTAAACTAAGTTCTACCGAACTGATATCTGTCCTATCGATATCCATCCTGTCGTTTTCTACGGCAACGAATGCTGCCCAGCTCTAGAGGTAGAACGCCAAATAAGCATCATGGATACGAAGTTGCTTACGTGGAAGGCTGGCATAACTAGACTAGATCACATTTCAAATGATGTTATTAGAAAACGTTTTGGCATTGCAGCGATCCAGAAGAAAATTGGGGAAAGGCGTGTGCGCTGGTTTGGGCAAGTGTTGCGTGTAGAGGACGATACATTGGGAAAGTCAGAGTATTACACAGAAAGTCGGTGAAAAGAGGCGCTAGGGACGAACCAAACAGCATAGACTGATAAAGTGCACAACGGCCTGAAAGTTGGAAGACTACATGCAGACATGGCCCGAGACCGAAGTAACTGGAGTCAATGAACCACAACACCGGACCCTGCCACCAGATGCAGACTGATGAATATTCTGTTACAAAAATGGAGTGCAAAGGATATTTTACACATCCTAACATTCAAATTAGTTTATTGTATGATCAAATTTTCTCCCCTAAAGCCTATGTCCGATATCTATAAAAACTTATTTTCACAAAATAGTGTTTGAATGGCTGAAAGCTTCTCGATTTCGTGTTTAAGTGACTGCTATAAATGCATTGTGAAGAAAAATTTATAACTCAACAAAATAAAAAATGGGTATATCTGTGTTAAATGGGAAGGACAGTTTGAATATCCGGTGAAATTCTATGAGCACTGTGCCGTTACATTGCCAAACACCACAACAACAACCATAACGGCCAGCCCAAGGTATGAACTAGCAGTTACACAACTGCACCAGTTCGTAAGAAATAAGTGGAAGCTTAATCAGACACTATACACTCCTTCCAACAACAAGAGAACAAGAAAAACTTACCTTAACAAGTGGAGAAGTGTCACAACAAACCGTGGATAATTTAAATTAACCCCTGTACTGGATATCAGAACACCAAAAAGTGAAAGAAAGAACAACAACATACCTTTAAGAAGGTAAAATAATTTAATCTTGATACCCAAAGCAGAACAATCTTATTTTAAATATAAAAATGAAATTAAATAAAACCGTCCATAGAAGAGAAAAACAAACAATAATGTAAGGTAATTAACAACTGAGGAAAACTGAAAAACTGAGGTCGGCCAACCAGAAATAAGTGTAAAAGGTACATGACTACATGATAATTACTTTAAGCGAGTAGTGCCTTTGGGGTGCTTTACAAAAGGTGACCTTCAAAGTAAAAGTTTTCTCTTCATTTACTCTTACTTTCATTTAACTTATTATATTCGTCCGGATAGTGTGATCATGGAGCTTTCGCAAGGGGATCAGGGTAATTACGTCTCGAGTGACATAAACACAAGTAGAATAAACAGACGTTAAGACAGCCGAACAAACACAAACCGGGAAAATATCAAGTCAAGAAAGTTTGGATAAAGTGTTAAAGTCACACAGACACCAAAATAAAATATTTACAAAAGCGACAGAATCCCAAAAACAACCACTACCATCACTACAGAGTAGCCATGGTAACCAACATTCGCCATCAAGAGTTGGCAATGACCAATCACAAAGCATAAGCATAACAATGGTCGAAACATAAGGAACCCAGAAATTCCAAAACTCATTCATTTACATTTTACAAGAAAAAAATAAAAGGAAAAGCAGGAATAAAATTAAAAGAGACCCAAACTAAATTTCTGATACCCTGGAGAAAACTCACATGGTCCTAAAACCTTTCCAAGTGGTAGAGTTCTTTTGAAGTACATATAGAGGAGATACACCTTATCTCCCAAAACTCCACATTAATAATAATCATTGCTTTTCATAATTTCCCAAACTAGATGAAAAGTAATACACCTTCATACCACACATATCCAGATCATTAGGATATGTATACTATATATATATATATATATATATATATATATATATATATATATAAATTTTTACAGAGGAAACCCGAAAAACTTGAACAGTTACTGCCTTTTAAATTTTTGAACCAACAACTAGCATTATGGCTTTTTCAAAGGTCTTAAACACACGAAAGTTCTAGAAGAGGGCATGTTTTCCAAAACATAATTCCGGTCTCCGGCGACTAAGTTCAATTTAAATGAAGAAGAAACTTACAGTTGCAGAATCAGGCTTGTAGTAACATCAAAGCGTCAGTTGCTCCATACTCACGTAATGATATCACAAAATATTGCATTTACTGCAGAAAGGAGGACGGTCTTCAAAATTTAAACCTTTAGAATGGCAGAAAGCCATATATATATTATGTCGGATCCATAATGTGCGCTAAGGCCAAACGCCGGAGCGAGTGAGTAGCATGTACTTCCTCCATCATGGTCAAGCTTCTCCTCATTTCATAATGGCCCATTACTCCCGCTGGAAGAGAGCAGTTCAACAAGACGGCGAGGAGCTCCCTGATTGGTTGGAGGCGAGGTCACGTTTCAACCACACCATAACAGATGGCAGCACACAGCAGAATGAGAGTTAAGTATCGAGAGCAAGTCCCAGAGAATAAATTAATTACTTAAGAAATATGATGGTTTACAAGTAGGAGAAATCCAAGTTGAGAATATAAACGTGACACTGTTTTCTACGGCTAATTGGCCAAATCAAAACCGTTCCTTGGGAAAGCAGTTTTAAATCCGTAATAATGCCTCAGTACCTACAACAGGGGAGTCCGTCAGTGTATTCTAGCCTGAATAGAATTTTGCAATTCATATTTCTGCTTACATACGTCATAGACAGCAGACGATCATATTAATCAGTTTGTTATTTTCACTCCGATCACGCCTATAAATATGAAGACCATGGAGGTGTGGCACAAAGTGGTCTGTTCAGGGCCATGTGACACTCAACGCTCTAAAGCTGGAAGGAAGCCACATAACTAAGTGGTTAGTTCAGGACCATGTGTCTCTACACAAACGGAAGTAAGCCTCATCACTACTTATTTACCTCAGGACGATGTGTCTCTCCACAAATGGAAGGTAATCTCAACACTAATTGGTAACCTCAGAAATACGTGTATTTCCACAAGTAAGCAATTAGGAAATTTTATGAATCTTAAAATCTTTTCTTACGTAATTCAATACCCAAATGGCATGGCAAATATTTTAGACATTTTAAAGGAAGTCATTTAAGTTGCGGCATGATATTTGTAGACTGCTGAAATGAGAGTCAGGAAACAATAGCGCCTGTGGTGAGATATAAAACAAAGTGGGAAGTAGCAGATAAGATCCGGTCGACTGAATCCTTCAGAAGCATCTAAAATCTATGATGTAAAATGGACTAAGCTACGTAGACAATGGACTGTCCTCTGACAAATATGCCAAGAAAAAAGAAGACACATAAAATGCATGTCGCTTTGCTGGTCTCTGCACAAAATATGTTTAGAAAGTAGAAAGCTAATTTAGACTCAATCAAAAATAGAAATATGGTTTTGTGTGTGAAAAGGATTCATAAGCAACATTTTTACTGGTGGTCATAATACAAGATTGTTCTCTAACGTAGCCTATTGTGTCCTGTTACATATGAATTACAAAGAAACAGAGAGTGTGAGCTGATACTGGGTAGTTCTAAGGACCGACATGAATATTTCTTGCCACTAGTTGTGAAAGTACAGTAGGAACAAGGCAGTGCATCACATAAGAGCCGAGAAGACCCTAACCACGCACAAAATCAAATAAACCATACAGAATTCGTAGTTTCCATCACAAATCTTGTTTGAAGTCAAACCTTAGGCTACGACTAGCCATCGCATGACCTGCTGATACAAGGGCTAGGTTAAGAGCACCAACCCGAGACTATAGAATCATTTCCCAGGGATTATCAAAGATCATTTCACACAGTAACCAACAAAGGTGTGACAGCAAAAAATTAATTAGCAATGTCACAACTACAGTTCAAAAACACTACTGCATTAAATGTTTTAATACAGGACATACACTTGTGGTACTTTGTAAGGTCAATGACAATAATTACAATTTTGAAAGAATATTATATCACTACGTTATTTACCTATTATTATTATTATTATTATTATTATTATTATTATTATTATTATTATTATTATTATTATTATTAGCATAGGGCAACAAGTTAGATACATATATTCAAATATATAGTATTTACAAATATACACAGACAAGAAACATGTTTTATAACAGAATGTCCAGTTGAGTGATCCACTGTATGGCTTCCTCTGTTGGTTCCACAAAGTCACTCCGGCTACCTGTGTAGGGACGTCATGTACATTCACTTACAATATGGGGATCATCTGCCGAGATGCACCAAAGTCGCACTCTGGTGATGAGATATATTTCCACTTATAAAGGTATCCCTGCATCGTCCATGATTTGTTCTCACCCGATTCAGAGTGGTCCAAATCTTACGCGGTAGATGATGTTCACCCGAAAAGATGTTGTGTAAGGAACTGTCTGTGGCAACTTTCCAGCGACTTCTCCATTCTTCTAAAGGGTGAAAATTCCCATCAGCCAATGCGACAGCATCATGCAAAGATGGATGTCGTGACTCGAGTCTCGTTACTTTGAGAACAGGAATATCATCCAAAACAGGCAGTTGAGGGTTCATTTCTATCTTCTTGAACTCTCGGATGGTAGCATTTCATCTTTATAAACAGGTGGCATTTTACCTGACAGAATTGGGAGCCAATAAATGGATGTGGACTGGATAGTACCAGATATTAACCGCAAGCTAGCATTATGTTGAGTATCAATTAGTCTTGTATATGGGCTATCCAGCCAAACTGGTGCACAGTACTCAGCACACGAGAAAACCAGTCCCAAAGCAGAAGATCATGAAGTCTTTGCTGATGAATCCCAACTTGAGCCATACAATTCCTGAAGGATAATATTACGTGTTTTGAGCTTTCTGGACAGATTCATAAGATGTTGTTTGTAAGATAGTGTGCGATCAAGTGTAATCCCCAAATATTTGGGATAGCTGCTATGCCGAAGTTCTTGGTGACAAAAACGTATGTGAAGTTTAATGCCAGCTTGGCGATTATTCAGGTGAAAACATGACACTTCTGTTTTGTTAGGGTTAGGACACAGTTGCCATTTCTTGAAGTATGTGAAATCAGGTCTCTTTGTAGCACTTCTTCTGTCACACTAAGGTCTCGAATTTGAGTAGCTAGTGTTATGATATCAGCATAACAAAATGTTTGTGATGATATTTCTGGGAGACCAGAGATATACAAATTGAACAGTACGGAAGACAGTACCGATCCTTCAGCTAATCCATTTTTGAGCTTCCTTTCTCTACTCATACTATTTCCCATACACACTCGAAATCTTCTGTCATCGAGCATATTGCTTATAACCTGCACAATGGTCCTACAGGGTAAAATTCTGAGAAGCTTGTAAATTAATCCTTCCCTCCAGACTGCGTCAAATGCTGCTGTAAGATCAATGAATACAGCTGAGGTCTTGAGTTGTTTCTGGAAACCTGCTTCCATGTGGAATGTCAGTGAAAGCACTTGATCGCAGCAGCTGCGATTTGGCCTGAATCCAGCTTGATAAACTGTAATACGCTGAAAAATAGTTGCGCTGATTCTGTTGTGGAATAGCCTCTCAAAAAGAAGGGCAACTGGTCTATAACTGCTTGGGTCATTGGCAGGCTTACCTGGTTTCAAGATGGAAATCACTTTCGTTCGTTTGAATTCTGCCGGGAGTTGTCTGTTCTGTAGAAGGTCGGTAAAAAACCTTAACAGCCAACTTCTTGCATTCTTCCGTAAATGAATGCGAAATTCTGGATGAATGTCGTCAAAATCTGGAGCTGTACTTCGTTTAACGTCTTTGAGAGCAGCATTGATGTCTTGCACCGTAAGCGGTTGTGAATACCTTGATGTGCGTGGTGTTCTTGATTCCAGAGTTTGTAGCTGGCGCCGTATGTATTTGGTATGTTTCTTATCTGATGGAGTTTGGGAAGTTAATAATAATGTTATTTGCTTTACGTCCCAATAACTACTCTTTTACGGTTTTTGGAGACGGCGCGGTGCCGGAACTTTGTCCCGCGGGAGTTCTTTTACGTGCCAGTAAATCTACCGACATGAGGCTGACGTATTTGAGCACCTTCAAATACCACCGGACTGAGCCAGGATCGAACATGCCAAGTTGGGGTCAGAAGGCCAGCGCCTCAACCGTCTGAGCCACTCACCCTGGCGGAGTTTGGGAAGTTGTGACGATGTGAGATGCTACTTCATCCGGAGTAACTCCAGGCTGTTCCTTCACCAAATGTGTCCTTCCTCCAAGTTTTCTGCGGTGCCCCCAAGATCTTCTACTGGAATGAGTTAGGTCGATATTCTCCACTGTTTCAATCGACCGTTCTCTCCGGGTAGTATCCATGCTGGAAAGAAGTTCATCAGCTATGTCTTCATCACCAGTATGCAGATATTCGTTATAGAGTGCATCAGTCTCTGCATTCCAACCAGGGATGTATTATTTTCTATGGCACACTCTTCTTCTTAGCCTCCATCATAACTGCATCTACGAAACGCTTGTAATTGTGCTTGGGAGCAATCCACCGAACACATTTATCCAGTTCAGTGGTGAATGTTGACAAGTTTGTTTTTCTGAAGTTCCTCCGAGCATGTGGTATTGACCGTACAACAGGAATTTTGATGCCAATGTCCACTACAATGGGGCCATGTTGACTGTGGGGAAAATGTCTTAACACTTTACGACTGGTATGTAAGGGCTGTCCTGCCTCATTGCAGCTAACAAATCACAAGTCAGGATTAAAATCCCTATTTCATGCAGCTCATTGGAAAGTACCAAGATCTTTTGGGTAAAAAATCAGATGGAGATTGTTCATTTCTGTCCATTCTACGAGTTTCTTTCCACATTCATTGTTATTCGAGTACTTCCATAGTTCGTGATGGCTGTTGAAGTCGCCTATATAAACTGCAGGGTGTTGAGCCGTCGGGAGTACGGTACCTGACCACTGTGCGTTTGGGGGTTTATAAATGTTAAAAATAGTAACATGTGCCACTCGCACAGCAACACAATGGATGTCTTCGTCTTCGTTTTGAAAGAGCAGTGAGGCATCTTGGATATTATTACGAACATAAGTAGCTATACCATGTGCACTGTGATATGTTGCACCAAGAGCTGTGAAACCATCTATGAGGCCCCTTTTCCGAAACTCTTCTTTATCGGCTGTATGGATTTCATGTATAACCACAACATCTATATTATTATTAAGGATAACTTTGGATAGGTAGTTACATTTTGCTCTGCTGATGCTTTCTACGTTAAGCTCGAAAACATGGATGAAAGGTACGATGTTTCTTGTCTGGTAGCTCTGAGAAGAGCCATTTCCATGAAATACTTCTGCCATTGCTGGAGGATCTTTAAAAAGATAGGTCCAGCAGACACAGTTATTACTTTCTTAGCACCACCCGGGGGTCACGTGTAGGGCACTTTGAGGGTAAACATACGGACGTGAAGCAATAATGTACCGCCTATTTATCTACTTTTATGAGATAATAAATTCACTTACTTGAAGAATTCTGAATTTTTTAGGCAACCTGAACAAATTTAAAATTCCACTTGTACCTGTCCATTTTATTAGTTAATACTAATTGTGTAAGTATGTTTGCAATCAAAACACTAGAAGCACCTGACTGACAATGAACACTAAATGAATCAGAAAGTGTGACCACATCACTGGAATGAACATAAATCAATAGCACAATTTTTAATGCTCAAAACAATGCACAAGTTTTATTTGAAAACTATGATACCGAAGATGTAGCATAACTGACCTCAAAGTTTCATTTCTACAACACATTATCTGCTTTGGCGTCCACAAATGGAGGAATCTGACTTAACACACAAGAAAACAGAAATGATCAGAAAAAAGGAATCTAACCAAATAATTTCAAAATGACATTCTTCGAGTTATCACATTATTGAACTGAGCCATCATTATTTTGATTAATGAAACTGATTATGTTAGTTTGAAATATTTATTGTTTACAATGTACATAAAACTTAACAATTTCGAATTAGAAGATTTAATTTCTAATCTACAAGTATAGCTTTTTCTGTGTGTCACTGTTGGCATGAACGTATAAAAATATTACTCAGAATACCTGGAAGCAATAGTTTCAGATAGCATTTCAGATGATAAGAACGTGATGACAAATGATGCAGAGAAAGTGAAAGAAAGAACACTTTTTCATGGTTGCTTAAAGGTATTGTAAACAAATACACTACAAAAATATCTAGCTTTACCAGAGATTCTTTTTGTATATATATATTGAATAAAACTACGAGTACATGACGGAACATTAAATATGACCTTAAAGTTCCTGAATATTTTAGATAATTTTAACCAATAGAATTTTCAGATATTAGTGTTTAAATGTAACCTTGTAAAGACAGGATTGAACTGATCAACATGGCCACTTTTGGAGATAAACCAACCACTACTGAACACAACTGTGAATAGGTACAACATATTCCATATTGTATAAAACTTGTAGTGTACATACTTTGTTTCTTCTTTGATGTATGGCAACAGCTTTTCATCAGTTTGTTCCTCTATGAATATTTCCTCCTTAGTATCTTCGGTTGGCTGTCAGTAAGAAATAAGACAAGTAGAATAAAGAAGTAAGGAATAAAAATATATAGGCCTAAAATAGAAACAGCTGAGAAAATAAATTTCATAGTGGTACAAGAAGAGTATAATTAATTTATCCCCCATTTAAAAAATATATAATGGAAAGGAACAATCAAATGAAAATCCCATTAAATGCAAGAGAGGTGTCTACCTTGGTGGTAAATGGTACACAAAAATACATTATTATCAAGCACTAAATTTTAAAAGGACAGAGAAGAAGACAATTTCCTAAAAACAGTATTCTACAATTTTTGCTATTTTTTTCTATTAAGCACACAGCTCATCCTTAATAAATGTATAGAATTTACAAACTCTTACTCATAATGTTTTCTGTTTTACAAACATAATCAACACACATACCACTTGTGCAACTACTTCAAATAATACTATACAAATTCTATTAGGTTAAAATTTACATTGCATTTACTTATTTAATTTTTTACCCTTTTCAGAACCTAACTTGCACAATAACCTGCTGTGTTTTAACCTGAGTCCCTTTGGCACTGCTTTTCAAACAATTGATGAGATATAAGAACATGAAATGGAACACACTGTTGGACAGCAGTAAACACAGTAGCATAGAAAGGGAGGAACATTGCAAATTTGTAAATTTAAAAACACCTACATATTTGTGAATATTCAGCAGAGTATATGTACACATACATGTATGGGTGGAGGTACTTCCATGTATGTGAACATGTACAATTTTAGGAAAATAAATAATAGTAAGCAGTATCTCCGAATCATTACCCAATACCATTCCTTGCTTCTGTTTCTCTTTCTGTTGATCCCTAATTCCACAATGACTAGCCATTTTCTTCATAGAATAGAATAGAATAGAATAGAATACTCCCATCCCCCAATTCCGGATCGCCTGGAGCTGGGGAGAGAGCATTCGTTTATTGCAATTCCTTGAATTATGATACATGACTTACAATACCCTCTTACAATTGTTGGCTGTTACTATACTGAATATGAATTATTTTGTCCTAGACATTAACAATATTATATAGTCTAGGACAACATGTATCTTCCCTACCTTATCTTAATAACTGAACGAATTATTATTTATTACGTTATAACATTAAAAGAAAAGTTAGAATCAAAATGACAAATTTACATTGAATATATACTACATCTAACCTAAATCTGTCTGGTCACGACATCCCCCCTGGTGAGGAACTCCTACCACCCTTCCCAGGGATGTCACGACCAGACCCGTCTCATGAGGCTCCGAAATCGAAACCTCGTAGACCCCTTAAGTTGTCAATATCGTTTCCTCACCACTCCTTCGTGTGACAGCCCACATGTGTGCGGATGACCTAGCTCAACATGTAGGCTGCCTCGCCTGCATTCCACTGCCGAGACGGAATCCATACTCGGCTCATATTTCGCTGACTGATTGACAACTTGTTTTCTCTGGTTTAATACTGTTCACACCTTACTCTAATCTACACGTGCAGAAGTACTGAGTCAACACTATGCTTGAGATAGGTGGGCCTATCTCCTCCTCTCCCAACTCTACTATACTACAGCAGCCAAAACCAACTAACAATCCCAGAGCAAACTAAAAACAGGCTAACAAACAACCTCATTGTAAGGAACACATTACTGCTAACATATTAATGAACTAAATCTACTAATCAGAAATATTACGTTATAACATTAAAAGAAAAGTTAGAATCAAAATGACAAATTTACATTGAATATATACTACATCTAACCTAAATCTGTCTGGTTACGACATCCCCCCTGGTGAGGAACTCCTACCACCCTTCCCAGGGATGTCACGACCAGACCCGTCTCATGAGGCTCCGAAATCGAAACCTCGTAGACCCCTTAAGTTGTCAATATTGTTTCCTCTCCACTCCTTCATGTGACAGCCCACATGTGTGCGGATGACCTAGCTCAACATGTAGGCTGCCTCGCCTGTATTCCACTGCCGAGACGGAATCCATACTCGGCTCATATTTCGCTGACTGGTTGACAACTTGTTTTCTCTGGTTTAATACACTACAGCAGTCAAAACAAACTAACAATCCCAAAGCAAACTAAAAACAGGCTAACAAACACATTGCCATTATGTTTTGCTTATTACATTTTTCTATTTCCATACTACCTCTCATTCCTCTTATAATACTTATAGTTACAAATTACTTATCTATCCTCGTGCTCATCTACATTACATTTACTATCATTTACTAACACTGGTGTTACTTTGAGTTATTGCTAATCTCATTTTAATTTCTTAAACGAGCTCATTGAAAGGAACTCATTACTGTTAGCATGTTGCTGAATTAAATCTGTTACTTAGCAATATACAATATCTAATATAAATGAACACTGAACAACTACAAGAGAAACATAGTCCTAAACTTATAACTATAGTATTCCGAGGTCTCTTGTTGTACAGTCATCATCGTGCTCATGTATATTACATTTACTATCATTTACCTGTACTGTTATTACTTTCTGTTATTACAAATCTCATTTTGATTTCTTTCTTCCACATGCTTCTTAGAATACAGAAAAATTTAGCTAGTTTTCCTGGGGTGATCCATTCTCTATTTAACAGTTTGGTTATTGTATAAAATTCTTTCTCTCTTTCTATTTTTAATTTATATTCATCTCCAAGGTATTTAGTTCTCAGTGCCTCCGTTCCCTTACATGTTCTCAGTAAATGAGCTTCTCCCATAATGTCGTCACAAAATACACACTGATTTACGTTATGGTTCTCACTTATTCCCTTATTTTTGTATAAACCCAAAAGCCACCACAACACACCTCTTAGTTCCCTATTTGTGATTCTATTTTTTCTTATTGACATATATTGGATAATGCCACAGAATTCTACTAGTGTTTTTTTGGTTTCACATTCTGCTCTGATCGTCTGTTTTTCTATGTCCTTTACCCTAATCGTTAGTATTTTAATGAAGCTGTTTTCTTTACCGTTCATCTCCTTATCCCAATATAGCCCCATTCCTATTTTGTCTAGCATACCTTTTACTTTCGATAACCAATAATTCTCATCCAAGTGTCTCATCTGGTGCTGGTAGGCTAGATTTAATATTTCCCTCCCCTCTCCTCTTTTTAATCTTAACCAATATTTTACTATTTTCTTACTTATGTCTGCTTGGATGTTGATATCTCCACATATAGTTCTCACTCCACTATTTGCTGCACATTCTGGTAGGCCCATTATTATTTTACAAAATTTGTTACTTATGATATCTAGTTCTTTTTTATCAACTTCTATACCCCATATTTCAACCCCATACAGTGCTTTTGATACCACAAGGGCATTAAAAACATTTTTATGTACTTTGTATTGCAAATTAGGCATCTTCTTTTCTAAGGCCTTTATACTTGATAGGGCGGCCACACCTTTTATTTTTGCATGGCGTATCTGTTCCTTCCACAACCCATTCTTTGTTAATATTATTCCTAAATATTCTAATTTATTTACAACTTCCAATTCAACACCATCCAACAGCCATCGCCTTTCATTTCTTTTTAATTTATTACCTCTTTTGCAAACCATTACTTTTGTTTTTTTTGGTATTTATTTTCAAATTCCATGTATTACAGTATTCCACCAATTTTTTGAGGTTACTTCGCATACCTGCTGTTGTTAGTGAGAGCAGCAGGATGTCGTCTGCGAAGACTAGACCGGGGATCTCTTTATTGTGTAAGCAAGGGCTAGTATTATTCTCTTTTGCTAGGCATTCTATTACGTCATTAATAAAGAGCAAAAACAGTATTGGTGATAGTTTACATCCTTGCTTAAGTCCAATGTTCGAGTGTATCTTTCCTATCATTACATCTTCTTTGACTTTAACTGAACATATTACTTCGGCATATAGTTCTTCTATGGCTTTAATCATTTTCATTGACATTCCTATTCCGGCCAGCTTCACAACGACAGCCCGTCTGCTGACTGAATCAAAAGCTTTTTGTAGGTCTATTGCTGCAATGTATAGTCTACCACCTTTCTTTCTTATGTACTTATCCATTAACGTTTTGATTATAAATACATTGTCAGTAGTTCTCATTCTTTTCCTAAATCCTGATTGATATACCGAGAGAATAGAGTAATCTTCCGCCCATTTCATAATTCTTTTCGCTAAAATCCCAGTGTAGATCTTACTTAGTGAGTCCAACAATGTAATCCCCCTGTAGTTGTTCGTATTCGTCCTTTCTCCCTTTCTTTTGTAGATCGGGCAAATTACTCCTTCCTGCCAAGATCTTGGAATTTTTTTCCCCTCAAATATTTTATTGAATATTTTAGTTATTATTTCAATCATCTGACCGTTGTTACCTATCTCTTTCCAGAATTCATGCGTAATTCCATTAGCAGCACCTGATTTTCCGCCCTTCCCTTTTTTCATTACATCTAGTACCTCGTCTGTGGTTATTATATCGTCTAGTATAGGCAGCGTACACTCCATTTGTCTCAGTATACCAATTTCGTTTCTGTTCTCTACCCATGTGTCCTTACCCCCTAATAATCCCTTAAAATACGTTAACCATTCCTCATTAGATATTTTTACTTGATCATAGCTTTTATAACCCTTACATATTGTGCTAATTTTGTTCCATACTTTCTTTGTTTCATTTTCCTTACAGTACTTTAGTAATATTTTTGATTCTTTGTCCTGCCATTTACTTTTCTTATCGCTTATTAAATCTTTGTATTCTTTCCTCTGGTTACAAAAATCTACTCGTAAGGCCTGAGATCCCTCATTTCTATACCTTTTTAAAGCCTTAATCACTTGATTTTTCTTCTCCTTACACTCCTCCGTATACCATACATTTCTTTTATATTGTCTACTCTTACTCACAACCATTTTTTTACCAGCTACTTCTATTGATCTTTCAAGCATTCTTATTGCCTCATCTAGGTTATTATCCTCTATCATATACTCCATGCCTATTCTCAGAATTTCAAAGGTTTTACCCCTATAGTAATCTCTAAATTGTTCTCTCTTTTCCTCATTCCACCTATATCTTACTAATTTTCTCTGTTCATAGTTAAAGAATTGTTTGTCTACTTTATTATCTTCCTCTCTCTGTAGCCGAATAGCAACTGGGAAATGATGAGACGCTGTCCAATTTTTTACCTGGATTTCTTTAATAAGAGTTAAAGCCTCTCTAGATGCCAGTACTAGGTCTATAACACTCCCTCCTGACTCAACTATATATGTTAGGTTGCCTGATTCATCTCCCGGCCATCCCCCATTTAAAATGTACAATTCCTCTATCGCGCATATTTCTAATAATTTCTCTCCATTTTTATTACACTCTTTGTCTTTGCTGCTCCTTTTTTCTATTAATATTTCCCCGATTTCTTTGTCGTATAATGGATTATTTAGGCCCACCCTTGAGTTAAAATCCCCCATTATAATTATTCCTGCTTCTTCATTTAGTAATTTTATCTGATTTACTGCGTCGACGAGTTCTTCAAAGAAATTTTCCTTTTCAAACGGGGACCCCGATGGATGGTTGTAGCCAAAGCCAATAAACATATCTCTCCCCTTTTGATTTCCTTTTTTTGTTTTGACCCAGATCATTTCCTCACATCCTGATTCCCATATTTCCACTTGTTTGCTAATTTCATCTTTTGCGATAACTGTTATCCCTCCTGGGTGACGCCCTTTCGTACTCCTTTTATGTTTTGTTTTACTCCAGACCTTAAATCCCGGTATTATCACATTTTTACTAGGCGGCAACCATGTCTCTACTATACCAATAATCTCACTCTCTCTCATTAAATCTATAAACTCATCATTTCCCAGTTTACTTAATATACCCTCTATGTTAATTAATCCCACTACCCAGTCTAGTTATTTTTTCATAGGTATATTTGATGCTACCAGGGCCTTGCTTCTCGTTGTTCGTGGTTTTTCTATTTGTATAATAGAACCACTTGGGGAACTAATTATTTCCTCCTCTGACCCTCTAGCTTCCTCAGACCTTGTCAATCCTTTCTTTGCCCATATGTCCTTTAAATTTAACGCTGGCTTACGTTTCTTTTCTTCTTTTCTCCCTGCGGTGTCTTGCTTTCTCTGGATCACATCTCCTTCTTGGGTAGATCTCCTGGGTTGGTGATGTCCGGTTTCTGTCGTCACAACATCCAGTTCGTTGTCCTTGCTTGGTAGGATTGCACACGTACCTGTTGACTCAGGAGTGCTGGCGTCGCTCACTGTACTGCTGTACTTCCGCTTCTCTGACGTATCAGGACAATGCCCTAGCTCACGTAGTTGACTAGCTGACCATGCCTTGCTCCACGAATCGTCTGATATAATAAGTCTGTTTCCACGTATAAAGGCTTTTAGTCCCGAATGCCTAGCTTTTCCTTGATGAAAACGTAGTATTCGTACATTCTCCATTTCTTCCTTGTCGAGATCTTTCTTTATCCATATCTTCGTGCCTTTCAAGTTTTTGGTATTTTCCAAAATTTTACGGGCCTTCAAACCAGATACCATGCAGACTTTTACTGGTCTTTTTCCCATATTTCTTCCTAATCTGAAGGCGTTATCAATATCACTATCATTGCACTCTATTTTCAAATTCTCTCTGATTAGAGAGAGTACTCTATCTATCAAGTCATTGAAGTTCTCTCTCTCTGGTTCTGCCAATCCGTAGATTATTATGTTTTTCTTCCTCTCTTCTTTCGACCGTGTTTTTTCTTTTTCCTCGAGTTTCCTTAATTTTTCTTCTACCTCCAGTGCTTTCTTCTTCAAACCATGTATTTCATTTTTGTTTTGTAATACACTCTCTTTAATACCCTTCAGTTCTGTTTGTATAAATGATTTCAAGTCCTTGAAATCATTTTTCTGTTCTAGTAGCATTTCTTTGGTCTTTTCTGTATGGCATTCTTGCATGATCTCTTTAATCTTCTCGATATCGTCCCATGTCAGTCCTGGGCCAGGGTTCATCTCCACTCCGCCAATCACTAATAGTACCATCACTACAACTAATGACACTACTGTATGAGTGATGTTGATATCGTTTTTCACCGTTTGTAACGATTTCTTCCTACCTCGGGCCTGCCATCTGCCTATAGCACATCTGTATTGTTCAATTGACACTCCCATGCTCGCGCACTCCTGTACTTCCCGCACGTTCAGCACTACGTCCGTTCACCTCGCTAGCTGAATTGCAACTGCGCATTTTCTTCATCCTCTTATATTCATACTGCCCTGTTCCCAAACACTTCACTGTAATATCAAATAATCCCACAGTACTCCTACCACTTTCCCAACAAGTGGACAATGCTTAAATCATAAGCATAGAAATATCCATCATCCCCCATCTGTAAATCACATTAAGACCAAAAGCATAAATCAGTTAATGTCCCAATCAATGAATGAATCAATCAATGAATCAATCAAACGACAGCAATTAGGGCTGTTGGTTGTTTATATAGAAAAAAGATTGTGGAAATATATGAAACATATTATTTCAATCACTAAATCATTTTCCTATAAGTGAACATTTGCCAAAATTTGTCCCCTTGAATTCAAACTTATCTTCATGTTGTGACCTTTCCTACAGTTAAAGAACATGACTTAAATGTATTCATCAACTGATGTCATTCCAAGCCATCTCTCCAATGACATCTCAGAATATACTGCTTAATCAAACAACTTGTCTCCTTTCTCCAAGTCTCCCCAGCTGAAACTTTGCAACATCTCTGTAACACAACTCTTTTGTTAGAAATCACCCGCAAGAAATGGAGATATTTCTGTGGATCATTTCCTGTTCTCTACTCAAGTAATACTGGTGATGGTCTCACACTCTCATTGTGGCTTTGCTGGAGATTTATATGGCCTCTCCTTTACAACCCCTAAATAACCTCATAATCATATTAAGAGATCTGTAAATTTTATTTTCAATATGTTTAAATGATTACCATAACGAAGCTATATCCTTATTATGAATAGCTAGGTACTTACAGAGATCCCCATGAAGAAATTTCACCCATCAATACAATAATAAAACCGGAGAGGACTCTTTCTATATGTGAAACAAAGAAACTGACTTTTCACCATGTTTACGAATATAGCATTGCCCGATGTCCATCTTACAATATTGTCAAGGTCTTTTTCAGTTACTCATAATCCTGAAACTTATTTATTACACAGAGCCTCATCACTTTTTCAGTTCATTATTCATATTGTTTAATATATCAGAAAGTAAAGGTCTTATCATACTGCCCTGTGGGACCAAATCCCATAATTGTTACACACCAGACGTGGCCAAATTTTAATGGTAAAAGTTATATTTCTACCTTTATGTAAACTATCGACCTTTATAGCCTAATCCATGAACTTGTTTGGAGGCAAAGTTTCCACTTGGGATATCCTGGTCCACACTATTGTATTTTTTTCATACAGTGGCTACAGTGAGAACCACAATGTAATTTCATTATTCACATGGTTTTGTGTCATTTTTGTTAGTGAGCATGTTCTGTTGTTTATCTTTATTACCTGCATATTGTTGCTGTTTGGAAGTAAATAATGTGACCTATTTTTAAGACTGTGCATTCTGTAAATTACATGTATTATTGATACTATTCAGGAGTTCTGTTTATATTTCTTAAGAGTGGTTCTAGAGAACAGTCAAATTTTGATGTTATGGGGAGACGAAGAGACCTTTCGACAAGAAAGGCATTGTCAGAGAGCTACTTCTAGAGAAACATCAATCACAACAAGAAATAGATTCTAGATTGCAAATACCACAGCAATCTGTAAGTAGAATTTTAAAATGTGAAGATAACGGGAAGACAAAATGTGATGATGATGATGATGATGCTTGTTGTTTTAAGGGGCCTAACATCGAAGGTCATCGGCCCAAGACAAAATGTCAACAACGTGTTGGAAACTGAGTGCAGAAGAAGAAACCAACCCCAAGGAGGAAGCAAAACTGATTAATTTGTCAGTAAACAACCGCAAGGTTACTCGTTTGGATTTACGTAAGAAATTAGAAGAGTATGGGTCATTTGTATTAGCCAGGACTCTGAGGCGAGAGCTGTTTAATGCTGGAATGAAAGCAAGATGACCTCAAGGCAAAGCGAAGTTTACTCCTGCTATGGCTGTAAAGAGGTTCCAGTGTGCCACGACTCTCCAGAATTGGTCATCTGATGAATGGAAACAGGCAAGTCCATGATAATTACTGTAATTCCTAAATTACCATTCATTATTCCATTATAACCCAATCTAAGTGATGTAACCGTACAGCACAGTAAATGTATGAAATTCTTCTTTTAAACCATACAGATTATTGCATTTAATGCTAGGCTTATTTGTTTTATTTATTTCAGGTTTGCTTTAGTGACGAATCGGTATTTCCTGTCATAGAAGAGACAATTCAATATGTCAGAAGATAAGGAGAAGCATTCCATCCAGATTGAGTGAAGCATCCAACTTTAGTGATGGTCTGCAGTGTGTTTTCTTGGTATGGCTGTTGACGATTATACACTGACTGACAGAGCAAATGCAACACCAAGAAGGAGTGGTCAGAACTTTATGCCAATTGCAGGGTAGACTGACGTCACTGCGGTATGCTCATGATGTGAAATGCGCCGCTGTGCTGCGCACGTAGCGAACGATAAATGGGACACGGCGTTGGCGAATGGCCCACTTCGTACCGTGATTTCTCAGCCGACAGTCATTGTAGAACGTGTTGTCGTGTGCCACAGGACACGTGTATAGCTAAGAATGAAAGGCCGCCGTCAACGGAGGCATTTCCATCAGACAGACGACTTTACGAGGGGTATGGTGATCGGGCTGAGAAGGGCAGGTTGGTCGCTTCGTCAAATCGCAGCCGATACCCATAGGGATGTGTCCACGGTGCAGCGCCTGTGGCGAAGATGGTTGGCGCAGGGACATGTGGCACGTGCGAGGGGTCCAGGCACAGCCCGAGTGACGTCAGGACGCGAGGATCGGCGCATCCGCCGCCAAACGGTGGCAGCCCCGCACGCCACGTCAACCGTCATTCTTCAGCATGTGCAAGACACCCTGGCTGTTCCAATATCGACCAGAACAATTTCCCGTCGATTGGTTGAAGGAGGCCTGCACTCCCGGCGTCCGCTCAGAAGACTACCATTGACTCCACAGCATAGACGTGCACGCCTGGCATGGTGTCGGGCTAGAGCGACTTGGATGAGGGAATGGCGGAACGTCGTGTTCTCCGATGAGTCACGCTTCTGTTCTGTCAGTGATAGTCACCGCAGACGAGTGTGGCGTCGGCGTGGAGAAAGGTCAAATTCGGCAGTAACTGTGGAGCGCCCTACCGCTAGACAACGCGGCATCATGGTTTGGGGCGCTATTGCGTATGATTCCACGTCACCTCTAGTGCGTATTCAAGGCACGTTAAATGCCCACCGCTACGTGCAGCATGTGCTGCGGCCGGTGGCACTCCCGTACATTCAGGGGCTGCCCAATGCTCTGTTTCAGCAGGATAATGCCCGCCCACACACTGCTCGCACCTCCCAACATTCTCTACGAGGTGTACAGATGCTTCCGTGGCCAGCGTACTCTCCGGATCTCTCACCAATCGAACACGTGTGGGATCTCATTGGACGCCGTTTGCAAACTCTGCCCCAGCTTCGTACGGACGACCAACTGTGGCAAATGGTTGACAGAGAATGGAGAACCATCCCTCAGGACACCATCCGCACTCTTATTGACTCTGTACCTCGACGTGTTTCTGCGTGCATCGCCGCTCGCGGTGGTCCTACATCCTACTGAGTCGATGCCGTGCGCATTGTGTAACTTGCATATCGGTTTGAAATAAACATCAATTATTCATCCGTGCCGTCTCTGCTTTTTCCCCAACTTTCATCCCTTTCGAACCACTCCTCCTTGGTGTTGCATTGTCACTGTCAGTCAGTGTATATTGTAGAAGGAACTATGAGACGTGAACAGTATAGTATTAAGAACCCGTTTGGTAGCTCAGGTGCAAGAGTAATTCGGCCAAAGTGAATTTATTTTTATGCAAGATAAGATTTTTATGCAAGAACAAAGCCTAGAAACAGTCCAGACATGAACCCCATAGAATATCCTTAGAAAATAGCAAAGAAAAGTCCAAAAAATTATAACGACAAAAATTGGCTTGATTGAGAAGCTCGGTCAGATCTGGTGTCATGATGACGATTTAAAGAGTCAGTGTAAAATACTGTTTGAGGGTATGCCCAGTCTAATCAAGTCGCTCATGAAAGCTAAGGGGGTGCATAAGAAGTACTAATGTCATCAACTTTAAAATTGGTAACATCTTATCTGTTCAATTCTCGAATTTTTAATGTTTAATAATTTGGCCATATCTTTATAGTCACCCATTTAGCCACTGTTTTATCTATCCCGAACGCACTAATTTTTTTGTCAGTAGTTTCCCGAGATCTACCCTAAGAAAATCCTTGGATATGTCAATCGTGATACATTTGACTTCCTGATATCTGCTATATCATGCTGGAATCCACAAGATGAGCTTCAGTGGAATAATGTTTCCTAAATCTGAACTACCTTATATCGAGCCAGTTGGTAATTTCTTAAATGTGTATAACATAATCAGAAAGAATGCATTCCAAGAGCTTGCATGCAACACAAGTCAAGACGACTATTGTGTAATTACTAGCCCTAAGTTTAGCACTTTTTCTCTATACACAGAGTGCTACTATACTAAGTATTCATTCATCTGGTATAGCTGTTTCATACATACTCTAATCAATATCTCAAAGAACTGACTTTCGTATATGCCCAGAAATTTTACCCATCCCAGCAGCATTTCTAGTTTTAAATTTTTGTATATTACCTTCAATGTTCCTTATAGTGGATATTGTAAAGTAATTTCAAAGGATTAGGTGGAATTGTCAACTGCGTCAGGTACTGCAAAAGGACATGATCATACCATTGGTGACATATCCTATGCGTCACGAGTGACGGCTGCGATGCCCATCGACTAATGAAGTATACACATTCCCATGTTGTGTAATTGCTACTTCATACCTTCCTAAATCTGTCAACATTCAACACCGTACTCAGCAACAAGCCGTAGTAACACAGCTGAAAGTAATTCCAGTATCAAGGAAGACAATGTACACTGCCGGCTGGTGCTCTCAGTGCTTTTCAATTAGCATTTTGGCAGTGAAAATTGAATGAGTTGTTCCAACACCCTTAATGAAGATGCATTGGATAGCAATAATGCCGGCGATTTCACCCAGTCAATAATGAAGGCTACTCTAAAAGATCTTCTCATGTACAATTGGGTGCAATTTGGATGGTAATTTGCACATTCTGCTGAATCGTCATTTTGCTCAAAAACAGGCACAAGGATGTTTACAGCCCAATGACTGGGAACAGAGCCAGAGTCAACTCTGGCACTGAATAAGCTTGTCAGCCAGTTGATAATGAGTTCTTTAAACTGCCTCATCTTCCAGAAGTTTGCTGGATGGTCATCCGGTCCTGGCGCTTTTTGGTCCATCATACTCCTAATGGCACCCTCCACTTCCTTTGATGTGATGCATAGGATGGGACTTACCATCAGGAATAGGGTGATGTGGTAATTCAATGCAGGAAATATCTACAAATGTTGTTGCCAATGATTGAGGATTTCTTGTTTGTCCTCTAATCACTGGTCATCTTTGTCTCTAATGCAGACAGTGAGCTCAATACTTGTGTCAATTTTCGTCAGATGGAAAACAGTTCTCTTCTTCTTCCCTTGAGCTCAGTGGTGTACAGTGTTTATCAGAATTATACCGACAAAAATTCAAGAATGCTCTTCGTATTATGTTAAGAATAATCGTTCAATCAGACTGGCGGGAAAAATTATATTTTTGAGAAAATGAGGTTAAATTGTTACTTCCTGGTGCACTATTGAAATTGAAGAGCTGCTGCCGCCTTTCAGGGAAGATAAGGGTAGGGAGGTGTTGTGGAGTGTATGAGCAGACAGAGATAATGCTTCCTCATACGACTTCGAAAGGATTGTCTCTAACAGGCAATATCCACAGTCCATTTATATACTAGCCGTAACTGCACACAGAGTTAAAGAACACACTGTATTGAAGACACGCATGTTAGTCAAGGAAAGCACCAGATTGGTTCTCCTCTCGTCTGTTTTTCGCAGTAATATTCTATATTAATTAACATGCTCGAAGATTGTGTATTCCTTCCCTCATAATATTGTAAACTCAATGAAATACTGAACGAAGGAATCAACACGCCCAATGGTTTGATTACAGTGTATGTTCAATAAGGCCCCCTCCTACTTTGGTGTATAGTTCACTACGGCGTAGTAGTGAGTGACTATGGACTACGTCCAGGATGTATAGTGTGTGGAGAACGGTTTGGAAAGCTGCCTGTATTCTTGTTACAAGATGTATTCTCTTTCTATAGGGTTCACACAGTAGTCAATTCGTGTAGAACAAACTGTACAGTGCCTACCGGAGTGTGGAAGCGACTATGCGAAAAGAACGAGAAACTTGTGCATTCGCATCGAGAATTACCTATTTCTCCAAATTACACTTCCCCTCCCTTCTCTTTTCTGACGCACAGCGGCTGACTCTCTGACATAGCAAATAGAGCAAGTTCATCAATCTGAACTGCATGACCGGAAGTAACAAGGTCACTTTAATTTCCTCAAAAGGAAACATTTCCCCGAGAATCTGACTGCACCATCATTCTCAACATTACACGAAGAGCATCCCTGATTTCTCTGTCAGTATAGTTCTGATACACCTTGTACACAGGTCATTACAGTGAGTGCGTCTCGATTCAGCGACAGATTTCTTAGCCACAGGTTCCTCAAAAACAAATTTTTCCCTGTGTTCTGGAGTCCTTTTCGAAAGCCAATTTATATACAGTATGCATTCGTCTTATCCTACAACTCTTCTTGGACTGCAATCATCCATAGGAACGTTAGATATTGAATACAAGAGGAACTAGGTTATATCATACCCAAGTTTACTGTGATGGTTGCAGTGAAAGATCTGTAGAATGTGTCTACATGTTGTCAAATGCATTAAGATCAACAAGAGGAAAATTTCTGTTGTTGCTAGGGTCTCATTCTAGTCTTTAAGCTTCCACCACTTGATGTTCTCAGGGGCATAGAGGTCCTTAAATCCGCTAGGCCTACCTTATGCACAGGTGGAATACAGTCAGATGATGTGAATGTTCACATCCTTTCTTCGTCGTAGATCACGGTGCTGAACAACGATAAGGTCAATTTGCTTGCTGCAGTCACCACAAGTGAAACCTCAAATATGAGCTCCACCATCATATCAGGTACCGAAAGTATTACCACCATGACAGCTATAAAAATTCTTAGTGACCATCATGCGCATTAAGGTCATCACAGAGAAGTGGAAACTCATCTTCAGGATACGCTGCAAAATGACCTCGTAGCTCCTGCCAATGCTCTTCCTTTTCCAGGTCATCACAGCCAGATTGTGACATAGGAAACACAAGTTTGAGAGGATGCAACGTCGAATGTAATTCACATAAGGCTGTCGGAATAGCGCTGAACCTCAGCAACTCAATCTTGCATGCTTGCGCACACAATGAAATCAACACCATTCCTGCTGGATGTAACCTGGCAGATAAGTTCACAGACATCTTTGATGTCATGAGATTTCTGGCCTTTCCAAAGCGACCAACTTAAAATCTAATTACATAGATACACTTCAATTCTAAACCGGACTTACATTATCCAAATTGCAACAGGTTAACAGGAACAATAGAATGAAAAGATTAAGTAATAATAAAGCAAGAATGATATTTACTAATAAAATAACTATTCTACAATAATTCTAAGCCATATTTAGATGTATCCTAACTACAATAGTTTAACTGAAGCAACAAATATTCCTAAAGTATGAATCTATGGAACTTATGAGAATGTAAATATTCATTGATTATGTACATAAAATTTAGTTTCCTTGATTTATCAAAGAGACAAAAAGGTGAATAGTTTGAATGTAATTATCAGTCAAAGAACAGTGGCCAGTTATAATCATAAATTTAAGCCATATTAATGAAAGTTAATTGAACATAACCTACGGCATATTGTTTATTTGATGGTTTCTATCATTTCTCTTTCACACCGACACAGATAGGTCATATGGCGCTGATGAGCTAAAAATGGCTAGGAATGAGAAGGAAGCAATTGTGACCTTAATTAAGGTACATTCGCACCATTTGTTTTTGCTGTGAAAATGTGAAACATGCACTTCAGGGCTGTCGACAGTGGCTTCGAGCCCAGCATCTTATAAATGCAGACATAGAGCTACATGGCCAGTTATTCAGTACAACAAGGAAGCAATTGCTTGAATTTCTTCTCTTCCAATACTTTTTGTGAGAGTATCTTAATATGTAATTTCAAACAATACGTTAAAAAGTAAGTTTTTATTTAAAAAATTCAGCTTTCACAGTTCCCCAGATGTACATGCACATTTGGACATAAGTGTTCATATACGTGTCCAAAATTTTACGATACATGGGGTTACTTTGGAAAAGTAAAGAGTAAAGTAGAATCCCAAAATTCTATGCAGAGCATGCCTTCCTTCCTTGAAGTCAAGATGGGCTGCCTACGTATGCTCTTCGGATCTAGGATCGAGGTGGCCCTTACTTCTTCGCAGCTTCTATGTATGCCCTTCACCAAGAATCCCTTTAAGAGACTTATCAAGCCTATCGGCATTGTAATTACGATAGACAATGCTTCCAAATTTATGCTTATATTCTTGCAACACATTCCGAAGTAACCCCATGAAAGATCTCCTGCTCAGAAGAACAGCCAAAGACATGATTCTTGAGGTGATCAAGCTAATGCAAGTTGAACCTAACAGAACTTCAGTTAGAGTAGAACAATTCACTTCAACTAACATTTCTTGACAATGAGAACATTCGGTACCACACGATACAACAAGCAAAGTCTCTCACTGAGGGACAAAGGAAAAGAGACAACAATCAAGAAAAAGGTTTATCACAATAGTTCTATGAACTTTGACTGTCCTACATCAACACAGATCTATCCATATTAAGAAACAAAGTACAAATTTATGTGAAGATAAACCGACGTCCAGAATTATCGCATGGAATATTTGGAAGCTAATACTCAGAGAAGTGTACGAAAATACTAGTAAATTGCAGGGTATATGCTGTAAAAGAGAATCATGCACCAAATGTATCTGGGCATAGAGAAATACTCACGGGTCAATTTATCTCCAAAATGAGGAGACTGGGTTGGATCAAACACATTTCAATGACACATGGGTGAAATATCAATTAAGAAATAGTAAATGTAATGATTATCATTATTTTACTGTAAAACCAATTGTAGTATTAACATTAACAGCTAAACGATAGGTGGGCATCTCAGAGAAGTTAACTGTTAATAATGTAGAATGACACTGCGTAAGCACTGTACAAGTCTACAGATAATTTCACCTTAAAGTTCTACACAACAATCTATAGTGAAAATGCGATTTTCACACCACACACAGGATTTCTGCAAACCAATTTTACTAATTCAACAAGGCATCAATAAATCAAAATAATGCACTTTTAATACTTCTGTATAATTAATACAGCAGTATATACTGTGGAAATAAATCTTTCATCTACAACACACTGCACCCGAAAATGGCATAATTGGAGTTAAAATGGAGATTGCCGCAAAAGCTTAATTTAATTCGGTCAATGGGTCATTTATAACAGCTCTGGTGAAGGCCAAGATCTGATAACCTTGGAGAAATTCGCCTTTAAGCTCATAGCTGCATGGTCGTATGGCGACCCGTCCCTATTTCCTTATTGGTCAGGAGGTTAACATGCGACAGATATGAACAGTTAAAATTTTCAAGGCTAACACCGCCGGGCAAGTTTTCAGAATTCTTCACAAGACCAGTTTTGAACCATGATACTATAAGAAGACGTGAAGAAATGTATGATTGGTTTCCTACTAATCAAACCTTCTAGACTGAGGACTGATAAAATCAGTGTGAAATCGACGCTCAACTTACTCAGATTTTACTCTACTGTTTTCATGCTGCTCTACTTTAAAGCACAACTTCACTTCGCTTTCCCACCATAATTCGACAAGATATTCAATGCCAAACGTCGTTTATTAGCCGTGATGTCTTACAAAGGGAACACATTATTTCGTCTTCTGCGCGACATAACCACTACAATATTAATTCCAGAACACGTGTGGTGTGCAAATCATCTGAACCCGCAAGTTACCTGTCGACTGACATTTAAATAGGCATGGTTGGAACTCATATTAATGCGTCATTTTAGTTTCAGTATGTGTCAGTATGTGTATATGTGTGTGAGTGGAAGCCTACTGTTACAAGAAGCCTGCAAGACAATGAACAAGGGGAATCATCATGCTGCTTGCAAGAGGAATCTCTACTTTCATCATGGTGTACCTTGCAAGGGATATTACTTCCGGAATTTGCCACTAAAAGGGGAGATCCCACAACACCCTAAAGGGTGCTAAAGGGACCAATCGTGAGACGTTGCCAGCCAGGACTTAATCAACTTCCATCATAAAAGGTAGAGAACCTTTTTAAATATTATTTCCTTTTCAGAAGGACTTCATTCTTGAAATAATATCTTCTACTATTTTGTGTTGTTACAGATTCTTACCGCTTCTCATCTACTTATTGGTGTTGGTAAATTTTAGAATGATTGAAATACACTCATGTCCATAAAATCCAGAGCACCTTGAAAGACTAGGATTAGGAAATTCATATTCACAGGACATATGCATTAGTATGTTCTGAAGAAAGGATTAGCATTTGAAACATGCCGATCCTCATGTTCAAGGTCCACATCGATATCCCTGCGCACAACCACGGACTCGTAAATTGTGCCTGCGGCTCTCGTTGTCACTATAAACCAAAGGTAATGAATCAGCGTGACTTGAGCAGACGTGCCTGATGCCTCGCAGACGTATGCAAGAAAAGTATTGTCAAGTTAGTGAGTTTGAAAGAAGGCGAATTATTGGCATGAGAGAACGTGATACATCTATCTGGTAAACTGCAGCTTGTGTGCGAAGTGTGTCGGCAGTGCAGCGGTTGTGTACAGAACGTTCATAGAAGGCCGTAGATCACAACGAGATGGGTCCGGTCACACCAACCAGAGAAGATCGACACCTCATCCGGATGGCATTGCAGCACAGATTTGCGTCTTCCTCGGCTCTGGCGCAACAGTGGAACAGTGGAACACATCGTTCACTACCAGGAGTGACAATCCGTCCCCGTTGATTACGATATGGGTTACCAGCGCGTCTTCCACTTCTCCGCCTAACTTTGACCAATGTGCATAAACATGCTAGACTGCAATGATGTATGAAACGACGTCACTGGGTACAGGAACGGCAGCAGATAGTGTTTTCGGACGAATCCAGGTCCTTTCTGTTTGAAAATGATGGCCGCATTTTGGGTCGCCGCAGACAGGGGGAGAGGCATCACA
This sequence comes from Anabrus simplex, assembly GCF_040414725.1. NCBI lineage: Eukaryota > Metazoa > Arthropoda > Insecta > Orthoptera > Tettigoniidae > Anabrus > Anabrus simplex. Next base: position 28,168,177 of record NC_090279.1, on the reverse strand, counting down.
CTGACTGCTTTCACACAAGACATACAGCGCCAACTAAAGGCGTTATGGTGTGGGGTGCTATTGGGTACAACCACAAATCAGAGTTGGTGTGTGTTCAGGTCAATGTTACCAGTTTGACCTACGTGAATGGCATCGTGCGAACTTAGCCACACCCTTTCTACACAACACCCCAGACGCCTTATTTCAACAGGTCAATGCGCGACCACATGTCGCTGCATGAGCACGTGCTTTCTTGTTGTCACAGAATGTCAGACGGATGCCCTCGCCCACCTGATCATCGGACTTGGCGCTAATTGAAAATGTGTGAGATATGATGAAAGGACGGGTGTGGAGCTCTGACCCAATGCCAACCACCAAAGATGAACTGTGGAGCCAGGTGAATTCAGCATGGATGACTATAACCCAGGACCCCACCTGTGCCTTATACGTGTTGATGCCATCACACATGGAATAAGTTATCAAAGCCCCTGGAGGACTCAGCGCCTACTAGGCAACGGGGCACATGCCGAACCTGGAGTACTGAAATGCTAATCGTTTCTGCAGAAAATACTAATGAACATGTCCTGTGAATATGAACTTCCTACCTCTAGTCTTTCAAGGTATTCTGTTGTTTATGAAGATGAGTGTACTTCTAAGAGTTGAAATGTGTTGATATTGTAATAGTTCTATTATTTGAATTTCATTAACAACGTAGTGCACTAACAATTAAGTGTTAAAAATCACAGACCAATTTGTTTAACTTAGAACCTAAAACACTAACAGGGATGGATACGGTGCATTCCTTTGTGAATTTTTTACATAATATTACACCTCATCTTGCATAATTTCATCAATGAAGTATAAATTGTCACCCAAATGTTACTTATGTACATTAGGAACTAAACTTATGATATAAAGGTAAGTTATGTTAAAAGTAATGAACGTGGACGTAAATGAAGGAGTGTTAATAATAGGCTTTAATAACATACGATGCTCTATTTAAGAAGGCGGTTAGTGCTCAATGGAAATAGCCTAGCCTTCTTAAGTGACAGAATGGAATGGTAGCTCATATTTATGAACAGTGAGGAAGTAGCAACCAATGGAGAGTATATTATTGAGCATATGAAGCGAACAGCACAGTTTAAGGTAATAAATCACTCTCTGTGCTCACTCAACAACACCAAGCTTGTCTAATTAAGGAAACGTATCTAATTAATGCAAATATTAAACCATTATTAGGCTATCTTCTATAATGTGGGAAGATAGATTGACAAATCATCTTAATGTGCTAAAGTGATCATTCTTCTAGTTATTCGATCATGATTCTTATAGCGAGAGAGACATAAGTTCTCGAATGTTCAATAAATGATGAAGAACACACGTAATGTAATAATCATGCCTAACTAAAATGATTAACTTCACATGACCTAACATTTGGAGGGAGGGGGTATTTGAAAAGTAGGGCTTAGCTAAGAATGCAAACTTAACTTAACATGCATGGATTCGACTCGAGGCCTAACATCACAGGCCATGGACTCAACCCTAGGCTTAACCTTACAAGGTCATTAGCTTTACAGACTCAAGTTTGATGTCCAAGAGTGCTGGCTTAAGCTATCAAGCACGCACTTGCTGCCCGGCTTAACCTTACAAGGGCGTTACAGACTCGAGTTTGACATTCAACCCCAGGCTTAACGTAACTAGACAAGATGAGACATGGTGCATGGGCTTTAGGAGCTGAGCTTCGTAGTGCATGGCGGCCATTCACATTATTTTAATAAGACAAGACAGATGGTGTAAAGCTCAATACATGTGCTTTATTCATGGGGGCATAACGCGGAAAGTTGACATCAGGTCATGGAGCTGAGTGACTGCAAAAGGCCAAAAGGGCTACAAACTAAAGGGCAAAAGGGAATGAGGTATGGTCTAGGGCTCAGATCTGAATGTGGAACAAGATGATGGTATGGGACTGTGGAGATGGTGAAAGGTTTAACACATGTGCACTATTCATAGGGACATACCTCTATAAAGCTATTTCAAGGTCCTCAAACTGAGCGGCTGCAGAGTCACAGATGTTGTTGCGTAATGTACTGCTGGTTTTTAGTGTTTGGAACTCTAAATGTTTATTGTAACAATTCGAGCTCAGAAATTTGAATTTTAGAATTATTCTAGAATTCTTTCTTTTTTTGCTAGTTGTTTTACGTCGCACCGACTCAGATAGATCTTATGGCGACGATGGGACAGGAAAGAGCTAGGAGTGGGAAGGAAGCGGCCGTGGCTTTTATTAAGGTACAGCCCCAGCATTTGCCTGGTGTGAAAATGGGAAACCACGGAAAACCATTTTCTAGAATTCTAGAAATATAATACTGTTGATATCACTTAAGAGATTAAAACTTAAGCGTTCAGAACATCAAACAAATGTTCACTACATGTGACTGGGACTGCTGAGTATCGTGCTAAGTAAATGACTGCACGCTGAAAGTTTCTATTTAATTCTAAACACCTAACATTTGAGCTGCGTGAAATTAAAAAATTCCCCACACCGACTGGAAATCTAACTCAGCAATCTTTCCGTTGGACTGCTGTCTACCATAGTAACTAAATTATTGTGTGTTAAGTACAGAAACACCCAACTTTTGAGCTACAAGAAATGAAAATTTTGCCGACCCAACTAGGATTTGAACCCGGGACTCATTTACTTGGGAAACAAACAACCATGCTAACTAAATGACTGTACATTAACAGCTTATGTGTTTCACTGAAGCACCTAGTTTAACGTTACAAGATTCAAAGGAAAAATCACTAGCAATACTAGGATTTGAACATGGAGCACGCTTTGACCCAAAGCTGAAGTGCTATTCAAATATCTAACTCCAAAAATTCAAACTTCTAATTCTGAGCAAAGAAAACAATCGCTGATTTGGGTTCTCAAATTTGGAGCTAACTTCGACTCAGAACTAAAGGTCTTAAGTTCATAAGAAGAAAAGATGTTGAAAGACCTCAACCTGACCCGGAGTCAATGACAAGCTTTTCTTTCACTGAAGACTAAGTGTGGACGATTGGCACAAACTATGTTAACTGAATGTGGAAAGAGAATGCAACACATTTTGTATTAAGTAAGGTCGTGACACATGTACGTCTCAGCAAAAATGAAATTGATTGTAGGAATATTCTGATTAGACTTGGAAATATTTGCTGTGACATGAAATACAAAGTTTACTGTTTTTGCAATTAGCCTAGCATGCACATCTTAGAAAAAGAACATTGGCGGTATGAGCAAGTTGACCAGACTTGGAAGTAACTTAATTGCTAAGACAGGGAATACAAAGTTTATTGTTCGCGCATCGAACTGTGGGCTGCAGATTTGAAACCTGGAGATGTGTAATTTCCTGCTGAAATGTTTACATCACATGACACCTAACATTAGAGCAGGAAGCAATTAAAAAATCCCCAGGCCACCGGGTAATCAAATTCAGCACACTTTCCCTTGGACTGTTGACTATCATAATAGCTAAAGGATTCAATACACACAACCATCGAGCTAAAAGAAATTAAAAATCACCGACCAGACTAGGAATCGAACCAGTGGCTTCTTTACATTGGCAAGAAAAAAGGTTGCTAACTAAATGACTGTACATTAAAAGCTTGTTTGTTTAATTGAAACACATCAAATTCGAGTTCCTTTCACGGGGGGGGGGGCAATAATAATATTCTCTTTACGTCTTACTAACTACACTGGAAAGTTTGAAAAGTCTGCAATAATAATTTTGAAGAACAAAACTGCTTTCATGCTGAATACTCAACGTTCACGCACAATAAGAAACATAAGGCCAGCACTTTAACCGCTTGAGCTACTCAGCTCCGCAATGAATTTGCTAAGTGCAGAAATTTAAATCCCCGCTTCAAACAATGTTTCAAGATGCCAATGTGCAGGAATTTAGACCTGCAAGCTTTCTTTCATGTGCCAGTAAATCTAACGAAACAAGGCGGACGTATTTGAACACCTTCAAATACCATTGGGCTGAGCTAGAATAAAACCTGCCAAGTTGGGGTTAGAAGGCTAGCGCCTTAACTGTCTGAGCTACTCAGCTCGGCTTTTCAACTATTAAGTACCATAAAAACACACACTAATAATGATGATAATAATAATAATAATAATTTGGAGAATCCAACCCACTAACAAATGTTACAGTTTTCGTGTTTTTATTGTTGGCGAAAAACATTACAAAATGAGGATCGGGATAAGGTTAACTATGCAGGGAACAACAGCTGAGTACTCTCTAACACTACTGATGAAGTATATAAGAAGAAGAGAAGAAGAAGAAGAAGAGGAGGAGGAAAGGTCAGGATGAGGAGAAGGAGGTGAAGAAGAAGAAATCTGTCGCACTACAAGCTCGTTTCATAGAGATATTTTGAGCACATACTTTTAAATCTTGCTCGGTTTGATATCCCTCTGACCTCCTGCAGAAGGAAGTTCCATTTACAGCTGGCCACAACAGTGAAGGAATTATTGTAGGTTAAAGATTTTTGCTTAGGAATAGCGAGCAATGTCGAGCTCAGCGCTCTGGTGTTTTTATCATGGTGTTCAGAAAGGCTATGAAATTGTTCATACAAGATGGGGATTGTAAGGTAAGGATTTGATGCAATGAAGTTAGGGTATGCAGCTTGCATATTTCTTCAAGGCGTAGCCATCCGAGGTCGATGTAAGTCTGGGTAAAATGATCTGAAAATTGCAGATTAAATATAAATCTTACACAGGCATTCTGTGCACATCGTAGTTTATCCCGAAGCTCGGTTTTCGCGCCTTTGTAAACTACGTCACAATAATCGAATATTGGAAGAACGAGGGTTTCAACTAGTTTCTTCTTTGAACTGAATGGGGAAAGTAAATTTGAAATTGTTCAATATGTGCAGCATTGCAAAAAATCGTCTACTCACAGATACTGTCTGATCCATCCACGAGAAATGCTGGTCAATGATCACTCCGAGACTTTTCAGAGTAAAGCTTGCTTTTGAACTCATACATCAGGAGTGGACATGCAGTAATTAGTGGAAATAAGTCTTGAGTGGGCAACTGCTATGGTTTGGGATTTTTGGGGTTTAAAATAAGTCTATGCTGGGAAGACCTTTAGCTTATGGCCTCTAGATCCATGTTAATTTCTTCGATTGCTTTCGAAACGTCTGTTGGTTTTGCATGGATGTACAATTGTACGTCGTCAGCAAAATGTGACATTTACAATGTGTCAGTTGTTTAGCTAAGTCATTGATATAGACAGAAAATGGCAAGGGAGCTAGGGTTGACCCTAGTGGGACACCTGTTTTCATACATTGCCACGAAGAAAAGGTACCCTGATTGACGACACTTTGGTGACGTTCGCGTAAATAGGCTCCCATCCATTTCAGAGTACTGTAGGAGAACCCTAGGCGATAAAGTTTGGGTAGAAGCAACTCATGGTCTACAGAGTCAAATGCTTTGCTGAAGTCCAACAATACTAGAATTGTCAGCTTTTGCTCATCAATAGCCTGCCTTATATCATCACTCACGCTTAGTAAGGTAGTACATGTACTGTGATTTCGTCGGAAAGCTGACTGGTGTGGGTCTAGTATGTCGTGGTTGTTGAGATAGTACGTGATTTGATTATGCACAATGTGTTCAAGTCCTTTGGCTATTATAGACAGTATATTAATAGGTCTGTAGTCACTGTTTAGTCTAGGAGATTTTGTTTTTTGTAAAGGATGTACCAGGGCCATTTTACAGACAGTTTGAAATACACTGTTTTGAAGGAAGAAGTTGTATATGAATGTCAATACCGGAATAATAGTGTCGATAATTTTGTTTAGCATTATAGTGTATATCCCTCCGTTGGTCGCGCCTCATTTCTTAACATCGCTGGTCGCGGAGCGCTCAGCATTAATGTAATATGATTTTGAGGCCTTTATTGTTATTATTTTTGGTGTTATTGTTTTAATTTTGATACTTTTTATTCTTTAATTACTTTTTTGTTGACAGGTTAAGTTACGTACAATATTCATTGAAACAGAATACACATAATTATGGAAACACCATGGTGACTTACTCTCCTACGGAATAGCAAACTTTACAGCGCTGTACAAAGCCCTCAAATACTTCTCGTATCGCTGCCAATTTATCGACGGATTTCCTTTCATTTCTCGTCTGAGCATCATCAAATCGGAGACATCTCAAAAGTAAGTAAAATCTCCGGTATGACATCACTACGCGAAATATTTCTGTAGCTGTCCCATCCGTCGCCCACACTGTCTTCGCATTCTGTGTAATACGTGTGACACCTGGTGGATGAATCACAATGTTTCTTTCCTTTCTACGTTTGTTGGGGCTAGAGGGATGAATATTCCACAGAGTAATGTTGTTACGACCAACGTATTGAGGATCAGGCTCGACTGGCTGACCAGGAACGGCTTCGTCCACAGAAACATCAGATGCGCTGTCGTGATCGCTGTTGGCGGGTTGCTCTGTATCTGAGTACTCAGAATCTTCATTATTGCATTCAGCTAAGAGAACTGCTTCATCATCCGACTCCTCTAATAACCAATTACAAATCATGAAATATTGATTCATGACTTGTAGGCTAATATGATAGGAATAATGTGGAAGTTGGAAAAAATCTAACGCCAATGGTCGCGGGTGAGCGACTCGTTCACTTAACGGTCATTAACGGTTGCCTGGCTGGTAATGAAAGTCACGCTGCACCCTGAAACATTGTTGGACTTGCTCAGAACATTCCAAAAGTCAGCTACTCGGTGATTAAGAAGTATAGTGCTACTTAGCTTCGCACGGCACATCTTTAAATAGGAAAGTGAGCGCCGCGCTCACCCCGCGACCAACGGAGGGATATGTTGTCCATCCCTGTGGATTCAGTTTTATTTTGCAAGAAAACCGCTTTCACTTGCAGAGGTGAGACATAACTACAGTAAAATTTGTCTCTGGCTATGGGTAGTAGGTTGTAATTTGCACTCAAAAGATTTTCTTTTGCATCTTCGTTTAATTGAACATGGGAAGACATTAAGTGATTATTGAATTCATCAACAGAAAACTCCAAATCGTCTACCTTGTCCGGTTTATTTAGTCCGAATTGTCGGATTGACTAGCATAGGTACCGGGTCTTACGTCAGGTTTTATAAGGTCATGGGTGTACGATAGTCGAGCGTTTCTTACTGTTTGAGTCGTTTTATTACATAGTCATTTGTAATAGATAAAGTTTTCCTCTGTCGGGTAATGTTTATACTTCCTATGAGCTGCATCCCGCTTGGCCATCACTACTTTTAATATTTTTTATCAACGGAGGAGTCTTTTAAAGATGCGTGCTGTTCATAGAGGGGCGTGTTTGTCAAAATATGTAGTATCATGTTATTGAAAGGGTTGACCATGTTGTCAATGTTAGTTTTATGAGTTATCTCTTGCCACAGCATCGAAATAGCGTCGTTCAATAATTTTTCGATGTCAATATGGCAATAGTCTCTGTAAGTCACATATTTAGGTTTATGTTTGGGGTATTGCAGTGCGTAAGACATAAAGATAATGTCATAGGCTGACAGTCCGGGAGGAGATGTCTGGCCATGATTTAATACTCTGTCAGGGTTGTTCGTTACTATTGGTTCAGTAGTGTGTGTGAAGTTTTAGTGTGGTGAGTGGGAGAAAGTATGAGGATCGCCATACCGCATGCCAAAAACATATTCAATAGATGGGTGGTTTTGGAAGGATCTGAATCTAGAAGGTTTGTATTGAATTCTCCCATCATTATAACATGTTTGTACATATGTTCTGTTAAGATCTGTCTCTAAGTCATTCAGACGGCAAGCTTTAGCCGGCTTGTATACAGCACTTACTAAGCATTTCACAGTAGAGACCTGTATCTCTATGAACATGTACTCAGGTTTTCGCACATACTGTTGAGGAGATACAGATAATTTGAGGTTTCAAGTACGAAGAGACAAAGCACAGACCCCACCTCTCCCTTTGCCAAGTCTCTCATTCCTCAGAAGGCAGTAGCCAGGTAATTCCAGATTCTTAGCCTGATATTTGACTTTGAACCAACTTTCACTACATAAGATTATATCAAAGGACAGTATATGAAAATCGCTTTTAGTTCATGTATACGAGCTTGAGAAACTAAACTCTGGGCATTAAGGTAACATATGTGAAGTGCGCTTTTATGTCTGTTTAGGGCTGACTGGAGAATGTGTGTTGCAGCTTCAAGGAGTGGCGATTGGGTCAATGGACTAGCAGGTAGACAGGTTGAAGGGATGGGTTGGGAAGGGGAAGTGTGACAAGGAAAAGTATTTCTGTGGTCATATGGAATACAGCTGTTTGTGGTACGCATTGCCAATTACTAAAATGAAATTAACTAGAACACAGCATGCGACTATATCCTATGAATGGTCAGCAATTAACGTATTTTAGATAGTGAAATTGCCCGTAGTAGTGATAATAAGATTAATATTAATAATAATAATAAAAATAATAATAATAATAATGATAATGTGCAACAACAGATTAGGCATACAGGATACACAAGTAGGAGCTTATTGTACGTAGTATTGATGTGAGATCTATGTGGACGTAATATGGAGGCCTGACTTAAGTTAGAACCAGTTAGGAAAATTAATAAAAAGGGTAAGTAGGTGGACAGGTGGTAGGATAAGGAGAGAGATAAGCAAATAAATATTTAGATGAATAGATAAATAAATACAGTAAATGGATAGATAGGTAGATAGCTAGATACATAGATAAAGTTACTTGAAAAAAAACTAGGTTCTCAGCTGTGACTTACGAAAAACAATGGGAGTGGACTCATATTGCCAAGTGATAAGGCAGCACTGCAACAGAAGCTTATGCCATAGGAAGTTCCATTAACTGGCACACTCTTAATTTTATCCCGTCAGCATTTTTGATTATGATGTCTCCTGACTAAGACGAAGTGTTTGTACGACCAAAATGCTGGATTGCCATCTTCAAGATGGACATTCTGATAGCCATTAGATTTTCATGGAATTTCATGGATGAGCGTTTCAGTTTCCTTTTCCTAGTGAAGATATCCTGACATGAGCGATAACACAAAAATTTCACTACGATAGGTCTCATTTTCCCTGGTGATCGAGGTCCTACTCCATGACACCTATCAATGCCATTAAGTCTAACATCTGCACCTACTGCTTTGCACACATTCAGCACTGGTTCATCACAGCTTTCGTTCGAACATTCAGGGATGCCGAAAATACTTACATTACTTCTCCTGCTGTATTGCTACAATGAATCACACTTGGCATCCATACCTCCTTCAGTTTGAGGATTTCTGCCTCCTTCTTATCAAGTTTTTTAGGTAACTCTGAAAATGTTCTGATATTAAATTTTGAACTTTTTTCAAGTTGTTTTATGACCACTTCTGTTATGCGTGTCAAAATGGCCTGCACAATTTTTTCAAGGAAGCTGTCTGAATTAATGAAGTCGTCCAGCACACACTTCACGAGGCGGTGTATGTTGGCAGCACTGGTAGTGGCTGTGCTTCCAAATCCGTTGTTTCGGTGGGCCATTTTCTTTACAATGAAAATTTGGAAGAAAAGGAAGATCAATATTGACAAAACATGTGGGTATATACAAATGTAACACTTCTGCAAGTTTTTATCACTTCCACTGCTGTATAACACCTTCAAATCAGTTGATTACTGTGGAGCCTCATTCACTCACGTCCGTCACCAAACATTTCAACAGATGGGTTAGAAACTCACGGCCCGAACGGTGTCCCGATGCATTATACATTTACACAAGGTGTAAATACATCAGTACGTTTAATAATTTTAATGATATTAATAATAATAATAATAAAATAACAATAATAATAATAATGAGCACTCGAATGAGAATTCAGTTTCAGCGAATTTCACACTTTCCTGCATTCAGTCAGTGTTTTTTGTCGGTATATACATTTTACGAGGTAGTGGCCATCGCACGTCATTTCAAAGTAAACAGTCATCCGTTGGGTTGTGGCATTTTGTCTATAAGCAAATTTTGTTGTGGAAGCAATATATTTAAGCGATTAGAAAATTGAGAACACAATATAGGCCTTGCAACTCCCCAACACAGAATATACAATAGTAAGCAGATCAAATCATTGAAAATTCGATCGATCAATCGATCGATCATAGTCACTACTGATTGCCATAGCCTATCCATATAGTTACTGATGCTATTGGTTACTTCACATTCGAGATCACACTTGTTTTCTTTAATGTTTATTCAGATTTACTTACAATTTATTCCTGGCATAAAAGACATGCCCAAGATTAATTTTATAAAAATTGAAATATGTGCTTCTATTAACGGATAAATATTGTATGACCATTTCATCTGGCAGAAGAACGAATTTTGAGTTTTTTTCTGAATTCCCTGATATTTCCTGGATTTCCTGCTATTTATTGAATTCCCTGTCATTCCCCGGTTTCCTGTATGGGCGACACTCTGTTGAACCTGTATTTTCTTATAAAAGTGAAAAGGTGTTCACGACTGTGTGTTGCCGTGTATGTCTTCAATGTCGTATGGCTTCAATGTTGAAATCTACTATTGAGGGATGTGTGGTAAAGAATCTCTAACAAGAGGAGAGTAGAAAGATATTCAAGATTAGGAAATAAGGGTTAAATTTGATGAAAAACACTGTGTATATATTTACTTACCCCCTCGACCTTTCTGGTGTGAACTAGTTGCCTTTGCACCATCAGAACAAATGACACTTGCACATCTTGTATTGTATCTGTGTGGCATTTAGGGAAGGGGGTTTGGTGGAGGAGAGGAGATGGGCGGAGCATTGAGCTTATGCGCTGTTGGCTGTAGACTGAACATTTACGCCGATAATGGCACAAACTTCTTCGGAGCAGCTAAAGAAATCAAGGCCTTCCTGCAAAACCACCCTCAGAAAACGAACTCTTCACAAAACTGCAGGCATGAGACTGACACGGCATTTCATCCCTCCTGCATTAACACACTTTGGTGGAATCTGGGAAGCAGCTGTCAAGAGTCCGATATATCACCTTAGAAGAGTGATGGATTCTTATCGCTTCACCAACAAAGAATGGACCACTCTCATAACACATATTCACATCGTTTCACCAAACATCTTTTGGACGTGCCTTAATTGTGTAAATTGGAATTTGTGAATTTAGACATGTCTTAGTTGTGCAAATTGTCAATTGCGAACTTACAACAAGTCTCCTCATAATTATAACACACGTTCCTCTATGTAACACTTTGACTAGAGTGATCAGGATCGTGATTTTTATCCTTTAAGAATGAGATCACGGCTGATGATGCCCATGCAATGGGCAAAACATGTCCCCTTAAATTAGTATGACAAGATCAAAATCTTAATATTAGGAACCCAATGTGTACTGAATACTTGGATTGCAATAAACTTTTGTAACATTGTTGAATTAATGTACATTTCAATATGGACCAGTCATGAGATTTGTAACATATAATTACCTAAGATTGTTGTAAACAACCCATGGAGTGAAATTAAAGTCCACTGATTGTATTGGAGATGAACCCTGTATACAAATGTTAGACTAATATTGTGTAGGAAACTATCATGGCAGAGTGTTGGCCTCCGGATCGCAAGATAGTGGGTTCAAACCCGGCAGAGCTAGTCGGATTTTTGAAGGGCAGAAAAAAGTCCATTCGACACTCCATGTCGTACGATGTCAGCATGCAAAAGATCTCTGGTGATACATTTGGTATTTACCCAACAAAATTAATTAAATCTCAGCCACAGACGCTCAAGAGAGATCCGGTTTACTCTGTCTGCCATCTAGTGGGCCTAGAGTAAAACGGAACGTCGAAATTGACGATCAGACAGCCAGATGGCGTCAAATCAAAATGTCTGCACACTGTAGCTGAGGCCATACGATTATTATTATTATTATTATTATTATTATTATTATTATTATTTATTATTATTATTAACCAATCATACATCAAGAAAGCCATCTTCATGTTGGTGGAAGACTGCACAATGCGCCAATACTAGTGGAGTGGAAGCATTAGAAATTCTGCTTCATCTCACAAATATAATTAAGATGGCAGAACACCTTCAACTATTTCATACTGGCACTCAACACACTGAGAGAAAAGTTTATGATCTCATCAGCAAGGGGGACTGAAAGAAGCCACACTCATACACATCTCAAGTGTTCTAAGTTGAATGCAGATAACTCAGAACAATTAATGCAAAATACACAAATGGTGCCTCTAACCCTGACATACCCATTTGTTAAAACTAGCATAGACTATGCTTGCCCAATTCTTGTAAAAGATCGTGTGAAATTGAACAAGACTAGACCACCTAGCTATCAAGGCTGTCTAAATAGACATGATACCTGATCTCACCACAACAACATTTCTCTCCGCACTTTATCGACTTAGTTGTCATAGAGGTCAACTCCTGAATATTTACAGCAATAACGGGACAAACTTCTTTGAAGCAGCTACAGAAATCAAGGCCTTTCTACAAAACAACCCTCAGAAAACCTACTTTTCACACAATTGCAGGCATGGGACTCATGTGGCATTTCATCCCTTCTGCAGCACCACACTTTGGTGGAAACTGGGAAGCAGCTGTCAAGAGTCTGATATATCAGCTCAGACGAGTGATGGATTCGTATCCCTTCACCAACAAAGAAGGGACCATTATTACAACACATACTCACATCCCCTCACCAAAGCTAAATGATGACCCTTTTGACACTTCTTACCTAACAACATCCCATTTCCTTATAGGAGAGCCAATTACTACAATCTCTGATCATGATTATACTTCCTCTCCCATCACAACCTTGCCCACAAGGCTATATTTTCAGCAGCTAACCCAGAACTACCGGAAGAGATGGTGAAACGAATATCTCAATAAATGGGCAATGAAATATCCCATACAAACATAGTCAAACTGAAAGAAGATGACACGCATGCTATGAAGTGGGCGATGACAGTAATCAAATGTGTATCCTGGTAATGACGAATTCATTCACATAACGAAAGTTCAGGTGAGTAACGGTGAACTTACTAGCCCTATTCACAAACACTATCCCTTACAAAGTATGAAACAGAAGGGCAAGATAACTCTTGAATTGCTTATCTATTCATTGCATGTTGAAGTAATATTGTTCTGAGATTATCTGTGGAACGCAGAGAGGTGAAAAAAGGTGTCGGCTTGAATGGGTCTATCTATGATATCAAAGATTAATTTAAACATTCCTCCTCTGCGAACCATGTGACCTTGCCGCGGTGGGGAGGCTTGCGTGTCCCAATGATGCAGATAGCCGAGCCGCAGGTGCAACCATATCGGATGGGTATCTGTTGAGAGACCAGACTAACGAATGGTTCATCGAAAGGGCGGTAGCAGCCTTTCGGTAGTTGCAAGGGCGCCAGTCTGGACGATTGACTGATACGGCCTTGTAATAATACTCAACATGGCTTAGCTGTGTTGATACTGCTACACGGCTGAAAACAACGGGAAACTACAGCCGTAACTAACTCCCGAGGACATGCAGCTCTCTCTGTATGAATGATGTACTGATGATGGCTTCCTCCCGGGTAAAATATTCCGGAGGTAAACTAGTCCCCCATTCGGATCTCCGGGTGGGGACTACACGAGAGGGGGCGATCATCAGGAAGATGGATACTGACATTCTGCGAGTCGGAGCGTGGAATGTTAGAAGTTTGAATCGTTGTGGTAGGTTAGAGAATCTGAAAAGGGAGATGGATAGGCTAAAGTTAGATGTAGTTGGCATAAGTGAAGTACGTTGGCAGGAAGAACAAGATTTTTGGTCAGGCGACTACCGAATTATCAACACAAAATCAAACAGAGCAAATGCAGGAGTTGGTTTAATAATGAATAAGAAAATAGGGCAGCGGGTAAGCTACTACGACCAGCATAGTGAAAGAATTATTGTCGTCAAGATAGACACCAAACCAATGCCCACCACAATAGTGCAGGTCTATATGCCTACTAATTCAGCGGATGATGAAGAAATCGAAAGAATATATGAGGAGATAGAAGATTTAATACAATATGTAAAAGGTGACGAGAATCTAATTGTGATGGGAGACTGGAATGCAGTGGTAGGCCAAGGAAGAGAAGGTAGTACAGTTGGAGAATTTGGATTGGGACGAAGGAACGAAAGAGGAAGTCGCCTGGTTGAATTCTGCACTGATCATAATTTAGTCCTTGCCAATACTTGGTTCAAACACCACAAACGACGGCTGTATACGTGGACGAGACCTGGAGACACTGGAAGGTATCAAATAGACTTCGTTATGATTAGGCAGAGATTCAGAAACCAGGTGTTGGATTGCAAAACTTTCCCAGGAGCAGACGTGGACTCTGACCACAACTTGTTGGTCATGAAATGCCATCTGAAGTTGAAGAAATTGAAGAAAGGAAAGAATGCAAAAAGATGGGATCTAGACAAGTTGAAAGAAAAGAATGTGAGGGATTGTTTCAAGGAACATGTTGCACAAGGACTAAATGAAAAGGCTGAAGGAAACACTATAGAGGAAGAGTGGAGAGTCATGAAAAATGAAGTCAGTAGGGCTGCTGAAGAAATGTTAGGCAGGAAGAAAAGATCAACTAAGAATCAGTGGATAACTCAGGAGATACTAGACCTGATTGATGAACGACGAAAATACAAGAATGCTAGAAATGAAGAGGGCAGAAAAGAATACAGGCGATTAAAGAATGAAGTGGATAGAAAGTGCAAGGCAGCTAAGGAAGAATGGCTGAAGGAGAAATGCAAGGAGGTCGAAGGCTGTATGGCCCTGGGAAAGGTAGATGCTGCATACAGGAAAATCAAGGAAACCTTTAGAGAAAGGAAATCTAGGTGTATGAATATTAAGAGCTCAGATGGAAAACCACTTCTAGGGAAAGAAGACAAAGCAGAAAGATGGCAGGAACATATCCAACAGTTGTATCAAGGTAAAGATGTAGATAATTTGGTTCTGGAACATGAAGAGGCTGTTGATGCTGATGAAAAGGGAGACCCAATTTTGAGGTCAGAGTTTGACAGAGCTGTGAGTGACCTCAATAGGAACAAGGCACCTGGAATTGATGACATTCCCTCTGAATTACTGACTGCCTTAGGAGAAACCAGCATGGCAAGGTTATTTCATTTAGTATGCAAGATGTATGAGACAGGAGAAGTCCCATCCGATTTTCAGCAGAATGTTGTTATACCTATTCCCAAGAAAGCTGGTGCTGACAGGTGTGAAAACTACCGCACCATTAGTCTAGTATCTCATGCCTGCAAAATTTTAACACGTATTATATACAGAAGAATGGAAAAACAAGTTGAAGCTGAGTTGGTAGAAGATCAATTTGGCTTCAGAAGAAATGTAGGAACACGTGAAGCTATCCTGACTTTACGTCTGATCTTAGAGGATCGAATCAAGAAGGACAAGCCCACGTACATGGCATTCGTAGATCTAGAAAAGGCATTCGATAATGTTGATTGGACCACGCTATTTATGATTCTGAAGATGATAGGGATCAGATACCGAGAACGAAGAATTATCTACAATCTGTATAAAAATCAGTCTGCAGTGATAAGAATCGAGGGCTTTGAAAAAGAAGCAGCAATCCAGAAAGGAGTGAGGCAAGGCTGCAGTTTGTCCCCTCTCCTTTTCAATGTTTACATAGAACAGGCAGTAAAGGAAATCAAAGAGAAATTTGGAAAGGGAATCACAGTCCAAGGAGAGGAAATCAAAACCTTGAGATTTGCTGATGATATTGTTATTTTATCTGAGACTGCAGAAGATCTCGAGAAGTTGCTGAATGGTATGGATGAAGTCTTGGGTAAGGAGTACAAGATGAAAATAAATAAGTCCAAAACAAAAGTAATGGAGTGCAGTCGAACGAAGGCAGGTGATGCAGGAAATATTAGATTAGGAAATGAAGTCTTAAAGGAAGTAGATGAATATTGTTACTTGGGTAGTAAAATAACTAACGATGGCAGAAGTAAGGAGGACATAAAATGCAGACTAGCACAAGCAAGGAAGAGCTTTCTTAAGAAAAGAAATTTGCTCACTTCAAACATTGATATAGGAATTAGAAAGATGTTTTTGAAGACTTTCCTGTGGAGCGTGGCATTGTATGGAAGTGAAACACGGACGATAACTGACTCAGAAAGACAGAGAATAGAAGCTTTTGAAATGTGGTGTTACAGAAGAATGCTGAAGGTGAGATGGATAGATCGAATCACGAATGAAGAGATACTGAATCGAATTGGTGAGAGGAGTTCGATTTGGCTAAATTTGACAAGAAGAAGAGATAGAATGATAGGACACATCTTTAAGACACCCAGGACTTGTTCAGTTGGTTTTTGAAGGAAGTGTAGGGGGTAAGAACGGTAGGGGTAGACCAAGATATGAATATGACAAGCAGATTAGAGCAGATGTAGGATGCAATAGTTACGTAGAAATGAAAAGGTTAGCACAGGATAGGGTGGCGTGGAGAGCTGCATCAAACCAGTCTATGGACTGATGACTCAAACAACAACAACAATTTAAACATTAAAATAAAGGTTATATTTCTTTTCAGATCTCAAACTTAACAAAAATTTTCACTAGGTGAAGGAACAAAATGTCAGGTACAAAATAGCAAACAAGAATAGAAACCCAAGGTTTGGAAATTACAAGTTTTGAGCTTCCAGCTCCAATTTACAAGTTTACAACGTCACAAATGTTGTGTTTGGTTAGATAAGGAGAGATATCTTCCAAGATACAGTTCAAGAGCACCTTGCTCCAAAGGTTACACGTACAGCATTCCGAAGGCCCCACTCAATATTACACCATTATCACAAAAGAGTTTACATGCTCTTTAAATTCAACCAAGGAGGCTGTGCTCCCAATTCCTTACAGCCTACTCAAGGCAACACTACACATACCTTACAATTTCTTGCCTCTCTAGGCACAACCTAAAATTTACAATTCCTTTACACAGGGGTATCTATTACCCATACTACTGGGCCTTTGTGGAAAAGAAAAACAGGATAAAATACTGGACCAAACTCAAAATGTATGGAGCCGTACACTTGCGCTCCTTTAAAACCAAGATTTAAAACCCTACTTGGGCTTGTGGCCCGATGATGCAGAGGCTAGGGAATCCCACACTACTGATGTGACTCGAAAGAGAAGTTAATGAATGATTTACAGGAGAAAGAAAAGTTACAAAATCATGGTCGAGATGGTAAAGAACTCTCTAGTCATCAATTTACAGTTTAAGTCTATGAAATTTTACACTAGCAGAAAGAAAGTTTACATTATAGAAAACATATGGTTACATAGTTAAATATAGGAACCCACCCCTCGGGTGAGTTTGTGGAGATAGAGAGAGAGATAGAAAACTGGTGGCTTTTACCTGGGCTGATGTATTTCCTGCCGAACAATTAGGAACACCGCCTCCTCTATTAACACACACACTCAGAAATTTCACGAGTTTAGATGAGGTAACTAGAAAAAGCTGCGGCTTTTATACCCGAGGGGAGGGTTCGAGAAGGCATCGGACTAAATCCGACCACACCCTCTCAATTTATTGGATACTCAAGGAGATACAAGAAGCTTATGATTGGCTGAAAAATAAATACAGTAAATTTGTGATTGGCCAGACTCCAAAGCTGACAGGATGAGAAGGAAGTGTTGCAAACCATGAACTATCAAAATACATGCAAGTCAATTTAGTTGAGAAAACTTTAAACACAAGACTTCTTTAAATCATTAATTATTACACGTTGCACCAGAGTGCATGACTTCAGTTTTTTGTACAGACATCTATGGAGAAAAGTTCAAACTTCTTGATGTACACAAAAAAAAAAAAAAAACAAGGAAATCCAGTCAGTTTAGGTAACTTTAAAATAAAATATTACTCAGTTATTCAGTAGTGACATCTTCTGATTACTACTTTATGCATTAGCAGTTTCAAGTTTTGTTCGATAGATAATGTTCCTTAAGGCAATTCTATTAAATTTGCGAGGTTGAGATGTACCTCCTGGTACAAATATTATAAGTCAAAATGGACTAGTAACACCACAGACCACATTAGGAAGAATAAGAATATTTTTATTTCCCAGGAGATGGCCGCAATGTGTGTAGTATACAAGCAAATGCTCACAGTAAACAAGCATATCACCTGCAACTTGTATTAACAAATTACTGTATTATCTAGAAATCAATAACTAATATAATCAATAAGATAACAAAGGTGTTTCATTTGGAAACAACTAGTAAAATATCAAGTAACAGTAACAAAACAATGTATCTTTTAGCTACCTTGTGTTCAAAACTATTTACGAATTCAAAAGTATTAGTAGGAATGATACCAGACCCCAAATAACATAGAATAGAATAGAATAGAGGTCTTTGGAAAAATCCTAACTGCTGCACAAATCATAACGCAAGGTTGTGGAACAACTTACAGGAAAATTGAAAACTAGGTAAGTAAACAGTCAATCTCATAAAAAAGTATATTTTCTGTAGGACTATCAATCATGTGCCCTGAAATGAAGGATCAAACCCTGGTATCTGTTGAGCAATTTTCTACCCATTTCCATTTCTTGATGATGGCTTATCAAATTATGTACATTACCTCAAGACAGCTTTCCTGCGATGACCCTGGCTCTGTTAACTCCGATTTAATTTCTTCTTTCAGAGCTATCACTTCTGATACGTGTTCAAAATTTTCCTGTGGAAAATAAGATATATTAGGTATGCTCATAACATACATCTACAAATACAGTCACTAACAAATGAGCATGTTAGTTAATTGATTTCCAGTATCACAGTTACTTTCAGAATTTCACTAATGTTTAAGAAAGATTTCTACCAGCAGAGAACTGTTATAACCAAAGGCTGTCCTGAGAATGGTGTTACTATTCTTGCCCACTCCTTATGTCAGAGAAAGGATGAGACTGAGAACAAAATATAAAATGCGAAATATTTTCTAGCCATATCAGAAGATATAATACCAGAGATGGAATTGGGGCCATCTCACACAGAATTTGGAAGGAAGCAGCCATAGGCATCAACACTAAATTGTATGAACTGTTTTCATATGTACAATCATATCAATCAAATCTTAAAAGTTGTGTGAACCAATTAGAAACGTTACAACTGTTCTAAATAAATTTTTGTTCTCTGCATAGAGTTTGTTTATAGACATATTAAAATAACTTGAAATAATGGAATGATATTCTCCACTCTGGTTTTGCTGAGATCACAGGGGCTACATAAACCATTAAGGCAGTTCTGTTTCAAACAGCATATTTCAATGCTTCCAAGTATAAAATGAAGAAACATAAACATGAAAGAAGCAGACTTATGACAGTCATATAACAGCAAAAGATGTGATGAAGCCCAAAGTCAAAGCAACTAGCAATGAAATATTTTACTACTGCAAGCATGTTATGTAGCGTTCTGTGAAGAACTGTGGGGATGAGAACACTGTCAGTGCAGAGTCAGCAGTGTTGGAGTGTACATCTTCAGTTTCAGAAGATACTTTATCATCTACAACAAAATATTTAAATTTTTCATTTGGATTCATAAAACCTTGTCAGCATTAAAGGGGGGAAGGGACTGTGAATAAAAGCTCATGTTTTAATATAAGTTAACCTACTAATAAAAGTGAATTAAAGTATCAAGTTCTACAATATACAAAATGCATTCAATATAGAAGAGAACAGTAGCTGAACTAAGGAATGGATGAAAAGGATGCACAAAAAGCACAGGGAAATAATGAAAATGAGGAAAGAAAAACTCTGTTTAATGTGCCTTAAGTGCCTTAAGAAATTATTCAGAAATCCTGCATTCTAGAGCCCTTAGACATTGTTCTCTATGTAGCATAGGCTGACCTGCATTTGAGGAATAAAATGAGCTAATCACTACTCTGCCTTTCTAAATGAATTTAACGCCTGAGCAAAATACTTATTTTGAGATAATAAATATTCAGATTTTGAGCTATTTTATCCCTCACATGTCATAGGCAAATCTGCTCTTTCTTTAACACACATAATATCTTCCAGCACATTGTGGATGTGAGGATAACCAAGAATAATCACACCTGTGTTGATATTTGGTTTAGCAGACTGGCATATCCTCTCAAAAACACTAACAAATGATTTGTGATTTAACTTCTTCTACATTAATTATGGTAGGAGTAATAATTTTTAACACGTGGTGCTAATGGTGGTGCAGTAGTGTTGGAGAATATTAGTTTTAAAATCAGTACAATGGGCCAACCATCCTCTATTATAATCGGTGGGGGAAAATAGAAGAGGTGCATCCCCTAAACAAAAGTAATTTCGATACTGACAGTAAAAAGTACAGACTAATCCAACCCCAACCTTAAGTTCCTTAGAGTTGGCAGCTTTGTGTAGCACGTTGTGGTGTGATCCCAGACAGAGAAACAAAACAGAGTCGTACTATGCTTAGATGCCCATGCAGCAAATGGTGACTGCTGGTGTTAATATCGGGGAAGCACATAGTAAATTATGCCCCTGCCAAACTTACTGAACTGCTAAGGGTAAAATTCTGATCCCTCAAATGTTATCTGGAATGAGACTTACAATTTTAGGAATGAGACTTACAAGTGATGCATTTGTTGTTCCTTCAAGCCCGGGAGGTTCCTCTTTGATCTTTACTTCCAGGTTCATTTTGTACTACAACTGAAGTAGTTAGAAGGTACTGGGATTGTTGATTAGTTCCAATGACCTTAAACTGAAACATAAGCCAGAAAAATATATTACCATATTGATGTCATTGCTATTTATGTTGTTTGTCAATAGACTAAGCAACAAACTTGTAATTTTACATGACCACCATTATTATAATCATACTGAAGAACTCAAAATTTGACATGACTGTTGATATTGTGATCATAGCTAAGGACATCAAGTTTTCTATGCCTGATACTTCGATAATAGCTAAGGATGTCTAGTTTTACACGACTTCTAAAACAGTGATCACTTCCATGGGAAATATAAGTTAACATACCTGTCAATATCAGGATCATAGTATTATATGACACCATATATCGTATCAATAGGTATATAACATACAGTTTTATATGGAACTGAAACCGCAACAAGATGACCTTTCTTATTAAAAATCCAACGTGCATCACTTGTGATCGAAATGCACAAAACTTCTTGCAAATTCAGTGACTATTCCGTTTGCATATCACTCTGATCACGTGGGTCAATATCTTGGAATCTTCCTACAATTTATGAAAACCTGTAACCTCTTTTCCAGTCATTGACCAGGTCAGGGATGGAATGAATGAAGAAGATATAGGCTATTAGCATGATGGGGTCGCCACTCCCAAAGTGATTTATTAATGACTGATAGATGCTATGAAATGAGAATGGAGAGTGTTTCTGGAATGAAAGATGACAGGGAAGACCGGAGTACCCGGAGGAAAACCTGTCATGCCACTGCTTTGTCCGGCACAAATCTCACATGGAGTTATGAACCACGGTATCCAGCGGTTAGAGGCAGTCGCGCTGCCGTCTGAGCCAAGGAGGCTCCCTTCCTACACTTTATATTCTTTGCAATTAGCTTCAAAACTAAGTGAACAAGATCACAGCTCTTTGAGATTTGTTCTATCAAAATTTTCATTCTCAGGATCAAATTCTCTCAAAACATTCTCCTCTCATCTAGCTGATTGACTATCCCTTTATTTGAGACATGTTCTATCAATCTGATAATCAAGAAGGAAGTGGGAATATTGAAGTAAATGGAAGACCATTAGAAGTTGTGGAAAAAGCTTCAAGTATTTGGGGAGAATAATTGCAGAAGATGGGAAAATAAACTAAGAAATTAGAAAGAGAATTGAACAAGCCAATGAGTTTTACTAATGTGTGAGATGTATAGTCTGTAACTGGGACGTCAGAAAGGCATGTGAGAAAATTCTACACCCAATGTATTACACAACAATTTTGACATATGCATCAGGCACATGGACAACAATAAAACATGACGAAAGCAGAATGCAAGAGGCCAAGATGAAATTACTTAAGAGAAATAATAGGGTGGGCATGAAGGGATAAAGTCAGAAACATAGACATCAGGGAGAGGATTGGATTCCCTGAACTGAAAGGCAAGACAGAGTCCCGTAAGCTAAAATGGTATGGACACATGATGAGAATGGAAGAGGATAGAGTAGCAAATTAAGTATTTACAGAGAAAGTCATAGGAGAAAGACATCAGGGAATGCCCAGAAAGGGGTGAATGGATATAGTAAGGAGAGTACTGAGAAGAATGGAGTAAATGTAGAAAAAATATTCGAGGAAGGAAGGGAGTGGTGGAGAAAAACTGAGGAGGTACTTGATTCACATTTCAATGCAAAAGACTGGAAATGGAAAATGAAGAAAATTCTACTGATATGAAAACAAAAATTTATACAATTGTCCTATCAGCTCATTGCACTGAGCTATGCCATCAACAATTGCCTAAGTGTCCTTTCTTTATTTCTCTGTGCATGTCACGTCTAATGACACAACCGAGTGGAGTTTACCAGAGCGCCCCTTGTAGGGAGTTCCATGTCAAACAATTGGTTTAAATGTTTAGCAGTTTCAATCAATCAATACTGATCTGCATTTAGGGCAGTCACCAAAGTGGCAGATTCCCTATCTGTTGTTTTACTAATATTTTCTTAAATTATTTCAAAGAAACTGGAAATGTATTGAACATCTACCTTGGTAACTTATACCAATCCAAAACTCCCCTTCCTACAAATGAATATTTGCCCCAGTTTGTCCTCTTTTCCAACTTTATCTTCACATTGTGATCTTTCCAACTTTTAAGGACGCCACTCAAACGTATTCGTCTACTAATGTCATTCCACGCCATCTCTCCGCTAACAGCTCGGAACATACCACTTCTTACAAACCATCACTCTCATTTTTGTTCGATATTGAAAACACTTAGTTTACAAAAGGAGTATATTTATTACCCCCACCTATTCAATACAATTAATACCACGTTATGTGGTTAAATAAACATAGAAGTTCTAAATTTTAAGGGGACATGTCCTGCCCTTCTTTTATTGGGCATCATCAGCCTTATTTAATCTTAAAACAAACATTATTTAGAGGACATTGATATTTATGATTTACAAAAATTGAACTGTGATGTCTTAAGGTTAAAAACACTGAGGAATAGTAGGAATAAAATATGATGTTGATATATGACATGGGGCCGATGACCTTCGATATTAGGCCCCTTGAAACAACAAGCATCATCATCACCACGAGACACGACATATACAACACATGTTAAAATCATTGTACACAATTTTAAAATCTTTGTCAAAAGGAAAATTTGTGTCATATGAAATTCTAAAAACAACTCTTGTCTGGAACTGAAGTGGATCTTCTTCGTAAGAAAATTCGAGCATATGTTAGCTTGAAGCAATTGTCAGTACAAGTCTTCAATAAACTAGATTGGTTGAAACGTTGAGGTTGGATTTTGTTTATTTTTGTAAAGAGGAGCTAAAGAATATTGGCCAGGAGAAAACGCGAATGTTTTGAATTATATTATTAAGTTGGTTGATCCATAAATTATCGTAATATAACCAATGCAAATAAAGATGTTGACGTGCTGGTTGAAGCTGCTTTTGAGACGAGTATATCTGGTATTTGACAGGTATGTTTGACTGTCTCGTGAAAGTGTGGTCCCTCTAGAAAATGTAGAGCATCATGGAAAAGGATGTGGTTATACTGTAATGAAACAAAAAAGATAGGCGTGTATCACGGTGTGTGTTTAACCTTCCCCTCAATCTTCCTCTCCTCCTCTACCGCATCGATACAACACGAAGAGTAGGAATTCCAGACAGAATAACGCTGCTAATACACTAAGATATACATAGTTACGGCGAATAAGTAAATACCTGTTTTATATAATACATAACTCTTAGATATCAACATACGATTTAAACACTCTTTTTTCTTGTTTCATTACAGTATAACCACATCCTTTCCCACGATGCTCTACATCTTCTAGAGGGATTACACTTTCACGAAACAGTAAAATATACCTGTCAAATACCAGATATACTCGTCTCAAAAGCAGCATCAACCAGCATATCAACATATTTTTTGCATTGATTATATTATGGTAATTTATGGATCAACCAACTTAATAAGGTAACTTAAAACATTCGCCTTCTCTCCTGGCGTACATTCTTTACCTCCTGTTCGCAAAAATAAACAAAATTTAACCTCAACGTTTCAACCAATCTAGTTTATTGAAGACTTGTATTGACCACTGCCTCAAGCTAACATATGCTCGAATTTTCTGATGAAGAAGATCCACTTCAGTTCCAGACAAGAGTTGGTTTTAGAATTTTACAGGACATTCTTTTGGCCAAAGATTTTAAAATTGTTTACAATGATCTTAGCATGTGTTGTATTGTCCCCTTGAACTTACCATTCCGTCGTTGGTCGGCCACGGCTGCTACAGTAGAACAATTTAGAACTCTTAAATCATGGGTCGTTGCGGGAAGAAATTCGGTCACGATCTTAACCAAACGATGGGGTTCAGAAGAGAGCCTAACTACTTGAAATGAGGAGCAAAATGTGCTTACTAACTTTTATTAAACTGAAATAGCACGATAACATCATTAATTTAATATGCATTCTTGCGAAAAAATTAAATAAACTATAAAGTATTGATTTTGAATGTTTCAAACACAGTCACATTACATCACGTCAATTTGTTTCTTACAATGCCGAAGATTTGCTTCGGGGAAGTTGATATGTTAGTGGACAGCGAAACTGAAAAACTGAAAAAGGGAAGACCTGAAAACCGGGCACCTATTATTCCAAACGAGAACTGAGAGTTAATCCACATGATCCGTGGAAAATCTGACTTTCAACAAGTAGAACGCCTGATTTTCTCTCAATTAAGGTTATCCACCAGTCAAATACCCTTCACGGATATGGAACACCCGCCGAATGGACCCTTAATCGAACCAAACTGACTATCAGTTGCTTTGGATAGGTTGCGAAATATTATGGGAAAGCATGGTGTTCACTACAAGTTAACAGCATCATTCACTATTTAAATAAAATCCCACCATGTATTTGTCATTCATGACACCCTTAAGTGATAAGATAATCCCGATGCTAAAATGTGCATCACCCAAAACAGCTGTTCGGAAGGAACCAACAACAACATGATCCGTGAGGATCTTACGTTATGTCGTTCTAAAGGAACAAAACTGCGAAATGCAGGAAACAATTACTAATCATGCATTTAGAAGAAATGCCAAACACTGAAGTTAATTAAAAAGTGGAAAGTCACTTGAAAAGTATTATTATTGAACCGATTTTCAGGTTAGAAATGGGTTTATTATGCTTAATAAAATTACCAGTCCACGCTAAAATTTACTACAACTTTAAGGAATTCTTTCCCTTGAAAAACAATGCTACCAGTACAGATCTATCTATTTATTGTCTGTCCCAACACACTACTATAAAGTGATTACCTAATTAACTATGAATAAAATGAAAGTACAACAAGGTTGAAAATAAATATTGCCACTGGCTGACGAATCGAAACCGCATTCGCAACTCAAGTCTCACACTAATACACTGAGTGTCAATATGCACACTATCAAACGAGAACGGACGTCAAACGAGAAAACAATAAAGTCCGTAAAAATAAATTAGCATCTCGAAGTCATTAACGCCTAACACGCACAGAGACTCACAGTAAAAATATTTCATCTATATCGAGCCGATGTCCAACACTTGGACAACCTTCACTGGCTGATAGCAGTCCCGTTATCTCAATGGAGAGCTACGCATTGACCCTCTTCATAAATCATATCGTACTGTAGACGCTACCCTCGTCCGGGCCACTTCAACAACAAAACAAAAGAAACATCTAAACTGAGACTTGAGTGTGTACAGCTACCATCCCAGACCTATCGTCGGGCTCACCTGAAATCTGTACATCCTAACACTAATCATATGTACATGATACCTTCCAAATTCTATCGTCGGGCGTGACCTAGGACGTCTCATCATCAGTGACTCCAAGAATAACCTGTGACGTCCTAAACCTATCGTCGGGCGTCAAAGTGGGTCGTACTACGCCTTCCTTAACATATCAGGCGAACAGCACTTTCAAACAGACTCTGATATTCAACACTAAATTTGGTCAGACAAATACCACACGACGGAACCAACGTCTCTATTATCAAATGAATGCAAGTCTAAATACAGTAAGTGTCTACCTCTTGAAAAATACAGTAAGTGTCTACCTCATTATAATATGTGAACTCAAAAATAAATATACGTGACGAACGATTCTCCACCTCGAACACAATCTCAGCCTGTGCACTGAAGTGTTAGGGAAGCAAATGAAAATTCCCAACACACGTTTACCATTTAGTGGATGCCTTAAAAATAATAATCATCACTACCGCATTCGAAATTCTCCAAATCGCCTATCATTAATTCCAACCATTTTATCAATGACCTATCCAATGAACAAATTCATTACAACCCAACCATGGGTCCAAAGTGCTCTTTGATCCTTGAGATCGCGCGTTATCTTAACAAAAATCACTGGATATTTACTACCCAGACTTTAACATTTACTAGAGTCGTTTTCACTCGTGATCTTTCTATAGATTTACGGTGCTTACACCATAGTCGTCTCAAATTCGGATTGATTGCGGAAACCAATACAGCCTGTCTCAACACAGCCTGTTTCCTAAATACTTCCTCTTTAAAAATATAGCTTGTCTCAAACTCCTCCTCCTCGCTTTATTCCAGCGGTATCACTTCAAATCCGAGCTTTATTTCATCCATCTCTCTCTCATCTCCACATAAATCCATCGCTCTCAATCCCTTTTCCTTCAAGACCTTTTTTTTCATAATTCGATCCCCTAGTGAAAACGAAAACCATTATTAAACACGTCTCTCACTTTACTATTATTACGACTTTCGAACCTCGAGAGTCCAAGAGCACACATCGACCTTTCGTATCATTGATATCCACGATGTCTCAAAACTTTCCTTCCCGTTACTAACTGTGACTCTAACAAATTTCACCGAAACAATTTAAATATGCCTGCGATCCTTGTAAAAATATACTGGTTAAATGCACTTTAACGTAGAAAAATTTCCTTATCCCGCGGTAGACATTGTTATTATTATTATCATTATTATTATTATTATTATTAACAAACATTTCTGAATTCAGCTGACATCTGAGATTAAGATATTCGCCACGACTAATTTACACTTATAACGTTCCAAAAATCCACGCTTTGGATGATATCTTCATCGAACATTTAACACCAATTTTTTTTTTTTTTAAACGTCGCATATTACCGTTCTTGACATGAACTTCACACACTGAAATTTTCACACGCTGACCAAAAATTACAACGCCTTTCGCCTGATAATTACGAATATCAACCCGACGATCGTCTGGAAAATTTTTGTTGGGACAGAACAATAACTAACTACCTACAACATAATATAAAATAGACAGACCTGCACAATGGTGACATTCTCAGCATTCTGGTTACATCGTCGCCAGCAAACCTCGGACTTAGCCACTCATTTTCACAGATAACATTTTCATTTTCAATGTCTCACTCATCCAAACACTACCCTTCACACACACGATATTAAATTTACCATATAAATCAGGCACTTTCTCTGTAATTTGCACCACGACTTCCCTCGTTCTGCAGTCGACTGCAACTGTCAGACGCGTTCCCAGCTTTGTTTCTCTCCGTCTCCAATAAACAGGTGTTCAACAGATAAAGGGAGCGAAACTACTCTAAATAGCTTCCCCCCAAAACCTCTTCACTTTCAAGCGTATATAAGATGATATGAATAAAACTTGCTGTGTATATTTCAACCAGCCTACACCTTCCCAGTTCGTCGGCAAACGTTCAGAACCTTTCCAATCACTTTCTCTTCTTAACCAAATATATGGACCTTAGCCACGAACATGTATTTAGATATTTGTCGGTCAATCTGGCGCGAATTTCCCAAGATGACGGGCGCAAGCTCCCGCGGCTTCAAGTTCCAGATCGACACTGAAAAATCTACGGTGGGGGGTTTCTTTTATAATCTCAGGAGGGACGCTATCCCCTCTATGAGGCTTAGTTGTGTAATCTGCCAAATTTGCGTCTAATAGACCAATTTTGATGAGACTTGTCCCAGAACTCCAAACAGGCTTGCACTTATGTTAGATGTTAAATTTATAATTTTTCTACACTCACAACAGGGGAAATAAATTATTTCTGCCCGTGCGTTTCGCGCGTTTTCTTCCTACCCTGACCTTGGCACGTGTAACTGGCTCGCTGATCCCACGCTAACATGTACTTAGGCTTAACTGCATTTAAGTATATTTTCTGGTGTCTCTGTCTTCACGGAGGATGTACGAATAATTTTGCTTATTTATTTCTTTCTTTGCTGTATTGTCAAAATCCCTCGTTGTATAGAATTCCATGAATTTAAAGAATTGTCGGGCACTCGAGCCCCACCGAGGTGTCCCGGCAATCCACGAGCTTGCCGTGAGTGAGATCCTTCCCACGCGCCATCGGGCTCTTATGAGCGCAAAATGGCTGCCCTCAAACATAAAAGTACTTTCTTAATACCAAATAAATATTGGAGAAAAAAAAATTTCTCACCATTGAATTATGGGTTTAGTATATGTCATGTCTCAACATCATACTATTCCTTAGTCTTTTTAACCTTAGGAAAACACAGTTCAATTTTTATAAATCATAAATGTCAAAGTCCTCTAAATAATGTTTGTTTTAAGATTAAATAAGGCAGATGATGCCCAATAAAGGAAGGGGTGAAACGTGTCCCCTTAAAATTTAGAATTTCTATGATTATTTAACTACAAAGCGTGGTATTAATTGTATTGAATAGATGGGGTAATAAACAGACTCCTTTTGTAAACTAAGTGACATACCACTTAGTAGAAGAGCTCGTCTTCTTTCTCACAATTCTTCCCAGCCCAAACTTTGCAGCACTTTTGTAACGGTAATCTATTGTCGGAAATCACCCAGAACAAACTGAGCTGCTTTTCCTTGGATTTTTTGCAGCTCTTGAGTCAGGTAATCCTGGTGAGGGTCCCATACACTCGAACCATACTCTAGTTAGGGTCTTGCCAGAGATTTATATGCCCTCTCCTTTACATCCTTACCACAACCCCTAAACACCCTCATAACCATGTGCAGAGATCTGTACCCTTTATTTACAATCCCATTTATGTGATTACCCCAATTAAGATCTTTCCTAATATTAACACCCAGATACTTACAATGATGCCCAAAAGGAACTTTCACCCCATCAATGCAGTAATTAAAACTCAGAGGACTTTTCCTATTTGTGAAACTCGAAACCTGACTTTCAACCCCGTTTATCAGCCTGCTGTCCATCTCACAACAATATCTAAGTCATGTTGCAGTTGCTCACAATCTTGTAACTTATTTATTACTCTATACAGAATAGCATCATCTGTAAAAAGCCTTACCTATGATTCCACTTGTTTACTCATATCATTTATATATATAAGAAAACATAAAGGTCCAATAATACTGAATTGAGGAATTCCCCTCTTAGTTATTACAGGGTCAGATAAAGCTTTGCCTTCTCTCATTCTCTGAGATCTATTTACTAGAAATATAGCCACCAATTCAGTCACTGTTTTGTCTAGTTGAACTATACTCATTTTTGCCAGTAGTCTCCCATGATCCACCTTATCAAATGCTTTAGACAGGTCAATCACAATACAGTCCATCTGACCTTCTGAATCCAAGATATCTGCTATACGTTGCTGGAATCCTACAAGTTGAGCTTCAGTGGAATAATCTTACCTAAAACCGAACTGCCTTCTATCGAACCAGTTATCAATTTTGCAAACATATCTAATATAATCAGAAAGAATGCCTTTCATAGCTTATAAACAATGCATGTGAAAATTACTGGCCTGTAATTTTCAGCTTTATGTCTACAACCCTTTCCTTTATACCCAGGGGCTACTACTATAGCAACTCTACATTCATTTGGTATAGCTCCTTCAACCGAAAAATAATCAAATAAGTACTTCAGATATGGTACTAATCCCAACCCATAGTCTTTAGTATATCCCCAGAAATATTATCAATTCCAGCCGCTTTTCTAGTTTTCAACCTTGTATCTTATTGTAAATGTCATTGTTTTCATACGTAACTTTTAATACTTATTTGGCATTAGTCTCCTACCCTATCTGGACATCATCCTTGAAACCAACAACGGTTTAATATTCCCCACGTGGTACGAAAATTGTCTACGTTGAATACCTCGAGTAGTGCCTCAGAGCATTCATTTCACCCGATAGCAGTGTAGCTGTAGGATAATGATGTGATACACAAGAATCTCCATAACAACACCTAGGCTATATAACAAGATACAGATATCCTAAATGGAAACCTCTCAAGATTTCGAACCCTAATGCCACTTGTCGCAGCATACAGTGTAAAGAACAATTCAACATTCACAGCGTCACTATAAAATTGCAAATAAAGGTAAATAATACAGCAAAGCAATAATTAAAATTACACACTATATATTGCAATTTCTTTCTGAAACTACCATCCGCATTTCTTCATCTGCGTAGCTCTTCAGAAAAAAATCCTCATTTCACTAAATGTAGATATATATTGCTACTACACACAACTTGCGGGCACTTTCAACGCACAGGCTGGCAGTTTTCAAAAGGCAAGCTAGTTATATGCGTACTCATTTTTAATGCTTAATTAAAAATAAAAATTTAATAAAATTAATAACATTAAATAGTAAAAATTAGTAGAATGCTGGAACTGAGAAAGATTATTATTAACTTATAATATTCTCAATTGAAATCTATATATTTAGCAAAAGTAAATGATTGAACTTGAACATTACCGACAGTACGTTAGAGGTTGTGGACACAGTGTAAAATGATAGAAATAACAATTCCTCAATGAAGAAAGTCCGTAAATCACTGAACGGTATAAGCTGGTGAATAGCCTATTACGCGCCTTGTATAACAACATTCAAACCACTTCGAAACAAAACCGGGTGTTTGAATGTAGTTTAATCACTTGAAACAAACTCTTGAAGAACAAATTTGATTTGCAACAGTCAGTAGAACATGCTGAATTGAGAAAAGGATGTATTACTATTGACAACTAAAGAGTATGCGACACTTCTCCTGCTTTGCTTGAAATGTGAATTGGCTTGTTATATCACCCAGTTCCAATACTTGTAATACATCACACTGTAACACTCTTACCAAAATACACAACTGTGGGGAGAGTTGTAGTTTAACATATCCGTAATGTCTACAATTGTAGTATGCGACAATGGCTGCAATGTCCCAATGGCTTAAAGAGGATGTATAAGAGAGAAGGAACCTCTCCGCGTGAAAAAAAGAATACGAAAGCAGGTCCATAAGTCTTACCGTATGTGAACAGCCATGGAAGGAGGGATCAACTGACTGAACTTGGCGATCCAATTCTTCGTACACTAAGGGAAATAAAATTGTACGGTTTTTTATACATATATACATGCATTACCATTATAGTCCGTTATGTCCTTCAGTGATCAGTCTGCAAGCCTCTGTGAAAATACCAAAACGGCACGTCGCGACAATCGTCTATTTGCAGCTAGTGAGGTGGCCTCATTTAATTCCATACCCCTTATCCTTACGTTGTTACAAAATGAGTCAAAATATTATCATCTTGGTCTCCCTCAACTCCTCTTACTCTCCGTTATAGAGACTATTATTCTCCTAGGTAACCTATCCTCGCACATGCCCCACCACCAAAGACGGTTTACTCGTACAGCTTCGTCCATCGAGTTCATTCATAAATTAGCCTTTATCTGCTTGTTCCGTGAACTTTCCTGCCATTGTTCCCACCGGTTTGTAAAAGCAATAATTCTCGCTACTTTCATGTATTTTACATCTAATGAATACGATATCCTGAGTCCACCAGGCTTTCGCTCTCGTAAAGCAAAAAGAGGGTCTGGAGACACACCGATGTATAGACAGATTCGTCCGGTAGCTGACTTCCTTATCACAGAACACTGTTGATCGCAACTGCGAGCACACTGCATTAGCTTTACTACACCTTGACTCAATCTCACTTACCTGCTATATTACCATCCTGAGGGAACTCACAACAAAAATACATAAAATTACCTACCCCTTCCAGCTTTGTATCACCAATCTGACATTCAATTCTGTTGAGTTTCTTACCTACTGACATCAATTTAGGTTTGGAGAGGCTAATTGTCATACCATACTCATTGCACCTATTTTCAAGGTCCAACACTTTAGACTGCAGGCATTTGGCACAATCTGCCGTTAAGACGAAGACGACAGCAGAGGCCAGACTGCTTTCTAGATTTCCACCTGCCTGAATCACTCCCTGCCAATTTATACCTTTCAGCAGATGATCCACGTAAATTACGAAGAGCAAATGAGAAAGTTTACAGCCTCGTCTAATCCCTGTAAGTATCCAGAACCAAAAACTCATTCTACCATCAGTTCTCACTGCAGACCAATTGTAATCATAAATGCCTTTGATTGATTTTAATAATCTACCCTTCACTCCCTAGCCCCTCAGTATGGTGAGTATCTTTTCCCTCGTTACCCTGTCATATGTTTTCTCTAGATCTACGAAACGTAAGCACAACTGTCTATTCATCTCGTAATATTTTTCAATTACCAGGCG
The DNA here is from genome assembly GCF_040414725.1 of Anabrus simplex. Taxonomy (NCBI): domain Eukaryota; kingdom Metazoa; phylum Arthropoda; class Insecta; order Orthoptera; family Tettigoniidae; genus Anabrus; species Anabrus simplex. The sequence goes on along the minus strand of NC_090279.1, from coordinate 28,135,388 downwards.
CATACTGAAAGTCGGATCCTGACAGCCCCTCTGTGGTCTGTAACCACACTTGTTTTCATCCAACTTCCTCTCAACCAATTAACGCACCCTCCCTTCCAAGATGCCAGTGCATAGTTTGCCTAGTATAGTAATCAACGGGATACCTCGATAGTTGTTGCAATCCTTCCTGTTCCCTTGCTTATAGATAGGTGCAATTACTGCTGTTCTCCAATCTGAAGGTACCTCACCAACACTCCATTCTAATCCTACTATTCTATGAAGCAATTTCATCCCTGCATTGCCACTATACTTCACTATATCAGGTCTAATTTCACCTATCCCTGCTGCTTTATGACAATGAATTTTATTTACCATCCTTTCCACTTCCTCAAGCGTAATTTCACCAACATCATTTTCTTCCTCCCCATGAGCTTGGTTGTTCACGACACCACCAGGAAGATTTCCTTTTACGTTGAGACGATTTTCAGAATATTCCCTCCACCTGTCCAGTGGTTCCCTGGGATCTAATATGAGTTCACCTGAATTAACCAAAACACAGCTCATTTTCTTTTTCCTTCCTTTCCTAAGATTATTTATTACTGCCCAGAAAGGTTTCCCTAATGCTTTAAATAGCCTTTCCAGGTTATTACCAAAATCTTTCCAGGACTTCTTTTTAGATTCAACAACAATTTCTTTCGCTCTGTTTCATTCTTCTACGTACAATTCAATGTCTGCATCGGCCCTTGCTTGGAGCTATTTCTGATAAGCCTTCTTTTTACGTTTAGAAGCTGCTGTCACTTCATCATTCCACCAAGATGTTCGCTTTTGCCCATCTTTACACACAGTTGTTCCTAATCGTTCCCTTGCTGTTTCTACTACAACATCCCTGTATACCACCTATTCTCTTTCTATATCCTGAACCTGCTCACAGTCCACTGTTCGAAACTTCTCACTAATAATATCCATGTAGGCTACTTCTGTCTAATTTCCTCGTCCTGGAGATTTTCTACTCCTATTAGTTTGCAGACAGATTTCACTTTCTCTCTCCTAGAACCTTGAGATACTCCTACTTACTTCACTAGAGATCAGATAGTGGTCTGTATCACCGACAAATCCCCGAAGAACTCGTACATTCCTAACATACTTCCTGAATTTGAAGTCGGTTAATATATAGTCTACTTTATGAATTTGGTACCCCTAGCCTCCCACGTGTAGCGGTTAATAGTCTTATGCTTGAAGAATGTATTCGTAACTGCCAAACACATACTAGCACAGAAGTCCAGCAAACGCTTCCCTTTCCCATTAGCGTCCATGTCTTCTCCACATTTAGCAATCACCCTTTCGAATACTTCAGTTCTCTTCCCAACTCTCGCACTGGTATCGCCCGTTAACACTATCCTATCTTTGCTGTTGACCCTGACTGCCATGTCACTCAATATTTCATAAAACGTGTCAACTTCATCCTCATATGCACCCTCACATGGTGAAAACCCTCTGGCAATTCTCATCCTTATTCCTCCAACTGCCAAATCTACCCACATCGTTTGCTCATTTACGTGCCTATCAGAAACTATATTGCGTACAATAGTATTCCTGATAAACAGTCCTACCCCATACTCTGCCTTTCCCTTTTTAACACAAATCAAGTACACTTTATAATCTCCTGTCCCTTCATCGTTATTTCTTCTTACCCGAATATAACTTACCCCTAGTACATCCAGATGCATCCTCTTTTCTGACTCAGCGAGTTCTACTTTCTTTCTTCCATAGGCCCCGTAAATATTGATAGCTCCCCATCGAATTCCATTTCGTCCGTCAAGTTGTTTGCAAGGAGAACCTCGCCTGTCAAATGAGGGTGAGGCTCCATTACTCCTATCGGTCCGAGGCTTGCTTAAAACGTACCGAACTTGGTAAATCCACGAAGCAGAATGTTACCCTACTTACACATAGTCCAAGTGAGGATCTTTCCTCTAATGGGTTAGGGACCACCGGTGGATTGTGTAGTCCTAGCCGCATGAGCGTAAGAAGGGCCATTACACAGAATATGTCTGAGGATCCACACCTGTTCCATTCCAACTGGTATCCCGACACTCAGGTCCACTTACTAGGCCACTCAGCTGTTGCCCATGCTTCACGAACTAGGACATGACTGCAGTAACCTACATCATGAGCCATCAAATATTATTATTCCGGAAATACCGTGCATCACAGAGGTGTAGGAAGGTGTTGGGCTGAATGGATGGACAAGGAATTGACAAGATCATAATATAATGCCCTAAATTTTGAAACTGTATTCCTTCCTTCTTGTTCTCTTATTTAACATGTGAGAAAAAACAATAACAATGCAAAAATGAACTCGTTAGTTCCAAACAACAATGGCATAAAGTCCAAAATCTGGTACAAAAGTAGAGAGAATTATCAGGATGATAATATACGAGGGAAGAGAATTATAAGCTCTGAAACAGTTACACTATTTTATAATAGCAGGTTTGATCCATTAACTTCCATAACCTGAGTATGAGCTCCAAACTCAGAGGCATAACTTTCTTATAGCGCAGAAGGTTATACAATGGCAATCTTCAAATGACGTATTTACAGTCACTTCTGCTCACTTATTTTCATTTGTTTCCGGAAACCTAAACAGGGGCAACGAGTGTCCATAGTAAATGGCTATGGTGTAAAAACGAAAAGGTTGATAACGATCGGGGAAAAACAAAGTCCATGGAGGCGAAAACCTGCGCTCCTTGTAGAAAACTCTTAAAACCCTAAGTGGGTTTATGGCCCCAACATACAGAGGCTAAGCCGGGTAGAATAAATGATAAACATTAAATACCGAAATCTGTTAATAATTTTAGGGGATAAGAAACTTTATTCACCTCATACCGAGTTGAGTGGTACTCAACCTCATACCAAGTTGAGTGGTAGTCAACAGAGGGTAATCACGCTTGTCCCATTACATGATATATTTCCCAGTAGCGAATAAAACAGATTCCTAGACTTGCGAAAATTTTACATTTAAACAACCAGGTTTAGTAATGTACATGAAATAAAAGAGTTTTGAATCCTTTCATGTGTTAAGAAAATTCTGCAATTACCTTGAGTTGCTGGGCCTTCTGAACGTCGATTTGCGACATCTGCCACTTTAGTATAGGCCGCACACAATGAACTGGAACCATGACAATGACAATACGGCCTTATAGCGCTCAGCTTTTAAAGTATCTGGAGGGGAAGTTCCAGGACTCTTTACAGATAGGCTGGATGCTTGTACATATCCCAAAACAAAATTTATTTGGCTAGAGAAAATATACAAAAATTATCTTTAATCCCGGCAGGGAGGACACTTAGGCCGATGGTAGAGACATCTAATAGTTGAAAATCCAAGTGTATTGCATAACATTAATTCAAGTTCAATTACACAGATGGCCTTATAGAGGCACGCAGTCTGACTGGACGGAGAAGGTGCACCCCCGGTACCCCTAAGGTTTTGCCACGATATGAACAGCTTTGAAATTTTGAATCTTGCCGTAGCCTACATAATTTTTGATAAAAGTAAAAGTTGGAATATCACTTGATAGAGAGGCCGTTCATGTTTAGTTGTTCAAGTAAAGTGGTTTAGATAGTGTTTGCGAAGTAGTAGAAGGTCGGGGTGTTGCGTCCAGAGTCGATGGCAAGAACGACCGCCGGTGACGATGTCAGGATGGGGTCGCCCGGACCCCAAAGGTACCCTGAGATATCATCCTCCTGTATATTTTGAGGAGCAACCAAGGCGATGGTCATAAAGTACCAAGTAGCATTGTTCGGGCCAAGGATAGAGTGGGCGGTTGGAGTTCAGCATCAAAGACACTCCAAAGGATGATATTCCCAAAGGAGTCAGTTTAGACGGAGTCTCGGCCGAAACGAGGCGGGTCCATACCCCGCGCCGGCATCTCTCGCTCATTGATACGACGTGGCCTCATGTGGAAGTATGGCACTGTAATATTGATTTTTGGGACAACTGTAACTTACTCACAGTCAGTGTTACATGTGGTGCAGGTACGGTTGGCAACTTCGGAGGGATAGTGCACGGAGTTTCGACACAGGTTTGGAGGCAGGGTCCTTAATGGCAGAATGGTAATGAAATCATTGAAGGGAAGGTTTTCAGAAAAGGATTTCAAGAAAAAATGAAATTTAAGTTAGGATGTAACTTAAATTCATACAATATTGCACAGCCAACAGGGGCAGAAGGTCTCCTTATTCTAACTTGATTATATAAATCATAAACTAATAAGATACTAAGGAAAGAAATATATTTAAATCAGCAACATCATCACTTGGTGGCATATACTGGAGAAGCAAATGCCTTCACACAGGTTTTACTTGACTCAGGTGTAGCCCTAAAATCCTATTATTTCCCGCGTTACTCCCGGAAAGTTTGACAGGAGTAAGGAAATCAAGGCTAATGCAGGGTGAATGAAATCTGGGGGCAAGCTTGCCCGCGGGAACAAAGTTTTTAACCATTACCTGATCTCCAATTATTTTAAATGGTGGGTTTTTTTCCACGGTCATACCTCATTTTTACTCTCTGATGAGAGGCCTTAAGATTATTTCTAGCTTTTCTCCATAAATCCCGGATATTATCAGGATCTATTGCCTGTGGCAAAAGCTCGTTGATCGACTACGAATTTGACAAATGAGTTTTTGGGACAAACATAAACATAAGAGAAATTGGATAAACTTTTGCGACTAATGAACGGCCGAGTTAAAGGCTAATGATAACCAGGGCAGGTCGAGGATTATGATTAACCCACTCAGCTAGAGATGGTTGTGGGTGGTACGCAGACGTCGTGCAATGCGAGATAGAGAGATCGAAAGGGAACATACGAAGTTAATTAGAGAGGAACGGCTTAGCGTTATCAGGAACAATATAGTGACCGGGCCCAAAAGATGACAAAACAGCACTGAGACAAGAAATAGTGGACCGAGTAGTGGCAAGCCTAGTCGAAAACAGCCATGAGAACCGTGTGAAACCATCCACAAACACAACAATGAATTAATTCCCACTCCCTTTATATTGAGAAAATTAATCGACGTAATCCATGTACAATCGCTCCATAGGGCGAGATGCTTGGTGTGAGTACAATAGTCCTTAACTGGTAGACAACGTGGGATTGCTAATCATACATGACTTACCGTACATGCTTAAACCAGTTCCCTATTATCGCCATTCATACTCTTCCAGATAAACGTCCCTCTTATCTTCTCTCTGCTTCTGTAGATGCCTAGATTTCCCCCTAATGCGGTTTCATGGTAATACTTGAAAATCATATGTACTAGCACAGCTGAAACGAAAATTTTCGTCTCCTGATCGTGGCTCGAATGGGCACACAGAACTCCATTCCTCGAAAAATAAAGGACGATATGTTCCCCAGAAGAAAGGGTTTCCATAAGAGGAGCGTGCACCGGATCTCCACGTCGGAATTTGGCTATATCGTGAAATAACAAAGAGGTATCAGTCGAAATTGCACTTATGCTAGGTGGTTTGAAAATAGTAAAATACTGCTAAAATTTACAATAATTTAGTAAAACAGTGCTAAAAGTATAAATATTTAGTAAAATACTGCTAAAACTTGTAATAATTTAGTAAAACAGTGCTAAAAGTAAACTAATTTTGCCTCGGGATCAACAGAATTAGAATCGCCGGAAAATATTCGGCTTGAGCCACCTGCGACTACGTCCTCGGACCCTCGAATGTGTCGCACGTCAAACTGAAAAGCTGAAATCCCAGTTAACCATTGGGTGATGCATCCGGTACAACAGGACACAGACAAAACCCAACTCAGAGCCTGATTTTTGGTCTCCAATTAAAATATAACGTGCTCAAAGTAAAGATGGAATTTTTCGAAGGCAAATAAGCAGCCAGTCATTTTAACACGTGTATACAGTACATGGCCTCTTGAGGTGACAAGGTTCTAGACGTATAGGCAATTGTCCGCAATTCGATTTCATATTGCTGATTAAGAACCGCCGCAACCGCAGTTGAAGATGCGTCTGTTTGTAAAATGAACTTCTTGGAGAAATCTGGCATTGCCAAAACCGGGGCGTTACCCAGAGCTAATTTCAGATCCTCAAACGCAGCTTGCTGCAACGGACCCTATTCCAACTGTACAACTTTCCTGCGGAAAAGGTTTAGGGGTGCCATCCTACGAGGGAAGTTTGGGAATTCACCACGCTGATGAATCTGGCAACCCATTTAGCATTTTTAGGGGGCTCGAAGTTACGGACTGCGTGAGTTCTGGAATGATCGACCGAAACTCCAAAAGGTGACACAGTATGGCCCATGAAGGACATAGATTGTTTAGCGAAAGGTACCTTTGACAACTTGACTGTCAATCCAGCTTTACACAGGCGTTTTAGAACTTTATCTAGACGAGCGAAGTGTTCTTCAAAGTTTTATAGAAACATACCAAGTTTCATCACAGTATCTCGAAAAACGTTGGGAGGAAAGGTACATTAAACTAACAAAAATATAATTTTGAGATTGTATATAATGTTTTACGATTCATCCAATGAATTAGTGCAGACCATATCCATATTCCTCCTCCAGCTGTTTCCTATTTGAATTTCTCATTTGATGAGCAATAGTTTACAATATCATCATTGTAGAGTCAGCTGTAGCAATTCGACTGTCATCTATGCCCTTTAGCATTGGCACTGTGAAAGCTCCTGGCTGCAATCCTAGTCTATTCAAGTCTTTATCCTGCCGACAGTTCCATTGCTAAACATTAAACAAGCATCATATGCTGCTATTTTGATCACATTTGAAGAGGCAAATAAGGTTTTGGGACATCTCGTCCATATAAGGGAGTTGAATATTTCATTACGATTCTGAGTTCTGCCACGCAAACAGTTCTGTAACGAATTGGATTGGCCAGAACGCTAAAGGTAGGTTTTACTACATTCATGACAGCTTCAGGTAGACTATTCTTGTGTGAATAAGGAGTTCCACCTTGCTCAGCTTGTTTGAATTTACTCCGTGAAATATTACATAGGTTATGAACAGGATTTTGGTCAGTTGACAGTTTGTGAAGATAAATGTCCCAAACTGTTCTTTGCATATCCGTCACATTTCCATACTTCTCTCTTAGAGCCCTCCCATAATATACCTGCAAAGTAAGTATTTATTTATCAGTACGCCTATTATCACCTCGTACAGACTTGTCATCTCCAATTTTTTGACCCCTGAGTACCTCCTTCGATTTTAAAAATCTTCCCCACATTATCTTCTGAATATGCCCAACAAATTCTGACTTTACAATCTTACAATCTGGGCAATAAGGTTCACATTCTAAGACAGTTTTGAACGAACTTAAGTCACAATCATCAAGATATTTCACATACCTGACTCCATATTTTTCAACACTTCTTTGAAGAATAAGTTTCATCCCAGCTTGCTCCATCCCACGACTGGAACCGGATTAATTTGCACAGCAGATATTTTTATGTTCACTTTGCCATTTCCTCTCTTCCTCTACACTATCACATTCTTTCTAAGGGCAGATCAAGTATTCTGCCAGTGTCAATGCTGATGACTGATGAAACATCATAAAGTGATTGTGCCCAATACCATCGCAAGATACACACAAATCAGTAACGGGAACATCTGATTCATTTGTTTCGAGATCACTCTAATATCAACATGAAGCTATGCTAGAAAGTTAGGTCAAAGTTTTAAGAGTATTATGTCAGCAGATTGGAAAACTGCAACAATACCCACTGACTGGAAACGATCCATCATCTATGTTCCTATACCAAAAAAGGCGAACTATTGGACTGCACAAAGTACCGTACGCTTGTCCTAATGTCACATGTTAGTAAGGTGTTGATAAAGATCATGCAACGAAGATTAGACTTTAATTGTCTAAAACTCAAACTGGCTTTAGGATAGATATCATTAATAATATGCCCTTGAATGATAAATAGAGCATAGGAGTTGGTCATCAGAAAGCCTTTGATAGTGTAAATCACAGGACCATGTGGGATGCCCTCTCTGTTTTGGACCCCAAATAACGATTTAAATTCACACTCTTGACTTTGTTACATGGTTCTTCGAGCGTATTTTTTCCATTGAATTTTCTGACCCCAACTTGGCAGGTTCGATCCTGGCTCACTCCGGTGGTATTTGAAGGTGTTCAAATACGTCATACCAATGCTGATTGATTTACGGGCACGTAAAGTGGTCTTTAGGGACTAAATTCCGGCACCTCGGCATCTCCGAAAACTGTAAATGAACAGTAGTTAGTGGTACGTAAGCAAATAACAAATATATTCAATACTATTGCTGAAATTGTACCTTTTCTATTCTTCTGGGTTTATTTTATCTTACTGTATATTATTTACTTCTCATTAGCAACGGTGAGGTCTGGATTCGTGGTCGTTTCTTAGAGTTAACCCCTGTAATACTAACGGGGGTACTTTGTGCCCACCACCTGCTATTTCTTGCTCTGTTCTTTTTAAAACTTGATATTAAAAGGCTGTAAGATGTGTTTATTGTTACCAACCAAAAATGACTCTGAATGCTGTAGTAGGTTTGCTAATTTTTACCGTCTGAAGGCGGCACAGTCATTCAAACATGAGTAAGTAAGAAGTAATCCCACCCCCACCACATACTTAGTTTTGGCCGGATTTATAACGTTGTTGGCTACTCACAGTAAAATTGAAATAGTTTCTTTGTTGACTGCTACTAGACATTACTAACTGGATAGTTCTATGCATTGCACCTGATGGATGCTGGAATACTCTCCGAGATAGCTAATTCTTCCGAAGGTGACGACAGTGATATTGCAGTTAGTGAAAACAAAGATGGAATTGAGAATAAATGTATTAGAATGTATAAGAAAACGAGCTGGATTACCATCATGCAAGAGATACGCCAAACGCGTAGAAATGATTCAACAGACTGAAAGTAGAACATTGAAAATATTTTTATTTTAACAATAGCTCAGTCAGCTGTTTATTTATGGGGTTGACAGCTGATAATATTACCAAGTTGAAATAATGATCTCTTTAGTTGATTGTAAGGAATATAAAATACGTTGGTAAATATCTCCAATAATAAACATCAGAGATTCCCAGAGACTTGACTTTAAGTGGTGGTCACAAAGCACACCCCGGTTGGTATACAATGACATTAAAAATAGGGTTGGCATTCCTAGGGTTAAAATTGAAAGTCACGTGGATAACAATAGAACAAGAGTTGACCTTCTTGGATGAGGGTGACAGTGGGTTCAGTGAGATGACGTATGCATAGAGTGGAACTTTCTTTCACACGTCATAGGAAAACTAGAATGCAACGTTGAATTATTGATGCTAGTAAAATAAATTTAAAATTATCTTCCGGTAAATATATTTAAAATAAATTGTTAGGTGATATAAATTGTAATGGATTTAGAATTATTCCTCGCTATGGTACGATCTGTTCAGCATTTTATTCATGCGTCCCTTACTGTCAGCCTCACGGTGAATTCAAATCTCAAGATTCCTTGAACTTTCTCTGATTTGGTAATAGTGAGCCATCTGGCGGTCGAGTTGGAACCAGTCGTACGAGGTGACCAAGCGGTGCTGCTATCTAGCCGGGAGTAGTTAACCCTGCTAGGCCGGTGATCGTGGCTTGTCATTAATGAAATCGATAGCAGATTTTTTAAAATTCTTGTTGCTGAATTGGAAGAAGACGCCTTGAAAACTACGCTTCTGTCCTGGTTTGAGGATAAATTATCCGTGAAGAGAAGGAAAATGATTGAGGGATTTGATCCCGGATAACCATTTCTCCATCAGGGCGTAAGGGCCTGAAGAACTGGTTTGTTATCTTAAAGAGATTTAATTTCTTCTTGCGTCTGACCTTGTAAGTAGCTTCAAGCATATCTATAATGGTTAACCTACCCCATCGAAGGCTGCTAATTATTATGTTAAGAGACATGTACACTACTAAACGCTACGATATGTGAGATTTTCTACAGCTGATCTTTCGGACTTTTCGAGCTTAACATTTTTAGGAATTTAAAAAAATCTGGACTTCATCATATCTATGTAATACTTTTATGTAATACTCATACCTTTGGGATTTCAATTCGAGTGTATGAAAGATATTAATGTTTCCTTTAATGCTGTTATTTAAGGTTCCATGTTAGTAAAAGTATATTTACGTTGCGGAGCTCCCAACTAACTACTATATACGAAGTGTCTGCTTAAGCTTATGGTGGTTAACTTCATTTCCTCCTTTAAATCGTAATAATTATGTTATTATTTAAATATATTCAAGCTCTTCCGAGCAAGTAAGAGGAAAAGAATAAGTTTTAGGATGAAGGCTTTTCTGATGAATTACTCGGTACTTGAGTTGGGATTTGTTCATGGTGGTTGTCACTCTGTTACACCAACCGTGTAACAGAATGCAAACGTAAAGGGGGCGTTGCTCCTTTGTGTCTGACACATGAGTGTCGGCTAATTATTATGTCTTGACCGTCATCTGATTTTTGGGAAGGATTGTTTGCCCGTGTTGGTTACCTTTCTTCACTCTTGTGTGACTGATTTAATTGAAGTTACTGTTCATTGGGGATATTTTATTATGGTGCTACTTGTGGATTTATTGCATGTCATTGCATTATTTCTGGCTCATTTCTGAAGTAATGTGTGTTGTGGGTTATGACTGTTTCTTATACCATTTGGAGTGACCGAGATAACCCATTGGAGAAGTTTTCAGCCGGCATATTGAAATATTTGATTCAAGTTTTCTTATTTTGAGTTGACCTCCCATTACTTAAGGGATCAGAATTTGAATTACAGATTGGAAGGTGGTACTTACCTTAAATGATTTGGATTGTTTTAGCATTTTAATTTTGAACTGAACTACATTGATTTATTGTTCTGGAAGATTTTCAGCGCTCATTCTTAAAACTTGATTTTAATATTATAATTTTGAATTGATTTTTCTTTCATTAATTGCTCGGAAATTTAAATTATTATTATGGAGGTCAGATGTTCTTAAATGATTTTGGCTTATTAAAGTTTTTCTTTAAATTGATCACAAGGAATTATTATTTCAGCCAATTAGTTAAGCTTATTTTAAGTTGATTCGCTTGGCCTCTTGTGTCCAGTGCTTCCTCAATCAGCGACGGCCTTTCGTTGGGATAATTTGTAAGTATTTCCTTTAAATTTGCTTATTTATCCCTGGTCGTGCTAACACTCTTGACCGTTACCTTATGTTGTGAGAGTGTGTTTGGTATCAGATTGCGTGGTTTTCTGTACAGCTACGTTCTGATATCTTGTGAAAGCATATTTTTCTTTCTTGTTTTTTGTGACTGTTGGCTATTTCGTCAGACCATTGATATCACCTTGGCTGAAATAATAAGTCAACTGAGACTAGGAAATTAAACTTGTGAAGGGAAAGACAGGCTTGTGTTGAGTGCTAACCTTGGCGTTTTCTGTTTCATATCAATATGAGTGCACGTGCCGTGTTGTTGCCAAGAATGCTGAGGGTGAGCTGTTGTACGAGCTCGATATTCGGGGTTTGGTGTCCACTGGTTCTATGGAAGGCGATGTTAACTTGCTTCTGGCCTCCCTTGATTCCCCTGTAAATCCAGGTAACATGAGCATCGACGTGGGTAAGTCAGTGCATGCAATGTCCAGTTCTATTAACGAATTATTAGCGTTTATAAAACAGTTAAAAGAGTGTAGTCCATCAGATTACCAACTGAGAAGATTAAAATCCCGTACCAATCACTTTATTAACAGGGTGCAAGATTTGATTTCTCTTGGACCTGAAGGTGAATTGATGTCTCAATGCACTTCGTTGTTGACTTCAGTAATTAATGTTTCGGTTGAACTCGATTTTATGATTAATATGAAGAAGGTTGGTCAGTTGTCATTAAGTGATGAGATTGAAACTAATGAAGGTAACAACCTTGGTGCCACTAATGAGTTAATTACTTCTCAGACCGTCACTAATCCGTCCTCATCTCATTGCTGTGGACTTAGTCCTGCGATTGAGAATTTGTTGATTAGGTCATGTTGAGCTCCCAATTCTATTAAGGATCTTTTCAAAAATGTAATGACCTTTTCTGTAGATTTCATTGACGAAACCATTAGATTCCTGCGGTTTCTGGTAGAATTATCTGAGTCGGCTAATGTGTATTGCATGGATGCTCTGGGGATTTTTAGAGTGTTATTTCCCAACTGTCAAGGTGTTCTTAAAAGAGAAATTTCTAAGGCTATTAGCAGTAATTTAAGTGTAAATGAATTTCACGAGTTAATCTTGGCAAGGTTTATTCCGTCCCTTGCGTTACAAAGTCTGGTCCCAAAACATTGTTATAGGACGCAGTTCTTGTATGAAAATCTATTGGCCTATGTCTTGGATTTGAAATTTTATTGCGAGGTTTTTAAAATCATGGTACCGGAAGAAGAGATGGTAGCTCGTATAATCAAAGGCATTACTCCTCAATATCGGTCCTTTTTATCCTTGACTATGTGCCCGAGTAGTTTTGCAGAACTCGAGGAAGCTTGTACATTTGCCGAGGATGTAAAACATGGAGATGAATCCCGGCACACTAGGTATCCCCCTCCCTGTGTTTCATTTCGCACTAACAATGTCTCCGCTCATCCTGTGCCTTCTTCTTCCTTCAAAAAATGTTACGCTTGTGGATCTTGAGATCACCTGAGGAATAATTGCCCTTCCGAGAGAAGAAAAGATACATTGAGTCGTAGACAAAATGGTAGTTGTTATGTTTGCGGATCTAAGTCACATATGAAAAGGCAGTGCCCTAAGGTAAACAATAGTAATTTTCAATGACCGTGTGGTATGCCCAATGCAGATAATGAGAGCTGGTCGGGTGAAGGTCATGTGAATAATGAGTGTTCTTTTCCGGGAATGTTAGGTATTTCTAGTAATGTTGTTTCTAAAACCTCGACCATTTGTCTTGAAGTGAATCACGAACCTGCATTGGGATTGAATGATTCCGGTAGTGCTGTGTCACTTATGAGTGAGACTTGGTATTCGAGGATGAAGGTTTGTTGTAAATTACCTGAAATTAGGACTTCTAAACTTAATTGTGTGACTGCTAATGGAGGCAGATTAAGAATTCTAGGTTGTATATCTGTCAAAATTAGAATTGCCGAGTTTACTTGGAAAACAGATTGTCTCGTGGCTTCTGATTTATCTTATCAAGTAATTTTAGGGACGGATTTTATGGGCAAGGTTGGAATGATTTTAAATTTACAAGATAGGAACTTTAGTTTCAAATTTTTGTCCTAATAGAATTTTCAAATTTCATGAAGATGTAGTGTTTCAAGGGTATTCTGCTTGTGCATTGGATGAGGATGTTGAGGAAAGCGAAGGTAATAAATTAGATCTTGATCACCTGCCTCTCGATCAAGCTCGTAAAATTCGTGATCTTTGTGCTAGGTATCCTGAAGTTTTCACTGATAAATTGGGATTGACTAATGTGCTTAAATACCACATTGATATTACGGACAAGATTCCTATTAGATCTCCGCCCTATAGGTTATCACCACCTAAGATGGTTGAATTAAAGAAAATCATCGATAAGATGCTTCAGGATGGTGTTATTCGACCTTCTATCTCTCCATACTCGTCTCCGATGTTTCTGGTGCCCAAGTCATCTGGAGGTTTCAGGCCAGTGACGGATTATAGAGAGTTAAACCGTAAGATCGTCATGCAGTCTGTGCCCCTACCGGATTTGCATACTTGCTTCTCTTGGTTCCATGGTGCTAATTATTTTTCGACCTTTGATTTAAATCAGGCATACAACCAAATACCTCTTGATGAGGAATCTATTCATCTCACTGCTTTTGCCACTGACTGGAATCTGTATGAATACACGTTTATACCTTTTGGGCTTTCGACGGGAGCGGCTGTGTTAACTCGATTACTGGATTCTGTGTTTGGGGATGTGAAATTTAAGTACGTTATTCATTATCTTGATGATCTTGTCGTATATTCTGCAAATTTTGAAGATCATCTCAAGCATGTACAGGAGGTAGTTGAAAGATTGAAGAAAGCAGGTTTAACTGTCAAGCTTTCCAAGACCAATTTTGCCAAATCTCAGATCTCCTTCTTGGGACATATAGTATCGTCACAGGATATTTCAATTGATCATGCACGAACTCAAGCTATTCACGATTTTAAACCACCTAAAGATGTGAAAGGGATTGCCAGATTCATTGGTATGACTAATTTCTTTAGAAAATTCGTTCCGAATTATGCTGAAATTGCTGCCCCTTTGAATTCCTTACGTAGAAAGAATGTCAAATTTGTGTGGGAAGACCCTCAACAAAGAGCCTTTGAAACCTTGAAGAGAGCTCTCAGTAATGCTCCTATACTTGCTATTCCTGATTTTAATAAAAGGTTCATTATCCAGACTGATGCCTCAGGCAAGGCTATTGCAGGAGTCTTATTGCAAAAGTCGGAAATGGGTAGACGTCTTATCGCTTACGCATCTAGAGCTCTCTCTCCTCTGGAAAGGAAATATTCTGTCTATGAATTAGAGTGTTTAGCGGTACTATTTTCGTTGGAGAAATTCCGTGTTTATGTGGAGCACGTTAATTTTGATTTAGAGACAGACAATGAAGCTCTTTCCTGGGTTCTGAAAAGACCCAAAAGAACTGGAAGACTAACTAGGTGGGCGCTGAGAATTTCTGCTTTTAAATTTAATGTTCGGCACATTCGTGGAACGGAAAATGTAATCGCTGATGGGCTTAGTCGCATGTTTGATGAGGAGGATGGTTTTGAAAACTTGGAAGCGAAGAATGTACCTCAAGTTGGTTCGGTAAATGTGAATTCTATCTTGACTAATCTTCCAATGTTGTATCAAGATATTGCTCTGCATCAAAACGATGATCCTCAGTTAAAGGAAATTCTGGAAAAGATTAATTCTGGTAAAATTATCAAACCCTATTCCTTGGTGAAAGGGGTACTCTGTTGTCAATCTCGTTATGATAAAAGGATAAAGATTGTTGTCCCCAAGGTTTTAATTCCTGTCATATTTCAGTATTACCATGATAGTCCTGTTGGTGGACACTTGGGAAACTTCAAAACTAGGTCAAAAATAAGGGAGTTCTTTATTTGGAAAAACATGGATCGGGATATCACATCCATGGTTAAGTCTTGTAAAAGTTGCGCCATTAGTAAACCTAATCTAAACAAACGTGCGGGGTTGTTGTCATCGACTCAAGCTTCCAGAGCTATGGAGCGATTGTTTATCGATCATGTTGGACCCATTCCACGTTCCAGTAGAGGAAATACTCATGCATTGGTGTGCATTGATGGGTTTACCAGGTTTTGCTGGATCTTCCCGACTAGATCGACCAATTCGCAGTCCACTATTTCTTGTTTAAATTCTATTTTTGCCTCCTTTGGAACTCCTAAGTTTCTTGTATCTGACAATGCTGCTGGGTTTACTAGTCATTTATTCAGGAAGTACTTGTCTGATTTGTGCATCTCCCATGTGACCACTACTCCATATTATCCCAATCCATCATATTCCGAGAGAATGAATAGAAATTTAAAATCTGCTCTCATAGCTTACCACCACTCGAATCATACCAAGTGGGACACCTGTCTTCATTGGTTGTCATATGCATTTAACACTGCTGTTCATGAGTCTCATGGCAAAACTTCTATGGAATTAATGTTGAGTTTTGTTCCATTTTCTCCTCTATCAAATCTCCTTCGAATTGAGGAACTGCTTCCTGAAGTCTCTACTCCTCGCGATGTGCGAAAGGTGTGGGATGAGGCCAAAACGAGGTTGGCTGTGTCGTATGAAAAGGTACGAAAGAACTATGACAAAGGCCGAAAACCCACCAAGCTAAGTGTTGGAGACCAAGTTTTCGTAAAATGTTATCCTGTCAGCAAGGCTATAAATAAATTTACTTCAAAATTAGCTCCTAGATTTCAGGGACCTTGTACGATATTGCAGTTTTTGAGCCCTGTATCTATGCTTGTCAGTGATCCTGTGGCGGAAAGGATTCGGAGAGTTCATTTATCCCAAGTGAAAGCGAATGGATATATTGTGGGGGGTTGGTTGAGTTCAAAATCTTATTTGTGGTTGGTAATAATGGATCGGGTTATTGTTTGATTAAAATGGGTAATGGAAGTGCGGAAATTGTGCTGTCCATATGGAGGTTGGGAAGTTATGTATTGAGGCGTGTGTATCTTGATAATTTTCATCCTTGGTGAGTGTGAATCCTGTTGAAGTGGACAAATGTAAGAAAGACTGTATTAGATGTTTCATCATGTTTAAGTAGGGAATATCTGTGAAATTAATACTCAGTGATCAATGGATGGAAGTTTAAAATAATGTTATTATTATCATTGTTAAGTCTGATCGGTGTGAATTTAATTGGAACCTGTTGTGGTGGGAGATTGAAATTTGAGAATTGAGGTGGTTCCCAGTTTTGGCAATGTGGCCTTGGTAGTATGATTCAGCGGTGTGCAGGATGGAGGTCTATAAGAGAACCTTCCGTGTTAAAACAATTTTTTTTTGTGATATTGGTATTGATATAGTGTCTATTAGAAAAATTCTATGATTTTAAATACCTATGTTGGGTGTTTGCGTTCCATAACGTAGTACAGTAAAATTTCTGATGTATCTTGTAATCTCGAGATTTTTCCTTGTCTGGGTACTTACTTGCGGTGATAATAAGAAAAATGTGTTTCTCTGGAGCTATGGGTCTTAAAGGTTTTGTTATGAAAACTTGAGGAAAGGTGTTGAGGATATTGGATACTCTGCCTTTATCCGAGTGAAGTTAATTGGATGAAATCCTGTCGCCCGGAGCTGGAGAAGAGTTACTGGTTGCTGTGTGCATGAGCCTTGTGCTCTTACTGTATCTTAATTCTTGGTTTCTGGGGGAAAATGGATTTTTTTGGGTAAATGACCTTCACGTAATTTGGTTCTCAGTATACATCGCGTTTATTTCATGAATCTCTTGTTGCTGTTCTTTAATTTGGTTTGTCATGTGAATTACTAAGGTAGGTGGTCCGTTAAATCTTGAAGCGTTACTTCTGAGCCTATGCAAGTTGTAATCGGGTGGCCTTATTTTGAATTGCAGTCGAGTATCCTGCCTGTACATCACTGTTTTCTTTCTGCTGAGGGTTTTAGGGAAATTTAAACCTATTTTGCTGTACTGATTTGGTGTAGAGTTGTAGAGTCATGTTAGAGGTTTGGAATTCGTCGGCTTCATGGGTTATTGTGAGATTTTGGTTTGGGTAATATAGGATTCATGACCTAAGGAGTGTACATCCTTTTGACCTTATGGTATGGTTTCTGATCCTTGTGTATCGGTGAAGTTTGGAATTATGGGTTTGATTTTGGGAATTATGTTGGGGTGCCATTATGGTTTCGTTGAGAGGTAACTGTGTTCCTCTGAAGTCATAATGGTGGTTATTGCGGTTGTTGTAATGATATTGGGTGGGCACTCTGTGATTTGTGGGATGCTGTCGAGGATTTGTATGTCCTTTACCCTTGTGGCTGACACATCGGCACTGGTAATCATTAGAGTGGTGTTGGATTGTTGTTGTGGTAATCTAGTTTGGGGGAGTTTTCGATGGACATCAAGAGAAGGTTGGACATGACTTTTGATGTGATTTCTTGGTGTCGAGTGGGATTTAAATAGAACTAATCTATGCATCTACAACTCTTTTGGGAATGATTATTAGCTAATTGGTACCTTGGTGACTGTCGTCTTGTTCTTGGTTCAACTTCTTATATTCTCTGCCATAACCCGTTCTTCTGAAGTCATCTTGTTAATCCTACGATCTTAATTTTCATTTCGATTAACCTGCCTGTCTAGCGCATTTTTTTAGTGGAGCCTTTCCTGGATTAGTGTCCTTGGTATCGTAACTTATCGTTCTGTTATGTAGAAGAATAAGTATGGGATTATTCTCCTTGTACAGTCGGTATTGCAGTCATCGATCCTCTACTTGCATATGGGAGCTTGTAGTTGGACTATGTGTTTACAGGCTAGTTTGTCTCCGGTGTTTCTCCTGGTCATTTTCTATCCCGGTGTAAGTGTTGATATTGTGTGTTGATTGCCTGGTAATTGCTGATAGTTCGGTTGTTGATGACCCACCTTACGCGTACCCTACATCTGAATTGTACATATGTCTCCAACTGTAATTAACCTTTTACCATTGCTCTAAATATTCATATCTTCTACTCTTGCTTAGCTTCCTGTTCTAAACGTGTTATTCATTATCCTTCTATTTATTATTGTTTCTTGTTTTCACCTACTACTTGGAATGAGTATATGTGTAGTAGGCCTATGGAAGTTGAAGCTGTGTGAATGGAGTATTAATTTAAGCCAAGAAATGATTTGAAAATTAAAAAAAAGGTTTATCATCTATTGATTGGGGGGTTTTGATTTCACAGATATGTCTGTTAAAATTTTATCTTTATTCATGTATTGATTTATTCGCTACTATTGCCTTGATGTGGTAATTTATCGTGAGTGATTTGATACTCTGTTTATGCATCTTGCAGTTGTATTCTGTACTGATTGGAAGTAACTGATGATAAAGCGATTGGTGCGATAAGTTACTTAAAGAATTATCTAATGTTTGTTGCACTGACTTATTTCTCGTAGAGGCTTATGTTTTCCAAATTATTTTTCTATTTTCTTTCTTCTTCTTCTTCTTGTGTTTCTTTTTTTGGGTATTTATGTGGTAATATGGTTATCACTCATGAAGTCTTGTCTTCCCCTATAATTGTAGCCCCGGAATTAATTTCAAATGAGAATTATGCTATGTTTAAAACATTGTAAGACCTGTCTTCTTGTGTAGGTTGTGCCTCTGAAAATTTATTGTGATTATGCGAACTTCGATTACCTTAGTAACCTTGGTATTATCTGAACATTTCAAGGAAAATTGGCGTGCTGATGATATTGCGCGTTAAAACAGGACTTAATTGAACACTAAACAACTGCGAGTGGTCTGTATCCCTGTTATGCATCACCCAAGTATACCTCTGCTCACCTAGAGAAGTGTTAATGTTAAATTATTGAAGATGGAACTTTTCTTACATATATTCTTGAGACAACAGATGGTTTTAATCTATGACTGCTTGTTATACCCCACCCCATGTTGATGCTTTCGAGAAGGAGGCTGTAATGGATTTAAAATTATTATTCGCGATGGTACGATGCATATTGGTTATGTGTCTATTTTCTTGTCTGGCCTACCGTGTATTCAAACTTCTGGATTCCATGGACTTTCTCTAATTGGTGATGGTGTGCTATCTAGCGGTCGACTTGGAATTTAAGCAGCGAGGTAGCTAAGTTGTGCTGCTATCTGGGCGCTAGATGTGAAGTTTTCTCAGTCGTAGTCAGTCGACAATGCAGATAGCAGTTGTTCTGATTATTGCTTCTTAACCTGAAGAAGCTGGAACCAATTCTCTGCTGATTGTGCCTTAAGAAGAGTACAAAATCATGATGCAAGAAGAGGAGATGGTCTCGAAATTAGACCCTGGGTGATGGATTGTCCATCTAGGCGATAGGCCTTGAACATTTGGTTATCCTTTTAGAATATTTAATATATCTTGTTTCCTTCGACCTCGTAAGTAAGTTGCATCCATCTTCTGTACTGAACTAAGCTACCAAGGAATGGATTAGTTAATAGTGTTAATACGCGGAGATATTTAACCTGAAAATTGAAATTCTGCATGTGGTTTTAAAAGAAATTGACTTCCTAAGACAGGTCCTCATAATAATCTTGTAATATGGTAATATTTTCGGGCTTCCAGTTGTAATGGTTATTATGGCATTTGTTTACCTGCTTGACTTTAGTTAATTTTGGTTTGGTGCACAAAACAAGTTATGTTTATTATTATAATATTTTCAAGCCAATGTCGGGCAACTAATAGAGAAACAGTGTGCCTTTAATGTAGGGCTTCTAATGACTTCTATCGGTACTTCAAGTGCTTGTTTTGATTTCGGTGCTCGTCATCTGTTACACTCTGTGTAACAGAATGAAAACTTACCGTGGCCATGCCGTGTTGAATTTGACATTTGGGTATCGACTTATTATTGGTAACTTGATTTTCAGCTGATTTTGGTGTGGATCTTTGTGCATGTGGAAGGTTTTTCTGACGAGTTTGATTAACTCATTTGGTTTAAGCTACCGTTCCTTGGAGAATATTAGGGTTATTTATCCTATTTATGGATTTATGTCCATGTTTCGAATGATTTCTTGGTATTAACTGAAGTTATGCTTTTTCTTCGATTTGATTTAATTTTAATGCAGCCCTGGAGTAACCGAGAAATTCATTAGGGAAAATTTCAGCTTTCTTTCAATAATAGTTGTCTTAAGATTTTAATCTTCTATTGGTCTACGTTTGTTTATTTTTCAAAAAGATTTTCTGCCTCCTGGCAATTTGAGTCAGTGTTAAAATAATTTATTTTCAATTGATATCCTTAATTTATTATTCTGAATGGTGTTCATGTTCATTGTGCAGTGGTAATTGATTTTTGTTAATTAGTTTGAGGTCGAAAATTCTTAAATTATTTACCTAATTAAATTTTGTTTGATCAATTTAATTTGAGTTATTATTTCAGACAATTAGTTAATTAAGCTTATTTTAGTTGATTCGCTAGGCCTCTTGTGTCCAGAGCTTCCTCAGTCAGCGACGGCCTTTTGTTGGGATAATTCGTAAGTAGTCCTTTTACTTATTTTATCCCTGGTCGTGCTAACACTCTTGACATTTACCTTAAGTTGTGAGAGGATTAGCCCTTGCATAAGCGGCCTAGAACCAAATAGGTTTTTAAAAAGGTGTATCAGGAGTGCAAGTTACGCCTCCACTCTAGTTGGTATTTTGGGGCCATGTAATTGTCCTGTTTCTTTATTGAATAGGCCTCAGTAGGTTGGGTATCATTACCCCTGTTCTTGGGTGCCCGTAGGGCAGCTTGAACGTGGAGTTTGGTGTGGCCTTTGCATTGACTTGAACTTTGAGAGCGGGTTGCTCTTTCTCAAATTTGGTTTCTGTGTGCCTCGAGCAGGCTTAACTGGGTAATTGGGAGCTAGTGCTCCTTGGTATGATTGGGTTTTTTGTCCCTTTGTTGAACCTTATACGTTGGTAAAGCTGGGCTCATTGTTCAAGGATTGTGTGTCTGGAGGACTCGAAGCCCAAGTCCATTAACAAATTGTAATTGTACGTTCTTAACTTGTTGATATATAACTGAGTTCCTGTCATACTTGTCATTTCTTGATCTTGAAAAGCAAATATAACCTTTGTTAAAATTTAAATTAACTTTAATTTCGTAAGTTGAGACCTATTCATCCCAGCACCTTCTTTCACCTCTAACTACCACGGATAACTCCGTAACAAGTGGTAGCAGAGCGTGGTTGAATGGGTCTCAATTTAGCCCCGTATGACGGCTAAAAATTGCTTTGATTCGAACTCTAACAATTTTCTCAGTTGCTGGAATTTTTTTTACTTTTCTTTCTAACAATTTTCTGTCATCATGTCCGGCCCTCACGAGGTTCTCCATCCTTTCTATTTGCGTAAAGAGGAATTAATTTATGAACTATCTCTCAGAAACGTTCAATCTGGAGGCACGGTTGCAGTCGACTCCAATAAGCTAAAAGATTACCTTGATTTGTCTATTACCATCCCGACTTTGGGAGAGAAAGAGATTGACGACGCTCTCTCCACGATCAATGATAATACTACTGAGCTAGCATCTGTAGTTAGTTTTTTTGAAGTAAGTGATCCATCTCCTAATCAACTCAAAAGAGTACAGGCTAGGTTGTACCACTTTTATAATAGGGTGTGTGATCTATTGTCTCTGAAGTTAAATGACCTTCAGGGTAAGGAAGCTAGTGCCCTTGCCGAAAACTTGTCCCAAATGTCTAGTAAAGTTAGTCAGTTGTTATCTGGACCTGCTATCCGTAAAGTCGACCAACCTATGGTAGTAAATATTGTAAGTGTGGAGGATTCCTCTAAAGAGGAAGGAAGTTGTACTGAGGCGACTACACAACGAACATCTGCCCCATTAGGAACCGAGTCCGATCGTCGCACGTCCATTCCACCCTTTGTGTTAAATAGGGCACCTTCGGAATCTGCTTCTCCGCCACTTAGGCCCCTTTCTACTATGTCACCTGGTTTCAGCAGTTTACCCCATCCATTAGCTATGTTACTTAGGGGTATCTCCAAGTTTTCTGTTAACTCCACAACCGATGACATTGCTTTCTTAAGGTTTTTACTTGAATTCCAGGATCATGCCCTTGGTTTTTCTCTTTCTGCTTGTCAGACTTTGCAAATCATATATCCCTGTGCAATTGGTGTTCTCTCCGATAAGATAGTTAGGGCAATCGCTGAACAGTCATCCATAGAAGACTTCCACGCCCATCTGTTAGCTAATTTTATTCCAGCTCGAGCTAGGTCATCTCTAATTCAGAAGTATTATTATAGAGTGCAGCGACTTGATGGAAACCTGGCGGACTTCATACAAGACATCAAGTTCTATACTAGGGTATTTGCCCTTCATTTCCCTGAAGATCAAATTGTTCAGGCTAATGTAGAAGGTATTTCACCTCCTTACAGATCATACTTGTGTTTTGCGTCGCGTCCACAAACTTTCGCTGAGTTAAGAGGCTATCGCTGTCCCAGCCGAAGGAGTCAGATACGTCGATACGTTGCGTGTCGCGAAAGAACCGCCTCCATCCTCTAGTAGTTTTCGGCCTCCTCCTCGCCGACCCATCACACCCCATAAATGTTATGCTTGCGGGTCGCCTGACCATCTTCGCAGTACATGTCCATTGATCAAGTCTAGTGGGACAAGGAATGGAGCACGGTCATCTCAAGGTTGCTTTAAATGCGGCGCGTTTTCACATATTGCCAAGAACAGCCCTAATGCTAACAGCACTCCCTCCTGCTCAACTTCTGGTGCAACTTCCACCAAGGCCAATAATAATGGGTGACTAGGGGCTTTGGCTGAGACAGCGAACCCTTCTTCCCGAGGCTCAGCCCCAAGTAAACATATCGCAATTTCAGGGAAATCTCAGGCTTCAAATTTATCTTTCGAAGGTCCCAAAGGATGTCTTAGGATAGCGGCGGATACCCCCGCACCTGTGCCTTTTCTCAAAATTGAATTAAATAATGAACCTGTAACAGATCTATTAGATTCTGGCAATGTTTGTTCTATTATTTCGGCTGAAGGGTACTCCAAATTGAAAACTGTTTGTAGTCTTCCTGATTTTTGTTCGACTTCGGTTCAATATGTTTCCGCAAATTCCTCTCAATTAGAAACTTTAGGTTTTCTGTATGCCAAAATTTGTATATCTAAATTTACTTGGAAAGTTAAATTGTTTGTGGTAAAGCACTTATCTTGCCCCATTATATTGGGAGCCGACTTCATGTCCCATACTGGCCTAATGCTCGATCTTCAAAGTAAGTCGTGCACATTCAAATTTGCTTCTAATTGTAAAATCACCTTATTGAAATGTAATTCTGTATCATGTTCATCTGTTTCGCCTACCCAGGATGAGATGTTGTTAGATCTTAGACATCTACCTGAGGAGCAGGCTGATAGTATTCGTAAGTTGTGGCAGTCGTTTCCAGAGGTGTTCTCTGATACTCTTGGTGTTACTGACCTTAGTGAATACAAAATTGAGGTCACGGATTCGATTCCGGTCCGTTTTCCACCTTATAGGCTATATCCACCTAAAATGAAGGCTCTGAAAGAAATCATCGATCAGATGTTGAAGGATGGTATTATTAGGCCCTCTAAGTCGGCGTATTCTTCGCCTATTTTTCTAGTCCCGAAACCCCAAGGTGGCTTCAGGCCTGTGATTGACTATAGGGCTCTCAATCGGAAGGTGGTGTTACAATCTGTGCCCCTTCCAGACCTTCACTCTTGTTTTTCACGGTTTCGGAAGGCTAAGTTCTTTACCATATTGGATTTGAATCAGGCCTATAATCAAATTCCTTTGGCTGAAAAATCTAAACATCTTACAGCGTTTGCCACGGATTGGAATTTCTATGAATAAAACCGCGTGCCTTTCGGGCTCCCCACGGGAGCAGCTGTGCTCACTAGACTGCTAGATAGGGTCTTCTAAGACATCAAATTCGAGTACTTGTACAACTATCTTGATGATGTCGTATTTTCGGAGACCTTCGAAGAACATCTAGATCATCTTAAAGAAGTTCTCAATCGCCTTCGTAAGGCTGGGTTAACTGTGAAGTTGTCCAAGGTTGCCTTCGCTAAGCCCTCCATGTCATTCCTAGGGCATATTGTGTCGCCCGATGGTGTCGCAGTCGATCACTCTAGAACGCAGGCCATCCGTGATTTCAAGCCTCCCAAGGACATCAAAGGTATTGCTAGGTTCATTGGTATGGTGAATTTCTTCAGGAAATTTATTCCAAATTTCGCCAATAGAGCGGCGCCCTTGAACTTACTACGTAGGAGAGGCGTGAAATATGAGTGGGAACCTTCTCAACAAGCCGCTTTTGAAGATCTCAAATTAGCTCTGTGTAACGCCCCTGTTCTGGCCATGCCCGATTTCTCCATAAAATCATCGTCCAAACCGACGCGTCACCGCCGGCTGTAGCTGCAGTCCTTCTTCAAGAGACTGAACTAGGGAGGCGACCCATCGCCCATGCATCTAGTACTCTGTCGGCTCAAGAAGCCAAATATTCCATCTATGAGCTCGACGGTTTGGCAGTCTTATTTGCTTTAGAAAAGTTCCGTCTATATCTGGAACATGTCAAATTTGACTTGGAAACCGATAACCAAGCCTTAAGTTGGGTCTCAGGTAGACCGCGTCGTACTGGTCGTATAGCCCGGTGGGCCATCCGAATTTCTGCTTTCCAATTTGATGTTAGGCATATCAGAGGTACTGAAAACGTGGTGGCCGACGGACTAAGCCATATGTTTTCTAATGATGTAGAGACCCCGGATCTGGATGATAGTTCTTCAACTACCGAGTCCATACTATCTGAGGTTAATGCCATTCTGACTGATGCTCCCATGTTGTTTAGGGATATTGAAAAATATCAACGTGAAGATCCGACGCTGGCTCCGATCATGGAAACCCTTTCTTCTGGGGAACATGTCGCCCCTTATGTATTGAGGAATGGTGTTTTATGTTGCCCGTCGAGGCATGATCAAAAAATGAAAGTTGTGGTTCCAGCTGTTCTTGTACCAATGATCTTCAAGTACTACCATGAGACCCCATTGGGGGGGCATTTAGGCATCTTCAAAACCCGAGAAAAGATTCGTGAAATGTTCATCTGGAAGGGTATGGACGGAGAAATCCGTGAATTGGTAAAATCTTGTAAATCATGTTGGCTTAGTAAACCCACCATGTCCACCAAGGTAGGTCTATTGTCTTCTCAGCAAGCATCACGCCCAATGGAACGCCTCTACATAGATTACGTAGGACCCTTTCCCCAGTCAAAGGGGAATGCCATCAAGTTCATCCTTGTGTATGTATATGGCTTCACTAGATTTTCTTGGTTATTTTCCACTAAGAAGGATACCGCGCAGTCTACTATCTCTTTTTTAAATTCGATTTTTGCTTATTTCGGTCCGTGTCAATATATTGTATCTGATAATGCGAAAGCTTTCACATCCAATCTCTTTCGTAAATTCTGTTTTGGTCTGTCCATATCTCATGTGACTACTTCGGCTAATTATCCTCAACCATCTCTAGCTGAACGGGTAAATCGTAATCTGAGGTCGGCCCTTATTGCCTATCATCACGAGGATCATTCTAGGTGGGACACGTCCTTGCATTGGTTAGCTTTTGCTTTGAATTCGGCGGTTCATGAATCTCATAAGTTTACTCCAGCTTCCTTGATGTTCAAGTTTGTACCCAACACGCCGCACTCTAACCTTTGGTCTCTTAGTGATATTCTACCTGAGACAATAGATCCAGATAATATTAAAGATCTTTGGAAGAAGGCTAAAGCCAATCTTAAAGTGTCTCATGAAAATATTAGGGAAAGATATGATCGTGGACGGAGACCCACCCATTTGAAGGTAGGTGACCAGGTGATGGACAAGAACTTTGTTCCCGCGGGCAAGCTTGCCCCAAGATTTCATGGGCCGTGCTTTATTGTAGATTTTCTCACGCCGGTCACGTTGTTATTAAGCAATCCAGCCACCGAGAGGATATTTAGGGTTCACCTGTCCCAGATGAAACCTGTGTAATTTCCGCACTAACTTAGCTCGTTTTTATTTCTTGTTACATTTTGAAAAAAATCTGAAGGTTATATTTTTGGTTTCATTTTGAGGCCTTCTGCCCTTGGAATTATGTTCTTTGTTTCCTTATGTTCATTGTACAACCTCCCCCGGACAGTTAACCTGCTATCCTGTCCTTGCCATGGCCATTACCAAGCTCCCGTCTCCTGCTCAACCACACACAGTGGCTAATTAAAATGAGATAAATATTTCCGCTGGCCCCTCAGCTCCACCACAAGTACTGTACCCGAAAATCATTATGGTCCAACAAATTCTGCCGCCGAGATCTTAATGTTTCAGTGCCCCCGCAGCCGCGCGGCGCCGTGCCGCTACTGGAGTAGAGCAGGGGCCCGATCTACTTCAGTGAGGTCAACCAGTGTACGGCGAGCCGGAGCTCTCCTCCCGGCCAAGGCTGATGTGCGGCGCACCCCCTGCAACTTCCCCGCGGTCTATAAATATTCGCCGAGTGTGCGGCGTGCTTCAGCACCACTACCCCTCTCATAGTGCGGGAGAGCGGTATCTCAGGGTACTTGAGGGGTCCGAGCGGCCTCCTCTAGACACAAGCTGCTGTGGCTGGTCTCGCCCTCAAGTAATATACTTAATCAGCTACATGGACATTTCATATCAACAATTAATCCATTTATGGATTCAACTGCAACATTTGGTGGACTTAGAATTTTTTTCCTTTCAAGAATTAAAAGTTTTTCCTTCTGTATTCAACTACTACAAGCATAAAGACATTACATCATAAGCTACTACAAAGAATTTTGAAACTGGATCCAACCAATTTAAGAAAACTTGTTTGTAAATCCTTCTGCAATTAATTTCTACATCAACATCATAACCTGAACGTTGTTTTAAAACAAAATCTGGTGTTCTTGTGTGTTACCCCTTGGGGGGACTTTTTTGGGGGGGGGAGGTCTGTGCCGGGCGGTACACCTCCGCGCCGCTAATTCAAACATTGCGCCTGTTGAAACTCCTCTACTGGAGGAAGCCTGATCTTTAACCACCATGTTAATTCTAACGTTTCTCAGAAGATGTCACTATTGTAAATGTTGAAGAGTTCTGAACTGTCTCTTTTTCGATTTATATTTGTTTTCTCTGTAATGAGAAGTGTGAACATTCTCTTCTAGGTGGCACTACTGAAGAACTACAATTGTGCACCCTGGTGCGAAGTGAAAGCACTGTTTTTTGAGAAATTTTGTGTTCATAAGTTTTTTCTTTGTTGAATTTCTTTCAGTCATTTTTTTGGCTGGCAGTGTAACCCTTCTCTTTCCGCTTGTTTTGAATTTAGCCAATCCCGAATTTCTTTAATTAATTTCTAACCAATAATGTGTGTCTTCTCCGATATGGATATGTTGCTTGATCCTAGCCAATAAAGTTGAGGGGGGTGTGGGTTCTCTTTCATGAAACGTCTCGAATTTTCCACGAGGATATATAAACTGCTGATTTTCTTGTCTCCTGGCCACTTCAGTAACATATTTCCTAGTGTGATTATGTAGCAGGGGGCGGGAAGCGCCTCTTTCTTCGGGCAGCAGTTCATCCATCAGGGAATGGCCTTTTAATAATTTCTTTGCTTGCTAGCTCAGCAGTTTAACCCTCGGGACAGATTCGAAACTTTTATCATGTAACCTTCCTTTATAATGTAAAAGACACTTGGTATAAAATTCCGTCTCTTTAACTACAAATCGGGATAGAGAGTGCCTAACCCTCTCGAGATCCCTCTCATATTGTTTTTGAGGTGACAACGTTTTCACAACCGTTTTTCTTCGTTTCATAATGTATAAAAATTTTCCTATCGTGTCACATCCGTAGCATGGGATTAGCCCTTGCATAAGCGGCCTAGAAAGAAATAGGTTTTTAAAAAGGTGTATCAGGAGTGCAAGTTACGCCTCAACTCTAGTTGGTATTTTGGGGCCGTGTAATTGTCCTGTTCTTTATTGATTAGGCCTCAGTAGGTTGCGTATCATTACCCCTGTTGTTGTGTGCCCGTAGGGCAGCTTGAACGTGGAGTTTGGTGTGGCCTTTGCATTGCTTGAACATTGAGAGCGGGTTGCTCTTTCTCAAATTTGGTTTCTGTGTGCCTCGAGCAGGCTTAACTGGGTAATAGGGAGCTAGCGCTCCTTGGTATGATTGGGGTTTTTGCCCCTTTGTTGAACCTTATACATTGGTAAAGCTGGGCTCATTGCTCAAGGATTGTGTGTCTGGAGGACTCGAAGCCCAAGTCCATTAACAAATTGTAATTGTACGTTCTTAACTTGTTGATATATAACTGAGTTCCTGTCATACTTGTCATTTCTTGATCTTGAAAAGAAAATATAACCTTTGTTAAAGTTTTAAATTAACTTTAATTTCGTAAGTTGAGACCTATTCTTCCCAGCACCTTCTTTCACCTCTAACTACCACGGATAACTCCGTAACAGGTTTAATAATGAATAAGAAAATAGGACAGCGGGTGAGCTACTACGACCAGCATAGTGAAAGAATTATTGTCGTCAAGATAGACACCAAACCAATGCCCACCACAATAGTGCAGGTCTATATGCCTACTAGTTCAGCGGATGATGAAGAAATTGAAAGAATATATGAGGAGATAGAAGATTTAATACAATATGTAAAAGGTGACGAGAATCTAATTGTGATGGGAGACTGGAAAGCAGTGGTAGGCCAAGGAAGAGAAGGTAATACAGTAGGAGAATTTGGATTGGGACAAAGGAACGAAAGAGGAAGTCGGCTGGTTGAATTCTGCACTGATCATAATTTAGTCCTTGCCAATAATTGGTTCAAACACCATAAACGACGGCTGTATACGTGGATGAGACCTGGAGACACTGGAAGGTATCAAATAGACTTCATTATGATTAGGCAGAGATTCAGAAACAAGGTGTAGGATTGCAAAACTTTCCCAGGAGCAGACGTGGACTGTGACCATAACTTGTTGGTCATGAAATGCCATCTGAAGTTGAAGAAATGGAAGAAAGGAACGAATGCAAAAAGATGGGATCTAGACAAGTTGAAAGAAAAGAGTGTAAGGGATTGTTTCAAGGAACATGTTGCACAAGGAATAAATGAAAAGGCTGAAGGAAACACTATAGAGGAAGAGTGGAGAGTCATGAAAAATGAAGTCAGTAGGGCTGCTGAAGAAATGTTAGGAAGGAAGAAAAGATCAACTAAGAATCAGTGGATAACTCAGGAGATACTAAACATGATTGATGAACGACGAAAATACAAGAATGCTAGAAATGAAGAGGGCAGAAAAGAATACAGACGATTAAAAAATCAAGTGGATAGAAAGTGCAAGGTAGCTAAGGAAGAATGGCTGAAGGAGAAGTGCAAGGATGTCGAAGGCTGTATGGTCCTGCGTAAGGTAGATGCTGCATACAGGAAAATCAAGGAAACCTTTGGAAAAAGGAAATCTAGGTGTATGAATATTAAGAGCTCAGATGGAAAGCCACTTCTAGGAAAAGAAGACAAAGCAGAAAGATGGCAGGAGCATATCCAACAGTTGTATCAAGGTTAAGATGTAAATAATTTGGTTCTGGAACATGAAGAGACTGTTGATGCTGATGAAATGGAGACCCAATTTTGAGGTCAGAGTTTGACAGAGCTGTGAGTGACCTCAACAGGAACAAGACACCTGGAATTGATAACATTCCCTCTGAATTACTGACTGCCTTAGGAGAAACCAGCATGGAAAGGTTATTTCATTTAGTGTGCAAGATGTATGAGACAGGAGAAGTCCCATCCTATTTTCGGAAGAATGTTGTTATACCTATTCCCAAGAAAGCCGGTGCTGACAGGTGTGAAAACTACCGCACCATTAGTTTAGTATCTCATGCCTGCAAAATTTTAACACGTATTATTTACAGAAGAATGGAAAAACAAGTTGAAGCTGAGTTGGGAGAAGATAAGTTTGGCTTCAGAAGAAATGTAGGCACACGTGAAGCAATACTGACTTTACGTCTGATCTTAGAGGATCGAATCAAGAAGGACAAGTCCACGTACATGGCATTCATAGATCTAGAAAAGGCATTCGATAATGTTGATTGGACCAAGCTATTCATGATTCTGAAGATGATAGGGATCTTTTTTTTTGCTAATTGCTTTACGTCGCACCGACACAGATAAGTCTTATGGCGACGATGGGACAGGGAATGGCTAGGAGTGGGAAGGAAGCGGCCGTGGCCTTAATTAAGGTACAGCCTCAGCATTTGCCTGGTGTGAAAATGGGAAACCACGGAAAACCATTTTCAGGGCTGCCGATAGTGGGGTTCGAACCTACTATCTCCCGAATACTGGATACTGGCCGCATGATAGGGATCAGATAACGAGAACGAAGAATTATCTACAATCTGTATAAAAATCAGTCTGCAGTGATAAGAATCGAGGGCTTTGAAAAAGAAGCAGCAATCCAGAAAGGAGTGAGGCAAGGCTGCAGTTCGTCCCCTCTCCTTTTCAGTGTTTACATAGGACAGGCAGTAAAGGTAATCAAAGAGAAATTTGGAAAGGGAATCAAAGTCCAAGGAGAGGAAATCAAATCCTTGAGATTTGCCGATGATATTCTTATTTTATCTGAGACTGCAGAAGATCTCGAGAAGTTGCTGAATGGTATGGATGAAGTCTTGGGTAAGGAGTACAAGACGAAAATAAATAAATCCAAAACAAAAGTAATGGAGTGCAGTCGAACGAAGCCAGGTGATGTAGGAAATATTAGATTAGGAAATGAAGTCTTAAAGGAAGTAGATGAATATTGTTACTTGGGTAGTAAAACAACTAACGATGGTAGAAGTAAGGAGGACATAAAATGCAGACTAGCACAAGCAAGGAAGAGCTTTCTTAAGAAAATAAATTTGCTCACTTCAAACATTGATATCGGAATTAGAAAGATGTTTTTGAAGACTTTCGTGTGGAGCGTGGCATTGTATGGAAGTGAAACATGGACGATAACTAGCTCAGAAAGAAAGAGAATAGAAGCTTTTGAAATGTGGTGTTACAGAAGAATGCTGAAGGTGAGATAGACAGATCGAATCACGAATGAAGAGATACTGATTCGAATTGGTGAGAGGAGATCGATTTGGCTAAATTTGACGAAAAGAAGAGATATAATGATAGGACACATCTTAAGACACCCAGGACTTGTTCAGTTGGTTTTTGAAGGAAGTGTAGGTGGTAAGAAAGGTAGGGGTAGACCAAGGTATGAATATGACAAGCAGATTAGAGCAGATGTAGGATGCAATAGTTACGTAGGAATGAAAAGGTTAGCACAGGATAGAGTGACATGGAGAGCTGCATCAAACCAGTCTATGGAATGATGACTCAAACAACAACATATAGGGTTGGCGTCAGGAAGGTCATCCGGTCGTAAAACAGGGCCAAATCCACATGTGTGACGCAGTTCACACCCACGACCTCACAGGTGTGGGAAAAATGTCAGAAGAAGAAGAAGTCATTTCCTCCTCACTCCCTGATTTTCTTCCTTAATGAGCAGCTCTATAATTCCAATATAATTATACCAATGATTTTGATAAAAGACAATTGGTTAACCCTCAAATCTATAAGAGTTTTTTTCTGTACATTGCTCAGAATTTAAAAAAGGATGGTATTTCTTTATCAGTCATGTCCACAGTAACGAGGAAATGCACTTTTTAATTTTCCGTAATGTCTGTCTGTATCACAGCATCACACTCAACTGTCTGTGACCCACACCAAAGTCGCAGTTGCATGTATATACACACATCACGAGAAAACCGCTGAAGAGAGTTTAATGAAAATCGGCATGGAAAGTCAGGGAATAAGTAGCTACAATCTAGGCCATAAATAATTTTATACACGCTGAATGAAATGGTAGTTTGAGGGAAGGCCTAACATTTAATTCTCAAATATTTATTGTTATTACTGGTCGTATCTTAATGAAAAAATGAAATGTCGTATGGCTTTTAGTGCCGGGATATCCCAGGACGGGTTCGGCTCGCCAGGTGCAGGTCTTTCTATTTGACACCCGTAGGTGACCTGCGCGTCGTGATGAGGATGAAATGATGATGAAGACTACACATACACCCAGCCCCCGTGCCATTGGAATTAACCAATTAAGGTTAAAATCCACGACCCAGCCGGGAATCGAACCCGGGACCCTCTGAACCGAAGGCCAGTACGCTGACCGTTCAGCCAACGAGTCGGATGGAAATCGGTAAGAAAAGTCGGGGAATAAGTCGCTACAATCTAGGCTATAAATAATTGTATTCATGCTGAGAATAATGGTAGTTTAGGGGAAGGCCTAAAATTCAATTCTGAAATATTTATTAGAGGTCCTATCTCCCTGAAAAGCGGTATGCAAAATCGGGAAATAAGTCCCTATAATCTAGGCCATAAATAATTTTACTCACGCTAAGTGAAATGGTAGTTTAGGGGAAGGCCTACAATTTAGTTCTCAAATGTGTATGTTAATAGTGGTCGTATCGATAAATACTGCATAACTAAAGTTATATATAGTGTTAAATTTCCGATCATTTATGTCTTATGTATTGTTACCGTACCGGCTATGATCACAGATATATTCATGAATTTGGATTTTTGTTACTAAGAATGTAATGAAAATAGGTATGTAAATTCGGAGAATAAGGAACTACAGTCTACGCTATAAATAATTTTATAAGATGCCCTAATATAGCAGAGTCGAAAACAACTAAATGTGAAGGGCTACAATATAGAAAGCTCATAAAATTGATCAACAATAACATTACATTGACCATTGTTTGTTGTGACGTGCTTTGTGTCTTCTGTTGCCACCCATCTCCGATAGATAGGATTGCTGCTGCGTACCGAGTATTTTTTTAAATTTCCTTTACGTCGCAACGAAACAGATAGGTCTTATGGCGACGATGGGATATGAAAGAGCTAGGAGTGTGAAGGAAGCGTTCTTGGCCTTAATTAAGGTACAGCCGCAGCATTTGTCTGGTGTGAAAATGGGAAACCAAGGAATACCATCTTCAGGGCTGCCGATAGTAGGGTTCGAATCCACTATCTCCCAGATGCAAACTCACAGCTGCGCACCACTAACCACACGGCCAACTCGCCCGGTCGTATCGAGTGTAACAGCCTAGCTGAATATTGGCGGGAAGTAGCTGGGAAGTTATATAACTTTCTTCTTTAGCATGCTATTCCTCTGGTTTATAAATTTTCTGATACTACTGGTACATAACGCACTGGTTCATCACAGCATTCGAGCTGTTCAATCCCTACTCTGAGGCACTGACTCGAATGAGCAGTGTGCATATTTAACGGAATATAATGGCAGAGGAGTCTTCACAAATGTCTACGGCCTGGTTATTCCAGCTCTGGAACTTGGGACTGTTAGATCGGCACCGTAGTACTGTTCGTTAAAAGTAAGAAAATCTGCAGTTTTTCATTTGATCGAGTATTTTATATGATAACGTTGGTTTTAATCGCTACATTCCTACCGACTTTTTTGTAATGACCTATGTTGACTTCTTTTAGGAAAACCACAAATTCAGTCTTTCTGAAAATCCCGCAGGGAAGCACGGGTACATCAACTAGCAATTATAAATAAATAGCCCTTGTTGATTCGTACCGTGGCGTACTTTTTGAAAAAAGGTCATGTATAACTTTTTAAAATATGATTCTGGAAATGAATATTTGTTTTCAGCGTTAGCGCGAGTTCGCCCGTGTACTGAATGCTGCACGACATCGTACTCCTGTAGGCCGCAGAGTGGCCTTGTATCCTAGGTGTGTTGGCTGAATCACAGTTAATTACAGTTAAAAGTCACTGCTACTTCAAAATAGCAATCACAGTTTGACCTGTGAGTGTAAAATCACTGCTAGTCACACCACTACTTTTCAAAGTCTTCTAAGGAAGGAGGCTAATGGCGTCCATCTCACAGCTTGCTCAGAACAAGATTCCTCGCTCGCTAGTTGACGCGACAGAAAAACAACTGCAGAGCGCTCCATTCAAGAGAGACACTACGCATGCTCAAGTCAAGGATTAGCTTATTGGGCCAATAAGGAAAATCAAAATTATTGTCGTAATAATGGATTTTAAATGCATTTTAAATAGCCACAGTACCGGCACATAAATTAACGGCAAAGCAACAATGGCCGAGAATTGCAGATAAGGTCCCCACACACAAATACATATGTTCAACAAATGAGGGTATCGTAAATTATTGTCACAGAAAATATTAAATCATATTGATTATAACCATAATCATGGATCAAGAAGCCATCTCCTTGTCGGCAGAAGACTGCACAATATCTTAATTCTAGTGGGGAGGAAATATTAGATCATTCTGTATATATATCATCATCTCACTAATCTAATTATCATTGCGGAACAACTTCGACTACTTCATCATGGCACTCAACCCTTAATCACATCTCTGAGAGGCAAGTTTCAGATCCCATCAGCAAGGGGGGCGGTAAAGAAGCAACATTTATGCACGTCTCAAGGGTCGTAAGTTGAATGCAGATACTTCTGAACAATTAACGCGAAATACACAAAGTGTGCGTGTACCCATTCCTTAACACTAGAATAGACTATGCTGGCTCAATTCTCATAAACATTGGCGTGAGATGGAACAAGACCAGACTGCCTAGCTACCAAGTCTCTCTACATAGACATGATACCTGATCTCACAACAACTACATTACTTGCCTCTCTTTGTTCACTTATTTTCACAGAGGTCACCCCCTGAACATTTACAGTGATAATGGCACAAACTTCTTCAGAGCAGCTAAGGAAATCAAGGATTATCTGAAAAACAATCCTGAGAAAAACCAGCTCTTCCCTGCAACTGCAGGCATGGGACTGATACAGCATTCCATCCCTCCTGCAGCACTACACTTTGATAGAAAACGAGAAGCAGCTGTCAACAGTCTGATATATCACCTTAGAAGAGTGATGAATTCTTATTTCTTGACCAACAAAGAATGGACCACTCTTACAACACATACTCACATCTCCTCACTAAAGTCAAATGACGACACTTTTGACACTTCTTACCTAACTACATCCAATTTCCTTGTAGGAGAGAAAAATACTACACTCCCTGATCATGATTATACTTCCTCTCTCATTATCCATATGGCTGTATATTCAGCAGCCAACCCAGAATTCCTGAAAGAGATTGTCAATTAAATATCCCAATAAATGGGCAGTTAAATACCCCATAACAACATAGTCACACTGAAAGAAACACATGCTATGCAGTGGACGATGGCAGTGATCAAATGTGTATCCTAATTCATGTAACAAATGTTCAGGTGAGTAATGGGGAACATACAAAGCCTATTCACAAACACTGCCCTTTACCACATATGAAACAGAAAGGCAAGATCACTCTTGAAGGGCTCATTTATTCATTGAAAGTTTAAGTAATATTATAAGTCACCATAGACTAGTATCATCACAGACCGCATTAGGAAGGATAAGAATGTTTTCTACTTGCCACAAGATGGCTACAATGTGTGTAGTACGTAAGTGAATTCTGACAGTAAGCAAGCAATCACCTGCAACTTGTATCTACAAATAATTGTATTATTTAGAAGTCAATAATTAATATAATCAACAAGATTACAATGGTGTTTCATTTGGAACAACTAGTAAAATACCCAGGAACAGTAACAAAAAAGTGCTCCTTATAGCAACTCCGTGTTTGAAAATATTCACTAAGTCAAAAATATTAGTAGCAACGATACCATCTCCCAAATGACATACAGTAGAGGTCTTTGGATCTATCCCAACTGCTGCGTGATACATAATGCAAGATCTTAAAGAACATGAAGGAAAGGTGAAAATTAGGTAAGTAAACAGTCAATCTCATAAAAACGTGTATCAATCATATGTATTGAAATGAAGGGTCAACCATTGATATCTGTTCAGCAATTTTCTATTTTCAGTACCTAACAATGGCTTATCAAATTATGTACATTACCTCAAGTGAGTTTTCCTGCATTGGCCCTGGCTCTGTTAACTCCGATTTGGCTTCTTTTTTCAGTGGTATAATTTCTGATACATTTTCAATATTTTCCTGTGGAAAATAAGTTACATAAGTTATGCACGTAACACACATCTACAAATACTGTCACCAACAAATGAGCATGATAATTTACTACTTCCAAGTATTACAGTTACTTTCAAAATTTTACTACTGTTTAAGAGAGATTTCTACCAGCAGAGGATTTCAAAACCAAAGGCTGCACTGAGAATGGTGTTATCATCCTTGTTCAAACCTAATGTCAGAGAAAGCATGAGACTGAGAACCAAATATAAAGTGAGAAGCATTTTCTAGCCATATCAGAAGATATCCTACCAGAGATGGAATTGGGACCATCTCGCACAAAATTTTGGAAGGAATGTGCCACAGACATAAACACTAAATTATATTAATTGACTTTATGTATCCAATTACGTCTATCAAATCATTGAGGTTGTTTGAATCAAATCCAAGTATTAAAACTGTCCTAAATCTTTTTCCATACAGTGAGAAATATTAATACTATGCTCTTAACATACATTTTGTTTAGACAGACAGATCAAAATACCATGAAACATTTTAATCACTTTCTATAATCTGGTTTTGCCAAGCTCACAGGGGATAAACACTGCATTGAGACAGTTCTGTTCATCCAAGTGTAAAAATAAACAACGAAAATGAAAGAAGCAGGCTTATCACAGTCATAGACCAGGGTAAGATGTGATCCAGG
The DNA here is from genome assembly GCF_040414725.1 of Anabrus simplex. Taxonomy (NCBI): domain Eukaryota; kingdom Metazoa; phylum Arthropoda; class Insecta; order Orthoptera; family Tettigoniidae; genus Anabrus; species Anabrus simplex. The sequence goes on along the minus strand of NC_090279.1, from coordinate 28,098,470 downwards.
TCAAACATAAAGCAACTACATATGAGATGTTTTACTACTACAAGGACGTTATGCAGTGTTCTGTGAAGAACTGTGGGGATGAGAACACCATCAGTGTTGGAGTGTACATCTGCAGTTACAGAAGCTCTTTCATGATCTACGAAGGTCATCCAATAAATAAGTTTCCTTATTTTTTCTCTGCAAACCACATGTTTTAGAATTAAGTTGGTACTGTAGGAACTTCCACTGGCATATGGCTGGGGTAAGGTGACCTTCAACCGCACGTGCTTGCTCTGTGTTCACCAGTACGGCGCTACCTGCCATGGAGCTACCACTTGAAAGCGTTTCCACTTGTGAACTCTGTTCTATTATTCGCTTTTCCACGGCAAAAAATGAAATGGCTACCAATATTCATTGCCATTTGGTGTGAGTTTATAGTGAAAGATGCATTCTGGCATTCATGGTTCCTGGAACGGCAGCAAGATGTAGATGATGACAAGCGCAGCGCCAGGCTCATTACAGCCACTGTTGGTCAGAATGTGGTGGACAAAGATTAATGCGTCAGCACTGATGAGATAATGAATCTACTGCCTCCCGGCACGGAAACTGGACAGTCCTTTATTGCAATGATATTATTGAATGTCTTGCAGTATTGAAAAGTCTGTGCAAGATGGGTCCCAAGTTTTCTTACTGATGCTCACAAGCAATAACAGAACGAGGTAGCCTGAGCTTTCCTGCAAATGCTTCAAAGAGAGGGAGATCAAATGTTTTCCCGCATTGTTACTGGAGATGAAAGCAGGGTGCATTATTCAACTCTAAAAACAAAACCACAGAGCATGCTATGGAAGAAACTTGGCGAACATGCTCATAAAAAAGGGCCAAGACCTCAGACTCTTTTTTACAATTTACTTTACATCGCACCGACACAAACAGATCTTATGTTGACAATTGGAGAGGAAGAGCCTAGGAGTGGGAAGGAAGCAGCTGTGGCGTTAATTAAGGTACATCCCCAATACTTACCTGGTATGAAAATGGGAAACCACGGAAAATCATATTCAGGGCTGCCGACAGTGGGGTTCGAACGCACTATCTCCCAGATGCAAGCTCACAGCTGCGCGGCCTTAACCACATGGCCAACTTGCTCGGTTAGACCTCAGCATCTGTAGGCATAGTTTTGGCTACTGCCTTATGGGACTGTAATGATGTTGTATTGGTTGACTGACTGCCCCAATGCACTGTGGTCACACATGAGAGGTCCTGCACGGTCCTCATGAAGCTCTGAGTTGAAATCCAACGAAAACGTTCTTGTCTTGTCTCAGAAAATATTGCCCATTCAGCTCAAAGGACGCAGGATTTGCTGCAGAACTTCAAAAGGGACCTTTTTCCCCATCCACCTTATTCTGCGGAACTTGCCCCGAGTGATTTCCATCTCTATCCACAACTCAAGTTGCACCTTGGAGGTAAGCGGTTTGCAACTGATGAAGAGGTGGAAGAGGAAGTGCACCGCTGTCTACAGAGATGGGACCCGACCCGGTATGATGAAGGTATCAAGAAACTGCTGCCAAGATGACAAAATGCTTGGACTGAAATAGTGACTATGTGGAAAAGTAGTGTATGAGTTGTAGAACGAAAATTAATTATTTCTCAAAGGTAAATAAAACCAAGCACCATGGGGCAACAGCCCCCGGGCCATGGCTTACCAAGTGACCACTGCTCAGCCCAAAGTCCTACAGATTACGAGGTGTCATGTGGTGAGCACGAACAATCCTCTGCGTCGTTATTCTAGACTTCCTAGACCAGGGCCACCATCTCACTGTCAGATAGCTCCTCAATTTTAATCACATAGGCTGAGTAGACCTCCAACCAGCCCTCAGATGCAGGTAAAAATCCCTGACCTGGCCAGGAATTGAACCCGGGTCCTCTGGGTAAGAGGCAGGCATGCTACCCCCACACTGCAGGGCCAGCACAAGTGTAAATAGCCTGCTTGTATTTTTCGTAAAATAGGGAAACCTATTTATCGGATGGCCCTCGTACTACGAGACCTTTAAATTTTTCACTTGGATTCATGAAACATTATGACACTACAGGGGTGCAGGAGGGACTGTGACCAAAAGATTACAATCTATTACAAGTTAGTTTACTAATAAAAGCGAATTAAATTATAAAATTCCATAATATACTCACTTATCCCATTTAATACAGAAGAAATCGAACAGTAGCTGAACTAAGGAAAGGAAGATAAAATGACGCACAAAATGGAGAGCTTGTTAAAGATGAAGCCATACTTTCCATTGTAGACTTAGTTAAATGTAACAAAAAAACTTTCTAGTTTGTCAAACATACAATTTTAACATAAATTATTACACTATAAACATACCCGTAAAAAATAAACACTCTATTATACAAAGAATGACATGTTTCATTCTACAAGAACATCCTCAGATTCTATGAAATCACACAAAATATGCTTATATGTACAGCATTATTTACGTTGCATAAACTTGTCAACAATAGAGAGTTCAGTGATAATATGAGCCAGTACTGACAAATAAGAAATTTACAAGTATTAATATATCGAGAAAACTCCTGAACTTATCTAGACTTTGTTGTCACCAAATACTATTTCAGGACTGTGGTCATGGAGAGGTAAATGGAAAGTTTTGAGTATAGCACAAACCTCACGGAGAGGGGAAGGGAAGCATGAGAGGGGAGTGCCGAACATTGTGGATCCCTCCTATTGGATGTTAAAATCTAGTACACTGTACCATAGAGAGGAGAGGGGAAGTACGTTGGAACGAGTGGAGCACTGTGGAATACACTTTCCACACTGGAGAGGGGAGAGAAGGTTATTAACCTACTTCATGTTATAATGTACTTTTATGTAAGATGGATGAATGCAACTGAATGATTTTAGATGAATAATGTATGGAATTGAAATAGAGAATATCTATAGGATATTATTGTGATAAATGCCAATTTAATGAGTAAGTATGGTCCAGATATTATGTGAGTAGAGCGATGTGCGGGGAATTTTTTAAGTGTGTATGGTCATTTAAGTTGGTTACGTTAGCACTTTTTGCGATGTAGATCTCGATTGCTTCCCTAATATTCGAAGATTTGATGTTATTTTCAATGTGTAAAATTTTTAGATCTGTGTTGATGTCTGTGAAATAGTGTGAACTGTCGTATATGTGCTCCCCAAATGCTGAATGCTGATTATATCTGATCGTTTATTGTGTTCTTTGAATCTTGTGTGGAAATTTTGTTTTGTCTGACCTATATATGTGGCATTGCAGTTAAGTTCTTGGCACTTGAGTTCATAGACTCGTGACATTGAGAAAGGGTCTTTTTTGTTTAGGTGCACTTGTTGATGTGTCTCTGCAGTGTGTTGTTCATCCTAAAGGTTAATTAAAACCCTGTTTCCTAAAGATATAACCTACTTTTTATGTGTTATTAATAATGTAGTTGATAACCAAGTGTCGTGGTTTTCCAGGGATTTTTCTTTTGTTTGTTTAATATTTTATCTACTGTGCCTGGAGGGTGGTTGTCTTCTTTCATGATTTGTTTAACAATTCGTGCCTCTTCATTGAACTCCATTGTGCTCATTGGTATGGAAACAGCTCTGTGTATCATTGTATTCAATCCAGCTATTTTTAGTGTGTATGCATGGTTAGACTCGTCAATAGCATGCAACACCTGAGTGGGCTTGCTGTACACTTTGTAAGACAGGTTGCCATTATTCCTGCTGATTGTGGTGTTATTTTGTTATTATATTCTTGCTCCATTGTGAAGCTGGTGGAATTTTGTAAATAATTTAGTGTGTTTAATAACTGGTGTGCATTAGTGAAGACATTATCATATGCACATGATGTCGCCTACATACCTGCTCCAGTATAATATTACTTTTGAATACTGATACGTTCAGAAGATGTTTTCAAAGTTATTCGAAAAATGTTTGCTATTATACCTTATAATGGTGAGCCCATGACTAACCCTTCTTTGTGGCAATAGATCTTGTCAGTGAATGCAAAGCAATTTTGGTGTAGCATTGTACTAATGAGGCTAATTATTTCTTTGGTTTCCTGCAGTGAAGTATTTTCTTTATGAAGATTTTCGATAATTTTAATGGATTCATCTATTGTTACGTTGGTGTACATGTTAGTGATGTCAAAGGGTATCTTTAACCCTTTACCACCCACATTTTTGCTCCGCTTATCCCCAGGTTTCAACGTATTAATTAGGAAACATTCAAGCAGAGCACACCGTTTCATTTTCAATAATATTAGAAAACATGCCATCATTTACAACATTTAACATACCATCATGTCCATTTCTCTATTCGTTGAGTCATAAGTTTGTCGGTTTATACCCCCACCCGTGCTGGAGATACTCAACACTGAGGTAGGCTGTATTTGTCATATTCTCATGTTGTCTAAATCCCCCTAAGCCAATAAAGATGAGATTCTGGAAGTGTAATGGTGACCTTGTATATCAACTTTCATTTCCTCTAGCAAGTGTCTTCCCATTCTGTTTCTATTTTACTGAAATGCGCCTGTTTGATTGCTGCATTGATATATACCCAATCGGTAATGTCACTGAATAGATTGTCTCCGCCTAACACATGTAAAAATATAACCTATTTCTCATAATACTCTTTTGAAATTATTGATAGGTTCAACATAATCCATATAATCATTGAGTAATGAAACAAAATGTTTGTGTTGCGTGAATTGCAGCCGCATCATCATCAGGTCCGATATCTAGATATCCGTTTTCACTTATATCACAGTTATCAGTAAAATTATCTTTGTTGATATGTTATTTACTCACTAAAAATTTACCACCACCCCAGCTCAACAATTTTGTGTCATTTCTTATGCCGTTATTCAGCTCAGTCTCAATATCCGCAGTATTCAATCCCGTCATGTTTACGAACTAAACAGCTGACCAGCACTCGCGGAAGTTGCCTAGACAACTTCAAGACAAATTCTCACTCTTCTTTTATTTCCTAAGCCTTGTATATTGTACTGCATGTTCATGAAAGAATAATAAACAATTCGCTACCAAAAAATACAAAACTATTGCATAGATTGCACACGTATGCAGTTAATGCAGCTGGGTGTTTTCGGGCAATATGGACCGTAAGGCAAAGTGAACAGTCGGATGCTTTCGGGCGGGAAGGGGTTGATTAGTTCTAGGCTGGTTTTAATTTATCTGTCTTCTTTAAGTGAGATTTTCTCTTTTAGGATTTTTTCAGTTGTTAGCTTAAATTGTAAATTGGCACATCATAATTTACTATTGGTCTAATGGGACATGAGCTTTTGTGTATTTTGGGGATGGGTCTTAATGTGGGGAGTTGAGGATTTTTTGATAGTGAGGCTTTCCTTTTCTTGTTCTGTGAGAATAAAGTCTGTTTGCTGGATAGCTTGAATTTATTTTGTTTTGAAATATATTTGTAGGGTCACATTGTAGTTCTTGAATTCCGTTGTTGTTGATGACAGCTAATGTTTTTTTCTATATACCCAAGAATAGAACATAACAAGAAGTGTCAAGAGTATAGATCTTGAATAGCAGTGCACTCGCATCTCAGATATGTTCAGACACTGTTCTCTTCTGTAGTGTCTATAATTTAGAACTCAACCAGCAAACATTTATTCAGAGAACAGTGTGCATAAGCAGCAGAATTTCACCTTTAAGCAACTCCTGGACAATATCACATCTATAAATTAGCAGTTCACAGTGTTGGGAGTAGATTTTTGCTGCCGAGTCACAATTATTCATTGAATATCCCTCTTCCAACTCTCAAGGTTTTCAAAGACTCTGAGGTGCAAGAATAATGTGCAGGAATTCACTTTTATGCCAGTATAACTACAGACGTGTGCTGGGATATTCAGCTTCATCAAATACCCCTAGAATGGACCCAAATTACACTCCCCAACATGAAAGTAGAATGTTATCACATCACCATGTAAGCTATCATATGAAGAGAGACTGAACTGTAAGCCACACATTCAGAAGATTACAATGGACTGTGTTTACAGTAGCAAAAGACAGAGCAAGGAAAGATGATGACAATAAGTCGCTTCTTCTCTAAAATTACTTCACAGCTTCTCCGCCAAGGCAGAGTTTTACTATGAGATCACCCAACATTAGTAACATTGTAAAGAAGTTTAAATGATGCAAATCTTATCTGGAATTTCTTTTGGTGGAAAAATATGTTCACTATGAGATTCAAAGTCCTATTGGCCATAACCGAATTAAATCCAGCACCCACAATTGTCCTTCAGTTCAGCAGCTACTAGCAATAAAATTGGATAATGTATGATAGGAGATGATGTCAATCCCACAACGATACCATTATCAAACCATGGAGAATAAAAACATAACCATACAACCTACAGAAATCCATTTCAATAAACGCCAGAGGTAATCAATAAACAATAAACAGTCATTTGATGGGTACTTAGCTCATGAATTGTCCTGATGCCTCGATCTTGAAACGCTGCCTGTCACAACTTCATTGGTAGCTGGACCTAACCAAGGTTCCTTCACTATCAAGTCCACAACTTTAATTGAGCTTTTTGCCACTATCAAACATAGCATGCACTGCCATCTCCCTAGTAAATGCTAGAGGCCAATTGTCCACTTGGCGACCATAATCTGGGGGCATGTGCCACCAGAAGCCCTTTCCTTGCCCCAATGAACAAAGTTTCTGTCACTAGTTGGACCTATAGATGTATATAAATACTGTTGTTTGTACTTCCTAAGAAATGGCTGCCTTGTGTAGCACATTATCACATACTCCCAGACAAAGAAACAAAAGAGAGACATACTTTTCCTAGATGCCCATGTAGCAAATGGCGACTGCTGGGGTTATTATTGGGGAAGCACATAGTAAATTATGCCCCTGCCAAACTTATTCAGCTGGTAAGGGTTAAATTCTGACCTCTATAAAGTTATTTGCCATGAGACTCCCAAGTGATGCATTTGTTGTTCTTTCAAGCCAGGCTGGTTCCTCTTTGATTTTTATTTGTAAGTGTATTTCACACTGCAACTGAAGTAGTTAGAAGGTACTGGGGTTCTTGATTACTTCCAATGATATTACACTAAAACATAGCCCAGAGAAATATATTACCTTATTGCTGTCATTGCTACTTAGGTTATCTGTAAACAGACTAAGCATTATGCTTGAAATTTTACATGCCGTCAATATTATGAACATACCTATTGGACCTCAAGTTTTCTATGACTGATACTATGCAGAAGAATCTCTATAACAACACTGATAACCATAACAAGAATTCTACGTATGATATCCTAAACGGAAACTTCTCAAAATTTCGAACCCTACTACCATATGTCGCAGCCTACAGTGTAAAGAACAACTCAACATTCACAGCGTCACTATTATATTGCAAACATAGGTAAATAACACAGCAAAACAATAATTAAACTTATGCACTACATATTGTAATTTCTTTCTGAAACTAATATCCGCGATTCTTCACCTGCGTAGCCCTTCAGAAATATTCTTCACTCCAAAAAATTTTGATAGGTAAGGTAAGTTACGTTATATTGCTACAACACACGAGGAACAGATTTGCTGGCACTTGTGACACAACGGCCAGGAATTTTCAAAAAGAATGCCAGTTATATGCGTATACAGTTTTAATGCTTAAGTAGAAATAAAATTTAAGAAAATTAAAAATATTAAATTTTTAAAAATATGTAGAATGCTGAAACTGAGAAAGGTTAGTATTAACTTCTTACTGTTCCCAATTGAGATCTATAATTTTCGCAAAAGTAAATTATAGAACTTGAACCTTACCGACAATAGAGATTGTGGACACAGTGTAAATGATAGAAATCACAATTTCTCAATGAAGAAAATCTGTAGCACAATAAATTAACGGACTAGGCTGTACAAATGGCTAATACGCGTCTTATGTAACACATACCTCACACCTAGAAACAAAACCTGATATTTTAATTCAGTGTAATCACTTAAAACCAACACTTAAAGAACGGATTTGATTTGTATCAGTCAGTAGAACGGGCTGAATTTAGGAAAGGATGAATTACCAGTGACAACTCCAGAGTACACGACACTTCTTGAAAACAGCACTGGGTGCAATGTCCCGTTATATTTCTAACTATCAACTATCAGTACAGTCCTGCTCTAGTGGGCTTTCCACGTGGTCAAAGAGAATGTGTAATAGATGACTCTCAACGTTATTTTTCACTTCTGTACGAAACGGCTGCGCAAAGATCGCCAGGAATTGCACACCAGCGCCTCTAGTGTAAAACAGGGCTAAACTAAAATTACCGGACGAGTGAGTTAAATCGTTTAGCGCGCGGAGGGTCCCCAGGTCCTCGTCTCCCCTCCACTCTTAAATATTATATTAAATATATTTTTTCTTTTTTTATTTCTCTTATATTTTTCTTTCATTTCCTTTTCTTTCTTTCCTTCCTTCTTTCTGTTACCTTTTTCTGAAATACTGCATTCTGAACAACAATACACCTGGAGGTTGGCCTGTGCTTTATTATTATTATTATTAATAACTTTTTTGCTGGAGAAAAGAAGCTTACCACTTGTGCTGCTTATTATAATTATTTCAATTATGGAGTTATATTTTATTTTTACTAATTCACAAAGCCTTCAAGGATCGGAGTGACTGGCCTTGCCTGTGCTGCTTTTGTTTGTTTCTGCTGAGGAAAAAAGGAAGCTCACTCACACAGGGAGGAAGGAAGTGACCTGAAGGTGAGTTTGATTGGCAATACTTATCTCAGATTAAGACCTATGACAGAAATGGACACTAACATCCCCTCGTACATCAGTCCTCTTTAACACTACTTAAGCCAACTGTAACAGTCAACAGTATAAAGATATGCCACTTATGCAGGAAATAAAATATAAATACAATGTAAGAAAGAAAACCATGCACAGGAACCAAAATGGTGAAAGGAAACTCATATGCTAAGGAGGGAGTTTGTAGGATTCAAAGGTAAATTGAAATGAAACATGATCTTTTGATTTATGGAGCTATATTCTACCTCTTATCCACGGTGTTACAGGTATAAAATTGTGTAGAAATTTGAACAAAAGTTTTAGTGATCATAGTATATTATAATCTCATGACATTATATTCAGCATTGTTAATCATCAATTAATATTCATCAGCCAGAAAACTATTCAATACAACACAAATACAAGATCATTCATTTATGAAAGAAAGACTGGAACTGACAAGGTACAACATAATACTTTTCTCTCTTATTGCAGTTTAACGTTGCACTGACATTGCAAAAGTTTTCAGCAACACCATTTGTATTTTCCCAAGGAACTTACTATATGATACATCTTTCAGTCTGTCAAAAGAGACACCTAGGGCCACACACTGAAAAATATTGAGATTTGTACTTCTTTTGCATCTACTAGAGGACGGCAAATCTCTGGCAGAGTAGTGTTTGAAGAAACCAAGACATGATAGCACATACTTTGTTCCTACATACTGCCCCAAAACACAACATATCATTCAATCAGTCATCTGCATTTAGATGATAAACAATGTCAAGCTACAAAATTGTATGCATCCCTTGTATTAATTAACCTACACTATTTACAATAAAAAATTGTCTATTTTATGTGACAGTAGGATATATCAAAATTTTTCTGCTACATGGAAAAGGTTGGAATCATGAATATATTTGAGGGTTTAAAAGACAAGAGAGAGCTTACAGATTCTGTGATTGCTCCCTCTTACAACATGCAGGAGGTACAAATAATGCCTGGCACAAGTAAGCGGAAGCAGTGCCAAAATTCAATTAAGGGCTCCGTGGACGCCTACCCAAGCTCCCAAGTGCAGAGCCCACATGGGACCTCTTTCAGTCGTCTCTTACAGCAGGCAGAGGATGCTGTGGCTGTTATTCTACTGGCCCTACCCACAGGGGGAAAACTATGATAAGGCTGGTTGGTTTACGTTGCACCGACACAGATAGGTCTAATGGCGATGATGGGACAGGAAAGGCCTAGGAATGGGAAGGAAGCAGCCATGGCCTTAATTAAGGTACAGCCCCAGCATTTGCCTGGTGTGAAAACGGGAAACCACAGAAAACCATTTTCAGGGCTGCCGATAGTGGGGTTCGAACCTACTATCTCCCGAATACTGGATACTGGCCGCACTTATGTTTCAAATTATCCGAAATTCATTTGCCTTGGTGTGGTACGTTTTCATGTTCTGGCCTCAGGAGATTAGTAAAACAAGAACAGTAAGGATGCTTATCTCAAATATCTTGTACTTTTTCTTCAAACACGCAAACGAAGATAACAGATATGCGCATACAAATCAAAGTAAAGCAAAATGTCACAAACGTCAAAAACGTGGTCGTCCCACGTGGTCCAAGTTGTCAAACTGAAATCGACCAATAGCAATCGGGAGATGTTTCTAACAATAGGAGCTGCCGTATTCGTCACGTGGGCTCAGGGTGAGTCACGTGATGTACAACAGCGCGCCCACGCAAGTGGAGGGCAAAAGTATTCAGTCTGAGCCGGGCCCTCGGAAGGGTAGGACCTATGCCGCTGTCAAACCCTTGCACGTGGTAGTGGTGGGGGTGAGGTTCGGCAGTTCGGTTCACTGCCGTCTCAACCCTACATATATAGATTGAGACGGCGATGGTTCGGTTATTGATGTTGGGGAGGAAGGGGCGCTAGCGTTCAAGGAGGGACTGGATATGGCTGGGGTATAGTAGCCATTACTGAATGAAAACAGCTCATTTGCGAGCTTTAATCTGAAAATGCAACAACACAGCAACATTATCGAGATCATTTTGAAGTTGCTCACAATCTTGAAACTTATTTATTACTCTGTACAGAATAACATCATCTCCGAAAAGCCCTATCTCTGATTCCACTTCTTTACACATATCATTGATATATATAAGAAAACATAAAGGTCCAATAACACTGCCTTGAGGAATTCCCCTCTTAATTTATACAGGGCAGGATAAAGCTTCACCTACTCTAATTCTCTGAGTTCTATTTTCTAAAAACAGAGCCACCCGATCAGTCACTCATTTATCTAGTCCAATTGCGCTCATATTTGCCAGTAGTCTCCCATGATCTACCCTATCAAATGCCTTAGACAGGTCAGTCGCGATACAGACCAATTGACCTCCTGAATCCAGGATATCTGTTATATCTTCCTGGAATCCTACAAGTTGTGCTTCAGTGGAATAAACTTTGCAACAGTATGGCTTCTCTTCTGTTTGTGTCCGCATATGAACAGTTAGATCAGACTGCCTTTCTTTGTGAATGATTTGCCACAGACATTGCAACTGAATGGCTTCTCGCCTGTATGGGTCCGCATACGTTCGGTTAGTTTGCCTCTCTCTTTATGACTCGCCTGTATGTCTCCGCATATGTTCGGTAAGTTTACCTCTCTTTATGAATGATTTGTCACAGACACTGCAGCAGTATGGCTAGAAAGGTTAGAATGCCTTTCTGTATGAATCTTTTGACACAGACATTGCCGCTGTATAGCTTCTCGCCTGTAAGGGTCCACATATGATCGGTCAGACTGCCTTTACTTGTGAATGATTTGCCACAGACATTACAACTGTAAGGCTTCTCGCCTGTATAGGTCCGCATATGACCGGTTAGAATTCCTCTCTGAATTAATGATTTACCACAGACATTGCAGCTGAATGGCTTCTCGCTTGTATGGGTCCGCATATGACCGGTTAGAATGTCTTTCTGTATGAATGATTTGCCACAGACATTGCACTTATATGGCTTCGCCCCTGTATGGGTCCCCATATGACCGGTTAGAATGCCTTTCTGTATGAATAATTTGCCACAGAGATTGCAGCTGCATGGCATCTCGCCTGTATGGATCCGCATATGATCGGTCAGACTGCCCTTCCTTGAGAATGATTTGCCACAGATATAGCAGCTCTAAGACTTCTTGCCTGTATAGGTCCGCATATGACTGGTTAGAAAGCCTTTCCTTGTGAATGATTTCCCACAGACATTCCAGCTGGATAACTTCTCGCCTGTATGGGTCGGCACATGTTCGTTTAGTTTACATCTCTTTATGAATGATTTGCCACAGACATTGCCCCTGTACGGCTTCTCGGCTGTATGGGTCCGCATATGAACGGTCAGACTACCTTTCCATGTGAATGATTTGCCACAGATATTGCGGCAGTATGGGTCCGATATGACCAGTTAGGATGCCTTTCTGTATGAATGATTTGACACAGACATTGCAGCTTCTCTCCTGTAAGGGTCCTTATATGATAGGTCAGACTGCCTTTACTTGTGAATGATTTGCCACAGACATTGCAACTGTACAGCTTCACGCCTGTATTGGTCCGCATATGAACGGTCAGACTACCTTTCCATTACAATAATTTGCCACAGACATTGCAGACGCCTGTATGGCTCCACATATGATCGATCAGACTGCCTTTCGTTGTGAATGATTTGCAACACACATTGCATCCGTATGGCTTCTCTCCTGTATGGGTACGCATATGTTCGGTTTGTTTACCTCCCTGTATGCGTGATATGCCACAGACATTGCACCTGAAAGGCTTCTCGCCTGTGTGGGTCCGCATATGAACGCTCAGACCGCCTTTCCTTGAGAATGATTTGCCACAGATACTGCAGCTCTAAGGCTTCTTGCCTGTATGGTTCCGCATATGAACGGTCAGACTGCCATTGGTTGTGAATGATTTGCCACACACATTGCACCTGTACTGCTTCTCGCCTGTATGGGCCCGCATATGAACGGTCAGACTACCTTTCCATTTGAATGATTTGCCACAGACATTGCAGCCGTACGCCTTCACGCCTGTATGGCTCCGCATATGATCGATCAGATCGCCTTTCGTTGTGAATGATTTGCTACAGACATTGCAACAGTATGACTTCTCTCCTGTATGGGTCCGCATATGTACGGTTAGTTTACCTCTCCGTGTGAATGATTTGCCGCAAACATTGCAGCCGATTGGCTTCTCGCCTGTATGGGTCAGCATATGAACGGTTAAACTACATTTCCATGTGAATGATTTGCCACAGACATTGCAATTGTATGGCTTTTTCCCTGTATGGGTCCGTATATGACCGGTTAAAATGCCCTTGTGTATGAATGCTTCGCTACATACATTGCAGCTGTCAGACTTCTTATTTGTATGGGACCGCATGTGTTCGACTAGTTTACCTCTCTTTATGAATGATTTGCCGCAGACATTGCACCTGAATGGCTTCTCGCCTGTATGGATCCGCATATGAACGGTCAGATTGCTTTTCTTTGCGAATGATTTGTCACAGACATTGCACCTGTTTGGCTTCTCGCCTGTATGGGTACGCATATGATCGATCAGACTACCTTTCTGTGTGAATGATTTGCCACAGACATTACAGCTGTATGGCTTCTCTCCTGTATGGGTCCTCAAATGTTCGGTTAGTTTAGCTCTCTTTATGAATGATTTGCTACAGACATTGCAGCTGTATGGCTTCTCGCCTGTATGGCTCCGCATATGTTCGGTTAGCTTACCTCTCTTTATGAATGAATTGCCACTGTATGGCTTCTTGCCTGTATGGGTCCGCATATTAACGGTCAGACTGCCTTTGATTGTGAATGATTTGCACTTGAGGGTTCGATTTTCCTTGTGTCTCTTCAGATGTCGCAATAGGTCCAACTTCCTAGCCAGGACTTCACTGCACACACTACACCTAATACTAGATGATCCGCCGTCCGGAGGTTGATGATCTCTATAGCTCACCTCGGGTCTCGATCTACAGTGACAAATTAAAATCATGTGACCAATAGTTCAACAGCCAAATCCACTACAACTCTCACACAGGGGATTTGCTACTGGACATTCCAATCACTGATATCCAGTGCAGAGAGCTCGTTACTCATAAACATTACATTCCTGAGAGTAAACATCATCTGAGGATAAATTTCAAATGCTCCCACTTGTTACGAGAATATGTTGCGTCTTTTCTTAATCACGATATCACGCGCAAGAAACTTGTCACGGTTTAGAAATGTACGAGTTAATTTTGAAGAAAACATGAGAAGTGGTCCAGCCTAAAAGGGTAAATACTCGTACAAGCTCTTTAATCCAGCACATATAATTCTATTTTTTTCTTTTTTTTTGCTAGGGGCTATACGTCGCACCGACACAGATAGGTCTTATGGCGACGATGGGATAGGAAAGGCCTAGGAGTTGGAAGGAAGCGGCCGTCGCCTTAATTAAGGTACAGCCCCAGCATTTGCCTGGTGTGAAAATGGGAAACCACGGAAAACCATTTTCAGGGCTGCCGATTATGGGATTCGAACCTACTATCTCCCGGATGCAAGCTCACAGCCGCGCGCCTCTACGCGCACGGCCAACTCGCCCGGTCATATAATTCTATCGAAATCCGTAGTCTGTTCTCCTACATAAAGAACGGCATATGCTTTGGAGTTTTGATCTTGTTGAAGCACTCTGCGCTTTGTCGCAGGCAAGTAATAATTTTTGTAAAGGACCTTGTTCTTGAGGTTGTTTGAGAAAATGTCTGTGTTGTAGATATTAATAAAGTTGAGAACGTTTGTCGACATTCAGCAAGATCTGTTGCAACATGGCTAATCTTTTATGAATGTTATTTTGTCACACAAATGTACATATTGTATTTGTGCATTGTTATCATATCACTATACCATTTTATTATGTCACTGTGTCGCTTTTCCGAAATATGTATCTTTGATGTGCAATCAAACATAGCCAACCTATATATAGGACGGTAGGTTTATACAAGGACGTTCATACTTACTACCATGTACTACATCAGTCTACGTCTTAATTCCTGTATTTAACACGGAAGCCACTAATCCTGATGAAATCCTGGAAAAGCTGAAATATAACAAGTATACGACGGCTCTCTCGCTAGCATTGATACTGTCTTTTGTCCTCAAGACACTGCTGTTAAAGACATTATGAAGGCAACACAGAATATGGCATTGGTGGTAGCATTTTATTACAAAGTTCTAATATTCTGATTTTGAAACCTAACGCAACCTATCATGCCCTTGATTATTCTTACACGTATTACTTTACAATACGGATAGAAGGAGCATGAAAATCAAGGATTGAGCCAAAATTCGAGATGACAAGACGTTGAATTGCACCGTAGTGGATATTGCTGCCATGTATAAGAAGGAATATTATTCTATTTATTTCAAAAGATCACGGGCAACGTGATTATTTTTAGTGGATTCATAACATAGTTGGATAGCATCCAATTCTGAGCCTGTCTCCCCACCACAGAGTAGTTCTACATATTCTACGGAAGAAGGGCGGGAAATGCAAATATCTTGGTTAAAGGTGAGATCCGCTTACAACTGCCACATGGGAAAATCGATCACGCAGGCTAAAATATATCGTAACATGAACTGGTACTTTCCAATTCATGCTGTATGAACTGAATTCACATGGCCCAGTCGAATGCATGACTGGCTCACAAGCAAAGTAATGGGAGGCTCGACCATGTATTGTTACTGCACTCTTTGGAGAAAATAAGTGGACAAATGAAAGGGGGTCATTGATTCCAGATATGACAGACTAAATCTCTTGATCATCAAACAAGATATTGATGTTGACACCACTAGACAACAGGGGGCAGAAAATATGACACTGGATTGTATGTCATGCGTTCTGTGGCATATCACACCAAGCAAAGGTGCAAAAGCCTGTAACCCTTCTTCTTTACGCGAATACGTGATTCCTGTGACAAGTAATTTATCAGGTTCACAATTAGTTTTCAGTAAAATAATGTTCCATTTTGCATTGATAAATATTCTACACGAACCAGCTATATTGCTGTAACACGTGGCGCTTCCCAGGTGACGGATACGGGTTCCCCGCTGGCCTGCCGATGAACATGAGCAAAATACAAAAGCTCTCGCGTACCAAACATGTACAAAGTCTTTAATGGCAACTTTGGCGGAGATGGAGACGTTCACTAGGGACCAGATGGCGGAAGAGGTACACTAAATATCTGGAAGATAACGCAGAAAAGAGGGTAGCGTTTCTTCTCTAGAGGAGTGGCTGCAAAAGGCATCTGTTCTCCATGTCCGCAGCTGCGTTACTACCTTCCGTCATGAGCCCTTAAATGCTTCAAGACAAGCCGGCCGTAAAATACCGTTATATCATTACAGAAATATGTCTCATGGTATCGGAGCCAAGGTTAGTGCAGCCCCTGGAAGGGACGCGCATTGCCAGTGCCCAGTCAGCATGAAAAGTATGCTAGGGTTACCGTCGCACGGGCTGTGACGGCTAACCATGCTAGTACCCCCATTTTGTATCCCATCATTGAATTATGCCTGAGTGAAGTAGCGAATACGCCACTGCACTTGAGAGAAGGCTTGTAGGCATCTGAGAGGTGCGGAAAAAAAGATGGAATGGAGAAAAGTCAAGTGAAAAGAGGTGTGGTTACTAACTGGTGTACAACAGAAACCGAAGAACAGCTCATGGTGTCGACATTGTCATATCACCTAAATTTGACGGTTCAGTTTCCGAGGTGCACAAGTTTGATAATCGCTTGATGTAACTCGTCCGCATGGGGGAGAGAAGGAAATTCCAATTATTCAGCGCAACGCTCCACAAACTGACATGCGCATGGAAACCAAAGATGCGTTCTGGGCACTGCCTGACAAGAAGACCGCTGCCGCTGATCTGAAGGGACGTATCGGACCGAGGAAAGAAGAACAAACAGTCCATGGCGTTCATGGACATGGAAAAAAGAACGACGATGCCCAACAAATTCGCGATTATGCAGAAACTGATCATCGCAAACACACGGTTCAAAAAGAGTGATATTCATCTACTCTGTACTACAGTGGCTCCCATCCAATTTGCATTGACTACATCCTTGTGAGAGGGTGAAATCTCGAAGATGTTCTAGAGATAACAGTTGTCCCTTATTAAATCCTTGCGATGCAACAACGACCAGTCATCTAAGCTGTGGATAAAGTCACCAAGAGCCCAATACTTCACAGGAAATATACAAATTGTGATCAAATGGTTGCCCCTGAAGAAGGAGACTAACGTCGTTGCAAAAGTTACAGAGTCACAAATCACCATAGTTGAAGTGAGATGGACTAAACTCAAAGACGCCTTTCGCTCTATTCCTGGAACAATTAAATCAGGGCGACGACAACGAAGGATTAAACATGATATATGGCCAAGGAATGAAGATGTTAAATATGCAGTACGGTTGAAGAAGCAGCTGTACCACGAGTTTCTTGCTCGTTGGAATGCCTACAAGGCAGCCACTCGTAAAATGAAGGAGGTATTTGCCGTAACAAAATCAAACCGGTAGGCAGGTCTATATGTGAAACATGACATGCGCGAATTCGAGCGGAATTTTTAACGGCTAGTCCAATCGAGCCATCGCAAAACGTCAGAAGTCCAACGTTTTTACGGCATCAATGAGGAAACAGACGATTTGCTACTGGACAGGCGGGAAGAGCGAGTATTTTGACAACATTTCAACCATGGAATTTCCGTATCTACCAATCCTAATCACCTCCGCTGTTGAAGGTCCAACGTAGGAAAATGACGTCACTAAAGTCCAGACTATGCGGAAGGAAATGAAATCAGGGAAAGCCATCTGTCCCGATTATCTTCCAGCAGAGTTTTGTTTCTCTCAATGGGGGGATGCAGCAGTGTGGCTAAAGCAAGCTTTTCAACCATATCATCAAAGAAGGTCAAAAACAAACAGACTGGCGACGGAGTATCAATTCAGAAATAAGGGAAGCCCTGGCGATTTTTCTAATCACGGCCCGAACATACTTCTGAGCCTCGCAACGAGAGACTTAGAACAAATCTTCGACAAAAGGATTAGCGATTTAGACAAACATACAGCAAGCCAAGCTGGATTTGTGTAAAATTGTGGCGCAATAGGAGAAACCCATGCTGCCGGACTATTACTTGAGAAACACTGTGAAAAGAATAAGAGGCTTCATCACAAATTTCTGGACCCTTAGAAGCCCTTCCATCGGGTACTTCATGACCTAATCAGTCAGCCCTACAAGTACATCGTATTCCAGAGCACCTTGCTGAGAGGGTATAATTGCTCTACAAAGAACAAATGAGTTGTGTTCAAGCTGCCGCAGGAGCGTCTGATGACTTCCGCATAACTGTAGGAGTCCATGAAGGCCCCGGCTTATCACCACTGCAGCTTATTCTTGTGATGGACAAAATTACCACAAACCTGCGCGGTCCAATACCATGGACACTTCTCTAAGCAAATGATATCATTTGGCTGAAGAGAATAAGCTAGACCTGCAGCGTCAAACAGAAGACTGGAACAATCGACTAGCACAATAAGCTCCACGCCCCAACAAGAAAAAGACAGAATACATTGCATTACATCGTCGAGAAGTTGGAACCATGCATGTTGACGTTGAAGATATTGCACGAGTAGAGATATTTAAGTATATTGGCTCCACAATCTATGATTTGGCCGACTTACTGATGAAATCAACTTAAGGATATACAAAGCCTGACTGAAGTGGAGAATGACAACAGGCGCCCTTCCGAACTTTGGACGAAGGGCCATCTCTAAACTAAGTTCTACCGAACTGATATCTGTCCTATCGATATCCATCCTGTCGTTTTCTACGGCAACGAATGCTGACCAGCTCTAGAGGTAGAACGCCAACTAAGCATAATGGATACAAAGTTGCTTAGGTGGAAGGCTGGCATAATTAGACTAGATCACATTTCAGATGATGTTATTAGAAAACGTTTTGGCATTGCAGCGATCCAGAAGAAAATTGGGGAAAGGCGTGTGCGCTGGTTTGGTCATGTGTTGCGTGTAGAGGACGATACATTGGGAAAGTCAGACTATTACACAGAAAGTCGGTGAAAAGAGGCGCTAGGGACGAACCAGACAGCATAGACTGATAAAGTGCACAACGGCCTGAAAGTTGGAAGACTACATGCAGACATGGCCCGACACCGCACTAACTGGAGTCAATGAACCACCACACAGGATCCTGCCACCAGATGCAGACTGATGAATATTCTGTTACAAAAATGGAATGCAATGGATATTTTACACATCCTAACATTCAAATTAGTTTATTGTATGTTCAATTTTTCTCCCCTAATGCCTATGTCCGATATCTATAAAAACTTATTTTCACAAAATAGAGTTTGAATGTCTGAACGCTTCTGGATTTCGTGTTTAAGTGACTCCTATAAATGCATTGTGAAGAAAAACTTATAACTGAAAAAAAATAAAAATAAATTTGGTATATCTGTGTTAAATGGGAAGGACAGTTTGAATATCCGGTGAAATTCTACGAGTACCTACAAGAGGGGAGTCCGTCAGTGTATTCTAGCCTGAATAGAATTTTGCAATTCATATTTCTTACATACGTCATAGACAGCAGACGATCATATTAATCAGTTTGTTATTTTCACTCCAATCACGCCTATAAATATGAAGACCATGGAGGAGTGGCACAAAGTGGTCAGCTCAGGGCCATGTGACACTCAACGCTCTAAAGCGGGACGGAAGACACATAACTAAGTGGTTAATTCAGGACCATGTGTCTCTACACAAACGGAAGTAAGCCTCATCACTATTTAGCTCAGGACGATGTGTCTCTCCACAAATGGAAGGTAATCTCATCACTAATTGGTAATCTCAGAAATACGTGTATTTCCACAAATCAGCATTTAGGAAATTTTATGAATCTTAAAATCTTTTCTTATGTAATTCAATGCCCAACTGGCATGGCAAATAGTTTAGACATTTTTATAGGAAGTCATTTAAGTTGCGGCATGATATTTGTAGACTGCTGAAATGAGAGTGAGGAAACAATAGCGCCTGAGGTGAGATATAAAACAAAGTGGGAAGTAGCAGATAAGATCCGGTCGACTGAATCCTTCAGAAGCATCTAAAATCTATGATGTAAAATGGACTAAGCTACGTAGACAATGGACTGTCCTCTGACATATATGAAAGAAAAAAGAAGACACATAAAATGCATGTCGCTTTGCTGGTCTCTGCACAAAATATGTTTAGAATGTAGAAAGCTAATTTAAACTCCATCAAAAATAGAAATATGATTTTGTGTGTGAAAAGGATTCATAAGCAACATTTTTACTGGTGGTCATAATACAAGATTGTTCTCTAACGTAGCCTATTCTGTCCTGTTGCACATGAATTACAAAGAAACAGAGAGTGTGAGCTGGTACTTGGTAGTTCTGAGGACCGACATGGATATTTCTCGCCACTAGTTGTGAAAGTACAGTAGGAACAAGTCAGTGCATCACATAAGAGCCGAGAAGACTCTAACCACTCACAAAATCAAATAAACCATTCAGGATTCATAGTTTCCATCACAAATTTGGTTTGAAGTAAAACCTTAGGCTATGACTAGCCATCGCATGACCTGCTGATACAAGGGCTTGGTTAAGAGCACCAATCCGAGACTATACAATCATTTCCCACGGACTACCAAAGATCATTTCACACAGTAACCAACAAAGGAGTGACAGCAAAAAATTAACTAGCAATGTCACAATTACAGTTCAAAAATACTACTGCATTAAATGTTTTAAAACAGGACATACACTTGTGGTACTTTGTAAGGTCAGTGACAATAATTACAATTTTGAAAGAATATTATATCACTATGTTATTTACCTATTATTATTATTATTATCAGCATAGGGCAACAAGTTAGATACATATATATAAATATATAGTATTTACAAATGTACACAGACAAGAAACATGTTTTATAGCAGAATGTCCAGTTGAGTGATCCTCTGTATGGCTTCCTCTGTTGGTTCCAAAAAGTCACTCGGGCTACCTGTGTAGGAACGTCGTGTACATTCACTTACAATATGGGGATCATCTGCCGAGATGCACCAAAGTCACACTCTGGTGATGAGATATATTTCCACTTATAAAGGGCATCCCTGCGTCGTCCATGATTTGTTCTCACCCAATTCAGAGTGGTCCAAATCTTGTGCGGTAGATTATGTTCACCAGAAAAGATGTTGTGTAAGGAACTGTCTGTGGCAAATTTCCAGCGACTTCTCCACTCTTCTAAAGGGTGAAAATTCCCATCAGCCAATGCGACAGCATCATGCAAAGATGGATGTCGTGACTCCAACCTCGTTACCATGAGAACAGGAATATCATCCAAAACAGGCAGTTGAGGCTTCATTTCTATCTTCTTGAACTCACGGATGGGAGCATTTTATCTTTTTAAAACAGGCGGCATTATACCTGACAGAATTGGGAGCCAATAAAGGGATGTGGACTGGATAGTACCAGATATTAACCGCAAGCTAACATTCAGTTGAGCACGAATTAGTCTTGTATATGGGCTATCCAGCCAACCTGGTGCACAGTACTCACCACACGAGAATACCATCCCAAAGCAGATCATATAGTCTTTGCTGATGAACCCCAACTTGAGCCATACAATTTCTGAAGGATAATATTACGTGTTTGGAGCTTTCTGACAGATTCATAAGATGTTGTTTGTAAGATAGTGTGCGATCAAGTGTAATTCACAAATATTTGGGATACCTGCTATGCCGAAGTTCTTGGTGACAAAAACGTATGTGAAGTTTAATGCCAACTTGGCGATTATTCAGGTGAAAACATGACACCTCTGTTTTGTTAGAGTTAGGACACAGTTGCCATTTCTTGAAGTACGTTTCAAGTGAAATCAGGTCTCTTTGTAGCACTTCTTCTGTCACACTAAGGTATTGATTTTGAGTGGCTGTGTTATGATATCAGCATAACAAAATATTTGCGATGATGTTTCTGGGAGATCGGAGATATACAAATTGAACAGTAGGGGAGACAGTACCGATCCTTGAGGTAATCCATTTTTGAGCATCCTTTCTCTACTCATACTATTTCCCATACACACTGGAAATCTTCTGTCATTGAGCATATTGCTTATAACCTGCACGATGGTCCTACGGGGTGCAATTCGGAGAAGCTTGTAAATTAATCCTTCCCTCCAGACTGCGTCAAATGCTGCTGTAAGATCAATGAATACAGCTGAGGTCTTGAGTTGTTTCTGGAAACCTGCTTCCATGTGGAATGTCAGTGAAAGCACTTGTTCGCAGCAGCTGCGATTTGGCCTGAATCCAGCTTGATCAACTGTAATACGCTGAAAAATAGTTGCGCTGATTCTGTTGTGGAATAGCCTCTCAAAAAGAAGGGCAACTGGTCTATAACAGCTTGGGTCATTGGCAGGCTTACCTGGTTTCAAGATGGAAATCATTTTCGTTCGTTTGAATTCTGCCGGGAGTTGTCTGTTCTGTAGAAGGTCGTTAAAAAACCTTAACAGCCAACTTCTTGCATTCTTCCCTAAATGAATGCGAAATTCTGGATGAATGT
The DNA here is from genome assembly GCF_040414725.1 of Anabrus simplex. Lineage (NCBI taxonomy): Eukaryota > Metazoa > Arthropoda > Insecta > Orthoptera > Tettigoniidae > Anabrus > Anabrus simplex. The sequence continues at coordinate 28,076,056 of NC_090279.1, read as the reverse complement.
CGTCAAAATCTGGAGCTGTACTTGGTTTAACGTCATTGAGAGCAGCATTGATGTCTTGCACCGTAAGCGGTTGTGAATACCTTGATGTGCATGGTGTCCTTGATTCCAGGGTTTGGAGCTGGCGCCGTATGTATTTGGTATGTTTCTTATCTGATGGAGTTTGGGAAGTTGTGACGATGTGAGATGCTACTTGATCCGGAGTAACTCCAGGCTGTTGCTTCACCAAAGGTGTCCTTCCTCCAAGTTTTCTGCTGTGCCCCCAAGATTTTCTACTGGAATGAGTTAGGTCGATATTCTCCACTGTCTCAATCCACCGTTCTCTCCGGGTAGTATCCATGCTGGAAAGAAGTTCATCAGCTATGTCTTCATCACCAGTATGCCGATATTCGTTATAGAGTGCATCAGTCTCTACATTCCAACCAGGGATGTATTCTTTTCTATGGCATACTCTTCTCAGCCGCCATCATAACTGCATCTACGAAACGCTTGTAATTGTGCTTGGGAGCAATCCACCGAACACATTTATCCAGTTCAGTGGTGAATGTTGACGAATTTGCTTTTCTGAAGTTCCTCCGACCATGTGGTATTGACCGTACAACAGGAATTTTGATGCCAATGTCCACTACAATGGGGCCATGTTGACTGTGGGGAAAATGTCTTAACACTTTACGACTGGCATGTAAGGGCTGTCCTCCCTCATTGCAGCTAACAAATCACAAGTCAAGATTGGAATCCCTATTTCATGCAGCTGACTGGAAAGTACCAAGATCTTTTGGGTCAAAAATCAGATGGAGATTGTTCATTTCTGTCTATTCTACGAGTTTCTTTCCACATTCATTGTCATCCGAGTACTTCCATAGTTCGTGATGGCTGTTGAAGTCGCCTATATAAACTGCAGGGTGTTGAGCAGTCGGGAGTATGGTACCTGACCACTGTGCGTTTGGGGGTTTATAAATGTTAAAAATAGTAACATGTGCCACTCACACAGCAACACAATGGATGTCTTCGTCTCCGTTTTGAAAGAGCAGTGAGGCATCTTGGATATTATTACGAACATAAGTAGCTATACCATGTGCACTGTGATATGTTGCACCAAGAGCTGTGAAACCATTAATGCGGCCCCTTTTCAGAAACTCTTCTTCATTGGCTGTATGGGTTTCCTGTATAGACACAACATCTATATTATTATTCAGGATAACTTTGGACAGGTAGTCACATTTTGCTCTGCTGATGCTTTCTACGTTAAGCTCGAAAACATGGATGAAAGGTCCGATGTTTCTTGTCCGGTAGCTCTGAGAAGAGCCATTTCCATGAAATACTTCTGCCATTGCTGGAGGATCTTTAAAAAGATAGGTCCAGCAGCCACAGTTATTGCTTTCTTAGCACCACCCGGGGTCACGTGTAGGGCACTCTGAGGGTAAACCTACAGACGTGAAGCAATAATGTACCGCCTATTTTTCTACTTTTATGAGATAATAAATTCACTTACTTCAAGAATTCTGATTTTTTTAGGCAACCTGCACAAATTTAAAACTCCACTTGTACCTGTCCATTTTATTAGTTAATACAAATTGTGTAAGTATGTTTGCAATCAACACACTAGAAGCACCTGACTGACAATGAACACGAAAATGAATCAGAAAGTGTGACCACATCACTGGAATGAAAATAAATTCAATAGCACAATTTTTTATGCTTACAACAATGCAAAAGATTTATTTGAATACTATGATACCGAAGATGTAGCATAACTGACCTCAAAGTTTCATTTCTACAACACATTATCTGCTTTGGCGTCCACAAATGGAGGAATCTGACTTAACACACAAGAGAACAGAAATGTTCAGAAAAAAGTAATCTAACCAAATAATTTCAAAATGACATTCTTTGAGTCATCACATTATTGAACTCAGCCATCATTATATAGATTAATGAAACTGATTATGTTAGTTTTAAATATTTATTGTTTACAATGTACATAAAACTTAACAATTTCGAATGTGTAGATATAATGTTTAATCTACAAATATCGCTTTTTCTGTGTGTCACTGTTGGCATGAACGTATAAAAATATTACTCAGAATATCTGTAAGCAATAGTTTCAGATAGTATTTCAGATGATACGAATGTGATGAACAAATGATGCAGAGAAAGTGAAAGAAAAAACACGTTTTCATGGTTGCTTAAAGGTATTGTAAACAAATACACTACAAAAATATCTAGCTTTACCAGAGATTGTTTTTGTAGATATATATTGAATAAAACTACGAGTACATGATGGAACATTAAAAATGATCTTAAAGTTCCTGAATATTTTAGATAATTTTAACCAATAGAATTTTCAGATATTAGTGTTTAAATGTAACCTTGTAGAGAAAGGATTGAACTGATGAAAATGGCCACGTTTGGAGATAAACCAACCACTACTGAACACAACTGTGAATAGGTACAACATATTCCATATTTTATAGGACTTGTAGTAATACATACTTTGTTTCTTCTTTGATGTGTGGCAACAGCTGATCATCAGTATGTTCCTCTATGAATATTTCCTCCTTAGTATCTTCGGAAGGCTGTCAGTAAGAAATAAGAAAAGTAGAATAAGGAAGTAAGGAAATAAAAATATATAGGCCTAAAATAGAAACAGCTGAGAAAATAAATTTCATAGTGGCACAAGAAGAGTATAATTAATTTATCTCCCATTTAAAAAATATATAATGGAAAGGAACAATCAAATGAAAATCCCATTAAATGCAAGAGAGGTGTCTCACCTTGGTGGCAAATGGTACACAAAAATACATTATTATCAAGCACTAAATTTTAAAAGAACAGAGAAGAAGACAATTTCCTAAAAACAGTATTATACAATGTTTGCTATTTTTTTCTATTAAGCACACAGCTCATCCTTAATAAATGTATAGAATTTACAAACTCTTACTCATAATATTTTCTGTTTTACAAACATAATCAACACACATACCACTTGTGCAACTACTTCAAATAATACTATACAAATTCTATTAGGTTAAAATTTACATTGCATTTACTTATTTATTTGATTTTTGACCCTTTTTGGAACCTAACTTGCATAATGACCTGCTGTGTTTTAACCTGAGTCCCTTTTGCCACTGCTTTTCAAACAATTGATGAGATATAAGAACATGAAAAGGAACACACTGTTGGACAGCAGTAGACACACTAGCATAGAAAGGGAGGAACATTGCAAATTTGTAAATTTAAAATCACCTACATATTTGTGAATATTCAGCAGAGCATATGTACACATACGTGTATGTCAACATGCACAATTTTAGGAAAATAAATAATAGTAAGCAGTATCTACAACTCATTGCCTAATACGATTCCTTGCTTCTGTTTCTCTTTCTGTTGATCCCTAATTCCACAATGACTAGCCACTTTCATCATCCTCTTATATTCATATTCCCCTGTTCCCATCTTCCTACATATGACTTGACTTGTCACCTCTTTGTTCATTTCCATGTTTCTATTTACTTTCTTTCCAAAAACACTTCACTGTAAAATCAAATAATCCCACAGTACTCCCACCACTTTCCCAACAAGTGGACAATGCTTATATCAGAAGCATAGAAATATCCATCATCCCCCTCTGTATATCACATTAAGACCAAAAGCATAAATCAGTTAATGTCCCAATCAATGAATGAATCAATCAATGAATCAATCAAACCACAGCAATTAGGGCTGTTGGTTGTTTAAATAGAAAAAAATTGTGGAAATATATGAAACAAATTATTTCAATCACTAAATCGTCTTTCTATAAGTGAACATTTGCTAAAATTTGTCCCCTTGAATTCAAACTTATCTTCATGTTGCGACCTTTCCTAGACTTAAAGAACATGATTTAAATGTATTCATCAACTAATGTCATTCCAAGCCATCTCTCGAATGACATCTCAGAATATACTGCTTAATCAAACAACTTGTCTCCTTTCTCCAAGTCTCCCAAGCTGAAACTTTGCAACATCTCTGTAACACAATTCTTTTGTTAGAAATCACCCGCAAGAAATGGAGCTATTTCTGTGGATCATTTCCTGTTCTCTACTCAAGTAATACTGGTGATGGTCTCACACTCTCATTGTGGCTTTGCTGGAGATTTATATGCCCTCTCCTTTACAACCCCTAGAAAACCTCATAATCATATTAAGAGACCTGTAAATTTTATTTTCAATATGTGTAAATGATTACCATAATGAAGCTATATCCTTATTATGAATAGCTAGGTCCTTACAGACATCCCCATGAAGAAATTTCACCCATCATTACAATAATAAAACCGGAGAGGACTCTTTCTATTTGTGAAACAAAGAAACTGACTTTTCACCACGTTTACAAATATAGCATTGCCCGATGTCCATCTTACAATATTGTCAAGGTCTTTTTCAGTTACTCATAATCTTGAAACTTATTTATTACAAAGAGCCTCATCACTTATTTCAGTTCATTATTCATATTGTTTAATATATCAGAAAATAAAGGTCTCATAATACTGCCCTGTGGGACCCAATCCCATAATTGTTACAGGATCAAATAAAGTTTCACCTACTCTAATGCTCTGAGTTCTATTTTGTAGAAATACACCAGACATGGCCAAATGTTAATGGTAAAAGGTATATTTCTACCTTTATGTAAACTATTGACCTTCATAGCCTAATCCTTGATTTTGTTTGGAGGCAAAGTTTCCACTTGGGATATCCTGGTCCACACTATTGTATTTTTTCATACAGTGGCTACAGTGAGAACCACAATGTAATTTCATTATTCACATGGTTTTGTGTCATTTTTGTTAGTGATCATGTTCTGTTGTTTATCTTTATTATCTGCATATTGTTGCTGTTTGGAAGTAAATAATGTGACCTATTGTTAAGACTGTGCATTCTGTAAATTACATGTATTATTGATACTATTCAAGAGTTCAGTTGTATTTCTTAAGAGTGGTTCTAGAGAACTGTCAAATTTTGAGGTTATGGGAAGACGAAGAGACCTTTCGCCAAGAAAGGCACTGTCAGAGAGCTACTTCTTGAGAAACGTCATTCACAACAAGAAATAGATTCTAGATTGCAAATACCACAGCAATCTGTAAGTAGAATTTTCAAATGTGAAGATAACGGGAAGACAAAATGTGATGATGATGATGATTGTTGTTTTAAGGGGCCTAACATCGAAGGTCATCGGCCCAAGACAAAATGTCAACAACGTGTTGGAAACTGTGGGCAAAAGAAGAAAAAACCCCAAGGAGGAAGCAAAACTGATTAATTTGTCAGTAAACAACTGCAAGGTTACTAGTTTGGATTTACGTAAGAAATTAGAAGAGTATGGGTCAATTGTATTAGCCAGGACTCTGAGGAGAGAGCTGTTTAATGCTGGAATGAAAGAAAGATGACCTCAAGGCAAAGCAAAGTTTACTCCTGCTATGGCTGCAAAGAGGTTCCAGTGTGCCATGACTCTCCAGAATTGGTCATCTGATGAATGGAAACAGGCAAGTCCATGACAATTACTGTAATTCCTAAATTATCATTCATTATTCCATTACAACCCAATCTAAGTGATGTAACCGTACAGCACAGTAAATGTATGAAATTCTTCTTTTAAACCTTACAGCTTATTGCATTTAATGCTAGGCTTATTTGTTTTATTTATTTCAGGTTTGCTTTAGTGACAAATTGGTATTTCCTGTCGAAGAAGAGACAAGTCAATATGTCAGAAAATAAGGAGAAGCATTCCATCCAGATTGAGTGAGGCATCCAACTTCAGTGATGGTCTGGAGTGTGTTTTCTTGGTATGGCCGTGGACGATTATATATTGTAGAAGGAACTATCAGACGTGAACAGTATAGTATTAAGAACCCGTTTGGTAGCTCAGGTGCAAGAGTAGGTTGGCCAAAGTGAATTTATTTTTATGCAAGATGGGCCTCCTTGCCACAAAGCCTAGAAACAGTCAAGACATGAACCCCATAGAATATTCTTAGCCGATAGCAAAGAAAAGTCCAAAGAAAAATAACGACAAAAATTGGCTTGATTGAGAAGCTCGGTCAGATGTGGTGTTATGATGACGATTTAAAGAGTCAGTGTAAAATACTGTTTGAGGGCATGCCCAGTCTAATCAAGTCGCTCATGATAGCTAAGGGGGTGCATACCAAGTACTAATGTCATCAACTTAAAAATTGGTAACATCTCATGTGTTCAATTCTCAAATTTTGAATGTTTAATAATTTGGCCATATTTTTATAGTCACCCATTTAGCCATTGTTTTATCTATCCCAAACGCACTAATTTTTTGTCAGTATTTTCCCGAGATCTACCATAAGAAAATCCTTAGATATGTCAATCGTGATACATTTGACTTCCTGAATCTAATATCTCTGCTATATCCTGCTGGAATCCACAAGATGAGCTTCAGTGGAATAATATTTCCTAAACCTGAACTACCTTCTATCGAGCCAGTTGGTAATTTCTTAAATGTGTATAACATAATCAGAAAGAATGCATTCCAAGAGCTTGCATGCAACACAAGTCAAGACGACTATTGTGTAATTACTAGCTTTAAGCTTAGCACATTTTCTCTATACACAGAGTGCTACTACACTAAGTATTCATTCATCTGGTATGGCTGTTTCAGACATACTCTAATCAATATCTCAAAGAACTGACTTTCGTATATACCAAGAAATTTTACCCATCCCAGCAGCATTTCTAGTTTAAATTTTTTGTATATTACCTTCAATGTTCCTTATAGTGGATATTGTAAAGTAATTTCAAAGGATTAAGTGAAATTGTCAACTGCGTCAGGTACTGCAAAAGGACATGATCATACCATTGGTGACATATCCTATGCATCACGAGGGATGGCTGCAATGACCATCGACTAATGAAGTGTACACATTCCCATGTTGTGTAATTGCTACTTCATACCTTTCTAAATCTGTCAACATTCAACACCGTACACAGCAACAAGCCGTAGTAACACGGCTGAAAGTAATTCCAGTATCAAGGAAGACAATGTACACTGCCGGCTGGTGCTCTCAGTGCTTTTCAATTAGCATTCTGGCAGTGAAAATTGCATGAGTTGTTCCAACACCCTTAATGAAGATGCATTGGATAGCAATAATGCCGGCGATTTCACCCAGTCAATAATGAAGGCTACTCTAAAAGATCTTCTCATGTACAATTGGGTGCAATTTGGATGGTAATTTGCACATTCTGCTGAATCGTCATTTTACTCAAAAACAGGCACAAGGATGTTTACAGCCCAATGACTGGGAACAGAGCCAGAGTCAACTCTGGCACTGAATAAGCTTGTCAGCCAGTTGATAATGAGTTCTTTAAACTGCCTCATCTTCCAGAAGTTTGCTGGATGGTCATCCGGTCCTGGCACTTTTTGGTCCTTCATACTCCTAATGGCACTCTCCACTTCCTTTGATGTGATGCATAGGATGGGACTTACCATCAGGAATAGGGTGATGTGGTAATTCAATGCAGGAAATATCTACAAATGTTGTTGCCAATGATTGAGGATTTCTTGTTTGTCCTCTAATCACTGGTCATCTTTGTCTCTAATGCAGACAGTGTGCTCAATACTTGTGTCAATTTTCGTCAGATGGAAAACAGTTCTCGTCTTCTTCCGTTGAGCTCAGTGGTGTACAGAGTTTATCAGGACAACACCGACAAAAATTCAAGGATGCTCTTCGTATTATGTTAAGAATAATGGTTCAATCAGACTGGCGGGAAAAATTATATTTTTGAGAAAATGAGGTTAAATTGTTACTTCCTGGTGCGCGATTGAAATTGAAGAGCTGCTGCCGCCTTTCAGGGAAGACAGGGTTAGGGAGATGTTGTGGAGTGTATGAGCAGACAGAGATAATGCTTCCTCATACGACTTCGAAAGGATTGTCTCTAACAGGCAATATCAACAGTCCATTTATCTAATAGCCGTAACTGCACTCACAGTTAAAGAACACACTGTATTTAAGACACAAATGTAAGTCAAGGAAAGCACCAGATTGTTTCTCCTCTCGTCTGTTTGTCGCAGTAATATTCTATATTAATTAACATGCTCGAAGATTGGGTATTCCTTCCCTCATAATATTGTAAAATCAATGAAATACTGAATGAAGGAATCAACACGCCCAATGATTTGATTACAGTGTATGTTCAATAAGGCCCCCTCCTACTTTGGTGTATAGTTCACTATGGCGTAGTAGTGAGTGATCATGTCCAGGATGTGTAGTGTGTGGCTGCCTGTATTCTTGTTACAAGATGTCTTCTCTTTCTATAGGGTTCACATAGTAGTCAATTCGTGCAGAACAAACTGTACAGTGCCTACCGGAGTGTGGAAGCGACTATGTGAAAAGAACGAGAAACTTGTGCATTCACATCAAGAATTACCTATTTCTCCAAATTTCACTTCCCCTCCCTTCTCTTTTCTGACGCACAGCGGCTGACTCTCAGACATAGCAAATAGAGCAAGTTCATCAATCTGAACTGCATGACCGGAAGTAACAAGGTCACTTTAATTTCCTCAAAAGGAAACATTTCCCCGAGCATCTGACTGCACCATCATTCTCAACATCCCACGAAGAGCATCCCTGATTTCCCTGTCAGTATAGTTCTGATACACCTTGTACACAGGTCATTACAGTGAGTGCGTCTCGATTGAGATTTATATACAGTATGCCTTCGTCTTATCCTACAACTCTTCTTGGACTGCAATCATCCATAGGAACGTTAGATATTCAATACAAGAGGAACTAGGTTATATCGTACCCAAGTTTACTGTGACGGTTGCAGTGAAAGATCTGTAGAATGTGTCTACATGTTGTCAAATGCATTAAGATCAACAAGAGGAAAATTTATGTTGTTGCTAGGGTCTCCTTCTAGTCTTTAAGCTTCCACCACTTGATGTTTCAGGGGCATAGAGGTCCTTAAATCCGCTATGCCTACCTTATGCAGAGGTGTAATACAGTCAGATGATATGACATTCACATTCTTTCTTCGTCGTAGATCACGGTGCTGAACAACGATAAGGTCAATTTGCTTGCTGCAGTCACCACAAGTGAAACCTCAAATATGAGCTCCATCATCATATCAGGCACCGAAAGTATTACCACCATGGCAGCTATAAAAATTCTTAGTGACCATCATGCGCATTAAGGTCATCACAGAGAAGTGGAAACTCATCTTCAGGATACGCTGCGACATGACCTCGTAGTTCCTGCCAATGCTCGTCCTTATCCAGGTCATCACAGCCAGATTGTGACATAGAAAACACAAGTTCGAGAGGATGCAACGTCGAATGTAATTCACATAAGGCTGTCGGAATAGCACTGAACCTCAGCAACTCAATCTTGCATGCTTACGCACACAATGAAATCAACACCATTCCTGCTGGATGTAACCTGGCAGATAAGTTCACAGACATCTTTGATGTCATGATATTTCTGGCCTTTCCAAAGCGAGCAACTTAAAATCTAATTACATAGCTACACTTCAATTCTAAACCAGACTTACGTTATCCAAATTGCAACAGGTTAACAGGAACAATAGAATGAAAAGATTAAGTAATAATAAAGCAAGAATAATATTTACTAATAAAATAATTATTCTACAGTAATTCTAAGCCACATTTAGATGCATCCTAACTACAATAGTTTAACTGAAGCAACAAATATTCCTAAAGTATGAATTTATGGAACTTATGAGAATGTAAATATTCCTTGAACACCTACATAAAATTTAGTTTCCTTGATACATCAAAGAGACAAAAAGGTGAATAGTTTGAATGTAATTATCAGTCAAAGAACAGTGGCCAGTTATAATCATAAATTTAAGCCATATTAATATAAGTTAACTGAACATAACCTACGGCATATTGTTTATTTGATGGTTTCTATCATTTCTCTTTCACACCGACACAGATAGGTCATATGGCGATGATGAGCTAAAAATGGCTAGGAATGAGAAGGAAGCAATTGTGACCTTAATTAAGGTACATTCGCACCATTTGTTTGCTGTGAAAATGTGAAACATGCACTTCAGGGCTGTCGACAGTGGGTTCGAGCCCAGCATCTTATAAATGCAGGCCAAGAGCTACATGGCCAGTTATTCAGTACAACAAGGAAGCAATTGCTTGAATTCCTTCTCTTCCAATACTTACTGTGAGAGTATATTAATATGTAATTTCAAACAATACGTTAAAAAGTAAGTTTTTATTTTAGAAATTCAGCTTTCACAGTTCCCCAGATGTACATGCACATTTGGACATAAGTTTTCATATACATGTCCAAAATTTTACGATACGTGGGGTTACTTTGGAAAAGTAAAGAGTAAAGTAGATTCCCAAAATTCTATGCAGAGCATGCCTTCCTCCCTTGAAGTCAAGATGGGCTGCCTACGTATGCTCTTCGGATCTAGGATCGAGGTGGCCCTTACTTCTTCGCAGCTTCTCTGTATGCCCTTCACCAAGAATCCCTTTAAGAGACTTATCAAGCTTATTGGCATTGTAATTACGTTAGACAATGCTTCCAAATTTATGCTTATATTCTTGCAACACATTCCGAAGTAACCCCATGAAAGAACCTTGCTCAGAAGAACAGCCAAAGACATGATTCTTGAGGTGATCAAGCTAATGCAAGTTGAACCTAACAGCACTTCAGTTAGAGTAAAACAATTCACTTCAACTACCATTTCTTGACAATGTGAACATTTGGTACCACACAATACAACAAGCAACGTCTCTCACTGAGGGACAAAGAAAAAGAGACAACAATCAAGAAAAAGGTTTATCACAATAGTTCTATGAACTTTGACTGTCCTACATCAACACAGATCTATCCATATTAAGAAACAAAGTACACATACGTGAAGATAAACCGACGTCCAGAATTATCGCATGGAATATTTGGAAGAGAAGTGTACGAAAATACTAATCAACTGCAGGGTATATGCTGTAAACGGGAATCATGGATCAAAGGTATCTGGGCATAGAGAAATACTCACAGGTCAATTTATCTCTGAACGTGAGGAGACAGGGTTGGATCAAACACATTTCAATGACACTTGGGTGAAATATCAATTAAGAAATAGTAAATGTAATGATTATCATTATTTTACTGTAAAACCAATTATAGTATTAACATTAACAGCTAAAAGATAGCTGGGCATCTCAGAGAAGTTAACTGTTAACAATGTAGAATGACACTACATAAGCACTATACAAGTCTACAGATAGTTTCACCTTAAAGTTCTACACAACACTTTATAGTGCAAATGCAGTTTCCACACCACACACAGGATTTCAACAAACCAATTTTACTAATTCTGCATCAATACATCGAAATAATACACTTTTAATAATTCTCCATCATTTATACAGCAGTGTATACTGTGGAAAGAAATCTTTTTTTTGCTAGCGGCTTTACGTCGCACCGACACAGATAGGTCTTATGGCGACGATGGGATAGGAAAGGCCTAGGAGTTGGAAGGAAGCGGCCGTGGCCTTAATTAAGGTACAGCCCCAGCATTTGCCTGGTGTGAAAATGGGAAACCACGGAAAACCGTCTTCAGGGCTGCCGATAGTGGGATTCGAACCTACTATCTCCCGGATGCAAGCTCAAAGCCGCGCGCCTTTATGCGCACGGCCAACTCGCCCGGTAAGAAATCTTTCATCTACAACATATTGTAACCGAAAATGGCATAACTGGAGTTAAAATTGAGATTGCCGCAAAAGCCTAATTTAATTCGGTCAGTGGGTCATTTACAACAGCTCTGGTGAAGGCCAGGATCTGATAACATTGGAGAAATTCGCCTTTAGGCTCACTGCTGCATGGCCGTGTGGCGATCCACACCTTTTCTCTTATTGGTCAGGAGGTTAGCATGCGACAGATATGAACAGTTAACATTTTCAAGGCTAACACCGCCCGGCAAGTTTTCAGAACTCTTCACAGGAACAGTTTCGAACAATGATACTTTAAGAAGACGTGAAAAAAATTATGATTGGTTTCCAACTAATCACACTTTCTAGGCCGAGAACTGATAAAAGCAGTGTGTAATCGACGCTCAACTTACTCAGCTCCTACACTACTGATTTCATACTGCTCTACTTTAGAGCACAACTTCACCTCGCTTTCCCACTACAATTCTACAAGATATTCTTCGCCAAGAGACGTTTATTAGTCGTGATGTCTCATAAAGTGAACACTTCATTTCGTCTTCTACAAGACATAACCACGACTATATTAATTCCAGAACACGTGTGGTATGCATAAATCATCTGAACCCGCAAGTTAAGTGTCGACTGACATTTAAATAGGCATGGTTGGAACACATATCAATGTGCCGCTTCAGTTAGAGAGAGAGTGAGAGAGAGAGAGAGTGAGTGTGTGTGTTTGTCTGTGAGAGAGAGAGAGAGAGAGAGAGAGAGAGAGAGAGAGAGAGAGAGAGAGAGTGAGAAAGTCTACCGTTACGAGAAGCCTGCAAGACAAGGAACAAGGGGAATCATCATGCTGCTTGCAAGAGGAATCTTTACTTTCATCATGGTGCACCTTGCAAGGGATATTTCTTCCGGAATGTCTAACTTAAAGGAGAGATCCCACCAAACCCTAAAGGGTGGTAAAGGGACCAATCATGAGACGTTGCCAGCCATGAATAAATCAACTTCCATCATAAAATTTTAAGTAACTCTTTTAAATGTTAATTTCATTTCCAGAGGGTCTTCATTCTTGAAATAATATTTTCTATTACTTTCTGCTGTTGCAGATTCTTGTCGCTTCTGATCTACTTATTGATGTTGGTAAATTTTGTGAATGATTGAAATACACTCATGTCCATAAAATCCAGAACACCTTGAAAGACTAGAGATAGGAAGTCTATATTCATACAACATGTGCATTAGTATGTTCTGAAGACAGGTCCACATCGATATCTCTGTGCAACACCGACTGGTAAATTGTGCCTGCTGTGTTTTTAGTCTTAAGGTCTATAAAATGTGCTTAAATGTATCTGCGTATGCTTTTATAATATACTTTATATTAGGCTTATACCTTGTCAAATTAAGCAATATAGACCTTAAGACTAAAAACAACGCAATATGACAAAGTCATTCTAGGAACTTGTTTTACTCGTAAAACTTGAACGTTAATGATACAATTCAAGGTCATATGTACATAGCAAAATGTTTTATCATACGTTGTAATCCATTTAATGTGTTCAAAAAGTGGTATCTCTTTAATATATAATAGTTTTCTAAACTTAGACATAAAACACAGTATTATTCACTCTGAAACATATATTACCTAATGTCAGTCAAGTATGAAATGTTTATGGGCAAGGTACAACTATTAAAAAAATGTATTCTAATGTGAATGTACATGGCAGCTGAGGATGACTTGTGAAGAGTCGAAACAGGTCCTGTTATTAAGAAGAAAATTTTAATAAATTAGTATTGATTAGGTGGATCTCTTTCTTTCTATGACATATTTTGTTCATCTATATGAGTTGGGAAACTAAACTCTTGGCACTAAGGTGACAAGAGTGAAGTGTGCTTTTATGTCTATTTAGGGCTGACTGGACAATGTGAGTTGTAACTTCGAGGAGGGGGAGATTAGGGTGAATGGACTAGCAGGTAGACAGGTTGATGGGATAGGTGGGGAAGGGGAAGTGTAGCAAGGGAAAATATTGCTATGGTCAGAGGGATTATGGCTGTTTGTGGTATGCATTGCCAATTGCTAAAATGAAACTAAAACACAGCATGTGACAACACCCTATTAATGGGCAGCAATTAACATATTTTAGGTAATTAAATTGTCAGTAATAATAATAGTGAAAATGTGCAACAGCAGATTAGGCATAGAGAATACTCAGGAAGGAGCTTTTTATACGTAGTGTTGACGTTAGAGCTATGTACACGTAATATGGAGGCCTGGCTTAAAAGAGAACAAGTTAGGAAAATTTTATTAAAGAGTATGTAGATCGACAGGTGGTAGGATAAGAAGACAGATTAAGTGAATAGATATTTGGACAGATAGATAAATACACCTCCTCTGCGAACCATGTGACCTTGCCGTGGTGGGGAGGCTTGCGTGTCCCAATGATGCAGATAGCCGAGCCGCAGGTGCAACCATATCTGATGGGTATCTGTTGAGAGACCAGACTAACGAATGGTTCATCGAAAGGGGGGTAGCAGCCTATCGGTAGTTGCAAGGGCGGCAGTCTAGATGATTGACTGATATGGCCTTGTAATAATACTCAACATGGCTTAGCTGTGTTGATACTGCTACACGGCTGAAAGCAACGGGAAACTACAGCCGTAACCACCTCCCGAGGACATGCAGCTCTCTCTGTATGAATGATGGACTGATGATGGCTTCCTCCCGGGTAAAATATTCTGGAGGTAAACTAGTCCCCCAATTGGATCTCCGGGTGGGGACTACACGAGAGGGGGCGATCATCAGGAAGATGGATACTGACATTCTGCGAGTCGGAGCGTGGAATGTTAGAAGTTTGTATCGTTGTGGTAGGTTAGAGAATCTGAAAAGGGAGATGGATAGGCTAAAGTTAGATGTAGTTGGTATAAGTGAAGTACGTTGGCAGGAAGAACAGGATTTTTGGTCAGGCGACTACCGAATTATCAACACGAAATCAAACAGGGGTAATGCAGGAGTTGGTTTAATAATGAATAAGAAAATAGGGCAGCGGATAAGCTACTACGACCAGCATAGTGAAAGAATTATTGTCGCCAAGATAGACACCAAACCAATGCCCACCACAATAGTGCAGGTCTATATGCCTACTAGTTCAGCGGATGATGAAGAAATTGAAAGAATATATGAGGAGATAGAAGATTTAATACAATATGTCAAAGGTGACGAGAATCTAATTGTGATGGGAGACTGGAACGCAGTGGTAGGCCAAGGAAGAGAAGGTAGCACAGTAGGAGAATTTGGATTGGGACAAAGGAACGAAAGAGGAAGTCGGCTGGTTGAATTCTGCACTGACCATAATTTAGTCCTCGCCAATACTTGGTTCAAACACCACAAACGACGGCTGTATACGTGGACGAGACCTGGAGACACTGGAAGGTATCAAATAGACTTCATTATGATTAGGCAGAGATTCAGAAACCAGGTGTTGGATTGCAAAACTTTCCCAGGAGCAGACGTGGACTCTGACCACAACTTGTTGGTCATGAAATGCCATCTGAAGTTGAAGAAATTGAAGAAAGGAAAGAATGCAAAAAGATGGGATCTAGACAAGTTGAAAGAAAAGAGTGTGATGGATTGTTTCAAGGAACATGTTGCTCAAGGACTAAATGAAAAGGCCGAAGGAAACACAGTAGAGGAAGAGTGGAGAGTCATGAAAAATGAAGTCAGTAGGGCTGCTGAAGAAATGTTAGGAAGGAAGAAAAGATCAACTAAGAATCAGTGGATAACTCAGGAGATACTAGACCTGATTGATGAACGACGAAAATACAAGAATGCTAGAAATGAAGAGGGCAGAAAAGAATACAGGCGATTAAAGAATGGAGTGGATGGAAAGTGCAAGGTAGCTAAGGAAGAATGGCTGAAGGAGAAGTCCAAGGATGTCGAAGGCTGTATGGTCCTGGGAAAGATAGATGCTGGATACAGGAAAATCAAGGAAACCTTTGGAGAAAGGAAATCTAGGTGCATGAATATTAAGAGCTCAGATGGAAAGCCACTTCTAGGGAAAGAAGACAAAGCAAAAAGATGGCAGGAGCATATCCAACAGTTGTATCAAGGTAACGATGTAGATAATTTCGTTCTGGAACATGAAGAGGCTGTTGATGCTGATGAAATGGGAGACCCAATTTTGAGGTCAGAGTTTGACAGAGCTGTGAGTGACCTAAATAGGAACAAGGCACCTGGAATTGATTATATTCCCTCTGAATTACTGACTGCCTTAGGAGAAACCAGCATGGTAAGGTTATTTCATTTAGTGTGCAAGATGTATGAGACAGGAGAAGTCCCATCCGATTTTCGGCAGAATGTTGCTATACCTATTCCCAAGAAAGCCGGTGCTGACAGGTGTGAAAACTACCGCACTATTAGTTTAGTATCTCATGCCTGCAAAATTTTAACACGTATTATTTACAGAAGAATGGAAAAACAAGTTGAAGCTGAGTTGGGGGAAGATCAATTTGGCTTCAGAAGAAATGTAGGAACACGTGAAGCAATCCTGACTTTACGTCTGATCTTAGAGGATCGAATCAAGAAGGACAAGCCCACGTACATGGCATTCGTAGATCTAGAAAAGGCATTCGATAATGTTGATTGGACCAGGCTATTTATGATTCTGAAGATGATAGGGATCAGATACCGTGAACGAAGAATTATCTACAACCTGTATAAAAATCAGTCTGCAGTGATAAGAATTGAGGGCTTTGAAAAAGAAGCAGCAATCCAGAAAGGATTGAGGCAAGGCTGCAGTTTGTCTCCTCTCCTTTTCAATGTTTACAGAGAACAGGCAGTAAAGGGAATCAAAGAGAAATTTGGAAAGGGAATCACAGTCCAAGGAGAGGAAATCAAAACCTTGAGATTTGCCGATGATATTGTTATTTTATCTGAGACTGCAGAAGATCTCGAGAAGTTGCTGAATGGTATGGATGAAGTCTTAGGTAAGGAGTACAAGATGAAAATAAATAAGTCCAAAACAAAAGTAATGGAGTGCAGTCGAACGAAGGCAGGTGATGTAGGAAATATTAGATTAGGAAACGAAGTCTTAAAGGAAGTAGATGAATACTGTTACTTGGGTAGTAAAATAACCAACGATGGCAGAAGTAAGGAGGACATAAAATGCAGACTAGCACAAGCAAGGAAGAGCTTTCTTATGAAAAGAAATTTGCTCATTTCAAACATTGATATCGGAATTAGAAAAATGTTTTTGAAGACTTTTGTGTGGAGCGTGGCATTGTATGGAAGTGAAACATGGACGATAACTAGCTCAGAAAGAAAGAGAATAGAAGCTTTTGAAATGTGGTGTTACAGAAGAATGCTGAAGGTGAGATGGATAGATCGAATCACGAATGAAGAGATACTGAATCGAATTGGTGAGAGGAGATCGATTTGGCTAAATGTGACGAGAAGAAGAGATAGAATGATAGGACACATCTTAAGACACCCAGGACTTGTTCAGTTGCTTTTTGAAGGAAGTGTAGGTGGCAAGAACGGTAGGGGTAGACCAAGGTATGAATATGACAAACAGATTAGAGCAGATGTAGGATGCAATAGTTACGTAGAAATGAAAAGGTTAGCACAGGATAGGGTGGCATGGATAGCTGCATCAAACCAGTCTATGGACTGATGACTCAAAAAACAACAGATAAATACAGTAAATGGATAGATAGATAGATAGACAAATTTACTTGAAAAAATAAAAAAGCTAGCTCCTCAGCTGTGACTTACGGTAAACGATGGGTTTGGACTCACATAGTCAAGTAATCAAATAGCACTGCAAGAGAAGCTTATGCCATTGGAAGTTCTTTTAACTGGCACACTTTTAATTTCATCCCATCAGCCTTCTTGATTATAATGTCTCCTGAGTCAGTCCAAGTGTTTCTAAGACCAAAACACTGGATTGCTGTCATCATGATCAACATTCTGGTAGCTGTAAAATCTTCACAGATTGTTGTGGATGAGCCTTTCAGTTTCCTTTTCCTAGTGAAGACATTCTGCCATGAGTGATAAGACACAAATTTGAATAGGATAGGTCTTGTTTTCCATGGTGATCAAGGACCTAGTCTGTGACACCTATCAATATCATTAAGTGTAACATATGCACCTACTGCTTTGCACACGCTGAGCACTAGTTCATCTCAGTTTTCTTCAAACATTTGGGGATGAAGAAAATCTTACATTATTCCTCCTGCTGTATTGCTCCAATGAATAACATTTGGAGTCCATATCCTCCTTCATTTTGTGGATTTCCACCTCCCTTTTATCAAGATTTTCAGTTAACTCTGAAAATGCTTCGACATTAAATATTCAACTTTTTTCAAGTTCTCTTATAACCATTTCTGTTATGCAGGTCAAAATGGCCTGCACAATTTTTTTAAGGAAGCTGTCCGAGTTAATAAAGTCGTCCAGCGTGCACTTCATGAGGTGGTCTACGTTGGCATCACTGGCAGTGGCTGGGCTTCTAAGTCTGTTGTTTTGGCGGCCCATTTTGTTTACAATGCAAATTTGGAAGAAAAAGAACAATACCGAAAAAATGTGTTGGTACGATTCATAAATACAAACGTAACACTGCCTCAAGTTTTTATCACTTCCATTGCTGTATAACACCTTCAAATCACTTGATTACTGAGGAGCCTCACTCACCCACGTCCGTGACAAACCATTTTATCAGATAGGTTAGAAACTCAACATGGCGCGGCCCGAATGGTGTCACGATGCATTACTCATTTACACAAGGTTTACCTACAACAGCACATTTAATAATTGTAATAATAATAATAATAATAATAATAATAATAATAATAATAATCGCAATAGCAATGAGCACTTGAATGAGTATTAACCCTAGAACTGCTGCAGGTTTTTCTGTCAAATGCTGCAGTTATTTTCTTCAACATACACCATGAAAATAAAATCATGCCTGTAATCACATATTAATCCTAATAAAGCCATATTATATACCAATAGAAAGATAATAGACTGATCTAAATGAAGATAATACAAATAACGAAAAATATTGCCACGATTTCTAACTATCGTAAAATGAAATTAAGAATTTTTTTAGACAAAGGAAACTGTTGAAATATTTTGCTCAAATAAAGGATTTTGTGATAGATAATTTATTTCTGAAACATGATATTCTGAAACAAACACGTATTTTCTTACTTATTCCTCCACATTTATCCACTTTTCATTTCGTTTGCAAAATAAAACTCAAATTTTCATCGAAACGAATCTGAGTTCTTTTCACAAATTTCGAACCTACAGCTTATCTTAGTTTTCTTAAGGTCAATTTCTTCTTTCCTGTGTTGTGATCAAATTCCTTATAACAATCTACAAAAATATCAACAGTTCACACTTATCCCTTCGCTGGTTTCTTCAAATATTGACGTACTGCCAATAATAACATAACCTGCACCAACTTGAACATCATACCGGTCATCGGAAATTCCCATTACTTCCGAGGCACCTTGTACTTCGCTGTCACTTTCACTATTTTCAGGAATAATTTTCTCGTCGGAGTTAAAACAATAACCACTGTCACCATCAGTATTGTCACCAAGATCTTCGAAAATCGAGCGCTTGATTTCAGAATCGTCAACAAAGCGGGCTGCCATCTTGCTTCTAAGAACATGTGAAAGTACTTTCACTTCTACAGCTAAATAAACTTGTCCAGACCGATGTTTGTGTTTCAAAGACTTTCAATATTGAAGATAAAAGTATAAGTATTCAGCTGGTACCTTTATTATTGCCATCTGGTGACCAATTATAAACCTACGGCGGAAGAACGACACCGTCTCTCAGAAAGACGATCGCACTTGACGAAACAGTGCACCGTCTTCCAGAAAGACGGTCCGCAGTTCTAGGGTTAAGTTCAAGTGATTTTCACACTTACCTGCAT
Organism: Anabrus simplex; assembly: GCF_040414725.1. NCBI lineage: Eukaryota > Metazoa > Arthropoda > Insecta > Orthoptera > Tettigoniidae > Anabrus > Anabrus simplex. Next base: position 28,056,431 of record NC_090279.1, on the reverse strand, counting down.
TCAGTCAGTGTTTTTTGTCTCTTTTTACATTTTATGAGGTAGTGACTATCGCACACATCATTACATAGTAAACAAACAGAGTCATCTGTTGTCTATGTGCATATTTCGCTGTGGAAGCCATATATTTAAGCTATTAGAAAGCTGAAAATGCAATATAGGCCTCTCCATTAAGCAACAACACAGAATATAAAATAGTAAGCAAATCAAAAAATTGAAAATTGGATCAACCGATCAGAGCGCTATAGGCTACCCATATAGCTACTGAAGCTATTGGTTACTTCACATTCAATATCACACTTGGTTTTGTTTGAATGTTTATTCAGTTTTCTTTACAATTTATTCCTGGCATAAAAGACATAAGCCTACCCAAGATTAGTGTTATAAAAATTAAAAAATGTGCTTCTATTAAGGGATAAATAAGGTATGTCCATTTTATCTGGCCGAAGAACGAATTTCCCGATATTTTCTGAATTCCCTGACATTTCCTGGTTTTCCCGCTATTAATCGAATTCTCTGACATTCCCTGATTTGTGGTTTTCCATGCAGGTGGACACAATGTTAAATCCTTATTTGGGCCGATGACCTTCGATGTTAGGCCCCTTAAAACAACAAGCAGCATCAAACCCATATTTGTATGGGGAGGCCACTCACTTTTTATTTTCGTTGAAGTGAAAAAAGGTTCATGACCGTGTGTTGCTGTGTATGTTTTTACTAGTTGATGTGGTAACCTCCTTTTGTCGAATTAGTCAAGTGGAGACACTCATGCTTGAAGTTGGCTACAGCTTCAATGTTGAAACCGACTACTGAGGGATGTGTAATGAAGAATCAGTAATGAGAGGAGGGTAGAACAATATTTAAGGTCAGAGAAAAAAGGGTTAAATTTTGTGAAAAACACTGTGTATACATTTACATACACCGTCAACCTTTCTGGTATGAACTAGTTGCCTTTGTAGCGTCAGAACAAATGACACTTGCACTTCTTGTATTGTATCTGTGTGGTATTGAGGGAAGGGGGTGTGGCAAAGGAGAGGAGATGGGCAGAGCATTGAGCTTATGCGCTGTTGGCTGTAGGCTGAACATTTACAGCGATAATGGCACAAACGTCTTCAGAGTAGCTAAATAAATCAAGACCTACCTGTAAAACAACCTTCAGAAAACCAACTCTTCACACAACTGCAGGCATGGGACTAAGTTTCCTCCTTTTTATAACACACGGTCCTCTATGTAACACTTTGACTAGAGTAATCAGGATCATGATTTTAATCCCTTAGGCATGAGATCACGGCTGATGATGCACATGCAATGGGCGAAACATGTCCGCTTAAATTAAGTATGACAAGATGAAATTCTTAATTTTAAGAGCCCAATGTGTATTGAATACGAGGATATCAATAAACTTTTGTAACCTCGTTGAATTAATGTATATTTCAATATGGACCAGTCATGAGATTTGTAACATATAATTATCTGAGATTGTTGTAAACAACCAACGGAGTGAAATTAAAGTCCACTGTTTGTATCGGAGTTGAACCCTTCACACAAATATTATATTAATGTTGTGCAATAAACTAACAACTCATATAAAGACTATTAGTCCAATCATAGATCAAGAAGACCCTCTTCTTGTCAGTGGATGACTGCACAATACTCCAATACTAGCAGACTGGAAATATTAGAAATTCTGTATCACCTCACAAATATAATTATGATGGCAGAACACCTTGGACTACTTCATCCTGGCACTCAACACTCTGATAGATAAGTTTAGGATCTCTTCAGAAAGGGGAACAGAAAGAAGCCACACTCATACACATCTCAGGTATTACATCGTGTCATACTAATTTATGTTTCGCCCATTGCATACGCATCATCAGCCGTGATCTCACGCCTGGGGGAATAAAAATCAGGATCCTGATTACCCTATGCAAAGTGTTACATAGAGGAATAATTAATGAGAAATACCAAAATGGTGCCTTTAACCCCGACATGCCCCTTCCTTAAAACTAGAACAGACTATGCTGGCCCAAATCTAATTAAAAAATTGTGTGAAATCAAACAAGACCAGACTGCTAGCTAATAAGGCTCTCTACTTAGACATGATACCCGATCTCACCACAACAACATTTCTCTCCGCACTTTATCAACTTAGTTCTCATAGAGGTCAACCCCTAAACATTTATAGCAATAATGGCACAAACTTCAACGGAGCAGCTACAGAAATCAAGGTCTTCCTGCGAAATAACCGTCAGAAAACCAACTCTTCGCACAACTTCAGGCATGGGACTGATGTGGCATTTCATCCCTCCTGCAACACCACACTTTGATGGAATCTAGGAAGCAGCTGTCATGAGTCTGATTTAATGCCCCAGACAAGTGATGGATTCTTATCGCTTCACCAACAAAGAATGTACCATTCTTGAAACACATACATCCACTCACCAAAGCTAAATGATGAACCTTTTGACACTTCTTACCTAACTACAACCAATTTCCTTAGAGGAGAGCCAATTACTACACTCTCTGGTCATGATTATACTTCCTCTCTCATCACAACCTTGCCCACATGGCTATATTTTCAGCAGCTAACCCAGATCTCTTGGATGAGATGGTGAAATGAATATCTCAATAAATGGGCAATGAAATACCCCATAGCAACATAGTGATAGTAAAAGAAGATGACACGCATGCTATGAAGTGGACGATGACAGTGATCAAATGTGCATCCTGGTAATGATGAATTATTCATGTAACGAATGTTCAGGTGAGTAATGGTGAACTTACAAGGTCTATTCACAAACACTATCCCTCACGAAGTATGAAACACAAAGGCAAGATAACTCCTCAATGGCTTATTTATTCATTGCATGTTTAAGTAATATTGTTCCGAGATTATCTGTGGAACGCAGAGAGGTGAAAGAAGGTGTCAGCATTAATGGGTCTATCTACGATATCAAAGATTAATTTAAACTTTAAAACAAAGGTTATATTTCTTTTTAGATCTCAAATTTAACAAAATTCATCACAAGGTCAAGGAACAAAATATCAGGTACAAAATAGCAAACATGAATAGAAATCCAAGTGTTGTAAATTACAAGTTTTGAGCTTCCAGCTCCAATTTACAAGTTTACAACGTCACAAATGTTGCGTTTGGTTAGATAACGAGAGATATCTCCCAAGACACAGTTCCAGAGCTTGCACCAAACGTTACACATACGGCCTTCCAAAGGCCCGACTGAAAATTGCACGAATATCAGACAAGAGTTTACATGCTCTTTAAATTCAACCAAGGATGCTGTGCTCCCAATTCCTTACAGCCTACTCAAGGAAACATTACACAAAACTATACAATTTCTTGCATCTCTAGGCACAACCTACAATTCCTTTACACAGCGGTATCTAGTACCCATACTACTGGGCCTTCATGGAAGAGAACAACAGGTTATATTACTGGTCCAAACTCAAAATGTATGCAGTCGTAAACTTGCACTCCTTGAAAACCAACTTTTGAAACCCTACTTGGGCTTGTGGCCCAATGAAGCAGAGGCTAATTCTACACAACTGAGGTGACTCGAAAGAGAAGTTAATGAGTGATTTACAGAAGAAAAAGGTTACAAAATCGTAGTCACCTCAAGATAAACTGAAGGGGAATTCGAGAGGGTAACACACTCTCTATCCCCAATTTACAGTTTAAGACTGTATGAAATTTTACATTAGCAGAATGAAAGCTTACATTTTGGAAAACAGATGGTTACATAGTTAAACGTTAGAAGCTTCCCCTCCTGTGAGTTTAAGGAGATAGCTACAGATATAGAAAACTGGTGGCCATTACCTGAGCTGACGTTCTGCCTGAAAAAGAATTAGGCCTCCTGTCTTAACACACACTCAGAAATTTTACGAGAATAAGACAAGGTAACTAGAAAAAGTCGCGGCTTTTATACCCGACGGGAGAGTTCGAAAAGGCTCTGGGCAAAATCTGACCACACCCTCTCATTTTATTTGATACTCAAAAAGTTACAAGAAGCTTATGATTGGCTGAAAAATAAATACAGGAAATTTGTGATTGGCCAGACTTCAGAGCTGGTGAGATGAGAAGGAAGTGTTTCAAAACATTGAAGTATCAAAATAAATGAAAGTAAATTTAGGTGAAAAAACTTATAAACCCAACACTTCTTTAAATCAGTAATTATTCCACCTTGCACCAGAGTGCATGACCGTAGCTTTGTGTGGGGACATCTGTGGAGAAAAATTCAAACTTTTTGATGTACACCAAAACAAAAAAAAAAGAAATCCAGTCAATTTAGGAAACGTTAAAATAACATACTCAGTTATTCAGTAGTGACATCTTCTGATCAATGTCCCAACTTTATGTATTAGTGGTTTCAAGTTTTGTTCGATAGATAGTGTTCCCTAAGGCGTTTCTTTTCAATGTGCGGGGTTGAGGTGCACCTCCCGGTACAAATATTATAAGTCACATTGGACTAGTACCACCACGGACCACATTAGGGAGAAAAAGAATATTTTTCACTTGCCAAGAGATGGCTACAATGTATATAGTATACAAGCGAACAATCAGAGTAAACAAGCATATCACCTGCAACTTGTATCAATAAATTACTGTATTATTTAGAAAACAATTATTAATATAATCAATAAGAAAACAAAGGTGTTTCATTTGGAAACGACTAGTAAAATATTCTGTAACAGTAACAAAAGAATGTACCTTTCAGCTACTTTGTGTTCGAAATTAATTCACAAATTCAAAAGTATTAGTAGGAATGATACCAGCTACCAAATGACATAGAGTAGAGTTCTTTGGAATAATCCTAACTGCTACACAATTCATAACGCAAGATCGTGGAACAACTTGAAGGAAAAGTGAAAACTAGATATGTAAACAGTCAATCTCATAAAAAAGTATATTATCGGTAGGACTATCAATCATGTGCACTAAAAAGATGGATCAAACCCTGGTATCTGTTGAGCTATTTTCTATCCATTTCCATTATCTGACGATGGATTATCAAATTATATACATTACCTCAAGAGAGTCTTCCTGCGATGACTCTGGCTCGGTTAACTCTGATTTAACTTCTTCTTTCAGAGCTATCACTTCTGATACATGTTCAAAATTCTCCTGTGGAAAATAAGAAATATTAGGTATGCGCATAACACACATCTACAAATACAGTCACCAACAAATGAGCATCTAAATTCATTAATTTCCAGTATTACAGTTACTTTCAGAATTTCACTAATGTTTAAGGAAGATTTCTACCAGCAGAGGATTGTTATAACCAAAGGCTGTACTGAGAATGGTGTTACTATTCTTGCTCACTCCTTATGTCAGAGAAAGGATGAGACTGAGAACAAAATATAAAATGCCAAACGTTTTCTAGCCATACCAGAAGATGTAATACCAGAGATGGAATGGGGGCTATCTCACACAGAATTTGGAAGGACGCAGCCATAGGCATAAACACTAAATTGTATGAACTGTTTTCATATGATCAATCATATCAATCAAATGATAAAAGTTGTCTGAACCAATTAGAAGCGTTACATTCCTAAATGATTTTTTTGTTCTCAGCATACAGTTTGTTTATAGACAGATTAAAATTACTTGAAATAATGGAATCACATTCTCTACTATGGTTTTGATGAGATCACAGTGGCTACATAAAACATTAATACAGTTCTGTTTGAAACAGCAAATTTCAATGCTTCCATGTGTAAAATAAAAAACATAAACATGAAAGAAGCAGACTTATCACAGTCATATAACAGTGAAAGATGTGATGTAACCCAAAGTCAAAGCAGCTAGAAATGAAATATTGCACTACTATAAGCATGTTATCTAGTGTTCTGTGAGGAGCTGAGGGGATGAGGACACCGTCAGTGGAGAATCAGCAGTGTTGGAGTTAATATCTGCAGTTTCAGAATATCTTTTATGATCTACTACGGGACATTTAAATTTCACTCTTAGATTCATAAATCCTTGTCAGCATTACAGGGGGGACTGTGATTAAAAGCTTATGTTCTCATGTAAATTAAGTAACTAATAAAAGTGAATTAAAGTAACAAGTTGTAGAATATGCCAACTTAACACATTCAATACAGAAGAGAAGAGTAGCTGAACTAAGGAATGGATGAAAAGGATGCACAAAAAGGACAGGGAAATAATGACAAAGAGGAAAGAAAAAAATCTGTTAAATGTGCCTTAAGTCTTTAAAGTGTCAAAGCCACTAAGAAGGGGCAGATAAAAGAAATCATTCTCAGAAATCATACATTCTAGAGCCCTTAGACATGGTTCTCTATATAACATAGAATCTGACCTGTATTTGAGGAATAAAATGAACATTTTTTTTTTTTAGGGGCTTTATGTCGCACCGACACAGATAGGTCTTATGGCGACGATAGGATAGGAAAGGCCTAGGAGTTGGAAGGAAGCAGCCGTGGCCTTAATTAAGGTACAGCCCCAGCATTTGCCTGGTGTGAAAATGGGAAACCACGATAAAAAGAACTAATCACTATTCTGTCTTTCTAGAAGAATTCAACATCTGAGCAAAATACTTATTTTGAGAGAACGTACATTCAGATTTTGAGCTATTTCATCCCTCGTATGTCATAGGCAAATCTGCTCGTTCCTTAAAACACATAATAATATCTTCCAGCACATTGTGGATGTGAGGGGGTAACCCAGAATAATCACACCTGTGTTGACATTTCGTTTAGCAGACTGGTGTATTCAGGCTCAAAAACACTAATGAAAGATATGTGATTTAACTTCTTCTACACTAATTATGGTAGGAGTTATAATTCTTAACATGTGGTGCTAATGGTGATGCAGTACTGTAGGAGGAATTAGTTTTTTTTTTAAAGTACGATCGGCCAACCATCATCTATTATAATCAAAGGGGAAAAATAAAAAAGGTGCAACCCCTAAACCAAAGTAATTTCAATACTGACAGTAAAAAGTACAGACTAATCCAAGCCTAACCTTAAGTTCCTAAGAGTTGGCAGCTTTGTGTAGCGCATTGTGGTGTATTCCCAGACAAATAAAAAAAACAGAGTTGTACTACGCATAGATGCTCATTCAGCAATTGGTGACTGCTGGTGTTAATACTGAGGAAGCACATAGAAAATTATGCCCCTGCCAAACTTATTCAGCTATTAAGGGTTAATTTCTGACCTCTATAAAGTTATCTGGAATGAGACTTACAAGTGATGCAGTTGTTTTTCCTTCAAGCCAGGCTGGTTCCTCTTTGATTTTTGCTTCCAGGTCCATTTTGCACTGCAAACTGAAGTAGTTAGAAGGTACTGGTATGGTTGATTACTTCCACTGACCATACACTCAAACATAAGCCAGAAAAATATATTACCTTATTGATGTCATTGATACTTATGGTGTTTGTCAACAAACTAAGCAACAATTGTGTCATTTTATATGAACATCAATATTATGATCATACCATAAAACCCGAAATTTTACATGACAGTTGATATTATGATCATACCTATAGGACCTCAAGTTTTTTATGACTGATACTTCAATCAAAGATAAGGACCTGCAGTTTTATATGATTTCTAAAACAGTGATCACTTCCATAGGAAATATAATTTAACTTATCTGTCGATATCAAGATCATAGTCAAAGGACCCCTGGTATTACATGACCAAGCTTGATAGCTGCACTATAAAGATAATTTAAAAGTCACCACCTGATCAATACAAGATTTATTTACTTCAAAATTGGTAAATTAGGTCAAGACCGGTTTCGACCCCTAAGGGATCATCTTCAGTTGACACATATATAAAAAAGATATTTACAAAAACATCACATGTAAAATATTAATCTTTCAGTTAATTCAATGTTGGTGGGTACATCTTAGTTTTGAAAGTACAGTATATGTGTGAGATTTATAGGCTCACTATGTCTAAATTATTGCGTATATAGGTCCTATACTTCTTGACATACAGTGTCAAAATTATTACATTCAATATAATTTATCTATTTGATGAAAACAATAGCAAATTGCTTTCTAAAATGGTAAAGTGTGTACATTTTTAGTTTTAAGGTACATGTTGTTTTTAACATGTTGTCATGTTACAATTTATATTACAAAGTATAAAATAAAATTATTCTTGCATTTGTGCACATTGATAATAGTGAGACTATTGTAGGGTCTTCAAAAATATACTGTTGTTTGAGGTATGTCACTGTATATCTGCTTTTTGAAATGTCAATAGCCTGATTACATTCTTATATATAAGTTGTGAAATTGCACTTTTTTTAGTTCGGTCTAATGGAAGAAACATAGAATAACCTTTTTAATGTAGATTCTTCATGACTAAAATGGTATATAGTACCTTATTAAAATAGATCCTTAATACTAAAATACAAGTATGTGGTACCTTCTGTGCTTGTTTTATATATTAAAATAGGGTTTACATTTATTGACATTAGTTCTATGGTTTGTTACCATTTGTAAATTTATGGTCTAATATGAAGGCCAGTTGGAAATATTTGAAGTTAGTCTGATGGGAATGGTTCAATCCCTTGTTTACATTGTTTATTTTTGCCGCTTGTTAGGTACAAGCATGGGATAATCTTGTTAAAATGAACTCTTCATAACTAAAATATTGGTATATGGTAGCTTATTAAAATAAATTTTTGCATTAAAAGTGCTAATTTTGTAGTGCTATATGTGCACATTTTTCAAACGTAAGAAAGGGTTAACATAGGTTAACAACAGTACTATGGGTTGTTACCAGTTGTGAGATTGTAATCTGATATAACTGGTCAGTTAGAATGTATGAAATGTTTACATAAATAGGACCGGATACATATTTATACTATATTGCTTTGCCTCTTTTTACAAGTGAATTACGTAGTGTAGTATAGTATTTGTTGCAATTTTGTAAGCTGCTGCTGTTGTTGGAGTTATCTTGAGATTCTGTATGTTGTTAAGGAAACATTTTTCTTCTTTTCACGTGTTGTTACCAGTTAAATGGGTGACTATCGTGAAATGGAGCAGAATACACGGTCTCAACATTTAACATACATTATTTTACAACACATAGAAGCCTCCACGCCACAACAAACGTGCAACTCTATCAAGACGCACGACATTTCAAACGTACTCCATTTCACGATAGTCACCCATTTAACTGGTAACGACACGCGAAAAAAAGAAAAATGTTTTCTTAACGACATACAGAATCTCAAGATAACTCCAACAACAGCAGCAGCTTACAAAATTGCAACAAATACTATACTACACTACGTAATTCACTTGTAAAAAGAGGCAAAGCAATATAGTATAAATATGTATCCGGTCCTATTTATGTAAACATTTCGTACATTCTAACTGACGAATTATATCAGATTACAATCTCACAAACGGTAACAACCCATAGTACTGTTGTTAACCTATGTTAACCCTATCTTACGTTTGAAAAATGTGCACATATAGCACTACAAAATTAGCACTTTTAATGCAAAAATTTATTTTAATAAGCTACCATATACCAATATTTTAGTTATGAAGAGTTCATTTTAACAAGATTATCCCATGCTTGTACCTAACAAGCGGCAAAAATAAACAATGTAAACAAGGGGTTGAACCATTCCCATCAGACTAACTTCAAATATTTCCAACTGGCCTTCATATTAGACCATAAATTTACAAATGGTAACAAACCATAGAACTAATGTCAATAAATGTAAACCCTATTTTAATATATAAAACAAGCACAGAAGGTACCACATACTTGTATTTTAGTATTAAGGATCTATTTTAATAAGGTACTATATACCATTTTAGTCATGAAGAATCTACATTAAAAAGGTTATTCTATGTTTCTTCCATTAGACCGAACTAAAAAAGTGAAATTTCATAACTTATATATAAGAATGTAATCAGGCTATTGACATTTCAAAAAGCAGATATACAGTGACATACCTCAAACAACGGTATATTTTTGAAGACCCTACAATAGTCTCACTATTATCAATGTGCACAAATGCAAGAATAATTTTATTTTATACTTTGTAATATAAATTGTAACATGACAACATGTTAAAAACAACATGTACCTTAAAACTAAAAATGTACACACTTTACCATTTTAGAAAGCAATTTGCTATTGTTTTCATCAAATAGATAAATTATATTGAATGTAATAATTTTGACACTGTATGTCAAGAAGTATAGGACCTATATACGCAATAATTTAGACATAGTGAGCCTATAAATCTCACACATATACTGTACTTTCAAAACAAAGATGTACCCACCAACATTGAATTAACTGAAAGATTAATATTTTACATGTGATGTTTTTGTAAATATCTTTTTTTTGTAAATATCTTTTTTATATATGTGTCAACTGAAGATGATCCCTTAGGGGTCGAAACCGGTCTTGACCTAATTTACCAATTTTGAAGTAAATAAATCTTGTATTGATCAGGTGGTGACTTTTAAATTATCTTTATAATGTGATACCAATCAATACAGGAATGAAACTTATAGATTATAACTTGATAGCTGCAGTCGCTTAAGTGCAGACAGTATCCCGTATTCGGGAGATAGTGGGTTCGAACCCCACTGTCGGCAGTCCTGAAGATGGTTTTCCGTGGGTTCCCATTTTCACACCAGGCAAATGCTGGGGCTGTACCTTTATTAAGACTATGGCCGTTTCCTTCCCACTCCCAGCCCTTTTCTGTGCCATCGTTGCCATAAGACATATCTGTGTCGGTGCAACGTAAAGCCAATAGCAAAAGAAAAAGTATTACATGACACCTTATATCGTATTAATAGCTATCTAACATACAGTTTTATATGCAACTGAAACCGCAACAAGATGACCTTTCTTGAAAATTCAGTGACTGTACGGTTTGCATATCACTCTGATCACCGGGGTCCATATACTGGAATCTTCCTACCATTTTTATCCTTTACAATCAGCTTCAAAACTAACTGAACAAGTTCACAGTTTTTTGAGATGTGTTCTATCAAAATTTTCCTTCCCAGGATCAAATTCTCTCAAACCATTCTCCTCTCATTAAACTTATTCACTATCTCTTTATTTGAGACATGTTCTATCAAAATGATCTTCCAGAAATTCTGATAACACGGCATTTAAAAGGCTTCAAAGTCTGTTTATCTTGGCACCAGTTATTATCTGTGTTTCACTTACATATGGTGTCATACTCCATATTCAGTGTAAACATAATTTTAAAAGTTTTTAATCTGTTCAACCTAAAGAACGTGACGGAGAACAGATGGGAATTTAGGCTGGATTCAGTGATGATATTTATCGATATTGAGAAAGCATTAGTCAGTGTACCATGGCAAGTGGTCTCGGATGCATTGATAAAAAAGAAGGCAGGGAGAGGTGAAGAACATATTATAAAAGCCATGAACTAAAAGTGAGTAAGTAGTATGAATACTAAGATAGGACAAACAAACTGGTTCAAAGTAGAAACAGAACTTCAAAATGGATGTGTTTTATAACCTCCAATCTTAATTACAATCATTTATGAAATCCATAACAGTATACAACAAAAAAATGGGAACCAAGGAGGCAAAGGCTTCACTCTTTACAGATAAGACAGTAATATGTGGAGAAGATGAAATGGAAGGACAAGAACAAGATAATGTAAGGAATCAGGAGATGGAGTAATATGGAATGAAAATCAGTGTGGAAAAGAGTACGATAGTAGTGGTGACAAGAGGTAATAGAGAAGGAATTGGGAATATTGAAGTAAATGGAAGACCAATAGAAGTTGTGGAAAGCTTCAAGTATTCAGGGAGAATAATTGAAGAAGATGGGAAAATAAATTAAGAAACTGGATAGAGACTTGAACAAGCCAATGAGTTTTACCAATGTGTGAGATGTATAGTCTGTAACTGGGACATCCAACGGAATGCAAGAAAATTTTGCACACCATGGACAACAAAAATACATGATGAACGCAGAATGCAAGAGGCCAAGATGAAATTCTTTAGAGAAATAATAGGGAGGGCATAAAGGGATAAAGTCAGAAACATAGAAATGAGGGAGTGAATTGGATTCCCTGAACTGAAAGGCAAGATAGAGACACATAAGCTGAAATAGTATGGACACATGATGAGAATGGAAGAGGATAGAGTTCCACAGTAAGTATTTACAGAGAAAGTCATAGGAGAATGACATCGGAGAATGCCCGGAAAGGGGTGAATGGATACGGTAAGGAGAGTACAGAGAAGAGTGGAGTAAAATTAGAAAAAATATTCGAGGAAAGAGAGGAGTGGTGGAGAGAGAAAAACTGAGGAGGCTCTTGATTCACATTTCTACCCAGAAGACTGAAAATGGAAAATGAAGAAAATTCTGTTGAAATGAAGACAAAAATTTATACAATACTGCCATCAGCTCATTTCATCGAACAATGCCAGCAAACTTTACTTAAGTGCCTTTTCTTTATTTTGCTCTGCATGTCATGTCTAATGACACAACCAAGTGGTGTTTAACAGAGAGCCCCTTGTAGGGAGTTCCATGTCAAACAAGTGGTTTAAATGTTAAGCAGTTTTTATTGTTTCGCAGCTGGTACGAAAAATGTCTATGTTGAATACACACAATATTAAACAGAAGGAAGGATCCACCTTTCAATACTCCGTTTTAAGTTGAACCAAATAGAGGTTACAACTTGTTCGTTTGGGACCGGTTTCAACACATTTGAAGTGTCTTCATCAGCCAATTGGCAAAGCAGTGCAAAAATTAAGTCATAAATGTCTAAAAACAATTAACAAAGTGATCACAACTTAACAACGGAGTATTGAAAGGTGGATCCTTCCTTCTGTTTAATATTGTGTGTTTCTCTATTCAATACGGGAAAATCATGAAATTTTTAACTTTATATGTTGAATACCTCGAGTAGTGCCCCAGAGAATTAATTTCACCCAATTGCAGTGTTCATTAGTCACTTTGTGATATTTTACTGTAAATGTAAACATACTGCACAAACAATGAATACTACGATTTCTCCTACAGGTAATACAAGCTTCGTTCCTGTGGCTAATTTTTTCGATTCTTACACACTGCCAGGGAACAGATTTCTATGTAGGCTATACAGGAAACTATGCTCAATTGCATTTTGTATATTTTACTATAGGGGACAATACTGAAATGTGCCGTGTTTACTTGTTCTGAATACCGTTTACAGTTTCCACAGCCAGAATGTATTCCTGAAGATTGTTCTTCCATTCCTGCCAGCAGTTTATTGTCGCACTAACAACTCCAAGGTAAAGGGTTAAGATTAGGTATGCAGTGGCATTAATTAAGGTTAATTAATGATAAAATGGGGAAAGCACGGAAACGTTTTTCAGGGCTGCAGATACTAGTATTCGACCCCATGCAATCTCACCACCACTCACTCCTGAAAATCATTTACACAGCAATAAATCAGAGAGACAGCCTACTGTAACCTAAATCATCACAAAAAATTACCAGAAATAGCTGCTGTGGGGTATTGATGTGATACAGAAGAATCTCTATAACAACACTGATAAAACAAGATACAGATATCCTAAATGGAAACCTCTCAAGAATTTGAACCCTACTTCCATATGTCGCATCATACAGAGTAATGAACAACTCAACATTCACAGCCTCACTATAAAATTGCACACAGAGGTAAATAACACAGCAAAACAATACCGGTAATTAAAATTACACACTAAATATTGCAATTTTTTGTCTAACTACCATCCGCATTTCTTCATCTGCATTGCTCTTCAGAAAAAAAATCCTCATTCCACCAAATTTAGATACATGATAGATTGCTACTACACACAACTTGCAGGCACTTGCAACGCAAAGGCTGGGAGTTTTCTAAAGCAAGCTAGTTATATGCGTATTCATTTTTAATGCTTAATTAAAAATAAAATTTAAGAAAATTAATAACTTTAAATATTAAAAATATTTAGAATGCTGAAACTGAGAAGGATTAATATTAACTTCTAATATTCTCACTTAAGATCTATGCATTTAGCAAATGTACATTATTGAACTTGAACATTACCGACAATATGTTAGAGGTTGTGGACGCAGTGTAAAAAGACATAAATCACAATTCCTCAATGAAGAAAATCCGTAGCTTCCTTAGCGGAATGTATGTATGTTGGGTATTCAGCCCGAAGGCTGGTTGGATCCTCAACAGGTCCACCATTAGCTGTCATAGATTGCCTAGGTGTCACTGAAGAGGTGTACTAGGGAAATGAGGAGTGAGGTAGTTTCCCGTTGCTTTCCTCACTGGGCCAGCAGTTGCTATTACATATCAGTCTGCCAAGCCCACTGAAATGCGTGCACCAACCGACCCTATGAGCAACATTTTCACACCATTCATAGCAGGGACTGGCTGTATAAGGAATGGCATTACTAGCATCACTCATACCGCAGCCACTCTCATATTGTCAAAGTCAAGGATGAGACTGAGACAGGTCAATGAAAGTAACAAATTTATTCTAGCCCAAACCAGAAGACATAGTGCACTGTAAACACTACATCTTGCCAGCAAAGGCACCCTTAGCGGAATAAGCTGTAGAATTGGCCTTATACAACAACATACCAGCCACTTAGAAACAAAATCCGATATTTGAATTTTGTTCAATCACTTAAAACAAACTCTTGAAGAACAAATTTGATTTGTAACAGTCAGTAGAGCAGGCTGAATTTAGGAAAGGATGTATTACTTGTGACAACTACAGAGTGTGAGACACTTCTTCCGCTACTTGAAATGTGAATGGGCTTGTTATATCACACAGTTCCAATACTTGTAATAAATCACACTGTAACACTCATATATACTAAAATACACAACTGTGGGGAGAGCTGTAGTTGAACACATTCGTAATGTCTACAATCGTAGTATGAGACACTTACTGAAAAGGGCACTGGCGGCACTGAGTGCAATATCCCGCTCACGGGTGGCCCAGATTGGTTGTGCAGTAGATGTTAGTAGAGATGGCTGAAAAATAACGTAGCAGTTACTTTGTCCCAGTTACATGTCTGTCACTGTTACAAATGTAACGAGGACGAGAAATAACAGGTTATCGAGTAACGACAACAGAAAAACATACTAGTGAAAACAGTAACTGGGAAGTGGGGACTACAGTGACTCTATATGTACAGTGTGGCCAAGGCCAGTCTAGCCGCCATGTTTTTGCCAAGTACTCAATCAGCTGATAGATGAAGGAGAGTGATATTATTATTTCAATAAAGAATAGACTAGGTCAACGTTTTAAGATGTTATTTATTTTGCTTATGCTGTATGTTTATAGGCCTATCAGTATATGTTATATTCAGAGCCTGACTACCTGTCGTAAAACTTCAAAATTTAGAGTTATACGTGGTATAGGCCTATAAGTCACTATTATTGAAGAGGTTAGAAATTCTGCGATGATAGCTAGGCCTTTATAGTAAAATAGTATAGTCATTGTCTTGAATAATGTATGTGATGACAACTGGGGAGTATGACCAGTACCTCGCCTAGGCGGCCTCACCTGCTATGCTGAACAGGGGCCTTGTGGAGGGATGGGAAGAGTGGAAGGGATAGGCAAGGAAGAGGGAAGGAAGCGGCCGTGGCCTCAAGTCAGGCACCATCCCGGCATTCGCCTGGAGAAGTGGGAAACCTATATATTTTTTTTCTATTTGCTTTACGTCGCACTGACACTGATAGGTCTTATGGCGACGATGGGACAGAAAAGGCCTAGGAATGGTAAGGAAGCGGCCGTGGCCTTAGTTAAGGTGAAAATGGGAAACCACAGAAAACCATCTTCAGGGCTGCCGACAGTGGGGTTCGAACCCACTATCTCCCGGATGCAAGCTCACATCTGCGCGACCCTATCCGCACGGCCAACTCGCCAGTTTATTTAAATTTAAGACCATTATAAAATTACCATATATCAGATTACATAGTTTTACATATCAGAATATACAACGCAGTATCATAAAACTATACATAGAAATTTACTTTTTATATATGACATCGGTATGTATATAATCTGAACACACGCAGAAGATAGAAAATAATATGACTAGTTAACCGATGGGTAGACAAAATTGTATTACCTAGCTCCATTTTATGTTCGTAATAGCCTATAAGTTAACATAATATACTGTACCATTTTACTCGTGGTACTAATAGAAATAATAGCGAAAACCTGCTACTCTTTAGTGGCGAAAACAAGCAACTGCCATGGTCCCCGGGTTGTGTATAGTTGTCCTTTAATGATGGCTACGGTTCGATCCCCGCAACGAGGAATTAAATATTAGTATCACTATACAACAAGCCTATCGTTTGAGAAAATACTACTCGTTGCTCGGTGAAAACAAGCAGTTGTTATGGTCCCGGTGTACTTGTATTCAGGACTCAATTATCGACCACCCGCTGTTCGATTTTCGTGATGTGCGACTACTTCTGTGCCCCGGTTCGGTTAGTACTGGTAGATATCCGCTGTATTTTAAACATTCTATTTGCTACTATCGGTTTTGCTAATGCATTGTTATCATTGTTATCAATACCTTCTTCTTTTTCTACCGTTCTTCCCACAAATGTGGAGTTGTGGATGAGAACTGCGTCACACATGTGGATTTGGTCCTGTTTAGCGGCCGGATGCTATTCCTGGCGCAAATCGTATATAGAGGGATGTAATCACTATTGCGTGTTTCTGTGGTGATTTGTAGTGTGGTATGTTGTCTGAGTATGAAGAGGAGAGTGTTGGGACAAACGCAAACACCCAGTCCCCAAGCCCGACCTATTAAAATACCCCACCCGGCCGGGAATCGAACCCGGGACACTCTGAACCGAAGGGCAGTACACTGACCATTCAACCACGGAGTCGGACTATTATTTTTATCATTATAATGTATGGGAAAACTCATCTGGATGCTAGGCGGCACTTATAACCACGTCCTTTAATAGATGAATAGCCATAACAGTTCGAGAATATATCATCGGACTATTATTTTTATCATTATAATGTATGGGAAAACTCATCTGGATGCTAGGCGGCACTTATAACCACGTCCTTTAATAGATGAATAGCCATAACAGTTTGAATTCGAGAATATATCAATCATAATACCTCATACGGTGAAAATGAATGAGACTTACAGTATATGATCGGAAGTGACCTTTCCTGTGAGTTTTGTTAAGTACAGGTTTCAGATAAAACAGATAATTTCTGGGATACTTGAAAATTTGTAAAAAATAATATAATCGTGAAAATCTCTGTTATTTACCTTACACAGTAAAATCGCACAAAACTTAAAATGTCGGAAATTATATTCTAAACAACTTTCTTTATGTACAGGTTTTCGATGCGGCGAATATTAACGGAGAAATCTGACATTTACTGTCTTGGCCTCTATAAAATTACTAACCCATTTTGTTGTTATTGTTACCATTATAATGCATGAAACAACTCTACTCGGTGTTGGGAGCGTCTTATAACGTGCTGAAAACAATCAATTGCCTAATTTCATTTTAAAAACCTTTCCTGATTTGTTTCTACAACCATAAGCATAACAGCCTGGCGTAATTTTCTTCAAAACTCAGACCTCAGAAATACGTAAATTCACACACATTTCTTAACTAGTAATACTAAATAATCTTCCGTGTTTAATAAGAACATATTTTCGGTGTATTAAGGTTAAAACAGGTAGCCTGTACTTCGCTGAAATTGCATAATGAGTGATCTTACGCTGTGTTGAATAGATACGTTTAAATCAGCTGACGGGACAATTGGCAAAAACATGGCGGAGCCAATCAGAACGAAGCACTCGTTGGCCACACTGTACATATAGAGTCACTGTAGTGGGGACCAGTCACTAGTAGCAGCTTACAGACACAGAATGTGACCTTCAGATAGTACGCATGTCTTCCAAGTGAGAGCGGTTTCGTAGGAGATTGCTTTAAAGTTCCTGCTATCATCTGGTAGTGGTAACTAAAGTGTAAACTGTTATCACACATTCAGCTGTTCGTGCAAGGCTACCTACATTATAATATTATAAGTTTCACCCGTATAATTTTTCTTGTACCATAAATAAATTATTATGCTAACTTTCCATACTGAACTGATATTATAGAATGAACGTAGATAAAATGCATTTTGTAATACTATTTCACTTTGACATCATTATAATTGAATAAACCTGACCCCGCCGGGAATCGAGCCCGGGACCGCCAGGTGACAGGCGGGCGCGTTGCCCCCTTACACTGTGGAACACAATGAGCACAATTGTTTGAATATTCATAACAAGTACAATAAACATTTCAGATTGTCATGAATGAAACGAACGTGATAACGTCTCTTTACCCACTTAAGTTTTTATTAATTCATTTCACACAATCCATTATAACAAAATAACACATTATCGGTTCTTCATTTTACTTAAACGATCCTCTTGTACCGGTTTGTGCAAGGTTTGGCAGACAGATCATCATGTTTTCTTGTCTTCCATCCTTAACTGGGGCATTGTCAAACTCACTCCTCTAGATTTCAGAAAAAGATGCTATGTTGTCTTCTCATTTCATCCCCTGTCTGCCTCTTGATAACTTTATAGCAAATTGGAATGCGTGTTTTGCTGTTCAACAGTGTGTGTAGTGATGCGTGCGCGCATGTGTGAGTGAATGAATGGCAATTTGCAACACAGCTGTAAGGGGACAAGCTTGAAGCCGTGACCAGGCTGTGACCAGTAAAAGGTGAGTAACGTTGGACGTTAAACGGGGACAAGCTTGAAGCCGTGACTAGGCTGTGACCGCACAGAACACCAATGTGTGACCGGTAAAAGGTGAGTAACGGTGGACGTTATTTTTCACTGATACTTTTCACAATTACTTTATTGTAGCAGTGACAGATGTAGCAGTTACACAAAAATAACCGTTTGTCACACCTCTAGATGTTAGTTTTCCCTCGTCCTGCTCGTGACGTCATCACAAGAGCACCGTGACTGTGTAGCATACAACCGCATGTGTATCTCATTTCAATGTTTATGTATATCTGTCTTATAAAGAAAGGATTTCCACGTAATAACTATACGTAATTTCTTTCCGTATATTGCTGTTGGTTTATACAGTGGCCTACTGTATTTTGCGTAGAGTGTGTGTGTCTTAGTTCGTTTCTGTGAGATCTCGTTAAGTAGCTGTGTTTCGTGCAGTGAGGTACACATATTTTCTTTTCGTTAGTTGCGTGAACAGTGTAATAGTAGCTGGAATGAAATTTATTTGTTCATTGTACAGTATCATTGCGATAGAAAACTGTGCCGTTAATGATTCACCGACCGAGCTCGATAGGTGCAGTCGCTTAAGTGCGGCCAGTATCCAGTAATTTGGAGATAGTGGGTTCGAACCCCACTGTCGGCAGCCCTGAAGATGGTTTGTCGTGGTTTCCCATTTTCACACCAGGCAAATGCTGGGACTGTACCTTCATTAAGGCCACGGACGCTTCCTTCCCATTCCTAGGCCTTTCCTGTCTCATCGTCGCCATAAGACCTATCTGTGTCGGTGCGACGTAAAGCAAATAGCAAAAAAAAAAAAAAAAAAAAAAAAAAAAGAAGAAGATTCACCGCTATCTCCAGCGACACCTGATTGTTCAGCAAAGGGATTTCGGAACCTCGCCGGCTACATCGCCAACCGTGAAAGAAAATATGACCGGTCAATGCGAAGTCCCACTGGGAAAATGCTTTCCATTTCTTCTGGTACAGCCCCTGTGGGATGGATACAAATGTTATCTCGGGGAGGTCTACTCGTTCCATCGTTAGAATGGTAAACCAAATAAAGGAATTTGAGTTAATTTTCAGGGACACTCACGGACGTGCTGAACTATGACACATACCTAATATTATACGCAAAGTGTGTCAAATAATTAGCAGTAAATTCCCCGCTGTACCACCAGAAATACCTATTAAAAATGTATGTTAGAACGAGAATATTTATACGCATACGACAAATGAACATTCGGACAAGAACTGAAAAATCCATAACAGCTCACCGGCGAAAGGCACGACAGTGGATTTCATCTTCAAAAGCAACCACTTCATGACATCTAATCTCACAGGTAGGACTGTGTTCTAATGAGCCTCCGTGGCTCAGACGGCAGCGCGTCGGCTTCTCACCACTGGATACCGTCGTTCAAATCCCTGTCACTCCATGTGAGATTTGTGTCGGTCAAAGTGGAGGCGGGACAGGTTTTTCTCCGGGTACTCCGGTTTTCCCTGTCATCCTTCATTCCAGCAACACTCTCCATTATCATTTCATAGCATTGGTCAGTCATTAAAAAATCACTTTGGGAGTGGCGACCCCATTGTAATAATAGCCTATATGTGGTTCATTCATTACATCCCTGACCCGGTCAAAGACTGGAAAACAGGCTGTAGGTTTTCCAGGACTATCTATGCATGGTTTCGAATATAAAATTACTTCTGCTGCAGTTACAATATGTGTTAAGCTTTAAACTTCATACCTGCGGAAGTGAGTCAGCATATCGTATGTTAACATACGGTAGTTCATCATATGACAAAGATTTCATATTTCTAAATATTTATGTTTACAGACTTGAAAGCGCGTAAGCTTCCTCAAACTAAATAGAGGAACTTTGAAATGTTAATAAATTTCAAGCGTTGGTTATAGTGCCGTCACGTTTACGCCTTATTCGTAATGGAAATCATGAAAAGTTACTCGTTTTCTATCTTATAACTGCAGTAATCTTTATGTCTGGTCTGCAATTAGTTCTGAGAAACTGCAATATTAGCTGATATTATGAGATTCTTACTGATTTGCGCGCTCCGGGCTCGGCTGCTTTGCTCCTACTGTGACGTCATTTCGTTAACCAATAGCAGCTCGGTTCGCGTTGGGCCCAACCTTTAGCAGTGTTTAAGAACCTTGTGTCCCGCTATGTCTGGCTCAAAGAGGATATATAAGTGAGAAGGAACCTCTCCGGGTGAAGGAAAGAGAATACGAAAGCAGGTCCGTAAGTCCAAACGAATGTGGACAGCCATGGAAAGGAGGAATCAACTGCCTGAACTTTACGATCCAATTCTTCGTACACTAACGGAAATAAAATCGTACGGCTTTTAATACATATATACATGAATTATCATTATAGTCCGTTATGCCATTCAGCGTTCAGTCTGCAAGCCTCTGTGAATTTACAAAAACGGCACGTCGCGACAATCCTCTATTTGCAATCAGTGCCGTGGCCTCATTTAATTCTATACCTCTTATCATTAAATCGTTAGAAACTGAATCAAACCATTGTCATCTTGGTCTCCCTCTACTCCTCTTACGCACCATAATAGAGACTACTATTTTTCTAGGTATCCTTTCCTCCTCCATTCGTCGCACATGTCCCAACCACCAAAGATGGTTTACGCGTGCAGCTTCATCCATCGAATTCATTCCTAACTTAGACTTTATCTGCTAGTTCCGAGTAGGCCTACTCTCCTGCTATTGTTCCCACCTATTTTAAAAGCAACAATTTTCGCTACTTTCATGTCTGTTACTTCAAACGTATGAATAATATATCCTGAGCCCACCCAGCTTTCGTTCTCGTAAAGCAAAGATGGTCTGGAAACACACCGATGTAAATACAGTTTCGTCCGGGAGATGACTTCCTTCTTACAGAACAATGTTGATCGCAACTGCCAACTCACTACATTGGTTTTACTAGACCATGTAATCTCACTTATTATTACTATCCTGGGGAACAACCAACAAAAATACTTAAAATTATCTACCTGTTCCATGTTTGTATCACCAATCTGACATTCACTTCTGTTGACTTTCTTACCTACTGACATCAATTTAGTCTTGGAGAGGCTAATTGTTATTCCATACTCACTGCACCTATTTTCAAGTTCCTGGACATTAGACTGCAGGCTTTCGGCACAATCTGCCATTAAGACGAAGTCGTCAGCAGACGCCAGACTGCATACTAAATTTCCACCCGCCTGAATCACTCCTTGCCAATTTATACCTTTCAGCAGATGATCCTCGTAAATTACGAAGAGCAAATGAGAAAGATTTCAGCCTTGTCTAACCCCTGTAAGTATCCTGAACCAAGAACCCGTTCTACTATCAATTCTTACTGGAGCCCAATTGTCATCACGAATGCCTTTGATTGATTTTAATAATCTACCCTTAATGTCATTCCCCCCGCAGTATTGTGAACATCATTTCCCTCGGTACCCTGTCATATGCTTTCTCTAGATATACTAAACCAATACACAGCTGTCTATTCATTTCCTAACATTTTACATTCACCTGGTGCGTACTGAAAATTGGATCTTGACAGACCCTCCGTGCTCTGTAACCACACTGGATTTCATGCAACTTCATCTCTGAACGCACCCTCTCTTTCGAGATGCCGGTGAATACTTTGCTTGGTATAGTAATCATACAGGGAACGGATTTATATGTACTAATATTTATTGAATTATGTACATATATATTTAGTTATTTTTATTCAAATACGGAATTATATATGGACTTAAAATTGCATATATAACATTCGTTTCTATTTTTATCAAAGTTCAAAGAAGCTAAACAAAGTAGATCTACATGCAACATAATGTTGCACTTCACATTTTAATATATTTGAAGAACACACAATATTTTATTCTCTGTTACCAAAAGAATGGATTACAAAATGTTCTTTTAAGTGCTGCAAAGTGAATCTCCATCTATTATCTGTAAGGACAGTTTTATATTGACTGAAACTGCGTTCAACATCGGAAGACGTAATGGGGGCATAATTCAACTTCACAATACCTACTGGCGTTAAATCCAGTGTTAATTTTACAGTTAAATCTCCACACAGCATTGCAGCAACCATTGTCCGGGGTTATTTGAAAGCACAGTTTGCTTCATTTGCAGGATTTAGTTGTTCCACAGTTTTATTCACAATTTCACAACTTTCAGAAAGTGGGAGATGCGAGTTTTGGAGCCTTTTCAGTGTTTGTTTGACGCATAAAAAATTATGCTGAATGTAACATAAGTCATTTTTCACATATATGTCGCAAACAACTGTTTTCGCGGCTGCATCTTCAGAGCCCATGGTATGCAGAACGTTCTTAATACAGCCTATATATATTCAACATAATATTCAATCGCTTGCAGCCACGTACCCCACCTAGTTAGAATCGGCTTAGGCGGCACTGGAATCTCTGGGTACATTTCTTTCAAAAGATGAACTCTTCTGTGGGCTTCGAGAAAAACTGTTTTCACTGAGGAAATCAATAAATTTACCTTGGGGTAACTGCCTTTTACCACTTCAGCCACACGATGAAAGGCATGTGCTACACATGTTAAATGAGTCACCGTTGGATATACAGCACATAATGCTTCTCCGGCGTTCATCATATAAGGTGCAGAATCGCTAATAAAAAGTAACATTTTATTATACTTAACGCCCTGTGGCCAGGTGTTACTCAGAGCCTCACTGAACAGTTTTGCTATAGTTTTGTTATAGCACTTTTCTAAAACATCACAGTGTAAGAGAATCCGTTTACAATAATCTTCGCTTAAAAAGCCAATGATTACGTTGCCAATTAGCCTGCCTTCTTTGTCTGTTGTCTCATCCATGGAAACCGAAATTGGACCGTCTTTAATCTCTTGCCTTATCCTCCGAACAGTTTCATCGTATATGGCTGATCAGTACGTTTTTCTCATCCGGGATGGATCGTTTGGTATATTTCTCGAGGAATTCCATGAAGCGCTGATTATAAGAGAGGTATGTCAGCAGAGATGAGAGCACGGCAGAGATCGGTGTTGAACTCGAACGTTGCACTGGAAGTTGCTGCTTGTGTCAGAAACAACTGTCTCTGCTTGGAATCTCCTTGTTTGTTAGCCTGGTGTTCACTGGTTGAAACATGCTGTTGCACTAGGAACATTTGAGTAGATGTCACTGCACAATGACACAAATTACAAAATAATATCTTACTGTCAGTTGATAAACCATCTTCTTTATATTCTGATACGTAACTTTTCAGTTTTAAACTGGTTGACTGAGTTCTTTAGGCACATTGTAACAATGTTAATGTCTTCAATGAATATCAATATACAACTGCACACACTAAACGTACTAGAACACTATGAGCCGTCTCACTCCTAATTCAAACTGTGAAGACTGGTAGTGAACTAGATGGAGTTATGAAGCAATCAAAGGGAATGCCCGAATTAACTAATCCGGAAACCACTTCTAAATCCCGTAATGGTCCACATTGTTTATTTTCGTGTTATATTAGTTATATTACTCGATTGTAAGCACTTCTGATACGAATAATAGAAACACTCACTCGGATCATGAACTTAATAGTGGGCACTAGAAACGTTTTGCAATACGCAGAAACAGTTGGCTGGGCACCGCATTTATGGTGAGGGATGAAAAGAGGGGTGAAAACCGGTCTAGAAGACAGCAAAGCGCGACCTTCAAACAATTTGTTACCAAGCAGTGGGACTGATAGCATGTTAAGAGGTCAGTGTGGTCTACGGGTGAATATCGCGCAAATATCCGCTACAATTTCGCTCGTGTATTAACTGTTGACCAGTGCCTGGAGGAAATGACTCCGGTGCTGGGGAAAGATTGTCCACATCGGACACCAATTTTCCGCTGGTATAAGGAGTTCTAGAGGTGAAATTTAGGGGTTGAAGACGATCCTCATTCTGGGCGACCGTCTGAACCAATGACTGAGGAAAACATTGAAGCTCTGAGGAAAATGTTGCAGCAAGAGGGGCGGATGACATATCGGCAGGTAGAAGAGACCTTCCACATCCCTGCACCAGCTATTCATTCAATTCTACACGACCATCTCCATGTTGGAAAGGTTTGTTCCCTTAGGATGCCCCATTCACTTTCAGAGCACAGGGTACATCGAGTGAAATGGTAACGAAAAATGCTAAAACAGTTTGAAAATGAGACTTCGCGTAACGCCAATAGCATCGTTACAGGTGACGAAACTTGACTCTATTATTACGATGTTCCAACAAAATCACAGAACAAGGTGTGCCTGTTTGAAGATGAGGGTACTCCTGTGACTGAGCGAAAGTCAAGGTGAGTGAAGAAAAGGATGATTGCAGTATTCTTCACTAAAGGGGTCATCCTGACTCGGCTTGTGCTAGAAACACAAAGGGCAGTAACTGCCAAGTGGTACAGTGAGACTTGTCTGCCTCAGGTCACCCAGGCTCTGAAGCAGCTCCGTCCAAGGTCACGGCTCAACACTTGGCTCTTGCATCACGACAATGCTCCAGCACATACAATTTTCGGCTGGTATAAGGAGTTCCAGAGGGGAAATTTTGGGGTTGAAGACGATCCTCATTCTGGACGACCGTCTGAATCAGTGACTGGGGAAAACATTGAAGCTGTGAGGAAAATGTTGCAGCAAGAGGGACATCGTGCTAATGCAACAATGGATTTTCTTGCCAGATCAGGGTTAACTGTGCTTGATCGCTCTCCATACTGTCCTGATCTTGCCCTTGTGACTTCGCACTCTTCCCAGAAATGAAGATGAAGCTGAAAGGGCGGCGTTTTGAATCCGACGAGGAGCTTCTGGCAGCATGGGATCAAGAGTGTGAAAATGTAATAGAAGAAAAGTGGCAGAGTTGGTTCAGTGACTGGTTTCGACGTATGTAGAAGTAAATTGAGTGGGGTGGAAATTATTTTGAAAAAGTCTATAGCGTTCACTCACATTGCAAAACTTTCCTAGTGCCCTTTGTATTTGGCATCTGGAAAGAGAGGATGAGCAAGGGAAATGGAGGGAAGATATTTCGTTGATCAGTCACAGGCAGTGTGTGGGCTGAGAGCACAATATTATCAGTATCAGTCAAGTAATTGAACGATAGGAAGAGAGAGTTATGCTCATGGCAGAGCACCAGGAGATCGGGAACAGATTCTTACAGAACTGATGACAACCTTCCTCTCTTAACACCAATCAGAGGACAATGAAGCTATCGATAAAAGGAAGGGAAGACACAAACCTAATAGCGTCATAGTCGGAAAAGATTAGGAGTTGACTAAGGAAGATCGGACAGTGAATACGAATGTTAGGAGGCTCACAAAAATAACTAGATAGTGTGTTAGACTCAGCTACGAGTTTCGTGGTCACCAAGCGTAGAGTCAAGGAGAGGTTACCTCTTCTTTCTCCTACTTAGGATTATGTGATTCAGAGACGGACGATCTTTTCTACAGCTGTCCCCTATCAGTTCAACATGTTGCATCACTAATCAGATAACTTGGTGGTTACATAGAGTTAGGCACCACTTTAAGTCCTTTCTTACGACCGCGCTCAGGGTGATTCTGTTCAGTCTGGTTGTTTGTATACTACATTTAAAATGATGAGCTTCGTATTGTAGCCAGAGAAGGGGTGTTAGGTCAGAGTGGCGACCGTGGAATCACGAGCTGGGTAAGACAATGTTTCCCCTCTCCCTGTCCGATATCTCTTGGTAAAGTCCTGGTCTCTTCTGACGCACAGTGAATCCCCCATTTTCTGTGGACATGTCTTCATTGCATTCTATTTTCTCTTTTGTATTACCTGCGCGCTGTACCGTCCTGGTCACAATCCATATTTCGTAAGGAGCACGAACACTCGCTTCCAAAATTGGCAAGTTATTGAATTACATGTAAAAATGACTTTATTTGTAATTTTTACTCGTAATTCACTTGTGAAATTAACATTGTAATCGTTACATTGTAGTAATCGAGATACATCGCAACAAGAGCTTGGTAACTTTAGAACCCCAGCACTCGTTCATTTACTCGCAGCTTGTTGAGATTTAAGTAATCGTGTACTACATTGTTCAGACGGTGGTGATGATTATTGTTTTAAGAGGAAGTACAACTGGACAACCATCCTCTATTAACACTAAGCAGAGGGAAAATGGAGGAGATATGACATTTAAAGGTATCGGCATAAGAAAGAGTGGACTCCATAGGACTCGAGCACCTCAAAAAAACCGTGGAAGAGACTCACACAAGACTCAGCTAGCGGAACAGTGGAGAAGCCTCACAAAGGACTCAGCTAGCGGAACAGTGGAGTAGCCTCACACAAGACTCAACTAGCGGAACCGTGGAGGAGCCTCACACAACAGCCAGCCAGCGGAATCGTGGAAGAGCCTCACACATGACCGAGCTAGCGGAACCGTGGAGGAGCCTCATACAAGAACCAGCTAGCGGAACCTGGGAGGAGCCTCACACATGACCGAGCTAGCGGATTCGTGGAAGAGCCATACAAAAGACTGAGCTAGCAGAACCGTGGAGGTGTCTCACACCATTACCGAGGTAATTTTTTTAGCCTTCCCCTTTTATGTTTTGGACTGGCTGTCGCTGTAGAAATTAGTGTCGCATCATGCTCATCTTTCAAACTGGTTTTCTACGACTACTTATAAGTTACTGGGGGCCATACTCCTAACTTATATTTCTACTTGCCTAAAACACTCTGTTCTATTTTAATTCAAGACCTGTCTGTTTGTGTTTCGCGTTATTCTGTGCCAGGTATGGACCATTGATGGACTAATTAATATAAAAATAGGATCAAATAAGTATAAAGTGTGCACTATGGAACAGTTAAATGAACTAAAGTGATATGCGGGAGGAATGGTCACAACATTTTGTTTCTATTGTAGTTTAATTTTAGAGTTATCCTTGTAGTATATCGTCATTTTTAACTTTAACTATTAGAACGTAATTAGTAATATAGTTTACTTTTGCTTGCCGTAGTGGTAGATTGGTGTTAGTAGCAGCAGACTTGGTTCAGTGCCTTATATTTGTCGTGTTTATTTCCACTTACATTATTGACACATTGCCATTATCGTATTGATCGCTGTAAATTGTTATTTCCATTCCCATTATTGTCATAATCATCTCCAACGTAACTGAGAACAACGTAAGTTATAGTACCCCTGATGAACTTGAGACAAACGAACAGGCTCCCCTATTCCTTGCAAACAGTCCTCAAAACCTTTCATTTACTCCGCCCTCCCCCACTGTAGCTGGAACCAGCTGTGCAGGCAACACACATCTATTGTCATCTGAGCTTTCTTGCCATTCCCAGTCGACAAGGGACATCATTAACCACCAGCTTTCTCCGTACAGAAATGCTCTAAATATTTGCAATATTTAGCGCTCAAAGCTTCCTTGCGGAGGCGCGAATGGATGAAATAAAAGCCCTATTTATGCCTCCCAGTTTCAACGCAATATTAATCACTGAATCTTGGTTAAAACCACACCACGCAATAGAAATGATCAATTCCTACGCGATTTGCTTACCTCGTAGCCTTTGAGCCTTACCAAGAATCTAAACCGGCCCAGCAGCCGCGACAGTCCAATATGCGTTAGGAGCAGCAGCTGTGTTCGCAATTGAAAGTAGGCTACGAACAGGCTGCAAACTGTAACTATACTGACCAATGTAATCTACAGGTGGCTTCCCTGTATTTCTTCTTTTTGTGGAACACTTTTCCTCTAGATTTTTAGTTTTGCTTTGTTTTTCGTAATGTAGCTAACATAATCTGAAATGAAATGCATAGATCAATTTCGTACATTGTGTGGGCATGGGCAGTTTAAACTGGTGTGTGTGTGTGTGTGTGGTAACCATCGCAGACATGCTTAGCAGATGAAGATAAAGAAATCTCAGCCGTAATCAAGCCTTTTGGACTATTTCAATTCAACTACATGTCGTATGGTCTTAAAAGAAATCACATTTATTGTACTGTTTTGAGAAGATTGAGAACGAATATGGTTGGGATGATGTAACAATAAGGGAGTGTTTTGGTTTAAAATATTACTTTAACAATTCAGAATATTTTTTTTGTGGAATTCTTCTTTGAGACTATAAAATATTTTTATATTTTGTATAACACGATTGCGATGCAGAGTGCCAAAGCAATGCATTACAACGTTTTGAATCAGCTGTTTCAGAAATAAGAGAAAATAATGAAAGCTATGAGGTAGATGAAAATAAATGTTCTAATCCAGAAACAAAAAGCTCTAAACACAATTCTGGTTTAAGTCTGATTGTAGATGCCCACGAAGTGTGGGATATAGTGATCAACCAAGTGATAGACCGATTACCACAGTCTCATACATTAAGTAGTTTCGAAATTTTGTTCCGAAAACTTTGTTACGTTCAGAGAAATTTTCCCAACGAATTTAGTCAATACTTTTTCCTTAAGTTTCAGTTCATTTATCTACCAAGATAAATTGAGAAATGAACTTTCAGTGATTTATGGCAATTATCATTTAAGGATATTTCCTTCTGCCTGTGATTTGTTCACATTCTTCATGAAGCATTCATCCGAAGAATCGTTCTCTGTGAAACACAAAACTCTACAAATTGCACTAACTACGCCAGTTTCAGCAGCGAAATCAGAGCGAAGTTTCAAAGCAGACTGAATTCACTCACTGTTTGTTAAATTCATAAGGAGAACACCGGTGAAATGCCCAACTTCAAAAACAGAGTCATTGAAATGTTTGCCAGTGCTCAACCACTGTATAAGTAATGTGCCATTTGGTGAGTTCAATTCTATGTCTTCATTATTAACTACTTAGTGTATATATTTACGCCGATATATTTCGCTATACGTACTCTCCTTTGGAGTTTTTGTGGTACGGTATAGATACCCGTGTTTCAGAAATACCTGCCGCAATCCCATTTCCATGGCCGAAAACTCTATATCGGGCCCCACTGGCGGAATTGATCCCGAGCCGCTACTGTATGCATTCAAGTCTTATAATATTGTAATTGGTCTTGGTTCACGCTCGGTGACTGGGTGTTTGTGTTTGTCGCAGAATTTTCCTCTTCATATTTACGCAACACTACCAACACGCAATAGGGATTACCGGTACATTCTATCACGTAGGCTTGGCCTCGGGAATAGCATCAGATCGCAAACAAGAGTCAAATCCACATGTACGACACATCTCGCACCCACTGCTGTGGTAGAACATAACAGATCCATGCCATGGTTACTGTACCAGAGGTATGCCCGACTCGTGAATTTAAAACTGGTGACTTGTAGAAGTCTATGAAGATCATGAAATCTGAAACCCATTTTGAAAATAGTGTGAACGTTTCTCGACATATGTCACTACTATCGACTTATGTTCTGCCCTCTGGGGTGAAGATGAACTATTAAAATTCAGGATAAATTTTGTGCGTTAAGGTTTCCTAAACTGGAATATTTAGTGTTTGTTTTAGATGTTCAAAGGTTATCAACACTTCTATCTCTTCCCGCACGCTTAAAGCGTTGGCCGCTGAAAAATGTTGTATATTTATTTATCGACCAATCAAAAGTTTTCTGATATTTATTAAATTAACCAATAAGATTTCGGGGTGTGTCAGGGCCTTGACCCAGAATTTTCTGGATTTTCCTCTCCGCTATAAAAGCCGTGGGCTGATGAGCCATGATGTCCATTGTTATCGCTCCATTCTAGAGCGTGTACCTAACGGAGGCAGGGGGAAAGGCTCCCTCGTCCATCTTCTGGAGGTCCACAAGCTCGAGATAATGGCAGTTTCGTCTTAACTATGTGATAGTTTTGAGAGCTAGCTTGAGAGGAAAGTTTCAAACGTCTAGTAATGTCACTTTTATTTTGTCAAATGTATATTTCAAACTTTAATTGTAAAATTCAAACAAGTCAAAAGAACTTAACCATAATCAGAGAATAGAGAGTGAGTAACTCTCATGTATTCCCTCTCAAGTTGACATTGAGGTGACCATGATTTTGTAACCGTTAAAATCCACCTAGCATTTCTGTAACTTAAATATTTTCTCCATGTAGTCACCTCTCTAACGTCGGGCCATAAGCCCAAATAGGGTCTTAAGAATTTCATGTAAGTATCAAGTAGTGAATGTGTTCGCCTCCTTACCATTTTGATTTTCGGCCAGTAACTGTACCTTTTGCTTTTATTAAAAGCCAGGTAGAATGGGCACTTGTTACCCCTGTTACAGTTAACATCATTCACTTCATTTTTAGGCAGTTAGACTGTTGAGCAGTTAGGGCAGTGAGTACTGTTTCATTTTGTTAAATGTAGGTTGTGCCTGGATAGGCCAGGAACTTGTAAATTTCGAGAATAGTCTACAAAAAAAGTGAATTTGTAGAACAAACAGCCCTTCCCCTGATGTAGAAACTAGAAGATCCGTCTCCTTGACAATTGTTTGAAAGGATTAGTAGCGCTAATTTAAAAATTGTAATTAGGGAGCCGAGACTCTTTATATTCCGAATCGCGAGTCAAGTGATTAAATTAACAATGCACTCCACAATGCAAGGTCTTTCACACGGAAACATTACATTATTGTTCTCAAAGCAGGGTCACATTATAAGAGAAAGTCGCAAATGTTGAGCGACTTAAAACTTAAATTTGAAGTAAAATTTTAAACTGGAATAGACCAAGTCTGTTACTGTACACATAATACCGATCTTGGGCTCTTCTGAGATTTAATTACTCATTTTATAATTATTCAAGTTGGTCCACTTACTTAGACTACTTTTGCAACTGGATTACGTATACATAGAATAACTATTTTGAACTGTTTTTAAATTTCGTTAATCATTTTATAATTATTCACATTAGTTACTGTTTTAATATGCATTTAACGGAAAAATTGATTGCTTTTAGTACCATTGTAAGCGTATAATGAGGAAGGAAACGCTGTATATTACCGGTCATATATACTGGTACTACAATACTGTGCATCATATATTTATCATACTGTACGTTGTACATTTGCACATTAAATACTTCATGATCCTCATATTTTATCTGTATTACAACGTCGAACATTTTAGTCCGTGAATTAGACTTAGCTATGAAACGTGGTTCATGTTCCACCACGCCATCGCGAAGCACTGTTTCTCTTGCATTCCGAGACGGAAGTGCGCCGTGTGTCGCTGTGCCGTATGAAACATTCAGCAGTGACAGTTAGGCCATGTCTATTATTAAAACAGTATTTAAGCCACACGAGGCGGAATAATTCAGGCTTATTGCATTCTACGTTGTGCAGATATATTCACAATATAAATCTAGCAATGATTCATCTTCTTGTTCTTCTTCTACAATATCCTTATTATATGTCGGCTGTCATCGGGGCGATCTGACCCTTGTCCTCAGCAAGTTGGGGTACCGAGTCCATACCATTCTCGTACAGTCCGTAGCCAAGATTTTCTCCTTTTCTACTACACCTCTTTCCTTAAAGTATATATTTGAGATAAACTGAAGGAGGTCATTTATTTATTTGTGTCAGTCGCATAATACAGTAAAAATTACAAGAGAGATTATACATATTACAGTGGTGCTGCCTAGTGCCAGATACGAGCACTAATATCAGGTGGATGCTATTCTTTACGTTGTCGCAATTCGCACTCTCTTTGAAGACTTCCACGTCGTCCAGGGCTCTCCGTAGTTACGGAGCAACTTCTACTCAAGTTTCGCAAGTTTCAGGCGAGCTGGATGAGCAGCCCTGCCTGATCAAATCAAAGCATCGTGAGAGAGGAGTTTTGCCTCGGAGTTGGCGCAGTGATACCTGCAAAGTGTGGCCACAGGTACATAGGTGTATCACTGTGTTCCAGTAGCTCTCCCATCTACTTGACCTGCAAGTTTCAAGATGCTTCTTCATTCCTCACGTGAAAAGCATGGATCTGGGTTTTTGATGGATTTGGTTTTAACTTATAATTCTCTAAACGTATAAACCACTGCACTACCTCATAATTTCGAATGATATTGTACGTGAACTCCAGCTCGGAGTACTGTAGCCCCACATCTCAAAGGATGGTGTTCAGGCCTCAACAACATTAAGTAAGGCAGGAGATACACAACACCGAAGTAAACATGGACGGAGAAAAAGAATTCCCTGTTACAGAGGATTTAAATAATTCTCTTGAAGGCAGTCCTTGGGACCCAGTTTCAACAGGACTGCTCAAGCTGTGATCAAGTACGCAGGTGAGAGACCTAAAGTACTGGACTTGCTTTAGTGATGTGCCAGCTACTGTGTGGAGATGAGAAGAATGCACGAATGAGGAATGTGGTCTGCAAGCACGAACTTCCTGTTCTGCCCAGACAGATCGGCTCTTATCTGCTCTTATCTGCTACACGAAAACATTGACTCACACTTTGCAGTTTGCTGGATTACAACTAACAAGAGCGAAGAGCTACTAGTAGAAGATAATGTAAAGTCGCCTGGGTAGTAGCGGAGTTACTATGGTAACCATTGCGTCACGGGCTCTGCTGGTGAAAACCCCTTCGCCCCGTGCCTCACCGGGCATGTGCATTCTTCTGATCTCCCAACAATACTCTCAACTTTATAGGTTGAATGACATGTTTTCTTACGATCATTAAGTTAGTATTTTTCGTGTTTAAACGCACAACTCTGTTTGACCACACAGTTCGCTAATATCTGTGGACCTTCAGCACTTATTGCAAACCGAAGGGTATCATCCGCATATGGCAGATTATTTTTCACGATTCCTTTAACAATACTGATATCAGTAAAGCACCCTTTCATAGAAGTTATTGAAGAGGAGTGGAGTTATAACAGAGCCTTGCCTCATCCCTTGCTTTATTTCAATAGCACAGGCGTTGGTGTTATCAACCTTAAGAGATGCGAACTGATGTTAATAAAGATTGGCAACGTTTCGTATATCTTTTCCATCCAGACCAATATCATATAGTATAGTCAATTTACCATGTAACCAAAGAAGTCTCTGGACAACTGGGAATAAAGCAACACCAAGATGAATTAGTCTCTTCTGCAAGGAAACTTCCTGTCTTTCATGAACATATATACCTTGATCACGACCAAGGGTTTCTAGTGTAATGTGGAATCCGAACCAGAGGATGTCTTCATTTTACGAGGCACGTCCAGAAAGTAAGTTCCGTTTCAATTTATCTCCGCTGCAGCGCTGCGATCGCAGGTCCGCACATGCACGGTAGACGCTCTGTATCAAGGAGAAGAAGCGTGTGCCATTTTGAGATCGCTGTCAGCCACGTACGCTTTGTTGTGCTTGTTTACAATGTCGGTGTTGATTGAACATCCCGCCGCTTGTGAAATCAGATCTGTGATTCGTTTTCTGAATGCTAGGAAAGTGAAACCAATTGAAATTTATCGGCAAATTTGCGACGTTTACGGACAAAATGCGATGAGTGATTCAATGGTGGGAAGGTGGGTCCGACAGTTCAATGAAGGACGTAGTGACGTGCACGATGAAGAACGAAGTGGGCGTCCATCTTTGGTTACAGAAGAACTGGTTCACGCGATTGATGACAAGATCCGGGAAAACCGCAGGTTTACAATTAGTGCTGAAAGAAAATGTTTCCAACTGGTTGAAGACACAGGCGGCGAACTTCTATGAAGAAGGTATACAAAAACGTGTGCCCCGCTATGACAAATGCCTGCAAAATTTCGGCAGTTATGGGGAAAAGTAGTCTAAGAATTGTAGAATTTTGTGCAATACATATTTTTTCTGTATCTGTACACAATTTAGTTTTAATACCAAACGGAACTTACTTTCTGGACGTACTTCGTATAACTCCCGAATTCCGTGGCCAGAACTCCAACCGCAGCCAGCTCAGTGACAATGATAATAGGTTATCAAGCCCCCTGATCTTTATCGTCAAATTAAATCAGCAATACCCTTATGATAGGAACATCGGTCCTGGTTGAAATGGGCCTCTACTTTGTGTCAAAATTGAAAGTCTTCATTTAAGGCACCATTTCGATGGATTCCGTTCCCGGACCACGCCTGGCTGAGAGTCGGTTGCTAAAACTGATCGCGACGTTGCGTTCGAAGGGTGGGAGTGTCGCGGTTCGTGCGGACACGGCCGCCGCCGCGTCTCCTGAAAAGAGCTTCACCCCGGTGGAGCTGGACCGGTCGACACCACCACTGAGAGTGTGTGAGACGGGAGGGTTGGTCCGCGCAGCGTCTTTGTGTCTACTGGCGCCGGTTCGCCGCCCTTGCCCCGCGACCAAGCTAGAAAGTGTGTGCTGTGTGTGCAGCGACCGAACATTTTGTGCGACACGCACAAACCAAACACGACCTCAGAGCAGGCGAGACTACCCACTGAATTTAAGCATATTATTAAGCGGAGGAAAAGAAACTAACAAGGATCCCCTTAGTAGCGGAGAGCGAACAGGGAAGAGCCCAGCACCGAATCTCGCAGGTTCACCCTGCCGGGAAATGTGGTGTTTGGGAGGGTCCACTTAACCGGGAACCTGCGGCGAGTTCAAGTCCTTCTTGAATGGGGCCACGCTCCGCAGAGGGTTCCAGGCCCGTAGAGACCGCTGCGGCTTCCGGGAGGATCTCTCCTTAGAGTGGAATTGCTTGAGAATGCAGCCGTAAGTGGGTGGTAAACTCCATCTAAGGCTAAATATGACCACGAGACCGATAGCGAACAAGTACCGTGAGGGAAAGCTGAAAAGAACATTGAAGAGAGAGTTCAAGAGTACGTGAAACCGTTCGGGGGTAAACGTGAGAAACCCGAAAATACCTCAACCGGGGAGATTCAAGCCTTATCCGCGCCTCTTCCCCTGCTTTGGCCAGATGGGTCTGTCCCCCTGCACGGAGCAATCCGGAGTCAGGGTGGTAACAGGTTTCTACTCAGCCGGGTAGTGGTGGGGAGGTCGGTGGGCCGCACTTCTCCCCTCGTTGGACGTCGCGACCCGTTGGGTGTCGATCTAAGGCCTGGGTGTGTAGCCTGTTCGTCCGCGTCGCAAGGCGTGTTCGTCGGACAGACCCCCGGTGTTCCGGCCGACGGCTCGACGGTATGTGTGCACGGAGTTGATTCGCCGCCCTTCGGGGCAGGCGTCCGGCCCCTGACAAGCGAGGGCGCGTGGCATGGACGACGGACCTCCGGCCCGGCTCCGGCCCCGCTCAGCTGTTGGTTTGGGGATGTCTCGGACAGAAACATCTTGTAGACTCCCGGCAGCGAA
Organism: Anabrus simplex; assembly: GCF_040414725.1. NCBI lineage: Eukaryota > Metazoa > Arthropoda > Insecta > Orthoptera > Tettigoniidae > Anabrus > Anabrus simplex. Next base: position 28,020,478 of record NC_090279.1, on the reverse strand, counting down.
GCAAAAGCTTCGGGTAATTTCACGACCCGTCTTGAAACACGGACCAAGGAGTCTAACATGTGCGCGAGTCATTGGGTTGACACTAAACCTAAAGGCGCAATGAAAGTGAAGGTCCCGCCTCGTGCGGACCGAGGGAAGATGGGCCGCGCTGCTGTGCGGCTCCGCATTCCCGGGGCGTCTCGTTCTCATTGCGAGTTGAGGCGCACCCAGAGCGTACACGTTGGGACCCGAAAGATGGCGAACCATGCCTGGCCAGGACACTAGCAAGGGAGATGTGGAGGTACAGGCAAGAAACCAAGAGATTTAGAGTTTTGTGTAAATATGTTGGAAGGAAGATGTTTTAAGATGTCCTTGATGTAGCGGGCAGTCACTTCACCACTGCCTGCTCCTTAGGCTCGAGAGCTTCCTGAACTCTCTGAGACTCTCGGTTTAGTTTTTCACGGCCGGTGTCTTCGCTGTATGCCGTGGTCGAATTGCGTTAGTAGTTGCCAATGTCCCACCGGAAACTGAGCGGGGCATTCCCAGGAATCCGGTCCGTGTGAAGGTCAGTAGAGTACTGAAGGTGTGGCATCCAGTAAACGGAAGAGCAATCCGAAGCGGCAAGAAATTTCTCTGAAAGGAAACATAAAACACTTTGTTGGTGTAACTCTGAAGATGTAGCAAAATGAAACTGCCGTGAAAGTGGGAATCTGGCAACGCTTGTGGCCGTCGAGTGGAATGACGTGTTCCTACAAGCTGTGGCTCAGCTTACCTCGTCTTTCCGTTATGTATAACAGAGGGAGGACTGTTTTCTACTCGGCCGTGTGTACATACTTCAATCTGCACTGAACATACAACGGCCACACCCAGAAATCTCCTGAGCTGTATAGTGATTACCTTCTTCATGACGGAACTGCAACGTGTGTAACAATTAGCCAAGTATACTCCATATCTTCGTGATGTGATGATGATTATTGTTTAAAGAGGCCTAGCATCTAGCTCCTTGGCCCCTAATGATACGAAATGTAAAAACAATTTAAAAGTCCAAATATTCAACCTCTGACCGGAATTCATATCTTGATTGTGAATAATGAATGGACTAATACGAAAGCAAGATAATCAGCGGATCCAACTCGAATATTAAACATTAAGAAGAATTCCAATAATCAATCCTACGAATACAAATATAAACACGACGATGAGCAATTATTATGAACTTAAAACAATCAGCGGATCCGCTCCGAAATGGCGCACCTATCCAGAAGCTAACTTATAACAATGGTATATACTGACCAAGGAGCTGCTTCCAAAGCACATCCTTGAATCGATTATGCTTTGTGTCTAAAGAGATCGAAAATCTAGATGAATGGCCCCTCATAAAGGTACCTATCGCTAGTAAAGAAGAACCACGGTGTAATGGATTTAAAATTAATCTTCGCGATAATACGATGCATATTGATTATGTGTCCATTTTCTTGTCTGGCCCACCGTGTATTCAAACTTCAGGATTCCATGGACTTTCTCTAATTGGTGATGGTGTGCTATCTAGCGGTCGACTTGGAATTTAAGCAGCGAGGTAGCTAAGTTGTGCTGCTATCTGGGCGCTAGAAGTGAAGCTTTCTCAGTCGTAGTCAGTCGACAATGCAGATAGCAGTTGTTCTGATTTTTGCTTCTTAATCTGAAGACGCTGGAACCTATTCTCTGCTGATTGTGCCTTAAGAAGAGTAGAAAATCATGATGCAAGAAGAGGAGATGGTCGCGAAATTAGCCCCTGGATGATGGATTGTCCATCTAGGCGATAGGACTGAACATTTGGTTATCCTTTTAGAATATTTAATATATCTTGTTTCCTTCGACCTCGTAAGTAAGTTGCATCCATCTTCTGTACTGAACTAAGCTACCAAGGAATGGATTAGTTAATAGTGTTAATACGCGGAGATATTTAACCTCAAAACTGAAATTCTGCATGTGGTTTTAAAAGAAATTGACTTCCTAAAACAGGTCCTCATAATAATCTTGTAATATGGTAATATATTCGGGCTTCAAGTTGTAATGGTCATTATGGCATTTGTTTATCTTCTTGACTTTAGTTAATTAAGGTTTTGTGCACAAAACAAGTTATGTTTATTATTATAATATTTTCAATCAAATGTCGGGCTACTAATAGAGAAACATTCTGCCTTTAATGTAGGGCTTCTAATGACTTCCTCGGTACTTCAAGTGCTTGTTTTGATTTCGATGCTCGTCATCTGTTACACTCTGTGTAACCGAATGAAAACATACCGTGGCCATGCTGTGTTGAATTTGACATTTGAGTATCGAATTATTGTTGGTAACTTGATTTTCAGCTGATTTTTGGTGTGGATCTTCGTGCATATGGAAGGTTTTTCTGGTGAGTTTGATTAACTCATTTGGTTTAAGCTACCGTACCTTGGAGAATATTAGGGTTATTTATCCTATTTATGGATTTATGTCCATGTTTCGAATTATTTCATGGTGTTAACTGAAGTTATGCTTTTTGGTGGATTTAATTTAATTTTAATGCAGCCCTGGAGTAACCGAGAAATTCATTAGGGAAATTTCAGCTTTCTTTCAGTAATAGTTGTCTTAAGATTTTAATCTTCTATTGATCTACGTTTGTTTATTGTTCAAAAAGATTTTCTGCCTCCTGGCAATTTGAGTTAGTGTTAAAATAATTTATTTTCAATTGATATCCTTGATTAATTATTCTGAAAGGTGTTCACGTTCATTGTGCAGTGGTAATTGATTTTTTTTAAAAAAATTAGTTTTGAGGTCGAAAATTCTTAAATTATTTACCTAATTAAATTTTGTTTGATAAAATTTGAGTTATTATTTCAGCCAATTAGTTAATTAAGCTTATTTTAGTTGATTCGCTAGGCCTCTTGTGTCCAGAGCTTCCTCAATCAGCGACGGCCTTCTGTTGGGATAATTCGTAAGTCGTCCTTTTGCTTATTTTATCCCTGGTCGTGCTAACACTCTTGACATTTACCTTATGTTGTGAGAACGGTATTTCTAGAAAATAACGTAAACATTCGGTGTTCCACACAATAGGGCGCAACCTATAGGCAACTCAAACCCATAGTGTTCCCCACATAGTGGGTACTATTCACAGGGACCCGTGCTACCCCGCGGTATTTTTTGACATATTGAATAGTAATCACAGTGACCCGTATTGTACCGTGGTGTTACCCACATAGTTGGTACTAATCACCGGGACCCGTATTATCCCGTGGTGTTCCTCACACTGTGGTACTAATGAGAGGTAAAACCCACACACGTGGTGTTCCTCACATAATGGGCATTAATGAGAAGTAAAACCCAGACCCGTAGTGTTCCTCGGAGGCAAACACAAAATGTACCTCACACAGTTGTACAAATCTCAGGGAACAGTACTATCCGTGGTGTTGTTCACATAGTTGTACGAATGACTACTATCCTGTTGTGTTCCTCACATAGCGCGCACAAATCACAGGGTCCCGTACTATCCTGTTGTGTTCCTCACATAGTGGTACTAATCACAGGGTCCCGTACAATGCCGTGGTGTTCCTCACATTGTGGTACTATTCATAGGGACCCGCACTATCCCGCGGTGTTCCTTACATAGTGGGCACTAATGACAGGTGACCCCCAGACCCATGGTGTTCCTGTGAACACGAACCCACGGTTATCGTCACATAGTTGTACAAATCTCAGGGACTCGTACTATCGCGTAGTGTTCGTCACATAGTGGGTACTAATGCCAGGTAAATCCCAGACCCGTGATTTTCCATGGTGTTCCTCACATTGTGGTACTAATGACAGGTGAACACGAGACCCGTGGTTTTCCTAGGAACGCAAACCCATGGTATTCATCACATAGTTGTACAAATCTCAGTGACACGAACTATACAGGGGTGTTCCTCACACAGTGGGTACTAATCACAGGTAAATCCTAGACGAGTGGTGTTACATGCAACGCGGACCCATGATGTTCCTCACAAAACGTAACTAATCACAGGGACCCGTACTATACCGTCGTGCTCCTCGGAACGAAGCACATGGTGTCCCTCACATAGTGGGTACTAATTTCAGGTAAATCCTAGACCAGTGGTGTTATATGCAACGCGGACCCATGTTATTCCTCATATTGTGGTACTAATGACAGGTAAACGGCAGACCTGTGGTTTTCCTCAAAACGCAAACCCCTGGAATTCATCACATAGTGGTACTAATCACGTGGACCTGTATTATCCGGTGGTGTTCCTCACATAGTGCGTACTAATTTCAGGTGAATCCTAGACCAGTGGTGTTCCATGCAACGCGGACCCATGATGTTCATCACATAGCGTAACTAATCACAGGGACCCGTACTATACCGTGGTGCTCCTCGGAACGAAGCACATGGTCTTCCTCACATATTTGTTCAAATCTCAGGGACCCGTACTATCCCTTGGTGTTACTCTCATAGTGGTACTAATCACAGGGACCCGTACTATACCCTGGTGTTCCTCTCATAGCGGTACTAATAATAGGGAGCCGTATTATACCGTGGTGCTCCTCACACATTTGTACTATTCACAGGAATCCGCGGTATCCCGTAATGTTCATCACAGAGTGCGAACTAATTACGGGGACCCGTACCATCCCATGGTATTCCTCACATTGTGTTACTAATTAGAGGGACCCGTACTATCCGATGGTGTTCATCACATATTGGTACAAATCACAGGGACCTGTACTGGTGTTCCTCATATAGTGCGTACTAATGACAAGTAAAACACAGACGAGTGGTGATCCTGAGAACGCGAGCCCATGGTGTTCGTCACATAGTTGTACAAGTGTCAGGGACCCGTACTATCCCGTGGTGTTCCTCACAGAGTGGGAACTAATCACAGGGACCCTCCTATCCCATGGTGTTCCTCACAGAGTGAGAACTAATCACAGGGAGCCGTACTATACTGTGGTGTTCCTGACAGTGCGTACTTATCACAGGTACATCCCAGACCCATGCTGTTCGTCACAGAGTTTCAGAAGTCTCAGGGACCCGTTCTATCCCGTGGTCTTCCCCACATAGTGGGTAAGAATGTCGGGAAAATCCCAGACCCGTGCTGTTCCTCGGAACGCAATCCCATGGAGTTGGTCACATAGTTGTGCAAATCTGAGGGACCCGTACTATCCCGTGGTTTTCCTCACATAGTGGGTACTAATGACAGATAAAACCTAGACTTCAGATGTTCCTTGGAACGCAACCCATGGTGTTCGTCATATAGTTGTACAAATCTCTGGGACTCGTACTATCCGGTGGAGTTCCTCGGAACGCACACCCATGTTTCCACAACCAGATGCTGAAACACCCGAGTGACGTTAGCTTCTTTTATCTCCCTGGGATCCTCTAACCGAATCTAGGCAAAGGGTTAGCCTCCGTCATAGTGATGGGTACTGTAAATACACAGTGATCCTCTAACAGACCCATGGTATTCCTCAGTTTGTGGTACTAATCACAAGGATAGTGGAACTAAGCACAAGTAATTTGGTTCAAAATTCAGCATCCCTTGGTCTCGTCTTCCACGCACAGAGATCTGTGTGTTTGGTCCGCGAGAGCTATATTATTTCGCTCACGTCGACTGGAAAGCCAGGTAAGAACCCCCTACACGCCACCTGGGACACAGCACGTGGGAGTAACACCTCTCCCCATGCTACGGCAGCGTAGTAGGTTCGTGGATAATCTGCTGTTACTTGATGTCGTGTGTCCCCACTCTCTTACCGCTCTTACAACTGCCAATGGCTGTCATACAGAAAAGCCACATATGATGACTAGACTCTAATTCTTCTGACCGTAACATTTTGAAGTCTGTTGGTGAGGTTTACCATTTTCCACGAGCTGGCGGGAATCTGTAACATTCGCATGACCCTCTGTAACTGGTTGGTTACAACTCAGACGTTTAAGAAACCTCCAGCCTTTCTGGCTATCCTTCCTTAGATCAGTGTCCCCATCGCTCCTGTTATTAGATATCGCTTTTAAGAAATCTTCCCCAGCTTGGACGGTATCGGATCTCAAATGATCGTTGTCAAAGAGATCACGATATTTTCTCAATATTTCAATAGTTTTTGTATATAGTGTTCACCGTCAGCGAATTGAGATACGAGAAAAATTTCACGATATTTACATAATCATCACATTATGGAAAATGCTCCATATTCAGAATGTTCTCGTGCAGTGAAATAATACATTTCCCCCAATCAGCCTTCTTAAAATGACATCATCTTCGAAAAGGCACTCAGATTCTCACGATTTAAAGGTAAGATGTATTGAACTAAGACGAGGCCACAGAACTAGTTGCAAACATAATTTTGTGGTGGCGTTTTGTAAATTCACAGAGAGTCGCAGACTGAACGATGAAAGGCATAAAAGTCTGTAATGAAGATGTATGTATGAAAAGGAACTGTCTGCGGTCAGATTGCAGCATATATCTAGCATATAACAGGACGATGAGGGATTGTTTGCCCCACTGATTTCGCTGAAAACCGAGATATGTGTTTGCTTACGCAGATACTGTAATTTAATATCTGGATAATATCCATTCTCCATCTCGCACTGTTGAATGACACTGGAAGTTTGTTATCATGCTGTAGAAATAGATTGCGCGAATCTGTCCATTCTACGCCAGCTTCTCCTCTTTCTTCGGTACCTGGGTAGCCCCATGTTGTATTATGACTCTTGATGTCACCAACCAAAAAATTCACATGTTGATGCTGGAAGGCTCCACAAATCTAAATACAGTACCTGGTGGCTTATTGATTGAGCTCTACTGTGAGAGTCTCAATGTCATCACGGGAGATGATCTGGATGTTGGATAGCACTGAGGGTGTTCAACTACTAAACACATGACCTTGATTTTTGGACGGCGAAGATTCTAGTCTCGGCGACTTTCCTGAATGCATATTATTAGAGTGTCCAGTAAATTGCAAGGCTATATATTTTGTGTTGTCTTTCAGATTCTTAAAATTAAGTGAATAATAGAAATAAAATAATCAAAGTGCAAAATATGATTATGAAAAATTGCGTAACATAAACCAGTAAACCTGTACATACAGAGGACGACGTTGAGCAGAAAATGGGAGCTGATAAGAGTTAAATATAGTCTGTGTATTCCAGTAAATTCTACAGTCCGACTCGTTGGCTGAATGGTCAGCGTACTGGCCTTCGGTTCAGAGGGCCCCGGGTTGGATTTCCGGCCGGGTCGCGGATTTTAACCTTCATTAGTTAATTCCAATGGCCCGGGGGCTGGGTGTCTGTGCTGTCCCCAATATCCCTGCTTCTCACACACCACACGTAACACAATAACACGCAGTACCCTACACGTGGCAGATGCCGCCCCCCTCATCGGAGGGTCTGCCTTACAAGAGCTGCACTCGGCTAGAAATAGCCACACGAAATTATTTTTATTGTAACTTCTACAACGTAGCATGGTGTATTTTGCTATGTGTAGGTCCGATTTGACCTTGTACTATTTTAGTGGAATTTTATCACAGTTTCAGCTATTAATTTTTGTGCTGAAAAGACACAAGTAGAAATTTACGATGCTTGCGTATGGTAGAAGTGTCACTGTGTTATAACCGACATTTATTCATATTTTTTAAAGGATGGGACATTAGATTGAGTGCATTTCTCATAAAATTTGTTCAGACGTAATGAGGAACATGTTTGCAGTATAGCAGTGAAATTTAGAGGAATTTTAAGTATGTTAATTTGTGAGATTTTATGTCCACAGACGTAGGATCAGTTGAGTATGCAAACTGGAAAGTTCTGGTCAACTTCTAATTTGTACATGTCAGTAATTCCAATATTTATTTATTTATTTGGCGTGTGGCTACATCACTAAAACAAATAATATTTTCAAATATTATCTCATACTAATAACAATAATTGATTTCATAACGCTAATAAGTTGAAGACAGGGGAGAGTTCGATTTTAATCTATATCAGCAGTATAACTAAGATATTTAGCATCTGAGGTTGCCTCAAGACACTTTCCGTGAAGCTAGTTAATCATAAAATTCATATCAAATGTTCGGCCTTCACAAAAGGACTCATTATTTTATCCAACAATAGGCAGGAACGAATTCAGTCCCTGGAAAACTTCGTGCAAATGCAATAAAACGCATCTAAAACTCATATAAGAAAACCCAATACATGGGAGGATCTACTCGATAATTACACAAACAAAATCTGGTAACTCATTTTCGCAAAATTACTCAGGTAAATAATTTCAAATACTTGGGGAAATCATCCAACAATCTGCATTAAATCATGAGGAAAACGGAGAGAGATATCTATATTACAAGTAGGCCATAGAACCACATGGAAAAGTACGACAAAATATCAGTATCAAGCAACGCTATATTAAAGCATTATAACACCGTAATTAAGCCTCAAACATTACACACGTCAGAAACCTTGATCAGTCGAGAAAGATCATTATCTAAAATGATCGAAAAACAACATAGGGAAGTCCTCAGGGAAACCATGGCCCAGTATACATAGGAGTGTGGATGAATAGGAGGTCTCCGGAATTATATCAACATATTGAGGAAATATCAGATACAATCTTTGGAAAAGGTGATTGAAGTTTGATTGCCATATTCAAAGAATAGATGATGAAAGACTCACTAAAAATTTAATAATGCCTCCTCGCTTAAAGTCAGAATAACTGGATAATCGAAATTGAAAAGGACCTTCAAGAAATCAACATACCAGATGAAATTATATGGGACACGCCTAGCTCTAGAACGTTGGTGAACAAACATCATTTTCCTGAGAACCCAAGATGATTACACAGTTACACAGAAGGAAGAACAGATAATAAAGAACAAAGAGGGAAGAAGCTCTGGCAAGAGAAGAAAGCACAACCATCTGCAAAATAAGTACAATCGCGCTCCTTAGTGGGGCAAAACATTTTGAAATAATAATAATAATAATAAGTAATGGAATGAGTAATAGTTACCATCCATGTGGTATGCTTTTTTGTGAAGTGTCAGTCTGCGATACATTTGTCAGGAGGTGATAGCTCGGGGTTCGGTGTACTGAGGTTTGGGGTCTATGTTGAAGTCAGTGTCATATGCGTCTGGACTATTGTATTTCCAAGTGACGTGAGAAACTTCGTAACTGTCCATAACTGTCGGTGGTAGATAAGTTCTATTTGTCCATGTAGTTATGAACCAATACGACTCAGTTTGTGAGACATGCTCCTAGTAGATACTCCAGAGGTAATGGTGTAGATAGTGCCGAGGTTTCTTTGTAAAAATGCTCGAGGGAAAAATCAGGACAGAGTGTTTTGAAATATGGTAATGTCCATGGTTTGAACACAGAACAGGTTCGTATATCCAGAGGGATTCTTTGTTCATCCAATTACTCCATTAGTACCAGTGAAATGCATATCAAATTCTACAGATCCCATTAGACTTGAAATAATTCGTGATGCAATATTGTTGACCGATATTTTGTGATAATACAAGGATTTGGACGAAGATTTGTGCTGTAGTAAAAGGCCATCCGTGGCGAGATTTGTTTGCTCACTTGTGTAAGCCAGTGGAGAGCGGCAGGTATAAACCTGTTTGACGGGATGACAGGTGTTCACATTTATATGCGGCGGAACCTCTTAGGAAATAGAGACCCGTGTTACAACATTATTGATGTTACAAAAAATGGGGAGTAATTTGAATTTCAATTCTACTGCATGGGCAAATGACAGGAGTGGATTCTCAGTAACAATCCCGAACACCTGACTATGTATTCTAGTTTCGATATTTCCATAACACAGTCATAGTTCGTATTGCCACTGAGCGTTTAAATAATTACTCTGGTGACAGAAGGTTGTCCTTAGATATTAAGATTTCCATTTCTTGATATATTCATAGTGCAGCTAGGTGTTAAGGACTGCCGATGGCGTGTCCTTCAGTGGAAAGCAGGATGGTGGTTGAAGTGCATGGAAGGGATTCTTGGGATTGCTCGCCCATGCTAGGATCGTGAAATTACGTAGCTAGCCAACTGCTCCTAGATGACAGGTGAGTATTCTTGTTTGACACAATGAGTCAGTACCACATAGTATTCCATAGGGTGTAGTAGCACCCTGCCATTAGTCCATGGGATACCCATGATTTTTTGCCATGTTGTTCATAAAGGAGTTGTAATATTTTGTGTGTTTATATTTTAACAGGACTATACGTAGATGCAGTTGAACTCCGTGACCTAAAATATGTAAGTGTTACACATGAGTCGAGTTTATTTTGGGGTTTGACTGAAGGTTATAACTAAATATTAACAGAATTTCTTTTCACAGGTTTTCATAAATTTATTCCAATCACTGACTTCAACCTGTTATTTCGGTTCATGAAACATCATTCAGTGAATACAAATAACACTATTATATGTTGTATAACTTTACGCTATTATTCACTGGCACTTGAAGTCCACTTGTTTTGGAGGGTCACTGTGGTCATCACGCACATTCAATTAACTTCAACGATAGGTCACTTTGGTCCTCAACTTTAAACATTAATATAGTGGGTGACCATGATAGCTCAGTGATGTACATTTCGACATTTCTCAGATTCCATTGAGGGTCCTGGTATCTCGTCCTATGCTGATGGACAGTCAGTGGATGGCCTAAATTAAAAAGGTATCGAAAACACTTCCTCATGTTTAGACGATCGAGATATCGGATGCATAACGCACAGTTGTGCTGAGCAGATTGAATCTCATGTTGCTTTCTAGTTAACCATAAACTGGTTTTCTGTGAATAGCCCTTCAGACTTTTTTGTTGTGGATATTAATTTTAACTCGAAATCGTCTAGCCGCAGCGTTATATTAATATCACTGACCGCAGAACACTGTTTATGGCCATATTTGTTAACAAACCCGCCATCATTTTTCATTGTCTTTTATTGAATAAAATTAGATTATGTAGGCTTTTAATTGATGTAGGCCTTCCTTGATACCCCAATAGTCATGTCTGGAAGTGACGAAGAGCCATTAACACCCCCTGAGATACAAGAGTTAACAATTCTTGCTGAAGACCTGGAACAGGCAAACACCAGTTTGACATGACGAAAAGGGTTCATTACTCACTATGTCTCTTCAACACTTGCAACGTTGAGATATAAGAGATATTTAGTAACTTACTTGTGGCCCCGTTAGAGAAAAGAGAGAGGCCAATTAACTGCCCCCAGGTAAACTAAAATGGAGAAAAGTATACTGCAGCTGTCAACATACGAGTCCCTACTTAAAGACGCCCCTCGAGAATTACGTGACATTCATGAATAGCTATGGGCACTGAAGTAGAACTTTCAATTTGCATTCAGAACCGGCTAACAGACACAATATTATCGTACAAGTGCCGAGGGAGCATGTACAGCTTTGAGCTACTGGTCTACTGATAATTAAAAGAAAACACGACATGTAGGAAACGGGAGCACAGATATGCTCAGGTATCAGCAAAATTTCTTAAATTGCGTCGTATTATGACTTGATTCGGCACTTGCTAATTCCCTTGAATTGTTTATTCATAAGTCTGAATACTTCTTTCATGCGCTTCTAGTCTTTTACCAGTTTTCTTTGTCAAAGTATCTTTCTGTGTTCATCCGAATTAATTCTTATCCTCGTCCTGGACGGCTCCCAAACGATTGTTGATGAGCACACTTCTACTTTGGTTCTAAAACATAAAAAGGGTCGTCCATGGTTGAGAACAAGCGGTTGTATATATCTGTGGTTGATGAGGAAATAATTCATGAAATGACCTTTGCTCTTTTCGTACACGGACCCAGCATTATGTTACCTGAAGCTTTTCTCTCAGAGAAAATGGTACAAATGGTACAAAAGGATGGACCGCTCCGCGATGTATGTTATGAGGTCGCAGAAAAGGTGCTGTTCTAGCTGAAGAGCTTACTACTTCTCTGCTGTGTGCGATCGCATGCGCCTTGCTACATCTCCGGAATTGGAGGTCTTGTGGAACTCCGGACACTTGTGTAGTAGTTAGTGGGACGTTAAGCAAAATAACATTGTTATTAAATCACGTGCGGCTTAATCACGACGTGACGTGACGCTCGTGCGCCGTATCGCCCGTGTGAACCGTCAGCGTGGTGCTGCGTGCGAACGATTTGCCAAGAAACACGGTGGAGTGCAGCATCTCACCAATGTGGTTTATATGTGCGTGGTTAACTTAAATGATTCACTTAACATTTTATCGCAAAACAGAGCACTCGTGTGTGTTCTGATCTGAAATGTTAAAGGGAGCTTCTTGGCTGTATATTTGTCACAGACATAGCACCAGTATACCTTCTGGCCTGTGTGAGTCCGCATGTGAACTGGTAGGTCGCTTTTCTGGATGAGGGATTTGCAACAGATATTGCGGCAGTGCGCCTTACACCCGTGTGAGTCCGCAGACGACGTGCTAGGTGGGATCTCCTGCTGAATACCCTGATTCAAACATTGCACGAGATTGGCTTCTTGCCTGTGCCAGTCAGCATATGAACTACTAGGCTGACTTTGATGCTGAAGAATATGCCACAGATATTGCAGCAATATGGCTTCTCGCCTAAGTGTGTCCGCGTGTGATCTCCTAACTCGCGTTTCTGGATGAATGATTTGCCGAACACATTGCAGCAGTGTGGTATATCGCCTGTGAGGGTACGCATGTGACCTACATAGATGGACTTTCTGGCTGAAGGAATTCCCACAGACGTTGCAGGAGTATGGCCTCTCAACTGTGTGTGTCCGTCTGTGACATGCTTGGACGGATTTACTGCTGATTTACTTGCCACAGACATTGCAGCATTATTGCTTCTCATCTATGTGTGTCCGCACGTGAATAGCATGGACGGATTAACTGCCGAATAACTTGTCACAGACATTGCAAGAGTAAGGCTTTTTTCACCCGTGTGAGAACGCATGTGAATAGCATGGTAGTCTTCCCTGCTAAAGGATTCGCCACAGAAAGTCTCGTCTGTATGGGTCCACATAAGATGAGATAGAGTGTCTTTCCGGCTGAATGATTTGCCACAGACTTTGCAACAGTATGACTTATTGATGTGTGTGTCCGCATATAAACAGTTAGTGTGCTGTTCAGGATGAATGATTTGCCACTGACACTGCACAGTATGGCTTCACGCCTGTATGGGTCCGCATATGATCGGTCAGACTGCCTTTCTTTATGTATGATTTGCCACAGATATTGCAGCTCTAAGGCTTTTCGCCTGTATGGGTACGCATTTGATCGGTCAGACTGCCTTTCTTCATGAATGATTTGCCACAGACATTGCAACTGTATGGCTTAACACCTCTGTTGGTCCGCATATGATCGGTTAGTTTGCTTCTCATTATGAATGATTTGGCACAGACATTGCAGCTCTATGGCTTCTCGCCTGTATGGTTCTGCATATGACCGATTAGAATGCTTTTCTACAGACATTGCAGCTGTATGGCTTCTCGCCTGTATGGGTCCGTATTTGACCCGTTAGAATGCCTTTCAGTATGAATGATGTGCTACAGTCATTGCATCTGTATGGCTTCTCGCCTGTATGGGTCCGCGTATGATCGGTTAGATTGCCTTTCTTCCTGAATGATTCGTCACAGAAATTGCAACTTTATGGCTTCTCACCTTTATGGGTCCGCATATGTTTGGTCAGAATGCGTTTCAGAGTGAATGATCTGCTACAGACATTGCAGCTGTAAGGCTTCTCGCCTGTATGGGTCCGCATATGATCGGTTAGTTTGTCTTTCTTTATGAATGATTTGCCACAGACACCGCAGCTGTATTGCTTCTCACCTGTATGGGTCCGCATATGTATGGTTAGATTGCGTTTCTCTATGAATGATTTGCTACAGACATGGCAACTGTATGGCATCTCACCTGTATGGGTCCGCATATGTACGGTCAGACTGTCTTTCTTCCTGAATGATTTGCCGCAGACATTGCAACTGTATGGCCTCTCACCTGTATGGATCCGCATATGACGGCTTAGAATGCCTTTCAGAGTGAATGATCTGCTACAGACATTGCAGATGTAAGGCTTCTCGCCTGTATGGGTCCGCATATGATCGGTTAGTGAGCTTTTCTGTATGAAGGATTTGCCACAGACACCGCAACTGTATGGCCTCTCACCCGTATGGGTTCGCACATGTTCGGTTAGATTGCCTTTTTGTATGAATGATTTGCTACAGACATGGCAGCTGTATGGCTTCTCGTCTGTATGGGTCCGCATATGATCCGACAGTTTGCGTTTATTTATGAATGATTTGACACAGACACCGCAGCTGAATGGCGTCTCACCTGTATGGTTCCGAATATGTTTGGTTAGAATGCCTTTCTGTATGAATGATTTGCTAGAGACATTGCAGCGGTATGGCTTCTCGCCTGTGTTAGACCGCATAACGTCCGGCCTTTTCTTTAAATTTTTATGAGATACTGAGCAATCGTTTATAATCGCACCTGTATGCAATCGCGTGTCCCCTGTCAGTATTTTCCTCTTTGTAAAGCATTTATCAGAAAATACGCACACTTGGAGCGGGTGGATTCTGAGTTGTTCCGACAAGCTGCTCCGGCTACATAACACCTTTGCGCAGTGATCGCACTTGAAGGGTCGAACTTCCTTGTGTCTCTTCAGATGTCGCAAGAGGTCCAACTTCCCAGCCAGGACTTCACTGCACACACTACACCTAAAAGTAGATGATCCGCCGTCCGGAGGTTGATGATCTCTATAGCTCACCTCGGGTCTCGATCTACAGTGACAAATTAAAACCATGTGACCAATAGTTCAACAGCCAACTCCACTACAACTCTCACACAGGGGATTTGCTACTGGACATTCCAATCACTGGTATCCAGTGCAGAGAACTTGTTACTCATAAACATTACATTCCTGAGAGTAAACATTATCTGAGGTTAAAATTCAAAACCTCTCACTTGTAACGAGAATGTGTTGCGTCTTTTCTTAATCACGATATCACGCGCAAGAAACTTGTCACGGTTTAGAAATGTACGAGTTAATAGACCTCATTTGAAGAAAGCATGAGAAGTGGTCCAGCCTAAAAGGGTAAATACTCACACAAGCTCTTTAATCCAGCACATACTATTCTACCGAAATCCGTAGTCTGTTCTCCTACATAAAGAACGCCATATGCTTTGGAGTTTTGATCTTGTTGAACCACTCTGCGCTTTGTCGCAGGCAAGTAATAATTTTTGTAAAGGACCTTGTTCTTGAGGTCGTTTGAGAGAATGTCTGTGTTGTAGATATTAATAAAGTTGAGAACGTTTGCCGACATTCAGCAAGATCTGTTGAAACATGGCTAATCTTTTATGAATGTTATTTTGTCACACAAATATACATATTGTATTTGTACATTGTTATCATATCACTATAGCCTTTTATTATGTCACTGTGTTGCTTTTCTGAAATATGTATCTTTGATGTGCAATCAAACATAGCCAACCTATATATATAGGACGGTAGGTTTATACAAGGACGTTCATAATTACTACCATGTACTACATCAGTCTACGTCTTAATTGCTGTATTTAACACGGAAACCACTAATACTGATGAAATCTTGGAAAAGCTGAAATATAACAAGTATACGAGGCTCTCTCCCTAGCATTGATACTGTCTTTTCT
Organism: Anabrus simplex; assembly: GCF_040414725.1. NCBI lineage: Eukaryota > Metazoa > Arthropoda > Insecta > Orthoptera > Tettigoniidae > Anabrus > Anabrus simplex. The sequence continues at coordinate 28,004,831 of NC_090279.1, read as the reverse complement.
ACTCAAGACACTGCTGTTATAGACATTATGAAGGCAACACAGAATATGGCTTTGGTGGTAGCGTTTTATTACAATGTTCTAATATCCTGATATTGAAACCAAACGCAACCTATCATGCCCTTGAATATTCTTACAAGTATTACTTTAACAATACGGATAGAAGGAGCATGAAAATCAAGGCTTGAGCCAAAATTCGAGATGACAAGACGATGAATTGCACTGTAGTGGATATTGCTGCTATGTAAAGGAAGGAATGTTATTCTATTTATTTCACAAGATCACGGGCAACGTGATTATCTTTAGTGGATTGATAACATAGTTGGATAGCATCCAATTCTGTGCCTGTCTCCCCACCACAGAGTAGTTCTACATATTCTACGGAAGAAGGGTTAAAGGTGAGATCCACTTACAACTGCCACATGGGAAAATCGATCACGCAGGCTAAAATCTATCGTAACATGAACAGGTACTTTCCAATTCATGCTGTATGAAATGAATTCACATGGCCGAGTCGAATGCATGACTGGCTCACAAGCAAAGTAATGGGAGGCTCGACCATGTATTGTTACTGCACTCTTTGGAGAAAATAAGTGGACAAATGAAAGGGGGACATTGATTCCAGATATGACAGACTAAACCTCTTGATCATCAAACAAGATATTGATGTTGACACCACTAGACAACAGGGGGTAGAAAATACGACACTGGATTGTATGTCATGCTTTCTGTGGCATATCACGCCAAGCAAAGGTGCAAACGTCTGCAACCCTTCTTCTTTACGTGAATACGTGATTCTTGTGACAAGTAATTTATCAGGTTCACAATTAGTTTTCAGTAAAATAATGTTTCATTTTGCATTGATAAATATTCTATACGAACCAGCTATATTGTTGTAACTCGTGGCGCGTCGCAGGTGACGGATACGGGTTCCCCGCTGGCCTGCCGATGAACTTGAGCAAAATATAAAAGCTCTCGCGTACCAAACATGTACAAAGTCTTTAATGGCAACTTTGACGGAGATGGAGACGTTCAGTAGGGACCAGGTGGCGGATGAGGTACACTAAATTTCTGGAAGTTAATGCAGAAAAGAGGGTAGCGTTTCTTCTCTAGAGGAGTGGCTGCAAAAGGCATCTGTTCTCCATGTCCGGAGCTGCGTTACTCCCTTCTGTCATGAGCTCTAAAATGCTCAAGACAAGCCGGCCGTAAAATAATACCGTTATATCATTACACAAATATTTCTCATGGTATCGGAGCCAAGATTAGTGCAGCCCCTGGAAGGGACGCGCATTGGCAGGGCCCAGTCAGCATGAAAAGTATGCTAGGGTTACCGTCGCACGGGCTGTGACGGCTAACCATGCTAGTACCCCCATTTTGTATCCCATCATTGAATTATGCCTGGATGAAGTAGCGAATAAGCTTCTGCACTTGAGAGAAGGCTTGTAGGCATCTGAGAGGTGTGGAAAAAAGATGGAATGGAGAAAAGTCATGGGAAAAGAGGTGTGGTTACTAACTGGTGTACAACAGAAACCGAAGGACAGTTCATGGTGTTGACATTGTCATATCAGCTAAATTTGACGGTTCAGTCTCCGAGGTGCAAAAGTTTGATAATCGCTTGATGTAACTCGTCCGCACTGGGGAAAGAAGGAAATTCCAATTTTTCACAGCAACGCTCCACAAACTGACGTGCTGATGGAAACCAAAGATGCGTTCTGGGCACTGCCTGACAAGAAGACCGCTGACTATCTTATCGCTGCCGCTGATCTGAATGGACGTGTAGGACCGAGGAAAGAAGAACAAACAGTCCATGGCGTTCATGGATATGGAGAAAAGAACGACGATGCCCAACAAATTCGCGATTATGCAGAAACTAATCATCGCAAACACACGGTTCAAAAAGAGTGATATTCATCTACTCAGTACTACAGTGGCTCCCATCCAATTCGCATTGACTACATCCTTGTGAGAGAGTGAAATCTCGAAGATGTTCTAGAGATAACAGTTGTCCCTTATTAAATCCTTGCGATGCAACAAAGACCAGTCATCTAAGCTGCGGATAAAGTCACCAAGAGCCCAATACTTCACAGGAAATAGACAAATTGGGATCAAATGGTTGCCCCTGAAGAAGGAGACTAACGTCGTTGCAAAAGTTACAGAGTCACAAATCACCATAGTTGAAGTGAGCCGGACTAAACTGAAAGACGCCTTTCGCTCTATTCCTGGAACAATTAAGTCAGGGCGACGACAACGAAGGATTAAACATGCCATATGGCTAAGGAATGAAGATGTTAAATATGCAGTACGGTTGAAGAAGCAGCTGTACCACGAGTTTCTTGCTCATTGGAATGCCTACGAGGCTGCCACTCGTAAAATGAAGGAGATATTTGCCTAACATAATCAAACTGGTAGGCAGGTCTATATGTGAAACATGACATGCGCGAATTCGAGCGGAATTTTTAACGGCTAGTCCAATCGAGCCAACGCAAAACGTCAGAAGTCCAACGTTTTTACGGCATCAATGAGGAAACAGACGATTTGCTACTGGACAGGCGGGAAGCGCGAGTACACTGGCGGAACTATTTTGACAACATTTCAATCATGGAATTTCCGTATCTACCAATCCTAATCACCTCCGCTGTTGAAGGTCCAACGTAGGAAAATGACGTCACTAAAGTCCAGGCTATGCTGAAGGAAATGAAATCACGGAAAGCCATCTGTCCCGATTATCTTCCAGCAGAGTTTTGTTTCTCTCAATGGGGGGATGTAGCAGTGCGGCTAAAGCAAGCTTTTCAACCATATCATCAAAGAAGGTCAAAAACAAACAGACTGGCGACGGAGTATCAATTCAGAAATAAGGGAAGCCCTGGCGATTTTTCTAATCACGGCCCGAACATACTTCTGAGCCTCGCAACGAGAGACTTAGAACAAATCTTCGACAAAAGGATTAGCGATTTAGCCAAACATACAACAAGCCAAGCTGGATTTGTGTAAAATTGTGGCGCAATAGGAGAAGCCCATGCTGCCGGACTGTTACTTGAGAAACACTGTGAAATAAATAAGAGGCTTCATGACAAATTTCTGGACCCTTAGAAGCCCTTCCATCGGGTACTTCATGACCTAATCAGTCAGCCCTACAAGTACATGGCATTCCAGAACACCTTGCTGAGAGGGTATAATTGCTCTACAAAGAACTAATGAGTTGTGTTCAAGCTGCCGCAGGAGCGTCTGATGACTTCCGCATAACTGTAGGAGTCCATCAAGGCCCCGGCTTATCACCACTGCAGCTCATTCTTGTGATGGACACAATTACCACAAACCTGCGCAGTTCAATACCATGGACACTTCTCTAAGCAAATGATATAATTTGGCTGAAGAGAATAAGCTAGACCTGAAGCATCGAACAGAAGACTGGAACAATCGACTAGCGCAATAAGCCCCGCGCCTCAACAAGAACAAGACAGAATACATTGCATTAAATCGTCGAGAAGTTGGAACCATGCATGTTGACGTTGAAGATATAGCACGAGTAGAGATATTTAAGTATATTGGCTCCACAATCTATGATTATGGCCGACTTACTGATGAAGTCAACTTAAGGATATACAGAGCCTGACTGAAGTGGAGAATGACAACAGGCGCCCTTCCGAACTTTGGACGAAGGGCCATCTCTAAACTAAGTTCTACCGAACTGATATCTGTCCTATCGATATCCATCCTGTCGTTTTCTACGGCAACGAATGCTGCCCAGCTCTAGAGGTAGAACGCCAAATAAGCATCATGGATACGAAGTTGCTTAGGTGGAAGTCTGGCATAATTAGACTAGATCACATTTCAAATGATGTTATTAGAAAACCTTTTGGCATTGCAGCGATCCAGAAGAAAATTGGGGATAGGCGTGTGCGCTGGTTTGGGCAAGTGTTGCGTGTAGAGGACGATACATTGGGAAAGTCAGAGTATTACACAGAAAGTCGGTGAAAAGAGGCGCTAGGGACGAACCAAACAGCATAGACTGATAAAGTGCACAACGGCCTGAAAGTTGGAAGACTACATGCAGACATGGCCCGAGACCGAAGTAACTGGAGTCAATGAACCACAACACCGGACCCTGCCACCAGATGCAGACTGATGAATATTCTGTTACAAAAATGGAGTTCAAAGGATATTTTACACATCCTAACATTCAAATTAGTTTATTGTATGATCAAATTTTCTCCCCTAAAGCCTATGTCCGATATCTATAAAATCTACAAAATAGTGTTTGAATGGCTGCAAGCTTCTCGATTTCGTGTTTAAGTGACTGCTATAAATGCATTGTGAAGAAGAATTTATAACTCAACAAAATAAAAAATGGGTATATCTGTGTTAAATGGGAAGGACAGTTTGAATATCCGGTGAAATTCTATGAGTACTGTGCCGTTACATTGCCAAACACCACAACAACAACCATAACGGCCAGCCCAAGGTATGAACTAGCAGTTACACAACTGCACCAGTTCGTAAGAAATAAGTGGAAGCTTAATCAGACACTATACACTCCTTCCAACAACAAGAGAACAAGAAAAACCTACCTTAACAAGTGGAGAAGTGTCACAACAAACCATGGATAATTTAAATTAACCCCTGTACTGGACATCAGAACACCAAAAAGTGAAAGAAAGAACAACAACATACCTTTAAGAAGGTAAAATAATTTAATCTTGATACCCAAAGCAGAACAACCTTATTTTAAATATAAAAATAAAATTAAATAAAACCGTCCATAGAAGAGAAAAACAAACAATAATATAAGGTAATTAACAACTGAGGAAAACTCCTGAAAAACTGAGGTCGGCCAACCAGAAATAAGTGTAAAAGGTACATGACTACATGATAATTACTTTAATCGAGTAGTGCCTTTGGGGTGCTTTACAAAGGGTGACCTTCAAAGTACAAGTTTTCTCTTCATTTACTCTTACTTTCCATTAATTTATTATATTCGTCCGGATAGTGTGATCATGGAGCTTTCGCAAGGGGATCAGGGTAATTACGTCTCGAGTGACATAAACACAAGTAGAATAAACAGACGTTAAGACAGCCGAACAAACACAAACCGGGAAAATATCAAGTCAAGAAAGTTTGGATAAAGTGTTAAAAAGTCACACAGACACCAAAATAAAATATTTACAAAAGCGACAGAATCCCAAAAACAACCACTACCATCACTACAGAGTAGCCATGGTAACCAACATTCGCCATCAAGAGTTGGCAATGACCAATCACAAAGCATAAGCATAACAATGGTCGAAACATAAGGAACCCGGAAATTCCAAAACTCATTCATTTACATTTTACAAGAAAAAAATAAAAGGAAAAGCAGGAATAAAATTAAAAGAGACCCAAACTAAATTTCTGATACCCTGGAGAAAACTCACATGGTTCTAAAACCTTTCCAAGAGGTAGAGTTCCTTTGAAGTACATATAGAGGAGATACACCTTATCTCCCAAAACTCCACATTAATAATAATCATAACTTTTCATAATTTCCCAAACTAGATGAAAAGTAATACACCTTCATACCACACATATCCAGATCATTAGGATATGTATACTATATATATATATATAAATTTTTACAGAGGAAACTCGAAAAACTTGAACAGTTACTGCCTTTTAAATTTTTGAACTAACAACTAGCATTATGGCTTTTTCAAAGGTCTTAAACACACGAAAGTTCTAGAAGAGGGCATGTTTTCCAAAACATCATTCCGGTCTCCGGCGACTAAGTTCAATTTAAATGAAGAAGAAACTTACAGTTGCAGAATCAGGCTTGTAGTAACATCAAAGCGTCAGTTGCTCCATACTCACGTAATGATATCACAAAATATTGCATTTACTGCAGAAAGGAGGACGGTCTTCAAAATTTAAAAATTAAACCTTTAGAATGGCAGAAAGCCATATATATATTATGTCGGATCCATAATGTGCGCTAAGGCCAAAAGCCGGAGCGAGTGAGTAGCATGTCCTTCCTCCATCATGGTCAAGCTTCTTCTCATTTCATAATGGCCCATTACTCCCGCTGGAAGAGAGCAGTTCAACAAGATGGCGAGGAGCTCCCTGATTGGTTGGAGGCGAGGTCACGTTTCAACCACACCATAACAGATGGCAGCACACAGCAGAATGAGAGTTAAGTATCGAGAGCAAGTCCCAGAGAATAAATTAATTACTTAAGAAATATGATGGTTTACAAGTAGGAGAAATCCAAGTTGAGAATATAAACGTGACACTGTTTTCTACGGCTAATTGGCCAAATCAAAACCGTTCCTTGGGAAAGCAGTTTTAAATCCGTAATAATGCCTCAGTACCTACAACAGGGGAGTCCGTCAGTGTATTCTAGCCTGAATAGAATTTTGCAATTCATATTTCTGCTTACATACGTCATAGACAGCAGACGATCATATTAATCAGTTTGTTATTTTCACTCCGATCACGCCTATAAATATGAAGACCATGGAGGTGTGGCACAAAGTGGTCAGCTCAGGGCCATGTGACACTCAACGCTCTAAAGCTGGAAGGAAGCCACATAACTAAGTGGTTAGTTCAGGACCATGTGTCTCTACACAAACGGAAGTAAGCCTCATCACTACTTATTTAGCTCAGGACGATGTGTCTCTCCACAAATGGAAGGTAATCTCAACACTAATTGGTAACCTCAGAAATACGTGTATTTCCACAAGTAAGCAATTAGGAAATTTTATGAATCTTAAAATCTTTTCTTATGTAATTCAATACCCAACTGGCATGGCAAATATTTTAGACATTTTAAAGGAAGTCATTTAAGTTGCGGCATGATATTTGTAGACTGCTGAAATGAGAGTCAGGAAACAATAGCGCCTGTGGTGAGATATAAAACAAAGTGGGAAGTAGCAGATAAGATCCGGTCGACTGAATCCTTCAGAAGCATCTAAAATCTATGATGTAAAATGGACTAAGCTACGTAGACAATGGACTGTCCTCTGACATATATGCCAAGAAAAAAGAAGACACATAAAATGCATGTCGCTTTGCTGGTCTCTGCACAAAATATGTTTAGAAAGTAGAAAGCTAATTTAGACTCCATCAAAAATAGAAATATGATTTTGTGTGTGAAAAGGATTCATAAGCAACATTTTTACTGGTGGTCATAATACAAGATTGTTCTCTAACGTAGCCTATTGTGTCCTGTTACATATGAATTACAAAGAAACAGAGAGTGTGAGCTGATACTGGGTAGTTCTGAGGACCGACATGAATATTTCTTGCCACTAGTTGTGAAAGTACAGTAGGAACAAGTCAGTGCATCACATAAGAGCCGAGAAGACCCTAACCACTCACAAAATCAAATAAACCATACAGAATTCGTAGTTTCCATCACAAATCTTGTTTGAAGTCAAACCTTAGGCTACGACTAGCCATCGCATGACCTGCTGATACAAGGGCTTGGTTAAGAGCACCAATCCGAGACTATAGAATCATTTCCCAGGGATTATCAAAGATCATTTCACACAGTAACCAACAAAGGTGTGACAGCAAAAAATTAATTAGCAATGTCACAACTACAGTTCAAAAACACTACTGCATTAAATGTTTTAAAACAGGACATACACTTGTGGTACTTTGTAAGGTCAGTGACAATAATTACAATTTTGAAAGAATATTATATCACTACGTTAGTTACCTATTATTATTATTATTATTATTATTATTATTATTATTATTATTATTATTATTATTATTATTATTATTACTATTATTATTAGCATAGGGCAACAAGTTAGATACATATATTCAAATATATAGTATTTACAAATATACACAGACAAGAAACATGTTTTATAGCAGAATGTCCAGTTGAGTGATCCACTGTATGGCTTCCTCTGTTGGTTCCAAAAAGTCACTCGGGCTACCTGTGTAGGAACGTCGTGTACATTCACTTACAATATGGGGATCATCTTCCGAGATGCACCACAGTCGCACTCTGGTGATGAGATATATTTCCACTTATAAAGGTATCCCTGCATCGTCCATGATTTGTTCTCACCCGATTCAGAGTGGTCCAAATCTTACGCGGTAGATGATGTTCACCAGAAAAGATGTTGTGTAAGGAACTGTCTGTGGCAACTTTCCAGCGACTTCTCCATTCTTCTAAAGGGTGAAAATTCCCATCAGCCAATGCGACAGCATCATGCAAAGATGGATGTCGTGACTCGAGTCTCGTTACTTTGAGAACAGGAATATCATCCAAAACAGGCAGTTGAGGGTTCATTTCTATCTTCTTGAACTCTCGGATGGTAGCATTTCATCTTTTTAAAACAGGTGGCATTTTACCTGACAGAATTGGGAGCCAATAAATGGATGTGGACTGGATAGTACCAGATATTAACCCCAAGCTAGCATTCAGTTGAGTATCAATTAGTCTTGTATATGGGCTATCCAGCCAAACTGGTGCACAGTACTCAGCACACGAGAATACCAGTCCCAAAGCAGAAGATCATGAAGTCTTTGCTGATGAACGCCAACTTGAGCCATACAATTCCTGAAGGATAATATTACGTGTTTTGAGCTTTCTGTAGAGATTCATAAGATGTTGTTTGTAAGATAGTGTGCGATCAAGTGTAATCCCCAAATATTTGGGATAGCTGCTATGCCGAAGTTCTTGGTGACAAAAACGTATGTGAAGTTTAATGCCAGCTTGGCGATTATTCAGGTGAAAACATGACACTTCTGTTTTGTTAGGGTTAGGACACAGTTGCCATTTCTTGAAGTATGTGAAATCAGGTCTCTTTGTAGCACTTCTTCTGTCACACTAAGGTCTCGAATTTGAGTAGCTAGTGTTATGATATCAGCATAACAAAATGTTTGTGATGATATTTCTGGGAGATCAGAGATATACAAATTGAACAGTAGGGGAGACAGTACCGATCCTTCAGGTAACCCATTTTTGAGCTTCCTTTCTCTACTCATACTATTTCCCATACACACTCGAAATCTTCTGTCATCGAGCATATTGCTTATAACCTGCACGATGGTCCTACAGGGTAAAATTCTGAGAAGCTTGTAAATTAATCCTTCCCTCCAGACTGCGTCAAATGCTGCTGTAAGATCAATGAATACAGCTGAGGTCTTGAGTTGTTTCTGGAAACCTGCTTCCATGAGGAATGTCAGTGAAAGCACTTGATCGCAGCAGCTGCGATTTGGCCTGAATCCAGCTTGATCAACTGTAATACGCTGAAAAATAGTTGCACTGATTCTGTTGTGGAATAGCCTCTCAAAAAGAAGGGCAACTGGTCTATAACTGCTTGGGTCATTGGCAGGCTTACCTGGTTTCAAGATGGAAACCACTTTCGTTCGTTTGAATTCTGCCGGGAGTTTTCTGTTCTGTAGAAGGTCGGTAAAAAACCTTAACAGCCAACTTCTTGCATTCTTCCGTAAATGAATGCGAAATTCTGGATGAATGTCGTCAAAATCTGGAGCTGTACTTGGTTTAACGTATTTGAGAGCAGCATTGATGTCTTGCACTGTAAGCGGTTGTGAATACCTTGATGTGCGTGGTGTTCTTGATTCCAGAGTTTGGAGCTGGCGCCGTATGTATTTGGTATGTTTCTTATCTGATGGAGTTTGGGAAGTTAATAATAATGTTATTTGCTTTACGTCCCAATAACTACTCTTTTACGGTTTTTGGAGACGGCGCGGTGCCGGAACTTTGTCCCGCGGGAGTTCATTTACGTGCCAGTAAATCTACCGACACGAGGCTGACGTATTTGAGCACCTTCAAATACCACCGGACTGAGCCAGGATCGAACATGCCAATTTGGGGTCAGAAGGCCAGCGCCTCAACCGTCTGAGCCCCTCACCCTGGCGGAGTTTGGGAAGTTGTGACGATGTGAGATGCTACTTCATCCGGAGTAACTCCAGGCTGTTCCTTCACCAAATGTGTCCTTCCTCCAAGTTTTCTGCGGTGCCCCCAAGATCTTCTACTGGAATGAGTTAGGTCGATATTCTCCACTGTTTCAATCGACCGTTCTCTCCGGGTAGTATCCATGCTGGAAAGAAGTTCATCAGCTATGTCTTCATCACCAGTATGCAGATATTCGTTATAGAGTGCATCAGTCTCTGCATTCCAACCAGGGATGTATTCTTTTCTATGGCATACTCTTCTTCTTAGCCTCCATCATAACTGCATCTACGAAACGCTTGTAATTGTGCTTGGGAGCAATCCACCGAACACATTTATCCAGTTCAGTGGTGAATGTTGACAAGTTTGTTTTTCTGAAGTTCCTCCGAGCATGTGGTATTGACCGTACAACAGGAATTTTGATGCCAATGCCCACTACAATGGGGCCATGTTGACTGTGGGGAAATGTCTTAACACTTTACGACTGGTATGTAAGGGCTGTCCTGCCTCATTGCAGCTAACAAATCACAAGTCAGGATTGAAATCCCTATTTCATGCAGCTCATTGGAAAGTACCAAGATCTTTTGGGTAAAAAATCAGATGGAGATTGTTCATTTCTGTCCATTCTACGAGTTTCTTTCCACATTTATTGTTATTCGAGTACTTCCATAGTTCGTGATGGCTGTTGAAATCGCCTATATAAACTGCAGGGTGTTGAGCCGTCGGGAGTACGGTACCTGACCACTGTGCGTTTGGGGGTTTATAAAGGTTAAAAATAGTAACATCTGCCACTCGCACAGCAACACAATGGATGTCTTCGTCTTCGTTTTGAAAGAGCAGTGAGGCATCTTGGATATTATTACGAACATAAGTAGCTATATCATGTGCACTGTGATATGTTGCACCAGGAGCTGTGTAACCATTAATGAGGCCCCTTTTCCGAAACTCTTCTTTATCGGCTGTATGGATTTCATGTATAACCACAACATCTATATTATTATTCAGGATAACTTTGGATAGGTAGTTACATTTTGCTCTGCTGATGCTTTCTACGTTAAGCTCGAAAACATGGATGAAAGGTACGATGTTTCTTGTCTGGTAGCTCTGAGAAGAGCTATTTCCATGAAATACTTCTGCCATTGCTGGAGGATCTTTAAAAAGATAGGTCCAGCAGACACAGTTATTACTTTCTTAGCACCACCCGGGGGTCACGTGTAGGGCACTTTGAGGGTAAACATACGGACGTGAAGCAATAATGTACCGCCTATTTATCTACTTTTATGAGATAATAAATTCACTTACTTGAAGAATTCTGAATTTTTTTAGGCAACCTGAACAAATTTAAAATTCCACTTGTACCTGTCCATTTTATTAGTTAATACTAATTGTGGAAGTATGTTTGCAATCAAAACACTAGAAGCACCTGACTGACAATGAACACTAAATGAATCAGAAAGTGTGACCACATCACTGGAATGAACATAAATCAATAGCACAATTTTTTATGCTTAAAACAATGCACAAGTTTTATTTGAAAACTATGATACCGAAGATGTAGCATAACTGACCTCAAAGTTTCATTTCTACAACACATTATCTGCTTTGGCGTCCACAAATGGAGGAATCTGACTTAACACACAAGAGAACAGAAATGATCAGAAAAAAGGAATCTAACCAAATAATTTCAAAATGACATTCTTCGAGTTATCACATTATTGAACTGAGCCATCATTATATTGATTAATGAAACTGATTATGTTAGTTTGAAATATTTATTGTTTACAATATACATAAAACTTAACAATTTCGAATTAGAAGATTTAATTTCTAATCTAGAAGTATAGCTTTTTCTGTGTGTCACTGTTGGCATGAACGTATAAAAATATTACTCAGAATACCTGGAAGCAATAGTTTCAGATAGCATTTCAGATGATAAGAATGTGATGACAAATGATGCAGAGAAAGTGAAAGAAAGAACACTTTTTCATGGTTGCTTAAAGGTATTGTAAACAAATACACTACAAAAATATCTAGCTTTACCAGAGATCCTTTTTGTAGATATATATTGAATAAAACTACGAGTACATGATGGAACATTAAATATGACCTTAAAGTTCCTGAATATTTTAGATAATTTTAACCAATAGAATTTTTAGATATTAGTGTTTAAATGTAACCTTGTAAAGACAGGATTGAACTGATGAACATGGCCACTTTTGGAGATAAACCAACCACTACTGAACACAACTGTGAATAGGTACAACATATTCCATATTGTATAAAACTTGTAGTGTACATACTTTGTTTCTTCTTTGATGTATGGCAACAGCTTTTCATCAGTTTGTTCCTCTATGAATATTTCCTCCTTAGTATCTTCGGAAGGCTGTCAGTAAGCAATAAGACAAGTAGAATAAAGAAGTAAGGAATAAAAATATATAGGCCTAAAATAGAAACAGCTGAGAAAATAAATTTCATAGTGGTACAAGAAGAGTATAATTAATTTATCCCCCATTTAAAAAATATATAATGGAAAGGAACAATCAAATGAAAATCTCATTAAATGCAAGAGAGGTGTCTACCTTGGTGGTAAATGGTACACAAAAATACATTATTATCAAGCACTAAATTTTAAAACGACAGAGAAGAATACAATTTCCTAAAAACAGTATTCTACAATTTTTGCTATTTTTTTTCTATTAAGCACACAGCTCATCCTTAATAAATGTATAGAATTTACAAACTCTTACTCATAATGTTTTCTGTTTTACAAACATAATCAACACACATACCACTTGTGCAACTACTTCAAATAATACTATACAAATTCTATTAGGTTAAAATTTACATTGCATTTACTTATTTAATTTTTTACCCTTTTCAGAACCTAACCTGCACAATAACCTGCTGTGTTTTAACCTGAGTCCCTTTGGCACTGCTTTTCAAACAATTGATGAGATATAAGAACATGAAAAGGAACACACTGTTGGACAGCAGTAAACACAGTAGCATAGAAAGGGAGGAACATTGCAAATTTGTAAATTTAAAATCACCTACATATTTGTGAATATTCAGCAGAGTATATGTACACATACATGTATGGGTGGAGGTACTTCCATGTATGTGAACATGTACAATTTTAGGAAAATAAATAATAGTAAGCAGTATCTCCGAATCATTACCCAATACCATTCCTTGCTTCTGTTTCTCTTTCTGTTGATCCCTAATTCCACAATGACTAGCCATTTTCTTCATCCTCTTATATTCGTACTGCCCTGTTCCCATCTTCCTACATATGAGTTGACTTGTCACCTCTTTGTTCATTTCCACATTCCTATATACTTTCTTTCCAAAAACACTTCACTGTAATATCAAATAATCCCACAGTACTCCTACCACTTTCCCAACAAGTGGACAATGCTTAAATCTTAAGCATAGAAATATCCATCATCCCCCCTCTGTACATCACATTAAGACCAAAAGCATAAATCAGTTAATGTCCCAAGAATGAATCAATCAATGAATCAATCAAACGACAGCAATTAGGGCTGTTGGTTGTTTATATAGAAAAAAGATTGTGGAAATATATGAAACATATTATTTCAATCACTAAATCATTTTCCTATAAGTGAACATTTGCCAAAATTTGTCCCCTTGAATTCAAACTTATCTTCAAGTTGTGACCTTTCCTACAGTTAAAGAACATGACTTAAATGTATTCATCAACTGATGTCATTCCAAGCCATCTCTCCAATGACATCTCAGAATATACTGCTTAATCAAACAACTTGTCTCCTTTCTCCAAGTCTCCCCAGCTGAAACTTTGCAACATCTCTGTAACACAACTCTTTTGTTAGAAATCACCCGCAAGAAATGGAGATATTTCTGTGGATCATTTCCTGTTCTCTACTCAAGTAATACTGGTGATGGTCTCACACTCTCATTGTGGCTTTGCTGGAGATTTATATGCCCTCTCCTTTACAACCCCTAAATAACCTCATAATCATATTAAGAGATCTGTAAATTTTATTTTCAATATGTTTAAATGATTACCATAATGAAGCTATATCCTTATTATGAATAGCTAGGTACTTACAGAGATCCCCATGAAGAAATTTCACCCATCAATACAATAATAAAACCGGAGAGGACTCTTTCTATATGTGAAACAAAGAAACTAACTTTTCACCATGTTTACGAATATAGCATTGCCCGATGTCCATCTTACAATATTGTCAAGGTCTTTTTCAGTTACTCATAATCCTGAAAATTATTTATTACACAGAGCCTCATCACTTTTTTCAGTTCATTATTCATATTGTTTAATATATCAGAAAATAAAGGTCTTATCATACTGCCCTGTGGGACCAAATCCCATAATTGTTACACACCAGACGTGGCCAAATTTTAATGGTAAAAGTTATATTTCTACCTTTATGTAAACTATCGACCTTTATAGCCTAATCCTTGAACTTGTTTGGAGGCAAAGTTTCCACTTGGGATATCCTGGTCCACACTATTGTATTTTTTTCATACAGTGGCTACAGTGAGAACCACAATGTAATTTCATTATTCACATGGTTTTGTGTCGTTTTTGTTAGTGAGCATGTTCTGTTGTTTCTCTTTATTACCTGCATATTGTTGCTGTTTGGAAGTAAATAATGTGACCTATTGTTAAGACTGTGCATTCTGTAAATTACATGTATTATTGATACTATTCCGGAGTTCAGTTGATATTTCTTAAGAGTGGTTCTAGAGAACAGTCAAATTTTGATGTTATGGGGAGACGAAGAGACCTTTCGACAAGAAAGGCATTGTCAGAGAGCTACTTCTAGAGAAACATCAATCACAAGAAATAGATTCTAGATTGCAAATACCACAGCAATCTGTAAGTAGAATTTTAAAATGTGAAGATAACGGGAAGACAAAATGTGATGATGATGATGCTTGTTGTTTTAAGGGGCCTAATATCGAAGGTCATCGGCCCAAGACAAAATGTCAACAACGTGTTGGAAACTGTGTGCAGAAGAAGATTTACGTAAGAAATTAGAAGAGTATGGGTCATTTGTATTAGCCAGGACTCTGAGGCGAGAGCTGTTTAATGCTGGAATGAAAGCAAGGTGACCTCAAGGCAAAGCGAAGTTTACTCCTGCTATGGCTGTAAAGAGGTTCCAGTGTGCCACGACTCTCCAGAATTGGTCATCTGATGAATGGAAACAGGCAAGTCCATGACAATTACTGTAATTCCTAAATTACCATTCATTATTCCATTATAACCCAATCTAAGTGATGTAACCGTAGAGCACAGTAAATGTATGAATTTCTTCTTTTAAACCATACAGCTTATTGCATTTAATGCTAGGCTTATTTGTTTTATTTATTTCAGGTTTGCTTTAGTGACGAATCGGTATTTCCTGTCGTAGAAGAGACAAGTCAATATGTCAGAAGATAAGGAGAAGCATTCCATCCAGATTGAGTGAAGCATCCAACTTTAGTGATGGTCTGCAGTGTGTTTTCTTGGTATGGCTGTGGACGATTATACACTGACTGACAGAGCAAATGCAACACCAAGAAGGAGTGGTCAGAACTTTATGCCAATTGCAGGGTAGACTGACGTCACTGAGGTATGCTCATGATGTGAAATGCGCCGCTGTGCTGCGCACGTAGCGAACGATAAATGGGACACGGCGTTGGCGAATGGCCCACTTCGTACCGTGATTTCTCAGCCGACAGTCATTGTAGAACGTGTTGTCGTGTGCCACAGGACACGTGTATAGCTAAGAATGCCAGGCCGCCGTCAACGGAGGCATTTCCAGCAGACAGACGACTTTACGAGGGGTATGGTGATCGGGCTGAGAAGGGCAGGTTGGTCGCTTCGTCAAATCGCAGCCGATACCCATAGGGATGTGTCCACGGCGCAGCGCCTGTGGCGAAGATGGTTGGCGCAGGGACATGTGGCACGTGCGAGGGGTCCAGGCGCAGCCCGAGTGACGTCAGCACGCGAGGATCGGCGCATCCGCCGCCAAGCGGTGGCAGCCCCGCACGCCACGTCAACCGCCATTCTTCAGCATGTGCAAGACACCCTGGCTGTTCCAATATCGACCAGAACAATTTCCCGTCGATTGGTTGAAGGAGGCCTGCACTCCCGGCGTCCGCTCAGAAGACTACCATTGACTCCACAGCATAGACGTGCACGCCTGGCATGGTGCCGGGCTAGAGCGACTTGGATGAGGGAATGGCGGAACGTCGTGTTCTCCGATGAGTCACGCTTCTGTTCTGTCAGTGATAGTCACCGCAGACGAGTGTGGCGTCGGCGTGGAGAAAGGTCAAATTCGGCAGTAACTGTGGAGCGCCCTACCGCTAGACAACGCGGCATCATGGTTTGGGGCGCTATTGCGTATGATTCCACGTCACCTCTAGTGCGTATTCAAGGCACGTTAAATGCCCACCGCTACGTGCAGCATGTGCTGCGGCCGGTGGCACTCCCGTACCTTCAGGGGCTGCCCAATGCTCTGTTTCAGCAGGATAATGCCCGCCCACACACTGCTCGAATTTCCCAACATTCTCTACGAGGTGTACAGATGCTTCCGTGGCCAGCCTACTCTCCGGATCTCTCACCAATCGAACACGTGTGGGATCTCATTGGACGCCGTTTGCAAACTCTGCCCCAGCTTCGTACGGACGACCAACTGTGGCAAATGGTTGACAGAGAATGGAGAACCATCCCTCAGGACACCATCCGCACTCTTATTGACTCTGTACCTCGACGTGTTTCTGCGTGCATCGCCGCTCGCGGTGGTCCTACATCCTACTGAGTCGATGCCGTGCGCATTGTGTAACCTGCATATCGGTTCGAAATAAACATCAATTATTCATCCGTGCCGTCTCTGTTTTTTCCCAAACTTTCATCCCTTTCGAACCACTCCTCCTTGGTGTTGCATTGTCACTGTCAGTCAGTGTATATTGTAGAAGGAACTATGAGACGTGAACAGTATAGTATTAAGAACCCGTTTGGTAGCTCAGGTGCAAGAGTAATTCGGCCAAAGTGAATTTATTTTTATGCAAGATAAGATTTTTATGCAAGAACAAAGCCTACAAACAGTCCAGACATGAACCCCATAGAATATCCTTAGAAAATAGCAAAGAAAAGTCCAAAAAATTATAACGACAAAAATTGGCTTGATTGAGAAGCTCGGTCAGATCTGGTGTCATGATGACGATTTAAAGAGTCAGTGTAAAATACTGTTTGAGGGTATGCCCAGTCTAATCAAGTCGCTCATGGAAGCTAAGGGGGTGCATAAAAAGTACTAATGTCATCAACTTTAAAATTGGTAACATCTTGTTCAATTCTCGAATTTTTAATGTTTATTAATTTGGCCATATCTTTATAGTCACCCATATAGCCACTGTTTAATCTATCCCGAACGCACTAATTTTTTTGTCAGTAGTTTCCCGAGATCTACCCTAAGAAAATACTTGGATATGTCAATCGTGATACATTTGACTTCCTGAATCTAATATATCTGCTATATCATGCTGGAATCCACAAGATGAGCTTCAGTGGAATAATGTTTCCAAAATCTGAACTACCTTATATCGAGCCAGTTGGTAATTTCTTAAATGTGTATAACATAATCAGAAAGAATGCATTCCAAGAGCTTGCATGCAACACAAGTCAAGACGACTATTGTGTAATTACTAGCCCTAAGTTTAGCACATTTTCTCTATACACAGAGTGCTACTATACTAAGTATTCATTCATCTGGTATAGCTGTTTCATACATACTCTAATCAATACCTCAAAGAACTGACTTTCGTATATGGCCAGAAATTTTACCCATCCCAGCAGCATTTCTAGTTTTAAATTTTTGTATATTACATTCAATGTTCCTTATAGTGGATATTGTAAAGTAATTTCAAAGGATTAGGTGGAATTGTCAACTGCGTCAGGTACTGCAAAAGGACATGATCATACCATTGGTGACATATCCTATGCATCACGAGTGACGGCTGCGATGCCCATCGACTAATGAAGTATACACATTCTCATGTTGTGTAATTGCTACTTCTTACCTTTCTAAATCTGTCAAAATTCAACACCGTACACAGCAACAAGCCGTAGTAACACGGCTGAAAGTAATTCCAGTATCAAGGAAGACAATGTACACTGCCGGCTGGTGCTTTCAGTGCTTTTCAATTAGCATTCTGGCAGTGAAAATTGAATGAGTTGTTCCAACACCCTTAATGAAGATGCATTGTATAGCAATAATGCCGGCGATTTCACCCAGTCAATAATGAAGGCTACTCTAAAAGATCTTCTCATGTACAACTGGGTGCAATTTGGATGGTAATCTGCACATTCTGCTGAATCGTCATTTTGCTCAAAAATAGGCACAAGGTTGTTTACAGCCCAATGACTGGGAACAGAGCCAGAGTCAACTCTGGCACTGAATAAGCTTGTCAGCCAGTTGATAATGAGTTCTTTAAACTGCCTCATCTTCCAGAAGTTTGCTGGATGGTCATCCGGTCCTGGCGCTTTTTGGTCCATCATACTCCTAATGGCACTCTCCACTTCCTTTGATGTGATGCATAAGATGGGACTTACCATCAGGAATAGGGTGAGGTGGTAATTCAATGCAGGAAATATCTACAAATGTTGTTGCCAATGATTGAGGATTTCTTGTTTGTCCTCTAATCACTGGTCATCTTTGTCTCTAATGCAGACAGTGTGCTCAATACTTGTGTCAATTTTCGTCAGATGGAAAACAGTTCTCTTCTTCCTCCCTTGAGCTCAGTGGTGTACAGTGTTTATCAGGACAACACCGACAAAAATTCAAGGATGCTCTTCGTATTATGTTAAGAACAATGGTTCAATCAAACTGGCGGGAAAAATTATATTTTTGAGAAAATGAGGTTAAATTGTTACTTCCTGGTGCACTATTGAAATTGAAGAGCTGCTGCCGCCTTTCAGGGAAGATAAGGGTAGGGAGGTGTTGTGGAGTGTATGAGCAGACAGAGATAATGCTTCCTCATACGACTTCGAAAGGATTGTCTCTAACAGGCAATATCCACAGTCCATTTATCTAATAGCCGTAACTGCACACAGAGTTCAAGAACACACTGTATTTAAGACACGCATGTTAGTCAAGGAAAGCACCAGATTGTTTCTCCTCTCGTCTGTTTGATTACAGTGTATGTTCAATAAGGCCCCCTCCTACTTTGGTGTATATGTCACTATGGCGTAGTAGTGAGTGACTATGGACTATGTTCAGGATGTGTAGTGTGTGGCGAACGGTTTGGAAAGCTGCCTGTATTCTTGTTACAAGATGTCTTCTCTTTCTATAGGGTTCACATAGTAGTCAATTCGTGTAGAAAAAACTGTAGAGTGCCTACAGGAGTTTGGAAAGGACTGTGCGAAAAGAAAGAGAAACTTGTGCATTCGCATCGAGAATTACCTATGTCTCCAAATTTCACTTCCCCTCCCTTTTTTCTGATGCACAGCGGCTGACTCTCTGATATAGCAAATAGAGCTAGTTCATCAATCTGAACTGCATGACCGGAAGTAACAAGGTCACTTTAATTTCCTCAAAAGGAAACATTTCCCCGAGAATCTGACTGCACCATCATTCTCAACATTCCACGAAGAGCATCCCTGATGTTTCTGTCACTATAGTTCTGATACACCTTGTACACAGGTCATTACAGTGAGTGCGTCTCGATTCAGCGACAGATTTCTTAGCCACAGGTTCCTCAAAGACAATTCTTTCCCTGTGTTCTGGAGTCTTTTTTGAAAGCCAATTTATATACAGTATGCCTTCGTCTTATCCCACAACTCTTCTTGGACTGCAATCATCCACAGGAACGTTAGATATTGATTACAAGAGGAACTAGGTTATATCGTACCCAAGTTTACTGTGACGGTTGCAGTGAAAGATCTGTAGAATGTGTCTACATGTTGCCAAATGTATTAAGATCAACAAGAGGAAAATTTATGTTGTTGCTAGGGTCTCCTCCTAGTCTTTAAGCTTCCACCACTTGATGTTCTCAGGGGCATAGAGGTCCTTAAATCCGCTATGCCTACCTTATGCAGAGGTGGAATACAGTCAGATGATATGACATTCACATCCTTTCTTCGTCGTAGATCACGGTGCTGATCAACGATAAGGTCAATTTGCTTGCTGCAGTCACCACAAGTAAAACCTCATATATGAGTTCCATCATCATATCAGATACCGAAGGTATTACCACCATGGCAGCTATAAAAATTCTTAGTGACCATCATGCGCATTAAGGTCATCACAGAGAAGTGGAAACTCATCTTCAGGATACGCTGCAACATGACCTCGTAGCTCCTGCCAATGCTCTTCCTTATCCAGGTCATCACAGCCAGATTGTGACATAGAAAACACATGTTCGAGAGGATGCAACGTCGAATGTAATTCACATAAGGCTGTCGGTATAGCGCTGAATCTCAGCAACTCAATCTTGCATGCTTGCGCACACAATGAAATCAACACCATTCCTGCTGGATGTAACCTGGCAGATAAGTTCACAGACATCTTTGATGTCATGAGATTTCTGACCTTTAAAAAGCGAGCAACTTAAAATCTAATTACATAGCTACACTTCAATTCTAAACCGGACTTACATTATCCAAATTGCAACAGGTTAACAGGAACAATAGAATGAAAAGATTAAGTAATAATGAAGCAAGAATGATATTTACTAATAAAATAACTATTCTACAATAATTCTAAGCCACATTTAGATGTATCCTAACTACAATAGTTTAACCGAAGCAACAAATATTCCTAAAGCATGAATCTATGGAACTTATGAGAATGTAAATATTCATTGACTATGTACATAAAATTTAGTTTCCTTGATTTATCAAAGAGACAAAAAGGTGAATAGTTTGAATGTAATTATCAGTCAAAGAACAGTGGAGAGTTATAATCATAAATTTAAGCCATATTAATGAAAGTTAATTGAACATAACCTACGGCATATTGTTTATTTGATGGTTTCTACCATTTCTCTTTCACACCGACACAGATAGGTCATATGGCGATGATGAGCTAAAAATGGCTAGGAATGAGAAGGAAGCAATTGTGGCCTTAATTAAGGTACATTCGCACCATTTGTTTGCTGTGAAAATGTGAAACATGCACTTCAGGGCTGTCGACAGTGGCTTCGAGCCCAGCATCTTATAAATGCAGACCTGGAGCTACATGGCCAGTTATTCAGTGCAACAAGGAAGCAATTGCTTGAATTCCTTCTCTTCCAATACTTTTTGTGAGAGTATCTTAATATGTAAATCAAACAATACGTTAAAAGGTAAGTTTTTATTTTAAAAATTCAGCTTTCACAGTTCCCCAGATGTACATGCACATTTGGACATAAGTTTTCATATACATGTCCAAAATAATACGATACATGGGGTTACTTTGGAAAAGTAAAGAGTAAAGTAGAATCCCAAAATTCTATGCAGAGCATGCTTTCCTCCCTTGAAGTCAAGATGGGCTGCCTACGTATGCTCTTCGGATCTAGGATCGAGGTGGCCCTTACTTCTTCGCTGCTTCTATGTATGCCCTTCACCAAGAATCCCTTTAAGAGACTTATCAAGCCTATCGGCATTGTAATTACGATAGACAATGCTTCCAAATTTATGCTTATATTCTTGCAACACATTCCGAAGTAACCCCATGAAAGATCTCCTGCTCAGAAGAACAGCCAAAGACATGATTCTTGAGGTGATCAAGCTAATGCAAGTTGAACCTAACAGAACTTCAGTTAGAGTAGAACAATTCACTTCAACTAACATTTCTTGATAATGAGAGCATTCGGTACCACACGATACAACAAGCAAAGTCTCTTACTGAGGGACAAAGGAAAAGAGACAACAATCAAGAAAAAGGTATATCACAATAGTTCTATGAACTTTGACTGTCCTACATCAACACAGATCTATCCATATTAAGAAAAAAAGTACAAATTTATGTGAAGGTAAACCGACGTCCAGAATTATCGCATGGAATATTTGGAAGCTAATACTCAGAGAAGTGTACGAAAATACTAGTAAATTGCAGGGTATATGCTGTAAACGGGAATCATGCATCAAAAGTATCTGGGCATAGAGAAATACTCACGGGTCAATTTATCTCCAAAATGAGGAGACTGGGTTGGATCAAACACATTTCAATGACACATGGGTGAAATATCAATTAAGAAATAGTAAATGTAATGATTATCATTATTTTACTGTAAAACCAATTATAGTATTAACATTAACAGCTAAACGATAACTGGGCATCTCAGAGAAGTTAACTGTTAATAATGTAGAATGACACTGCGAAAGCACTGTACAAGTCTACAGATAATTTCACCTTAAAGTTCTACACAACAATCTATACTGAAAATGCGATTTTCACACCACACACAGGAATTCTGCAAACCAATTTTACTAATTCAACAAGGCATCAATAAATCAAAATAATGCACTTTTAATACTTCTGTATAATTAATACAGCAGTATATAGGCTACTGTGGAAATAAATCTTTCATCTACAACACACTGCACCCGAAAATGGCATAACTGGAGTTAAAATTGAGATTGCCGCAAAAGCTTAATTTAATTCGGTCAATGGGTCATTTATAACAGCTCTGGTGAAGGCCAAGATCTGATAACCTTGGAGAAATTCGCCTTTAAGCTCATAGCTGCATGGTCGTGTGGCGACCCGTCCCTATTTTCTTATTGGTCAGGAGGTTAACATGCGACAGATATGAACAGTAAAAATTTTCAAGGCTAACACCGCCCGGCAAGTTTTCAGAATTCTTCACAAGACCAGTTTTGAACCATGATACTATAAGAAGACGTGAAGAAATGTATGATTGGTTTCCTACTAATCAAACCTTCTAGACTGAGGACTGATAAAATCAGTGTGAAACCGACGCTCAACTTACTCAGATTTTACTCTACTGTTTTCATACTGCTCTACTTTAAAGCACAACTTCACTTCGCTTTCCCACTATAATTCGACAAGATATTCAATGCCAAACGTCGTTTATTAGCCGTGATGTCTTACAAAGGGAACACATTATTTCGTCTTCTGCGCGACATAACCACTACAGTATTAATTCCAGAACACGTGTGGTGTGCAAATCATCTGAACCCGCAAGTTACCTGTCGACTGACATTTAAATAGGCATGGTTGGAACACATATTAATGTGCCATTTTAGTTTCAGTATGTGTATATGTGTGTGAGTGGAAGCCTACTGTTACAAGAAGCCTGCAAGACAATGAACAAGGGGAATCATCACGCTGCTTGCAAGAGGAATCTCTACTTTCATCATGGTGCACCTTGCAAGGGATATTACTTCCGGAATGTGCCACTAAAAGGGGAGATCCCACAACACCCTAAAGGGTGCTAAAGGGACCAATCGTGAGACGTTGCCAGCCAGGACTTAAGAAACTTCCATCATAAAAGGTAGAGAACCTTTTTAAATATTAATTTCCTTTTCAGAAGGACTTCATTCTTGAAATAATATCTTCTATTATTTTGTGTTGTTACAGATTCTTACCGCTTCTCATCTTCTTATTGGTGTTGGTAAATTTTGTGAATGATTGAAATACACTCATGTCCATAAAATCCGCAGCACCTTGAAAGACTAGGAATAGGAAGTTCATATTCACAGGACATATGCATTAGTATGTTCTGAAGAAACGATTAGCATTTGAAACATGCCGATCCTCAGGTTCAAGGTCCACATCGATATCCCTGCGCACAACTACGGACTCGTAAATTGTGCCTGCGGCTCTCGTTGTCACTATAAACCAAAGGTAATGGATCAGCGTGACTTGAGCAGACGTGCCCGATGCCTCGCAGACGTATGCAAAAAAGTATTGTCAAGTTAGTGAGTTTGAAAAAAGGCGAATTATTGGCATGAGAGAACGTGATACATCTATCTGGTAAACTGCAGCTTGTGTGCGAAGTGTGTCGGCAGTGCAGCTGTTGTGTACAGAACGTTCATAGAAGGCCGTAGATCACAACGAGATGGGTCCGGTCACACCAACAAGAGAAGATCGACACCTCATCCGGATGGCATTGCAGCACAGATTTGCGTCTTCCTCGGCTCTGGCGCAACAGTGGAACACATCGTTCACTACCAGGAGTGACAATCCGTCCCCGTTGATTACGATATGGGTTACCAGCGCGTCTTCCACTTCTCCGCCTAACTTTGACCAATGTGCATAAACATGCTAGACTGCAATGATGTATGAAACGACGTCACTGGGGACAGGAATGGCAGCAGATAGTGTTTTCGGACGAATCCAGGTCCTTTCTGTTTGAAAATGATGGCCGCATTTTGGGTCGCCGCAGACAGGGGGAGAGGCATCACACTGACTGCTTTCACACAAGACATACAGCGCCAACTAAAGGCGTTATGGTGTGGGGTGCTATTGGGTACAACCACAAATCAGAGTTGGTGTGTGTCCAGGTCAATGTTACCAGTTTGACCTACGTGAATGGCATCCTGCGAATTTAGCCACACCCTTTCTGCACAACACCCCAGACGCCTTATTTCAGCAGGTCAATGCGCGACCACATGTCACTGCATGAACACGTGCTTTCTTGTTGTCACAGAATGTCAGACGGTTGCCCTGGCCCACCTGATCATCGGACTTGGCGCTAATTGAAAATGTGTGAGATATGGTGAAAGGACGGGTGTGGAGCTCTGACCCAATGCCAACCACCAAAGATGAACTGTGGAGCCAGGTGAATGCAGCATGGATGGCTATAACCCAGGACCCCATCTGTGCCTTATACGTGTTGATGCCATCACACATGGAATAAGTTATCAGTGCCCCTGGAGGACCCAGCGCCTACTAGGCAACGGGGCACATGCCGAACCTGGGGTACTGAAATGCTAATCGTTTCTGCAGAAAATACTAATGAACATGTCCTGTGAATATGAACTTCCTGCCTCTAGACTTTCAAGGTATTCTGTTGTTTATGAAGATGAGTGTACTTCTAAGAGTTGAAATGTGTTGATATTGTAATAGTTCTATTATTTGAATTTCATTAACAACGTAGTGCACTAACAATCAAGTGTTAAAAATCACAGACCAATTTGTTTAACTTAGAACCTAAAACACTAACAGGGATGGATACGGTGCATTCCTTTGTGAATTTTTTACATAATATTACACCTTATCTTGCATAATTTCATCAATGAAGTATAAATTGTCACCCAAATGTTACTTATGTACATTAGGAACTAAACCTATGATATAAAGGTAAGTTATGTTAAAAGTAATGAACGTGGATGTAAATGAAGGAGTGTTAATAATAGGCTTTAATAACATACGATGCTCTATTTAAGAAGGCGGTTAGTGCTCAATGAAAATAGCCTAGCCTTCTTAAGTGACAGAATGGAATGATAGCTCATATTTATGAACAGTGAGGAAGTAGCAACCAATATTGCATTATGGAGAGTATATTATTGAGCATATGAAGCGAAGAGCACAGTTTAAGGTAATAAATCACTCTCTGTGCTCACTCAACAACACCAAGCTTGTCTAATTAAGGAAACGTATCTAATTAATGCAAATATTAAACCATTATTAGGCTATCTTCTATAATGTGGGAAGATAGATTGACAAATCATCTTAATGTGCTAAAGTGATCATTCTTCTAGTTATTCGATCATGATTCTTATAGCGAGAGAGACATAAGTTCTCGAATGTTCAATAAATGATGAAGAACACACGTAATGTAATAATGACAATTTATACTTCATTGATGAAATTATGCAAGATGAGGTGTAATATTATGTAAAAAATTCACAAAGGAATGCACCGTATAATGATTAAAAGATGGCGTCAGCGAAGGATGTAAGTGAAGATAGCTCCCGGTTCTCTTGCGAAATAATCGGGAATAAATGTGGTGTAAACAAGAAGCGAGTGAAGAATGGTATCCAGTGTGAAAATTGTTTAATTTGGTACCATTTTGAGTGTATATGTAGTGCTGGTTTTGCTAAAAATGAAGATACTTGGAATTGTGTTAGCTGTGGCGAGAGCAATATGAATAGCGGTAGCAAACCTAGGCCTACAACGGTCAACGAATCGCTGGCGTCTCATTACTTGGAGGATGGAGGTAATGATAATGTACTTGTAATTCTCTCTTTATTGCAACAGGATTTACAAGCATTAAAAGCGGAGAATGAGATTTTAAAGGAAAAGGTACGTTTACTGGAATCCAAAGTACCGGTACCAGTAAACACTCAGAACACAGGTGGCTCCGAGAATTCTAGCGCGTGGTGTCAAGTTGCTTCAGATTCAAGGAGGAAAAGTGTACAGTTTAATAAGGACAACTTTGTAATTGACACCAAAAATAGATTTTCAGCCCTGAGGGAAGTAAGCGATACGCACGGTATCCGTACGGGAGGCAGTCAAACGTATAGCGCAAAATCCGTTACGAGAAGCGGCAAAGTTAGGCCTAAAATCCCACACAGTGCACCGGCGAAAGTGTCGAACATTCTTATATTTGGTGATTGACAGGCGAGGGGAATTGCGGAGAAAATGGTCAATGAAGATATTGCAGCATCGGCAGTCATCTATCCTGGGGCCCCAATGAAGAAGGTATTGGAAAACACGGAGCAGGCGGCAAGAAATCTCGGAAGTCGTGATGCAGTAGTGATCATCGGCGGGACGAACGACGTAGCTCACAACGACGCCAAGAATATTATTTCTGAACTTAAATGTACACTAGGTAAGCTGACTCACACTAACATCTTTGTAGTGAACGTGCCCCACAGGCATGATTTGATTAGAGACTCGTGTGTGAACATTGAAGTGGACAAAGTTAACACAGATATGGTTAAAATTTGTAAACATTTTCGTAATACACAGGTAATTGATAGCAGCAGTTTCGAGAGACACTGTTACACAAAGCATGGCCTTCATCTAAACAATTCAGGTAAACGAAAGATAGCAAATATTGTTCTAGATTTTATTAATCATAAGATATGTACTGTAAAAAAGGCCACTCCCTTGAGTTATAATACCGACCAGGAAAACTAGTAGAAAGAGCCAGCTGTTCTTCAAGCTGGCTCAGCCAACTAGAAAATGAAACTCAGGAAATTAAGGAATTTCAAGTTACCCAATTGCAACAGTCAATTTTCAGGGAGGAAGGGGGTCTGAGGTTGCTCTTGGTAAACTGTCAGAGTGTAGTAAATAAACAATTAAAATTCAGTACATTGATGGAATCTTATGAGACTGATGTGGTGATAGGAGTGGAATCGTGGTTGAGAGAAGGGGTGGGTAATAGAGAAGTATTTCCAGAAGGGTACACAGTCTATCGTAGAGACCGAGGAGATAAAAAGGGAGGGGGGGGTGTTTATTCTGGTGAAGGAAACATATTGTTCACATGAATGGTTTACTGATGAAAGGGATGAAATATTAGGGATAAAATTAATTTGTGATAATATGAAGGAGGTGGGAATTATAGGAACATACAGGCCTGGAAGAGAGGAAAGAGACATGGAAATATTTGAGAAAATAATAGATTATACTCATAAGAACAATAATAATGATGTGGTAATAATTGGGGGAGATCTAAACTTGCCTGAGGTTGAATGGAATGGAGCTACAAGTGAAGCCCATGAACAGAAACTGGCAAATAAATTAATTTGGGAGGGAGGATTTACACAAGCAGTACAAGAACCGACTCGTCTCAATAACATACTAGATGTATTCTTGGTTAAACTATGGGGAATTGTTGATAAAACTGAGGTAATTGAAGGAATAGGTGACCATAAGGCTGTAATAATGGATGTAGGAATGGTACCAAATAGGCTTAATAAGAGGGTCACACAAGACAAGAAATTGTACAGAAAAACTAAAGTTGATGAATTTGGGACTTACCTTAAATCACAATTCAGTTGTTGGATAAGTGAAGGGAGTAATGTGGATACACTTTGGGCTAAATTCAAAGAAATCATTTGGAAAGGAGATAAGAGATTTGTACCTGTTAAGAAGGGTAAAATGACCTCAGACCCTGTTTATTATACAAGGGAAATAAGAAAATTAAAAAGAAAATGTAGAATAGTAAACAGGAAAATCAAAGAAGGTAGGGAGAGTAGAGAAAGTAGAAAACAGCTAATGAGGGAACTGAATAGAGTGAAAAAGGAAGCAAAAGAGAATTATATGAATGGCATACTTCAAGACGGTAATGACCACAAAGGGAAATGGAAAAAGCTGTATTCATATATCAGGAATCAAAAAGGAAAAGGAATCCAAATTCCTACAATGGTGGGAGAAGGGGGTGAACACTATTTAACAGATACTGAGAAAGCAAACCTCTTTAGTAGGGAATTTAGAGATTCAGTAGATGATTGTCAGGAGTTGGAAACCGAAACAGAAGTTACAGAGGGACAGACACAGAGGGAAACAAGAAGCTTCTCGTTCACAAATGAAGATATTTTCAGAGAAATCCAACTGCTTCAGCAAGGAAAAGCAACAGGAAGTGATCAAATTACTGGGGAGGTGATAAAGACAATGGGGTGGTACACAGTGCCTTATTTAAGATTTCTCTTTGACTATGTCATAAATAATAGTGTAATACCAAAGGAATGGAAAGAATCTATAAGAATACCAATTTATAAAGGAAAGGGTGATAAAAGGAAACCAGAGAACTACAGACCAATCAGCCTGACCAGTATAGTTTGTAAAATACTGGAGAGTTTAATATCAAAGTACATCAGAGGGATATGTGATGATAAAAATTGGTTCATGAGGAGCCAGTATGGATTTAGAAAGAAATTTTCTTGTGAGGCACAACTGGTGGGATTTCAGCAGGACATATCAGATCAATTGGATTCAGGAGGCCAGTTAGATTGCATAGCCATAGATCTTTCCAAAGCCTTTGATAGAGTGGAACATGGAATATTATTAAAGAAATTGGAGGGAATAGGATTGGACATAAGGGTTACACGTTGGGTAAAAACATTTCTAAATTCAAGGGTTCAGAAAGTCAAAGTAGGAATTAACGTATCGCAGGAAGAGAAAGTTTAGAAGGGAATTGCACAGGGTAGTATAATCGGTCCGTTACTTTTCTTAATATACGTAAATGATTTAGGGAACAATATAACATCAAAAATAAGATTGTATGCAGATGACATAATTGTTTATAGGGAAATAAATGCCATTGAGGATTGTTCAGAATTACAAAGGGACCTTGAGAGTATCCAACAATGGGTTGAAGAGAATAACATGAAGGTTAATGGAGGCAAATCAACTGTTACAACATTTACAAACAGGAGTTTTAAAACTGAATTTGAATATACTTTGGATGGGGTAGTTATCCCAAAAGATGGCAAGTGCAAATACTTAGGGGTAAGATTTGAAAGTAATTTGCACTGGAAGGGTCATGTGGATGACATTGTTGGGAAAGAATACAGATCGTTACATGTCATAATGAGGCTACTTAAAGGATGCAACAAAGAATTAAAAGAGAAAAGTTACTTAAGTATGGTTCGTCCATTATTGGAATATGCAAACAGTGTTTGGGATCCTCACCAAGAATACTTAATAAAAGAAATAGATAGTGTGCAGAGGAAAGCAGCAAGATTTGTAACAGGGGATTTCAGGAGAAAGAGTAGTGTGTCAGAAATGTTAAAGAAACTAGGGTGGGAAACTTTAAGTAAGAGAAGGGAGAAAACTAGAGTTATAGGTTTATATAGAGCCTATACAGGAGAAGCAGCATGGGGAGATATCCGTGAGAGGCTTCAGTTGGAAAATAATTATATCGGCAGGACTGACCACAAATATAAAATTAGAAGGAATTTTAGCAGAAGCGATTGGGGTAAATTTTCTTTCATTGGGAAGGGTGTGAAGGAGTGGAACAGTTTACCAGGGGTAGTGTTTGATCCTTTTCCAAAATCTGTACAAATATTCAAGAAGAGAATAAACAGCAACAGAGAAAATAAATGAAATGTTAGAGGGCATTCGACCAGTGCAGGTTAATGTAAATAAAGAATGTGTGTCAATAAATTAATTCCATCCCCTGGTCTAAGGAGTTTGGACAGCCAAAGTAGGGGACTGCCTGTAGGGGTGAAGTACAGTGGGGACTTCGAGGGCCCTGGGACCGCTACGGTAGCTGTGAAGGCCCTTCAGGAACTCTGAAAAGTGGTGGTAAAAGGGGCTCTGGTTAAGACGCAGCAGGTCGTTATGCTACTTAGGTTCCAGAATGGGTAAAGAAAAGAAAAAGTAAATAAATGCAATGTAAATTTTAATCTTATACCAGTTGTACAGAATCATTTGAAGTAATTCCACATACTGTATATCAGATGACTATATTTGTAAGTAGCACAGGAGATATTATAAGTAGAATTTTTTAAACAATGTAAATTAATTAAGGATGAGCTGTGTGTTTAATAGAAAAAATTGTTTGCGTAAATTATATAATATTGTATTATAGGAAAAATTTATTCTCTTGTTAATTTAATATTTAGTGCTTGACAATAATGTATTTTAGTGTACCATTTGCCACCGAGGTAAACACCTCATTTGCAAATAAAGAGATTTTGATTTGATTTTGATTTGAACTAAAATTATTAACCTCACATGACCTAACTTTTGGAGGGTGGCGGTATTTGAAAAGTAGGGCTTAGCCAAGAATGCAAACTTAACCTAACATGCATGGATTTGACTCGAGGCCTAACATCACAGGCCATGGACTCAACCCTAGGCTTAACCTTACAAGGTCATTAGCTTTACAGACTCAAGTTTGATGTCCAAGAGTGCTGGCTTAAGCTATCAAGCACGGATTTGCTGCCCGGCTTAACCTTACAAGGGCGTTACAGACTCGAGCTTGACATTCAACCCCAGGCTTAACGTAACTAGACAAGATGAGACATGGTGCATGGGCTTTAGGAGCTGAGCTTCGTAGTGCATGGCGGCCATTCTCATTATTTTAATAAGACAAGACAGATGGTGTAAAGCTGAATACATGTGCTTTATTCATGGGGGCATAACGCAGAAAGGTGACATCAGGTCATGGAGCTGAGTGACTGCAAAAGGCCAAAAGGGCTACAAACTAAAGGGCAAAAGGGAATGAGGTATGGTCTAGGGCTCAGATCTGAATGTGGAACAAGATGATGGTATGGGACTGTGGAGATGGTGAAAGGTTTAACACATGTGCACTATTCATAGGGACATACCTCTATAAAGCTATTTCAAGGTCCTCAAGCTGAGCGGCTGCAGAGTCACAGATGTTGTTGCGTAATGTACTGCTGGTTTTTAGTGTTTGGAACTCTAAATATTTATTGTAACAATTCGAGCTCAGAAATTTGAATTTTAGAATTATTCTAGAATTCTTTTTTTTGCTAGTTGTTTTACGTCGCACCGACACAGATAGGTCTATGGCGACGATGGGACAGGAAAGAGCTAGGAGTGGGAAGGAAGCGGCCGTGGCCTTTATTAAGGTACAGCCCCAGCATTTGCCTGGTGTGAAAATGGGAAACCACAGAAAACCATTTTCTAGAATTCTAGAAATATAATACTGTTGATATCACTTAAGAGATTAAAATTTAAGCGTTCAGAACATCAGAAAAATGTTCACTACATGTGACTGGGACTGCTGAGTATCATGCTAAGTAAATGACTGCACGCTGAAAGTTTCTATTTAATTCTAAACACCTAACATTTGAGCTGCGTGAAATTAAAAATTCCCCACACCGACTGGAAATCTAACTCAGCAATCTTTCCGTTGGACTGCTGTCTACCATAGTAACTAAATTATTGTGTGTTAAGTTCAGAAACACCCAACTTTTCAGCTACAAGAAATGAAAATTTCGCCGAACCGACTAGGATTTGAACCCGGGACTCATTTACTTGGGAAACAAACAATCATGCTAACTAAATGACTGTACATTAACAGCTTATGTGTTTCAATGAAGCACCTAGTTTAGCGTTACAAGATTCAAAGGAAAAATCACTAGCAATACTAGGATTTGAACATGGAGCACGCTCGGAACCAAAGCTGAAGTGCTATTCAAATATCTAACTCCAAAAATTCAAACTTCTAATTCTGAGCAAAGAAAACAATCGCTGATTTGGGTTCTCAAACCTGGAGCTAACTTCGACTCAGAACTAAAGGTCTTAAGTTCATAAGAAGAAAAAATGTTGAAAGTCCTCAACCTGACCCGGAGTCGATGACAAGCTTTTCTTTCACTGAAGACTAAGTGTGAACGATTGGCACAAACTATGTTAACTGAATGTGGAAAGAGAATGCAACAAATTTTGTATTAAGTAAGGTCGTGACACATGTACTTCTCAGCAAAAATGAAATTGATTTTAGGAATATTCTGATTAGACTTGGAAATATTTGCTGTGACATGAAATACAAAGTTCATTGTTTTTGCAATTAGCCTAGCATGCACATCTTAGAAAAAGAACATTGGCGGTACGAGCAAGTTGACCAGACTTGGAAGTAACTTAATTGCTAAGACAGGGAGTACAAAGTTTATTGTTCGCGCATCAAATTGTGGGCGGCAGATTTGAAACCTGGAGATGTGTAATTTCCTGCTGAAATGTTTACATCACATGGTACCTAACATTTGAGCAGGGAGCAATTAAAAAATCCCCAGGCCACCTGGTAATCAAATTCAGCAAACTTTCCCTTGGACTGTTGACTATCATAATAGCTAAAGGATTCAATACACACAGCCATCGAGCTAAAATAAATTAAAAATCACCGACCAGACTAGGAATCGAACCAGTGGCTTCTTTACATTGGCAAGAAATAAGAATGCTAACTAAATGACTGTACATTAAAAGCTTGTTTGTTTAATTGAAACACATCAAATTCGAGTTCCTTTCACGGGGGTGGGGGGGCGCAATAATAATATTCTCTTTACGTCTTACTAACTACACTCGAAAGTTTGAAAAGTGTGCAATAATAATTTTGAAGAACAAAACTGCTTTCATGCTGAATAGTCAACGTTCACGCACAATAAGAAACATAAGGCCAGCACTTTAACCTCTTGAGCTACTCAGCTCCGCAATGAATTTGCTAAGTGCAGAAATTTCAATCCCCGCTTTAAACAATTTTTCAAGATGCCAATGTGCCAGAATTTAGTCCTGCAAGCTTTCCTTCATGTGCCAGTAAATCTAACGAAACAAGGCGGACGTATTTGAACACTTTCAAATACCATTGGGCTGAGCTAGAATAAAACCTGCCAAGTTGGGGTTAGAAGGCTAGCGCCTTAACCGTTTGAGCTACTCAGCTTTGCTATTCAATTATTAAGTACCATAAAAAACACACACTAATAATAATAATAATAATAATAATAATAATAATAATAATAATAATAATAATAATAATAATTTGGAGAATCCAACCCACAAAGAAATGTTACAGTTTTCGTGCTTTTATTGTTGGCGAAAAACATTACAAAATGGGGATCGTGATAAGGTTAACTATGCAGGGAGCCACAGCTGAGTACTCTCTAACACTACTGATGAATTATATAAGGAGAAGAAGAAGAGGAGGAAAGGCCAGGATGAGGAGAAGAAGGTGAATAAGAAGAAATCTGTCGCTCTACAAGCTCGTTTCATAGAGATATTTTTAGCACATACTTTTAAATCTTCCTCGGTTTGATATCCCTCTGACCTCCTGCAGAAGGAATTTCCATTCACGGCTGGCCACAACAGTGAAGGAATTATTGGAGGTAAATGATTTTTGCTTAGGAATAGCGAGCAA
This sequence comes from Anabrus simplex, assembly GCF_040414725.1. NCBI lineage: Eukaryota > Metazoa > Arthropoda > Insecta > Orthoptera > Tettigoniidae > Anabrus > Anabrus simplex. Next base: position 27,971,161 of record NC_090279.1, on the reverse strand, counting down.
TGTCGAGCTCAGCGCTCTGGTGTTTTTTATATCACGGTGTTCAGAAAGGCTATGAAATTGTTCATACAAGTAAGATGGGGATTGTAAGGTAAGGATTTGATGCAATGAAGTTAGGGTATGCAACTTGCGTATGTCTTCAAGGCGTAGCCATCCGAGGTTGACATAAGACTGGGTAAAATGATCTGAAAATTTCAGATTAAATATAAATCTTACACAGGCATTCTGTGCACATCGTAGTTTATCCCGAAGCTCGGTTTTCATGCCTTTGTAAACTACGTCACAATAATCGAATATTGGAAGAACGAGGGTTTCAACTAGTTTCTGCCTTAAACTGAATGGGGAAAGTAATTTTGAAATTGTTCAATAGGTGCAGCATCGCGAAAAATCGTCTACTCACAGATATTGTCTGATCCGTCCACGAGAAGTGCTGTTCAATGACCAATCCGAGACTTTTTAGAGTAAAGCTTGCTTTTGAAGTCATACCTGAGGAGTGGACATGGAGTAATTAGTGGAAATAAGTCTTGAGTGGGCAACTGCTATGGTTTGGGATGTTTTGGGTTTAAAATAAGTCCATGCTGGGAAGATCATTAGCTTATGGCTTCTAGTGTGCCGCATTCATGTGTGACATATGCTACAGCGCAAACAAAACCAACTAGCACGAGATCCGGAAACATGGCGCCGGAGCAGTTTAAACGAGGACTGGTTTATAAATGTCGAATACGCAATGAAGTGATTGTGAAGAAAGGACTTTACTTTCATCTATAAGCGGAGAAAACGTGCATATATATGTAAATATTGTTAGAATTAAATCAAATGTAAAATGTAGAATGTATGAAAACAAGACGAAACCAAAGATTGAACACATAGGGTAATGTTACGGAGTATAAAATATCGATATTTGTCAATAAGAACGGTAGCGACATCTAGGTGTCAGTTGATGTAAGTAAACACCTAAGATAGAGTTCCACATCTAGTATCTAATTTTGTTATTCTATGACTTGTGTAAAACGTTAAAAGTATTCTTGTTCATTGTTAATGTCAATGTGATGGTAGTATGGAAATGATACGTAAAAATTAGAAATTGTATGCAAAAGGAAGTTATTAGGGGATATGTATATGCAGTTAAGCGAATGCACCTGGCCTAAAATAACGGTGATATGCTTATGATTGTATAAAGGCCAAGCCATTACAGAAGGAGCAATACGATATATAATAGAGATTGTCCGTATCGTAAATAACTTCATATAATCAGAAGTGTATGCGTAATTGATTTACTAGTGGCTCTGTGTGTTGTCAAAGAACTCATATTAACCTTTTTCACGTGTAATCTGCATGAGTCTAAAATGATGTTGTCAGAAATGTATTCAAGAAGTACTAATTCACAGGAGAATATGGAGTGCTAAATCATGTACGAGTAGGTCCAGCTGAGATGATGGAGTGGTTACCGGGATGGATAACCTAAGCCAGTGATTCATATAAACCTAGCCATTCAAGTCAGTAACTGCTTTCCATTATAATGATGTATTTTTACTGTGTGCACTTTATTTGATGCAACATGCATCTGTATTTTATTTTAGTTACTAGTTTCTTTAATGTAGATAGTAATGTATATGTAGTACATGTTCTGAAGTAGTTCGCCAAAACGTAATAGTAATTACACCTCGAGCGGCGTGATATTATGTTATTTGGTATATAGGAATTCTCATATGCGTTTGGCGACTCGGCATTCGAAATGATACGATAACATGCGAGTGAATGAATGGTTATGTTAGTGGATGACTTCGAAATCGCTTATATTATGTTGTAGTGCTGTGATTACTGGAAGACACGAGCCTATGTATACATATGTAACAACATTAACATAGAATCAGCATATTTATCGCGAAGCTAACCTTGGTAATGCAGGTATGTGACACAAATGTAGTAATGTTGTGAGTAATGACACTAGTGTAAATCAACGTGAGATAATAATAATAATGACAATGATGATGGTGTGAGTGTCAAATATATTAAGTACCTGCGATGATGGTGGTCATTGTGTTGATGAATAATTCAAGTGTATTAAGTGCTTGTGGTGGTAATAGTTATTTATGATGATGAATAATAAAACATGGGGATGATATCGTGCTATGCCACTGATGTGTGGGTTAGCTTACATAAAATTTAGTGGTTGAAATAATGAAAAGTGCTGTGCTGTGTGGATTATTTAATAAGATGGGAGGTGACAATGAAGATTTATCTTGATGTCGCTACATAGAACGTATTATTTAATTGCGTTATGCCAGTGTGAAGTTAGATAAAGCAAAAGGAGGTGTAACACTCGTATATAAGCTAATGCTGAAATTGTAATGCCCTGGTATAAGATGATGTTAAGGTTATAATACTCATACATGATTGAATGCTGGGATCGTAATGTTGATATGTAAGTGTAGGCTAAGATGGTAAGGCAGATAATTATTAATTGCGATGAGATGTCGGTCACAATTGTCCTATCGATTATCGTTACGTTTCGGATGTCATATTCAAAATTTATGTCAATCATTAGGGTTTTTAGGCAGTATGACGGCGACGTGTTTGAGGCGTGCATAAGGCTTACCACGCGTACGGCTTCGAGGATATATGACGTGATATTAATAAGTTAGATGTTTACTTCATGGACATGGTAGTTTAGTACATGTAGTAGAGATGTATGTGGTTTTATTAACATTTGAGTGTATATATTCTTGTCCTTATGTATATTATCTTTGATTACTTATTTTATGCATTAGCATTAAGGTAACATGATCCTCGAAGGTATGCGCGAGGATGGACGTGTAATTATTGTCGCGTTGAGGCGAACCTCATCAGGACGTACGAGTTAGTTAAGGTGGTGATGATTATTTATTTTAATTAGGTTAGGCATCACATATAAAAAGACATTATTATCAGCTGAATTTGACATGAACGAGATTCTCCTATTGAAAATCAGACATCAAATCAAAACTGAAGGAATAAGAATACCTAAAACTTGTGGAGTAAAAGAAAGAACACGGTCATAATGGTAATTTTCCAGGTTTAGGCATGTTATTGATTAAATATAGATTTAGGTTTGGAATTTCAAATAGCTATTATAAAATGAGGAATGATCAATTTGAAATCACTGCATTTTGTTGAATCGAGTATAAATTAATTAAATTACGACAGCCGTTTTATGTCATTACCAATTTGTTTTTCGGTAATATTTGAAATCTGGGTTATACTATGGTTTCGTCTTAACTAGTAGGATCATTTATATTAATAAATATAATCCGATCCAGAATATCTCCATCTTTTCATTATAAAATAGATATACATGCCTTACTTATGAAATTAATTCAAATTCCAAGATCATATTTGGTATAATCAATTTTAATTCAAGACAAGGTCTCGATTGTTACAAGCATGTCATAAATTATGAAAATAGGTGATGCAAACATAACGGCGATTGGCTTAGAGACTTTAATATAGAAATTTGATAATAAGCCGCCCGATAGGATTCCGAATCCAATTTTCCACCGGTGATGCGATTTCTATTCACCGGAACATATTAGCTAGCTGAGGCACATACAAAGTCCTGTGATCCTATGAAACAGCCCCACAACAATAAAAGAACCCGTCAGGACCCTAGGTGTAGAGTGCTCCCAATGCTAACCTATGGGGCAATGCCACGAGGAGGGCGTACTAGATCCATGCTAATTTCCTCGATTGCTTCCGAAACGTCTGTTGGTTTTGCATGGATATACAATTGTACGTTGCAAGCAAAAATGTGACATTTACAATGAGTCAGCTGTTTAGCTAAGTCATTGATATAGACAGAAAGTGGCAAGGGAGCTAGGGTTGACCCTTGTGTTACACCTGTTTTTACATATTGCCACGAAGAAAACGTACCCTGATTGACGACAGTTTGGTGACGTTCGCGTAAATAGGCTCCCATCCATTTCAGAGTACTGTAGGAGAACCCTAGGCGATAAAGTTTGGATAGGAGCAACTCATGGTCTACAGAGTCAAATGCTTTGCTGAAGTGCAACAATACTAGAATTGTCAGCTTTTGCTCATCAGTAGCCTCATCACTCACGCTTAGTAAGGTAGTACATGTACTGTGATTTCGTCGGAAAGCTGACTAGTGTGGGTCTAGTATGTCGTGGGCGTTGAGATAGTTCGTGATTTGATTATGCACAATGTGTTCGAGTCCTTTGGCTGTTGTAGACAGTATATTAATAGGTCTGTAGTCACAGTTTAGTCTAGGAGATTTTGTTTTTTGTACAGGGTGTACCAGGGTCATTTTACAGACAGTTGGAAATACACTGTTTTGAAGGAAGAAGTTGTATATGAATGTCAATACTGGAGTAATGGTGTCGATAATTTTCTTTATCATTATAATGCATATGTTGTCCTCCCCTGTGGATTTAGTTTTAATTTGCAAGAAAAGCGCTTTCACTTGCAGAGGTGAGACATAACTACAATAAAATTTGTCTCTGCCTATGCGTAGTGGGTTGTAATTTGCACTCAAAAGATTTTCTTTTGCTTCTTCGTTTAACTGAACATGGGAAGACATTAAGTGATTATTGAATTCATCAACAGAAAACACCAAATCGTCTACCTTGTTCGGTTTATTTAGTCCGAATTGTCGGATTGACTTCCATAAGTTCTTACGTGAGGTTTTATAAGGTCATGGGCGTACGATAGTCGAGCGTTTCTTACTGTATCAGCCGTTTTAATACATAGTCATTTGTAATAAAGTTTTCCTCTGTCGGGTAATGTTTATATTTCCTATGAGCTGCATCCCGCTTGGCCATCATTACTTCTAATATTTTTTATCCACGGAGGAGTCTTTTAAAGATGCGTGCTGTTCATAGAGGGGTGTGTTTGTAAAAAATGTGAAATATCATGTTATTGAAAGGGTTGACCATGTTGTCAATGTTAGTTGTATGAGTTATCTCCTGCCACAGCATCGAAATAGCGTCTTTCAATAATTTTTCGATGTCAATATGGCTATAGTCTCTGTAAGTCACATATTTAGGTTTATGTTTGGGGTATTGCAGTGCGTAAGACATAAAGATAATGTCATGGGCTGACAGTCCGGGAGGAGATATCTGGCCATGATGTAATACTCTGTCAGGGTTGTTCGTTACTATTACGTTCAGTAGTGTGTGTGAAGTTTTAGTGTGGTGAGTGGGAGAAAGTAGGAGGATCGCCATACCACATGCCAGAAACATGTTCAATAGATGGGTGGTTTTGGAAGGATCTGAATCTAGAAGGTTTGTATTGAAGTCTCCCATCATTATAACATGTTTGTACATAGGTTCTGTTAAGATCTGTCTCTAAGTCATTCAAACGGTGAGCTTTAGGTGGCTTGTATACAGCACCTACTGAGCATTTCACAGTAGAGACCTGTATCTCTATGAACATGTACTCAGGTTTTCGCTCATACGGTTGAGGAGACTGACAGATAATTTGAGGTATCAAGCACGAAGAGACAAAGCACAGACCCCACCTCTCCCTTTGCCGAGTCTCTCATTCCTCAGAAGGCAGTAGCCAGGTAATTCCAGATTCTTAGCCTGCTGTTTGACTTTGAACCAACTTTCACTCCATAAGATTATATCAAGGGACAGTAGTATGAAAATCGCTTTTAGTTCATGTATACGAGCTTGAGAAACTAAACTCTTTGCATTACGGTGACATGTGAAGTGCGCTTTTATGTCTATTTAGGGCTGACTGGAGAATGTGTGTTGCAGCTTCAAGGAGTGGGGATTGGGTCAATGGACTAGCAGGTAGACAGGTTGAAGGGATGGATTGGGAAGGGGAAGTGTGACAAGGGAAAGTATTGCTATGGTCATAGGGAATACGGCTGTGGTATGCATTGCCAATTAGTAAAATAAAATTAACTAGAACACAGCATGCGACTATATCCTATGAATGGTCAGCAATTAAAATTATTTTACATAGTGAAATTGTCCGTAGTAGTAATATTAATAATAATAATAATGTGCAACAGCAGATTAGGCATACAGAATACACAAGTAGGAGCTTATTGTACGTAGTGTTGGTGTGAGATCTATGTGGATGTAATATGGAGGCCTAACTTAAGTTAGAACCAGTTAGGAAAATTAATAAAAAGGGCAAGTAGATGGACAGGTGGTAGGATCAGAAGGGAGATAAGCAAATAGATATTTAGATAAATAAATACAGTAAATGGATAGATAAGTAGAGAGCTAGATACATAGATAAAGCTACTTGAAAAAACTAGGTTCTCAGCTGTGACTTATGTTGAAAGATGGGAGTGGACTCACATTGCCAAGTGATAAGGCAGCACTGCAACAGAAGCTTATGCCATAGGAAGTTCCATTAACTGGCACACTCTTAATATCATCCCGTCGGCATTTTTGATTACGATGTCTCCTGAGTAAGTCAAAGTGTTTGTACAACCAAAATGCTGAATTGCCATTTTCAAGATGGACATTCTGATAGCCATTAGATCTTCATGGATTTTCGTGGATGAGCCTTTCAGTTTCCTTTTCCTAGTGAAGATATCCTGACATGAGCGATAGGACAAAAATTTCACTAGGATAGGTCTCATTTTCCCTTGTGATCGAGGTCCTGCTCCGTGACACCTATCAATGCCATAAGTCTAACATATACACCTACTGCTTTGCACACGTTCAGCACCGGTTCATCACAGCTTTCGTTTGAACATTCAGGGATGCCGAAAATTCTTACATTACTTCTGCTGGTTTGCTCCAATGAATCACACTTGGCATCCCTATCCTTCTTCAGTTTGTGGATTTCTGTCTCCTTCTTATCAAGTTTTTTAGGTAACTCTGAAAGTGTTCTGATATTAAATTTTAAACTTTTTTCAAGTTCTTTTATGACCACTTCTGTTATGCAGGTCAAAATGGCCTGCACAATTTTTTCAAGGAAGCTGTCCGAATTAATGAAGTCGTCCACACACACTTCATGAGGCAGCGTATGTTGGCAGCACTGGTAGTGGCTGGGCTTCCAACTCCATTGTTTCGGTGGGCCATTTTCTTTACAATGAAAATTTGGAACAAAAAGAAGATCAATACCGACAAAACATGTGGGTATATACAAATGTAACATTTCTGCAAGTTTTTATCACTTCCACTGCTGTATAACACTTTCAAATCACGTGATTACTGTGGAGCCTAATTCACTCACGTCCGTCACCAAACATTTCAACAGATAGGTTAGAAACTATACATGGTGCGGCCTGAACGGTGTCCTGATGCATTATACATTTACACAAGGTTTACCTACATCAGTACGTTTAATAATTGTAATAATAATAAAAATAATAATAATAATAATAATGAGCACAAGAATGAGTATTAAGTTTCAGCGAATTTCACACTTTCCTGCATTCTTGTTGTTGTTGATGCTTGTTGTTTTAAGCAGCCTAACATCGAAGGTCATCGGCCCATTTCCTGCATTCAGTCAGTGTTTTTTGTCAGTATATACATTTTACGAGGTAGTGACTATCGCACATGTCATTTCAAAGTAAACAAACAGTCATCCGTTGAGTTGGGGTATTTTGTCTATACGCAAATTTTGTTGTGGACGCAATGTATTTCAGCGATTAGAAAATTGAGAACGCTATGTAGGCCTTGCCATTCCCCAACAACACACAATATACAATAGTAAGCAGATCAAAATTCGATCGATCAGTCGATCAATCATAGTCGCTACTGCTTGCTATAGCCTATCCATATAGCTACTGATGCTATTGGTTACTGCACATTCAAGATCACACTTGTTTTCTCTAATGTTTATTCAGATTTATTTACAATTTATTCCTGGCATAAAAGACATACCCAAGATTAATGTTATAAAAATTGAAACATGTGCTTCTATTAATGGATAAACATGGTATGACCATTTCATCTGGTGGAAGAACGAATTTGGAGACTTTTTTCCTGAATTCCCTGTTATTTCCTGGATTAACTGCTATTTATTGAATTCCCTGACATTCCCCGGTTTCCCGTATGGGCGAAACTCTGTTAAACCTGTATTTGGATGGTGAGGCCAGTCTTCTTCTTTTTTTTTTTTTTTTTTTTTTTTTTGTAGAAGTGAAAAGATGTTCATGAATGTGTGTTAATGTGTATGTCTTTACTAGCTGATGTGATAACCTCCTCCTGTCTTATTAGTCAAATGGGGACGCTTTGCTTGAAGTTGGCTACAGCTTCAATGTTGAAATCTACTATTGAGGGATGTGTGGTAAAGAATCTGTAACGAGAGGAGGGTAGGAAGATATTCAAGATTAGGATATAACGGTTAAATTTGACAAAAAACGCTGTGTATACATTTACTTACCCCCTCAATCTTTCTGGTGTTAACTAGTTGCCTTTGCAGCATCAGAACAAATGACACTTGCACATCTTGTATTGTATCTGTGTGGCATTTAGGGAACGGAGTGTGGTGGAGGAGAGGAGATGGGCGGAGCATTGAGCTTATACAGTGTTGGCTGTAGGCTGAACATTTACACCAATAATGGCAAAACTTCTTCGGAGCAGCTAAAGAAATCAAGGCTTTCTCGCAAAACAACCCTCAGAAAACCAACTCTTCACACAACTGCAGGCATGAGACTGACATGGCATTTCATCCCTCCCGCAGCAACACACTTTGGTGGAATCTGGGAAGCAGCTGTCAAGAGTCTCATATATCACCTCAGAAGAGTGATGGATTGTTATCGCTTCACCAACAAAGAATGGACCACTCTCATAACACATACATCCTTTCACCAAACATCTTTTAGACGTGCCTTAATTGTATAAATTGGAATTTGTGAATTTAGACATGTCTTAATTGTGCAAATTGTCATTTGAGAAATTACAACAAGTCTCCTCATATTTATAACACATGTTCCTCTATGTAACACTTTGACTAGAGTGATCAGGATCGTGATTTTTATCCCTTAGGAATGAGATCATGGCTGATGATGCCCATGCAATGGGAAAAACATGTCTCCTTAAATTAGTATGACAAGATCAAAATCTTAATATTAAGAACCCAACGTGTACTGAATACATGGATTTCAATAAACTTTTGTAACATTGTTGAATTAATGTACATTTTAATACGGACCAGTCATGAGATAATATAATTATCTGAGATTGTTGTAAACAACCCACGGAGTGAAATTAAAGTCCACTGTTTGTATCGGAGATGAACCCTGTATACAAATGTTAGACTAATGTTGTGTAGGAAACTATCAACTCATATAAAGACTATACATCCAATCATACATAAGGAAGGCCATCTTCTTGTCGGTGGAAGACTGCACAATACTCCAGTACTAGTGGACTGGAAGAATTAGAAATTCTGCTTCATCTCACAAATATAATTATGATGGCAGAACACCTTCATCTACTTCATAATGGCACTCAACACACTGAGAGAAAAGTTTAGGATCTCATCAGCTAAGGGGACTGAAAGAAGCCACACTCATACACATCTCAAGTGTTCTAAGTTGAATGCAGATAACTCAGAACAATTAATGCAAAATACACAAAGGGTGCCTCTAACCCTGACATACCCATTTGTTATAACTAGCATAGAGTATGCCTGCCCAATTCTATTAAAAAATCGTGTGAAATCGAACAAGACCAGACCGCCTGTCTACCAAGGCTGTCTAAATAGACATGATACCTGATCTCACCACAACATTTCTCTCCGCACTTTATCGACTTAGTTCTCATAGAGGTCAACTCCTGAATATTTACAGCAATAATGGAACAAACTTCTTTGGAGCAGCTACAGAAATCAAGGCCTTTCTACAAAACAACCCTCAGAAAACCTACTTTTCACACAACTGCAGGCATGGGACTCAAGTGGCATTTCATCCCTTCTGCAGCACCACACTGGTGGAATCTGGGAAGAAGTTGCCAAGAGTCTGATATATCAGCTCAGATGAGTGATGGGTTCTTATCGCTCCACCAACAAAGAAGGGACCATTATTACAACACATACTCACATCCCCTCATCAAAGCTAAATGATGACCCTTTTGACACTTCCTACCTAACAATATCCCATTTCCTTATAGGAGAGCCAATTACTTCACTCTCTGATCATGATTATACAACCTTGCCCACAAGGCTATACTTTCAGCAGCTAACCCAGAACTCCCAGAAGAGATGTTGAAATGAATATCTCAATAAATGGGCAATGAAATAACCCATAGCAACATAGTCAAACTGAAAGAAGATGACACAAATGCTATGAAGTGGGCGATGACAGTGATCTAATGTGTATCCTGGTAATACCAATATCAATGGTCTGTTATTGGACATTTGGACAGACCATTTATATTGGTATTATAAATTTACTCATTCGGAACAAATGTTTGAGGTTCCCTATGGGAATCAACAATCAACATATCCTGGTAATGACGAATTCATTCACGTAACGAAAGTTCAGGTGAGTAACGGTGAACTTACTAGCCCTATTCACAAACACTATCCCTTACGAACTACGAAACATAAAGGCAAGATAACTCTTGAATCGCTTATCTATTCCTTGCATGTTGAAGTAATATTGTTCCGGGATTATCTGTGGAACGCAGAGAGGTGAAAAAAGGTGTCGGCTTTGAATGGGTCTATCTACGATATCAAAGATTAACTTAAACATTAAAATAAAGGTTATATTTATTTTCAGATCTCAAACTTAACAAAAATTTTCACTAGGTGAAGGAACAAAATGTCAGATACAAAATAGCAAACAAAAATAGAAATGCAAGGGTTGGAAATTACAAGTTTTGAGTTTCCAGCTCCAATTTACAAGTTTACAACTTCACAAATGTTGTGTTTGTTTAGATAACGAGAGATATCTCCCAAGACACAGTTCAAGAGCACCTTACTCCAAAGGTTACAAGTACAGCCTTCCGAAGGCCCCCCTCGATATTATACCAATATCACAAAAGAGTTTACATGCTCTTTAAATTCAACCAAGGAGGCTATGCTCAAACCTTACAATTTCTTGCCTCTTAAGGCACAACGTACAATTTACAATTCCTTTACACAGGGGTATCTATTACCCATACTACTGGGCCTTTGTGGAAAAGAAGAACAGGATAAAATACTGGCCCAAACTCAAAATGTATGGAGCCGTACACTTGCGCTCCTTTAAAACCAAGATTTAATACCCTACTTGGGCTTGTGGCCCGATGATGCAGAGGCTAGGGAATCCCACACTACTGAGGTGACTCGAAAAAGAAGTTAATGAGTGATTTACAGGAGGAAAAAAAGTTACAAAATCATAGTCACCTCAAGATAAATTGAAGGGGAATTCGAGATGGTAAAGAATTCTCTATTCACAGATTTACAGTTTAAGTCTGTATGAAATTTTACATTAGCAGAAAGAAAGTCTACGTTATAGTAAACAGATGGTTACATAGTTAAATATAAGAACCTACCCCTCGGGTGAGTTTGCGGAGATAGATACAGAGATAGAAAACTGGTGGCTTTTACCTGGGCTGATGTACTTCCTGCCGAACAATTAGGAAGACCGCCTCCTCTACTAACACACACACTCAGAAATTTCACGAGTTTAAACGAGGTAACTAGAAAAAGCCGCGGCATTTATACCCGAGGGAGAAAGCATCGGACTAAATCCGACCACACCATCTCAATTTATTGGATACTCAAGTAGATACAAGAAGCTTATGATTGGCCAAAAAATAAATACAGAAAATTTGTGATTGGCCAGACTCCAAAGCTGGCAGGATGAGAAGGAAGTGTTGCAAACCATGAACTATCAAAATACATGAAAGTCAATTTACATGAGAAAACTTATAAACACAAGAATTCTTTAAATCATTAATTATTACACCCTGCACCAGAGTGCATGAGTTCAGTTTTTTGTACGGACATCTATGGAGAAAAGTTCAAACTTCTAGATGTACACCAAAACAAAACAAAGAAATCCAGTCAGTTTAAGTAACTTTAAAATAAAATATTACTCAGTTATTCAGTAGTGACATCTTCTGATTACTACTTTATGCATTAGCAGTTTCAAGTTTTGGTCAATAGATAGTGTTCCTTAGGGCACTTCTATTAAATGTGCGGGGTCGAGGTGTACCTCCTGGTACAAATATTATAAGTCAAAATGGACTAGTAACACCACAGACCACATTAGGAAGAATAAGAATATTTTTCAATTCCCAAGAGATGGCTGCAATGTGTGTGGTATACAAGCGAATGCTGACACTAAACAAGCATATCACCTACAACTTGTATGAACAAATTACTGCATTATCTAGAAATCAATAATTAATATAATCAATAAGTTAACAAAGGTGTTTCATTTGGAAACAACTAGTAAAATATCCTGTAACAGTAACAAAACAATGTGTCTTTTAGCTACTTTGTGTTCAAAACTATTTACAAATTCAAAAGTATTAGTAGGAATGATACCAGATCCCAAATAACATAGAATAGAGGTCTTTGGAATAATCCTAACTGCTGCAGAAATCATAACGCAAGATCGTGGAACAACTTGAAGGAAAAGTGAAAACTAGGTAAGTAAACAGTCAATCTCATAAAAAAGTATATTTTCTGTAGGACTATCACTCATGTACCCTGAAATGAAGGATCAAACCCTGGTATATGTTGAGCAATTTTCTACCCAGTTCCAATTCCTGATGATGGCTTATCAAATTATGTACATTACCTCACGAGAGTTTTCCTGCGATGTTAACTCTGATTTAACTTCTTCTTTCAGAGCTATCACTTCTGATACGTGTTCAAAATTTTCCTGTGGAAAATAAGATATATTAGGTATGCTCATAACACACATCTACAAATACTGTCACTAACAAATGAGCATGTTAATTCATTGATTTCCAGTATTACAGTTACTTTCAGAATTTCACTGATGTTTAACGATGATTTCTACCAGCAAAGAACTGTTATAACCAAAGGCTGTACTGAGAATGGTGTTACTATTCTTGCCCACTCCTTATGTCAGAGAAAGGATGAGATGGAGAACAAAATATAAAATGCAAAATATTTTCTAGCCATATCAGAAGATATAATACCAGGGATGGAATTGGGGCCATCTCACACAGAATTTGGAAGGAAGCAGCGATAGGCATAAACACTAAATTGTATGAACTGTTTTCATATGTACAATCATATCAATCAAATCATAAAAGTTGTGTGAACCAATTAGAAGCGTTACAACTGTTCTAAATAATTTTTTGTTCTCAGCATACAGTTTGTTTATAGACAGATTAAAATACCTTGAAATAATGGAATAATATTCTCTACTCTGGTTTTGCTGAGATCACGGGGGCTACATAAACCATTAAGGCAGTTCTGTTTCAAACCGCATATATCAATGCTTCCAAGTTTAAAATGAAAAAAAATAAACATGAATGAAGCAGACTTATCACAGTCATATACCAGCAAAATATGTGATGTAGCCCAAAGGAAAAGCAACTAGAAATGAAATATTTTACTACTATAAGCATGTTATGTAGTGTTCTGTGAGGAGCTGAGGGGATGAGAACACCGTCAGTGGAGAATCAGCAGTGTTGGAGTGTATATCTGCAGTTTCAGAAGATCCCTTATGATCTACGACAAAACATTTAAATTTTTCACTTGGATTCATAAAACCTTGTCAACAGTAAAGGGGGGGCAGGGACTGTGAATAAAAGCTCATGTTTTAATATAAGTTAACCTACTACTAAAAGTGAATTAAAGTATCAAGTTCTACAATATACCAACTTAATGCATTCAATATAGAAGAGAACAGTAGCTGAACTAAGGAATGGATGAAAAGGATGAACAAAAAGGACAGGGAAATAATGAAAAAGAGGAAAGAAAAACTGTGTTTAATGTGCCTTAAGAGCCTTAAGAAATTCTTCTCAGAAATCCTGCATTCTAGAGCCCTTAGACATGGTTCTCTATATAACATAGGCTGACCTGCATTTGAGGAATAAAATGAGCTAATCACTACTCAGCCTTTTTGAATGAATTCAATGCCTGAGAAAAATACTTATTTTGATATAAGTATATTTAGATTTTGAGCTATTTTATCCCTCACATGTCATAGGCAAATCTGCTCTTTCTTCAACACACATAATATCTTCCAGCACATTGTGGATGTGAGGGTAACCCAGAATAATCACACCTGTGTTGACTTTTTGTTTAGCAGACTGGCGTATCGTCTCAAAAACACTAACGAATGATTTGCGATTTAACTTCTTCTACACTAATTATGGTAGGAGTAATCATTTTTAACATGTGGTGCTAATGGTGGTGCAGTACTGTTGGAGAATATTAGTTTTAAAATCAGTACAATGGGCCAACCATCCTCTATTATAATCGGAGGGGGAAAATAGAAGAGGTGCATTCCCTACAGGAAAGTTATTTAGATACTGACAGTAAAAAGTACAGACTAATCCAACCACAACCTTAAGTTCCTAAGAGTTGGCAGCTTTGTGTAGCATGTTGTGGTGTATTCCAAGACAAAGAAACAAAACAGAGTCATACTACACTTAGATGCCCATGCAGCAAATGGTGACTGCTGGTGTTAATATTGGGGAAGCACATAGTAAATTATACCCCTGTCAAACTTATTGAACTGCTAAGAGTAAAATTCTATAACGTTATCGGGAATGAGACTTACAAGAGATGCATTTGTTGTTCCTTCAAGCCCGGCTGGTTCCTCTTTGATCTTTATTTCCAGGTCCATTTCGTACTGCAACTGAAGTAGAAGGTACTGGGATCGTTGATTACTTCCAATGACCTTACACTGAAACATAAGCCAGAAAAATATATTACCTTGTTGATGTCATTGCTACTTATGTTGTTTGTCAACAGACTAAGCATCAAGCTTGTAATTTTACATGATCATCATATTATGATCATAATGAAGAACTCAAAATTTGATATGCCTGTTGATATTGTGATCATAGCTAAGGACCTCAAGTTTTCTATGACTGATACTTCGATCATAGCTAAAGGCGTCTGGTTTTACATGACTTCTAAAACAGTGATCACTTAAATAGGAAATATAAGTTAACATATCTGTCAATATCAAGATCATAGTCAAAGGACCCCTAGTATTATATGACACCATATATCATACAGTTTTATATGGAACTGAAACCGCAACAAAATTACCTTTCTTATTAAAAATCCAATGCGCATCGCTTGTGATCAAAATGCACAAAACTTCTTGAAAATTCAGTGACTATTCCGTTTGCATATCACTCTGATCACCTGGGTCCATATCTTGAAATCTTCCTACAATTTATGAAAACCTATAACTTGTTTTCCGGTCATTGACCAGGTCAGGGATGGAATGAATGAAGAAGATAAAGGCTATTAGTATGATAGGGTCGCCACTCCCAAAGTGATTTATTAATGACTGATAGTTGCTATGAAATGAGAATGGAGTGTGTTGCTGGAATGAAAGATGACAGGGAAAACCGGAGTACCCAGAGAAAAAACTGTCCCGCCTCCGATTTGTCCGGCACAAATCTCACATGGAGTGACCGGGATTTGAACCACGGTATCCAGCGGTGAGAGGCCGACGCGCTGCCGTCTGAGCCACGGAGACTCCCTTCCTACAATTTATATCCTTTGCAATTAGCTTCAAAACTAACTGAACAAGATGACAACTCTTTGAGATTTGTTCTATCAAAATTTTCCTTCTCAGGATCAAATTCTCTCAAAACATTCTCCCCTCATCCAGCTGATTCACTATTTCTTTATTTGAGACATTTTCTATCAATCTGATAATCAAGAACTTCTGATATCATGGCCATTCAAAGGATTCAACTCTGTGTTTTCGGCATCCGTGTTTCACTTCCATATGGTGTCGTACTCCATATTCAGTGTAAACGTAATTTTAAAATTTTTCAATCTGTGAACCTAACGAACGTGATGGAGAACAGATGGAAATTTAGGCTGGATTCAGTGATGATACTTATCAAAATTTACAAGGCATGTGTTAGTGTACCATGGCACGTGATCTCCGATGCATTGATAAAAAAAAGGGCAGGGAGAGGAGAACCAATTATAAAAGCCATGAAAGACAAGTGAGTAAGTAGTATGAATACTACGATGGGACAAACTATCTGGTTCAAAGTAGAAACAGGACTTCAAAGAGGATGTGTTTTATCCCCTCCAATCTTCACTACAGTCATGGAAGAAATCCACAAAAGTATACAAACAATGGGAACCAAGAAGGCATCTCTGCAGATGACACAGTAATATGCGGAGAAGATGAAATGGAAGCACAAGAACAAGACACTGTATGGAATTAGGAAATAAAGGAATATGGAATGAAAATAAGTATGGAAAAGTGTATGATAGTAGTGGTGTCGAGAGGTAATAGAGAAGGAAGTGGGAATACTGAAGTAAATGGAAGACCATTAGAATTGTGGAAAAAGCTTCAAGTATTTGGGGAGAATAATTGCAGAAGATGGGAAAATAAATTAAGAAATTGGAAAGAGAATTGAACAAGCCAATGAGTTTTACTAATGTGTGAGATATATAGTCTGTACCTGGGACGTCCGAAAGATATATGAGAAAATTCTGCACCCAATGTATTACAAAACAATTTTGACATATGCATCAGGCACATGGACAACAATAAAACATGATGAAAGCAGAATGCAAGAGGCCAAGATGAAATTCCTTAAGAGAAATAATAGGGAGGGCAAGAAGGGATAAAGTCAGAAACATAGACATCAGGGAGAGGATTGGATTCCCTGAACTGAAAGGCAACATAGAGTCCCGTAAGCTAAAATGGTATGGACACATGATGAGAATGGAAGAGGAGAGAGTACCAAAGTAAGTATTTACAGAGAAAGTCATAAGAGAAAGACATCGGGGAATGGCCAGAAAAGGGTGAATGGATATGAAAAGGAGAGTACAGAGAAGAATGGAGTAAATGTAGAAAAAAATATTCGAGGAAGGAAGGGAGTGGTAGAGAAAAACTGAGGAAGTACTTGATTCACATTTCAATGCAAAAGACTGGAAATGGAAAATGAAGAAAATTCTACTGATATGAAGACAAAAATTTATACAATTGTCCTATCAGCTCATTGCATTGAGCTATGCCATCAACAATTACTTAAGTGTCCTTTGTTTATTTCTCTGTGCATGTCACGTCTAATGACATAACCGAGTGGTGTTTACCACAGCGCCCCTTGTAGGGAGTTCCATGTCAAACAATTGGTTTAAATGTTTAGCAGTTTCAATAAATCAATACTGATCTGCATTTAGGGCAGTCACCCAGGTGGTAGATTCCCTATCTGTTGTTTTACTAATCTTTTCTTAAATGATTTCAAAGAAACTGGAAATATGTTGAACATCTCCCTTGGTAAGTTATTCCAATCCCTAACTCCCCTTCCTATAAATGAATATTTGCCCCAGTCTGTACTCTTGAATTCCAACTTTATCTTCATATTGTGATCTTTCCTACTTTTAAAGACGCCACTCAAACTTATTCGTCTACTAATGTAATTCCATTCCATCTCCCCGCTAACAGCTCCGAACGTACGACTTGTTACAAACCATCACTCTCATTTTGGTTCCATATTGAAAACAGCAAGCACACTTAGTTTACAAAAGGAGTATATTTATTGCCCCGTCAATTCAATACAATTAATACCACGTTATGTGGTTAAATAAACATAGATGTTCAAAATTTTAAGGGGACATGTTCCGCCATTTCCTTATTTGGCATCATCAGCCTTATTTAATCTTAAAACAAACATTATTTAGAGGACAATAATATTTATGTTTTCCAAAATTTGAACTGTGATGTCTTAAGGTTAAAAACACTAACGAATAGTAGGTACAATGTATGATGTTGAGACATGACATATACAGCACATGTTAAAATCATTGTAAACAATTTTAAAATCTTTGTCCAAAAGCAAATTTGTGTCATATAAAATTCTAAAAATAACTCTTGTCTGGAACTGAAGTGGATCCTCTTCGTAAGAAAATTCGAGCATATGTTAGCTTGAGGCAATTGTCAATACAAGTCTTCAATTGAGTAGCTGGTTGAAACGTTGAGGCTGGATTTTGTTTATTTTTGCGAAGAGGAGCTAAAGAATATTGACCAGGACAAGAGGCGAATGTTTCTAATTATCTTATTAAGTTGATTGATCCATAAATTATCGTAATATATAGTAATATAACCAATGCAAGGAAAGATGTTGTTGTGCTGGTTTAAGCTGCTTTTGAAACAAGTATATCTGGTATTTGACAGGTATGTTTGAATTTCTCGTGAAAGTGTATTCCCTCTAGAAGATGTAGACCATCGTGGAAAAGGATGTGCATATACTGTAATGAAACAAAGAAGAAAGACGTGTGACACGGTGTGTGTTTTACCTTCCCCTCAACATTCCGATCCTCCTCTACCACATCGATACAACACGAGGAGTAGGAACTCCAGACAGAACAACGTTGCTAATACACAAAGATATACATAGTTACGGCGAATGAGTAAGTACCCGTTTTACATAATACATAACTCTTGGATATTAACACACAATTAAAACACACACCGTCATACACGCCTTTCTGTTTGTTTGTTTCATTACAGTATAACCACATTCTTTTCCACGATTCTCTACATCTCCTAGAGGGACTACACATTCACGAGAATTTCAAACATACCTGTCAAATACCCGATATACCCGTCTCAAAAGCAGCATCAACCAGCATATCAACATATTTTTTGCATTGGTTATATTACGATAATTTATGGATCAACGAACTTAATAAGGTAATTTAAAACATTTGCCTTCCCTCCTGGCCAATATTCTTAGGCTACTGTTCACAAAAGGATACAAAATCCAACCTCAACGTTTCAACCAATCTAGTCTATTGAAGACTTGTATTGACAACTGCCTCAAGCTAACATATGCTCGAATTTTCTTACGAAGAAGATCCACTTCAGTGCCAGACTAGAGTATTTTAGAATTTTATATGAAACAGATTTTCTTTTGGGCAAAGATTTTAAAATTGTTTACAATGATGTTAACATATGTTGTATATGCCATGTCTCAACATCATATATTATAACTACTATTCCTTAGTTTGTTTAACCTTAAGAAAACACTGTTCAATTTTTATAAATCATAAATGTCAATGTCCTCTAAATAATGTTTGTTTTAAGGTTAAATAAGGCTGAAGATGCCAAATAAAAGAAGGCGAAACATGTCACCTTAAAATTATGAATTTCTATGTTTATTTAACCATATAACATAGTGTAATGGTTGTAGAGTCCGCCATGCTAACTCGCTACGGCCCGGGCGTCACCCATCGCCCCACCCCCTTTACGCTCGGGCGCGCCAATCTGCGAGCAACACACAAGCGCTGGGCCAGCCCTTCTCACTTCTATCCGTGGTCGCGCCGCAGCGAACTACGGAAACGACTGGAAGATTAATCTGGAGTCTTCTATTTCGCGAGGTTCCTCGATCCATCGAACATCCGGACTATTCCAGAAGGGCTGACGCAGGTAGAAAAGAGCAGTTACTTGCCTACAGTCAGTTAGTCAGTGAGAGCTAGTTCAGTGAGAACTGGAGAGTGACAGTTAGTTAGTGAGTGAGTGGGAGCGAGATTGAGTTCGCTGGAGAGCAGTCAGTGATAGCCTGACAGAGTGCAGCCTGATCGAGTATCTGTCTGTCGGAGCCGACGACTCGTTCCTGCCTTCCTGATGTCGTGTGTGTGTGTGTGTCCCTTGAGACTGGCTGCTGGAGGAGAACCTGGAGTGTTCTGGAGCGGCGAAGAAGGGAACACTAGGAGACGACGTGTGAAGACTGCGGAGTTCAACGGGTTGAGTGAACAGCGGATATTATCCCGACCTGCGAGGCTGACGACCGTGACAGCGCTAACGAGTGTGACTGAGTGGCTGAGAGAGTGTACTGTAAATAATCGGTGACTCTGTGCGTGTGTGTGTCATTGTAGATGGAACCTAAGAGAAACTAAGAGAGAGAGCGCGCGCGCGCGCGCGCGAACCGTAAATGTACTTGTGTAACTTGTAAGCTCGGCTATCGTCTGTGTGTGTGTGTGTGTGTGTGTGTGTAAATCTGTAATTATAGTGCTTACTTAATAAATCAAAGAAATAGGTTGCTACCAGGTGCTGTATGCATTTATTTACTTAGTTACCCCGCCAACACGTTACAATAGTATTAATTGTATTTCATATGTGGGGTAATAAATATAACCCTTTTGTAAACTAAGTGACATATAACTTAGCCAAGCAGCTCGTCTTCTTTCTCCCAATTCTTCCCAGCCCAAACTTTGCAACATTTTTGTAACGCTACTCTTTTGCCGGAAATCAACCAGAACAAATCGATGAGCTGCTTTCCTGTGGATTTTCATTCCATGAATCAGATAATGCTGGTGAGGGTCCCATACACTGGAATCATACTCTAGTTGGGGTCTTACCAGAGAATTATATGCCCTCTTCTTTATATCCTTACTACAACCCCTAAAGACCCTCATAACCATGTGCAGAGATCTGTACCCTTTATTTACAATCGCATTTATGTGATTACCCCAATGAAGATCTTTCCCTACATTAACACCTAGATACTCACAATGATCCCTAAAAGGAACTTTCACCCATCAATGCAATAATTACAACTGAGAGGACTTTTCCTATTTGTGAAACTTACAACCTGACTTTTAACCCCGTTTATCAACATACCATTGCCTGCTGTCCATTTCACAACATTATCGACGACACTTTGCAGTTGCTCACAATCTTGTAACTTATTTATTACTCTATACAGAATAACATCATCCACAAAAAGCCTTACCTCTGATTCCACTTGTTTACTCATATCATTTATATACAAGAAAACATTAAGGTCCAATAACACCGAATTGAGGAATTCTCCTCTTATTATTACAGGGTCAGGTAAAGCTTCTCTGAGATCTATTTTCTAGAAATATAGCAACCAATTCAGCCATTCTGTTGTCTAGTCCAATTGCACTCTTTTTTGCCAGTAGTCTCCCATGATCCACCCTATCAAATGCTTTAGACAGGTCAATCACAATATAGTCCATATGACCTTCTGAATCCAAGATATCTGCTATATCTTGCTGGAATCCTACAAGTTGAGCTTCAGCAGAATAATCTTTCCTAAAACCGAACTGCCTTCTATCGAAGCAGTTATTAATTTCACAAACATGTCTAATATAATCAGAAAGAATGTCTTCCCATAGCATACATACAACGCATGTCAAATTTACTGGCCTGAAATTTTCAACTTTATATCTATCACCCTTTCCTTTATACACAGGGGCTACTATAGCAACTGTCCATTCATTTGGTATAGCTCCTTCAAGCAAACAATAATCAAATAAGTACTTGAGATATGGTACTCTATCCCATCCCATTGTCTTTAGTATATCCCCAGAAATCTTATCAATCCTAGCCGCTTTTCTAGTTTTCAACTTTTGTATCTTATTGTAAATGTCATTGTTATCATATGTAAATTTGAATACTCTTTAGCATTAGTCTCCTACTCTATCTGGACATTATCCTTGTATCCAACAACTGTTTATTGTTCCCCAGGTGGTACAAAAATTGTCTATGTTGAATACCTCGAGTAGTGCCTCAGGGAATTCATTTCGCCCAATAGCAGTGTTTTTTAGTCACTTTGTGATACTTCACTGTAAATGTAAACTTACTGCACTAACAATGAATACTACAATTTCTCCTACAGGTAATATATAAACTTTGTTACTGTGGCTAATTGAGTCGATTCTTACACATTGCCGGGGAACAGATTTCTATCTAAACACATATCTATTCAGGAAACTATGCTCAATAGTATTTTGTATATTTCAATGTAGGGGACACTACTGAAATGTGCTGTGTTTACTTGTTCTGGCCATCACAGGTTATTCTATTAATATGTTATTAGCTTTACTTTCAAGCAACTACTTTTACAGCTTCCACAGCCAGAACGTATTCCTGAGGATTGTTCTTCCATTCCTGCTAGCAGTTTCGTGTTGCACTAACAACTCCAAGGGAAAGGGATTAGATTAGGTACGCAGCAGCTTTAATTAAGGTTAATTAATGATAAAATGGGGAACACGGAAACGTTTTCCAGGGCTGCAGATCCTAGGATTCGACACCATGCAAACTCACCGCCACTCGCCCCTGATAATCTTCTAAACACCAATAAATCAGAGAGGCAGCCAACTGTTACCTACATCATCACGAATAAAAACCGGATGTAGCTGCTGTGGGATAATGATGTCATACTGAAGAATCTCCATAACAACACTGATATAACAAGATACAGATATCCTAAATGGAAACATTTCAAGATTTGGAACCCTACTGCCATATGTCGCAACCTGTAGTGTAAAGAAAACAATAATTAAAATTACACACTACATACTGAATTTCTTTCTGAAACTACCAACCGCAATCCTCATCTGCGTAGCTCTTCAGAAAAAGATCGTCATTACACTAAATTGAGATATATTGCTGCTATAGTCCATCTTCGTAGTAAGCGTCTTTCTGGACGACCGGAGGTGTGGCCTGGCCTCGTGTGCGAGGAACTATGGGAGCGTTCGCGCTGGTGGTGGGGGAAGAACTTGAACCTTTCCTCCAGCTGACACAGTCGAGTTCAGGCAGCGGACGTAGCCCTGGGAACTGACTGAAATAGTGTGGAAAGCTTAGGCGCGATACATTCCCGGGTCGGGGTGGTCATTATGCAATGGCTCATTGGTGTACATACATCACACTAACTCAAAGGTGTAGGAATTACTTAATATGATAAACTAGTGAAAATAAAATAGTACCGTACATTGTACAAATCGAGTCTTATATTTCGATTGTCTGCCTTAAAACCTTGTCAATTAACTACACAGGCCTTTGAGCATAACATTCTAAAATTTCAGTTCTATTCCAGTACGGAAATACTTCGTAACTTTCGTCGTAAATGTTGGTGACGTCAAGAAATCAGAGGGTCATGCCTAAAAGAATTCATATCGGATGATGCTTTCGACACAACGTGAAATAAATCTCAGTGTATAGTAAAAGTGGAGGTCAATATTTTGGCACTCTGTAGCCTTTAATTTATTCTTATACATTCTTATTATACATTCTTACGAATATGAAATCTGTTATATAAAATTGAAAGGTTTGAACCATTTGGTAGAAAATCAATTGAACATAAGACAGTAACTTGCAACTGGTAATACTGCGAATAAAGGAAGTTCGTTTGAAACTGTACTGTACTGTATACCAAGGAAAGGCGCATCGGTACGCGCTATCAGTTCATCAATCGCCTAACGAATAGGAGGAAGTTGTTTCCACTGACAGCCTGGAGATATAATCTACTTAACGTGATTTCTGGTGAAATACGTATAAAAGAGATTAATTAATGCAAATTTGTCGGGAAAATGCAGAGAAGAAGCATTAGTAGAAATACTTCAGCTACTTTCATAATAACATTAACAATGTCTACTTTTCTTGTCCATCAGAAGAAATATAATAATATATAATACTCTTGAATAACCTGCTATTGTTATGACAGAGAACAGATCTCCTACAGCAACAGCAGCAACAAAAACAACGAAAACAGCAATAAAATGCTCCGGAACAATAGACAATATAAATCTGTCTCATAAAATCAGAGCAAAAATATTATCGGGTTTCTTACGTGTTCTATGATCACTTTTGTTTAATATTCGAAGTTCGGGGATCTTATTTACAAATTATTCAGAATAATCTTCACTCTCGTCTGAATCAGTGTCATCTGAAGTTTCACCGAGGTTGATGCCGGACTGGTCTAATTCTAATTCCTTATGCATGTTGTTGTCACGCTCCCAGTATTCCTGCTCAGTGTGTTTTACGTGGTCGCAACATTTTTTTCCGTTTGTCTTGCGAATACTGTGCAAGCAATATCCGCAAAGAGCTTCCTTTTTGTCGAGTGTGTCTGCTGTCAAGTCACGAGTGATCTATAAGACAGAGAAATATTTCGTACAGAATAAGCATTTTTATTTATATTGGGAATAGGAGCGCGTCATTTATGAACAGTGAAGGCATTAGAGATGCTATGGCACACATTTTTATGCTAAAAAACTAATTATGCTGTATTACTATTAATTGAGATATATTTTTTTTGCTAGGGGCTTTACGTCGCACCGACACAGATAGGTCTTATGGCGACGATGGGATAGGAAAGGCCTAGGAGTTGGAAGGAAGCGGCCGTGGCCTTAATTAAGGTACAGCCCCAGCATTTGCCTGGTGTGAAAATGGGAAACCACGGAAAACCATCTTCAGGGCTGCCGATAGTGGGATTCGAACCTACTATCTCCCGGATGGAAGCTCACAGCCGCGCGCCTCTACGCGCACGGCCAACTCGCCCGGTGAGATATATTCTTATCACGGACCTCTCCTTTGATATCTCCCCAAACCGCCTCAGTGTGATTGAGATCTGGATGATATGTTTCATATGTTCACTCATGGTATAAACACTTTCACGTGGCTAGCCTCGCAGTGGTCTCCCAGATTTAGAAGAGGACCTAGAAGCCATGCTCGTCACTTCAGTAATTTCAACTTAGCCCGCACGTAACAACACGCGCCGCTTGAGAGACGTTTTCACTTCAACGCTAGCCTGGCGACTGGACCTGCTGTAGGAGTGGGGGGACGATAGCTCCCACCACTGCATGCGCAACCATTTCTCGCGCAGGACGCTTTCAACCAAAACGGACTATACACACCTCTTGCAGGTACTTGCAACGCACAGGCTGGGAGTTTTTTAAAAAGCAAGCTAGATATATGCGTATTCATTTTGAATGCTTAATTAAACATAAAATTTAAGAAAATTAATAAAATTAAATAGTAAAAATTAGGAGAATGCTGAAACTGAGAAAGATTAATATTATCTTCTAATATTCTCAATTGAGATCTATATATTTAGCAAAAGTATATGACTGAACTTACCGACAATATGTTACTGGTTGTGAACACAGTGTAGAATGATACAAATCACAATTCCTCAAAGAAGAAAATCCGTAAATCACTTAACGGAATAAGCTGTAGAATTGGCTATTACGCGCCTTATATAACAACATATTAGCCACTACGAAACAAAACCGGATATTTGAATGTTGGTAAATCACCTACAACAAACTCTTGAAGAACAAATTTGATTTGCAACAGTCAGTACATCAGGCTGAATTTAGGAAAGGATGTATTACTAATGTCCACTGCAGAGTATGCGACACTTCTTCTGCTTCTGAATCTGCTTGAAATGTGAATGGGCTTGTTATATCACCCAGTTCCAATACCTGTAATAAATCACACTGTAACACTCATATACAGTATACCAAAATACACAACTGTGGGGAGAGTTGTAGTTTAACATATTCGTAATGTCTACAATTGCAGTATGCGACACTGGGTGCAATGTCCCGCTAAGTCTGGCTCAAGGAGGATATGTAAGAGAGAAGGAACCTCTCCGGGTGAAAAAGGGAATACCAAAGCAGGTCCATAAGTCTTAACGAGTGTTATGCCATGGAAGGAGGGATCAACTGACTGAATTTTACGATCCAATTCTTCGTACACTAGGGGAAATAAAATCGTCCGGCTTTAATACATATATACATGCATTTTCATTATAGTCCGTTATGCCTTCCAGCGTTCAGTCTGCAAGCCTCTGTGAATTTACTATACGGTACGTCGCGACAATCCTCTATTTGCAACTAGTGCCGTGACCTCATTTCATTCTATACCTCTTATCTTTAAATCGTTAGAAACTGAGTAAAACCACTATCATCTTGGTCTCCCTCTACTCCTCTTACCCTCCATAATAGCGACTATTATTCTCCTAGGTAACCTATCCTGCTCCATTCGTCGCACATGTCCCCTCCACCAAAGACGATTTACGCGTACAGTTTCATCTATCGAGTTCATTCCTAAATTAGCCGTTATCTGCTTGTTCCGTGTACTCTCCTGCCATTGTTCCCACCTGTTTGTAAAATCAATAATTCTCGCTACTTTCATGTCTTGTACTTCTAACTTATAAATAAGATATCCTGAGTCCACCCAACTTTCGCTCTCGTAAAGCAAAGATGGTCTGGAAACACACCGATGTAAAGACAGATTCGTCCAGGAGCTAACTTCCTTTTTACAGAACACTGTTGATCGCAACAGCCAGCTCACTGCATTAACTTTACTACACCTTGATTCAATCTCACTTACTATATTACCATCCTGGGGGAACACAAAAAAAAACTTAAAATTATCTACGTCTTCCAGCTTTGTATGACCAATCTGACATTCAATTCTGTTGACTTTCTTACCTACTGATATCAATTTAGACGTGGAGAGGCTAATTGTCATACCATACTCATTGCACATATTTTCAAGTTCCAACACTTTAGACTGCAGGCTTTCGGCACAATCACAATCTGCCATTAAGACGAAGACGTCAGTAGAGGCCAGGCTGCTTACTACATTTCCACCTGCCTGAATCTCTCCCTGCCAATTTATCACCTTTCAGCAGATGATACACGTACATTACGAAGAGCTAATGAGAAAGATTACAGCCTTGTCTAACCCCTGTAAGCATCCAGAACCAAGAACTCATTCTACCATCAATTCTCACTGCTGCCCAATTGTTATCATAAATGCCTTTGATTGATTCTAATAATCTACCCTTAATTCCATAGCCCCTCAGTATGGTCAACATCTTTTCCCACATTACCCTCTCATATACTTTCGCTAGATCTACGAAACATAAGCACAACTGTCTATTCATCTTGTAATGGAGTTTACTCCATTACCTTAGAACTACATATATTGGATTCCATTTATATTTTAATATTATGGTGTGCGTGTCCACGAATTAAGAGTTCGAGATACCATGGTCCCTTCTCGGATTTGCGCATGGGGAGCCATCTTGCGGTGGACTTGGTTATAGAAACACGAGGTGGCTAGTGTGTGCTGCGATCTGTCTGCGAAACGTGAAGTTTACCTGGCGAGGGGACGTGCTCGACAATGATGTCTGAGCGTTTTGTTTTTTAATTCTTGGGACTGAATTGAAGAGACGCTCTGAAGCTAAGCTCTTGGTTGTGGTTTAACGACAAATTAATTGTTCAAGAAAAGAATTTGTTGGTGAATTTCCATCCGGGTTAATGGATTTCCACCTGAGCGTTAGGCTCGAAGTTTGGTTTGTTCCTTTTGAAAAGATTATTCACTTCTAACTATCCGACCTCGTAAGTAGATTCATTTGTACTTCTGAACTGGGTTGATCTCGCCGAAGAAACTACTATTAATGACGTTTGAAGACATGGAGAAAATTTATGGCTATGATATCTGAGAAATGGAATATTTGATGTTTCGGACATTTGTTTTGAGCATTTAAAGTGAAGGACTTTTCCTACTGGTCTTGTTATGAGCTTGTAAGATTCAATCTAGGTTTGGGGTTTCAAGGTTCGATGGTAACTATGATATTAATTTTAACTTTTGGTTCTGTTACTTAAGGTTTCATGCGCATGAAGCAAGATTTTATATTTGGGGAGCTCCTCACTAAGGTAAATATGTATGTAGTATCGGTGCAACCTAATTCATTTTTCTTATTTCCCTTTTAATAATAATAATAATTATTTGATTACTAAATTTTTCAAACCTATTCGAGGGCGTTAGGTAATGTTGGAATATTGTTAAGATGAAAACTTTTCTGTGGTTTACTCGGTACTGGTGTAGCCATTTTGAATTATGGTGACTGTGTTTTGTTACTGTACGATGTAATAGAATGCACACGTGGGTGGGCGTTGTCCTGTTGCATGTGACAGCCGAGGATCTGAGATGATTATTGACGGCTAGAACCGTGTGCTGTGATGGTCTTGATTTTGCCGCCTAGTGGTGGACCGGTTGCTGTTTGGTGATATTCAAGTGATTTAAGTTTCGGTCACTGGTGTAATGTTCTCTTAGTTAATCCTTCTTGTGGATCATGTACCTTCATTTGGATTATTTCTTGAAGATTACTGAAGTAATATGGGTTGGTAGGGTATGACCGAGATTGTCATTGGAGAAGTTTTCATCTTCAAGACTGTAACTGTGAATTTATAGATTTTAATTGTCATTTGATTCTCTTTAATTAATGCATCGACCTTGATGGTTTAATTTTCAGTTAATTTTCCCTTTTAATTGATCCAGTTGCAACATTTAAATTTTAAATCAATTGTAGTTAGAGAGGTCGGTTATTTTTCTTTAGAAGATTTTGTTAATTAAAGTTTTCTTTTCTTTCAAATTTATTCAGTAGTTATTATTCCAGCCTTTAGCTAATTTAATTTGTTTTATTGATTCGCCTGGCCTCTTGGCCCTGTTGCTTCTACAAATTGCGACGACCTTCTATTGGGATTGCACGGTAAGTGATGTGGTACCTATTATTCTTGTTTTCTTGGTACAATCCCTGGTCGTGCTATACGCTCTACCTTCGTATTTCATGTTGTGAGAGTGTTTTTGGTAGCAGATTGCGTGGTTGCCATAGCAACTACGTTCTGTTATTCTCGTTATTTGTGCTTAGTATCTGAGCACGTGTAATTTACTGAACTACTAATTGATACCTGGTGTATCACCTTTTCTTTTCATATTTCTTGTGAATTATTGGCTAATTTAGCCAAGTCACAATGGTCTATTGGCTGGAATAATAAGGAGATTGAGACTAAAATTCAAGGTTATGAAGGGAAAAGCAGACTTACGTTGGGTGGTAACTTCTGTGTTTTCTGTTTCATATCATTATGCCTGCACGTGTTGTGTTGTTGCCGCGAATGTTACGAAAAGGGGAGCTGCAGTACGAACTGCAAGTCCGCGGCTTGGTATCAACCGGTTCCATGGAGGGTGACGTTGCCTTGCTTCTGGCTTCCCTCGATTCTGCTGTAAAACCAGGTGACATGAACATCCAAGTGGGTGAGTCAGTGAATTACCTTTCAGTTTCAGTTAGTGAATTGTTAGTCTTTTTAAATCAGCTTAAAGAATGCAATCCATCTGACGATCAGTTGAGAAGGCTAAAAGCTCGAACTAATCACCTTATCAACAGGGTTCAGGATTTAATTTCCCTTGGGCCTGAAGGAGAGTTGATTTCCCAGTGTACTTCCTTGTTGACTTCTGTCATCAACATTTCAGTGAACTTGATTTAATGATTAGTACCAAAAAGGTTGGTCAATTGGCGTTGAGTGATGAAATTGAGAATAATGAAAGTAATTGCCTTGGTCAAGCTAATGAGAATATTTCTCCCCAAAACGTAACTAATCCGTCCTCATCTCATTGCTGTGGGCTCAGTCCTGTGCTAGAGAATTTGTTGGTTAGGTCATGTTCGGCCCCCAACTCTATTAAAGATCTCTTTAAGGATGTAAAGGTCTTTTCTGTAGATTCCATTGACGAAACAATCAGATTCCTGCGGTTTCTGGTAGAATTATCTGAGTCGGCTAATGTGTATGGCATGGATGCTCTGGGGATTTTTAAAGTGTTATTTCCCAACTGTCAAGGTGTCCTTAAAAGAGAAATTTCTAAGGCTATTAGCAGTAATTTAAGTGTAAATGAATTTCACGAGTTAATCTTGGCAAGGTTTATTCCGTCCCTTGCGTTACAAAGTCTAGTTCCAAAACATTGTTATAGGACGCAGTTCTTGCATGAAAATCTGTTGGCCTATGTCTTGGATTTAAAATTTTATTGCGAAGTTTTTAAAATCATGGTACAGGAAGAAGAGATGGTAGCTTGTATAATCAAAGGCATTACTCCTCAATATCGGTCCTTTTTATCTTTGACTAAGTGCCCTAATAATTTTGGAGAACTTGAGGAAGCCTGTACATTTGCCGAGGATGTAAAACATGGAGACGAGTCTAGGCACTCCAGGTATCCTCCTCCCTCTGTTTCGTGTAGGGCTAATAATTTTACTACTCATCGTGTCATCTCTTCTTCATCCAATAAGGGGTATGCTTATGGATCTAAGGAGCACCTGAGAAAATATTCAACCTAACCTCTGAGCATGGCCTTCTATCTCTATTTACTTGTGTAAAACGTTAGGTGTGAAATGGTGTGCTGTGATGTGTTGCGCTCTTTCATTATTATTAGCTGAGGTCTGTTACCTTGACATTGATGATGGTATATATTTATTTGGCCTTATTACCTTTTACTAACCACTGTTATTTTCATGTCGTAACTGTACCTTGATTGTTGATATCTGATGATCGGGTGTGCGCATCATGGTTTCTTGAAAATTTATTTAATCTGTGATGTTGGTGTGCGCTTTGGTGTGTTCTTATTTTGAAATTTATTAACATTATCTGACTTATTATTGTTATTTCTTAAATTTGGTTTAATTTACCCACTTCTAATATGTAGTGAGCTTGATGTGTTCCGTTATATGCATCCACTCTTGTGTCATCATGTCTGGGTTATGTCACAATTAATTAGTGATATGTTTTCGCCCTTGTGTGGAATTGGATATGAATACCATCTACCTTGTATGACTCTATCATTACTGACCTGGTTAATGTTTTGGTTTACTCCTTGTGTCAACTGTTTATTGGGCAGTTACCATCTTGGTTGAGCCATGTGGATCAGTATTTGATTGGGATGACTTGTTGGTCTCGTACCTAAACCTTAGTGTTTTTACTGGTTTTCCCTGTCTTAATTATTGCTTGCATGTGTTCTGCTATTTCTGATGTGTCGAAGCCCATTTACTTATTGCAAGGTGTCGATTGGTTGTGAGGTATTCATCAGGTGTCTGGGCCACTTCAAGTTTCTCTAATCGTAATTTGTTTTGTTGTGTATTGATTAATCTAGCTGGCGTTTTATTAATTTCTGTTTTGTTTTCATCCTGGGGTAAACCTTATTTGGTGTTTGATGTTTCTCATGCCTGACTGTCCCTGGCATTGTTATTGTGCACTCACGTGGTAATTATGTACCTGATTCATGTGATCTGGTTCCTTCCTTCCTCTCTTCATGCTTTGCCTGTTGATCCGAGGTCCTCTAGTGTTTAATATTTTTCTGTAAAGCCCATCTTATCTTTACTTGCCACTCAATGGCATTTTCTCTCAGTGGTTCTTATAATGTCTCTTGACATGCTTGTTGTCATCTTGCCGTGTTATTGGATTTGATATTTGGGTATGGGACTAAATAACAAATCCTTTAGCCCGTACTGGAATCCTACTAATGATGGTTTATGGGGGCCATTTGCGGTGTAACTGTCTTCTTCAAGGACTCTTGGGCATTTCCATCGACTTGACTTCTATTCCACTACTTATATTTTATTTACCTCGTCCCCTGGGGGAATATTGGGGGAGGTACCTGTTTTGCTGTGGAACGACAGTGTGATCTTGACATCACCTATTTATAGACCGGGTAATGCCGAGGTTCTGCAAAGGACAACTGTGGTATATGTAGTTTGGGTCCTTGCTCGTTATTTCCCTGTTGGTTCTTCTAATTGAAGGATTTAATTTGCCTTTGTTAAAATTGGTTGGATGTTCCATGGTGGGATGAATTGTATCTGTGATTCCGTGGAGTAGGCTAGTTACCTGATTCCAGATTGTGTTCCCTCCTGAGTTTCTGCTATCCCTGTTTCTATCCTGCTTCATCTGATGTCTCATAGCTTGGCGTTAATTGTTGATCTGTTGTGAAGACAAATCTATTGAGCTCTCTTCATCTATTAGTACTAGTGGTCTCCAACTGATCATGCCTATTTCCCTCGCTATGAATTGTTTACCATTTCTGTCTTGGATTTTACTTGTTTGATATCCTGTTCTAGGTTACTTGAAATGTAATTATTAATTGTGGATTGATTGCTTGTCCTTCTTCTTATTCAACTGGGTGATATAGTTGTGGAGGAAAGTTGAACCAGTGTTAGTTGAAAAATTATTTTATGTTCTGGTCTGTCAATTATGTTCTAGTGTTTTAAAATTGTTTTCTGCTCGTGGGAATCTGGTTAGGATTATGGGTGGTATAGTCTACTGACAAGGTGTTTTGCCATCTTGAAAAGGGGAAGTGTAAGGAAAGTTGTGTTAAGTGATTTCTTCCTGTTGAAGTATTGTATATCCGTGTGGACTTCACGTTGTAAGGTGATCTGGTACCCTGCCTATTCATCGCTGTTATCATCATTTTCTAAGGTGTTTAGGGGGAAATTGGGACTTGTTTTACTGTATATTGTTTAATTTAAGTTGTAGGTTCATGTAATGTACTCAGAGTTTTCCTTCTTCCGTCCGTTATGGTAAGGTAGTATTGAGATGATGAAGGATTCATGACCTAAGGAGTGTATCTCCTTTTGACCTGTAGGGTATGGTTTCTGATCCTTATTTTGGATGTGGGTTTTGGTATTATGGGGGTTGATTTTGAGAATAATGTTGGGGTGGCATTATGGTTTCGTTGAGAGGTGACTGTGTTTCTCTGAAGTCATGATGGTGGTTATTGCGGTTGTGATGATATTGGGTGGGCACTCTGTGATTTGTGAGATGCTGTCGAGGATTTGTATGTCCTTTACCTTCGTGGCTGTCACATCGGCACTGGTGATCATTTGAGTGGTATTGAATTGTTGTTATTGGAGTTACTAGTATATCGGTTGTTGAAGTGTGGACACCTGGGGGAGGTTGTACATTGCCTTTTATGCTCTCTTGGTGTCAAGGTGGATTTGGTGAAAACTCATTTTATGTATCTACAACTCATTTTTTTAAAATTCTTAACTAATATGTTAATTTTGATAATTGTGATCTTGCTCTTCATTCAACTTCTTAGATTCTCTGCCATAACCCGTTCATCTGAAGTCTTCCTATTAATTCTAGGATCTCTAAGTTCATTTCAATTATCCTGCCTGTCTAGGGCATTTTATAATGGGCGTCTCATCTGAATGATGTCGTTGGTATGATAAGTTATCGTTCTGTTATGAAGAAGAATGAGTATGAGATTATTCGGTTCGTGCAGTCGGTACTGCAGTCATCGATCCTCTACCTGCATATGGGGGTTGTAGAAGGAGTATGTGATTTCAGAATAGTGTTGTCTCCCGTCTTTCTCCTGGTCATTTTCTGTCCCGGTGTAGGTGTTCATATTGTATGTTAATTGTCTGGTAATCGCTGCTAGTTCGGTTGTTGATGACCCACCTTACGCGTACCCTACATCTGAATTGTGCATATGTCTCCAACTGTAATTAACCTTTTACCATGGCTCTGAACATTGATATCTTCTACTCTAGTTTATTTCTCTATACTAAGCATGTTTGTTCCGTGTCCTTCTATTTATTCTTGTTCTAGTCATTCACCTTCTCTTTGGAATGAGATTATGTGTACTGGGGTATGGAAGTTGATCCTGAGTAAGTGTTGAGTAATTGTTGATTTCTGAACTAGAAATGATTTCAAAAGAAATTTTGGTGGGGGACTATGTAATTCTACTTGTTTGCTGGCCCTTGATTTCACGGAGATGTATATGTGTGTTAAATTTATCTGTATTGTAATGTTATTTCCTCCCTATTCTTGCTGTTGGCATGATTATTGATTGTGTGTTGTCTAGTTAATTATGTGATATTCCTTGATCTGGAGTTCATGCCTCTATGGTAAAGGAAACTGATGAAAAGGAGATTAGTGTGGAAACGTCACTTAAGGATTATGTAGAATTTGGTGCACTGACTTATCTCTTGAAGATGTTTGTGTTTCCTGGTTATCTTATTTTATCTTTTCTTTTCTTCTCCTTGTATTTAGTCTTATTAATTAATGTGGTAATACCTTACCATTCAGAAAGTCATGCCTTTTTCCTACGTAAGAGAAACCCCCGAAACAAGTTCCAGAGAATTTTTTATGCTACTCTTAAAATTATTGCAAGACCAGTCTTCTCAGCGTAGTGTGTTCCTGAGGTTTAATTGTGTTACAACGAACTTGAGTACTCATGTACTACTCGTGTTAGGTCAATCGCTTCGGAATTAAGTGAACATTTCAAGGAAGATGTAATGTAAAAAAAAAAAAGAACTTAAAGGAATCTTAACGAACTGTGGGCGAACTGTAGCACTTGGTTTGGCATGTGTGTTCATGTGCCTCTACTCGCTTCGTGACATGTCAGTGTTGGTTGTTGGAGGAAACAAAATTTTCTTATATATAATTGTAATTTTCATCGGGCCTGCTCGTCATGCCCCACCCCTTGTAGATCTTTTCGAGGGGGAGGCTGTAATGGAGTTTGTATTACTCCATTACCTTAGAACTACATATATTGGATTCCATTTATATCTTAATATTATGGTGTGCGTGTCCACGAATTAAGAGTTCGAGATACCATGGTCCCTTCTCGGATTTGCGCATGGGGAGCCATCTTGCGGTGGACTTGGTTATAGAAACACGAGGTGGCTAGTGTGTGCTGCGATCTGTCTGCGAAACGTGAAGTTTACCTGGCGAGGGGACGTGTTCGACAATGATGTCTGAGCGTTTTGTTTTTTAATTCTTGGGACTGAATTGAAGAGACGCTCTGAAGCTAAGCTCTTGGTTGTGGTTTAACGACAAATTAATTGTTCAAGAAAAGAAGATGTTGGTGAATTTCGATCCGGGTTAATGGATTTCCACCTGAGCGTTAGGCTCGAAGTTTGGTTTGTTCCTTTTGAAAAGATTATTCACTTCTAACTATCCGACCTCGTAAGTAGATTCATTTGTACTTCTGAACTGGGTTGATCTCGCCGAAGAAACTACTATTAATGACGTTTGAAGACATGGAGAAAATTTATGGCTATGATATCTGAGAAATGGAATATTTGATGTTTCGGACATTTGTTTTGAGCATTTAAAGTGAAGGACTTTTCCTACTGGTCTTGTTATGAGCTTGTAAGATTCAATCTAGGTTTGGGGTTTCAAGGTTCGATGGTAACTATGATATTAATTTTAACTTTTGGTTCTGTTACTTAAGGTTTCATGCGCATGAAGCAAGATTTTATATTTGGGGAGCTCCTCACTAAGGTAAATATGTATGTAGTATCGGTGCAACCTAATTCATTTTTCTTATTTCCCTTTTAATAATAATAATAATAATTATTTGATTACTAAATTTTTCAAACCTATTCGAGGGTGTTAGGTAATGTTGGAATATTGTTAAGATGAAAACTTTTCTGTGGTTTACTCGGTACTGGTGTAGCCATTTTGAATTATGGTGACTGTGTTTTGTTACTGTACGATGTAATAGAATGCACACGTGGGTGGGCGTTGTCCTGTTGCATGTGACAGCCGAGGATCTGAGATGATTGTTGACGGCTAGAATCGTGTGCTGTGATGGTCTTGATTTTGCCGCCTAGTGGTGGACCGGTTGCTGTTTGGTGATATTCAAGTGATTTAAGTTTCGGTCACTGGTGTAATGTTCTCTTAGTTAATCCTTCTTGTGGATCATGTACCTTCATTTGGATTATTTCTTGAAGATTACTGAAGTAATATGGGTTGGTAGGGTATGACCGAGATTGTCATTGGAGAAGTTTTCATCTTCAAGACTGTAACTGTGAATTTATAGATTTTAATTGTCATTTGATTCTCTTTAATTAATGCATCGACCTTGATGGTTTAATTTTCAGTTAATTTTCCCTTTTAATTGATCCAGTTGCAACATTTAAATTTTAAATCAATTGTAGTTAGAGAGGTCGGTTATTTTTCTTTAGAAGATTTTGTTAATTAAAGTTTTCTTTTCTTTCAAATTTATTCAGTAGTTATTATTCCAGCCTTTAGCTAATTTAATTTGTTTTATTGATTCGCCTGGCCTCTTGGCCCTGTTGCTTCTACAAATTGCGACGACCTTCTATTGGGATTGCACGGTAAGTGATGTGGTACCTATTATTCTTGTTTTCTTGGTACAATCCCTGGTCGTGCTATACGCTCTACCTTCGTATTTCATGTTGTGAGAATCTCGTAACATTTTTCAATTACCAGGCGCATACCGTACTGAAAGTCGGATCCTGACAGCTCCTCTGTGGTCTGTAACCACACTGGTTTTCATCCAACTTCCTCTCAACAATTGATCACACCCTCCCTTCCAAGATGCCAGTGAAAATCTTTGCCTGGTATAGTAATCAATATGATACCTCGATAGTTGTTGCAATTCTTCCTGTTCCCTTGCTTATAGATAGATGCAATTAATGCGTGTGTCCAAACTGAAGGTACCTCACCAACACTCGGTTCTAATCTTAGGTACTACCGGTATTCTATGAAGCAATTTCATCCCTGCCTTGCCGCTATACTTCACTATATCAGGTCTAATTTCACCTATCCCTGCTGCTTTATGACAATGGAGTTTATTTACCATCCTTTCCACTTCCTCAAGCGTAATTTCACCACATCATTTTCTTCCTACCCATGAGCTTGGTTGTTCGCGACACCACCAGGAAGATATCCTTTTACGTTGAGACGATTTTCAAAATATTCCCTTCAACTGTCCTGTGGTTCCCTGGGATCTATTATGAGTTCACCTGAATTAACCAAAACACTGCTCATTTCCTTTTTCCTTCATTTCCCAAGATTATGTATTTCTGCCCAGAAAGGTTTCTCTGATGCTTTAAATAGCCTTTCTAGGTGATTACCAAAATCTTCCCACGACTTCATTTTGGATTCAACGACTATTTCTTTCGCTCTGTTTCATTCTTCTGCGTACAATTCAATGTCTGCATTGGCCCTTGCTTGGAGCCATTTCTGATAAGCCTTCTTTTTACGTTTAGAAGCTGCTGTCACCTCATCTTTCTACCAAGATGTTCGCCTTTGCCCATCTTTACACACAGTCGTTCCTAGTCAGTCCCTTGTTGTTTCTACTACAGCATCCCTGTATACCACACATTCTCTTTCTATATCAGTAACCTGCTTACTGTCCACTGTTCGAAACTTGTCACTAATAATATCCATGTAGGCCTACTTCTGTCTAAATTCCTCGTCCTGGAGATTTTCTACACTTATCCCTTTGCAGACAGATTTCACTTTCTCTGTCCTAGGCCATTGAGATACTCGTACTTACTACAGATCAGACCGTGCTCTGTATAACAGAAAAGTCACCTAAAAACTCGTACATTCCTAACAGACTTCCTGAATTTGAAGTCGGTTAATATATAGTCTACTTTATGAAACTGGTACCCCTAGCATTCCACGTGTAGCGGTGAGTAGCCTTATGCTTGAAGAATGTAGTCGTAACTGCTAAACACATACCAGCACAGAAGTCCAGCAAACGCTTCCCTTTGCCATTAGCTTCCATGTCTTCCCCATATTTACCAATCGCCCCTTCGAATAATTCAGTTCTCTTTCCAACTCTCGCATTGGTATCGCACATCAGCACTATCCTATCTTTGCTGTTGACCCTGACTGCGATGTCACTCAATGTTGCATAAAACTTGTCAACTTCATCCTCATCTCCACCCTCACATGGTGAATAAATTGAGACAATTCTCGTCCTAATTCCTCCAACTGCCTAATCTACCCACAACGTTCGCTCATTTACATGCCTAACAGAAACTACGCTGCGTACAATAGTATTCCTGATAAACTGTCCTACCCGATACTCTGACTTTCACCTTTTTAACACAAACCAAGTATACTTTATAATCTCCTGTCTCTTCCTCGTTATTTCTTCTTACCCTTAATTTCACTTACACCTAGTACATCCAGATGCATCCTGTTTTCTGACTCAGCCTGTTCTACTTTCTTTTTTCCGTAGCTCCCAATCGAATTCCATTTTTTACAAAGTTGTTTCCAAGGAGAACCTCGCCTGTCAAGTGAGAGTGGGTCACCATTACTCCCATAGGTCCGAGGCTTTCTTAAAACGTACTGAACTTGGTAAATCCATGAAGCAGGATGTCACCGTACTTACACATAGTCCTGGTGAGCATTTTTCCTCTAACGGGTTAGGGACCACCGGTGGATTGTGTAGTCCTAGCCGCATGAGCGAATGAAGGGCCATTATACAGAATATCTCTGAGGACCCACTCCTGTTCCGTAGCAACTGGTATCCCGACACTCAGGACCACTTACTAGGCCACTCAGCTGTTGCCCTTGGTTCACGAACTAGAACGTGACTACAGCAACGTACACCATGAACCACCTAATATTATTATTCCGGAAATATCGTGCATCACAGAGGTGTAAGAAGGTGTTGTGCTGAATGGATGGACAAGGAATTGACAAGAGCATAATTTAATGCCCAAAATTTTGAAATTGTATTCCTTCCGTCTTGTTCTCTTATTTAAAATTTGGTAAATAGAAGATCTAAAAAAAGCAATAACAATATAAAAATGAACTCGTTAGTTCCAACAACAACGACATAAAGTCCAAAATCAGGTACAAAAGTAGAGAGAATTATCAGGATGATAATATACGATGGATGAGTATTATTAGCTCTGAAACAGTTATACTATTTTATAAGAGAAGGTTTGCTCCATTAACTTCCATAGCCTAAGAGTCTGAGCTCCAAACTCAGAGGCATAACTTTCTAATAGCACAGAAGGTTATACAATGGCAATCTTCAAATCAGGTATTTACAGTCACTTCCGCTCTACTGTTTTTTTTTCGGAAACATAAACAGGGGCGATGAGTGCCCATAATAAATGGCTATGATGTAAAACGGTAAAGCTTGATAAAGATCGGGGGAAAACAAAATCCATGAGGGCGAAAAACCTGCGCTCCTTGTAGAAAACTCTTAAAACCTTAAGTGGGCTTATGGCCCCAACATACAGAGGCTAAGCGTATTGTGCGCCGGGGAGACTAAATGATAAACATTAAATACCAAAATCTGTTAATAATTTTAGAGGATAAGAAACTTTAGTCACCCCATACAGAGATGAACGGTAGTCAACAGAGGGTAATCACTCTTGTCCCCTTACATTATGTATTTCCCAGTAGCGAATAAAACAGATTACTTAGATTGGCGAAATTTTTTACATTTAAACAGCAGAGTTTAGTAATGTACATGAAATAAAAGAGTTTTGAATCATTTCATATGTTAAGAAAATTCTACCATTACCTTGAGTTGCTGGGCCTTTGAACGCCGACTGCGTCCTCTGCCACTTTAGTATACGCCGCACACAATAAACTGGAGCCATGACCATGACAATACGGCCTTAAAGCGCTCAGCTTTTATAGTATCTGGAGGGGAAGTTCCAGAACTCTTTACAGATAGGCTGGATGCTTGTACACACCCCAAAACAAAATTTATTTGGCTAGAGAAAGTATACACAAATTATCTTTAATCCTGGCGGAGAGGACAATTAGGCCGATGGTAGAGACATCAAATAGATGAAAATCCAAGTGTATTGCATAACATTAATTCAAGTTCAATTACATAGATATCCTTATAGAAGGCAAGCAGTCTGACTGCACGGAGAAGGTGCACCCCCGGTACAGACCGCCACTCCCTAAGGTTTTGCCACGGTATGAACAGCTTTGAAATCTTGAATCTTGCCGTACATAATTTTTGATAAAACATATATAAGTTGGAGTATCACTTGATAGATAGGCCTTTCATGTTTAGTTGTTGAAGTAAAGTAGTTTAGATAGTGTTTGCGAAGTACTAGAAGTTCGGGGTGTTGCGCCCAGAGTCGACAGCAAGAGCGGTCGCCGATGACGATGTCAGGATGGGGTCGCCCGGGCCCCCAAGGTACCCTCAGATATCATCCTCCCGTATATTTTGAGGAGCAACCAAGGCGATGGTCACAAAGTACCAAGTAGCATTGTTCGGGCCACATATAGAGTGGGCAGTTGGAGTTCAGCATCAAAGCCACTCCAGAGGATGATATTCCCAAAGGAGTCAGTTTGGACGGAGTCTCGGCCGGAACGAGGCGGGTCCATACCCCGCGCCGGCATCTCTCGCTCATTGACACGACGTGGCCTCAGGTGAAAATATGGCACTGTAGTATTGATTTTTGAGGCAACTGTAACTTACTCAGAGAGAGTGTTACGTGTGGTGCAGGTACGGTTGTGGAGGAATAGTGTACGGAGTTTCTGACACAGGTTTGGAGGCAGGGTCCTTAGTGGTAGAATAATAATGAGATCATTGAAGGGAAGGTTTAAAAAAAAGGATTTAAACAAAAAATGAAATTTAAGTTATGATGTTACTTAAATACATACAATATTTCACAGCCAACAGGGGCAGCAAGACTCCTTATTCTAACTTGATTATATAAAACTTAAACTAATAAGATGCTAAGGAAGGAAATATAATTAAATCAATAACATCATCCCTTGGTGGCATATACTGAAGAAGCAAATGCCTTTACACAGGTTTTACTTGACACAGGTGTAGCTCAAAAATCTTTTCATTTCATTGACAGGAGTAAGGAAATCAAGCCTAATGCAGGGTTAATGAAATCTGAGGGCAAGCTTGCCCGCAGAAACAAAGTTTTTAACATTACCTGATCTCCAATTTTTTACTTGGTGGATCTTTGTCCACGGTCATACCTCATTTTTACTCTCCGGTGAGAGGCCTTAAGATTATTTCTAGCTTTTCCCCATAAATCTCGGATATTCTCTGGATCTATTGTCTATGGCAAAATCTCATTGGTCGACTACGAATTTGACAAATGAGTATTTGGGACAAACTTAAACATAAGAGAAATTGGAGAAACTTGTGCTGCTTATGAATGGCCAAGTTAAATGCTAATGATAACCAGTGTAAGGAAGTGTCCCTTTGGGAATGATCTTCGTAGTGAAAAGCAATAAGGGCAGGTCGAGGATTATGATTAACCCGCTCAGCTAGGGATGGTTGTGGGTGGTGCGCAGATGTCGTGACATGCGAGATAGAGAGATCGAAACAGAACATACGAAATCAATTACAGGGGAACGGCTTATCGTTATCAGGAACAACATATTGACAGGGTCCAAAAGACGACAAAACAGAACTGAGACAAGAAATAGTAAACTGAGTAGTGGCAAGCCTAGTCGGAAACAGCCATAAAAACCGAGTAAAACCACCCACAACACACAAGAATGAATTTAATCCCATTCCCTTTATATTGGGGAAGGGTGTGACGTAATCCATGTACAATCGCTCCATAGGGCGAGATGCTTGGTGTGAGGACAATAGTCTTGAATTAGCTGACAACGTGGGCTTGCTAATCAAACAAGACTTACATGCCTTAACCAGTTCCCTAATCTCGCCATCTATGCTCTTCCAGATAAACGTCCCTCTTATCTTCTCTCTGGTTTTATAGATGAATAGATTTCCCCTAATGCGATCTCATGGTAATACTTCAAAATCATAGGTACTAGCACTGCTGGAACGACAATTTTTGTCTTCTGATCGTGCCTCGAAGGGCCACACAGATCTCCATTCCTCAAAACATAAGAGACGACATGTTCCCCAGAAGAAAGGGTTTCCATAATAGGAGCATGCACCGTGTCTCCACGCTGGCATTTGGCTATATCGTCAAATAACAAAGAGGCATTAGTGAAAATTGCACTTATGCTAGGTGGTTTGAAAATAGAAGGGGAACGTCTTTCCTTCGGATCAACAGAATTAGAATCGCCGGAAAACATTCGGCTTAAGCCACTGCGACTTCGTTCTCCGACACTCGAATATGTAGCACGTCAAACTGAAAAGCTGAAACCCTAGTCGCCCAACGGGTGATGCGTCCTGTACAACGGGGCCTAGGAAAAATCCAGCTCAGAGCCTGATCGTCGGTCTCCAATTAACATTTAACGTGCTCAAGGTAGAGGCGGAATTTTTCGAAGGCAAATCAGACGGCCAGTCTTTTCAACTCATATATAGAGTACTTGGTCTCTTGAGGTGACAATGTTCCAGGCGCATTGTTAGTTGGGCGCTTTCCGATTTCATATTCCTGAAGAAGAACCGCCGCACCGCAGATAAAGCGGTGTCTGTCTGTAAAGTTAACTTCTTGGAGAAATCTGGCATTGCCGAGACCGGGGCGTTACACAGAGCTGATTTCAGATCCTCAAACGCAGCTTGCTGTGATGTCCCCAATTCAAACTGGGCACCTTTCCTGCGGAGAAGGTTCCTACTAGCAACGATTAGGAATTCACCACGCTGATGAATCTGGCAACACCTTTAGCATTTTTAGGAGGCTCGAATCTACGGATTGCGTGAGTTCTGAAACGATCGACCGAAACTCCAGAAGGTGACACAGTATGGCCCAAGAAGGACATGGATGGTTTAGCAAAAGGTACCTTTAACAACTTGATCGTCAATCCAGCTTTACACAAGTGTTTAGAGCTTTCTCTAGACGAGCGAAGTGTTCTTCAAAGGTCTCGGAGAAAACAACATCATCCAGATAATGGTACAGATAATTAAATTTAATATTGGAGAAGATGCTAACTAGCAGCCTATTAAAAAACCGCCACGTCCCCAGGGAGCCTGAAAGGCATCCCGTTGTATTCATACAAGTTCCATTCACTAGCGAAACCAGTCAGATATTTCGATTCTTCCACCAGAGGTATCGGGTTATAGGTTTGGTTAAAATCTAATATGGTGAAGAACATGGCCTTACGTTTGAAAATATAAGAACAGTCACGTCCGTAGGGAGCCAGAAAGGCACCCGGTTGTATTCATGCAGGTTCAATTCAGTAGCGATAGCAGTCAGATATTTCGATTCTTCCACCAGAGGTATCAGGTTTTAGGCTTGGTTAAGATCTAAGATGGTGAAGAACATAGCCTTACGAAACCAAGAAAGACACGAATGCAAGTCCGGAAGGGGTGCTGATTATAGAATTATCTTACGATTTAATGCCCTCTAATCAAGCCGCCTTGAGGTTTCTGAACCAGAAAAATTGGTGAATAATACGCCTACTTGGAGGGTCGAATGATACCATACCTCAGCATTTGGTCAATGATTTCCTTGAGGGACTTTGTTTCAGGTGGAGATAGCCTGTACAGAGGAAATCTTAGACGGACCGAATCCGGAAACTCGATTTTGTATTCAAGTAACTCAGTCACACTAAGATTTTCCGAAAGACGTCGGAAAATGACTGACATAATTTACGAATGCAATTAGCCTGTTCCTCAGGTAGATGGCTAACGTCTAACGACATCTCACTCCCGGTAGACGAAATAACAGATGATGATACAGAATTACATTTTAAATGATGTATATGGAATTTAATCCTAAATTTGAATGTGCAGGAGTTACTTTGAAAATCGAGCACGATACCGGAATATGACATGAAATCTACACCTAATATCACAGGCCATGACAAATTTTTACCAACAAATAACATAAAATTAGGTGTAAATTTAGAAATACGAAGTTTCACCTGAGTAAATCTTAAAATTTCTAGTGGGCAAGAGTTAGTGAAAACACATCTTACAGAAGGAGAAACTTATTCAGGAAATTTACAACTAAGCTTTAATTTTGAATACCATTCTTCCGAAACAATAGAGTGAACACTTCCGGAATCTAAGAGGGCAGTAATATGTTCATTGCTTATTTCAATTTTAAGGAATGGAACAAAATCTGAAGTATCGGAGGCAATCTTGAGGCACTCTTTTGGACCTTCAAAGATGGTCTTAGGCGTTCTTCCCTCTTTAGATGATATGATTTCCGATTTAAACTGGGCTGGGCCTTGAGGTGCAGATAGTGGCGCGGACTCAGCCGAGCACCCTAGTCATTTTCTATTGCTGTGGTTAGCAAAGGTAAAACCAGAAGTAGGACAAGAAGATATACTATTTGACAAGTTACAGTTCTTAGCCTGGTGTGTGAATGGCCCGCATTTGGAACAACCTTGAGAAGACGATCCGTACTGACTTTTAATGGGACAGCATAGTCCCCATTTCTACCCGCAGACCCTGACATTAATTTATTAACTTTATTAGACAGTTCATAAATATGTTGAGCCAAGGAGTTTGGCTTATTTTAGTGCTCATCTCTGATTTTAAGAGGAAATAGATCCCCTACACTATTACAGAAATTTAAGAGTATAGCCTGAACACGTTTAAGCTGGTTTACTTTCCGGGTTGAACCGTGTTGTCGTTTTTTGTACATTACATACAGTTTGCTGACATTCCGAATACATCGT
This sequence comes from Anabrus simplex, assembly GCF_040414725.1. Taxonomy (NCBI): domain Eukaryota; kingdom Metazoa; phylum Arthropoda; class Insecta; order Orthoptera; family Tettigoniidae; genus Anabrus; species Anabrus simplex. The sequence goes on along the minus strand of NC_090279.1, from coordinate 27,927,178 downwards.
AGTATTCTTTGTCAAGGCGACTGAAATACCCCTACTCGATCCGAGGTAACCAGTCTCCCAGGCAGCAATCCCACTACAAAGGGTGGTTCCTGACCTTGATCTATATATTTTCTGACTGACGTAAGCAGTGAAAAAAAGAGATCTACATTATTCGGAATTCTTTCATCCGCACGAAGAAATTGCTTTCGAGAGCGGATATGAACTCATCATCATCATCAACATCCTAAACCATCTCCAGTTTCCCGGGTGTGGTATATGTACCATGTGCCTTGTACCATTCCTCCTCCACCAACTTGTTGCAATCATGACCTCTCAGCAATACATCGTTCTTAACTGAATCTATCCATTTCCTTCGTGGCCTTCCCACGGGTCGTCTTCCTTACTTTTCTGTCAAATTCCTTCCTTGCAGTTCTGTTAACTGGCATCCTCTTCATGTGGCCAAACCACTTCAGTCTTGATATCTGAATCTTATTAAGGAGAAAATCATCTATTCCTACTTCTTCTCAAATTTTCTCATTCCTAACCTTGTCTTTCCTGGTTTTATGGATCACAGTGCGTAGAAGTTTCATTTCAGCTGCCTGGAGTTTGTAAGTATCTCTATTGGTCAGTGTTGTGGTTTCGAGACTGCATGTAAGAATTGGTGTATAATAGGACTTGCACAACGTCATTTTTGTTTTCATAGGTATTTGTTCATCCCACAGCATGTGTCTTACCTGGTGGAAAAATTGTGTTGCCTTATTGATTCGATTGTTCACCTCATGTTTTGCTAGGTTGTCATTTGATAGAACGCTACCCAAAAAGAGCGGAACTGAGCTAAGCTAACTAATTAAGGAATATTACAATGTAATTAACATGCAGATAATTATGATAACCACACCTGATGATTTATTGTTTGTATAAAAGTTCTAGTCTTCTCTCTTTAGCTCTTGTGTACTGCTCTGTTTCTTTCTTATTAAACTCCGGGATGTTTCCCAAGGCTGAACAGAGCCATCTTCTCATAGTGTTTCTCAGAAAAATGTCTACCCCATTTTGAGTCGAAGAACGACGTTAACTCAACAGTTGGCATGTGTATGGTGACGGTTTTATTCACAGCATTGACGCATTACCAGAAAGTCATTCCGAATGAAGAAGCCTTAACAACGTTTTAGCACCTGCAGCCACTCGCAGACCTGGTCTTGAATATAGAACTTGCAATTCTGTTTTCAGTTTTTGTTCATTCAGAGAAGGGTAAGCTTGAAGAGTGACTAAAAAGTGATGTTCAGGGAACGTCACGCTATACTGCTCAATATTGCTAAAAAGAAATAGCTTTGGCGAACTCAGATGACTAGAAAATTGAACATTACTGCAATAATTTGCACAATATCATCACGAAATTCAATAGCAGGTGTACGATTATATGCCGAAACTACCTCGTTCCTACATCTTTGTTTGTTAAAGGGTTCACTTGCAGTCTCGTCGTATTTATAATCTCTGTGCATTGCTCTTTGTATCGAGATATCGATTATAGGAAATACCTTAGCATTGTTGATTTTACAGCGGTGTGAAAATTATTAGAAAAATTTGAAAATTTTGTATAAAATCACTTTTATTCATTGATATTTTTCTTCCAATTGAAATTAATCACATATTTAGTATTTGGTATGCATTCTCTTTGATTATATGGCAGATTCAGTGCGATATGGCATGCTTTCTACATTTTTTTTGCAGGAATCTTTGATTTGCTTATCATAGTGCCATTTATTAATAAGTGTCCCTATGATATTTATCTTTGTTGTAATGCTGTTTTTCTTCAGTTTTCATTTCATAATGGCCCAGAGATTCTCAACGGGGTTTACATCTGGACTACTGCAGGCCAAGAAAGTGCTTTTACTTTGTTTCCACTTATAAGCTTCGTCACAGACTTCGCTTTATGGCAAGGAGCAACATCGTGTATGAATACAAAGTCACCATTGGGAATCCACTCTCTCATTTGCGTCAATAATCTTCTTTCAAGTACTGTTTTGTATTGAGGCTGCTTCATCATACCCTCTACAATATACAGACGTCCTATACCATGAACTGACGTAACACTCCAGACCATAACCTGGATGGGATGCTTGACAGTTTGTGCAATTAATTGGGGCAAGAACTCTTCATCAGTGCTTCTCCTCACGTACTCACTACTTTCGCCTGTTATTGCAAACACTGGTTCGTCGGAAAAACATGCCTGGAAAATTAAAAACATATCCAATACCATACACACATCAGTATAATGAAAATTAAATGAATAAGTTTCTTGCAAGGGGAATTTCATTCATTTGTGTTAAATTTGGAATTTTGTTACTTCAGAATATCGTATCATAATTCAGGTTCATTGACTGGTATTATTATAAGTAACCAATTATAATTGTATAATATCTTGCTCCAGTCATCTCCGAATCGTTCACTCACGTCTTTTGCCCACGCTTCATCCAGGTGACAGCGCAAGACACACACAAGCCAGTAACGGGAACATCTGATTCAGTTGTTTCCAAATCACTGTTTAGGTTCACAGCTTCCTGCACTGATGATATCAGATTATCCTCACATTACTTCTCTTTGTATGAGTCTACCTTGCAGCTGGGGGTGGCATGTTCATAATTCCACAAAACAAGCTGGTATCTTCCCTTCCAATACCTGAACATCTCATTCCATAGCACAATCTCAGGTTGCTTCATAAGTCCAGTTATTCACTTCAGACGTTCTAGAAGCAATATAAAACTGACAGCTGTCACAATACAAATATAACGTACAGACTACACCAACCCTCTCTTCGTCTTCATATAACTTCAAATCTCGCGCACAACACTTAGCACATGCACAAGCTGAACGAATAACTTCTCGCAGAATCCTCAAATCTATGAACCTAAACCCACTTGAGGATTTATCTTCCGTCTTGTATTCATCGAACGAAATGCCTCAATCAATATTCGTCTCAGCACCACTGGATATCTTGAACGAAGTACTGCGGATACTGGTATCCTGTTCTGTGCCTTGCCCTCATACATTCGATTTCTTTTTCGTAAACCGAGAAGAACTGTCCTTTTTTTACTTTCTTCAAAACTCTACGTTCACCTCAAGGCATAATGAAAAAACTCGTCCTACAGAGTTGGGCGTGGCAGTATACAAGCAGTTACAGATACTCATTTTTCTCATATTTACAGATGGCATTGACCTGTAATATTTTTTATTAAAATCCTGACATGTTACGGTATATTATGAGCAAATAAAAATTTGCTATTTTTACTCATTTTTACGTATGTTCCACCTTAAAAGGTGTTTGATGGGTATCATAGGTAGTTTAAGACAGTATAGTACATCATCTGTGTCAAGACACATACAAAATGTAGTTACTAAGGAGATACTCTAATATCAAAATAAAGCTACACTAGAGGGTTCGGTCAAAGCTTTAAGAGTATTATGTCAGCAGATTGGAAAAATGGAACAATACCCACCGGCTGGAAACAATCCATCATCTACGTTCCTATACCAAAAAAGGCGATCTGTTGGACTGCACAAACTACAGTACGCTTGTCCTAATATCACATGCTAGTAAGATGTTGTTAAAGATTATGCAACGAAGATTAGAACTTTAATTGTCTAAACCTCGAGCTCGTTTTAGGATAGATATCATTAATAATATGCGTTGGATGGTAGAGGGAGCACAGGAGTTGGTCATCAGAAGGCCTTTTATAGTGTAAATCACAGGACCATGAGGGATGTCCTTAGACGGATTAACATCTCTCTGTTTTGGATCCCAACTACCGATTTAAATTCACACTCTTGACTTAGTTATATGGTTCTCCTAGTACTGATATACATTTTACGTGGACTTTTTCTGACCGTAATTTGGCAGGTGCGATCCTAGCTCAGTCAGGTGGTATTTGAAGGTGTTCAAATACGTCATCCCCAAGCTTGTAGATTTACGAGCAGGTAAATGTGCTCTTGCGGGACTAACTTCCGGCACCTCGGCGTCTTCGAAAACTGTACAAGTAGAGTAGTTAGTGGTACGTAAAGCCAATAACAAAAATATTCAATACTATTGTTGAAATTGTACTTTTTCTGTTCTTCTGGGTTTATTTTATCTTACTGTATATTATTTACTTCTCATTGGCAACGGTGAGGTTTGGACTCGTGGTTCCTTCTTATAGTTAACCCCAGGAATACTAACGGGGGGTACATTGTGCCCACCACCTAATACTGATTGCTCTGTTTCTTTTGACATTTGATATTAAAAGGCTGTAAAATATATTCATTGTTACCAACTCCGAATGGTGTATTTGGTTTGCTCATTTTTACCGTCTGAAGGCGGCGTAGTCATTCAAACATGAGTGAGCAAGAAGTAACCCCTTCACTTAATTAGTATTGGCAGGATTCATAGCGTTGTTGGCCACTCACAGTAAAACTGAAATAGTTTCTTTCTTGACTGCTACTAGACATTACTAACTGAATAGTTCTGTGTGTACTCCAAGAGCATTGCACCTGATGGATGGATGCTGGAATACTCTCCGAGATAGCTAATTCGTCTGAAGATGACGACATTGATATTACTGTTAGTGAAAACGAAGAAGGAACTGAGAATATATATATATGTATTAAAAAAAAGCGAGCTGGATTACCATCATGCAAGAGATACACAGATAAACCCAGTTTCAAAACTGTTATCTGCCAGACGCGTAGAAATGATTCATCAGACTGAATGTAGAACATTGAAAATATTTGCACTTTAACAATAGCTCAGTCAGCTGTTTATTTATGGGGTTGACAGCTGATAATGTTACCAAGTTGAAATATATTTCTTTAGTTGATTGTAAGGAATGTGAAATAAGTTGGTAAATATCTCCAATAATAAACATCAGAGATTCACAGGAACTTGACTTTAAGTGCTCGTCACAAAGCGCACTCCCGTTGGTATACAATGACATTAAAAATAGGGTTGATATTAATACGGTTAAAATTGAAAGTCACGCAGATAACAATAGAACAACAGTGGAAGCTATTGGATGAGGGTGACAGTGGGTTGAGTGAGAAGACGTATGCATAGAGCGGAACTTTATTTCACACATCACAGGAAAACTAGAATCCAGCTTTGAATTGTTGATGCTAGTAAAATAAATTTTAATTTATCTTCTGGGAAAATAAATTGTTAGATGATGCAAATATCTGTGAGTTTTCCGCAAATGTGTAGTAAAGCTGGAAATATGGTCATAATAATTATAACACCAGCTGCGCGGCGGAAATACTTGATGCGAGTCCCTCGACCTCTTGACGCGAGTGTAACGTCCAGCCGTCAGAGCAAATGAACACTATGACTACCTCGAGGAAGAACATCTATACTATACACTCTTATGCCTTTCAGCGTTCCGTCTGCAAGACTTGTGAAGTTACTAAACGCCTCAAGAATAATCTATATTCAACTATCCCTGAGACCTCGTTTATTTCCATATTCTTATCCTTAAAACTGATTCTGACCATCGTCTTCTGTGTTTCCCTCTACGTCACTTACCTTCCACAACTACTTCATTATTCTGCTAGACAACCTACCTTCCTCCGCTCGCTTCACATGACCTCTCCACAGAAGCCGGTTCACGTGTACCGCTTCATTTATCGTGTTCATTCGTAACTCAGTCATTGTTCCCACGTGTTTCTAGCAGCTATTTCTAACAGCAAACAGAGTGGTACACAGATAGACTTCTTTCTTACAGAACACTCTGGCTGCGCGGTTAGAGTCACACACCTGTCAACACCACTGTCGGCAGCCCTGAAGCTGGTTTTCCGTGGTTTCCCATTTTGATACCTGGCAAACGCTGGGGCGCTTCCTTCCCTCTGCTGTCCCGTCGTCATAAGACTTATCTGTGTCGTAAAGCAAATTGTAAATTAAATAAAACACACACTGCGAGCTTCACACTTACTGTGCTTCCATCCTGGGAGAATACACATCCTAAATAGCCGAAGTGATCTACCTGTTCCAGATTTGTATCACCAACTTCAGATTACATTCTCTTAGGTTTCTGGATACTCACTGCATTAGCTTTAATGTACCAATCACACTTACTGTGCTACCATCCTGGGAGAATACACATCCTAAATAGCTGAAGTGATCTACCTGTTCCAGATTTGTATCACCAACTTCAGATTCAAAAATTCTCTAAGGATTCTGGATACTCACTGCATCTATTTTCAAATTACTACAAGGCCACCATATCTCAGTGTTAGAGCAACCAACGCGAAGTTTCTAGATCCCGGGCTTCAGCAGAGTCTGCCAAACTGCTTACTGAATCCCTCCCTGTCACTTCTTAGTTTCCAGTAGTTTATCCATTAAAAGTAGGAATAACAAACAGCTTTGTCTAATTCCTGAAACTCCTTGAACAAAGAACTCATTTCGCTCTCCGTACCCCAACTGTCATCATAAATGCCTTTGATTGCTTAATTATAGTATATATATTATTTGTTTTACGCCGCACATAAACTCAGATAAGTCTTATGGCTTCGCTGCGATAGGAGAGGCCTACGAGAAGGAAGGAATCTTCCGTGGCTTTCATTAAGGTACAGCCATCTTTAGGGCTGCCAACAGTGGGGTTCGAACCCACTATCTTCCGGATGCAAGCTCACAGCTGCGCGCCCCTAACCATACAGCCAACTCACCCGACAATTATAGCATATTATATTATGTTATATTATAAGAATAATTTAGTGTGGCTACTTCTAGCCTGGTGCAACCCTTGTAAGGCAGACCCTCCGATGAAGGTGGGCGGCATCTGCCATATGTAGACTACTGCATTATATTGTGGTAGAGGATAGTGTTAGGTGTAGTGTGTGAGTTGCAGGGATGTTGGGGAGACCACAAACACTGGAATTAACCAATGAAGGTTAAAATCCCGACCCGGCCGGGAATCGAGCCCGGGACCCTCTGAACCGAAAACCAGTATGCTGACCATTCAGCCAACGAGTCGGATAGGCCTTCGAGTAGGAGCAGATGCATAAAAACAGCTATTTTTTTCACTCGGTGACAAATTCTTTCTTTCTTAATCAGTTTACCCCACAGGGTTGGTTTATTCCTCGGACTCAGCGAAGGATCCCACATCTACCGCTTCAAGAGCAGTGTCCTGGATCGTGAGACTTTGGGTCAAGGATAAACTGGGAAGGAGGACAAGTACCTCGTCCAGGTTGCCTCACAAAAGTTCAAATAAAGCGTATATGAATGTTTTGAGATATTTGAGAGCTATCGGCTGTCCTGAAAATACTGCAGTTTCCTATTTTACTTGCAGGCAAACAGCCGATTCCTTCCAACTCCTCACCCAGTTCCATTTCATCTTCATTTTTCTAGAAAAATGTTCAAATGTTGAGGATTTTTCCTTCATTAAAAATAGTTTACACCTGTTCAAGCAATTTTGCTAATGGGCCTTATTTTTTCAAAATTTAACGATTAAAATCTCTCATACTTTTGTAGTCACATTCGCGCAGATACTTGTGGCTTGTAGTCGCTACGCATTCACGTTTGGAGCTGAAGGTTTCAGCACTGTTTTCTTTTACTAATGCATCTATTTTATTTTATTTTCTCAATAATTATTTTTTGTTGTGTTCTCTTTTGTTTTAGAGCTATCTGCAATATTTTGAACCATTGTTACTCCTTGTTGCTTGACGTAAGTCTCGTCTTATTCGTTAGAATTTAAATGCAGCGCTGCGCTACGTTCATTCGCACTGCAACAACGCACTTTGCTCCACAATCAAGCTAAATTCTCTGATTCATCAGCAACTTTCATCTAATCCTATTGTAGGCATGATAATGTATTGTCCACAGCGTCTACGGAAAGACAGTAGTGTAAGAGAAAATGGGGGAAAACCGTTCGTTATTTCCTATAAACACCCAGTCTATTCAAAGATTTTAAAAATGATATGCATATCAAAACCTTCCTCCGGATGTGTATACACTAAATATGAGGCTTGGTTGAGATCCATCCAGCCGTTTCGCCGTGAAGATGGAACAGACAGACAAACAGACAGATAAAAGGACACGAAAAATAAAAATCACCGGATCGGTATTGAGTTGACCTAAAACGGATAAATATCTGAAAATTTGGCAAAATAAATGAAATTACAGACAGCGGACCACCTACAACTTTATTTATATAGATAAGCATGGACACGTCCAGAAGTGCAGACCTTTATTTCGAGAGTCGCTGCTTTGAATCTGTACGACATATCTACAAACGGACCTCACCATCAGAAGTCTCATTTAGTGTTTACATGGTTGGCCCTACGACATCTTCTCGTACCTCCTATATTTATGAGTTAGATTGAGTTAAAGTCATTGAATTGAGTAACATTTTGTACAGTTTTATCACTCATGTGACAGCTAGAATCACAAAATTTGGTTATCATATGGCAACTGGTCATGTCAACATGCGAGCTGAATGTCGTCACTATATTATGTTTCCTATAAGTGTGCGAAGCGAGAACATAATCGTGTTATTATTATTATTCTCGTATCAGAAACATACATGTTGTACACAGTTATAATTACTATATTACATTTGCCCAAAACTTGGCCACTTCCAAAGCATTTTTTGATGCTTGATATAGTTCATCTTCTGTGCAGGAGGCTGGACATAGACGACACTGGAGCATATGTTGGACTGTCTGGTCTTCTCCGCAGTCACATTGGATTTTTTCTTGATCTATATAGCCCCATCTTGCCAAATTAACTTTGGATCTGCCAACTCCAGATCTCAGTCTATTCAGGGACTTCCAGGTCATCCATTCTTCATTGTAGCCAGGAGGTAGAGTTTCAGAAAATCTTATCCAGCCAGGAGGAAGGTAGGATGTAGCCCTCCATAATTGCAACCTGGCTTTTTCAGTAGTGGTTCTAAGTTCCTTTGAAGTTCTGAGAAAACTCTTCCTTGACTTTAAACGTTGCAGATGCGGTGCATGCCCATATAGAGGGTGGGTCCTTTCCTGTTCCACTGTCTTTCTTTCCTTGTTCGCAGCTATTTCTCTTCGAACAGAAGGAGGTGCTATTCCTGCAAGGTGGTAGAGCCATTCAACTGGAGTGGATTTCAAACAACCTGTTATAATTCTGCAAGTTTCATTGAGAGCTATATCCACCTGTTTGGCATATGTTGAATTATACCAGACAGGACACGCATACTCTGCTGCAGAATAGCATAGTGCCATTGCAGAAGTTCGGATGGTTTCAGGTTGGCTACCCCACTGTGATCCGGCCAGTTTCCGTAAAAGATTGTTCCTGGTGGAGACTTTTGATTTGCAGTTCATGCAGTGCTTCTTGAAAGTAAGAGATCTATCAAGTGTCACTCCTAGATATTTTGGAGACTCGCAGTGTTCCAGTTCGACTCCTGACCATACTATCTTTAACTTGCGAGTGGCTTCCCTGTTTCTTAGATGAAAAGCACACACTTGTGTCTTTGAGGGGTTCGGTTTAAGCTGGTTTGTGCTGTAATATCTAGAAAGATCATTAAGGGCATCCGTGAGGGTGATCTCCACTGTTTCAAAATCTCTTCTCTGAGTGGCTAGGGCGAGGTCATCAGCATACAAGAAGCTACTGCAATTGGGGGCTATGGGTTGGTCGTTTGTGTATATATTGAACAGAATTGGAGCCAGCACACTTCCTTGCGGAAGACCGTTTTTCTGTAGTCTCCATCGACTACGCTGTTCTTGGAAATCAACAAAGAACCTGCGATTCTGCAAAAGAGTGGCGATGAGTCTTGTTAGGTTAAAGTCCTTGGTTAGATTGTAGACCTTCACTAATAGTAGCTGGTGGTTGACAGTGTCATACGCTGCTGATAAGTCAACAAATACCACTCCTGTCACCTTACGAGCCTCAAACCCATCTTCTATAAACTGTGTAAGGTTTAATAACTGTCCAGTACAGCTTTTACCAGGACGAAATCCAGATTGCTGAGGTATAAGTAATGGGTCAATTACAGGTAATAGGCGATTTAAGATCAATCTTTCCAGCAGTTTGTAAAGGTGACATAGTAGCGCAATTGGTCTAAAATTCTTTACATAATCGTGTAAGAAGTACAAAATTAACTTGAAATCGAGAAATACATCTCTATTTAAGGTATAGGGGATAGAAATACGACCAAAGTTGTAGATCTCTCCAGAATGCAAAAGATTGTGCTTTCTGTTCTGTGAGATGACTTACCGCTTAGCCACCAATTATCCCGAAACGAAGGTCTGCACCGTCGTTAAAATTTCATCCCTATTCCGATATTTTCCGGCGCCAAAATTTATACATTTGCATAGCTTAGAATATTTCCTCAAAGAAAGAGTGTCCAGGCTTCGCGATTAGCATTCGCATATGTATGGAGGAAGAAAATAATACAGTTAAGAAAGTTAAATTAATAGAAAATAGGTCAATAATTGAGGACAGTCGGATAGGACAATAATATGTAAACACCAAGTGAATGTATTGGAAAATCAGATGCTGCTCAATAAATTATGCTGATATGAGTTAAGGATATAAGAAAGCGGTAACAGATGGGAAATTAAGGCGCAGGGATTCTTAGGTAAACACATGAGAAGATGACTAATGGTGTTATTACTTAAGCTATTCGATGACGGTTATAACCTCCAACGATATTCTACCAATATCCCGCAGAATGGCCGATTGACGTCTCTCTTGCTTTCTACCCAAGGGACAACCACGAATTTACAGGAATGATGACGAAAATGGCAATACGCTACTTCCTTGCTGGCAAGCAGTCAGAGAAGTTGCCATGGTAACCTGTAGGTTCGTTGTCGGTCTGTCGGTCACTCAATGCAGAGCATGATAACCGCAGAAATTAGTAATTTTCTCCGTCATTTGAAGAGCAAGGTCAATTATGAACATACTATAAGTTGTTTATAATGAAGAGATGTTTCACATACAGACCGCGACGTTATAACAGAAAATGGGGGAAAACTGTTCGGGTTTTCCTATAAAACCCAGTCTATTCAAAGATTTTAAAATGATACGAATATCAAAACCTTCCCCGGGATGTGTATATACCAAATATGACGTTTGTTTAAGATCTATCCAGGCGTTTCACCGTGATGGTGGTACAAACAAACAGACAGCAAACAGACAAACGGACAAATAGACACGAAAAATAAAAAACACCGATTCGGTATTGAGTTGACATAAAACGGATAAATATCTGAAAAATAGGCAAAACAAACGAAATTTCAGACAGCGGACCCCTACAATTTTATTTATATAAATAACAGATAACTTTTATGAAGATAAATGAGAATATTTGCATGGTAAAATTTGCTATTAATTTGAGGTAATAACGTTTAAATGAGGTACCTCGATTATTTAACTTAAATATACTAAGTCTTTACAACCAATAATTAATTATTTAATATATCTTGAAGGAAACTGATTACTGCCAAATGGGTTAGAGCTCAAATTCTGGAATCCCCAAATTACAACTGTTTGATCAATCAATCAATCAATCAATCAATCAATCAATCAATCAATCAATCAATCAATCAATCAATCAATCAATCAATCAATCAATCAATCAATACTGATCTGCATTTAGGGCAGTCGCCCAGGTGGCAGATTCCCTACCTGTTGCTTTTCTAGCCTAATCCTAAATGATTTCAAAGAAATTCAAAATTTATTGAACGTCTCCCTTGGTAAGTTATTCCAATCCCTAACTCCCCTTCCTATAAATGAATATTTGCCCCAGTTTGTCCTCTTGAATTCCAATTTTATCTTCATATTGTCATCTTTCCTACTTTTATAAACGCCACTCAGACTTATTCGTCTACTAATGTCATTCCACGCCATCTCTCCGCTGACAGCTCGGAACATACCACTTAGTCGAGCAGCTCCTCTTCTTTCTCTCAATTCTTCTCAACTCAAACTTTGCAGCATTTTTGTAACGCTACTCTTTTGTCGGAAATCACCCAGAACAAATCGAGCTGCTTTTCTTTGGATTATTTCCAGTTCTTGAATTAGGTAATCCTGGTGAGGGTCGTATACACTGGAACCATACTCTAGTTGGGGTCTTACCAGAGACTTATATGCCCTCTCCTTTACATCCTTACTACAACCCCTAAACACCCTCATAACCATGTGCAGAGATCTGTACCCTTTATTTACAATCCCATTTATGTGCTTACCCCAATGAAGATCTTTCCTTATATTAACACCTAGATACTTACAATGATCCCCAAAAGGAACTTTCACCCCATCAACGCAGTAATTAAAACTGAGAGGACTTTTCCTATTTGTGAAACTCACAACCTGACTTTTAGCCCCGTTTATCAACATACCGTTGCCTGCTGTCCATCTCACAACATTTTCGAGGTCACGTTGCAGTTGCTCACAATCTTGTAACTTATTTACCACTCTATAGAGAATAACATCATCCGCAAAAAGCCTTACCTCCGATTCCACTCCTTTACTCATATCATTTATATATATAAGAAAACATAAACGTCCGATAATACTGCCTTGAGGAATTCCCCTCTTAATTATTACAGGGTCAGAGAAAGCTTCACCTACTCTAATTCTCTGAGATCTATTTTCTAGAAATATAGCAACCCATTCAGTCACTCTTTTGTCTAGTCCAATTGCACTCATTTTTTCCAGTAGTCTCCCATGATCTACCCTATCAAATGCTTTAGACAGGTCAATCGCGATACAGTCCATTTGACATCCTGAATCCAAGATATCTGCTATATCTTGCTGGAATCCTACAAGTTGAGCTTCAGTGGAATAACCTTTCCTAAAACCGAACTGCCTTCTATCGAACCAGTTATTAATTTCACAAACATGTCTAATATAATCAGAAAGAATGCCTTCCCAAAGCTTACATACAATGCATGTCAAACTGACTGGCCTGTAATTTTCTGCTTTATGTCTATCACCCTTTCCTTTATACACAGAGGCTACAATAGCAACTCTCCATTCATCTGGTATAGCTGCTCCGACCAAACAATAATCAAATAAGTACTTCAGATATGGTACTATATACCAACCCATTGTCTTTAGTAGATCCCCAGAAATCTGATCAATTCCAGCTGCTTTTCTAGTTTTCAACTTTCGTATCTTATTGTAAATATCATTGTTATCATATGTAAATTTTATTACTTCTTTGGCCTTAGTCTCCTCCTCTATCTCGATATTATCCTTGTAACCAACAATCTTTACATACTGCTGACTGAATACTTCTGCCTTTTGAAGATCCTCACATTCACCCTCCCCTTGTTCATTAATTATTCTTGGAATGTCCTTCTTGGAACCTGTTTCTGCCTTAAAGTACCTATACATACCCTTCCATTTTTCACTAAAATTTGTATGACTGCCAATTATGCTTGCCATCATATTATCCTTAGCTGCCTTCTTTGCTAGATTCAATTTTCTAGTAGGTTCCTTCAATTTCTCCTTACTTCCACAGCCATTTCTAACTCTATTTCTTTCCAGTCTGCACCTCCTTCTTAGCCTCGTTATTTCTCTATTAGAATAAGGTGGGTCTTTACCATTCCTTACCGCCCTAAAAGGTACAAACCTGTTTTCGCATTCCTCAACTATTTCTTTAAACCCATCCCAGAGTCTGTTTACATTACTATTTACCGGTTGCCACCGATCATAGTTACTTTTTAGAAACTTCCTCATGCCTGCTTTATCAGCCATATGGTACTGCCTAATAGTCCTACTTTTAAGACCTTCCTTTCTATCACATGTATTTTTAACTATCACAAAACAGCTTCATGTTCACTAATACCATCTAATACTTCAGTTTCCCTATAGAACTCATCTGGTTTTATCAGCACCACATCCAAGATATTTTTCTCTCTGGTTGGTTCCATCACATTCTGAATCAGCTGTCCTTCCCATATTAACTTATTTGCCATTTGTTGGTCATGCTTCCTGTCGTTCGCATTTCCTTCCCAATTGACATCTGGCAAATTCAGATCTCCCGCTACAATCACATTTCTTTCCATGTCATTTCCCACACAGCTGACTATCCTATCAAATAATTCCAAATCCGCGGCAGTGCTACCATTTCCCGATCTGTACACTCCAAATATATCAAGTTGCCTATTATCTTTAGAAATGAGCCTTAAACCTAGAATTTCATGTGTCTCATCTTTATCTTTTTCGTTGCTTACAAATTCTTCTTTCACCAGAATGAACACTCCCCCTCCCACCATTCCTATCCCATCTCTACGATACACACTCCAGTGCCGTGAGAAAATTTCTCCATCCATTATATAATTTCTCACCCATGATTCAACTCCTATTACAATATCTGGTAAATATATATCTATTAAATTTATTAATTCTATTCCTTTCTTTACAATACTTCTACAGCTCAACACTAACAATTTTATGTAATCCCTACTTGATTTCCAGTTCCGTGTTCCCTTTCCACCGCTCCCTAGGCCACCCTGTTTACCTGAATGTACCTCCCTATTACCCTTCCAAACAAATTTCCTAACTTATACGTACCACTGCGGTTTAAATGAACGCCATCTGAGCGCAGATCCCTATCTCCTACCGACCCATTAGGATCTAGAAATTTCACTCCCAGTTTCCCACATACCCACTCCATAGTCTCATTTAAATCCTCAATCACCCTCCAGTCAGTATCCCTCCTACACAGTATTCCACTAATAACAATCTCCGCTTTCTTAAACTTCACCCGTGCTGCATTTACCAGATCCCACACATCTCCAACTATGGTTCTTATATCAGCTTGCCTTACGTTGTTGGTGCCAACATGAAACACTACCACTTTCTCCTCCCCCTCCTCCCTCTCTTCTACTTTCTTCAACATCTGCCTCAACGTAATTCCTGGATAACATTCTACCCTGGTTCCCTTTCCTCCACACACTTTCCCCACGTGTCTAACGATGGAATCCCCCATGACCAGAGCCTCAACCCTACCCACCTCATTTGATCCACTCCCCTCCTGGTCAGCCCTATCTTTCCTGATAGCTGCAGAAGCTACTTCCTCCTCCCTTTTCTCCTTCCCATGACCCTGTTCCACCTGTCTTTTCATATCCTCTACTCTACATTTCCCTTTCCTACCTTTTCCCTTCCTCCTACTTCCACACATCTCACCAACAGTTCCCTGTCCGTCATCTTCCCTCCGTTGTTCTACCTGGAGTGACTCGTACCGATTTCGCACAGACACCTGTCCTGAATTCTGATCCTGAATATAGCCCTTAGCCTTCAATCTCCTTCCCCTTAGAACATTAGACCACCTGTCTTCTACAACTCCCCCTCTCCTTCCCCTCCTTCTTGTACACCTACTGTAACCTGTACATTGTTTGGGGAATCCTATATTCCTTCCTGTCTTCTGTGAGAATCCTAATTATCTCCCTCAAACTTTACAACTCCTCCCTCATACACCTCAATGCCTCGCCACACCCACAGTTCGTATACTCGCGCTCCTTAGCCATTCTTTACGGAAAAAAAATGAAATGAAAAATAAAATAATTTAAAAAAATAAATGAACGGAGGGATATATTGTCTGGGATAGTACTCAAAGGTCACACAAAAATAGGGTAATGAATCTACGACTACACTACAATACTACTCTGTTTTTTATCCTAGAACCTGTAACAGGATAAAAACTGCTGTTAATTACTGAATATCGAAAGTAATACACAAGAACTACACAATTCCAAACTGCAATTAAGCCTATCCTTATTACAACAACAGAATTTTTAATAAAAGTTTCTACGGATACTTCTACTACACCAGTACTACACAAATATTTTTCAATAATAAAATAAGCACACTAAATTCTAATAGGATATCACTCGTACACTACTGTACAGTACACTACAGTAATTTTTAAACTACTTTCAGACGTATCCTAATTTCGATACCGGTACCGTATGTCACTACTAAGCACAAACAGATGTGAACTTTGCAAGAACTACTGTACTCAAAGATTACCAGCAAAGCTAAATGCTTAGACAAATTATTATTAGTATTACGGTCTTATAGATACACACGAAAGATAACACACGAATATAGCAGGCAAGATACGGCACTATCTAAATGTTCTGTACCTATACTACAATGTATCTACACTACACTACACTACGTTTCGTTAAACTCTTAAGTATCGAAAGGATTGCCGTACACGAAGAAAAACACGAATATAACTGGCAAGATATTATCTAATATATTATAGCTTATCTTCACTACAATTCTACTCAAATGTGGTTACGTGATTATTACAGCTGGTGGATTACTATTATTTTCCCTACTCCACGTGACTGAGAGTAAAATTGTCCTTAATTAGGCCTACTTAAAAATACGAGGTTGTCTACAATAATTTCTCAAATATTTCTATCAAAACTACTCCTACTACTCCAGGGACTCTAACTGCAATTAGGCCTACTGGGATATATGAACTTTATTATTATTAGCTAACCGCTCATAAATACTGAATGATCGAGAGAGTGAAGTATAAATTACGGATACTTTAACCTACTCAGAAGTACAAATGACTGGAATACAAGGCCAGATGATTTATATTTATATTTACTTGACTACACTACTCCCTTTGTTCACGACTGTAGTCAACAATGCAATATTTGAATTTGAGGAGCGACAATAATCAATAACAATACAACGACTGTTAACTACTACCGAGTAATCTCTTTAACTACTTTTTAAATGGAAGACAGGCGTATCGTCTTTTTAAATGTAGTAAATTATTACCTTCGCGATAGTTCGGACGGATATCTATACGAAATACCGGAGGAATTTCGGCGGAAGTTACGGTACTATTCCTTATGATAAGCTGCCCTTGTAAGTATTATACCAACGAACCTACAGATATTCACAAATATTTTAAAAGTTAATATTATTACCTAAAAGTTAATATTATTACCTAAAGTATTTACTAAACCTAAATTCGAAACAAGGTACACCTAGCTAGCTTACTTAACCTTGAAAACGTAAATTACTGAAGACCAACTGAATTACTTGTTATAAAATTTAAATAAATATCACTACCAACAAGCATTAAACACCACTATATAAATAGCACTAAATGAATCACAAATACAAAACATTAAGCTATTTCAATAATTTTAACTACTTTATCACTACAATAATGCAAGAGCTCTCTCAACAGCCAACCGTTCTCAAGCGCATCCAAAAATGCAAGGCCAGATCAGGAAATAATTAAATCTCAACTTTTACGATTAACGTATTGAGGTGACAATTAATAAATAGATAAACTAGCATCAAATCAATTACTATTTAGGACACAACCACGAAGTGACAAGCGTGAAGAATATATGTTATAGTCATGTGGTAATGATCCTTCACTATCAGCACATCAGTTGTCTTTCATTATTTTTTATAAACAAGAGAAAGGGCAAAAAAGTATTCATTATCAAAATAAATACCATTATAAGGCAACAAACCTGAACAATAGACAAGGCATAATATAACGTACTGTAAACTAGTTTTAACCCTAGAACACGAACCCTTCGTAAATTTTACGACAGTAGGTAGCAGAACGGTATAGTTTAATGCCTTCCGCGCGTGCGTGCGTGCCGCTATTTTGTGTAGCTGATTTTTTCGAGCAGTTATTGACTGTGGCATGTGCGATTGTTGATATCTTTGCTCATTCTTGTAATAATTGGGTGGGTGTCGTCATATTCACGAACGGTTAGTGAAAGTGTGAACTTATAAGTATAATGTTTCGTCATGCCTTTTTAACATTTATACTTATTTAATTTATTTTCTTGGTAGTTTTGGTTTCTTTGTGATGTAAATAACCTACATTCATAATTTAAGGGTTTATTTTAATATGTTGTGTTATAAAATTATAAAATTATTTTTTTATAAAACGTGTTCATTTAATATTTCTTGTGCGCCAACATTTCTATATTTAATAAATAATCACATAAAATTGTTTAATATCTACGTATTTTGATTCATGTTAAGTTCACGACACTATAGGAACTCTTAACAACGAAATTCTTGCCAAATACAAGCTGTTCCGTAGAAAATATTACAATTATAAATTGGAGTAGTCAAATTTACGAAGGTTTTGTAATAATGTGTGGCGAAATTATAATTTTGAGGCTTCGTTTACATCAGTAGAAAAGAATGTAACGATATATTATTATGCCCATCCTCGCATATAAGAAACTTCGATAGACCTTGAATAAACTTTATGCAAGAATCAGATTAGAAATTATGTTAACAGAAGAAAAATTTGGTCCGAACGGTTATTAAGTATTCCCAATTTTATAATTATGAGATCGAACTATAGCTATTTTATCTGCTTATAAAATCGATACAGGAAACTTCTATACATAAACTCTTTATTTAAAGCATGCCAATAACAATATTAGATCATTAAGTTTAAGGCTCCGGAATCAGCACTTACATAGTTAAGCTGATTATACATAATGAAATCAAACTGTTACAAGAGCAAAAGAAAACATAATTGCCCAAAGTTAAATCAAAACGCAATAAAACATTTTGACGCCTAGCGCCGATGAAAAGTGTTTTTCTAGCCTGAAATCAACAGATATATTTAGCCAGGAACATAATCCAATCCTCTGAACAGCGTCTTTCGCCAGGAACACGAATATCCGCCTGGTGTCGACTCCATCTTACTCCAGACTACATGGGTCATTAGTATTTTGTTTGTATCAGATCATTTGCCACATTGTCGCAATTATGAATAGCGGCCACCAGGTGCGCCACCAACTTTAGTAAATAGTCACGCCAACAGGTAGCGTTCAAATGCACACCAGCTGCACAACTTTCCGAATAGTTCCTAAGGTTATCAAGTTCCGTATTAACGTTACAAACAATATTCCCACAATAATAGGACATTCATTCAGGAAATGTATTTGTGAAGCACGTTCTATATTTTCTGTTTATTTGTGATAACTTTTGATAGCTCTGTTCATAAGACATCCTTTCGAAATATGTGTTTATGAATCAAGTTCTTTTTCTGTTTATTTATGAAGATTATGAAAACTAACCAATCTCATTTTCAGTGTCTGTGTCGTTCGTCTGCTCTCTTTGACATCCTGCCAGTTTTTCCTGAGCCCGTCGAGCAGCGCTTTCTTCCACTCCTGTGGTAAAGAGCCTGTCTGTCTTCTGGGTGCTGTCTCCGCCATATAACCCTGATAGCTTTTCGTCATACTTCTGAAACAACCCGTCATTGATTTCATCCTCACCGAGCTGAGTGGCTCAGACGGTTGAGGCGCTGGCCTTCTGACATCAACTTGGCTGGTTCGAACTCGGCTCAGTTCGGTGGTATTTTAACGTGCTCAAATACATAAGCACTTTGTCAGTAGATTTAATAGCACGTAAAAGAAATCCTGGGGACTAAATTCCCGGACCTCGGCAAATCCCAAATCCGTAAAAGTAGTTAGTGGGACGTAAAGCCAATAACATTATTATATCAATTTAGGAAGGCTCGTAACATAATGGGCTGACTCGGCCCATGCAAGGGGTCACACTCTTGATGTGAAACTATAGGTACATATATTAACAAATATTTACATCAGAAATAATTACAATATATACATTTACTAGCGCTTTCCCCGCGACTTCGCTCGCGTCATAGTTGAGTTATGTCCCATTATATTATTTTATTTCCCATTTTCTTTTGAAGTCCACTGAACCAACCTTACGCGTTCATCGACTTTTGTACGAAATGTAAGACATGAACGTAAATGATGTGATTTCCCGTCCCGGCTTCGGCCGGAATTGAAAAGTTTCACGCGTGTTCCGAGTTCGCTGTTAAATGAAATTCTCTTGTAATAACAGTAGCTTCTATTATTTTTTAACCCCGTCACACGTAATCTAGTGCCATTGCACAACTTAGGTGGTTTGAGGTTACGTAACAACATTACAGGTGCTCCTACTTTCAAACGAAGTTTGTGAGATGGGAATCCTGGAGGATTAAGGTAAGGTAAGGGTTGTTCTGCCCGAAGGCAGGTCCGAACCCCCGCAGAGGTGTCCTGAGCCGGAGTTTACGTGCGGTAGGGTGGCCGGTTCCTTTCCGCTCCTCCATTCCCTTACCCCCACCAACAGCGCGTGGCAACCCATCCACTTCTCGACCACGCCCAATGTTGCTTAACTTCGGAGATCTCACGGGATCCGGTGTTTCAACACGGCTACGGTCGTTGGCGGAGGATTAAGAGTATTTAGGAATTCTACTGGATAACTGAGAGCATCGTCCGTTTGTAATACCGTGTCGACCGATTTAGACGCTATTTCTTCTGCATCAAAATATGTAAGCAATGCTTCATTTAATCCAGGGACTCTCAAACGCCCAAAATCTCACGTGTGCAAATCGAGGCGCAAGAGCTCCGTGCACTGTGCATCGGTCCCGCTCGGCTCGGCTCGCACCAACGCCTCGTCTCTGGGCTACTCGGTTAAGCTCGGCTCAACTCGGCTCGGATTTCGAGCGCTACGGAGCAAGTGAGGAAGAGGGAGACAGGGGGAGCGAGCGAGACAGGCGTGGGGAAAGAGAGAGACAGCGCTATTGCTCCAAATCGAGGAGTGGGGGTCTGCACTCTGGTCATCGAAGCGAAGTCGTCTTTTGCACCGTGCACAGTGCATACACCAGGCGCATGCACCCTGAGAGGCCCTGATTTAATTCATTAGCCGTCTCATTAAAGTAAACTTGCAAAAATCCAGGATCTTGATGAGCATTTGGCAATAGACTGCCTATGGAATGCTAAAATTGACCTTGTACTTTGAAAGTAGGCATAAAGCCGGGTTGGATGACTTGCTTAGCACCAAAAGATGTCACTTGAAAACAGCTGCTATGTTTTCTAATTCGATCAAAAAAATTACCATGATCTGGATGGGCACCCATTAGTAACTACAATGGTTCAGGTGAAGATTAGAGTGGTGGCAGCAGAACCTTGCCAGAATCGCAACACATGCCTGGTGTTTCATCTTTCCACTCGAGAGCATTGCAGAATTGGCATTTATGGATGATTGTACCAATGGTTATCAAGCTGTTATCTTCGTAATTCATTTCAGGATCGTAAGACATCCCGGATCGAAACTTAATTTTACACGGACGCAGTCGTCTTTCTTTTCGGACCCCTGGGTGATGTTGCTCATATCGCATTTGAATTGTCCTGTGATATTCGCGATTATTTTGCTGGTGTGTAGCTGCCGCTGCTCTATGAAACTCGGGACTATTTTTCTGGTATGTCAGTGCCGCTGCTCTGTGAACCTTGGGGTTATTCTTCTGGTACGTGACTGCCGCTGCTCTATGAACCTTGAGATTATTCTTCTGGTACATGTCCGCTGCTGCTCTATGGACTTCGGGATTTTTATTTTGGTATTTACTTCCAGCAATGGTACCGTACGTGCGGAAGGATTATTTTGTAAAAATGTGGCTGCTTCTTTTTTAAATTGTATTTTTCTCGTACCGTTTGAGTATCGAGTACGACGTTTTTCAGAAACTTTTGTAACAACAAATGAAGCACTTGTTTCTTCGCACAGACATCCACATACAGTACGGTACTTCAAAATGTCCGTTAGAGAGATTACCAGTAAATCGCAGTCTTTTTACGGGATTAGCTTCATCACTAAATATCTACTATAACTTTATATCACGATAAACTTCAAAGCGGAATGGAGAAATTTTGCCTCCTGCCGTCAACTCACATGTTCCACCATAAGTTGAATCTTCTGACACGATAAGTCGGCACTATTATGAAGAGGAATAGTTATTACCAAGATGATTTTCGGACAAAATGGAGACAACTTACGAAACAATAGCATCACGAGCTTCTTTATGCCGCAACTGAGTAGAATATAAAATGTAAGAAAGAGATCTAAATAGACATGCACCGTGACCTACAATAGAAACAATGTTATGTGGCAACACTTCACCATTAATGTTTAGATAAGTTACTGCCATTATGCTGTGTGCGTGAAAAAGACGTTATCGCGCTGCAGTCTGTTATTTAACCTGTCTCCTTGAAATATCACACACCAGTACGTTGTATCTTCTGGTATGAAATGTTTTGACTCTTCTGAGGAGGAGTAGTTATTAGCAAGGTTTGCCAAGGTTCAAACCCTTATTGCTCAAGAGTTCTATCGCACTCACTTCATTACTGGTTGACAATATTATGCAAGTTGCCTCCGGTCTCTCCTTCGTCAATATGAGCGACATATCTTCGAACCATAGACAGCTTAGTTAATGACGCATGCTCGTGCCGAACTGGTACTGCTTTCGCCTAGCCTTTTCTACCAGTTCTATGGATGAAACAATTCATTTAAACTGTAAGCGGCTGCATAACTCACTAACAAAATATAAAACCGTAATAAATCTCATTGATAAAACAGTATTCCTGAGTTAAAAAAAGGCTGCCCACAGGCAGATTCGAACCTGCATTTTTGCAGTCTGCACTCCGTTGACAACCTCTCACGAATTTACTCACAAACATTCGTATACTGTTACTTTTATTTTATTTTCTTTAAGGATTTGGTTCATTACCGTCTTAAAATACACGGAAGCGGAGTGAATCGGCACGTACACGTATGTGTTGGAGAAAGTGCCGCTGCTATTATTAATTGGCAAAAGCCAAAGATTCATGCGCGAAAGGCAAGCATTTCATCTGGAAAATCTTGAAAATACATGTATTTCCGTTGACTTTTCAAGAAATGCAAGTTTTTTGCTGTACCATTAAGACGATTTGGAAGACTGAATGAATATATATGTAGAATATTGTTGAAAAACAGATATTTTGAACACAAATGTAAAACCACATATCACCCCTTTTCACCCCTTTGAAATCGAAATTTAAATTTTTTTAAAAATAGTATTTATGATATATTGAAATAAATATGTGAATGAATATAAGTACCTACAATATTTTTCACAGAAATGGAGAAAATCAACAAAAAAGTAAAATCACCTTTCAACACTTTTCACCCTTTAAAAGAGGAATTTTTAAAAATCCTTTCTTAGTGCGCATCTAGGCTACGGTAGGAATATGTCCTCAAATTTTCATGCAATTATCTCCAGTAGGTTTTGTTGTGCGTTGATTATCAGTCAGTCAGGACATCTTGCTTTATATATATAGATGCAAGAAATATGCACAGATGATGTCGCTAAACAACTCCTTATCTCCCCTTTTGGGAATCTGTTCTTCAGTATTACTGGAACTGCGGCCTGGAACGTCATGCTGTTTGGCGTAAGTCAGAGGAAAAGTTGTTCCTAGAAACTTTCTCAGAATGTGGCAGGTGCTCTTTCTGTAGTTCGACGTATGTGTGATGATGCAGGTTTAATGCGGCCAGAGAGCTGTGCAACCCTTCTGGAATAACACCGGTACATGATATTACTGTTGGAACTGTCGTGGCTGATTCTAGTTTCCACAGGCATTGTATTTCTATTGCCAGTTCCGTGGATTTTAATATCCTTGTGGCTATTTTTTATTTATCGACTAGAACAATATCTGGCCTATTGTTGCAGAGCGTGACATCGGTTATGCCTTCTTGGTACCATAGTAGTTTGTATGAAGAGCTTTCGAGAACGGGTGGAGTTGTATATTTCCAATATGCAGTTGATGACTGAAGAAATCCACGTTTTACAGAAAGTTTCAGGTGAATGATTTTAGCTACCTGATCATGTCGGTGCTTATAATCAGTGTTGGTCAAGGATGGGCAGCCAGAGATGACGTGCTTTATGGTCTCTGTAGTTCTGGAACAGTGGCGGCAGTTGTATGAGACGACTCTTGTATCATTCGCGATGAATCTACGGTAAGAAGCCTTTACCACCTTCTGATCTCGGGAGTTTAGCCCTTTCAGACCTGAAAGAAAACTGGAGGTGTGAATTTTTGTTTGTACGTCAAGAACTGACTAAAATGCTCCTCAATACACATATTAATAGTTTATTTTACAAAATAAAAACTAACATCCGAAAAACAGGACCCACACAATTGTGCGCATCAAAATTCAAAACCTCGTTGTATCACGTACGATGGTGTAGCTTCAAAATTTACGTTCACTAACCAATGTACACACTTCATTGAATATATTCCGGTATTCAGTAAAGCTTCTAGATTAATATAAACGCAGTGAATAAATACTTACTTTCGGCACTACTGCTTCCTGCCATCTCGCCGATCAACTGTGCTTTTTAAACTCTTCTTCCTTCGCCCTGGCGGTCAAGCGCATACTAAAATCAATTGAAATACACGCCACGTGTCCTGCACAATCACTGCAGTCCGGTGTAGCGCCGAAAAAACATCAAATACGGTCAGGGATAACTAAAATACGAACCCGCACAATTGTGCGTACTCGGTCTGAAAGGGGTAAGACGATTGATTGCAGATTTAGGATGGTGCATATGGTACCGGGTGAGTGAAAGTGCTGTTTTCGTCTGTAACTGCTGAAGTTCTGATTGGGCCCATTTTATGACGCCAAAGGAGTATGTGAGCAGTGGTACAGAGTACATTATTATTATTATTATTATTATTATTATTATTATTATTATTATTATTATTATTATTATTATTATTATTATTATTATTATTTCATCCTCCGTCATGCCCACTTCTCTCAGATTTTCCGTAGTAGCCTGTGTTCTCTGTTAAGTAGTTTTATTATTGCGCTGGTTTCATTAATTTTGGTGAATATTGATAAGATGTTTGCCCTCGCATATTGCCTCCTAAGTAATGGCCCTGGATTATACAATGAAGTGTATCACTACCTATTGTTACGTGCCAGCCCTGTCGTAGTCCCTTTCACTACTTGCTGAAAGGCCTAAGGAGTCAGATGACCGGGGATCTCCCAGCTGGTCAGGACTTTCTGTGAATTGTACTCATTGGTTGGTTTCCCATTGAGTTTCTGCGAGATACGGAAGTGTTTTGTCTCTAGCCATATCACGCGACCTATAGAAAGGAGGCTAGCTGCGAACAGTCAGCGTTGGGTTACATATGGCAGAGGTATTGTTGTCCCTGGTGACCCACGGGGAGTTGTGGTCCTTGTGTTAAGTGAGCATGTGGGCTGCCATCGTCGTTACACTGGAGTCACGACATTCTTGGGTATGGGACGGAGTACTGTGTGTGCTTTTCTGTGGACTGCGAACTGTCATAGAGTCAGCGCTGGAGCCCAGCTACCGTGAGTAATTCCTGCTGCTTAGCACTGTTGAATAGTTGCTGTGCAGTTGTTAATTGTATGCGATAGTAGAGGAGCCACGGACTGTCTGCCCTCGGGTTAGAACCATCATTGTTCCCAACTAGGAGTCAATAACCCCTAGTATAGTAGAGGTACAATGGCGATTTAGCATAAGAGAGCGAGCCTAACATCACAGTCGCCATCTTGAGGGGCCTAACTACACTTTAACAGCTAGTTACACTTCCCGATGCCTAAGAGAGCAAGCCTATCCTCATGGAGGGGCCTAACCTTAGTTGTACGGCTAGATGCGCTTTCTGACGTGAACAGTCGTTATCTTGGAGGGGCTTAACCTTACAGGACGTAGTTTTACGGCGAGATGACTTTCCCGACGCTGTCTTGAGTGGTAGAACAATGATGATTCTCGCGACGCTATCTTAAGTAGTAGGGCAATGGAGATTCGCATAAGAGAGCCAACGTAACCACATGGAGAGTCTAACTACGCAGGGCTATAGTTTTACGGCCAGATGCGCTTCCCAACGTGACTTGCACAAGATGGCGGCCATACACAGGTTCTTATAAGACTAAATACTAGAACCTGAGTTAGAGGTTACTGTGCAATATGGCGGCTATACATACGCTCTTACGTGGCCAGCCAGGGGTGCTTGCGCAAGATGGCGGCTATACATAGGCTCTTATGAGACGGCCTAGAGGCACTTGCGCAAGATGGCGGCTGCACACGGTTTCCTATAGAGAAAGATGACGGCCATTGGCGTTTGCGCAAGATGGCGACTATACATAGGCTTTTATGGAGAATGATGACGGCCACGGGCGATTGCGTAAGATGGGGACTATACATAGACTCTTATAGAGAAAGATGACGCCATGGGCGATTGCACAAGATGACGGCTATACATGGGCTCTTATCGAGAAAGATAAAGGCCATAGGCGATTGCGCAAGATGGCGACTATACTTAGGTTCTTATGGAGAAAGATAACGGCCATGGGCGATTGCGTAAGATGGGGACTATACATAGACTCTTATAGAGAAAGATGACGCCATGGGCGATTGCACAAGATGACGGCTGTACATGGGCTCTTATCGAGAAAGATAAAGGCCATGGGCGATTGCGCAAGATGGCGACTATACTTAGGTTCTTATGGAGAAAGATAACGGCCATGGGCGATTGCGTAATATGGGGACTATACATAGGCTCTTATAGAGAAAAATGACGCCCAAGGGAGGTTGCATAAGATGGCGGCTATACATGGGCTATTATAAAGAAAGATGACGGCTATGGGCGATTGTACAAAATGACGGCCTTACATGGGCTCTTATAGAACAAATGCCGGCCAAAGGTGATTGCATAAGATGGCGGCTATAAACGGGCTCTTATGGAGAAAGATAACAGCTATCGGCGATTGCGCAAGATGGGGCTATACACGGCTTCTTTTGGAGAAAGATGACGACCATGGGCGATTGCACAACATGGCGGCTATACACGGGCTCTTATGGAGAAAGGTGACGACTATCGGTGATGGCACAAGATGGCGGCTATGGGCGATTGTACAAGATGGCTGCTATACAAAGACTCTTATAGGGAGAGATGACGGCCATTCGCGATTGCGCAAGATGGTGGCTATACACAAGTTCATGTGGAGAAAGATGACGGTTATGGGCGGTTGCAAAAGATAGCGGCTATACATAGGCTCTTATAGCCTCCTCCTACTCCGACAGGACACAGCCGCCCTCCTCCTCCTCCTCTTCCTCATCTGTATAGCAAACGGGCAAAAGGGCAGGGGACACAGCTGCTCTCCTCGTTCTCCTCCTCCTTACAGCTACTGAGGTTTGCTCAATCCCTCTTCCTACGGACAGATGCCTACTTACGTTATTAAACTAATGTAGCGTTATCATCTTGTTCTCGTCACAAAAGTTTTTACCCTTTTCGATTGACGAGGGAGCGGTTGGAAGATGATGAGATAAGGAGAACGTAATAGTTTTTTGATTGCAATTGAAATGAAAACCTACAACCTGTTTTCCAGTCATTGACCGGGTCAGCGATGGAATGAAAGAGGCAGACATAGGCTATTAGTACGATGGGGTCGCCACTCCCAAAGTGATTTATTAATGACTGATGGATGCTATGAAATGAGACTGGAGAGTGTTGCTGGAATGAAAGAGGACAGGGAAAACCGGAGTACCCGGAGAAAACCTGTCCCGCCTCCGCTTTGTCCAGCACAAATCTCACATGGAGTGACCGGGATTTGAAGCACGGTATCCAACGGTGAGAGGCCGACGCGCTGCCATCTGAGCCATGGAGGCTCCTCGATTGCAATTATCATACAAAAATATAGAACTGAATGTAGAATAAGCAAATGTTGTATGTTACTATCCGACAAGGCAAAAAAGGTTCAATGGAGTTACAGAATGCAATTAGCAAAACTATAGATCTGACAAGCTAATGCTCTATGTCTTCATCCAGCAAGAGAAAACATGTTGACTGTTAAACATAAAACACTTATAACGCAAACACAATAGTTACTGTGTTGTATGTGTCTATTCGAAAAGACAAGTTTAATCCTGTTACAATTAGCACACACTAGAATTGATTGTAGAACAAGCTAATATTGCATGTCTTTATCCGACATAACAAAACATGTTGACAATCAGTGTTGAGAACAGAAAACTTGTAACGCTACTGTGCTGTATGTTTCTATTCGACAAGTTACAATTAGCACACACTAGAATTGATTGTAGAACAAGACGAAACATGTTTAAAATTAGTGTTTAGAACAGAAAAACTTATAACGCAAAATACTATGAGATTTAAAATCTGCGTTATAGGATTAATCTGTGTTGACACAAGCGCACTTCTATGCAGTCAGCCTACACACATAGAATTGTAAATGTTGTATATCTCTATCCGACGTACAGTTGTACATCATCTTAATTACTGCAGATGAAATGATTACTACATAGCAGGGTATACCTGTGTTCGAAGGAGATTGATTTTGCGGGATTCGAACACATGCAACAGAGAAACAAATCTGTATAGCGATTTAGTTACCGTAACGGAATAAAAAATCATTCTACTGTGCAGATAAAATGATTTTAGTACTTACCAGGGGGTACCTTTTTCCTACATCATATTGTGTTAAGGAGAAAATTTATGGATTTAAATCCTGTTGTAACACTATAAAAGATTTTTGGGATTGAAACCTTGTTTAAAGGGGAGAGGAATAGAAGTGTACTTCCTCTTAAATCAAAAATCGCTACTATTATGGAGATAAAATGAGCTGTGAGAGGGATCTGTAATGTATATTTTTAACTTACCTTCATTTTAGGGACGGCTTAGTATTTAGAACAGAAACAATTATAACGCGAAACATTATGAGATTTGAACTCTGCATTATGAGATTAATCTCTGTTCTGATACAAACGCACTTCTATGCAATCAGTACACACACACACACACACACACACATACACACACACACACACACACATGGAATTGCCAAAATTGTATATCTCCATCCGACGTACTTCTTCATCACTGCAGATATAATGATTTTACTAATAAGCAGGGGATACTATGAAAAATCTTTTGCCTAAGGGTATGGATTTTTGCGGGATTCGAACACATGCAACAGAAAAAAATCTGTATCGATTTCGAACTCTGTTTTAGTGGATTTCAAAACCTCGCTCTACGTAGTTAAATTAGTGCACACAGGTAGGACTTTGCTAAGATAGCAGGTGTCATCGTAACGACGTAGGCGCACAAAATTTAAAATCTGCATTCTTTTTGACAAGTTCTAACGCCATTGGCGTCGATTTTGAACTTCGGGTGCCGACGCAGAATACCACGTGACCGTGACATCACGACCACGTGCTCTTGTTTGTAAACAAAGCCACGTGCTTGGCCACGTTCTTTTTTGACAGCTGTCATCTTGGCGGACCCTAACCTCATTTTTAAGTACAATATATTATCGCTAACCTCACTGCTACCATATTCACGGTGCTAAACCTCATTGCTGTTAACTTGTGCACGTGGTGGCCAGGAATTCAAAATCCATGTGCTTTTTTAACAGCTGTCAAGATAAAAGCTGCCATCTTTAACCACGTTGGTGCGATATTTTAAACAAAAGAACATCTCTAACCTCACTGCTGCCATCATGACGGGGCTAAACCTCACTGTTGCCACTTTATGCATGTGGTGGCAGGCAATTTAAAATCCACGTAATTCTAACTCGGTACAATATTCCACGACAGCCAGCCAGCTCGCTCCATGGAAATATTTACTTTGAATGTACTGTGTGTTAAATGCAGATCTGTTCTTTTCCATTTCAATATGTAAGTATTGTTCATCTCAGGAAAGTGTGTGCTTTTCTACTGTGCGGTGCTAATAATTTACACGTCAACGCCTTCGAAAACAGGATGTTTTTTGTGTATGCATGTGTAGTTTTACGATGCAGAGTAATAGTAGGCAGTGATTATTGTTTTACCGTTTATTCACGCGCTACTGCATGTAGCGGGCAGGTTTGAAGATGCGTTTCCGTAGTTTCTATTTTTTGCACCAGGTAAATAATATAAGTTGTATCTTAGCTGTAATCAATTTTAGACTTTTGGGTTGACGATGTGTTAGCCTCCGGATCGTAAGATATTCGGTTCAAACTGTAATGTTAATCGTGGTAGTGGTGATTGTTGTTTTAAGAGAAATGTAACGTTTAATTCTGTATTTTGTAGATCGATTTTAAACATTGTGTGTTCTAAGCATGTGCTGTAACTGTCGAGACCGTCCTACTGTGTGGCTGGGGGCTTGATTAGTGATTGTAGTGTTTCTTGTTTTATGAGGAAGTACATCTCTCCACTATTTATATCGTTCCGCTGACTTGGAGTTGCCCTTCTGTCAATGATTACAGCGTTATCGTTGCACAATTAATTAATCACGTTTTCGATTCCCGGGATTACAAGAAGATGGTAAGTATAGCCTGTTGTGATGTTTTTTAAATTCTAATATGAATATCGACAGAAGATATAGTTGCAGAAAATCGCATTTTCTTGCACTATTTTATCTGCATAGTGGTAGTGATTATTGATTTATGAGGAAGTACATCAATTCCTCTCTCCCTGGGATCTAAGGTCGAATCCTATAATTAATTTTTCTTTCTCTATGTTATTTGCGATAAGAGAATAGGGTTTGAATCCATGTTTTCTTCTATTGTAACTAAATCAGACTTCGAAATCCATACATTTTATCTGCAGTGATTAAGAAGAAGTATGTCGAATGGAGATATACAACATTTGCAATTTAATGTATTGTGTGTGTATGTGTGTGTGTGCGTGCGTGCGTGTACGCTGAATAAATGGAAGTGCCATTTCATCAATAGAGAGATTAATCTCATAATGCAGAGTTCAAATCTCATAATGTTTCGCGTTATAATTGTTCCTGTTCTAAACACTAAGCCGTCCCTAAAATGAAGGTAACACTATACATTACCGATCCATCTCACAGCTCATTTTATCTCCATAATAGAAGCGATTTTTGATTAAAAGGAAGTATACAACTATTCCTCTCCCTCGTAAACAAAGTTTCATTCCCAAAAATCTTTTGTAGTGTTACAACAGGGTTTAAATCCATAAATAATCTTCTTAACACAATATGATGTAGGACAAAGGTACCCCCTGGTAAGTAGTAAAATCATTTTATCTGCACAGTAGTATTATTTGTTATTCTGTTACGGTAACTAAATCGCTATACAGATTTGTTTCTCTGTTACATGTGTTCGAATCCCGCAAAATCGATTTCCTTAGAACAAAGGTATCCCCTGCTATGTAGGAATCATTTCATCTGCAGTAATTAAGAAGATGTACAACTGTACGTCGGATAGAGAGATACAATATTTGCAATTCAAGTGTGCTCGCTGATTGCATAGAAGTGCGATTGTATCAACAGAAAGATTAATCCTATAACGTAGATTTTAAATCTCATAATATTTTGCGTTATAAGTTTTCTGTTCTAAACACTAATTTTAAACATTTTTTGTCTTGTTCTACAATCAATTCTGATGTGTGCTAATTGTAACTTGTCTTGCCGATTACAAACATACAGCACAGTAGCGTTAAACGTTTTTCGGTTCTCAACACTAATTGTCAACATGTTTTGTTATGTCGGATAAAGGCATTCAACATTTGTTTCTTCTACAATCAATTGTAGTGTGTGCTAATTGTAATAGGATTAAACTTGTCTTGTCGAATAGACACACACAGCACAGTAATTATTATATTTGCGTTATACGTTTTTCTGTTTAATAGTCAACATGTTTTCTCTCGTTGGATGAAGACATACAGCACTAGCTTGTCAATTCTGTATTTCTCCTAATTGCATTCTGTAGCTCTATTGAACCTCTTTTGCCTTGTCGGACAGTAACGTACAGCGTTTGCCTATCCTACATTCAATTCTATATTCTTGCATGCTAATTGCAATCGAAAAAATATTACCTTCTCCTTACCGCACCATCCTTCTACCGCTCCCTCCTCAATCGAAAAGGGTAAAAACTTATGCGACGAGAACAATTCTATTTGTGCAGGAAGGCATCTGTCCGTAGGAAGAGGGATTGAGCTAACCTCAGTAAATGTAAGGAGGGAGAGTTGGCCTTTTCCCAGGAACAGTGGCCATTTTGCTAGAAAGAGGAGCCCTTTTCTAAGGAGGAGGAGCACTTTTGCCCTTTTGCCAGAAAAAGGTGCCTTTTTCCCCTTTTGTTAGGAGGAGGAAGCCCTTTTAGCCTTTAGCCAAACAGATAATGAAGAGAAACACTTTTGCCCTTTTGCCAGGAAGAGGAACCATTTAGCACTTTTGCGCTACAGATAAAGAAGAGTTGTCCTTTTACCCATTTTCCCTTTTGCAAGGAAGAGGATCCCTATTGCCCTTTTGCAATTTTTCTATAGGGAAGAGGAGGTGGAAAAAGAGGAGAGCGGCTGTGCCCCGTGCCCTTTTGCTCTTTTGCTATACGGATAAGGAGGAGGAGAGCGGCTGTGCCCCGTGCCCTTTTGCCCTTTTGCTATACGGATAAGGGGGAGGAGGAGAGCGGCTGTGCCCCGTGCCCTTTTGCCCTTTTGCTATACGGATAAGGGGGAGGAGGAGGGTGGCTGTGTCCTGTGCCCTTTTGCTATACGGATGAGGGGGAGGAGGAGGGTGGCTGTGTCCCGTGCCATTTTGCCTTTTGCTATACAGATGAGGAGGAGGAGGGCGGCTGTGTCCCGTCGGACGAGGAGGATGCTATAAGAGCCCTTGTATAGCCGCCATCTGGTGCAATCCCTCATGGACGTCATCTCTCTCAATAACAGCATATGTATAGCCGCCATATTGTGCAATCGCCATGGCCGTCACCTTTCTCTATAATGGCCCACGTATAGCCGCGATCTTTTACAATCGCCTATGACAGGCATCTTTCTCTATAAGAGCCCATGTATAACCGCCATCTTGCGCAATCGTCCATAGCCGTCATCTTTCTCTGTAAGAGTCTATGTATAGCTGCCATTTGCGCAAACGCCCATGGGAAATCTGATAATGCCTATGTATAACCGGCATCTTCCACAGTAACCTCTAACCCAGGTTCTAGGAATTAGTCTCATAAGAACCTGTGTATAGCAACAATTTTGTGCAATTCACGTCGGGAAGGGCATCTG
Organism: Anabrus simplex; assembly: GCF_040414725.1. Taxonomy (NCBI): domain Eukaryota; kingdom Metazoa; phylum Arthropoda; class Insecta; order Orthoptera; family Tettigoniidae; genus Anabrus; species Anabrus simplex. Next base: position 27,894,365 of record NC_090279.1, on the reverse strand, counting down.
GCCGTGAAACTATAGTCCCGTGTAGTTGTACTCCTCCATGTAGTTACTTGTGCTTTCTTATGCGATTGTACATTGCCCTACTACATAAGATAGCGTCGCGAGAACCATCATTGTCCTACTACTCAAGATAGCTTCGGGAAGGGTATATCGCCGTAAAACTACGTCCTTTAATGTTAAGCCCCTCCAAGATAACGACTGTCTACGTCAGGAAGAGCATCTAGCCGTAAAACTAAGGTTAGGCCCCTCCATGAGGTCAGGCTTGTTCTCTTAGGCGACGGGAAGAGCAACTAGCTGTTAAAGTGTAGTTAGGCCCCTCAAGATGATGACTGTGTTGTTAGGCTCGCTCTCTTATTCTAAATCCGCAAAATCGCAATTGTACCCCTAATATACCAGGGGTAATTGACCCCTAGTAGGGGAGCAATGCTGGTTCTAACCCAAGGGGAGACCCTCCGTGGTTGTGGGACCGGCTTAGCTCCTCTATTTGCGATTGTGGAATTTCTCTGGAGATGAACCAAGGACCGATCATCGTGTGTCGGCAAGCAACTTCTGTGTGAGGTGAGAGCACCCTGTCCAACTGAGAGAGTGTGCTCATTCACGTTGAATGGTGTGCGTTATCCTGAAATAAATTAGAGTAATACAACAAACGGTGAGCGATTTGTGAAACTAACAATTGTTAAATTTCTCTTTTGAACTTAACCTAATATGTGTCGTATTGGCGTTACAAGTGCTTTAGGCATCCCAGCCATAGGTCAGAGGCATCCTGAGTTGGAGTTAACTTGAGGTGGGCTCGCTCCTTCTCTACCCAACAGCATGTTGTGACCAGTTTCCGACTGTTTCCAGACAAACCGCACTGTACCAAATGCCATCACTTCGAGGCCTAATGATATATTTGATTCATTTTCATACCATAATATTTTAAATTTCATAACCATTTTATACGCACAGGATGAGATGGGTATCTCCCTATGGTAATGGAACAGACCATACTGCCAGCAACTCTACGCCGAGTGTCGGGTAGTGGAAAATAATCCGACTCCCTGACAGAGTGGTAGAACTATTCTGCGTGGAGGAATTTCCACTCAGTTTGATTACAAGGCATCTGACTTTCCGTTTCAGGAGAACCTTACAAACAATGTAATCCTACTCCTCACTATGTTTAAGGGTGAGAAAATACCTTCACAGAGAGATGAACTGGATATGCACCTCGCCAGTCACGTAGGATTTAGCAGGCAAGGGAAAATCTTCTAAGTATTACCCCAGCAGTGTGTTTCGTGATGTAAATTTGGCTACCTGCCATGTATAGCACAAGTTGAAGCCAAGTGATTTAAGTACTAGAGTGACAGCTGGGCGAGCATGAGAGGGGATGCTGTGAACGCAACGTTACCGATGTAGTAAAGCGCAACGGTCATAGCCAGCTGTTAACACTATGAGAAAAATTTATTGTAAAAATACACTTCTAAAAGCAGTGATTCTAAGTCATCATATTAAACAATGAATACCCAGTTCAGATGTGATCTTACAATGCAATTAAGTTGCCAGCAGAGTAGAACTCTCTACCATTGTGCACTGAACTGTCATGTTCAGAGATTGAATCGCTATTCCTATCACTACCAACATGTATGATGAGTTCTCCGAGCTACACATTCCTCATCCAGTACTCAACTCTTAGCCTGTATGCAAGTTCATACTCATTCCATTCCTCACTTATAACGGCTGCAAAAGCACTGTGGTGATGCACTCTTTATCCCTGAGTACCTGGTACATATTTGTGTCAGCAATTAGTTGCTTAACAGTACTCCAATATGTCATTAGCTAGTTCTCTTAATTCGTATTTATTGCCAGATGTTGAAGGTACTTCATTAATCTGATGGGTGTAGTACAACACGTTGTCACACTTGATATGTTTGGTACCAACTTCAAGTCATGAAGTTATATACCTTCATTTCGTATTCGATTTGAACATGCAGAGTGCGCAGTGTACAAACCGGTTTTCACTACCTGCATATCACCTGCACTGTCCAAAGATAGAAGGTCTAGTGAATTATACTCCCAAAACTTCATTACAGTATAGGATGGACGGAAAAACGTTTCATCTAAAAAAAGGACCGATCTCTTGTCTTTATCTGCTAAAGTTCTCAAGTACACCAATCTCTTAAGCAGAATTTATCTTCCATGTTCTTCACACTTATTAAATTTAAAGCCTATTGAAAGCAATACTTACCTCAGACGTTTGCGACTCGCCTTGTAATACAGCAATCTTGAAACGAAATGATTCTGGATCCACCTTATTCAACACCAATGCGTATACTGTCGTCAATACAGGACAGCGAATATGAGATTGATAAACTGCAGATCGCCTAATTCCGTCTGATGATGCACTTACCTGTATCATCTAGTAAGTTTTCATTATTCACTGCTCCATTTTACCCAGAGTGGATAGCTTCATCCCATTATCACCTCCCTTCTGATTTTCTTAATAAATGTCTGATGTTTCCTTACCACTGAAGCTCGTTTACTTGCTTGAAAGAAACGCAAGCTAAAGGAAATTGCACTCTTTTCTAAACCACGAAAAGCAATTACATTCCCTATGAACAACCTTGTTTTAGGACTTGCCATCACCTAACATACGGAGACAATACACTTCCGAAGGAATACAATACATTAAATCGACGGCGTCAGCTAAAATATCGCACAAGACAGTTCAACATTCGGCATGCAAAAGCCGACAGCACAGCTAATTAGGCCCCTTTCCCGCCAGTACATACCTCGTTCTTACCAAGCTGTGCACAGTACGGACGAGAAATTCTTTTCCTCGAGAGTCTCGAGAAAAATGGCTAAAATGTGGAGAATCTCAAAGCATCTCGAAATAAATGTAATAGTGCCACATTCCCTTGAGCACCTTTGCGAATTGCAACAAAATGTTGGTGTTAGAACTTCTAGTTCAAAGTGCGGCGTTCGGGTTATTTTAAACAACGGCATTTTTTTGTTGATCTGTCCTGGAACACTTGGATTATTTCTTTTGATCTTATATTTAAGTTTATATGAACACATAAAGGAATGACATAGAAAAGAACTTACTTTAGATGATCGTTAGAAATGAACACAAAAATAAAAATCAAACTTTCGCAATGGTTTCATGGGCTGTGAATTAGTGGAACATCCTTTTACATTATTTTAAAGACGTAATATTTATTATGAAATGTAAATTTCTCGAACATATGCAATGGTAATTACTTAGTATGTACTTTTTGAAAATGGAAATTGCAACACCATGAAGGCATAGAGTCGTTTGTGTTGATTTTCAAGGTATGGAACGATGCTACGTAGGTATGTAACCGATTAAAGTTTCACCCATTGGATTGTTACTACAAGTCTCCCCACGTGATTGGTCGCGGAGGAATCAACTCCAGTATACGGACTCTGGTGTGGCGTAGCTGACTTGCAGTCTGTGCAGTGAAGTGTTCCCCGTAAAACATGCCTCGACGTCAGAGAAGAGCACGCTATCAACAACTGTCGCCGTTTGAGAGGGCTCGGATAATTGGGCTGTGTGAGGCTGGATTATCGCTAAGGACTGTCGCTGCACGTGTTGGCCGACAGGCATCTACGGTACAACGTGTATGGCAGCAGTGGTCGAATGAATGTACCTACACTCGTAGAACAGGTACAGGCCCAGTGCGACAGACAACTGTGAAAGAGGATCGCCGCATCATTCGGATGGCCCGGATGGAACCCCATGGAACAGCAGCGCAAATTCGAGCAGCTGTTGCACCCCACGTTACACAACAAACAGTTGGTAATCGCCTGCGTGCAGCTGGCTTACGAGCCCGTGTCCCTGCAGAAGGTGTTCCATTGACCCCACAACAGCGACGTGTAAGGCTGGCCTGGTGTCGAGAAAGATCGACGTGGGTCGACGATTGGCATAGGGTCGTCTTTAGTGATGAATCGCGCATCTGTCTTTCCCGCAATGATCGCCGGAATCGTGTGCGCCGACGTACCGGGGAGAGGGGCCGCCCAGATCTTATTGTCGAGAGGCACACAGGGCCAACACCAAGCATTATGGTCTGGGGAGCTATTGGCTTTCATGTGAAATGACAATTAGTACTTGTTGAGGGCACTATGACTGCTCGACAGTACGTTGATAGGGTATTCAATCCAGTGGTTGTACCTATGATAACGAACATTGCTAATGGGATGATTCAGCAGGAAAAATGCCCGGGTTCACACTGCACGCATCTCAAGAGAATCTCTCCACGACATCACAACCTTAGAATGGCCCGCCAGATCCCCGGACCACAGTCCTATTGAACATGTGTGGAACATGATGGGTCGACAACTGGACAACCGTCCTCAGCCACCCACAACTCTGGAACGACTGACCCGTGCAGTGCAGCAAGCATGGTTCGCAATTCTTCAGGAAGCGATCCAGGGCCGTATTGACTCTCTGCCTCGAGGAATTCGTCAATGTATTGCAGCTCGTGGTAGGCACATCCTGTATTGATTGTTGTCCAAACTTGCGGTCAGAGGGACCTGAAAGTGTAATAATCGAATCACAGCCGAACACTCGTCCTGCATGTTCAATTGCAGCAATGTAGCACCACTCCTTCTGCGTGTTGCAATTTCGATTTTCTTCAGTGTATTTCTGGAGCAGATGTCATAAAATCAGATGTCCGCTTCACACTCGCTCGAAGATACTCCCACTATCCCCCATTTATTGTAAATAATTCACTTTACAGATGTACACAGTGAGCAACATAAACATTGAATCATACAATAATGTTGACCGGACGAATCAGGCAACGTGATCTTGCTGCGACTACCAGAGTCAAGTTTTGTCTGTCATAAACGTGTTCGATTGTTAATAACGTAAATCTAAATACAGGATATAATGAAAGTAACATGAACATGCACTTCTTTAACATGGCATTGCAGTTTATTTTCTGGGTTATCCCTGAAATATTAACGGGCCCATGATTTCCTCTTGGTAGCTATCAATATGCGCTCTAAGAACTGCATCGCTTTAACGACAGTCAAATTATTAGGCTTAAATTAAATGACTGACTTTTATTCGTAGGTTAAGTGTGATGTTGTATACCTACTTACTTCCCCGTGAATAGAAGGCCAAACTTCCATTCACGACACGACCTGTTGTCCCGTTGCGCACGCTGTCAAAGCCTGTCGTTCTCAGTGTGCCACGTAACTGTGGTGTAAGGTGCATGCTTATGTCCTCGAGAGCCTCATGAGGCATGCTTTTGTGAGAAAAAGCATTGAGAGGTTCTCGAGAAGCTTGAGAGATGTCCTCTTGTTTCCTATCCCTAGTGCATAGTGACAAAGCATGGAACTAGAGCTATTCAATACTGGCTTAACGGAAACGTCTCCCATGAGACCTGGGTGAGCACTGACCTGCGTTCACCGTTCGACAACATTGGGCAATCTTCCCTTTTATTGGCTTGTGACGGTACACTCCCCTGTGCAGATTAGAAAGCTATTGGTCTTGGATGACTAGGGCCAAAAGAGCAGGTAAGTTATCGAGAAGTTTGCATTTCCCAGAAGTTTCACTTGGAGTTGCTGAGGTCTAGATAAGGAGGTACAGGCCTAACATGTGCTATTGGTGACTTGATCCGGCATGAGGAATGCGGTATCAAAAGTTTTAGTTCACGCTGGAAAGCTGAGCCTCCAAAAGTAAGAGCTGTTTCATGAGAAGGTAGACATTTGTGGCTTCCCCAGAACACATTAGCAATATTGAGACACAACACATCGCAAGGGAAACATTCCTCTACACGATCATGTTCGTGTTGATCACCAGTCATATCAGTGCAGAAGTATGGAAAATCACAGACGTTGATCTGAAAAAGCAAAGAGAGTTTGGCTAGGACTGAGAAAGGAGAATGCCTCATACATTTTGTGATTTAGACAATAACACTCTTTCAATTCATGTTTATTACGATTAATTTGCAACATATGAAGGAAACAGAAGAAAAATTCTACTCATGACATCTCTAAAATACAAAATGAACTAAGATTAGCACAAAATCACATAATCTCTGTGTCACAAAACAATCAAGATCTCGCCACTTAATTGCAGAAAACATAACACATCTCGTTCCATAAGCTGTAAAAAATTTTCTTTCTTGAGGAAACCACTTTTCATTGCTCAGAATTTAAATCCAGACCTCTTGGATAACAAACCAATGGCAATGTTATCCAGAAATCATGCCCCACTAGAATGATATTGTAAACGTTATTTAAACACCACTACTAAGTATGTTTTAGATTCACACAATATACTATTCCTCATTCAATTCTGATGAGCTCGAAATAAATAAACTACACAGGGTGGCGCAAAAGTCACTGGACATTGATTTAAACAAAAGATTGAATTTATGTTTCATTACAAATACAAACAATGCTAACTGTATTCTGTCTGCATGAATACATCTTTCAAGTCTTTGGAGTATTTACATACTGTATGGCATAGTGTGGTAACACTGTCGAAATCATGAAATGCGTCGTGTATATAGTCTTTTATTTCAGCAATGGTCCGAGGATTTTTAAAATAAACAGAGTCCTTGACGACATCACGTAGGAAAAAATCCATGCACGTGATATCTGGTGAACGTGGAGGCAAGTCACCCTTCGACCAATCACTTTTCTATGGAAAGTTTCATTTAAATAATCGCGGACGGCAGTGACAAAATGTGGTGGTGCCCCATCACGTTGAAAGTAATTTTCTTGAAAGTTTTCAGCACACGCTGTAAGTCCTGGTAACAGATAATTCTGAAGCATGTCCAAATACTTATCCACTGTAACTGTTCCGTCAAAAAATATGGGCCAAATACGCCAAATAATGATATTGCCCCCACACACTCACACCAGGTTGATTTACTTGTTCTTCTAAGATACTTATTCTCAGTATACCAGTACGTGCATTTATGTCCGTTAACTTAAAATTGGCCTCATAAGACTACAGAATGCTATTGAATAGGTTAGGATCATCTTTTTGTTCGCCAAGCATCAATTCACAAAACTTAAGACGATATGGATCGTCTTCAAGTAACCCATGTCGTAAACGTGGTATGTTAATTTTAAACTTATGTTTGTGTAACATTCTTTGCACTGACCTTCGTGATAAAACCAGCTCAGTTCCTAATCGTCTGGTTGATTTCGCGGACTTTGGGTCACAGCTAAACTTACACGCAATTCATTTTTCTCAATTGTGACTGTTCTTGGGCGGTCAGATCCCGGTGCATCCATAACAGATCCATGTTCTTCAAAACTATTTCGTACGTCGTACGCTGTTTGTCTAGATGGTGGTTTTGATCTAAAGTGTTGTCCCCGTTCATTAACAACTGCAGTAGCACCACTTTTGAGAATGACAAAATTAAACCAAAATTCGTTGGTAAATCACAGCAATGCACATCATATTATAAGAAAAACACGAATTACATAGGACAATGAAATAACATTCCCAACAAATATACACTGACTGACAGTGACAATGCAACACCAAGGAGGAGTGGTTCGAAAGGGATGAAAATTGGGGAAAAAACAGAGACGGCACGGATGAATAATTGATGTTTATTTCAAACGGATATGCAGGTTACACAATGCGCACGGCATCGACTCAGTAGGATGTAGGACCACCGCGAGCGGCGATGCACGCAGAAACACGTCGAGGTACAGAGTCAATAAGAGTGCGGATGGTGTCCTGAGGGATGGTTCTCCATTATCTGTCAACCATTTGCCACAGTTAGTCGTCCGTGCGAGGCTGGGGCAGAGTTTGCAAACGGCGTCCAATGAGATCCCACACGTGTTCGATTGGTGAGAGATCCGGAGAGTACGCGGGCCACGGAAGCATCTGTACACCTCGTAGAGCCTGTTGGGAGATGCGAGCAGTGTGTGGGCGGGCATTATCCTGCTGAAACAGAGCATTGGGCAGCCCCTGAAGGTAAGGGAGTGCCACCGGCCGCAGCACATGCTGCACGTAGCGGTGGGCATTTAACGTGCCTTGAATACGCACTAGAGGTGACGTGGAATCATACGCAATAGCGCCCCAAACCATGATGCCGCGTTGTCTAGCGGTAGGGCGCTCCACAGTTACTGCCGGATTTGAGTAGTATAATTGGACAGTTCGGCCGCACCGCCGCCGCCGCCGCCCGCGGGAAATTTGAATTTTGGCGGGAGATTTGAATTTGTAAACAAAGCCACGTGCTTTTTGACAGCTGTCATCGACAACAACGCAACGCGAACCTCACTGCTGCCATCTTGACGGGCCTAAACCTCACTAGTGCCAACTTAACCTAACTAGCATGAGGTAAACAAAGCCACGTGTTTTTTGACAGCCACGTGCTTTTTGACAGACAACAACGCATCGCTAACCTCAGTACTGCCATCTTGACGGGCCTAAACCTCAGTAGTGCCAACTTAACCTCACTAGCGCGAGGTAAACAAAGCCACGTGCTTTTTGACAGCCACGTGCTTTTTGACAGATTTGTAAACAAAGCCACGTGCTTTTTGTCAGCTGTCATCGACAACAACGCATCGCAAACCTCAGTACTACCATCTTGACGGGCCTAAACCTCAGTAGTGCCAACTTAACCTCACTAGCATGAGGTAAACAAAGCCACGTGTTTTTTGACAGCCACGTGCTTTTTGACAGATTTGTAAACAAAGCCACGTGCTTTTTGACAGACAACAACGCATCGCTAACCTCAGTACTGCCATCTTGACGGGCCTAAACCTTAGTGGTACAAACTTAACCTAACTAGCATGAGGTAAACAAAGCCACGCGCTTTTTTGACAGCTGTAATCCGCCATCTTTGAGCACTGTGCTGCCCTCTATATCGCAGTAGATGTAAAATTCGTCACCTGTCATCGGCAGTGCTGCCATCTTGACGGGTCTAAACCTTAGTGCTACCAACTTAACCTAACTAGCATGAGGTAAACAAAGCCACGTGCAGCTGTCATCCGCCATCTTTGAGCACCGTGCTGCTTTCTTTAGCTACTTACCTTTGACAGCTGTCATCCGCCATCCTGCATCGCAAACCTCAGTGCTACCCTCTATGTGGTGGCGGCAAATTCTAATTGCTTTACAAACCTATGCCCTTTTTGACAGCTGTCATCCGCCATCTTTGAGCACGGTGCTGCCCTCTTTCGTCACCTGTCATCGGCAGTGCTGTCATCTCGGCGGGCCTAAACCTCAGTGCTACCAAGTTAACCTCACTAGCTCGAGATAAACAAAGCCACGTGCTTCCGTCATCCGCCATCTTCGAGCATCGTGCTGCCCTCTTTAGCTACTTACCTTTGACAGCTCTCATCCACCATCTTACATCGCAAACCTCAGTGCTGCCCTCTATGTAGACAAATCCACGTGCTTTTTGACAGCCACGTGCAGCTGTTATCCGCCATCTTTGAGCATAGTGCTACCCTCTTTAGCCACTTACCTTTGAAATGTGGTACGCCATCTGCCATCTTGCATCGCGAACCTCAGTGCTGCCCGGTGGCGGGAAATTCTACGTGCTCTACAAATTCACGTGCAGCTATCATCCGCCATCTTGCATCACAAACCTCAGTGCTACACTCTATGTGGTGGCGGCAAATTCTACATGCTCTTGTTTGGAAACAAACCCATGTGCTTTTCTGACAGCTATCATCCGCCATCTTTAATCCAGAGAGAACAGCGCTGCCCTCTATGTGGTGACGGTAAATCCCACGTGCTTTACAAACCTATATGCTTTTCTGACAGCTGTCATCCGCCATCTTTAATCCAGAGAGAACAGTGCTGCCCCGGTGACGGCAAATTCCACGTGCTCTTGTTTGGAAACAAAGCCATGTGCTTTTTGGACAGCTGTCATCCGCCATCTTTAATCACCGTGCTGTCCTCTATGTGGTGGCGGCAAATTCCACGTGCTTTACAAACCTATATGCTTTTCTGACAGAGCTGTCATCCACCATCTTTAATCACCGTGCTGCCCCGTGACGGCAAATTCCACGTGCTCTTGTTTGGAAACAAAGCCATGTGCTTTTTTGACAGCTGTCATCCGCCATCTTTAATCACCGTGCTGCCCTCTATGTGGTGGCAGTAAATTCTATGTGCTTTACAAACCTATATGCTTTTCTGACAGCTGTCATCCGCCATCTTTATTCCAGAGAGAACAGTGCTGCCCTCTATGTGGTGACGGCAAATTCCACGTGCTCTTGTTTGGAAACAAAGCTATGTGCTTTTTTGACAGCTGTCATCCGTCATCTTTAATCACCGTGCTACCGGGTGGTGGCAAATTCCACGTGCTCTTGTTTGGAAACAAAGCTTTTTAATCCAGAGAGAACAGTGCTGCCCTGGTGGCGGTAAATTCTACGTGCTCTTGTTTGGAAACAAAGCATTTAATCCAGAGAGAACAGTGCTACCCCGGTGGCGGTAAATTCCACGTGCTCTTGTTTGGAAACAAAGCTTTTTAATCCACGTGCTTTACAAAGTTATATGCTTCCGGTCGAAAACAATAGCGTAAGAGGCTAGATACTCCCAGTTTTGCATCAGGAAGGGCAACTCAACAAATTCTCGCGATATTTCATGTAGCTATTTCTAGCCAAGTGCAGTCTAAAAAATAAATCCCTAGTCTTGTTACATCAGGAAATGTAACACTCTCTAGAACGAGGAAAAAATATTCTGGGATAGCATGCCTACACACACACACGCACGCACGCAAGCTGCATCCGGCTCGCTGGAATGTGTTTGCCTCAGCAGGGTACAGAGTCTGCTACACGCGTACAGTTCGCATTAAAATTATTAGCAGCTTCTCGAGTTGAGCTCCCCCCAGTTCATCATAGTACAAGTACGTCAGCTTGTAGAACTTGTATATTTCGGTACCTCAGCGTTTCGTGTTATTGCTAGCAGGTAGGGGGTACGGTAGATGTAGACTTAGCTTAGTAAAACTCACGACAATGTCCGACCTCAGTAGGCTGAAACTTGGTTTCTTCCGAACATTACAACATAGCCTACTCCCACTGAAGAAGCCTGAACACAGCTTAACGCCTCCATCCGACAAATGAATCACCGTCAAGTCTTGTACTCAAAAAATCATTTTCGAGGGAGTCTGCACAAGGTTTAACACCCCCTATCAACAGCCCTTACTTATTGCTAGCTTTTTTGCACACCCCGCCTCACACCATAGTTTTATACAACCGGTTGCCCCTCCTGACTAGGATTTTAAATCGATATCCCGACATAGCCTACTCCTACCGAAGAAGCCAGCTTAACACCTCCATCCAACAAACGAATCACCCTCAACACTCTTCAATCATTCTCGCTACTTCGGAAGATAGCGGGTTCGAACTGGAAGCCGTAAATGTTAGGCGAGGGACCTGTGCGATCGTCATAACATGATCTAGCTAGATGCCCTTCCCGACGGCGTAAGTTACCAGGATTTGAATCGCGTACCCCGACTAGAAGAAGCCTGCACATAGCTTAACGCCTCCATCCGACGAATGAATCACCCTCAACACTCTCCAATCATTCTCGCTACTTCAGAAGATAGCGGGTTCGAACTAGAAGCCGTAAATGCTAGGCGAGGGGCCTGCGCGATCGTCATTACATGATCTAACCGGATGCCCTTCCCGACAGTATAAGTTGCCAGGATTTGAATCGCGTACCCTCCCTGACTAGGATTATAAATCGATATCCCAACATAGCCTACTCCTACCGAAGAAGCCAGCTTAACGCCTCCATCTGACAAATGAATCACCCTCAAACACTCTTCAATCATTCTCGCTACTTCAGAAGATAGCGGGTTCGAACTGGAAGCCGCAAATGCTAGGCGAGGGACCTGCGCCATCGTCATTACATGATCTAGCCGGATGCCCTTCCCGACGGTATAAGTTGTCAGGATTTGAATCGCATACCCTTCCTGACTAGGATTTTAAATCGATATCCCGATATAGCCTACTCCTACCGAAGAAGTCAGCTTAACGCCTCCATCTGACAAATGAATCACCCTCAAACACTCTTCAATCATTCTCGCTACTTCAGAAGATAGCGGGTTCGAACTGGAAGCCGCAAATGCTAGGCGAGGGACCTGCGCGATCGTCATTACATGATCTAGCCGGATGCACTTCCCGACGGTATAAGTTGTCAGGATTTGAATCGCATACCCTTCCTGACTAGGATTTTAAATCGATATCCCGATATAGCCTACTCCTACCGAAGAAGCCAGCTTAACGCCTCCATCCGACAAATGAATCACCCTCAACATTCTTCAATCATTCTCGCTACTTCGGTAGATAGCGGGTTCGAACTAGAAGCCGTAAATGCTAGGCGAGGGGGCTGCGCGATCGTCATTACATGATCTAGCTTTAAGTGCCTACAGGTAAGGAATACCGCGTATGTACCCTCGAGAAGTCGAGGATCACACGCTAACTTTCCAAGGCTCGAACTCTTAAATTCTGACACCTCGGCATCAACAGGAGGTTCGAATACGTCAGCCTGCAGGACTATAGGTGGGAGCTCTTGTTGCATTCGTTCCGACTGTACCGCAGTTGTCAGCTCAGCGATTTTTTACATCCGCTTGGTAACAAGCAGAATATTTAGCCGCTGCAGTCTGCGCGAAGTGCTCACAGTTCTCTGTATGCGTTTATTACGTACACACACACACATCTCCCGTCTGCTGTGAATATTATTCTTCAGCCTTTATCTTAAGGTAAGGTAGAACTGTTAGTTACTTTTTTTATTTGCAAAGCAACTTCTACGCTAGACATCTACATTCATATATGTTTGTTCTTTTTTTAGGTACCGTTCGAAAGTACGCAATTTTATTCATCTGAGTAACAGTCTGCAGCACATGCATTTTTTTTAAAAGGTATGTTTTCGAACTTTGAGTTGTAAAGATAATTAGGTTAGATGATACACCCTACACTACATTCATATATGTTTCTTCTTTTTTTTAGGTACGACCAGAATATTATCATTCGAGTTTCAGGCTTGAACGCACGCATTTTATACATCCGAGTAACAGTTTGCAGCGCGAAGATTTTAAGGTATGTCTGACCTCTATTCGTTGAAACTTGGTTTCTTCTAAAACATCGTTACTTTAGCCTATTGATAAATAGTTGTTCTCTTTAATCCTCACGCGAGGTACGTACATAGCTATGTCCGCCCTCAACAGGCTGAAACTTGGTTTCTTCTAAAACATCGTAACTTTAAGCTATTCATAAACAGTTGTTCTCTTCAACCCGCATACTATAGACGTGGTATAATTTCAAACACGCACACATAGCTATGTCTGCCCTCAACAGGCTGAAAATTGGTTTCTTCTAAAACATTGTAACTTTAGAGTATTGATAAATAGTTGTTCTCTTCAACCCGCATACTATAGACGGGGTATAATTTCAAACACGCGCGCATAGCTATGTCTGCCCTCAACAGGCTGGAACTTGGTTTCTTCTAAAACATTGTAACTTTAGTCTATTGATAAATAGTTGTTCTCTTTAATCCTCACGCTATAGACGAGGTATAATTTCAAACACGCACACATAGCTATGTCTGCCCTCAACAGGCTGAAACTTGGTTTCTTCTAAAACATCATAACTTTAAGCAATTGATAAATAGTTGTTCTCTTCAACCCGCATACTATAGACGTGGTATAATTTCAAACACGCGCACATAGCTATGTCTGCCCTCAACAGGCTGAAAATTGGTTTCTTCTAAAACATTGTAACTTTAGTCTATTGATAAATAGTTGTTTTCTTCAATCCTCACGCTATAGACGGGGTATAATTTCAAACACGCGCACATAGCTATGTCTACCCTCAACAGGTTGAAACTTGGTTTCTTCCGAACATCATAACTTTAAGCTATTGATAAATAGTTGTTCTCTTCAATCCTCGCGCTATAGACGTGGTATAATTTCAAACACGCGCGCATAGCTATGTCTATCCTCAACAGGCTGAAACTTGGTTTCTTCTAAAACATCGTAACTTTAAGCTATTGATAAATAGTTGTTCTCTTCAACCCGCATACTATAGACGTTGTATAATTTCAAACACGCGCACATAGCTATGTCTGCCCCCAACAGGCTGAAAATTGGTTTCTTCTAAAACATTGTAACTTTAGTCTATTGATAAATAGTTGTTTTCTTCAATCCTCACGCTATAGACGGGGCATAATTTCAAACACGTGCGCATAGCTATGTCTACCCTCAACGGGCTGAAACTTGGTTTCTTCAAAAACATCGTAACTTTAAGCTATTGATAAATAGTTGTTCTCTCTTAATCCTCGCGCTATAGACGTGGTATAATTTCAATCGCACACACATAGCTATGTCTATCCTCAACGGGTTGAAACTTGTTTCTTCTAAAACATCGTAACTTTAAGCTATTGATAAATAGTTGTTCTCTTCAATCCTCATACTATAGACGTGGTATAATTTCAATCGCACACATATAGCTATGTCTGTCCTCAACGGGTTGAAACTTGGTTTCTTCTAAAACATCGTAACTTTAGAGTATTGATAAATAGTTGTTTTCTTTAATCCTCACGCTATAGACGAGGTTCTTCGAGTTGCATGTGTGTAAAAGATAGCTAGGCTAGCTGTTAACAAACTAACTAACTAACTAACTTTTGTAACCCTTTCATATCCGATCATCATTATGTGCGATGCAAGTGCTAACGCTACATTCATATATTTTTGTTCTTTTCTAGGTATATCAAGAGTTAACATCGACATTTATTCGAAAATCTAAAAAAATAATATTCCGCTTTTTGTAGAAAAACTATGGAGATGATTAACCAGATAGGTAATCTTTCAACTTCAACTACCAAGCCGCTGACAGGTCTACTGCTAAATGAGCAATTTAAAGTGATTTCTCTACGAAGATTTAAAACGAAATTTAGAGAGAAGGGAGATGGATGTTCTATACCTAACAAAGTAAAAGCGCTCTTGCAGATAACGTTTGATAAGGGTGTTACTTAATATCCTTCTCTCGAGTTGCAAGGTTAAAAACTAGAAAAAGCAGCTTTAAAGTATTCTAGTGTTAGAATTTCTTCCTGCAAGCGTTGTTTTCGATATTAGTTATGAAGCATTCTACAGCTTGAAGTGTAGCATTAACAGATAGATATTCCATTAGTATAATCTTTTGCTAACATCCTCGTCAGTGCACTCAAGTTTAGAGCTTTCTTTAGGACTTTTAGTAGCCTTTTACGATTGTACAGCTTTAAAATAACGAGCTATTATCAGTCTTTATTCTTCAGTGCTACCTTATTAATATACATACACATACATCCTTAGTAAAACCCTAAATCTTCTTTAATTCCTTGTACTTTCTACTTCTCTAGTTGCTGAGGTCTCTGTAACGATAGAGGGTGTTTTGATTTAACATGACGCGTGAGGGTATCTACCCTCGTAAACGATGCCTCACACTGCTCGCAGGTGAACGTAGTAGACGCTTCTCTATGTTTCATTTTTAAATGTCATGTAAGGGTATCTCGTCTTGTAAAAGTTACATCGCACTGCGAGTAGGGAAACATGACATTACAACAGTATGACTTCTTTCCTCTATGACATTGCAACAGTATAATCATCTACTTCTATAATGATAGACATTACAACAGTATGACTTCTTTCCTCTATGACATTGCAACAGTATGGCTTCTTTCCTGTATGACATTGCAACAGTATAATCATCTACTTCTATAATGATAGACATTGCAACAGTATGACTTCTTTCCTCTATGACATTGCAACAGAATGACTTCTTTCCTCTATGACATTGCAACAGTATGGCTTCTTTCCTCTATGACATTGCAACAGTATAATCATCTACTTCTGTTCAACAGTATGACTTCTTTCCTCTATGACATTGCAACAGTATGGCTTCTTTCCTGTATGACATTGCAACAGTATGACTTCTTTCCTCTATGACATTGCAACAGTATAATCATCTACTTCTATAATGATAGACATTGCAACAGTATGACTTCTTTCCTCTATGACATTGCAACAGTATGACTTCTTTCCTCCTTGACATTGCAACAGTATAATCATCTACTTCTATAATAATAGACATTGCAACAGTATGACTTCTTTCCTCTATGACATTGCAACAGTATGACTTCTTTCCTCTATGACATTCCATGTACTTATTATTCGCCTTGGAATACCACCCGCTACACTGACTTAGACCGCCTCGAATTGATGATTTTATGAAGTGAACCATATCGACATCAGTCAGCAGTTCCAAATTCACATGCGTGTGTTTCAACATGGTATCCCAACTTAACCCGGATGCAGTAAATACTCACATGGTGTAACAGTATAATCATCTACTTCTGTTCAACAGTACGACTTCTTTCCTCCATGACATTGCAACAGTATGACTTCTTTCCTCTATGACATTGCAACAGTATGACTTCTTTCCTCTATGACATCGCAACAGTATAACCCTTCACTTCTGTTCAACAGTATGACTTCTTCCCTCTGTGACATCGCAGCAGTATGGCTTCTTTCCTCTGTGACATTGCAACCAGTATAACGTCGTACCTCTATGACGATAGACATTGCAACAGTGTAGTCGCGTAAGCCTAGTGCTAACAAAATCTTTACTTTAAGTACTACGTTAATCACAGGAATGTAAACGCTCCCTAGTATGTGTTAGTATGTGTCGCTAAAGATGCGACTTCTAGAAAAAAAAATCTTAGGAGTGTAGATGCTCACTAGTATGTGTAACCTAAGTGTTAACAAAGACTTAACTTTAAGTACTACGTTAATCACAGGAATGTGAACGCTCCCTAGTATGTGTTAGTATGTGTTGCTAAAGATGTGACTTCTAGAAAAAAATCTTAGGAGTGTAGATGCTCACTAGTATGTGTAAGCCAAGTGTTAACGAAGACTTAACTTTAAGTACTACGTTAATTACAACAATGTAAACGCTTGCAAGTATGTAGGTTTGTATCACTCGGTTTTAGTTATAGCATTGTTTACTACGGCATAACATCAGCTAAAACTCATACATACAAGAATTGCATTATTAATTGTAAGATAAAGCATGTGTATATGATAATTACATCGCGAAGTAAAAGTACGTAAACATTACTACAAGTAAAATCATTCAGGATAAAACTTGTACATACGAGATGTAAATAAATAATGTAGAACTAACATATTCTTTTATTTTAGATTAGGTATTACCTTTACCTTCTCCTACTCCTAACTCTTAAAAGTATTGTTTATTACATCAGGTAGAAGAGTAAGTATGTTAAGAAAGAAAGTGTTTAGCAAATTCGTAAGTATGTTCTCATCTTAGAAGAAGAGCAGCACTGTAAGTATGTTGAGAAGAGATTTTTTCTAAACTGCGCTCGATTCTAGTCTTGCAATGCAGTGTTCTACAACATCGAACTATAATATGTATATATGTTGTTGAACGGTAGTATATGTTCAAGTCTAAACTCGCACACTCTTGCTTTTGCAATCTATGTTCGATAGAGATGCACCTTAACAGAAGAGGAGGATGAGCTGCTTAGTAAGTATATCGAGGAGAGAATTTTTGTTTTTCTAAACAGTTTTTGATTCTAGTCTTGCAATGCTGTGTTTTTAAACGGTAGTATGTGTTTAAGTCTGAACTGCACACTCTCGCTTTTGCAATGCGTGTTCGGTAAAGATGTACCTCGGTAGAGTAAGTAAAGGTAAACGATGTTATAAGAGTTGCTATCTGTCGAGAATCGGGGGTTTTACAGCTAGCTTAGATTTTAAATCACGAACTATTGTTTTACTGCCGGATGCCCTTCCTGACTAGGATTTTAAATCGCAAGTATTTGTTGAGTCGCCCTTCCTGATGCAAAACTGTCAGTATCTAGCCTCTTACACTATAGTTTTCAACCGGTTGCCCTTCCTGACAACTCGGATTTAGAATCTGTCGAGAATCGGGGATTTACAGCTAGCTTAGATGTTAAATCACGAACTATTGTTTTACTGCCGGATGCCCTTCCTGACTAGGATTTTAAATCGCAAGTATTTGTTGAGTCGCCCTTCCTGATGCAAAACTGTCAGTATCTAGCCTCTTACACTATAGTTTTCAACCGGTTGCCCTTCCTGACAACTCGGATTAAGAATCTGTCGAGAATCGGGGATTTACAGCTAGCTTAGATTTTAAATCACGAACTATTGTTTTACTGCCGGATGCCCTTCCTGACTAGGATTTTAAATCACAAGAATTTGTTTTAATACTAGTCGCCCTTCCTGATGCAAAACTAGCAGTATCTAGCCTCTCGCATCATACACTATGGTTTTCGACCGGTTGCCCTTCCTGACAACTCGGATTAAGAATCTGATTAACAACTTCTAACATGAGAATCGGGGATTTACAGCTTAAAGATGGCGGATGACAGCTGTCAGAAAAGCATATAGGTTTGTAAAGCACATAGAATTTACTGCCACCACATAGAGGGAGCACGGTGATTAAAGATGGCGGATGACAGCTGTCAAAAAAGCACATGGCTTTGTTTCCAAACAAGAGCACGTGGAATTTGCCGTCACCGGGGCAGCACGGTGATTAAAGATGGTGGATGACAGCTGTCAGAAAAGCATATAGGTTTGTAAAGCACATAGAATTTACTGCCACCACATAGAGGGCAGCACGGTGATTAAAGATGGCGGATGACAGCTGTCAAAAAAGCACATGGCTTTGTTTCCAAACAAGAGCACGTGGAATTTGCCGTCACCGGGGCAGCACGGTGATTAAAGATGGTGGATGACAGCTCTGTCAGAAAAGCATATAGGTTTGTAAAGCACGTGGAATTTGCCGCCACCACATAGAGGGCAGCACGGTGATTAAAGATGGCGGATGACAGCTGTCAAAAAAGCACATGGCTTTGTTTCCAAACAAGAGCACGTGGAATTTGCCGTCACCGGGGCAGCACTGTTCTCTCTGGATTAAAGATGGCGGATGACAGCTGTCAGAAAAGCATATAGGTTTGTAAAGCACGTGGGATTTACCGTCACCACATAGAGGGCAGCGCTGTTCTCTCTGGATTAAAGATGGCGGATGATAGCTGTCAGAAAAGCACATGGGTTTGTTTCCAAACAAGAGCATGTAGAATTTGCCGCCACCACATAGAGTGTAGCACTGAGGTTTGTGATGCAAGATGGCGGATGATAGCTGCACGTGAATTTGTAGAGCACGTAGAATTTCCCGCCACCGGGCAGCACTGAGGTTCGCGATGCAAGATGGCAGATGACGTACCACATTTCAAAGGTAAGTGGCTAAAGAGGGTAGCACTATGCTCAAAGATGGCGGATAACAGCTGCACGTGGCTGTCAAAAAGCACGTGGATTTGTCTACATAGAGGGCAGCACTGAGGTTTGCGATGTAAGATGGTGGATGACAGCTGTCAAAGGTAAGTAGCTAAAGAGGGCAGCACGATGCTCGAAGATGGCGGATGACGGAAGCACGTGGCTTTGTTTATCTCGAGCTAGTGAGGTTAACTTGGTAGCACTGAGGTTTAGGCCCGCCGAGATGACAGCACTGCCGATGACAGGTGACGAAAGAGGGCAGCACCGTGCTCAAAGATGGCGGATGACAGCTGTCAAAAAGGGCATAGGTTTGTAAAGCAATTAGAATTTGCCGCCACCACGTAGAGGGTAGCACTGAGGTTTGCGATGCAAGATGGCGGATGACAGCTGTCAAAGGTAAGTAGCTAAAGAGGGCAGCACGGTGCTCAAAGATGACGGATGACAGCTGCACGTGGCTTTGTTTACCTCATGCTAGTTAGGTTAAGTTGGTAGCACTAAGGTTTAGACCCGTCAAGATGGCAGCACTGCCGATGAGAGGTGACGAATTTTACATCTACTGCGATATAGAGGGCAGCACAGTGCTCAAAGATGGCGGATTACAGCTGTCAAAAAAGCACGTGGCTTTGTTTACCTCATGCTTGTTAGGTTAAGTTTGTACCACTAAGGTTTAGGCCCGTCAAGATGGCAGTACTGAGGTTAGCGATGCGTTGTTGTCTGTCAAAAAGCACGTGGCTTTGTTTACAAATCTGTCAAAAAGCACGTGGCTGTCAAAAAACACGTGGCTTTGTTTACCTCATGCTAGTGAGGTTAAGTTGGCACTACTGAGGTTTAGGCCCGTCAAGATGGTAGTACTGAGGTTTGCGATGCGTTGTTGTCGATGACAGCTGTCAAAAAGCACGTGGCTTTGTTTACAAATCTGTCAAAAAGCACGTGGCTGTCAAAAAGCACGTGGCTTTGTTTACCTCGCGCTAGTGAGGTTAAGTTGGCACTACTGAGGTTTAGGCCCGTCAAGATGGCAGTACTGAGGTTAGCGATGCGTTGTTGTCTGTCAAAAAGCACGTGGCTGTCAAAAACACGTGGCTTTGTTTACCTCATGCTAGTTAGGTTAAGTTGGCACTAGTGAGGTTTAGGCCCGTCAAGATGGCAGCAGTGAGGTTAGCGTTGCGTTGTTGTTGATGACAGCTGTCAAAAAGCACGTGGCTTTGTTTACAAATTCAAATCTCCCGCCAAAATTCAAATTTCCCGCGGGCGGCGGCGGAGGAGGCGTGCGGCGGCGGAGGTGCGGCCGAACTGTCCAATTATACTACTGATTTGACCTTTCTCCACGCCGACGCCACACTCGTCTCCGGTGACTATCACTGACAGAACAGAAGCGTGACTCATCGGAGAACACGACGTTCCGACATTCCCTCATCCAAGTCGCTCTAGCCCGGCACCATGCCAGGCGTGCACGTCTATGCTGTGGAGTCAATGGTAGTCTTCTGAGCGGACGCCGGGAGTGCAGGCCTCCTTCAACCAATCGACGGAAAATTGTTCTGGTCGATATTGGAACAGCCAGGGTGTCTTGCACATGCTGAAGAATGGTGGTTGACGTGGCGTGCGGGGCTGCCACCGCTTGGCGGCGGATGCGCCGATCCTCGCGTGCTGACGTCACTCGGGCTGCCCCTGGACCCCTCGCACGTGCCACATGTCCCTGCGCCAACCATCTTCGCCACAGGCGCTGCACCGTGGACACATCCCTATGGGTATCGGCTGCGATTTGACGAAGCGACCAACCTGCCCTTCTCAGCCCGATCACCATACCCCTCGTAAAGTCGTCTGTCTGCTGGAAATGCCTCCGTTGACGGCGGCCTGGCATTCTTAGCTATACACGTGTCCTGTGGCACACGACAACACGTTCTACAATTACTGTCGGCTGAGAAATCACGGTACGAAGTGGGCCATTCGCCAACGCCGTGTCCCGTTTATCGTTCGCTACGTGCGCAGCACAGCGGCGCATTTCACATCATGAGCATACCTCAGTGACGTCAGTCTACCCTGCAATTGGCACAAAGTTCGAACCACTCCTTCTTGGTGTTGCATTTGCTCTGTCAGTCAGTGTACATTCACCAGCATAGAGATCCTTGAAATACACAATTACAGTGTATTTATACGAAAATCATAATTAATGATAAACAATTTGCTAACACCTTAATGCACATTTCAATCATCATTTTCAAATTCATACTGCAATGACACTTATCAAGGTTACAAAAACTGCTCTCAATTGGCAGAAATCCTAACACTAGCACCGCCTCTCTTTGATTCTGTAACTTAGGAAATTCTGGTTTGTAACTGTAACCATTTAACACATAGAAAATTCTGAACAGTTTGCACAGTGGCGGCTGGTGCAGTGTGCTGTAACCCATCCCCACTCCAAAAAATACAAATATTTAGAAACATACCGGTGTGTGGTTTTCTTTCTTTGCCATTTGCCTTACGTCGCACCGACACAGATAGGTCTTATGGCTGCGATGGAACAGAAAAGGTCTAGGAATGGGAAGGAAGCGGCCGTGGCCTTAATTAAAGTACAGCCCCAGCATTTGCCTGGTGTGAAAATGGGAAACAACGTAAAACCACCTTCAGAGCTGCCGACAGTGGGATACGAACCCACTAACTCCCGGATGAGAGCTCACAGCTGTGCGCTTCTAACCGCACGGCGAATTCGCTCGGTGGTATGTGGTTTTCAAGGGGCTCCCCACTGAGTTTTCCACAGTGAACAAATACGCAAACAACCCCAACACATATACACATTCCTCATTAAAACTATATAATTAAACACACAATAACACCTGCAATGGCAAAATATTCACCAACTCAAACACTTGGTGTGAGCGCGCAAAAACGTAACTTCTTAATGTTACCAACATCATTGAAATAAAACCAGCAACGTCGTAATTCAAAATTACATGTTATATTGACATTTATAAACTAGAGATTTTTTATTAAAGAAAATCACAATATCATGTCCTTATTTTGACAACATAAAAAGTACAATTTTTATAGTTCATCGATTTACAAATGTGGCTATGAAATAGAAAAGTTGGTGGCATTCTATCCTCTTTGGTATTAAAAGACCTGGCGTGAACAGCTCTACAGTATTTTGTGTTCCCGTTTGCTTTGAGCGATACCCTCTTAAATACTACCGCTGAGTCAAGAGGGTGCCAGCTGCCACGTTCTCATATCGGTCGTAATGCAAGTGCTGCCTCTCTGTGGTCGAACGAAGAATTGCTGTGAAGTGATGTCTTGGCTGTTGTTTCCACAGCCTGTCGGAACACATTCTCTTTGTATCGAAAAAGTTGCGCACGCATGCGCAAAAGGGAGAGTTCCTGGTTTCTGGCTAAAAGCTTAGCTCTCGCTGAGCTGTGACCACACATCACCCGGCGTGCAGCGCACCAGTAGTTACCTGGTTGTGAGGGGAGTTGAATAATTTCTTATTCTTTGGCTGACGCCTTTTCCAGTGCACTGTATTTGATTGTAGATAATATTTTTCCAACAGGCAATGTGCTGCAGCACATAAGGTACGGCCGCCACACAGGACATGACCATCAATGATGGACACTTCAAACCACCTCTCTACACTACTTTGGGATACATCACCATTTCCCTGTCACTATCCACAAGCAATTTCTTTTTAGCCTGCAACATTTTAATGCAGACATCACACTTTTTAAATGATATTTTAATCACTTGCAAACTGGTGTAGCTGGCAATGCAGACTAAAATTCATTGTGTTTCAAGGGGAACTCTGATGTGAACTACTTCTTCTAATGCAAGCTCTAACCCATCTAAATTATCAATAACCGTATCATCGCTATTGATATAAACATTATGAGCAAAGTCTTTCAAAGTAAATTCACGAAGTTTTGAAGACCTCATCTTTAATACACCTAACAGTTTGATCTTTCTTTCAGACTCAAGAATTCATTCCACAGAGGCATTAGAAGTGCAACCACTCAATCTCCTGTAGAGACCAAATCTTCTCTCTGAACTGTCTGTCTACAATTTTGTAGTAAACACATAAGACCAGTGGTAATTATTGAAAACACATTGTGGTAAGTATGTTTATCAAAGTAGTGTACGTTTCACTTGTCAATCTTCTTTCTGTTTATGACATGTGCCTAAGTGCATATATGTTTTAAACATGTAAGGAATGAAAGGTTCATGTTATCAGGACCAGTAATTGGACTAGCATCTTCATTCCTGGTATATGTATCTTTCATAGGATGCTGTATATTACAGACAGACCACCACTTTTGAATTAATTTTAGGAAATGGATTGTGCCATCAGAAACATCTAAACCTTGAGCTTTAAGCAAATACAAATCAGCAACATTCTTATGGTCAAACACTTAACTACTAATGACACATTCTGTCTCTATTGTTGTTGGATACAGAGCCTTCCCAGATAAATTTGAAGCCATTTTTAGTACAATTTCTTCTCTGAACGAAACAACTCTTCATGATCTGAAAATTTGGCCTGAGAAGTTATAATTTACAGACTGGCTCTGTACCAGCACCAACACTGACCACATCACTAAAAACATCAAATGTCTTATCAACGTTTGGTGTAATAAGAGAATGTCACTGCCCATGTCATTAGTTCTGGAGAGTATCTTATTTGATTAATTACAGAGAGCTGTAACTGTTCCGGGACAAATTTTACTTCACTAATTCTCTCTGCATTAAACTCACAGGTCTAACTCAAGTGCATTTTTTTAAAAGGTTCATAGAAAGAATCATCAGAATAACTTGTGAAATGACTTAGCAAAGTGTAAAACTTCGTCCATCTGTCATATTTCCGGTCTTCACAAGCACTAAAATGCTCTGTAGGCAAACACAAATTTTTGTGAAACATTTGAACTGCAAATGAACTTGAAACTTTAAATCTCAATGTTGGAACATTAATACATGACTCATCATCCATCTTCACAAACAATGCATAATCTTCCTTCACTATTCCACTGAATGCTTCAACGAATTTCTTCTGAACTTCACAGATGAAGGATGTAAAATAAGTAAAATTGTCACATTCACGCCACTTAATGAAATAACGTCTAAATACTAGAAACACCACAACGTATAAAAATATCTTGATGACCGATAAAAGGACACTGCATCACTATTTAACACATGCAAATATTCGGTGGAAAACAAACAAACCAAACCCCATGGCACTACAGCCCATGAAGGACCTCGGCCTACCAAGCGACTGCTGCTCAGCCCAAAGGCCTGCAGATTGCAAGGTGTCGTGTGGTCAGCACGACGAATCCTCTCGGCCGTTATTCTTGGCTTTCAAGACCGATTCGGTGGAAAATAAAAATCGCGAATTCCAGTAGCAAGATAACCTCAACCAACCACACACGTGAGCGGTACAAACCGAACTGAATGTAAACACGCCCCACACGCCGTCTACACGTGGCCCAATGTGACAGCCATGTTGTCACGTATCTATATATGCATTCCGGTCTGATAATATTGTAGTTGGTCTGGGTTCATACGTGAAGAGAAATTGACAATCCTTTTCAACATATGATAAGTCAAAGACGTCAAAATTTGGTTGTTTGAGATGATAGACGACGTGAGGAGGCTGGGTGGTGCGTATACAGACGTAGAAGTATCGCGCGATTGAATTTACTGAAAAGTGTTTCTTATTTCTAAAATGCGGAGCAACATAATAAATATAAGAGATCCGTTCAACTCCTTGGCTGAATGGTCAGCGTTGAGGCCTTCAATTCGGATGGTCCCGACTTCCAATACCGGCAGGGTCACGATTTTAACTGCTTCTGGCTCGGGGACTGGGACTTTGTCCCAACACTCTCCTCTTTATATTTATGCAACACTACCAACAAGCAATCGTGATTACATCCCATCACGTAGCCTTGGCGTCGGGATGAACATCAAATCGTAAAACAGAGTCAAATCCGCATGTGCGACATCTCGCACCCACAACCCCAATGCTGTGGGAAAAGCGGTAGAATATAACAGATCCATGCCATGGCTGCAAGTGACTTATGTTAAATTATCGACAAGAAGCACCAGCAGCCTCAGAAACTTTAAAGAGAATACACGATTATGTAACATAACTCGCGCGCAGTTGATACGATCTCAAAACTGACCCTCTTCCTCTCTCCTTACCAGGATGACGACGAAGTGTTGTGACTGCACGTACAGTATTTTATAATTATTCAAGTTAGTTCACTTACGTAGATTACTAAGTACTGTTCATTTGCTTGTTAAATATTTCATGAAGTTCATATTTTCTCGTTGTCAGAACGTCGAACATTTTCTTCAGTAAATTGGACTTAGCTACCGAACGTGGTTATGTTCCACCACGCCATGGAGAAGTACTGTTTCTCTTGTATTCCGAGACGGAAGTGCGCTGTGTCGCATCGTATGTTTCGAAACAGTCAGCAGTGACATTGAGCCCATATCTACTGTTAAAACTGTATTTAAATCTACACGAGGCGCAATAATTCAGGCTTATCGCATTCTATGTTGTACTTATATAATAACAATATAAAACTAGCAGCGATACTTCTTCTTCTTCTACAATATCCTCATCGCATGTCCGCTGTCATCACGGCGATCGACTCTTGTTCCCAGCAAGTCGGAAAAGTGTGGTGGAACGTAGCCCACAACATTCTCGTAGATTATGTACGCAAGATTTTCTCCTTCTTGCCCTACTCCTCTTTCCTTAAATGTCATCTACAAGATAAACTGAAGGAGGTCACTTAATTATTTGAGCCAGTCCCATAATACAGTAAACATTACAAGAAAGATGATACATATTAGAGTGGTGCTGCCTAGTGCCAGATACTAGCACTAGTATCAGGTGGATGTTTTTCTTTACGTTGTCCTTGGACCTCCCAATTCTGTTTAAAGACTTCCATGTCGTCCAGGACTCTTCGTAGTAACAGAGCAGCTTCTGTTCAAGTTTCTCAAGTTCCAAGCGATCTGGGAATTTGCGGTTCCTGGTTCAAACATGGTTTCATTTGGATCTGCAAGTAGACAGGGTGATGTCTATGGAGAGGACCAACTGTACCACTCCATATTCGCGGCTACTTCACGTCGAGTGTCAGGTGGAGCTATTCCCACAAGGGAGTGCAACATACTTGTTCGGGTTGGTTTTAGATACCCTGTGATCAGTCAGTAAGCTTCTACGAGTGCAACGTAGAACATCTTGGCATGTACAGATTTATACCATACAGCTGTGGCACTGTTTCTGGATGAGCGGCCCAATCTGATCATGTCATAACATTGTGAGAGGACTTTTGCCTCGGTGTTGGCACAGTGATGAGTGCAAAGCTTGACCTCAGATACTTAGGCGTATCACTGTGTTCCAGTAATTTTCCCATTCACTTCACTTTCAACTTTCAGGATTCCCCACGCGAAAAGCATATGTCTGGTACTTTGATGGATTTGGTTTGAAATTATTATTCCCTAAACGTATAAACCACTACACTACCTCACAATTTCCAATGACATGACCAAAGTACTCTACTTTCTGATATTGTACATGACCTCCAGCTCGGAGTACTGTAGCCCCACATCTTGAAGGATGGTGTGCGGGCCTCTGCAACATAAAGTAAACAGGGCGAGTTAGCCATGCGGTTATGGGCGCGCGGCTGTGAGCTTGAATTCGGGAGGTAGTGGGTTCGAACTCCACTGCCGGCAGCCCTGAAGATGGTTTTCTGTAGATTCCCATTGTCATACAGGACAAATGCTGGGGCTGTACCTTACGAAGGTCACTGCCGATTCCTTCCCACACACAGGCTTTTCCTATCCCATCGTCGCCATAAGACCAAACTGTGTCGGTGCGACGTAAAGCAAATAGAAAACCCACCATAAAATAAGACAGGACATACACAACACTGAAGTAAACAGGAACAGAGAAACTGAAGTCCCTGTGACACGGGATTTAAATCATTCTCTTGAAAGCAGTCCTTGGGAACTAGTTTCAACGGGACTGCTCATGCTGTGATCAAGTACGCAGGTGAGAGACCTAAAGCACTGCACATGCTCCAGTGATGTGTCAGGTACTGTCAACTTTATAGGGTGAATGACATGTTTTCTTACGGTCACTAAGTTAGTATTTTTTGTGTTTAAACCCAGAATTTTTTTTGACCAATCAATTTGCCAATATCTGTGGATTTTGATCACTTACTGCAAACAGAAAAGTATCATATGCATATTTCGGATTATTTATTTATTTATTTATTTATTTATTTATTTATTTATTTATTTATTTATTTATTTATTTATTTATTTATTTATTTATTTATTTATTTATTTATTTATTTATTTATTTATTTATTACGATTTATTACGATTTATTACGATTCAATGGGATGGTTTTAAAGCAATTCTTGAGGAATGTGAAAATAGGTTTGTACCTTTAAAGGTGGTAAGGAATGGTAAAGATCCCCTATATTATAACAGGGAAGTAAAGAGACTAAGGAGGAGGTGCAGGTTGGAGAGAAATAGAGTAAGAAATGGCTGTGGAAGTGAGGAGAAATTGAAGGAACTTACTAGGAAATTGAATCTAGCAAAGACGTCAGCTAAGGATAACATGATGGCAAGCATAATTGGAGGCCATACTAATTTTAGTGAAAAATGGAAGAATATGTATAGGTACTTTAAGGCAGAAACCGGTTCCAAGAAAGACATTCCAGGAATCATTAATGAACAAGGGGAGTGTGTATGCGATGTTCTTCAAAAGGCAGAAGTATTCAGTCAACAGTATGTAAGGATTGTTGGTTACAAGGATAATGTCCAGATAGAGGAGGTGACTAATACTAAAGAAGTATTAAAATTACCTATGACAGCAGTGACATTTACAGTAAGATACAAAAGTTGAAAACTAGAAAAGCAGCTGGAATTGATAAGGTTTCGGGGGATATACTAAAGACAATGGGTTGGGATATAGTACCATATCTGAAGTACTTATATGATTATTGTTTGCATGAAGGAACTTTACTAAATGAATGGAGAGTTGCTGTATTAGCCCCTGTATATAATGGAAAGGGTGATAGACATAAAACAGAAAATTACAGGCCAGTCAGTTTGACATGCATTGTATGTAAGCTTTGGGAAAGCATTTTTTCTAATTATATTAGACATGTTTGCAAAATTAATAACTGGTTTGATTGAATTTTGGCATTTAATAGGGTGGATCATGGGAGACTATTGGCAAAAATGAGTGCAATTGGACTTGACAAAAGAGTGACTGAATGGGTGGCTCTGTTTCTAGAAAATAGAACTCAGAGAATTAGAGTAGGTGAAATTTTATCTGTCCCTGTAAAAATTAAGAGGGGAATTCCTCAAGGCAGTATTGTTGGACTTTTATGTTTTCTTGTATATATCAATGATATGTGTTAAAGAAGTTGAATCAGAGATAAGGCTTTTCGAAGATGAAGTTATTCTGTACAGAGTAATAAATAAGTTACAAGACTGTGAGCAACTGCAAAATGACCTCGATAATGTTGTGAGGTGGACAGTAGGGAGTGTATGATGATAAACGGGGATAAAAGTCAGGTTGTGAGTTTCACAAATAGGAAAAGTCCTCTCAATTTTAATTACTGCGTTGATGGGGTGAAAGTTCCCT
Source organism: Anabrus simplex (assembly GCF_040414725.1). Lineage (NCBI taxonomy): Eukaryota > Metazoa > Arthropoda > Insecta > Orthoptera > Tettigoniidae > Anabrus > Anabrus simplex. The sequence goes on along the minus strand of NC_090279.1, from coordinate 27,865,448 downwards.
TTGGGGATCATTGTAAATACCTAGGTATTAATATAAGGAAAGATCTTCATTGGGGTAATCGCATAAATGGAATTGTAAATAAAGGGTACAGTTCTCTGCACATGGTTATGAGAGTATTTAGGGGCTGCAGTAAGGATGTAGAGGAGAGAGCATATTTGTCTCTGGTGAGACCCCAATTAGAGTAGATTACTTGATTCAGGAACTGGAAAAAATCCAAAGAAAAGCACCTCGATTTGATCTGGGCGATTTCCGACAAAAGAGTAGCGTTACAAAAATGTTGCAAAGTTTCGGCTGGGTAGACTTGGGAGAAAGGAAACGAGCTGCTCGTCTAAGTGGTATGTTCCGAGCTGTCAGTGGAGAGATGGCGTGGGAGGACATCAGTGGACGAATAATTTTGGATAGTGTCTTTAAAGGTAGGAAAGATCACAATATTGTAACAGTAAATGTGGTACTTCGGTAGACATGAGACGCAGGGCGTGTACCATTCGTTGAAGTGCGTACAGAGGGAGAGGGTTTGTTTAGAAATAAATCTTAAAATTTTTCCTCTGAGTTTATTAACAAATTCAAAGTCACCTCTGTACAGCAGATACAGTAGAAAACGTTCTTCGTCCTAGGGCTGGCGATGTCCTTGGATTCCGGCAGCTCCTCCTTTTCCCATACCAGTGAACCACCATTCCTCCCCCGATGGAAGTTCTAGAAGATCCATCCGACGTCTTGAAGATCCATACGGTGCTGATGAAGGGCGTTGAGGTAGTCCTCGTGAATGATGAACGTGAATGAATATCGTTAAGCCTTCGCGCGAGTTAATGCAAAGACTGCTTCTGCACAGATGAGAGGAAAGTTTATCAATGGTTTTAACAAGGTTCAAACACTAAAAAAAGGTATCTTTGAGAGTTTATCACACGGTGAAATGTCACTAAATTTTGTGCCGTGTTAAATGAAAAGAAGGCCACTAGACTCGAATGAGCATGTAAGTTTAATACTCATAAAAATAAAAGTCCACTCGAAACTTATCGTAGAATTTTAACAGAGTCACTTTAAGTTTGTGGCACTTGGCATAATGTAAAGTAATGCCGCACGACTTACTTCTTAGTTTGAAACACTGTTCAACGTAATTTAATTGGATACGAAAATAAAGATGTTTCACTCGTGAATTCGAACTCATTCACGTATTGATAATAACATGAAATTAAAATAATATATAAGTAATAATAATAACAACGTAAACGTTTCCACCTTTTCAATACTAAAATATATTCACAAAATTATAAATTACATGGTACTAGTTTCGACCCATCTAGGGGTCATCATCAGCTCACACTCTGGCCACACACTCAGCTGATGATGACCCCTAGATGGGTCGAAACTAGTACCGTGTAATTTATAATTTTGTGAATATATTTTAGTATTGAAAAGGTGGAAACGTTTACGTTGTTATTATTATTACTTATATATTATTCTCAGTTCAATACGGACCAAAAACATGAAATTCATAACCATTAATGAAATTAAAAGACGAAATTAATCATGTATTGACAGTCCTCGGTTCGACTGTTCGTAAAATCGAAACGCACAACTGAATGTTCGTAGAATTGAAACGTGCTGTTTAGTATAATTGAAATGCACAGTTCACACATGCACAGTTTACAGTTCATGACCTAAAGTTCATGAAATGGTAAATTAGTGACGTAGTCATGCTTGCAATCGAGTAAATCTGGATTAAAACAGTCTCATAAACTTGAAGTATTTAGTACTCTGTAAGGAGCAAACTGTTCTAAGTCCTGTCCAGAACATTAAACTTCAAATTACGAGCACTCGAAAACATTCGCAAGTCTTAGACACTCGTGTAGAATAAACAGTCACTTGATAATGTTCAGACGAAGCACAATTTATATCACGTCCCGTCGGAGTAAAAGTTTATCACTCACAGTGTAAAGAATTCCGTACAAGTCCATATTCGACGCGATTGGGTTAAAGTCCACGGACTCGAAGATTGATAGCCGCTTCACGCTAGATCACGGTCCTCGCGAACCGACTGTATGAACTCCACTGCCTAGCGTGCACATACACACTCTGGCCACACATTGCTCTGCTGAGCGAAGCAGTACTCTATTTATATCTGATCCGGGCCTTCACATCTCGTTCCATAACTTCATCGCCTCACGTCAGATTTACGTGAAACTCTGCAGGAACGTAGATAAGGGATCGGGTTACACGATGATATTGTTAAATTTGTTTAATTATTATTATGGGGAAAGGTATTACCCTTAGAAACTCGAAGAACATTCCACATCAGTCTAGGCTCTGTGTTGTGGTGAGGCATGCTGTGACGTCACCCGCTCTCTACGTCACACGCACACAGCTGTTGTTCGCCATCCAGTCAGTCTTTCGTAGCCGGCCCGGAGCGTAACGCGTAAGTTTTTAAAATTTCTATTACGGGGACTTAGTTTTGTACAGCCGTTACCGGTACATCTCCCCCTCCTCCTGGGGAAAAGAAAATTCGATAGGATTTTCTTTTAATGATCTCTCCTGAAATATTTCTTTAGGTTGGCTGCACTGTAAATGCCCTCGATGCTTCCATCCAGCTTATTAATTTTGTATGCCCCGTTTTCGAGAACCTCTGCAATTCGATATGGTCCTACATAAAGTGGGCAAAACTTTGCATAAATGCGAAGTTCAGGGTGCGAAACAGCTGGTTTTCTTATCAATGGCCAGGGAGTTTAGATACGGAGTGACACATTTAGAAATGATACCATTATTCTCCATCTCTTTGATCACCGTCCTGGCTTCCTCTCGGTACTTCTCAGGAACTGGATAGGGCAGTTTTTGATAAGGAGAGGTGTCCTTAACATTCAATTGGTACTCAAAATCTCTAACAACGCCGGGTTTGTCATCAAAAACCTCCGGAAATTTCTCAAATATTTGTCGAGTTGCCTCTGCCATGCGGGAATCGAACTCTGGGCTTTCAGCCGCACTGGTGAGAAATATGAAGTGATCACGACCTTCGTCGAACACATCCTCAATAATGGGCACTTCCTGGCCCTCGACGGGTCCCTCTTGACCGGGTCTACCCTCTTCGCAATCTATTTCATCGGCAGGCAGAGCATCGCTCATGTTGCCTCCGGTTTCTATGAATGCGGTACCCAGACCTTGGCACTTCAAATTATTACAGTCTACCAGCTGCAACTCTACAGAGTCGATGTTAAAAAATTGCATGACGTTGGCAGGATAATCAATGATTCCCCATACTTGGCTAGGAAATCTAACCCTAGGATGACGCTGAATTTCATCGGCGAAATGACTAGGAATATATGCTCGAACTGGACACCTTCAATGTCAAATGTAACGAAAGCTTGAAATTTACATTTGATATGCCCGTCCGGTACTATCCCTTTAATTTTGATCTGTGCGACTGGTATCAATAACATGCCTTCTCCCCCCTTCAACATTTCAATTAACCTCTCAGAAATTAATGAGGCCTGAGCTCCAGAATCGATTAAGGCGGTTACGTAAAGGGTATCCAAAGTAATATTAATAACTGGAAGACTTCGTTGGACATTTGGTGTTGTAGGAGTGGGATCTTCATACAAGAGATCTGAGTCATCCAAATACCAGTAATTAATATTAGTGACACAAATTATTTCTCCTCTACTCCGGTTTTCAGGCAATCTTATTGTTGTGTTGTCGAAGTTTTTTTTTAATTGCGCCTGTCGATTTGGGGTTTGTCGCAGGCGACGTGTTCTGTCTTATGGCGTGCTCTTGGTATTCTAAAGAGGTAGCGCCAGGTAATCCTTCATCCCGGTTTCGATTCTGGATATATTCGCGAGTTTCTCTCCATCTTCTTTCGATCTCGGCTCTCGGCGAATCTCCATCTCGAGTAAGCGACTCAATAGGTTTCTTCCACGTTTGATTACGTCTGTAAGGCGTACTTTGCCCGTATGGACGTCTCCTAAATCGCCGGAAATGAGATAACGAATCTCTCCGTGGTTCCACTTCCTCACGGGGTTCGGGATTCGATCTTGGCTGGTTGTTAACTTCGACAGGGTTGGTTGCAACCTCTTTCGTCTTAGCAACCCTGGGCGGATTTGGTGTATGGGCAGTGTCAAGTTTCCTTAATAAATTATCAAGTTGTTCTAGGTCTTGAACATTGGCTGCCACAAGAATTTCTTGTACATGCGCCGGAAATTGTAAAGTTACTACCTGTATTAACTCCTGTTGTGGCAAAGGAGGATCAAAGAATTGCATCTTCTTTAATTGAGAAATGAGAAAGTCAGAATATCGTGAAGAATTAATCGCTGTGTTGTATCTCCTGGAGTACAACTGTAGCTTAATCAAGTGTTGAATTTCTGAATTCCAAAACCTCTTCAACAAGGCCTCCTTGAACTCATCATAGGTTTTAATGTTAAATTTAAATGCTGTGTACCAATTTAATGCTTTCCCTTCCAATAATCTAGAAGCTATCCTCAATTGATGATCGGATCGTACTTTATTCTCTTGAAAGTACTCTTCAATGTTGAGAAGGAATTCTTTCGCTGTGTACTCTTCCTTTCCGGAAAATTTTGCAGGTTTATCGTCTGATAATTTTAAAACTGTGGAAATGCTAGAAGTATCTCCGCTAGACCCTTGACATTCGTGTGTAGACACCTCCTTCTCCACCTGAGATATCCTATTATCAATGGTCTCTATTTTTCCTTGCAATTCGACCTTGATAGTCTTAACTTGTCCACGGATGGAGTTTTCCACGCTCTGGACTTCCTTTTCGAGGTCCTGCTTCACTTCATTTACGTCGCGGCCTATGCGAATGATTTGAGTATGTGCGCTATCTAATTGGGTTTTTACATGCTTATCTGTTTCCTCTTGATTTGTTTTAAGTAAATTAACCTCATTACTTATTTTCTGGAAGTTAGTCTTAAAAGATTCATGGATGTTATCCTGAATAGAGGATATTTTTGCTTGTGCCTGGGATAACTGACCATGAGATTCTTTAAATTCTGCCTTTAAGCTTTCAACTTCCTTAATCAATTGATGTGAGGTGGGAAACGAAGCTTTTAAGTCTTCAACTATTTGTAGTTTAAGGTCTTGTTTTACTGTTTCTAAGTCACGGATGAGGCGTTCGTTTATTTCCGTAAACTTAGAATTAATCTTCGCATTAGTTTCTGAGAATCGTTTTTCAATTTCAGAACCAGCTTTAGTAAGCCTATTTTCCAAATTAGCATTAACTTCGGTAAACTTGGTATTAAATATTTTAGTTACTTGTGTGATACGACTTTCTAAGTTGGCTGCAGTTGCGGCGTTGGCCTCATTAATACGAGTGTTAATCTCATTAATACGAGATTCTAAAGTAGTACCTAACTGAGCAGTTGCAGCATTGGCCTCGTTAAGGGGAGACCCTACTGAGTTTTTCAGTCAAAAATGGTCCAGAAACCGAAAATGAGATTTTTCCATCAGATGATATATCATTCCTTGCCGCGCATTGTGATATAATTTTTTTGCTTGTACGGCCATTTTTAAATGCTCTGCGGGGGCGTTAAAGTTACACGTGCACTTCAGTTTGAATGGACACGCCCACTTCCCTGCAGATAAAGTGGCATAGCTCAAAGATTCTTTTGTGTTTCAACTTGATTCTTGAGCATGATGTTTAGGAATGGCCTAGTGCTGCCATCTGTTATCTTATTTTTGATGATTTGTTGAAGAGGTGTATTAGGGAAAAAACTCAAAATCCAAATGAGAGTTTACAATCTGTTATTTGGCATAAATGCCCTAAACAGACCTTTGTTTCCAAAGCAAGGGTGGACATGGCTGTTGTAAATGCTGTGGGGGAGTTCAGTATGGGTTCCGTAGCCTATCAAAAGGTCAAAATGGCAGTTGATGGCAGACAATTGAGTGAAACCACTTACAAAGTGGGTCATGAACGTGACAGAGACAGGAAGCAGAAAAGTGCCATGAATAGTAAAGAAGACAAAAAAACTGTTAGCAAGAAGCAGAAGCTGTCAAAATCAGTTGCTGAAGAGAGAAAAAGGGCTAAGGAAGGAGAAACATAGGTGCTGGGAAGTTCTGATGAAGGTATTATTACTTGACAGATGTTTATTTATAAAACTATCTTTTTCTCAGAACTAACAATTTCAGATGTTTAAAACATTCCTTGCACAACAGTTTTTACACCATTACCTTCAAACTGTGTCCACACACTCTACATTATAAGGTTCATGAAACTTAGTATCCGTTTTAAAATGTAATTATAATTTTCAGAGATATTGGGTGTGAAATCCAAAATTTTCATAGGTTTTAACATGGTTATGAGGTGTAGCGAGAAAAATGGAAATAATTGGATAACCAATGGATTGTTTTTGAAATGAATACCAATTATTATTAAAATATGTGTTGTGACTATTGTAAGAAAGTTTCAAGGAAATATTTTCAAAAATATTGTGCATGGGACATTTTGAAAATGATGTACTTTTTTCAAAAAAATTGTTATAAATTGAAAAATATCCATTCAAATTCATTCAAATGTTATAATTAGCTTAAATTTACTTATCTCAATGTACTACCAAAATTTGGTGAAAATCGGATAAGAATTGTAGAAAAATTAAAACTCAGTAGGGTCTCCCCTTAATACGAGCTTGTAAATCAGCACCTACTTGAGCATGCGATTCGGCAATACGTTCATTTAAGCTAATCTTAAGAGCTTCAATAGCAGCTAAAATATTTGCCATTTTGATGGTAATGTATTTAAACCAAGCAACAAGAAAATCATAAATCACTTGAAAAGAATTTAGATATCACCATTATTGTCCAATGGTTAAAAGTTCATGTTCAAAGTCATTCAAACATTCTCAAAAAGAAAAATCTCCAAGACATTTAACACACACAAAAATTATCCCATATCATTGATAACACTTCTTATAAAAGAAAAGTTAAATCTTGTTAGAAAGTTCTTTGGAATGTTAATGGCTATTCCACACAAAGCACTGGAAATGTATCTGGATTAAGTTGCTAAGTCACACGATTTTAGTGCGATTTTGTCTATCACTGCACTTCTTAATTTATTACTAGTACTTCGAAATTGACCATAGAATGGTCAAGTGTCAATTTAATTTCTACTGCACTCATAATTAAGTTCTGATATTGCTGAAACGCTAATTTCTAGTTCTACTGCACTCCAAATCGGCCCCAACACGACTGGGGCGCCAATTTCTCCCCCTCTCCTCTGTAACAGTAAATGTGGTACTTCGGTAGACATGAGACGCAGGGCGTGTACCATTCGTTGAAGTGCGTACAGGGGGAGAGGGTTTGTTTAGAAATAAATCTTACAATTTTTCCTCTGAGTTCATTAATAAATTCAAAGTCATGTCACCTCTGTACAGCAGATAGAGTAGAAAATGTTCCTCGTCCTAGGGCTGGCGATGTCCTTGGATTCCGGCAGCTCCTCCTTTTCCCATACCAGTTAACCACCATTCCTCTCCCGATGTAAGTTCTAGAAGATCCATCCGACGTCTTGAAGATCCATACGGTGCTGATGAAGGGCGTTGAGGTAGTCCTCATGAACGATGAACGTGAATGAACATCGTTAAGCCTAGGGGCGAGTTAATGCAAAGACTGCTTCTGCACAGATGAGAGGAAAGTTTATCAATGGTTTTAACAAGGTTCAAACACGAAAAAAAATTATCTTAGAGAGTTTATCACACGGTGAAATGTCACTAAATTTTGTCCCGTGTTAAATGAAAATAAAAATAAAAGTCCACTCGAAACTTATCGTCGAATTTTAACAGAGTCACTTGAAGTTTGTGGCACTTGGCATAATGTAAAGTAATGCCGCACGACTTAGTTCTTAGTTTGAAACACTGTGCAACGAAATTTAATTGGATACGAAAATAAAGATGTTTCACTCGTGAATTCGAACTCATTCACGTATTGATAATAACATGAAATTAAAAGACGAAATTAATCATGTATTGACAGTCCTCGGTTCGACTGTTCGTAAAATCGAAACGCACAACTGAATGTTCGTAGGATTGAAATGTGCTGTTTAATAGAATTGAAATGCACAGTTCACACATGCACAGTTTATAGTTCATGACCTAAAGTTCATGAAATGGTAAATTACTGACGTAGTCATGCTTGCAATCCAGTAAATCTGGATTAAAACAGTCTCATAAACTTGAAGTATTTAGTACTCTGTAAGGAGCAAACTGTCCTATGTCCTGTCCATAACATTAAACTTCAAATTACGAGCACTCGAAAACATTCGCAAGTCTTAGACACTCGTGTAGAATAAACAGTCACTTGATAATGTTCAGACGAAGCACAATTTATATCACGTCCCGTCGGAGTAAAAGTTTATCACTCACAGTATAAAGAAATCCGTACAAGTCCATATTCGACGCGATTGGGTTGAAGTCCACGGACTCGAAGATTGATAGCCGCTTCACGCTAGATCACGGTCCTCGCGAACCGACTGTATGAACTCCACTGCCTAATGTGCACATACACACTCTGGCCACATACTCAGGCCACACACTGCTCTGCTGAGCGAAGCAGTACTGTATTTATATCTGATCCGGGCCTTCACATCTCGTTCCATAACTTCATCGCCTCATGCCAGATTTACGTGAAACTCTGCAGGAACGTAGATAAGGGATCGGGTTACACGATGATATTGTTAAATTTGTTTAATTATTATTATGGGGAAAGTTATTACCCGTAGAAACTTGAAGAACATTCCACATCAGTCTAGGCTCTGTGTTGTGGTGAGGCATGCTGTGACGTCACCCGCTCTCTACGTCACACGCTCGCCGTCCAGTCAGTCTTTCGTAGCCGGGCCGGAACGTAACGCGTAAGTTTTATTTAAAGATTTCTATTACGGGGACTTAGTTTTGTACCGCCGTTACCGGTACAATGTAAAGAGATAGAAGATTTAATACAATATGTAAAGGTGACGAGAATCTAATTGTGATGGGAGACTGGAATATAGTGGTATGCAAAGGAGGATAAAGTAATATAGTAGGAGACTTCGGATTTGGACAAAGGAACGAAAGAGGAAGTCGGCTGGGTGAATTCTGCACTGATCATAATTTAGTCCTTGCTAATACTTGGTTCAAACACCACAAACGACGGCTGTATACGTGGACGAAGACCTGGAGACACTGGAAGGTATCGAATAGACTTCATTATGATTAGGCAGTGATTCAGAAACCCGGTGTTGGGTTGGAACACTTTCCTAGGAGCAGAAGTGGACTCTGACCACAACTTGTTGGTCATTAAATGCCATCTGAAGTTGAAGAAATTGAAGAAAGGAAGGAATGCAAGGGGATGGGATCTAGACATGTTGAAAGAAAATAATGTGAGGGATTGTTTCAAGGAACATTTTGCAAAAGGATTAAATGAAAAGGCTGAAGGAAACACAATAGAGGAAGAGTGGATAGTCATGAAAAAAGAAGTCGGTAGGGCTGCTGAAGAAATGTTTGGAAGGAAGAAAAGATCAAGTAAGAATCAATGGATAACTTAGGAGATACTAGACCTGATTGATGAACGACGAAAATACGAAATTGCTAGAAATGAAGGTGGCAGAAAAGAATACAAGCGATTAAAGAATGAAGTGGATAGAAAGTACAAGGTAGCTAAGGAAGAATGGCTGAAGGAGAAGTGCAAGGATGTCGAAGGTTGTATGGTCCTAGGGAAGGTAGGTGCTGCATACAGGAAAATTAAGGAAACCTTTATAGAAAGGAAATCTAGGTGTATGAATATTAAGAGCTCAGATGGAAAGCCACTTCTAAGAAAAGAAGACAAAGCAGAAAGATGGCAAGAACATATCCAACAGTTGTATCAAGGTAAAGATGTAGATGATTTGGTTCGGGAACAGGAAGAGGCTGTTGATGCTGATGAAATGGGAGACCCAATTTTGAGGTCAGAGTTTGACAGAGCTGTGAGTAATAAATAGGAACAAGGCTCCTGGAATTGATGACATTCCCTCTGAATTACTGACTACCTTAGGAGAAACCAGCATGGCAAAGTTATTCCATTTAGTGTGTAAGATGTATGAGACAGGAGAACCGCCATCCGATTTTCGGTAGAATGTCGTTATACCTATTCCCAAGAAAGCCGGTGCTGACAAGTATGAAAACTACCGCACCATTAGTTAAGTATCTCATGCCTGCAAAATTTTAACACGTATTATTCACAGAAGAATGGAAAGAGAAGTTGAAGCTGAGTTAGGAGAAGATCAATTTGGCTTCAGAAGGAATGTAGGAACACGTGAAGCAATCCTGACTTTACGGCTGATCCTAGAGGATCGAATTAAGAAGGGGAAGCCCACGTACATAGCGTTCGTAGATCTAGAAAAGGCATTCAATAATGTTGATTGGACCAAGCTATTTAACATTCTGAAAGTGATTGGGATCAGATACCGAGAACGAAGAATTATCTAAAATCAGTCTCCAGTCATAAGAGTGAGGCAAAGCTGCAGGTTTTCCCCCCTCCTTTTCATTGTTTACAGTTTACAAAGAATAGGCAGTAAAGAAAATCAACGAGGGATTTGGAGAGGAAATCACAATCCAAGGAGAGGAAATCAAGACCTTGAGATTTGCCGATGATATTGTTATTTTATCAGAGACTGCAGAAGATCTCGAGAAGCTACTGAATGGTATGGACGAAGTCCTGGGTAAGGAGTACACGATGAAAATAATTAAGTCCTAAACCAAAGTAATGGAGTACAATCGAATGAAGGCAGGTGATGCAGGAAATATAATATTAGAAAATGAAGTCCTAAAGGAAGTACATGAATATTGTTACTTGGGTTTAAAATAACTAACGATGGCAAAAGGAGGAATAAAATGCAGACTAGCACAATCAAGGAGGAGCTTTCTTAAGAAAATGAATTTGCTCACTTCAAACATTGATACAAGAAATAGAAAGACGTTTCTGAAGACTTTCATCTGGAGCGTGGCATTGTATGGAAGTGAAACATGGACTATTACCAGCTCAGAAAGAAAGAGAATAGAAGCTTTTGAAATGTGGTGTTACAGAAGAATGCTGAAGATGCGATGGATAGATCCAATCACGAATGAAGAGATACTGAATGGAATTGGTAAGCGGAGATCGATTTGGCTAAATTTGACGAGAAGAAATGATGCAATAGTAGGACACATCTTAAGACACGGAGGACTTGTTCAGTTGGTTTTGGAAACAAGTGTAAGAACGGTAGGGGTCGACCAAGGTATGAATATGGCAATCAGATTAGTGCAGAAATATGATGCAGTAGTTACGTAGAAGTGAAAATGTTAGCAAATGATAGGGTGGAATGGAGAGCTGCATCAAGCCACTCTATGGACTGATGACTCAAACAACAGCAACTTGTGAGATGACTTACCGAAGTGCCAAACTTCGTCCATCTGTCATATTTCAGGTCTTCACAAGCATAAGATTCCAATATAAAACTAAAGTGCTCTATAGGCAAATACACATTTTTGTGAAACATTTGAACTGCAAATTAATTTGAAACTTTAAACCTCACTGTTGAAACGTTAGTTAATGACTCTCCTCTTCATGAATACGCTGCATTACCATCGAATTGTTTTGAAAATAAAATACAGTCCGTGGTTACTCACTGGTAAGGTGAAGTAATTTTTATAATCGCTAAGTAGTTTTTGACTCTATCCGTTACAAACAATATTCTTTATAATATTAGTATAGATTTAATACATGGATCTTCAAACATGACACCTGACTAACTTTATTAATTCTGTTCATCCCTAACTAACCGCTTAGTGCTAATTGAAAATTTATACATTATTTCAGATGGTGGACACGTTAGCTATTTCAACTCAAATGCTAGAAGGATTTGTCCGTAATTCATCACCTGCAGATCATTTCTCGTTTTCAGCAGTAATCATGTCAGCGTCACACGAAGAAGCCTCAACTTCAGAATGTTTATTATTTTTAAGTTATTAAATTGTGACACTAGAACTATTTACGTTTGCTGCTAACCACATAGAAATTGGTAAATTTTCTGTTAATATTTCATGTATTACTTGTGAAATAAACCTACTTTCGAAACCCATAAACTGTGAGTGTTAATGCGAGCTCCTCGTAACTTGTTGTGGAGCACTGTATCCGTGCGGTCGCTGAAGTAAACATGCAGCCTGCTTTTGCCTATTGTTGTCAACAGCCAGGAAGAGGCCAGAAGTTCAAATTCAAGGGATGTATGCTTTGGTGACATACGTATTTAAGGCAGCAATAAAGCTGTTAGCACAGCGTATACCAGACAAAGTGTTTCACATCACCTGTTTGAGCAGACTATAGTATTGCGCTATGCAATATAAGGTACTAAGATTTATTTCTGTTATTCTTATGTAGCACTCAAGATAATTTCCTTACCAATGTAATACACACACAAGTTGTTATGTTCAGCTCTAGACACATAGTCTTACTAATAAACATCCTTATACACTTGTTTAACACTTGAATACACGTTCATGGACACTTTTTCTGGTTAGGCCGATCTGTATATAAATATGAATGTTATTGGTTGACATAGGTAAATATCCAGTTATGTACAGTATCTCAAGCCACATCTAATGCCGTTAACAAAAATAATGTTAAAAAGGAATCGAGTGTGAAAATATTAATATAATGGAAAGTTACTTCAGATAAAAAATCTTCATAGCATGGAACCTATTATGTCATAACTCCCATTTCATCTTCATTAAGTTTTCAATTATTTCACAGGTGGTAAAGAAACATTTCGGATTTTAAATTTGAATGATAAAATATCAGTACGTGTCATCCCTTACAGTCATGTTCAGAAATTAGTGTGCGCAAGCACGTAAACGTCAGTCGCTGGCCAATGTCTTTACTATTAACTCTACATTGAGGGGAGGGGGGAAGCAAGGCAAATGGTCTCCGGATACGGAAGTTACTTTTAAAACAAACCTCAAGTTTTTATCTCGCTTAGTTCTTAATTTGTAACAGGAAGAACGTCTCGTGTGTTTAGGTTTCACGCGTGATGTGCCAGTAGGGATCTCACATTCCGTGTGCATTTAAATCTCCAGACAGTCGTATGCACTCCAGTGTTCATTTTATTATCAGTACAATACTGATGAAATAAAAATCAGTGATAAATGAACTCTTGAGGACAAGTGGATTGTGGTTGTGAAGTTTTGTGTAATTTGAGAGTCCGTGCTTTTGCGTGGGGATTTTCAGTTCATAGCAAAAAGGCAGAAGCCTGCACAATGGATCTTCAAAATAAGAAGAAACGTTCCATAGTAATAATTGTCACTGATAATAATTACTAACTCCTTTCCTCGCTCATATCCGCAGTGCTGTGAGAACTTGAATTTCGCAAGATATGAAGCCGCCTCTAGGATCTTTAATTAAGTCATTTCTGGCTGTGTTAAGGAGAATTCGAGCATGCGCCTTCGTAAATCTACATTTAATTTTAAAACTTCCGTCATCTTGTTTCACTCCACCTCCTACAGTGTTTTATTTTCCAGCCTCCATAATCACAAAATGTTCTGTCTTCTACTACATCTTCACAATATCTTGGAGATCATCAACGTTATTTTCCATTCTTTCAATGTTTGCTCAATGGATGAGTCGGATGTTTCACCACGATTATATTACTGCAGATAAACTGATCACTCGTTTCTTTTTCGTCAGTCGGTCCTGGTCTGTACAAGTAATTCAGCGAATAACTATAACAGACGTATACACGGGAAGCTTATACACGGCTTATTAGTAACAAATTGCATATCAACGGTGTATAAACCTTGTATAAAAGTTATACATCGTTTATTAGTAAGACTGATAAATATTAAAACATTAAGACCACTGTCGCTTCCTTTCGCTCCTAGTCATTTCCTATGCCATTATCTCGATGAAACCTGTTCATGGCAGTTCTGACATCAGCTGCTCTGTTAACGACAGTGAAGAGTGGAGTTGGGATCATGGCTGAATCTTGATGTACGCCACTTTCAGCAGGGAAAAACGAACTAGATTCCTCTTTCGTAGAGGGACGGACATATCTTCCATAGTTTGGAGGTAGCACATGTTCCATCATCTTAGTCATTAAAAGCAATACAGTACATATTTCGGCTGGAGAGTATTAAGTGCTATTACATTAACAGTCCCCTCAATAGTCGAGAAACAAATTAAACAGGTAATATGTTAACTGGTGAGCAGCTCAACAATAGGGGCAGGGTGTGGTCGGATCGCACGGAAGAACGTCGGTTCGATTCCTCGTCAGGAAGTCGACAAATTTCAGAAAATATATTTCCTTCTCCGGAAGTGCTCATTGCCCTGAGGGTCGCTCAGTCTATATCCGGTTAATTCATTGGGGTAAAGGTGGCCGGGCGTAGAGCTAACCACTCTGCCCCACCAAGTGCCGAGGTTACGTATAGTGGACAGTACGTCCGAGCTGATAAGTGGTGTGGAGGGAGAGAGGAGGAGAGGACAACCGCTCAGTACATAACACTAGAGTAGTTCAGTCGACCAGTTGGATGACATGCATATTGCCTATCCCGGTCTTCGGCGAGGGGAACTTCTGAGCCTTTTGTATTTGGAGTCGTCCTCCGACCAGACTACTAAGCAGTATCGAACGGTAGAGAAGAGAGGCACGATGAAGTATTTATGAAGCAATTGTGATCAGTCGAAAAAGGTAAATGAACATGTAAACGGCCTATGAGATATATTTAAAGCGATTCTCGAGATGTTTAAAAACAGGTATGTGCCTTTCATGGTGAAAAGAAAGAGTTGCTATGGCCCACTATAATATAACAGATAATAAAGTAGTTTAGGAAAGAGGTGCAGCTCAGAAAATCTATTTATCAATTAGAGTGAAGAAAGGACAGGCTGCTGGATATTTCTAGGAAAATTAAATTACGAAGAGTCATCTAAGGAAAGCATAATGGGTTGGTTACTTGCAAGTCATGAGAATGTTAGTGAAAGTGTTGAAGTATTTACTGACACATTAGGCGAGAAACAAGTTCCTGGAAGTATATTCCATGGATCATGAATGATCAAGGGTAGTGTCCTGGTACAGGTGGTGACTAATACTAGCGAAGGACGGAAATTAGCGTATAATAATAAAGATCCTTACATGAGAGATACTAAGAACTAAAGCTGAAATTGTTAAGGAACCAGGGAATACACAAAGAAGGTAAAGGGTCGGGATATAGTTGGGTATCTGAAGTACTGATCTGATTACAGTTTGCAAAAGGGAACAAAACCAAATGCATTGAGACTTGTAATGTGCAAAGTATGGGTTGGTTAACATAATATGGGTAATTAAATGTCAGTGACATGTAAGGTGTGGGAAATAATTATTCCCAATTATATTTAACACAGCAGTTGTCAGGATAAATGGCAAGATATCTGAAATCTTCAAGGCACAAAGGGGCGTTCGCCACGGCTGTATGTTTTCCTATTGGTGGCAAAAAGGTATCGAATCTCCGATATGCAGATGACACTGTCTTGATTGCCATGGATGAGGCAGAAATGACAGAGCTTTCAGACCGGGTCAGAACTGAGAGCATCAGTTTGAGTTTGCATATCAACATGCTAAAGACAAAAAAATTGGTAGTTTGTAGGCCTGGCAAGCTGAACAACCTCAGTGCCTTCAGCGAAATGGAAATGGTTTCTGAAATGTTTTACCTGGGTGTCATTATAACTAGCAATAACAGCTGTGAAATAGAGATCAGGAGAAGGATTGCCAGTTATCTCATATTTGGAACGATCGCTACATTTCTGTAAAGCTGAAGATCAGACTCGTACAGACACTGGTACTCTCTGTCTTCCCCTATTGTGCTGAAACGTGAACCTTACGAGCTTCACATTTGAATAAGATCAAGTCTTTCGAGAAGTGGTGCTGGAGAAGAATGCTTCGCATTCCTTGGACAGCATTTCCAATCTACGACTACATCCTCAAGGAGCTGAACATCAATACCAGGTTATCGGCAAAATGTCAACAGAGGATTCTCCAAATCTTTGGTCATATTATGCGTCGTGGAGAAGGAAGCCTTGAAAAGCACATAATCTTGGGAAACGTGCCTGGAAAGAGGGAGCGTGGGCGAGCACCTATACGCTGGACATGCAACAAAGACATCGTTCATACAATCTACCGATACAGCAGAAGACCGTGGAGGATGGAGACGGATACAAAGAACAGGATCCTCAGGATTGAGGGACCGATATAGACAGACATATTTAAGATGAGGACTCCCTTGATGTTAGTTGACAGTTCTGTTATTTTCTAAAACACCATTTAGCGGGGAACCATTAAAATCAGTTCCCTTACGATTACCTCTTGTTTTGCTATTAAGCCTGTTGATAGGCTACGTGCTGTGCAGTGAGGGCTCGTGAGGGATCACACAGACGACAGCAGAACTAAACTAAAGGAAAATAAATTAATTCGTAGGTCAAGACCCTTCACTGAACATTCACGGTCTTCGAAGACGCTGAACCGCCAGAATTTTCTCCCGAAGGTGTTCGTTTACGTGGCAGTTAATGTACCGAGACGAGGCTGACCGAAGTGAACCGGGTTTGAACCCAGAAAATTGAGTTCTCTACAGTAACTAATAATCTCAGAATACAGTACGTTGTATAGTATATAAACCAAGAATATTGTAAAGTAAATAATGAACAGAGATTACAGTACGTTGTATAGTAAATGCTCAGTGTATTGTATAGTAAATAGTGATCTCAGAAAATAGTACGTTTTATAGTATATAAAACAAGAATATTGTATAGTAAGTAATGAATACCGAATACAGTACGTTGTATAGTAAATGCACTAAGTGTATTGTGTAGTAAATAGTGATCTGATAATACAGTAAGTTGTATAGTATATAAAACAAGTATATTGTATAGTAAATAATGAATACCGAATACAGTACGTTGTATAGTAAATGCACTAAGTGTATTGTGTAGTAAATAGTGATCTGATAATAGAGTACGTTGTATAGTATATAAAACAAGTATATTGTATAGTAAATAATGAATACCGAATACAGTACGTTGTATAGTAAATGCACTAAGTGTATTGTGTAGTAAATAGTGATCTGATAATACAGTACGTTGTATAATAAATACACCAAGTGTATTGTATAGTAAATAATGATCTCAAAATAGAGTACGTTGTATAGTATATAAACCAAGCATATTGTATAGTAAATAATGAACATAGAATACAGTACGTTGTATAGTAAATACACCAAGTGTATTGTACAGTAAATAGTGATCTCAGAATACAGTACGTTGTATAGTAAATGCACTAAGTGTATTGTATAGTAAATAGTGATCGCAGAATACAGTACGTTGTATAGTAAATGCACTAAATGTATTGTATATATAACAGTGATATCAGAATACAGTAAGTTGTATAGTATATAAACCAAGCATATTGTATAGTAAATAATGAACATAGACTACAGTACGTTGTATAGGAAATGCACCAAGTGTATAGTAAATAGTGAGCTCAGAATACAGTACGTTGTATAGTAAATACACCAAGTGTATTGTATAGTAAATAATGAATACCGAATACAGTACGTTGTATAGAAAATACGCCAATTGTAAGTTATAGTAAACAGTAATCTCAGAATACAGTACGTTGCATATTAATACACCAAGTGTATTGTATGGTAATTAGTCAATTCAGAATACAGTACGTTGTATAACAACGGTTACGGTAAGAATATCAGAGAGAGCAGCGTTCGTATCTATATCCATAATGGAAAATTTTCTGTTGTATGTGTTAGAGATTTTCATTTTCTTAATCTGGCATTCAAGAGAGAGATGAGTGTAGGAATACATCAGGGTAATAGAGACTTTTTATAGTGGTTATATGTTTGTATCATAAAATTAACGCTGTATTGATTCATATGTAGACAGCACATGTAATAAGAAGTGTGGTAGTTTTTTATTCTTGCGGTAATCAGAGAGATCAGGGTTCGAAATCCATGTGATGCATGTATTAGAGATTTTTATTCTAATCCTGAACAGAGAGAGATCAGTGTTGGAATCCGTGATTATTCATTCTGTCACGGTGACTGTTGTGTTTGCGTCATAAAGTTGATGTTATAAAGAGGCAGAGAGGGGTAGTCAACATCATCTGCCTGCATGACAATTTCTGTTGCTTTTGCAACCCCATTAAGAAGAAGAGGCCTAACAATGAAAATACATACATAGCAAAATGAAAACAAATCACAATTACTCACCATGAGGGTAGTAGTACAAAACATGAAGGATAAAAGGACTGGATCATAACATTAACGCTTGAAACTTTACCACGTCAATATCACTAACTACTAATTAAGAAGCGAGATTAAAGTTAAATTAAAAAAAATTACTTAATAAATTAAGGTTTACATTTCATTATACAGTATACATATGTACAATTAAATATATTTTTGAAAAACAATAACGCAAAGAAAACTAAATTGTGAAATAATACTTCATAATAAATTTTAAGTAGACATAAATGAAGCTGATACCAGCATTGGCTTCTTTAAGGAATTAAATATTTGGAGGGCTTGAAAACTTTTATCCTTAATAATCTGGTAAACAATGTTTAATTAAAATATTGAAGAGCTAGAATATTTTAAAAACATAGGTTGCAACAAATATAATTTATAAATACTTGAACCATAAATACTTGATAATTAGTATACAGGCCCGCAACTACTAACACTGTTTAGAATTGATATTTGCTACACTTCCCAGATTAACACACAAGGACACACATACTACAATCGACTGTGGCTCCAACCGCGAATAAATATTACACAATTAAATGACATATATATATAGCAGAAAGCTTTCAAAACCAAGTCAAGCATTACAAGGGAAAAATAAAATAAACGTTCCACACTTAACAACAGAGCACGGAAGCAAACAACAGAAGCTAGTCGTTACCGACGCCAAGCCATCATCCCGTAAAAGTCGTCAAAGCCACCAAAATTTAAAATGTGTCCATCAGATAAGATAATATGACACATTATGTAATAATAAACGAAGGCAAAGGCCCCAAACAATGGATAGTATGTGACAAGAAAACGTCAACAGAACGGCATATATTAACTTAAATGTCGACCAGCAAATTTAAATTTTTTGCAGACTCGATGTTATTAAAAGCATAGTAAGAATAATTATAATTACAGTTTTGGATGATAGTACGAAATTACTTTTAACTTTTAAACAGTTCGCTAAAAGCTTAGATAATTTTGAATGGAGGTGGCTTTGGATAATGCCAGATGCATACGTGAGGTGTTTCAATTAAAGTCGAGAACAACGCAAAAAACGATCCGATACAAATCGTCAGGCAGCAAACGCAATAGCAACACAGTTAGAAGGCAAATTCAAACAAGCAAGAAAATTAGGAAGTAAAACACACATCAAAATTAAAAAATAATAATCACGAAGAATGAATCAATGACAATCAAGCACGAACGATAAGACAATAAATTTAAACAACTCACACAAAACACAACCTCATAGACGCATCACTAGCGATTCCAAATTCTAACATAATATAATTATATTTACATTTAGAAATTTAGTACATAACCAATACAAGAACATTTTGTTTACCAAAGTTCACAACCGACGTTGCCAAAAAGAACACAGTTCAATTAAATAAAGAAATGTTGTCGATAGGATCAATAAAATTATAGGCCAAATTCACGGTAAGATTTCTTACTTCTAATCATCCGCGGTCTTAAAAGATCTGCCGTAATAATTATGATTTTCCAGTACTTACATTTTGTAACGGTCGACACTCACAATACTTTCTATTTACACAAATAAATCAAACTTTAGGTTGGAGCTCACAGATATATAAGAAAAAAGACACAAAGGCGTAGCCTTAGTCGCCCCATACTTAACCAGGAGTATTCCACTCCATTTGTAACACGCTCCGGGTATCCCAAAATGTCTTCCCACGGACAAGGCAGAACACAGCCATCTTTGAAAGGTGGCACTTAGGCACTTTATGCAGCAGGAGAGTTTGGATGCCTTTTCCTCTCATTGGTAAGTTTAAACATCATTCTCAGAAACTTTAAATTTACTTTTGTTTTCCTTCATAACTAAAATATTTTTGAGTTATCCTGATGAAAATTTGTATGCGTATTGTGACATTTTAGGTCTATTGTAATTGGCAGTGAATTTTATGTGACCGGACTGTACGCCATGTGTTCCGCGCAGAGTGTCGGCGGCGGAACCTAAAGGGATGACTTCTTTTTTCTTTTTGTATAACCTGTTGTGGGGTGAAAGACAATGTTGTCACCGCAAGAGAAGACGGGAAAAATGTTAATACTGCTGAACTCTCTATCCACGAGAAGTACTACATTCAAAATATTTCGTAATATCACAACTTCAGATTCGACGTGTTAATAAACATTCTCCAACAAGCTTTGATATCACATTTCAGGAAGGCATAAATAATAATATTTGGAAATTAAATTAATTGTGGAATTAATTAATTAATTAACCCTTTTGGACCCAACCCCATTAAAAATTTGTTTTCACAGTTTATCTTTATTTATTTATTTACTGACATCATTTTAGACTGCAAAACACATTTAAAAGAAAATTACATATACTAATATCTTCAAAAATGGATGTTCCCATTTGGGAACAATGGTCCCACACAATAGCTATATTCAGTTATTTCACTATTGAGTCCAGTCTTCTTATCTTGCACTGTGAAACAATGGTGAGCAGTGAAGGTGCAACAGGACTGGAATCTGTGCACTACAAGCTGGTACGAGATGGTGTGCTCCACCGGTTCTCTGTACAAAAGAAAGTGATCCTGAAGGTCCAGTTCTAGGAGATGGTGGAGTGGATGTAAACATACCACTGACTAGCATTCTGGTGAAAACAAGGTGGCCCAGCTTTGACTCTGGAGAGAGCAGTGTGTGGATCCGCCAAGCAGCAATTCTCAGCATACTGATGCAATTCATGAGTATAGGCCAGTACAATTTTTTGACGTTATTACCGGCCTATACTGCGAAGAAAAACGGTCAAGTAAATCCACTCCACCCATATACTTGTTGAAAGCTTTTATTAAAAGAGGCTGGGTAACTCGTATATGCTTTTTCTGACTTTGGTTATACCGTTTAACCTGCTGGGTAGGATGCACTTTATCAAAATTTGTTGCAACACAAACAACTTTATTGTCTTTCCACTTTGCTGCGAGGACCCTTCCATCAGTTCTAAAGTCGTATGTTCCTCGAATGGACTTGTCTGTTGAGGTAATATTCTGGAGAGGGCAGTTCTTGAGTCTCACCTCGCGCACTGTTCCCGTAGCCCTGAATCCAAGAAGACGTAATTCAGCCAGGAGATCATATGACGTGAAAAAGTTATCCATGAACACAATATGACATGACGGGTTGAGTACACAGCTCAACATATTTTTCACCATTTTAGTACCCAAAGGAATACCAGATTTCAGATTATTGATGTCTCTACCACAATATGGATCAATATTGAATGGATATCCAGGAGCTGAACATAACATCCAAAGTTTGAATCCGAATCTGATCGGTTTACCATGCAGGAACATTTTGCAACTATGGCGCCCATAGTAAGGTACCATTTGTTCAAACACACTCAATTATATTTAAAAAATCCCGAACTGTTGTAAAGATTCATTCACTGCCTGAATAAGAGGTCTCACTTTTACCATTTTGTCTCCAGGTGTCAGGTCTCCATTGTTGGCAACATGAATGTTTCTTTTCATCGCCTGAAATTTGTTACGACTCATTTGCCTTGAAACAAATGGAACAGAAACATCTTCTGCCTTTGACCAATACAATTTTTCTCGTGATAAGGAATGATATCCGGACATAAATATTATTCCAAATTTTTTTAGCACATATGTTTATCACAGTAAAAATTAGTCATTTTATATAGGCGTATCATTTCATTTCCATTACAAACATGTTCAAAATACGATTAATGAAAAAATAACGGAATAGGGAAAACGGCTCCAGTCCTACAAGGTGAGGATGACTTTGTTCCAAACTGTCAATAGGAGTTTCTTGTAGAATGGCTATATATTTTTCCGACTTCTTCCATCCATTGCGGTGTAATTCTCTCTCTCTCTTGCCTTTACTACTTGCCGTGTTACTGGAAATGCGTGGATCTTTTTCAGACCTAGCCCTCTTAGAATGCGATTCACTGCCATCATCAGTATCATCTTCAGCAGCATGGTGTAGTTCCACCTCTCCACACACTTCTGCAGGCAGATCTTGCTCATCGGTGCATGTTACGTCATCGTCACCAGCTTCATCATCTGTCAAGTTCCCATCTCCTCCTTCAGGGGGCATTATAACAATATCTACTTCACCCTGTAGATTGTCATTTTCTAATTCTTCTAAAATCTCTTCAAGTTTCAGGAATTTCTTGAAAGACATCTGAAATAAGAGAGAAACGAACTTATATGAAAAACGTGAAGTGAAGCGGATGTTACATCGAACCGGTTATATGTACGAAAAAGTCATAGAAGTTTTACTGATTAAATCCGGGGAAAATGAGCATTGATAATGCGTTTGAATTTCTCACTAATCTTACTAATACAGATATTCAAATTTGATAAATGTTTAGGTTGTCAGTGGAAATGTTACTGTGTCATACAGGAAATACACTATATTCAAGGTCCCATTGTTCCCATTTGGGAACAACAAAAATGAATCCTTTACCATCCCCCCATGTATCGTGTTCTTAATATTAACTTTGGTACATTGTAAACTCCAGAGATAAAAAACATATTTGTCACTGATTTTTTAAACAAATATTATAACTTACTTCAAACGTAAGTAAGAACGAAGTCTGAAGACATTCGGCTGCAGCATGAATATACAACAACAAAATGACTGATGTCGGTACTGTATAAAACCTGGAACAGAGTTGGAACTCTCAAACGGAATTCAACACTAGGCGCGAGTAACAATAGAACAGCCTTAACTTAGCTTATTGTTTCCTGACAAGAATAAGAAATCATGTTCCGATTTGGGAACAATTGAATCAAATAGGTTAACAAGATATTAGGGGACATGTTAATTACAACGTCGAGGAATTCAGGACGTCAATCGAATCACGAGGTATGACGTCAGAGCTCAGAATATAGGTGGCGAACCGAACTAGGATTTTCTTATTCTTGCTTATCTGCTGGCTACGCGTGTTTCTCGGAAGCTCACTACGCAGGGAGGTCTTTTATAGACCTGGACAGCTGTTACTTGCACCACGAGGAGAACAGTGTCATTTCTTGGCAGTTTAACAGACCATCTACAATCATAAGAGACGTCAATAGTGTCTGGGAAGAAAGTTCGTATCATTACATGTCAACTGTGAAACCACGAGTGGGGAATTTGTACTAACATTTTTGTGAAAGTTTCAGGGAACATCAAGCAGTACCAGTTTGATACCGGTCAAGGCAATGAAGACCTACAGTAAGAAATTCGTGTGCCCCGGAGACACCGCCCACATCAGGATGCAGTACTAAAAGACGGGACCAATGCCGACAGCGTCCTAATGCCATGAATCCAGCCTAGAAGGAGACCAGGGTCAACAAGACATCCAAGTTAAGTCGACATTACATTCATACTGGGTATTATCTGTTCTATGTAGCTGTAATAAGTAGTTAACTTTCTTCTTGAAGGGATTATTGATTGAACAGTAGTTTGAGTAGATTTCTAGTATCTTTACCATGTCATTTTCTTGTGTTATACGACGTTGAATTTGTATTTTATCCTACTATTCGATTTTAAAGTGCGTGATGACAAAATGTCAACATCATCGACCACGCGGGTTTCAATAAGTCATGTCATCGGACAAGTATCTGATTTAAATATCAGCCATCAGCTAACCTTTAAGGAATTTTACGTTTCCATTCAATTACTATAATATTGAGGATTGTGTACGCGTGATATTTTTATAATTCGGAATTTATTTCTCCTATATTTTACCGAAAGTGGTTGCCACGTTTTTTATGAGGGAGCAGTCTCATCTGACATATTAATGCTACGCTAACGATACAGATTGCTTTCTTTTGGATCCGATTTCATACTTTTAAGGGAGGATATTGTCTGATTGTTATATTTACGTGAGGTTCCAGTCATTTATGAGAATTTTCCCGTGATATTTTTGACGGATGTGGCGAATTATTTTCGATATGGTACCTCTCACGTTGTGCCACGTGGAGAAATGTTGCATGGATTATGGTGATTTTATGTGCTATTTGGGGGCGAATCTTCGCGTCTCTATGATCAGAAGCACATGCAATCTATTTTATGTGATGTTGTGTGCAACGATGAATGGATATTTAGGAATAATTTATCGTCATTTTTGATGTATTTTCGAGTAGTTGTTTTCGTGAGAAAACCATAGGCAATAGCGTCTTCATAAAATATTATTGAACCACGAGGTAAACCACATGTCTTCCTACAAAATAAAATTGAGCGTATGAGATTGTTAGAGCCTTTTGTCATACTGCATGAGCGTCATCGCAATAATGTTAAAATCGTGGCTGTGTAATATTACTCAATGCCTCGACATTTGATAAATTTTGGTAACGTCCTGAGTTCGATGTAGATATTGACGATATTATCAGTCACCATTACCCAGACTATTTGTACCTGATGGATTATTTCTATGTGCAAGCCATTATTTACGGGAGTCTTCCATTTCCATAAAATTGACGTATAACGTGTGGACGTGTGTGTATATTTGTAAAATAGTACCCTTAGTTGTAGTTGGTTCCAATTCTTTCCTTGGTGGATGAGGGTAAAGGGAGACTTATTACGTGCATTTTATTTTGTTATTTCCACAGGTTGAGTGATCTTATTTTTGTTATGAATTGTTGATGTATGTGTTACCACCGTTGTTCTGAGTTTCGGCGTTGTGTTAAGGTCATGACACATGGTTAAAATTTAATTTAATTTTTTTCCTCTTTCTTGCTTACTTTTATCACGTAAAGTCACGTGTATTCTGAGGTTACACTGAAGAGATAATCACTGAAAGGTCGCTTTAAATTGGAGAAATAATTAGCAGTGAAATTAATTTTTAATTATTAATTTTTTGTATTTCATCTTTTTGACCAGTCATGTAACTTAAGCATTTAAAATCTTGTTCCAGAATTTCCGGCATGATTTGAAATGCGTACGAGCATAATTCTCTAACAAAATCAAATTTAACATTCAAATAATATTCGAGAAAATATGACTTTTATGAAAACAATGTGTGTCAGAATTAATAAGAATTCATTAACATGTACCATCTCATTTGCTTTAATTTTTGGATGTGCAGCAAGTGTTAACGTAAAATTAAAACTTTTAGTGATCATCTCACACAATCATAATTCTTAGAAGGACGGAATTATTTTGTAATAAATCATCCACCATTAATGTGTATTTCGACGGTTCATTATTTACTGATATCTGTCCATTTCCTTGATCCACACCATCTTTTTGTGGAACATGTCAATCCCTTACTGAGCACCCCTGAGGGTGTCTTATGTTTCTAATGTGTTAGTCGTGGCTTAAACGGGCAGAATATGTAGTTTTTGCTTCTTAACAAATGAACTAGAACCATTGCTCTAACTTTTGTTTTTGGTATTTTTTGGGGAGAAAATACTTCAAGAGAATGCCAAAAAATTAAACTACTCCAATCAAAAAGGGAGAATAAATATTATTTCAAAGGATAACCTAAGGATCTTAGTTCACATTGTTAACACAAGCATTGTAAATATTCTAAAACAATCATATTCCAGTAATATGAAAATTTGTAGAAATTATCAAGGAAAAGCATAATGAATGTAGAAATTATTCCAAAATTTAGAAAATTAATTTTTATTACCATGGGACAATTACAAATATTCAAACGGAATACTAAAGGAGAAGGACAGTACTATGAGTGTGTTAAATTTCATTTCAACAGAACATAGTGTTACAGAGAAATAAAAGGTTAAATGTTGTAGATTATTATACTTGTAAAAGTGTACCTTCCCCCTTACCCCATTTTTTTTGTTCTATCATAACAGGAGCATTGTCGGAGCAGAAAGCCGCACAGTTTTCAGTTGGTATGTTATGAGAGTTCAGCTGTGTTTATATCAGCTTACTTATGTTTCGCCCTGTTGAGTCGCCTTCTAACGCTGGTATGGATAGCACAATGCTCACTACTTTTCCCTGAGGATTATCGGAGAATGTAACAACAATAGGATTCAACTTGGCATTCGTATACTATCTTCCATCCGTTGTCAAAGAAAATGGTCCGTTCTGAAGGCACTTAACTTCAGATGATGCATTTTTGCCATTTTATTTAAAAAGCATGTCGTTTTCGTGCGACCACAACTGTATTTCTTTGCAACTTCTGATGTGGGAAACATCTTAAATAAAGCACCAGCATGATCAGCCGCACTTAAAGGCACATTGCATTCCACCAAAAACGGAAGTAAACAGAAACTCGGCCCTAATTACGTCACTGTCAACGTCTCCAGACTTGGCAAAAATGTTGTTGATTTTCTTGTTATCTTCCTTCGATTTAACGTAACATAGGTGTTTACCGCACTTCACACGATCACCTAAATCATTTCTTCCACCGTGTGCAATATTAATATCACACCCACATACAGTGCAAAGGCAAAATTTTCTCCCTTTCTTGATTTTAGTAAGCACGGAAAGCAACATAATATGATAATGTCTGAAAATACTGTATCTTGTTGGATTTATACATGATAATCTGAGACAGTATTAATACACTGTCTCCTTGTTTGACATTTTCGAGTTGGAGTCTATCTCCGTGGAAATTATTTCACTTTATCTCCCTGCGAGATATGGACTTAATCCTCATAGTAACTTAAATTAATGAACTGCTTCCTTCTCCTACGACTGTGGGTGAGTTACTATTTATTTGAAACTTGATTATACGCAACTACTCGAAGTTGCATCGGGTCTGTAAACTCTGTTGGTTAATATGCTCTACCGGGAGTCGTTTAATTTCCGTGGACTGTAACCTACTGCGCAACCTCTGGCGCATCCCGATCCTGGAGTAACGAAAGCCAACTTCCGCTTACCGTTGTAAGAGGAAGAGAGAGTGGTCTGCCGAGAACATGGAAGCCGAACAGACGTGCATATATAGCTCCGCTATGATGTTCAACTTCAAGATGGTGCCTGGTTGATCCAGTGCATTTTCGGGGTCACATTCCCCGATTTATGAGTTCCTGTACTCTGGACGAACTTTTGGAGCATCGCAGATGTTGTATTTTCTACTAGTTTTATTTGTTTGAACTTCGGCCTAATGTAAGTAACAGCGTTCTTCTTCAACGCCACCCGGAAGACTGTAAGTTTGAATCCTTTCTTCTAATGACATTTTGCTACTATTTCATCGAAGAGTTGGTGCTATTCAGTTGGTGACACATACTATGCCTCTCCTAGAAATACGACGTCGAACATTTACCAGAACTTGAATTTAATAATAATAATAACTTTTTCGGCGGCATGTTGTGATTAGATACCGGTTCCCGTGTTTGGTATGGTATTTCAAAATTAGAATTGTTCAAAATTGGAAACTCTTAAAAATGTGGTACAAAGATTGTAATATTTGTTCTGGAAACTCTTGGCATTTTCCTTTTAACAGGAAAGAGGTGATGTCTTGAGCTCGAGTTAGAGGAGACGTTTTTGCTTTGTGAAAGATACTAAGGGAGGCAGTTTTCGTAAGGTTTTCCGGTGGGAATTTTTCTTTTGCCTGTTATTTCCCCTTTTCTTTCGGCTTTTAATTTTCCTCCGAAATTCGTTTTTTTTAACTTTTCGTGCGGTTTGTTGATTGCATTGTTGTGATCTTAATTATTATTGGTCCTCTCCCTCGGGTCTGTACTTGTATTGTTGTTGTTGCCATGGGGATGGATATTATGATGATTGTGATGAAAATGTACTGGACGTTTGTGGGCTATTGCTTTAATTGATGATTTAAATGAAAATGGTATTTTTCATGCTCCGGTGATGTCTGAAAAGTTATATGCTAAGCCCGTTGTCTTTATTTTGGGGCCGATTTGCTATATGTGATTTGTCCCATTGGTTGGTATTACTGTTCGCCCGCGTGTTGTGATTTTCTTGATTTTTCCTTTTCCCTAGTTTTTTGGGTTTTTCTTGGTTTTCTTCGTTTCGCTCGAGGTTTAGAAACCTTATACAAACTCCTCGCCTAGTATCTCCTTTGGTTGGTGTATTTTACAAGTAAAGAAAGATTAACTTAATTAATTAATTTTATGCAAGTAACTAAATTTATGACGCTGAAGGTTTTAAACTCAATCTAAGGTAATTAAACAGAAGCATAATTTATTTGTATTTTATAACTAAGAAGATAGGCTGGTTATGAAATTCATATTGGGTCCCAATGAACTAGGCCGGTTCGAACCGTAGGTTAGTTATATTTTGATATTATTTCTCTGTTTAATTTTTTTTTTTAAATTTCCTGTTGATGTTCTGAGTCCAGAGTTATCTTAAAATTATTTCCTTCTCTGATTAAATATATTTATTTACTTCAAAAGAACCTGGACGTGTTATTATTGTAGTATTTGAAACCATACAGTGATCGTTATTTTTTTTTCTTTCCATGGCCTCTGGTCGCTTGTCTTATTTGTGGTAAGTACCTTTTGTGTTGGTTTACCTTTGGATAATTTTGCTTCCACTTGTTTGTTCTTTTTAAACCTATATTTCTTGTCTTGTTGCTACCTGTGCGGACACTGTGGGGATGGGTGTTTGTGCGGGTCAGTCAGTGGTAGCTCCAGAGCGTGGTTGTCATTTGTTTTCACTTCGCTCTGTGCGGTATGCGAGCTGTTCCTTCAGAACTGCTCGCCTGTTTGTTGACCCTTGTGTTATTGTGTTTCGTCGGCTCGTAGCTGACCCTCTTGGCATCCCCTTAACGTTGTCACTGTATGGTTTTAAAAGGTGTGTCTGGGTAATGAAAGGCATGTTAAGATATCTATAAAAAATGTAAAGGAAATGCATTCATCTTGTTTAACTGTACAAAAATTTGTTTCATGTTAATATCTTCGGGGTGTTTTGTCCGGTTCCCTGTCGAGCTGTGTGCTACCTTCTTGGATTGTGTACGTGATGTTGGTATTGCTCTACCTGCTGCTGTTCGTGTGTTTCCCGCCTGCCTGCCTTACTGCTTTCAGGTGCCTTGTATCATTCCCTTCTTTGTTTCTTCGTAAATTGGTGAGTTTGAAGTTTATCAACTACTCTAAAATCTGAATTTATTATCATTTATCTTAAAAATTGTGAAATGACCGACACTTGAGCACGAATCGATTGGCTTTGGGCTACGAGTGTACCACAGTTTGCCGTGTACTCTGTGATTTTCTTGGTGGTTATTTGTTCAGTATTTTCATGGTCTACCTGCGAAAATGATTTAATCTGTGGTTATGGAATTAATTGTGTTTAATCGAGTTATTGGTTTTGCTCGGATATGTTGCGTGTGACATTATTTGTTTTACTGGATTATGATCGTTGGCCTGTACTCTGGGAACTTATTACATTATCTGTCCTGACGTTTTATATTGCTTCCCAGGTTTGCTATTATTTTAATTATTTTTCCTGACATGATGCTTCGACTGTGCTAAAATCATTCTGCGAGAAACTATCGTTGTTGATTTTACCTACTGCGTTGCTAACAGCGTGCGAACCTTGCATGTACTTAAACTATTGGCATGTCTACCTTGCGCCTGGTCAGTATGGGTGTGATTTACTGCTGATCTGTTTGGCTTTTCATCGTATCCTCCCATCGTTAGTGCCTATGAACCCGTTTAAAACCTTTCCTGGTTTATGTGGTTGGCATGTATGCGTTACTCATATTTGCTCTGTGCGATTGAAATTATGCCTTGGTACCTATTTTGGCCTAAATGGGATTGTGTGCATGCCTGTACCTGTTTCTTTCGAGTACTTAATTCTTGATGATTGTTGAACTTTGAAATTAATCCTGCCTGTGATGTTTCTTTACATTGGGCCGGTTGTTACCTTGAAATTCTTTACCTTTACCTTGTCTGGTAAATATTTCCTAACCTTGTTTTGTTACCATTAGTCCCGAGCGGAACTTGACTTTAAAGTGTAGAGCCTTATATCTACTTGGAAGTCATCATTTATGTTTTATTTAACCAGTCGGTGGTGATGTGTTTCCATGTTTGCTGTGCGATTGCTGATCTGTCCTAGCCGCGAGACTTGGCTGTGCTTTTTGCATGAGTGGTTTCCATTTTTACCCTGTCTTGCTGTTGGTGTCCGTTTGGTGTGTCGTTAGGTGGTGGACGGAGGCATGTTACCTTATGTCATCTGTTATTGGGTAGTTATGGGCTATAGTTGAACTCTGTTAATCGGTGATTGGGTTGGTGACTTGTTGGCCACGTGCCTGGACATTTTAGTGTCTTTGCTTGTTTACCCTTTTCCAAACTATTGATTGCATGTGGTTCTCTGTTTCATTGTGTTTTGTACCCTATTATCGGTTGTATTTGTTACCTGGTTGGAAGTATTTGTACCGTGCGGCCTGCCTCAAGTGTTCCTGCTGATGAATTGTCTATGGTGGAATTGTTAAACTAGCTCGTTCTGTCTGAAATTTGTGACCTTATTGTCACCCTGATGTAATATTTTGATCATATATGGAGGTTCTTGTATTTGGTAGTTCTCGGCATATCTGACATTGGTACCATGTTGAAGTCATTATGTGTCTAGGTATACTTCTTCTGCGAAATTCATTTAACCTATCCTTATTTGCCTAGTTCCATTTCGAGTTGTGAGTTCTGTGAAACCCTTTACCTTATCTACTTATTGTTTTGAAGTTGAGTGATGCAGTAGGGTCATAACACCTGAGGACTGAGTTCCTTTTAGCCTGTAATGGTTTGGTCGTGATCCTGTGTTTGGAGGAAAGTGTACGGTACCGTAAGTTTGATTTTGGGATTTGCATATTGATTACTGAGCATGTTGTTGAGGATGGTGTATTCCTTTAATCCCTTTAAGGGCTAACACGTGGCTTGGGGTAGTCATTATGGTTTTACTATTATTATTGTAGTGTGTGTAATTGTGGTTATGGCATGTCAGGTATGGGCGATGTGTTGCCTTGATGTTGTACCTTGTGCCTCTGTAGATTTGGGAATAACCCCTCGCATGAATTTATTTCTCGTTTGGAACTATCTTGCCTTGTTGTAACTTGCTGGTTTCGTGTTTCCTGGTTCCTTCATTTCCTGTCGCCCTGCATTTCTGGTTGATCTGATGTCATCGTATCTGTTTTTGGTTCTTCTGTAATGCTCATTTTAAATTTTATCTGCCACTCTATGGTGTTCTTCTCTCAGTGGTTCTTTGGTGTCTGTTGACATTGGTGTTGACCATCTTACCGTGCTTTGAGTTTGCTACTCTGGTATGGGACGGAGTCGGTACTGGAATCTTCCTGCTAATTGATTATGGGGTCTATTAGTTGAGAACTGCCTTCTTCATGCTTCTGTGAGCATTTTCCATGGACTTGCCTCGTATGCCGCCACTTATGTTTTATTTGCCTGCTCCCCTGGGAGATAGGGGGAGGCACCTGTTGGCTGTAGAGCGACAGTGTGATCGGAAAGTCACATATTTATAGACCAGGTAATGCTGAGACCCTATTGGGTAACCGGTAGTGTACGCTGTGTTGGTCAGTGCTCGTTATTTTCCTTTTGGGGTCTTCTGATCTGAGGTTTTAAATTTCCTTTTAATTTGATTGGGTGTCCCTTTGTGGAATGAATTGTGATTATGTTTCCATGCAGTAGGTTAGTTACCTGATTCCAGATTTTGTTCCCTCCTGAGTTTCTCCTGTCCCTATTTCTGTCCTGTTGCTTCCATGGAGCTAATTATGGTCCTGTGTTGTACTTAATTTTGATCTGTAAGTTTTGGTAGCTTGGTGTTTGTTGGTTGGTCTGTTGTTGATGACAAACTGAAACGCGTACCCTCCATCTAAAAGATCTTTAAGAGGTCTCCAACCGATCCTGCCTACTCTTCCCTTGCTATGAATTTGTTTACCTTTTTAGCCTTGGATTTTTCCATATTTTATATCCTATTTTCGCTTACCTGAAACCTTGCTAATTGACTGTGTATTGGTTCCCTCTCCTTGTTCTTGTTCATCTTGGTTATGCATGGTGTATATGGAATGTTGAACCTCATTTGTTGGATATTCATTTGCATCTTTTCTGGTGTATTTGTGAAATTTGGAATTTTGCGAGCTCGCTGTGTTGAAGGTCAGCCTCTGTTCTGTTCTACTTGTTGGAGTTAGTTCTGGTTACCTTGGTTCTGCTTGTGTTATACATTATTTGGGGTATTTTGTGGTATACTCGGGTCCTAGTTCAATCGAGGGCAAGTTAAAAATTTAAATTAAAGCTAATACTTGGATCTTGGGTATCATGTAGTACTGCATACACCAATTTATGATCCTTTCTTGTTCCCTGTTCCTTGCTCCCTTGCGTTCCTTCTTTTTCGGGTGGTAATTTTCGTTTAATCTTGGTATTGAAACAAGAAGATTGCATTTCTTGGTAGGTAAATGGGAACTCGATATATAAAACTGATATTAAGTTTGAGAATATCTCTATTACAATCTCAAAAGGTTTAAAATTGATGTTTGGGAATTTTCCATTCGTTAACTGGAACATATTCTGGTATAGAGGTGATATAATTATGGTAACAGAAAATACCCAAGAACTTGCAAATTAATTTTCTTTTGAAGAAGATTATTCCGGGAGTTCATCGTAATCATGATGCATTTATCTACTGTATGTGAACTATGAATCAACATGTTGGTTATATGGCTGGTGTAGTACAACAGTCTTATTATTCTTGTGATATCTGAACTAAACAAGCATTGGGTTTAAAGGTACTAACTACAATTGGAAGGCATATACATTGGTATGTTGGCGTTCCTGTGGCATAATGCAATCATGTTAAGGGAGTGCATGGAAGTGAACTTATCTCGGTGTGTCGTTTACTCATATGGACTCCTTCACCAAAATTTAGTATACTTCTGGACCACCGCAGTATGTGTAACATAAAGTACGAGTGTACGTGTGGTTTCTGGGCGGGAGGCTGAGACAGTATTAATACACTGTCTCCTTGTTTGACATTTTCGAGTTGGAGTCTATCTCCGTGGAAATTATTTCACTTTATCTCCCTGCGAGATATGGACTTAATCCTCATAGTAACTTAAATTAATGAACTGCTTCCTTCTCCTACGACTGTGGGTGAGTTACTATTTATTTGAAACTTGATTATACGCAACTACTCGAAGTTGCATCGGGTCTGTAAACTCTGTTGGTTAATATGCTCTACCGGGAGTCGTTTAATTTCCGTGGACTGTAACCTACTGCGCAACCTCTGGCGCATCCCGATCCTGGAGTAACGAAAGCCAACTTCCGCTTACCGTTGTAAGAGGAAGAGAGAGTGGTCTGCCGAGAACATGGAAGCCGAACAGACGTGCATATATAGCTCCGCTATGATGTTCAACTTCAAGATGGTGCCTGGTTGATCCAGTGCATTTTCGGGGTCACATTCCCCGATTTATGAGTTCCTGTACTCTGGACGAACTTTTGGAGCATCGCAGATGTTGTATTTTCTACTAGTTTTATTTGTTTGAACTTCGGCCTAATGTAAGTAACAGCGTTCTTCTTCAACGCCACCCGGAAGACTGTAAGTTTGAATCCTTTCTTCTAATGACATTTTGCTACTATTTCATCGAAGAGTTGGTGCTATTCAGTTGGTGACACATACTATGCCTCTCCTAGAAATACGACGTCGAACATTTACCAGAACTTGAATTTAATAATAATAATAACTTTTTCGGCGGCATGTTGTGATTAGATACCGGTTCCCGTGTTTGGTATGGTATTTCAAAATTAGAATTGTTCAAAATTGGAAACTCTTAAAAATGTGGTACAAAGATTGTAATATTTGTTCTGGAAACTCTTGGCATTTTCCTTTTAACAGGAAAGAGGTGATGTCTTGAGCTCGAGTTAGAGGAGACGTTTTTGCTTTGTGAAAGATACTAAGGGAGGCAGTTTTCGTAAGGTTTTCCGGTGGGAATTTTTCTTTTGCCTGTTATTTCCCCTTTTCTTTCGGCTTTTAATTTTCCTCCGAAATTCGTTTTTTTTAACTTTTCGTGCGGTTTGTTGATTGCATTGTTGTGATCTTAATTATTATTGGTCCTCTCCCTCGGGTCTGTACTTGTATTGTTGTTGTTGCCATGGGGATGGATATTATGATGATTGTGATGAAAATGTACTGGACGTTTGTGGGCTATTGCTTTAATTGATGATTTAAATGAAAATGGTATTTTTCATGCTCCGGTGATGTCTGAAAAGTTATATGCTAAGCCCGTTGTCTTTATTTTGGGGCCGATTTGCTATATGTGATTTGTCCCATTGGTTGGTATTACTGTTCGCCCGCGTGTTGTGATTTTCTTGATTTTTCCTTTTCCCTAGTTTTTTGGGTTTTTCTTGGTTTTCTTCGTTTCGCTCGAGGTTTAGAAACCTTATACAAACTCCTCGCCTAGTATCTCCTTTGGTTGGTGTATTTTACAAGTAAAGAAAGATTAACTTAATTAATTAATTTTATGCAAGTAACTAAATTTATGACGCTGAAGGTTTTAAACTCAATCTAAGGTAATTAAACAGAAGCATAATTTATTTGTATTTTATAACTAAGAAGATAGGCTGGTTATGAAATTCATATTGGGTCCCAATGAACTAGGCCGGTTCGAACCGTAGGTTAGTTATATTTTGATATTATTTCTCTGTTTAATTTTTTTTTTAAAATTTCCTGTTGATGTTCTGAGTCCAGAGTTATCTTAAAATTATTTCCTTCTCTGATTAAATATATTTATTTACTTCAAAAGAACCTGGACGTGTTATTATTGTAGTATTTGAAACCATACAGTGATCGTTATTTTTTTTTCTTTCCATGGCCTCTGGTCGCTTGTCTTATTTGTGGTAAGTACCTTTTGTGTTGGTTTACCTTTGGATAATTTTGCTTCCACTTGTTTGTTCTTTTTAAACCTATATTTCTTGTCTTGTTGCTACCTGTGCGGACACTGTGGGGATGGGTGTTTGTGCGGGTCAAATCTACAAATGGAATATAGTGTATGAAAATGTTCGAGAAAAATGTCTCTATATCCATTGAAACATCGAAAGGAACCTGGATCACTGAACGTCACATAAAATTATAACATAAACACTCAAGGCAGGCAAACACTTCATTAAAACATGGCAAATCACACAAAGTCTTAAACCATTAAATGAACACGACGCCAACCTCGTGAACGAAGAATATGCACATGGTAAGGACATACACACGTGGAACGAATGTAATTACTCTTCTTCATATTTATAATTTAATGGGCTGCGCGAATAGCGATATACCCAGTCAATGGAACGAGTATAATTAGTCCAACGAATACAGTGAACTGCGAGGCACTAAGTTATTACAAAAAAACTCGAACACTTCATTAAAATATATCATAACCTTAAAAGGCCAACAAACAACAACAATCACGTGGTCAAAGAATATAGGTTAAATCACAACAAGCGAATGGAGCGGAACAAAGAATTTGCAGAGCAGAGTCCGTCGACACCTAAGATTCACTCGGAAGATCTGTTATCCTGGCTTTAAATTCAATTCCATTAACGATACAAACATCACATAGTTAAAAATACCGATCATATCAAAGAATGTGTTATCGACTATCGTGGATTTGCCTTCGACCAAGACCGAGCGTGCTTCGACCCACGCAAACAATCGATTGTACGGAAGTGGAGCAATTATCGAATGTTACTAGTTCGGATTTACGTAAAAAATTAGAAGAGTATGGATCATTGGTACCAGCCAGGACTCTGAGGCGAGAGCTGTTTTATGCTGGAAGGAGAGCAAGACGACCTCAATAAAAACCGAGGATTACCCTTGCTATGGCTGGAAAGAGGTTCCAGAATTGGGCATCTGATGATTGGAAACAGGCAAGTCCATGATAATTCCTGTAATTCGTAAATATAATTGATTATTCCATGTTTACCCAATCTGACTGATGTAACCGTACAGTACAGTACAAGTATGAAATTTGTATTTGAAACTGTACAGTTTATTGCATTTAATGCTACGCTTATTGATTTTATTTATTTCCGGTTTGTTTTATTGACGAATCGGAATTCAGGTCGAAGAAGGGACAAGTCAATATGTTAGAAGGAAAGGAGGAGAAGAATTCCATCTACACTGTGTGAAGCAGAGAGTGAAGCATCCAACTTCAGCGATGGTCTGGAGTGCGCTTTCTTGGTACGGAGGTGGACGAATATATATTGTAGAAGGAAATATGAGACGTGAACAGTATAGTATTAAGAACCCGTTCGCTACCTCAGGTTCAAGAGTGGTTTGGCCAAAGTGATATATTTTTAATCATGATGGGACTCGTTGCCATAAAGCGAAGGAATTAATTTGATTTTTAATGGAAAACTACACGAATGTGCTTGATAGGCCTAGAAACAGAGCAGACATGAACCCCATAGAAAATATTTGGGCGATAGCAAAGAAAAATCCGAAAAACAAACAAAACAAAAAATGGCCTGATTGAGAAGCTCGTTCAGATCTGATTTCATGATGACGATTTAAGGAGTCAGTGTAGAATAATGATTGAGGGAACGCCCAGTCGATTTAAGTCACTCACGAAAGCTAAGGGGATGCACACCAAGTACTAAAGTCATCAACTTAAAAATGGTAACATCATATGTGTTCAATTTTCAACTTTTTAATGTCTACTTTAATAATGTGGCCACGTCTTTATAGTCACCCATTTAGCCACTATTTCATTTTGCCCACCTGCACTAAATTTTTTCAAGCTCTACCCCAACAACATCCTAAGATATGTCAATCGTGATACTTTTGACCTCCTGAATCTAATATATCTTGCTGGAATGTACAAGAGAAGCTTCAGTGGAATAATGTTTCTGAAACCTAACGAACCAGTTGGTAATTTCGTAAATGTGTATGATATATTCAGAAATATTGCATTCCAAGACCTTGCATACAACACCACTCAAGACGACTAGTGAGTAATTATTGGTTGCTACGTTAATCCCTCTTTCATCTGGTATAGCTGCTTAATACATACACTAACCAATTAAGCACTACAGATTTGGTTCTATATCTCAACGAATTGACTTTCGTATATGCCCAGAAATGTTACCAATCGCAGCAGCATTTCTAGTTTTAAATATTTGTTTCTTATTTTCAGTATCTTCTTTTATCGAAGGTCCATGTGAACACTGCAAAGTAATTTCAAAGGATTGGGTGAAACTGTCAACTGCCTCAGGTACTGCAAAAGGACATGACCATACTATTAGTAACATATCCTATGTCTCACGAGTGACGGGTGCGATACTCATTTGCTGGTGAACGGTGTCTTTTTTACGAGATGCAGGACTGCGATGCCCATCGACTAATGGAGTATACACATTTCCATGTTGTATAATTGCTACTCCATACCTTTCTCAGTCTGTCGACATTCAACACGGTACACAGCAACAGGACGTAGTACCATGCAGTATATTCCGGACATCAGATGTAGTGGCATCCTTCAGTCACAGAGTATGCCCCTGACTTCGCGTCATCTAATCCATGCTGCCTTTTTCATAATTCGCACTTCAACAACTACCCCACTAACAGAGTGTAGGCAAAATCCTAGATACCTGAATCAACTTGAATGGAGCCATTGGACGGTTCGGATTATTCCAGGTATTCACTCTTACTTTTTTCATTCTAAGTTTTTTTTAGAAACAAGTATACTAATCTTCACATTGATCCTGAAGTCCGTTTCTGGGTTTATCAGAAAGTGAAACATCATCTGCATAAATTAGAGTTGTAGGAACACTCCTTTGCAGGTCCCATGTGGTGGTGTCCATGCTGAGGACAAAGGACAATGGGGACAGAGTGGAACATTGGCGTACACATCAACATTCACTGAGAAGCTCTCCGAGACGTTTGGCAACGCAACATACACAACCTCTCGTGTTCGTGTATAGCATCTTGATCCAAATTATAAGCATTTCTGGAACACCATGGTCACGAGTGCAGACTAGATCACACGGTGTGGAACACGGTCGAAAGTCATTTCAAGATCAAGGAAGACAAAGTACACTGCCTGCGGATGCTCTAAGTGATTTTCAATTAGTATTCTGGCAGTGAGAATTGCATGAGTTGTTCCAGCACCCTTAAGGAAGATGCACTGGTTAGCAATAATGCCGACGATTTCACGCAGTCAATAATGAAGGATACTCTCAAAGGTCTTCTCATATGCAATTGGGGGCAATTTGGACGGTAATGTGCACATTCTGCTGGATCGTTATTTTGCTTAAAAATGGAACAAGGATGTTTGTAGCCCAATGACTGCGAACAGAGCCAGAGTCAACTCTGGCACTGAACACACATGTCAGCCAGTTGATAATGAGCTCTTAAAATGGCTAAAAATTCCTCAGGTTTCTGGAAGATCATCTGGTTCTAGCGCTTTTTCGTTCTTTATACTCTTAATGGGACTGTCGACATTTTTGGTGTGATGGATAAGATGGGTCTTAGCATCTGCAATACGGTGGTGTGGGAATTCAAAGCAGGAAATCCCTACAAATGTTTTTGACTTTTGAAGATTTCTTGTTTGTCCTGTAATCACTGGTCATTTTTGCCTCTAATGCACACAGAGTGCAACCCGACAAAGATAAAAACAGGAATGATAATAAAGCCCCATAAATATAACCAAATGTGCACAAGAAGCAAAATACTTACCATCGAGCAGGAGCAGTATTAACAAAACCAGCGTGGAGGGCACAGAACATAAGGGAAAGGACTGGATCGAGCTAACTACTTGAGGGGTTGCCAGGTCAAGATTGCTAAATGAAAGCAAGATTAATGTTTAAATAACTTGAACTTTACTTAAAATTAGGAAAAATTTTAACAGAATTTAGGAATGAAAACTGCAGAGCAAAAAATAAATCTGTAAATAATGTCTTTAAATTATAGATAAAAATCAATTTTTTAAAGCAAAATATACTATGAGTGCGCACTCGGATAACAACGTAAAATAATTTTTATGTAGTAATAAATAAGTAAATAGAAGAAAGATAAAAATTGTAATAATTCAACTCATTAAATTAGGAGACAAATGTCTATTTTTAGGATAAATAAACTCGTGAAAACACACTCAGATTACAAGCTACACTTTGCCTTAGAATCAATGAATGACAAATGTTAAAACGGATCCGTGCATTAAATATTAATTACATAACTGGCCAGCTTTTCTTTGTGAGTAAGTATACTACAATTAATCACAATAAACTGGAATTTGCTTCCGGAACCAGTACACAAGGATTTCAATCACCCCGAAACACGGAAACACACTCAATATTTAAGGCAACGATAGCAGACCCAAAAAAAAAGTTCCACACGTAAATAATTGAAAGGACACAAGAGAAAATCGCACGAACCCGAATAAAAATATGTCTCAAATAAACTACAAATTACGAAGGGAAACACTTAAAATTTCACAGACAACAAAACAATGGTACACACGAAGCATACAGCTTCCCAAAACCGAAGCCAACATCCGACTTAAAGAGACAATAGGCAAAGCCCACACAAACTTAGCGTACCGGAGATAAGATAAAAACATGGCACGCAATAATGAAAGAAGAAGGAAAGAAAAACGGACGCGCATAATCTGAGGAGGGCAAAAGTATCATCAAGAAATAGGGAACAAATTCCAGTTTATTATAACCAGAATATTACAATAATTATGTATAGTCTTTTAAATTTAACATTTCTTCCAACCAAAATATTAATAAAGGATTTAAATGCCGGTTACACAATTTTAATTTTAGGAGACCTCGGAAAACGGAAATGGCCGAATAAGACCGGAAATAAACTATCCCATTAAGTAATTAAACAATGAGCCATTACGAAAACAATACTAGTACATAACGTCTTTCAAAACGTTGTCAACAGTCCATCGGATGCCACAAATATGAACCAAGAAATGTAAAAAGTAATCCACCAACAAAATTAATAATAATAATAACTTTAAGAAACAGAAAAAGGCAGCACAACGATAATCTCAGTTAAATTAAAGTAATGGAATAATAGGTCTCTCACCCGCGCATATACCATGTTCCAGAATTAATCCATAAGAATAATTTGGATATAGAACATTACCAAAATCACGTTAAGTTACATTTTAATATTTAGCAGATACAATTTATATCATTAAAATGTCCGATGAAGAAGTAAGTCCAGCTTAATTTAATGAATAAACGGTGGTCGCCAGATCCATAAACTATAGGCCTAATTTCAATTACAGTAGCGGAGTAGAGACGAAGTAATATTAACAGCGTTGCCATAACATTTCTTCTAATATAATAGTTGTCGCAGATAGCTTGATACACACGTTCTTCTCCAAATAATCCGGCAGCAGAACAGTTTCGAAACAATTAAGTAGATACTTGTACTTACATTTTTGGGTGTCCAATTTAATATACCGTAATCCAATAGCTTACATTCTAGCTCATTTTGTAATGAAGAACCCTCCTTCAGATAGTTCGGTCACACTAATATTAAAAAAACAGTAAATATGAAACACACAACATTATCGCGCTTCAATTAAGGCAATGCCTTAATTAACGAGGCTATTAGCCTGGTTTATCAAACTCCACTCCAACAACTTTCAATCGCATTTTGTACACAACTTCTCCAAACGCGTCCATCTTGGCGATCTGCCGGGAACAGACTGACGTACAGTCCAGTCAAGCCGCGGGTCGCTCAGTTGAAGATCGACACTGCGCACGCTCAAGTCAAAAATTTGGTTATTGAGCCAATCAGAATTTCGAAGCAACCGACGTAACAATGGCAAGAAGATACATTTTAAATCGCCACAGTTTCAGGCACATAATTTAACGGCAATGCAGAGAATAGCCGATAATTGCAAATAAAGTCCCCACACACAAATATACATGTCCAACGAATGAGAGTATCGCAAATTATTGTCTCAAGAGTGCTCAATACATGTGTCAAGTTTGGTCAGCTGGAAAATAGTTCATTTCTCCTTCGTTTGAGTTCAGTGATGTACAGTGTTTATCAGAGCTATACCGAAAAAATTCAAGGATGATCTTCGTGTTATGTTAAGAATAATGGTTCAATCAGGCTGGCGGGGAAAATTATTATTTTTGAGAAAAGTAGGTTAAATGTTTACTGCCCGGTGCGCGATTCGAATTGACGAGCTGCTGCCGTGTTTCACGGAAGGAAAAGCAAGCACCAGATTGTTTCTCCTCTCACCTGTTTGTCGCAGTAATATTCTATATTAATTAACATGCTAGAAGATGCAAAGCTGCCGCGTCGCGATCTGTATTCTTTCACTCACAACATTGTGAATTCATTAAATACTGATCGAAGGAATCAACACGCCCAATGTTTTGATTACAGTAGATGTTCAATATGGCCCCCTCCTACTTTGGTGCACAGTTCACAATGGTGTAGTTGTAAGTGTCTTTGGTCTCTGTACATGATGTGTAGTGCGTGGCGAACGGCTTGGAAAGCTGCTTGTATTCCTGGTGCAAGTGTGTCTTCTCCTTCTATTGGGTTCACATTGTAGTCAATTTGTGTAGAACAAACTGTAAACTGCCTACCGGAGCTCGGGACTATGCGAAATGAACGAGAAACTTGTGCATTCGCACCGAGCATTACCTCTCCCTCCCACTTTTCACTTCCCCTCCCCTTCCCTCTTCTCACGCACAGCGGCTGACTCTCTGTCATAGCACATACAGCAAACTCGTCAATTTGAAATGCACCGAGCATTACCTCTGCCTCCCACTTTTCACTTCCCCTCCCCTTCCCTCTTCTCACGCACAGCGACTGACTCTCTGTCATAGCACATACATACGTTCGGCAGAAACAATTCTTTCCCTGTGTTCTGGAGTCTATTTGAAACCCAGTTTATATACAGTATCCCTCTGTCTTTTTCTACAGC
The DNA here is from genome assembly GCF_040414725.1 of Anabrus simplex. Taxonomy (NCBI): domain Eukaryota; kingdom Metazoa; phylum Arthropoda; class Insecta; order Orthoptera; family Tettigoniidae; genus Anabrus; species Anabrus simplex. Next base: position 27,823,421 of record NC_090279.1, on the reverse strand, counting down.
TCTTCTTGGACTGGAATCATCCATAAGAACGTTTGAATTTCAATGCAGTAGGAACTAGGTTATTTCGTACCCAAGTTTAGCTTCCAACACTTGACCTTCTCGGGGGTATTTACCCTTCCACCTGTACAATGCATTAAATCCTCTGTGACCAACTTATGCTGAGGTGGTAATGAGATGATTGATGCACTTTTGAAGAACGTATTGCCACTAAAAGCAAGACATTTGCTTCTGAAAACCAAAATATGAGTTCCATCATAATTTCAGATACCGCAGGTATTACATCATTGCGGTTATAACCATAATTTGTGTGACCAACATGCGCATTAATATCACCACAGATAAGTGGAAACTCATATTCTGGACAGGCTGAAACTTGATCTCGTAGCTCTTGCCAATTCTGTTCCTCATGTAGGTTATCACAGCCGGATTGCGACAGAAAAAACACAAGCTCGAGCGAATGCAACATCGATTGTAATTGACATAAGGCTGTCTGGATAGCACTGAACCTCAGCAACTCAATATTGTGGGCTTGCGCACACCATGAAGTCAACACCATTCCTGCTGGATGTAACCTGGTAGATAAGTTCATAGACATCTCTAACGTCATGAGATTTCTGGCCTTTCCAAAGCAAGCAACTTATTATCTAATTAACATAGCTACTCTTCAATTCTAAACTGGACTTACATTATCCTAATTACAACAGGTTATCTGAAACAGTCGAATTCAAGTGGGAACTAAATTTCTAGGGACATATCTCCCCTACAATGAAAATATAATGTAATAATGAAGCAAGAATGATATTTACTAATAAAATAAACACACTACGATAATTCTCAGGTACATTTGGTTGTATCCTTATTACAATAGTTTAACTGACACAACAAATATTCGTAAACTATGAATCTATGGAACTTATGAGCCTGTAAATTTTCATTGACTACGTACATACCATTTAGTTCCCTTGGTTTTTGAAAGAGAATATAAGGTGAAAAGTTTGAATGAAATTATCAGTCAAAGAGCAGTGGTCAGTTGAAATCATAAATTTAAGCCCTACTAACGAAAGTTAATTAAACATAACATACGTCATATTGTTTTTAGGATGTTTTTATGATTTTACGATATCAGGCATTTCTCTTTCAAACCACACAGATAGGTCGTATGGCTATGATGAGCTTGAAAATGGCCAGGAGTGGGAAAGAAGCAACTGTGTCCTTAATTAAGGTACAGCCGCACCATTTGCCGCCCTGAAGATGGTTTTCCGTGGTTTCCCATTTTCACACCAGGCACATGCTGGGGCTGTACCTTAATTAAGGCCAAGGCCGCTTCCGTACCATTCCTAGCCCCTTCCTGCCTCATCGTTGCCATAAGACCTATCTGTGTCGGTGCGACGTAAAACAAATAACAAAAATGAAAATGTGAAACCATGGAAAAGATGCACATCAGGGCTGTCGACAATGGGTTCTAGCCCAGCATCTCCCAAATGCAGGCCGATACGTACACGGCCTGTTGTTCAGTACCATAAAGAAGCAATTGCTTGAATTCCTTCTCTTCCAGTAATTGTTGTGAGAGTATCTTATTATGTAATTTCAAACATTACGTTAAAACGTAAGTTTTTATTTTAAAAACTTGGTGTTCACAGTTCCCCAGATTTACATGCACCTTTGGACATAAGTTTTCATATACAGGTCCGAAATTTGACGATACATGGGGTTACTTTGGAAACATAAAGAGTAAAATAGAATCGCAAATGCTTCATCTTTCAAAATTCTATGCAGAGCATGCTTTTTTCCCTTTAAGTCAAGGTGGACTGCCTACCTATGCCCTTCGGTTCTAGGATCGAGGTAGCCCTTACTTCTTCGCAGCTTCTCCGCATGTTTTTCACCAAGAATCCATTTAAGAGATCAAGCTTCTCGGCATTGTAATTACGATAGACCTTGCCTCCAAGTTTATACTTATATTCTTGCAGCACAGTCCGAAGTAACCCCGCGAATGAACCCTACTCAGAAAAACTGCGAAAGACATGATTCTTGAGGTGATCAAGCTTACGCAAGTTGATCCTAACAGAACTTCAGTTACAGTAAAACACTCGAAAACAAGTCACTTCAACCAACATTTGCTGACAATGTGAACATTCAGTACCACACCGTACAAGAAACAAATTCTCTCACTGAGAGATAGAGAGAGACAGCAATAAAGAAATAGTTTTATCACAATAGTTCTATGAACTTCGACTGTCCTATATCAACACAGATCTATCCATATTAAGAAACAAGGTATACACTAGTTTGAAGATAAACCGACATCCAGAATAATCCAATGGAGTATTTGGAAGCTAATATTCAGATAAGTGTAAGATAACACTAGTAAATTGCAGGGTATACGCTGTAAAGGGGAATCATGTATCACAGGTGTCTGGGCATAGAGAAACGCTCATGGGTCAATTTATCTCGAAACGGAAGTGATCAGGTTGGATCAAACACATTTCAATGACACTTGCGAGAATTATAAATTAACAAATAGTAAATTTAATGATTATCGTTATTTTACTGTAAAACCAATTACAGTATTAAAATTAACAGCTAAAATATAGCTGAGCATCTCAGAAAAGTTAATTGTTAATAATGTATAACTACGGGACTCATACGAGAAATCTCGCATGTTTATAAAAGTTTTCAGTGGAGTAGCCGCTGGTGAACTAAGGAATACACAAATCAGTACAATATTCGACAGTCGTACTTACCACTTAATATAATCTTTTTTACATTTATGATATCAACTTGAACGTAAGCAAATGCAAGTGCATTACTATACTGACGAATGTTCCGGAAGTGACTTTTGGTTTTACTATCATTCTTTTCTTAACTGATCATTACAGCATATCATAATGACACAAAACAGGCGTCCCAACGGCCAAATGTGAAGTGGACACGAATGATGGCGCGTATTTTCCTGCAGTTAACATTTTCAAGGCTAACACCGCCCGGAAAGTTTTCAGAACACTTCACAAGACCAGTTTCGAACCATAATAATTTAAGAAGAAATGAAGAAAATTTATGATTGTTTTCCAACTATTCACACCTTCTAGGCCGAGAAGTGATAAAGGCAGTGTGTAATCGACGCTCAACTTACTCAGCTCTTACTCTACTGCTTTCGTACTGCTCTACTTTAGAGCACAACTTCGCTTCGCTTTCCCACTACAATTCTACAAGATATTCTACGCCAAGCGACGTTTATTAGCCATGATGTCTTACAAAGGGAACACTTTATTTCGTCTTTTGCAAGACATAACCACTATAATATTAATTCCGGAACACGTGTGGTATGCATAAATCATCTGAACCCGCAAGTTAAGTGTCAACTGACATTTAAACAGGCATGGTTGGAGCACATATTAATATGCCATTTTAGTTTCAATGTGTGTGTCTGTGTGTGTGGGTGGATGTCTGTGCGCGTGTCAGAAAGCTTACTATTACGAGAAGCCTTCAAGACAAGAACAAAGGAATCATTGTGCAGTTTGCAAGAAGAATCTCTAATTTCATCATGATGCACCTTGCAAGGGCTATTCCTTTCCGGAATGTGGAACTAAAAGGGGAGATCCCACCACACCCTAAAGGGTGCTAAATGGACCAATCGTGAGACATTGTAAGTCAGGACCTAATCAACTTCCATCATAAACATTTAAGTACCCTTTTTAAATATTAATTTCCTTTTCAGAATGACTTATTTATTGAAATTACATTTTCTACTGCTTTGTGTTGTGACAGATTCTTATCGCTTCTCTTCTACTTATTGGTGCTGGTAAGTTTTGTGAATGATTTAAATACACCCATATCCATAAAATCAAGATCACCTTGAAAGACTAGAGATAGGAATTCATACTCACAGGACATGTGCAATAGTATGTTCTGAAGAAATGGCTGGCCTCGACCCTCATTTTCAAGGCCCACATTGATATCTCTGCGCACCACCACCGACTGGTAAATTGTGCCTGCGGCTCTCGTTGTCGCTATAAACCTAAGGTAATGGATCAGTTTGTCCTGAGCAGTGCAGTACCTACAGTACTGTACATGCTCCAGTGGTGTGCCAGGTACTGTCACTTTTATAGGTTGAATGACATATTTTGTTACGGTCACTAAGTTAGTATTTTTGTGTTTAAACGCAGAACTTTGTTTGACCAATCAGTTTGCTAATATCTGTGGATCATCAGCACTTATTGCAAACAGAAAAGTATCATATGCATTATGCAGATTATTTATTACGATTCCATTAACAATGATGATATCCTGTTTTCCTTGCAGTGCTTAAGAAAAACAACTTTTCACAGTAGATATTGAAGAGGAGTTGAGTTAAAACAGAGCCTTGCCTCATCCCTTGCTTTATTTCAATAGCATGGTTGTTGGTGTTATCAACATTAACAGATGAGGACTGATTTTAATACAGGTTGGCAACGGTTCGTATGTCTTTTTTATCCAGACTAATATCATATAGTTTAGTCAATTTAAGAGGTAACTAAAAAGTATCCAGACAACTGGAAATAAAGCAACACCAAGACGAATCAGTCTCTTATGAAAGGAAACATGCTGTCTTTCCTGAACATAGATATATTGACCATGACCAAGGGTTTCTAGTTTAATGTGGAATCCGAACCAGAAGGATGTCTTCTTAATTTAATAACTCCCACATTCCTTGGCCGGAACTCTACCCACAGCCAGCTCAGCGGCAATGATACTAGGCAATCATGCCGCCTGATCTTAGGTCAGCAATAACCTTACACCTGTCTTGGTCGAAATGGGCCTGTACTTTGTATTGAACTTGGATCTCATCATTTAAGGCACCTTCTGGGTGGTCCAGTGACAGAGAACACTAGCAAAAGATATGTGGAGCTACAGGCAAGAGACCAAGAGAATATATAGTTTGGGTAAATGTGTTGCAAGGAAGATATTTTAAGATGTCGTTGGTGATGTGGGTCATGACTTCACTAGTGCCCGCTCCTAATGCTCGAGAGCTTCCGGAACCCTTTGAGATTGTCGGTATAGTCTTTCACGGCCAGTGTCTTCACTGTATGCTGCGCTCGAATTGCGTTAGTAGCTGCCAATGTTTCGCCGGAAACTGAGCGCAGCATTCTCAGGAATCCGCTCTGTATGAACGTCAGTAGTGTACACAAGGTGTGGCATCCAGTAAATGGAAGAATAACCCGAAGTGGCAAGAAATTTATCTGAAAAGAAACATAAAACACATTGTTGGTGTAGCTCCGAAGACGTAGCTGATAGAAACTGCCATGAAAGTGAGGATCTGGCAACGCTTGAGGCCGACGTTGGAATGGACGTGTTCCTACAAGCTGGGCTCAGCTTACCTCGCCTGTCCGTTATGTATAACAGAGTAACAGAGGAGGGACTCTTGACAACTTGGCCAAGTGTAGATCCTGCAAACGGCACTCGTCATACAACAGCCACGCCCAGAAATCTCCTGAGCTGTATAGATTACTTTCCTCATGATGGACCTAGAACTTGTGTAACAATTAGTCAAGTATATTCCATCTCTTCGTGAAGTGATAGTTATTATTAGTATTGTTTATAGTGGCCTAGAATCTAGGTTATCGGCCCCTAATGGTACGAAATGTAAGAAAAATTTTCAAGTCCAAAAATTCATCCACCGACCACAATTCAATTCTTGATTATGAATAATGGATGAATTCGAAGGTAAAATTATCAGCAGCTCACAGTATTAAATTTTACAAATAATTTCAAATCAATACTCCGACTACAATTAAAAAACACGACGACGAACAATGATTATGAACTTAAAACAATGGTATGTTCTGACCAAGGTGCCGCTCCCAAAGCACATCCCTGAATAGATGATATTTTTGTTGAAAATACAAGCCAACGGCCCCTCATAATGGTATGTATCCCTAGTAGAGCAGAACCATGTTCTTTATCATATAGCGGTACTAAAGTATACTCACGGTGTTCTTCACTACGCACAGGTAATGCAGACTTATGGTGTTCGTCACATAACGGCCCCAATCATACGCAATGCAAGAATGGCGTTCCTAACATAGTAGGCACTAATCACAGGGACCCGTACTATCCCGTGGTGTTCCTAACATAGAGAGTACTAATCACAGGTAAACACCAGACCCGTAGATTCTGCCACAGTTCCGAATGGGGATATGAACACAGTTATGACAACGGAGAGCTAACACAACAATGGGCAGATGCTACGGAACTCTCTCTTATTCATGATGGCAAACAGCCACTTTATTTTAAGAGTGGCCATTGGAGAAGAGGATATCATCCAGATTTGATTTTCGTCACTAATAACTTACGAGAACAATGCAGCAAGGGAGTATGCAAGCCAGTACCTAAGTCTCAACACAGACCAATCCTGTCAGTTTTACTCCGCCGTCCGACCTCTGTATGTTCCCTTTCGTCGTAGATACATTTTCAAAAAAGAGAGACTGGTCAAAATTCCCTGCTTTACTGGATGATACGGTCCGAAACATCAAACCAATTCCTGAATCATATGAACAGGTCACTTAGGCTGTTAAGGAAAGTTCTAGTAAATCTATTCCCCGTGGATGTCGCACTAGTTACATCGAAGGTCTTAATCTGGATGCAGTCTCGCAACTAAATGACTACTACAAGCTATTCAAACAGAAATTAATAGGTGAGGAAACTATTACAGCAGCACACGCCCTAACTTCTCTAATAGCCTCATCGAAAAGAGAGAGTTGGTGGTTATGACGCTGAGCAGCCAAAAGGCCTGGAGACTCCTAATGAAGTTGACCAGAGATCCAACCTTGAGTAACATACATTCTTTTGTTACACCCAATCAGATTGCCCACCAACTTCTCATGAATGGCAAAATAAAACAAGAAGCCAAAACGCGGAGAGCTATGTTGAAGGTACCTGCGGGTAGGGATGAAGAAATATCTGAGCTCATGCAACATTTCAATTTCACTGAGTTGGAAAATGCAATTATCAAGCGCAAATCAGGTAAAGCTGCGGGTTTGGATGATTTGCGAGTTGAGAAAATAAAGAAGTTTGGAAGAAACACGAAAGAATTGTTGCTAAAATTTTATAATAACTGCTTACAGATGTCCAATATTGTGGAGCAAAGCACGTGTAATTGCTGGTCTAAAGCCTGGAAAGGACAACAGAGACCCCAGGAACTACAGACCAATATCTCCCCTGTGCCACCGATATATCATTCCACAACAGGAAGGTTTTAGACCAGGCATGAATGCTGTTGCGCAAGTTCAAACCTCACGCAGTACATTGAGGACGGTTTTGAAAATCGACAAATTACAGGGGTAGATTTCATTGACCTCAGTGCTGCATATGATAAGAGTGAACCACCGTATACTGCTTCAGAAGATCTTTACACTCACGAAAGATTCAAAACTTACCAGATTGATGTCAACCTTGTTGCAGAACCGCAGTTTTTTAGACAAAGAATCAGACGGAGATCACAGAAAATTGGATTGCCCCAAGGAAGTGTACTGGCTCCATTGCTATTGATTAGTTATACCAATGACCAACCACTCCCTAACAAAACAAGAAGTTTCATATATACAGACGACCTTTACTAGCCTGCCAGTGTGCAACTGTTGAAGAGGTAGAATTACACTTGACAGCGCTCGGAAGGAATTATTCACATAATACAAGGCTAACCACCTAAAGCCAAATCCGTCAAAATCTCTGCTTTGTGCTTTCCACCTCAAGAACAGAGAGGCTTCAAGGAAATTACACGTCTCTTGGAATGGAACCCTCCTGGAACATTCTTTCACCCCAAAGTACCTAGGCGTAACGCTGGACCGCTCACTTACTTTCAGAAAGCACTGTTTCAACATCAATCACAAAGTCAATGCCAGAAACAACATCCTGAGGAAGCTGAGAGGTACAAACTGGGATGCAAAGCCACAAGTTCTTAGAACCACTGCATTGGTTCCGTGTTACACTGCTGCGTAATACGCATCCGCTGTGTGGAATAGATCAACACACGCTAAGACTGTGGACCTGCCCTGAATGAAGCTTGTAGATTAATAACAGGATGCCTGAAACCTACCCCTGTTGAGAAGATACACTGACTTGCTGGCGTTGCACCTCCAAGTAATCGTCAAGAAATCGCTGCTGATCAAGAACGACTAAAGATTGAGAATGTTTGGTCATCAACAATCTCAATCTAGGCTGAAATCCAGGAAAAGCTCCCTCCAGACATCAAATCCCTTGAGGACCACCAGAAAAGGCAAGACATTCCTTATGGAAATCTAAGCACCAATAATGGATGAGGCCACGTGAATATCTTCCGGCTGGGTGTAATGAAGACTGGAGTGTTTGGAGGTCCGTTAACCGATTAAGAACTGGTGTCAGCAGGGCGAAGTAATCACTTAAGTTATGGGGCTTCACATCAGAGGACAGCAAGTGCGACTGCGGTGAAGAAAATAAACAGTGAACCATATGTATCAATGTCCTTTCAGCCCATTTTCATGCTCAGAGCATGATTTAATGCTTGCTGATTACAATGCCCTAGGTGTGGCTAAGTTTTGGAAAACACCATCTAGATGTACAGTAAATTTGGTCAATTTTTTATGTTTGTTAATTTTTGAAATTTTCGTAGTTTGAAATTATTTTACTTTTACTGTATGATTAAGTATGATTCTGACACGAGTAAATAAATAAATAAATAAATAAACCAGACCCGTGGTGTTCCCCAGAACGCAAATCCATGGTGTTCGTCACATAGTTCTACATATCTCAGGGACCCGTACTATCCCGTTGTGTTCCTCAAATAGTGGGTACTAATGATAACTAAAACCCAGACCCGTGTTATTCCTCGGAACGCATTCCCATAGGTTTCCTTCATAGTGGGTCTAATCACAAGGATGATGGAAATAAACACAGGTAATTTGGTCGAACATTCAGCATCCCTTGGACTCGTCCCCCACCCACAGAGGTTTGATTGTTTGGTCCGCGAGATAAATTTTATTTCGCTCAAGTCGGCCGGAAAATCGGGTAGGACTCCCCCTATCTGCCACCTGGGACGCGCCATGTTGGAGTTATCACGACAGCGTAGTATGTTCGAGGTTAATTTGCTTTAATCTGATATCGTCTATCCCTCCCGGCTCACCGCTAGAAAAGCCGCATATTTTTTTGCTAGTTGCTTTACGTTGCACCGACACAGATAGGTTTTATGGCGACAATGGGACAGGAAAGGGCTAGGAGTGGGAAGGAAGCGGCCGTGGCCTTAATGAAGGTATAGTCCCAGCATTTGCCTGGTGTGAAATTGGGAAACCACGGAAAACCATTTTCAGGGCTGCCGACAGTGGGGCCCGAACCTACTATCTCCCGAATATTGGATACTGACCGCACTTAAGCGACTGCAGCTATCGAGCTCGGTGAAAATCCTCATAAGGTGACTAAACTGTAATCCTTCTGACCGTAAAATTTTGAAGTGTGATGGTGAGGTTTACCATTCTCAACGAGGTGGCGGACAATATTTTTTGATGTTACATTCGCATGACCCTCTCTAGCTGTTAGGTTTACAACTCAGATGCTTAAGAAACCTCCAGGCATTGTGGCTGCTCTTCCTTATATCAGTCTCCTGCATTCATCCTGTTATTAGATGTCGCTTTTAAGGGAACTTCCCCAGCTTGGACGGTTTCGGAGCTCAAAGGATCGTTGTCAAGGAGATCACGATAGTTTTACAATATTCCCCTAGTTTCTGTATATAGTGTGCAGCCTCAGGGAATTGAGATACGAGAACAATGCTTCACGATATTTGCAAAATAACCATATGATTCAGTAAAAACTCTACGTTCAGAATGTTCTCGTCCAGTGAAATGCTACATTTCTCCTAATCAGCCTTCATAAAATGATATCTTCTTCGAAGAGGAACTCACATTCTAAAGATTTAAAAGTAAGACGTATGAATCTAAGACGAAGCCACAGAACTGGTTGCAAATAGAGGATTATGGGGGCGTTTAGTAAATTCACAGAGGGTAGACGGTTGAACGCTGGAGGGCATAACAGTCTGTAATGAAGAACGATGAGGGATTTTTTCCCCACTTATTTCGCTGATAACTGAGATATGTTTGCTTACGCGGATACTGTACGTTAATATCTGGATTATATCCATGTTCCACCTCGCACTGTTGGATGATGCTGGAAGTTTGTTATGCAATATAATTAGATCGCACGAATCTGCCCATTCTATGCCAGCCTCTTCTATTTTGTCGGTACCTGGGTAGCCCCATATTGTATTCTGACTGTTGAAATCACCAAACACAAAATTCTCATATTGATGCCGGAAGGCTCCACAAATCTAAACACAGTATCTGATGGCTTATTAATTGAGCTCTACTTTGGGAGTTTCAATGTCATTACGGGGGAGGATCTGGATGTTGGATAGCACTGAGGATGTTCAACCACTATGCCCTTGATTTTTGAACGGCGAAGATCCTAGTCTCGGTGAGTTTTTTGAATGCATATTATTAGCGTGCGGAGAAAATTGCGAGGGTATATATTTTGTGTTCTTTTTCAGATTCTTGGAATTCAGTCACTAATTGAAATAAAATAATGAAACTGCAAAATATTATTATGCAAAAGTGCGTAAAATAAACCAGTATATCCATACATACAGAGGACGACGAAGAGCAGAAATTGAGCGGTGACAAAGGTTAAATACTGTCTGTTTATTCCAGTAACTTCTACAATGTCGTCCGGTGACTTTGCTATGTGTAGAGCTGATATGACCTTGTATTATTTTAGGAGAACTTTATCACAGCTTCAAATATTAATTTCTGAAATTAAATTGAAGCAAGAAATTAAGTGGTTCAACCTATTCAATGCAAGTAAATAAGAAATGTAGTATTACATTCTTATTTGGTTAAAAGAGGTACCGGTTTCGACCACCAATCTGGGTCATCATCAGCCAATTAAAAAAATAAAAACAATGAACAGGGAAACAAAAAATTAAAGGATATGTCTTTCACAAAAGCAGTTCATGAAGCATTATAAGACAATAGGGGTTAGGACTGTCCGATTTTAAATCATAAAATCCAGATGAACTCGAAGAACAGTCACTTATTTGTGTCAAAGCGCAAGTCCCTGAAGAGTGGCACAACACACGCGATGTCCGGCACTGTTTTCAACCAAATAAGTATGTAACACTACATTTCTTCTTTACTTGCATTGAATAGGTTGAACCACTTAATTTCTGGTTTCAGTTTAATTTGTGATACAGTTCAATATGGAACATTATGACATTTTATTAATTTCTGTGTTGAGAGGACACGAGGCGAAAAGTACGATGCTTGCGTGCGTTAGAAAATTTCGTCAAATTATTATTCGGCATGGGACGTTTAATTTAGCGCATTTCTCATCGAATTCTTTCAGACGTAATGAAGCACGTGTTTGCATTAGAGCAGTGAAATTTAGAGGAATTTTGAGTAAGTTAATTTGCGAGATTTCATGTGCACAGACGTACAATCAGTTGTGTATACAAATTGAAAAGTTTTGGTCAACTTGTAATTTATAAACGCCAACAATGGTAACAAAAATTATTTTTTTAGCGTATGGCTACATAACTAAAATCAATTAATATTTACAATAATGATTTCATACTAGTAACAACAATAATTGATTCTATCACGCTAGTATGTTGAAGACAGTGTAGAGTTAGATTTTAATCTATCTCAGCTGTATAACTATGGTATTTAGCATTAGAGGTTGCCTCAAGGCAGTTCCTGGCAAGCTGGTAATGATAAAGTTCACATCAAATATTTGGCCATCACATATTGTCCAGTTGATTTATCCAACAATAGGCAACAAATTTAGTCCCTAGAAAAACTTCATGAAACTGCATCTAAAATGAATCCAAATCTCATAATAGAAAACCCGATACACGGAAGTATCTACTCGGACAAACAAAACCGGGTAACCCAGTTTGGCGAAATTCCTCACGTAAATAATTTCTAATACTTGGGGAAATTCTCCAGCAATCCACATTAAATCATGAAGAAAACAGAAAAAGTTTTCTATAGTACAAGTATGTCATAGTATCACATGGAAAAGGTACAAAAATTAATATCCTGGAACGCTAAATTAATATATTATAACACGTAATTAGGTCTGAAGCATCACACATGTCAGAAACATTGATCAGACTGGAGAAAGATCACTATCTAAAATTATCGAAACACTAAAAGGAAATGTCCTGACGGACATGTTTGGCCAGGTATGCATAGTAGGGTGTGGATGAAGAGGAGGTCTTCGGAATTATACCATCATATTGAGAAAATATCGGACACAATTGGAAAAAGGCGATTGAAATTGCATGACCATATTCAAAGAATGGTTGATGAATGACAAACTAAAAAGATATTTTAGTATTCCTCCTCGCTAAAAGGCAAGAATAATTGGATTATCTACAAGAAAAGGACTTCGAGAAATCAGCATTCCAGATTAAACTACATGGGAAAAAGCGAAGCATTATGATAAAAAGCCAGGATGAAAACAAAGGGATGGACCGCTCTCCGGTATACACCTTGAGGTGTGACGAGGAGGCGCCGTTGTGGCTGAAGAACTTATTACTTCTCTACTGTGTGCGACCGCATGTGCCTGGCTACATCTCCCGAATTTGAGATGGTCGTATTCGTTCAGTAGTTAGTGTGACTTGAAACAAAACCACAGTATTAAATCACGTGCGGCTTCATCCCGGCGACCACGTGACGCTCGTGCACCGACAGCGTGGTGCTGCGAGCGAAGATTTGCCTTAAAACACGGCAAAGGCCAACTCTCGAGTGTGGTTCAGATGTGCAGCGTTAAGTTACATGAATCTCTAAACATTTTATCATATTACTGAGAACACGTGTGCTTTTACACCACTGTGTGTTCGGATCTGAATTGCTAAATTGATTTTCTGGCTGAAGATATGCGACAGATATTTCACGGTATGGCCGCTCGCCATTAAGCGTTTTGGAAGTGCGATTCTTCCGTTGAAGTGCTTACTACAGATACTGCTTTGGTGTAGCTATTCTCTCGTGTGAGTTAGTATTTGACGTACCAGTTGGGATTTTCTGTTCAATGATTTGCCACAGAAATTGCAAACGAACTACACCTCGCCGGTATGAGTCCGCATCTGAAGTGACAAGGCGGATTGCACACGGAATGACTTGCTACAGATATTGCAAGCGGGTGGCATCTCACCAGTGTGAGTTCGCATATGACATTCCAGGCAGAATTTAGTGATGAATGGCGTGCCACATATACTGCATTTGTACGGCGACATTGCTGGTGTGTGTGTCTGTATGTGACGTGCCAAGTGTGATTTACTGCCGAAAGCCTTACGACATACAGTGCAACAAAATGGCTTCTCGCACGTGTAGGATCTCATATGACCTGTTACTCGGGATTTCGTGGTGAATAATTTCCCACACACATTACAGGAATGTTGCTTATAGCCCATGTGAGCTCGCAGATGATATTTTAGAACGACTTGCTCGCTGAAGGATTTGCCGCAGACATTACAGCAGTATGGCCTCTCGTTACTGTGAGTCCGAATATTTTGCGTGAGTCCACCTCGTTGCGTGAAGAGCTTACCACAGATATTGCAGCAGAATGGGGTCTCGCCGGCGTGAATCCGAGTATGACGAGCAACGCAGGATTTTGAGCTGAAGGATACGCCGCAGACCTTGCACAAGTGTGGCTTTTTCCCCGTATGGCTCACCTTGTGACGTGTTACCTGTACTTTTTTTTACGAAGGATTTTCCATACACATTGCATTCGTGCTGCCTGTGGTCTGCGTGTGTTTTGATGTGACATGCTAAATGGCAATTTCTACTGAATAACTTGCCACACGAATTAAATTGCAGTTTCTTGTCTCCGGTATGAGTCTGTATGTGATATGTTAGCCCTACTTCCTGGCTAAAAGATTTGCCACAAATAGTACCTAAATATGGCTTCTCGGCAGTATGAGTCCACATATATGCCATAAGCCCACTTTTATGGATGAATTGCTTCCCACACATAGTGCAACAGTGTAGCTTCTCAGCCGTGTGAATCCGAAAGTGATAACCTAGGCGAGAATTATTGCTGAAGGATTTGTATCAGATATCACAACGGTTTGGCTCGTCACACGTGTGAGATCACATGTGAGCGACTACGCTTTCTCTTCGGGTGAAGGATTATAACATAGATGGCAGCAGTTTGGTTTGTCGTCCACGTGAGTCTGTAGGTCAAGTGCTAAGTGGGATTTTCTACCGAATGACTTGTAGCAAATATTGCATTAGAATTGCTTCCCGCCTATGTGTGTCTGCAAGCGACAGTCTAGGAAGGTTTTCGTTATGAACGACATACCACATACAATGCAACCATGTGGCCTTTGGACTATGTGACCCTGAATATGTCGTGAAAGGTGGCATCTATTGCTGAATGTCTTGCCACACAATTTGCACTTTAAACAGGTTGCTCCACCATCCGGAGGTTGATGATTTGCATAGCTCATCTCGGCTCTTGATCTATATTGACAAATTAAAACCATGTGACGAATAGTTTAACAGCCACGTCAACCAAAACTCTCATACAAAGGAAATGCTACTGTACATGCCACTCACTAGTATCCCACGCAGAGAATATCATTACACATGAACATCACATTTCTCTCACTTGTTACGAAGATGTGTTGCGTCTTTTTTTCTCGAATTACGATATCACGCGCAAGTAACTTGTGAGGATGTGGGAATGTACAAATTCATAGACAACCTTACTTAAAAAAAATCAATGATTAGAAGAGGTATACTCGAAAAAGAGGATAACAAGCTCTTTAATCCGGCACACATTTATAAACTGAAATCCGTGTATGTCCTTTCTCCTACATAATGACGGCATTAGCTTAGAAGTTTTGATGTTGTTGAAGTGCTCTGCACTTTGTGGCAGTCAAGTAATAATTTTTGTAAAAGCCCTTGTTGTTGAGGGTGTCTGGGAGAATCTCTCTGTTGTAGATATTAATAAAATTGAGAACATTTCTTGCCGACAGTCAGCAAGATCTGCTGAAGCAGGGCTAATCTTCTATGAATGTCAGTTACTGTCACGCAAAACATACTTATTGAATTTGTACATTATTATCACATCAATGTAGCAGTCTATACTTCAGAGTCTGGTCATTTCTAATTACGTAGCTCTGATGTGCAATCAAACAGAGCCAACCCACATATAGGACGGTAGGTTTATACAACGAAGTTCATACGTACTACCATATCATTAACATTGGCCATATACAAAATGGAAACCACTCATCCTGATGAAATGCTGTGAAAGATGAAATATAACAAGCACATGACAGCTCTTTCCCTAACACTGACGCTTTCTTTTCTCCTCCAGATACTGTTGTCATGGACATTATGCAGTCAACAATGAATATGGCTGTGTTCCTTTAACACTACAGCTAGAAGGAACATGAAAATCAAGGCTTGAGCCAAAACTCGTGAAGACAAGACGTTGAATTGCACCATAGTGGATATTGCTCCTATGTAAAGGAAGGAATGGGATTCTTTTTATTTCAAAAGAACGCGGACAACGTGAATATTTTAGTGTCTTGATGACATACTTAGATAGCATCTAAGTCTAAGCCTGTCTTCCCACAGCATATTCTATGACAGAAGAGCGAGAAATAAAAATTTCTTGGTTAGAGGTCAGATCCGTTTACAACATGCACATGGGAAAAGTCGATCACGCATGCCAAAGCATATCGTAAAAAGAGCTGGTACTTCTCACCTCATGGTGGATGCACTGAATTCTCATAGCCCAGTCGAATACATAACTTCGTCACAAGCAAAGTAATGGGATGCTCGACCACTTGTTGTTACTGCACTCTTAGGAGAAAATAAGTGGACAAATAAAAGGGGGACATTGATTCCAGATACGACATGCTAGACCTCATGATTATCGCAAAGGATATTGATGTTGATACCACTAAGCAACAAGGCACAAACAATATGACACCGGATTTTATGTCATACGTTCAGTGGTATATCACGCCAAGTAAAGGGTGCAAAAGAAAGGCCATTCTTCTTTACGTGATAATGCATTTTTGTGACAAGTGATTTATAAGGTTAACAATTAGTTTTTCAGTAAAATGGTATTTCATTTTGCATTAAAAAAATTTTCTCCACGAATCAGCTATATTGCTGGAACATGTGGCACGTCGCAGGAGATGGACACGGGTTGCCTACTTGCATGCCGGCAGAATTGAGCAAAGTATGGTAGCTCTCGCGGACGAAACACGCATAAAGTCTCTAATGGCGATTTTGGAGGAGATGGAGACGTTCGGTACGGAGCAGTTGGCAGAAGATTTACTCTACCTTTCTGGAAGTTATTGCAGAAAGGAGCATAGCGTTTCAACTCTAGAGGAGGGGCTGCACAAGGTGTCTGTTCCTCATGTCCGGAACGGCGTAACTACCTGCTGTCATGAGCTCTAAAATGCTTCAAGACACGCAGGCCGTAAAATAATACTGTCACATGTTTACAGAAATATGTCTCATGGAATCGGAACCAAGGTTCGGGCGTCCTCTGGAAGGTACGCGCTTTGGCAGGGCCCAGTCAGCATGAAACGTATGCAAGGGTTACCGTCGCGCGGGCAGTGACGGCTAGGCAAGCGAGTACCACCATTCTGTAACCCATCACTGAACTATGTCTGGATGAATTAGCAAATTAGCCACAGCACATGAGAGAAGGTATATAGGCATCTGTGAGGTGCAAAAAAAAAGATTGAGGGGAGAAAAGTCATGCGAAGCGGGGTGCGATTACTAACTGATGTACAATGGAAGCCGAAGAACAACTAATGGTTTTGGCAAGGAAACCAAAAATCACTTCTGAGCACTACCTGACTAGAACACTGCTTACTATCTTATCGTGGCCGGTTTCTCTGAATGCACGTGTCGGACGGAGAAAAGAAGCACACACAGTCCATGGCCTTCATGGATATGTTCAGAAGAAAGATGATTGCCAACAGTTTCCCGATTATGCAGAAACTGATCATCGCGAACACACGGTACAAAGAGCGTGATATTCACCCAGTTACGTACTACAATCGCTCCCATCCAACGCACATTGACTACATCCTTGTCGGACGAAGGAATCTCAAAGATGTTCTAGAGACAACAGTTGTTCCTTACGAAACCGTTGCGATGCAACATCGACCAGTTATCTGTAAGATGCGGATAGTCACCAAGAGCTCAATACTTCGCAGGAAATGGACCAACTTGGATCAAACGGTGACGCCTGAAGAAGGAGGCCAACATTGTTGCAAACGTTACAGTGCCACAAGTCACCATATTAGAAGCGAGCTGGACTAAACTGAAAGGCGCCGCACGCTCCATTCCTGGAACAACTAAGTCAGGGCGACGACAATGAAGGATTAACAATGACACGTGGTTTCGGAATGACGATGTTATGTATGCAATACGGTTGAAGAAACAGCTGTAAAACGAGTTTCTTGCTCGTTGGAATGCCTACAAAGCAGCCAGTAGTAAAGTGAAGGAGGTTGTCGCTGTAACAAAAGCAAAGCGGTAGGCAGGTCTATATATGAAACTTGACATGCGCTAAAACGAGCGGAATATTTAACGGCTAGTCAAATCGGGGCATCGAAACACGGAACGTTCTGCATCATCAATTAGGAAACAGACGGTTTTCTACTCGACTGGCGGGAAGCGCGAGTCTTAACTACTTTGACAAAATTTCAATCTTGGAATTTCCGTACCTACCAATCCCAATCACCGCCGCTGTTGAAGGTCCAATATAGGAAATTGACGTCACCCAAGTCCAGGCTATGTTGAAGGAAATGACACCAGGGAAAGCCGTCTGTCCTGATTATCTTCCGTCAGAGTTTTGTTTCTCTCAATGGGTGGATGCAGCAGTGTGGCTAAAGCAAGCTTTTCAACCAGATCATCAAAGAAGGTTAAGAACCAACAAACTGACGACGGAGTATCCATTCAAAAATAAGAGAAGTCCTGCCGATTTTTCTAATTACCGTCCGATCATACTTCTCAGCCACGCAGTGACACATTTCGAACAAATCATCGACAAAAGAATTAGCGATTTAAACGAACACACAACAAGCCAAGCTGGTTTTGTGTAAAATTGTGGCGCAACAGGAGCAACACACGCTGCAAGGCTGTTACGTGAGAGGTACATCGAAAAGAATAAGAGGCTTCATCACGACTTTCTGGACCCTGAGAAGGACTTCCATCCGGTACATCATAACCTAATCAGTCAGCGCTACAAGAGCATGGCATTACAGAGCACCTTGTTGAGAGGGAATAATTGATCTATGTAGAACCGAGGAGTTATGCTGAAGCTGTCGCAAGAGCGTCTGATGATGTCCGCGAAACTGTACAATTCCACCAAGGCCCTTCCGTATCACCACTGCTGTTCATTCTTTTGACGGATACCATTACATAAGACCTGCACATTCCAATACCATGGACACATCTGTATGCAAATGGTGCAGAGAATAAGCGCAAAACGGAAGATTGGAACAATCCACTAGCGCAATACGTCCCAAGCCTCAACAAAAAGGATAGAGAATATACGACATTACATCGCCGAGAAGTTGGAAGCATGCATGATGACGGTGAAAATATAGTACGAGAAGAGAAATTTAAGTATTTTGGTTCCAAAATCTCTGATGATGGCTGACTTACTGATGAAGTCAACTTAGGGATAAGCAAACCCTGGCTGAAGTTGAGAATGACAACGGGCGCCCTTGTGACCGTCGGATGAAGAACCACCTGAAATGTAATATCTACGGAACTGTTATCCGTCCTGTCGTTTTATATGGCAACGATTGCTGGCCAGCTAAATAGGAGGTAAACGCCAACTAAGCATCAAGGATACGAAGACGCTTAGGTGAACGGCTGACATAACTAGACTAGATCACATTTCAAATGATGTTATTAAAAAACGTTCCAGCATTGCACCGATAAAGAAGAAAATTTAGGAAAGGCGTGTGCGCTTGTTTGGGTATAGTTGCGTGCAGAGGACGAAATATTGAGAAATTTAGCGTATACACAGAAAGTAGGTGAAAAGAGGCGCAAGGGACAAACAAGACAGCATAAGACGAATGATCTGAAAGCTGTGAGACTACATAGAAACATGGCCCGTGACCGAACTAACTGGAGACTCACACCAGGCAGGACTAATTTTAAAAGAGCAGAATAACAAGAAGCAGGTTGATGAATGATCTGTTATAGAAATGGGATACAATGGATATTTTGCACATCCTAACATTTAACTTACTATGTTCAAATTTTCTCCCTTAAAGCCTATGTCTAATATCTATGTTCTTATTTCCATTAAATTGTGTTTGAATAACAGAGCACCTCTGGATTACGTGTTTAAGGTATTCATAAACGTTTGAAATGGCGTATTTAGACAGAATTTTCACTTTTTCATTTTTGTTTCCTGATGAAAGATTTATTCTTCTACTTTAAGAAAATGTATAGTACTTACATCTTTCGTGCATAAATATGCTCAGAAAATTGATATAAAGGGAACAGTACACCCGTGTCTCGGTCTAAGATGGGCGTGGCTTCGCTGCACGGAGAATTTCACGGTTCCTTTCGATTTAATTCAAGTTTGGCGCTCGTTGATACAGAATAGCTTTCCATACATGGCTCCACATGCTTATTCTTTGTATGCAGCAGTAATACTATTAGGTATTGAGAGCTTCCATGGTTTCCATAACTGCGTGTTTTTAGTGAAAATATTGTCATGTTGCCTGTTTGCCTGTGTGCCTTTGGATGTATATTCGTTGTTGAGATAATGTCCAGAAACTGTATTGGATGTAAGAAGCATTGAAATGATTATATGCATTCCCCATTCTATTTAGGTTGGAAAGCTGGATCATACTACAGTCTTTGCCAAAAATTACAGTGAGTCTTCGCCTAATATGGAACAGTAAAAATATTTTCTCGCTCAGGTGAGAGTAGAGGTCTGGAGTATGTAGATTTCTATGGGGATGGGGATTCCAAAAGTTACAAGGTAGTGTGTGATTCCAATCCATACAATGGTAAAGAAGTCAATAAACTGGAATGTGTGGGCCACTATAAAAAGCATTTAGGAACAGCTCTTAGAAAAATTGTACAACATAACAAACCATGGGTGGTAGAGGCAAATCAACTGGAACACTGAGAGACAAGTGTCAGAATTATTTTGGAATTGCTTTGCGTTCCAACTACAGTTTCATAAAAGATATGACAAATGCTCTATGGGCAACATTGTATCATTTGACTGCCCATAAAGTGCCTCCCCACCACAGGTGCCCTATAGGAACAGACAGCTGGTGTTTATACCAACGAGCCACAGCTGGCAATCTACTTGAAAATTATAAGCATAAAGCAGGAATACCACTGGAAGTCCTAATGCAATGGTAAGGTAAGGGTTATTCTGCCTATAGGCAGGTTCGAACCTCCGCAGAGGTGTTCCTGAGCTGGATTTTACTTGCAGAAGGGTGGCCAGTTCCTTTCTGCTCCTCCATTCTCTTACCCCCACCAACAGCGTGTGACACCCCATCCAACTCCTGACCACGCCCAATGTTGCATAACTTCGGAGATCTCACAGGATCTGGTGCTTCAAAACGGCTACGGCCGTTGGCACCTGCAATGAAACCTGTGTATGAAAGGCTCTGCAATCCAAAAATGTTATTCAAATGTTTTCATGGTTTGACTCAAAATACCAATGAGTCATGCAATGGTACGGTATGGAACAGGTGTAGAAAAGATACATATGTGGGGCTATCCACTCTCAAACTGGGTGTAATGGATGCAGTTTTACACTTTAATTGTGGAAACAAGGTTCAAATAGAGGTTTTAGCAAGAATTAAGTTTGTGCCTGATATGTACTCAGCATCAGGAGTGTCACAAGCTGATGAGGCATATGTACGCATAAGTCAGCCTCAGAGCACTTCCGAACAAAGACAGCGAAGAAGGTACCTCAGGGGAAGAAGAAAACTGAAATAGGACAAGAAACTTGAAGGGGAAGGTCGCACCTATACAGCGGGAGAATTCTAATACTTTCAGGTAAAAAGAAAGAGGTCTAATCATAATACAACCCTTTAAATTTACTCAAAACTAAAAACTATGTTTTCTTTTCAGGTTCGAACAACAATGAGTCGAGTTCTAAATCGGATATCTACCTCGAAAAGGTCTCAAATTGATGATAATTAATTTAGGAATATCTTGTACTAGAACTGAGAAAAAAAATATCCGCGTTCAAAAACTGAGAACGAAGAAATGAAAAATTATTTTGGAAATTTTGAATTTTTGAAAGAAGGTGTTATAATTCTTTGTGAAATGGTGATAAATTAATACATTTAGTAGCAGACATCAAGAACACTAACGATGATAGTTCGGCGAAAGAAACATTAAAATAAATGCATTTTTGTAGTTGCTAGATAGTCTCAAAAAAGTGCCATTTTTGTTAACAAGAAATTCTTGGACAGACTTTAAATGATAAAGTGGGCAATCCTATAGTATAACAGTCTTCATTTACCTTCCTGTTAACTACTAACACAATTTTAAAATTTTTGTGTAAAATTATGGATTTTGTAATGAAGCGAACATGAATACCGGGGACAAACAAGACAGCATAGAACAAATGAACTGAAAGCTGTGAGACTACATAGAAACATGGCCCTTGACTGAACTAACTGGAGACAATGAATCACAACACCAGGCAGGACTAATATTAAAAGAGCAGAATAACAAGAAGCAGGTTGATGAATAATCTGTTATAGACATGGGATACAACGGATATTTTGCACATCCTAACATATAACTTACTATGTTCAAATTTTCTCCCTTAAAGCCTATGTCTAATATCTATGCCTTATTTCAACAAAATAGTGTTTGAATGGCAGAACACCTCTGGATTACATGTTTAAGTGACTCCTATAAACGCATTATAAAGAATAATATATAACTCAACAAAATAAAAAAATCAGGAGTATCTGTTTTTATCGGGAGTGACAGTTTGAATATCCGGTGAAATTGTACGAGTAACAACAAGACGGAAGACCTTCAGTGTATTCTAGCCTGATTGGAATTTTGCAATTCATATTTCTGCTGACATCCGTCATAGATAGCAGACGATCATAATAATTTATTTTCACCGTAATCACATCTATAAATATGATGACTATGGAGGAGAGACAAAAAGAGGTCGGCTCAGGGCCTTGTGACACTCGACATCTACAAGTGAAAGGACACCGCATCACTACATGTTTAGTTCAGGACTATGTGTCTACACAAACTTAAGTTAGCCTCATCACTAATTATTTATTTCAGGGTGATGTGTTGTTCCAAAAATGGAAGGAAATCTCATCAGTAATTGGTAAGCTCGTAAACATATGCCTTTCCACATGTCAGGAATTAGGAAATTTTATGAACCTTAAAACCTGTTCATATGTAATTCAGTACCAAACTGACAAGGCAAGAAATCATTAAAGTTGCTGCTTGATATTTGTAGAATGCTGAAATGAGTCAGGATAACATAGCACATGAGGTGAGATATAAAACAAAGTGGTATGCAGTAGATAAGATCCGGTCTACTGAATCATTCAGAGCCTTATATACCAAGGAAAAAGCATACACACAAAATGCTTGTCGCTTTGCTGGTTCGAGACTGCATCTGCACAAGATATGTTTAGGAAGAAAAAAGCTATTTAAACTCCATCCAAAAACAGAAATGTGCATTTGCGTGTGAAAAGTATTCATAAGGAACATTTTTATTGGTGGCCATAATATATGATTGTTCTCTAACAGCCTATTGTGTCCAGTCACATAAAAATTACAAAGAAACAGCAGAATTTCCTCCTCAAAGAGTTGTATTTGGGAGATCTTCAGTTGTGTGCATGGTTCTACTCTGACTAATGAAAGCATGTAAGCTGGTACTGGGTAGTTCTGAGGACTGAAATGAATATTTTTTTCTACTGGTTGCAAATGTACAGTAAGAAGAAATCAATGCGTCATATAACAGTCAAGAAGACTCTAACCACCCACAGAATAAAATAAACCTTTCAGAATTCATAGTTTCCATCACTAATCTGGTCTGAAGTCAAATCATAGGCTATGAATAGCCACTGTATGAGCTGCCGATACAGGGGCTCAGTTAAGTTTACCAATCCGAGATTATACCATCATCTCCCAGGTATTATCAAAGATCGTTGCGCACAGTAACGAACAAAGGTGTGACAGCACAAAATTAATTAGCATATAGACCAAAGGCATACCTACAGTTCAAACAAACAACTGCATTAAATGTTTGAAAACAGGATGTGCACTTGTGCTACTTTTTAAACTCAGTGATAAAAATTACAATTTTAAAATAATATTATATCATTGCATTATTCTTTACCTACTTTTAGGAGATAATAAATTCACTTACTTGAAGTATTCTGAATTTTTTAGGCAACCTGCACAAATTAATAGTTAAGTTGTAGCTGTCCATTTTATTAGTTTATACTAATTGTGTAAATGTGTTTGCAATGAACATGCTACAAGCACTTGACTGACAATGAGCACTAAAATGAAAAGTGGGAATTGGCAACAATCAGCTAGTGTGACCACAACACTGGAAAAAACATAAATTATATGCCAAAAATTTCCTTTGCTTACAGAAATGTGGACGTTTTATTTGAAAACTACGATACCTAAGATGTAGCACAACGGACCTCAACGTTTCATTTCTACTACAACTTATCTGTTTTGGGATCTACAAATGGAGGAATCTTAATTAACACACAAGAGAACAGAAAAGATCATTAGAAAGGAATCTATCCAAATAAATACTTGAAAATGGCATTTTTGAGTTATCACACTAATGAACTCAGGCATCATTATATTGATTAATGAACCTAATTATGTTGGTTTAAAATTACTGTACTGTTTACAATGTACATAAAACTTAACAGCTTCAAATTTGTATATTTAGTTTATAATCTACAAAAATGGCTATTTCTGTGTGTCACTGTTAGTACTGTACCAGGAAAAATTAAGGATATGTGCATAAGAATCTTCTGAAGGGGGAACGATCCTTAGGGAGCAGATACAGGGAGATTTAGATGCAGAGCGAAATAATGGATATATTTTAAAACTTAATTTATTCACCTGGAGAATTTGATGAATAAGTTCCCTATTATTTCTGACTCGTAGCATTAAACCAAATTAAAATATTGTCTGAGCAAGTTCATGTCGCCTGGCTAATTGAAACAAAATAAATATTTATGATTGTCCATCTTTTAACATGAAACGATTATCTTTCGTTGAAAATCAATATTTTCTTTCCTGATAAAGTTCATAAAGTTCTTCAAGTATTGGTTCAAATGACAAAAACTGAAAATGAATGTAACACCCTTACACGTGTAAAATGAATTTCCCTACACCACTTTCAATATTTTAACACTTCAAAATTTGGCAAATTTTATCTTCTTCTAAAGTTCGGTGCTATAGTCTATTTTAGAACTGTCACTCAATATTTATAAAATTTAATGTGAAATCCAATGAGCGAAATAGTTTGTTGAATTATGAATGAAATCACTGATTCTACAGTTCAACTTGTAATATAGTCTGTTTAAATCTCAAGTTTGTTTACAGTGGCACTCATGTCACCAGAAACATCCAAATATCAAACTGAAAATGTAGACAAATGCGGTTCAACGAACATCATATGAAGTCCTCGACAGCTGGTGTTGTGATGCTATCCCCACGGTACCACGTCTGATTCCCGCGTAGTAACCACGTTCCGAATCGAACCTCAAACCGCGTTCCATGTCCCGCGTAGTAACCACGTTTAAATTCTATGAAGTCACCACGTTCCAACTCCCACGTAGTCAAAATGACAGCAGCTTTATATGACAAAATAGGCGATGTCAGGGTTTCAGATGTCACTTATAAAATTTATTAGCACGAAAACGTTCAACTGACAAGATTAACTTGTGAGTGTTCTATGCTTGTAAGTCGTAAAATTGGCACTGTATTTTACTACGTGAATTTCCTCTAATATTTAATCACTGGTAGATGATTGTTATTGCTCATTAGATTGGATTCACTGTTTCTATTGAAGCACAGTTATAACATATTTACACACGAAAATCAGTCTTATCCACCATAACGAAATACTTAATTCGCGGATATTTACAAGTTCCTATGACGGCAATGTCATACAATGTCAAATACTGTTCACTTGTGATGAAGGTTTAACCGTATTAAAACTTCAACCAGTAATTATTACACACGTACTTAAGGTAACTTTATGAAATAGATTCGTTTGACAGATTAAATGTTTAATTATTTCACTTGAAAATCGTCTTAATATTCATACGCTTATTTCTCTTGAATGTTTAAAGTCAGTTTCATTTGAATATGAATAGAAGTTTAAATCAATTAAATTTGTTCGATTTGCAGTGGAAATTACTAAGTCTGTACAGTGATTAAATATCATAAATCTTTGACAACACTTTGAAATTATTATGTTAGTATCATATCACTAGAAAAGTTTCTAAGTTCCAACACGAGTTATTGTTTTATAAGTCTTGGCGAAAACTTTACCGTAGAGTTCGTACGATGTGATGTTTTAAGTTCGAACCTCGCGAACCCGTTCATGTGAGACAGCATGACTACACGACCGCAGCGATTTGAGAATTGAACTGACTTGACCTAGCAAAACCCCGTTCTTTTATACCAATCTGCCGAGCTCAGCTTCCTCCTCTCGTGGAAAAATCAAGTTTTTTATACCTGAATTTCTCTTTAAGTCCGTAGGACGACATTAATGAAATTGCAGTATGTTTGCCTTTATATAATGGGCTATACGATGGCGTATCTCATTAATTGATATATCAGTGGGTTCCAAAGTTAGTACAATTTCTTGTAGTATGTTCGACAATATCAGGGGTTGTTATAGCTGCATCACGCGCTGCGTGACGTATCTTGCTTGCTGTATGCATGCTCGAACCGTTCTGTTGCGCTACATCGCATGCTAGCGTCCCCCGCTGCGCTGACTTCCATTAAATAAAATTATGTTCCAGGCCACACATGGTTCCTGGCAGAGTACGAACGTACACAATTATTGAGGCTATCTGGAGGTAATAGTTGCAGACGGCATTTCAGATAATAAGAATGTGATGAACAAATCATGCATTGACAGTGAAGGAAAGAACACATTTTACATGGTTGCTTAAAGGTATTGTAAAGAAATACACTTCAAAAATATCTAGCTTTACCAGAGATTATGTTTGTATATATATATATATTCAGTATAACTACATCACGGAACAAAAATATGATCTTAAAATTCCTAAATATTTTAGATAAATATTACCAACAGAATTTTAAAATATTAGCGCTTAAATGAAACTTTGTAAAGAAACGATTAAACTGATGAAAATGGCCAGCTTTTGGACATAAACCAACCACTACTGAACACAACTGTGAATAGGTACAATATATTCCATATTGTATAGGATTCGTAGTGTACGTACTTTGTTTCTTCTTTGATGTACGGCAACAGCTGAACATCAGTATGTTCTTCTATGTATATTTCCTCCTTAATATCTTCAGAAGGCTGTAAGTAATGCACCGCTCCCGCGTCCAGGTGAGGATACATGAGATCCAGACTAGCTCCTGATAAATGATTCTATCTGATTAATGTTGCTGGGTTGTGGGTTCCACTTGAGAAAGTACGCCGACGGCCTATGGTAAATCTCAACCTACGCAGAAGGACGTCTCCAACACGCTATCAGTCGGATACCATACTCGCATGTCGCCAAAATTAATCGCAAATTTCAGGTTACTACGATATTTCAAGTGATTCGTACGTGTTGCTAACGAAATCTCAATCAGAAAATGAGTCCTTACAGTCTTACATCTAATTCTTATACTAAGTAGGCATTAAAAGAATTATATAGTTTCACTACTCAGCTTTTATTGACTATTCAGTCTAAATATCAAGTAAATGTCATCTAAGATATCGTTAAAAAATGCCTCGTACAACGTAGACAGCTTCATAATGCTATAAACATCTCCATCAGTTGTAATTACGTTGAAATAAATAAAAATAGGTTTGGAAAAACCCGTAAGAAGTAGTTGAAATCTAGGCCTTAATCATCGATTCATTAACCCTGGCCTGTTGAAATACTAAGTCATAGTTAAGTAATGTTTGCAGAAATCAATTGAAAAATTAAAATATATAAATCAAATGAAACATATTAAATAGAGTTGAAAGAATTAGATGCATCCAATTGGTTAAAAATGAAAAGAAAATTATATTCCCAACTATATAGATCATTTCAGATTATAGTTTTAAAATGGAATGTAGAACGCAGTGCAAATAGCCAAATAAATAATTCATTAAGATCTGGAATCTCTTCTCACTGAGCTGGATTGCTCCTCAAAGTTACTTAAAATTCCATTATTTAACCTTTAATTCACATATGACCGGTGAAACGAATGTCACTTTGCTAAACTTAACATCTGTGTCTATACACAGTAGAAAATCGTATGGGAAAGCAATGTCTATCTTCTGAGGACTTTAGTTAACTCATATGTTTAAAAGTTCGCTTGGATGTTTCATGTTTCATAAGATCTGATCTCCATATAAGCAAATTCAGGTCCACTCTAAGTCGTAATTGATTTCAAATTAATTCTATCATAAGGCTTATGTGGCTCATTCACTTAATTATTATCTTAATCCATGGTTAAAGTTCAATTTAAGTGCGTATCTGGCGTATTGCCAAGTGTATTTAATTAACTTTCTAATAAATTATACCATAAGTGGAAAAATTGGCATATTAGAAGACTCTACCTTCATCTAAAAATCCATATATCAATGACTAAGTTACCAGTGATGTGTCAAACTGCTCCCATAAAATCAGGAATTAGGTTACCATGTGTGAGAGTACTTGAAAGTGGTCATAAATAACTCAGTGACGGCCTAAATATTAACGTTATTAGCCTCTTGGCTCATCTGATGATCCTACATACTCAAACAACTCTGTGTTGATGGCATTGAGATCGTATCCTAACCTACTTTGTGTATCTGGGAATAAAAACAGCAATTGAAAGCAGTACATTTCATTATATATCTTAGCATGCATAATTTGCACGTACTATCATCTCTTAGAAGACTACTATGACCAACCTTTCAAATAAAAATAAATATCACCATCACAACTTAACATCCGCTTATATTATCACTTCATTCACCATTTATCACTTCAAATATCACGTAATATCCATATCAATGCATCTCAAGCACTCATCTCATTAAATACGCTGCATATGTGCCATAACCTACACATATAAAAAAAACATTTCCTTACCGTCATAGTATCAAAGAAAAGTGTCTCAAAATACTAAGCTGTACTACTATACTTCGTCGTAAACATTCCCTAAATACGATCTCCAAGCTTGCTATTCCGATAAAGCCATCATACATGTATATTGACATTCATATTATACTCCAACACTTCACTGATAACGATTAAAAATAACTATTACTTTCTCTCACACCACATTGATAAATTTGCGAACGGTTTTCACTGGTATTTCACGCCTATATATGGGATTAACAGTAACTTCAGATGAATACCTACATCCATGTAATTACACTTCAATATTATATACGCACGCACAATGTCACAAATCATATCACACATAGCCAAAAAACAAAGGTTTCTACTTACGAAAAACGACTCATAGGGCCCTGTTTGCCATCTCGCTGTTGATCATCGGGAATGGTAGGCCTCGCTCCATGGTTCTGCTTTAGGTAATCGGGTCCATCTCGTCTTCTCAGCTGATTTCCAATCCTCCCGGGTCATCAACCTCGTAAAGCGCCACCATAGTCGGAGTAGTCTCTGCCTTGGTCTTTTAGAACATCATAGTGGTTTCTGGTACGTTAAGAACAGAATAATACAATGTATTAGTTAATGTTGTCATGTTGTAATTTATCTTCGTTTCGTACTGCCTATGATATCAGAATGAATGTGCTCTGGGCCGTCTAGTTTCGCTATAACAGTTCTAAATGTGCTACTATTTGTAAACTCTCTCGCTTGCCGAGCGAATGCAATTTTTCCGTGCTTATTAGAATTGCACTTGACAGCTGGTTGGATTCTGCTCTCTACGATGTGCAGTATCAGACAAATATAAAGCTTCCAAGTCCAGCCGTGACGTATTAGTTGTACTAGACTTGATGATTCCTTTTTGCTGGTCTTTATATTTCGCGCAGTTATTTCAATCTATGCAGTTGACGTTGAGTGGGCTGCCGCGGATTTTATTCTCCGTCAATAGCTGATCTTAAAAACAGATAAGTTGGCTTATTTCTTTGCTAGACTCCGTCTTACTTGCCGTAGTGCTGAATTGTGTCGAATGTTCTAATGGAAGTCTCTTTTTTCTAATAATTAGTTTAAATAATCCGCTTCTATCATTCTTTACTCACAGCCTTCTAGGAATGGTTCTTTCGGTGACTACCGGTTGAAAGGATTATCATTTCGGCTCGTACCGCTGTTAGTTGCTTTCACATTGACCTTGTAATGGTTTGAACGCCATTTTTGTTCCTACTGATGCAAATAGAGAACGGTGAAATGGCACAGTAACAAATAAGTAAAGTAGAATAAAGAAGTAAGGGAATTAAATATATAGGCCTAAACAAGAAACAGCTGAGGAAATAAATTTCACAGTGGCACAAGGATAGTATAATTAATTTATCTCCCATTTAAAAAATATAAGAGTGGAAAGGAACAATAAAATCAAAATCACTTCAAATGCAATGGAGGTGTCTACCTTGGTGGCAAATGGTACACAAAAATACCTTACTATCAAGCATTAAATTGTCAATGAACAGACAGGAAGACAATTTCCTAAAATACAGTATTATAAAATTTACACTTACTTTTCTTCTATTAAACACACAGCTCATCATTAATAAATTTACATTACTTACAAAATTTAACTCATGATGATGATGATGCTTGTTGTTTAATGGGGCCTAACATCGAGATCATCGGCTCCTAATGGTACGAAATGAGACGAAATGGTATGACAAATTAAAAGTCCAAAATTCTCCACTGACCAGAATACGTGAGGACGAAGAATGAATGGATGGACATGGATTTAAAACAATCGGTGGATGCGACGCACAATGCCTTGCATTCACAGAAACTGACGTAAAACAATAGCATTACTGATGATGCTTGTTGTTTTAAGGGGCCTAACGTCGAAGGTCACCGGCCCAATAGGATTACTGACCAAGGGACTGTTGCTATAGCATAACACTGAATGGATGATGCTTGCAGTCTAAAGAGGGTCGAAAATCCAAGTTATCGGCCCCGCATAACGCTACTTACCTCTAGGAAGGTAGAACATGGTATTTGTCATGTTGCGGTACTAATCAAATGTAGCAGAGACTCACGGTATTCCACATATTATGGTACTACACACAGGTTATGAAATTCGACATGTAATACAGACCTATGAGTTTTCTCACCTTGCGGCGCCATTTACAGGCAACGCAAACCTATGGTGTTCATCACATAAGAGTACTAGCCACAGGGACCTGCACTATCCCGCGGTGTTCCTCATAGAGTGGGTACTAATCACAGACAAGGCAGGACCATGGTAGCTATCATCTCATGGTCCCGCTCATATGGTGGTACTAATCACAGGTACTGCAAAAGCCGACCGCACAGTGCTCCTATGATACTAATCACAAACATATTTGATACCTAATATAGTGGTACTACGCGCAAGTAAAATCGAACCATGATGTTCTTCGCATGGTGGTAATAATCACAAGTAGTTTCGTGGTTACCTGGTCGCCCCTTACGACAGGCAGGGAATACCGTGGGTGTATTCTTCGTCTGCGTCCCCCTCCCACAGGGGGGTTGTGTGCTTGGTGCGCGAGAGGTATTTTATTTCCCTCAAGTCCGCCAGCAAGCCGCTTAAGACCCCCTATCCGCCACCTGGGACGCGCCACGTGGGAGTACCACTTCTCCCCCTGCTAAGCCAGAGTAGTAGGTTCGTGGGAATTTTACTCATATTATCCTCTGTATTTAAAAACATTATCAACTCATATACAACATGTGGAGTTATTTCAAACAATAATATACAACTGATATTAGAATAAAATTTACATTGCATTTATATATTTTCTTACACTTTTTGGAACCTAACTTGCATAGCGACCTGCTGCGTCTTAACCCAAGTCCTTTCGCCACTCCTTTTTAGACAACTGATAAGAGATAGGAAAAAGAAAAGGGACACACTGTAGGATAGCAGTAGACAACTTAGCGTAGAAAAAGCGGAACATTTGTAAATATGTACATTTAAAATTACCTATGCATTTCTGAATATTCAGCAGAGAATATGCACACATACATACGGGTATGGAGGCACTCCCGTGTATTTGTACATGTAGAATTTTAGGAAAATAAATAAATAATAGTATTAATAATAAATACTATCTCCAAAATATTACCCAATACTATTCTTCGCTTCCTTTTTCCTTTCTGCTGATCCCTATTTCAACAATGACTAGCTATTTTATTTATCCTCTTATTACCGGAGTAATAATGTATACCCTCTCTGTGAATACTTTAGTGCTGGCTACATGGCCATTGAAATTCCACTCTTTATTGTGGTTCGCCGCTGCGTTATTCATCAAGTGATTCATGGTCACAGATACTATGGTTTTCAATATTTATAAACATTAACTTCCACCGGCTTTAAAGTTATTAATGTGCCTATCTGTGGTGTATGGCCAGACAGTGCCTTTTCCAGTATTCTTCTGCATTCTAGTGTCGTCGGTATGAATCATCTCGCCACTCTCCCCCTCCACCGAGCGAGTATGCGCACGTAAACATTGCGACTGTGGTCTGACTTCAGGCTTCTGGGTTGTCGCCATTAAGGTTCTGCTGTGATGGAAGGACGGCGTGCTTCTCGCTTGACGGGATGGATAGAGTGATTATCGTGGACCCAGGGTGAAGTTGGTTTGATAGGGCTTACGCCCTCGTGAACTTTGCAATTTCCTTTTAAATTTTATTATCATTTAATGTACCTCGCCTGGAATTTTTGAGTGCACTCTAAGGGTTACCTTTACCATACGTAAGTAAGGATATTATGCTGAAGCGTACTGACGACTACGGCAAGATACTACACTGTAAGTGTTTTTTTAACTCATCTTCAACTTGTTCCAACTGGTGAACTGAATATTTCTAAATGCCTTGTTCCGCCATTGTGAGGGAATCTTGAAACGTGAAATTTCTGAAGCTATTTCGAAGAATATAAAGATTACGGAATTTCATGAGCTTGTACTATAAAAATTTATCCCTTCTTTAGCACTGCAAAATTTGTTTCCTCAATATTGTTTTAGGACTCAACTATATCTTAAACTCGAGGTTATATTGCATGGTATTTCTAATTTCGGTGCCTGAAGAAGAAATGGTGGCACATATTCTGAAAGGTTTTCCTCCCTACAACAGATCCTACCTCTTCCTCAGGAAGAGCCCGACTAATTTTGTGGAATTAGAGGCTGCTTGTACCTGTGCTGAATATGTCAAGCACGGGGACGCGGCCAGACCCATCTGCCACCCCCACCCTCCTCCTTTTAACCCGGCCTCGCCTCAATCTAGGAATAGTGGAAATCTTAAAAATGGTATAATTGTGGATTACGTGACCACCTTCGGAATGCTCGCCCGTCAATAAAGCGTAGTACTGGTCCTGGTTCTTATTTGTGTAGGTCGAGGCAGAACATTAAGAATAATTGCCCAACCTCTTTCAAAAAACGCAATCAATGACTAAAGGTTAATAGTAATACTTGTGAATCTTGCCCCTGAATTTTATGTGGATACAGAGAGAGTTATTTGTTGGCAGGAATGTAATAAAATCTCCGATTTGGTTGATTCTAAAAGTGCCTTCGCGAAGGCAGACCTGAATAATGAACCGATTGTTGCTTTAAATGACTCGGGTAACGTTGTCACTTTAATATATGATGATGCTTGTTGTTTTTTTCTATTTGCTTAACGTCGCACCGACAGAGATATGTCTTATGGCGACAATGGGATAGGAAAGGTCTAGGAAGTGGAAGTGGCCTTAATTATGGTAGAGCTCCAGCATTTGCCTGGTGTGAAAATGGGAAACCACGCAAAACCATCTTCAGGGCTGGCGACAGTGGGGCCCGAACCCACTATCTCCCGATTACTGGATACAGGCCGCACTTAAGGTTAAATATTATAAAAAATATTGATCACAATGTATTCACATTTTCAATAATATTAGAAAATATGCCATCATTTAAAACATTTAACATACCATCATGTCCATTTCTCTATTCATTGAGTCATAAGTTTGTCGGTTCAAACCCCCACACGTGCTGGAGATACTCAACACTGAGGTAGGCTGTATTCGTCACATTCTCATGTTGTCTAAATCCCCCTAAGCCAATAAAGATTAGATTCTGGAAGTGTATTGGTGACCTTGTATATCAACTTTCATTTCCTCTAGCAAGTGTCTTCCCATTCTGTTTCTATTTTACTGAAATGCGTCTGTTTGATTGCTGCATTCATATATACGCAATCGGTAATGTCAATGAATAGATTGTCTCCGCCTAACATATGTAAAAATATAACCTATTTCTCATAATACTCTTTTGAAATTATTGATAGGTTCAACATTATCCGTATTATCATTGAATAATGAAACAAAATGCTTGTGTTATCTGAATTGCAGCCGCATCATCATCAGGTCCGATTTCTAGATATCCGTTTTCACTTATACCACAGTTATCAGTAAAATTATCTTTGTTGATATGTTATTTACTCACTAAAAATTTACCTCCACCCCTGCTCAACAATTCTGTGTCATTTCTTATGCCGTTATTCAGCTCAGTCTCAATATCCGCAGTATTCAATCCCGTCATGTTTACGATCTAAACAGCTGACCAGCACTCGCGGAAGTTCAAGACCGTTGCCTAGACAACTTCAAGACAAATTCTCACTCTTCTTTTACCTCCTAAGCCTTGTATATTGTACTGCATTTTCATCAATGCCTAATAAACAATTCACCACCAAAAAATACAAAACTATTGCGTAGATTGCACACGTATGCAGATAATGCAGCTGAGTGTTTTCGGGCAATAAAGACCGTAAGGCAAAGTGAACAGTCGGGCGCGTTCGGGCGGAAAGGGGTTGATTAGTTCTAGGCTGGTTTTAATTTATCTGTCTTCTTTATGTGAGACTTTCTCTTTTAGGATTTTTTCAGTTGTTAGCTTAAATTGTAACTTAGCACATCATAATTTACTATTGGTCTAATGGGACATGAGCTTTTGTGTATTTTGGGGATGGCTCTTACTGTGGGGAGTTTGGGATTTTTTTATGGTGAGGCTTTCTTTTTCTTGTTCTGTGAGAATGAAGTCTGTTTGCTGGATAGCTTGTTTTATTTTGTTTGGAAATTTATTTGTAGGATCACATTGTAGTTTTTGACTTCCGTTGTTGTTGATGACAGCTATTGTTTTTTTCTATATACCCAAGAATAGAACATAACAAGAAGTGTCAAGAGTATAGATCTTGAATAGCAGTGCACTCGCATCTCAGATATGTTCAGACACCGTTCTCTTCTGTAGTATCTGTAATTTAGAACTCAACTAGCAAACATTTATTCAGAGAACAGTGTGCATAAGCTGCAGAATTTCACCTTTAAGTAACTCCTGGACAATATCACATCTATAAATTAGCAGTTCACAGTGTTGGGAGTAGATTTTTGCTGACGACCCACAATTACTCATTGAATATCCCTCTTCCAACTTTCAAGGTTTTCAAAGACTCTGAGGTGCAAGAATGATGTGCAGGAGTTGACTTTTATGCCAGTATAACTACAGACGTGTGCTGGGATATTCAGCTTCATCAAATACCTCTAGAATGGACCCAAATTACAATCGCCAACATGCAAGTAGAATGTTATCACATCACCATGTAAACTATCAGATGAAGAGAGACTGAACTGTAAGCCACACATTCAGAAGATTACAATTTACTGTGTTTACAGTAGCAACAGACAGAGCAAGGAAAGATGATGACAATAAGTCGCTTCTTCTCCAAAATTATTTCACAGCTTCTCCGCCAAGGCAGAGTTTTACTATGAGATCACCCAACATTAGTAACATTGTAAAGAAGTTTAAATGATGCAAATCTTACCTGGAATTTCTTTTGGAGGCAAAATAAGTTCACTATGAGATTGAAAGACCTACTGGTCATAACCGAATTAAATCCAGCACCCACAATTGTCCTTCCGTTCAGCAGCTACTAGCACTAAATTTGGATAATGTATGATAGGAGATGATGTCAATCCCACAACGATACCATTACCAAACCATGGAGAATAAAAACATAACCATACAACCTACAGAAATCCATTTCAATAAATGCCAGAGGTAATCAATAAACAATAAACAGTCATTTGATGGGTACTTAGCTCATGAAATGTCCTGATGCCTAGATCTTGAAACGCTGCCTGTCACAACTTCATTGGTAGGTGGACCTAACCAAGGTTCCTTCACTATCAAGTCCACAACTTTAATTCAGCTTTTTGCCACTATCATAGCATGCACTGCCATCTCCCTAGTAAATGCTAGAGGCCAATTGTCCACTTGGCAACCATAATCTGGGAGCATGTGCCACCAGAACCCCTTTCCTTGCCCCATGAACAAGGTTTCTGTCACTAGTTGTACCTATAGATGTATATAAATACTGTTGTTTGTACTTCCTAAGAGTTGGCTGCCTTGCGTAGCACATTATCACATACTCCCAGACAAAGAAACAAAAGAGAGACATCACGTTGGGTGCCACGTGCCGCCATATGGCGTCACGGTGGTCTTCAATTTTGAGATGGCGTGACGCCATATGGCGGCACACCGTTCTTGAAATCAGAGTTGGCGTGACGCCATATGGCGGCACAGTTGAGTTTCAGGCGATGCGCCGTAGATAATCAGCTGTGACATCTATGCGCGTAAAATTTGTACTACGTGAAGGGCGAACTTCAGGGTCTATTCCAGCTATGTATTTTTACTGTATGCCACCATATGGCGCCACAGTATTCTTCCGAAGCCACTGAGTGGCCTGTGGTCGTTGTCACAGGTGAAAGCGTGCCAGGCATTGTTTATTCCTCGTTTACGTACGTATTATCACTCAGTTTATATAGTTGTGCAAAAATATAAAAAATGGAAAATATTGGTAATAATCTTACGAGGGAACACATACATGTGTTACACTCGGATTCGGTTGAAATTTGGTAGGAATATTCGTGGGAGACAGTAGAATGCTAAGGTGAAAACTGCATGTACCCAGCACAAATTTAAACGCCAAAATTGTCAAATAAATAGTCATAAAATTAGAAGTGCCGCGGGAGTATCGGGGTGTGGCGGAGAGGTAGGGAGGAGCGAAGCAGCGGACGTGAACCAACCGGGCTGCGTCGAGCTGCGCCAGCAGCCAGGTAGCGTATAGTTAGCGCGTTCCCCTTGACTTGCCGATCAGATGTGCAAAACGTAAATATGAAAAAAGCACATGAAACAAGTGTACAAAGGACGATGTTTGAACAACGATCCCAATAAGGTTTGAAAAATTACAACGAGTAACAAGTACTCGGGCGTGCCGAGACGCATATTTTCAATGTTTAGAGTTATCAGAAAACTGTTATCAACAATATGTAATGTAATATAAGTACTTGTTTTGCATTTTACTAGGTTTTCATAAGTATTGCGTTAATTTGAATTAGCAAATAAATATCCCGTATTTGAAATTCGTATTGCACATTCCATGTCAAAAAATTCTGTGACACCATATGGCGTCACGCTATATTTTATCTTTCCTAAAAATTGATGTGACACCATATGGCGTCACACATGACCATGGTATGGTGAGATAAAATTTACTTAGTACATTATATAAATATATCCCAAGATTATATAAACAGACTACAACGCGTACAATTGCTTTGGCACCAGCGGAATGCAATTCAAAAACATGCCTGGCACCAGTGGAATAGTGTGCTGCAATCGGCTCGGCACTCAACGTGATACATTTCCTAGATGCCCATGTAGCAAATGGCGACTGCTGGGGTTAATATTGGGGAAGCACATAGTAAATTATGCCCCTGCCAAACTTATTCAGCTACTAAGGGTTAAATTCTGATCTCTATAAATTTATTTGCCATGAGACTCACAAGTGATGCATTTGTTGTTCTTTCAAGCCAGGCTGGTTCCTCTTTGATTTTTACTTGCAGATCCAGTTCACACTGCAACTGAAGTAGTTAGAAGCTACTGGGGTTCTTGATTACTTCCAATGATATTACACTGAAACATAGCCCACAGAAATATATTACCTTATTGCAGTCATTGCTACTTAGGTTATCTGTCAACAGACTAAGCATTATGCTTGAAATTTTACATGACCGTCAATATTATGAACATACCAAAAAGACTCAAAATTTTACATGACTGTTAATATTGTGATCATACCTATTGGACCTCAAGTTTTCTATGACTGACACTATGCAGAACAATCTCAATAACAACACTGATAACCATAACAAGAATTCTACATATGATATCCTAAACGGAAACTTCTCAAAATTTCGAACCCTACTACCATATGTTGCAGCCTACAATGTAAAGAAAAACTCAACAATCACAGCGTCACTATTAAATTGCAAACATAGGTAAATAACACAGCAACTCAATAATTAAAATTATGCACTACATATTGTAATTTCTTTCTGAAACTAATATGCGTAGAACTTCAGAAAAATTCTTCACTCCAAAACAATTTTGATAGGTAAGGTACCGGGGTAAGTTACGTTATATTGCTACAACACACGAGGAACAGATTTGCCGGCACATGTAACACAAAGGCCAGGAGTTTTCAAAAAGAATGCCAGTTATATGTGTATACAGTTTTAATGCTTAAGTGGAAATAAAATTTAAGAAAATTAAAAATATTAAATGTTAAAAATATGTAGAATGCTGAAACTGAGAAAGATTAGTATTAACTTCTTACTGTTCCCAATTGAGATCTATAATTTTCGCAAAAGTAAATTATAGAACTTGAACCTTACCGACAATAGAGATTGTGGACACAGTGTAAATGATAGAAATCACAATTTCTCAATGAAGAAAATCTGTAGCACAATAAATTAACGGAATAGGCTGTACAAATGGCTAATACGCGTCTTATGTAACACATACCTCACACCTAGAGATAAAACCTGATATTTTAATTCAGTGTAATCACTTAAAACAAACACTTAAAGAACGGATTTGATTTGTATCAGTCAGTAGAACGGGCTGAATTTAGGAAAGGATTAATTACCAGTGAGAACTCCAGAGTACACGACACTTCTTGAAAACAGCACTGGGTGCAATGTCCCGTTATATTTCTAACTATCAACTATCAATGCAGTCCTGCTCTAGTGGGCTTTACACGTGGTCAAAGAGAATGAGTAAGAGATGACTCTCAACGTTATTTTTCACTTCTGAACGCAACGGCTGCGCAAAGATCGCCAGGAATTGCACACCAGCGCCTCTAGTGTAAACAGGGCTGAACTAAAATTACCGGGCGGGTGATTTAAATCGTTTAGCGCGCGGAAGGTCCCCAGGTTCTCGTCCCCCTCCACTCTTAAATATTATATTAAATATATTTTTTCTTTTTTTCTTTCTCGCCTATTTTCTTTCATTTCCTTTTCTTTCTTTCCTTCTTTCTGTTACCTTTTTCTGAAATACTGCATTCTGAACAACAATACACCTGGAGGCTGGGCTGTGTTTTATTATTATTAATAATTTTTTTGCTGGAGAAAAGAAGCTTACCAGCTTGTGCTGCTTATTATAATTATTTCAATTATGGAGCTATATTTTATTTTTACTCATTCAAAAAGCCTTGAAGGATCGGAGTGACTGGCCTTGCCTGTGCTGCTTTTGTTTGTTTCTGCTGAGGAAAAAGGAAGCTAACTCACAAAGGGGGGAAGGAAGTGACCTGAAGGTGAGCAGGATTGGCAATCCTTATCTCAGATTAAGACCTGTGACAGAAATAGACACTAACATCCCCTCGTACATCAGTCCTCTTTAACACTACTTAAGCCAACTGTAACAGTCAACAGTATCAAGATATGCCACTTATGCAGGAAATAAAATATAAATACAATGTAAGAAAGAAAACCATATGCAGGAACCAAAATGATGAAAGGAAACTCATATGCTAAGGAGGGATTTTTTAGGATTCAAAGGTAAATTGAAATGAAACATGATCTTTTGATTTATGGAGCTATATTCTACCTACTATCCACAGAGTTACAGGTATAAAATTGAGAAGAAATTGTATTCAGCAGTGTTAATCATCAATTAATATTCATCAGCCAGAAAACTATTCAATACAACACAAATACAAGATCATTCATTTATGAAAGAAAGACTGGAACTGACAAGGTACAACATAATACTTTTCTCTCTTATCGCAGTTTAACGTTGCACTGACATTGCAAAAGTTTTCAGCAACACCATTTGTATTTTCCCAAGGAACTTACAATATGATAAATCTTTCAGTCTGTCAAAAGAGGCACCTTGGGCCACACACTGAAAAATATTGAGATTTGTACTTCTTTTGCATCTACTAGAGGATGACAAATCTCTGGCAGAGTAGTGTTTGAAGAAACCAAGACATGATAGCACATACTCTGTTCCTACATACTGCACCAAAACACAACATATCATTCAATCAGTCATCTGTATTTAGATGATAAACAATGTCAAGCTACAAAATTGTATGCATCCCTTGTATTCATTGATCTACACTATTTACAATAAAAAATGTTCTATTTTATGTGACAGTAGGATATATAAAAAAATTCTGCTACATGGAAAAGGATGGAATCATGAATATATTTGAGGGTTTAAAAGACAAGAGAGAGCTTACAGATTCTGTGATTGCTCGCTCTTACAACATGCAGGAGGTACAAACAATGCTTCCTTTCAGTCCATCCGCAGGAGAGGAGTTCTAATAAATTTACAGAAATATGTAGCATCAGGATCTACATACAATAATATGGCAGCTGATCCAGCACAAAACATTCCCATGCCAAGTCAAAACATAGCTCCACCTATTAAGAGCTATGTCCAAGGAAATGCTTGCTACTTTAGTACAGTATTATGAACAATATGCTGCTACTTCCACAACATTACGGTGTGCACGGGACTTTGCTGTGACCTAGACGAAATGCCAGTTGAAGACAGTGGAAACTCACTTCAGACAGTGCCATTTGTACCTACTGTATATCGAAGGCAGAAATCTATGTTGATGGTTGCAGAGTAGGCTGATCTGTGGTCTGACAGCATGCACTCCAACCGGCCAACCAAGCAGAGGAGGGGTGGCTATGGTTCCACCGTGTTTCTACACCTCTGCATTTGGGACACAGAAACGGGCTGTTCCCCTACCACTGGCTGTCCTGAGATTGGTTTTTCCTTTCGCCTGCAGTAAGGCGAATGATGGGACAGTTCCTAGTATATGTCATGGCCACCAAATATCTTGCCCTCACCACAAATCTCCTTGCTTAAGATGATGATGCCTGTTGATTAAAAGGGCCTAAAATCTAGTTCATTGTTTTAAGAGAAAGTACAACTAGGCAACCATCCCCTATATATATTAGTAATCGGAGAGAAGAAATGGAAGGGGGCTGACACTGGGAAAAGTTATGGTATCAGCTAAGAAGGACCATGCCCTTTGAGGAAAATAAGACTCCCTAGGCCTCCATACATAATACAATCGGGGGCAGAAAAGAACAGGTCGTGATCGAGGTAGATCAGATAGGATAGATGAAAGTGGGGAGCCTGGCACAAGTAAGCGAAAGTAGTGCCAAAATTCAATTAAGGGCTCCGTGGTCGCCTACCCAAGCTCCCAAGTACAGAGCCCACATGGGACCCCTTTTAGTCGTCTCTTACAGCAGGCAGAGAATGCTGTGGCTGTTATTTTACTGCCCCTACCCACAGGGGGACAACTATGATAAGGCTAGTTGCTTTACGTTGCACCGACACAGATAGGTCTTATGACGATGATGGGAGAGGAAAGGCCTAGGAATTGGAAGGAAGCAGCCGTGGCCTTAATTAAGGTACAGCCCCAGCATTTGCCTGGTGTGAAAATGGGAAACCACAGAAAACAATTTTCCGGGCTGCCGATAGTGGGGTTCGAACCTATCTCCCGAATACTGGATACTGGCCGCACTTATGTTTCAAATTATCCGAAATTCATTTGCCTTGGTGTGGTATGTTTTCATGTTCTGGCCTCAGGAGATTAGTAAAACAAGAACAGTAAGGATGCTTACCTCAAATATCTTGTTCTTTTTCTTCAAACACGCAAACGAAGATAACAGATATACGCAAACATATCAAAGTAAAGCAAAATGTCACAAACGTCAAAAACGTGGTCGTCCCACGTGGTCCAAGTTGTCAAACTCAAATCGACCAATAGCAATCGGGAGATGTTTCTACCAATAGGAGCTGCCGAATTCGTCACGTGGGCTTAGGATGAGTGACGTGAAGTACAACAGCGCCCCCACGTGAGTGGAGAGCAAAAGTATTCAGTCTGAGCCGGGCCCTCGGAAGGGTAGGACCTCTGCCGCTGTCAAACCCTTTCACGTGGTAGTGGTGGGGGTAAGGTTCGGCAGTACGGTTCACTGCCGTCTCAATCCTACGTATATAGATTGAGACGGCGGTGGTTCGGTTATTGATGTTGGGGAGGAAGGGACGTTATCGTTGAAGGAGGGATTGGATATGGGTGGGGTATAGTAGCCATTACTGAATTAAAACAGCTCATTTGCGAGCTTTAAACTGAAAATGCAACAACCCAACAACATTATCGAGATCATTTTGCAGTTGCTCACAATCTCGTAACTTATTTATTACTCTGTACAAAATAACATCATCTGCGAAAAGCATTATCTCTGATTCCACTTCTTTACACATATCATTGATATATATAAGAAAACATAAAGGTCCAATAATACTGCCTTGAGGAATTCCCCTCTTAATTTTTACAGGGCCAGATAAAGCTTCACCTACTATAATTCTCTGAGTCCTATTTTCTAAAAACCGAGCCACCCATTCAGTCACTCTTTTATCTAGTCCAATTGCACTCATTTTTGCCAGTAGTCTCCCACGATCTACCCTATCAAATGCCTTAGACAGGTCAGTCGCGATACAGTCCAATTGACCACCTGAATCCAGGATATCTGCTATATCTTGCTGGAATCCTACAAGTTGTGCTTCAGTGGAATAAACTTTGCAACAGTATGGCTTCTCTTCTGTGTGT
This sequence comes from Anabrus simplex, assembly GCF_040414725.1. Taxonomy (NCBI): domain Eukaryota; kingdom Metazoa; phylum Arthropoda; class Insecta; order Orthoptera; family Tettigoniidae; genus Anabrus; species Anabrus simplex. The sequence continues at coordinate 27,781,030 of NC_090279.1, read as the reverse complement.
GTCCGCATAAGAACAGTTAGGTCAGACTGCCTTCCTTTGTGAATGATTAGCCACAGACATTCCACCTGTTTGGCTTCTCGCCTGTATGGGTCCGCATATGATCGGTCAGACTGCCTTTCCTTGTGAATGATTTGCCTCAGACATTGCACCTGTATGGCTTCTCGCTTGTATGGGTCCGCATATGATCGGTTAATTTGCCTCTCTCTATGACTCGCCTGTATGTTTACGCATATGTTCGTTAAGATTGCCTCTCTTTATGTATGATTCGCCACAGACATTGCGGCAGTATGGCTTCTCGCCAGTATGGGTCCGCATATGTTCGGTTAGTTTGCCTCTCTTTATGACTCGCATGTATGTCTCCACATATGTTCGGTAAGTTTGCCTCTCTTTATGAATGATTTGCCACAGACATTGTAGCTGTATGGCTTCCCGCCTGTATGGGTCCCCACATGACAGGTTAGAAAGCCTTTGTGTATGGATGATTTGCCACAGACATTGCAGCTGTTTATGAATATTGAATTTTCACGACCGCATTGTAATCGAAACCGACTTTCAACCTATTAGGTCGTGTTACGTACATTTAGTACGTATTGAAGAGATGTTAAGTACAGAACAAAAATGGCCAACCAGACACCAGTGGGATCCGAACCCACAACTTCCCGATTTCGCGTCGGTTGCTCTACCAATTGAGCTACGGTGGCCTAGGCCATCTTTGTTCTGTTGGAAAGGATCTAAGCTACAGAACAAAGATGGCCTAGGCCACCATAGCTCAATTGGTAGAGCAACCGACGCGAAATCGGGAGGTTGTGGGTTCGGATCCCACTGGTGTCTGGTTGGCAATTTTTGTTCTGTACTTAACATCTCTTCAATACGTACTAAATGTACGTAACACGACCTAATAGGCTGAAAGTCTGTTTCGATTACAATGCGGTCGTGAAAATTCTATATTCATTGACTTGGCCCTCAACGGGCAACTTAAACGCACTCTACAGTGAGATGGTAGTAGTACCAGACCTGTAGCTTAGATCGTTTCCAACAGAACAAAGATGGCCTAGGCCACCATATCTCAATTGGTAGAGCAACCGACGCGAAAACGGGAGGTTGTGGGTTCGGATCCCACTGGTGTCTGGTTGGCCATTTTTGTTCTGTACTTAACATACCTTCAATACGTACTAAATGTACGTAACACGACCTAATAGGTTGAAAGTCGGTTTCGATTGCAGCTGTTTGGCTTCTCGCCTGTATGGGTCCGCATATGATCGGTCAGACTGCCTTTCCTAGTGAATGATTTGCCACAGACATTGCACCTGAAAGGCTTCTCGCTTGTATGGGTCCGCATATGATCGGTTAGTTTGCCTCTCTTTTTGACTCGCCTGTATGAGTAAGCACATCTTCGGTTAGTTAGCTTCTCTTTATGAATGATTCGCCACAGACATTGCAACTGTATGGCTTCTCGCCAGTATGGGTCCGCATATGTTGGGTTAGTTTGCCTCTCTTTATGACTCGCCTGTATGTCTCCGCATATGTTCGGTAAGTTTACCTCTCTGTATGAATGATTTGCCACAGACATTGCAGCTGTATGGCTTCTCGCCTGTATAGTTCCGCATATGATCGGTCAGTTTGCCTTCCGTTGTGAATGATTTGCCACAGACATTGCAATTGAAAGGCTTCTTGCCTGTATGGGTCCGCATATGTTCGGTTAGGTTACATCTCTGTATGAATAATTTGCCACAGACATTGTACCTGTATGGCTACTCGCCTGTATGGGTAAGCATATGATCGGTCAGACTGCCTTTCATTGTGAATGATTTGCCACAGACATTGCAACTGTACGGCTTCTTGCTTGTATGGGCCCGAATTTGATCGGTTAGTTTGCCTCTCTTTATGACTCGCCTGTATGTCTCCGCATATGTTCGGTAAGTTTACTTCTCTGTATGAATGATTTGCCACAGACATTGCAACTGTATGGCCTCTCGCCTGTATGAGTCCGCATATGATCGGTCAGAGTGCCTTTCGTTGTGAATGATTTGCCACAGACATTGCAACTGTATGGCTTCTCGCCTGTATGGGTCCGCATATGTTCGGTTAGGTTACCTCTCTGTATGAATGTTTTGCCACAGACGTTGCACCTGTAGGGCTTCTCGCCCGTATGGGTACGCATATGATCGGTCAGACTGCCTTTCGTTGTGAATGATTTCCCACAGGCATTGCACCTGTAATGCTTTTCGCCTGTATGGGTCCGTATATGTTCTGTTAGTTTACCTCTCTGTATGAATGATTTTCTACAGACATTGCAGCTGTATGGCTTCTCGCCTGTATGGATACGCATATGAGCGGTTAGAATGCCTTTCTTAATGAATGATTTGCTACAGATATTGCACCTGTAAGGCTTCTCGCCTGTATGGGTCCGCATATGTTCGGTTAGTTTACCTCTGTGTATGAATGATTTGCCACAGACATTGCAGCTGTATGGCTTATCGCCTGTATGGGTCCACATATGTTCCGTTAGTCTACCGCTCTGTATAAATGATTTTCTACAGACATTGCAGCTGTATGGCTTCTCGCCTGTATGAATCCGCATATGACCGGTTAGAGTGCAATTCGTTGTGAATGATTTGCCACAGACATGGCACCTGTATGGCTTCTCGCCTGTATGGGTCCGCAAATGTTCGGTTAGTTTAGCTCTGTGTATGAATGATTTGCCACAGACATGGCAGCTGTATGGCTTCTCGCCTGTATGGGTCCGCATATGTTCCGTTAGTTTACCGCTCTGTATAAATGATTTTCTACAGACATTGCAGCTGTATGGCTTCTCGTCTGCATGAGTCAGCTTGTGATAAGATAAACTGCTTTTCTTGACATATGATTTGTAACATACAGTGCATACGTGAGGCTTGTTGCCTGTGTGAATAACCATTTGACCTGCTAGTTTTTTCCAGCTGAAGGATTTTCCACAGACGTTGCAGCAGTTTCCGTTCTCGCCCGTGTGAGACCGCATAACGTCCGGTCTTTTCCTTAAATTTTTATTAGATACTGAGCATTCGTTTATAATCCCACTTTTATGCAATCGCGTGTCGCCAGTGAGCATTTTCCTCTTTGTAAAGCAATTATCAGAAAATCCGCACACTTGGAGCGGGTGGATCCTGAGGTGCTTCGACAAGCTGCTTCGGCTACATAACACCTTTCCGCAGTGATCGCACTTGAAGGGACGATCTTCCTTGTGTCTCTTCAGATGTCGCAAGAGGTCCAACTTCCTAGCCAGGACTTCACTGCACACACTACACCTAAAACTAGATGATCCGCCGTCCGGAGGATGATGATCTCTATAGTTCACCTCGGGTCTCGATCTACAGTGACAAATGAAAACCATGTGACCAATAGTTCAACAGCCAAATCCACTACAACTCTCACACAGGGGATTTGCTACTGGACATTCCAAACACTGATATCCAGTGCAGACAGCTCGTTACTCATAAACATTACATTCCTGAGAGTAAATATCATCTGAGGTTGAATTTCAAAAGCTCTCACTTGTTACGAGAATATGTTGCGTCTTTTCTTAGGCGCAAGGAACTTGTCACGGTTTAGAAATGTACGAGTTAATAGACAACCTCATTTGAAGAAAGGATGAGAAGTGGTCCAGCCTAAAAGGGTAAATACTCATACAAGCACTTTAATCCAGCACATATTATTCTATCGAAATCCGTAGTCTGTTCTCCTACATAAAGAACGGCATATGCTTTGGAGTTTTGATCTTGTTGAAGCACTCTGCGCTTTGTTGCAGGGAAGTAATAATTTTTGTAAAGGACCTTGTCCTTGAGGTTGTTTGAGAGAATGTCTGTGCTGTAGATATTCATAAAGTTGAGAACGTTTGCCGACATTCAGCAAGATCTGTTGAAACATGGCTAATCTTTTATGAATGTTATTTTGTCACACAAATATACATATTGTATGTGTACATTGTTATATCCCTATAGCATTTTATTATGTCAATGTGTCGCTTTTCCGAAATATGTATCTTTGATGTGCAATCAAACAAAGCCAACCTATATATAGGACGGTAGGTTTATACAAGGACGATCATACTTACTATCATGTACTACATCAGTCTACATCTTAATTCCTGTATTTAACACGGTAGCCACTAATCCTGATGAAATCCCTGGCAAAGCTGAAATATAACAAGTATATGACGGCTCAATCGCTAGCATTGATACTGTCTTTTCTCCTCAAGACACTGCTGTTAAAGACATTATGAAGGCAAAACAGAATATGGCATTGGTGGTAGCGTTTTATTACAATGTCCTAATATCCTAATTTTGAAACCAAACGCAACCTATCATGCCCTTGAATATTCATACAAGTATTACTTTAACAATACGGATAGAAGGAGCATGAAAATCAAGGCTTGAGCCAAAATTCGAGATGACAAGACGTTGAATTGCACCGTAGTGGATATTGCTGCTATGTAAAAGAAGGAATATTATTCTATTTATTTCAAAAGATCACTGGCGACGTGATTATTTTTAGTGGATTCATAACATAGTTGGATAGCATCCAATTCTGAGCCTGTCTCCCCACCACAGAGTAGTTCTACATATTCTACGGAAGAAGGGCGGGAAATGCAAATTTCTTGGTTAAAGGTGAGATCCGCTTAGAACTGCGACATGGGAAAATCGATCACGCAGGCTAAAATATATCGTAACATGGACTGGTACATTCCAATTCATGCTGTATGAACTGAAATCACATGGCCCAGTCGAATGCATGACTGGCTCACAAGCAAAGTAATGGGAGGCTCGACTATGTGTCGTTACTGCACTGTTTGGAGAAAATAAGTGGACAAATGAGAGGGGGACATTGATTCCAGATATGACAGTCTAAACCTCTTGATCATCAAACAAGATATTGATGTTGACGCCACTAGACAACAGGGGGCAGGAAATACGACCCTGGATGGTATGTCATGCGTTCTGTGGCATATCACACCAAGCAAAGGTGCAAAAGTCTGTAACCCTTCTTCTTTACGTGAATACTTGATTCCTGTGACAAGTAATTTATCAGGTTCACAATTAGTTTTCAGTAAAATAATGTTTCATTTAGCATTGATAAATATTCTACACCAACCAGCTATATTGCTGTAACACGGGGCGCTTCCCAGGTGACGGATAGGGGTTCGCCGCTGGCCTGCCGATGAACTTGAGCAAAATATAAAAGCTCTCGCGTACCAAACATGTACAAAGTCTTTAATGGCAACTTTGGCGGAGATGGAGACGTTCACTAGGGACCAGATGGCGGAAGAGGTACACTAAATTTCTGGAAGTTAATGCAGAAAAGAGGGTAGCGTTTCTTCTCTAGAGGAGTGGCTGCAAAAGGCATCTGTTCTCCATGTCCGCAGCTGCGTTACTACCTTCCGTCATGAGCACTTAAATGCTTCAAGACAAGCCGGCCGTAAAATAATACCGTTACATCATTACAGAAATATATCTCATGGTATCGGAGCCAAGGTTAGTGCAGCCCCTGGAAGGTACGCGCATTGCCAGTGCCCAGTCAGCATGAAAAGTATGCTAGGGTTACAGTCGCACGGGCTGTGACGGCTAACCATGCTAGTACCCCCATTTTGTATCCCATCATTGAATTATGCCTGGGTGAAGCAGCGAAAAAGCCACTGCGCTTGAGAGAAGGCTTGTAGGCATCTGAGAGGTGCGGAAAAAAAGATGGAATAGAGAAAAGTCATGTGAAAAGAGGTGTGGTTACTAACTGGTGTACAACAGAAACCGAAGAACAGCTCATGGTGTTGATATTGTCATATCAGCTAAATTTGACGGTTCAGTCTCCGAGGTGCAAAAGTTTGACAATCGCTTGATGTAACTCGTCCGCATTGGGGAGAGAAGGAAATTCCAATTTTTCAGCGCAACGCTCCACAAACTGACGTGCGCATGAAAACCAAAGATGCGTTCTGGGCACTGCCTGACAAGAAGACCGCTGCCGCTGATCTGAATGGACGTGTCGGACCGAGGAAAGAAGAACAAACAGTCCATGGCGTTCATGGACATGGAGAAAAGAACGACGATGCCCAACAAATTCGTGATTATGCAGAAACTGATCACCGCAAACACACGGTTCAGAAAGAGTGATATTCATCTACTCAGTACTTCAGTGGCTCCCATCCAATTCGCATTGACTACATCCTTGTGAGAGGGTGAAATCTCGAAGATGTTCTAAAGATAACAGTTGTCCCTTATTAAATCCTTGCGATGCAACAACGACCAGTCATCTAAGCTGCGGATAAAGTCACCAAGAGCCCAATACTTCACAGGAAATAGACAAATTGGGATCAAATGGTTGCCCCTGAAGAAGGAGACTAACGTCGTTGCAAAAGTTACAGAGTCACAAATCACCATAGTTGAAGTGAGCCGGACTAAACTGAAAGACGCCTTTCGCTCTATTCCTGGAACAATTAAGTCAGGGCGACAACGAAGGATTAAACATGTCATATGGCTAAGGAATGAAGATGTTAAATATGCAGTACGGTTGAAGAAGCGGCTGTACCACGAGTTTCTTGCTGGTTAGAATGCCTACAAGGCAGCCACTCGTAAAATGAAGGAGGTCTTTGCCGTAACAAAATCAAACCAGTAGGCAGGTCTATATGTGAAACGTGACATGCGCGAATTTGGGCGGAATTTTTAACGGCTAGTCCAATCGAGCCATCGCAAAACGTCAGAAGTCCAAAGTTTTTACGGCATCAATGAGGAAACAGACGATTTGCTACTGGACAGGCGGGAAGCGCGAGTACAGTGGCGGAACTCTTTTGACTGAATTTCAATCATGGAATTTCCATATCTACCAATCCTAATCACCTCCGCTGTTGAAGGTCCAACGTAGGAAAATGACGTCACTAAAGTCCAGGCTATGCTGAAGGAAATGAAATCAGGGAAAGCCATCTGTCCCGATTATCTTCCAGCAGAGTTTTGTTTCTCTCAATGGGGGGATGCAGCAGTGTGGCTAAAGCAAGCTTTTCAACCATATAATCAAAGAAGGTAAAAAACAAACAGACTAGCGACGGAGTATCAATTCAGAAATAAGGGAAGCCCCGGCGATTTTTCTAATTACGGCCCGAACATACTTCTGAGTCTCGCAATGAGAGACTTAGAACAAATCTTCGACTAAAGGATTAGCGATTTAGACAAACATACAACAAGCCAAGCTGGATTTGTGTAAAATTGTGGCGCAATAGGAGAAACCCATGCTGCCCGACTGTTACTTGAGAAACACTGTTAAAAGAATAAGAGGCTTCATCACAAATTTCTGGACCCTTAGAAGCCCTTCCATCGGGTACTTCATGACCTAATCAGTCAGCCCTACGAGTACATGGCATTCCAGAGCACCTTGCTGAGAGGGTATAATTGTTCTACAAAGAACAAATGAGTTGTCTTCAAGCTGCCGCAGGAGCGTCTGATGACTTCCGCATAACTGTAGGAGTCCATCAAGGCCCCGGCTTATCACCACTGCAGCTCATTCATGTGATGGACACAATTACCACAAACCTGCGCAGTCCAATACCATGAACACTTCTCTAAGCAAATGATATCATTTGGCTGAAGAGAATACGCTAGACCTGCAGCGTCAAACAGAAGACTGGAACAATCGACTAGTGCAATAAGCACCGCGCCTCAACAAGAACAAGACAGAATACATTGTATTACATCGTCGAGAAGTTGGAACCATGCATGTTGACGTTGAAGATATAGCACGAGTAGAGATATTTAAGTATATTGGCTCCACAATCCATGATTATGGCCGACTTACTGATAAAGTCAACTTAAGGATATACAAAGCCTGACTGAAGTGGAGAATGACAACAGGCCCCCTTTCGAACTTTGGACGAAGGGCCATCTCTAAACTAAGTTCTACCGAACTGATATCTGTCCTATCGATATCCATCCTGTCGTTTTCTACGGCAACGAATGCTGCCCAGCTCTAGAGGTAGAACGCAAAATAGGCATCATGGATACGAAGTTGCTTAGGTGGAAGGCTGGCATAACTAGACTAGATCACATTTCAAATGATGTTATTAGAAAATGTTTTGGCATTGCAGCGATCCAGAAGAAAATTGGGGAAAGACGAGTGCGCTGGTTTGGGCAAGTGTTGCGTGTAGAGGACGATACATTGGGAAAGTCAGAGTATTACACAGAAAGTCGGTGAAAAGAGGCGCTAGGGACGAACCAGACAGCATAGACTGATAAAGTGCACAACGGCCTGAAAGTTGGAAGACTACATGCAGACATGGCCCGAGACCGAACAAACTGGAGTCAATGAACCTCAACTCCGAACCCTGCCACCAGATGCAGACTGATGAATATTCTGTTACAAAAATGGAATGCAAAGGATATTTTACACATCCTAACATTCAAATTAGTTTATTGTATGTTCAAATTTTCTCCCCTAAAGCCTATGTCCGATATCTATAAAAACTTATTTTCACAAAGTAGTGTTTGAATGGCTGAACGCTTCTGGATTTCGAGTTTAAGTGACTCCTATAAATGCATTGTGAAGAAAAACTTATAACTCCAAAAAATAAAAAATGGGTATATCTGTGTTAAATGGGAAGGACAGTTTGAATATCCGGTGAAATTCTATGAGTACCTAAAAGAGGGGAGTCCATCAGTGTATTCTAGCCTGAATAGAATTTTGCAATTCATATTTCAGCTTACATACGTCATAGACAGCAGACGATCATATTAATCAGTTTGTTATTTTCACTCCGATCACGCCTATAAATATGAAGACCATGGAGGAGTGGCACAAAGTGGTCAGCTCAGGGCCATGTGACACTCAACGCTCTAAAGCTGGAAGAAAGCCACATAACTAAGTGGTTAGTTCAGGACCATGTGTCCTACACAAACGGAAGTAAGCCTCATCACTATTTAGCTCAGGACGATGTGTCTCTCCACAAATGGAAGGTAATCTCATCACTAATTGGTAATCTCAGAAATACGTGTATTTCCACAAGTCAGCAATTAGGAAATTTTATGAATCTTAAAATCTTTTCGTAATTCAATACCAAACTGGCATGGCAAATAGTTTAGACATTTTAAACGAAGTCATTTAACTTGTGGCATGATATTTGTAGACTGCTGAAATGAGAGTGAGGAAACAATAGCGCCTGAGGTGAGATATAAAACAAAGTGGGAAGTAGCAGATAAGATCCGGTCGACTGAATCCTTCAGAAGCATCTAAAATCTATGATGTAAAATGGACTAAGCTACATAGACAATGGACTGACCTCTGACATATATGCCAAGAAAAAAGAAGACACATAAAATGCATGTCGCTTTGCTGGTCTCTGCACAAAATATGTTTAGAAAGTAGAAAGCTAATTTAGACTCCATCAAAAATAGAAATATGATTTTGTGTGTGAAAAGGATTCATAAGCAACATTTTTACTGGTGGTCATAATGCAAAATTGTTCTCTAACGTAGCCTATTGTGTCCTGTTACACATGAATTACAAAGAAACAGAGAGTGTGAGCTGGTACTGGGTAGTTCTGAGGACCGACATGAATATTTCTTGCCACTAGTTGTGAATGTACAGTACGAACAAGTCAATGAACCACATAAGAGCCGAGAAGACTCTAACCACTCACAAAATCAAATAAACCATTCAGAATTCGTAGTTTCCATCACAAATCTGGTTTGAAGTCAAACCTTAGGCTATGACTAGCCATCGCATGACGTGCTGATACAAGGGCTTAGTTAAGAGCACCAATCCGAGACTATACAAGCATTTCCTAGGGATTATCAAAGATCATTTCACACAGTAACCAACAAAGGTGTGACAGCAAAAAATTAATTAGCAATGTCACAACTACAGTTCAAAAACACTACTGCATTAAATGTTTTAAAACAGGACATACACTTGTGGTACTTTGTAAGGTCAGTGACAATAATTACAATTTTGAAATAATATAATATCACTACGTTATTTACCTATTATTATTATTATTATTATTATTATTATTATTATTATTATTATTATTATTATTATTATTACCATAGGGCAACAAGTTAGATACATATATACAATTATATAGTATTTAAAATATACAAAGACAAGAAACATGTTTTATAGCAGAATGTCCAGTTGAGTGATCCACTGTATAGCTTCCTCTGTTGGTTCCAAACAGTTACTCGGGCTACCTGTGTAGGAATGTCGTGTACATTCACTTACAATATGGAGTTCATCTGCCGAGATGCACCACAGTCGCACTCTGGTGATGAGATATATTTCCACTTATAAAGGGCATCCCTGCATGGTCCATGATTTTTTCTCACCCGATTCAGAGTGGTCCTAATCTTACGCGGTAGATGATGTTCACCAGAAGAGATGTTGTGTAAGGAACTGTCTGTGGCAACTTTCCAGCGACTTCTCCATTCTTCTAAAGGGTGAAAATTCCCATAAAGCCAATGCGACAGCATCATGCAAAGATGGATGTCGTGACTCGAACCTCATTACCTTGAGAACAGGAATATCATCCAAAACATACAATTGAGGGTTCATTTCTATCTTCTTGAACTCTCGGATAGGAGCATTTGATCTTTTTAAAACAGGTGGCATTATACCTGACATAATTGGGAGCCAATAAAGGGATGTGGACTGGACAGTACCAGATATTAACCGCAAGCTAGCTTTCAGTTGAGTATCAATTAGTCTTGTATATGGGCTATCCAGCCAAACTGGTGCACAGTACTCAGCACACGAGAAAACCAGTCCCAAAGCAGAAGATCATGAAGTCTTTGCTGATGAACACCCACTTGAGCCATACAATTCCTGAAGGATAATATTACGTGTTTTGAGCTTTCTGGACAGGTTCTTAAGATGTTGTATGTAAGATAGTGTGCGATCAAGTGTAATCCCCAAATATTTCGGATAGCTGCTATGCCTAAGTTCTTGGTGACAAAAACGTATGTGAAGTTTAATGCCAGCTTGGCGATTATTCAGGTGAAAACATGACAAGATAGAAGGGAGTTGTCTGTTCTGTAGAAGGTCGGTAGAAAACCTAAACAGCCATCTTCTTGCATTCTTTCCTAAATGAATGCGAAATTCTGGATGAATGTCGTCAAAATCTGGAGCTGTACTTGGTTTAACGTCTTTGAGAGCAGCATTGATGTCTTACACCGTAAGCGGTTGTGAATACCTTGATGTGCGTGGTGTTCTTGATTCCAGAGTTTGGAGCTGGCGCAGTATGTATTTGGTATGTTTCTTATCTGATGGACTTTGGGAAGTTGTGACGATATGAGATGCTACTTGATCCGGAGTAACTCCAAGCTGTTGCTTCACCAAAGGTGCCCTTCCTCCAAGTTTTCTGCGGTGCCCCCAAGATCTTCTACTGAAATGAGTTAGGTCGATATTCTCCACTGTTTCAATCCACCGTTCCCTCCGTGTAGTATCCATGCTGGAAAGAAGTTCATCAGCTATGTCTTCATCACCAGTATGCAGATATTCGTTATAGAGTGCATCAGTCTCTGCATTCCAACAGGGATGTATTCTTTTCTATGGCATACTCTTCTTAGCCTCCATCATAAATGCATCTACGAAACGCTTGTAATTGTACTTGGGAGCAATCCACCAAACACATTTATCCAGTTCAGTGGTGAGTGTTGACCAATTTGCTTTTCTGAAGTTCCTCCGAGCATGTGGTATTGACGGTACAACAGGAATTTTGATGCCAATGTCCACTACAATGGCGCCATGTTGACTGTGGGGAAAATGTCTTAACACTTTACGACTGGTATGTAAGGGCTGTCCTGCATCATTGCAGCTAACAAATCACAAGTCAGGATTGAAATCCCTATTTCATGCAGCTCATTGGAAAGTACCACGATCTTTAGGGTAAAAAATCAGATGGAGATTGTTCATTTCTGTCCATTCTACGAGTTTCTTTCCACATTCATTGTTATTCGAGTACTTCCATAGTTTCTGATGGGTGTTGAAGTCGCCTATATAAACTGCAGGGTGTTGAGCAGTCGGGAGTACAGTACCTGACCACTGTGCGTTTGGGGGGTTATAAATGCAAAACATAGTAACATGTGCCACTCGGACAGCAACACAATGGATGTCTACGTCTTCGTTTTGAAAGAGCATTGAGGCATCTTGGATATTATTACGAACATAACTAGCTATACCATGTGCACTGTGATATGTTGCACGAAGAGCTGTGAAACCATCAATGAGGCCCCTTTTCCGAAACTCTTCTTCATTGGCTGTATGGATTTCACGTATAACCACAACATCTATATTATTATTCAGGATAACTTTGGATAGGTAGTCACATTTTGCTCTGCTGATGCTTTCTACGTTAAGCTCGAAAACATGGATGAAAGGTCCGATGTTTCTTGTCTGGTAGCTCTGAGAAGAGCCATTTCCATGAAATACTTCTGCTATTGCTAGAGGATCTTTAAAAAGATAGGTCCAGCAGCCACAGTTATTGCTTTCTTAGCACCACCCGAGGGTCACGTGTAGGGCACGTTGAGGATAAACCTACGGACGTGAAGCAATAATGTACCGCCTATTTATCTACTTTTATGAGAAAATAAATTCATTTACTTGAAGAATTCTGAGTTTTTTTAGGCAACCTGCACAAATTTAAAACTCCACTTGCACCTGTCCATTTTATTAGTTAATACTAATTGTGTAAGTATGTTTGCAATCAACACACTAGAAGCACCTGACTGACAATGAACACTAAAATGAATCAGAAAGTGTGACCACATCACTGGAATGAACATAAATTAAATAGCACAATTTTTGTGCTTACAACAATGCACAAGTTTTATTTGAAAACTATGATACCGAAGATGTAGCATACCTGACCTCAAAGTTTCATTTCTACAACACATTATCTGCTTTGGCGTCCACAAATGGAGGAATCTGACTTAACACACAAGAGAACAGAAATGATCAGAAAAAAGGAATCTAACAAAATAATTTCAAAATGACATTCTTCGAGTTATCACATTATTGAACTCAGCCATCATTATATTGATTAATGAAACTGATTATGTTAGTTTGAAACATTTATTGTTTACAATGTACATAAAACTTAACAATTTCTAATTAGTAGATTTAATTTTTAATCTACAAATATTGCTTTTTCTGTGTGTCACTGTTGGCATGAACGTACAAGAATATTACTCAGAATATCTGGAAGCAAGAGTTTCAGATAGCATTTCAAATGATAAGAATGTGATGAACAAATGATGCAGAGAAAGTGAAAGGAAGAACACTTTTTCATGGTTGCTTAAAGGTATTGTAAACAAATACACTTCAAAAATATCTAGCTTTACCAGAGATTCTTTTTGTAGATATATATTGAATAAAACTACGAGTACATGATGGAAAATTAAATATGACCTTAAAGTTCCTGAATATTTTAGATAATTTTAACCAATAGAATTTTCAGATATTAGTTTTAAATGTAACCTTGTAAAGAACTGATGAAAATGGCCACTTTTGGAGATAAACCATCCACTACTGAACACAACTATGAATAGGTACAACATATTCCATATTGTATAGGACTTGTAGTGTACGTACTTTGTTTCTTCTTTGATGCATGGCAACAGCTGATCATCAGTTTGTTCGTCTATGAATACTTCCTCCTTAGTATCTTCGGAAGGCTGCCAGTAAGAAATAAGAAAAGTAGAATAGAGAAGTAAGGAATAAAAATATATAGGCCTAAAATAGAAACAGCTGAGAAAATAAATTTCATAGTGGCACAAGAAGAGTATAATTAATTTATCTCCCATTTAAAAAAATATATAATGGAAAGGAACAATCAAATGAAAATCTCATTAAATGCAAGAGAGGTGTCTACCTTGGTGGCAAATGGTACACAAAAATACATTATTATCAAGCACTAAAGTTTAAAAGAACAGAGAAGAAGACAATTTCCTAAGAACAGTATTCTACAATTTTTTCTATTTTTTTCTATTAAGCACACAGCTCATCCTTAATAAATGTATAGAATTTACAAACTCTTACTCATAATATTTTCTGTTTTACAAACATAATCAACACACATACCACTTGTGCAACTACTTCAAATAATACTATACAAATTCTATTAGGTTAAAAATTACAGTGCATTTACTTATTTTATTTTTTACCCTTTTTGGAACCTAACTTGCACAATGACCTGCTGTGTTTTAACCTGAGAACCTTCTGCCACTGCTTTTCAAACAATTGATGAGATATAAGAACATGAATAGGAACAAACTGTAGGAGAGCAGTAGACACAGTAGCTCAGAAAGGGAGGAACATTGCAAATTTGTAAATTTAAAATCACCTACATAGTTGTGAATATTCAGCAGAGTATATGTACACATACATGTATGGGTGGAGGTACTTCCATGTATGTGAACATGTACAATTTTAGGGAAATAAATAATAGTAAGCAGTATCTCCAAATCATTAGCCAATACCATTCCTTGCTTCTGTTTCTCTTTCTGTTGATCCCTAATTCCACAATGATTAGCCATATTCTTCATCCTCTTATATTCATATTCCCCTGTTCCCATCTTCCTACATATGAATTAACTTGTCACCTCTTTGTTCATTTCCATGTTCCTATATACTTTCTTTCCAAAAACACTTCACTGTAATATCAAATAATCCCACAGTACTCCCACCACTTTCCCAACAAGTGGACTATGCTTAAATCATAAGCATAGAAATATCCATCATCCCCCCTCTGTACATCACATTAAGACCAAAAGCATAAATCAATTAATGTCCCAATCAATGAATGAATCAATCAATGAATCAATCAAACCACAGCAATTAGGGCTCTTGGTTGTTTATATAGAAAAAAGATTGTGGAAATATATGAAACAACTCCCATGGTAAATTATTTCAATCACTAAATCATCTTCCTATAAGTGAACATTTGCCAAAATTTGTCCCCTTGAATTCAAACTTATCTTCATGTTGTGAACTTTCCTACACTTAAAGAACATGACTTAAATGTATCCATCAACTAATGTCATTCCAAGCCATCTCTCCTATGACATCTCAGAATATACTGCTTAATCAAACAACTTGTTTCCTTTCTCCAAGTCTCCCCAGCTGAAACTTTGCAACATCTCTGTAACACAACTCTTTTGTTAGAAATCACCTGCAAGAAATGGAGCTATTTCTGTGGATTATTTCCTGTTCTCTAATCAAGTAATACTGGTGATGGTCTCACACTCTCATTGTGGCTTTGCTGGAGATTTATATGCCCTCTTCTTTACAACCAATAAATAACCTCATAATCATATTAAGGGATCTGTAAATTTTATTTTCAATGTGTTTAAATGATTACCATAATGAAGCTATATCCTTATTATGAATAGCTAGGTACTTACAGAGATCCCCATTAAGAAATTTCACCCATCAATACAATAATAAAACCGGAGAGGACTCTTTCTATTTGTGAAACAAAGAAACTGACTTTTCACCACGTTTACAAATACAGCATTGCACGATGTCCAACTTACTATATTGTCAAGGTCTTTTTCAGTTACTCATAATCCTGAAACTTATTTATTACAAAGAGCATCATCACTTATTTCAGTTCATTATTCATATTGTTTACATATATCAGAAAATAAAGGTTTCATAATACTGCCCTGTGGGACCCAATCCCATAATTGTTACAGGATCAAATAAAGCTTCACCTACTCTTATGCTCTGAGTTCTATTTTCTAGAAATACACCAGACGAGGCCAAATTTTAATGGTAAAAGGTATATTTCTACCTTTATGTAAACTATCGACCTTTATAGCCTAATCCTTGAACTTGTTTGGAGGCAAAGTTTCCACTTGGGATATCCTGGTCCACACTATTGTATTTTTTCATACAGTGGCTACAGTGAGAACCACAATGTAATTTCAGTATCACTGGTCTTGTGTCATTTTTGTTAGTGAGCATATTCTGTTGTTTATCTTTATTACCTGCATATTGTTGCTGTTTGGAATTAAATAATGTGACCTATTGTTAAGACTGTGCATTCTGAAAATTACATGTATTATTGATACTCTTCAGGAGTTCAGTTGATATTTCTTAAGAGAGGTTCTAGAGAACTCTCAAATTTTGAGGTTATGGGGAGACGAAGAGACCTTTCGCCAAGAAAGGCACTGACAGAGAGCTACTTCTTGAGAAACGTCAATCAAAACAAGAAATAGATTCTAGATTGCAAATACCACAGCAATCTGTAAGTAGAATTTTAAAACGTGAAGATAACGGGAAGACAAAATGTGATGATGATGATGATGCTTGTTGTTTTAAGGGGCCTGACATCGAAGGTCATCGGCCCAAGACAAAATGTCAACAACGTGTTGGAAACTGTGGCCAGAAGAAGAAACCAACCCCAAGGAGGAAGCAAATCTGATTAATTTGTCAGTAAACAACTGCAAGGTTACTAGTTTGGATTTACGTAAGAAATTAGAAGAGTATGCGTCATTTGTATTAGCCAGGACTCTGAGGCGAGAGCTGTTTAATGCTGGAATGAAAGCAAGATGACCTCAAGGCAAAGCGAAGTTTACTCCTGCTATGGCTGTAAACAGGTTCCAGTGTGCTAAGACTCTCCAGAATTGGTCATCTGATGAATGGAAACAGGCAAGTCCATGACAATTACTGTAATTCCTAAATTATCATTCATTATTCCATTATAACCCAATCTAAGTGATGTAACCGTACAGCACAGTAAATGTATGAAATTCTTCTTTTAAACCATACAGCTTATTGCATTTAATCCTAGGCTTATTTGTTTTATTTATTTCAGGTGTGCTTTAGTGACGAATCGGTATTTCCTGTCGAAGAAGAGACAAGTCAATATGTCAGAAGATAAGGAGAAGCATTCCATCCAGATTGAGTGAAGCATCCAACTTCAGTGATGGTCTGGAGTGTGTTTTCTTGGTATGGCTGTGGACGATTATATATTGTAGAAGGAACTATGAGACGTGAACAGTAAAGTATTAAGAACCCGTTTGGTAGCTCAGGTGCAAGAGTAGTTTGGCCAAAGTGAATTTAATATCATGCAAGATAAGATTTTTATGCAAGAACGAAGCCTACAAACAGTCCAGACATGAACCCCATAGAAAATCCTTAGAAAATAGCAAAGAAAAGTCCAAAAAATTATAACGACAAAAATTGGTTTTATTGAGAAGCTCGTTCAGATCTGGTGTCATGATGACGATTTAAGGGGTCAGTGTAAAATACTGTTTGAGGGTATGCCTAGTCTAAGCAAGTCGCTCATGAAAGCTAAGGGGGTGCATACCAAGTACTAATGTCATCAACTTAAAAATTGGTATCATCTTATCTGTTCAATTCTCAAATTTTTAATGTTTAATAATTTGGCCATATCTTTATAGTCACCCATTTAGCCACTGTTTTATCTATCCCAAACGCACTAATTTTTTGTCAGTAGTTTCCCGAGATCTACCCTAAGAAAACCTTGGATATGTCAATCGTGATACATTTGACTTCCTGAATCTAATATATCTGCTATATCCTGCTGGAATCCATAAGATGAGCTTCAGTGGAATAATATTTCCTAAACCTGAACTACCTTCTATCGAGCCAGTTGGTAATTTCTTAAATGTGTATAACATAATCAGAAAGAATGCATTCCAAGAGCTTGCATGCAACACAAGTCAATACGACCATTGTGTAATTACTAGCCCTAAGTTTAGCACATTTTCTCTATACACAGAGTGCTGCTACACTAAGAATTCATTCATCTGGTATAGCTGTTTCATACATACTCTAATCAATATCTCAAAGAACTGACTTTCGTATATGCCCAGAAATTTTACCCATCCCAGAAGCATTTCTAGTTTTAAATTTTTGTATATTACATTCAATGTTCCTTATAGTGGATACTGTAAAGTAATTTCAAAGGATTAGGTGAAATTGTCAACTGCGTCAAGTACTGCAAAAGGACATGACCAAACCATTGGTGACATATCCTATGCGTCACGAGTGACGGCTGCGATGCCCATCGACTAATGAAGTATACACATTCCCATGTTGCGTAATTGCTACTTAATACCTTTCTAAATCTGTCAACATTCAACACCGTACACAGCAACAAGCCGTAGTAACACGGCTGAAAGTAATTCCAGTATCAAGGAAGACAATGTACACTGCCGGCTGGTGCTCTCAGTGCTTTTCAATTAGCATTCTGGCAGTGAAAATTGCATGAGTTGTTCCAACACCCTTAATGAAGATGCATTGGATAGAAATAATGCCGGCGATTTCACCCAGTCAATAATGAAGGCTACTCTAAAAGATCTTCTCATGTACAATTGGGTGTAATTTGGATGGTAATTTGCACATTCTGCTGAATCATCATTTTGCTGAAAAATAGGCACAAGGATGTTTACAGCCCAATGACTGGGGACAGAGCCAGAGTCAACTCTGGCACTGAATAAGCTTCTCAGCCAGTTGATAATGAGTTCTTTAAACTGCCTCATCTTCCAGAAGTTTGCTGGATGGTCATCCGGTCCGGGCGCTTTTTGGTCCATCATACTCCTAATGGCACTCTCCACTTCCTTTGATGTGATGCATAAGATGGGACTTACCATCAGGAATAGGGTGATGTGGTAATTCAATGCAGGAAATATCTACAAATGTTGTTGCCAATGATTGAGGATTTATTGTTTGTCCTCTAATCACTGGTCATCTTTGTCTCTAATGCAGACAGTGTGCTCAATACTTGTGTCAATTTTCGTCAGATGGAAAACAGTTCTCTTCTTCTTCTTCCCTTGAGTTCAGTGGTGTACAGAGTTTATCAGGACTACACCGACAAAAATTCAAGAATGCTCTACGTATTATGTTAAGAATAATCGTTCAATCAGACTGGCGGGAAAAATTATATTTTTGACAAAATGAGGTTAAATTGTTACTTCCTGGTGCGCGATTGAAATTGAAGAGCTGCTGACCGCCTTTCAGGGAAGACAGGGTTAGGGAGATGTTGTGGAGTGTATGGGCAGACAGAGATAATGCTTCCTCATACGACTTCGAAAGGATTGTCTCTAACAGGCAATATCCACAGTCCATTTATCTAATAGCTGTAACTGCACACACAGTTAAAGAACACACTGTATTTAAGACACGCATGTTAGTCAAGGAAAGCACCAGATTGTTTCTCCTCTCGTCTGTTTGTCGCAGTAATATTCTATATTAATTAACATGCTCGAAGATTGTGTATTCCTTCCCTCATAATATTGTAAACTCAATGAAATACTTAATGAAGGAATCAACACGCCGAATGATTTGATTACAGTGTATGTTCAATACGGCCCCCTCCTACTTTGGTGTATAGTTCACTATGGCGTAGTAGTGAGTGATCATGTCCAGGATGTGTAGTGTATGGCGAACGGGTTGGAAAGCTGCCTGTATTCTTGTTACAAGATGTCTTCTCTTTCTATAGGGTTCACATAGTAGTCAATTCGTGTAAAACAAACTGTACAGTGCCTATCGGAGTGTGGAAGCGACTATGCGAAAAGAACGAGAAACTTGTGCATTCGCACCGAGAATTACGTATTTCTCCAAATTTCACTTCCCACCCCTTCTCTTTTCTGACGCACAGCGGCTGACTCTCTGACATAGCAAATAGAGCAAGTTCATCAATCTGAACTGCATGACCGGAAGTAACAAGGTCACTTTAATTTCCTCAATAGGAAACATTTCCCTGAGAATCTGACTGCACCATCATTCTCAACATTCCACGAAGAGCATCCCTGATTTCTCTGTCAGTATAGTTCTGATACACCTTGTACACAGGTCATTACAGTGAGTGCGTCTCGATTGAGATTTATATACAGTATGCCTTCGTCTTATCCTACAACTCTTCTTGGACTGCAATCATCCATAGGAACGATAGATATTCAATACAAGAGGAACTAGGTTATATCGTACCCAAGTTTACTGTGACGGATGCAGTGAAAGATCTGTAGAATGTGTCTACATGTTGTCAAATGCATTAAGATCAACAAGAGGAAAATTTGTTGTCAAATGCATCAAGATCAACAAGAGGAAAATTTATGTTGTTGCTAGGGTCTCCTTCTAGTTTTAAGCTTCCACCAATTGATGTTTCAGGGGCATAGAGGTCCTTAAATCTGCTATGCCTACCTTATGCAGAGGTGGAATACAGTCAGGTGATATGACATTCACATCCTTTCTTCGTCGTAGATCACGGTGCTGAACAACGATAAGGTCAATTTGCTTGCTTCAGTCACCACAAGTGAAACCTCAAATATGAGCTCCATCGTCATATCAGGTACCGAAAGTATTACCACCATGGCAGCTATAAAAATTCTTAGTGACCATCATGCGCATTAAGGTCATCACAGAGAAGTGGAAACTCATCTTCAGGATACGCTGCAACATGACCTCGTAGTTCCTGCCAATGCTCTTCCATATCCAGGTCATCACAGCCAGATTGTGACATAGAAAACACAAGTTCGAGAGGATGCAACGTCAAATGTAATTCACATAAGGCTTTCGGAATAGCACTGAACCTTAGCAACTCAATCTTGCATGCTTGCGCACACAATGAAATCAACACCATTCCTGCTGGATGTAACCTGGCAGATAAGTTCACAGACATCTTTGATGTCATGAGATTTCTGGCCTTTCCAAAGCGAGCAACTTAAAATCTAATTACATAGCTACACTTCAATTCTAAACCGGACTTACATTATCCAAATTGCAACAGGTTAACAGGAACAATAGAATGAAAAGATTAAGTAATAATAAAGCAAGAATGATATTTACTAATATAATTATTCTACAATAATTCTAAGCCACATTTAGATGCATCCTAACTACAATAGATTAACTGAAGCAACAAATATTCCTAAAGTATGAATTTATGGAACTTATGAGAATGTAAATATTCCTTGACTATGTACATAAAATTTAGTTTCCTTGATACATCAAAGAGACAAAAAGGTGAATAGTTTGAATGTAATTACCAGTCAAAGAACAGTGGCCAGTTATAATCATAAATTTAAGCCATATTAATGAAAGTTAACTGAACATAACCTACGGCATATTGTTTATTTGATGGTTTCTACCATTTCTCTTTCACACCGACACAGATGGGTCATATGGCGATGATGAGCTAAAAATGGCTAGGAATGAGAAGGAAGCAATTGTGGCCTTAATTAAGGTACATTCGCACCATTTGTTTGCTGTGAAAATGTGAAACATGCACTTCAGGGCTGTCGACAGTGGGTTCGAGCCCAGCATCTTATAAATGCAGGCCAAGAGCTACATGGCCAGTTATTCAGTACAACAAGGAAGCAATTGCTGGAATTCCTTCTCTTCCAATACTTTTTGTGAGAGTATCTTAATATGCAATTTCATACAATACGTTAAAAAGTAAGTTTTTATTTTAGAAATTCAGCTTTCACAGTTCCCCAGATGTACATGCACATTTGGACATAAGTTTTCATATACATGTCCAAAATTTTACGATACATGGGGTTACTTTGGAAAAGTAAAGAGTAAAGTAGATTCCCAAAATTCTATGCAGAGCATGCCTTCCTCCCTTGAAGTCAAGATGGGCTGCCTACGTATGCTCTTCGGATCTAGGATCGAGGTGGCCCTTACTTCTTCGCAGCTTCTCTGTATGCCCTTCACCAAGAATCCCTTTAAGAGACTTATCAAGCTTATCGGCATTGTAATTACGTTAGACAATGCTTCCAAATTTATGCTTATATTCTTACAACACATTCCGAAGTAACCCCATGAAAGAACCTTACTCAGAAGAACAGCCAAAGACATGATTCTTGAGGTGATCAAGCTAATGCAAGTTGAACCTAACAGCACTTCAGTTAGAGTAAAACAATTCACTTCAACTAACATTTCTTGACAATGTGAACATTCGGTACCACACGATTCAACAAGCAACGTCTCTCACTGAGGGACAAAGAAAAAGGTTTATCACAATAGTTCTATGAACTTTGACTGTCCTACATCAACACAAATCTATCCATATTAAGAAACAAAGTACACATACACGTGAAGATAAACCGACGTCCAGAATTATCGCATGGAATATTTGGAAGAGAAGTGAACGAAAATACTAATAAATTGCAGGGTATATGCTGTAAACGGGAATCATGGATCAAAGATATCTGGGCATAGAGAAATACTCACAGGTCAATTTATCTCCAAAAGTGAGGAGACAGGGTTGGATCAAACACATTTCAATGACACTTGGGTGATATATCAATTAAGAAATAGTAAATGTAATGATTATCATTATTTTACTGTAAAACCAATTATAGTATTGACATTAACAGCTAAAAGATAGCTGGGCATCTCAGAGAAGTTAACTGTTAACTATGTAGAATGACACTACATAAGCACTGTACAAGTCTACAGATAGTTTCACCTTAAAGTTCTACACAACACTTTATAGTGCAAATGCAGTTTCCACACCACACACAGGATTTCAACAAACCAATTTTACTAATTCCGCATCAATGTATCGAAATAATACACTTTTAATAATTCTGCATCATTTATACAGCAGTGTATACTATGGAAAGAAATCTTTTTTTGCTAGCGGCTTTACGTCGCACCGACACAGATAGGTCTTATGGCGACGAAGGGATAGGAAAGGCCTAGGAGTTGGAAGGAAGCGGCCGTGGCCTTAATTAAGGTACAGCCCCAGCATTTGCCTGGTGTGAAAATGGGAAACCACGGAAACCATCTTTAGGGCTGCCGATAGTGGGATTCGAACCTACTATCTCCCGGATGCAAGCTCACAGCCGCGCGCCTCTACGCGCACGGCCAACTTGCCCGGTAATAAATCTTTCACCTACAACATATTGTAACCGAAAATGGCATAACTGGAGTTAAAATTGAGATTGCCGCAAAAGCCTAATTTAATTCGGTCAGTGGGTCATTTACAACAGCTCTGGTGAAGGCCAGGATCTGATAACATTGGAGAAATTCGCCTTTAGGCTCATTGCTGCATGGCCGTGTGGCGATCCACTCCTTTTCTCTTATTGGTCAGGAGGTTAGCATGCGACAGATATGAACAGTTAACATTTTCAAGGCTAACACCGCCCGGAAAGTTTTCAGAACTCTTCACAAGAACAGTTTCGAACAATGATACTTTAAGAAGATGTGAAAAAAATTATGATTGGTTTCCAATTAATCACACTTTCTAGGCCGAGAACTGATAAAAGCAGTGTGTAATCGACGCTCAACTTACTCAGCTCCTACACTACTGATTTCATAATGCTCTACTTTAGAGCACAACTTCACTTCGCTTTCCCACTACAATTCTACAAGATATTCTTCGCCAAGAGACGTTTATTAGTCGTGGTGTCTCATAAAGGTAACACTTTATTTCGTCTTCTACAAGACATAACCACGACTATATTAATTCCAGAACACGTGTGGTATGCATAAATCATCTGAACCCGCAAGTTAAGTGTCGATTGACATTTAAATAGGCATGGTTGAAACACATATCAATGTGCCGCTTCAGTTAGAGAGAGAGAGAGAGAGAGAGAGAGGAAGCCTACTGTTACAAGAAGCCTGCAAGACAAGGAACAAGGGGAATCATCATGCTGCTTGCAAGAGGAATCTTTACTTTCATCATGGTGCACCTTGCAAGGGATATTCCTTCCGCAATGTCTAACTTAAAGGAGAGATCCCACCAAACCCTAAAGGGTGGTAAAGGGACCAATCATGAGACGCTGCCAGCCATGAATAAATCAACAAATCAACTTCCATCATAAAATTTTAAGTAACTCTTTTAAATGTTAATTTCATTTCCAGAGGGACTTCATTCTTGAAATAATATTTTCTATTACTTTCTGCTGTTGCAGATTCTTATCGCTTCTGATCTACTTATTGATGTTGGTAAATTTTGTGAATGACTGAAATACACTCATGTCCATAAAATCCAGAACACCTTGAAAGACTAGAGATAGGAAATCTATATTCATACGACATGTGCATTATAGTCCATTTTGGTTGAAAGCGTCCTGCGCGAGAAATGGTTGCGCATGCAGTGGTGGGAGCTATCGTCCCCCCACTCCTACAGCAGGTCCAGTCGCCAGGCTAGCGCTGAAGTGAAAACGTCTCTCAAGCGGCGCGTGTTGTTACGTGCGGGCTAAGTTGAAATGACTGAAGTGACGAGCATGGCTTCTAGGTCCTCTTCTAAATCTGGGAGACCACTGCGGGGCTAGGCACTTGAAAGTGTTTATACAATGAGTGAACATATGAAACATATCATCCAGATCTAAATCACACTGAGTCGGTTTGAGGAGATGTCAAAGGAGAGGTCCGTGATAAGAATATAATTAATAGTAATACAGCATAATTCGTTTTTTAGCATAAAAATGATTGCCATAGCATCTCTAATGCCTTCACTGTTCATAAATGAGGCGCTCCTATTCCCAATATACTGTAAATAAAAATGATTCTGTACGAAATATTTCTCTGTCTTATAGACCACTCGTGACTTGACAGCAGACACACTCGACAAAAAGGAAGCTGTTTGCGGATATTGCTCGCAGAGTATTCGCAAGACAAACGGAAAAAATGTTGCGACCACGTAAAAGACACTGAGCAGGAATACTGGGAGCGTGACAACACCATGCATAAGGAATTAGAATTAGACCAGTCCGACATCAACCTCGGTGAATCTTCAGATGACACTGATTCTTTTTTGCTATTTTGCTTAACGTCGCACCGACACAGATATGTCTTATGGCGACGATGGGATAGGAAAGGTCTAGGAAGTGGAAGGAAGCGACCATGGCCTTAATTAAGGTACAGCCCCGGCATTTGCCTGGTGTGAAAATGGGAAACCTCGGAAAACCATCTTCAGGGCTGCCGACAGTGGGGTTCGAACCCACTATCTCCCGATTACTGGATACTGGCCTCACTTAAGCGACTGCAGCTATCGAGCTCGGTGACACTGATTCAGACGAGAGTAAAGATTATTCTGAATAATTTGTAAATAAGATCCCTGAACTCCGAATATTAAACAAACGTGATCATAGAACACGTAAGAAGTCCGATAATATTTTTGCTCTGATTTTATGAGACAGATTTATATTGTCTATTGTTCCGGAGCATTTTGTTATTGTTTTCGTTGTTGCTGCTGCTGTTGTTGTTGTTGTTGCTGTAGGAGACCTGTTCTCTCAGTCATAACAATAGCAGGTTATTCAAGAGTATTATATATTATTATATTTCTTCTTATGGACAAGAAAAGTAGACATTGCTAATGTTATTATGAAAGTAACTGAAGTATTTCTACTAATGCTTCTTCTCTGCATTTTCCCGACAATTTCGCATTAATTAATCTCTTTTATACGCATTTCACTAGAAATCACGTTAAGTAGATTATATCTCCGGGCTGTCAGTGGAAACAACTTCCTCCTATTCGTTAGGCGATTGATGAACTTATAGCGCTTACCGATGCGCCTTTCCTTGGTATACAGTACAGTTTCAAACGAACCTACTTTATTCACAGTATTGCCAGTTGCAAGTTACTGTCTTATGTTCAATTGATTTTCTACTAAATGGTTCAAACCTTTCAATTTTATATAACAGATTTCATATTCGTAAGACCGAGCTCAATAGCTGAAGTCGCTTAAGTGCGGCCAGTATCCAGTATTCGGGAGATAGTAGGTTCGAACCCCAATGTGGGCAGCCCTGAAAATTTTTTTCCATGGTTTCTCATTTTCACACCAGGCAAATGCTGGGGCTGTACCTTAATTAAGGCCACGGCCGCTTCCTTCCCACTCCTAGCCCTTTTCCCATCCCATCGTCGCCATAAGACCTATCTGTGTCGGTGCGACGTAAAGCAACTAGCATATTCGTAAGAATTTATAATAATAAATGGCACAAGAATAAATTAAAGGCTACAGAGTGCCAAAATACTGACCTCCTCTTTTACTATACACTGAGATTTATTTCACGTTGTATCGAAAGCATCATCCGATATGAATTCTTTTAGGCATGACCCTCTGATTTTTTGATGTCACCAACATTAACGACGAAAGTTACGAAGTATTTCCGTACTGGAATAAAACTGAAATTTTAGAATGTTATGCTCAAAGGCCTATGTAGATAATTGACAAGGTTTAACGCAGACAATCGAAATGTAAGACTTGATTTATATAATGTACGGTACTATTTTATTTTCACTAGTTTATCATATTAAGTAATTCCTACATCTTTAAGTTAGTGTGATGTAAGTACACCGATGAGCCATTGCATAATGACCACCCCGACCCGGGAACGTTTCGCGCCTAAGCTTTCCACACTAATTCAGTCAGTTCCCAGGGCTACGTCCGCTGCCTGAACTCGACTGTGTCAGCTGGAGGAAAGGTTCAAGTTCTTCCCCCACCACCAGCGCGAACGCTCCCATAGTTCCTCGCACACGAGGCCAGGCCACACCTCCGGTCGTCCAGAAAGACGCTTACTACGAAGATGGACTATAGTATGTTCTGAAGACAGGTCCACATCGATATCTCTGTGCAACACCGACTGGTAAATTGTGCCTGCTGTGTTTTTAGTCTTAAGGTCTATAAAATGTGCTTAAATGTAGCTGCGTATGCTTTTATAATATACTTTATATTAGGCTTATACCTTGTCAAATTAAGTAATATAGACCTTACAACTAAAAACAAAGCAATATGACAAAGTCATTCTAGGAACTTGTTTTACTCGTAAAACTTGAACGTTAATGATCTAATTCAAGGTCATATGTACATAGCAAAGTTTTATCATACGTTGTAATCGATTTAATGTGTTCAAAAAGTGGTATCTCGTTAATATATAATAGTTTTCTAAACTTAGACATAAAACACAGTATTATTCACTCTGAAACATATTACCTAATGTCAGTCAAAAATGAAATGTTTATGGGCAAGGTACAACTATTAAAAAAAAATATTCTAATGTGAATGTACATGACAGCTGAGGATGACTTGTGAAGAGTCGAAACAGGTCCTGTTATTAAGAAGAAAATTTTAATAAATTAGTATTGATTAGGTGGATCTCTTTCTTTCTATGACATATTTTGTTCATCTATATGAGCTGAGAAACTAAACTCTTGGCACTAAGGTGACATAAGTGAAGTGTGCTTTTATGTCTATTTAGGGCTGACTGGACAACGTGAGTTGTAACTTCAAGGAGGGGGAGATTAGGGTGAATGGACTAGCAGGTAGACAGGTTGATGGGATAGGTGGGGAAGGGGAAGTGTGGCAAGGGAAAATATTGCTATGGTCAGAGGGATTATGGCTGTTTGTGGTATGCATTGCCAATTGCTAAAATGAAACTAAAACACAGCATGTGACTACACCCTATTAATGGTCAGCAATTAACATATTTTAGGTAATTAAATTGTCAGTAATAATAATAGTGAAAATGTGCAACAGCAGATTAGGCATAGAGAATACTAAGGTAGGAGCTTTTTATACGTAGTGTTGACGTTAGAGCTATGTACACGTAATATGGAGGCCTGACTTAAAAGAGAACAAGTTAGGAAAATTTTATTAAAGAATATGTAGATCGACAGATGGTAGGATAAGAAGACAGATTAAGTGAATAGATATTTGGACAGATAGATAAATACAGTAAATGGATAGATAGATAGACAAATTTACTTGAAAAAATTAAAAAGCTAGCTCCTCAGCTGTGACTTACGGTAAATGATGGGTTTGGACTCACATAGTCAAGTAATCAAATAGCACTGCAAGAGAAGCTTATGCCATAGGAAGTTCCTTTAACTGGCACACTTTTAATTTCATCCCGTCAGCCTTCTTGATTATGATGTCTCCTGAGTCAGTCCAAGTATTTCTAGAACCAAAACACTGGATTGCTGTCGTCTTGATCGACATTCTGGTAGCTGTAAAATCTTCACAGATTGTTGTGGATGAGCCTTTCAGTTTCCTTTTCCTAGTGAAGACATTCTGCCATGAGTGATAAGACACAAATTTGAATAGGATAGGTCTTGTTTTCCATGGTGATCAAGGACCTAGTCTGTGACACCTATCAATATCATTAAGTGTAACATATGCACCTACTGCTTTGCACACGCTGAGCACTAGTTCATCTCAGTTTTCGTTCAAACATTTGGGGATGCCGAAAATCTTACATTATTCCTCCTGTTGTATTGCTCAAATGAATAACATTTGGAGTCCATATCCTCCTTCATTTTGTGGATTTCCACCTCCTTTTTATCAAGATTTTCAGTTTACTCTCAAAATGCTTTGACATTAAATATTAAACTTTTTTCAAGTTCTCTTATAACCATTTCTGTTATGCAGGTCAAAATGGCCTGCACAATTTTTTTAAGGAAGCTGTCCGAGTTAATAAAGTCGTCCAGCATGCACTTCATGAGGTGGTCTACGTTGGCATCGATGGTAGTGGCTGGGCCTTTAAGTCTGTTGTTTTGGCGGCCCATTTTGTTTACAATGCAAATTTGGAAGAAAAAGAACAATACCGAGAAAATGTGTTGGTATGATTCATAAATACAAACGTAACACTGCCACAAATTTTTATCACTTCCACTGCTGTATAATACCTTCAAATCACTTGATTACTGAGGAGCCTCACTCACCCACGTCCGTGACGAACCATTTCATCAGATAGGTTAGAAACTCAACATGGTGCGGCCCGAATGGTGTCACGATGCATTACGCATTTACACAAGGTTTACCTACATCAGCACATTTAATAATTGTAATAATAATAATAATAATAATAATAATAATAATAATAATAATAATAATCACAATAGCAATGAGCACTTGAATGAGTATTAAGTTCAAGTGATTTTCACACTTACCTGCATTCAGTCAGTGTTTATTGTCTCTTTTTACATTTTACGAGGTAGTGACTATCGCAAACGTCATTACATAAGAAACAAACAGAGTCATCTGTTGTCTATGTGCATATTTCGCTGTGGAAGCCATATATTTAAGCTATTAGAAAGCTGAAAATGCAATATAGGCCTCTCCATTCAGCAACAACACAGAATATACAATAGTAAGCAAATCAAAACATTGAAAATTGGATCAACTGATCAGAGCGCTATAGGCTACCCATATAGCTACTGAAGCTATTGGTTACATCACATTCAATATCACACTTGGTTTTGTTTGAATGTTTATTCAGTTTCCTTTACAATTTATTCCTGGCATAAAAGACGTAAGCCTACCCAAGATTAGTGTTATAAAAATTTAAAAATGTGCTTCTATTAAGGGATAAATAAGGTATGTCCATTTTATCTGGCCGAAGAACGAATTTCCAGATATTTTCTGAATTCCCTGACATTTCCTGGTTTTCCCGCTATTAATCCAATTCTCTGACATTCCCTGATTTGCGGTTATCCATGCAGGTGGACACCCTGTTAAACCCTTATTTGGGCCAATGACCTTCGATTTTAGGCCCCTTAAAACAACAAGCAGCATCAAACCCATATTTGTATGGGGAGGCCACTCACTTTTTATTTTCGTTAAAGTGAAAAAAGGTTCATGACCATGTGTTGCTGTATATGTTTTTACTAGTTGATGTGGTAACCTCCTTTGGTCGAATTAGTCAAGTGGAGACACTCATGCTTGAAGTTGGCTACAGCTTCAATGTTGAAATCGACTACTGAGGGATGTGTAATGAAGAATCAGTAATGGGAGGAGGGTAGAACGATATTTAAGATCAGAGAAAAAAGGGTTAAATTTTGTGAAGAACACTGTGTATACATTTACCTACACCGTCAACCTTTCTGGTATGAACTAGTTGCCTTTGTAGCGTCAGAACAAATGACACTTGCACTTCTTGTATTGTATCTGTGTGGTATTGAGGGAAGGGGGTGTGGCGAAGGAGATGGGCAGAGCATTGAGCTTATGCGCTGTTGGCTGTAGGCTGAACATTTACAGCGATAATGGCACAAACTTCTTCAGAGTAGCTAAATAAATCAAGACCTACCTGTAAAACAACCTTCAGAAAACCAACTCTTCACACAACTGCAGGCATGGGACTAAGTTTCCTCCTTTTTATAACACACGGTCCTCTATGTAACACTTTGACTAGAGTAATCAGGATCATGATTTTAATCCCTTAGGCATGAGATCACGGCTGATGATGCACATGCAATGGGCGAAACATGTCCCCTTAAATTAGTATGACAAGATGAAATTCTTAATTTTAAGAACCCAATGTGTATTGAATACGAGTATTTCAATAAACTTTTGTAACCTCGTTGAATTAATGTACATTTCAATATGGACCAGTCATGAGATTTGTAACATATAATTACCTGAGATTTTTGTAAACAACCAACGGAGTAAAATTAAAGTCAACTGTTTGTATCGGAGTTGAACCCTTCACACAAATATTATATTAATGTTGTGCAGGAAACTAACAACTCATATAAAGACTATTAATCCATAAATCAAGAAGGCCATCTTCTTGTCAGTGGATGACTGCACAATACTCCAATACTAGCAGACTGGAAATATTAGAAATTCTGTATCACCTCACAAATATAATTATGATGGCAGAACACCTTGGACCACTTCATCCTGGCACTCAACACTCTGAGAGATAAGTTTAGGATCTCTTCAGAAAGGGGAACAGAAAGAAGCCACACTCATACACATCTCAGGTGTTACATCGTGTCATACTAATTTATGTTTCGGCCATTGCATACGCATCATCAGCCGTAATCTCACGCCTGGGGGAATAAAAATTAGGATCCTGATTACTCTATGCAAAGTGTTACATAGAGGAATAATTAATGAGAAATACCAAAATGGTGCCTTTAACCCTGACATACCCCTTCCTTAAAACTAGAACAGATTATGCTGGCCCAAATCTAATAAAAAAATTGTGTGAAATCAAACAAGACCAGACTGCCAGCTAATAAGGCTCTCTACTTAGACATAATACCCGATCTCACCACAACATCATTTCTCTCCGCACTTTATCAACTTAGTTCTCATAGAGGTCAACCCCTAAACATTTACAGCAATAATGGCACAAACTTCAATGGAGCAGCTACAGAAATCAAGGCCTTCCTGCAAAATAACCCTCAGAAAACCAACTCTTAGCACAACTGCAGGCATGGGACTGATGTGGCATTTCATCCCTCCTGCAACACCACACTTTGGTGGAATCTAGGAAGCAGCTGTCATGAGTCTGATTTTACGCCCCAGACAAGTGATGGATTCTTATCGCTTCACCAACAAAGAATGTACCATTCTTGAAACACATACATCCTCTCACCAAAGCTAAATGATGAACCTTTAGACACTTCTTACCTAACTACAACCAATTTCCTTAAAGGAGAGCCAATTACTACACCCTCTGGTCATGACTATACTTCCTCTCTCATCACAACCTTGCCCACATGGCTATATTTTCAGCAGCTAACCCAGATCTCCTGGATGAGATGGTGAAATGAATATCTCAATAAATGGGCAATGAAATACCCCATAGCAACATAGTCATAGTAAAAGAAGATGACACGCATGCTATGAAGTGGGCGATGACAGTGATCAAATGTGCATCCTGGTAATGATGAATTATTCATGTAACGAATGTTCAGGTGAGTAATGGTGAACTTACAAGGTCTATTCACAAACACTATCCCTTACGAAGTATGAAACACAAAGGCAAGATAACTCTTCAATGGCTTATTTATTCATTGCATGTTTAAGTAATATTGTTCTGAGATTATCTGTGGAACGCCGAGAGGTGAAAGAAGGTGTCAGCATTAATGGGTCTATCTACGATATCAAAGATTAATTTAAACTTTAAAACAAAGGTTATATTTCTCTTCAGATCTCAAATTTAACAAAATTCTTCACAAGATCAAGGAACAAAATAGCAAACAAGAATACATATCCAAGTGTTGTAAATTACAAGTTTTGAGCTTCCAGCTCCAATTTACAAGTTTACAACATCACAAATGTTGCGTTTGGTTAGATAATGAGAGATATCTCCCAAGACACAGTTCCAGAGCACCTTGCACCAAACGTTAAACATACGGCCTTCCAAAGGCCCGACTGAAAATTGCACCAATATCAGACAAGAGTTTACATGCTCTTTAAATTCAACCAAAGATGCTGTGCTCCAAATTCCTTACAGCCTACTCAAGGAAACATTACACAAAACTATACAATTTCTGGCATCTCTAGGCACAACCTACAATTCCTTTACACAGCGGTAACTAGTACCCATACTACTGGGCCTTCATGGAAGAGAACAACAGGTTATATTACTGGTCCAAACTCAAAATGTATGCAGTCGTAAACTTGCACTCCTTGAAAACCAACTTTTGAAACCCTACTTGGGCTTGTGGCCCAATGATGCAGAGGCTAATTTTACACAACTGAGGTGACTCGAAAGAGAAGTTAATGAGTGATTTACAGAAGAAAAAGGTTACAAAATCATAGTCACCTCAAGATAAACAGAAGGGGAATTCGTGAGGGTAACACACTCTCTATCCCCCAATTTACAGTTTAAGTCTGTATGAAATTTTACATTAGCAGAATGAAAGCTTACATTTTTGAAAACAGATGGTTACATAGTTACACATTAGAAGCTTCCCCTCCTGTGAGTTTAAGGAGATAGCTACAGATATAGAAAACTGGTGGCCATTACCTGGGCTGACGTTCTGCCTGCCAAAGAATTAGGCCTCCTGTCTTAATACACACTCAGAAATTTGACGAGAATAAGACAAGGTAACTAGAAAAAGTGGCGGCATTTATACCCGACGGGAGAGTTCGAAAAGGCTCTGGGCAAAATCTGACCACACCCTCTCATTTTGTTTGATACTCAAAAAGTTACAAGAAGCTTATGATTGGCTGAAAAATAAATACAGAAAATTTGTGATTGGCCAGACTTCAAAGCTGGCGGGATGAGAAGGAAGTGTTGCAAAACATTGAAGTATCAAAATAAATGAAAGTCAATTTAGTTGAAAAAACTTATAAACCCAAAACTTCTTTAAATCAGTAATTATTCCACCTTGCACCAGAGTGCATGACCGTAGCTTTGTGTGGGGACATCCATGGAGAAAAATTCAAACTTTTTGATGTACACCAAAACAAAACAAAGAAATCCAGTCAGTTTAGGAAACGTTAAAATAACATACTCAGTTATTCAGTAGTGACATCTTCTGATCAATGTCCCAACTTTATGCATTAGTGGTTTCAAGTTTTGTTCGATAGATAGTGTTCCCTAAGGCGTTTCTTTTCAATGTGTGGGGTTGAGGTTCACCTCCCGGTACAAATATTATAAGTCACATTGGACTAGTACCATCACAGACCACATTAGGGAGAAAAAGAATATTTTTCACTTGCCAAGAGATGGCTACAATGTGTGTAGTATACAAGCAAACAATCACAGTAAACAAGCATATCACCTGCAACTTGTATCAATAAATTACTGTATTATTTAGAAAACAATAATTAATATAATCAATACGATAACAAAGGTGTCTCATTTGGAAACGACTAGTAAAATATTCTGTAACAGTAACAAAAGAATGTACCTTTCAGCTACTTTGTGTTCAAAACTAATTAACAAATTCAAAAGTATTAGTAGGAATGATACTAGCTACCAAATGACATAAAGTAGAGTTCTTTGGAATAATCCTAACTGCTACACAATTCATAACGCAAGATCGTGGAACAACTTGAAGGAAAAGTGAAAACTAGATATGTAAACAGTCAATCTCATAAAAAAGTATATTATCGGTAGGACTATCAATCATGTGCACTAACAAGATGGATCAAACCCTGGTATCTGTTGAGCTATTTTCTATCCTTTTCCATTATCTGACGATGGATTATCAAATTATATACATTACCTCAAGAGAGTCTTCCTGTGATGACTCTGGCTCGGTTAACTCTGATTTAACTTCTTCTTTCAGAGCTATCACTTCTGATACATGTTCAAAATTTTCCTGTGGAAAATAAGAAATATTAGGTATGCTCATAACACACATCTACAAATACAGTCACCTACAAATGAGCATCTAAATTCATTAATTTCCAGTATTACAGTTACTTTCAAAATTTCACTAATGTTTAAGGAAGATTTCTACCAGCAGAGGATTGTTATAACCAAAGGCTGTACTGAGAATGGTGTTACTATTCTTGCTCACTCCTTATGTCAGAGAAAGGATGAGACTGAGAACAAAATATAAAATGCCAAACGTTTTCTAGCCATACCAGAAGATGGGGAATGGGGGCTATCTCACACAGAATTTGGAAGGACGCAGCCATAGGCATAAACACTAAATTGTATGAACTGTATTCATATGATCAATCATATCAATCAAATGATAAAAGTTGTCTGAACCAATTAGAAGCGTTACATTTCTAAATGGTTTTTTGTTGTCGGCATAGAGTTTGTTTATAGACAGATTAAAATTACTTGAAATAATGGAATCACATTCTCTACTATGGTTTTGATGAGATCACAGGGGCTACATAAAACATTAATAAAGTTCTGTTTGAAACAGCATATTTCAATGCTTCCAAGTGTAAAATAAAAAACATAAACATGAAAGAAGCAGACTTATCACAGTCATATAACAGTGAAAGATGTGATGTAACCCAAAGTCAAAGCGGCTAGAAATGAAATATTGCACTACTATAAGCATGTTATCTAGTGTTCTGTGAGGAGCTGAGGGGATGAGGACACCGTCAGTGGAGAATCAGCAGTGTTGGAGTTAATATCTGCAGTTTCAGAAGATCTTTTATGATCTACTACGGGACATTTAAATTTCACTCTTAGATTCATAAAACCTTGTCAGCATTACAGGGGGGACTGTGATTAAAAGCTTACGTTCTCATGTAAATTAAGTAACTAATAAAAGTGAATTAAAGTAACAAGTTCTAGAATATGCCAACTTAACACATTCAATACAGAAGAGAAGAGTAGCTGAACTAAGGAATGGATGAAAAGGATGCACAGAAAGGACAGGGAAATAATGACAAAGAGGAAAGAAAAAAATCTGTTTAATATGCCTTAAGTCCTTAAAGTGTCAGAGCCCACTAAGAAGGGGCAGATAAAAGAAATCATTCTCAGAAATCATACATTCTAGAACCCTTAGACATAGTTCTCTATATAACATAGAATCTGACCTGTATTTGAGGGATAAAATGAACATTTTTTTTGTTAGGGGCTTTATGTCGCACAGACACAGATAGGTCTTATGGCGATGATAGGATAGGAAAGGCCTAAGAGTTGGAAGGAAGCAGCCGTGGCCTTAATTAAGGTACAGCCCCAGCATTTACCTGGTGTGAAAATGGGAAACCACGATAAAATGAACTAATCACTATTCTGTCTTTCTAGAAGAATTCAACATCTGAGCAAAATACTTATTTTGAGAGAACGTACATTCAGATCTTGAGCTATTTCATCCCTCGTATGTCATAGGCAAATCTGCTCGTTCCTTAAAACACATAATAATATCTTCCAGCACATTGTGGATGTGAGGGTACCCCAGAATAATCACACCTGTGTTGACATTTTGTTTAGGAGACTGGTGTATCCAGGCTCAAAAACACTAATGAAAGATTTGTGATTTAACTTCTTCTACACTAATTATGGTAGGAGTAATAATTTTTAACATGTGGTGCTAATACTGGTGCAGTAGTTTAGGAGGATATTAGTTTTTTAAAGTACAATTGGCCAACCATCCTCTATTTTAATCAGAGGGGAAAAATAAAAAAGTGCAACCCCTAAACCAAAGTAATTTCGATACTGACAGTAAAAAGTACAGACTAATCCAAGCCCAACCTTAAGTTCCTAAGAGTTGGCAGCTTTGTGTAGTGCGTTGTGGTGTATTCCCAGACAAATAAGCAAAACAGAGTTGTACTACGCATAGATGCTCATTCAGCAATTGGTGACTGCTGGTGTTAATACTGAGGAAGCACATAGAAAATTATGCCCGTGCCAAACTTATTCAGCTATTAAGGGTTAATTTCTGACCTCTATAAAGTTATCTGGAATGAGACTTACAAGTGATGCAGTTGTTTTTCCTTCAAGCCAGGCTGGTTCCTCTTTGATTTTTGCTTCCAGGTCCATTTTGCACTGCAAACTGAAATAGTTAGAAGGTACTGGTATGGTTGATTACTTCCACTGACCATACACTAAAACATAAGCCAGAAAAATATATTACCTTATTGATGTCATTGATACTTATGGTGTTTGTCAACAAGCTAAGCAACAATTGTGTCATTTTATATGAACATCAATATTATGATCATACCAAAAAAACACGAAATTTTACATGACAATTGATATTATGATCATACCTATAGGACCTCAAGTTTTCTATGACTGATACTTCAATCAAAGCTAAGGACCTGCAGTTTTATATGATTTCTAAAACAGTGATCACTTCCGTAGGAAATATAATTTAACTTATCTGTCGATATCAAGATCATAGTCAAAGGACCCCTGGTATTACATGACCGAGTTTGATAGCTGCACTATAAAGATAATTTAAAAGTCACCACCTTATCAATACAAGATTTATTTACTTCAAAACTGGTAAATTAGGTCAAGACCGGTTTCGACCCCTAAGGGATCATCTTCAGTTGACACATATATAAAAAAGATATTTACAAAAACATCACATGTAAAATATTAATCTTTCAGTTAATTGGTGGGCACATCTTAGTTTTGAATGTATATGTGTGAGATTTATAGGCTCACTATGTCTAAATTATTGCGTATATAGGTCCTATACTTCTTTACATACAGTGTCAAAATTATTACATTCAATATAATTTATCTATTTGATGAAAACACTAGCAAATTGCTTTCTAAAATGGTAAAGTGTGTACATTTTTAGTTTAAAATTACATGTTGTTTTTTACATGTTGTCATGTTACAATTTATATTACAAAGTATAAAATAAAATTATTCTTGCATTTGTGCACATTGATAATAGTGAGACTATTGTAGGGTCTTCAAAAATATACCGTTGTTTGAGGTATGTCACTGTATATCTGCTTTTTGAAATGTCAATAGCCTGATTACATTCTTATATATAAGTTATGAAATTTCACTTTTTATAGTTCGGTCTAATGGAAGAAACATAGAATAACCTTGTTAATGTAGATTCTTCATGACTAAAATGGTATATAGTACCTTATTAAAATAGATCCTTAATACTAAAATACAAGTATGTGGTACCTTCTGTGCTTGTTTTATATATTAAAATAGGGTTTACATTTATTCACATTAGTTCTATGATTTGTTACCATTTTTAAATTTATGGTCTAATATGAAGGCCAGTTGGAAATATTTGAAGTTAGTCTGATGGGAATGGTTCAATCCCTTGTTTATATTGTTTATTTTGCCGCTTGTTAGGTACAAGCATGTGACAATCTTGTTAAAATGAACTCTTCATAACTAAAATATTGGTATATGGTAGCTTATTAAAATAAATTTTTGCATTAAAAGTGCTAATTTGTAGTGCTATATGTGCACATTTTTCAAACGTAAGATAGGGTTAACATAGGTTAACAACAGTACTATGGGTTGTTACCGTTTGTGAGATTGTAATCTGATATAACTGGACAGTTAGAATGTATGAAATGTTTACATAAATAGGACCGGATACATATTTATACTATACTGCTTTGCCTTTTTTTACAAGTGAATTACGTAGTGTAGTATAGTATTTGTTGCAATTTTGTAAGCTGCTGCTGTTGTTGGAGTTATCTTCAGATTCTGTATGTCGTTAAGAAAACATTTTCCTTCTTTTTGCGTGTCGTTACCAGTTAAATGGGTGACTATCGTGAAATGGAGTACGTTTGAAATGTTGCACGTTTGTTGTGCAACTCTATCAAGACGCTACTACACACAACTTGCAGGCACTTGCAAAGCAAAGGCTGGGAGTTTTCTAAAGCAAGCTAGTTATATGCGTATTCATTTTTAATGCTTAATTAAAAATAAAATTTAAGAAAATTAATAACTTTAAATATTAAAAATATGTAGAATGCTGAAACTGAGAAGGATTAATATTAACTTCTAATATTCTCATTTAAGATCTATGCATTTAGCAAATGTACATTATTGAACTTGAACATTACCGACGCAGTGTAAAAAGACATAAATCACAATTCCTCAATGAAGAAAATCCGTAGCTTCCTTAGCGGAATAAGCTGTAGAATTGGCCTTATACAACAACATACCAGCCACTTAGAAAAAAAAACCCGATATTTGAATGTTGTTTAATCACTTAAAACAAACTCTTGAAGAACAAATTTGATTTGTAACAGTCAGTAGAACAGGCTGAATTTAGGAAAGGATGTATTACTTGTGACAACTGTAGAGTGTGAGACACTTCTTCCGCTACTTGAAATGTGAATGGGCTTGTTATATCACACAGTTCCAATACTTGTAATAAATCACACTGTAACACTCATATATACTAAAATACACAACTGTGGGGAGAGCTGTAGTTGAACACATTCGTAATGTCCACAATCGTAGTATGAGACACTTACTGAAAAGGGCACTGGCGGCACGGAGTGCAATATCCCGCTCACGGGTGGCTCAGATTGGTTGTGCAGTAGATGTTAGTTTTCCCTCCTCCTGCTCGTGACGTCATCACAGGAGCACCGTGACTGTGTAGCATACAACCGCATGTGTAACTCATTTCATTGTTTATGTATGTCTGTCTTATAAAGAAAATATTTCCACGTAATAACTATATATAATTTCTTTCCGTATATTGCTGTTGGTTTATACAGTGGCCTACTGTATTTTGCGTAGTGTGTGTGTGTCTTAGTTCGTTTCTGTGAGATCTCGTTAAGTTGCTGTGTTTCGTGCAGTGAGGTACACATATTTTCTTTTCGTTAGTTGCGTGAACAGTGTAATAGTAGCTGGAGTGAAATTTATGTGTTCATTGTACAGTATCATTGCGATAGAAAACTGTGCCGTTAATGATTCACCGACCGAGCTCGATAGGTGCAGTCGCTTAAGTGCGGCCAGTATCCAGTGATTTGGAGATAGTGGGTTCGAACCCCACTGTCGGCAGCCCTGAAGACGGTTTGTCGTGGTTTCCCATTTTCACACCAGGCAAATGCTGGGAATGTACCTTAATTAAGGCCACGGACGCTTCCTTCCCATTCCTAGGCCTTTCCTGTCTCATCGTCGCCATAGGACCTATCTGTGTCGGTGCGACGTAAAGCAAATAACAAAAAAAAAGAAGAAGAAGATTCACCGCCATCTACAGCGACACCTGATTGTTCAGCAAAGGGATTTTGGTACCTCGCCGGCTACATCGCCAACCGTGAAAGAAAATATGACAGGTCAATGTGAAGTCCCACTGGGGAAATGCTTTCCATTTCTTCTGGTACAGCCCCTGTGGGATTGATACAAATGTTATCTCGGGGAGGTCTACTCGTTCCATCGTTAAAATGGTAAACCAAATAAAGGAATTTGAGTTAATTTTCAGGGACACTCACGGACGTGCTGAACTATGACACATACCTAATACACTGACTGACAGAGCAAATGCAACACCAAGAAGGAGTGGTCAGAACTTTATGCCAATTGCAGGGTAGACTGACGTCACTGAGGTATGCTCATGATGTGAAATGCGCCGCTGTGCTGCGCACGTAGCGAACGATAAATGGGACACGGCGTTGGCGAATGGCCCACTTCGTACCGTGATTTCTCAGCCGACAGTCATTGTAGAACGTGTTGTCGTGTGCCACAGGACACGTGTATAGCTAAGAATGCCAGGCCGCCGTCAACGGAGGCATTTCCAGCAGACAGACGACTTTACGAGGGGTATGGTGATCGGACTGAGAAGGGCAGGTTGGTCGCTTCGTCAAATCGCAGCCGATACCCATAGGGATGTGTCCACGGTGCAGCGCCTGTGGCGAAGATGGTTGGCGCAGGGACATGTGGCACGTGCGAGGGGTCCAGGCGCAGCCCGAGTGACGTCAGCACGCGAGGATCGGGGCATCCGCCGCCAAGCGGTGGCAGCCCCGCACGCCACGTCAACCGCCATTCTTCAGCATGTGCAAGACACCCTGGCTGTTCCAATATCGACCAGAACAATTTCCCGTCGATTGGTTGAAGGAGGCCTGCACTCCCGGCGTCCGCTCAGAAGACTACCATTGACTCCACAGCATAGACGTGCACGCCTGGCATGGCGCCGGGCTAGAGCGACTTGGATGAGGGAATGGCGGAACGTCGTGTTCTCCGATGAGTCACGCTTCTGTTCTGTCAGTGATAGTCACCGCAGACGAGTGTGGCGTCGGCGTGGAGAAAGGTCAAATCCGGCAGTAACTGTGGAGCGCCCTACCGCTAGACAACTCGGCATCATGGTTTGGGGCGCTATTGCGTATGATTCCACGTCACCTCTAGTGCGTATTCAAGGCACGTTAAATGCCCACCGCTACGTGCAGCATGTGCTGCGGCCGGTGGCACTCCCGTACATTCAGGGGCTGCCCAATGCTCTGTTTCAGCAGAATAATGCCCGCCCACACACTGCTCGCATCTCCCAACAGGCTCTACGAGGTGTACAGATGCTTCCGTGGCCAGCGTACTCTCCGGATCTCTCACCAATCGAACACGTGTGGGATCTCATTGGACGCCGTTTGCAAACTCTGCCCCAGCCTCGTACGGACGACCAACTGTGGCAAATGGTTGACAGAGAATGGAGAACCATCCCTCAGGACACCACCCGCACTCTTATTGACTCTGTACCTCGACGTGTTTCTGCGTGCATCGCCGCTCGCGGTGGTCCTACATCCTACTGAGTCGATGCCGTACGCATTGTGTAACCTGCATATCGGTTTGAAATAAACATGAATTATTCGTCCGTGCCGTCTCTGTTTTTTCCCCAACTTTCATCCCTTTCGAACCACTCCTTCTTGGTGTTGCATTTGCTCTGTCAGTCAGTGTATTATACGCAAAGTGTGTCAAATATTTAGCAGTAAATTCCCCGCTGTACCACCAGAAATATCTATTAAAAATGTATGTTAGAACGAGAATATTTATACGCATACGACAAATGAACATTCGGACAAGAACTGAAAAATCCATAGCAGCTCATCGGCGAAAGGCACGACAGTGGATTTCATCTTCAAAAGCAACCACTTCATG
Source organism: Anabrus simplex (assembly GCF_040414725.1). Classification (NCBI taxonomy): domain Eukaryota; kingdom Metazoa; phylum Arthropoda; class Insecta; order Orthoptera; family Tettigoniidae; genus Anabrus; species Anabrus simplex. Next base: position 27,739,852 of record NC_090279.1, on the reverse strand, counting down.
ACATCTAATCTCACAGGTAGGACTGTGTTCTAATGAAGTGCTATCTATGCGGAGCCTCCGTGGCTCAGACGGCAGCGCGACGGCTTCTCACCACTGGATACCGTGGTTCAAATCCCTGTCACTCCATGTGAGATTTGTGCTGGTCAAAGTGGAGGCGGGACAGGTTTTTCTCCGGGTACTCCGGTTTTCCCTGTCATCCTTCATTCCAGCAACACTTTCCATTATCATTTCATAGCATTGATCAGTCATTAATAAATCACTTTGGGAGTGGCGACCCCATTGTAATAATAGCCTATATGTGGTTCATTCATTATATCCCTGACCCGGTCAAAGACTGGAAAACAGGCTGTAGGTTTTCCAGGACTATCTATGCATGGTTTCGAATATAAACTTACTTCTGCTGCTGTTACAGTATGTGTTAAGCTTTAAACTCCATACCTGCGGAAGTGAGTCAGTATATCGTATGTTAACATACGGTAGTTCATCACGGAATTTCTGCTGTAAAGATTTAATATGACAAAGATTTCATATCTCTAAATATTTATGTTTACAGACTTGAAAGCGCGTAACCTTCCTCAAACTAAATAGAGGAACTTTGAAATGTTAATAAATTTCAAGCGTTGGTTAGAGTGCCGTCACGTTTACGCCTTATTCGTAATGGAAATCATGAAAAGTTACTATGCTGTACTCGTTTTCTATCTTATAACTGCAGTAATCTTTATGTCTGGTCTGCAATTAGTTCTGAGAAACTGTAATATTAGCTGATATTATGAGATTCTTACTGATTTGCGCGCTCCGGGCTCGGCTGCTTTGCTCCTACTGTGACGTCATTTCGTTAACCAATAGCAGCTCGGTTCGCGTTGGGCCCAACCTTTAGCAGTGTTTAAGAACCTTGTGTCCCGCTATGTCTGGCTCAAAGAGGATATATAAGTTAGAAGGAACCTCTCGGGGTGAAAGAAAGAGAATACGAAAGCAGGTCCGTAAGTCTAAACGAATGTGGACAGCCATGGAAGGAGGAATCAGCTGCCTGAACTTTACGATCCAATTCTTCGTACACTAACGGAAATAAAATCGTACGGCTTTTAATACATATATACATGAATTATCATTATAGTCCGTTATGCCATTCAGCGTTCAGTCTGCAAGCCTCTGTGAATTTACAAAAACGGCACGTCGCGACAATCCTCTATTTGCAATCAGTGCCGTGGCCTCATTTAATTCTATACCTCTTATCATTAAATCGTTAGAAACTGAATCAAACCATTGTCATCATGGTCTCCCTCTACTCCTCTTACCCACCATAATAGAGACTTCTATTTTTCTAGGTAACCTATTCTCCTCCATTCGTCGCACATGTCCCAACCACCGAAGATGGTTTACGCGTGCAGCTTCATCCATCGAGTTCATTCCTAACTTAGACTTTATCTGCTAGTTCCGAGTAGGCCTACTCTCCTGCTATTGTTCCCACCTGTTTTAAAAGCAACAATTTTCGCTGCTTTCATGTCTGTTACTTCAAACTTATGAATAATATATCCTGAGTCCACCCAGCTTTCGTTCTCGTAAAGCAAAGATGGTCTGGAAACACACCGATGTAAATACAGTTTCGTCCGGGAGATGACTTCCTTCTTACAGAACAATGTTGATCGCAACTGCCAACTCACTACATTGGTTTTACTAGACCACGATTTAATCTCACTTACTATATTACTATCCTGGGGAAACAACCAACAAAAGTACTTAAAATTATCTACCTGTTCCATGTTTGTATCACCAATCTGACATTCACTTCTGTTGACTTTCTTACCTACTGACATCAATTTAGTCTTGGAGAGGCTAATTGTTATTCCATACTCACTGCACCTATTTTCAAGTTCCTGGACATTAGACTGCAGGCTTTCGGCACAATCCGCCATTAAGACGAAGTCGTCAGCAGACGCCAGACTGCATACTAAATTTCCACCCGCCTGAATCATTTCTTGCCAATTTATACCTTTCAGCAGATGATCCTCGTAAATTACGAAGAGCAAATGAGAAAGATTACAGCCTTGTCTAACCCCTGTAAGTATCCTGAACCAAGAACCCGTTCTACCATCAATTCTTACTGGAGCCCAATTGTCATCACAAATGCCTTTGATTGATTTTAATAATCTACCCTTAAAGTCATTCCCCCCGCAGTATTGTGAACATCATTTCTCTCGGTACCCTGTCATAAGCTTTCTCTAGATATACTAAACCAATACACAGCTGTCTATTCATTTTCTAACATTTTACATTTACCTGGTGCGTACTGAAAATTGGATCTTGACAGACCCTCCGTGCTCTGTAACCACACTGGATTTCATGCAACTTCCTCTCTGATTTCCGAGATGCCGGTGAATACTTTGCTTGGTATAGGCAAGATGGCGGGCAATAAGCAACTAGCTGTGTGTGGTTCGTGCATAAAATCAATTACTGCCGAGGACGACTACATCATCTGTGACGGTAAGTGTCATAGAAAACATCACAGAGCGTGTGTTAAATTAAATAAACGGGAATTCAAGACACTAATTGAGGACAAATCAAAGAAGTGGTACTGCGGCAAGTGTGATAGTTTGAATGGTGATCTGGCTGTAGGGCCGAGTGACCATAAGCTTGGGGATATGGAATCTGTAGTTAGGGACATCCACAAAAGGTTGTGTAAACTAGAAGGAATCGAAGCTGAACAAGCGGAAATTAGAAAGTCGGTGACCTTCTGTGCTGAGAGTTTTGACGATATTAAGCGTCAGCTGCACAAAATAACTGATGACTTTATAAACGCTATGGCAGAAGTAGCGGCATTGAAGTCTATGGTTGCTGTCCTCGTAAGGGAAAAGACAATAGCAGACAAAGAAGTCTCTAAGCTTAGAGAGGAAAATCAAGACCTCCAACAGTACGTCCGGAGGAACAACGTAGAAATTCATGGACTGCCTCAGCTTGGTGACGAGAATCCAGTCGCATTTGTGAAAGCACTTGGCAATGCGCTCGGTGTCTAAGTGACCGACAGTGATATTGATGCGTGTCATCGTCTACCCCAAAAGAAGCAGGAACTCCCTCCTCCTCTCCTTGTAAAATTTTGCAGCCGGTTAAAAAGGGATCAGCTGCTCGCAGCAAGGAAGAATAAATCAACACTAAGCTCAAAAGATTTAGGTATCCAAGCAGCTAACCGACCTGTATATATCAACGAACATCTGACATCGGGGAATAAATATCTCCACAAGATGGCCAGGGACCTACGGCAACATGGATATAAATATATTTGGACAAGGGACTGCAAAATCTACGTACGAAGGACTGAAAACCATCGATCAGTGCGAATTAGGAGCATTGATGATATTAGAAAATTGCAGAGCGATGACACAAGTGTAACGGCACATCCAAGATATCATACCAACACTCGTTAATGGCAGTACCTAAGTGTTACAACAAATAATCCATTTTTCCATTAGGCTGTTATGAAATACAATACGATTCCATAAATAATTTTGTTTTACAGAACATCAGTTCATATACAGTTGCTTCTCACCTGGACGGAAACAGCTCTACTGGCCCGTCAAAATCTTACAGTGCGGTTAGGTGCTTGTACCTAAACAGCAGGAGTATCCGAAACAAACTTGAGGAAATAGAAATTCTGTTGCACATTATAGGCCAGGTAGATATATTGGTTGTGACAGAAACTTGGGTAAAAAGTGAGGAGGCGAAATACTATAATATACCAAATTATAGAAGCATCTTTTCACACAGAGACGGCAAAGCTGGAGGTGGCTTAGGTATTTACATTTCGCACTGTTGAAAGCAAATGTGAAAATGAATTGTGAACTTGATCATAGCTTGATATGGGTTGAAATTTATAGGGATAAATTTAGTAGTAGTAAATATAAAAGTATTGATTTAATTGCAGGATATAACCCAAATAAGAATAATGCCATACCATTTCTAGCATCCCTCGAAAATTTTCTAAGTAAAACAACTAACAATTTATGCCTATTTTTGGGTGACACGAATATTGATAACTAGTGACCAGCTAAAAAGAAAATACATGAACCTGCTTTCTTGCTATGATTTCAAGCAATGCAATAATGTATATCCAACACGAATATGTGATACCACAAGCACTTTAATAGATCATGTGTCTATAAATAATTCTGGAATATATTATTATTTATCAAATGTTGGTAGCTATATAAGTGACCATAATATATTAATATTTGATATTCTTTTGCCAAATTCTAAATCTCCATCACAATCGCTTCAACTGAAAAGGCTGAAAGCAACTAATGTAGACCAAAATAATGATAGACCTGAAAGTAGTAATATCACTGAACATAACACAAAAGTCATAAACAACACTACTAGTAGAATTGACATAATGTATAATTCCTTTATTGACCAGCTACTGCTTGGTACACAAAAACAGAAAGCACAAAGTCATCGAACACAAAGAACTGGTAGCTTGCCATGGATATCTTCTGAACTTCTCAGCCTTATTAAGCGACGTGACATTTTACATGCAAAACTTAAAAATCCCACCCTAAAGAATAACATCAATCTCAATCAGGAATATCGCAGGTGTAGAAACAATGTGACAAATCTAAAAAGGAGCTTAAAAAACAAATATTACTCTTAAAAATTTAGAATTCATAACAAGAACCCAAAGGAAACGTGGAAAATAATCAATGAAATCATACATAACAGAAAAACAACAAAAGGCGATAATTGTACATCTCTAGAAATAGATAACAAGATAATTACAGACAGTCAGGAAATATGTGAATCATTAAATTTATATTTTACAAATATTGCTAAAGCCCTGGCTTCAGCAATCCCTCCCCAGAGCACTGAAACACTTGCAGTTCCTAGTTACTTGAACTCATTTTACCTATATCCGACTGATGAAACAGAAGTAAGATCTATAATATCAAATTTAAAGAACAAGAGTAGCTGTGGGCAGGATGGTATAACTGCCAACTTTCTAAAAGAATTCCAGGATTCTTTAAGTGGGATGCTAACAGATATCATTAACGGATCCTTGGCATCTGGTACATTACCTAGTGAGCTAAAAGTAGCTAAAGTAGTTCCTGTCTTCAAGGGTGGGGATGGGAGGAATCCTAGTAACTATAGGCCTATCTGTATTCTTTCCATAATCTCCAAAATATTAGAAACTATTGTTAAAAAGAGACTTCTCACTTTTTTAAACAAAAATAATTTCTTTTACAATGCACAATATGGCTTTCGTGAGAACTCTAACACTGAAATAGCAACCATAGATCTCATAAATATGCTGCAAGAGTCAATAGATTTTAATAGTTTTGCTGGTGAGTTGTTTATAGATCTAAAGAAGGCCTTTGATACAGTGGACCATGAAAGACTGTTAGCTAAATTAGAGAGAGCAGGAGTTCGTGGTGTTGCATTGAAGTGGTTTGATAATTATCTGTCCGATAGAAAACAGTATGTAGTGCTGAATAACTGTAGGAGCTCAGCAATTATTGTAACCCATGGCCTTCCACAGGGGTCAGTATTAGGGCCGATACTCTTCCTAGTCTACATCAATGATATTGCAACTTGCCGCTTGAAAGGACGTATCACACTGTATGCCGACGACACAAACTTGTTCTATACTGGTAGTAATATAGACTCCATTGTTAAGGATATGCAGGAAGACCTCAATACTCTGTGCTTTTGGTTTCAAGCAAATAAATTAACTATTAATATGCAAAAGACTAATTATATGATAATGACAAAACAAGGTCAGAATGAAATCCCACACAGTAAAATATATATGCAGAATACTGAAATAAAACTAGTTAGAACTGTCAAATATCTTGGGTTGGTGATTGATAGGAACTTGAACTGGACAGACCATGTTGAATACATTACTAAAAAGATCACACCTGTTGCAGGAATTTTAAAGAAACTTAGTTATCTTATCCCACAACATCTTCTAAAACACATCTACTACCCTTTAATTCATAGTCACCTACAATATTTGAATATAATCTGGATGCGCTGTAAGAAGTCCGACTTAAATGGGCTAATGGTAGTACAAAATAGAGCTGTTAGAAATATACTTAATCTTCTCTACTTAACACCAATAAAATATCTATACCTAAGTGCTAAAATACCACCCCTAAGCATGAGTGCAGAATACAGCTGTACTCATGTATAAAATAAAACATAAATTTATACAACACAACACTACATATACTCTGAATTCTGACAACCATCCATATAGTACTAGGCATGCAAATGACTTTGCCTTATACAATGTTTGCTCTTATAAATATGGTATAAACAGCTTGAAATTCTCTGCGATCCAGTTATTTAATAACATCCCTGTGGAGATAAAAACAGCACCAACTTTGGCAAAATTCAAACAAAGAGTCAAGCATTACTTTTGGGAAAGGTACAGTGCTGTTTAAATCAAAATATCAGATGACATTTAAGGCATTCTCCCAAACAATCTTGCAAACTGTCCGGAACTATTCTTGTACCTCTACAACTTTTATGTTATGTAAATGTAAATACTCTGTAATCTGTTCTTGTACCTCTGCAACTCTGTGTTATGTATATATACTGTAAATACTCTGTAATCAATACCTGTACGTCTGCAACTTTTGTGCTATGTAATTGCAAATAATCTGAAATCTATTCTTGTACTTCAGCAACTCTTATGTAAATGAAAATACTCCATAATCCATTCTTGTACCTTTGCAACGTTCATGTTACGTAATTGTAAATACAGTCAGAAATAATTCTCTGTAATCCTCATATTGATGATGTACATATTTTATATATTGTATGTGTTTATATGTTCAACCATTTACTAATTATCTTATGTACACAAACTATATTTTGATGTGTAAGTGCCCGCCAGTATGTAATGTCCTGTACAATTCCTATGTATGAGCCTGCAGGCTCGTTGGAATTAATTGAAATAAATGAATGAATGAAATGAATGATAGTAATCATACAGGGAACGGATTTATATGTACTAATATTTTTTGAAATATGTACATATATATTTAGTTATTTTTATTCAAATATGGTACTATATATGGACATAAAATTGCACATATAACATTCATTTCTATTTTTATCAAAGTTGAAAGAAGCTAAACAAAGTAGATCTACATGCAACATAATGTTGCACTTCACATTTTAATATATTTGAAGAACACACAATATTTTATTCTCTGTTACCAAAAGAATGGATTACAAAATGTTCTTTTAAGTTCTGCAAAGTGAATCTCCATCTATTATCTGTAAGGACAGTTTTATATTGACTGAAACTGCGTTCAACATCGGAAGACGTAAGGGGGGTATAATTCAACTTCACAATATCTGCTGGCGTTCAATCCAGTGTTAATTTTACAGTTAAATCTCCACACAGCATTGCAGCAACCTTTGTCCGGGGTTATTTGAAAGCACAGTTTGCTTCATTTGCAGGATTTAGTTGTTCCACAGTTTTATTCACAATTTCACAACTTTCAGAAAGTGGGAAGTGCGAGTTTTGGAGCCTTTTCAGTGTTATTTTGATGCATAAAAAATTATGCTGAATGTAACATAAGTCATTTTTCACATACATGTCGCAAACAACTGTTTTCGCGGCTTCAATTGAGGCTGCATCTTCAGAGTCCATGGTATGCGGAACGTTCTTAATACAGCCTATATATATTCAACATAATATTCAATCGCTTGCAGCCACGTACCCCACCTAGTTAGAATCGGCTTAGGCGGCACTGGAATCTCTGGGTACATTTCTTTCAAAAGATGAACTCTTCTGTGGGCTTTGAGAAAAACTGTTTTTACTGAGGAAATCAATAATTTTACCTTGGGGTAACTGCCTTTTACCACTTCAGCCACACGATGAAAGGCATGTGCTACACATATTAAATGAGTCATCCTTGGATATACAGCACATAATGCTTCTCCGGCGTTCATCATATAAGGTGCAGAATCGCTAATAAAAAGTAACACTTTATTATACTTAACGCCCTGTGGCCAGAGGTTACTCATAGCCTCACTGAACAGTTTTGCTATAGTTTTGTTATCGCACTTTTCTAGAACATCACAGTGTAAGAGAATCCGTTTACAATAATCTTCGCTTAACAAGCCAATGATTACGTTGCCAATTAGCCTGCCTTCTTTGTCTGTTGTTTCATCAATGGAAACCGAAATTGGACCGTCTTTAATCTCTTGCCTTATCTTCCGAACAGTTCCATCGTATATGGCTGAACAGTACGTTTTTCTGAACGTTGACTCATCCGGGATGGATCGTTTGGTATATTTCTTGAGGAATTCCCTGAAGCGCTGATTATAAGAGAGGTATGTCAGCAGAGATGAGAGCACGGCAGAGATCGGTGTTGAACTCGAACGTTACACTGGAAGTTGCTGGTTGTGTCAGAAACAACTGTCTCTGCTTGGAATATCCTTGTTTGTTAGCCTGGTGTTTTTTGGTTGAAACGTGCTGTTGCACTAGGAACATTTGAGTAGATGTCACTGCACAATGACACAAATTACAAAATATTATCTCACTGTCAGTTGATAAACCATCTTCTTTAAATTCTGATACGTAACTTTTTAATTTTAAACTGGTTGACTGAGCTACTTTAGGCACATTGTAACAATGTTAATTTCTTCAATGAATATCAATATACAACTGCACACACTGAACGTACTAGAACACTATGAGCCGTCTCATTGCTAATTCAAACTGTGAAGACTGGTAGTGAACTAGATGGAGTTATGAAGCAATCAAAGGGAATGCCCGAATTACGAACTAATTCGGAAACAACTAGCACATCGTCGATGAATGAGATTTTCCTAGTTACGATTATTTTTTGCTAGGTGCTTTACGTCGCACCGACACAGATAGGTCTTATGGCGACGATGGGATAGGAAAGGCCTAGGAGTTGGAAGGAAGCGGCCTTAATTAAGGTACAGCCCCAGCATTTTCCTGGTGTGAAAATGGGAAACCACGGATAATCATTTTCAGGGCTGCCGATAGTGGGATTCGAACCTACTATCTCCCGGGTGCAAGTTCACAACCGCGCGCCTCTACGCGCACGGTCAACTCGCCCGGTCCTAGTTACAAAATGATGGCACAGACACAGTCGATGTTATGTAATGCAGCTTATCAGTGCTGTAAGTGTGATCCAGACCTCTCTCTTTCTTCGCACCGCTTATCAGCTTATTTTATCAGCCCAGACCTGGGCAGGCGTGATAATGACCTGCACACCACTTAAAATATTAATTTTTCGAATATTGATTTTTAATTTATTTCTTCATTATTGAGATGAGTGCTAATTTATTATGATTTAATACTTTTTAACCGAAATATGGACTATATTGATTTTAATGACGAAGAATATAGAACATATGTACTAAACTCAAAAATATGGAAAATAAATACTCCATTTTTCATTATTCGTCATATTTTCAGTTTACAGGCTGGTTATGTCTTCAAGCTTATCCAGGAAACATAGAGGAGAACTAATGTGCTAAGCTATGTGAACGGAAATAAGGTCAGCTTTCAAGCTCATTTCTGAATTGAGAATAATAATGTTAATATTTCTGCTAACTAAAGCTATGGTTTTTATAAAGGACGAGGAGCCAGAATTTCATCCCACAAGAATTCTTTTACGTACCGGTATGTATGCAGACATGAGACTGGCGTATTTGAACACCCTCAAATACTACCAGACTCGAACCCGCCAACCCGAGCTAGTCATACGTTCCCTTCTTCATCAGCTTAAATTAAATGTAAATATTTCCTGCCTTTATTTTGATTTAGGCATTAGTATAACCGTATTGTCAACGGGAGGGGGGAGCGAGAGAGATCTAGATTGTATATTTTATTGCAATTTCCATAAGTTCAAGGACTTACCACGGAGGACCTATACATCCTTCCTTTGGCTTTGATGTTGTTTTATTCTTCGTCTGTCTTTAATAAGCATTAGGGGAAAGGAGGTTCATTTTAAACATGTTTTGAACTTACAATTTGGTGTATCTCGAGCTTACCACATTAGGGAAGCCCAGGAATTCTCCAGGGGCACTAATGAGTCAAACAAAATTAAAAGATTTTTTTAAAATATATTGGCCTAAGTCACACTGATAGAGGACATGTTGTAAGGCAAGAATGGGATAGGAAAGAGATCTAATACTAAAATGAAAGGAAGCGGTCTTTGCCTTAATAAAGGTACAGCCACAGAATTAGCCTAAAGTGAAAACGAGGGAACCAAGGAAAAAACAAATATAACTTCAGATCTACCGACTGAGGGGTTGGAATCCACCACCTCCTGAAAGCAAGCTCACAGCAGTGTAATCGAACTGCACAGCCAATTCACTCAGTTTCTTGTGACGCGCAATACCACATGGGATTTCTCTCTCCCAAATTACACAGTTTCGATTTATACCAGTTATAACCGTATATGGATCTTCAGATCTTTAATTATACAAATAAGTAAGAACGTTATGTACTGCAATAAAAGGCATTTCCCTAGTCTGTAGTCTAATTGGTGCAGGTATAATTAACCGAGTGATGATGGTGGTGCTTTTTTGCTTGAAGGGACCTAACATCTAGGTCATCAGTCCCGAATAGTGTGAAATGAGATGAAATAGAATGACAATTTAAAATTCAAAATCGTCCACAGAGCAGAATAAAAACGTGATGATGAAGGATAAATGGGTGGATATGAATTTAAAACAATCGGTGGTTCCGACCCAGAAACTATCATATACGATAGTATTACTGACCAAGGGACTACTTCTAAAGCATAATCCTGAATCAAGGATGCTTGTTTTCTAAAGGGGTCCAAAATGCTGGTCAATGGCCCGTCATAATGACACGTATCGCTAGTAAAGTAAAATCATAGTATTTGTCATGTTGCTGTACTAATAAAAAATAGTGTAGACTCATAGTGTTCCATACATTATGGTATGACTCAAAAGTATTTTACTTCGCACATGTAACGGAGAACAATGGTGTTTCTCACATTATGACGCTACTTATAGGCAACGCAAACCCATAGTGTTCCTCACCTAGGCGCACTAATCACAGGTTCCAGTATTCCCTTTGTGTTCTTCATATAGTGGGCACTAATCACAGGCAACGCAGACCCACGGTGTCGCTGATATAGTGGTGCTAATCGCAGACAACGCCCAGACCTGTGGTGTTTCGCACAATGGTACCAATCACGGGTACTGGAAAACCCATACAGACTCACCTTATGTTGCTACTAATCACAAACCTACTGTGTACCTAACATAGTGGTACCACTCGCAAGTAAAGGTGACCCATGGAGTTCCCCGCATGATGGTACTAATCACAATTATTTTCATGGTTCTAACACTATCATCCCTGTGTCGCCCCTTATAGTCGCCTCCTATAACAGACAGAGTACGTCGTGGGTGTATTCTTCATCTTCGTCCTTCACCCACACGGGGTGTATAACAAATCTATTTGGGAAGAAATACTTTTATACTGTGTCTACATCATAAAGAAGTCATGTTGCCATAGCGATAACAATATGCAATAAAATAAATGAATCCAAAGAGATAAGCATAATTTACTTTATTAAATATTAGTTTATTTACATTTTAAGAGATATCGTATGGAATATTAATAATAATAATAACAACAAAAGTATGCAATACAAAATAAATGAACGTTAATTTACAACATCAAGAGCCATTCCATGGACACTGAATTACCTACAGAGCAGGGAGTGTGAATAAACAAACATAATAAACATGAGTATTTGTATTTAAAAAGGAAAAAGCAAAGTCGTCTCCGTACAAGCAATGGGGGCCATTGGAATGGAGAAAGGTAAAGGCTTCCACTGTTCATAACTTTGGCACTTGGCGGGGTAGAGTGTTAGCTCTACATTCAGCATGAACATTGGAACTTGCTCACTGACTTGAAGCTCACTGACCTCAAGTTCTTCCCGCCAAGTGACATTGATTTGTTAATGAGTACAGAACAGTTGTTTCATTATTGAACTTGGTCACAGAACTCGATCACGAGATTATCCTATTCCTCAAGACACTGAACTAGGATGGATTACTGCGGGACACTACCATCAGGGGAAGAGAATAATGTCTTACATTAATCACATGTTTCTCGAAGTCAGAGGACAGGTTAGACACGCAGCTACAGCAGTCCTGGGAAATAGAAGAGATTACGTCCCCAGTCATGACAAGAGAAGAGAGAGCAACAGAAAGGCACTTTACAGTACCACTAGGGAAGCTACAGGTAGATTTATAGTTTAGTTACCCCTCAAGCACAAACCTGAGATTCTGGGAAACTCCTTCAGTCATGCCATGTCACGACTAGCACAACTAGAACTGCATTTCAGTAGGCAGCCTTCACTTAAGCACGAGTTCTGTAACCTTCTTCACTAGTATGAGGCCATGTGGTATATGGCTAAGGTCAGGGAATGAAGGTGGAAACTATTATCTACTACATCATCCAGTTTTTAATCTTAGTAGCTCAACTACAAAAACGAGGGTTGTATTTGATTTACCTGCTAAAACTTCTAACAATATTTCATTTAATGATATATTAATGGCTGGAACGACAATACAAGATGATCATTACTCCATTCTTCTAAGATTTAGAATTCATATCTTTGCCTTCACTGCAGATATTGCTGAAATGTATCAGCAAGTCATGGTTCATGCAGATGATAGGAACGCTCAGCGTATTATCTGGAGTGAATCTCCTAGGAACTCACCCGGTCATTATGGACTGACAACTGTAGCATATGGTACAGCAGCAGCAGCCTTCCTAGCTACCAGATCACAGAAGCAACTTGCTGAAGATAAAGAATGAAGGTTTTCCCAGAAACGCACAAGTTGTTCGCAGAGATTTTTATGCTGATGACCAAGTAAGCGGCTGTGAAAATATAGTGGATGCTCTTCAGTTGCAGTCTCAAACTATTAATTTACTAGAGAGTGGAGGATTTCACCACTAGAAATGGTGTGCAAACCACCCAGCATTACTGGAAGCATTTAGGACAGTCGCCCAGGCGACAGATGTTACCCAGTAAACAGAATAGAAATCTAAATTAAACCACGCTGTAATAATACACATGAGCTAGTATATTACATACACATATCCCGTAAGTCAATAAGAATACACAAAGGCTAGGTCTGCAAACCGCATTAAAATTCGAGACAAGAGATGTTTAGCTTAGGTTTGGTTAGGATAGGTTTATAACGAAGAATTTTTCCAGTTCAACTGATTCTCATTGTCAGAAACTTATCACAGGAATAAAGATAAAATTAACACTTGCCCTAATTAATTGTAAAACTCTTGCCATAAAGTCCATATCACTAAGAGTGACAACTCATCGCCTTCCTTTTTCAATTCCCCGTAGCACGGTCTGAAGTGTTCTGTGAACGAGGTAGCGTTGCTTTAATTTCGTGGGAGTCCTTGATGACATTTCGTGCTCGTTAGACATCCTAACTGATTTCTGTACGTAAGTATTGGACGAAATAAAACCAAATTAATAAAATGCTGCGTTCACACAAGCTACGTTATCAAATGCCACCTGGCATTAGCCAAACAGATTTACAATTAAACCCGCAAATGTAAGACTAGTGACTGCAGTGGCAATACATAATTCAGGCAATTCACGAGATAAATCCTGACTGTAGAGTGCCAACGTGGCAGACGTCGTATCGGAAAGTGGGGTCCCTAAACTGTATGGTGAGCGACACTGAATAGAAACCCAACAGTTAGAAAAGTAACTATAAATCACTATCTTTACATTACAGGGGAGAAAGAGTAAGGTTGCACCCTTAGTGTACGGGCTTACGTACTCAGGAGTACAACAATGGTCATTTGAGTGTTGCAGCCAATGGCCAGAGATGAAAGTGAAGAAGTGAATGACAACAGGGAAACGATCCAGATTCTCTGCCTGTGTAAGTTGAAAGCTCAAGTGGAGAAGATGTTAATGTTTTCCATCAGGTTTTTCGCGAAAAGAATGCTGTGCGCAGGCTGAAAACAGCGGAAAGGGAAAATCTTATACCACTTTAGAGCCAGAGTAATGGAACCACTTAGCGACTATCGATCAAAGTGTAAAGAGAGACTTCGTGAAGACGTACGAGAAAGATTATCGAAAGAATATTGGTCTCTTGGCAGCAGAGGTAAGAGAACACCACATGTTGATACTGATAAGGAGATATTTAGAATTGTGTCACGTGTTTCATATCTTAAGACAGATGTAGTATGAGTAAAAGTGCGCAGGGGAGAACACCACATGTTGATACAGAACAGGTGATCCTGATGAGGGGACATTTACAATTGTGTCATGTGTTTCATATCTTAAGACAGATGTAGTATGAGCAAAAGTGCGCAGGGGAGAACACCACATGTTGATACAGAACAGGAGATCCTGATGAGGGGACATTTAGAATTGTGTCATGTGTTTCATATCTTAAGACAGATGTAGTATGAGTAAAAGTGCGCACGAGAGAACACCACATATTGATACAGAACAGGAGATCCTGATGAGGGGACATTTGGAATTGTGTCATATGTTTCATTTCATAAAACAGATGGGGTATGAGTAAAAGTGTGCGGAGGGTGTTTTATAAACACATCGGCAGTAATGAACAAAAATGCTTCCACATATGGCATAACGCAAGAAGAAAAGGGAGGAAAATCCACAGTTCTAGGCCTCTGGCAAGCAACTCAATGCTGAAAATATCCTAGCGATATGAGCTACGACTGTTAAGTAAATAAAATATAATAAACTATGAGAATATATTCTATATTGATTCCTAAAAACTGCAACCATTTGTTTAATCATCGTTACCCGGTCGATTAGTTTAGCAGTTTGCCTTTGTCTACCAGTACGTGCGCTAGTGTGAGCCAATGCATTGTGTCGCTTAAGCACCACTACGAGCGCTAATGTGAGTCTATACAGAGTTTCACTTTAGTCTTCGTCCATATGGCCCAACATGGATACCGAAACCCCTACGGTATACTCTACCGCTGGACCCGCCTGCCGATGGGACATAGCCTGGCCAACGCTGGGCCGTTGCAGTCCCTTGAGTTCGGTGTTCAGATGATCCCTGGCTCATCCATAGCCCCGATCTCACGGACGCTCTCATGCGCGAGATCGATGTCTATCTTACCCACATTCTCGGCATCACCCTCAACTATTCCAAGTCGGAGCTGCACCCGACTCCCATACTGACGTATCCTGGCGTCACCATCGACATCCCCAGCCAAGAGGTGACCATGCATCATGTCACCCAGCAGCGCGCCCTCTCCATTGTGCGCGAGCTGCACGACCTGTCCGCACATCAACTCCAACAGGCTGCCGGCTACTTTTCTTGGCTCTGCTGGGTCATGGGGTGGCCGGTATTCCCTGCTAAATACATCCTTTCAGGCGAGATCTTCTGGGTACGAGGACTCTTCACCCCTCAGTTCCTGTCGACGCCCCGCCAGGTGTCCGGTGGCTCTCTAGAGCGACGCCACCTCACAAAGCGTTGCAGCAGTCTGCCCTGCAGTGAACCAGGCCTGGGCACAGGCATTCCACCAGCCTCATCGGATCAATGTGGCCGCGGTCGTGGCAGTGCATCACTTCGTACAGGACTTTGCCCACTTGTTCTTGTGTATACGGACAGTTCCGTGGCCCGATACACTTTGTAGTCGGGCCGCGGACCTGCCCTCCATTCTAATGTATTTCTTCTTGATTTGTATGTACAAGTTCTCAATAAAGCAGCACAGAGAGACGTTCGCCTCTCGTGGCGGCCCATCGCGTCGGCCGATAATCCTGCTGACGCTCCCTCCCGGGAAGTGCTGTCCTCAGTACACGCGAGCCTCAATTCTATATAAGGAGGCTCTCCCCGGGAGGGACGTCAGTCGGCTGTCGGTTCGGTCGGATGGGGCGTCACCTTTCCACCGCCGGGCAGCATTCGGCGCAGCCGCGGGCGTCGGAGCGACGGTGGCGAGAGGCTCCGCTGGAGACCTACAATCGGGCGTCCGACCAGAGGGTACTCCCCAAACTCGCTTAGTCGGCACGTCGATTGTGGCGTCAAGCTGGAACCCTCAAGTGCTTTATTAACATGAAAGAATACAGGAGGGCGGTCCGAAGACCTAGTACAAACAAATCTTGCATGAGAATACCATTAACAAAAGAATAAGATCAAGGCTGCATAGGCTGTAATGAACAAAACAATACACAGAATCACTCCACAAGTCCACGACACAACTGGTGATGGCTGATGCACGGCGTGCTGGGCGGCAGGCAATTCCCAGATGTCGTCACTATGTTGTTCCTCCGGATGGCGCCCCACGGGCCCCGCGAGCGCCGCGACTGACCGCGGGTAGCCTGGTGGGGTTCTGAAACTGGAAACCGGGCGGCAAGTTGACCAGGTCATCAGCGGTGGCGTTGTCCACCTGCACAGCCATGCTCCACCACTTTGTTAGTGCGTAGTACAGGATCGATGCCCCGGTATAGAGAAACCTGCGTTAGACGTGATCCATTTTTCAAAAAATCAAAGATCCATGAGAGTGCTGAACCAAGGAACGCATTACAGAAAGAACATTTCAGCTAGGATTTGAACAAGGAGGAAAACGAATAATGACGAAGCGGTTTTAGGCTCGAAGTGATTTTCGAAATTTGCTTTTTTAGTTTGATAGAGTTCTCCAGTGCTCACAACATAACACGTTAGCCCCTCAACTCTCGGCACAATTGAGGAAATTCCCCACTTTTATGGTTTTCGCAGTATTGGGACCCTACATTGTCAGCTGAGAAATGTTTTCTATGTTAAAGTCACCTCGTGATGCGATGTGTGGCTGAGGTTCGTTCGTTTGAATCTCACTATGTACTCCGTGTCGGTCGCACTCTATATTCTAGGGAATATCTTTCAAACATGTCACAAGTGTGTAACTCTACAAATGAAATTGAAGCTAGCCAAGGTTTAAGAAGAACAAGAGATCAAAAGTGAAATTTCTCTTCATCAGGTGAATCCTTCAGTTCGACTGAAATCAGAATACACACTGAATGATGACACAAACCTGCTTGTATCGAAGAAACTACAGCCGAATATGTTTACAACACTGCACTTCCGATTTCCAAGCAAAAGTACAAGGATCTGTTAGTCCTTTACCGCTGATTGACACAGTCTTCGAAGCTGAAGTCCACTGCGGAAGCTGAAAATACACTTCCTGATATAGATGAATTCACTGAATGTATGTGTGCCCTGTCAGAAGATGTATTTGTGCAAAATACACTTGCATTCTTACGAAAAGTACGACATACTTGGTGCTGTAAAAACAGTTGTCAAGTGTGATACTTAATTTTCTTATAATACTTCAATTATTTTACGTTATTCTCCATTCGTTCTCTCAGTATACGGTATACTAAGTCTACCATGACACTGTCACCAACTGTCCAATTACTGAGCAGGAAGCTCTGCATGAAGAAGAATTCTGATCCCCTTAAAGAGAAGCTACTTGCAGTTCGTGTTTTATATTCTTAACCTACGCCCACAGACTACAGTATGTTCATTACAATGGTTACAAGGTCAGTTCTCGATGAGAGAACATGAACCGTATTGAAAAATGTAATGTCCTATAAGACGGAATGAATATGTTTGCTGATTTTTTTTGTTAAAACTATAATATGTGCGTTGTTTGGGATCACTTCATAATTCTCTTATTTCTAAATGTTATAGATTGATTGAAAGGGACGTTGTGACGGAAACTCAAATTAAAATCAAAACTAAAGGACAGGGATGAAAATTTCGTTTATATTTTCTAAGAAAAGTCAGTTCACTTGGAAAACTGTACGCATCCCGAAAACAAAATTTGATTTCTTTTTACCTTCAGGGATGGGATCTGAAATCCGTATGATAGGAATAAATGGCCTTTTACTAGTTATATGCAAATTCGAAAATTTCGTTTGTTAATTCCATTTTGTATCTCTCCTGTTATATGCAATATTTTGGACGTGTCCCCTTTTCCAGATGACCGACTCAGTCAGTGCCAATCGCTCAGCTTGACTTACGCCAGGAGAAAGTTGCTGTTCACCGCAAGAACGGACTCCAGAGGTGAGAGAACTCAGTTCTTTCTGATAACTACTAGCAGTAGAACTTTGTTGTGTACCACAGAAACAGACTCCAGAGATGAGAGAACTCAGTTCTTTCTGATAACTACTAGCAGTAGAACTTTGTTGTGCACCACAGAAACAGACTCCAGAGATGAGAGAACTCAGTTCTTTCTGATAACTACTAGCAGTAGAACTTTGCTGTACACCACAGGAACTGACTCCAGAGGTGAGAGAACTCAGTTCTTTCTGATAACTACTAGCAGTAGAACTTTGCTGTACACCACAGGAACTGACTCCAGAGGTGAGAGAACTCAGTTCTTTCTGATAACTACTAGCAGTAGAACTTTGTTGTGCACCACAGAAACAGACTCCAGAGATGAGAGAACTCAGTTCTTTCTGATAACTACTAGCAGTAGAACTTTGTTGTGCACCACAGAAACAGACTCCAGAGATGAGAGAACTCAGTTCTTTCTGATAACTACTAGCAGTAGAACTTTGCTGTACACCACAGGAACTGACTCCAGAGGTGAGAGAACTCAGTTCTTTCTGATAACTACTAGCAGTAGAACTTTGCTGTACACCACAGGAACTGACTCCAGAGGTGAGAGAACTCAGTTCTTTCTGATAACTACTAGCAGTAGAACTTTGCTGTGCACCACAAGAACTGACCCAAGACATGAGTGAACTCAGTTCGTTCTGATAACTACTAGCAGTAGAACTTTGTTGTGCTGCACAGGAACTGACTCCAAACATGAGAGAACTCAGTTCTTTCTGATAACTACTAGCAGTAGAACTTTGCTGTACACAACAGAAACAGGCTCCAGAGATGAGAGAACTCAGTTCTTTCTGATAACTACTAACAGTAGAACGAGGAACTGTCAATAACGTTATCAAGTCTAGCCGTTACTAGGAACGTACAGCTTACCGGAAGTTCCATGGAAAGGTCAACATCGTCGCGCTAAGAAAAGAACAATGAGTACAGTTTGCAATTCTAGTCTAGTTATGTTTCTATCTGATCTTCTTAGAACAAAGGTATCCCCTAACATGTTGTATTAAGTACAGCGTTCGATTCTACTTATGTAGTGTTCTGAACACACCAAACAATGTTTTAATCACATGTTGAAGTTAACGACATCGAGTACAGTGTTCGATTCAAGTCTTGTTATGTGTCAATCTGATCTTCTTAGAACAAGGCTATCCCCTGACATGATGTATCGAGTACAGTGTTCGATTCTAGTCTTGATCACTTATTTTGTGTTCTGAACACATCAATCAATGTTCTGATCACATGTTGTATCGAGTACAGCGTTTGATTCTACTCTTCTTATGTTTCGCAAGTCTAAACATGTACAATAATGTTATCGCTGCACACGCTTGCCTTCGCGATGCAGGTTTAAACTTGTTCGATATAAAGCTATGCCTTGACATAAGAGGCGGAGGAGGAGGAGGAGGAGGAGGTAGAGAAGGAGGAGAAGGAGAATGATAAGGTCTTAACAGCCTATGTATAGTCGCCATTGGTTAAAGATGACACTTGTCAAAAGAATTTTTCAAATTATCCACAACCACATTTTAGCTAAAGAGGGCAGCAGGGTGGTCTGTTGATTAAGCACATAGAATTTCAATTTTCTCTCCACCGCATGCATAACAGCAACCGTTATCTTGCGCAGTAGCCTCTAAGCTAGCTTTCTTCATAAGAGTAGCCGCCATCTTGTGCGAGCACCCCCTAGGCTGTCTCATAAGGAGCTATGTATAGTCACCATTTTGTGTCCGCCATCTTGCGTAAGCATCCCTAGGACGTCTCAAGCCATCTTGTGTCTCATAAGAGCAGCCACCATCTTGTAGAATTAGATAGCTGCCAATGCCAAAGGGCTTAAGTAGGAATCGAACCGTTGATCCCATCATTAGACAATGTTTTTCTTGTTCCTCATACTGCGAACCTACGTATTAGGCAGAACAATTTTGTCCGTTTTGCTCTACGGTGCACCGTTTTCGAGATATTTAACATTTTGCATTTAAGCCCTAAATTTAATGAATCGAACTAGCACGACACGTTAGCCTCTAAGCTACGAGCGGCAGCCATCTTGCGCAATCACCCTTAAAGCGCCTCATAAGGAGTCGTGTATAGCCGCCATCTTGCGTCCGCCATCTTGCGCAAGCATCCTTAGGGGCGTCTCTAGCCATCTTGTTCAAGGACCCTTAAGCCGCCTCATAAGCGCAACCACCATCTTGCGCAAGCATCCCTACGGTGTCTCATAAGGAGCCGTGTATAACCGCCATCTTGCGCAAGCATCCCAAGGGCGTCTCATAAGAACCTATGTATAGCGACCATCTTGCATAAGCACCTTTAAGGAGTCATGTATAGCCACCATCTTGTGCAATTAGCGTCGAGGGATGGCTGCTGTAGAATTTTCCTTTTTAAATTATCCGCCACCATATTTCAAAGGTATGTACCTAAAGAGTGTAGCACTGAGGTTTGCGATGAAAGATGGCGGATGACAGCTGACAAAAAGCGCGTGAGTTTGTTTACTAAACAAGAGCACGTGGAATTTTTCAATTTGCCGCCACCACATTTCAAAGGTATCTAGCTAAAGATGGCAGCACGGTGCTCTCTTGATTAAACAGCTAACAGAACTTTTCAAATTGCTCGCTACTACAGAGAGCAGCACGGTGCTCTGTGGATTAAAGATGGCGGATGACAGCTGACGAAATTACCCGCATGATAGCAGCACAGTGTTCTATTGATTAAAGATGGCGGATGACAGCTGTCAAAAAAGCACGTGGCTTTGTTTCCAAACAAGAGCACATAGAATTTTTCAAATTGCCGCCACCACATTTCAAAGGTATCTAGCTAAAGAGTACAGCACTGAGGTTTGTGATGCAAGATGGCGGATGGCAGCTGTCAAAAAGCACGTGAGTTTGTTTCCAAACAAGAGCACGTAGAATTTGCCACCGGCACAAAGAAGGCAGCACGGTGCTCTCTGGATTAAAGATGGCGGTTGACAGCTGTCAGAAAAGCACATGTGTTTGTTTCCAAGCAAGAGCGCGTAGAATTTACCTCCACCACATTTCAAAGGTAAGTAGCTAAAGAGCGCAGCACGGTGCTCTCTGGATTAAAGATGGCGGATGATAGCTGTCAAAAAAGCGCATAGGCTTGTTTCCAAACAAGAGCATAAAGAATTTTTCAAATTGCCGCCACTACATTTCAAAGGTATCTAGCTAAAGAGTGCAGCACTGAGGTTTGCGATGCAAGATGGCGGATGACAGCTGTGACGTAAAAATTACCCGCCACCACATTTCAAAGGTAAGTAGCTAAAGAGGGCAGCACTGTGCTCTATGGATTAAAGATGGCGTATGACAGCTGTCAAAAAAGCACGTGGATTTGTTTATCTCGCGCTAGTGAGGTTATGTTGGAAGCACTAAGGTTTAGGCCCGTTAAGATGGCAGCACTGCCGATGACAGGTGACGAATTTGCAGCTACTGCGATAAAGAGGGCAGCACGGTGCTCTGTAGTTTAAAGATGGCGGATGACAGCTGTCAAAAAAGCACGTGGCTGTCAAAAACACGTGGATCTGTTTATCTCGCGCTAGTGAGGTTAAGATGGTACCACTAAGGTTTAGGTCCGTCAAGATGGCTGCTCTGAGGTTAGCGATATGTTGTTGTCTGTCAAAAAGCACGTGGATTTGTTTACAAATTCAAATCTCGCGCTAGTAAGGTTAAGTTGGTACTACTGAGGTTTAGGCCCGTAAAGATGGCGGTACTGAGGTTAGCGATGCGTTGTTGTCGATGACAGCTGTGAAAAAGCACGTGGCTTTGTTTACCAATTCAAATTTCTCGCGGGAGGTGGAGGAGGCCTCTGGGAGGCCTCTGGCTGTGGTGGTGGTGGTGGTGGAGGCCTCTGGGAGCCTGTGGTGGTGGTGGCCGCCGAACTGTCCTATTATACTACTATTGAAGCTCTGAGGAAAGTGTTGCAGCAAGAGGGACGGATGACATATCGGCAGGTAGAAGAGACCTTCCACATCCCTGCACCAGCTATTCATTCAATTCTACACGACCATCTCAATGTTAGAGAGGTTTGTTCCCTTTGGGTGCCCCATTCACTTTCAGAGCAAAGGGCACATCGAGTGAAATGGTACCGAAAAATGCTAAAACAGTTTGAAAATGAGACTTCACGTAACGCCAATAGCATTGTTACAGGTGACGAAACTTGACTCCATTATTACGATGTCCCAACAAAATCTCAGAACAAGGTGTGCCTGTTTGAAGATGAGGGTACTCCTGTGACTGAGCGAAAGTCAAGGTCAGTGAAGAAAAGGATGATTGCAATATTCTTCACTAAAGAGGTCATCCTGACTCGGGTTGTGCTAGAAACACAAAGGGGAGTTACTGCGAAGTGGTACAGTGAGACTTGTCTGCCTCAGGTCACCCAGGCTCTGAAGCAGCTCCGTCCAAGGTCACGGCTCAACACTTGGCTCTTGCATCACGACAATGCTCCAGCACATACAATTTTCGGCTGGTATAAGGAGTTCCACAGGGGAAATTTTGTGGTTGAAGACGATCCTCATTCTGGACGACCGTCTGAATCAGTGACTGGGGAAAACATTGAAGCTGTGAGGAAAATGTTGCAGCAAGAGGGACATCGTGCTAATGCAACAATGGATTTTCTTGCCAGATCAGGGTTGACTGTGCTTGTTCGCCCTCCATACAGTCCTGATCTTGTCCTTGTGACTTTGCACTCTTCCCAGAAGTGAAGATGAAGCTGAAAGGGCGGCGTTTTGTATCCGACGAAGAGCTTCTGGCAGCATGGGATCAAGCGTGTGAAAATGTAATCGAAGAAAAGTGGCAGAGTTGGTTCAGTGACTGGTTTCGACGTACGGTATGTAGAAGTAAATTGAGTGGGGTGGAAATTATTTTGAAAAAGTCTAAAGCGTTCACTCACATTGCAAAACTTTCCTAGTGCCCTTTGCATTGGGCATTTGGAAAGAGATCCTCTAGCGAACACCAATCCATGAGCAAGGGAGATGGAGGGAAGATATTTCGTTGATCAGTCACAGGCAGTGTGTGGGCTGAGAGCACAAGATTGTCAGTATCAGTCAAGTAATTGAACGATAGGAAGAGATAGTTATGCTCATGGCAGAGCACCAAGAGATCGGGAACAGATTGTTACAGAACTGATGACAATCTTCCTCTCTTAACACCAATCGGAGGACAATGAAGCTATCGATAAAAGGAAGGGAAGACACAAACCTAATAGCGTCATAGTCGGAAAAGATTAGGAGTTGACTAAGGAAGATCGGACAGTGAATACGAAAGTTAGGAGGCTCACAAAAATAACTAGATAGTGTGTTAGACTCAGCTACGAGTTTCGTGGTCACCAAGCGTAGAGTCAAGGAGAGGTTACCTCTTCTTTCTCCTACTTAGGATTATGTGATTCAGAGACGGACGATCTTTTCTACGGCTGTCTCCTATCAGTTCAACATGTCGCATCACTAATCAGATAACTTGGTGGTTACATAGAGTTAGGCACCCCTTTAAGTCCTTCCTTACGACCGCGCTCAGGGTGATTCTGTTCAGTCTGGTTGTTTGTATACTACATTTAAAATGATGAGCTTCGTATTGTAGCCAGAGAAGGGGTGTTAGGTCAGAGTGGCGACCGTGGAATCACGAGCTGGGTAAGGCAATGTTTCCCCTCTCCCTGTCCGATATCTCTTGGTAAAGTCCTGGTCTCTTCTGACGCACAGTGAATCCCCCATTTTCTGTGGACATGTCTTCATTGCATTCTATTTTCTCTTTTGTTTTACCTGCGCGCTGTACCGTCCTGGTCACAATCCATACTTTGTAAGGAGCACGAACACTACATTTATGAAGACCTCGCTTCCAAAATTGGCAAGTTACAGAATTACATGTAAAAATTACTTTATTTGTAATTTTTACTCGTAATTCACTTCTGAAATTAAAATTGTAATCGTTACATTGTAGTAATCGAGATACATCGCAACAAGAGCTTGGTAACTTAGGAGCCCCAACACTCGAAATGCGTGGCGCCATTCGTTCACTTACTCGCAGCTTGTTGAGATTTAGGTAATCGTGTACTACATTGTTCAGACGGTGGTGGTGATTATTGTTTTAAGAGGAAGTACAACTGGGCAACCATCCTCTATTAACACTAAGCAGAGGGAAAATGGAGGAGATATGACATTTAAAGGTATCGGCAAAAGAAAGAGTGGACTCCATAGGACTCGAGCACCTCAAAAAACCGTGGAAGAGACTCACACAAGACTCAGCTAGCGGAACCGTGGAGGAGCCTTACACAAGAGCCAGCTAGCGGAACAGTGGAGGAGCCTCACACAACAGCCAGCTAGTGGAATCTGGGAGGTGCCTCACACAAGACTCAACTAGCGGAACCGAGAAGGAGCCTCACACAAGAGCCAGCTAGCGGAACTTGGGAGGTACCACACAAGACTCAACTAGCGGAACCGTGGAGGAGCCTCACACAAGAGCCAGCTAGCGGAACCGTGGAGGAGCCTCACACAAGACTGAGGTAGCGGAGCCGTGGAGGAGCCTCATACAAGAGCCAGCTAGCGGAATCGTGGCGGAGCCACACACAAGACTCAGCTAGCGGAACAGTGGAGGAGCCTCACACAAGAGCCAGCTAGCGGAACCGTGGAGGAGCCTCACACAACAGCCAGCTAGTGGAATCTGGGAGGTGCCTCACACAAGACTCAACTAGCGGAACCGTGAAGGAGCCTCACACAAGAGCCAGCTAGCGGAACTTGGGAGGTACCACACAAGACTCAACTAGCGGAACCGTGGAGGAGCCTCACACAAGATCCAGCTAGCGGAATCGTGGAGGAGCCTCACACAAGACTCAGCTAGCGGAACAGTGGAGGAGCCTCACACAAGAGCCAGCTAGCGGAACCGTGGGGAGCCTCACACAAGAGCCAGTTAGCGGAACCTGGGAGGAGCCTCACACAAGTCTGAGCTAGCGGAACAGTGGAGGAGCCTCACACAAGACTGAGCTAGCGGAATCGTGGAGGAACCTCACACCAGACTCAGATAGCGGAACAGTGGAAGAGCCTCACACAAGACTGAGCTAGCGGAGCCGGGGAGGATCCTCACACAAGACTGAGCTAGCGGAAACGTGGAGGATATTCACACAAGACCGTGCTAGCGGATTCGTGGAAGAGCCTCACACAAGACTGAGCTAGCAGAACCGTGGAGGTGTCTCACACCGTTACCGAGGTAACGATTTTAGCCTTCCCCATTTATGTTTTTGACTGGCTATCGCTGTAGAAATTAGTGTCACATCATGCTCATCTTTCAAACTGGTTTTCTACGACTACTTCTAAGTTACTGGGGGCCATACTCCTAACTTATTATTTCTACTTGCCTAAAACACTCCGTTCTGTTTTAATTCAAGAACTGTCTGTTTGTGTTTCGCGTTATTCTGTGCCAGGTATGGACCATTGATGGGCTAATTAATATAAAAATAGGATCAAATAAGTATAAAGTGTGCACTATGGAACAATTAAATGAACTAAAGTGATATGCGGGAGAAATGGTCACAACATTTTGTAACTTTCTATTGTAGTTTAATTTTAGAGTTATCCTTGTAGTATATCGTAATTTTTAACTTTAACTCTCTATTAGAACGTAGTTAGTAATATAGTTTACTTTTGCTCGCCGTAGTGGTAGATTGGTGTTAGTAGCAGCAGACTTGGTTCAGTGCCTTACTTTTGTCGTGTTTATTTCCACTTACATTATTGACACATTGCCATTATCGTATTGATCGCTGTAAATTGTTATTTCCAATCCCATTATTGTCATAATCATCTCCAACGCAACTGAGAACAACGTAAGTTACAGTCCCCCTGATGAACTTGAGACAAACGAACAAGCTCCCCTATTCCTTGCAACCAGTCCTCAAAACCTTTCATTTACTCCACCCTTCCCCACTGTCGCTGGAATCAGCTGTGCAGGCAACACACATCTATTGTCATCTGAGCTTTCTTGCCATTCCTAGACGACAAGGGACATCATTAACCACCAGCTTTCTGCGTACAGTAATGCTTTAAATATTTGCAATATAAACGCTCAAAACTTCCTTGCGGAGGCGCGAATGGATGAAATAAAAGCCCTATTTATGCCTCCCAGTTTCCACGCAATATTAATCACTGAATATTGGTTAAAACCACACCACGCAATAGAAAGACTGCAGCTGGCGGGTTATACATTTCTCAGATCTGACAGATTAAGTAATCCCTCCGGGGGTACTGCCGCATATGTTACGACCAGCTTACGCCCTAAAATAATCTGTCGATCTCCAGGTCCGTACGAGCGAAAACCTGAGTTCATGTTCCTGGAAATAACTGTGAGTGAAGTAAAATGTCTTCTGGGTGTAGTATATAAACCACCGAAAGCGGGTTTTTTTTATGCGATCTAGAGACTTAAATACAAGACTGAGTCCCTGATTACTCAAAAATAATTATAACGGTTGACTTCAACATAAACCTTCTTGAACCTAACTCTCCTCAGACTTCTTTTAAAACTTGCGATTTAACGTTTCTCCCTCTCAACGCTACACATCACACAGACACATCACACACTTTAATTGATCTCATTACCACTAACCAACCTGAATTAGTTCTTCATCGCGGTCAAATTAGTGCCCCAGGGATATCGCGACATGATGCTATATTTATGGCCTATTCTATTAAAAGTACCAAGTTCAAACCTAAAATAATTTCATATAGAGATCTACGAAGAATTGATAAGAATAAACTTTTACAAGACACAGTTGCAGTGCCCTGGCATGACATATTTAAACTTAAAAACATAAATGACAAGGTGACCCTCTTCAATCAACATATGACGGAACTGTACGATAGATATGCCCATGAAAAAAAGGCACGAGTTACGCGAAAACCAGCTCCCTGGCTCTCAGATGAGATTAGAGCACTAATGGCTGAACGCGATGCTGGTTATAAACGAGTTAAGGAACATTGCACTCCTGACAATTTACTGAACTATAATAGACTAAGAAACGCTACGACCCAACAGATTAGAAACGCGAAACTACGACACGCTCACAGTTTAATTCAAACAAATAATTTTAGAGCTGCATTGTGGAAATCCATAAAGACCTTTGGAATTACCAAAGGACGAGACGACGACGAAAAAAAAATACCCTTGGAAAAACTGAACGATTATTTTTCATCTAACTGCACATTAAATGCAGCCCTGAAACAGGAAGCTCTAGACGCGAATTATGCAAAGACGCGAACAGATAGAGAAAACTTCTACTTCCGTCCAACAACCCACTCACAAGTCAGGTTTGCTATAAATCGGATAACATCAGCGGCAAAAGGAAATGACAGTATAGGAATAGAGACGATAAAAATTATTCTGGATGTGATATTACCTGCACTAATTAACAAATTTAACTCTTCCCTTGTAGAGAGCACATTTCCCGAAATATGGAAAGTGGGCATTATACGTCCTCTAAAAAAAGTAGCATCCCCTTCTGAACCATCTGACTACAGAGCCATCTGCATACTTTCTGCTTTATCCAATGCGCTAGAGTTCATCGCTCATAGACAAATAACAGACTACATGACGACTTACAACATACTTGATCCACTACAGTCTGGTTTTCGTCAAGCACACAGTACTACAACGGCACTACTGAAGGTCACAGAGGACATCCGAGAAGCTATGGACAACAAGGCAGTGACAGTTTTAATACTCCTAGACTTGAGCAAAGCTTTTGACTCTGTTGACATTGACATTTTGCTCTCGAAATTGTATTCCCTCCATTTCTCGGACAGCGCCCTTCATTGGTTGCATTCCTACTTATAAGGCCGTCGGCAGTGTGTTACAGATAGAATAAACAAATCAATTTGGCGGTCTGTGCATTGTTGTGTACCCCAAGGGTCGGTGTTAGGACCCCTTCCTTTTTCTATTTACATTAATGACGTCTCCCAAATCCTAATACACTGCAAATACCATATTTATGCTGATGGTGTACAAATGTACCTCCATACATCTCCAAATCTAATATTTTTGGCCCTAGACAAAATCAATCAGGATTTAATATCGTTTTCTTCTTGGTCTTCGAGATGTGGTCTTAGGTTAAACCCTGCAAAAACGCAGGCCATCATTTTTGGATACCCGAAAATACCCGCGAAAGTCAATCCACAAGAGATTCCATCTATAAGGTTGTGTAATACTGACATACCATTCATGTCATCAGTAAAAGTCCTAGGTGTTACTTTCGATGATGACATGTCACGGAAAACGCATATTACAAACATCACCCAGAAAACATTCTCTGCATTGCACATGCCGCGCGGGTATAAACACTTATTTTCCTAAAAAACTCAAAAAATACTGGTAGAAGCTCTGGTTTTCCCTCATTTCGACTATTGTGACGCGCTTTATAGAGACACTCGGAACATGTTATTGAGCAGATTACAACGTGGTAAAAATGCATGTGTGAGATACGTCTGTAACCTACAGTACTAAGACCACGTAACTCCTTCATATAACCACCTATCTTGACCCCGACTAGAAATCCGTCGCACTGTGCATACCTTATGCCATCTCCATAAAATCCTTAATTCTTCAAAGCCATTTTACCTTACTTCATATTTCAAATACCTATCCTCTTATCATACTCTTAACACCAGATCTGCTAATAATTCCATCCTTGCTTTACCTACCCATAGAACTGACATCTACGATAAAGCAATCACAGTAATTGCCTGCCGTGAGTGGAACCTCCTTCCCGAAAGTATCAGGGGGTTAAGCGCTATTCGCACTTTCAAGGAAGCACTTTGGAGACATTTTACGCACTAGTAAGGATCATCTGTAAACTTGATGCTGCTACTTACAACCATCCTCTTGTTATGGATGTCCTGGTAGAGAGTCCAAAATTCTTATCCAATTTGTTTTTAAAATCAAGTTTTATGTACTGCCTCTTTCTTTTACATGTAGAATATTAGTTTGAAGAATTTATCCTTTCATTATATCTGATTTATTTCATCTTAATTTAATCTTCATTTATTTCATCTTAATGTAATCCCACCATCCTTGTATTTTTATTAATTTGTATGGGATCTACTTATTGTGAGTAACACAATTTAATATATGTATATTTCACATCGTCGCCATAAGACCTATCTGTGTCGGTGCGACGTAAAGCCCCTAGCAAACAAAATGTATATTTCACTTCCTGGATAGATGGAAGAGGAGGCCTGAGGGCCTTATATATCGGTTTTGTTACAATCTGTACCCCTTCTGAATGTTCATTCTTGTTTTCATGGTTTCGCAATGCTAAGTTCTTTACCATATTAGATCTAAACCAGGCATATAATAAAATACTTCTGGCAGAAGAATCCAAACACCTGACAGCTTTCGCCACGGATTGGAATCTGTATCAATACTACCGCGCCCCTTCGGGATCCACACGTATGCAGCTGTCCTTACTAGACAGCTGGAGAGGGTCTTCTCCGATATCAAATTCGAATATCTGACACATTACCTCGATGATGTCGTCGTGTTTTCAGTGACCTCCGAAGAGCACTTAGATCATCTGACGGAAGTCCTCAATCACCTTTGGAAGCCTGGGTTGACCATTAAATTATCTAAGGTGGCCTTTTCTAATCCTTCTATGTTGTTCTTAGGGCATACTGTGTCGCCCGATGGTGTTTATATTGACCATTCCAGAACACAGGCTATTCGTGACTTCAAGCCTCCGAAGGACATAACGGGAATGGCTAGATTCATAGGCATGGTGATTTTTTCAGGAAATGTATTCCTAACTTTGCTATTAGGGCGGCGCCCTTTGAACTTACTTCGCAAGAAAGGTGTAAAATTTGAATGGGGGCCGTCGCAGCCAGCCGCTTTTGAAAACCTTAATTTAGCTCTTTGTAACGTCCCTGTACAAGTCATGCCCGATTTCTCTAAGAAAATCACTGTCCAAAGTGATGCCAGTTCATCTGCTGTGGCTGCTGTCCTTTTTAAGGAAACGGAACTCGGAAGGCAGCATACCTTCTATGCGTCTAGGACCTATCGGCTCGAGAAGTAAAGTATTCTAGCTATGAATTAGAGGCTTTGACAGTCTTGTTTGCCCCGGAGAAGTTCCGCCTTTATCTGGAACATGTCAAATTTGAATTGGAAAGACACAAGCAGCCTTAAGGTGGCCTCATAGTAACGGACGTAACGCCCGTCGGGCTATCAGGATCTCAGCTTTCCTATGTGATGTACGACACATTAGGGGATCAGAAAATGTAGTTGCTGGTGGACTAAGCCACATGTTTTCTAGTGATATTGAGACCAGTGAACAGGAAGTTATTTCTTCTCTTTCTATGCCCACACCTCCTAGTATTAATGCTGTTTTGACTCTGTTTCGTGACACTGAGAATTATCAACCAGAAGATCCCGTGCTGGATCCGATAACGGAAACCATTTCTTCTGGGGAACATGTTGTCCCTTATGTATTGAGGAACGGGGTTTTGTGTTGCCCTTCGAGACATGATCAGAAAATGAAGGTTGTGGTTCCAACCTTTCTTGTGCTAATGATCTTCAAATACTATCATGAGACCCCATTAGGGATCAAAGGGGAACGGAAATAAATTTATTATTATTGTATGTGTAGACAGCTTCACTAGATTTTCATGGTTGTTTCCCACTAAGCTGACTACCGCTCAGTCTACTATTTCTTGTCTTAATACTATCTTTGCTTCTTTTGGCCCCTGTCAATATATAGTTTCTGATAATGCAAAGGCTTTCATATCTAACTCATTCCGGAAATTCTGTTTCAATCTGTCCATATCCCATGTAACAACTTCCGCTTATTACACTGAATCATCTCCGGCTGAGGGGATCAATCGTAATCTTCGATCCGTGTTGATCACTTTTCATCATGGAGATCATTCCAAGTGGGATACTTCTCTGCATTGGTTAGGTTTTACTTTAAATTCGGCTGTTCATTAGTCCCACAAGTTCACTCCCGCCTCTCTCGTGTTTAAATTTATTCCCAACACGCCGCTGTCTAATCTTTGGTCACTCAATGACAGATTACAAGAGACAATAGGTCCTGATAATATCAGAGACCTATGGAAGAAGGCTGAAAGTAATCTGAAGGCTTCTCATGAAAAGGTTAGAGAGAGATATTATCGTGGACGTAGGCCCACCAATTTAAAGGTTGGAGATCAAGTTATGGTTAAGAATTTCGTACCTGCAGGAAATCTTGCCCCCAGATTTCATGGGCCATATATAGTTTTTGGACTTCTTTACTCCTGTTATTCTTCTGGTCAGTTACCTAGCCACTGAGAGGATATTTAGAGAACACTTTCGCAGATTAAACCGGCATAATATTTTGTTTTGCAGTATAGGCCACTAAGTCATGGCAGTAAGGAATCAGCTATATTTATTCGGCGTCAGTTCTGTAAATGTTTAAAAAATATCAGCGTGTAAGGTATATGGGGAGGCATTCTGCCCCTCACATATCCACCTGACGGCAGTATCTTTTGCATATACCTAATCTTCTACATACTTCCCCTCTTGTTAGGTTCATTTTATCCAGTTGCGCGCCTCTAAGCCCAAGCCTGCTAGTCACACATGCAGCCGGCCTGATCAGAAACTGCAACTTAGAAAAATACACAACTCTCGCTCCCCACAAAAACAATTTTTGTCGCCAAATAAATGACAGTTTCAGTGCCCTCTCTTTCATCTGCGGCCGTGTCTCAACATCTGGCGATTGATGCCGGCGTGTGGTAACGGCCCACTCTGCTCTGGCCCAGTCTCCTGCATAACGGCGTACTGGAACACCATCCGTTCCGGCGAGCGCTGTGGTGCCTGCCCATCTTGCAGCATTATCACTATATTTGGTCTGTGGCGACCATCACCATGGCTACCCCTCTCAAGGTAGCGGGAGAGATGTATCTGAGAGTACTTGGGGGATCCGGGTGACCCAACTTTGGCACCGGCTGCGGCGGCTGCTTTTGCCGTCAAAACTTGAACTGTATATCTTACACTGGTACGGCTGGAAGAAGACTTCAAGACTTGTTTTTAACGTAATTTCTTAAAAATGAACTTTTTCAAGAAAATTTCTCTCTGTAAAATACAACTTGCGAACAGCGAAACAACCAGCGAAATGTCAAACTTTAACTTTGAGGAGAGACTTTAAGGGAAATGAAGCGTCTTGAAGAATGCCATCTGATATATGAATGTCGCAGCTACTAGCGCAAGAAGTTTGGAATTTTCTCTACAGATATCTCTGCCCAAAAACTTATGTTATGCACTCTAATGTGAAGAGGAACTATTCAAATCCTAAAGAAATGTTTATTTTGAGGTTTCTTTAACTGGGTTTATTATGCTTTGTTTTGGGTGTATTACAGCTTGCAACACTTCTATCTCTGTCCACTAACTTCAAATATCGACCAATATAAAATTTTGTATTTTTTCTATTTAGCAAATAGGATCCGTCTTGTACCTTTTTGATTATCCAATAAAGTTTGGAGGTGTGTTGAGCCTTAGCCCAGAGCTCTCTAGAACCTTTCTCTCGGATATAAAATCTGGTACCTTTTCGAGCTACCTTGCCTTATTGATCGTCCAGTCTACTGACTGTGTATGATTAGATGAGGAGGGAAGTCTCGCCCTTCATCGAGTATTCCAGCAGATTATGGTAATGGCAGCCCTTTAATAACTATGTGACAGCCTCTGAAAGCTAACTCGAGGGGAGAGTTTCCTATCTTTAAAAATGTAACATTAAATTTTCAGTCTTCTAAAATGTAAATATCTACGTATAACGTAAATTTTAAACGAGCCGAAAAGCACTTAGTTAAAATTCGGGACTAGAGAGAGTGACACCTCTTGAGTTCCCTATCAACTTGACTTAGAGGTGACTATGACTTTGTAACCGTTTTCTGTCTGTAGCTTTCGTAACTTACATTTTCTCCATCTAGTCATCTCAGTAGTATAGGCTCAGCCTCTGTAACTTCGGGCCGAAACCCAAATAGGGTTTTGATGTTTTGAGTGCAAATTTCAAGGAGTGCAAGTATCCGCCTCCGCATCATTTTGATTTTTGGGTCAGTAACTTTTATCTGTGTGTCTTCTCCCACCAAGTTCCGGTAGAATGGGTATTCCATACTTCTGTAAAATTGATTATTTATGTTAAGATATTAGACTGTTGAGTGTTTAAGACAGTGAATACGGTTTGAATTGTAAAATGTCGGTTGTGCCTCGAGTGGCCTGGAAAGTGTTAATTTTATTGGGCACAGATGCTCTGGTTGTAAATGTAAACGTTGCAGGTTGCCTTGAGGAGGCAGTAAGGGTATAAGGTTCGGAGCGCAGCCTCCTAGATAAGTTCATAGAGCATAGTTGCTCTTTCTATTCTTGTAGAGGTGTTAGTGTAAATATTTAATGGTGCCTTTTGGAAGGCGGTAACGTTGTAGAGCAAAAGGTGCTCTCGGAAGATTGTACATATCTAAGCTACCAAGCTACTTCTGTACCTGAAACCTTGCTCCGTTGCTGAGCGGCCTTGTTTCCCCTCTGTCTACCACGGTATCCCAGTAACAGGAATAAATGGTGAAAAAATATACTTTATCCATGATGCCCCTCACTTGATTGAATCACTCAAAAACAATCTAAAGAAGTATGATTTAAATGTAGGAGTGGAAATTTTTACCTAGTCTCATACTGAAGAATTTTTTAACAAAGATTCAACATTTGTTCCCAGACTAGCCCCAAACTTAACAAAACAATGTATTTCTCTTCCCTCCTTTTCACCAATGAGAGTCTGTTTAACTGTTCAGACTGTGAGTCAATCTGTTGCTTGTGGCATAAAGGTGCGTGTTCAGTGTAATTCACTGTCACCCTCTGCAGCTATTGGAGCTGATTTAATTGAAATATGTGACATACTATTTGACATCTTCAGTTCCTCAAAATGTAGTACCACAGGCCCTAAGCAGTATTGAAAACACCTTTGCAGTAATTATAATAATTTAGGAAAATTGGTAGAAATTGAAAATATCTAAGGCAGATCATTGTGTTAAACAGAGGTGGTATCAATGTTGGGTAGATAATGTCACTGCTCTTAAGATTTTGTGGTCAGAATTATTGGAGCAATATTTATTTATTTTATTTGGCGTATGATGAATAATGACAACCTATAAACTATTTACACAACCAGTGAAAGATGAGTACAAAGTAAATACAAATTATCATATCTATACAGTCAAAGAAAGCAATTTACAAAGTTTGAAAATACAAGAAGAAAACACAATATATTTACATTGCTATCCACCTATCAACTCTGACAGTTCATATATACACACTGAGTGCGAGTGATGTACATGTCACTAAATGTGAATGTCCAAACCCGCCACCCACTTCACCGCTTCGGGTGTTGCTGTGTTGAGGTCTTCCATGGTGCCAGTGAAAGCACGGTGTGGACATTCCTGCACTACATGTTTCATTGTTTGTCGAACCTCCCCACAATCACAGTATGGAGAAACTGGCAAGCCCCAGGTGTGTAAAGTAGATGCTGTTCTACCTACTCCACATCTCATGCGGTTTAGTCTACTCCAGGTGCAACGTGGCAGATCAAAGCCTGTCAGCTTTGTGGATGAGTTATTAATATCCACTATTGCCCGAGCTGGGGATAAAGACCACTCTGTTAACCATTTAGAGGTGGGGTTGAATTCACTAGATGTTATCTTCACGGCTGTCTTCCAAGCAGGCTGGCGAGACTTCAGGCATGTGCATTTCTGTCTGATATCCTCATGAACAGGTAGACGTTCATTCTTTAGCATTCTGGTCCATAGCTGAAAAAGGGCCTTCTGTCTCCTGATATGTGGAGGTAGTATATTGCTGAGAACCGGTAACCATTGGGTCGGTGTAGCACGAAGTGTACCAGTTATGATTCGCATGGTTTGACGAAGTTGTGAATCTACTAGCTGTGTGTGAGCACTGTTAAGCCAGACACCAGAGCAGTATTCTGCTGCAGAATAGACTAAGGCCAGAGATGTTGTCCTTAATGTGTTTCCATCCGCTCCCCAGGAAGTTCCAGCCAATCGTTGGAGAATGTTTTTACGACTTTTTAGTTTGTTGGCGGTTTTCTGCAGATGATTTTTGTACGTAAGAGACCTGTCCAATGTTACTCCTAAGTAACTGGGATTGGCACAATATTGTAGTTCATGGCCCTTGAAGAACACCCTTGGATGGTGGTTTGCTTCTGCGCTGTTCAGATGGAATATAGATGTCACTGTTTTCTGTGGATTGGGATGAAGGTACCATCTTTGAAAGTAGTCATCCAACAGTTCAAGGTCTCGTTTAAGAACTATTTCAGCTTCTGCGAAGTTGGGTCGTTGAATTGTAAGGCAAATATCGTCCGCATGTATGAACTTTCGGGACACTGTTTCAGGCAGGTCGTGGATGTATAAGTTGAAGAGAGTAGGAGATAGAACCGACCCTTGAGGCAGACCATTGTTGACTTTGTGGAATTTGCTCCTGTTGTGTTCTGAGTGAACTTGGAATAGTCGGTTGCTTAACATTCTGTCAATTAGTGTAGTAATTTTTAAGCAAGGAACAGCTTTAATCAGTTTAAGCATAAGACCTTCTCTCCAGACTGTGTCATATGCAGCTGTAAGATCTAAGAAGACAGAGACGCTTTTCAATTTCTTCTCAAAACCAACCTCCAGATATGTGGTCAAGGACAGTACTTGGTCACTGCAGTCACGGCTGGGTCGAAATCCTGCTTGTTCAACTGGAAGGAATGCTTCGATGGCTGGTGCTATTCGGTTTAGTATCAGTCTTTCTAATAACTTGTAGGTGACGCAGAGTAGAGCTATAGGTCGATAGCTTTGTGGGAGAGTTGGATCCTTTCCTGGTTTCAGAAGGGCAATAATTTTTGACTTCTTGAAGATTGGGGGAAGTCTTCCTGGCTGAAGTATGGAGCTGAAGAATGCAGCAAGCCATCTTCTTATAGCTGGACCACAGTTTTTTAGTAGTTCTGGGTAGATTCCATCTAGTCCTGCAGCTTTGCCATTTCGGAGTGATTTTAATCCCTCATCGACCTCTTGTGATGTGAAAGGTTGTGAATAGGTTGCGTTCGGTTGTGTTTCTCGTTTTGCCTGTTTAAGCTCAGTTTTAACCCATTTCGTGGTCAGTTTATTCCTTGTTGTTTTAGAGGTGGAAACGAGGTGATTTGCTATTGCTTCTACCTTGATTGGGGAATGTTGCTTTGGTGGTATGGATGTGGAATCTAATTTCCGAATAAGTGACCATGCTTTTCTGCTGGAATGGGTGAAATTCATGTCTTTTACAGTCTTCACCCACTTCTCTTTTCTATCAAGATCAAGTGATTGTAGTAGATCTGTTGCTTTCTCGTGACTGTTATTTTCTTCGAATTCCTTACACAGTCTGCTGGACTCTTCACTCCATCCCGGTATATAGTCTTTACGGAATCCTCTAGGAATATAGGTTTTTGCTGCTGATTTTATTAAGCCAACAAACCTCATGTAGTTCTCTGGGACAGGTTTAATCCATCTGATGTTGGCATCAATAGACTTGGCATAAGCAACCCAGTCTGCTTTCTGAAAGTTCCAGCGAGGTCTGGGTGTAGATTGTATAACTGGGATCTGAGTTCCTATTTGGTAGATTATGGGTCTGTGCTGGCTGTGCGGGAAGTTATTGAGCACTTGTCTCCTAACACGGCAAGATGGTAACATAAAACTGTGCGAGACAAAGCAAAGGTCTGGTGTGTAGTCACATTTCCAACGGCCAGAGTGAAACGTTCCCTTATCTTTGGGGTCATATATCAGTGCAAGGTTGTTTACTTCTGCCCATTCTGAGACCTTAGTTCCATTTTCATCATCTCGCTTATAGCCCCAAGATGTATGGTGGCTGTTGAAATCATTGGAGATTTTCAATTTCTATTCACTAGAAGACAGGCACAGGATTGTCTGGAAAATTAATTTCCCATTGTCAGGGATAAAGAGGGCAATAATATCGCTCCAGATGCATCTAATTTTTACAGTGCATTAAGAACTGTTAGATAAATAACTTACTATCCCCTTCACACGATAGCAATTGTGAGGCTGATGTTGCAGTATCCCTAACCAAACACAATTATTTAAACTAAGTTACACTGTGAATGTAAGATTAAATATTAGTGATAAGAGACCTAATTGTAATGAAGAAAATGAGATCATCGACAGTAATGTGCAAACCACACAGGCAAAGGCAGACAATTATGTCATTGGTTGGACACTCAAGATATCAAAGACAAGTTAGTCAAGACCTTCATCTATATATACAAAATAAGAGTTTTGTCGGTACATTGCTCAGAATTTGAAAATAATGGTATTTCTGTATCGGTCATGTCCACAGTAACAAGAAAATGCACTTTTTACTTTTCCGTAATTTATGTCTGTCTGTCTGTCTGTCTGTCTGTCTGTCTGTCTGTCTGTCTGTCTGTCTGTCTGTCTGTCTGTCTGTCTGTCTGTCTGTCTGTCTGTCTGTCTGTACACGCATCACGAGAAAACGGTTGAAGAGAATTTAATGAAAATCGGTATGTGAAGTCAGGGGATGAGCCTCTACAATCTAGGCTATAAATAATTTTACTCACGCTGAGTGAAGTGGTAGTTCAGGGGAAGGCCTAAAATTGAATTCTCAACTATTTATGTTATTAGTGCTCTAATGAAAATCGGTATGTGAAGTCGGGGGATGAGCCTCTACAATATAGGCTATAAATCATTTTACTCACGCTGAGTGAAATGGTAGTTTAGGGGAAGGCCTAAAATTGAATTCTCAACTATTTATGTTATTAGTGGTCGTATTTTAAAGAAAATGGGTATGCAAAGTTGGGGAATAAGTTGCTACAATCTAGGCTATCAATAATTGTATTCACGCTGAGAAAAATGGTAGTTTAGGGGAAGGCCTAAAATATAATTCTCAAATATTGTTATTAGTAGTCCTATCTTGATGAAAATCGGTATGCAAAGTCAGGAAATAAGTCGCTATAGTCTTAGGCTGAAAATTATTTTATTCACGCTGAGTGAAATGGTAATTTAGGGGAAGGCTTAAAATGTAATTCTCACATATTTCTTATTAGAGGTATAATCGATGAATGCTACATAAATAGGGTTGTACAGTATTAAATTTTCTATTATCCATGTCTTATACATTGTTACCGTACTGGCTATGATCACAAAGATATTAATGATTTTGGATTTTTGTTACTAAGTCCATATCAGCGCCGAGTAACCAGAAATGGGTAAACAGTATTTAATGAAAATCGGTATGTACAGTCGGAGAATAAGAAACTACAGTTTATTGTATATTTTACAAATCACAGAGTCGAAAGAAAACTAAATGTGAAGGCCTACAATATAGAAAGCTCATAACATTGATCAACAATAACATTACATTGACCATTGTTTGTCGTGATGTGCTTTGTGTCATCTCTTGCCCTTCATCTCCGGTAGATAGGATTACTGCTGCGTACAGAGTATTTATTTGATTTACGTCGCACCGACATAGATAGGTTTTATGGCGACTATGGGATAGGAAAGGGTTAGGAGTGCCTTAGGCCTTAATTAAGGTACAGGCCCAGCATTTGACTGGTGTGAAAGTGGGAAACAACGGAATACCATCAGCGCTGCCGACAATGGGGTTCGAATCCACTAAGCTCACAGCTGCGCACCGCTAACCACACGGCCAACACGCCCAGTCGTACCGAGTGTAACAGCCTGCCTGAATACTGATGGGAAGTAGCTGGGGAGTTAGATAACTTTCTTCTTTAGCATGACATTCCCCTGATTTATAAATTTTCTGATTCCACTGGTACGTAACACACTGGATCATCATAGCATTCGGGCTATTTAATCCCTACTCTGAGGCACTGATTGGAATGAACAGTGTGTATATTTAGCGGAATAATGGCAGATGAGTGTTCATGGCAATCTGCGGCCTGGTCATCCCAGCTTTGGAACTTTGGACTATTAGATTGGCACCGCAATCTAACCGCAGCACTGTTCGTTAAAAGTGATAAAACGTGCGGCTTTCCATTTGATCGAGTATTTTATATGATAGCATTGCCCTTAATCGCTACATTCATACTTACGTTTTTGTAATGACCTATGTTGATTTCAGGTTAAGAAAACCACAAAGTCAGTCTTTCTGAGAATCCCGTAGCGAAGCACGGGTACATCAGCTAGTGAATTAATATGTTAGTGTAGAAGGTGTTTGTGACAACTGTTATTCCTTGTTGGCCCATAAATACTTTACAGTTCTCAATAAAGCTTTTGTAAATAAAACGAATGGTTTCTACACATTTCAGTAGTGACAAATATCAGTGTATTTGCAATTACTAAGCGTCTTAGCAGTGTGATGAACGAGTTAGCTACGCGGTATAGATTTTTTTATTTTCGTACTAAGCAAATCATTTGAAGTGTTGCCGAGTTAGCTATGCGATATGTGCACAGTGTGTTTTTGATTTTCATACTAGGCAAGTGATAGGCGAGATAGCTATGCGATATGTGCACAGTGTGTGTTTTACACTAGGTAAATCATTGAAGTTGTACTTTTGCTCTGAACACATCAAACCATGTTCTTACAGTGTTCGATTCTTGTCTTGCTATGCTTCAATCTAATTTTCTTAGAACAAAGCTATCCCCTAACATGTTGTATCGGATCACATGTTAAGGTTAACGACATTTAGTGCAGTGTTCGATTCCAGTCTTGTTATGTTTCAATCTGATCTTCTTAGAACAAAGGTATCCCCTAACATGTTGTACAGTGTTCGGTTCTACATGTTTAGTGATCTGAACACATCAATCAATGTTCTGATCACATGTTGTATCGAGTGCAGTGTTCAATTCTAGTCTTGTTATGTTTCAATCTGATCTTCTTAGAACAAAGGTATCCCCTAACATGTTGTACAGTGTTCGGTTCTACTTGTTTAGTGATCTGAACACATCAATCAATGTTCTGATCACATGTTAAGGTTAACGACATCGAGTGCTTGTGTTCAATTCTAGTCTTGTTATGTTTCAATCTGATCTTCTTAGAACAAAGGTATCCCCTAACATGTTGTACAGTGTTCGGTTCTACTTGTTTAGTGATCTGAACACATAAATCAATGTTCTGATCACATGTTAAGGTTAACGACATCGAGTGCAGTGTTCGATTCTAGTCTTGTTATGTTTCAATCTAATTTTCTTAGAACAAAGGTATCCCCTAACATGTTGTACAGTGCTCGGTTCTACTTGTTTAGTGACCTGAACACATCAATCAATGTTCTGTTCACATGTTAAGGTTAACGACATCGAGTGCAGTGTTCAATTCTAGTCTTGTTATGTTTCAATCTAATTTTCTTAGAACAAAGGTATCCCCTAACATGTTGTACAGTGCTCGGATCTACTTGTTTAGTGTTCTGAACACATCAATCAATGTTCTGATCTCATGTTGTATCGAGTACTGGCTGTCTCATAAGGAGCTATGTATAGCCGCCATCTTGCGTCCGCCATCTTGCGCAAGCGTCCTTAGGGCATCTCTAGCCATCTTGTGCAAGGACCCTTAAGCCGCCTCATAAGAGCAACCACCATCTTGCCCAAGCATCCCTAGGGTGTCTCATAAGGAGCCTTGTATAACCGCCACCTTGCGCAAGCATCCCAAGGGCGTCTCATAAAAACTATGTATAGCGATCATCTCGCATAAGCACCTTTAAGGAGTCATGTATAGCCACCATCTTGTGCAATTAGCGTCGAGAGATGGCTGCTGTAGAATTTTTCTTTTTAAATTATCCGCCACCATTTTTCAACTAAAGAGTGTAGCACTGAGGTTTGCGATGTAAGATGGCGGATGACAGCTGACAAAAAGCGCGTGAGTTTGTTTACTAAACAAGAGCACGTGGAATTTGCCGCCACCACAGTTCAACTAAAGATGGCAGCACGGTGCTCTCTTGATTAAAGATGGCGGATGACAGCTAACAGAACTTTTCAAATTACCCGCTACTACAGAGAGCAGCACGATGCTCTGTGGATTAAAGATGGCGGATGACAGCTGACGAAATTGCCCGCAACACAGTGCTCTATTGATTAAAGATGGCGGACGACAGCTGTCAAAAAAGCACGTGGAATTGTTTACTAAACAGGAGCACGTAGAATTTGCCGCCACCACATTTCAAAGGTATCTAGCTAAAGAGTACAGCACTGAGGTTTGTGATGCAAGATGGCGGATGACAGCTGTCAAAAAGCACGTGGAATTTGTCACCGGCACAAAGAGGGCAGCACGGTGCTCTCTGGCGGTTGACAGCTGTCAGAAAAGCACATGGGTGTGTAAAGCGTATAGAATTTACCACCACCACATAGAGGGCAGCACGGTGCTCTCTAGATTAAAGATGGCGGATGATAGCTGACAAAAAAAGCGCATAGGTTTGTTTCCAAACAAGAGCACGTGGAATTTGCCGTCACTACATTTCAAACTAAAGAGTGCAGCACTGAGGTTTGCGATGCAAGATGGCGGATGACAGCTGTGACGTACCATATTTCAAAGGTAAGTAGCTAAAGAGGGCAGCACGGTGCTCTCTGGATTAAAGATGGCGGATGACAGCAGCACGTGGCTTTGTTTCCAAACAAGAGCACCTGGAATTTGTCGCCACTACATTTCAAACTAAAGAGTGCAGCACTGAGGTTTGCGATGCAAGATGGCGGATGACAGCTGTGATGTACCACATTTCAAAGGTAAGTAGCTAAAGAGGGCAGCACGGTGCTCTCTGGATTAAAGATGGCGGATGACAGCTGCACGTGGCTTTGTTTATCTCGAGCTAGTGAGGTTATGTTGGTAGCACTAAGGTTTAGGCCCGCCAAGATGGCAGCACTGCCGATGACAGGTGACGAATTTTACATCTACTACGATAAAGAGGGCAGCACAGTGCTCTGTGGTTTAAAGATGGCGGATGATAGCTGTCAAAAAAGCACGTGGCCGTCAAAATGCACGTGGCTTTGTTTACCACACGCTAGTTAGGTTAAGTTGGTACCACTAAGGTTTAGGCCCGTCAAGATGGCAGTACTGAGGTTACCGATGCGTTGTTGTCTGTCAAAAAGCACGTGGCTGTCAAAAAACACGTGGCTTTGTTTACCTCGCGCTAGTTAGGTTAAGTTGGCACTACTGAGGTTTAGGCCCGTCAAGATGGCAGCAGTGAGGTTAGCGATGCGTTGTTGTCGATGACAGCTGTCAAAAAGCACGTGGCTTTGTTTACAAATTCAAATCTCGCGCCAAAATTCAAATTTCCCGCCAGAATTCAAATTTCCCGCCAGAATTCAAATTTCCCGCCAACATTCAAATTTCCCGCGGGAGGAGGCGCCCGAACCATCCAATTATACTACTACTGTCCGCCAAACCTTCATCGCAAATGTTACAGGTTACTTGAAACGACGAATGATGTTTGCAGACATATCTCGTTCATCAACCGAGTTCTGTTGTTTTTGTAGAGCCACAGTAATAGCAAATAGGTCGCCTGTTTGATGAAGTTCCGGCGGTTGCTGGTTGCTGTTCTCTGTCAAGAAAATATACAGTTCTTTAGGAAGGCACGATCTTTCAAATTGTCGGCCATTAGGTCCATCGCTAAGTTTTCTCCTTAAGTGGTGTCGTCAGGGTGATTTGCTTGGAATATCTTCAAAAAATTTATTCCAGCGACATCAAGTAAGCGAAAAAAAGCAGCCATCGGCCATCTTTGCGTTCTTCTAGAGGTAGAACATCTCGAGCTCATCAAGTCTCCTTTAGTAGAATTATAATCCGCCATTTGCAGAGGTTTCCCGGTTTATTTGTCAGTCTCGTCAGTATCGTGCGTTGTGGACAACAGTAGTACAAACTTCTTTCTTTTAGGTTTTATCATCCTGGCATGCAAATTGATACTTTCCAGGAACTAAATGCTTATTTTCTGTCACAAATTCAGGAGGAATCTCCTTTTTATTTTTCCTCAGGGTGCCCAGAAATGTCAGACCTACTCCCAGTAAGTATTCGGCAAGTGGGTAACTGCTAAAATAGTTATCAGTAGTTACGTTCCGATTAGTACATTTTATTGGTTCGGTCAATCTTTTCACTACATCGAAAGGTTTGTTGGAGGTTACGAAAGGTCCGGGCTTTTGCTTCCCACAATATATCTCCACGTTGTAAGTGTAGAACGTTCTTGTTTTCACATCATCGAAGCGAAGGCTCCTCATCAGAAATCGAAAACGATTTTCACTGAAACTGGCACCCAGAATTGTTATTCCAGTCCCGTTATCAGTGAAAAGTTCTGCAAATTAGTTCGGTTTTCCCTTTTTACAGCCATCAAGAACAGAGCACCAAAAACAGCTAATATTTCTGATTTTGTAGTGTCCCTGTAGTCCCTCTCCCGACCTTGAGGATGTTCCACTCTTTTCACAGCAATAAAAATATTTGTATATTTGACAATATCGTCAATCATGTCCTCATTTATAATTTGAAGAAAGCATTCCTGTCTAGTTTTGCACTGGCGGGCAGGTCCCCTAGGGAGAGGGGAAATTTTGGTTATGTTTTTTGATTTCGTTTTTGAATTTGCTGAAACAGGTTTGTTTACCCACAACGTTTCACCATCCTTTGCAATGAAGTAGCGAACACTGTCGATGTCATAGTCATCCTCTTCATCAGGGCTGTCTACGTCCACTTCAGAGTCACTGCTATGCCTGTCTTCTTCAATTTGTTGTGGCTCAAAATCTATGTCATCTAGATGGTCGATTTTGTTATCTTCTCCATCTTCGCCTACGTCCTCTAGATCTTGGAAAATTTGTAGAATGTCGTCAGGTTGGCAGTATCGGGCCCTGAGAGAAAGACATTTATTTATTTTGTGCGGTAGGTATGTTTTTTTAATATGTTTGAGATTTGAAATATATATCCTCTTGAAGTACACAATTAGCAATTGCTTAAAATACTCTAATAAACATAAAATGTGTACTTACATTTTTGGTTATTACGTTAGAGGAGCACTCGATCTTCTGTTCCACGCGCGCTCGCAAGGCGGTTTTGTGGCCGTCCGTG
The DNA here is from genome assembly GCF_040414725.1 of Anabrus simplex. Taxonomy (NCBI): domain Eukaryota; kingdom Metazoa; phylum Arthropoda; class Insecta; order Orthoptera; family Tettigoniidae; genus Anabrus; species Anabrus simplex. The sequence goes on along the minus strand of NC_090279.1, from coordinate 27,695,705 downwards.
TGGCCGTGCGTGACCAGGACAACTTTGACACTGTCTTCCTACGAGCCGCGGCGAGTTGAAGGCCAAATGTGAACGGCATCTAGTGGCAAGATAGCCAACTAGAGAATACTCTTGGTCCCCGCATAATTTCTCAGAACTGTTTACATATACCGCGTTTTTTTCCAAATTGGCGGCCAATTTGAAGCCAACGCGAGCGCTAGAAGGTTAAACACATAAATGACAAAGTGACTCTCTTCAATCAACACATGACTGAACTGTACGATAGACATGCCCCTGAAAAGAAGGCTCGAGTTACGCGAAAGCCAGCTCCTGGCTCTCAGATGAGATTTGAGCACTAATGGCTGAACGCGATGCTGCTTATAGACGAGTTAAGAAACATTGCACTCCTGACAATCTACTGAACTATAAGAGACTAAGAAACGCTACGACCCAACAGATTAGAAACGCGAAACTACGACACGCTCACAGTTAAATTCAAACAAATGCTTCAACAGCTGCATTGTGGAAATCCATAAAGAGCTTTGGAATTACCAAAGGACGAGACGACGACGAAAAAAATAAACCCTTGGAAAAACTGAACGATTATTTTTCATCTAACTGCACATTAAATGCAGCCCTGAAACAGGAAGTTCTAGACGGGAATTATGCAAAGACGCGAGCAGATAGAGAAAACTTCGACTTCCGTCCAACAACCCACTCACAAGTCAGGTTTTCTATAAATCGGATAATATCAACGGCAAAAGGAAATGACAGTATAGGAATAGAGATGGTAAACATTATTCTGGATGTGATATTACTTGCACTAATTAACTAATTTAACTCTTCCCTTGTAGAGAGCACATTTCCCGTAAAATGGAAAGTGGGCATTATACGTCCTCTAAAAAAGTAGCATCCCCTTCTGAACCATCTGACTATAGAGCCATCTGCATACTTTCTGCTTTATCCAAAGCGCTAGAGTTCATCGCTCATAGACAAATAACAGACTACATGACGACTTACAACATACTTGATCCACTACAATCTGGTTTTCGTCAAGCACACAGTACTACAACGGCACTACTGAATGTCACAGAAGACATCCGAGAAGCTATGGACAACAAGGAAGTGACAGTTTTAATACTCGTAGACGTGAGCAAAGCTTTTGACTCTGTTGAAATTGACATTTTGCTCTCGAAATTGTATTTCCTCTATTACTCAGATAGCGCCCTCCTTTGGTTGCATTCCTACCTGCATGGCCGTCGGCAGTGTGTTACAGATAGAATAAACAAATCAATTTGAAGGTCTGTGCAGTATGGTGTACCCCAAGGGTCGGTGTAAGGACCCCTTCCTTTTTCTATTTACATTAATGATGTCTCCCAAATCCTAACACACTGCAAATACCATATTTATGCTGATGGTGTACAAATGTACCTCCATACATCTCCAAATCTTATATTTTTGGCCGTAGACAAAATCAACCAGGATTTAACATCGTTTTCTTCTTGGTCATTGAGATGTGGTCTTTGGTTAAACCCAGCAAAAACGCAAGCCATCATCCTTGGATACCAGAAACTACTCGCGAAGGTCAATCCACCAGAGATTCCATCTATAAGGTTGTGTAATACTAACATACCATTCATGTCATCAGTAAAACTCCTAGGTGTTACTTTCGATGATGGCATGTCATGGAAAACGCATATTACAAACATCACCCAGAAAACATTCTCTGCATTGCACATGCTGCACGGGTATAAATACCTATTTTCCTGAAAAACTCAACAAATACAGGTAGAAGCTCTGGTTTTCCCTCATTTCGACTATTGTGACGCGATTTATGGAGACACTCGGGGCATGTTATTGAGCAGATTACAACGTGGTCAAAATGCATGTGTGAGATTCGTCTGTAACCTACGGTACTATGACCACGTAACTCCTTCATATAACCACCTATCTTGGCCCCGACTAGAAATCCGTCGCACTATGCCATCTCCATAAAATCCTTAATTCTTCAAAGCCATTTTACCTTACTTCATATTTCAAATACCTATCCACTTATCATAGTCTTAACACCAGATCTGCTAATAATTCCATCATTGCTTTACCTACCCATAGAACTGCCATCTACGATAAATCATTCACAGTAATTGCCTGCCGTGAGTGGAACCACCTACCCGAAAGTATCAGAGGGTTAAGCGCTATTCGCACTTTCAAGGAAGCACTTTGGAGACATTTTATGCACTAGTAAGGATCATGTAAACTTGATGCTGCTACTTACAACCATTCTCTTGTTATGCATGTCCTGGTAGAGAGTCTAAAATTCTTATCCGATATGTTTTTAAAATCAAGTTTTATGTACTGCCACTTTCTTTTACATGTAGGATATTTGTTTGAAGAATTTATCCTTTTATTATATCTGATTTATTTCATCTTAATTTAATCTTAATTTATTTCAACTTAATGCAATCTCACCATCCTTGTATTTTTGTTAATTTAATTTGTATGAGATCTACTTATTGTAAGTAATACAATGTAATATATGTATATTTCACTTCCTGGTTAGATGGAAGAGGAGGCCTGAGGGCCTTATATATCGGTTTTGTTACAATCTGTACCCCTTCTGAATGTTCATTCTTGTTTTTCATGGTTTCGCAAGGCTAAGTTCTTTACCATATTAGATCTTAACCAGGCATATAATAAATACCTCTGGCAGAAGAATCCAAACACATGACGGCTTTCGCCACGGATTGGAATCTGTATAAATACTGCCGCGCCCCTTCGGCATCCACACGTGTGCAGCTGTCCTTGCTAGACAGCTGGAGAGGGTCTTCTCTGATATCAAATTCGAATATCTGAAACATTACCTCGATGATGTCGTCGTGTTTTCAGTGACCTCCAAAGAGCATAGATCATCTGACGGAAGTCCTCAATCGCCTTCGGAAGGCTGGGTTGACTGTTAAATTATCTAAGGTAGCCTTTGCTAATCCTTCTATGTCGTTCCTAGGGCATACTGTGTCGCCCGATGGTGTTTATATTGACCATCCCAGAACACAGGCTATTCGTGACTTCAAGCCTCCGAAGGACATAAAGGGAATCGCTAGATTCATAGGCATGGTGATTTCTTTCAGGAAATGTATTTCTAACTTTGCTATTAGGGCGGCGCCCTTGAACTTACTTCGCAAGAAAGGTGTAAAATTTGAATGGGGGCCGTCGCAGCCAGCCGCTTTTTAAGACCTTAAATTAGCTTTCTGTAACGTCCCTGTACAAGCCATGCCCGATTTCTCTAAGAAATTCATTGTCCAAAGTGATGCCTGTTCATATGCTGTGACTGCTGTCCTTTTTCAGGAAATGGAACTCGGAAGGCGGCATACCTTCTATGCGTCTAGGACCTTATCGGCTCGAGAAGTAAAGTATTCTAGCTATGAATTATAGTCTTTGGCAGTCTTGTTTGCCCTGGAGAAGTTACGCCTTTATCTGGAACATGTCAAATTTGAATTAGACACATACAAGCAGCCTTAATGTGGGTTTTAGCAAGGCCTCGTAGTAACGGACGTAACGCCCGTTGGGCTATCAGGATCTCAGCTTTCCTATGTGATGTACGACACATTAGGGGATCATAAAATATAGTTGCTGATGGGCTAAGCAACATATCTTCTAGTGATATTGAGACCAGTGAACAGGAAGTTCTTCTTTTTCTATGCCCACACCTCTTAGTATTAATGCTATTTTGACGGATGCTCCTACGCTGTTTCGTGACACTGAGATTTAACAACCAGAAGATCCCGTGCTGGATCCGATAATGGAAACCCTTTCTTCTGGGGAACATGTTGTCCCTTACGTATTGGGGAACGGGGTTTTGTGTTGCCCTTCGAGGCATGGTCAGAAAGTTGTAATTCCAACCTTTCTTGTGCCAATGATCTTCAAATATTATCATGAGACCGCATTAGGGATCAAAGAGGAACGGGAATAAATTTATTATTGTATGTGTAGACGGCTTCACTAGATTTTCATGGTTGTTTCCCACTAAGCTGACTACAGCTCACTCTACAATTTCTTGTCTTAATACTATCTTTGCTTCTTTTCGTCCCTGTCAAAATATAGTTTCAGATAATGCAAAGGCTTTCACTTCTAAATTATTCCGGAAATTCTGTTTCAATCTGTCCATATCCCATGTAACAACTTCAGCTTATTACCCTCAACCATCTCTGGCTGAGGGGATCAATCGTAATTTTCGATCTGCGTTGATCGCTTTTTATCATGGAGATCATTCCAAGTGGGATACTTCTCTGAATTGGTTATGTTTTGCTTTAAATTCTGCTGTTCATCAGTCCCACAAGTTCACTCCCGCCTCTCTCGTGTTTAAATTTATTCCCAACTCGCCGCTGACTAATCTTTGGTCACTCAATGACAGATTACCAGAGAAAATAGGTCTTGATAACATCAGAGACCTATGGAAGAAGGCTGAAAGTAATCTGAAGGCTTCTCATGATTAGAGAGAGATATGATCGTGGACGTAGGCCCACCAATTTAAAGGTTGCAGATCAAGTCATGGTTAAGAATTTCGTGCCTGCACGAAAACTTGCCCCCAGATTTCATGGGCCTTATATTTTTTGGACTTCTTAACTTCCGTCACACTTTTGGTCAGTTACTCAGCCACTGAGACGTTATTTCGAGCCCACTTTCGCAGATTAAACCGGTATAATCTTTTGTTTTGCAGTATAGGCCACTAAGTCATGGCAGTAAGAAAACTGTAATCTTCCTTCGGGGTCAATTCTGTAACAACATTTTTAAATATCAGTTTGTAAGGTATATGGAGAGGCCTTCTGCCGCTCCCATATCCACCTAACGGCAGTATCCTATGTATATACTTAATCCTATTCATCCTTCCCCTCTAGTGAGGTTTATTTTATCCCGTTGCCCGCCTCTAAGCCCAAGCCTGCCAGTGACACATGCAGCCCGCCTGATCTGAAACTGCAACTTAGAAAAATACACAACTCTTTCTCCCCACAAAAACAATTTTTGTCGCCAAATAAGTGACAGTTTCATCTGGCAAGGGATGCCGGCGTGTGGTAACGGCCCACTCTGCTCTAGCCCACTCTCCTGCATAACGGCACACTGGAACACCATCATTTCCGGCGAGGGCTGTGGTGCCTACCCATCTTGAAGCAGTATCACTATATCTGGTCTGTGGCGACCATCACCATGGCTACCCCTCTCAGGGTAGCGGGAGAGATGTATCTGAGAGTACTTGGGGATCCGGGCGACCCCACCAGGCAAATGCAGACAATTATCTTTCCTATGTGATGTACGACACATTAGGGGATCATAAAATGTAGTTGCTGATGAACTAAGCAACATGTTTTCTAGTGATATTGAAAATTATATTATTGCCGACAAAACTTGAACTGTATATCTTGTATTGGTACGGCTGAAAGAAAATTTCAAAATTGTTTTCTTAACGTAATTTCTTAAAAATGAACTTTTTCAAGAAAATTTCTGTCTGTAAAATACAACTTGGTATTTTTTCTTCTTAGAAGCAAAATGTCAAACTTTAACTGTTGGTTGATTTTCTGATTTCTCCTATCTTGTATCTAAGCTACCGCGCTAGTTCTGCACCTGAAATCTTGTTCTGTTACTGAGCGACTTCTTTTGTTAAAACTTAGCACAAAAACGGCCAAAAATTAATATAACTCTAAATTTAAAGCTTTTTATTAATATTTTGATTGTCATAGATAGACCCATTCATGCCCGCAACTTCTTTCCCCTCTGTCCGCCACGGTATCCCCATAACAGAAATAAATTATGAAAAAATATACTTTATCAATGATGCCCCTCACTTGATTAAATCACTCAAAACAATCTAAAGAAGTATGATTTAAATGGAGGAGGGAAAATTTGTAGCTAGTCTCATACTGAATAATTTTATAATAAATATTCAACCATTGTTCCCAGACTAGCCCCAAAATTAATAAAACGACGTATTTCACTTCCCTCCTTTCACCAATGAGAGTGTGTTTAGCTGTTCAAACTGTGAGTCATTCTGTTGCTTGTGGCATAAAGGTGCATGTTCAATTTAATTCACTACCACCCTCTGCAGTTATTCGGGCTGTTTTAATTGAAATATGTGACATACTATTTGATATCTTGAATTCTTCAAAATGTAGTATCAGTCTCTAAGCAGTATAGACAACACCTTTGCAGTGACACTAATAATTTAGAAAAAATTGGTAGAAATTGAACATATCTGAGGCAGATCATTGTGTTAAACAGAGGTGCTAATAGTAAACTCAACCCAATATGTATTCAATGTTGGGTAGATAATATCACTGCTCTTAAGATTTTGTGGTCAGAATTGATGGAGCAATGGATTTTCAATTTCTCTTCACTAGAAGACTGACACAAGATTGTCTGGAAAAGTCATTTGCCATTGTCAGAAGTAAAGAGAGCAATAATACAGCTCCAGGTGCATCTAATATTCACAGTGCAGTAAGAACTGTTAGATAAATAACTTACTATCCCCAACACAGGGTAGCAATTGTGAGGCTGATGCTGCAGTATTCCTAAACAAATACAATTATTTGAAAATGAGTTATGCTGTGAATGAAAGATTAAATATTAGTGATGAAAAAATTATATCATCGACTGTAATGTGCAAAATACACAGGCAAATGCAGCCAATTATATTATTGTTTGGCAATCCAAAGACTGCACACAATGAGTGTGAAAATGTTTTGATGTTCCTTGACCTTAATTCCAATGGCCCAAAAAAGTTCCTCTTACTAGTGAAGAAATATGAATCAAGTAACATGATTTTCCCCAATGATTGTTCTCACATGTTGTGTTCTAAAATGTACCGTGCTTTTCAGAATAATCTAAATTAATTCATATGTGAAATCACTCAGGATGTCAAGAACAAGTTAGCGAAGACCTTAATGAATGAATATGTTAGTGTAGAAGGTATGTGTGACAGTTGTTATGCCTGATTGGCACATAAATACTTTGCAGTCCACAATACAGCTTTTGTAAATTAAAAAAATGGTTTATACACATATCAGCAGAGTCTGGCTCCATGGCTAAATGGTTAGCGTGCTGGCCTTTGGTCACAGGGGTCCTGGGTTCGATTCACGGCAGCGTCGGGAATTTTAACCATCATTCGTTAATTTCTCTGACACGGGAGCTGGGTGTATGTGTCGTCTTCATCACCATTTCATCCTCATCACGACGCGCAGGTCGCCTACGGGGGTCAAATCAAAAGACCTGCACCTGGCGAGCCGAACTTGTCCTTGGAGACTCCCGCCACTAAAAGCGATACTCCATTTCTTTATCTCAGCAGAAAAAATAAATGCCAAATTACAGAGTGTAACACATATATAATTTCATGTTTAAGTGCACTGATATGTACATAATATAGTATATATATATATATATATATAATTATGGTATGTGCATGGTTTTCAGTACATATGGTTGCCTATCGCGTAGTTATATGCAAATTGTTACAGAAATTTGTCATGACTTAACTTCAATTTGTGGAAAATAGCATGTGTACCGTAGGAAAATATACTTTTGAATATATATGGCACATGTGAAAAGGTGGACGGTAGGCTATCACATGAAAGATCCGGTAGTTTTGGTCTAGGTGTAGCCCTAAAATTGATGTTACTTTCCATGCCTTAGGGTATTTCGTGACGAATAAAATGTTATAACCGCAGATCAAACATTTTGTACTTGAAAAGCTATTCCATAATTCGTTTGAAAATTAAAACTTAAAATCTATACAATACAATTTCGAGACCTCTGGCTCAGGTGTTATGTCATAGCAGCCACAAGGAGCAGTCGACAGCGAGCCGCTAGATTGTGGTAGTGGCTGCACTTTCGAGAGTGTTTCTGCTATTATCTTTATAACATACTTGGTGTGGCCATGTAATGCGTACAGAGGGCACTTCGCATCACACCATCTGAAAACAGGCCACGTGGTCGGTCCTAGAAACACTGGCTTGATCACCTTCAAGAAGACATGAGGGGTGTTCATCTTGTTCCAAATGATGCTCTTACAGAACCGAGTGAAGACTGGCTTACAAAAAACAGCAGACCCTGCTCCATTGCGGGACAAGCGCTAACAGGTATTACTTGTCTATGAAGTGCTCTGTAACAATCAGGATATAACAACACAGTGAACTGTACTCTGGTCCGACATCAGTACCGTTATCACGTAGTAATACGAACTTGTGTCATGAGCACGAATATCTTACTTATAGAGTTGGCAAGTTATTGAATTACTGGTAACGACTACTTTCTTAGTAACTTTTACTCGTAATTTACTTCTGCAAATAAAATTGTAATCGATACATTGTAGTAAACGATATACATCGCATCGAGATCTTGGTAACTTTGGCCCCCACCACCCGTTCATTTACTCACAGCTTGTTTATATTTAGGTAATCGTGAGACGGTGGTGGTGATTATTGTTCTAACAGGAAGTACAACTGGAGGAGAAGTGAAGGTATCGGCAAAATAGAGGGAGGACTCCCTAGGATTCGAGCATCTCAAACCGTGGAGGCGCCTAATACCAGACTCAGCTAGCGGAACCGTGGTCACAAAACGACACTCCAAAGTTGACTGTCCTTGGTCTCCCTTAAATTCGCCTGATACTACAGGCAGGCAATACAGCCCCCACGTCGTGGAGAACTGAGCCGGAATAAACACGTGTTAAGGCACTTCCACTCTCATATTTGAATAAGTTACTCTGAAAACTCGAAGGTGACGTTCTAATTTTACTCGGGATCTATCGTTTTGAATGTCTGTTTAGTCTAACGCAGCAATGATAGCCAGTTAATGTCCTTATACTAAAAGGTACAAAACAGACTAATGCATTTCCCCCTGGCATACCCACTGGCAATAAGTCAATGATTCTCTGAAGACTCGCGTTCTGCGATGATCGTAACTTCACTGATTACATTCAGAAATTAATTTCTGCTCGGGTAACTAATTGAGCCCAATCACTTTTTTCCCACTTTTCCCGTCACATCTTAGTTATAGCATAACGAAAATGTTTCCACAGAGCTAGTGACCACATAACTGTCGGGAGAAAATGGGATCAAACCCCATCTCAGCAAACTTGAATATTGATTTCTGTGGTTACCAAATTCCACACCAGGCAAACTAAGGCCAGACTAACTTCCCTCGCTATCTCATTGTCACCGTAAGACCTGTCCACATCTCATAGTGAACCTGCCACCAGGTGACTGCCCTAAATGCAGATCAGTGGCGACTGACTGAAAGTTGCACCCTCCTGTTCCAATACCACGGTTATTCCTAAATGCATCAAGGAATCATATGAGGCATTTCTTGTGGGGAGATTCGTAAATGATTTGTTGGAAGTAAGAGTTTAAATGTTTAGATTGAATTGTATAATATCGCACAGTGCAACTAGTGACGCACTCAAGGTTCCTATGGGATCAATAGTTTCTTTGTAGCGACAGGCCTCTTATGTCATTGGCCGTTCTCCACCTGCACATGGCTCAGTATGACAGCCGTCAGCCCCCTCCTTTCAACCTGTGTTATGATCAAACCCATTCTGCCATTTCAATGAAACCACGGCATCATAACCTTCAGCTAGGGTTCGATTCCAGGTACGTGGTTAAAAATGTATATGCATCTCCACAGGGGTGCACCTGAAATTAGCTGCACTACTTCAGGGTGAGGACGCGAGTTTACTGAGCCAACGGCTTTTCAAACCAAATATTTACTGAAAAAGATATATTTATCGTCATAAGTTAATTGAGATCATTAATTATTATTTTGATAAATACCATACAATTAAACTCAGAATGTAGTTTCTAATTTCAAGCCTGCTTTCATACTCTGGTAAAATCGCATTTCAAGCTCTGGGATAAGTGAATCATTAGTCTGCCTCATTCTCCGCGTACACAGCCACTTGCATCGACTCTCACCTTCACCCTTGTTTAAAAGGTAATTCAAATACTTCTGCAGGGCTCAATGCAGGAACTACTGAAAGCATAAATGTAGTGGTGAGGAGGGAAAACATGAAAATTACAAGATGACTGAAGTTCTTGTCACCTGTGTGATGGGGAATGCACGTACAATATTTCAAGTTTCCCATCTGTGCCACATCTGAAGGCCACCTACCTATCTGAGATCATGCTACATATTTCGTTGCCGGTGTCTTCAACGGAAACGTTTCTCGAGGTCACTTACCTGGATGATCTATGGTGCTGACTATCCACACTGTCAACAGCCTGTAGAGCGGCTTCAACTACTTAATTGGACGATACTTTGCAAGTATATTGCTCTACTCAACTCCCAATTAGAGAGCGGCATATGGTCTGCAGAGAGCTGCTAATTTAATCACAAGGAAGATGGTTCTGGGGCCAACACTAATTCACATTTAACAGTTTTATTACCTTGGAACAATTTATTTGCATTGGTACAAAACTTAGCACAGAATACCATTCGCTTCTAGGCAACGACACAACACAGAGTTCTTTGTTACCGGCAGGATCCCTCACTGTTGTAGCACTGAACCTGCTGAGAGGAGGAAGGGCTCCTCCTCACCTCCACGGCGCAGGTAAGGATCATAGTGTCGATAGAGGGAGACACACTACATTACTGTTGTGTGTCCAAGTAACTTACTTGTTCAGTGAGCACTGCTCTAGGAAGCGTACCACCTCATGGTGGCTTCCCCCCTCCGTTTGGCAAGGGACACAGATGTGCAACTATTAGCCTTAGCATTGAGACTAGTGGGGTCTAGTGTGGTGAGGTTCATCACTATATTGAGGTGACTCCACTGAGCAACTTGTACAAGAGTAGTACCCAGCAACTCCCCAGTAATACCTCCCTCCTCCACCAGGTACATCACCACCTCCACTTGGCCCTCTATGGCTGACAAGGTCAGTGCAGGCACTCCTTCTCTGTGGGTACCAATGTTCACATCAATGTCACATCCAAAGGAGAGATAGTCCACTCGACCTCGATTTTCTCCTTTCCTACCAGAACATCCAGAACATGCAGCTGTCCCCTATCTGCAGCATGGTCCAAATCGGTGCTCATCCAGTCCACACAGGGATTTCTTGCAAGAAGGAAATTCACCGAATTGATATATCCCTGATCAGAGGCCCAATGTAGAATTTGCTGAAGGATTTCTTGACCTGGTTCGTACTGGACGAGCAGTTCCCGCCACCGTGGACCTTCCTCCTTGTTCCGCCACTTTCTCTGTCTCTCTGGAGAGGAAGTTTCTCTCTCATCCCGCACGCCAGCTCTCTCTTCTCAACAAACTTCTCTCCGTCCTTATAAGCTCTTTTCATTTCCTCCTCTCTCTTCTTTCATGCTCTCTCCACCTCCTCTTCTCTGTCCTTACGTGCTTTCTCCACATCCATTGCTTTCTTCTCAAATGCCTCCTCCCTCAGTTCTATCACCATCTCACTGTATTTCAGCACTTCTTCCCATGAACTCGGGCTGTTCCCTGTCTCCTCATTAGTTCTCTCCAATTCTTCCACCACTCTGGTATCTTCTTTCAGCTGCAATTACCTTATCTCCACATGTTACGCCAGTGATCCGCAGAGTGCCGCACAGAGTTCGCACTGAGGCTGGAACACACAATAACACCACAAATTAACAGAGAGTCCTCCTTAGAGCTGGTTTACATGAGATAAATTTTAGTGAAACAGGCCACCATAAGAATTACCTGAAGGGAAATTGATTCAGTTACGAAGTGCTGCAGACATGGCAACCCTGTTATAATGTTCTGGAGACTTACTTCGTCAGCTGAGTGGCACTGTAGTCAGGTTTCCAACAAAGAAAGAAAGAAAGAAAGAAAGAAAGAAAGAAAGAAAGAAAGAAAGAAAGAAAGAAAGAAAGAAAGAAAGAATAAATTGCACGCGAAAAGAATGCTTTAAACGTTGAACTTTTTTGTTATATAGAGTCCTCGCCTGTCATTTTGAATGCCACACGTTTTGTATTAAACTACCTGTATTAAACTACCTGTATTTCTCAATGTTCACGGTTGAATGTTTACTTCTAGTATTGTTACGACCTATCAATTATCTATGATGTGAACTTTTGCAGAATTCTTTACTGTGAGAGTAATTGATATTCTTCACTTTTTTATTTTAGTTTCAAACTTATTATATTTTTAATTTAAACATTCTATTATTCCGTCTTAGTTCTTTTTGGTCGATCAGTTTTTCTAGGGGATAATTCATCCTTTCAAATTAATAGCAACCCTCGATTCCCTATTCAAAGCAACTTAAACAAATACAATTAATGCCAGACTCAGCTTGTGGTCCTCTAGCCGCTAATACCACGCTCGGAAGCTAAGAACCCATAACACCCCTTCTTAGTCGTTTCTTACAGCAGTATTCCATCACCCTCCAACCTATGTTACATCACTCCACCGAGACTCGCAAGTTAGGAAGGGCATCCGGTTGGGAGGATAGGACCTCGAATTAGGGTAATACGTGAAAAAAGCCCTAGCACAGCCTCCGCCGGGTTAGTGCAATAAGAGCCCATGTACACGCGTGCTTCTACTTACTTGTGTTAGGCCACTCAATTTTATCTATCCTATCCGACCTTCCACGGTTAACTCTTGTTTTTTTCCGACTCCCACGCTATTAGGTTTACGAGGGCTAAGGAGTGTTTAATTTTCACGCCTTTCGTAGCCTTTGTCTTTCTTTGGCTTATACCTTGCGCGGTCGCTCAACTCTCCAAGACCTAAAGTCGCTTTTCAGCGTTACGCCTCAATGAATAAAGAATATGTATTAAGTCTTACACCAACTCCCTGGTACCATGTCAAGTCCCGGGATGTTACCGCGTGGTCAACGCAACGTTAGGCCTGCAGGGGCATCGAACGTGAAGTGTAGGTAGGGATCTTATTCTGTATTCGGGAATTCTGATAATACGCGAACTCCTGCAGGGCTAAATTCCAGCATCACATTACTTTTTACGTATTATATTGGATATTTAGTCTGAAGATAGTTTAGGTCTTCCTGTGTGATTGTACTGTACCTAAGTTGCGAACTTGTAGAAAAAATGAACTTTGCATTCCATGTATCAGCAAATACATCCAAAGCTAGTCAACTTGCACGTGCTGATATGTGCATGCCAGGCTCTCCGTATCTAGAACTTCGAAGATGCTTCCCAATATACGCCCCCTATGAATAAAGCATTTGTATTATACCTTACATCATATTCCTAGTCCTGTGTGTAGCCATCAGCTTCCACCAATCTCAGCATCAAAATCCCTGGATCATGTCCCATCTCATCTATTTAGGTTGAGCGTAGGATCGAATCTCAAACTTGAGACTGTAACGCCCTTGTAAAGTTAAGTCTGGTGTCAAATGCATCGGTTAACCTAACACTTTTGACCATAATCACGTCAGCAGTCAGGTTTTGAGAGGTTAACGCGCGGGCGAGGCGGAGTGAGGTACGGGTCATCCTCCTCAGTTGTATCCTCCGACCCCCAGTCTGTAGTTCCAGGATACTGCCCTTGAGGCGGTAGAGGTAGGAACCCTCGCTAAGTCCGATGGAAAAACCGACCCTGGAGCGTAAACAGATAAAGAAGAAGAAGAGGAAGAAGAAGAAGAAATTAGGGAATGCATCTATAAGGCTCTATGTCTATTTACCACTGTGTCCTAGCACAGCTCTCGCCAGAGTTAGCCCTCCCTTTTAGTCACCCTTACGACTGGCAGTATACCATTGACGCAATTCTACCCCTCCACCTCACCTCATAAAAAAAAGGGATCTGGGTGGAGTGACGTCATCATAGTAGCAAGAGTTGTAGTAACGACACCACGAACAAGCCATCTCGTCTCAAAAATCACGAGTTTCAAAACTCACGAGTCTCAAAACTCACGAATTCCAGGAAGAGGATTAGAAAGAGTAAGTTTCTCTACCTGCGCCAGTCTCAAAACTCACGAATTCCTGGAAGAGGATTAGTAAGAACAAGTTTCTCTACCTGGGCCAGTCTCAAAACTCACGAATTCCAGGAAGAGGATTAGAAAGAGTAAGTTTCTCTGCCTGCGCTAGTCTCAAACTCACGAGCAAGGCCAGTCTTTCTTTGAATGGTTAAATGTCCACCCTATTAGTAATGGGTTAATCGAATACTTTTAATAATCAAATAACTTCCATCCGATTATTTAAATAATCGATTAATAATCAAATAAAATAATCGAATGAGTTTCAAATATCATTCATTTATATCGCGCGGAATAATGGGATGTGACACGGATATTTTTTTTTCGGTTTAAATGTACCTGGTAGATAACCGATTGAAGTAAGCAAATAGATGAACGCTTACGAAAATTAGAAAAACGCCTTTTTCCAAATGAATCTCAAAATGTTGAAACTAAATGAGTGAATTAACTAGCTTGACATCTAATATCTCTAAATAAAACTCCTTATTCAAATAAATGCCGCCTTCTGGCCGCATTATGGAGCTAAGCCCCAGTACTTACAACTGACAGTTTCTTTTAACTAGCAGTGGGAAATATACCTACTTTAATTTTATCTCGTCCAGCTGCATGCAAAAATGGTTAGCATGCTGACCTTTGGTCCAAGTGGTCCAGGGAGTCCCGAGTTCGGTTTCCGGTCGGGTGGGAGATTTTAACTTTCATTAGTTAATTCCTATGGCTCGGGGACTGGTGTTCGTGCCGTCTTCAGCATTGAACTTCATCTTAGGTAGGGCTTCATCCTCACAGACGTGCAGGTAAACTCTAAAGACCTGCACCAGACCTCCCCGGAGGCCACATGCCAGTATTACAAATTTATGTGAAAGGTAAGAAATGTATTATATTAACTTTAAGACAACAGCAAAATATTTTTAAATAATTATATTAATACACCTCGGTCTCTTTCATTCACTAACCATTATTTTTCCCCCCGGGTTGGGGTGGCAGAATAACATTCACAGTATCCCCTGCCTGTCATAAGAAGCGACTAAAAAGGGCCCCCAGGGCACCAGACCTCCCCGGAGGCCACATGCCAGTATTAAAAATTTATGTGAAAGGTCAGAAATGTATTATATTAACTTTAAGACAACACCAAAATATTTTTAAAATAATGATATTAATACACCTCGGTCTCTTTCATTCACTAACCATTATTTTTCCCCCCGGGTTGGGGTGGCAGAATAATATTCACAGTATCCCCTGCCTGTCATAAGAAGCGACTAAAAAGGGCCCCCAGGGGCTCTTAAATTATTTAAGAAAAGACTAGATAAACAACTGATAGGCAATCTGCTACCAGGGTGACTGCCCTAAGTCGATGGAAAAACATGGGTTGAAGGGAGGCGTGAGTCACCGCGCACCTCATCCCTCCTGCAGTCATCGCAAGCACCTGCTGTCAGGATTCGTGAATTTTGAGACTCATTAGAATGTTTACTTTGGCTACCAGTTTGTAGTCGTCAGTTTTGATACTATTTGTTACTAATTATAGCCCGTGAGTTCTGAGACTCGTGAGTTTTGAGACGTAACCGAACAAGCTTTGACCTGTAGCTGAAGACTCCGGGTTCTCTCAAGTCAGATGTCTTGCGTCATAACACGTTGTCGCATTCCTTTACAACACCAGATTGGAAAAGTACAGTTTAGCTCGCAAAGTCATTATTTCCGCTGACATGTACACTGTAGTCATTTACTGTAGTCAGTACATCTTCATCGTACACATATTTCAATCAGGGTGAGGATATTTGAAATGCAATTAAGCTCTTTAGTTTTTCAATTTATGTCAACTCCACGTTCGAATCCTTAGGAGTGGCATTTACTCTGCTACCTAGGGTTGAAGTGCCCCCTACAAGAGTTAGCCAAGGAGGTTAGATAGACGACAGCTTAGCACACAACATGCCTAGTCTCAGATACAGACCCCCGCGATTTGGCCAATGCAGGCAAAACAACAGCACAGGTTACTCGACTCCTACCTAAGGCAAGGGTGCCCCTGGAAGAGCTTTACTATTCTAGAACCCCACCACATCGGAATGAAGTGTCCTACAAGAGTTGGACAGACATCATCTTAGCACACAAGTCTAGACTGAGGTAAAGACCCCGTGTTCGCTAACACATGCTCTCTCAAATCAGGCGCCCTTTCCAGTAGCCTCTTTTGACATTATTCCATAAGATAACGGCATCCTATTGTCTGGAGGTTTCAGAGGACATAACGCGTGACTAGAGGTGGATTGCGCGTCGCGGCCATCTTGCGCAGTAGCCCGTGTGCCAGCTCCGCCTATTTTCCCTACTCAGGGCATTTGGTATTTTATGAGCCCCAGCAGAAAAGGTTTTCATATTTGTTTTCTCGCCTTTTTCACACCTTTTAATAATACTTTCCTCTCATCTTTAGATATGGTATAGTTTACACTGTACCCGCGGCTACACAACGTAAAGTGCCCTCATGTCGGGAAAAGTCGTATTTATTGTTTCTGTATCCTTGTTGGATAGTTTTTATTCGTATATAGAGAAGTAGGTTTCCTTGCTTAGCACGTTCTTTTTTGTTGTCCCCTGTAGGAACGTCTTAACGAGGGTTTGCTGTCATAAATTTCATAAAAGAATATTTAAACTACCCTTTTCATAGGTCATAAAATGAACACACCCGTAAGTTTATAGTAAATTTTAGAAATAGTCCAACCTACCTGATGGCAAATTTTATCCAGCTTTTTAAGAAATATTTTAAGTTCACTTTGACAGCTGTACTGAACAACATAAATGAATTTTGCAATAGAACCGAGGGTTCTGAATTAGAGGAAAGTAACACAAAGTAGCATACATGTAACATAAAAGACATATATGCCAACTTATCAATTTCTAAAGCAATAGATATTGTAAGTGATGGGAATCCGTATGATGATGAGTTGCAAGAGGATAATGTGCCTCAAAGTGTTCAATAGACTTTGACTATTGTGCAGGCAGCAAACATGGCACGTAGTCTTCAGGATTTTCTTCTGGCATGAAGTGATGTGCCAGAATCTCTGTTAAATTCACGTGCAGTGGTTGCTGACTGCCTTGAATATTCTTTTGTGTCTGGGAGTGTTCAGAAGAAATTCGCAGACTTTTCCATAATATAATATAAAGTCGAGAAGATAATGTACCGATACAGGGTAAAATTTGAGATGCTGAAAATTTCTAATTATAACATTAACACATAATTATAACACAGTTTATATAATGACAAGCAAATGTACCCGTGCTTCGCTATGATATTCAACATTGTATACGGATTTCTCCGTAAATTACTCTGAAGGCAGTTAGTAAGATTATATTAAATTGCATGTCTTTTAGCGAGTCCTCCTCACTAGGATAGCACCACTCATTGACGCTTTAATTACCCCAGAGCAAGCTGGTTTCAGAAGAAGTCGTAGCTACACTGATCAAGTTTTGTCTCTTACCATTCACATCGAGGCAGGCTTCCAAAAGAAGTTAAAATCAACAGCTGTCTTTATTGATCCGACAAGTGCATATGATACTGTCTGGCGACATGGACTAATTCTTAAAGTGCTGGGAGTAATTCCCTGCTTCGAAATTGCAAACCTAATTTCCAACATGCTCTGTGAGAGAGAGTTTGTAATATTCCTAGGTGATTCTAAAAGCCGGAAAAGAAAATTAAATAACGGTCTGCCACAGGGATCAGTATTGGCCACAGTTCTCTTCAACCTATACATCCTTGACTTACCACCAACCACATCTACTAAGTTCATCTATGCAGACGACATTGCATTGGTAGCTCAAAGCAGAAATTTTGTGGATGGAGAAGGCATTCCTTCAGCAGACTTGGTCAAAACGGCAACTTTCTTCAAGTCTTGGCGTTTGATCCAAAGTGCTTCCGAGACCGAGGTTTCATGTTTTCATCTCAGCAACCGACTCGCAAACTATGAGCCATCTGTCTTATTCCTTGGTGAGAAACTAAAGTACAACCCGTTCCCGAAATATCTAGGAGTCACACTGGACAGAAATCTGAGCTACAAAGAACGTCTCACCAAGCTCTCTCACAAAATCGCTACAAGGAATAACTTCCTACACAAGCTTTGTGGCAGTTCCTAGGGAGCCTCGGCTGACTGCTTACGATTAACGGGTATCAGTCTTGTCTACTCTGCAGCAGAATACTGTGCCCCAGTATGGCTGGAAAGTGCACATGCGCATAAAGTGGATACTAAGTTGAATGATACCATGCTCTGCATAACTGGTACTGTAAAGTAAACACCTCGCCACTGGTTACCCGTACTTAGTCATATCCCACAACCCCACCTGAGGAGAAAGGAAGCTCTGCTGAGTGAAGGAAAGAAGATCTGGTCATCTCCCTCATTACCAGTTCACCAGGAATTTTGTTACCCATCGCCACGACGACTTCGATCTAGGAGACCAGCAAGTATACTGGCTGTCCGACTCTTGAGGGATAATTTTAATCTAAACAAGAGCTGGCGGGATGAGTGGTCAATTTCAACATCTGGAACAAATGCTCATGACCTAAATCCAACCCTGAAAATGAAGGGATTCGACCTCCCAAGAAAACTATGGTGTCGCCTCAACAGACTGAGAACTGGGCATGGACGCTGCAATTTCTTACGCCATAAGTGGGGTTAGATGGTTTCTCCAATTAGTGAATGCAATGAAGAGGAGCAGACCATGGACCATGTCATCCCGCGCTGCCCTCTTCATGCCTACTCCGGAAGCCCCAGCGACCTGTTTTATCTTTCAGAAAGTGCTGTAGAGTGGCTGAAACCCTTGGACCTGGACTTATAAATTTGTAGTTATAATCACCATACGATTAAATAAATAAATAAACCTTTAGAACGAGCATCGACAATTATCTACAGGCACTCAAAAAATTTTTTATCAATAAAATAAAGTATACACGCAAGAGAAGAGAATATTTCTCCTCAAACAACCTTTTTAACAAACTGAATTTACACTGAGAATACACAAAAATTTAATATAAATATTGGCATGATGATCATACGATTTTAATATTTTTAATGGGAACGGATACTCAGTATGTTAACAACCACTTTTACTGAATTGTGGGCTTGTGAAAATTAGGCCTACTTTCTAGAGAGTCCTTGCAGTTATCCTACTAAGTCTTAAACCTGTTATCATGGTATAAAATTTATATTAATAGTTCGTGGTGTAGGTTACTGTAGTCAGTTTATGAATCAGGAACAACAGCTGAATGACCTGGTAAATGGAACTGAGACTCTGGATACCAGTTGCTACAGAATAGGAGTGGACATCTCGAGAAAACTGTGAGTCAGGGCCCTGCTTGTGAAAAGTTACTGCAAGTAGCTCGCAGTTGTGAGACAGTATCTCTACATCGGCCTGTTTTCAGAGGAACTTTGCTGCAAGGGAGTAAAATTATTGGAAGTGGGGTATCTTATTCATGAGTTTTAAGTAACAGACATGAACAGAGTGAGAATGATTGCTGGTTCAAACAGGTGGAGACAATGGCAGGAGATTATTCAGAATGAAGGGAGATAAAGGCCAAGTTATGAATGAACTCATTCGATAAATGTGTAAACCTGCGTATTTTTGGGATCATGTAAGGCGGATGTAGGAGGATGTGTTATCGAGGGGAATAATGGACTCAGCCATAGAGGGTAAGTGAAGTAGCAGACTAAGACGACGATGGTTAGACTCAGTTTCTAAGGAGGTAAACATTAAAGGTATGAAATTTAATGAGGCCACGAAGCCTTACAGACTTACCTTATCACTCCTTCCAAGTTATACGGGGAAGAGAGAGTGTGACAAGCTGCAGGAAGTGATGGCCGATACACAGCTAGTTCACGTGTTACAGAGCTAATTGCTTCTCTCGCAATAACTGTTACATTCACAAGTACGTAGACTTGTGTAAAAAAAAACCTATAAGATGAACGTGTGGATCAGTCTCAATCACTTGGTAGACAACTTCAGACGTAAAAGAACTAACAAATACATTTTGAGGTAAAAGAAACAAACAATGCTGAAATTACAAACAAGCTATGAGGATCAGGTTTGTCATTGTAACATGAAAGGTGTCCACGGGGTCACATGTCTATGTTCTTTGGTACAGCACGTGTTACCTCACAAAGGTCCTTTGTTCGGCACTCCAGATCTCACACCTGTAGACACCTACTTATAGGACGTGCTGAAAGAATTTGTTTACCAGTCAGACGACTCTATCTAGGAATGCACATGAATTACGAGAGAAGACTGTCCGCAGCAACCAGTGTTCATACACATGTTCCACAACCTACAGGAATCTTAGGAACAAGGCGTGTTGCACATTTTGACGGACTTGCACAGCGAAGTGTATATCAGTCCGTGTCAGTGTTTCAAAATGAAGTAACAGCTGTTCAGTGCCTATCCAAACATATGAGGAGGTGGAATAAGCGAAGGAGACTTTTTCGGATACATCAGCGAGTTGTCCAACGAAGAGTTAAGGGTGCTTTTACAGTTCTCTACATGCCTTTATTGGAAAGCTGCCATAGCCAGCGTCTCATCCCTACTTTGCTAATTAACATGTCTCTCAGCATTGCTGTTCATTTTGATACAGCAACAGCAACTGTGCTCAGACCAGCTACATCATGCCATGGAAACTCCGAGCTTTGTATGTTTCAATTTGTACCAATGAAATCATGCGATCGCTATCAGACGAGCAGAGACACAGAGAGACAAAAGCCCGTGGATAGCTCTCATCCTCCATGATCCTTCTCTTTATCAGTGTAAGCTGTCACGTGTAGGGGGAACTATTTCCAGCGGAGACCGGTTTCATTAAACAACGAGCTTCACCTCTTCTCTAAATCTCCATGAAGCATATATATAGACACGAGTTTGCCGAAGGGAGAGTTTTTACTTATAAACATGTTAAGTATTGTTACAGGTAAATAAGACGTAATATTGGTATGATATGGAAAAGGAAGACATATGAGTGATACATGTTACATATATATTACATACCTTCATGATTTGTCTTGTTTGTGGCACTGAATCCCTGGACGAGGATATGGAAATGTAAGTTAAGACAATAAACTTCATGATTGATCGCATTTTACCATACGAGATTATTGAGTAGATTTCTAAAATCTCACAATGCATGTCATATTAATTTAAGTTGATTTGTTTATACACATTTCATTATTCCAAACACATTTTTGATACTGCGGGAAAGATTATATTCATTAATTAAACTAAGTTAACGTAAAAATTATAATCAATTCATTTTGAAATTACAGCAAAATTTGAATCACAACTAAAGTACCCACTTCCTGCCGTCTTGTTTTCTGAAACAGGATAATTCACAGTTAACTTTCAGGATTCCAAGAGAATAATATGGGGGAAATACAATGAGTAACGGGCCAAGCTCAGACAGCCTATGAACAAATGAGCCCTTTAAGCAGCGTTACTCAGTATAACAAACGTAAGTTATAAGCTGTGGTTCAGCTTCTTACTGTGTTGCAAACTTACTAAAGGACAACACTCATTCTGCTCCAACTACATTCATTCATAAAAGAACTGAGATGATATGCCATCTGGAGAAACACAATTAATGAAGCAACTTGTGCAAATTCAATACAGCCAATATTTACTGGTAGGCTGCATGGCATCCTCGATCAATGTTGTGTGAAGAACACTTAAGGAGATCCCGATCATCTTCCTTCCGACGAAAGGCACAGGATAATTTACAGGCAACAAGATGAATGGGTTTATTTTATACAGCCCAATGAATATATTAAGGTGGTTATGTTTAAACACATCTCCATCTCCACCATTCACGAACAGGTACAATATGGCGTGGCTCGAACAGTGGCAACACAAGGCTGCCAACTTAGGAATCTTTACAAGACCATTTGGCTGGATGGGTTAGGTCCGGCTGGTGAGAAAAGCTTAGGGATGACTACTCACCAAGGCGATCTGGGGAGGGGGTGGGGGGCATACCACTAGTTTAAAGCCGGGAAGCTGACCCCAGGATTCTAGTACCCTACGTTACATCACCACTGGTATGGCTACTGAAAAGTCCACTGGTCTGGATAGTGACAAGACCACTGGTCTGGATAGTGACAAGACCACTGGTCTGGCTAATGACAAGACCACTGGTCTGGATGGGTAGGGTCCGGGCACTCACCAAACCAATGGGATGGAGTCCTCCATAATTTCTGAAAATTGTCACCTGTACATTTCAACACATGTGCCGACAATTCTGCGATGTCCTCCTACATTTGTTGTTGTTTTTGTTTGAGTCATCAGCCCATTGACTGGCTTGGTGCAGCCCTCCGTGCCATCCTATTCTGTACCAAACTTTTAATTGTACATATCTGCTTCACCCTACTTCTGCTCTATTCTGCCTGTCATATTCACACCTTGGCCTACCCCTACCGTTCTTACTGGCTACACACGCTGAACAAGTGCTGGGTGCTATCATTTTATCTCCCCCTCTCATCAAATTTAGCCAAATCGATCAACTCTCACCAATTCGATTTAGGGTGATGATGTTAGTCTCTTACGTATCTCATTGCTTTTGGTGAAGGGAGTGATAACCTTGAGAGCTACTTATCTATTTCGGTTTCAAACAACACGTACACGATTTTTCATTTAATAATTCTTATCATACACCACAGAGATTAATAGCTCGGCAATTTTGGTTAAGAACCCAATGACTGTATCGACCTCTAAAACCCATCCCGCTGACCTAGAAAGTGTGCATCGTCAAATTCCCTTCAAAAGTGAAGAAAAAAGCTACAAAGCGAATCAAGATTGAGGCTCTTTATTACTCTGCATTGCATTTGGAGTAACAAATTGTGAAGCAAGTTCTCATGTGATCAAAAAGGAATCATTCAGGAAGAGTCATTTCTCTTTGTGGAAAGACAAAGCTGAAATCCTTTCTTAACTTATCAAAACCCAATGTCACCTACAGGTGGCACCTAATATTAATCTAATTTATTGCTTAAACTTCTCTGACTGTTGGAAGTACTCGAAGAAAGGTCTTGGTATTTGAAATGGACCATTTTTAATTCGCAGCCTGCACTGGTCAGCGTCTTTGTGTCTGCTGGCGCCGGTTCGCCGCCCTTGCCCCGCGACCAAGCTCGAAAGTGTGTGCTGTGTGTGCAGCGACCGAACATTTTGTGCGACACGCACAAGCCAAACACGACCTCAGAGCAGGCGAGACTACCCGCTGAATTTAAGCATATTTATTAAGCGGAGGAAAAGAAACTAACAAGAATTCCCTTAGTAGCGAACAGGGAAGAGCCCAGCACCGAATCTCACAGGTTCACCCTGCCGGGAAATGTGGTGTTTGGGAGGGTCCACTTAACCGGGAACCTGCGGCGAGTTCAAGTCCTTCTTGAATGGGGCCACGCTCCGAAGAGGGTGCCAGGCCCGTAGAGACCGCTGCGGCTTCCGGGAGGATCTCTCCTTAGAGTGGGGTTGCTTGAGAATGCAGCCGTAAGTGGGTGGTAAACTCCATCTAATGCTAAATATGACCACGAGACCGATAGCGAACAAGTACCGTGAGGGAAAGCTGAAAAGAACTTTGAAGAGAGAGTTCAAGAGTCTCACAACATAAGGAAAATGTCAAGAGTGTTAGCACGACCAGGGATAAAATAAGAAAGGACGACTTACGATTATCCCAACAAAAAGGCCGTCGCACACTGTGGAAGCTCTGGACACAAAAGGTCTAGCGAATCATCTTAAAATAACTAACTTAATTAATTGGCTGAAATAATAACTCAAAATAAATTGATCAAACCAAATTTAATTAGGAAAATAATTTAAAAATTTTCGACCTCAAACAAAATAACAAATGAATTACCACCGCACAATGAACGTGCACACCATTCAGAAAAATTAATTAAGGATATTAATTGAAAATAAATTATTTTAACACTGACTCAAATTGCCAGGATGCAGTAAATGTTTTGAAAATAAACAAACGTAGGCCAATAGAAGATTTAAAATCTTAAGACAACAATTATTGAAAGAAGCTTGAAAACTTTCCTAATGAAATTCTCGGTCACTCCAGGCCTGTATTAAAATTAATCAAATCGAAGAAAAGGCATGACTTCATTTAATACCAAGAAATTATTCGAAACATGGCCATAAATCCAAAATTAGGATAAATAACCCAAATACTCTCCAATGAACGGTAGCTTAAACCAAATGAATTAATCAAACTCAACGAAAAACTTTCCACACGCACAAGGATCTACACCAAAAATCAGCTGAATAATAATTTACCAATAATACGACGATCATCAAATGTCAATGTCAACACGGCATGGCCACGGTAAGTTTGCATTCTGTTACACAGATGTAACAGATGACGAGCACCGAAATCAAAGCAAGCACTTGAAGTACCGAGGAAGTCATTAGAAGTCCTACATTAAAGTCCCACAGATTCTCTTTTAGTAGCCCGACATTCGCTTGAAAATATTATAATAAAAAAAACTTGTTTTGGTGCACCAAACTAAAATTAATTGAAGTCAAGAAGGTAAACAAATGCCAACATGATTATTACAACACTGAAGCCTAAAACAAATATTATCATGTTACAAGATTTTTATGAAGACCTGTTTTAGGAAGTTAATTTCTTTTAAAAACACATGCCCAATTTCACATACGAATTTAAATATCTCCGCGTATTAACACAATTATCTAATCCATTCCTTGGTCGCTTAGCTCACTACAAAGATGGATGCACCTTACTTAGGAGGTCGAAGAAAACAAATATACAATTAAAAAAATTCAGAAGGATAACCAAATATTCAGGCCTATCGCCCAGATGGACAATCCATCACCCATGGTCTAGTTTCTCCACCATCTCCTCTTCTTGCATCTTGATTTACTAGTCTTCTTAAAGCACAATCAGTAGAGAATAGGTTCCTCCGTCTTCAGACTACAAATCAATAATCGGAACAACTGCTATCTGCATTGTCGACAGACTACGACAGAGAAAGCTTCACATCTAGCGCCCAGATAGCACCACAACTAGCTACCTCGCTGCTTAAATTCCAAGTCGACCGCTAGATAGCACACCATCATCAATTATAGAAGTCCATGGAATTCTGAAGTTTGAATACACGGTGGGCCAGACAAGAAAATAGACACATAACCAATATGCATCGTACCATCGCGAAAAATAATTTTAAATCCATTACAGCCTCCCCCCCGAAACCATCAACTTGGGGTGGGGTATAACAAGCAGTCATAGATAAAAACCATCTGTTGTCTCAAGAATATATGTAAGAAAAGTTCCATCTAGAATAATTTAACA
Organism: Anabrus simplex; assembly: GCF_040414725.1. Taxonomy (NCBI): domain Eukaryota; kingdom Metazoa; phylum Arthropoda; class Insecta; order Orthoptera; family Tettigoniidae; genus Anabrus; species Anabrus simplex. The sequence goes on along the minus strand of NC_090279.1, from coordinate 27,670,493 downwards.
TAAACACTTCTCCAGGAGAGCAGAGGTATACTTGGGTGATGTATAACAGGGATACAGATCACACGCAGTTGTTTAGTGTTCAATTAAGTCCAGTTTTCACGCGCAATATCATCAGCACGCCAGTTTTCCTTGAAATGTGCAGATAATACCGAGGTTTCTAAGGTAATCGAACTTCGCATAATCACAATAAATTTTCAGAGGTACAACCTACACCATAAGACAGGTCTTACAATGTTTTGAACATAACAAAATTCTCTTTTGAAATTGATTCCGGGCTACAATAATAGGGGAAGACAAGACTTCATGAGTGATAACCAAATTACCACATAAATACCTCCCAAAAGGAAACACAAGAAGAAGAAAGAAAATAGAAAAATCATTAGGAAAACATAAGCCACCACGAGAAGCAAGTCAGTGCAACAAACATTAGATAATTCTTTAAGTAACTTATCGCACTAATCACTTTATCATCAGTTTCCTCCAATCAGTACAGAATACAACTGCAAGAGGCATAAACAGAGTATCAAATCACTCACGATAAATTACCACATCAAGCTAATAGTAGCGAATAAATCAATACATGAATAAAGATAAAATTTTAACAGACATATCTGTGAAATCATAACCCCCCCCAATCAATAGATGATAAAGCCTTTCTTTTTAAATTTTCAAATCATTTCTTGGCTTAAATTAATATTCCATTCTCACAGCTTCAACTTCCATAGGCTTACTACACATATACTCGTTCCAAGCAGAAGGTGAAACAAGAAACAATAAATAGAAGAATCTGAATAACACGTTTGGAACAATAAGCAAAGCTAGCGTAGAAGATATGAATGTTTAGAGCCAAGGGTAAAAGGTTAATTACAGTTGGAGACATATGTACAATTCAGATGTAGGGTACGCGTAAGGTGGGTCATCAACAACCGAACTATCAGCAATTACCAGGCAATCAACACACAATATCAACACTTACACCGGGATAGAAAATGACCAGGAGAAACACCGGAGACAAACTAGCCTGAAATCACATAGTCCTACTACAAGCTCCCATATGCAGGTAGAGGATCGATGACTGCAATACCGACTGTACAAGGAGAATAATCCCATACTTATTCTTCTACATCACAGAACGATAAGTTACGATACCAACGACACTAATCCAGGAAAGGCTCCATTTAAAAAAAAATGCGCTAGACAGGTAGGTTAATCGAAATGAAAATTAAGATCGTAGGATTAACAATATGACTTCAGAAGAACGGGCTATGGCAGAGAATATAAGAAGTTGAACCAAGAACCAGACGACAGTCACCAATGTACCAATTAGCTAATAATCATTCCCAAAAGAGTTGTAGATGCATAGATTAGTTCTATTTAAATCCCACTCGACACCAAGAAATCACATCAAAGGTCATGTCCAACCTTCTCTTGATGTCCATCGAAAACTCCTCCAAACTAGATTACCACAACAAAAATTCAACACCACTCTAATGATTACCAGTGCCGATGTGTCAGCCACAAGGGTAAAGGACATACAAATCCTCGACAGCATCCCACCAATCACAGAGTGCCCACCCAATATCATCACAACAACCGCAATGACACCATCATGACTTCAGAGGAACACAGTCACCTCTCAATGAAACCATAATGCCACCCCAACATAATTCCCAAAATCAAACCCATAAATCCAAACTTCTCCGATACACAAGGATCAGAAACCATACCATAAGGTCATAAATCCTATATTACCCAAACCAAAATCTCACAATAATCCATAAGCCGACGAATGCCAAACCACTAACATGACTCTACAACTCTACACCGAATCAGTACAGCAAAATAGGTTTAAATTTCCCTAAAACCCTCAGCAGAAAGAAAACAGTGATGTACAGACAGGATACCCGACTGCAATTCAAAATAAGACCTCCCGATTACAACTTGCATAGGCTCAGAAATAACGCTACAAGATTTAACGGACCACCTACCCTAGTAATTCACATGCCAAACCAAATTAAAGAACAGCAACAAGAGGTTCATGAAATAAACGCGATGTATACAGAGAACCAAATTACTTCAAAGATAAACATGAAGTTCAATTACCCCCCAAAAAAAAGAAATCCATTTTTCCCCAGAAACCAAGAATTAAGATACCGTAAGAGCACAAGGCTCATGCACACAGCAACCAGTAACTCTTCTCCAGCTCCGCACGACAGGATTTCACCCAATTAACTTCACTCGGATAAAGGCAGAGTACCCAATATCCTCAACACCTTTCCTCAAGTTCTCATAACGAAACCTTTAAGACTCATAGCTCCAGAGAAACACATTTTTCTTATTATCACCCCAAGTAAGTACCCAGACAAAAAAAAACTCGAGATTACAAGATACATCAGAATTTTTACTGTACTACATTATGGAACGCAAACACTCAACATAGGTAATTAAAATCATAGAATTTTTTTAATAGACACTATATCAATACCAATATCACCCCAAAAAAAATTTTTTAAACACAAAGGTTCTCTTATAGACATCCATCCTGCACACCGCTGAATCATACTACCAAGGCCACATTACCAAAACAGGGAACCACCTCAATTCTCAAATTTCAATCTCCCACCACAACAGGTTCCAATTAAATTCACACGATAATACTTAACAATGATAATAATAACATTATTTTAAACTTCCATCCATTGATCACTGAGTATTAATTTCACAGATACTCCCTACTTAAACATGATGAAGCATCAAATACAGTCTTTCTTACATTTGTCCATATGGACAGCATAATTTCCGCACTTCCATTACCCATTTTAATCAAATAATAACCCGATCGATTATTACCAACCACAAATAAGATTTTGAACTCAACCAACCCCCCATCATATATCAAGTCGCTTTCACTTGGGATAAATGAACTCTCCGAATCCTTTTTGCCACAGGATCACTGACAAGCATAGATACAGGACTCAAAAACTGCAATATCGTACAAGGTCCCTGAAATCTAGGAGCTAATTTTGAAGTAAATTTATTTATAGCCTTGCTGACAGGATAACATTTTACGAAGACTTGGTCTCCAACACTTAGCTTGGTGGGTTTTCGGCCTTTGTCATAGTTCTTTCGTACCTTTTCATACGACACAGCCAACCTAGTTTTGGCCTCATCCCACACCTTTCGCACATCGCGAGGAGTAGAGACTTCAGGAAGCAGTTCCTCAATTCGAAGGAGATTAGATAGCGGAGAAAATGGAACAAAACTCAACATTAATTCCATAGGAGTTTTGCCATGAGACTCATGAACGGCAGTATTAAATGCATATGACAACCAATGAAGACAGGTGTCCCACTTGGTATGATTCGAGTGGTGGTAAGCTATGAGAGCAGATTTTAAATTTCTATTCATTCTCTCGGAATATGAGGGATTGGGATAATATGGAGTAGTGGTCACATGGGAGATGCACAAGTCAAACAAGTACTTCCTGAATAAATGACTAGTAAACCCAGCAGCATTGTCAGATACAAGAAACTTAGGGGTTCCAAAGGAGGCAAAAATAGAATTTAAACAAGAAATAGTGGACTGTGAATTGGTCGATCTAGTCGGGAAGATCCAGCAAAACCTGGTAAACCCATCAATGCACACCAATGCATGAGTATTTCCTCGACTGGAACGTGGAAAGGGTCCAACATGATCGATAAACAATCGCTCCATAGCTCTGGAAGCTTGAGTCGATGACAACAACCCCGTACGTTTGTTTAGATTAGGTTTACTAATGGCGCATCTTTTACAAGACTTAACCATGGATGTGATATCCTGATCCATGCTTTTCCAAATAAAGAACTCCCTTATTTTTGACCTAGTTTTGAAGTTTCCCAAGTGTCCGCCAACAGGACTATCATGGTAATACTGAAATATGACTGGAATTAAAACCTTGGGGACAACAATCTTTATCCTTTTATCATAACGAGATTGACAACAGAGTACCCCTTTCACCAAGGAATAGGGTTTCATAATTTTACCAGAATTAATCTTCCCCAGAATTTCCTTTAACTGAGGATCATCGTTTTGATGCAGAGCAATATCTTGATATAACATTGGAAGATTAGTCAAGATAGAATTCACATTTACCGAACCAATTTGAGGTACACTCTTCGCTTCCAAGTTTTCAAAACCATCCTCCTCATCAAACATGCGACTAAGCCCATCAGCGATTACATTTTCCGTTCCACGAATGTGCCGAACATTAAATTTAAAAGCAGAAATTCTCAGCGCCCACCTAGTTAGTCTTCCAGTTCTTTTGGGTCTTTTCAGAACCCAGGAAAGAGCTTCATTGTCTGTCTCTAAATCAAAATTAACGTGCTCCACATAAACACGGAATTTCTCCAACGAAAATAGTACCGCTAAACACTCTAATTCATAAACAGAATATTTACTTTCCAGAGGGGAGAGAGCTCTAGATGCGTAAGCGATAGGACGTCTACCCATTTCCGACTCTTGCAATAAGACTCCAGCAATAGCCTTGCCTGAGGCATCAGTCTGGATAATGAATCTTTTATTAAAATCAGGAATAGCAAGTATAGGGGCATTACTGAGAGCTCTCTTCAAGGTTTCAAAGGCTTTTAGTTGAGGGTCTTCCCAGACAAATTTGACATTCTTTCTACGTAAGGAATTCAAAGGGGCAGCAATTTCAGCATAATTCGGAACGAATTTTCTAAAGAAATTAGTCATACCAATGAATCTGGCAATCCCTTTCACATCTTTAGGTGGTTTAAAATCGTGAATAGCTTGAGTACGGGCATGATCAATTGAAATACCCTGTGACGATACTATATGTCCCAAGAAGGAGATCTGAGATTTGGCAAAATTGGTCTTGGAAAGCTTGACAGTTAAACCTGCTTTCTTCAATCTTTCAACTACCTCCTGTACATGCTTGAGATGATCTTCAAAATTTGCAGAATACACAACAAGATCATCCAAATAATGAATAACGTACTTAAATTTCACATCCCCAAACACAGAATCCAGTAATCGAGTTAATACAGCCGCTCCCGTCGATAGCCCAAAAGGTATAACCGTGTATCCATACAGATTCCAGTCAGTGGCAAAAGCAGTGAGAGGAATAGATTCCTCATCAAGAGGTATTTGGTTGTATGCCTGATTCAAATCAAAGGTCGAAAAATAATTAGCACCGTGGAACCAGGAGAAGCACGTATGCAAATCCGGTAGAGGCACAGACTGCATGACAATCTTACGATTTAACTCTCTATAATCCGTCACTGGCCTGAAACCTCCAGATGACTTGGGCACCAGAAACATCGGAGACGAGTACGGAGAAATAGAAGGTCGAATAACACCATCCTGAAGCATCTTATCGATGATTTTCTTTAATTCAACCATCTTAGGTGGTGATAACCTATAGGGCGGAGATCTAACAGGAATCTTGTCCGTAATATCGATGTGGTATTTAAGCACATTAGTCAATCCCAATTTATCAGTGAAAACTTCAGGATACCTAGCACAAAGATCACGAATTTTACGAGCTTGATCGAGAGGCAGGTGATCAAGATCTAATTTATTACCTTCACTTTCCTCAACATCCTCATCCAATGCACAGGTAGAATACCTTTGAAACACTACATCTTCATGAAATTTGAAAACTCTATTAGGACAAAATTTGAAACTAAAGTTCCTATCTTGTAAATTCAAAATCATTCCAACCTTGCCCAAAAAATCCGTCCCTAAAATTACTTGATAAGATAAATCAGAAGCCACAAGACAATCTGTTTTCCAAGTAAACTCGGCAATTCTAATTTTGACAGATATACAACCTAGAATTCTTAATCTGCCTCCATTAGCAGTCACACAATTAAGTTTCGAAGTCCTAATTTCAGGTAATTTGCAACAAACCTTCATCCTAGAATACCAAGTCTCACTCATAAGTGACACAGTACTACCGGAATCTATCAATCCCAATGCAGGTTCGTTATTCACTTCAATACAAATGGTCGAGGTTTTAGAAACAACATTACTAGAAATACCTAACATTCCCGGAAAAGAACACTCATTCACATGACCTTCAACCGACCAGCTCTCATTATCTGCATTGGGCATACCACATGGTCATTGAAAATTACTATTGTTTACCTTAGGGCACTGCCTTTTCATATGTGACTTAGATCCGCAAACATAACAACTACCATTTTGTTTACGACTCAATGTATCTTTTCTTCTCTCTGAAGGGCAATTATTCCTCAGGTGATCTCTAGATCCACAAGCGTAACATTTTTTGAAGGAAGAAGAAGGCACAGCATGAGCGGAGACATTGTTAGACCGAAATGAAACACAGGGAGGGGGATACCTAGTATGCCGGGACTCATCTCCATGTTTTACATCCTCGGCAAATGTACAAGCTTCCTCGAGTTCTGCAAAACTACTCGGGCACTTAGTCAAGGATAAAAAGGACCGATATTGAGGAGTAATGCCTTTGATTATTCGACCTACCATCTCTTCTTCCGGTACCATGATTTTAAAAACCTCGCAATAAAATTTCAAATCCAAGACATAGGCCAATAGATTTTCATGCAAGAACTGCGTCCTATAACAATGTTTTGGAACCAGACTTTGTAACGCAAGGGACGGAATAAATCTTGCCAAGATCAACTCGTGAAATTCATTTACACTTAAATTACTGCTAATAGCCTTAGAAATTTCTCTTTTAAGAACACCTTGACAGTTGGGAAATAACACTCTAAAAATTCCCAGGGCATCCATGCAATACACATTAGCCGACTCAGATAACTCTACTAGAAACCGCAGGAATCTGATGGTTTCGTCAATGGAATCTACAGAAAAGGTCATTACATTTTTGAAAAGATCCTTAATTGAATTAGGAGCCGAACATGACCTAATCAACAAATTCTCAACCGCAGGACTAAGTCCGCAGCAATGAGATAAGGATGGATTATTGACGGTCTGAGAAGTAATTAACTCATTAGTGGCACCAAGGTTGTTACCTTCATTAGTTTCAATCTCATCACTTAATGATAACTGAGCAACCTTCTTCATATTAATCATAAAATCGAGTTCAACCGAAACATTAATTACTGAAGTTAATAACGAAGTACATTGAGACATCAATTCACCTTCAGGTCCAAGAGAAATCAAATCTTGCACCCTGTTAATAAAGTGATTGGTACGAGCTTTTAATCTTCTCAATTGGTAATCTGATGGATTACACTCTTTTAACTGTTTTACAAACACTAATAATTCGTTAATAGAACTGGACATTGCCGGCACTGACTTACCCAAGTCGATGCTCATGTTACCTGGATCTACAGGGGAATCAAGGCAGGCCAGAAGCAAGTTAACATCGCCTTCCATAGAACCAGTGGACACCAAACCCCGAATATCGAGCTCGTACAACAGCTCACCCTTCCTCAGCATTCTTGGCAACAACACGGCACGTGCACTCATTTTGACATGAAACAGAAAACGCCAAGGTTAGCACTCCACACAAGCCTGTCTTTCCCTTCACAAGTTTAATTAACTAGTCTCAATTGATTTATTATTTCAGCCAAGGTGATATCAACGGCCTGACAACATAGCCAACGGTTACAATAAACAAGAAAGAAAAATATGCTTCCACAAGATATCAGAACGTAGCTGTACAGAAAACTACACAATCTGATACCAACACAAATAATGAGAATAACAGAACGTAGTTGCAATGGCAACCACGCAATCTGCTACCAAACACACTCTCACAACATAAGGAAAATGTCAAGAGTGTTAGCACGACCAGGGATAAAATAAGAAAGGACGACTTACGATTATCCCAACAAAAAGGCCGTCGCACACTGTGGAAGCTCTGGACACAAAAGGTCTAGCGAATCATCTTAAAATAACTAACTTAATTAATTGGCTGAAATAATAACTCAAAATAAATTGATCAAACCAAATTTAATTAGGAAAATAATTTAAAAATTTTCGACCTCAAACAAAATAACAAATGAATTACCACCGCACAATGAACGTGCACACCATTCAGAAAAATTAATTAAGGATATTAATTGAAAATAAATTATTTTAACACTGACTCAAATTGCCAGGATGCAGTAAATGTTTTGAAAATAAACAAACGTAGGCCAATAGAAGATTTAAAATCTTAAGACAACAATTATTGAAAGAAGCTTGAAAACTTTCCTAATGAAATTCTCGGTCACTCCAGGCCTGTATTAAAATTAATCAAATCGAAGAAAAGGCATGACTTCATTTAATACCAAGAAATTATTCGAAACATGGCCATAAATCCAAAATTAGGATAAATAACCCAAATACTCTCCAATGAACGGTAGCTTAAACCAAATGAATTAATCAAACTCAACGAAAAACTTTCCACACGCACAAGGATCTACACCAAAAATCAGCTGAATAATAATTTACCAATAATACGACGATCATCAAATGTCAATGTCAACACGGCATGGCCACGGTAAGTTTGCATTCTGTTACACAGATGTAACAGATGACGAGCACCGAAATCAAAGCAAGCACTTGAAGTACCGAGGAAGTCATTAGAAGTCCTACATTAAAGTCCCACAGATTCTCTTTTAGTAGCCCGACATTCGCTTGAAAATATTATAATAAAAAAAACTTGTTTTGGTGCACCAAACTAAAATTAATTGAAGTCAAGAAGGTAAACAAATGCCAACATGATTATTACAACACTGAAGCCTAAAACAAATATTATCATGTTACAAGATTTTTATGAAGACCTGTTTTAGGAAGTTAATTTCTTTTAAAAACACATGCCCAATTTCACATACGAATTTAAATATCTCCGCGTATTAACACAATTATCTAATCCATTCCTTGGTCGCTTAGCTCACTACAAAGATGGATGCACCTTACTTAGGAGGTCGAAGAAAACAAATATACAATTAAAAAAATTCAGAAGGATAACCAAATATTCAGGCCTATCGCCCAGATGGACAATCCATCACCCATGGTCTAGTTTCTCCACCATCTCCTCTTCTTGCATCTTGATTTACTAGTCTTCTTAAAGCACAATCAGTAGAGAATAGGTTCCTCCGTCTTCAGACTACAAATCAATAATCGGAACAACTGCTATCTGCATTGTCGACAGACTACGACAGAGAAAGCTTCACATCTAGCGCCCAGATAGCACCACAACTAGCTACCTCGCTGCTTAAATTCCAAGTCGACCGCTAGATAGCACACCATCATCAATTATAGAAGTCCATGGAATTCTGAAGTTTGAATACACGGTGGGCCAGACAAGAAAATAGACACATAACCAATATGCATCGTACCATCGCGAAAAATAATTTTAAATCCATTACAAGAGTACGTGAAACCGTTCGGGGGTAAACGTGAGAAACCCGAAAATACCTCAACCGGGGAGATTCAAGCCTTATCCGCGCCTCTTCCCCTGCTTTGGCCAGATGGGTCTGTCCCCCTGCACGGAGCAATCCGGCGTCAGGGTGGTAACAGGTTTCTACTCGGCCGGGTAGTGGTGGGGAGGTCGGTGGGCCGCACTTCTCCCCTCGTTGGACGTCGCGACCCGTTGGGTGTCGGTCTAAGGCCTGGGTGTGTAGCCTGTTCGTCCGCGTCATAAGGCGTGTTCGTCGGACAGACCCCCGGTGTTCCGGCCGACGGCTCGACGGTGTGTGTGTGTGTGTGTGTGTGTGTGCGCGGAGTTGATTCGACGCCCTTCGGGGCAGACGTCCAGCCCCTGACAAGCGAGGGCGCGTGGCATGGACGACGGACCTCCGGCCCGACTCCGGCCCCGCTCAGCTGTTGGTTTGGGGATGCCTCAGACAAAAGAATCTTTTAGACTCGCGTCAGCGGCGCAAAAGCTTCGGCTAATTTCACGACCCGTCTTGAAACACGGACCAAGGAGTCTAACATGTGCGCGAGTCATTGGGTTGACACTAAACCTAAAGGCGCAATGAAAGTGAAGGTCCCGCCTCGTGCGGACCGAGGGAAGATGGGCCGCGCTGCTGTGCGGCTCCGCATTCCCGGGGCGTCTCGTTCTCATTGCGAGTTGAGGCGCATCCAGAGCGTACACGTTGGGACCCGAAAGATGGTGAACTATGCCTGGCCAGGACACTAGCAAGGGAGATGTGGAGCTACAGGCAAGAAACCAAGAGAATTTAGAGTTTTGTGTAAATATGTTGGAAGGAAGATATTTTAAGATGTCCTTGGTGATGCGGGCAGTCACTTCACCACTGCCTGCTCCTTAGGCTCCAGAGCTTCCTGATCTCTTTGAGACTCTCGGTTCAGCTTTTCACGGCCGGTGTCCTGGCTGTATGCCGTGGTCGAATTGCGTTAGTAGTTGCCTATGTCCCACCGGAAACTGAGCGGGGCATTCCCAGGAATCCGGTCCGTATGAAGGTCGGTAGAGTACTGAAGGTGTGGCATCCAGTAAATGGAAGAGCAATCCAAAGCAGCAAGAAATTTACCTGAAAGGAAACATAAAACACTTTGTTGGTGTAGCTCTGAAGATGTAGCAAAATGAAACTGCCGTGAAAGTGGGAATCTGGTAACGCTTGTGGCCGTCGAGTGGAATGACGTGTTCCTACAAGCTGAGACTCAGCTTACCTCGCCTTTCCGTTATGTATAACAGAGGTAGGACTGTTTACTACTCGGCCGTGTGTACATATTTCAAACTGCACTCAACATACAACAGCCACACCCAGAAATCTCCTGAGCTGTATAGTGATTACCTTCCTCATGACGGAACTACAACGTGAGTAACAATTAGCCAAGTATACTCCATATCTTCGTGATGTGATGATGATTATTGTTTAAAGAGGCCTAGCATCTAGCTCCTTGGCCCTTAATGATACGAAATGCAAAAACAATTTAAATGTCCAAATATTCAACCTCTGACCGGAATTCATATCTTGATTGTGAATAATGAATGGACTAATACGAAACCAAGATAATCAGCGGATCCAACTCGAATATTAAACATTAAGAAGAATTCCAATAATCAATCCTACGAATACAAATATGAACACGACGATGAACAATTATTATGAACTTAAAACAATCAGCGGATCCGCTCCGAAATGGCGCACCTATCCAGAAGCTAACTTATAACAATGGTATATACTGACCAAGGAGCTGCTTCCAAAGCACATTCTTGAATCGATTATGCTTTGTGTCTAAAGAGGTCGAAAATCTAGGTGAATGGCCCCTCATAAAGGTACCTATCGCTAGTAAAGAAGAACCACGGTGTAATGGATTTAAAATTAATCTTCGCGATGATACGATGCATATTGATTATGTGTCCATTTTCTTGTCTGGCCCACCGTGTATTCAAACTTCAGGATTCCATGGACTTTCTCTAATTGGTGATGGTGTGCTATCTAGCGGTCGACTTGGAATTTAAGCAGCGAGGTAGCTAAGTTGTGCTGCTATCTGGGCGCTAGAAGTGAAGCTTTCTCAGTCGTAGTCAGTCGACAATGCAGATAGCAGTTGTTCTGATTTTTGCTTCTTAACCTGAAGACGCTGGAACCTATTCTCTGCTGATTGTGCCTTAAGAAGAGTAGAAAATCATGATGCAAGAAGAGGAGATGGTTGAGAAATTAGACCCTGGATGATGGATTGTCCATCTAGGCGATAGGCCTGAACATTTGGTTATCCTCTTAGAATATTTAATATATCTTGTTTCCTTCGACCTCGTAAGTAAGTTGCATCCATCTTCTGTACTGAACTAAGCTACCAAGGAATGGATTAGTTAATAGTGTTAATACGCGGAGATATTTAACCTCAAAATTGAAATTCTGCATGTGGTTTTAAAAGAAATTGACTTCCTAAAACAGGTCCTCATAATAATCTTGTAATATGGTAATATTTTCGGGCTTCAAGTTGTAATGGTCATTATGGCATTTGTTTATCTTCTTGACTTTAGTTAATTAAGGTTTTGTGCACAAAACAAGTTATGTATATTATTATAATATTTTCAATCAAATGTCGGGCTACTAATAGAGAAACATTGTGCTTTTAATGTAGGGCTTCTAATGACTTCCTCGGTACTTCAGTGCTTGTTTTGATTTCGGTGCTCGTCATCTGTTACACTCTGTGTAACAGAATTAAAACATACCGTGGCCATGCTGTGTTGAATTTGACATTTGAGTATCGAATTATTGTTGGTAACTTGATTTTCAGCTGATTTTTGGTGTGGATCTTCGTGCATATGGAAGGTTTTTCTGATGAGTTTGATTAACTCATTTGGTTTAAGCTACCGTACCTTGGAGAATATTAGGGTTATTTATCCTATTTATGGATTTATGTCCATGTTTCGGATGATTTCATGGTGTTAACTGAAGTTATGCTTTTTGGTGGATTTAATTTAATTTTAATGCAGCCCTGGAGTAACCGAGAAATTCATTACGGAAATTTCAGCTTTCTTTCCGTAATAGTTGTCTTAAGATTTTAATCTTCTATTGATCTACGTTTGTTTATTGTTCAAAAAGATTTTCTGCCTCCTGGCAATTTGAGTTAGTGTTAAAATAATTTATTTTCAATTGATATCCTTGATTAATTATTCTGAAAGGTGTTCACGTTCATTGTGCAGTGGTAATTGATTTTTTTTAAATTAGTTTTGAGGTCGAAAATTCTTAAATTATTTACCTAATTAAATTTTGTTTGATCAATTTAATTTGAGTTATTATTTCAGCCAATTAGTTAATTAAGCTTATTTTAGTTGATTCGCTAGGCCTCTTGTGTCCAGAGCTTCCTCAATCAGCGACGGCCTTCTGTTGGGATAATTCGTAAGTCGTCCTTTTGCTTATTTCATCCCTAGTCGTGCTAACACTCTTGACATTTACCTTATGTTGTGAGAACGGTATTTCTAGAAAATAACGTAAACATTCGGTGTTCCACACAAAAGGGCGCAACCCATAGGCAACTCAAACCCATAGTGTTCCCCACATAGTGGGTATTATTCACAGGGACCCGTTCTACCCCGCGGTATTCCTTGACATATTGAATAGTAATCACAGTGACCCGTACTATACCGTGGTGTTACCCACATAGTTGGTACTAATCACCGGGACCCGTATTATCCCGCGGTGTTCCTCACACTGTGGTATTAATGAGAGGTAAAACCCACACATGTGGTGTTCCTCACATAATGGGCATTAATGAGAAGTAAAACCCAGACCCGTAGTGTTCCTCGGAGGCAAACCCAAAATGTACCTCACACAGATGTACAAATCTCAGGGAACAGTGTTATCCGTGGTGTTGTTCACATAGTTGTACGAATGACAGATAAACCCAGACCCGTGGTGTTCCTCGAAACAGAAACCCATTGTGTTCATCACATAGTGGTACTAATCACAGGACCCCGTACAATCCCGTGGTGTTCCTCATATAGAGGGTACTAATGACAGGTGACCCCCAGACCCATGGTGTTCCTGGGAACGCGAACCCACGGTGATCGTCACATAGTTGTACAAATCTCAGGGACTCGTACTATCGCGTAGTGTTCGTCACATAATGGGTACTAATGCCAGGTAAATCCCAGACCCGTGATTCTCCATGGTGTTCCTCACATTGTGGTACTAATGACAGGAGAACACGAGACCCGTGGTTTTCCTAGGAACGCAAACCCATGGTATTCATCACATAGTTGTACAAATCTCAGTGACACGAACTATACAGGGGTGTTCCTCACAAAGTGGGTACTAATCACAGGGACCCGTTCTATCCCGGGGTTTTCCTCGGAATGAAAACCCATGGTGTTCCTCACATATTTGTACAAATCTCAGTGACACGAACTATACAGGGGTGTTCCTCACAAAGTGGGTACTAATCACAGGTAAATCCTTGACCAGTGGTGTTACATGCAACGCGGACCCATGATGTTCCTCACAAAACGTAACTAATCACAGGGACCCGTAATATACCGTGGTGTTCCTCACGTAGTGGGTACTAATTTCAGGTAAATCCTAGACCAGTGGTGTTCCATGCAACGCGGACCCATGATATTCATCACATAGCGTAACTAATCACAGGAACCCGTACTATACCGTCGTGCTCCTCGGAACGAAGCACATGGTGTCCCTCACATAGTGGGTACTAATTTCAGGTAAATCCTAGACCAGTGGTGTTATATGCAACGCGGACCCATGGTGTTCCTCATATTGTGGTACTAATGACAGGTAAACGGCAGACCTGTGGTTTTCCTCAAAACGCAAACCCCTGGAATTCATCACATAGTGATACTAATCACATGGACCCGTATTATCCGGTGGTGTTCCTCACATAGTGGGTACTAATTTTAGACCAGTGGTGTTCCATGCAACGCGGACCCATGATGTTCATCACATAGCGTAACTAATCACAGGGACCCGTACTATACCGTGGTGCTCCTCGGAACGAAGCACATGGTCTTCCTCACATAGTTGTTCAAATCTCAGGGACCCGTACTATCCCGTGGTGTTCCTCTCATAGTGGTACTAATCACAGGGACCCGTACTATACCCTGGTGTTCCTCATATAGCGGTACTAATAATAGGGAGCCGTATTATACCGTGGTGCTCCTCACACATTTGTACTATTCACAGGGATCCGTAGTATCCCGTAATGTTCATCACAGAGTGCGAACTAATTACGGGGACCCGTACCATCCCATGGTATTCCTCACATTGTGTTACTAATCAGAGGGACCCGTACTATCCCATGGTGTTCATCACATATTGGTACTAATCACAGGGACCTGTACTGGTGTTCCTCATATAGTGCGTACTAATGACAAGTAAAACACAGACCAGTGGTGATCCTGAGACCGCGAGCCCATGGTGTTCGTCACATAGTTGTACAAGTGTCAGGGACCCGTACCATCCCATGGTATCCCTCACATTGTGTTACTAATCTGAGGGACCCGTATATTCCCGTTGTTTTCCTCACATAGTGGGTACTAATGACAGATAAAACCTAGACTTCAGATTTCCTTGGAAAGCAACCCATGGTGTTCGTCATATAGTTGTACAAATCTCTGGGACCCGTACTATCCGGTGGAGTTCCTCGGAACGCACACCCATGTTTCCACAACCAGATGCTGAAACACCCGAGCGACGTTAGCTTCTTTTATCTCCCTGGGATCCTCTAACCGAATCTAGGCAAAGGGTTAGCCTCCGTCATAGTGATGGGTACTATAAATACACAGTGATCCTCTAACAGACCCATGGTATTCCTCAGTTTGTGGTACTAATCACAAGGATAGTGGAACTAAGCACAAGTAATTTGGTTCAAAATTCAGCATCCCTTGGTCTCGTCTTCCACGCACAGAGATCTGTGTGTTTGGTCCGCGAGAGCTATATTATTTCGCTCACGTCGACTGGAAAGCCAGGTAAGAACCCGCTACACGCCACCTGGGACGCAGCACGTGGGAGTAACACCTCTTCCCATGCTACGGCAGCGTAGTAGGTTCGTGGATAATCTGCTGTTACTTGATGTCGTGTGTCCCCACTCCCTTACCGCTCTTACAACTGCCAATGGCTGCCATACAGAAAAGCCGCATAAGATGACTAGACTCTAATTCTTCTGACCGTAACATTTTGAAGTCTGTTGGTGAGGTTTACCATTTTCCACGAGCTGGTGGGCAATCTGTTTAGCTGTAACATTCGCATGACCCTCTGTAACTGGTTGGTTACAACTCAGACGTTTAAGAAACCTCCAGCCTTTCTGGCTATCCTTCCTTAGATCAGTGTCCCCCATCGCTCCTGTTATTAGATATCGCTTTTAAGAAATCTTCCCCAGCTTGGACGGTATCGGATCTCAAATGATCGTTGTCAAAGAGATCACGATAGTTTCTCAATATTTCAATAGTTTTTGTATATAGTGTTCACCGTCAGCGAATTGAGATACGAGAAAAATTTCACGATATTTACATAATCATCACATTAAGGAAAATGCTCCATATTCAAAATGTTCTCGTGCAGTGAAATAATACATTTCCCCCAATCAGCCTTCTTAAAATGACATCATCTTCGAAAAGGCACTCAGATTCTAACGATTTAAAGGTAAGATGTATTGAACTAAGACGAGGCCACAGAACTAGTTGCAAACAGAATTTTGTGGTGGCGTTTTGTAAATTCACAGAGAGTCGCAGACTGAACGATGAAAGGCATAAAAGTCTGTAATGAAGATGTATGTATGAAAAGGAACTGTCTGCGGTCAGATTGCAGCATATATCTGGCATATAACAGGACGATGAGGGATTGTTTGCCCCACTGATTTAGCTGAAAACCGAGATATGTGTTTGCTTACGCAGATACTGTAATTTAATATCTGGATAATATCCATCCTCCATCTCGCACTGTTGAATGATACTGGAAGTTTGTTATCATGCTGTGGAAATAGATTGCACGAATCTGTCCATTCTACGCCAGCTTCTCCTGTTTCTTCGGTACCTGGGTAGCCCCATGTTGTATTATGACTCTTGATGTCACCAACCAAAAAATTCACATGTTGATGCTGGAAGGCTCCACAAATCTAAATACAGTAACTGGTGGCTTATTGATTGAGCTCTACTGTGAGAGTCTCAATGTCATCACGGGAGATGATCTGGATGTTGGATAGCACTGAGGGTGTTCAACCACTAAACACATGACCTTGATTTTTGGACGGCGAAGATTCTAGTCTCGGCGACTTTCCTGAATGCATATTATTAGAGTGTCCAGTAAATTGCAAGGCTATATATTTTGTGTTGTCTTTCAGATTCTTAAAATTAAGTGAATAATAGAAATAAAATAATCAAAGTGCAAAATATTATTATGAAAAGTTGCGTAACATAAACCAGCAAACCTGTACATAGAGGACGAAGTTGAGCAGAAAATGGGAGCTGATAAGAGTTAAATATAGTCTGTGTATTCCAGTAAATTCTACAGTCCGACTCGTTGGCTGAATGGTCAACGTACTGGCCTTCGGTTCAGAGGGCCCTGGGTTCGATTCCCGGCCGGGTCGGGAATTTTAACCTTCATTAGTTAATTCCAATGGCCCGGGGGCTGGGTGTCTGTGCTGTCCCCAATATCCCTGCATCTCACACACCACACATAACACAATAACACGCAGTTCCCTACACGTGGCAGATGCCGCCCACCCACATCGGAGGGTCTGCCTTACAAGGGCTGCACTCGGCTAGAAATAGCCACACGAAATTAT